>NC_133450.1:131538418-134330084 GCF_048565385.1 Saimiri boliviensis
ACATGCCCCAAATGCATAAGCCTCCTTCCGCCGGGCAGCAGGAGAGCCAGGGCTCTGGCTCCAGGAGGTCGCTGGGGGTCTCTGCTCCACCCCCAACCCCACCCCTGGGCTTTAGCAGAGTTTCTGTTCCGCCCAGGGCATCTGGAGAACTCCTCCCCACAGCCCTGCTGTGGACTGGCGGTCAAGGTTGCCCTGCCAGGCAGCAGCCCCAAAACACCACGACGGGCCCAGCACTCTGCGGCTTCCCTAACCCTGGGGATCACGCAGAGCCCGCCTTTCCAGTGACCTTGGCCCCAGGAGACGGAGCCCCAGCTCAAACTGGGGCTCCAGCCCTGGAGCAGCACCTCTCCCACGACCACGCTCTGAGAGCAGGTCCTGAAGATAAGCTGCCCTCTCCCCACCCCCCCAGGACGGCCAGCTCCTGCCACAATCCTATCTGCAATAAAAACCTGATCTGAGATAGGAGAAAATTGCTCCCTTTTGAAATAATTGAACCCATCCAGACAGCGTCCTCCCAGACATCATTAACGGGGCGCTCTGCTCATCTGCAGTATTTACGCCGCTCAGGGAAGCGGTCACAGCCACCCTGTTATCTCCTATAGAGGAAGGCACAGCAGTCTACCCAAGCCAGCTCCTCCCACAGGCCTGCCCTGCACCTCTGAGGCACCCGCCCTGTGGGGACCCTGGAGGAATGTCCTTGAGGACCATGTAAGCCCCTCACCCTTGCTCTTGCGTGTCTCAGCCCTCAGGGACAGGGTCCTTGGGGCATCAGTGGAAGCCAGGGAAGCACCTCAGGAAATGTAAACACCTGCCCTGTGAGGGGCGGGGTGCCAATGCCCTCCCAGGACCCCAGAGGAGGGGAGAGCCTGGGCAGCAGGAGGCCCCCACACCGCCCCCTATCCAGCTGGGAGTAAGGGCAGGGAGGACCTGGCCTGGCATCAGCTCCCAGGGAAGCACCAGCCCCCTCTGGCCTCAGTTTCCCAACCTGCAGCGAGAGAAGCAGGCTTATCACCCCCAGGGCCCTTGAAATACAGACACTCAGGGCCAGCTTCCCTGCAGGAAGCCCAGTGGGCTCTGCACCCCTTAGCAGGGAGGAGGAGCACCCAGAAGTCAAGAACCCCACCAAGGCGGTGAGGGAAAATTCACACTGGGGTGGGGGTTCCACCAGTGAGCAAGAATGAGGAGAGTACAGCCTCCACCACCAAAGACCCAGGGATTAAGGTAAGGAGGCACCATTCACAGCCGGGAAGCCAGCAGCGCAACAGAGGAGGGGACAGAAACAGACACAGAGACACAGAGACAGAGACAGAATCAGAGAGAGGCAGGGGGACAGAGAGACAGAGACAGAGGCAGAGAGATACAGAGACAGAGACAGAGGCAGAGAGAGGCGGGGGGACAGAGAGACAGAGGCAGAGAGATAGAGACAGAATCAGAGAGAGGCAGGGTGACAGAGACAGAGACAGAGGCAGAGAGAGACAGAATCGGGGGGCAGAAAGGGATACAGAGCGTCTGAACTGTGCTGAGGGGTGGGCCCCCAGGAGTCCAGGGGTGCCCCACCAGCACCAGTCCAAAAAAGTGGGCATGACCCTCTGGGAAGCCTTTCTGGGGCCCAGCCTCAGAGCCCCAATTCCCAGCCCAAGAGCCCAGGGATCGCTGCTACTGAAAGGAGACGAAGCGAAGATGTTTCCTGCAGCCTTAGCCACGACCCCACAGCACTGCCAGTGCCACACTAACATGCAAACTTCCTGAACACCCGGCATCGGGGCGGCTTTGCAGGACAGGCCCTCGGCCCAGTGGAATACTATGCAGCCATTTCAGATGATGGTTAGAAAGCCTGTGGCAGCAGAGGGAAGTGCTTGCCACGGCATTTCTGGCAGAGCAGGGAGCAGGAATTATCGGCGAGGGGGCGCCATGGAGGAGAAGGCGTTGCTCGTCGGCATGGCCGGTCGCGGGCCCGGGAAGCCAGCCTGGCGTCCGGGGAAGAATCTCCTCTTATCTTCATTCCTCTGACGCTGCGTGCACAGTAAATAATAACGTCTTTGCTTATCCCAGGACCATGTTCCAGTAAATGAGGCCTGCGGCAGGAGCCCTGAGCCCCAACTCCCGGCCAGAGACGCCACATCAGGCCAGGAAGAATGAGGAAGCCGCGTGGGGCCCGCGGGGGTGTGGGGCGCAGAGGGTAAGGTGGGCGCTGGGATGCAGGCTCTGCAGGCTGGGCTTCCGCTGGGGCTGGAGGGGCGGGGAGCTGGTGAAGAGGAAAGGAATCAGGGGTGATGGGAGGAGGGCAAGGGGGTCACTAAGGGCTGGGGGGAGCAGAGGGGCTGCCATGGGCGCCTTGAAGGGTTTAGTCGGCAGAGGGGGTTGGAGGCCCCCAGGTGGCAGAGAAAGTGGGAGCCATGGAGGGCTGTGGAAGAGGCAGCCCTGGGCAGGGCAGAGGCTGTTGAAGGAAAGAAGACGGTGGAGAGAGGAGACTGTCACCAAGGGTCAGGGTTAGGGTTAGGGGCCAGACCTCAGGCCAGAGGCTCCCTCCAGACTCTGAGGCATTGCCAGGCCTGGACAGGCCATGGGCACGGGAGGTGCCAGGCAGGCCTCACGCCCTCGGGGGCAGCCTTGCTGGGCACGGAGCAGCAGGCTGTGTGCAGCGAGCAATGCCCCAGCCAGGAGCGACCTCAGTGCCGGCCCCGCTCCCAGGGCACCTCAGCCCCAGTTGTCACCATGTCACAGGCCAGGATGCTGAGGTTCACAGCACCCCAAAACTCCAGCTCCAGCTTCCAAACTCAGGCAGGGCCCAAACACCTGAGCAGACCGGCACGAGAAAGGCCCAGGGAGGCGAATGTGCAGGAGCTGCCCCTGCCCGCAGTCTGGGAGGCTCAGGAAAAGGAGGCGGAGGCCACCAACCAGCCCCCATCATGGCTCTGCCCCAGCCCTGCCCCATGGAGCTTGCAGACTCTGGCCCCTCAGCCAGAGCCCCTCCACCAATGCAGCCCTTCCCGCTGTCCACACGTCCTGGGGACCCTGTCCAGCAGCCTGAATCCGAGACAGAGGCAGAGGAAGAGAGGCTAGGGCCCTGCACGAAGAGGCAGGCAGGAGGGGCTCCTGTCTTGCCTGGGCCCCCGAGGTGAGCCTGGCTGCCCTACAGTCCCTGTCCGGGCGCCGCCCCTCACCCCACAGGAGGTGACAGCCCCAGCAGAGCACACCAGGCAGAACGGGGCACAGGCTTTGGGACAGTGATGCTGGCCCCTCCTGGCTCAGACCTGGGTCCCGCCCGGCCTCCTGCCCGGTCACTGGCCTCCCCATGCCTGGGCATGAGCAGAGCCTCCCAGTGGGGCATCCTGAGAGCTCAGGGAGGCTTTGTGTGTGCAGCCTCCGAAGAACACAGACAAAGACACTCCCAGTCCCTGTCAGCAGCCGCCATGATCGTCACACCTAGAAATTAATCCCGACCCCAGTGGGCGAGGGGACAGAGCTGGGGGCGAGCCTGTCTGCTGGTCCCTGACCAAGTCCACGCCACACCATAGGGGCTTCTTCCCTGACCCCTCCACGATGGAGCTGCCCACAGGAAGGTCTAGGGGGTCTCCATGCCCCTCTCTGCTCCCCACAGCAGCTCCCTCTGCATACAGCCCAGAAGAGGGGGCCTGTGTCCGGCAGAGGGGACTCACCAGGCTGCTTCCCGCCCCTGTTCCAGGAGGACAACAGGAAGTGCCCCCACTCCATCCTGAAACAGAGCCGGCCGGAGCACTGCGGCCCAGGGCCCGAGCCCCAGAGGACCTCAAGGCGCGTGCGGTTCCGAGAGCCCCCAGATGTGACCGTCCACTGTAAGAGGGCACCCGCAGCAAGCGGCTGGGAGGGCTGGTGTCCGGGCAGAGGGAGTCGGGGCACCGGCCACACCCACACAGCTCTGGCAGGGCCCAGGCATGGGGGGACCACAGCCACCTGTCTTCAGTGGCAGAACCCAGTACGACCTGGGCCCGTGGGGTCACTGGACACAGTCCTGGCCGTGAAATGGCAACTGGAGGAAAACATGACAGCGGCTTCTTGAATCATGACCATGCTCTCAGGGAAGTCTCAGGACCCTGCCGGGTCTGGGTCTCTCAGCGATGAATTGTCTCAGGGTCCTTTGGAGGTGCAGGGTGAGATGAGAGGGCAGGTGCCCCCGGCCAATTCTCCATTCTCCTTCCCAGACATTGCTGTCAGGGACGCCACGGCCACTGTCAAGGGTGAGTTCTGAGCCCACATCCCTGCCCCCACGGCCCCTCCCTGCGTGCACCCACCCTCACTCTCTCCCTGAGGGAGGTATCACAGGGCCAGGGCCTCTAAGGAGGCCCCACGAGGCTGGGGAGGGGCCGTGGGCAGGGGCAGGATAGGATCTCCCCATCCCTTCCCCACCAACCCAGGTCCCCCATGGAAGGGTGGGGCTGGCTGGCTGGCGCTGGCACTGATGCTGCCCGCCCTCTGGCCACAGCGCCGGGCGGGCCCAGGCCACGCGGCGGCTCCCTGCTCCTGCGGCTGTGCGTGTGCGTCCTGCTCGCGGTGGCCCTGGGCCTGTGCTGTGGCCGGCCTAAGCCCGTGGCAGCGGCGCTGGAGGACCTGTGGGCCCGGCTCCTCCGCCTTGTCCTGCACCTGCGGAACGCGGTCCTCACCAGCTGGCGCGGCCTGCTGCGGCTCTGACGGGCGCATGAGCAAGGCTTCCGGGAAAGCCCCAGCACCCCGGGGCTCCAAGACAGCCTGAGCCCTGGCCCTGCTGCTTGATGAATTGTGGGGGCCAGGAGAGGCTGCTGCCTGGGGCGGACTGGGAACAGGGGGACCCCCTGGCATGAGAGCGGACACGGGCACAGCGGGCGGCCCTGCCACACCCGTCGGCACAGCGCCCCTGTCTCCTGTGTTGGGTCCATGTGAGATCTTACTAGAAAGAGGATCTGACTGCTAATGTTGGGGGCCCCCATGCTGGGGCTCCCCAGGCTCGCCCGAAGACCCCTCCCTCACCCCAGCAGGCACCCCACAGTGGCTGGGGCCTGGCCCGGCCACAGCCATACACGCCCTCTGGGGAGGACACACTGCCTGTGTCTGAGGGGCTGCTCAGAGGAGGCAAACCCAGCCTTTAGCTGCTATTAGGGCCTGGGAGGACCCAGACCTCGAAACCCATGGGGTGGGAAGGGTCTGGTTGTCAAGATGGGCCCCTCTGAGGTGAGGTACAGTCTTCTGAGCCCAGGTCTGACCCCCTTTTCAGCCCCATGAGTCTGGAGAGGCTCCAGGGGAGGACTCCTCATCGGGGTGGCTTCAGGCGTAGAAGCCAAGGGGACAGCAAGGGGCCTGGACACTCCCGACCTCCAGGTCATGGCCATCTGTGCTCAGTTCTGTGGGTCCAGACACCCCTGGTCTTCAGAACAGAGCCACGTGTGCCCAGCTCCGTGGGCGGGGACACCCAATAGAGCCTGGGGCCAGCCAGTGCCACCCACCAGCTGAGGCCCGTGGGTCCCAGCGACCGTCTGTGGTTGTGGCTTTGTCGCCAGATTGCAGAGCTGAAGGGAGCCCCTCCAGACCCTACACGGGGGGAGGGCCGAACAAAGCAGGGAGGCCCACAGTCAGACACCAGGCAGAACTGCCCAGCAACAATCAGACTAGTGTCACCGTCAGACACTAGGCAGAACTGCCCAGGGACAATCAGACTAGTGTCCTCAGGGCTGGCCTAAGAGGCGAGGGCACAGCGGACGACCCGTCCAGTGGTTCCTGTCTGTCTGTCCCATCACCAAGCTGGGAGACACTGTTCTATTAAAACGCGCTGTGGCCTCCTTCAGTCTTGGAGTTTGTATAGAAACAGAAGCCAGAACAGATTTGCTAAGGAACCAGCCTCCGTGAGCAGAGCAGATGTCCTGGGTCCCTGGAAGCACCCAGTCTCCTGCAGGCCTGCGGGAGGGCGCGTCTGCCCAGTGGGGGGCTTGCCAAGCCCCTGGGTCTTCATCCTTTGTCAGGGCATGTCCCCCCACCCCAGGTCCAGGGAACAGGTGCCATGGACTCCAGCGTTGCTTCTAGCTTTGGAATCCAGGGAGCCCAGAGTTTCGGGTGGAGGCAACAAAAGGGGCTGTTTCCAGAAGTGGCCCAGAAGGGACCAGGCGGAGACGGCCCGGGCCCTCCAGCATCACGCTCTCCCTATGGTCACCACGGCGCCGCCCACCCAGGCCCAGCCCGTCTCCTCCCACCCCAAGGGGCAGGATGGGCCGATTCCCCGAAGGCTGGGTCTCAGGCCAGTCACAGGCTCAGGCTCAGGCTCTGCAGCCTGGGGCCACCCCCCCGCCCACCAGCCCCGGTTCTGACGGGGACGCCGCCCAGGCCGATCTCCCCCAGCCGTGACTGCCTGTCCACTGCAAAGGCAATGCAGGGTCACGCCTGGCTTTGCAGGGTCCCACGATACGACTTCACGTGTTTTTGAATAAATACTGCTCAAAGATGGAGCCACACCCCCAAGAAATCCTTCCAAATGGAACCTCCTGCCTGCGAAGGCCACACGCGGAGCAGTGACTCGAAGCCACTGGGAAACGTACAGAGGGCAGAACCTCAGGAAGGACAACCTCTATTTCCTAAAAGCTTCCGAAACGAAAGGACCAAAGCCCAGGGGCACTGCGTGTGGCCCCCAAATGACAGGCAGTTGAAACCATGAGAGCAAGGCGGGCGGAGGGCGGCGAGGGCAGAGAACCCACGCTCCTCCTCGTCCCTGCTGGAGACTCGGGAGCTTTTGCTTTTATTTCGACTTTGAGGAACGGACACATGCAAGCGTAGGATCTTTCCTTCAGTTTAGCCAGAGTGGAATTAGAACAGGGATATCCATTATCACACAGCCAGGAGAGAAGCGAAGGCAGCTCAGAAGCAGCGCGGGGGATCTGCCTCCGGAGCCTTAGGTCACGCCCCCACTTCCCACCTTCCTGCCTGGGAGAGGCCCAGCCTCTCAAGGGACCCTGCAGAGCCCATAGCCAGGACCCCAGTCCCCGCCCAGCACGCCCCAGGCCCAGCTTCCCCTTTCCAGGGTGTCTGGGCTCCAGCGACCCCCAGCCCGGGCCGGGTCCATGTCTACGTGCAGCATGGATGTCCATCACCCTGGCCACGGGGCTGCCCCAGACCAGCTCCTGGAATCTAGCAGCGCAGCCACCAAGGGCAGACCCAACCGGGGCCGACCCTCGGGTGCCAGAAGCCGCCCTTGCCTCCTGCCCCTCCTTCCGGGGCCCTAGATGGCTGTGGCCTGGATCAGGGCTGGGCAGACATGAGGCAGGAGCCGCCCCACCTTCTGCTGGAGACACAGGCAAGGAGCTCTTGGGGCTGGAAAGAGTGCCCATGTCCAGTGGGTCAGGGCTGGCAGGGGGAGGCTGGAAAGAGTCCCCATGTCCAGTGGGTCAGGGCTGGCAGGGGACACAGGGGACCCCATCAGCTTCGGGGCCTCAGATTCTGTCTAAACCCCTTCCCTTGAGGACCTGGCTGCCAGCTGGAAATTCAGCTGGGCTCCGAGGCCAGAGCCCCCTTGAGCTGCCAGGGCCTCGTCCCCCGGCCTTGACACCCCATGATGGGCACCTGCCCTCACCACAGCCTGACCAGTCACCTGCTGGCCTCACTCCCAGGATGCAGGATGATGGTCCCACCAGTCCCCTCCATGCAGACCCAGGCATGTGGCCTCCAGGAGACTGGTGCCCAGCCACCCAGAGGCACAAGCCAACTGCTGGTGGACAGGGTGGGTCACCAACATGGGGAGCGGGGGGCTCGCCTCTCCCCAGGAGGGTGGGCACAGCAGCAGGGAGCACTTAGCAGCACTCAGCCAAGAAACAGACAGCCTCTCATGGAGCCCCAGGTGGGGAGGCCCCCTGCTTCAGAACAAGGATCCTGGAACCTTCAGAGGAGGTGGGCCCTGGGTTCTCCTGAAGGATGGGGTCCACAGTCAAGCAACCCCCACACCCTGGGGTCCCAGGTTCACATCCCAGCTCCTCCACCTGCCTCCTCGGGGCCTTGGCACACAAACTGCAGAATGGGAAGTCAGCTCCCCCCTCTCTCAGATGGATGCTGGGCACAAGGGCCCACAGGAGGGGTGGGGGGCTGCCACACAGTGCCCAGGCACACTCACAGGCTAGTGCATGCTCACATGCACTAGTCCCCTCACACACACAGGCACACTCACAGGCTAGTGCATGCTCACATGCACTAGTCCCCTCACACACACAGGCACACTCACAGGCTAGTGCATGCTCACATGCAGCACAGGCATGCTTGCCTGCACTTGCCCATGCTGCACACACACACTGTGCAGACGCCCCTGCCCAGCACACACACACCATGCTCCTCCTCACACACTCACATACATGCACATGTCGCAGGTACCCACTCACACCCTCACACACTCACATCCTACACGCTCCCATGCACACAAGCCCTCACATGCAGTCACACCCTCACACGGACTCACGCACACTCACATCCATGAACACTCACATGCTCCCATGCACACTCACAATCATGCCCTCACATCCACTAAGTCACACCCTCACATTCACACAGTCACACCTGCAGTCACACACACAGTCACACCTCACATGCAGTCACACCCACACATACACACTCACACACTCACCTACACTCATACCTCACATGCACATTCACACCCTCACAGCAGTCACATTCACATATGCAGTCACACACCCACCTCACATGCAGTCACACCCTCACATACACACTCACACCCTCATATACACACTCACACCTCCCATGCAGACACACCCTCACATGCACATTCACACCCTCACATACACACTCACACCTCCCATGCAGTCACACCCTCACATGCAGTCACACCCTCACATGCACTCACACCTCACATACACTCACACCTCACATGCAGTCACACCCTCACATGCACATTCACACCCTCACATACACACTCACACCTCCCATGCACAGTCACACCCTCACATGCAGTCACACCCTCACATGCACACTCACACCCTCACATGCACTCACACCTCACATACACTCACACCTCCCATGCACAGTCACACCCTCACATGCAGTCACACCCTCACACCTCCCATGCACACTCAGTCACACTCTCTCATCACTCACATATTCACACCATTGTACCCTCCCATGCACAGAGGCACTCACAGAATCCCACCCTCCCATGCACACTCACCCACACAGCCCCCTGCCGTGGCTCCTGGCGCCATCCTGTGTAGCACGTGTGCCCCCCAAACCCCCAGCCAGATGATGCCCCCCACTTCGTGGAGCCCAAGTTCCTGCCTCCCCATCCCCCAGCCTAGCACAGAGGACCCACACACAGTAAGGCCAACTCACAGGGCCTCAGAAGCCTCCCTGAGGCAGGGCATGGGTCTGCCAGGCCTGTGGCACCCACCCAAGAGGGGGACTCAGCCAGGGAGGGGCCAACCCAGGGCAAGGCTGGCAGGTGCCGTGAGCCCCTGCCCACACGCAGCCTCTGCCTGGATGGCAGAGTTCATGCAGAATTCATTCAGGGGTGAGTGACGTCTGGCTACCCCTGGGCCAGCTGGTGTGGAGACAGCATAGGGCTGGGGCTGGAGACCAGCTGGACGCCCTCCAGCCAGGCTAGCCAGTCAGGTCCTATGGGACAGGCACGGGGCCTGGCGGCGCCCCCACAGTCTCTCTGCGCCATCCTCACCAGGGAGCCGGCAACCACCCAGTCCACCGCCGGGCTCACGAGTGGGCACTGGGACGCTCACCTCACTACACATAGTTCGAGGGGACACACACAGGGCTGCATGAGACCAGGGCCCAGGCAGAGCCCCCCAGCTGCTTCCCCAGGCAAGCCCTGTGCCCCAGAGCGCAGCAGGGAGGTCCGGGACCGCTCCCCCCGCCGCCCGCCCGCACTGTGTCTAAATGACAGCGCTCTTCTCCTCTTGGAAGGAGGTGCGTGGGGACGGCCGGGCCAGCAGCAGCTCCTTCTCGTGGATCAGGCTGTCCAGCAGGTCCTCCTGGCGGGAGTTGTGGTACACCTTCAGGAAGGCCAGCGTGGTGACGGCCAGCCAGGCCAGCCACGAGGCCCAGAGGCCAAACTGCACAGAGGGCAGGGTTGGGGTCAGGGGCTGGTGGGGGGAGGTCCGATGTCAGTGCGCCTCCCCCCCACCCGCCCCCAGGCCCGGCTCTACGGGGAAAAGACAGGACTCAGAGGACGGAGGAGGCTGGGGACACAGGGCAGTGCCGGACAAGCCCGAGCTTCTGGGTTCCTTCCTGCAGCCAGCATCATTTCCCAGCACCGTGCACCTCTGGTGCAGAAGCCCTGGGCACTCAGACCCACCCTCACTCCAGGCCCAGCAGAGGCCCTGGGGAGGGCAGCAGGCAGCGGGCAGTGGAGAGCACTTTCTCCTCCAGCAGCTCGGGCCTGCCAGCTCTAAGGAGGGCCAGTCAACAGCGGAGGCGCCTCCAACCGCCTGAATAAATTGACCTTTAGCCGCTGCTTCCAAACAGCTGAAGGAGAAACAATTTAATCAGAACCAGGCCACATTAAGCTGATTCTCATCTGAGCGGGTCTGTCACAGACTGCACTCACACCTTAATCTAACTGGCACAAATTAGGCCACTAAATGTGCATTAAGGTGTCTTTCACAGAGCCAGCTCATCTTGGCAAAAAGCACCCAGGCCCACCCACGTCCAGCACCCTTGCAGGGCTACCGGCCAGGGGACATGTCCTCAGGCCAGCCACGGCCAAGCAGAGCCTTCAGAGGCCAGTCTGGGGTCCGGAACTGGATCTGAAGCTGGCCAGCCCTGATCAGTGCTGGCAGGAGCCTGGCATCTGCTCTCAGCCACCCGCACCCTGGCGCCCCTCATTAGCATCATCTCTGCCTGGGGCACACATGCAGATTTCAAAGCACAAACCCAATTCCAGGATGCCCCCGGCCCTCACTGTACTTAGCCACGGGCCCAGGCAGTGGGAGCAGTCAGGAAGGCTTCCTGCAGGAGGTGGGGGAGAGCTGGGCCTTTGGGCTTTGGTGCTGGCACTGGGTGGGCCTGTCCAGATCATTGCTGGAGGCCTAGGGACGTCCCCTAGCCAGGGGGAAGCCGATACAGTGTCCAAGGAAGGGAGCGGGGGATCTCGCCTGTGAATTTGGAAGATGTGCCACGCTGTCCTTGTGTAAGTTGTGTCCCCTGTCCCCTAGGAGACTTGGCGGGGGGCCGTGGTGGCCCCCACTCTGAGGGACCCTATTTGCTGAAATGCAGACATGGCGGCCCACTGCCTGGCCCCACGGCCAACTACCTCATCTGCACAGGAGCCTCCTCCTCCTCTGGATAGGGGGAGCTCAGCGAATGTCCAGCAGTAAATGCCCCTCCCGGCGTTGCAAGCCTCCCTTCCCACCCGGAGCCCCTACCTGGGCAATCGCAAACTGATCATAGAAGGCAGAGTTGTCCACGCCCAGCTCCAAGTTGATGTCCTGGAGCTCTTCACAGCTGAAACAGCAGGAGGCAGGGTGGAAGGTGACCACCAGGCCAGCCAGTGGGGGCATGGCCGAGCTGCTGGTTGGAGAGCCACAAGCTTTGCCCTGCAAAGGCTGGAGGATGGCAGGGGTGGGTCTCTGGGGACACCACGGGGGGTTGGCCTTGAGGCCTCCTCCATGGAGCAGGACAGCCTTTGGGGAAGGAACCCTGCAGGCCCCTCCCCATCCTGGCCCTGGATGGCTGGAAGATGCCAGCTAGGCCTCTGCTATCCTGGACCCTCCGACCCCCATGCCCCACCCTGTGAGGGTCACAGGGTCTCAGAGGCGGGAGATGTGGGCGGCCTCAGCCAGACAGAGATGGAGGTGGTGTCCCCAGCAATGCCGCCCAGAGGCTCTGTCCCATCATGGGGCATCTGCGGAGGCCGTGGGGTCAGAGGGCCCGGGAGAGAGCCAGGCTTGGCTCCCGGTCGGTGTCCTGATTACAGGAAACGTGATGCCAGGGCAGATTGAGAGGAGCAGGGCGCCACAGGGAGGGAGGCCCAGCGGCCCCGCACGCCCTGGAGGGAACAAAGCGCTAGAAAGGGCGTCCATGACGGCAAGGGAACTCTGAGTGTGTACCAGGGTTACCCACGCTCTTGGGAAGCAGGTGGCCAGGCTGGCAGGTGGAGCTGGGACAGCAGGATGGGGCATGGGGCACAGCTCAGCGTGGGAGGCCCTACAGGGCCACACATCCACTGCTCACGCTTTCCTCTGGTCTGTGCCCCAGGGACCCGAGTGAGGCTCGCAACAGGCAGGCAGGGAGCCCCTCGGCTCTGCTGCCAGCTGCTGCAGACTCTGGGGTTTCAGGTCTGGGTTTGCTTAAAGGAAGAATGTGGAGCCTCTGGAAGAGGTGGCCTGAGCGTTCTTGCCTTCCAGGGTCTTGGCCTGGGGTACAGGATGGTGCCCCTCAGGGCTGGGCATCCCACTATAGGGGGTAGGCAGTCACCGTGCTCCACTCTAGGGCCCCCACAAACCAGTGACACCCCTGCTAAGAGCCCGGGGACCACCATGGCTCAAGGCCTCCATCCCCAACCCGCCTGGGAGCTGGTCCTCACCCTACCAGAAGCTTCTTTTGCTCCTGTTCTTCACCATCCCTGTCCCCTCCACCTTCCAACCCCACACCATGGGGAACACAGCCTGGACCCTAATGCTCTCCCATGCACCCAGCACAGAAAAGACGCCCCAGGTCTCCGGCTGTGTGGCTGCATGGAGCCTCCCAGGACCTGGGGCCCCACTGCAAGCCATCTGTCATCTGAGCCCTGGTGGCAAGGACAGGACAGCCGGAGTCTCTGACTCCCTGGAGCCATCCCCAGCCACATCCAGCCCCAGGGATCACCGCTTGTGGGTGAGGTGTGAAGCTGCTAGCTCCTAGAGCGGGATAGTAGTATCTGACATTGGGGGCCAGGTCTCAGGGAAGGGGCTTCCCTGCTGTGCACAGGCACGGGCATCGTGGGACCAGGGACAGCAGACGCAGGATGGGCTTCATGAAGGAAGGCCACCCAGAGCTGGGCAGGGTGCCAAGGGACCTTCCAGGAGGGGGGCGGAGGCCGGGCGGGTGGGGCAGGCGCACCTGTGGGGCACGGTGCCCTTCTCCGTGATGGCATCACACCACATGGTGAAGCCCACACTCACGATGGTGCTGGCAATGAAGACCAGGAAGACCACGAAAGCGCTGACCAGGAGGTTCAGGAAGGCGAAGAAGAAGGAGCTGCAGCCGGAGACAGGAGGGGCAGGGTCACTGGATGGCACCTCCCGGGCGACCCCCACCAGCAGTGCCCGTCAGACCCTCAGGATTCCTGGGTAGGGCCCTGTGGGGCTTCGAGGGGTTGCTCCCCCTCCTGCGGTCCCTCAGATAGCTCCGAGTGCCTGCCCTGGACTGCGGGTCACGCCATCCCACAGATCCGGGACCTGGAACCCTGGTCCCCACCATTTCACAGAAGAGGCTGCACCCACGGTCGGAATGCACGACACACTTCCGACGCCGCCCATCCCCAGTAGCCCGCAGCTCGGCTCCAGGTGCTTGTCCCCAGATCCGTGTGCTGGCGTCCACTGAGGGGTTAGAAAATGGGGCCTCTGGGAGAGAGGAGGTCCTGACGACGAAGCCTCGTGAATGAAATGAGTGCCCTCGTAGGAGAGACCCCACGGAACTCCCGCACTCCTGCCAGCACACAGCAAGAGGAACGGGCCCTCAGCAGGCCTGGAACCCGAGGTGCCTGGATCCCGGACATCCAGCCTGCAGAGTGTGAGCCCAGCCTGCGGTGCTGAGCGCCTCCATTCACCTGCAGGCCATCCGCGCATGGCCTGGACCCCGGGAGGACTGGCTTGATGGGCCCATCTGACCAGGGCTGAGCGCAGGGAGCGCAGGAGGCACGGCCATGAGGAAGGAGCTGGCTTAGGGTGGGAGGAGGCCTGAGGCCTCTGCCAGCGCACACTTGGCCATGGCCTTCAGAGGGATGTTTCCTCTTCTGAGGATACAGGGCACATGGTCAGGACCCCCGCCCCACCCCACCCCCCTGCCTGGCCTGCAAACATCCACTTTCTCTGAATTGCTCCATCAAGGTTTGAAGTCCCTGGAATGAGCCTGGGGTGGCCTCAGCCCAGAATGCAACCTAAGGCTCCTGGGGGCAGGGAGAGGAACTGTCCCTCCAGTGGGACCCCGAGAGAGTGACTTCCTCACAGGAGCACACCTGCTCAAGCACATGTCTGAGAAGGGGCTGCTCCCGACTCTCACCGGCCAGCAGGCTCGGTGGTAGCCTGCAGCTGTGAGCACGCTGGATCTCAGGGAGGCGACCCATGGAAAGCGCTTCACAGGGATCACTTCATAAACAAGGTCTCCCTGGAATCTCAGCCATCCGAACTCGGCAGCTGCTGATGAGGCAATGGAGGCCGGCACGCTCTCTGTGCATTCATTCCTTCATTCATTCATTCACCCAGCAGGCACTTTCTGAGCCCCTGCTCACCCTGTGCTGGACGCAGAGGGCAGAGTGGTGCCAAGACAAAGTCCTGGCCGCAGGGGTGCTGCAGATGAACCCAGGCCACAGCGCCCAACTCAGCGCGGGCGGCTCCCTGCGACATCTCGTGCCTCCAAGGAACCCGGCCACTGGCTCCAGTCCCTGCCACACTGTTTTGGTGACTGCTGGGCTGACAGCAGAACCGCCCCTCAGCAACGGGAGGGCTTGAACCACCCCAAGGAGTCCCAGACAAGGGGAGAGGACACAGGGACACTCTTAAAGCCACGGGCTATGATCCCAACAATCACAGCAAAGAGGGCAGGACCAGCCAGACTCACACGCGTATTCGTGGGGGTGACCAAGCCTCTGCCCAGGCCTCACAGCCAGAGATGGCTGGAGGGTGGGCACCGTGTGCCAGTAGACAACCCCCATCCAAAGCTCTCTAAAGAGGGAAAGAGCCTCGGCAGAAGTTCGCCAGGATGGGCGTGGGGCTGTTCTCCGTCCCTCCCCGGCCCCGTGTGATGTGAGTCTCAGAGCCGGCACATCCGGGACTGGCTCCCTCCGCCCTGCCCAAGCCTGAATCATCCACGTGCCAGCGTTTCCCGCCTGTCCTGCAGCGTGCATCCCCCTCTCCATTCTCTGTCTGGAGGCTGACAGTGTGGACCATGGCAACGACCCCCGTGCCCTCTGGCTTCCGACTGGGTTGGGGCAATGGGGTGGGAGGGCAGGCGAGCAAGGTGGGAGTTTGCCACCAGGTCCCTCTACTGAAAGTCACTGCTGCTCTCCAGGCGGCCTCTTCCACATGACCCTCCCTCCATGTCCCATTAGCCAGGGCAGGGACAGTACTGCCTCCGCTGACCCCAGGAGCCCCTCACCAGCCCTCCTTCAGTCACCCTTCCTCTGGTGAGCCATTTGCTGCTGCTGGGACCCTGAGGATGCAGTTCTGAACCCCAAAATGCATCTGGCCTGGTGGTGTGAATAAGGGGCCCAGGGACTATAGTCACAGAGTGGGGCACAGTAAGCCCACCCCACCTCTGCAGTCTCAGACCAGTGGCTCCTCCCCAGCCAAGGTGGCGAGGCATGGCCAGGGTTGGCTCCACGGGCAGAGGCGAGGAAGCTGTTGGGCACCAAACCTGGCCTGCTGGACGGTGCTGGAGTGGGGGCATGGGACAGCCCCTTGCCAGGCTCCCACAGGGCACATCCACCCCTACACCTGCCAGACAACCCTCCTGCGGCCCTCCCAGGGACCCAGTCCAGTCCAGCAGGGGAACCCTCCAGCAACTGGCACTCCTGGGCTTCCCTGACAGCTGGTCCCCAAGGCCTCCCTGGAGGGCCAGGCTGACCACAGTGCAGACAGTGAGACCGGGCTAGGGCCCATGACCCAGTGCCACCTCCCAATGCCCCTCAGGAGGGTGGACAGCACCCTCCACACCTATAATATGGACCGAATTCTAGACAGGCACGTGCACAGCCTAAGCTTCCCTGCGTGGCCAGACTCCCTAAGGGCAGGGTCTCCCCAGAAGCCCCCAGTGCCTGCAAATACCTGCCCAGCTCACCTGAGACGCGGCGGAGGTCTGGGCCCAGGCAACCCACTGCCCCTTCCCACCTCTGAAGATAGGCCACAACACAATCTCCAACAGACAGAAAATCCAGTTATCTGGAGACTTGAAACATCCAGCCACATCCCTGTGAAATGGGCATGATTTCAGAGTCTTCTCCCATGAGCAGAGCAAGGAGCTCCCCGCGAGATGGGGAAGGGCCACCAGACTGGGGCGGCCACTGGCTGACAGGCTGTCTGCTCCTCTCATCCCTCTCTGGTTGGTTTCCAGGGAACCTGCCCAGGCTCTCCGGGTCGTGGAAGAATTGAATGTGTCCGGAGCCTCCCCTGGATCCAGCTCCCCCGAGGTCACAGGGCCACTCAGCCCCGCCCTCAGCAAGACCAGGCCAGGACAGGACAGCGGTCAGGAACAGGAGCCCAGCACACACAGGGTTAACCCCATCTCTCTTCACTGCCGCTCAGGCTGCCCTGCCAGGATGTGCCATCTCCATGGTGACCGCTGTCCTGGAAAGCCCAGCAATGTGAGGCTGAGCCGCTGGCGCAGGCGGGCAGACGCGTTTAATGCAGCAGCCCCTGGCCTGCCAACCACAGGCTGCTGCACCCCCTGGCACGCCAACCACAGGCTGCTGCCAGCCTACGTGCTCAATGCTCCTTCGCAGCACAGCTGCCCGGGACACGGCTGCCTCAGCAAACCCTTCTGCCCCGAAACGGCAACTCCCTCAAAACACATTCATTCATTCATTCAGCAGCCAAGAGTGGAGCATGAAGATGACACTCCTCTGCAAAAAGCTACCCCCTCCCAGACTAATTTTCACACTTCTGGGCACGAGCTCTCAGGGCCCATACTTTGCACAGCAGACACCCCCATATGAAGAAGAAGCTGGCACCTCAGACACGGCGTCTGCTCCACAAGCTCTGGACCTGCCGTGTGCCCCTCAAACAGACCTCAAGCAGGCTCTGCCCTTGCACTGGCGGGAGAGCAGCTGGCGGCCTCTGGAGGCGGAGCCCACTTGAGGATTAGATGGTGTGCCGCCCTAACCAGGCCCTGCCCTCTAACGGCCAGAGTCTGATGGGGTCAGCCGTGTCCTCCGTGGGCTGGACGTCCAGTGGCCGTCGACGGCCCTGAGAGGGCTGTCCACCACACGAGCTCCCTGCAGAGGCCCGTCCCGGCCCCTTGGCTGTCCTGAGTCCCCTCTGCCTACCCGGCACTTGCTCGCCTGGTCTACGCAGCTGGTCTACGCAGCTGGTCTACGCAGCTGGTCTACGCAGCTGGAGCAACAATTGAGTTGGAACTGGCTGCTCTATCACTGGGCCCGCAGACCTCATCTTCCCAGGGGTCCTGAACCTTCTGACATGATAAGTCTGAAGGGTGGACCTGTTGGTCGCATAACAGTCTGCCCAGGTATCAGGCCCAGGTGAGTCCACAAGGCAGCAGGTCTCAGGACCCAAGCATCTTTCTATCAGTCACTCAACAAACATTCTGTGGTGACTCCTATCCAGCATCCCCTGTGCTCAGCCCTGAGGACACAGAGATGAAGAAGGCGAACGCCCGCCTCAGCTTCACCCGGCCGTGGGTCCCCTACGGTGGGTACCCATGGCCTGAAATGGCTCCTGAGAATGCTAACCTAGGCCTACCAGCAGAACTCAGTGGAGCGCTGACACTCTGACAGATGTCTTCGCACGAGCCATCTGCCAGTGGACTGTGCGTGAGGTGGGGGACAGGCGGCCACATGACCAGATGACCTTAGCCCTACTTCATGACGGTCAAGAAGGATGTGGGTGCCAGATGTCCCTGGAGGCTGGGACAGGGACCTCTGGGACCCTCTGCAGGCTGGGCAGAGGTCAGTGGTGGGAGGACTGGTGAGCCCCTAAACTAAAGCAAAGGTGCTGCCCCCGAAGTGCTCTACCACCAGACCCATGCCCTGAGGGCAGGAGCTGCCCGGACCTGGCCTCTGGTGGGATGACGGCCTTGGTGAGCCGCCACAATGCAGTTCCCCCTCCCCGACAACCCCAACCCTCACCCTAACCCCCACAGGCCCTGAGCACACCAAGTCATCTAAGGCTTCCTAAATCCCACGTGGGCTGGTCAGTGGGGCTGCCTCAGAGGCCCCACAGCCGGCCTGCATCCCAGCTGGCTCCGCCCCTTGGGAGGTCAGAACACCTCGAAGAGTGCCGGGAAGGGCGCCGGGAAGGGCGCCGGGAAGGGTGCGGGGAAGGCCTGCAGACTCCCCAGGAATCCGTTTTCTGTCTTTGGAAGAAGAGGGTGCCGGCAGTTTGCCAGGGCTGACAGATAGACACCTTCCATGAGACAGGACAGGCAGAGCTGTGGTTACAGCATCCCCAGGTCCGCTGCCCTGAGTGTATGAAACAGACCACGCCCTGTGCGAACTGGACTCCTGTCTCCAAAGCTCTGGGTCTCTTTCTCTCCTCTCCCTGTCCCCCAGCCTCTGGTGGAACCCCCTATGAAATGCGGCATCACTCTGACCACAGCTGGGTCCTATCTAGAGAGCCACCCTCTGTCAGCCCCCGCTGGACCACGAGCGCCCTGAGGGACACCCAGCAGGCGGGGAAGGTGTACATGAGCAGTGAACCAACCTGTGGCCCCACGAGGCTTGCACCCTCCATCCTCAGCCTTCCAGGCTAGCAGGACCTCAAGCCTTGGGGGACTGACCCCACGCTCTGGCTTCACACCATGTCTCATTCAGGGAGGCTTCCACCTGCATGCCCTGCACACACAGCATGACTGGGAAACACTCACAGGTGCAGATGACACCTCAAACCTCTCCTCGAGACACCAGCCCTGGAGTGGGTTGAGGGACGGAGGACAGCTGCAGATGGGCAGGACACCACCCTGCGCCAGGCCTGAGCCCACCTTGAGCAGGGCTCCAGCCACACACCCTGGAATTGGGGCCCATGGTCCCACAGCTCCTGGGACCTCCCAGGCTGACAGCCAGCTTCCTACTGACCCCCGTCCAGAACCTCAGTGTTGGGGCTGACCGGTGTCCCAAAAAGACGTGCCCAAGTCCCACCCTGGCGCCCGAGATTGTGACTTTAGTTGAAAATATCGTCTTTGCAGGTGTATCAAGCTCTGGCTCTCAGGATGAGATCTCCCCGAGCCTAGAGCAGGCCCTGAATCCAGTGACTGGTGTCCCTGTAAAAAGAGGAGAGGACAGAGAAGCAGAGAGAGATGCCCTGTGAAGACAGAGGCAGAGGGTGGCGGGACAAGTGGATTTAAGTCCAGTTGGTGGAACTGCTGCAGCAGCCCCAGGGCGCTTCTACCCGCAGCCGCTGGGATTCTCAGTCCTCCCCCAGATTTCACAGCCCCTGCCGGCACAGCCCTGGCTCCCTCCCTTCTCCCTGGAGCCCCTCTTCCTCTCTCTGGCCCCTCTCTCAGCCAAAGCCAAGCCGTGGGCTCACAGGGGCTGGGCGATAGGAGGGCCTCCCCACTCGTGCCCCCGGCACCCCTCTAAGCCCTTCTAACTTCCCACTAGCCTGCAGGGAGTGAGAACCAAATCAAAGGATGGGGTGGGGCCAGGTTCGGGAGGGGCCTGGGATTCGTGAGTGCCCTCCCTGAACCGCGCCAGGATCTCGGGCTGCTCCTGGGGACAGCGGGCTTCAGCCAGGAGTGTGGGAGGGCCCACGGAGGGCACCCGGAGAGGAAGTGGGTGGTCCTGCAAAGGGCCCCTACAGAGGGAGTGGGTGGGCCCAAAGAGGGTCCCCAGGGTGCCACTGATTGAGGGTGCCACCGCACCCCTGGTGAACCAGGTTGTGTGGGCTCCAGTATCCTGAGGGAGCAGGAGAGACTAAGAGGAAAACGGAGGCCAGGAGGAGGGAAGGCGCTGAGCCCACAAAGGAACACCCCTCGCCCTGCTGTCCCTCTCACATTCCCCAGCCCAGACCTGAGCTCCAGAGGTGGGCCTGGGGGCGCTCCCCGCCAAACAACCATCTGCCGTCCTTTTCCCGGGGAGGTGGGGATGGTGCCGGGTGGGGCTCCGCAGTACGCCTGGTCACTGCGGCTGGGAAAGCCCAGCGCAGGCCCTAAACCAGGCAGAGAGCTGTCCCCGGTCCTGGCGAGTGTGGCCTGGCTGAGCCCGCCCGGGAAGGTCCTGGCCTGCTCGGTGATGACGGGGCAACATCTGCAGCCTAGGGGGCAGACGCCCGGAAGCGGGAGGCGACGCGCACCTGGGGAGGGGAGGCGCGCAGGACCGGTGGTCGTCACGGTCCCGGATGTGTGTGTAGACAAGCGTCTGGGTGGAGGGGGTGAGGGCCGAGTGTTGACATTTGCGGGCCTCGGAACTGCTGCAGAGATGGAGGGACTCGCGCGCCTCCGTGGGGAGGCGGGCCTGGGGGCGCCGTGGGCACGGAAGGGGCGCCGCGCCGGGAGAGGCCCCCACTTACCCCTCGTGTCCCTTGCAGAGGAAGAAGAGCGTGCGCCAGGCGTGCGCGGCGGCCAGCAGCAGCGACAGGAGGCTGGCGAGCAGGCTGAAACGGCAGGCGGCCGGCGGGCCCCACTCCTGCACTGTGAAGCGCTCGCGCTCCTGCACCGTGAGGTTGGCGCTCAGCCACATGCCCTCGGTGAAGAGGAGGCAGCGGCCGCGGAAGTCGTGGCCGTTTTCGGACAGCGGCACCACCACCACGAAGCTGAACAGGAAGGCCAGGAAGTAGCAGGCGCACTGCGCGAAAAGGAAATTGTTGAGCGCCATGGCCGGCCCGGGCTGGAGCGGCGGCGGGGAGGCCGGGGAGGCTGCGCCGGGCGGGGAGGCCGCTGGGCCGAAGGGGCGCGCGCGGCGGGGGCCGGGCCGGGGCGGCGCGGGAGGCTGCGCAGTGGCGGCGCCGGCGGGTCCAGCGCGCCTCCCAGGACGCGTGCGCGTCGGCCGAGCGGGCGGCGCCTGCAGGCAGCACCGCGGACAGCTCCCGGCGCACGCGGGCGGGGAACGCGGGGTTCCCGGGAGGGGCGCGGCCTGCGGCGGGCGCAGGAATTTTACCAGGTCGGCCTGGGGAGACAGACCCCGTGCCACTAACGACTGCGGGAGCCACCTGTGAGGGTCTCAAACAGGCCGACTCTGGGTCCCCAGTTCCCCATCAGCTCGAAAGAAAGGAAGCCAGGAAACAGACGGCGGGGCAGGGGGTGTTGGGGGACGCCCCCAAGATGCCCATAGTGAGGTGCAGGAGTGCGGTTTGCAGTCCAGGCTGAAGTAATTCCTCTGCAGGGGTCCTGGAATGCAACGTATGGGGGGAGGGGGCAGATCGCGGAGAAGTCGAGGTCTGTAGGACTGGGACAGGGGCCATCCTCGCAGAGATGGGGAGGATGAGGCCTGGTGTGGGCAGGAGCGGGTGGGCCGGGAGCTTTTGCAGCGCCAGCCCTCCCTGGGGACGCGTGTTACACCGCCTGACGCCAGGACCCTGGAGCTGCATTTGTAAGATAAATAATGGGTGCCCTGAGTGCCTCATTAAGACATCTTTGCAGAGCTGGAAGCTGCTGAGGCATTAATTAATTGAATTAATGCCTTTTCTAGCTTCTCTTAAGGTTAAGTTACCTTTAGTTCAATTCCAGAGTGAGGAAACCCTAACATTGCTCCTCCTGGTTTAAAATTACATCAGCATTTTTGTTGCAAGCACTAAGAAATCTTTTTGTTTTATTGACTAAGTAATATATGCTCATTTCTTAAGTCCAGTAATAGAGATATGTATACAATAAAACAGAAAGCCTTCTCCCCCTCCCTACCCCATCACACTACCAGGGGTGACCACTTTAATAGCCTGCCATCTATTTTGCTAGACGTTTTGCTAAGCACAGAAGCACACTCACACAATTAACAAAAACGCTTCATGCCATACGCAGTTTTTTGAAGGCTGATTCTTTTTTTCAGCAAAATGTCGAGGACATTATTCCCTGCCTACATATTCAGCTGTTTTGTTCTTTTTAATAACCGCATAGCACTCCATAATCCTGATGATCTCACAATGTTTGTATCTGTTCCTCTTAAGGTGGATGTTTCCCATCTCCGGTTTTCCTGTCTCAAATACTGTCACGTGAACAACTTTGAGCATGTATGTTTGTGTGCTTGGACAGGCATTTTCATAAGAGAAGTTATTAGAAGAGTAATTGTTGTGTCATGGGGTATGCACATTTAAAATGTTGACAAAGATTGCCAAACTGGCTTTAAAAATGTTCAAATTTACCCTCACGTCTAAGTTGTAGCCCTCTACCCTCCTAACAACAGCTGAGAAAACAGCAGTTGTGTTCAAATCCTGCCAGTCTTCACAGAATGTACTCATTGCTGGGGAAACTCAGACTCGCTTAGCACCCTGAGGCTAAGCATATCTTCTGCTTGTTACCCTTTGCAACTTGTCTTCTGTGGATTGCATTTCATTTTGCAATGACTTGAAAGCCAAACCTTGAAGGACAGCCACGCTTCTCTTGGAGAATCCACTCAGAGTTTTTACCACTCTTGGAGTATCCCCAATTCTCCCCAAAAGGAGCCCACTCAGGAAATTCGCCCCGACCCCTAACTTGGGCAAGAGTGGAAATCCCATGCACTCATTATCCGGCAGTTTGACCAATTCAAACACAACTGAGCTGTTACACTTCCCGGCTTTGGCCAAAACGAAGGAGACCAGGTCCGCTGACAGGGAAGCACCACCCTGGAAAGCGCAGGTTCCGTCGAAAAGATTCTTAAACATCTGCCCCTTTAAAAGGTGCGAAACTCTGGCGTTTCTGTGATTTGTTCTAGTTAACCTTCAAAAATCAAAGACTTCTCTTGTTATTTGTATTAGTCGGGTTCTCCAGAGAAACAGAACCAATAAGATGGAGAAAGAGAGAAAGAGATTTTAAGGAATTGGCTCCCATGATTTTGGAGACTGGGAAGTCTCAAATCTGCAGGGTGGGCTGGCAGGCTGGAGACCCAGGAAGAGCCAGCAGAATTCCCTCTTCCTGGTGGGGGGAGGGGGGATGGGGAGGTGGAGTCAGTCAGCCTTTGGTTCTTTTCAGTCCTTCAACTGGTTGGATGAGGTCGCTGCTATAGTTTGAATGTTTGTTCCCTCTGAAATTCATGTAGAAACCAGCAACGTGGCAGTGGGGCCTTTCAGAGGTGATCTGGTCCTGTCCTTATGAATAGATGAATCTCTTTCTGGATTAATGGGTTGTCACAGGACTGGGACTGTTGACTTTATAAGAAGAGGAAGATGAGCTGGCCCACTCAGCCTCACCACCTGGATGCCTGCCCCACCCTGGGACTCCACAGCAGGAAGACCCTCACCAGATGCAGCACCCCAACCTTGGACTTCCCAGCCTCCAGAAACGGTGAGACATAAACGTCTTTCCTTTATAGATTACCCAGACTCTGGTAATCTATAGCAGAAAACTAACTAAGACACCCACCCACATGGTGGAGGACAATCGGCTTTACTCAAAGTTCACCGTTTAAATGTTGACCTTGTCCAAAAGTGCCCCCACAGAAATATACAGAATAATGTTTGACCACATATCTGGCACCTTGGCCCAGCCAAGTGAACGCATACAATGAACCATCTCTAGTGAAGTGATTCCAATCTATAGAAAATGTGGAAAACTCCAAAATTCACTTTTAAAAGCCACCATCACATTAATACCAAAACCTTATCAAAATTGTGGGGGAAAAAAAGAAACAGGAAATTTCATATACAGATATTGATGTAGAACACATTCAAATAAAATGCTGGCAAAAAACTGAACACAACCCAATGTATTAAGAAAGTAAGAAAACATGAATGAGTAGACGTTATTCTACAAATGAGAGAACAGCTTTGCTATTGGAAATCTACCAGTGATATGCTACATCAAGAAATAAATGAGGCAAGCCCATTTTTTTGTGTCAAGGAATATCAAAATGCATTTCCTGTCATCGAATACCTGCTCCTGATTTTAAAAAAAAAGAAGAAGAAGAAGAAAAGAAACGAAAACCTCTACTTAAAATAAAGCTACTTAAATGTGGCCAAGACTACGTTAAAACAACATTATAAATCTGCACTCATTCAAATCAGGAACACACAGGAATGCTCCCTGTTGCAACTATGACTGACCATTTTGGGGGCAATTCTACCTAATAAACCAAAACAAGAAAAGAACATAAGCAGTGTAACTATGGAAACAAAGAGTCAACATTACCTTTATTGGAGGATAATATGATTTTATACCTAGAAATCTTTCCCAAGACACTCTATAAAAATATTAGAATTTGCAAGTTAATTTTGTTCTGGGTCTGAAACCTGGCCTGGATCCAGGTGTCATGGCGTCCCAGGTCAGGCTGCCCTGGGGATGGTTCCCTTCACGTCCTACGAAGGCATCAAGTGCACCAGAGCGTGCAGAGCCTCTGCCTTTCCTCCAGGGAGGCCCAGTCCTGGTGTCCCTCTCCTCTGCTTTCTGTTGGTCAGGACATGCTGGCTCCATCTTTGACCTTGCTGCTCGTTGGGATACCTGAGCTCACCTGCTCCCGACGATTAGGTGGCCCCACCTGGTCTGTCTTATCCGGGATCCCACCAGTCGCGGTGTTCTCAGAGCGCCCAGTCCTGTGACCCAGCTCCGACCATGATCCCGCTGAGCTTCTCTGTGATTCTGCCCCTCGCCAGTGCATCTTTCATGCTCTGGTAAATGGGGACTCCTCTGCAGCAGCCCTGCAGCCACCCGGGAATGTGGCCTTGGTGAGTGCTGCAGCCTTTGCAGCTTGTCCACTGGAGCACGCCCCTGTCTGAGCTCTGCCGAAGCATGCCCCTGTCTCTGGGCTCTGCTGCAGCACGCCCCTGTCTGGGCCCTTGCACCCTGTCCCGCCATCTGTCCTGGCCATTCTATTTTACAGGAATGAGCAGCCACCTTCCAAGCTTCTCAGAGCCACTTAGATGAGTTTCCTGTCACTGCTGCCACAAATTACTACAACTACACAAATGAATTAGCAGACAGTTCTGGAGGCCAAAACATCCCAGGGTCAGGAGTCTAAAATCAAGGCATCTGGAGGGCTTTGTTCTCTCTGGAGGCTTCAGGGGAGAATCTGTTTCCCGGCCTTTTCAGCTTCTAGAGGTTTCCGGCTTCCTTGGCTATTGGCCTCCTTGTTCTGTCTTCAAAGCCAGCAACACCAGTCCAACCCCTCCCATGCTCCTCCCCTCTGGTCTCTGCAGCTGGAAAAGGCTCTCTGTGCTGACATTAGACCCCTCTGGATAATCCAGGATGCCCCCAACCTGAGGTCCTCAGCCTTAATCACATGCACAGAGTCCCTTTTTCCATAAAAGGGTAACATACTCATGGGGTGCAGGAATTAGGGTGTGGACATCTTTGGGCCATTATTCCGTCTGTCCTACCATCCTAGGAACACATTAGCCCTGCCTCCTGGGGCTCTTGTCTGGCTTAAGCCCTTCTGGGACACCTCTACCTTTTGGTTAAATTCTTTCTTACCCAACATTTGTGTTCTACGCCCCTGTCCCATCCAGCACCCTCTGGTCCAGGCACACTCATACCCCTTCCTCCTGCTGGTACATGGTCTTCGGATCCCGCAGAGCCGTTGGGGCGCGCTGGCCTCCTCTCTCAGCAGAGATCATTCCTTGACATGGGTCACCAGCAGGAGAGATGGAGTAGCCCCTTCCTCGAGGGCCATGCATTCCCCTTGCAAAGCAAACTTGTGAATCACCTTCCAACAAGGGGTTATGGGTTGACTGTGACCCCAACAAAGAGAGGTTGAAGTATCAACCCTCAGCACGTTAGAATGTGGTCTTATTTGGAAATAGGGTCTTTACACAGGTAATCAAGTTCAAAGAAGGTATTGGAGTGGGCCCTCAGCCAACATAATTGATGTCCTTATAAAAAATTTGGTGACAGACACACATAGAGGTAGAACACATGAGAAGATGCAGGCAGAGATTGGGATGATGCTTTCTGCTAGGGTTTGAATGTGTCCCCCAAAATTCATATGTCAGAAGCTGAATCCCCTGTGTGACAGTGCTGAGAGGTGGGGCCCTTAAGTGACTTGGTCAGGAGGGCTCGTGAATGGTGGGATGGTGGGTTATTCACCTTGGAAACAGATTCCTTGTTAAGAAAGAATTGAGCCCCTCTTTCTCTTGCATGTGTGGTCCCTCCCACCCTTCTGCCTTCACCATGGGATGACACAGCAAGGAGACCTCACCAGGCACCTGGATATTGGGCTCAGCCTCCAGAACTGGGAGAAAAAAAATATCTGTGGTTTAAGCTGCCCCATCTATGGCATTTTGTCCCGGCAGTCACAGAAAACTCATACACGAGGAAGCACCTGTCTGACAGAGAGGAGCAAGCCCCTCCGGTCAACCCAGAGGCTTCCAGAGGGCATGGGAGAGCCCCAAACTTTGAGCATGTCATCACAGGTGGGGTTCCTTAGAAAGCAGACTCCGAGGTGGAGAATCACCCAGAGATGTGTTGGAAAGGCTCTGTGACCACAGATGGGGAAGAAAAGACAAAAACAGGAGAAGGCAGTGGGGCTCCTGGCCGAGACACGGTCCCGGGGTGGCTCAGCTGACCCAGGGCCAAGGGTCTTGGGCCATTGTAAGCTCAAGTTGACCAATCACTGGAAGCAGCTGGCCTGGAACAGGGAGCCACCTGGGGTGGGGCGGCATCAGAAGAGGCTGGCAGCTGGGAGCCATTGGAGGCAGCTCACACGGCAGTTTGGGAAATAAGTTCTCTCCTAAAGGGACCTGCCAGGGAGGCCTGAGGCCAGCACGGCAGCCTTGCCAAAGTTGAGGGTGCCATCACCTCAGGAGCTATGCTGCCCTCAGAATTAAGCCGTGGGCTGGACCCCCACCTGTCCCTGCCTCCAACAGTAAGGGATGAGACCCTCGGGACAGGCTGCCAAGCAGGCTGTCTGCCCCCACACCCGGCCTTGACTGGCGAGGAGTCCAGCTCAGCGCTCACCGGCCTTCTCCAGACCTTCGGAGCACCCAGCAACAGCCGTCTGATCCATGCCTCTGGGATCCCTGCATTGCCTCTGCCTCTCGTGCTTCTGAGATAAGGCACCAGCCAGTGCACCTCCCCCCCGACCCCATACAGCACCCAGGGCACTAGGGTGAGAGGGTCCCTGACACAACAGGGCTATCACTTCTGCAGCAGCCACAGCGATGGGGACAGGCAGTGACTGCCGGTGGTTCTTGCAGCCCTAAATCCCATGTGAGGGTGTCTGCTTCCCAGGACCACCCCTGGCTCAGGGGAACAGACTCTGGACCTTGAGGTATATAGACAGGAGGACGGAAGGTGAGATCCTGTCAGGAGCGACCCCTGTGAGCCACCAGGAGCAGCAGGACTGGGCAGAGGGACAAATGCTCAGTGACACAGAGGCAATCCCACAATCAATCCCATGAGGACAGCGCTTTCAGAACGGCCCCACAGAGGGGCAGGGGCTGGACCTTTGTACCTATACACTAAGCCATCATTGGATGCGGGCTGCCTCCAAAATTAAATCCCAAAGCTTTAAAAGGCTGATAACGCCCACTCCGGGCCCGCCAAACTGGAGACCCCAGGGAGGAGGGAGCGCCGTGATCTTCTGGAGTGAACTGGCACAGTCGGTAGAAGCTAGGATGGCAGCACCTGGTTTGACCCAGCCCCACCACTTCTGACACACAGGGGCTCAGCAGAAAAGCCTCATTTCATAAGGACATGTGTACATGAATGTTTATTACCACAGTTTGTACCAGCCAAAAGTGGAAAACAAGCAGAATGTTTATGAACCAGGGAGCAATTAAATAAATCCTGGCACCTCCTTATAGTGGAAAGTTTTGAGCTATTAAACAGGAGCTGGGTCTGTTGATATTGGCTTGAAAGATTGTCTGTCTAGTGCTAAATTTAAAAAAGCGAATTGTAGCGTCACGTGTTTGTATTATCCCATTTTATTTTTTATGGTCTTTAAAATTTTAATTTTTTTTCTATTTACAAAAGCTCTTTTAAAGCTTAAATAATTTTTGATTACTTTTTTATATTGTGAAGGAGGATCAACTTTGTTCTCTTATATGGGTGGAAAATTGTATTTTGAACTTATTTTGGTTTTTTAAATTTTTACCTTTAAAATATTTTAAATTCACACATAAGTGGGTTTGCTTCTGGACTGCTCTCTCTTTGTCTTCGGTGTATTATCATACAAACAGCACATTTTTTTCATGCCGACATTAGCTGTTTATTTCATCTTTTGGGTATAATTCTTTTTTGTTATTTTACTTTAAGTTCTAGGATACACGTGCAGAACATGCAGGTTTGTTACACAGGTATACATGTGCCATGGTGGTCTGGGGCACCCATCAACCCATCATCTAGGTTTTTAGCCCCTCATGCATTAAGTATTTGTCCTAATGCTCTCCCTGCCCTTGCTCCCCCACCCCCCAACGGACCCCGTTGTGCAATGTTCCCCTCCCTGTGTCCATGTGTTCTCATTGTTCAACTCCCACTTATGAGTGAGAACATGTGGTATTTGGTTTTCTGTTCTTGCGCCAGTTTGCTGAGAATGATGGTTTCCAGCTTCATCCATGTCCCCGCAAAGGACATGAACTCATCCTTTTTTATGGCTGCATAGTATTCCATGGTGTATATGTGCCACATTTTCTTTATCCAGTCTATTGTTAAAGGGCATTTGAGTTGGTTCCAAGTCTTTGCTATTGTAAATAGTGCTGCAGTAAACATACATGTGCATGTGTCCTTATATTAGAATGATTTATAATCCTTTGGGTATATACCCAGTAATGGGATTGCTGGGTCAAATGGTATTTCTGGTTCTAGCTCCTTGAAGAATCACCACACTGTCTTTCACAATGGTTGAACTAATTTACACTCCCACCAACAGTGTAAAAGTGTTCCTATTTCTCCACATCCTCGCCAGTATGTGGCTACCATCTACACACACGTGTGAGAGTGTGAGATGCTGTCCCCAGCCGCTGTGGCTGCAGCTAGGGGAGGACACGCCCGCTCCTTCTATGGAAGGATGTCACCTGGAACTGCAGGCATGGTCTGGCTGCCCGCTCTGACCTCCAGGCTGCAGAGCTGCCTCCTATCCTTGTCCTCTGCTGCAGCACTGCCCCCATCTCAGGGATGCTTTGATTTTCTCCTTCCTGCCAGCTTCCAGTCGGGCTCTGTCTGTCCTGTCACCTGAGGCCTGGAAAGACCTGGAACAGCTGGCTTTGGCCACAAAAGATCTAATGTCTTCATGTTTCACCCCATTTTCTTGGCTCCTATTGAGGGCATATATAAGATCACGTAAAGAAGACTGATCTCCATCTGAAACAAGGCTGAGGGGCACCGTTCACCACCTCACTCACTGCACTCCACCTGAGCAGGACACACCAGAGTCATCTGTGCATGGGAGAGAAGTGAGTGATGCCAGCCACTCCAGAAGAGCTGCCAAATGAAGACCCCTGCAGAGGCACGGGTGGGTGGAGGCTGCTTGGGTGCATGGGGGGTGAGGGGATGAGTAAATGAATTATGACATCAGTAGGAGAATGACAAATAGATGAGAGGATGGGTAGGTGAGTGGACGGATGCATGGATGCATGGATGGGTAGATGGAGGAGTGGGTGGGTAGATGGATGCATGGACCAATAAGTAAGTGGATGGGCAGACGGAGGGGTGGGTGAATGCATGGACCAATAAGTAAGTGGGTGGGTGGATGGAGGGGGTGGCTGGATGGATGGATGGATGGACCAATAAGTGGGCAGATGGAGGGGTGGACAGATGGATGGATGGATACATGGATGAGTAGATGGAGGAGTGGGTGGGTGGATGGATGGGTGGACCAACAAGTAAGTGGGTGGGTGGACAGAGAAGTGGGTGGATGGATGGATGGACCAATAAGTAAGTGGGTGGGTGGATGGAGGAGTGGGAGAATGGATGGATGGATGCATGCTTGGATGGATGGATGGATGCATGGATGCATGGATGAGTAGATAGAGGAGTGGGTGGGTAGATGGATGCATGGACCAATAAGTAAGTGAGTGGGCGGATGGAGGGGTGGGCGGATGGATGGATGGACCAATAAGTAAGTGGGTGGGTGGATGGAGGGGTGGGTGGATGGATGGATGGATGCATGGACCAATAAGTAAGTGGGTGGGCGGATGGAGGGGTGGGTGGATGGATGGATGGACCAATAAGTAAGTGAGTGGGTGGATGGAGGGGTGGGTGGATGGATGGATGGAGGCATGAACCAATAAGTAAGTGAGTGGGTGGACGGAGGGGTGGATGGATGGATGGATGGACCAATAAGTAAGTGAGTGGGCGGATGGAGGGGTGAGCGGATGGATGGATGCATGCATGCTTGGATGGATGGTTGTTTGGATGGATGGATGGATGGATGCATGGATGTACGGATGGGTAGATGGAGGAGTGGGTGGGTAGATGGATGCATGGACCAATAAGTAAGTGAGTGGGCGGATGGAGGGGTGGGCCAATGGATGGATGGATGCATGCTTGGATGGATGGTTGTTTGGATGGATGGATGGATGGATGGATGGATGGATGGATGGATGGATGCATGGATGTACGGATGGGTAGATGGAGGAGTGGGTGGGTAGATGGATGCATGGACCAATAAGTAAGTGAGTGGGCGGATGGAGGGGTGGGCCGATGGATGGATGGATGCATGGACCAATAAGTAAGTGGGTGGGCAGATGGAGGGGTGGGTGGATGGATGGATGGACCAATAAGTAAGTGGATGGGCAGATGGAGGGGGGTGGGCTGATGGATGGATGGATGGACCAATAATTGGGTGGGCAGATGGAGGTGTGGGTGGATGGTGGATGGACCAATAAGTAAGTGAGTGGGCGGATGGAGGGGTGGGCGGATGGATGGATGGATGCCTGAACCAATAAGTAAGTGGGTGGGCAGATGGAGGGGTGGGTGGATGGAGGGTTGGGCGGATGGATGGATGGATGCATGCTTGGATGGATGGATGGGTGGATGAATGTTTGGGTGGATGAATGGGTGGTTGGATGTTTGGGAGGATGGATGGACGATGGCATGGATGAACATATGGGTAGATAAATGGCTGAGTGGGTGGGTAGATGGATGTGTAGGTGGATGAATCGATGAATGAGTCAGTGGATGGATGAAGGGTTGGGTAGATGGATGGATGGATGGATAAATGGATGAATGGATGGGTGGATGGATGGTTGGGTGGAGGGATGGATGAGTGAGTGGGTGGATGAAGGGGTGGGTGGATGGATGAATGGATGGGTGGGTGGATGGACGTTTGGGTAGGTGGATGGATGGGAGGGTTGCAGGGAGGATGAAGGATAAGTAAATGTATTGATCTATTACTCACACACTGATTAATATGTGAGTAGGTGGGTAGGTGGATTAGTCAGTAGGGAGGTGAGGGTGAAGAATGTTAACAAATCCTTACAGCCATACTTTGGAAAATACCAGCAGGCTGATCCTGGTTTGGTCCTAGGAGATGATCGCTGATAGAGGAAAGCAGAATGTTGATGTGCTGATTTAACCTGAAAAGCGACTGTTTACAAGACTAGAATACCGACATCCCTGCTCAAACTGCCTTTGCTGTCAGCAGTGCTATCTGAGAAGGCACCATTAGAAGCCATCTTGGAGAGCATGCAATCAGACGGGGAATGAGGTTGTCTCACGATAATGAGCTCAAGCTAAGCGTACACCTGCCCAGGCGGCTACAAGAACTTGATGTCCAAAACGCGGGCTCCCGCTCCCTGGACGGTGCTGGGAAGGGCATGGTCAAGAGTGGTCTCCGGGCCTTCCTTCTTCTGTGATTCCATGGCCGTCTTTATGATGATCATGCTCCCTTATGACTAGCACATTATTTCTCTGAGCTTATTCTGTTGCTTTTCCAGCTTCTTCAGTTTAAAATCTTGACCTATTCATATTCCATTTTAATGAATCCATTTAGGTATATACATTTTCCTCTTGGTAATGCTTTAGCCATATCCCTTAAGTTTTGACAAGAAATGTTATCACGGCCATTGGGCTACAGATAGCTGACAGTTTCTATTTTTTCTTTCACACCTGCTAAAATAATTCACAGGGTATTTCCCGCTGCACTCATTTTGAAGGACTCTCTTTTTGCACTGATTTCTGATTTTATTGCATTGTGGTTACAGAAGTCAGCCTCACATGTCCATTTTTTAAGTGATCAAAATTCTCTTAGTCATCTAGTGCAGTTTTTTAATGTTCTTGATGTGTTAAAAAATATTCTTTATTTTTTGAATGTGTATTTCTACGTATCCATTAGATTAAGCTTTAATTTCTTATATTTATTTATGTCTATTAAATTCTTCAGTTCTGGGGTAGGTCTCCCACAATGACTATGGATTAGTAATTTTCTTTTTTTGCTTTACGTATTTTGTCATTATATATTTCAGTTTATGACTCTCATGTATTTTTTCTTTTTTTTTTTGAGATGGAGTCTCACTGTGTCACTCAGGCTGGAGTGCAATCTTGGCTCACTGCAGCCTCTGCCTCCCAGGTTCAAGTGATTCTTCTGCCTCTGCCTCCAAAGTACCTGGGATTACAGGTGCACACCACCATGCCCAGCTAATTTTTGTATTTTTAGTAGAGACAGGGTTTCACCATGTTGGTCAGGCTGGTCTCGAACTTCTGAACTCGGGTGATCCACCCACCTCGGCCTCCCAAAGCGCTGGGATTACAAGCGCGAGCTACCATACCTGGCCGACTGTTATCATTTTTAATATTCAATATCTATTTGAACTTAACAATACCCTAACATTATTGTACTTTTATTTCCTCACCGGCGAAACATGACTGGCAGCACCAGCCTCACGGCATCAGGAGGATTCATGAGATAGTTCACGTGCAGCACATAGCAGAGCACCTGAGCAGCAGCGGGAACAACAGCCAGAGTCGGCGTCAGCTCCCAGTACCCTTCTCCTCCTGCTAGAGCACATCTTCTGGCAATTCCTTCAGAAAGTCAGAGGACTATGGGAGCTAGATGGTTTTCTTTTCATTTTTGTTTTTCTTTTCTTTTTGTTTTTTCTTTTTGGATAGAGTCTCACTGTGTCACCCAGCTGTGCGATCTTGGCTCACTGCAACCTCCACCTCCTGGGTTCAAGCGATTCTCCTGCCTCAGCCTCCCGAGTAATTGGGATCACAGGTGCCTGCCACCACGCCTGGCTGATTTTTGTATTTTAGCGGAGACAGGATTTTGCCATGTTGGCCAGGCTGGTCTCCAACTCCTGACCTCAGGTGATCCACCTGCCTTGGCCTCCCAAAGTGCTGGGATTCCAGGCGTGAGCCATCCCACCTGGCTGGTTTTACTTCCTATCTGCATATAAATAGTGGATTGTCCAAGGATTTTACCTCAAAACTGGGAAGATTTTGCAGTCTTAACGTGTCTTCCCAACACTGCAGGTGAGAAGGCGGGTGTCGATCGGATCCTTGCTCCGTTTAGATAAGTCGGGTTCCCCTCCCCCGCCCACCCAGCTTTGGCTGCGTCACTGATGACCCACCCTGCACTTTGATGTAGCAAGGAATGAATTCGCAGGTGTGGGTTATTTGTGTTTATCCTGCTTGGCACCTGGTGGCTCTTTCAGTGAGGCCAGCACCTGCCTTTAGCTCTGAAAAGGTACAGAGATTAAAACACAGCCCTGACTGTTGTCCCCACCCCAGCACCTCGCCCTTATCCCCTCCTGGAGTTCTATGAGAGGGCTGCTGTGGCCTGTAGAGCGTCCTCACCTCAGGGAGCCTTTTGGGCTTCCCAGCCTCCTCCCTTTGTGTCGCATTCCAGTAGATGCCCTCAGCATCCTCCCCCAGCTCCCTGCTTCTCCCACAGACGTCCCCTCTGCCTCCCAGCACTGGAGGCATTCTTGATTTTGTTCTTAATGACTTTTTTTTTTTTTTTTTGAGATGGAGTCTTGCTCTGTTGCCCAGGCTAGAGTGCAATGGCACCATCTTGGCTCACTGCAACCTATACCTCCCGGGTTCAACCGATTCTCCTGCCTCAGCCTCCTGAGTAGCTGGGATTATGGGCACACGCCACCATGCCCAGCTAATTTTTGCATTTTTATTAGAGACGGGGTTTCACCATGTTGGCCAGGCTGGTCTTGAACTCTTGACCTTGTGATCCGCCCACCTCCACCTCCCAAAGTGCCGGGATTACAAATGTAAGCCACCCCACCTGGCCATGACTTCTTTTCATTGCAAGACCTCTCTTGTGTTCTCTGCAATACCCAGCCGCCTCGTTTCTCTCTGAGGACACCAGTTACACTTGCTCTAGGTCCTCGGACGGCTCCACTGGTTCTGCTTCTCCTGCTCCTTGTGCAGGTTCACACCTCTTCCACAGTATGGACTTTCCTTCGAAGTTGAGCAAGGCTTGACTGCGAGGTCGCTGCTGCAGCGGAGCCTCCCCGTAGGTCCTCTGCTGGATTCCTCTGCCACAGCCCTTGCAGGAAAGGCTGAAGCTTCAGCTGAGACGTGAACAGCACTGTCATCAGTGAGAGTGCCGGCTGGGCCAGGCCTGGCTGGGGTCACCTGGTAGGGATTGGGCATGGAGGCTCCCACTCCTCCCAGGGCCACCAGATCCTGCCTCTTAGAACTGAGATCCACAGTCACTGATCCCGCCCACGGGCCAAGCCTTCTTCACCGCAGTGTGACCCAAGGTGGGGGACGAGGACTGCCATTGCCCCAGTGAGAAAGCTTCACCTAAAGACATGCGAGTCAGAGGCTGAGAAAACGGCCTGCACTGTCTTGAGGGAGGCACAGTCAGAAAGGAGGAAGTGCCCCCAGGAATGCCAGCTCGGAGAACCTTTACCCTTCATGTGGCACTTTCCTTTTCAAAGGGAAAATTCCGTATCTCGGGAAAGCAAACATGAAAAGCTTTAAAGCCTTTCTATTTGAAGGCCAATTGCAAAGCGTCACATTTGCGCACACTGGCAAAGAAATCGTTCCTGAAAAAAGTGCAAATTGCTACTTCACTGCATGTAAATGAACCACTAATTGCTTTTTGCAAACAATATTTATGCAAATGGCCCCACACTCTGCACAGCTGCACAGATTATCCATTTGAATGTACGTTCGTCTCCGCCCCTCCTTTCATCTCTCAGCGAGCGGAAGAACTGCAGACACCAGCGAGCCGGCCAGCCCCCAGCACACACACACACATAGACACACAGACACACACAGACACACATAGACACACATACACACACAGAGACATGCACACACATAGACACACGTACACGCACAGACACATAGACACACATAGACACACATACACACACAGACACACATATACACACACAGACATACACACATATACACACATACACACACAGACACATATACACACACATGGACATACACACACACATACACATACACACACATATACATACACACACATACACACAAATACACACACACATAGACATACACAGACACACATATATATATACACACACATAGACCTACACACACACAGACATACAGACACACATATACACACACACATAGACATACACACACAGACACACATATACACACACACATATACACACAGACACATATACACACATACACACATATACACACACAGACATACACACAGACACACATTTACACACACAGACATACACACATATACACACACACAGACACACATACACATACACATATACACACACAGACATACACACACAGACACATATACACACATACACACACACATATACACACACATAGACATACACACAGACACATATACACACATACACACACAGACACACACACACATACAAACACACAGACATACACACATACACACATATATGCACATATAGACATATACAGACACATATACACACACACAGACACACACACAGACACACATATATACATACACACATAGACTTATACACACACAGACACACATATATACATACACACATAGACACACACACAGACACACATATACACACATACACACATATATATGCACACAGACATACACACATACATATACACACATACACACATATACACACACATAGACATACACAGACACACATACACACATACACACACACATATACACACATACACACACACATACACACATACACACACACATACACACACATATACACACATAGACATACAAACACAGACATACACACACACATATACACACATAGACATACACACACAGACACATATACACACATACACACATAAACATACACACATATATACACAGACATACACACAGACATACACATATATACACACATACATACACACACATACACACATACACATATACACACACATACACACAGACACATATACACACCCAGACATACACACATACACATACACACACATATACACACACATACATATATACACGCATACACACATATACACACAGACATCCATACACACACACATATACACACATACACACATATACACACACATAGACATACACACATACACATACACACACACATACACACACAGGGGCACAACATCATTTTTCTAATATGTAAAGACTTTCTAGAAATCAATCAGAGCAAGGCCTGCACGTTAATAGAACATAATCAAGTAAGATAAACAGGTGCAGAGAATAAAATCGGCTAATTCTTAAACATGTGAAGAGTCTTAAAATCACTCACAATAAATAAATGCTCTTAATGCTCCCTAGGAGGACTTCTGAGCAGCCAAGGCACATGGCGTCTGCCTCGGTCTGCGTCACCCCAAAATCCTCCAGTCAGTGCAGGCCGACAGAAGGTGGAGTGAAGCCCCAAACACGGGAATGCCCGACTTCAAAGCAAGCGCAGGTGAAGAGAAGGAAGAAGAAACGCATCCCAGCGAGTGATTCCTCACCCTCTTTGCAGTCCAAGAATAAGACAGGCAAGAGAGAAGAGGAAAGCTAGAGGGGGTGTAGGACTGCCCTAAAACTGTCAAATAGCGCAGTGACCCACATGTGAAAACACAGAAGGAGCGCCCTTCGGGTTCACCTGCTGACTGCAGAGACGTGCCTCAGAAGCCCACGCAGCCTGACGCGGTGACTGTGAAGAGCAGCCCTGCAGGGGAAGCGGACGGTGAACAGGAAGACGCGTGCTCCTCAGCCACCCAGCAGCCAAGGCAGAAAGGAGGAAAGGGGAGAAGCCCCAGGTCCTGCAGGAGAAGGTGAACCAGAAAATGCAGAGGTGCACATCCCCCCACTCCAGCACACACGCACACACAAAGTCGTTCAAGAAACCGGGCTTCGCCACGCCGACAGAACAGAGCGCGCTGAAGGAGGGATCTTGTAAACCACCCAAACTCACGAGATGATCAGAAGAATATTGTCTGTGTAAAGCTACTACAAAAGTCAACACACCTCAGTTGATAAAAATCCCCACTCCTGGAAAAAAAAGAAATAGGAAAAAACAGTGAGGCCACACTCCAGAGTGAATTGAATATACTCACAGAAGCACCTGGGAGGTATGAAAACCACCCTGGTCAGAAATTCTTGGACTCTAAGTAGACAAAAACAGAAAGAAATAAAAAGGGTTGGCTGAAACCAGAAAAGAAATGAAAGAAACGGACAAAATCGTCTCAGAAATGAAGGCTGAATTATGAGATGCCCAAGAAATCATAGACTTAAATAAAGAAAGGCAATAAAGTAAGAAAGAAGCTAGAGAATGAAAAGGAGATTACGGCAGAAATAAAAAGGGCCACAGAGAAGTGGGGCTCGTGGGAAACGGGCAAAGAAGGAATGACACGCATAACTGGAACCCCCCGAAGAGGCGAAACAAAGCAACAGTGCAGGCATCGTGTTTAAGACCTCGGTCCAAGAAGATGTTCCAGAATTAAAAGACTTGAATCTACGTATTGAAAGGCCCACGCCCATGGGTGCCTGAGATAAATAACCAGGCATGACCACCTCTGAGAAAAGATCTAATGAAACTATTATATTTCAAAAACAAAGTAAAAGTAACTTCAAGAGCAAAGGAGCCCACCTGGCATCAGACTTCTCAAAAGTAACAGCAAAGCAGGGCACAGCAGAGCTACAGTTTCCAAGCATCGGTGAAAGACCGCACCAAGCATTTTTTATCTGTAGAGAAAACACGTTAGTGTTTCTGGAAGGGCATGGCTTTCTGAGAAAAAATTGCTGGTAACCTGGGTTAATGGATGCCTGGAAGGGAAACCAGCCTGGGAAGATTCACATGGTCAAACACCAGGAGAAGGCCCAGCGGCTCACACCTGAAGTCCCAGCACTTTGGGAGGCTGAGGTGGGAGGATCATTTGACCCCAGGAGTTTGAGGCTGCAGTGAGCTATGATTGCACCACTGCACTCCAGTCTAGGCAACAGTGTGACATATCAACTCGAAAAGGAGAGAGAGGGAGAGAGAAAGAGAGAAGAGAAAGAAAGAGAGAAAAGAAAGAAAGAGAGAGAAGGAGAGAAGGAGGGAGGGAAGGAAGGGAGGGAGGGAGGGAGGGAGGCAGGGAAGGAAGGAAGGAATGAAGGGAGGGAGGGAGGGAGGGAGGCAGAGAAAATGTTGACAGGTTTATTTATCTCCCTTTTGGTATGTGTTCAGATTTCAAAGCCAGATAAAACTCAGGGCCATTTCGTTACATTCCAGAGAATTGTAAAGCTGGGACCTTTCCCTTCTCTTCTCAGTGAGGATTTGTTCACATCAGAAAGTAAGGTTGATCTTACACTCCCCTGTAGGTGACACAGCGCCTACATCCGCTCTAAGCCTCATGGTTTTCAGGTGTCCCTCCTGTACAGCGAAACTCCCTTCTGCACAGGCAGGCTCCTCTGGCTATCGCCACCTTGTCCCAAGTTGGGAGGAGTCACGAGGAACCAATGCCAGTATATTCTGTCCATAAAAAATGGGTCTTCCTCTCATCCAGAAACGCCATGCTCAGTCGAAGGACGGTCAGGGGCGTTGGAAGCAGAGCGACTCCATCTTGAGCGCGGGCTGGGAGATGAGGCTGCTGGGCTGCAGTCTCAGAAAGTCAGGCATTCCAGCCTCTGGATGTTTATGGTTAGGGACTTGGGAGCACCAAGACAGCCCAATACCTGGAGAACAGCAGCATTCCTTAGCTTGCTTTAAAGATAATAATATCCATTCTTGCAAAATACGGTAATTAAGAAAATTGATCCTTTATCACAGAGCCTTGTAGCATCTCCCACGTGGACCAGCAGCGTACCTGGGGTGGGCGTTCCTCCTCTTGCTTCCGGGAACGCTCTGCTCTGTTTATGAGTAGCTGCCGTTTCGCCACTTTACCCTCTTAGTAAGCTGGCTTTTTCTTTGCACTTCAGACTCGTCCTGAATTCTTTCTTGCTTGAGATCCAAGCACCCTCTCTTGGGGTCTGGGTCGGACCTCCCGTCCTGTAACAGGATGAACTAGATAAGCCCAGGTATACAAACAGGTAAATATCTAGTCAAGCTTTCCTTCAAATATCAAGACCATGGAAAATACATTTTTGTTTGTTTGTTTTTGTTTTATTGTGTGGTTTTTTTGTTTGTTTGTTTGTTTGTTTTTGGTTTTTTTTGAGACGGAGTTTCACTCTTGTTGCCCAGGCTGGAGTGCAATGGCGTGATTCTGGCTCACCACAGCCTCCGCCTCCCAGGTTCAAGTGATTCTCTTGCCTCAGCCTCCTGAGTAGCTGGGATTAAAGGCGTGCATCACCACGCCTGGCTTACTTTTGTATTTTCGGTAGAGATGGGGTTTCACCGTGTTGGTCAGGCTGGTCTCGAACTCCTGACCTCGTGATCCGCCCGTCTTGGCCTCCCAAAGTGCTGGGATTACAGGTTTGAGCCACCAGGCCCAGCCATGGAAAACAATTTTAACAATGCAAGAACTTACAGAATTCTGAACCAGGAGCCTTTCTCTATTTTTTTTTTTTTTTTTTTTTTTTTTTTTTTGACATGGAGTCTCATTGCAATGCCCAGGCTGGAGCGCGGTGGTGCGATCTCGGCTCACTGCAACTTCTGCCTCCTGGGTTCAAGCGATTCTCCTGCCCCAGCCTCCTGAGTAGCTGGGACTACAGGCACGCACCACCACACCTGGCTAATGTTTGTATTTTTATTAGATACGGGGTTTCACCATATTGGCCTGGTGGTCTACCTGCCTCCGCCTCCTAAAGTGCTGGGATTACAGGCGTGAGCCACTGTGCCTGCCCAGAAGCCCTTCCTGAAGAATCTATTAGAATATTAACTTCATCCAACCCGAAAGACAACTGGGAAACTTCTGCAAAAGGACCGTCATGAGGGAAGAGGATGAAAGACTCGTATACTAACGTGTGTGGTGACATAATAGGAATATCGCAACTTTGACACACTGGAGAAGAAGGAAAGAAGAACATAGCATCAGCTCATTTGCAGCGACACTGGCAACCCGTGGGACTTGAAGTCACTGCCAAAAACTGACAAACCGACAGTGAAAGTTTAGATGAGAAAACAGGAAATGAAGGGCCCTAAAAAGTGTAAGTAATCCTTAGAATAAAAATACAAACCCCTAAGAAAAACGACAAAAAGAAAGAGCGAAGCTTCCACATCACGTGGCGAATGTCGCCATAGACATGTGTTAGACGCTGTTAGAAGAGCTGATGCTGAACTCCTGAGCCTGTCTTGGTCCAGCTGTGCTGCTGTAACAGACACCCACAGCTGGGAAATTTACACACTACACAGTTCTTGGGGCTGAGAACTCCAAGATCAAAGTGCCAACAGATTCGATGTCTGCAAAGGCTGCTTCTGCAGGGAAAGTGCCTTCCACGTGTCCTCACGTGGCGAAGGGGCAAGAAGCTCCCTCAGGCCTTAACAGGGCACTAATCCTATTCCAAATGTGGAGCGCTTACCACATCCTAGTACATGACCTTGGGAGCTGGTTTCAACACAGGAATTTGCGGCGGACATGAACATTTAGACCATCACAAAGCCATAGGCTTGATTTACTTACCGCAAGAAAAAAAATCACTTTGGCTCACAAGTGACATCCAATTACATGCTGTATTCAAGACACACCTGAAGTAAAGTGATCCCAAAAGCCAGAATTGAAGGGATGAACAAAAGCACACAACTCACGTAAACGCAGCAAGAGAAGAGGTGTGGCCCATGCCAGCAGGCAAGCGGGATTCCACGACAGAAAGCACCAAACAGCACAAAAGGACTTTTTATTGCGAAAGACACAATTCACAGCAAAGATCAGGCATGCAGCAAATAACTCAGGGCCAGGTGCAGTGGCTCAGGCCTGTAATCCCAGCACTTTGGAAGCCCAAGGCGGGCGGATTGCTTGAGCCTCGGGAGTTCAAGACCAACCTGGGCAACATGGCGAAATCCAGTCCCTGCAAAAAATACAAAAATTAGCTGGGCATGGTGGTGCATGCCTGTGGTCCCAGCTACTTGGGAGGCTGAGGTGGGAGGATTGCTTGAGTGCAGGAAGTTGAGGCTGCAGTGAGCCAAGATCATGCCACTGTACTCCAGCTTGGGTGACAGAGCAAGATTCTGTCTCAAAAATAAATAAATAAAATAACTTAGCAACCACCTTCATGAAGCAAAAACACAGAAACTGTAAGGAGTCGCAGTAAATTAGCAATCGGAAGCTTTAAAACCTCACTCCCAGAGCCAGGCAGCTCCGGTGAACAAAAAAATAAGTGAAGTGGGTCGGCTCGTGTCCTCCCGGAAGCAGACAAGAGCCTCAGTGAGTGTGGGAGGTGGGACGGGGCAGCGCCTGCAGAAGCTAAAGGCGGAGCAGACGCAGTGTGAGACAGGCGGAGCAGGCTGAGACTCGTGCGTGCGTGACAAAGTCTCAACAACCCTGCGGGAATTTCAAGGCAAAGACTGCATGAAAGGCCCTGGTGAGCAAAGCTAGCCAGGTCCTCCTCCCACACCTGGCCCTGTCATTGCCTGAGGCTGCCCAGGAGGAACAAGTCTGCAAGCATTTCAGTAGGTCCCGAAGGGCTACAGCTGCAGGCATCAGTAACTGCTCCGCTCCAGCAGAGACTAATTCTTCCAGAAAGGAGATCTGAGCAGCACAGCTTCCCGGCTGCCACACGGACAGAAGCGCTAAACAACACGCTGCTCCATTGGAGCCAGTGGGTGCATTTTATATTCACACACATGCACACATGCACACATGCACATATGCAAGCACACGTGCACACACATGCGCACACACATGCCACACACGCACGCACACGTGCTCACACACGCACACACATGCACACACATATGCACTGACACACGCACATGCATGCACACATCCAAACACACACAAACACACATGCACACACATGCAAACACACATGCACGTGCACATGCATACTCATGCACACACGCACACACTTTATAGTTTTAGACTGGAGATGAATGTTCGTGCCGGTTGCTGACCAATGTGAATGTAGTTAATGCCTGAACTGTTCTCTTACAATGATTAAAATGGTAAGGTTTACGTTATTATATTTCACACTTAAAAACCTACACTGAACTTTGGGAGGCCAAGGCGGGTGGATCACGAGGTCAAGAGATCGAGACCATCCTGGTCGATGTGGTGAAACCCCATCTCTACTAAAAATACAAAAAATTAGCTGGGCATGGTGGCACGTGCCTGTAATCCCAGCTACTCAGGAGGCTGAGGCAGGAGAATTGCTTGAACCCAGGAGGCGGAGGTTGCGGTGAGCCAAGACCGCGCCATTGCACTCCAGCCTGGGTAACAAGAGCGAAACTCCGTCTCAAAAATAAATAAATAAAACCTACACTGAGATACCTTCTCCTATGGATAGAAATTACAAAGTCTGACAATACACTGTGTTGGCAAGGCTGTGAGAAACAGCCACTCTTACACATTACCAGTGGGAGTGTAAACTCGTACAAGCCTGTAGGAGATGAATTTGGAGGTTTTTTTTTTTTTTTTGAGACAGAGTGTTGCTCTGTCCCCCAGACTGGAGTGCAATGGCACCTTCTCAGCTCACTACAACCTCTGCCTCCGAGGTTCAAGCAATTCTCCTGCCTCAGCCTCCAGAGTAGCTGGGATTATAGGTGCATACCACTGCTCCTGGATAACTTTTTTTTGAATTTTTAGTAGAGACAGACTCTCACCATGTTCGACAGGTTGGTCTCAAACTACTGACCTCAGGTGATGCGCCCACCTCAGCCTCGCAAAGTGCTGGGATTACAGACGCCAGAATTTGGAGTACGTATCTTACATTTCCACCTGGCTATCCCACTTCTGGGGATCCACACTGAAGCTGCATAAGCACAGATTTATTCGCTGCAGCCTATATGGGGAAACCCTGTATATCAGACAACTAGAGAATAGTGGATAAACCGTAATACATTCACACAATAGAATTCTGTGCAGTTTTGAAAAAGAGTAATAAAGATTCCTATGAACTCAGCTCTGTGAGTGGCTTCCAGAAGAACATTTTCAGTTATAAAAGAAAACAGCAGAAGAGCATCTACAGAATGCGTTCTTTGTGTAAGAAGTAAAGGGAAATAGGAAATTCTGCACGCAGCTACTCTTGCGTGCAAACACAGTGATATGGTCTGGCTCCGTATCTCCTCCCAGATCTCATGTTGGATTGTAATTCCCAATGCTGAAGGTGGGGCCTGGTGGGAGGTGACCGGTTGTGTGTCGGTTTCTAATGGTTCAGCACCATCCCCCTCGGGCCACCGCCTGCAGAGTTCTCAGCAGATCGGATTGTTTGCAAAGCGTGTAGCACCTCCCTCGTGGTCCTCGTCCTGGTCCTCTCCTGCAGCCTGTGAAGCCCTGCTTGCTTCTCCTTCACCTTCCCCCATAACTGCAAGTGTCCTGAGGCCTCCCAGCCATGCTTCCTGTGCAGCCTGCAGAACTGTGAGTCAATAAACCTCGTTTCTTTACATCAGCAAATTACCCGTTCTCAGGTAGTTCTTTATAGCCGTGCGAGAATAGACTAATACAAGAATAATAAACAAGAACCGTGTAAGGCTGTTTTCCCTCAGAGGCTTGGATAAAGCAAGGGGGTGGAAAAGATGGAGGAGCAGGGTGGAAAGTCGGGGAGAGACACTGTGGGCAAACGTGTCTTTTGTATTGTTCTGACTTTTAGAACCACGTTAATGCTTTACGCGCTCAAACAGAAATAAGGAATTAAGGTTAATTAAAGAACCAGGGCTGCTTGGAGAAATAACTGCCGAAGGGAAAATCAGAGTCTGAACTACGGAAGTAAGAAAAAGGAGGGGGATGTGTCGAAAGGACATGGAGTGGCCAAGAGTGGCTCCCAATGGCATCAGCCGGGAAATCTGTTCAGCAAGGTAAATAATAATCACATTGAACTAAAATAGCTAAAATCAGACTTCACGGGTCTATACTGCTATAAATACATGAATAATGAATCAATATGTAAATTATTAAAATATTCAAAAGAAAACTATAGTCATTAGAACTGTTTAAATCAGTGCACGGATTGGTAGAAGTCAAGACACGGCTGTAGAGAAAATTACTCCCTGTGAAGGTCTGAAGAAATGACCCAGCAGGCAGAGCAAAGAAATGGAAAGACGGAAGATACGCAAGAGTGTGGAGAAGAAAAGAAAGAAAGAAATATCCCTGCTCTCTCATGGGAGCTCCAGGAGAGAAGAGAGCTGAGACGATGTTTAAGAGACCGTGTACAGGTCCCCAAAGCCACCTCCAAACATGAGATTTGCCAAAAGGACTCACAGGACTCAGCACATTGTCACACTCAGGACTAAGATGTCTTATGGCAAAAGAATCCGCAGAAGAATGAGCAAAGGGAAAAGGCTCATGGGGTGAAATCCGGAGGAAACAAGGCACAGCTTCCGGGAGCTCTGACTCGGCTTAGATCTGTGTCCCTGCCCAGATCTCATGTCACACCGTGATCCCAGTGTTGGAGGTGGAGCCTGGCAGGAGGTGACAGGATCATGGGGGCAGACTTCCTGTGAACGGTTTAGCACCATCCCCCACGGTACTGTCCTCATGACGATGAGTGAGTTCTTATGAGATCTAGTTGTTTACAAGTATGAAGCCCCTCCCCACTCACCCTCTTCCGCCTGCTCTCCATGTAATGCACCTACTCACTGTTCTCCTTCCTTCATTAACTGGAAGCTTCCCGAGGCCTCCCCAGAGGCTGAGCAGATGCCAGCATCATGCTTCCTGTACAGCCTGCAGAACTGTAAGCCAAGTAAACCTCTTTTCTTTATAAATTACCCAGTCTCAGGTATTTTTATAGCAATGCAAAAATGAACTAATATAAGTCCTTTCCTAATAATAGTCAAATACGACAAGCTTAATTCCCCCAGCAGCAAATTGTGATGATGCAGGTGAGTTACTGTCTACCAGGGAAGCTTATCAGAGTTGCAGTTCTTAGGGATTGGACCTGGTCACACAGGCTCCCCTGCCTAGTGCACACCAAAACTCCAGACTACCAGAGGAAAAGCAGGTGTTTAGCATAAACTAACTTTACTATTTGTGAAAACTGTTTAGGGACAATGAGCCACTCACTCTTGTCAGTTCTAGAAATGACAAGCACCCTCCTGTAATCCATGTTTGGAATTACGAGTAGCCTTTCTAAGAGTGAGCATCTCAGTCTCAGCCATTTTCTTCACAGAGACAATGGCTGAAAAGTTTCCAGAATTGATGAAAAACAGGAATTCTCAGATTCACAATTCCTAATAACTTCTAGAAAGAATAAATAAAATTAATCACATAGCTAATTCTATCTCAGTGTATAACTACAGAACATCAAGAGGAAGAGAATATATTAAGAGTAAAGAGTAGGCTGGGCACGTTGGCTGATGCCTGTAATCCCAGCTCTTTGAGAGTCTGATGCAGGTGGATCACAAGGTCAAGAGTTCAAGACCAGCCTGGCCAAGATGGTGAAACCTGTCTCTATTAAAATACAAAAATCAGCCAGGTGCGGTGGTGGGGGCCTGTAATCCAGCTACACCAGAGACTGAGGCAGAGAATTGCTTGAACCCAGGAGGCAGAGGCTGCAGTGAGCCGAGATCGTGACAGAGCAAGACTCTGTCTCATTTAAAAAAAAAAAAAAAAAAAAGAGCAAACAGCAAAAACTGGAAGTACTGGTTGCTAGGCCTGCCATAACCATATACCACAGACAGGGAGGTTTACACAAGAGAAACTGCTTTGCTCGTGGCGCCGGAGGCCGGAAGTCCAGGCTCAAGCTGTTGATGCAGGCGGGTTTGCTTCGTGCTGAGGCCGCTCTGCTTGCCTTCTGGATAACCACCTTCTTGCTATGCCCTTCCATGGCCTTTCCTCCATGTGTCTCTGCCTCTTATTCTAAGGACGCCAGTCAGATTGGATTAGGATCCCCCCCACAGTGACCTCGTTTTTAACTTAATTACCTTTTATATCCCTTATCCAAACACAATTACATTCTGAGGTACTGGGGATTGGAATGTCATACCTGGGAGGGGGACACAATTTAGTTCATAATGGCAGATAACCTACAAGAGAACTATAATTCAGTTGACTTCTTCACAGCAACAACAGAAGCCAGAACGGAGGGAAGAAATGTCTTCATCGTGCTGAGAGAAAATATGTGTCAACCTGGAATTTTTTTTTTTTTTTTTTTTTTGAGACAGAGTCTTGCTTTGTTGCCAGACTGGAGTGCCATGGTACAATCTTGGCTCACTGCAACCTCTGCCTCCCTTAGCCTCCCGGGTAGCTGGGACTACAGGCACGGGCCACCACACCTGGCTAGTTTTTTGTATTTTAGTAGAGATGGAGTTTCACCATGTTGGCCAGGATGGTCTTGACCTCTTGACCTTGTGATCCACCTGCCCTGGCCTCCCAAAGTGCTGGGATTACAGGCGTGAGCCACCACGCTGGGCCAACCTGGAATTTTATACCCAACAAAATTACCAATTAGGGTGGCAGCTATATTTTTTAAGATACCTTCAGCAAACAAAAATTAAAAACTGAACAGTCACAGTCCTTCAGTGAAAGAATTCCTAAAGGATATTTTTCAGAGAGAAACAAATTAAATCCAAAGGAAGGAGTGAGAGTCAAGATCTAGCGGTTGGGGGCTGGGCACCAGGGTGCACACCTATTATCTCAACACTCTGGGAGGCTGAGGTGGGTGGATCACCTGAGGTCAGGAGTTCAAGACCAGCCTGGCAACATGGTAAAACCCTGTCTCTACTAAAAATACAAAAATTAGCCAGGCATCATGTTGGGAGCCTGTAATCCCAGTTACCAGGGAGGCTGAGGCACAAGAATTGCTTGAACACGGGAGATGGGGGTTGAAGTAAGCTGAGATCATGTCATTGCACTCCAGCCTGGGTGACAGAGTGACTCTGCCTCAAAAAAGAAAAAAAAAAAAGTAGTGGTGAGGGGAAAGTATAAAATATGTAAGTAAATATAAAATACGTAAATAAATCCAGACTGGATTAATTATTATTAAATAATGATAAGGACAAATTTTGTGATATGAAAATAAGATGAAACTAAAATAACAGTTCAGAATAACATGCACAGGATAATATAATTCAGTTAAAATATTTTAACGTCCTTTTAATGTCCTAGAGGGTTGTATAGGTTTTGATTGCATTTAGACTTTTTAGCCAAGTATGCATGTAGCTACTAAAAATAAAAATGGAATTTGGAAAGAAAAGAGAAAGAAGAAAAAAATGCCTCAACCCCACAGAAAGCAGAAAACAAGGGAGAAAGAAGCCAAGGAACATCACAGGAAAATAAAAATCACAAAATAAAATTGTAGAAATGAATCCAAACGTGTCAATAAATGTGAATAAACTGAACTTGAAATTTAAGACAGAGCTTCGACAGAACCAAATCCAGCTATGGAGTCTCATAAGAGATGCAAAATATAAAAACCCCAACAAGTTAGTTGCCAAAAGGAATTTTAAAAAATAGCAAATACTTCATTTTCTTAAAGTTTATGAAGTTATATTAATATCAAACAAAATAGGTTTCAAGTCAAAACGCATTAGTAAGGTTGTAGAATGACAAACATAGCCTCAAATATGTATCAGCAAAACATGTGCAGTGTTACAGCGAAAAGTGGACAAGTTGACATCGGAGTGGAAGATTTTCCACTTTGTAACTGAACATCGTAAAAACGAATGAGGATCAAAAGAAGAGAAAACCACAGTGAAGCAGCACACTCGAAGGAGACATAGCTGAGGTCACACTAGAAAAGGGAAATATGAAACCTAAAACCGCACATACAATCGATAGTTAAAATCCTCAAGTTAAGATTCCAAATTAAGAAACAGGAAAATAAACATACAATAAACCCTAGAAAGTAGAAGAGAAAAGGAAACATAAAGGTATGTGCAGAAATGAATGGAACAGAGAACAACAATCACTAAGAATGACTGGCCAAAACTAGATTTTTTGGGGGGTTGGGGACAGGGATGGAATCTCACTTTGTCGCCCAGGCTGCAGTGCAGTGGCAGGATCTCGGCTCACTGTAACCTCCGCCTCCCAGGTTCAAGCAATTCTCCTGCCTCAGCCTCCTGAGTAGCTAGGATTACAGGTGAGCACCACCGCACCTGGCTGATTTTTGTGTTTTTAGTAGAGATGGGGTTTCACCATGTTGGCCAGGCTGGTCTCGAACTCCTGACCTCCGGTAATCCACCCACCCCACCCTCCCAAAGTGCTGGAATTTCAGGCATGAGCCAAGCCTAGCCAAAACTAGCTTTTTGAAAAGCAAAATAGTAAAATAGACTAACCTCTCTGTAAGTATCATTTTAACTGAACCCAAGTTTTCATAAGTGGTTATTATGCAAATCTAAACAGTTTCTAAATTCCTTTATGACTTCCTCTTTGAAAATGAATTATTTATACGTATGTTTTTCATTTGACAACAATGGATTTGTTACTACCTTTTGTTACTGATTTCCAAGTTTGCCGCAGTTTGATGGGAGAATATGGCCCCAACAACCTACTTTCTGGCATTTTTGAAATGTGGCCAGCTTTAGAAAATGCCCCATGGGAGCCTAAAGAGCAGGTGTGACCTCTGATTGAGCACAGCGGCTCCCTGAGTCTATTCAATCAAACTCCACTGTGCTCTGTCGCCTTCCCTGTCCTTGTTCTCTTTTAGAGTTGTCAGTTATCTGTGACTACTGAGCACCTGAAACGTGACCCATGCAACTGGCGTGAGAAGCTGAATTTTAAATGTTATTCAATGTTAGTTCGTGGAACTTTTTTTTTTAAGACGAAATCTTGCTCTGTCGTGTAGGCTGGAGCGCAGTGGCGCAACCTTGGCTCACTGCAACCTCTGCCTCCCAGGTTCAAGCGATTTTCCTGCCTCGGCCTCCCAAGTAGCTGGAATTATAGGCACTGAACACCACACCCGGCTAATTTTTGCATTTTTAGCAGAGATGGGATTTCACCATGTTGGCCAGGCTGGTCTCTAACTCCTGACCTCAGGTGATCCACCCGTCTCGGCCTCCCAAAGTGCTGAGATTACAGGTGTGCACCACTGGTCTCAGCTTAGCCGGGAGTGGTGGCCTGAGCCTGTAATCCCATATACTCCAGAGGCGGACGCACGAGAATCACTTGAATCTGGGAGGCAGAGGTTGCAGTGAGCCAAGGTCCCACCCCTGGGTGACAGAGCAGGAAAACGAGAGTCTGTCTCAAATAAAAAAATTAATTGAATTCCTATGTTATACCACATGCACATGAAATTCCACATGGATTAAAAACTAAGATGTGGAAAGGAAAACTATAAATCTTTTCAGAGAAAGCTTGGGAGAACATGCTCGTGATACTGATGAGCAGGGCGGCTTCCTAAGCAAGACACGGTGGAGGCCAACGGTAACGGAGCATACTGACAAATCTGACCGGCTCAGAACGTACAATGTCGGAAAGTCAAAAACAGATGACAGAGTGAAAGACAAATACAGACTTGGAGAATATCTTTGCAATGCTTGTGACTAATAAAGAATTGGAATCCAGAATATCTAAAGAACTCTTATAAAAGTCAGCCTTAACAAAAAAGACAGACATCCAACCCAGCTGAAAAGTGGCAGAGGGTATGGCTAAGGTCATCATGTTCCCCAGCTCGTCACACCAGGGACACCGGGTCCCTGCCACCTTCCAGCCCTGCCTGACTCCTCCCCGGAGAGGACTGGGCCACCAGACAGGCAGGTGGCGGGCACGGGTCTCCGCCTTTGCTGCATGGAACGAATCTCTTCAAAGTCCGTGTGCTCAGGAGCTGGGCTCTTTCCTTGTCCCTTGCTGCCCCAGACCTTTGCAAAGCAACCCTCCCGATGCGCCCCCAGGTAGATGGCCCCGCCACGCACCTGTGCATAACTTCGCCCCCTCCTCCGCCCTCGCTGTGCAGTGCAGAGAGTGATTCTCTGACACCTGTAGCCCCTGGCGCCCATGCTTCCCTGTCCTACTCAGATGAGGGACACGAGAGGGTCTTTGCTGATCTCCTGAAACCTCAACAGGAAGGACCAGGCAATTCCCGAGGAAAAGAACCAGGACCAGCCAAAGCACGAGTACGCGCCGCCCCAGGAGCGCGGAACACCAACTGGAAACAGAAGCCACCTCCCCACCACCGGCCTGGGAGCACCCAGGGAGCACGGGGTCAGAAACTCCCACACCCTCCAGGGGTGGGCAATGGGATGAAGCTGTCATGCTTGACTTATTCCAGAGGGAGCCGTCCACAGCAAGTAACACACAGTGCTGGCCGCCGCTCTTGCGTGTGGGCCGGCCACATTGCGCCTTGAAGAACGTTTCCGGTGGTACAGGCCACGGGCTGCCACAGAGCTGCTCTTGGTCTCGTTATCTGTTTGTTTTCTGTATGAGCCTCTGTGCTTCGTACAGAAAAGAGTCAGATACTGTGCTGCCACCAGGGCCAACCTTTGCCCCCATGGAAGTGACATGGCCACTGGTGAGAATGCAGAGCCCATTGTAATGTAGGCATATCCTGATGGGGCCAGGTGGGCACAGAAATGGCAGCAGACCGGGGCCTTCAGCCACCCCCTGACCTGGCCTGAGGCCCTGCAGTGCCAAGAACAGAGAGTGATTCTGGTGTGAGGTCCCTGGTGTGAGGCAGCCGTGCTGCCGTGGCGGGGCTCCAGGGAGCTGAGCCCACAGCCACCAGCCCCAACCCACTGTCCTGCTGCCTCCCGAAGCTAAGCGGGGTTCCCACTGGAGTGGACACAACCCTCCCAGGAGCCCAGCCTTGCTGCCACGGCCACCACTGCTTCCCAGCTGAGAGCCCACCTTGCCAGCCTCTGCCTGGACCTTGGCAAATTCAGTCCCATCCATCCTCCCTCCCAGCAGCCTGCTGGAGACAGACAGCATCCGTCTGCCTTCAGGGGAAAACTCACTGCTGCGACCTGTCCTGTCAGACTCTGCGGGCAGGATGGGGACCCACCGGGCTGGGACCCGAAGTCCCTGGCTGCCCCATGGCCTGAGGTCTCCAAGCCGGGCCTCAGGCAGATGTGGAGACGGATGATGTGGCCAGCGGGGCCCGAAGGGTCAGCTCTGAGCCTGCCAGGGGCTGCCCAGAAGCCCTGTCCCCAAAGGCCAGCTACCTTTTGCAGACCACACTGAAGTGAGCAGTTGACCCCAAAGGCAGGCCGGGTCCCCTGCCTTCACCTCCTCCTGTCAGGCCCCCCAAATCCTACTGACCTGGGCCAGCTCTGCCACCTTCCCTATTCTCTCCAGCCCACCCAGGGCCTCGATGGAGCCGCTGCCCCAGGTCCTGCCGTGAGTGGACAGAGACCAGCACGGGCTCCCGGCCACCACCCTGCCCAGCTGCCCCACTAGGACTTCACAGGGAGGAGCTCACACTGGCACTTCTGACAACAGTCATGACCTTTCCTGTGCTGCAGAGAGGGAAACTGAGGCTCAGCAAGGCCAGATAAGCTGACCGAGCACTGCCCTGGCCTCCCAATCACAAAATCTGTGCCCCTGGGGAAAGAGAAGAAAGAGGTAAACCCACCCTGCAGCCCAATCCGCACACCAAGGGGTGTGTTCCCCGCGGCAGGGCTGTGGGGTGGACATGAATGCCCAGGCCCCCCATAGCCAGCTGACCCCAAAGGGAAGAGGGCCCAGTCCCAGCACCACCCCAGAGGGAGCCCAGAGGTCAGTTGCCATGGCCGGGATGCTGCAGAAAGGGTGACAGTGGCCCCCACGGGCCAACAGGACTGGAGGCTTCAAGCTGACAGCTTAGCGGGTGTTTTCTCTGCAGAAAAGCCCTCTGCTCCCGCACGAGAAGCTGGGCCCGCACTGGGATCTGCTTCGCATGTAGAGGGGGCAGTGGCCCACACAGGAGGGGCTGACAGGCCGAGACCCTGCGACAACCCACACGGACGAGAACCCACAGCCCAGGGCGACGGGGCAGGGGAGAAGTAACAGGCTCTGCTGGTCCCGTGAAGCCCAACTGCCTGAATCGGGGAGGGGCTGGGGTCAGTGGACACAGGAGGGGCATCTCCAATCCCATCACCCCAAAAGCCCCCGGGGCCAGCCCGGGCGCCCCAGGGACCTGCAGCTGATGGGGCCTGTGCACATCTCACAGATGGACCCTCAACAGCGGCCTGAATAAAGAGGCCGGAGCCAGGAGATGCACCTGCTGTCCCAGGGAGGTCCCCACTCCAGGAGGGTTGGCGTGTGACAGCCGGCGGGGGTAGCTTCTGCTTCACCCACAGTTGAAGGATGCCCAGAAGGTGGGGGAGGAAGGGCTTCACCCAAGGGACTGGCCAGGCCTGCCGGGAGGTTGGCTCAGTCCTGCCCTGCTAGCGGACATGTCCCAGCCCAGGGCCACCAGTGATGACAGGACAGGACTCCAAGGGACTGGGCCACGTGATCCTGGTCCCACACCTGCTACGAGGGACTGGCTGTGTGATCCTGACCCTGCATCCCCTCTGAGGTACTGGGCTGTGTGATCCTGACCCTGCATCCCCTCTGAGGGGCTGGGTTGTGTGATCCTGACCCTGCATCCCCTCTGAGGTACTGGGCTGTGTGATCCTGACCCTGCATCCCCTCTGAGGTACTGGGCTGTGTGATCCTGACCCTGCATCCCCTCTGAGGTACTGGGCTGTGTGATCCTGACCCTGCATCCCCTCTGAGGTACTGGGCTGTGTGATCCTGACCCTGCATCCCCTCTGAGGTGCTGGGCTGTGTGATCCTGACCCTGCATCCCCTCTGAGGTACTGGGCTGTGTGATTCTGACCCTGCATCCCCTCTGAGGGGCTGGCTGTGTGATCCTGACCCTGAATCCCCTCCCCTCTGAGGTGCTGAGCTGTGTGATTCTGACCCTGCATCCCCTCCGCGGGGCTGGGCTGTGTGATCTTGGCCCCACACCCCCTCCGAGGTTCAAGGATCCCACAGGTGTCCCCTCTCCTGTCCTGCAAGCTGACCTGTGCCCCACCCATATCCCAGCCCCAGCTCTCACCCCCATCCCTCCATCCTTTCTTCCCTCCCCTCTCCTCCCGTTCCAACTGCCTGAGCTGACTTGGGCACCGTGACTGCGTACCGCAGACTGAGGGGTTAAACCACAGACACCTCACCGTCCTGGAGGTGGAAGTCAGGCTCAGTGCAGCACTGGGCCCGGGAAGCAGGTGCAGCTCCTGGTGTTTGTCTCCTGGACACATCTGTGGATTGTTGGGCCCCCAGTAGCTCTCCCCAGCCCCAGAAATGCCCCTGGATTTGCCATATCCACGAAGAGCCTCTCAGCACACTGCGGCTCACACTAACATGCCCACTCTCCACCCCAAAGGATGCCTGCCACAGCGGGGCCCTCAGCCAACCCATTCTAGGGGCACCTGGGTCCCCAGCAAGCTCCCAATTGGCACCCACAGCCAGTGCTCTTGCTAGAGGAGACGGAGGCTTTGCTTGGCATTCATTCCTCGTGGGCGTGGAGAGGCGCCCTCCGGGGCCCCTTCCCCTCACCCTACCTGGCGACCAGAACCGCAAATACTTCACACGGTACTTTGAATTTAATGGTTCACATGGGCTCCTCTCTGAGCTACTGCCTTTTATTTTATGAATAAATTAATATTATACATACAAGAGCACTTTAAGACACCCACCAGACGCCCAGGAGCGGTGGTCGTGTGGAAAAGGATAAATTTTTACACACACGCGTCTCCGGGCCATTAACAGGCCACACATCCATCTGTCTCCGCAGCTGACCTTGATCCCGTCCTGGCGCCTGGGGCCTGAAGCTCATGGAATCGCCCGCCTCACGTATCTTTACGGCCCACTAATTTGTGCGTGTTCAGGATATATCGGGTTTCATAATTTTTATATGCAAATCAATAAAAAGCCCTTCGCCATCTCATTTAAATCACTGAATAATTAACCAGGCTATCCAGCCCACCTCTGTTCTCCTCAAATCCCCGGAAGTAAGAGGGGCCAGCACTGACCAGGAGAGCAACGCCCCAGGGTCCCCTCTGGACAGACTGCCCCCACAGTGGGCGCTGGCTCTGCCAGACCCGGGAGGCCTGGGGGGCTGACCCGCCTCATCTGGGATGTGGGCAGAGCAATGGCCTGAGCCAGCCCTGAGAAGACCCCGGCCCAATCCCAGACAGTGCTTCACCCTCAGTCTCAGAGAGAACAGCACAGGCTGTAAGAGATTCCCCAGATGAAAGGGCGGAGCTCCGCTCCAGTGATATGGAACCCACGAGACCACTGAAAGGTGCCCCTGCACCCTCCCGAGCTTCCTCCTCCCCTTCCTCCTCCATCCATACCTGCATCTGCCCTTCCATCCCTCCTCCCTCCCTCCTCCCCTCCCTCCTCCCCTCTCCTCCCTCCATCCTCCATCCATGCATCTGTCCTTCCATCCCTCCCTCCTCCCTCCCTTCTCCCCTCCCTCCTCCATCCATCCATGCATCTGTCTTTCCATTCCCCCTCCCCCCCTCTCCTCCCTCCGTCCTCCATCCATGCATCTGTCCTTCCATCCCTCCCTCCTCCCCTCCCTCCTCCATGCATCCATGCATCTGTCCTTCCATCCCTCCCTCCCTCCCTCCTCCCCTCCCTCCTCCATCCATGCATGTGTCCTTCCATTCCTCCCTCCTCCTTCCCTCCTCCCCTCCCTCCTCCATCCATGCATGTGTCCTTCCATCCCTCCCTCCTCCCTCCCTTCTCCCCTCCCTCCTCCATCCATCCATGCATCTGTCTTTCCATCCCTCCCTCCTCCCCTGCCTCCTCCTTCCCTCCTCCCTCCCTCCTCCATCCATCCATGCATCTGTCCTTCCATCCCTCTCTCCTCCCTTCCCTCCTCCATCCAGCCATGCATCTCTTTCCATCCCTCCCTCCTCCCTTCCCTCCTCACCTCCCTCCTCCCTCCAGCCATGCATCTGTCCTTCCACCCCTCTTTAACCCTCCCTCCTCCCCTCCCCTTCTTCCTCTCCATTCATCTCTCCTTCCACCCCTCCCTTCCTCCTTCCCTCCCTCCATTGCTCCCTCCTTCCCTCCCTCCATTGTTCCCTCCTTCCCTCCCTCCACCCAGTCATCCAGCTGCCTGAATGTGCACGGGGCACCTGGCCATTGCAGAGCACTGGAGACACAGAGGCAGATAAAGGAGGCACAATCCTAACCTCCAGAGGTCCCTGCAGAGGGAGGCCCGGCTGCTGGAGGCAGCTGTTCCCAGCAGGATTGCAGAGCACCCCCCGGCCCGTCTCAGTTGCTGTCCCCACTCTCCAGGAGTCTGGCCTCCCCAGGAGTAGCACGGATCTTTCCAGGACAGGCTTGCAGGCCCCTGAGGGGCTTCCTCACAGCCCCACACCCCAGCCCTGTGTGGAAGTTCTAGTGGTTTCTTGTTTTTCAGGCAACACATGGAGGGAAGGTGGACACGGGCCTCAGAGCTCAGACCCCGTAAGGGCTTGGCTCCCTGAAGTCTGTGAAAGCTCAGAAGAAGTGACCTTGGGAGAGGACTTGGGACCTGCCCGGTGGTTGGGGAGAGCGGAGGGGGCCAGCAGAAGCAAAGGTGGGCAGTGAGCACCCAAGGCCCGGCCTCGTACTGAGGATGGGGAGGGTGCCAGGACTCAGCCAGCGCGGGCTCTCCTAACAGAACCCGCAGACGGGGCAGCTGCAGCAACAGACTTCGATTCCAGAGGCTGGAAGCCCACGAACAAGGCATCCGGCTCAGCTCCTCGAGAGGGCAGCTTTCCAGTCTGTAGTCGTGGTGCCTGGCTGTGTCTTCCTGTGGCCTTTTCTGGGCACAGACTTCTGGGGCGGCCAAAGAGCCCTTATCCCATCATGGGCCCCACCCTCAGGAACCAACCCTAATTGCCTCCTGAAGGCCCCATCTCAAACACCATCACATGGGGGTTAGGACTTCAACCCCAGAACTAGGGGGACCCATACATTCTGCCGATGACAGGCCTTGGAAGCCAGGCCAAGGAATCACCCTGGACTACCTCGCCAGGGGAACTCCAGCACCGAGGCAGGCCCATCTCCCCTTTAGAAACCCCCTCTCCAGGCCAGGCGCTGTGGCTCACTGTAATCCCAGGACTTTGGGAGGCTGAAGTGGGTGGATCACAAGGTCAGGAGTTCGAGACCAGCCTGACCAACATGGTGGAAACCTCATCTCTACTAAAAATACAAAAATTAGCCAGGCATGGTGGTGTGTGCCTGTCATCCCAGCTACTCAGGAGGCTGAGACATGAGAAACACTTGAACCTGGAAGGTGCAAGCTGCAGAGAGCCCAGATTGCACCACTGCACTCCAGCCTGCGTGACAGAGCGAGACTCCGTCTCACACACACACACAAACACACACACACACACACACACACACACTCCCCTCTCCAGAAGAGTCAGAGAGCAGGCCTGCTTCTCTGACCCCAGTGTGTCCTTTGTAAGAAATCAGCCATCGTGACTGCAACTCTCTCCTGATTCTGAGAGTCCAGGGAATTGTCAAGCCTAAGGGGGGTCAAGGGAACCCCTGGGTGTGTAGCCAGTTGGTCAGAAGTGTGGGCAGCCTGGGACCCCCTACCCCGCCGCCGGCATCCGCAGGGGGCAGTTTCGTCAGCTTGCTCTGCAGGGTCTGCGCCACCCGAGGGCGATCTCTGCAGGGCTGTGTTTCGGCACAGTGGCTGGGGTGGAGACCCCCACCTTGGGCATCCAGGTGGCAGCCACACCACCTGCCTGGGCGCAGATCGTCACGTCTCCGGAGGCCTGGCAACAAGACACGCGGAATGAGGGCCAGCCGTTGTCTGAGAGCCCCCATGATCCAGCTGAGATCCAGGAAGCACCAGTGTCAAACTGTCAGCCCTGGCAGCTTGGGGGGCAGCCCCATCATGACGGCAGCGCCTCTTCTCAGCACAGAGCAGTCTGGCAGCAAAACCGGAGGAACAGGTACCACCCGTTGCCTGAGGCGCGTGTCACTTGCCACGCACTCTGCATTCCACGGCTCCAAGAGGAGGAACGGGGGCACAGGGACCCGAGTGCAAACACAAGGGGGGTCCCCGCTCTGAGAGTGGAGGCATTTTAGGGCCACCTGCACTCCGTGATTTTGCTTTCTTTCCCTTTTATGGATGCATAAGCAAGAGCCTGATGAAATCCTGGGAGTGAACAGGTCTGAGAACTCTCCGGAGCACATGACGCAGAGCTTCCACGTGATGAAGCACTGTGTCCTCGCTTTACGGGCAGCGTTTTTCTTTCTTAGAGGTACATAAAACAATGGCGCAGATTGTGATCAACGGCATTCCACAAAATGGCCAAAAAATAATCCCCCACCGTGCAGCAGGGCCTGTCCGAGAGGAGGAAGCACGCCTCCCGCCGGCTCCGTCCCTCAGGTGACGCACCCGTCTGCCCAGAGGGCTAAAGAACAAAGAAACCACAGGAGTTATCTCAATAGACACAGAAGACCCGTGTAAAGTTCGACACCTGTTTGTAATTCCTAAAAACTCTATCTTTAACCTGACAAAACCTACTTTCCAGAAACCCCCAGGTAGCAACAGACTTCATGAAGAAATCTAAGACGCCGTCTCTTCCAGACAGAAGTCAAGGGTGTCCCTTATCGCCACTCAGTTTAACATAATCTCGAAAGTCCCAGGAAACGCTGCAAACAAAAAAAAATAATAATTAAGAAATGCAGAGGTGTAAAAACTGGAAAGGAAGAGATAAAACTGTCACGACTGGTGGATAACGTGGCCATTTATGTAGAAAATGTCACCAAATCAACAGACTGCTAGAACTAACAGTTACAAGATAAACCTACAAAAATCAATAATGTGACTCTAGAGCCACCATCATCAGCAGGAAAATGAGATACCGCTCAGCAACTGAAGCAGTTAAGTGGCTAGGAATTAAATTACGGAGGAACGGGCTGCCCTTTCACTGAGAAAATTCTGGAACTCGGTGAAAGGACCCAGCCAAGCCCCTGAAAGGAGAAGACAGCGTGGTCAGCTCGGGAGTGACCAGCACCAGGCCCACGGCGCTGCCAAATCAGCTTCCAGAGTAGTGCCGTACAAAGCAAAGTTCCAGCCTTCCAAAGACACCCGGCCACAGCCCTGTTCTCAGCGCCCGGTGGAAGAGTGAACGTCCCTGAAAGGGAGGCTGATTGACAAGCCAAGAGAAAGGGCTCGCTCCACCCTAAGGAAGACGAACGGTGAAGTCGTGGAAACGAAAGATAAAATAAAAGCCAGCACGATGCCGGTGAGGAGCAGGCCATCCCTGAACGGACTCGGGGACGTGTGGGACTCGCTTAGGTAAAAGGGGACCCCCACAAATCAAGGAGGAGAACACAGCATAGGGAAAGTGGCTCCTTATAAAGACAAAGTCACGCCAGCCGCAGATGGGCTGAAGGGGAAACTGACAAAGACAGGCGGGGAGGCTGGGCGCGGTGGGGAGGCTGGGCGGGGGGGGGGGAGGCTGGGCGGGGGGGAGGGCTGGGCATGGGGGAGGGTTGGGCTGGGGGAGAGGGCTGAGCATGGGGGGAGGGTTGGGCAGGGGGGCAGGAGGCTGGGCATGGGGAAAGGGCTGGGCAGGGGGCGGGGAGGCAGGGAAGAGGCACACTCTCAGGACAGCGCTGACGCAGCCCAGGCACTGAGGACCACCAGCAACCACCCTCCACGACCACACCAAAGTCAACAAAAGAAATGTGCCCCCACCCACAGGGTGGAGAGTGGGCTAGAGGGAGCCTGGGGACCCCTTTGGGTTGTCCCCTGAAAGTGGCACCCAGCCTGCTGGCAGGCATCGCCGCTGGGCCTGAGGCCCACCCCAGACAAGGTCAGCACTCCGGACCCCTCCTGCCAGCACTCAGCCGCCCCCATCCACTCAATCTCGCCGAGGTGTGTGCGGGAGACAGGGTCCAGCATTGACTTTGCAGCTGGCGACAGGGCCTTGGCCTCGGGGACTTTGGCGGTGCTGGGACGGGTCAGTGGGGGCCATTCCATGCGACGTGGGCATGGAGGGCAGGTGCAGGCCTGGCTCTAGCTGGCGCCACGGGCTGCAGGGGGGCCTTAGGGGCAAGTCCAGGGACTATTCCAGCCCCCACCCCCAGGCCCTCTGGGAGACCCCACTTCCCTGACGGCCACCCGCAGTCCAGCTTCAAACAGGTTCTTTAAGGGGGAGGAGACGCAATCTCCTTCATATAAATGTTTAATTGGGAATTAATATGTATGAGGCTCCGGAGTGATGGGGCTGTGGGTTTAATAAATATTCACAAGGAACGGGCCTCCCTTCCGTGCTCTGTGCCAATCCCTCTGTTTGTGTAGCATCCATTATTCACCGAGTGTCTCAACGCCAGTCCCGGGGATGGAGGCGGAGGCCTTCCTCCTGGGGCTTCTTCCAGGGAGGTGCTTTGAAGCCCTGGCCGTGGGGGCTAAGGGTTCCACCATGGGTAGGTGGATCCGCTTTCCGTGGGTGTCGAACTCTGACCATTGGCACAGACACACACTTGCTGACCAGGAAGCATATATCCCAGCCTTGCCTTCAGCCCCAGCAGGCTCCTGACACTGACACCACCTCCGCCAGGAAGCCCACCTTCCAGAGGGAGCAGCACTCGTTCTTCAGGGTGGCCTCCATCCTCTTTCCTGGCCTGGCAGGGGCTCAGAGACCCAGCGACCCCGCCCAGCCCACTGCAGCTGGCATCCAAGGGGACCCGGTTTTCTGACTGGGCTCCTCCACCAAGGGGTCCAGGCCCTGGCCATGCCTGGCCCAACCAAAGGTGGAGCTCCGGCGCCCTCGTGTGGCCCGTGTGGGCAGGACCTCAGCCGTGCTGCCCCATGGGAGAATCCAGGGAGCCGAGGATGCCAGAGATTACCCAGGTCACAGTCGGGATGCACAGACCCCGAGTGTGGCACTGGGACCGAGCCCCACGCTTGCCCTGGGCTTGCACTGTTCCGCAGGGGACTTGCTTCATGATCTGAGAACGTCCCTGTCCACACAGAGGGACTGCCCTCCGACCTGGGCTTCCCTCCCCTACACTGGTCAGGCCCCCTCTGCCGAAGCTACCCCAGAGTTCCTCGCAGGGATTGGTGTGTGGAGTCTGGGACCTCTGCTGCCCAGGCCCGCTGAGTGACAGTAGCCCCAAGCCCTGACCCTACCTCCCCTTGGCTCCTATGCACCCCTGAGCATGTGCGCCTGGGGGCAGGATGGCCCCTCCCATTCACAGGATAACAACCACCTTAGTGACACCCACCACATGCAGGGTGCAAATGGCCCAGTCCTGTGCCCTGCCCACCCCCCTCATCCCTGGTGAGGACAGCCCCCCATCCCTAATGCTCACGGCCCCCCATCCCTAACGCTCACGGCCCCCCATCCCTAATGCTCGCCTCCCCCCATCCCTAATGCTCGCCTCCCCCCATCTCTAAGGCTCACCTCCCCCATCCCTAATGCTCACCTCCCCCCATCCCTAATACTCACGGCCTCCAATCCCTAACGCTCACGGCCCCCCATCCCTAATGCTCGCCTCCCCCCATCTCTAATGCTCACCTCCCCCCATCCCTAATGCTCACCTCCCCCATCCCTAATGCTCACGGCCCCCCATCCCTAATGCTGACGGCCCCACATCCCTAATGCTCACAGCCCCACATCCCTAATGCTCACCTCCCCCATACCTAATGCTCACCTCCCCCCATCCCTAATGCTCACCTCCCCCATCCCTAATGCTCACGGCCACCCCATCCCTAATGCTCGCCTCCCCCCATCTCTAATGCTCACCTCCCCCCATCCCTAATGCTCACCTTCCCCATCCCTAATGCTCACGGCCCCCCATCCCTAATGCTCACCTCCCCCATACCTAATGCTCACCTCCCCCCATCCCTAATGCTCACCTCCCCCATCCCTAATGCTCACGGCCCCCCATCCCTAATGCTCACGGCCCCCCATCCCTAATGCTCACCTCCCCCATCCCTAACGCTCACAGCCTCCAATCCCTAATGCTCACCTCCCCCCATCCCTAATGCTCACCTCCCCCCATCCCTAATGCTCACGGCCCACCATCCCTAATGCTCACGGCCCACCATCCCTGATGCACAAGGCCCCACATCCCTAATACTCACCTCCCCCATCCCTAATGCTCACCTCCCCCATCCCTGGTGTGGACAGCCCCCCATCTCTGGTGTGGACAGCTTAACCCTCCACAGATCCCCATGGGAAGTACAAGACCCGTCCCCCAGTGCCCACTCCACCCTCCGAGGGCCAGGACCAATGGGCTTCTGTGTCCACCCCCTCCTTCCATCTGCCCTTCCTCCCCCAGGTCCCCACCAAAGCCAGGAGGGGGAGAGGCAAGGGAAACAGCCCCCAGGGGCTCCTGAGTGGGACCCAACCAACCACCCACACAGAGGCAGGAGTGGGGGATCCTGAGAGGCCAGCTGTCCACAGGGGCTTCAAGATGCCCCCTGCACTGGCTCAGCACCGCCCTCATCTCACTCAGCCTGGCCAGACAGACAAGGGCCTGGGCCAGGAGGCAGAAGCAGAGGCTGCCGGGGCACAGACCTGTGAGGGTCGTGGGGGTGAAGGACCTCAGGTTGGAAAGACCCCAGTGAGTGAGGAGCCCATATCTCCATCCCCGCTGGCCCTCACCACCACCATCACCCCCACCCATGCCCAGCCAGCCCAGACATCCCCTGAGAAGGCAGACTGGGGAGAGAGGGAGAGGACACTCAGGGTGAAGGGGACCAGGGCTGTGCTGGGGCTGGGCCACCCTCCCCCTGTCCCTATGTCTGTGCCTCTCTCCAGCCTGTCCCTCCAGACCCAGCCTGCCCACTCCCACCACCCCTCCCTGGCATCCCACAGCTGTGACCACAGCTGGGATACCACAGAGCACTCACCCCAGCACCCAGAGCAGCCAAACCTCCCCTTGGCCACAGGGACCTTCCCAGTGGCCCTCTCAGGCCTCGCCTGCAAGCACCTCTCTGCTCACGCCCACGAAGGGGTGAAGGCGTGAAGGCCACGCATCGTGAATGAAAGAGTGAAGGCCCCACAGAATGAATGAATGAGTGAAGGCCCCACAGAATGAATGAATGAGTGAAGGCCCCGTAGAATGAATGAATGAGTGAAGGCCCCACAGAATGAATGAATGAGTGAAGGTCCCACAGAATGAATGAATGAGTGAAGGCCCCACAGAATGAATGAATGAGTGAAGGCCCCAGAGAATGAATGAATGAGTGAAGGTCCCAGAGAATGAATGAGTGAGTGAAGGCCCCACAGAATGAATGAATGAGTGAAGGCCCCAGAGAATGAATGAATGAGTGAAGGCCCCACAGAATGAATGAATGAGTGAAGGTCCCACAGAATGAATGAATGAGTGAAGGCCCCACAGAATGAATGAATGAGTGAAGGTCCCAGAGAATGAATGAGTGAGTGAGTGAAGGTCCCAGAGAATGAATGAGTGAGTGAAGGCCCCACAGAATGAATGAATGAGTGAAGGCCCCCACAGAATGAATGAATGAGTGAAGGTCCCAGAGAATGAATGAGTGAGTGAAGATCCCACAGAATGAATGAATGAGTGAAGGCCCCACAAAATGAATGAATGAGTGAAGGTCCCAGAGAATGAATGAGTGAGTGAAGGTCCCACAGAATGAATGAATGAGTGAAGGCCCCACAGAATGAATGAATGAGTGAAGGCCCCAGAGAATGAATGAATGAGTGAAGGCCCCATAGGGTGAATGAATGAGTGAAGGCCCCACAGGGTGAATGAATGAGCTAAGGCCCTGTCACTTGAATAAATGAGTGAAGGTGCCCCTGCAGGCTGCCCAGGGCTGGTGAGGCTCACAAGACCCCATGTGCGCCCCCTGGTCTTTGTCCAGCAGAGCCGGAGCAGAGTCTCCTCTGTCTGCCCTGACCCTGGGACCCCCTCTCCCCGATACCCAGGGGAGGAGTCCACGCACAGCCCCAGGCTGCTGGGAGGCGAACCCGACTGCTCTGTGGCTGTGCCCTGTGTCGGCCACCACCACAGGTTCCACGGCTGAAGCTCCACTTCCTTCCTCCCAGAAAGTCTCAGCTCGGGGCTTCATCCGGGCTCCCGCCAGGTGGGAATGGCCCCAGGCCCACAGGGAGGGGGAGCCTTCTTGATGGTGGGAGGGAACAGCTTGACGGTGGGAGGGGACAGCCCCGTGGCAAGCTGTTCTGGGGGCCTTTTCTGACCAGCTCTGAGCATTCTCTGGGACCAAGACCCCTGAAGCAGTAAGGCCTGGGGGCTCTGCGGGTCACCCACACACAGGACAGCCTGGGAGCCAGAGACAGCCATGCTCAGAGACCAGAGGCCCCAAAGGGGATGGCAACCTCCCCCGTGCCCAACCTGGCCTGGGGCTGGGCAGCCCACAGTGGTTCCAGAGGCAGAGAGGGGCACACGGAAGCACCTGGACCTGACCCCAAAAGGATTCGGGCGCTTGTGGGCTGGAAAAGGTGGGGGGCAGGGCTGGGCAGCACAGAGGACCACATCTACACCTGCTGCCACACCCCCACCCCCTACCCCCGCAGCGACGATGGCCCAGGCAGCTACACCTACCACAGGGGACCTGCTGTTTCAGCTTCCTCCCCAAGGCGTTCACTCCCCAAAACCCAGCTCTGGCAACCCCTGGTGCTTCCGAGGGCTTAAGGGGAATTGCGGCATGAAAGTGACGGGGATTTCTCAGCTTTGGAGAAAGTCCTTGGCTGTTTGTTGGAAAGCCTAAAGAGGCAGGATGCGGTGGCCACTTTAGGAGGCCAAGGCAGGTGGATCACAAGTTCAAGAGATCAAGACCAACCTGGTCAACACAGTGAAACCCTGTCTCTACTAAAAATCCAAAAAATTAGCTGGGCATGGTGGCGGGCACCCGTAATTTCAGCTACTCAGGAGACTGAGGCAGGAGAACTGCTTGAACCCAGGTGGTGGGGGTTGCAGTGAGCCAAGATCGCGCCATTGCACTCCAGCCTGGGCAACAAGAGCGAAACTCCATCTTGGGGGGAAAAAGGCCTAAAGGAAGCACAGGAGGCCGTCAGTCCGGAAGCCCCCGCAGAGCCCCCTTCTGGGATCTCACACTGTGCAGACAGGTGGAAGGTTCCCCATGCCCCTCCCCCACCTGCTACTCACCTGTCCCCCAGCCTCGCACTCTGACAAGTTGGCCTGGAGAGTCGGGGGAGGGTCTGTGGCACACTGCTTGGATGCTGGTGCCCCTCGACCCACAGAACTGTGCTGGGACCGGCGTCCTGATGCTGTCACGGTGACACAACCGAGAACATACTCCCCTCTATGGCCTCCTTAGAGACCCAGGCCCCATCCCTGCCCTCTGCCAGCTCCTCATGCCCTGGAGAGGTCACGGACTAAGGAGAAAGCCAGGGCCCCCACCAGGGAGCTCTACCAGGAGAGTTAAAAAAAGAAAGATGGAGAAGAAGGAGGTGGAATCCTGGGAATATTATTCCCATACTTTGTCCTGAAAGTAGATTTTAGGGCAAAAGTATTAAAGGGAATAGAGTATTCCTTTTAGGTTGAAAGTGTAATTCACCCTGTTGGCAAGCCCAATGACCTGTGTTCACCCAGACATTGACCTCCAGTGAGGGAAACCCTCTGCGATCCTTCTAACTGCACGTGACATCTGCCTGTTCTGACCCCAGCACGCACGCACTCCCCTGTGCCTGCAGGGGAGGCAGCCCAGGGCTCTCCGGAGCAGCAGCCGATGGGATGTGAATGCCTGTCTTCCTATTCAAGGACCGGCTCACCTGATGACGGCAGCTGAGAAGCCCCCGGTCTGTGGTCAGCCCGCGGGAGACAGGAGGGCGCGTGGGGTCAGTTGCAATCCAAGGCCAGGAGAAGACCCATGTCCCAGCTCAGTCAAGCCAGAAAAGCTCACTCTTACTCGGCCTCTTCGTTCTATTCGGGTCTGCAATTGATTGGATGTGGTGCCCACACTGGGGAGGGTGATCTGCTTTGCTCAGATGGCAAATACTGGTCAGTCTGTAAGGCTCCCCGAAGCCCATCTGAAAGCAGACCGCTCCCCAGGCAGCCCCCACGGCCGCCCTGTGCAGCTGGGCACCTGCAACCCGGACTTGGCGGCAGTCAGCACTGGGGCTGTCGACTGTAAGGTCTCAGCACGTGGCTTAGGAGCCGAGCCCAGGAAGTCTGAGTTGATAATTTCATGGGAACTTTCTCTTGCTGGGCTGGTAGGGAGCCTTTCTCTCAGAGACCCTGTCCCAGCCAGGCCCAGAGGACAGATCTTGGAGTTAGGGAAATCCTGGCTCACATGACACATGCAGATATCACGGTGCTCTATTGCTTCCTGTTCTTCAGGTTTCATTTTACTGGCGTAAGAGGCAGGGTTGTTTTGTTTTCTAAAATCCTTAAGGAGCAAAATCCCACGCAATCTTGGAGGAAATTAAATTTAGAGACTAGATGCTAGGCTTGGCAGGGACCATCACGGGGCCCCCCACAGAGCCAGACGGACACATCCATTGAGTCCACATCACAGTTATTAACCTTTTGCTCCAAAACATATGGAGAAAAGCTGCTAGAAATGCAGGGAGAACGTTTCTAAACCACAGTCACAGTGGGAGACTTCAACACACCTTGCTCAGTAATTGCCAGATCAAAGAATGAGTGAAGGATAACAGAATATTAACAGAACAATTAATCACCATGAACTACTAGACCTACAGGACTTTGCACTCAACAAAGAAAGAAAGTGCCTTCCTTTCAAATAACAAACAAGCAAAAAAAAAGAGCATGTTCAAGAACCCCAAGAAAATCCCAGCAGGTCCTTCCCTAAAGGGGAAACTGCACCGGCCGCATTTCTGACCATAGTGCAATAAAACATGGAGCTAACAAACCATCTTCTTTAAAGTTCTCACCTCTCTCAGCTTAGATGTGGGATAGAGACTACATCTGACACGTTTTCCGCTTACATGCTAGATGACTCTGCTTCCTCGTCAGCAGTTGAGGACCAGGGTGTTACCTACACATCTCTGCATTCTGCAAGCTAAAGGCAGTGAAACACTTAATAAACGCAGCACAGAGGCTGACACACAGACAGCACTCAGTGAATGTTAACAGCTGCCAGCACCAGTGTCAGATGAGACACACACTCTTCTGAATGATTCTGAGTTAGAGGAAATGAAACATCAAATTAGAAGCTCAACAAATTTCATAACAAAAGCACTGCACATCAAAAAACCATAGGATGCAGCCAAAGCGCTCTCAAAGGATAAAGTATAGCCTTAAGTAATTCTAATAGTAGGTAATAAAGGATGAAAGTGTGCTTTCATTTAAGAAGCTAGAAGAAGAAAGAAAACATAACTCAAAAGAAATGTAGGGGAGCCTGGTCCAGACCCTGATTCCCCCTACTCTATCTCCTCCCCAACTGTAGTGACACCAGCTGTTACTGTATTGTTGGGCGGCATTATTGTATTGTAGGGAACACACGTTACTTCCAAACTTGAACAGAAACAGGCTTTACATGCGGGGAGTCGGCCCCAGGCCTCCACAGCCCAGGAATTCACACCCTTCATTGCTCACTCACACGCAGGGCCTCCAGGGCAGAAACTTCTCAAGGTCAGGGACAATGGAGGGACGGCCAGCTTGGACCAGGCAGAGGGACCACCATGCCAACTCCAAAACCCAAGCTTCCTTCCACAGGCTCTTCAAACATCTTTCCTATCATTTTATTCTGAACATTTGTAAACACACAGCAAAGTTGAAAGAATCGTGTAGCAGACACCATCTACCTCCTTCTAGAGCCTCCCATTAATGCCTGTGTGGTCCTAGCTCTGCCCTGGCTTCTCCCTCTTCCCACCAGCTATGTGTCCCTCTGCCGTCTTATTTTTTTAAATACATTTCACTTTAATTTGTCTTTATTTTATGTTTTGAGACAGGGTCTCACTCTGTCACCCAGGCTGGAGTGCAGTGGCCTGATCTTGGCTTGCTGCAGCAACCACCTCCTGGGCTCCAGTGATCCTCCCACCTCAGCCTCCCGAGTAGCTGGGCCTGTGTTTACAGGCACCAACACCAACACGCCGGCTAATTTTTGTATTTTTTGTAGAGACGGGGTTTTGCCACGTTGTCCAGGCTGGTCTCAAACTCCCGAGATCAAGTGATCTGCCTCCCTTGGCCTCCCAGAGTGCTGGGATTGCAGGCATGAGCCACAATGCCCAGCCTCCTAATAATTTTTTTTTTCTTTTTTTTTGAGACGTAGTCTTGCTCCGTCACCAAGGCTGGAGTTCAGTGGTGCGATCTCAGCTCACTGCTACCTCTGCTTCCTGGGTTCAAGTAATTCTCGTATCTCAGCCTCCCTAATAGCTGGGATTACAAGCACCCGACACTACACCCAGCTAATTTTTTTATTTTTGTATTTTTAGTGGAGACAGGGTTTCACCATGTTGGCTAGGCTGGTCTTAAACTCCTGATCTCAGGTGATGCATGCCTCTCAGCCGCCCAAAGTGCTGGGATTACAGGTGTGAGCCGTCATGTCCCGCCCTTAATAAATTTTAAAGTAAACTGCAGTCTCTCCCTCTGAGCCCTTTAGCAGGCAGATTATATGGGAATATTCAATATTTGTTTATGATTCACTTTTTCTTTTCTCTCTCTTTTTTTTTTTTTTTTTTTTTTTTGAGGCAGGGTCTCACTATGTCACCCAGGCTGGAGTGCAGTGTGGTGCAATCCTGGGTCACTGCAGCCTTGACCTCCCAGGTTCAAGTGATCCTCCCACCTCAGCCTCCCAAGTATTTGAGACTACAGGCACACACCACCACAACCCAGCTAAGTTTTTTATTTTTCTAGAGATGGTGTCTCCCTATGTTGCCCAGGCTAGTCTTGAATTGCTGGGCTCAAGTGATCCTCCTGCCTCAGCCTCCCAAAGGGCTAAATCATGGGCAGGAGCCTCTGCATCTGACCCCTTTTTTGTTGTTGTTTTTTCCTTGAGATGTAGTCTCTGTCACCCAAGCTGGACTGCAATGGCACCCGCCACCATGCCTGGCTAATTTTTTTTGTTGTTGTTGTTAGTAGAGATGGAGTTTCACTGTGGTGGCCAGGCTGGTCTCGAACTCCAGACCTCAAGTGGTCCGCCCACCTTGGCTCCTAAAGTGCTGGGATTACAGGCCTGAGCCACAGCACCTGGCCTCCTTTTTTCCTTTAAAGTCAAATTTACATGTAGTAACTATTATTCAGCCATAAAGGGAATGAATTACTGATGCTACAACGTGGATGAACTTTGAAAACATTAAGCTAAGGGAAAAGAGGTAAGCATAAAGGGCCACCCACTACGTGACTCCATTCACATGTGACTCCGTTCACATGTGACTCCAGGCACAGTGACACACGCCTGTAATCCCAGCACTTTGGGAGGCCGAGGCAGGTGGATCACCTGAGGTCAGTAGTTCGAGACCATCCTGGCCAACACAGTGAAACCCCGCCTCTACTAAAAATACAAAAATTAGCTGGGTGTGGTGGCACATGCCTGTAATCTCAGCTACTCAGAGGCTGAGGCAGGAGAATTGCCTGAAGCCGGTAGACGGAGGTTGCGGTGAGCCGAGATCGCGCCACTGCACTCCAGCCTGGGCAACAGAGTGAGACTCTGCCTCAAAAAAAAAGAAAGTAGATTAGTGGTTGCCTAGATGACTTCTAACAAAAGCATACACCTATCAAGAGGGAGAACACCACCACCAATCCAGAACGTTCCCTCATGCCCTCTCCTGGCAAAGCCCCACCCCGCCCTACCCCAGGAGGCACCCCCTGGCATGATTCCTTGCCTGTTCTAGAATGCCACATAAGAGGAATCACAGAGCGTGTCCTGTTCCGGGGAAGGTCTCTGTGGCTCAGCATCATGTTCATAAAGTCATCCATATTGCTGTATAAATCACTCGTTCATACTGATGTTTGTCAAATAGCAGTTGGACCAGTCTTTTAAATGAATCCAACGAAATCTAAATATCATGGCGCTTTAATCATCATCAGTTTCTCAGAGACGAGTCTTTAACAGGCGTCAATGTCTTCTCCTTCCTTGTATTTTCACCCCACTTTCCCACAGAATTTTATGCTAACACGTGGTGTCTCGTGCTCGGAGATCCTCCACTGGCTTTCTGTAATGGAAATATGTGAATACATTGAAATGCCGCTTTTCATTCTTTACTTCGTGCCTTGAATGTTTCCACTGGATTCATTATTTTTACAATCATTAGCTCACAGTTTATCAAAACCACTGATTTGGATATAAATAACCTGTGTAATACATTTTGATTAAAAATTATTATACAGAAAAAGGAAGTTTTCATTGGGAATGCATCTCCGGAGGAAGGGCTTTCTTCCGTTTGCCTCCTGTTTTCATGGATGACCGTTACTTGGATCACGAGGTCAAGAGATCGAGACCACCCTGGCCAACATGGTGAAACCCCGAGTTTACCAAAAATACAAAAATTACCTGGGCATGGTGGCGTGCGCCTGTAGTCCCAGCTGCTCGGGAGGCCGAGGCAGGAGAATCGCCTGAAGCCGGGGAACGGAGGTGGCAGTGAGCCGAGATGGCACCACTGAGCTCCAGCGGGGCGCCAGGAGAAAGAGAGAGACTTTCTCCAAATAAAATAAAATAAAATTTAAAAGGCGCACTGTTCCAAGTGGCATGTCCTCCCGCCCTTTAGGTTTCAGGGGCCACCACTGAGCGACTCTGTTCACGCTAAATCTGCGGGGACAAAGGGGGGTTGGCGCAGCGGTTCCGCAAATCCGAGGCGCGCCCCGGGAACCCCAGGGTGGAGGGTGGCTTCCTGGGCGTCCGGGGCGGGCCCAGGCTCCGGGGGGCCGAGGAGCCAAGGAATCCGAGGGTCTGGACATTGGCTGCTGCGAGCCGCGTGAGCCTGCCGGCCCGCCCTTCCTTCCATGTCCCCCTCTTCCCGCCCCTCCTTCCACCCCCTACCCCTCCCCGCCCCTCCTTCCACCCCCTACCCCTCCCCGCCCCTCCTTCCACCCCCTACCCCTCCCCGCCCCTCCTTCCATCCCCTATCCCTCCCCGCCCCTCCTTCCACCCCCTCCCCTCTCCCCGCCCCTCCTTCCCCCCTCCCCTCTCCCCGCCCCCTCCTTCCACCCCCTCCCCTCTTCCCGTCCCTCCTTCCACCCCTTCCCTCTCCCGTCCCTCCTTCCACCCTCTCCCCTCTCCCCGCCCCTTTTTCCACCCCCTCCTCCCCTCCCCTCTTCCCACCCCTCCCCCTCCCCCTCCCCGCCCCTCCTTCCACCCCCTCCCCTCTCCCGCCCCCTCCTTCCACCCTCCCCGTCCCCTCCTTCCACCCCCTCCCCCTCCCCGCCCCTCCTTCCACCTCCCTCCCCCTCCCCGCCCCTCCTTCCACCCCCTCCCCTCTCCCGCCCCCTCCTTCCACCCCCCTCCCCTCTTCCCGCCCCTCCTTCTACCCCTTCCCTCTCCCGTCCCTCCTTCCACCCTCTCCCCTCTTCCCGCCCCTCTTCCCACCCCTCCCCCTCCCCCTCCCCGCCCCTCCTTCCACCCCCCCTCCCGCCCCCTCCTTCCACCCTCCCCGTCCCCTCCTTCCACCCCTCCCCCTCCCCGCCCCTCCTTCCACCCCCCTCCCCCTCCCCGCCCCTCCTTCCACCCCCTCCCCTCTCCCGCCCCCTCCTTCCCGGCCGCTCTCCCAAACGGAGGAGGGCGGTGCCGCCGCTCACCACCAGAGGGCGCGCCGTGCCCCCAAACGGACGCTGAAGCCGGGCGCCCCGGCCGAGGGAAGCACAGCGGGAGAGAAGGAGAAGGAGCAGGGGGAGAGGGGCTGTGGCGGGGAGAGGGGGCGCGGGAGAAAGAGGGGGCGCGGGGGAAGGAGGCGCAGCGGGAGAGGGGGCACGGGAGGGAGGGGGGCGCGGGGGAGGGAGGGGGACGCGGGGGAGAGAGGGGGGCGCGGAGGAGAGAGGGGGGCGCCGGGGGAAGAGGGGGGCGCGGGAGGGGGGAGGAGGCGCAGGGGCTGGGGGGCAGGGTGGGGGCTTCAAGTCTCCTGCCTGGGTCCTGGTGTGGTTACCCCTGCGCCACCCAGCGCTTGCCCACTCGGCTTCAGTCTCCCATCTCCCAGCCTTGGGGCTCCTCTGGCTGACCGGGGCCCACCCTGGAGCAGAGCTGCTGGGTCTGGGGACTGGTAGCCTCAAGACGCCTTGAAGTCCTGGCCTGGTTTTTAGGCTCCCTATAATTAGGACCCCACCCCACACCTACAGGAGCCTGTCCAGAAGGCGTGGCCGGGGTGTCATGAACCGCTGCCATCTTTCCGGAACGCTGCAGACACCTGCCTCCCGCTCCAGTGCGGGGGGCCTGGGCACCTTCAAGGAATGGCTGGAAGTGGGAGGGTGGGCCTGGGATTCACAGCCCACACCTGGGGCCAGTCACACCTGGCCAGGGCCAGCAGAAGCTGTGCAAGCCCCACACTGGGAATGCAGGGCCAAGGGTGGCCCCGGCCCACCTGCCAGCATCACCCCACCCCCAGTAGCTGCTGGGCACAGTGGGGCACACCTGGCCACCTCACGCCTACCTACCTGTGACACATAAGGCCTCTGCCAGGAAATCCAGAAAGAGGAGGGCATGGACAGGGTCTGTACTGGAGGCCGCCACCACCAGTGAAGACATCCAGCCTCTCGGGCAGGGCAGGACTCCCCATCTGGAGGGCCCTCAGGCTGGCCTCCATGAGGTGAGGCGAGGCTAGGGTACAGAGCTGGGCCCCACAGCGATCACCTCCCTGGCCTCTGTCCATCACAGCCTAGCCCCTCCTGGAACCACCTCACCTCCCTGGGCCTCCATTTCCCCCTCTGCAGAGCAGAAGTGTTGGTGGCTCTGGCTGGGAAGGCTAAGCCGATCTGTCTTTGCAGAGTCCACGTGGTGCCAGCACCTGGCCATGCCCCGGCCCTCCCCCGCGCCAGCCAGGACACCAGCCAGCACTGTGAGGACCGTCACTGCAGGCCGCCATCAGACCAGGCCAGCCCGCTCCAACCCCAGCTTGCAGCTTCCCTGGCACGGCTAGCTCCAGCCACGGGGACACGGCGCCTTCCTCAGGAGTTGGCAGGACTTACCCCTGCCTTCCTGGCCTGGTGGCTCTAGCTGGCTGTGGCCTGACTAGGAAAGGCTCAGTATGGACATCAGACTGACTTGGGAGCTAATAAGCTCCTGGGAGCTTCAGAAGCAGGAGGGGCTGGCATTGCCTGAGGCCCAGGGACCGAGCTGGCACCTGAATGGAGATGACCAGAGGCAGAGCTCAGCTCAGCAGGAGACAGTTCTGTGCGGGCTCAGAATCCAGGGAATGAGCTTCCTGTCTTCGTCCTAAAGGTCTTCTACTGATGGTCCCAGGCCCTGCCCATCCAAGGCCCTTCAGAGCATCAGGGAGACCCCTTCCCTCCCCTGCCACCCCACCACCACCTCCGGGAGTGCAGAGCTGGCCCGGTCCTCATCCCTCGGCTCCAGCCAGCAGCCTGCTCTGCAGTGGCAACCCCATGCCAGCTGCTTCCCTGGGCACACACAGGGCAACACATGGCCCTAGAAGGAGCCAGCCAAGCCCTCCAGGACTGGGGTGGGGTGTGAGGGTGTGGAGCTTCTCCTGAGAATCCCAACCCCTGAGAATTCACGGCAGAGAATCCAGGAGGCCCTGGGCAAGAGGCCCAGCTGCAGAGTCGGGTGAGGGGAGTGGATGGAACAGGATCCACAGGGCTCCCCCCAGCCCTCCTGGGACAGGCCACTCACCACGAGCCCCTGGGGACAGACTGCAACTCCCTGGCTAGAGGCAGAGGGGCTGGGTTCCTGGCTGTTCCTCTTCCTAGACTTGCCCACAGGCGAGGAGGGCGTCCCTCCAGGGCCTTCGGAAAGCTTCCAGGAGAGCCGAGGCTCCAGGCCGCTGTCCCTCGCCCAGACTACTGGCTGCTCTAGGTCTCGCCAACTACACTGATTTATCCTGGCCACGGACCCCAAAGTGAGAGAAGACAGGCCGCTGCCGTTCAACCCCGTGTGCGAGAGAGCAGGCCCTGGGCGGGGGCAGGGCACACACAGCCCCGCAGCCAGCGGGAGCCAGCCCGGGCCATCACCTGGGAAGGGGATCCTTTGAACCCTGGGCTCTGGATGCTTCCGGAAGAGGGGACGTGAGCCCCAGCCTCCTCCCAAGACAGGCAAGAAATGAGGGGGCCTGGGCGCTGAGCTCCCAAAGGTGCTCAGGAAGTGCATGTAAGAGCTGGACCCCGGGCAGCAGCCGTGGTGTGGGAGGTGGCTGGGCGCCAGCAGGGGTCACAGGGAAGTGAGAAGGTGCCAGAAGGGAAGAGCCAGGAGAAGGAGTCAGCGTCCCACCAGGTAGTTGAAGGAATGCTCTGAAGCCCCTCTTCCAAACTCACAGAACCTGGGGACAGAGCGGGGCAGCGTCTTGTCAATAAGGGGTGGCCACAGGAGGAGCCCAGGGACCAGCACCAGGTACAGGAGCAGAGCCTGCACCAAAAACTGTAAATAGAATTGCCTGGACACCCTGGGCACCGCTGGCCTGGGCTCCCTCTGACACGGGCGCCTAGGTGGGTACTTGAGCACTACCAGCCCTTCAGACAGCAGCCACCCCTGCAAGCATCTGACCACGTGAGAGACCCGCACCCGAGCTTCCCAAATGAGCCCCTCCTAAATGCCAGCTCCAGAAGCCGTGAAATAATTGGCCTGCTTCAGCTTTGGAGCGGCTGGCCAGAGACGTGACCAAACTGCTGGCCTGCGGACTCATCTCCCAGGTGCTCCGCTGTCCAGCCTGGAGACCTGGCACCACGTGGCGCAGCAGTGACTCTGCAGCACCTTGTGTGGGGCTCTGGGCGCTCCTGCCCGCCCCGCTCCCAGCTGAGCCCAGAGCCACCTCTCTCCTGCTCAAGGTGGTCCCAGCACTCTCCCCTCAGGAGGCTCGTGCTGGCAGTTATGGACGTTTCCGGCTGGGCTGTCCTCGCTCCCGGCCAATAGTGTGTCCCCCTCCTGCCATGGCTGATCCCCACCTTGGCTCAGGAAGCCCCTGAGGAGGTCCATGGGTCCTAAGCCCAGCGATGCCCACGGATGCCCACCACTGCTTTCAGCTTCCTCCTGCTCAGCAACCCCCAGCTTGGTGGCCTCTTCCTGCCCACGTCTATCTTGCGTTCCGGGGGAATGCACTGCATCCGGCTTTACTGTGGACCGTGTCCCTGTGTCTCTGGTGGTGCAATCTCGGCGGTTCGTGCGTTTTACAGGGAGGTTGTGGAGAGCCAAGCCCGTGACCACTTCTCCCGTGTCCTCCATATCAAGAGGCTACAGCGTTTAGCCTTCCAACCACAATCATCAGATGCTCAAGGCCAGGGAGCCAGGAACCCCGAGCTGGGATGCAGTATTGCTTTTGCAAACAAAAAAAAAAGAAAAACTTGTAGGCTGACCCAGTTGACTCCTTAAACTATGTGTACATATAAAGTCAATAAACCTAAAAGGCAGCTGTGAAGCCGTGAAAATCCGTGGAAGAGCCCTAGATGTGTATTGCTGAGTGGAAGCGGCCAGTCTGCAGAGGCCACATACTGTGTGATTCCAGCTCTAGGATACCCCAGAGAAGGGGAAACTGGGAGGCAATAAAAGGCCTGGGGGTTGCCAGGGTTAGTGGGCAGGGAGGGATGAATCAGCAGAGCCCAGAGGGTGTTTAGCGCAGGGCGGGTAAACTGGTGCCGCCACGGTGGAAACCAGATGGCGATTATTTCACGTAGTATTTCAGAAACTTAGAATAGAATTGCCACATCATCCGGCCATTTCACTTCTGGGTATTGTCCCAAGAACTGAGTGCAAGGATTTGAACAGATATCTGCACACCCATGTCCACGGCAACGTCATTCACCAGCACCTGGAAGCACCCAGAAGGTGGGGGCAGCCCAGGCGCTCACGGATGGATGAATGCCGTGTGCGCAGGCCGGGCGCGGTGATGGATGGACGAGGTGTATCCATGAATGCAGTGTGCGCAGGCCAGGCGCGGCGATGGATGGACGTGGTGTATCCACGAATGCGGTGTGCGCAGGCCGAGCACGGCGATGGATGAGCACGGTGTATCCATGAATGCCGTGTGTGCAGGCCAGGCGCAGTGGATGGATGGACGAAGTGTATCCATGAATGCGGTGCGTGCAGGCTGGGCGCGGCAATGGATGGACACGGTGTATCCATGAATGCAGTGTGTGCAGGCCGGGCGCAGCAATGGATGGACGAGGTGTATCCATGAATGCGGTGTGCGCAGGCTGGGCACAGTGGATGGATGGACGAGGTGTGTGTCCAGGACGGGCGTGGTGGATGGATGGATGCGGTGTATCCATGAATGCAGTGTGCACAGGCCAGGCGCTGTGATGGATGGACGAGGTGTGTGTCCAGGACAGCGTGGTGGATGGATGGATGCGGTGTATCCATGAATACAGTGTATGCAGGCCGGATAAAGTGGATGGATGAACACAGTGTGTCCAGGACGGGCGTGGTGGATGGATGGACGTGGTATATCCAGACCAGGCGCTGTGGCTTATGCCTATAATCCCCACACGTGGAAGGCCAAGGTGGGTGGATCACTTGAACTCAGGAGTGCAAGGCCAGCCTGGCCAACAGGTGAAAACCCATGACACAAAAAGCACAAAAATTAGCCGCGCATTGTATTGTGCACCTGTAGTCCCAGCTGCTCAGGAGGCTGAAGTGGGAGGATTGCTTGAGCCCAGGGAGGCCGAGGCTGCAGTGAGCCATAATGGCGCCATTGCACTCCATCCTGGGCGACCGAGTGAGACCCTGTCTCTAAAAGAAAAAAGTGTCATGCCCATAAAAGGGAATATTATCCAGCCTTAAAAAAAAAAAAAAAAATCCTGACACAGACTCCCACACAGGTAAGCCTTGAAGGCATGAAAGTGAAATCACCAGACGCAAAGGGCAAATGCTACCCAGCTCCACGTGTGTCCGGCTCCCAGAGGAGTCAAAACCGAAGACCCAGAAGCAAAACGAAGGGTGCCAGGGCTGGGGGAGGAGAGTGTGGGGAGCTGTGTTTAACGTCTCAGAATTTCAGCCTGGGAAGGTGAAAAGGTTCTGGAGATTGGGTGCGCAGCAGTGTGAATGTCCTTTCTGCCGCTGACCTTGAGCCGTCCACTTGAACACGAACGATGCTGTGGGGACAAACCTCAGATGTTTGGTCTGGCAGCAGATTTGATGCAGATGAAGAGGGAAGAAAGGAATCAGCAGGGGAGACTGAGACCACCCCCGACCGGCACAGACAGATAAGGAGGTGCTAAGGGGCGTCAGAAGAGGTTAAGATGTAGGAGAGATTGAGAAGAAGGTTTACCAAACTTCTGATCAAATTCCAGAAAGGGCCGGGCACAGTGGCTCACGCCTGAAATCCCAGCACTTCAGGAGACCAAGGCAGGTGGATCACTTGAGGTCAGGAGTTCGAGACCAGCCTGGCCAACATGGTGAAACCCTGTCTCTAGTAAAAATACAAAAATTAGCCAGGCGTGATGGCAGGTGCCTGTAATCCCAGCTGTTCAGAAGGCTAAGGTGGAAGAATCGCTTGAATCCAGGAGACGGAGGTTGCAGTGAGCTGAGATCATGCCACTGCGCTCCAGCCTGGGTGACAGAGTGAGTCTCTGTCTCAAAAAAAAAAAAAGAAAAGAAAAGAAAGAAAGAAAAAGAAAGGAAAGAAAGAGGAAGGAAGGAGGGAGGGAGGGAGGGAAGGGAAGAGAGGAAGAAAGGAAGGAAAGAAAGAAGGAAGGAAGGAAAAGAAAAGAAGAAAAGAAAAAGAATTCCAGGAGGTAGAAATAGCTAAAACGGGGAAGCCCCTCGGCTCCCTGGCAATATAGCTGAGAATTTTCCAGAACTGATAAAATATGGAAACTTCAGCCTCAAGAGTGCAGCCCTCTCAAGCAGGAGGAGTAAAAGGAGCCCATAGCTAGCTGTCCCTTGGTACATACACTCAGCTGAAGGAGAGCTGCTGGAGGCAGACCCCGCGAACGGTGAGCACGGAAGCAGATGACGCCTCCGGAGTGCTGGGGCAGAGGCAGCAGCCGGACACGCACACCCCTCCACTCCCACTGTGGGTGTGGGAGAAATGGCATCAGATCAGCAAAATGACTGCACCAGCACCCCGCTCCTTAGCAGAGGAGGCTCCACAGAACACAACTCAGAAAGAAGGGGCGCCTGGGCTGTCAGAAAGAGTAGGGCAAACGTGTGTCAACCTCACCCAGCGTGGGCTGTGTGCAGCTAAGACCTGTGAAATCGAAGGAATAAAGGCAAGATAGGCCTTAATATTGTGCAGTCGTCATGATGGGTGAGCCAGGAGGGGCGGGATCTATCGGGAGGAGGATGGAGATGCTGGCTGTCTTTGTATTCTAAATATACTTGTTAAAATCCTGAGAGTGAGTATTTCAGAACAGAAATAGAGCATATAACTTCCACTTCACTCTCCAAGGAAAAAATAGAGTGTCAGATTGAACCGGAGCCATGGCGAGCACTCAGGCAGTAGGGGCCAAACGTGCAAAGGGCCTGGGGCTGGCGGGAAGAGGCACATGCCTGGCTCTGGAGTCAGGGCGGCTGGAGGCCGAGCAGGGTCTGGGACGAGGCTGGTGGCCACGACACCACGTGGGACGGGGCCTCACGGCTGTGGTTCGGAACTTCATTCTAACAGCAGGAAAATGGCTGCGTGTTTGTGACGTGGGAGGCGGGAGCCGTGGCCGGAGTGCATCTGTGACTGGCCAGCACCCTGCCGGCTCCCACGGGAGCAGACCGCCCTCAGGCCAGCGAGGAGGGACGCAGAGCAAGCGGAAGAATTTCGGCCCCTGGGCCTGGTGGTGGCAGGGGAGGAAGGCAGGGCGATTCCGGGACAGTGGTGGGGTGTCCCCCAGGAGGCAGAAGCAGATGGTGGGGGCGGGCGGGCCAGTCACAGCTCCTTCAGCCTTGTCAGTGGTGTGTTTCCGAGGACTTCCGCGTGGAGGGCTGGGAGGTCGGGGGCTGGTGCTGCAGAGAGAGCTCAGGAGCCGGAGGCGGGGCAGGACCTGCGGGGTTCAGCGCACTCAGGGTCTTCATAGATGAGAAGGGGCGTGGCCCCTCTCCAGAGGGGAGAGGAAGGGGTGGCAGAGGCAGAGCTGGGGCAGCCAGGGAGGTGAGAGGGTGCTGTGGACTAAAGTGTGACCCCCCAAAACCCTTATGTACAACCACAACCCCCAATGTGACCGCTTTGGAAACAGGCTCTTTAGAGGGGACTGACCTTTACGAGGTCCTAAGGGTGGGCCCCAATCCACTGGGCTGTGGCCTTCCAGGAAGAGGAGAGGAGGAGCCCCCCCAGGGTGGACGCAGCAAGGCCAGGAGAAAGGTTTCACCGGAAGCCAGCACTGACACCACAGCACCTTGATCTCGGACTTTCCAGAGCTGTGAGGAAATTGTCTCAGCCACCCAGGCTGAGGTCTTACGATACGGCAACCTGGGCTCGCTCACACAGAGGGGAACCGAGAGCATGCGGGGTCCTGACACCCATAGGCTAGGCTAGCGCGTGTCAAGAAAGAGGAAGCAGAAACCGTGCGCATGGCTGCTCCTCCAGAGCCTGCAGAAAGCTGTGCAGACAGGGCACAGGCACAGACGCCTGTGAGCAGAGCAGCATGGGTGCCCACCCGCTTTGGCGAAGCGGCTGTCCCCGCAGGACCCAGATATTCCCTGCGAGAGCAGCGCCATCTCCCAGGCCTCCTGCGGCTGCTGGGTCCCACAACAGCCACCACCTCATGTCTTACCCCACAAGCCCTCCTAACCCTGCCTCCCCCCGTCAAAAGCCCGGGCTCTGGCTGCTCCCCTCAAACCTGGGCAGGCCTTTGGGTCTCTGCTGACAGAGGACAGCAGAAGTGAGCTAGATTGGGCTGGGCACAGTGGCTCACGCCTGTAATCCCAGCACTCTGTGGGGCCAGGTGAGCTGGTCATTTGAGCCTAGGAATTCAAGACCAGCCTGGGCAACATAGTGAGAGCCCCCTCCCTGTTTAAAAAAAAAAAAAAAAGAATCATTTTAATTAGCCAGGCGTGATGACTCACAACTGTAGTCCCAGCTACTCACAAGGCTGAAGCAGTAGGATCGCTTGAGCCTGGGAGTGGGAGGCCCTCCCAGCTCTGCCCTCCCAGCCCCTGCCCTCCCAGCTCTGCCCTCCCAGCCCCCGCCCTCCCATCTCTGCCCTCCCAGCCCCCGCCCTCCCAGCTCTGCCCTCCCAGCCCCCGCCCTCCCAGCTCTGCCCTCCCAGCCCCTGCCCTCCCAGCTCTGCCCTCCCAGCCCCTGCCCTCCCAGCCCCTGCCCTCCCAGCTCTGCCCTCCCAGACACTGCCGTCCCAGCCACTGCCCTCCCAGCCCCTGCCCTCCCAGCTCTGCCCTCCCAGCCCCTGCCCTCCCAGTTCTGCCTTCCCAGCTCTGCCCTCCCAGCCCCTGCCCTCCCAGCCCCTGCCCTCCCAGCTCTGCCCTCCCAGCCACTGCCCTCCCAGCCCCTGCCCTCCCAGCCCTGTCCTCCCAGCCCCTGCCCTCCCAGCTCTGCCCTCCCAGCCCCTGCCCTCCCAGCCCCTGCCCTCCCAGCTCTGCCCTCCCAGCCACTGCCCTCCCAGCCCCTGCCCTCCCAGCTCTGCCCTCCCAGCCCCTGCCCTCCGAACTCCTTTTTACACGCCCGGACAGAACCACCTCCATTATGACATTACGGATTTTCTTTTCACAGCTCTGGAGTCGACACACCTCCGTCTCGTTCTCCTTGGAGGCCGACGCTTGGGCCCCAGCCACCATGCTGAGTGAGCTAATGCCACATGGACAGAGATGAAACGGTCCTGCGGAGCCCCGCCCAAACTGGAGATCTGGGAGCAAAATGCATGATCCCTGGGACTTAGGTGTGAGGGGCATTTGTTACACAGCAACAAACACATGCATTTTGCCTGAGGCCCATCAGCCCATGACAGAGCCTGGCCTCAGCTCTGCTATCCTGGCGTCAGGGGTAGGAGCACCTGTTTCTCTCTCAAAGGTGTCCTGGTTTGGAAGGTGAGTGGTACAACCATCCCATCAATGCAAAATCAAAGGCCCCCTGAGGCAGCCCCACAATTGAAAGCAGGCTCCCCTCAGAGGGGTTCAAACCCCTGCCGTGGGACCAAGCTGGCTGATTTAGTTTCCTGCCCTCTATCCTGGAAATTAAGAAACTGACAATGAGGCCGGGCACGGTGGCTCAAGCCTGTAATCCCAGCACTTTGGGAGGCCGAGGCGGGTGGATCACGAGGTCAAGAGATCGAGACCATCCTGGTCAACACGGTGAAACCCCGTCTCTACTAAAAATACAAAAAATTAGCTGGGCATGGTGGCGTGTACCTGTAATCCCAGCTACTCAGGAGGCTGAGGCAGGAGAATTGCCTGAACCCAGGAGGCGGAGGTTGCGGTGAGCCGAGATCACGCCATTGCACTCCAGCCTGGGTAACAAGAGTGAAACTCTGTCTCAAAAAAAAAAAAAGAAAAGAAAAAGAAACTGACCATGAAAATGTCCACTTTAGGCTGGGAGTGGTGGCTCAGGCCTATAATCCCAGCACTTTGGGAGGCTGAGGCAGGAAAATCACTTGAGCCCAGAAGATGGAGGTTGCAATGAGCTGAGATCGCACCACTTGACTCCAGCCTGGGTGACAGAGCGAGACCCTGTCTCAAAAAAAGTCACAGCTTGACTTCCAGGGTCTCTCTGCCTGGTGCTGGCCGGCAGTCTCCGGGAGCCCTCCAGCTGCCACCTTCCTTGCACTCCCGCTCCGGGAGGGCTACGCAGGCCCAGAGGAGGTGACTCCAAGCAGGAGGTCTCAGAGGAAGGGGGCTCCACCCTTCCCCGGGGTAGTGGGGAGTGTTTGGAGTCTCTTGGGAGGGGTCTGCTGTGGGGGCAGTGTGGGAAGGGACTCAGAAGCCACCAGCACCCCTACCCTGTTGGTCCTGGATTCTGCTGGGGGCCACTGGAACCCCAAGCCCACAAAGGTCTCAGCAATATTACCCCCTCCACAGTGAGACCGACGTCAGAGTGACCCGCCCTGACCAGTGACAGGGCCCCCTCCTCCTCGGGAACCCCCTCCTTCCCAGTGCAGAGCCCCTCCCTCTGAAGCTTCCCTGCTCCGGCCCCACCCTTGCATCAGGGGAGGGACCCCCACCTGCGTGTACCCCAGCAAGCCCTCCACACTGCAGGAGGTGAGCACGCCCACTCACCCAGCTGGGGATTGGGAGGCAGAAGCCAAGTAAGCCTCCCTGAGGTTACAGGGCCTGATTCCAGTACCCTAGCGTCCAACACCTGCCCCCCCATTATTGCAGAGCACTCCACAGCCCCATCCACCTCAACCCCCCTCCACCTCCACGTCTGTTCAGGCAATGTCCTGCACCACCCGAATCTTATTGACCACCGGTGAGAAAGGGAGGGGCGAGCTAGGTTGATCTCTGCGTGGTAGAGCTGGGTAAACTGAGGCAGCACGTTCTGGGCAGCCCAGGACGCCCAGGTTCCTGCCAGCCCATGGCCTCTAGCTTCCCACCTTGCACAGACTTCACAATGTGCCAGCAAAGCCACAAACAGGGACTCTGATGGCCGGCGACTAGCCACACCCTTCCCACCCTGCCTCAGTTTTCCCCGTGGAACTGGTCTGCAGGCCCAGCATCCTCCCACCCTGCCGCATGGCGCCACTCTGCAGGTCATAGGCACCTGTTCTGGCTTCGCTGGGATCCCCACCCAGACCCACCCTGCAGCACTCCACTGGACCCCACGCTGCCCGAGTATTTTTAGCAGAGAGCCAGGTGCGTCTGAAACCTCAGCTGAGACGTGAACTTCCACTCTGATGGCTGTGGCCGGGAGCTGCAAGTCCTGCCTGGCCAGAGTGGGTGGTTCTGACCTTGGAGGCACAATAGCAGGGTCTTCATCCTCTGGGGACTTCCTCCTCCTACGTGCCCCAATCTGGGCTCCCTGGGTGCCTCCACCGCAGGCTGCCCACTGGGCGCTCCCTTGCCCCGACCTCCATCTGGAGCCCCTCCCAATGACGGTTGCCACCCCCCTCCCCTTCTCTGTCCGGAAGCTTGCAGAGCAAGAGCAGAGGCCTGGGTTCAGGTCCTCAGGGACCTGGGTTCAAGTCCTGACCCCACCTGCACGTGGGAAAGCTGCTACCTTTCAGGACCTGTTTCCTTCTCTGTGAAGTGGGAGGAAAGCTGCCGCTGCCCCACTTCGGGGGGCTGTTGTGACTATAACCAGCCAGCAGCGCCTGCAGCACCCACAGACCCCCAGGTGTCTTCAGGGAGCCCCCGCCAGCACCAGGGGCCTGCAGGATGGAGAGGGGCCCCAGCAGGAGTGCACAGACATTCAGATGTTGAGACCTGAGGCCCAAGACCTGCCTGCCAGGATAGGCACGCCCCCGCCTGGGGACCCTGGAGGCCCAGAGGTGAGAAGCAGCAGCCTGGTGCCCTCTGCTGTCACTTCCTTCCCACCAAGTATAGGTACAAATCAGGCAAACCTCAGCCCCACAGGGTGCCAGGAAGAAACACCTGGTGGAGCCCTCCCTCCCACCCAGCCCTACCCAGGGCATCCTGGGTCTCCCTCCACAGGCCCAGCCTCTTCCATTGCTGCTTTCAGTTACTTGGCTTTGTAGGAGCAAGCGCCCTGTTTTCTTCTTTCTCAAGTCATCTTAGCTGCTTTTGCGCTGTATTCTTCCATGTAAAATGCAGAGTACATTTACTGATTTCTTTTAAAAAATTGAAGCCCAGTGAGACTCTGATTAGGATTGCACTGAATTTATCATGTCCATCTGGGGAGAATTATGTGTTTGTAATATTGTTTTCCTGTCCGTTCTGTTGGGCTTGCTAAATAAGCTGACGTGATCTGCAGATGATGGCAGACGACTGTGTCAAGTGACCTTGGGAATGTCATGGCTCCTCTCCAGGAGTCTTCCTCTCCACAGCACTCTCCTTCACATTCCGGAAACTTCTCTTCACCAGGCATGCCTTTGGCCAGTCCTAAGGCATGCACTGCCCCTTGAAGTTTCCAATTCTCTGCCCCACCTTCATAAAGAGCCCCTTTGTTACAGCCTGCTGCAAGTAACATGCTCTAAATGTGAGTCTCTTTCCTGCTGGGACCTGATAGATGTAACGGTTTCTCCCAGGAATTCAAGGAAGGTTTAATATCCAAATCCAATCCATGCAAATACCCTCTGACTAGATGACAGGGCAAAAAGTGTCCCAATGTCTCAAGTAATGCCATTGGTGACTTTTTTAAATTTCTGAGCAAATTAGAAGTTGAAACAAATGAAATATTTCTAATTTGATCAAGTTGTTCACCAAAAACCCACCACAAAAATACATTTGTGAAAATACTTGTTGCCAGGAGTTTGGGAAAGAGGAAGTGGTTGGATGGGTGGAGCACAGGGGGTTTTTAGGGCCATGAAACTAATGTGAACAACACTGTAATGACAAAGACACAACGCTATGCGTCTGTCAAAACCCATAGAACTTTACAGCAAGAGTGAGCCTTAATATATGCAAATTTTAAAGCTCAGTTAAGAGGCTGTGTGTAGGACGGAAGGCAGGCGTATGTGGCCAGAGCCTCTAGATGGTTATGGACGTAGAGAGGGGCTGGGGGAAGGGGCTGACCTGGGAACCCTCACACGTGATGAAGTCCATGAGACCAAAAGCAGACGGAGCCACACAGGAGTCCCGAACCCTGGCAGACGGGGCGTGGCCGTGGGGTCCAGGTGAGCAATCCCGACACCGCTGCCCCTGCACACTGGAGCTTAGCGATCAGGTCGGTGGCCGGTGGGTGGTGGCGCAGCTTCCTCCCTGCTCGGTGGGAGCTACGGACACGCAGGGCGGGGGCTGCAGCGACCCACACGGCTGAGGTCAGAGTCCAGACAGCTGCAGCGCCCGCCGCCTCCCTCACGTGGGCGTGTGGCCGCTAACTTTGTGCGTCAGCTCCCCTGGCCGCAAGGTGCCAGATTGAACGTGATTTCTGGGGGTTTCTGGGGGTGTTCCTGGGTGAGATCAGCATTTGAGTCAGTGGGCTCTGTAAAAGCAGGCCACCCTCCCCAGGGTGGGCGGCGTCACCCAATCCGCTGAGGACCTGAATAGCGCAGAAGGCAGGAAGGCCCCTCTCTCCCTGCAGTGCTGCTTGAGCTGGGACACTCACCTCACCTCACCTTCTCTGGCCCTGGCACTGAGAATAACACCATCGACCACCCCCCTGCCGGCTCTCAGGCCTTCAGACTCAGATTGCACTGCACTGACTCCCCTGGGTCCCAGCAAGCCGGGGGCAGGCGTGGGACTTCCCAGCCTCAGTAATCACCTGGGCTCAGGCTTCCTCTGGAATTTCCCCTGCTTGCACTTCTTTCTCCTGCACCTTGTGAAGAAGCTGTCTGCTTTCCCTTCCGCCAGGATTGTAAGTTTCCTGAGGCCTCCCCAGCCATGCAGAACTGTGAGTCAATTAAACCTCCTCTGTGGGCTGGGCCAGCTGGCTCACACTTGTAATTCCAGCACTTTGGGAGGCCAAGGTGGGTGGATCACTTGAGGTCAGGAGTTAAGAGACCAGCCTGGCCAACATGGTGAAACCCCATCTCTACTAAAAATATAAAAATTAGCCAGGTGTGGTAGCATGCATCTGTAATCCCAGTTACTCAGGAGGCTGAGGCAGGAGAACAGTTTGAAACCAAGAGGTGGAGGTTGCAGTGAGCAGAGATTGCACCATGGCACTCCAGCCTGGGCAGCAGAGCAAATCTCGGCCTCAAAAAATAAATAAAGCCTCCTTTGCTGACGTATTACCCAATCTCTGGTAGTATCTTTATAGCAGTGTGAGAACCGACTAATACACCAACTATATTGAAATACGGTCACCAAAATAATAAAGTAAGTGTTATTCGAGGTTTCTTGTTAATCTACTGATTCAGGCCAGGCGCAGTGGCTCCCAGCACTTTGGGAGGCTGAGGCGGGTGGGTCACCTGAGGTCAGGAGTTCAAGACCAGGCTAGCCAACATGGTGAAACCCCTTCTCTACTAAAAATACAAAAATCATCTCACTGTGACGGTGCATGCCTGTAATCCCAGCTACTCAGGAGGCTGAGGCCGGGGAGTCAAGATTGTGCCACTGCACTCCAGCCTGGGCAACAGAAAAGAAAAATCTGCTGATTCAAATCTAGCAGCTGCTCTCATGACCAACCAGTATTGAAGCAAGAACAAAAATGAGGCTTCAAGACCCCAAAGCAACTGCAGCACAACGGGAAAATACACAGGACTTTGCTGAGGGTGGAGTCCCAGGTTCCGAGGAGGCCGCCAGGTCCTTCGGCTGCGTTAATAATTGAGGAACCCTCACTTTAGGTTAGAGGTTGGTGAAAATAAAGATGCAACGTTTTTCCATCCAAGTTCAGGGACACCTGAATCCCATCATCAGTGGGTTCTAGTTTGGAAACCCGGCTGTAGAGTTTCCACCTGAGGGCAGTGATTACATCTCCACCTTTTCCTGATTTTTAGAAAAACACTGTAATCTGAACCAAGGCATTTGGTCTCCCTCCCTTCCTACAGGTGTCCATGCCCCTGGGGAGAGTTATAGGGGGTGGGTGTGCTTTTGACCCCAAAGCTTCCCAAAGTAGTCCAGGCCAGCCCGGGGCTTGGAGGAGGGCGGCTGAGCTGATGAGAACCGCTCCACTGCTCAGCGTCCACCCGCAGGCACCTGTGTGCCCATCCCTGCCAAGCCTGGGCCAGGGGCGACTCCTGTGAGCAGGGCTTCACCCTCCTCCCTGCTCACTACTCTCGCCCTGGCCGCAGCCCTTCTCCTCCCTCGCCTTGGTTCAAGATGACCCCAACTCCCCAGGGGATTTCTACTGGGGTCTGGTTTGGGTTTTGCTTTCATGATCCCCTAAATCCATCTTCACCTTGCTGCTGGGGCTCCCCAGTTTGACTAGGGAGGAGCCCACATTCCCCAGGATTCCAAGCAGCAAAGGCACTTCTGGCAGGAACCCGCATCCCAGGGCAAGCCCTGGGGCACCTTGGGCTGGGGAAGACTGCAGCCCCAAAATCTCCACTCCCCCCGCCGCCCCACTGCTACAGAAACACCACCATGATGGATGATGTCTTAGCCCAGGCAGAGAAGGCACCTGTGCCAGCTGAAAGGGTCACAAGAGACAAGAGACCTGCCTGACAGTGTGAGTGAGGCTGTTGTCCCCTCCTGCCAAGATGCTGGAACCTGCTGCAGAGCCTGATGCCCCCAAGGAGCTGGGACCACTGCCCTCCCAATGCACACACACAGAGACACACACACAGAAACACACACAGACATACACACACACACACACAGACACACACACAGACACTGACACACACAGACACACTGACACACAAACACACTGACACACACAAACACAGACACACACTGACACACAAACACACACAGAGACACACAAACACAGAAACAGACACACACAAACAGAAACACACAGACACACAAACACGCAGACACACACTGACACACACAAACACAGACACAAATACAAACACAGGCAAACAAACGACACAAACACATAAACACAGCCACACACACACAGACACACATACAAACACACATACAAACACACAGACACACATACAGATACACACACACACAAACACACACACACGCTTCACAACCTTCTCGGGCTCTTAGCATTTTCTGCGGAGGATCAAGGAGGAAGCCCCAGGAGGGACCCCCAAGGCGGGGAGGGTGAAACTGTCCCAGCTCCCAAGGCAGGTGTCCATTCGCCTGAAGAGCTGAGTGAGCTTCCACTCCCAGGAATGTTTGATTTCACACTCTGAGCGCTCATCCCGCTGCTTCTAGGTCCCCGGTGGCCCACAGATCCCAGTTCCAAATGGAAACATCCCGAAGGGCCCCCCGCCCTCCAAGTCCACCCTTCCCTGCCTGGAGCTGCCTGCCGGCTGGAGACAGCACCTTGGCCTTCTCACACCTGACGCTGCCACTTCCCGGAACCTGAGGGAAAGCGTTGAGCAGGTGTAAACCAAGGGAAGGAAGAGGAGGAGGATTTGGGCAACCCTCTACCACCAGGGAGCCCCACCGCCATCCCCGAGGGCCTGGCACGGCACCGTCCCCGAGGGTTAGTGCCGGGCTGCTGGCAAGCCTTAGCAGCTGAGGGCGGCTGAGTCCCACTCACTGCCCCTACCACCCTCCCGGAGACTGAGCCCCTCTCTCTAGCCCTGGAGCAGGAGTCACCCCCAGCCCCCCGGGCCACTGCCCATGAAGCTCTTGGAAGTGCCCTCAGCGGCCATGGAGGCCCCGGCGGGGTCCCGAGCCTGGCTGACACGAAGTAGCAGCTCAGAAAGAAAGGCCTTGTGTCCTGGCAACCCCCCCACCCCAGAATGTGGCCGCTCTCTCCTCCGGCCCCTGCAGCAGGGCTGAGATTGTCCCGGGTACAAAGGCCTTTTGTCCCCCCAGCCAGGGCCCCCCCAAGGTGACACTGGAGCCGGGAGAGTGGCAGCCTCCTTGGCGGCCGCAATGGCTCCCAGCTCCCTTGCACCAGGGCCTCCCTCCTCTCCCAGGCTGGGGCAGAGGGTACCTGTGGGGCGGCTTCCCGGTACCCCTGGCTGCAGAGCACCCTGTGAGAACAATGTGATCCGAGAGCCCAGGCTTAATCACAGCTCTCTGCCAGCTGAGAAGGCACGTTCCCTACCACACACCGTGCACCCTCGGAGGCGGTGCAACGCCCCATCTTGTTCTGGGTGTGGGTTCCACGGACCACTTTATTTGTCAAAACTCATACCTTTAGGTCTGTGCAATTTACTCTGTGTAAACTGTAGCTCAAAAATACATGGCCACCAAAAACACCTAGTCATTGTTTTAAAACATCAGAAAATGAACGCAAGCCGAAAGAATTCCGAACGGCCAAGGACCTCTGCCCCGCGGTCAGTGCTGTGATCACGGGTACTTGCCACCTGTCCAGACGCCTCCACGCCTGTGACGCAACGCCAATCACACAGCGCAGGCGGCAGTGAGGCCACTTACATCCGTCAGTGACAAAGCGTGACCGTGTTTCCACTGACGCTCACACAATCTTTTAAATGACTGTACATTATGCTGTGTGCGGAAGCCAAGTTTTCTCAACAAATCCACGTATTGTTGGAAATTGGTTCCTTCTGGGGTGATTCTTTCAGTATTTTAAACAGAAGTGCCTCAAATATCCTGGTGGCTTGGTCTTTGAGCACCTCTAAAGTGCTGTCTTGAGATAAAGCTCCAGGATTGGTGCTGGGGGACACTCACTTGCACTGTGAGAGGTTCTTTGTTTTGTTTTTGTTTTGAGACAGAGTCTCGCTCTGTCACCCAGGCTAGAGTGCAGTGGTGAAATCACAGGCCACTGCAACCTCCGCCTCCCAGATTCAAGTGATTCTTCTGCCTCAGCCCCCCGAGTAGCTGGGACTACTGGCAGGCACCACCATGCACAGCTCTTTTTTGTATTTTTAGTAGAGACGGGGTTTCACCGTGTTGTCCAGGCTGGTCTCAAACTCCTGACCTCAGGTGTTCCTCTGGCCGAGGCCTCTCAAAGTGCTAAGGTTACAGGCCAGTTTCCTTGTTTATCATGAAAATGCCAATTAAAATCACAATGTAATATCACAACCCACAGAGCAGTCAGTATGAATGAGGTGAACACTTGCAGTTATCGGCAAGGCTGTGGCGTAACCGGAGCCCTCACATATGCCCGTCACGTGAGAGCTGATGCACGCGCTGTAGAGAAGTGCTGGACACGGACACAGGTAGGCCCACGGCCGCGCGTCACCGACAGCAACGCTCGCCGCTTGTCACCAAAGACACGTCCTGTGTGAGCACATTCACGGCCACGCAAAAGCCAAGAGCCAGAAGCCACTCAGACGCCCCTTCGTTGCAGAAGGCATAGATGAGTGGGGGCTGCACACCCCCCGGAATGGTGCTCAGCAGTGACAATGACTGATGTATGATCTTGTGCAGCAAGGGCATCCGTACAGACTGCACGCTGAGTGGAGGGAGCCAGGCATTGTGCCATCCCTTTTGGGAAGGGTGCAAATAAGATTCAGTTATCCAGCCGGGCACGGAGGCTCACACCTGTGATCTCAGCACTTTGGGAGGCCGAGACAGGTGGATCACCTGAGGTCAGGAGTTCGAGACCAGTCTGGCCAACATGGTGAAACCCCATCTCTACTAAAAATATAAAACATAGCCGCCAGGTGTGGTGGCATGCACTTGTAATCTCAATGACTTGGGAGGCTGAGCCAGGAGAATCGCTTGAGCCTGGGAGGCGGAGGTTGCAGTGAGTCCAGATTACGCCATTGCACTCCAGCCTGGACAACAAGAGCGAAACTTCATCTCAAAAAAAAAAAAAAAAGATACAGTTATCCTGGGGGTACTGATGTAGAGGAAACACAGGGATCCTGGGGGGCACAGGGGCTGGGATGGTCTAATGCTGTCTGGGTGTGGGTTAGAGGCGTGTGTTCGCTTTGTGAAGGTGCCCAGGCAGCTGCAGCTTTCAACACCTCCATCACAGGTCAGCAAAATTCAGCTCAATGCAATCATTTATTCAACCAGCACATTTGGGAAGCAGAGGAAGGACGGAACGTGGGAAGAGCCTCAGCGCTTCTCATTTCCCTACAGAATCAGTAGACCTGGATAATTGTAAAATGTGTGGTTATATAAATGTAATGACCCAGCCACTTAACGTTTTCCACAGTTGTTTTTTTAAATCTAAGGAGATCATTTAGGAACCAGTATCTTTTGTTGCAGTAAAATATTTATCTGGCATGCAGCAACTTTTTCCATTTAAATCCAAATGAAATAAAATTTGCTATTTTATTTTGCAGTAAAGCCTGTCGTCTTACCCACGCCACTTCTCAGCTCCTGCACTTCCTGCTCTTGTCTCTGCCTCTCTGCAAAAGCACCAAGCAAGACATCAGGAATAGCATCTAGCAATTTAATGATGGTTATTTCTTAGCGGTTGGATTTAAAGTGACTTTGAGAGACTCTTTTTTTGTACATTTTTGCATTCATTCACGTTTTAATAGCAAGCATTTTTCAAATTAATAAAGCTGCTCTGCCGGGCACGGTGGCTCACACCTGTAACCCCAGCACTTTGGGTGGCCAAGGCGGGTGGATCACGAGGTGAACAGTTCAAGACCAGCCTGACCAACATGGTGAAACCCCGTCTCTACTAAAAATACAGAAATTAGCTGGGCGTGGCAACACATGCTTGGAATTCCAGCTATTCAGGAGTCTGAGGCAGGAAAATCACTTGAACCCGAGAGGCAGAGGTTGCAGTGAGCTGAGATTGCACCACTGCACTCCAGCCTGGGCGACAGAGCAAGACTCCGTTTCAAAAATAGATAAATAAATAAAAATAAAGCAGTTCTGTTGTGCTCCATCAGCAGCTCAGTGACCTGGAACTAGCTTCTCACCTTCACTGAGCCTTGGTTTTCGCAACCAGAAAATGCAGATACTAATATTATCAAATGCATAGGGTTTTTTAGAAAGATTAAATTAGACTATTTTTCAAAGTGCCTATAGAGTAAGGGAGCCCTTAACACACAGTAGCTGCTATTATTATTGCCCGACATCAATAGGGAAGAAAGCAGCAAAGAGACTCAGGCCCCCCTTCAGGAGGTGGTAATCTGCCCAGACGGAGCAACACGAGCAGCCTACTGCCGGGCGGCCACGGGCTCGAAGCGGGGCTGAAGCCCAGGGACACCGAGGGGTGGGCGGAAGCGGAGGAGTACGGCACCAGCCCTGCAGGCTTGGAGGGTCTGAGTCAGCGTCCTGTCCTGAGGGTGTTGCCTGGCTGGGGAGTGGGGGAGACCCTGGGCCAGCAGAGGACTCGGGCAGAGGGGGCTGTCTGCAGGAGGTGATGGGTTGGAAAGCCCTGCTGTCCCCGGAGACTCCTACGTGAGGCTGGGTCCTTGGGCCTGCAGTCCCGTGCTGCTGCTGTAGACAGTGACAAGGTTTGGCCCTGTGTCCCCACCCAAATCTCATCTGGAATTGCAATCCCCATGTGTGGAGGGAGGGACCTAGCGGGAGGTGATTGGACCCGGGAGTGGTTTTTCCCAGCTGTTCTCGTGGTAGTGAGGGAGTTCTCCCGAGATCTGACGTTTTAAACGTGGCAGCTTCCACGTGCTCTCTCTCTCCTGTCACCTTGTGAAGAAGGTACTTGCTTCCCCTTCACCTTCTCCCATGATTGTAAGTTTCCTGAGGCCTCCCCAGCCATGCAGAACTGGGAGTCAATGAAACCTCTTTCCTTTATAAATGACTCAGTCCCAGGCAGTTCTTTATAGACTAACACAGGCAGTTCTTTATAGACTAACACTAAAACAGACTAACACAGGCAGCATCAGAGGAGGCTTGAGTCCATGCAGCGCTGCTGGAAGACTGGAGCGGGAGAGGCTGAAGGCACAGCCGAGGTGTGGAGGCTCTTGAGAGGACAAAACATGCTCAGCGCGCAGGTAGGGCTCTCTCCAGAGAGGTCTGCTCAACTTCCTGCAGGCGGGAAAATCTGCCCTGTCCCACAGCCCTCAGTGTGCCTGATGTCTGGGCGTCTCCCACCCGCATCATGTCACCCCCTGACAGCAAGCACCTCAGGGTGGGGTGGTCAGACAAACTACAGAACTCCCAGATCAATCTGCACTTCAGACAAACAACAAATAAACTTCAGGACAAGTGTGTCCCCTGCGATATTTGGGACATGCTGGTGCCAAATACTACATAGGACATTGGATCAGTTCGTTCTCACATTGCTAGGAAGAACTACCTGAGACTTTGTAATTTATCAAGAAACAGGGTTTGATTGGCTCATGGTTCTGCAGGACTGTACAAGCACAGCTGGAGAGGACTCAGGAAACGCCCAGCCACGGTGGAGCAGGAGGAAGAGGATGGAGGGGAGGAGCTTCACACTTTTATTTATTTTTTTTCTTTTTTTTTTTTTTTTGAGGCGGAGTTTCACTCCTTACCCAGGCTGGAGTGCAATGGCGCGATCTCGGCTCACCGCAACCTCCGCCTCCTGGGTTCAGGCAATTCTCCTGCCTCAGCTTCCTGAGTAGCTGGGATTACAGGCACGCGCCACCATGCCCAGCTAATTTTTTGTATTTTTAGTAGAGGCGGGGTTTCACCATGTTGACCAGGATGGTCTCGATCTCTCGACCTCGTGATCCATCCGCCTCGGCCTCCCAAAGTGCTGGGATTACAGGCTTGAGCCACCGTGCCCGGCCTCTTCACACTTTTAAACAACCAGATCGTGCACTGTCACGAGAACAGCAAAAGGGAAGCCCGCCCCATGAGCCAGTCACCTCCCCCAAGGCCCTCCTCTGATATTGCGGATTACAATTTGACAGGAGCTTTGGGCCAGGACACAAATCCAAACCATATCAGACATACTTATCCTAAAACAGTATTCATTGTTTATCTGAAATTCAAATCTACCTCCATGCCCTTTATCTTTATTTTTTTTTAAAGCTACAACCCCCTTGGGTGATGCTGTGCCCTTGCTTACCTGGCACCACCACTGCCAGTCCTGTGCCCAGCACACAGCAGGCTTTCAATTAATGTTTTGTTTTTTTTTTTTTTTTTTTTTGAGACGGAGTTTCGCTCTTGTTACCCAGGCTGGAGTGCAATGGCGCGATCTCGGCTCACTGCAACCTCCGCCTCCTGGGTTCAGGCAATTCTCCTGCCTCAGCCTCCTGAGTAGCTGGGATTACAGGCACGTGCCACCATGCCCAGCTAATTTTTTTGTATTTTTAGTAGAGACGGGGTTTCACCATGTTGACCAGGTTGGTCTCAATCTCTCGACCTCGTGATCCACCCGCCTCGACCTCCCAAAGTGCTGGGATTACAGGCTTGAGCCACCGTGCCCGGCTCAATTAATGTTGAATGGACGTGGGGTGGGTGGGGGATAGATGGATGGTAGGTGAATGGGTGGATGGATGAATAGATGGGTGGATGGGTATGTGGATGTGTGGGTAGGCAGTTAGACGGATGGATGGTGGTGGGTGAATGGATGGATAGATGGATGGATGGGCAGATGGATAGATGGGGGTGGGTGGACTGGTGGGTGAATGGATGATTGGTGGGTGGATGGGTGAGTGGATGGATGGGCGGATGGATGGATGGGGCAGCAGGTTGGGTGTGTGGGTGGATGGTTGGGTGGATGAAAAGGCAGACACATTTGTGGATAGATGGGTAGATGCCTAGATAAGTAGGCAAATGAATAGAATTTGGATTCTGTAAGAGATTTGAATACTGAGCAGCCTGTACCCCACGACGGGACCAGGGTGGGAGTGCCTGCTGACGGGAAAACTCCCGGCCCCGACACCTCTCAGCACCTGTCCTGCTGAGATTCTGAACCTGTAAGATGGGAACGCTTGGTTATGCCCCAGCAAGAGGAAGCCCCATGCGCTGTGACGCAGGTTGCATGTCCCTGACATGGGTGCCTTGCTGGGGGTGGCAGGGGATGATTTGCCTGAAGGCTTCAAAGTCCTGCCTGCCGGGATCCTTGACTTCCCAGCCCCAATCAGAAGTCACACAAAGGTGACCTCTGCACTCCCAGCACCGAGGACTTCCTTTGGGCCCTGAGCAAGCACTATTCATTGTTATCTGAAATTCAAATTTACCTCCGTGCCTGTATCTTCATTTACTAAAACTGCAACCCCCTTGGGTGATGCTGTGCTCTTGCTTACCTAGTACCACCACTGCCAGTCCTGTGCCCAGCACATAGCAGGCTTTCAATTAACGATGGCCAAGACCAGGCTGGCCAGCGCCTCCCCAGTCTGACACAAGTGTGCCGGGCGCTCATGAGCACCGTCCCTTCCAGCAAGGCCACCTCCACCGGCGGGGAAGGGCCTCAGGTAAGCAGGCCCAGTGCACCTGCTGGCCAACATCGCACTCAGAAGCTCCCCCCGATTGTTGAACCTTGTGTTTTAGAAAGGGGCTTCCACTCACAGCATCTCCCTCTCCCCCGTCCTCCTCCCAGCGACTGTTGAAGGGTGGGCGTGGGACCCCCAGGGTTCCCAGGGTTATTCCCAGGGGTGGACTTCTCATAAACAATATTGCCCCTCCTCCCAGGGCCCAGGGTAAGGAGCAGCAAGCCTAGACCTGCAGTCTCCATGGCCCCAGCCCAGGGTACGGGGCAGCACAACCAGGCCACGTGGAGTCCGAGGTGGGCGGGGATGGCTGTCCTGGCCCGGCCACCCTCCCTGCCTCCTGTGACATCAGCTCCCATCAACTCCCCTCCCTCTTCTGCCCTTGCTAGGTCGGGTCTCTGGCCCTTGTGGCCACAAGGCTCCTGACTCCTGTGTCCTCGTGAAAGAGCCACACATAGCAGTTGGGGGCTGCCCCTGCCAAGACCGGCCAGGAATCCCGCTGGCTTGCCCGTGTCTGGACCACCCACTCTGGTAGAGGAGCGGGAAGCCCGGAGAGGCAAGTCACACGTCTAGGAAACGAAGAGGGATCCTGCCCCACAGCCGCCTGAGGGTGAAACATAGCTAGCCTAAAGTTAGAACCTGAGCAATGCCATTTTATAAAAGACCAAACTGTGTTTAAAATAAGTTGTAATGGCTGCCCCATTCTCCTCAACAGTAACTGCTGGCCTTGGCTTCTGTAAATAAAACTGCTAGTTTGTTCTGCAAAATGCCCGCAAAAGCTGCTCACCTTCTCTTATCAGTGACTGCCAGAATTGCTAGCCTTTGCTTACCGGTAATGACCAGGACAAGCAGCTCAAGCTAATTCCATCTTGGCTCCTACGACTTGTAATAAGTAACTAAGGTCTGTAAACTAATGTTTATCTTGACTTCTGTAAACCACTTTAGTAACAATAGGAATGACAAAAGTCCCCTGGCACTCGGAATGTCTGGAGCCCTTCACCCCATCCCCGCTCCTCGCCCCCACTCCCAAGGTGGCTTTTCGGATATAAAAAGTATTGGCACCCTCCTTTCAACGCCACGGGTTGGAGAGACGCGAGTCCTCCGTGGCTGCCGGCAATAAAGACCCTGCAATTTGGCATACTTTTGTCTTGGTGTCGACTTTCTATGCTCGGTCCAGTACAGCAAGGAGAGAGAGGGCTGAGGCTGGGTCTGCGGTTACTAGAGCTGAAACCTACAGACCTTATCCCATTCCCATTTTTGCCTCTGGGGAGACCCATGGGGAGATCATGGGGCCTGGGGGGCCCCCTCCTGCCCTGGGCGTTGGTTGCCACATCTGCAGATGACATGGGAGAAACTTACCCTTCCAGGAGGACAGGAGGGCAGGGCACCTGAGTGGGGCTGCCCAGACATAGGGGCATCCCCGGCACCCACCCCATCCTGTGAAGGCAAGAGGAGGAGCTGCACCCTGGGTCTGTCAGACAGCCGCCGCCTCTGAGAGGGAGAGCTGGGGGGGACCCTCCCGCACCCCCTTCAGAGTACCCCCTCTACTGCTGCCCTGAACCCCACAGCAGCAGGCTGGAGTTCCCAGGGCTATGGGGACAGGAGGCTGTGGCTGGCTGAGGGCTTTGTGTCAAGGTTCCCCCAGCCTCTGGGGACTGGGAACGGCCAGCCACACCCCAACAATGGTGCTTAGCACCTGAGCCTGCTGAGCTCCTGAGAGCCCTGGGGCAGCTTGATTCCTCGAGGCAGAGCAGGGAGGAGGGAGGCCCTGGTGTGACTGGTTCCCCGGGGCGGAGCACTCAGCTCCCCTCCCCTGACTTGTTGGGGCTCCTGGGGCCCAAGGAGAGATCGGGAAGAGCCACCTGCCCTCACCCCACCCCTGTGCCTGCAGCCCTGCCCCACCTCTTCCCATCTCCTCCCTTTCCTCCTCCTCCTAAGGAGGAGGCAGATGGTGGTGGAAACTCCACTTCCTTCATTTTCCGGAGCGTGACTCAGCACCGCAGCTGCCACCTCAGCCCCCACGCAGCGAGAAGCCTGCCCTCCCCTACAGCAGGGCCCTGGGGCTCCCCAGAGGACCCCCTCCCACAACTCATCTGGAGAGCGCTGGGCTTCAGGCTGCCCTGCCCCACCCCAGAGGACCCCTTGGAGGCAGCTCATTTCCTGCACAGGGGCTCCGACAGCAGCCCGAAGGCACTGGGGAGGGCGTGAGCCTGGGCGGGACAGGTGGGCGGGGCTGCAGCCCCAGATCTCCAGGACACACTGAGGTGATCACAGGGCTTCTTAGCTTCTGGTGGCCGCCCGCCCAGGAGACGGGGCTGAGGGAAGGGGAGGGGGAGGCCTAGGAGGGAGCCCCAGAGAGGACCCAGGAGAAGACACAGGGAGGTAGGAAAATAAGAGAGATTTCCAGAAGCAAGAGGCTTGGCCTACGTGGCATGCTGCAGAGCCAGCCTCAGCCCACCAGGGAGTCTCTGAGGACACTGACCCCAGCCCACCAGCGTGGCCCCAGGTCCTGCTCTGAGCTCTGGAGGGCCATTCCCCTCCCTACATCAGGGCCTCCCAGGGAGCCTTGGAGATCTCCGAGCACAGAGGAACCCTCACTGCTGGGAGCCCCCATGACTCCCCCACTCAGCTCCCTGTCTCCTCCTCGCTCCCTTTGCTCCCTTTGCGGTGGGCTTGGGCCAGGAGGATCCCGGCACCCCCCGCTGCTCTGTAAACCCCTTGGGGGGCCAGCTGGGGTCAGCTCCCCACTCTTGCCTGGCCAAGATCAGAGCACATGGCACAGCCTGCCTCGGGATGTGGGCACACACCATCCCAGCAACCGCACTCTCCTGAGAGTCCCCTTCCCAAACCCTAAAACAAGGCCTGCCAGCACCCCAACCCTTCCTCCCCTCCATCCCCTCCCCCCAGCACTGGGTACAGCTGCAGATGCTGAGGCTCAAGGGGGTCAAGTCCCTTCACTCCAGTGGCAGAGCTGGGGTGGTCAGAGACCCTGGACCCCAGCCGAAGGCTCCCCACCTGACCCAGGAAGCCCCTCCTGTGGGGCCTGAGTGGGTTCCCAGGACCAGGAGGAGCCAGCCCAGGTGAGAGGCCTCCTGCTGGGAGCCCTGTGGGCGACCTGGTCAGGGACACCAGTGCTCACAGGTCCACGTGGGTCCCGGCCCCAGCCCAACCTCCGTTTGCTGGCAGTGACCCTTCTACTCTCCTCCAGGACTCCCGACAGCTCTGCACAGAGGTGCCCTCTGATGCTCGCGGCCACCCCTCGGCCTCGCTGGTGGGCCGAGGTCAGTGTCCTCGGAGACTCCCTCGCGCCCTCCCAGCTGGGCGGACTCCCGCCTTGCCGCTGGGCTCCTTCCCCATCTCCTGGCTGCCAGGTGCTCCCCTCCTGCAGCCTCAGTTTCTGCATCTGTAGGTTGAGAAAAACGAGACTCCCCGGTCGGACACTGGGAGGGCTGGGGGCCCTGGGAGAGGGAAGGGGGTGCAGGTGCTCATCTCCTGGGGACGGAAATGCCAAGAGCTGGGTGGAGCCAGGTCAGGGAGGCACAGCCATGGACTCCAGCCCCAGCCGCAGCAGCCACTCTGTGGCCCAAGCTAGCCTGGGCCCTGAGCCTACCCATCCTTAGGCAGGATGGGCACTGCCAGGCCTAGTGGCTGAGGGGTGGGCCCAGCCCAGCTTCCCTCCCTAGGTGTTCATCAGGCCCAGCACTGGGGCAGGGCACCCGGCCCGCACCACATGGATGGGGACAAACTAGCCAGCTGGGTTGCCCCACAGGGACAGAGGCAAACGGGGATCCCAGGGTTCCAGGGCCGGCACAGCTCTGTGCTTCCTGCATTGTCAAATCCAGGCCTCGAAAAGGACTTCAGGGGACCAGGCTGCTCCCGAGAGACCCCAGATGTCCTGGCTCTTCTCTAGGGGGTCTTGGGCCAACAGAGGACTGAAGCCCCAGAGGAAGGCAACACAGGGTCAAGATGGGCCCCTGAGGGTCCCCAGTCCTTTGTAAATTACCTCATTCTCAGCCAGCCTGGCTGCCCCACTGCTGGGCGCCCGAGGCCTTCCTGGGCATGGGCATCACTGACTCCCTGGCCTCTGCCCAAACACACTCTCTCAGGTTCACACTCCCACAACTCCTAACCATTCACCAGCTCCCACCAGCTCTGCCCCAACTCGCCCCCTCTGCCCTGCCAACCTCTGCCCGTCGCCAAGGGGATCCTCCAATCCAATCCCGTAAGTCAGGGTCCCTGATCCGTGCTCAAAGCCTCTGTCACCTTTCCTCACTTGTGGAACAAACCCATCATCCTTCCTCCGACTCTCACCTGCAGAGGAGCCTTCCCTGCACCCAGCTGAAGTGGCTCCCGCCCTGGGGCCATTGACCAGGCTGCGAATTCCCACCCATGCCTTGGCATCTGGGCCATTTTTACTGACGGTAGCTGGGCCCAGCTTGGGGGCTTCACACACGCCTCTCCGTCCAGCAGCCCTAGGAGGCAGGACAGTTACCACCACCCCCACCTCAGCAGGCAGCGCAGGGAGCACAGCCAGGACCCAGGCCTACCCGGCCACAGCACCTCCCACCGTACCACGGGACTGCACCGTCCACAGGGCACTCGCCCCTCAAGAGTCCCTCCAGGCAGGCCAGGACTGTGCTCTGGAATGCAGCCCACGCAGGGCTCCCTGCTGCACGGGCCAGGGCGGTGCTGAGCGGTGGGCCGACAGCTCCCATCCACCAGGGCCTGTGCACCCGCGATGCCCCAGCCCAGCCACAGGGAGGTTGGCGATGACTCAGGCCTTGAGTCAGCAGCGTCGGAGGAGGGCGCAGCCAGCCCTCTGCCGGTACAAGAGAGCCCCGGGAAGGCCCAGGCTCTGTGAGCTGGGCCAGCGGGACCCCTGGAACTGAACCAGGCTCGGCAGCCTGGAGCCACCTCCCAGGGAAAACGCAGGCGCATGCACACAGAAGAGGCCTGCCATCAGGGTAGGTGCGGCGGAACTAACACCAGCCCAGGGAAGAGAACCCAGAGCAGGTGGGGTGCAGTGGGCAGCGAGGTGGTGTCTGGGCCCGAGAGGCTCACTCAGGCTGTGGAGCGCCCTGTGCCTCCTGAACAGAAACTCGCACAGGCCACGGAAGCAGAGCTACCAGCTGACTCAGTCTCCCAGCAAACAGCACCGGCTCCTCCCCGAGCCAGGCCCTAGAAGAGAGGCCGACCTCACGCACTGCCATCTGGGGGGTGGCACCAGGCTGTGAAGGATCCACACACTGGCACATGCAGGAAGAAACAGGGCGGGCAAGGGGCAAGGACCCCAACAAGCAGGAGCAGATCAGGGCCCTCCCCGCGCCCCGCTGTGGCAGGGGCCCACCAATGCCCCGTGCTCACCCACCAGAGCACCGGGGGTGAAAGGTGAGAAGAGAAACATAGAACATTCTCCTGGACGCCACCCACAGGAAGCCACATACAGGCTTGGCCCTCACCCTGGGGACACTGGACACATCTGGCTCTCAGGGCTGGGGGCAGCGTCTCGGACTCCTGATGCAGAAGGCACGCGGGCACCAGCGCCCCTACTCAGCAAACTCCATGTCTCATGAAATTAGGACTGGATTTCTACTTTATTTTGAAAAGATGGCCAAGGTAAGAGGTCAGGAACTGGGGTAGCCGAGAAGGTCGAGGGGTGGCCGCGAGCATCAGAGTGCAAGGAACGGCAGGGCAGCATGTGGCGTGGAACAGGACAGCCTGGGGTTCACTCTGAGGCACCCCTGGAGAGCCAGGGTGGGCAGGACAGGTGAGGATGAGGGCTGGAGCCCACGACACCCCATTGGTTCCTCAGCATGGCTGACCCCTGGCCACACCGGGCCTGGAACTCAAAGTCTAACTGGGGAGCCAGGCAGGGAGCCAGGCCGGAAAACGGCTGCTTGCACGAGAACATTCCAGGCTGAGGCTCTGTGGAAGGAAGGGAGCAGTCACTCTCCCAAGGCCGGAAGCAGGTGGGGCCGGAGCCTCCAGGGAGGGAAGGAGGGGCTGGAGGAGTTCCCTGGGTCGCAGAAGACACAGCAGCCTGTGCAGTGGCATGGGAAAGACCCAGTTTCCTGGTGGGGCATTGACACAGCCAGCGTATGTAGAGTCAGATAGGGTTTGGGGTTCCTGGTTATTTTTAACACGTGTCTCTCTGCTGTTCTACAGGAGAAAGGGAACGCGGTGCTGGGCACTCAGGAAGAGGCCAGCAGGAGGCCGCAGTGTGGGGAGGGACAGGGAGCGCCTAGGGCTGGGTCAGAGCCCTGCGGAGGGCCTTCAGAAGGGAAGCACCGTCTCCCCTTTGGAATCTGTCACTTGTCATCCTGGAAGAGCTCAGGAGCAAATGGGTTCCTTTCCATGAAAAAAGCGCGGCAGCTGGGGCTAAGCAAACTGAAACTGGCAGGTGAGGGGCCCCCGATGAGCAGGCGGCTACCTGCAGGCCAGTGAGGGAGGACACAGCCAGAATCCAGCATCACCTGACAGCAGGGTCCCATCAACGTGGGAAGTGATGTGGATTAGAAGAAAGAGTCTGATCTATTTCCAAGCTAGCAGTGAAACTAGGAGGTTCTGTAAGAACTGGGGGCAGGGCGTAGTGGCTCACGCCTATAATCCCAGCACTTTGGGAGGCCTAGATGGGTGGATCACCTGAAGTCAGGAGTTCAAGACCAGCCTGATCAACATGTAGAAATCCCGTCTCTACTAAAAATACAAAAAATTAGCCGGGTGTGTCAGTGCATACCTGTAATCCCAGCTACTCAGGAGGCTGAGGCAGGAGAATTGCCTGAACCCAGGAGGCGGAGGTTGCGGATCGCACCATTGCACTCCAGCCTGGGAAACAAGATCGAAATTCTGTCTCAAAAAAAAAAAAGGCTGAGTGCAGTTGTTCATGCCTGTAATCCCAGCACTTTGGGAGGCTGAGGCAGGCAGATCACCTGAGGTCAGGAGATGGAGACGGTCCTGGCTAACATGGTGAAACCTCATCTCTACTAAAAATACAAAAAATTAGCTGGGCATGGTGGCATGAGCCTATAATCCTAGCTACTTGGGAAGCTGAGGCAGGAGAATTGCTTGAACCTGGGAGACGGAGGTTGCAGTGAGCTGAGATCAGGCCACTGCACTCCAGCCTGGGTGACAGAGTGAGACTCTGTCCCAAAAAAAAAAAAAAAAGAACTGGGGAATTACTACCTTCAGTCAGGAATGCTGACTGTGAAACCAAGCCCTCACCTAGGGGAAGGCCACCGCAGTGGCCACTCCTAAAACCCTCACCTCTGTCCTGGGCCAGCCCAGCCTCTAGGATGGAAGTAAGTCAGCCAACCCTAGGATTATCACGTCTGGGTTAAACTGAGGGGTTGTCTGTGTGCGCTGGGGCTGCGCTAGTGACTGGGGCCTTCACAGTGTTCGGTGTGCCTGGGGTAGCTCAGCGTCGCACAGTCAGATGGCACTCAGGGTGGGGCTGGAGGGCGATACCCTTCCCTGGGCCTCAGCATGCCCTATAGAGTGGAGGCCCCGGTGCCCACCTCATGCAGCAGGGAGGGTGGAAGGAGATCCCACGTGCTGAGCACCCACACTTGCAGCTGGCACCTGGACATCTGTGGAACGTGCTTCCGTGGTTATCATTGCTGTTACAGATCCATCCACGTGTGGCTGACTCAGAGCTGTGACTTTAAGGGAAAAGAAAGGAAATGATTGAGCTGCCTTTGCAGACAACATTGGGATTTTTGAAGAACTCGAGAATCAGTCTATTGAAAGGTTTGCGCCATGGAGTCGCTGCTGGTGAAGGCTTGTGCGTCTGAATTGCTGGCAAGAACAGTGGGAGATACTTCATTCATTCATAAGTGCCTTCAAAATGCGGGAGAAGCACCTTGAAAGGGATTGGTAGAATTTACCAAATTAATAGGATTGGTAAAATAAACCCAAACGTCTGGGGAAAAACGTGATTTTATTTTATTTTTTTACTTTATTTTATTTTTTGAGACAGGCTCTTGCTCTGTGGCCCAGGCTGGAGTGCAGTGACATGATCACAGCTCACTGCAGCCCCAGCCTCCCGGATTCAAGTGATCCTCCCACCTCAGCCTCCCAAGTAGCTGGGATTACAGACACACACCACGAAGGCTGGTTAATTTCATATTTCTGGTGTAGACTGGGTTTCCCCATGTTGGCCAGGCTGGTCTCGAACTCCTGAGCTCAAGCGGTCCACCCTCCTTGGCCTCCCAAAGTGCTGGGATTACAGGCGTGAGCCACTGTGCCTGGCAAAAATGAGATTTTAAATGTGCTACTTTAATAAACTGAGTATTAATGTTGAAAACCCAAGAGCAACATAGGTCCTCAGAGGCACAGAGACCTGGGGGAGGGGTCTGCGGGTGGCTGCCATGGGGGAGGGGAGAGGTGGAGGTGAGGAGGAGCCCTGGGGAGGCAGCACCAACTGGTTTGTGTGGTGACCCCTCGGTGGCCTCTTGGTGACCCGTCCGGAATAAACCCCAAGCACTCCTCCTCCTGCATGCCCCAGCCTGGGGCTGCCATTCCCTGCCTCCCACCGTCCACTCCAGGAGCCTGGCTTCCCTGAGTGCCTGGGTCCCCACCAGGCGTGTCAGGGCAGAAGGCTGGCAACAGTGACCCTGAAGGCCCCAGAGCTGTGGGGCAGGGAGGGAGGGAGGCATTCAGGGAGAGATGGGAGGGGGGAGGGGAGAGTGAAGGGGGCAGGGGCAGGCCTGGCCGGAGGGCAGACAGTCACAGCCCATAGCGGTGTCCTCATTCCAGTCACCATTCCATTCACAAATATGTCTGAAACCCGCGCCCCCGACACACACACACAATTATCTCTGGAGACCTACTAGTCTCTTCAAACCACAGTTCAGCGGCTAAAAATCACCTGCAAAGCATTCCAGACTTTATTTCCTTCCCTCCAAGATCAGGCAGGGTCCAGTTCAGCGCCTACAGGCCCGGCCCTGAGCCCTCTCCCACTGTCCCCTTCTCTGACGCCCAGCCCTGCCTCTGCTGAGTCTGCAGGGTTCAAGGCCAAGGGCAGGGCGAGTCAGAACACAGCTACACTCACGCAGACCCTGGGCTGGGGTGTGGATGGGTCTCAGGCACGTCTCCTCTCAAAGGAGGACCTCCAGGGAACCCATCTGGGGCTCCCTCCAGCCCCTCAAGTTCCCAGCATCGGAGTCGCAAGGCCCAGTGTCTCCTCACCTCATCAGCTTCAGATCCCCTTCTTGGAGCAAAAGATGGCATGGACTCCCAACATAAGATAGTTCAAAACTGAGTGGCTCTCCCCATCATTCGAGGAAGCTGTGTGCTGCCATGGGGAACAGCACCCCTACCATCTGGACTCCTACCGGACAACTGAGAGGGAGGCTGGGGAGGGGAGGGACAGCTCAATGACTCACAGGAGGTCAGCAGGAAGGCGGGCTGTGTCTCCCCAGGGCCGGCACTGGCTTCAGGGGTCTGCAGACACCACTGGCTCAGCTTGCTCAGCGAGGTGCCCAAAGGAGGCCCACCAGCTCTGCCAGCACCTCAGCTTTCAGCAGATAGATTTGTGCCACTGAATATTCACAGAAATCAAGAAACATGAGCAGCTGATGCACGGCACCGTGTGGATGAATCTCAGAGACCACGGAGCAAAAGAAGCCAGGCGCAAGGCTGACAGTTCATGCAATCCCAGAATGACGGATCTCTGGTGGCAGAGATGAGAACAGCAGGTAGCTTTGGGGGGTGCCCACGGAGGGGGCTATGCAGTGGAACTTTCTGGGCCCTGGAAGTGTTCCATAATTTGCTGTGGGTGGTAGTAGTTACGCGAGTTTCTATGAATGTGAAAGCTCAGAGTGTTGTAGGCCGAAGCTCCGGGCGCCTCACGCGGGCCATGCAGCAGGTCTCTCTGCGACGGCTCGTCCTGCGCTCCGTGATGTGGCTGCAAACACTGACTCCTCTGCTCCCAGGGGAAATAGAGGGCCAGGTTCCTATGAGCCTCCGGTCCAGCCTTTTCAGCTGCCAATCTGTACACAATGGACTTATTTATGTGTTTCTGTTAATATACGTCACTGAACTCCCGGCCAAGAGCACACACAGCTACTCATGCCTGTAAAAGCCTTTCCAACACACGGGTTTTCTCCATAGGACACGTCACCTCAGCAGCAAGTATTGATCTTATTTTATTTCACTTTCAAGAGATGCAGACTGTTCCTAAGCAAGTACTGGTTTTAGGTTTACAAATCAATTTCAGTGAGTAGACAAATTTGCAAGTACAGAACCTGCAAATAACCAGATTCTACTGTATGTGTGTGCAATATTCAAAAGAAGAGGACAGAGCTCCCTGCCTGCTGCAAGCCCCTGACTGACCGCCCTACCCACTGTCCCTTCTAAAAACAGCAGCCTGGTCCCAGCACCTGCCTGTCCCACCCCAGACCAGGGATAAGCCCTGACCAATGTCTACCTCCTGCAGCCAGACACAGACAGGCTGACTCAGGTGCTCTTGGAGTTTGAACCGAGAAATGCACGAGAAGTTTGCAAGATGTTGAGAGGCATCACCAGGGGCTTCTGAGGCCCCAGCGGCAAAGCTGCCAGCTACAGAGCAAAGAGCTGAGGGAGGGGCAGGGATGTGGGAAGAAGGACCTGGCTGGAGGTGACTGGGGGGTGGGCTCATGTCCTTGTCAGCAAGCACAGGATGGAACAGCTGCCCAAGGTGCCACAGCTGGATGGGTGGGTGGGTGGGTGGATGGATGAGTGGGTGATGGGTGGGTTGGTGGGTAGGTGAATGAGTGGACAATGGGTGGGTGAGTGAATGAATGAATGGATGGACAGATGGATGGATGAGGGTGGGTGGATGGGTGGGTGGATGGGTGGGTGTGTAGGTGGAGGAGTGGATGATGGGTGGGTCGGTGGGTAGGTGGGTGGTGGGTGGATGGATGGGAGGATGGGTGAATAGATGAGTGAATGTATGAGTGGGTGGGTAGATGGATGAATGGATGGGCAGATGGATGGATGAGGGTGCGTGGGTGGGTGCAAGGGCAGATGGGTGGGTAGGTGGGCGGATGAGTGGATGATGGGTGGCTAGGTGGATGGGTGGAGGATGGATGTGTGGACAATGGGTGGGTGAATGAATGGATGAATGGATGGGCAGATGGATGGATGACGGTGGATGGGTAGGTGGATGAGTGGGTGATGGGCGGGTTGGTGGGCAGGTGGGTGGTGGGTGGGTGGATGAGTGGATGGATGGGAGGGTGGGTGGATGGATGAATGGATGGGCAGATGGATGGATGAGGGTGGGTGGACGGATGAAGCGTAGGTGTGTGGGGATGGATGGGTGAATGGGTACACAGGTGGGTGAACACGGGTGGGTGGGCGTGTTTTCACTTTCATTCTGTAACAAGGTCAGAGATCATCTCAGAGCACCCCAGTAGGATGCAAAAAAAAAATCTCAAAATTAAAAAATGATAAAAAGCATTCCGGGTGCTGGATTGACAAAGGAGATGAACCCATGGCCAGACCGCTGCTCAGGTGGGTCCCAGGTGGCCCTTCTGGGCCTGCAAGTGGCCACTGCCACATGTCCTGACTTTGCACGGCGTCAACATCAGGCTGGGAGGATTTCTCTCAGGAACGCCCACGCTGCCTGCCTGTTTCTAGCAGAAGTCAAGCCGGCGGTGCCAAAGCCTGCTCTCCCCCTCATCCCAATCTTCCCAGCAAGAGGTAGAGGCAAGCTCTCCGCAGGCCCGCAGTGCAGGGCCACCCTCGCACTCTCTGTGCCTGTGGCCAGGCACGTGTGCCTCTACCTGGGTGTGTGACAGCGCCAGCCTGTACCTGCATGTTCCTGTTCTCAGACATCTGGGCACCCACAGCTTTGGGTGAGCACGTGTGTACCCAGCTCTGAGGAAGGACCCATGCCCAGGCGGGGAGCCTCCAGACAGGCCATGGCTTCCAGGAAGCAGCTCCGGAAGGTGCCAGTAGTGGCCGCAGGTGGTGTGATTCTGAGGCCAAACTGGTTCTCCCTTCGACCCCAGGCCCAGGGAGCAAGCTCAGAATAGGGCCGGGATGGAGTCTGGGGGCGCTGGAGATGCAGAGGGTTGGGGGTAAGCCACTGAAGGAAAACAGGAGGGGACCTCTGTATGTCTCAGAGAATCAGTGGTCAAGGCGGGTTGAACCCTGTTGCCCCAGGCAGGGGGCTTCAAGCCTGAGGGGAAGCCCCTTCTCAGTGTTCACACATCCACCATCCCAGACCTCTGACCTCAGCCTCCACCACACACACACACCCTTAACCAGGGCCAAAGCCCTCCTCTGCAGTCCCTCCCGACCCCAAGAACGTTTCCAGCCTCCCTCCAACTAACTCACATTCACCCCACCTTCTTCGGCCTGCTCTGGCCTGCGCTGGCCTCTCTGGACCAGGTGGCAGCTCAGAAGCATGACTGGGCACGAGGGAGACAGCCTCAGGCAGAGTGGCCCTGGGGGCACTGGGCCCTCCCTTCCCCCATCAGGGCAGGAGTCCTCACATCTGTGCAGCTGCAGAAGTGCCAGGAAAGGTGGACCCCTGGCCCACACCCAGCCTCTGGCTCCAGTCTCTGGGTGAGGCTCAGGACTCTGCCTTTCCCCCAGGCTGGTGGGCAGGGGAGGGGGCTGCAGGTCAAAGCTCACTGCCCACCAACCTCCCCACATTCTTCCATCCCCTGGATCTACAAACACACCCACTGACCAGGGCCTCTGCAGCTAGGCGCCAGCTCACCAGCTCCCAACGCAGATGAGTCAGCCCCGCCTGTGCCCTCCACCCTCACCCTCAGGTGGTGCCGGCAAAGGCACCAGTGCTCGGGCCCAGGAATGCATGGGTCCAGGAATGCACGGGGAGACCCAGGGCCCAGCTTGGGGCAGGGCAGGAAAGCCTCCTGCTCTGGAGGGGCCCTGGAGCCAGGTGTGGTGGCAGCCTGCAGGCCTTCCCGGTGCATTCCAAGAATTGCAGAGCTCCTGTCTAGGAGCAGCCGCCGCCCAGGTTGGAGGGTGTCCAGTGAGCGCCTGCCTTGGCTGGCTCCTCGGGCACACCCAGCCCTCAGGAGCTCATTCGGGGCTGTTGCCAGCAGCCGCTCCTGCACTGGGGCCGAGCCAGCAAACTGCCGGGGCTGGAGCTGCTGGGCAGGGCCGGGTGGGCACAGGAAGCAAACAGACGGCAGCCAGCAACTCGGGGCTGGTCCCCACACAGAGGGGGCGCACCACGGCCGCAGCAGGCGCAGCTGGCCTCAAAGCAGAAGCTGCTTTGGGGCTGGTCAGCCATGCAAAAGCCCTTCTGGCTGCCCTTGCCCTCGCCCTGAGCCCTGCCTGCCACTGCCCCCAGAGCAGGCCCTCTGGAGGATGTCAGGATGCCAGCAGAGACACTATCCGAATGTTCTTGACACTCAGGGAGCCCTTAATGGGTACTTGTTCTGTTTTACAGATGGGGAAACTGAGGCTCCACAGGGTCATATCCCAGCCTGAGGTCATACAGGGACTGCTGGAGCCGGTTCTCAGGGCAGAGTTGTGTCTGCTCCGTCCCACGTCACATGGGGCTCCCACAGGCCTGCCTTCCCCTGCTCTCCCTCTAGCCGCCCTCCCGCCAGTGACCCCCAAACTCCAGGCCTGATGCAGTTTCCTGCAGCTCTGATTGAGGGTCAGACGTCAGAAGGGACTTCCAGAGCTGGGGCCTGGCTCTCATCCAGCCAGGCTGGCTGCGGGCGTGCTCCATTCTGGTCAGTGTCAGGGATGGGAGGACTGGCGGATGGGTGCCCCCCAGTCTAGGAGACAGATGAGGCCGATAGCAGAGGGGTGGCAGAGAAAACCCACCCATGGCAGCACCTCCGCAGCCCTCACGCAGCTGCCTCCACCAACCGGTGAAGTGCGGCTGCCCAAGACCACCGAGGCCCCATCGGGGAGGAGAGGGGTCAGGAAGGGCTGCGGAGAGGAGGCCACACGGCTGGCCTGGTTGATGCGGGGGCCCTCTGTCCCTGAAGCCTGGGAAGAGACAGCTCTGCCGAGGGATCCCCGAATCTGGCTGGCTGGAACAGGAGTCCTGGCCGGGGCAGCAGGAGGTTACCGGCACCGGGCGCGGGCCTGGAGGATGTGGGGTGTAGGTGGACGGGAGGCGGTGGGGGGCAGGGAGGGGGCGGGCGGTGGGGGGCAGGGAGGGAGCGGACGGTGGGGGCCCAGGAGGGGGACGGCCCCGCTCCGCGCGTCCCACCCCCGTCTCCGCGCATCAGGAGCCGGCGCAGCGGGGCCGAGAGGGGGCGGCCAGGGATTCACCGGCGCGGGGAGACCCCTTAACGCGCCCTCAGGGGCGGGCTACGGTGGGCGGGGCCACCCCAGCGACCCCTCCTCGGCCCCGCCCCGGCCCGCGCCAGCTCCCCACGTGGCCGCTGACGGGCGGGGCGGCACCTCCTCTTCCTCCCGCCCGCCCCGCGCCCGCTGGGAGCCGCCGTCCGAGCAGCGCCAGCGCCGCAGTGGGCGCCGGCTGCCCGCAGCCCCTGACCCGGCCCCGGACGGAGCGCTGGCCGCGCCGCCGCCTCACCCGGTAAGTCCTTGGCCTCGGGGCCCGCTAGGAGCCTCAGGGGAAACTGAGTCCGGGAGGAGGCGGGGGTGCACTGGGGTCCAGGAGTGAGGCTCCGGGCTGCGGCGTGTGCCCCCCAGGTGGCGGCGGGCCGTCCCGCGGCGCAGGGCACAGTCCCGGGTGGGGACCCCAGGTCGCCCCTGGCCCTGCCGGCTCCTCGCGCCCCGCCCGGGACCCCGGTCCCCGGCACCGAGGCACCGCCCGAGCGCGCACTGCCCACAGAGTGGGCCGGGCCTACTCCCGGGGCAGGCGGGATTTCTGCGCCTCGCGGCTGCCACATCCTGACCATGAATCAGCCACAGTTGGGAAAATAAACTTCAACTCCGGGTCTGCCGCCCGGGTGGCACCCAGAGGTGCACGCCGGCCTGGTGCCCCACCCTGACTGCTTGGCTTCCAGCTGCCCACGGGCAAGTGGGTGCACAGGGGGCCCTGGTCCCCTCCGCTGGCAGGCTTGGAGGAATCAGCCTCCATCACAGCTCTCTGTTCCTTGTGGGCGGGGTGGGAAGCAACCTTGTGCGCCCTCACACCCACCCGTCAACCCTCTAACTGGGGAGTCGCCCCAGAAGTGACCGTGACTAAGGAGCGAAGCTGGGGTGACCAGCTGTGACTCTGCCCCCAGGCCGCTGTGGGGAACACAGGTGTGGGGGGATGGTCGGTCTGTCTGGGCCTTCTGGGGCTCGGGTTCCCCAGCCAGGGCTCTGCAGCTCAGCTGTGATCACAGCATTATCACCCACGCCAGTTGGAAGCACCAGGAGGCAGCCTGGCAGAGACCCTGCTCAGGCAGGGAACCAGGAACCGTGCCAGAGGTCAGGCAGGCCAGAAGGCACTGGACTTGGGAAACCCCGTCACTGCCAGCCCTCCCCCACTCTGGCACTGGAATGGAGCAGGGTACTTGCTCTCTTAAGGCCTCAGTTTCCACATCTGCACTCTGAAGGGTGGGACGGCAGCTCAGGCTGGGACCTGCTCCCTGCCACCCTTCACTGGGGAAGGTAGGGTCCCAGAGCGGCACTCCAGACCCTGAGGGTGCTGCCCAGCCAGGGGCCTCTTGGTCCCGTGTGCTCAGTGCCAGTGCAGCAAATAGCAGCATTGGGTTCCAGACCTGGAGTCTGAGACCTCACGCTGCTCCCACCCGCCCCCACCAGGGCAGCAGCCACTTTCTGTCCTAAAAGCCAGGTTGCTGCAGTGGGTCCTCCTGGGACCCGAGGGAGCTGACCCCTGCCCAGGCCCCGCCCTCCATCCCTGGATGGTCATGGGCCCTGCAGGCTGGCAAAGGGGGCCTCACAGGGCAGACCGGTGGCCCCTTGCGCCTGTGGCTTCCACAGCCGGGGCTCCTCAGCAGCTCAGAGTTAACCTTCAGGTGAGCGCCCACTTTGTGGAGGAGCTGACGGCTGTCAAGCTAATTACACTCACCGCACATGTGGGGACATGGAAGCTCCTACCTGAAATAGACTCTGCGCCTTCCATCAAAGTGCAGTTGCTTCCCGGGTTGGGAAAGTTCTGGGGTTCGTGCAGGCTGCAGGAGGGGTGGGTGGTGACTGGAAAGTAACTCGTGCTGCCTGTGGGTGTGGGCAGGGCGCAGTGGGCCCAGCTCTGGACGGGGACGGTGAAGTAAGCGCAAGCCCCTGGCTTTTTGCTGGTGCCTGGAGGTCAAGTTTCCCCGTTGTCAGGGATGAGACCTGACTCCCTGCTGCCAGGCCCCTCCCCTGCCTCCGTCTTGCAAATGGCAGGTGTGTGGTAGGTGTGTGGTTCATGGCCCAGTGGACACATTGCCTCGGAGGAGGCACACCCACCTGTTTCAGGATGTGGATGGAAGCCGGGGAGGAGAGGCCACACAGGAGCTCCCCAGTCTCTGGAGGGCCACCCCAGCGGCCACAGCAGAGCCAGGCCTAGTGGACCCCACATGTCAAAGACAAGGAGGCTGCGACCAGCTGGGTGGAAAGGAGAGATGGTTTGGGCTCAGGCTTCCGCCGCTGGAGGTGTGAGCAGGATTCAACCACCTGGCCCCGTTAGAGAGGCTCCCGCTCCTGCCAGCCTCACCCTAGGAGGGAGGGTCCTGCCCAGTCTGCCTTTGAGCACCCAGACAGCCTGGGTCCTGAGCCTGGGTGGGGTCTGTTCACACAGCTGCCCCCGTGCCCAGCCCTGGTGTACCATGGTGACCAGCAAGCCGAGAGAGCAGGGCAGACTGGTGGTGCCTGTCCTCTCGTGAGGGGTTGTCCTTTCTCACCGCCCTTTCTCAGCTGTAATTAACTAAGGAACCACAGGGACTGCTCAGGGTCGCCCCTCTTAGGGCTTATGTCAGTCCTGAGGGCCAGCCCCAAGCCCGGCCTGTCCACTCACCATTCACACCAGCCTCAGCAGGGTCTGTGTGCTGAGTGCATGGGGGAAGGAGGAAGGAATGAACCAGCCTGCGGGTCCCCACACACAGTCTCCCACCCTCATCCCTCCCAGTGAGGCGTGGGTCCTGAAGGAGCATTCAGCTCACAGATGAGGAAGCAGGCACAGGACAGTCAGGGCCACTTTCTACTCAGTGCCATCTGTTCTGGCAGGGGGAGCTGATAAAGCCCCTACTGTGTATGTCTGTCTTTGTGCCCAGAGGCTGGAGGCCAGCCCCACTCAGCAATGTGCCAGGCAGGCACAGGGCACTTACTGGGGGTCAGGGTGCAAACGGGCCAGCCCCACAGAGTAGCTGGAGGCTGAGGCTCCCCAGCCCTTGTTGCCACCACCAGGGCAGGCTCAGGGTCCTGGCACTGCCACTCTGGGAATAGGATGGGCCTGTCCTGGTCACATAGTCCTTACTGGGCCTCCAAACTCAGGGGCAGCGGGGGCGGAGGGCAGGAATAGGCCCATCCTCCAGGCACCCACCTGTGTCACTCCATAGCAGCTCATGCAGACAGACAACCGCCAAAGGGCCAGTCCGGTCCCTGGAGCCTTCCTGGCAGGTCAGGGCCTGGGTCACAGCCTGGGTGAGACAACCAGCCAGCCCGGACCCTGGAAACCCTCCCAGCTGGTCAGGGCCTGGCTCACAGCCTGGGTGAATGAGCAGCGTGAAGGCCCCGAGGACAGAGTGACCAAGAGCAAAGTCCAGGGCTGCTCTCCCCTTTGCCTGCAGCTTTCCCTAGAGGCAGCAGGGGAGGGAGGGGAGAGGGACCGGGAGAGTCCCGAGAGAAGTGCCAGGCTGCGCCGTCCCGAGCCTCTGTGCCCTCCGCTCGCTCCTGTTCTCACCGCAGAAGGGTGACTGGCTTCGGCTGGGGCACCCTGTCTCCCTCCGCCCCCACCTCCGTGCATTGGAAATGGCATGGAGGCCCGGGAGGAGGAGCTGGGCACCGCAGGAGGCCTGGCCGGGCCCCTGGCCACCGATCAGGGCTTTTGCGGGGTCAGGACATGGGAAGATGCTGCCAAGGCTCCTGGCCCTGGTGGCCTGGGCAGGGCCCCCCTGCTCCCTCGCTGTGATGGCACGCTCCATCCACCCCCTTCCCGTGACACAGTCTGAGCACCCCAAGGTCCAGGGTGGGAGAGGTGGGGTGGGGCGGATGGATGGCTGACCTACTGTTACAGGGCTCTGCCCCAGGCCACCTCACAGTTAAGGCAGAGGCCCCAGGCAGCCCTTGGTGGCCCAGAACTCGGCCAGGAACCACACCTAGGGTGGTGAGGACAGACTGTCTGCTTCCCATTTTGCAGATGAAGGCTAGTGTCAAAGCCTAGTGTTGGGGTTAACCCAGGGCACAGCTGGGAGGGATGGGGAGGGAACCAGTGGCCGGCAGAACACACAGCCCTGGGTAGCAGCTTCTCTGCATCACCCCTGACCCCCTATGCAGCTGCCGTGGGCAGAGACCAGCCCCAGCCCCTCGCTCTGCCCAGCCAGTGGCCACCCAACATGCATGGATTACCAGTGGACATGGCCAGTGGTGCAGGGGTTTGTTTGTGCCTGAGCCGTCCTGGCCCTCACCGGGTCGGGGGTGGACGTGGCCAGCTGTGTGAGGAGGGCCAGCCTCCCACTGGCCTCCATCTCCCCATCTGCACCTGGGTCCTGGCGGGCCCTGGGACGTGGCCTTGGTGTGCAGCCTGCCTGCCCCACCCTCTGTGCCCTGGGTCCCTGTTCCTGCTCTAGACACAGCTCAGACTGTCACCTGCACGCAGCCTAGGCTGGGAGGAGGACACAGAGTGGAGGTGAGGGAGTAGCCACCTGTCCCCACCTGCCTCTGCTTCCACCTTGTGCACAGATGGGAGTGGCCTGAGAACCGGAGCCCCTCAAGGTCACCCAGGGCCCCTGCCTGTGCCTCCATGTGCAGAGACTCCCTGACACCCTCGTGTCCCAGCAAGCAATGCCAAGCGGCACACTGCACCCACGCTGAGGATCTTGTTCGCCCGGTCGGGCCTGACGGGCTCCTTGGCACTGGCTGCCCAGAGCAGAGGTTGAGAGACGCTGAGCAGGGCCTGGGGAGACTCATGCAATGTTCCAGCTCCGTCCCAGCCGCCAAGCAGGAGGTGGGCCGATCGGCGGGGCAGGTGGTCAGGGCATGCGCTGTGCGTGGTTGCACGCTGGTTACAGCCGGCGCCTCGATCTGTCAGTAAGCTGCAGGGTTGGCACTGACATGGTCATCCCCATTTGAGGACAGGAACCAGGAGATCCTGTGGGTCACAGGCTGGTCAGCAGCAGAGCCTGGTGGCGCTCACAGTCAGAGCCACCCCCACCCTGGGCCTGGCGGCAGCCCCTGGCCGTGCTGGCTGCTCAGGCTCAGCCTGTCCCCCACTCTCAATCTGTCTTTGTTCTCTCTGCTCCTGGGAAGGCAGCTGCTAGCTGGGATGTGGGCTGGGGCAGGGACAACGGAGCCTGGCTTGTGGGCAGACAGCGGGCAGCCCTCCTGTCCTGGCATGGTCAGGGTGGAGGCTGGACACCCTAGGGCCCAGCCAGGCACAGGGCAATCAGGACCTGAACCCTGAAGCTGGGACCTGGCTCCAACCAGCCCTGCCCTTCCCCATCCCAAGTTGGGAGAGGCCTTTTCTGAGGACAGAGGAGGGACCTGTGGGCCTTGGAGGAGGCATCTCTGAGTGTGTCTGGTCTGGGGAAGGAATCCCAGGTAGGAGGATTCTGGTGATGAGCCCCTGGTCTCCATGCTCCCGGCTACCTGCCCCCATGGAGCCCCTGCCGGGTGCGTCTGGGGCTGTGATAGCCAGCCCTGGGCTCACGCCCTCTGCCCTTACCCTCCCCAGCCCCTAACCACAGATCTGCACTTGTCACTCCTAGCCACAGCCATGGTAGGCGCTGGCAGGCCCTCAGGCTCAGGACGTGCCCCCAACGCAGCTGCTGGTCCCCACACGCCTCTCCCTGGGCCCCCAGACTCCAGCCCAGACCCCCGAGAATGGCAGAGGCGGCCAGCACCCCGTTGGCCCTGCTTTTTGTGCGGCTGAGGCACTGTGTCCTGGAGAAGGCCCATCTGGTGCCATCTGGTGACCGGCAAGCTGGGCGCCCACCCAGCCCCTGCACACCCTCGGCGCAGGTGGAAGCGAGAGCCTGGCTTCCTGGCGTGGGGCCTCCGCCCTTCCCGTCCTCCCTTGCCTGGGCTACGCTTGCCTTGCCGACCTCCTCCCCATTTCCTGTTTGCTGCACGCCCCCACAGAGCCACCCTCCTCCCCGTGGTTCCACAGGGCTCTGTTCCTAACCCAGGAACTGCACCTCCCACAGGACCATTGTCTGCCCCGGAGCCTGGGGACACAGAGAGCCCAGCTCTGGTCCCACTCCAGACCAGTGGTGTCCCCTGGCACTCAGCGCTGGCCAGCCAGGACCCCCAGCTCCTCTGCACTCACGAGGCCTCCGCCAACACTTGCCAGAGTGCCGTGAAGGACCCTGGGCTGCCCCTCTGCTCCCAGGGTGACCCGAGCAGGGGCTGCACCGCTCTGAGCCAGCTTCCCTCGGTGAGAGGCTGTCGGCGTCTTCTGGCCATTTTGCTTGCTTTCTTCCCCGGTGTAAACACCACCCTCTGCATCCCATTTGCAGCTTAGGTTAGTGTTTGGGCAGGTGTCCCAGTGGCGTCACACGCACCCTGTGGTTGAACTCCGTCACCGTGCGGGCTGCTTCCATCTTTGTCTTTTGATGGTGACACCGCTGAGAGCACCTTTCTGCCCACCTGTGGCTCAGGGGCCGTCCTTGCACAGCAGCGGGAGAGCAAGATCTTGGAGGGCTTTGAGGCAGGAGCCTCAAACTCTCTCTGGATCTTGGGGACTGCAGGTGGCGTGAGGGCCAGAGAGCTCCTGGGGTGTGAGACGGGCCAGGGGACAGCAAGGACACGGACAGCCCTCGCCAAGGCCTGTGCGCCCCATGCCTCTGGACAGGTGACAGTGGGCGGACCCCCTTTCTCACCTGCCTTGAGGCCCCCTGTGAGCCACCAGGTCCGTGGAGTTCCCTCAGGGGCTCTTGGCCTGGCGGGGAGGCTCAGGGGAGCCCGGAGTCTGAGTGGGAGGGACGGAGTGGGGGTCATGGCAGGACAGGCTCGGCCCCAGGTGCCTCCACCGCCTGCAGCGCCTGGGCTGCCTGGAACCCCGGGTTCTGCCAGGAACGTGTGCGGTTCTGGAGATCCACGGGTTGCCAAAGAGTGGAAAAATTTGGGCTCTTGGAGGAGCTAAAAATACAGTGTGGCAGCCCCTGCCTCCTAGTTCCGGAATCCTCTCCCGCTGTTCTGCCCGCCCACCCCGTGGAAGACAAGATCCCTCCCTGCACCCCACCACCAGCGCTGGCTCAGGGCCCAGAAGCACCGGCCCCTGCCAGTGCCAGAAGGGCCGCCTGAAGCTGCCTGCCCTACCCCGCCCCCACCACTGCTTTGGGGTCCTCAGAGCCCCTTAGTCCCAGGCACAGAAGGCAGTACGCTTCCCCAGCGCCGCCTGGCTCAGGGCTTGGCCCGTTCCTCATGGGGAGCCTGGACTCAGGCAGACCTCTCCCTTCCCTACCATGGGGCCTTCGTGGGGCAGGGGGTTGTCCCAGGCAGACACAGAACATGTCACAGGGGGGCCTCCAGGCCCATTGGTGCTGACTGAGGGCCCAGGACCCCCACACTCGTGCTGGGATTCAGGCCTGATTACCCTCACCCTGGCCTGTGTGCCGCTCCGGGCCATGGGCCCACACAGGAGCCCGCAGCCACTCTGCACAGCTCAGAGCTGGGCCTGCCTGAAGATCCCATACTCCCTGGCTCTGCTTTCTGTCTGCACTGCAGGGGCTGGGCACAAGGCCTCAGGTGTGGTGGGGGCCAGCGATGGCCCTGTCCCCACCCCATGACTCAGGTCCAGCTTGACTGTTGACTGCCAGGTGGGGCAGCCCCGTGGCTTCCCAAGAGTCAGTGCAGCTGCCCTAGCGTGGAAGCACTTGGATGGAGGTGCTGGCATCACCATGTCAGGCTGGCCAGGCCCAGGCCCAGAGGGGGACCCTGCCCGCAGGAGCTGGAGTCTGAGGGGAGAGGCATGACCCCAGCCTGTGGAAGCCCCACGCCACTGGTTGACAAAAGCAAGGACTGAAGAACCGTGGTGACGTCCCACTACGGTGGGTAGAGCGAGCCCCTCAGACCTCAGGGTCTTCGTCTGCAGAAGCCCTGCCCCATGTAGTTCCATTGCTGCCGGTGGACTGTCAGGGGTGGGGCAGATGGGGACACCCCTTCTCGGTGCCCTGACCCTTTTGCTGTCCGAGGCATGGGGCCTGGCCTGAGCCATGGGCCCTGGGCCCTGCAGAGCCTGGATGGTACTGCCCTGCCTCAGCCAGAGCTGCTGCCAGCTGTAAACAGATTGGGAAGAACGCAAATTCCTGTGCCTGTGGAGGTGGCCACACCCCTGCAGCCAGGGCTGGGGAGTGCTGAGGACACATTCCTGCCGGCCCACTAAACAGATGGAGAGCGGAGGGGCAGGGGAGCTGCCCGGGGGCACACAGCTCAGCCGTGTGTCTCCTGCCCTTGCCCTGCTTGCTTGGCACCGCACCTTCCAGGGTAGTGTTCCCCATGGCCCCGAGCCCCTGAGATCAGTACACCATGGATTCCTTTGGAACCCTTGCAGAAGTGGACACCACCGCCCAGTGGGACCAGAACCCGCTGGAGCAGGGAGTGGGCCACGGCCACCCTCATTTAGCAGAGACTGGGGCGGGCGGGGGAGTGGGAAGCCTCCTGGTTTTCTCACATGGATGTTTCACTCTATACATAGAAAGCTTTTTATAGACAAAGGGAAGGCTCGGGGATGCCCTAGAGAGGCTGCTGGATGGAAGTCGGACTCCTGTGAGATGGGACAAACATCACAGAAGCTGTCAGTTATTGCCCAGGTCCCGGCCATTTAGGGCCAGTGGCCAGGTTGCGGGTCAGAGTGCTGTGGATATGGTCCGGCCATGTCTGGGTGCAGGTTCAGCCCCATGCTGAAAGCAGCTGGAACATTGCCCAGTGCAGGGCCTGACCGGGGGCCCTATGAGGTTGGACGGCCTTGGGGGCCTCACAGAAGCAGGAAGGCGGCTCTGGCCTCGGCCTCCGGGTCCACCGTCTATGTTGACTTCAGCCCAGCAAGGCCCTGCCACGCTCACTGCCCCAACACAGCACCCGATGGGGCACAGCTGACTGGGGCAGCACGGACGCAGAGCGTGGTGCCCGGGGAACAGCAGTCCAGGGACCCGCATGGATGGGAGGGCGTTTCCTCCCACCGAGGCTCCACCCCACAGACCAAGGGGCCTCCTCCTGACTAGGGTCTTGCAGGGGTGTGCACAGGGCAAGGAGGACTGGGCAGGGCCAAGAGGGGCAGTACTCAGATCGGGGAGTGCCCTGTGCGTCCAGGGACACCCTGGGGCCTGCCACACTGCTTGTTTCTAAAGGTCATGATTTTTTGCATCGAGGGACCCCTGGGGCTCTTGGCTGGAGAGGACACTCTAGATGCCAGGGGCCGGGCCTGGGAGAGTTCATAACTCCGTCCACTCGGCCTGTGCCAAGGGGACAGGGACTCTGGCCAGTGGAGGCGGGGGAGGGAAGGAGGGTCAGTTCTGGGGCCTCTTTAGGCAGCCACAGCCAGGGTGGGTGGGAATGCGTGCAGAGGCCCAGCTGCCTGGCTCTTTGTGCTGGTGTGAGCAGCCCCCACTGCTGTCAGGAGGGGCCCTGAGGACCTGAGGCTGTCTCTGGCAGGGAAGGACCTGGGTGGCGGCTCTGGCAGCTCAGCGGTCAGCAGCAATGAGAAGCCAGGGGAGCATGAGGAGCAGCCCGGGGCAGGGCCCGGAGTGGGTGGGCAGAGGCGGCCGGAAGGTCCTGCGCATCTGGGTGAGTGGACGGCCGGGCCCGGGAGGGTGACTTAAAACCACAGTGGGTCAGGGCTCCGGGCTCTCCGGTCTGCGGCGCCCAGACTGGGATCCCCTGCAGGGAGTGGGGGCAGCCAAGGCCACCCTCTCAGGGTGCTCCCGGGAGCCTGATACTGGAGGTGCGGAGGAGGAAACTGAGGCACAGGCAAGCCGAGTGACTGGGCACGGGTCAGCTGGTGAGGGCCGGAGCTGGGGACACAGAACACACGCAGATCGGAGCTTTGGCTTCCACCCGCCAGGCTGCTCCTGGTAGGAACCCAGCAGCCCCCCGGGGCCGTTGGACAGGCAGAGGGATGAGGAACGGTGGGGGGAGTGGGGGCAGACTGCCAGAAACACCAGGCTTGGTCGTGGGCCAGGCTGGAGAGTGGGCCCGGGACCTCAAGGGAGGGTGCTCCAGGACACTCGCCCAAGGCAGGAGAGGAGGAACAGGGCCTCCAGCGGTGAGAACCGCAGTGGGGCTGGGGCCGGAGCCGCCTGGGGAGGCAGGTGCTTGTGTGCTTCCCCCACTCGGAACCTGTGACCTCACATGGCCCTCGGCCTGGGGTCTCCTGACTTACCAGGTTGGGCAGCACTTGCCAGGTTGAAGCAAAGCCCTGTGGGACCTCCAGTCACAGCCCAGCTGTGCCCAGGTGTGGGAGTATGGGCAGGGACCCAGCTGCCTCCACTTCCCCACCTGTCCCAGGGATATAAAGTGCCCGCCTTGCAGGTGGTGGGAAGCCAAGGGGCAGGGTGGAGAGTGCTAGGCCAGGGTGGAGGCTCAGAGCGTGTCCCTGCCAGGCCCGGCCCCCGAGCTCCCTCCCTGAGGCTCCACACTGCCGTTCTCAGACGCTAAATATAAGATCAGAGCCGTACATGGTCGCGGGAGGGCCTGGGATGCCCCTGACCTTCGAGGCCAGTTCCCAGGGTCTGTGGTTGGGGACAGTGGCTGGGGGGACGTGATGGCGTGGAGCTGATGGTAGAGGTGCAGCCCGCCTGTCCTGCCGTTCCCTTTGGGGAAAGGCATGTGTTGAGGCTGTTCTGGGCTGGGCCTGTTATGGGGGTATTCCAAGGGCTGGAGTCAGACCTGTGGTGATTGAAGACTGTGAAACCCTGTGTGCCAAGGGTCTCCGTCTTCCTGTTGGTGTGAGCCCACCACCCACTCACAGATGGGCTGACTGAGGCCCAGGGGAGACCCAGGAGCCGCCTTTCCTCCCCAGCCATGCTCCTGATGCTGTGGCAGCCCAGGCAGTGCCCGGGGTTGACAATCTCCCCGTCCATGTTGTCCACGGGGCCGGGGAAGCGCCTGGGGTGAGATAAGGGAGCCTCAGATATGCCGTTTGTTGCATCGTTACCACCGGTAGTGTTCCCGCCAGCGGAGCCTCCTGCTCCCCCGAGGCCTCCCCAAGCTCATCCGGTCCTGTCCGTCTGGAGAGGCCGTGCCAGCCTTGGACGTGGTGTAGGTTTCTGAGCCAGCTCCTCCCCTCCCAGCTCTGAGCCTCGGGGTCTTGATGCGCGCAGTAGGGCCCTTCCTGCCTGTCACCTCGGTTGCTGAAATCAGTCAGGGATGGGTACAGAGAAACCTGAGATATTGTAGTGGGGGACACAGTGCTACTCATAACCCTCAGCACGGCGCGCGAGCGGGGATCGCCACAGAGAAACCGAGGCTGAGGGAAGGCCCCACCTGCACTGGTGGCCAGGAGGGGCCCAGCCTCCCTCCGGTGAACAGCCCTCATCTGTGCCCCTCTGCCCGCAGCTCGGCAAGATGTCACTGAAGGAGGGCGCACAGCGCAAGTGGGCGGCGCTGAAGGAGAAGCTGGGGCCGCAGGACTCAGACCCCACGGAGGCCAACCTGGAGAATGCAGACCCCGAGCTGTGCATCCGGCTGCTGCAGATGCCCTCCGTGGTCAACTACTCGGGTCTGCGCAAGCGCCTGGAGGGCAGTGATGGCAGCTGGATGGTGCAGTTCCTGGAGCAGAGCGGCCTGGACCTGCTGCTGGAGGCACTGGCACGGCTGTCGGGCCGCGGCGTGGCACGCATCTCGGATGCCCTGCTGCAGCTCACCTGCGTCAGCTGCGTGCGCGCCGTCATGAACTCACAGCAGGGCATCGAGTACATCCTCAGCAACCAGGGCTACGTGCGTCAGCTCTCCCAGGGTGAGCCACGGTGCCGAGGGCCGCCCAGGCAGACACTAGGGGCCTGGCGTGAGGCCTCGGGCCAAAAGGCCCCAGGAGGCCTGGGGGCCCACCAGGAGGAAGTGCAGCCAGACAGGCAAGGAGGGCTTCCTGGAGGAGGACTGGCTTCCTGGGCTCAGGGAAAACATCACCATTCACTCCGAGTCTGAGGCCTCCAGGTCACTGCAGTCCCCGCAGTGGCTGTGCCAGCAGTCTCCCTGTCCCCGGCCTCTGTTCTGCCACTCTGCCCCACCCTTCCTCCCAGCCCTGTGCTGGTTCCCACCCTCTGGTTTCTCTGCTCTGGGCGGCCAGAGTCACTTGGGTCAGAGATGCGAGTCCACCTGAGGGGCTCCTGCACACACCTGCCTGGCTCCAAGCCCTTTACCCTCAGCCCAGACAGAGCCCTTCCGGTCTGGTCCACACCTGCTGAGGGCATCACCCTGCAACTCCCAGCGCCTTCACAGCATCCCCCTCCCCGCCCTGTCCCCTACACCAGCACCCAGGGGCAGCCCCAGCTCACTTCCCCTCCTCCAGGAAGTCTCCCCAGGCTGTGCCCAAAGTCAGTCCTGACCGCTTGAGAGAAACCCTTGCTGTGCCACTCACGGCTCCTGCCAGGTCCCACCAATGCTTGGGGACCAGCTGGGGTGGGCAGTGATGGGCAGGGCTGGGTCCATGGGGGTGGCAGGTGCCTGTGTGGGCAAGCAACTCAGAGGTGCCTCGTTTCTGCCGGATCCAGCGGGCAGAGGCAGGGGCAAGAGCCAGCCACTGTCAGCCTGTCTCCCCAGCCTGGGCCTGGCAGGCCCCTCTATGGAGTCCTTTGTGGATTGTTTTCAGCAGGGTCAGATGAGAGCCACCCCCAGAACTCTCACAACTCCAGGGATGGGGCAGACCGCAAGGGTTCATAGGAATGAGGAGGTGTCCCAGGTTTCCTCTGCCGTAAACACAGTTAGTGCTGCACTGGGAGAACACCTGGGCCCAGAGCCAGCAACAGGACGGGGCCACTGCCCTCACGCTTGTCCTGCAGGTCCGGCCCTGTGGTCCAGGACACCGAGGCGCGAGTAGCTCATTGAGCCCCAGCCCTTTGCTCAGCACTGCTGTGGGCCATGGGCAACTGCCCAGCACCCCCTGGCATCTGCCTGCCAGGCCCTGAGCCCAGCTGCACAGGCATGGGAAAGGGTGCACTGGCCCTGCTGAGCCCACCTGCTCCTCCCTGGCAGCCCTGGACACATCCAACGTGATGGTGAAGAAGCAGGTATTTGAACTACTGGCCGCCCTGTGCATCTACTCACCTGAGGGCCACGCGCTGACCCTGGACGCCCTGGACCACTACAAGGTGGGCGGCAGGGCCTGGGCTTGGACGTGTGGGGCCGCCGGCCTGGGCGTGCCCTGACCCCGGCCTCCCCACAGACGGTGTGCAGCCAGCAGTACCGCTTCAGCGTGGTCATGAACGAGCTTTCGGGCAGCGACAACGTGCCCTATGTGGTCACCCTGCTCAGCGTGATCAACGCCATCATCCTGGGCCCCGAGGACCTGCGCACACGCGCCCAGCTGCGGAACGAATTTATCGGTAACCACCCACCCCAGGCTGCTGGAGTGCCCACGCCTGCCCTCCTCTTGGCCAGCATATCACATGCGGCATGCCCCGGGTCTGCCACCACCTGCCCCTTCAGTGGATGCAGGCCTCAGAATGCCTGGGGGTCAACCCTGCACCGTTCTCAGCTGCGAGGCTGGCGGGCAGTGGAGAGGGATGGGGGCCTGATCCCTGTTTCCAGCCGGCCTGTTCTGGCCGTGAGCCCTGAATAAGCGGCACTGGGTATCCAGCACCAGGTCTCCCTGCTGGAGCCTCAGGGTCTCTGGAATCCTGTGGGTGTAGCAGAGCAGGGCCGGGTGCTCTGGGTGGCAGAAGTGAACCGGGGAAGGGAGGGGTGGCCTCCAAACCCTCTGACTCTGTCTGCTCCTTCCCAGGGCTGCAGCTGCTGGACGTCCTGGCTCGTCTACGGTGAGTGCCCACTGTGGCAGTCCTGCCAGCTGCCCCGTGCCCCTACTGCTCCCAAGGCCAGACCCACCTGCCCTTTGGATCCCAGCCACCTCACCGAAGCAGCACCTCCAGAGGGCAGGGAGGTGGTCCCACCCCACCCCTCCAAGTAGCCCCAGGGGTCCAGCAGGAAGGCAGGTCTCAGGCTAGAATCCAGCTCACTGTGCCCAGCAGCTGCCCACAGAAACTAGGGTTGCAGCGGCCGCAGAAAAGACAGAATGAGCTCACATCCTTTGCACACCGTGGATGGAGCTGGAGGCCGTGACCGTAAGTGAACCAACTGAGACACAGAAAATGGAATGCCGGCAAGTGGGAACGACACGGTGGTGCTGTAGACGCAAGATGGAGACAGCGGGCACGGGCTCCGGGGAGTCAAAAACCCCGCAGGGCACAGCGTTCACTGCTTGGTGTCAGCTCCTTCAGAACAGGGGTCCCCAACACCTGGGGCTGCAGACCGGTACCAGCCCTTGGCCTGTTAGGAACGGGGCCGAGCAGCAGGAAGTGAGCGGTAGGCGGGCATTCCTGCCTGAGCTCCGTCTCTGTCAGGTCAGCACAGCGTTCGAATCTCACAGGCGCTCGATTGCTACTGCGCATGCCCGTGAGGCACCCGAGTGCACTCCTCCTGAGAATCGAATGCCTGATGATCGGGGTGGGACAGTTTTATCCCGAAACCATTCCCCTCACCCCTGTCTGCGGAAAATTTGTCTTCCACAAAACCAGTCCCTAGTGCCAAAAAGGCTGGAGACCACTGCCCCAGAAGGCCAGTCCTCGGCATTACAGTCCACCGTGTGGCAAACACACACATGTGCCCCTGCGTCTAAAATAAAAATAAAAGTTTTTTAAAAAAGAAACTAGGGTTGCCAGGTACCATACGGGACATGCAGTGCATTCAAGTTTCAGATACACAAGTGTTTTAGTGCAAGTATATCCCAGATATTGCATGGGATATGCTTATGCTAAAAGTTATTCATTGTTTGTCTGAAATTCAAATTTAACGGGTACCCTGTAGTTTCATTTGCTAAATCCTGCAGCCCTGCTGGGAACCCACATGGCCGAGAACCTGTATCCCAGGCCTCAGTCAGAACTATACTCAGGTCAGGGTCCCAATGTGCAGGGAAGTCAGCTTGGAGGAGCCCATGGCTGGAGGGGCCAGGCGCAGTGGCTCACACCTGTAATCCCAGCACTTTGGGAGGCCAGCGGGCAGATCACTTGAGGTGAGGAGTTCAAGACCAGCCTGGCCAACATGGTGAGACCCCATCTCTACTAAAAGTACAAAACTAGCTGGGCATGGTGACGTGTGCCTGCAATCTCAGCTACTCAGGAGGCTGAGACAGGAGAATCACTGGAACCTGGGAGGTAGTGAGCTGAGGTCGCACCACCGCACTTCAGTGTAGGTGACAGGGCAAGACTCCATCTCAAAAAAGAAGGAAAAAAAGAAATGGCCTCATGCAAAGTTTGCCTGTGTGGGTGCCTGTGCCCCACCAGTGCGGGCTGAAGGGGGCTGGCCCTGACGGCAGAGAACTTGCTCATTGGCTAGACTGAGATGACTGGCAAGCCCTGGGCCCAGTGAACAGTCAGTTTCCTCCTGCTCAGGCCAGAGCCCCGCCCCTCCTGTGTCCACAAAGCCCTGTGGACCCACCTCGGAGTGGTCTTGACTGTGGCCGTGCAGCACCCAGAGAAGGACCTTCCTCCCCCGAGGCCATGGCCCCTTTCCATCATGTGCCATTTCCCCAGGCCTTGGTGCACGTTACCCTTTCCCAGGGGCGTGCAGCTGCCCGGTGACCTGGGGGCAGCCTGGCAGGGCGTGAGGTGCTGACCTGGGAGCTGCCACTCTTAGGCCACCATCCCTGGCTATGTGGGTCACATGTCAGCCACAACTGGCCACGGCCTGGCTCAGAGGCCCAGGTGGGCTGCACGGGGCAGATACACCGGCCCCAAGCCGGGCTGCCTGTCTGCCTGTCGGTGGAGGCGGCAGCAGGCTCAGCCCACCTGGCCCCTCCCACACAGAGACCTGGAGGACGCCGACCTGCTGATCCAGCTGGAGGCCTTTGAGGAGGCCAAGGCCGAGGACGAGGAGGAGCTGCTGCGAGTCTCCGGTGGGGTCGACATGAGCAGCCACCAGGAGGTCTTTGCCTCCCTGTTCCACAAGGTGGGCTGGGGGCTGGAGGGAGGAGGGCTGCCACCCCGGTGTAGGCTGTGGCCCTGAGGTCCAGGGGCTGGGCCTGGAGTGGCCCTCCCTGCCCTGGTCAGACCCTGCTATTACCTGGGCATGGTGCCAGCTCTGGGGTGAGATTCCAGGAAGGAGCAAGGGGCCAGGGGTCGGAAAGCTAGCTGGTGCTTGCAGCGGGCAGCCTGGGGGCTGGGCTGGACCCGGGGGCAAAGCCAGGGCCAAAGGACCCAGAAGTACGGGCCTCCAGGGACCAGGGCTGCCCAGTCCCCATCAGGCGAACTTCAGAGGCCTCAGGGCCTAGTGAGGGGCTGAGAGGCTGAATTCCCATCAGACTCGGCGCCCCCCCCCCCCCCCCCCCCCCCCCGTTCTCTGAACCTGGCAGCTCTCATCTGGCAAGTCTGAAGACATTTTTGGTTTCCACGGCTGGCCAGGAAGAGCTATCGGCATTGAGTAGGCGGAGACCAGGGGTTCTGTTTAACATCCCATAATGCACGGGACAGTCCCCCATGTCACCCATACCACAGTCGCCGAGGCTCTCATCTCTAGGGGTCCGTGGGAATGTGATGGGGGCCCTCAATCCGCCCAGAGGGGCCGGCTGCCGACCCACACCCCGCGCTCGCCCATCCAGGTGAGCTGCTCCCCGGTGTCTGCGCAGCTCCTATCCGTGCTGCAGGGCCTCCTGCACCTGGAGCCCAGCCTTCGCTCCAGCCAGCTGCTCTGGGAGGCCCTGGAGAGCCTGGTGAACCGGGCCGTGCTCTTGGCCAGTGACGGTGAGGGGCGGGAAGGGGTGTAGGCACAGCCTGGTGGGCAGACACTGGGGTCCTAGACCACGGGCAGAGGGACCTATCCTTGACCCCAGCCCATCCTCTGCCCAGGGGAGGTGGCCGCTTTTTCCTGCCTCCTCCTCAAGCCCCATCCCTCCCTCCCCTGCCCCCTTCTCCCTTAACCCTGGACACCCCCCACCGCAGCCCAGGAGTGCACCCTGGAGGAAGTGGTTGAGCGGCTCCTGTCCGTCAAGGGGCGGCCCCGACCAAGCCCCCTGGTCAAGGCCCATAAGAGCGTCCAGGCCAACTTAGGCCAGAGTCAGAGGGGCAGCTCCCCGCAAAATGCTGCAACCCCCAAGGCTGGCGTGGAGGGCCAACAGCCAGCAGCAGCCCCCACCTGCCAGCCTGTGGACCATGCCCAGAGCGAGAGCCTCCTGAAAGCTTCGCAGCCGAGAGCCCTGGAGCAGCAGGCGCCTACCCCGCCCCCACCTGTACCCCTGTTCCCTGGATCCAGTGCTGAGCCCCCTCCCCCTCCCCCACCCCCACCACCCCCCCTGCCCAGTATGGGGACTAAGGCCCTCCCAGTACCACCTCCACCCCCACCCCCACCCCTGCTAGGCCTGGGGTCCATGGCCCCCCCAGCACCCCCTCCACCACCACCCCTGCCAGGTGCTTGTGGGCCTCCACCACCTCCACCACTTCCAGGCATGGAATGCCCACCCCCACCCCCACCCCCGCTGCCTGGTATGGGCTGGGGCCCTCCCCCACCCCCACCTCCACCACTGCCCGGCACCTGCAGCCCCTCAGCGGCGGGAGACGAGGAGGTCATCGTGGCCCAGGTGGACCACAGCTTGGGCTCAGCCTGGGTCCCCAGCCATCGGCGGGTGAACCCACCCACACTGCGCATGAAGAAACTGAACTGGCAGAAGCTGCCATCCAATGTGGCACGTGGTGAGGGTCCCCAGGCCCCAGAGGGAAGCTTCCCCTAGGACGAGGGCTGGGCCCTGCTGGGGAGAGGGGCAGGTGGCACGTGGAATTTGTCTGCGTGTCCTGCCTGTGCATGGCCAGGGCAGCCTGGCCCCTGCTCCGGGCTCAGCGCCTGTGGTTGAGGTGGGGAGGGGGGAGGAGCAGAGTGGGGGTGACCTCTGAGGGACCCCTCCACACGCTCCTGTGGGCCAGTGCTCAGGTAGGGTACCTGCTGCATGTTGGATCTGCTGGGCCCCAGGCAGGGCATCCTGAGACCCTCTGGGAGGCCTGCCTGCTGGATCGCCAACCCCGGGGCTGCCCGATTCTCACAGGCTGTGTCCCTGCCCTACAGAGCACAACTCCATGTGGGCGTCCCTGAGCAGTCCCCACGCCGAGGCCGTGGAGCCCGACTTCTCCAGCATCGAGCGGCTCTTCTCCTTCCCTGCAGCCAAGCCCAAGGAACCTGCCACCGCAGCCGCCCCAGCCAGGAAGGAGCCCAAGGAGGTGGGGACGGGGAGGGGACTCAGACCAGGGCTGCCTGCCTGGCCACCCTCTGGTACCAGCCTGTTGGGCGGGGGGTTTTCCAGATCACTTTCCTTGATGCCAAGAAGAGCCTGAACCTCAACATCTTCCTGAAGCAATTTAAGTGGTGAGTGAGGGAGGTGGCCCCCCTCCCTGGCCACAGAGCCTCGCTGCCACGTGAGCCTCCTGACGTGGGCCCGGCAGTGCCCTCTGCAGGCCACCATGGGAAGTGCACACTGCATCCCCTAGGCAGGAGGGTAACAGCGGCACGCCGCCCCAGCTAGGGGCTACCCAGGCTCCCAGGGAGAGAGCGCTGGGACCTCCCCACAAAGCCACAGATAAGCAGTGGCTAAACCAGGGCGAGGACCTGGGCCCTGACCCTCAGCCCCGGAGTCCCTTCCTGCTGCGGGTGTCCGTCTCTGGCCCCTGAGGGAGCTGGCTGGACCTGACTTTCCTGCCTCGCCTGAGCAGGGCCCGTGGAGGGAAAGCGAGAGTGGGAGTCAGCCTGGGTGCCTTCCTGCCCTGGTCCCACCTGCCCTGGCCACCCCATGGCTGCGAGGGGAGACCCTGCCGGATGGGGTCCCAAGGACGCTGGGTGGGGGTGACTCATCCCTCACCCACCCCTGCCCGGTCCTCTCCCGGCTCCAGCTCCAATGAGGAGGTCGCTGCGATGATCCAGGCCGGGGACACCACAAAGTTTGATGTGGAGGTTCTCAAACAGCTCCTTAAGCTCCTTCCGGAGAAGCACGAGGTGAGGGGACCCCCACGCCAAGCAAGGGCAAGGCCGTCCGGGAGCTCCCAGTGGGGAGACCGAGAAGGAAGTGCCCCAGCCCCGCCTCTGCCCTGAGCCACGAGCCACAGCGGGCTGTGGTGGGCAGCGGAGGGGCTGAGGCCGGCGGGCAGTCCTGGAGGGCGGAAGCTGGCGTGGGGGATCCCACATGGGGTCGTCCTCCCGGCAGATTGAAAACCTGCGGGCCCTCACAGAGGAGCGAGCCAAGCTGGCCAACGCCGACCAGTTCTACGTCCTCCTTCTGGCCATTCCCTGGTGAGCACGGCTGCCCTCAGACCCCAGGGCCCAGGCCCCAGATGGGAGAGCAGGGATAGAGAGCAGGGCCCAGCCAGGGAGGGGAAGGGGCCTCTAGGAGCAGCCTGGCAGCTGTCGGCCTTTTAAACGTCACTCGAGCCCCACCCCCAGCCCTTCCCTTCAAAGAGTGAGGCTGGAGGCCTGTGCAGGGCCTGGGTCCCGCTCTAGGCCGGCTGGGTAGGGCACCTCCTGGACGGGGCAGATGGTGGAAACCCCCTCCCTTTGCCCACCGTCCAAGCCAGAGCCCTGTGCTGACTGCCCCTCTGGCAGGGGCAGGTAGGGGTACGGGCCACTGACCCCTGGCTGTGCCATCCCCAGCTACCAGCTGCGAATCGAGTGCATGCTGCTGTGCGAGGGCGCGGCCGCCATGCTGGACATGGTGCAGCCCAAGGCCCAGCTGGTGCTGGCTGCCTGCAAAAGTGAGTGGGGCCAGGCGGGGGGCGTGTGCAGGAGGAACAGGCCTCTGAACCTGGGGCAGGGGCTGCCGGGGCCCCTGATACTGCCAGAATCTCAATGGCTGTGGAGAGCACCCGAGGGTGCCAACCTTTACCACACTCCGAAACCTCCCTGCTGCCACCACCTTGGACACACCCGCTGGATGCACAGACATGCATGTCCACTGCCACTCCCAGGCACGTGCACACACAGACACAGGCACACAAGCACAGTCACACACATGCACACAAGACGTAGACGCACGTACACGACCCTGCACACACACACACACACACACACACACACACACACACACCCTCACACATGTGTACAGGCACATGCACACACACAGGCACCATCTCTGAAAGAGGAATCAGTGGGGACCTGCCACGGCCCTTGGGCAGGGAGGGGGCAGGTGCGGCCCACCGAGGCACAGCTTGCATCTGTCAGGCGCACCGGGAGTCCACTCCCATCGGCGGAGGGTTTGCAGCCCCCGGGCCCTGCCCTGTGTCCCTCGCGTGCTGGGCTGAGCCTGGGGAGGAGCCAGGGAGGGCAGGGGCGCTGGCAAGCAGGACCACGCCCCACACCAGGGCATAGGGCCTCCGAACCAACAGCCCCTCTCCAGCCCTGGCTGCCCCTACAGGCCTGCTCACTAGCCGCCGGCTGCCCATCTTCTGCCAGCTGATCCTGAGGATTGGGAACTTCCTCAACTATGTAAGTCAGGGGCAGCCCCCCCAGCCCGCCCAGCCCACCTGGGGCTGGCAAGACTCACTCTCTGCCCCCCACAGGGCAGCCACACCGGTGACGCCGACGGTTTCAAGATAAGCACGTTGCTGAAGCTCACGGAGACCAAGTCCCAGCAGAACCGCGTGACGCTGCTGCACCATGTGCTGGAGGTAGGCGTGGTGGTGGGCACCAGTGGGGGCACGATGGCAGGGCTTCCAGTGCCCCGGACCTGCAGTGCAGAGGTGTAGCGGTCATACCCCCATGGCCACCGCTCAGGACCCCGTCTGCAGCCAGCAGCCTCAGTCAGAGCTGCGCATGGCCCCGCCCAGCACGCCTCCTTCCTTCCTGCAGCACGGGTCCCCTGTATCCCCAGGATACCTGCCCCTGGTCTCGGGGGACAGTCCCTAGGAAAAGCAGAAACGTCACAAAGTCATAGCCAGGCCCAAGGGAAAGATGTGAGGGTCTGGAGTGCTGGGGGTTTCGGACTTTAATTGCTAAGGGTTAAAGCTAAGGGGTGGGGCAGGGCATCCCCAGGCTGAGAGTGTGGCCACCGTGGAGCTCACTGGACATGTCCCTTTGCAGGAAGCAGAAAAGAGCCACCCTGACCTCCTGGAGCTGCCCCGGGACCTGGAGCAGCCTTCGCAAGCAGCAGGGTAGGCAGCTCCTGCCAGCCCACCCCCCTCAGCAGGGCCCAGGCAGCTCCTGCCTGCCCACTCCCCTCAGCAGGGCCCAGGAAACTCCTGCCAGCCCACCCGTCAGCCAGGCGTGGGCCCCAAATTCCATCCCCAGCCAGTGAGGTAGCTGCCCGCCAGGGCTGGGTCTCACAGCTTCGACTCAGCCCCACCACCCCTAGGAGCCCTGGCCAATAGTGTGCTTTCCTTTTGGGACAGGACCGTGTCTGCCATGGCCTGTCCCCTTCTGAGGCAGGGGCTGGCCGGGTCAGGGTCACACTGGGGGTAGGTCTAATACAGCCCATTCACAAGGTGAACCTTCATGACAGCCGTGTCATGGCCTCAGGCCTCAGGCCTCCCTCACTATACAGATGAGGAAACTGAGACTCAGAAGAGCAATGTCACTTCCCAGATCACACAACACAGGCAGGAAGGCAGCCTGGGCCCCCCACTACACATCCTGGATCCCCCACTACACATCCTGGATCCCCCCATTACACAGCCTGGACCCCCCCACTGCACAGCCTGGACCCCCACTACACAGCCTGGAACCGCCACTACACAGCCTGGAACCCCACTACACAGCCTGGTCCCCCCACTACACAGCCTGGATACCCCACTACACAGCCTGGACCCCACCACCACACAGCCTGGACCCCCCCACTACACAACCTGGACCCCCACTACACAGCCTGGGCCCCCCACTGTGCAGCCTGGATCCCCCACTGCACAGCCTGGACCCCCAACTGCACAGCCTGGACCCCCCACTGCACAGCCTGGACCCCCACTACACAGCCTGGAACCCCCACTACACAGCCTGGAACCCCCCACTACACAGCCTGGGCCCCCCACTACACAGCCTAGGCCCCCAGCACAGGGTGCTTCCCGGGCCCCACCTGCCCTGGAAGGTTCTCTGGCTCAGGAGCTGCCCAGCCTTGGGGAGAGCCAGGCAAGCGGGAGAGGCCGACCATTCGGGTCCCCTCCCAGATGCTCAGAGAGCTGCAGGTGGCACGGCATGGGAGGGGGAGGGGCTCAGAGTGCAGCCTGCAGTGTGCACAGTGGGGCATGGGGGTCATGCAGGGGAGGGGCTCCCCTGTCCCAGCGAGGCTGGACATCAGCTGTTGCTGTCTGCCCTGCCCGGCCCTTCTCACCTTTCAGGATCAACCTGGAGATCATCCACTCAGAGGCCAGCTCCAACCTGAAGAAGCTTCTGGAGACGGAGCGGAAGGTGTCTGCCTCGGTGGCCGAGGTCCAGGAGCAGTACACCCAGCGCCTCCAGGCAAGCGGGCACCTGGGCTGGGGCTGGGGCTGGCAGGAGCCGTAGCCCTCATAGAAAGAGCAGGGCAGCCGGGCGCGGTGGCTCAAGCCTGTAATCCCAGCACTTTGGGAGGCCGAGGCGGGTGGATCACGAGGTCGAGATATCAAGACCATCCTGGTCAACACGGTGAAACCCCGTCTCTACTAAAAATACAAAAAACTAGCTGGGCATGGTGGCGCGTGCCTGTAATCCCAGCTACTCAGGAGGCTGAGGCAGGAGAATTGCCTGAGCCCAGGAGGCGGAGGTTGCGGTGAGCCGAGATCGCGCCATTGTACTCCAGCCTGGGTAACAAGAGCGAAACTCCGTCTCAAAAAAAAAAAATAAAAAGAAAGAGCGGGGCAGGTGAGCAGCCGTGCAGTCTGGCTCCAGGGTGGATCCCAGGTGTGCGCAGTCAGGGTACGCGCCCCTGCTCCTTGTCTGAGACCACTGTCCTCAGGGCCTGTCCCTGCGGCCGCCACCCTCCCGCAGCTCAGGGCCTTGCCCAGCTGGTGCCCGCAGGGCTCTCACGAGGCTGTCACATGCCCTTGCTCCCAGGCCAGCATCTCGGCCTTCCGGGCACTGGACGAGCTGTTTGAGGCCATCGAGCAGAAGCAGCGGGAGCTGGCTGACTACCTGTGCGAGGACGTCCAGCAGCTGTCTCTGGAGGACACGTTCAGCACCATGAAGGCCTTCCGGGAACTCTTCCTCCGCGCCCTGAAGGTGGGGGCAGCCCCGCACGGCACAGCCTGTCTGGCTAGAGCGGGGTCCCGAGGCCCCCGGCCTTCCTCCAGCAGGATGGGCAGAGTCACACTTCGTCAGGTGGACACGGCCACGTGGGCCCTGCCCTGCCACAGCTCAGGGAGGGGGACACGCAGGCCCACGGAGCCCCTGGGGGATGCCTTGCTGGGGTGACGGGGTCACATCTGCCGGTGCAGGAGAACAAGGACCGGAAGGAGCAGGCAGCCAAGGCAGAGAGGAGGAAGCGGCAGCTGGCGGAGGAGGAGGCGCGGCGGCCGCTGGGAGAGGACGGGAAGCCTGGTGAGGCCGGGCCACCGGCGGGGCAGGGAGCGGGCAGCTCTGGGGTCCTTGTCTGTGCCCCAACCTCCCTCCCCCACCACCCCCAACCCTGTAGGTGGGCTTGTTTCCTGTGCCGCTCCCTGACTGTCCCACGATCCTCAGTCAGGAAGGGGCCCAGGAAGCAGGAGGAGGTGTGCGTCATTGACGCCCTGCTGGCTGACATCAGGAAAGGCTTCCAGCTGCGGAAGACGGCCCGGGGCCGCGGGGACGCCGAGGGGGGCAGCAAGGCAGCCTCCGTGGATCCCCTAAGGGCCACAGAGCCCGGTAAGAACCTCTCCCACTCCTTCCTTATGGTCCCCTTGCCAGTGTCCCTGCCCTCCTCCAGGAAGCTCTCCTGACTTCACTGGAAAGCCCTCTCCTCTCCCCGGGCCACCCTGGAGGCTCCTAAGACTGGGGACAGCTGAGGGGGCAGGCGGCCGCTCAGCCCTCATCCCTCCCTCGGATCCCTCCAGCTCTCCACCGTTACCACGGGCCCTGCCCCGGTGCTGGTCCTGAGCGATGAGGTCAGGCCCACTGACCGTTGCCCCTGGGCTCAGAGGGGGCAGGAAAGGCAGACTGCAGGCCCTGGTGGGAGGGCCCCATTCCTGGGGTGGCTGGCTCGGGGTGCTGAGGATGGCATGGCCCATTGTCCCCTGCCCTGCCACAGTGTAGACAGACCAGGGACACTGAGGCCAGGCCCTGCTCTGAGGCATCACAGGAAGCTTCCTGGGGAGGAGGCTTTGCAGGGCGTTGAGGTAGACAGCAGGATGGAGGAGGCTGCGGTTGGGCCGGCTTGGGAGCAGGGTGCCTGCCCTTCACTGCCATGTCCCTCCAGCCATAGTGGCCACTGGCGACCCTGCAGGAGACCCTGTGGATGGCACGCGCTACCCCACCTCTGAGCCCAGCCTTGATGCTGCAGTGGCCAACAAGCCCCGGGCCTGGGACCTTGTGGACGCCGGGACCCACTGCCCTCAGCCCACCCTGGAGCAGTCCGGGGAGGGTGGTCCCCGGCCCCTGGAGAGGCGTTCTTCCTGGTACGTGGATGCCAGTGAGGACCTAACCACCGAGGACACCCACTGCCCCCAGCCCTTGGAGGGGGCCTGGCCGGTGACTCTGGGAGATGCTCAGGCCCTGAAGCCCCTCAAGTTCTCCAGTGACCAGCCCCCGGCGGCTGGAAGTTCAAGCCAGGATGCCGAGGATCCCACCGCCTTGCTGGGCGTCCTCCAGGCTGAGGCCGGCAGCACGAGCCAGGGTCGGGAGGACACTGTCAGACCCCCGACGGCAGGCCTGGGTGGAGACAGGGATGAGGACGAGGAGGACACGGCCCCAGAGTCCGCGCTGGACACATCACTAGACAGGTCCTTCTCTGAGGATGCGGTGACCGACTCCTCGGGGCCCAGCACACTCCCCAGGTCCCGGGGCCGGGCCTCAAAGGGGACCGGCAAGCGAAGGAAGAAGCGCCCCTCAAGGAGCCAGGAAGGTAACTCAGGGAGGGGCCCCGGGCACCGTCCCACACCAGGACGCTGGCGCCCAGCCGGTCCCTCCCCTTCCCCACTGGGCACTGCAGGCTCCAGCTGCACCCAGGAGAGGTGGCTTGGGCGCGGCCTGTGAAAGGAGGTGGCAGCGCTTCCCGGAGGGCAGCTTTAGGGCTGCTGAGACCCGTGCGGCTGTTCGCCAACCCACCTTTGTGCCACCTCCATTAGGGAGTAGGGGCAGACACCGGGCACAGGGCACCAGTCCCGGGCAAGCGGCTGCCATGAGTGTCAGCAGCCAGAGAACCGTGCCGCCCTCAGAGGGTGTTGGCATGCCTAGCCCGGCCCCACCAGCCCAACCCGCTCCACTCCAAGCCAGGGTTGCTCCTGTGAGATAAGCCATTGAGTGCATTTCTTTTATTTGAAAGCAGAGGTTGCCCCTGATTCTGATGCTAATAAAACCGAAAGACTGTGTGTGATCAACTAAGGTAGGTGTCCCCGGCCCGCTCCGCTCCGGGGCTAACAGCAGCTGCAGGGCAGGGGCGGAGCTTGCTGCTCAAACGCCTCCGCCTCTGGGACACTAACCTGGCTTCTCTCCGACGGACCGCCTGGTGTGGCCTCGCCTCTCCCTTGCTGCTGGTGGTGGGCTCCCCCTTCTGTCCCCTCCCTCTCTGCAGGTCACCTGCTCACCCAGTGTCTCCCCTGGGCAAGAGGCATCATCAGCGCTGGCTCTGGGCATGTGGGCCCCGAGAGGGCGGGTGGCAGGGCCAGCCGGCTCCCTCAGCGAGCAGGATCCGGAGGCCCCAGGGCAAGGGTGGGACCTCCTGGCTGGCAGGACAGGCTGAGGTGGCTCCTGTCTGGTGTCCTGGCCCTAACTGCAGTGCCAGTAACCCTTTGGCCTTCCTGCTGTCTGTCGGTGGAATTCAGTCTGAGTGGGTCAGTGGGGTGGGGCCTCCTGGGGCATGTCCCCAGCAGTCTGTGAGGAGATAGGGAGGGTCCCAGGAGTAGACAAACCAGGGACAAGGACCCTGCAACCCCTCCTGCCGGACGGGGGTGTCCCCTTACCCTGCGGCCATGGGTGGGACTGTGGAATGCAGATGACTCCCAGCGCACCCCGCGTCCTCTGGGAGGGCCCCCGCCGGTCAGCCAGCCACACCATCCACAGGGCTGGAGAGGCTGATGCGTTCAGCTAGAGAGATGGCCTGTGCCGGGGGGAGGAGGAACCGGAGCAGAGACCCAGAAGGTCCAGCCCGGCCAGTTGTGAGCTCTGTGAGCCCAGGTCGTGGGGCCTCCAGCACCTCCAGCCTGGCTCAGAGAGAGCCCAGTGTCCGTGCCCTGCGGATATGCTAGGGCTGGGGCGGGGGCTAGACTCAAGGTGCACACCTGAGGTCTGCTGGTGCCGTCAGAGCCCAGAGCAGCCATGAGCCCAGAGAAGCTTCTCTGGACATTTGTCCTCGCTGTTGGGGCACAGCCTGCACCCTGGGTCCCAGCTTTTGCTTCCGGGGTCATCTTCCAAGTGTGGCCCTCTGGTGTGAAACACCCACATGTATTTTTTAGAAAGGTGCTGGCATCTCCCTTAGAGGCTGGAACTTGGACTTGCTGGCCCTGGGTGCAAGGAGCAGGGCAGCATGCGGGCCTGGGGCCGGCAGCCATGTGTGACAGTGCTTCGGTGACAGGTGGACGCACCCAGTGCCGCTCCACGCTCCACCCGGTTCCCTCCTGGACCTGCTGCACGTGCTTGGCGTCCACCCACCCCAGCCCCTGCCGTGAAGGCGGCTGAGGGCAGGAGGAAGGAATTCTGCCCTTTTCTCCCTAGCTTTCTTTTATTTTTTGAGACAGCATCTCAATCTGTCACCCAGGCTGCAGTGGCATGATCTTGGCTCACTGCAATCTCCACCTCTGCGGTTCAAGTGATTCTCCTGCCTCAGCCTCCTCAGTAGCTGGGACTACAGGCATGTGCCACCACACCCAGCTAAATTTTTTTTTTTTTTTTTTTTTTTTTTTTTTTTTTTAGTAGAGACTGTGTTACCATGTTGGTCAAGATGGTCTCAAACTCCTAAGCTCAGGTGATCCGCCCACCTTGGCCTCCCAAAGTGCTGGGATTACAGGTGTGAGCCACCACGACTGGTCTTTTTTTGGGGGGAGGGACAGAGTCTCACTCTATCATCCAGGCTGGAGTGCCGTGGTGCAACCTCAGCTCACTGCAACCTCCACCTTCTGGGTTCAAGTGATTCTTGTTTCTTAGCCTCCCGAGTAGCTGGGACTACAGGAGTGTACCACCACACCTGGCTAATTTCTTTATATTTTTAGTAACGACAGGGTTTCCTCATGTTGGCCAGGCTGGTAAACGCCTGACCTCAGGTGATCCACCCACCTCAGCTTCCCAAACTGCTGGATTACAGGCGTGAACCACCGTGCCGGGCCCCCAACTTTTTATTTAGAAAATCTTCAACACCGCGGGAAATTGCACAGAGATCAGAATGACTAACACCTTCTCCCCAAAATTGCAAACGTTTGCCAAAAATACCAAAATGGTGACCATTTTGCTACACTGCCCCCCTCCAGCTGAGCCATTTGAGAGTCCCTTACAAACATCATGGCACTGGACCCCTAAACTGGCCCACAGTCACCTCCTGGGAGCACAGCATCCTCCCTAGTGCCACTGGGCAGGGCGGGCTCCAGCGGCGCTTCACAGCCACGCGCTTCTGAGATTCAGTCCCAGTGCAGATGTGCCAGTTGTCCCAATAATTCATTTTCTAGTTGTTGCTTTGTTGTTTTTTGAAAATGAGATACTATCTAGAATCACATGCTGTGTTTGGTTGTCATATCGCTTCAGTCTTTTTTGTTCTAGAACATTCCTGCCCCTTTTTGTCTCGTATGACATTGAGATTCTGGAAGACACCTTCACTTTGGGTTTGCCTGATTGCTCCCCCCAAGTTGGACCAGGTTGAGTTCTGGGGCAGGAGTTCTACCCCAAGGGACGCCATGTCCTCTGCGGCTGGGTGGGGCCGTTCATGGCAGCAGTACTGACCGCGGCTAGGGGGGTGGCTTCTTTTATTTTTTTTATTGTTTTATAAGATGGGGGTTTCACCATGTTGGTCAGGCTGGTCTTGAACTCCCGACCTCAGGTGATCCGCCCGGCTTGGCTTCCAAAGTGCTTGGATTACAGGCGTGAGCCCCCGCGCCCGGGCGGGGGTGGTTTCTGAACCTCCCACCACATGAGCACCACGCTGTCTGTGCTCAGTAAGCCCCTGCGGTGACCCATGGACTAACCGCTGCAGCCTCCTCCACGTGTCCCCCTCTCCCCTGCCCTTTCGTGAGTTTTGAACGTGCAGTAATCCATCACTGTCACTGCCATGCATTTGATGGGACCAGTGGGGGCCCTTGACCCACGGCCCCTGAGTGCTTCCTATCTCTGGCACAAGCCCCTGCTCCCAGCTCACCCTGGGCTTGCTGACTGCCCACCCCTGCCCAGGCCTTGGTCTTGGCCATTTCTCCGGGTTCCCTGAGTGGGGGATGATGTTGAAATCCCTCTTTGAGGGATCGTTTTGGATAGTTTTTGGTTTCTTGCTCCGTCTCTTTAGAGCAGTGGTTCCCAAACCCCACCTGCCCTGTTCCACTGGGAAGCTGGGACACCCTCTGGCACTGGGGTGGCAGTGGGGGTAGGCAGTCAGACAAGGGCCAAGCGAGGGCCCCTGGACCAGAAAATGAAGAGGGTGTCTCGGGCAGGAGACCTGTGAGGCCATCTGGGTGGCGGGAGCTGTGGGGGCAGGGCTGAGCGCCCTCAGCAGCCCACTGGAGAAAGCACGGCTGAGGTCCTCATGTGGGGCCCAGGGCCCAATGTGGAGGCGATGGAGGGCTCCAGGTGGTGGCAGTGGGGATTAATGAGCATAGACAGTGTGCAGCCTGGGTCTGAGACATGGGATGGAGGGACGGGCCACTGAGACTCCCCATCTCAGCAAAAAGGAGACAGGCTTAGGGTGCCACGCCTTGCCAAAACCCAGCCTGGCCAGTCTGTCCCGGCACCTTCCACTCATAAGTCCTGCTGCTCCAGAGAAAGCCTGGGGTCAAAGTGGACCTGAGATGCATGGCACAACCTGCTGGACAGTGGCGATGAAGGGTTCAGGGACCTGAGGACCCAGAAGTGGACACCTGGTGTTATACCCAGCAGAGCTGCTCCTAATGATGTCATTTCTCCTCTCTCCTTATAGGCCTCAGGCCCAGGCCCAAGGCCAAGTGAGAGAGCCCTGGCCAGGCCGCTGGACATGCTGTCATTCTGCTGAGAGAGGCTCTTCTGGGGCCGGGCTGGGACTGGGCCCCGGAAACCAAACTCCGTGCCTTACCCAGCCGGGGCCCTCCTGGAGCCTTCCTGGAGTGTTGTGGCTGGGACCCCGACAGGTACCGGTGTCCCACCAGGCCCGGTGCCCTCCTGGACCGCCTGCACACGCCAGCCTCCTGCTTGCTTCCTAAAGGCGACCCTGGCCCACACCCGCATGCACCCGGTGCGGCCTGCCCAGGGCCAGTGGGGGCTGCATCCCACCTGTGCCCGCCACGGCCCTGCCTGCCCTACAGCCCAGTGGGGTTTAATCAAAACGCGATGCTTTGTGAATCTTTAAAGCTCAGAGGTGGCCGAGTTGGGGGCCCTGGGCCGGGGCAGGCTGGCAGGCAGTGCCATGGCAGGCCAGGGTCCCTTCCTGTGGGGTCTGGCCCCATCCCAGCATGTCCAGCCCCTGAAGTTGGGGGAAGGGGATCTGCCTTCGATGCCACTGCCAGGCCAATGCCCCGCAGCTGAGACTTGGCTGCACTTCAACAGAAAACCCCTCCCAGTGCCCGCTGCCCAGGGTGGGTGGGCCCTGGGGGCAATACAGGTCCCACCTGAGGGGCTGCAGGGTGACACCCAGCAGCCACCGCCCCATCACTGCCCACTCAGCAAGGGCAGCCTACCCGAGCCTGCCCCTTGCCAGGTGTGTGCCCTGAGGCTGGTGGCTAGACACATGGCCAATAAAAAGCAGATGTAGCCCCGTGTGCGCCTGTGGTGTTCAGAGGCTGTGGGGGTGGGCGGCAGACGCAGGCACGCAGAGACATGGTGGGCACTGGACAGGCCCCGTATGAGCATTCACCGCTGAGGGTCCCAGATCATGTGTGAGCATTCACCACTGAGGGTCCCCAGATCACGTGTGAGCATTCACCACTGAGGGTCCCCAGATCACGTGTGAGCATTCACCGCTGAGAGTCCCCAGATCACGTGTGAGCATTCACTGCTGAGGGTACCCCAGGCTAGGGGTTGTCCCTCAAGCCCTCAGGAGGCAGTGAGAAGCACCTAGAACAGGGCAGACCCAATGAACAGCACCCAACAGTGGTGAGATGGGTGCAGCTCTACAGGGGTGTAATGGACAAGCCGCCAGGCTCACTGTTAAGTGTGTGCTGTGATGGCATTTGCTTTCCAGCAGATCAAGGTTGTGTAGTGATCCACTTTTAGACTCTCTCTGTCACCCCAAGAAGTCCTCTGGAACCCATCAGTCCCACCTTCTCCCCGAGCTCCTCCCCAGCCCTGGCAGCCGGTGACCTGAGCTCCGGACGCTCCCGGGTCCTTCGGCGTGTTTTCAGGCTCCATCCTCGCTGCGGGCGGCCTCGGAACCCCGTTCCGCTTTACGGCTGAAGCACACTCCGTTGCATGCGTGACCGCACTGTTTGTCCACTCTTCCGTCTGCGGACATCTGTGTTGCTTCCAGTTTGGGGCTTTAGTGAATCCTGCTGCTGTGGACATCCGCATCGTCTTCGTGCAGATGGAGTTTTCATTTCTCTGGGTAGATTCTAGCAGAGGAACACTTGGGCGACCTGCTAAGTTTATGTTTAACTTCTTAAGAAACTGCCAAACTGTTTTCCAAAGCAGCTGCACCATTTTTCGTTCCCGTCTGTGCTATTGTTTTTAAGTTAAATAGCTCAACACCTCCCCGGCCCACCTCCACCCCTCCACACACACACACAGATCTGCCAGAAACACTGTACTGTGGAGTACTGGGCGAGGTCACCTGCAGGGTCACCTGCAGCAAGTGAGGCCATGGCCCCTCCTGCCTGGAGAGGTGGGGCTGGGGACCCTGTGATAGGAGGAGGGGCTGCCTCTCTTGGAGCCTGGTTTTTCCTCTGTTTCATGAGAAGTCAGTTGAGTGGGCTTCAGCCAGCAAAGGAGCCAAAAAGATGAGAGGTCTGGGTGTGCCTTGCACAGTGAGGCTTCGTAGCTGCAAGTGTGTGTGCAGGCGGCTGTGGGTGTCTGTGTCCTGGACCACCGTGTTCGATGGTCCCACAGGGAGGTGTGGCCCCCAAAGAGTGGAAAGCACAGGTGGACAAGCCCATGCACCCTAGTTCTTGCTCAAGGGGACACATTGAAACCGCAGGGGCCAGGTGGATAGCCCCAAGCTCCGTGGCTCCCGTGCCGCCCACCACCTGGGGACAGGCCCACTGTGGGGGTTGTGGGGTGGGGGTGTTCTAATTTGGGCTGGGCCGTGTGACTGGCAGGGTCCCCAGCTGTTGGGCCTGGGTAGGGCTGTTTTTAGAAAAGGCCCAACTCCCTGCCCCAACCCTGGCCCGTGGCTATTTATAGTCGGGGCCTGGGGAAGTCGGTGAGTCACTACCGTTCGCCTCTGCAGGGTCAGTCCAAGTCCCCTTGGTGTGGTGGTGACCCCCCAGACTCCCAAGCCTCTATGAGACATCTGCTAGCCCAGAGCCGCAGGTGTCCCCAGGAAGGGCTCAGAGCTGGTGGCCCCCGCCAGGCCTTGGAAGCACCCCTTTGTCTGATGGTACTCTGTGGTTCCTGGTGGCATTTAACACTGTCAGTTTCTCTCATCTGGAAACAAACCTCCCATGACCCTCTTGGTTTGTCCTGCTGCAGTCCGCCTCTTCCCCACCTGCACAGCTAATGCTGTGCCCCAAATTCCCTCCTTGACACCCCCAGGCCCACTGACCCACCCTCGGGTGCACCCCCTGTTCAGCAGGATCCAGGTTCTGCCAAACCTCGGAGCCCTCCAGCCCTGCTCCAGCCCCTTCCCAAGCTGGGGGTGGTGGTCTGCTCACCCCCACCGGCTGTCACCCCCAGGACGGCACTAGGAAGGTGGAGAATGTCCAGTTCAGGCATGAAGACTGTATTTCCTCCGAGGCCCCCTTACTGCTTGGAACCCACATAACGGCCTTTTCCCCGCAACGATGCCGAGGGAGAGGAAGTGTCAGTGTGCCCAGTGGAAGAAGAGGGGTCTGGGGACTTAAGAGCAGGCGCGGGAGGCCAAGCTGCGAACAACCCCTCTCCCCCAGGCTGGGGCAGGCAGGCGCCCAGAGAGGAGGGGTGGGGAGGCTGCAGGGAGGGGTGGGCAGTGGTGTCCTCGGCGGCACCTGAATCACTAACTCAGTGTGAGGGACCTTTGCCCTGACAGGCCCAAGCTCCCCTCCCTTCCTCATGGGGAGTGTCCCATCTCCATGGGCTCCCTGTCACTGGCCTTGGGGTTGCCCCAAAGCCCAAGGAGCCTGGTGACTCCAGGCTGTTTGGGCAACTGAGAACCCTCAGGGAGGGAGGCAAGGGCCCTGCCTCCCTGCCCCAGGACCCTTCTGGCCACCAGAGCTAGCTTCCTCCAAGCCTCATCCACTAAGGAGGGGTGGGGCACGGTGGGCCGGGCAGGTCAACCAGCAGGGAACACGGGAGCCACGTATACCATCGCCTCCTTCTGGGGCCTAGTCCCCCCATAGGCTGGGACTGTGATGGGAAGGTGTAATGTGAGGCCTCTTGGGAACCTGGGCCCCACGCTGGTGCGCACCCCTGGGGGTTGCTCCCATGCCAGCCAGGTGAGGCTGACAGCATGGGTCCCTTTACCCCAGACTTGGGTGCTGAGGGCTGGAGCTCCATGCTGAAGCCCGCCTGCTCCCGACAGCCAGGACCGAGCAACAGCGCGCCCGGGCAGGACGCGGGGCCCCTGCCATCTAGCCGAGATGCAGGCAGGTGCAGGGGACACTTCGTCCTCGGCCAGGACGCGCGGTGGGGCTCTTAGCGGCCGGCAGGGGGCGCGCGCGCGCCCAGGGGACTCGGGGTTCCGCGCAGGGCACGTGCGCGCCCCGAGAGCGCGGACTCTCCAGGTGGGACGCAGGACCGCATTCCTGCCCTGGAGGGGCGCCCACCGCCGCAGTTGCTGGAACCCCGAAGTTCTGGGTCTGCCTGGGTTTGGTCGCGGTTCACAAGCACTGGCCCAGACGGGCTTGCGGGAAGCTGCCTCCGTTGGCAGATCCGTGGGGCGCCCCAGGCCCTCTGCCTGCCTGGCCGTCGATCCGTGCGCCCCCTCGCCCCTAAAGTGCTCAGGCTCAGCTGGACTTCCCGGGCAGCGGCCGTGGGGCGGAGATCTGGCGGCCGGAGGTCACCAGGACGTCACTGCGCCCGCCCCCGGCCCGCCCCCTGCCCCGGGCCCGCTCCATTTAATGGCGCGGACGCCGGCGGCGGCGGGCTCCTGGCCGGGCCAGCGCAGCGGAAGAGCCAAGCCAGCATGTCGGGGACCCGAGCCTCCAACGACCGGCCCCCCGGCGCGGGCGGCGTCAAGCGGGGGCGGCTGCAGCAGGAGGCGGCGGCGACCGGCTCCCGCGTGACGGTGGTGCTGGGCGCGCAGTGGGGGGACGAGGGCAAAGGCAAGGTGGTGGACCTGCTGGCCACGGACGCCGACATCATCAGCCGCTGCCAGGTGCGGGCTGGGGCGCCGGGTCCCTCCCCCACCCGCCCAGCGAGCCCCCTCCCCGGACCCAGACGGCCCCTGTCCTCCCATGCCCCCGCCGGTCACTCACCCGCTTGGACGCCTTCCCTCCGGGAGCACCTTTCCCAGGGCCACCCCACCCACCCACGCACGCGCACGCACCACCCACACAACCCCCGACTCACACACACCGCCCTCCCTCCGCCCACCCCTCCCCCACCACCCCGGCAGCGGGCCAGGGCTCAGCTATAAATACAAGTCGCTGAGTTGGGGACACCCGATCCTCTGGCGGCGTCACATGCCTTGGGAGTGACGCTGGACCCTCCATGAGGGGACCGGAGGACCCAGCCCCAGGGTGGTTTGAGGACCCCCAAGACACCCCCCTTCCACATTCTGCAGTGACCACCTGGGGCCTGTCTGGGTCTGGGACAGGGCTTGGCTGGCTCCCCGCAGGGTCGGGGGTGGTGGAAGGGTGAAAGCTGCCTGCTGGGTGGGGGTGACCTCAGTGAGTCAGCCGGAGAGAGGCAGAGGCGGAAGGGGGCCAGGCCGTCCTGGGGGGCAACTGGGGCAGGGCTTGAGGGGGGGGTGCTCGGGACGGTCCCAGCCAGACATGGGAGAGGGAGGGCCACAGACTTCTGGCCAGGTTGACCCGGTGGCTGGTGGGGCCACCGAGGAGGCCAGACCCACTTGTCCCCAGGGCCCAGGGCGGGGCCTCTGCCTGCTGCTCTCAGCGCCCTCATCTGTTCTGACTGAGCTGGACACTGGGCACTCAGGCCACCACCCTGGGGATGCATGCCCCATGCCAGGGCAGCCAAGTCCTGCTGCCCATGGGCTGACTTACAGCTCCAGGCACACAGGGGCCCACTTTGGGAAGCACGCATCTGGGGGTCAGAGCCTGCCTGGGGCTGCTGCCAAAAACGGAGCAAGGGCCCCTGCAGCGTCCCTTCTCCGGGTTCTTCGGCCTCCTTCCTGAGCTCCAGATAGGAGGGCTGGGGCTTGCCATATTCCCTGTCAGAGAAGGGGGTCAGCCCAGCACTCTGTGTGGCTCAGGGCTATCTGAGCCCCTCCTGCCTGAAGGGACTGTGGCTTCCTGGAAAGTTCTTCCTGGAACCGTGGGGGACCTCCCACTCTTGCTCATCCCTCAGGCAAGCTCATCCCTCTCTGCAGAGATCCCCCAAGTCCTAGAGATGGTCCCCAGACACCCCACCCCCCACCGCAACTCCCTCCACACTGCCTCTGCCCGGCCACCTGGTCCCTGGCCGCCAGGGGGCGTCCCGAGCCCTCCCGCTCTTCCCCCTCTAGGGTGCCCTCGGCGTGGGGCAGCTTCCCTCCTCAGACCTACCCTCCTTAGACCTCTTTGCCCCTGTGAGGCCCAGGCCCCTCCCTGTGAGCTGCCGGCTCCACGCCCAGCTGTGGAGATGGTCCTGGATCCAGGCTCTCCCTGCTGTCCCCTGCCCCGTCCCCCGACAGCGGGCCAGACCCCACTAGCCCCCAGCTGCAGAGGGGAGCCCATCTCGCACTCAGGCTGCCAGGTGCCCCCACTGGGCCACCGGGCAGCCTGAGGGAGCCCTTGGCTCTCCAAGTGAGTGGGAATAAAAGAGGTTTGTCCCTGGAGCTCCCCTCCCCCTCCAGCCTCCTCACAAGCCAGTGAGGCAGGATCATCCTTCACAGAGGGGAAGCAGGCTCGGACGTGGAGAAATGAGAGTCACTGCGACGTCTGGAGCTCTCACGGGTGCTGGATGCCCACCATGATAGACCAGGGCCTGGCCCTTTGTCCCCACCCGCAACCGATCTGAATCTCAGCGGGGCACCGCTCTGCAGAGGCAAGGACAGGCCGTCTTCTTTGGGGCCCAGCCCCAGGCTCTACAAGTGCTCAGTGACCCCCGACCTCACAGTGCCCATCTCTCCTCTTAGCAATGGGGGCTGTCCCCTGCCACCAGGCTCCCAACACCTCCCACTCTTGTGCACTCCATGTCTGAACACGCCATGCCATCAGAGGCTGGCAGAGTGAAGGACTGGCCGGATGCCCCCAGGGAAGTCCGCCTCTTTCTTACGTGGTGTGTCGATGCCTAAAGCCAGATGAAGGGACCTGACATGGGGTCTCCAGGCACACAGAGGCCAGACCTCACCCTCTCACTTGAGAGGCTGAGCAGAGGACAGGGCGGGCCGAGCGGTCCCAGTGGGAAAGTACAATGCAGGGTGGGCTGGGAGCAGGGCTGGGAGCAGGGCTGGGAGGCAGGCTGGCTGACAGGAGGGCTGAAGCCACCAGCCCTGGCCACCATCCTGCTCTGCTGCTTAGTCCCCGAAGGGTTGCCTGGGCCTAGAGCTACCCTGAGTGTTGGCTGTGCTCCTGTCCTGGCTGCCCAGGCCTCTGGACGCCCAGGCTCTGGCTCGCCCTGCCCTCTGCTGACGCCTGCACCAGCAGGGCCATCATTTCAAGCCAGCTCTCAAGCCCCCGGTGGCCCATGGCACTTGGCGAGAGTCGCAGCTTTGCTTACCCTGCCCAGAGGAGGTCTGGGGCTTCCCCACGCCCTGCATGGCTCCCCTCATTCTTTCCCATCCCAGCGATTTGGGGCCTGCGGTCGGAGTGCACCTGGGGGCCCCTGAGACGTCCTCGCCTTCCACAGTCCCCCCCTGCATCCACCTCTAGACCTGCTTCCTGAGCAACCCCCCTTCCCCAGGCCGAGCCCCCACCTTCCCCCACTCCCCCACTTTCACACCTCGGCCGCCTTCCTCCACTCCAGAGCGGCTCTGGGTCTGCTGGGCTGCCCCGTGCCCCCTGGCCCCACTGTGCCATCTTCCCCCTTGCCCGCTCCCCTGGCTGCCCCCGGGCCCATCTCCCCTCCAGGCTGAGTCCCCTCTGAGCCAGGTCTGCCCTCCCTGCTCTGCAGCCACGTCGCAGTGTCTGCCTCTCTGTGCTGGGCTCCTGTGTTCCGTCTCTTCTCTCTGAACACGGACACCCCATCCCACTTCCGAGGAGTCCCCAGGCACCTCCGCCTGCACTTCCTCCCTCGTGTCCTCCGCGTTTCTTTCCCCTGCGTGCCCTGCCTGCATGTCCAGCTCCTACTTCTCAGATGGGCAGCTGAGGGCAGGCACACCTGGGTCTCCCCTGCCCCCTGTTCCCAGGTGGGCAGTGCCTGGCCTTCACCCCTACTTCCTCCTTCCATTTCCAAGCTCCTTCCTTTGGATAACTGGGCTCCCTGCCCAGGACCGCGAGGCTCCGGCGTGCCTGGTCGGGGCTTAGAGTCCTGTCCTGCTGCAGTGCAGACCTCGGGGCCCTGGGCTGTTGATGTCTGACCATGCCCAGCACACGGGCGGAGGGGCCTTCTCTGGGTCTCCACAGCGCACTCCCAGGCCTCCCGTGCCCTCCAGCTCTAGCCAGAGCCGTGTCCAGCTGGCAGACGGGGGGAAGGCTGTGACCATGTACACAGGGATGTGAGATCATGGGGCATTCCCACGGTGTCCTCCATGGTGTGGCAGCGCCAGGTGGCAGCTGGCATCCTGTACATTGGGGGCCCCTGTGCTGTGGCTGTTGGGGCTCTGGGCGCCCTCTCCAAGGGGCCTCGGGTAACGCTTTACCTCAGGCTCCAGGCTGCATCAGAGACATTCTGGGAGCCAGAGGGGCAGCCGCCTTGGCCAGGAAGTGCCTGGGGTGGCTTCCAGAAAGAGGTCGTCCCCTCACCCCACCTCTGTGCGGCTGACGTGCTGGTCATTGGACCGCGACTCCAGGACAGAGGGTCCCTGCAGTGACATACAACCCTGTGTCATTGCAAGAACACCAGTCACAGGCAGTGGAGACTTGTACCAGTGACCTCAGCTCTGCCCCACGCCTCACCCCACTACCAAAGGGGCAGAGAACAATTCATTTGGGTTGAAAGAATGAGTGAGGGGTGGGAGCCTGCACGCAGAGCCCAGAAGGGAGTGAAGCAATGTATGTGGGTGAACCCACCACACCACGCGGGCTGTCACAGGCGCGTGCACACTGGGCCCCAGGGCCCGTTGCCCTGTGCCAGGCACAGTCGTGATGCGTTCTGCCATTGGGTGCCAGTGCCAAGAGGTCGGGCCCAGGAGCCTCACGGCCTCTGCTCCCTTCACTGCCTGGTGTGAGCTCTCTGGCCACCAGGCCCCGGTCTAGGGCTGGGAATAGACACAGAGGTGGGAGAGCTGGTCACTCCCAATCCAGTGGGAGAGGTGCAAGCGGCCACTCCACTATCCCCTCCTCCCCAAGCCTGCATGGGCGCCGATGGGTATAGCGTGGGCCCGGCACAGCCAGGGCAGCGGGGGAAGCAGGCAGAGCACAGTGGCATCGGGGCAGGGCGGCGTCAGAGACACAGTCGGCTAACGCTGGCGGGAGGAGGGGCTCTGGTGCGTGGGGGTAGTGAGCCTCCTCACAGGTGCTGCTGCAGGTAGGGCTGACGACAGGGATTGCATCGCAGGAGAGAAAGGGGCTTCCTTGGGAAGCCTGGGCCAAGCAGACACCGTGGCCAGAGGAGTCATCTATGACAGTAAGGGGCCTGTGGACTGCAGGGCAGATGGAAATAGATGCTCCGTGCCACAAAGAAAAGTCAGCAGAGACAAAGGATCTTTCAGCAATGCAATTTTTACTTCCTGGACTGCAGGAGGGGTACTCTTACTAGCCATCGTGCCACAAGAGTACAATGAACAAAGGAAAACAGACAGATTCATCCGTTACGCATTTGGGGTCGTCCTCACTGCTGCGTCTGATCTCCGTTGGCTGCAGCCAGACCTCACCATGTAAACTAAAACCCGAAGGCTAACAGCTTAACACTTTTCTAAACAGGTGAAAGCCATGGAGAGCTGGGACCTGCCTGTGAGCACGTCCAGCACAGACATCGTGGTTGAAGTGCAAGGACGTAGAACGTACTAGGTGCCTGTAAGCACGGCGTGTCTAACAGCTACATAGGACAGGGCTTCACACAGAGTTATGAGCACGCTTATTCTTTAACAAGAAAGGAAACTTTAAAAAGGAACTTTCTACTTCTCACAGCAGAGGACAGCGGCTGAGCAGGCCATGAGTGGAGGGGGCCCCGGCAAGTCAGAGGAGGCCAGTGGACAGTCCCCAAGCCAGGTAGATGGCAGGGGGCATCCCAAGGGCTTAGGGACAGGAGGACAGGAGCAGGACAATGGCTTCGGGGCAAGGCCAGGACACGCGCAAGGGCCAAGCTCAGTGCAGGGGCAGGGCGTGCAGCATCTGGGCAGTGTGGAGGCCAGGGCAAGGACAAAGCTGTGTGTGGCGAGGCCTGGCAGTGTCGGCAGCATGGCACTGCGGGGACGGTGACCAGACACAGGGCTCAGGGCCGGGCCACCTGGGAGAAGCGGCAGGATCCATGGACCCATCTACTGGGCCAGCAGGGGCCAGGGAAGGAGAGAAGGGAGGCTGGAGCAGCTGTGCATCTGTGCAAGGGCAGGAAGCCGTGCGAGAGGGCGGCAGCCTCCGGACTGCCCTGCTCCCCCTGCTGAGGGGCCTGGCACCCACCTACAGCCAGTGGCAGCCCCAAGGGAAGGCCCCGGAGCCTCTCCAGGGAGGGCGGGCCTGGCCCCAATGTTTGGTGCCTCCTCAGTGGCCAGCCCCATGGTCAGCCCTGGCTGGTAGCTCCCGTGGCAAGGCAGACCCTGGCCTGGACGTGAAGGCCCTGCCTTTGTGCAGAGCCCCAGCCTGACTGCCAGCTTCCCATTGTCCCCTTTGCCCAGCCCTCCTTTGGTGCCTTTGCCGTGGGAGTCCCAGCTGAAGCTGGAGGAAGGGCAGGAATACTTCTTGTCCCCAACCTCACCACGTCTGTGCAGCCTGACATCCTGAGACCTCACTGGCGATGAGGAAGACAGACTAGGGTCTCTCTGGGGCCATCGTCCTGGGCTCCCAAGAACTGGGAGCCCCTAGCAGGCCACCAGGTCCCGGGCTTAGTGTCCTGGGCTGGCCTGCTCCTGGGAGTGGCCTGGCACTGGCCCCGGGGTCACTAGACACAGGAACTGGTCACTGGAACGGGCTGCACCTGTTCCTAGGAGCCTGTGTTTGCCCCCAACAGAGCCAGAGTGTGCCCAGTGGGGTGTCCCTGAGCCTGCTGACATGGGCCCTGAGCCTGCTGCCAGGTCACCCCTCACGGCCTGCCCACCCTGGGGAGTAGGGGGAGCGGTGTACAAGGGAGAGGCTTCCCTTCTCTCAGTTTCCCTACCTGTCCTCAGAGACGTCATCCCGGGCTGCCCCCAAAAGGCAGCAGACGCAATCGTGGGCGTGAACATGCTCTGTGACCCCAATGGAGGGGAATTACCACCCGTGTCCTGAGGCAAGGACAGAGTAAGGGTGGAGCCAGGAGAGCTCAATGACCCCCAAACCCAGAGCCTGTGCAAGTCACACCAGGGCCTGCCCTGTCCTGATGGACTGAAGCCGCATACCCAGGGCTGACTCAGGGTCTGCTGAGCAGCACAGGCTGAGCCCCACCCGTCCGCCCCGGCTGCAGAAGGGCCCTGACTGTCCTCCTCCTCCCTGCTGCACTGCCTGGCAGCATTAGCTCCCCCAGACCACCCTCCCGCCTGCCACCAGGCTTCCTGTATTGCTTCACCCGCCAGGATCCCCACCCAGTTCACCCAGCACAGCCCCACCCAAAACCACAGTCCTGAACTGGTTTCCTGCAAGGACTGGGCCCAGCTGGGCAGGCCCAGGCAGAAGTCGGGGCGTGAAGGTGGGGACTCCCGCTCTGCGAAGGGGCGTTAGGGCTCCCTCCAAGTGCTGCTTAATCTGCTGATGTGTGAAGTTAGGTCCCAGGAGGGCCAGCCCCCTGCCTGGCATCTCTGGATCTGCCCTCCCTGTGTCCCCAGGTTTGCCCTGCCACCAGCTGCCAGGGCTCTTCCATGTAAATCTCGTCCAGATGCATCGTGAGGAACTGGTGCGGAGGGAGGGGACCGCCATCACTGAGTCCTGCCTGAGCAGCAGAGAAAGGCTATGTGGGACACCCCACTGCCAGGCCTTTGAAGGTGGAAGGGGAGCTGATACCCCTCTGCTGAGGGCTTTTCTGCCGGGAGGCAAGGCAGGAATGTGGGGCTGGATCCGAGTTCTGGGGTTCTGGGGACAGAGTGGGCCCCAAAAGGGCAGTAGTGAAGGAAAGGCCAGACCAGCCTGTGGGGCAGGGTATCAGTGCATGTCCCCCCACCCCACCGGGACCCTGCTCCCCCTCCAGGTGGAGCTCAAGGAGAGGGGGCAGCAAGGAGGGTCCCCCGTGCCATCCAGTGGCTGGCCGGAGGTAGGGCTGGAGACCTGGCCTTCTCTCCTGGACCAGAGACCTTCTGGGGCTCCCTCCAGGCTCTGCCACACCTAGCTCACGCAGGTCTCTCATGGTGGCATGAAAACCCAAAGGTGCTGGAGGGACACCCATTGCCATTGGTGGGGGCTTGGCTTCAGGGGCAATGGGCCAGCAGATGCTGCCTCTTCCTCAGCTGTGCAGCGGAGGCCTCCTGCCTGCACGTGGGGGAGCCCTGCCAGCTGTGCCTTGAGGCTGGGGTGTCCCTGCATCCGTCACACCACCTGCCCTGCAGGAGCAGGGAGTGGGGGTGACGGGACACCCGCTGGACCTGGGTCCTGCTGAGCAGACCCAAGCAAAAGGCAGGAGAACAGAACGTAAAGTGCAATAAAATCTATATTTTAAAAGAAAAAGGCAGGAGGGCTTTGTCGCCCCACCTAGAAGGGCCCCACTTTATCCTCCAGCTTCCACTGGCACAAGAAGCTCTTTGGGAACCGAAGGCAGTGGCGTCCAGGGCGGTGGCCCAGTTTGCTTGTGTCACGTGACAGTCTTGCGGCAGGTGGGGGGTTGGAACCTGCACCTCCCAGTCCCAGGCCCTCTGGCTGCCATCAGCAGGAGCCCCCCGAGAGGGAAGCCTGTGGCTGGGTGTTCCCCAGAACAGGGCTGGCTCAGAATGGCTTTTTGCCTTCTTAGATGGGAGGTGCCTGCCCAAAGGGAGGGGTCCCTGCTAAAGCGGGTGAGGGCAGGCTGGGCTGTGGGGGTGAATTCGTGCTCTGCCGCAGGGTCGGGCCCCTCATCCCTGCGTGAGAGTGAGCTCCAGAGCGAGGTGTGCACCAAGCCACCTGGAGCTGTCGGCACCAGCCTGGGCCAGACCCTCCCCGACCCAGGCACCTGATGGAGCCGCCGCACTCCTTCCAAGGTGCAGGACGTTCCCATCCCCGCCCTGTGCAGACACAGTAGAGCTGGCCACCAAACCAGACGCCCCAAGTCCAACAGCACTGCCCTGTGGGGACAGCGGAAGCCCCCTGTGGGCCAGTCCACGTCCGGGGCTGCTCAGCACTCGAGTGCCTTCAGCTCAGCCAGTTTTCTGTTCCAGGGGGGCAACAACGCGGGCCACACGGTGGTAGTGGACGGGAAGGAGTATGACTTCCACCTGCTGCCCAGCGGCATCATCAACACCAAGGCCCTGTCCTTCATTGGTGAGTGCCCTGCCCCCACCCGTGTGTGAGCAGGAAAGCAGTGTCAGCCAGCCCAGGGGCCCCACGGGGCACCAGAGCCTGGTATGACGGCTCTAGCAGCAGCAAAAGCCTAGGCTGGACCCCAGACCTTGCCCACCCCAACAGGCACTTGGTGCAGAGAAACCTGCATGGCCTGAGCCTGGGCTGGGAACGCAGCTGAGAGGACCAGGGCTTGACGGGAGAACGGGGCATTCGCGCGAGTGCCTGGTCCCAGACTCCGTGTGTGCGTGTGAGACCACGTGCCCGTATGTACGTGACCGCGTGTGCATCCTTGTGAGTGCGCACATGGTTGTGACAGGCCTGGCTTCTCGCTGCGTGGCAACCAGGCTGCGTGGATGAAGCTGTGCCCTCCCTGGCCCTTCCGGGCCATGCGGCTGTCCTCTTCCAGGCTGCTGCGGCCACCTGACAGGCCTGGTTGTGGCCTCTCCCCAGTCCGTGCTGCAGAGGGTCTTCCTTCCACATCACTTGTGTCTCCCCGTGGACTTCGCTGCAGCCACCGGTGACCACCAGTGCCCCAAGAGGTGACCCACCTCCGCCCCCAGGGTTCCGTGGCTCTCCCTCCGCCCTTCTCTCGTCAGAAGCCCGCACTGTGCATCCCAGCCTCAGCTCGCACCCAAGACCCCCCGTTGCTCAGAGAAGCTTTTCTTGGTCCCCGTGGCCAAGCCAGCCAGGCCTTCTTGTACTTTCCCTCCCAGCTCCTTCGACTTAAGCAAGGCCACCCTTGTGATGTATCTGACCCTCTCCCAGCCCCTGTCAGGAAGTGGGGGCTCATGACATGGCTGCGCCCGTTGAACGTGGGCAGAGGGAGGCACGTACTGCAGAGGTGGCTGTGGGGGCCGCTGTGGTCAGGAGCTGAGCTGGACTGACTCACCCAAGCCTGTCCCTTGGGTGCAGACCCGGTCCTGGCCCTCCCAGCAGTGGGGCAAGGACAGTGTGGGGGCAGTCCCTAGTTCACAGCAAGGAAGCCCTAGGCAGTGAGGTGGCCTGCCCACCATGTTGCAGGAGCCCCTGGCCCCTGGCAGACGGGGCAGTGGCGCTGGCCGGCCGCCCCAGGCTGTGCTGCAGGAAGCCTTTGCCAGCCGCCAGCCGCCAGCCTTGTCTGCCCAGCCCTGGGCCCCACATGGTGGGAAACAAGGCCAAGGAGGCACCGCTTAGCAAGGGGCAGGATGTGCCAGGGCTCACACAGACACCCGCAGCTTGCGACACTCCAGGCCTCTGCCGCGCGTTTATTTCAGGACGCCGTGGCATTTGGGTGACCTTTTGTGCTCACTGAGGCTTGCATAGTCTCTGGGTCACTCTCGTCTGGACTGAAGTCCTGTCTCCCTCAGCTGAGCCTGTGCCATGGCCAGCCTCAGAGGGGACTGGCAAAGAGAAAGGGGTTCCCTGGGGAGGTGGCAGGGGCTTCTGCAGGGCTCCATCTTCCATCAAGGTGGTTACAGCTCAGGGGTAGATTTGTGTTTGTCTGTTTGTTGTTTTGAGACGGGGTCTTGCCCTGTCACTAGGCTGGAGTGCACCAGCACAATCCTAGCTCACTGCAGCCTCAACCTCCTGGGCTCAAGAGATCCTCCTACCTCAGCCTCCCAAGTAGCCGGGACTATAGGCGTGTGCCAGCACACCAGCTAATGTATATATATATTTAGAAATGGAGAAATGGAGTCTCGCTCTGTCACCCAGGCCGGAGTGCAGTGGTGTGATCTCAGTTCACTGTATCCTCCACCTCCCGGGTTCAAGCTATTCTCCTGCCTTAGCCTCCTAGGTAGCTGGGACTACAGGCACGCATCACTACGCCCGGCTAATTTTTGCATTTTTAGTAGAGACGGGATTTCGCCATGTTGGCCAGGATGGTCTCGATCTCCTGACCTCATGATCCGCCCGCCTCGGCCTCCCAACGTGCTGGATTTACAGGCGTGAGTCACCGCGCCCGGCCCTCTACTTTCTATCTCTATGAATGTGACCCCTCCAGGGACCTCACATAACTGGAATCATCCTTGTGTCCTTTCGGGGCTGCCTCATTTCACTTAGCATAATGTCTTCGCGGCCCCTCCACGTTGCAGCCTGTGTGGAATTCCCTTCCTTTTCTAAGCCTGAGTGCTTCTCCGTCGCATGGGTAGACCGTAGTCTGCTCACCCTTCATCTGCCGATGGACAGCTCTTGGCTACTATGAATAATGCTGCTGGGACCACCGGTGTGCCCACGTCATGCTGCTTTGTTTGTTTGAGACAACGTCTCGCTCTGTTGTCCAGGCTGGAGTGCCGTGGCAGGATCTCAGCTCACTGCAACCTCCGCCTCCCAGATTCAAGCGATTCTCCTGCCTCAGCCTCCTGAGTGGCTGGGATTACAGGTGCGCACCATCACACCTGGCTAATTTTTTGAATCTGTAGTAGAGACGGGGTTTCACCATGTTGGCCAGGCCGGTCTTGAACTCCTGACCTCAGATGATCCACCTGCCTCAGCCTGCCATAGTGCTGGGATTATAGGAGTGAGCCATGGCACCCACCCATTTCATGCTGTTCTTAATGTACGTTTTCCAATATCTGGGACACAACTCTGTCTCATGCCTCTGTCTGTCATGCAGGCAACGGGGTGGTCATCCACTTGCCAGGCTTGTTTGAGGAAGCAGAGAAGAATGAGAAGAAAGGTAGGTCCAAGTCCTGCATCCTTGCCCTGTCCAGACATGGTCCTCTAAGCAGTGCTGTGCAGAGGGGACTGGCGGAGGGGGCTTCCCAACTCAGCTGGCCCAGCTCATCACCCGCTGGCTCTACCTATGCAGATAGCGAGTGAGCTGGGCAACCCAGAGGCCTCAGACGCTGGTAGCCTTGGCATCACGGGGCCAGGTAGCACCTGCAGCCTCAGGTCAGGAAGTCCGGAAAGGAGCCAGGGACCTGGGCCCAGACATCCAGCAGGAAGCGGGAACTGCTGGGCGAACTCTGTGCAGGGAAGGAAGTGGCTCCTGAGGGCTCCGAGGAGCATCTGGCCAGGCATGCAGAGGCTGACAGGCCATGAGCGAGACCCGCCAGTTCGGGGTGTGGGCAAGTCAGACCCAGTGAGGGTAGGGGCAGACAGGAGGATGATGAACTGCAGCCTCAGGCTCAAGGGGCGTGGCGGGGGTGAAAAGAGCAAGGAGAATGTGATTCTGGGGACATGGGCATCAGGGGATACCCAGACTGAAGCCCTGAGGGAGCAGATCACCTTCAGAGTGGCTGTAGGTGCGGAGGAAGGCCCAACACTCACACCAGTTCTGGCTTCCTAGCTTGCAGTGGCTGAAGCCTGCAGGCAAGAGAGTGGGTATTCCAGGGGGGTGAGGGTCCCGGAGCCTCAGCTGGGGAGGAGGCAACCAGGGGTGGGCCTGCTGCCTGCTGCGTAGCAGAGGTGGCCCTGTCGGCCTCCTCCCCACGTGACTTACCCAGATGGGAACCGGGCGAGCTAGCCCAGCTCTGTCCCCTCACCTGTGAGCAGCAGCACACCTGTCAACACTGACCCTCCTGCATGCCATGTCCCTGCAGGCCTGAAGGACTGGGAGAAGAGGCTCATCATCTCTGACAGAGCCCACCTTGGTACGTTTCCCACTGGGGTACAGGGGACCCCACCACAACCGACCAGCCCTGCCCCTCCATGGCCACCAAGCTCAGATGGCCATGGAGGGGAAGGCCTGGCTGGCCCCAAGTCCTTCTTCCACGCGGCTGCATTAGCTTGTACGTTATCCTTTTTAAAGAGCTTCAAGGTGGGAGCTGGGTCAGGGATCACTAGCCCATTTGCAGATGGGGAAACAGCCCTGCACACTCAGGGTCACACCCCAGTTTGTCCTCTGAAATCTCGACCACCCTCTTCCTGGGAGACTCAGGCCCGCAGGAGGTGAGGTCCCTGTGTAAACCTCTGTCCTCTGCTTCTCTCCTGTTCCCTGGTGTCCTCACCTGGCCCGCCCCACAGTGTTTGATTTTCACCAGGCCGTGGACGGACTTCAGGAAGTGCAGCGCCAGGCACAAGAGGGGAAGAAGTAAGTGTGCCGGGACACTCTCGCCCTCGGGGAGTCTTCAGGGCCGGCAAGCTGGTAGACTGCGGGTCGTTTCTGGTTGTGGGCATGACAAGGAGGGTACCTCAACCCACTCAAAGCCCCTGGAGAACAGCACTTGTCAAAAGTCCGCAGTGCATGACCACACCCCCGAGTGAGCCAGCCTGTCTCTCTCTGGAACTGCACATTGTCCTTACCGGCTGCCACTGCCACGCAGCCCCCCAAGGAGTGCATAAGCTGTGTCATCACCCCAGGAAGACACGAGGAACACTAAAAAGGTTTAGTAGAACCTCAGACGTGCCAGGGACACAGGAGTGAAGCAGATGGTGCCTGCCTCAGAGGTCACACGCTGATGGTCACACACTTACCACTCACTCTCAGACATGCACAGGCACACACTCATGCTCTTACACACCACATGCACACACATGCTCGCACCACACCAGCCCACACACCCATGCACATGCACCAAAGTGCACACATCCACACGTGCACACACTCACACACGTGCACACACTCCATGTGCACACATCCACACACGTGCACACACTCACAGCTCAGCCAGACACAGGTGGCAATGGTGAGCACTGGAGTCACTGTGCTGGCGGGGGCCGTGGCAAACAGTGGAGTTCAGGATGGCACAGCCATGGCTCCCAGTGCAGGCAGACACAGCAGCTGACAGGTCCTGAGAGCAACAGCCTCAGTGCTGGGCCTGAAGAGGAAAACTGAGGCAGAATATGCACAGGACAGCAGGAAGATAGAGAGGGCACAGCTGGGGGAATGAGGGTGGTGAGGGATGGGGCTCCAGGCAGTCTGCCACCCTGCTAGCCCTGGTGACCCTGGAAACTGGCTGTTGGAGGAGCCCACCCAGTGGCAGCCTCCCAGACTCCTGGGCACTGGTGCCAGGACGGACCCTCTGATGTAACCTCACTCAACCCTATATCCATAGGGCAGACCCTGGGATCTGAAGGGGGCCGGCCTGGGCCCCACAGGCTGCTGGGCAGGGTCAGTGGGATGCCTGAGCTCCTTGGGGCTCCTGGGTTCTCACGGGCACCCACTCCCCATCTTTCAGTATAGGTACCACCAAGAAGGGAATTGGACCAACCTACTCATCCAAAGCGGCCCGGACAGGCCTCCGCATCTGTGACCTCCTGTCAGATTTTGATGAGTTTTCCTCCAGGTACCTGAGCCGTCTTCGGTCCTGGGAGGATGGGGCCAGGTTGCCGGAAGGGACTGTGGCTAGTGAGGAGGGCCCTCAGGGCCAGCATGGAGCATGAGAGGGGGTGACAGTAACTGTCCCTTGTGCAGATTCAAGAACCTGGCCCACCAGCACCAGTCGATGTTCCCCACCCTGGAAATAGACGTTGAAGGCCAGCTCAAAAGGCTCAAGGTGAAGCCGGGGCCGCAGCGTGGGGGCTACAGAAGTGCCCCTCCAGGGAGGCCAGCAGTCCTGCCTAGGGCACCGTTACTAGGCATTGTTATGGGCTGGCCAACCTTCTTGGGGACCACGGGCCTCCTCTGCCCGAGGCCACAGGCTCATTCTGCCGCTTGGTCCTTGCAGGGCTTTGCTGAGCGGATCAGACCCATGGTCCGAGACGGTGTTTACTTTATGTATGAGGCACTCCACGGCCCCCCCAAGAAGATCCTGGTGGAGGGTGCCAATGCTGCCCTCCTCGACATTGACTTCGGTATGTCCGGCAGCGTGTGCGTGCCAGCAACCTTTCATGCCTGCCAGGGAAGATTCAGCTTCTGAGAGCTGTGGGCACGGATGGGGGAGTGACGGGCAGGCCCACCTTCCTGTCCTTAGTGTTCCTATTGTTAGCAAGGGAGGGAGAGCAGAAAGGGCCAGGCTAGAGATGAAAGGACAGGGTGAGGAGGTCAGGGATGGGGCCAGGGAGCCAGGCAAGGTGGCTCAGAGCCAGCCCTTCCTCACCACCAGTCTATACAGCCATCCGTCCTCACCTCCACGGGCGTACCAGCTTACCCTCACTATCTAGGTGGCCTGGCCACCTCAGGCCTCGCTGTGGGCAGCTTCCTCCCCTTACCCCCCAGACTCATACGTGAGCCACATGGCCCAGCACACAGCACCCCATTTGGCCATTCCCCAAGGACGGGCCAGGCTGAGACCCCCCACAGAAGGGACGTACAGCGGGTTTGAACTGCCCCTTCCCTTTACTGAGAAGGCCTCTTGGGCCGGGTGGAGTAATCTACAGGGGGTGACAGGTAGCCGTGTAACCTGGTCTGTCTTGCAGGGACCTACCCCTTTGTGACTTCATCCAACTGCACAGTGGGTGGCGTGTGCACAGGCCTGGGTATCCCCCCACAGAACATAGGTGACGTGTATGGCGTGGTCAAGGCCTACACCACACGTGTGGGCATCGGGGCCTTCCCCACCGAGCAGATCAATGTGAGTCCCAGCCCCTCAGGACCCCATGGGAGGACATGGAGGCCAGGCGGGGGTGCCAGGGGTGGGGTGAGCAGTGCCAGGGTGGGGGCTGTGGGGACCTGGCCAGTGCCATTCCCCATCTCCCAGCAGGCCCCTTCCTGCTGCAAAGGCTAGGGTGGGGCTTAGTAAGAGGGCTGGAGGCTGGCCTATTCCCACAGCAGCACGTGAGCTTATGCGGGGTGTGCGCATGCTCACACGTACACATGACCTTGTTCCCCTGAGTGTGTGAGGCCCACGGGCGAGTGGGGGCTACTTGCAGCTCCTCAGGACACCTTCATTTGGGATAGCTGGTGGACTCACCTTGGCTCAGAGAGGACACTAAGCACCTTCCCTCTCCCTTGTCCCCAGGTTGGGGGGGGGGTCTTCTGTCACAACCAAGCTAGAATTGGGGCTGAAAGCCAACCCCCGCAACCCTGCCCAGCCCTCCAGCCTCAGGAAGGTTTCTGGAAGCTTTTGTGACCCCAGAATCCTCAGGAGGCCCCAGCCTTCCTCTCTCAGCATCACCCTGTGACCCTTGGTAGGGCAAGGACATGGCCGTCGTGCCTGAGCAGGAGGAAAGGCAGGTGCTGGGAGATCTAACACGGGGAGCGGCGGACACCATCCAGAGAGGACTGAAGGGGTGCACAGATCGATGTCAGGAGATACACACACCCCTGACCCCCAAAGCCAAGCTGCAGGGCCAGCCCCCCTCTCCTAGCTGCCTGTGGCAGGAGGGGAAGACAGCAAGGCTGCCCTGTGCCTTCCCCAGCTCACAAAGCCTAGTGGTCTGGTATGCTCAGGAAGACCACTTGCTGGCTTGGGTGGCACTAGTGGAACTGGTGGGCCCTGCTGGGTGTGAGCTTTAACTGCCGGACGGGCTTACCAGGGGCGTGGGGATGTCAGGGAGCTGGACATGAGGACTGTTGGCAGAGGCGGGCAGCCTCAGAGATTCCCGAGAGCCACGTGAGAGAAGGAGGGGCAGCCACAGGGCCAGGCAGCACATGGCTCCCATCACAGCCCGCCTGACCCCGCCCCGTTCTCGTGTAGGAGATCGGAGACCTGCTGCAGAGCCGTGGCCACGAGTGGGGGGTGACCACAGGCAGGAAGAGGCGCTGTGGCTGGCTCGACCTGATGATTCTGAGATACGCTCACATGGTCAATGGATTCACTGCGTAAGCAACCCGGGCCGCCGCCATCCCCACCGGGACCGCCCCTGACTCCCACACCTGCGGAGGCAAGCTGCGCTTGACACGGGCTGAGGGCCACCACGTCTCCTTGGACGAGGTCTCCCACTGATCGCAACCCTTCCACAAACCACGGCCCAGGGTTTAGCAGTGTGGAGGCCCGCAGGGTGTGGTGGAGCCAGCCCTGGGAGCACAGGAAGGTGTCACGAACGCCCACCCCAGGACTGACGCCGTGAAAGATGAGGGCGTCCCGGCACTTGTAAGAGGTTAAAATGGTTTCTGTGGAGACCGGAGGTGCCCAGGACAAAGGGTGCACTGCCATCCTGCTAGAGGACAGGAGCACCAGCGCCGGCCTGTCCCGTCCACTCTGCAGGCCCCTCTGCTTCCCACACATGGACCCGGGCTGCCCAGCTGTTCAGGCTGTCTCCCAGGGATCAGAGAGATGCTGTGTGTGACGGGTGGGGTCACGGCTTCCTCTGCAGCTCAGTCAGACAGGCCAAGGCTGGGAGTCGCACATCCTTCACCAGGTTGACAGCGTCAGACAGAATTCCTGGAGAGTTACCCAGAACCCTCCTGGGTGGGCATGGAGCCAACCCAGCAACAGGAAGCAGAGGAATCAAGTACCTGAGGGTGTGGTGTCCGGGGTCCCTGACCCTCGCTCTCCTTGTGTGCAAAGCAGGGATCATGGCGCCAGCCTCATCACGTGCTGTGCTAGGGCCAGCATGGAGGAGAGGCAGGGCCAGCAGTGCTCAGGAGACCCATCCATAGCTGCTGCATGGAGCCCCTTCACACCTTGCCCCAGGAAGGAGGAAAACAAAAGGAGAGAAGGAAAAACAGAGCCCTTGGCACAGGGCCTGGAACCGAAGCTGGACCAGGCTGCCATCACTGGCACTGGCGGGTGGGTGGGCGGGGAATGACTAGGACAAGGGTGCCATGCTCACAGGCTGGACACAGGGTAGCGCTGGGACCCTAAACATGGCCGTGCTGTGGGGAAAGTGCAGCCGGAGCCGCAGGCGAGCAGCAGCCACCATGTGTGGGGATGGGAGGGGAGAAAGTGGAGCCTGTGGGAGCAGGGCACCCTTGGGGACTTGAAAGGGCAGAGACGAGGTGCAGGGCTCGAGCAGAAGCTCCCACCCTCTGGCATGTTTGCCGACGGCACTTTTTTGTGATCACTTAATCTTTCTTTTCTTCTCAGTGTAAATCAGCAGTCCCTGACCTTTTTGGCACCAGGGACCAGTTTTGTGGAAGATGATTTTCCCATGGACTGAGCGGTTGGCAGGGGTATGGCAGTAGACGGTTTCGGGCTGAAACTGTCCCACCTCAGATCATCAGGCATTAGAGTCGCATAAGCAGCACGCAGCCTAGATCCCTCACAGTTCACAGCAGGGTTCGGGTCCCTGGTCTCATAGGAGGTGGGGCTCAGGCCGTAGCGCCAACTGGCCCACCACCCATCTGCTGTGCAGCCCAGTTCCAACAGGCCACCAGCTAGTACCGGTCCGCAGCCCAGGGACTGGGGACCCTACTATAAATAACAGGAAGACTGAATGGAAGAGACCCCAGCATTGCTGGTCCCTTTTTGGGTTCACCTGGCCCCTTGGCTTTCCACAGGCTGGCCCTGACGAAGCTGGACATCCTGGACGTGCTGGGCGAGATTAAAGTCGGCGTCTCATACAAGCTGAACGGGAAAAGGATTCCCTATTTCCCAGGTATGTGAAGCGGGGCAGCAGTTCTGCCTGTTGGGCCTTTTCACGGGCGTTGGAATAGACAGGACCTGTGATTCCTCAGAGGTGAGAGGTGAGTTCTCACATTCATAGGACACAGGGCAAGCAGCTGTCTCCGGTGACCAGCCTGCATCATGGCTTCCTCACCTCCCGGGCTTCTCCCCGCGACATTCCCCAGGAGGCCTGGCCGGGCCTCAGGGTGGCTGCAGGTGCCTTCCAGTGGTTCAGGAATGGCTCAGGGGGACAGACGACTTGCCTGGGACCCCGGGGGACCTTCAGCTGCCTTGGGGAAAAGGTAGGCAGGGCCACAGGAGGCGCATAGGAGTTAGCGGATGTGGTCGGTTCTGGAAAACCTAAAGCTCTATGCAGATGTACAGGACAACTATTTCATCTGAGAAAATGTGCTTTGTGGTGAGATTTTTAAGACCTAACCGGGATCCCTGCTCCTGTGCACCTTCTGGAAAGCATGAAGGAGATGCCGTTTTCCTGGATTTCTGTGTCATGTGCATCTGATGTGCCCCCTCGACCTCCGTCCAGGGTCATGTCCTAACCCTGCTCCCCACAACGGCTTTTTCCCCAGCGCCCTGGGTGAGCTGCCCGGCTGCTCTCCACTCGGCAGATCTGTGTAGACCACAGAGGGCCACTGGCTACGGGAGCCATCTGTGTCCTTGCAGGCAGTGTCCCTACCCTCCTGACCCTTGACCTTTGAGAGGATGCACTTCTGAGGCCTGCAAGGTCTCCTCATGGTGGTCCAGGGTCTTGGGGGGAGGGGCATGCAAACACCACCTGCCTCTGAGACGCAGAAACACTTGCAGCGAGAACCCGTATTCCAGCATCTTCCTTTGGTAAGGGTGATTGGCTTCTACTGTGAGCCACAGAGTCCCGCATGGAGCGGGGGTCCCTGGCTGATCCCTCATCTGGGAGCTGATGCTCTTGGAGTGGGAGGACATAGATGCTTCAGGATCCCTTAGTGCTTCAGGATTCTAGAGTCTCTTAGAAATTCCCAGCCAAAGCTTGGAGTGCCTCAGTTGATGGCACAGTGGAGGTTCTGGCAGAATGGGCAGCACATTATGTGTCATGTCCCCTGGTCTGGAAGGCTTGTAGTCAGTGTCTGAGTCTCACTGCTGTCCCCTGCTCATCATCCAACACTGAGAAAAATCAAACTGGGCCACCTGTCTACTTGCTGCCTTCCCCGCTGCTGAGTCCCTGGGCAAGGGGGTGGCTGTGTCACCAAATATTTGCTTCCCTGGCGACAGGAGAGAGGTCTGTGGGCCCCGCTCATCTCCTGTGTGCTTCCCCAGCTAACCAGGAGATGCTTCAGAAGGTTGAAGTCGAATATGAAACGCTGCCTGGCTGGAAAGCAGACACCACAGGCGCCAGGAGATGGGAGGACCTGCCCCCGCAGGCCCAGAACTACATCCGATTTGTGGAGAATCACGTGGGAGTCGCAGGTGGGTGCCTTGCCTCCCCAGCCACCCTCCCTGCACCCTGCATGCTCCAAGGGACCACAGGGCACAGGGCTTGGCAAGCAACAAGAAAGCCAGGTGTGGTCACCAAGTGAATATACTGGTTGGCAAGAGGGGAGGAGGACTCGGGGCAGTGCTGCTCCCGGGTAGGGTGTGCATGTGACATTGCCAGGAACCCTGGCCTCTTAGCATCCAGAACCATAGGTGGCACACAGCCCGGCCATTTGAGTATATCATCCGTGTGTTTACTCTCACAGCCCAGGGGCATTTGCACCGACAGAGAAAGGGCCCCCAGCGAGAGTCACTAAGTAACTAAGGCTGCCATTTCCAAGGGGCAGGAGGGAGGGAGAAGGGAAGAGACTCCTGTTTTCGGCTGCAGGAGGATCAGTCCCCTACATGTGCTACCTTTATAACTTAAAAATGAGAACCATCTCCATCTGGAGAGAAACAGCCCCTTCTACCAGATGAGCTGCAGGGGGACATGACACTCAAGAACACCTTCCCTGAACTTTCAGCCCCAATGTGCATCGTAACAGTCTTTTCGCTCTTTCAGTCAAATGGGTTGGTGTTGGCAAGTCAAGAGAGTCAATGATTCAGCTGTTTTAGTCACAGACAGCTGATCCCAACTGTCCCTGGCAGCATCTGGACTTGTGTAAACAGCGGCAATCACATTCCTCGGCCGTCATAACAACACCAAAGCAGGAAAACCATTTTCTGAACTTTTAGATTTCTGTTCAACCTGGTGGTTTCTACAATGATTTTAAACATTGGAAAGCCAGCCTTGTGTATATTTTTTAAAATTCTGCTATTTAAAATGAGCCAAAATACTCAAAGCAGAGACCTTCTATGACACGTTAGTGTCACATGGTTGCGTGTCCAGCCGGAGCAGTGTCATAATAAACATCTCCAATGGCCACTGAATGAAGTGGTCATTACATGATTGATTTGACTTTGTCTTTGTTGCTTTGAGACACTGAAATACAACACTTCACCATGACAGGAATCTAGAGGATCTTGAGGTCACAAAGCCAAGCCTTGTGTTTACTTGGAAAATTAAATAGAACAAGCCCATAAAAGAGACCAAGTGCATTAAATATGTTTTTAAAAACAAAACACATTAAGCAAATGACACCGTAGCGCTGTGACCCGGGCAGGTCCCACGTGGGTTAACCCAGAACTGACTCCCTGCCCCCACGATGACAGAGCCCTGCCAGCCCTCTTCACTCTAGTTGGACACACTTGGTCAGCACCCTCAGAATTTCATTGGATCGGCTGCACCGCCTCTGACCTGACCGCAGCTGCACGGAGCTGCCTGTGGCCGGTGCTCACCAGAACAACGCGGAGTCTCCTTAAGTATCTTCAGAGTCTGGAGTCAGTTTAGAGAAACAGCCACCCTTGCAGCATGCTTTCAAAGACAGGGGATCCTACAGAGGGACCAGTCTGGCGGGGTTAGGTTCAACAGGCAGGGGCCCAGCGGCAGGGCTGGGTTATGAGACTCCTGTGACTCCAGGGATGCAAGCAAACTTTTCAAGACGGTGCCAGGAACGGCCCTCAGTGACGTGAACGACCGGAAGCACACGGTGCAACTGCATGGCCCTGCCCCAGACCACGGCACAGCAACACAGTCACCGTTCCTGACATAGCAAGAGGGACAAAAGGGGAGCCCCCGAGGCAGGGTAAGCTCCGGGGGAGAGGGGCTGAGGGCTATCTCCTCTCTGCCCTCACACCTACGCAGGGCCCTTGCAGTCAAACCATTTACGCTGAAATTTGAGGGCTTCACAATAGGGCTTCACACCTCGGTTTTGCAGTAGCTGCTGAGTCTCCACTGGAACACGAGTGTCACGGTTTTCCCTCCATCTCAGGATGGAAGCATGCAGGCAGGGCGTGGGGGGTCTGCAGGAATTCCCTGGGGTAAGCAGACGCCCGCGGGGGGAAGGACTGCTCCCTAGCACCAGTTCAGTCACTTCCACGTGGACCAGACCAGAGGCTCTGGCTCTGAGCGCTGCATCAGTGCAGACAGCCAGGCCAGTAATTCGGGTTCCACGCACCACGCGGCCTGGGGGACGGCCCCGCTCCACGAGCTGCCGGGTGTTCCGCGTCCGAACACGATGCTGATGACAAGGGCGCTTTCCATGCGGGCACAGGGGCGTCTTTAGAAACCCTCACGGCCTGAAACGTTTGAAACAATCCTCTTCATCCATTTCCGGGATAGCCCAAACGTGCGTTTGGTCAGAAGTGACCCCAACGGAGCAACTTTCAGGTCATTTCCCCAAAACAGAACAAATTCCAGGTGGCCAGGAAGCGCCGAGGCCGCCGGATTGCGTCCTGACACAGCCTCCCGGCCCCCGCCGCGGGGACCCCCGCGTGGAACCCCGCGTGGCAGGAGAAGGCAGAGGCCCTCTGACTCGGAGGCCGGCGCTCGCGGCCAGGAGGGAGTGCGCAGCCTCCGACCGGGTCTGCGCAGCTGCGACGCGGGTGTCACGCGGGGGCGGGTGTCACGGGGACGGGTGTCCCGCGGGGACGGGTGTCCCGCGGGGTCGGGTGTCCCGCGGGGCGGGTGTCGCGGGGGCGGGTGTCGCGGGGGCAGGCGTCAGCTCCTCACCCCGGGGGCGGCGCAGACGGAGCCGCGAGCACACGGCCCCGCGCGAAACCCACGCCCCGGGACGCGGCGGTCCGGCCCCCGCCGGGGCAGCGCAGAGCAGGGCGGCGCCGGTGAGCGGAACCCCTGACGAGGGACAGCGCGGGCGCGGCCTGGGGACCCCGAGTGGGACGGACCCGCTGCGCGACACCATCCGCCACACAGCGGGGCACACACACACCGGCGCCCGGGAGCGCTCGGGAGCCGCCCTCACGCCTTTACTTCCGGAAGGCGGGGACCGCCACGCGAGCGGCCAGACCGGCCGGGACAACACGGCAAGACCCCGCTCCTACCCCAAAGCAAACATCAGCCGGGCGCGCCTGCGGGCCCCGCTACCGGGAGGCCGAGGCGGGAAGATCGCCCGAGCCCGGAAGGCGGAGGCCGCAGTGAGCCGAGACTTTGCCGCTGCAGTCCAGTCTGGGTGACAGAGCGAGACCCTGTCTCTAAAAGGAAAACACCAGGAAAAAGCGGGCCGCCCCGAACTTCCGGGAAGCAGATGAGGACATTTGACCAGTGTCCACCTGTTTAGTTACCAGACAAAAGCTGACAGGAATCCCGCCATCTACCCGGCCCGCCCCCGACGTCGCTCTGGCCTATCCCGCGCCGCTCCTCAATCTAGACCCGCCCCCGACACCGCCCTGGCCTATCCCACGCCGATCCTCAAACGAGGCCCGCCCCCGATGCGGAAGCTCCGCCCCTTACTCGACTTCTCGGCTCCGTCCTGACCCTCAGCCTCTCCCCCTGGCTCTTCCCGCACGGCAGAATCCCGCCCCTGACCTGTCTCCCAGGCTGCCTCGCTTCGCGCCGCACAGGAACCCCGCCCCTAGTCTCTCCTCCGGCCTATTCTGAGCCGCGTGCGCACAAATCCCTCCTATGGACCCGCCCACTCTGAGCCTCAACCTGGCCCCTGGGCCTTTCCCGCGCCTCGCAGTGCTGATCACCGACGCACGAGGCCCACCCCCGATCTCACCCTCGGCCTATCCCGCGCCGCTCTGCGCAAGAGCCCCGCCTCCTGCCTCGCTCGCAGCCTATCACGCGGCGCGTCGCTCCCTCGCCCTCAAACTCGCTCACGCCCGCGGATGGGCGCGCGGCTGTGACGTTACGGCGTCGGCGGTCAGGGGCTGGCGGCCGCGGAGCTGCGTAGCTCCCGGCCCGCGGCGATGCCCAAGCGGGGCTGCCCCTTCGCGGACGCGGCCCCGCTGCAGCTCAAGGTGCGCGTGGGCCAGAGGGAGCTGAGCCGCGGCGTGTGCGCTGAGCGCTACTCGCAGGAGGTCTTCGGTGAGTGCCGGGCGGACTGCTGAGGGTCCGCGGCGTCGGGCCTGGCACGGGCCTGGCCTCGGCGTCCCGTCTGAGGCCTGAGCGGGGGTCCCGAGGGCCCTGCTTCCCGACCCCGCGTTTTCGGAAGCTGGGCGGCCCCGGGGACACAGGCTGCCCACGACCAGGGCTGGGGTCGGCGAGGGGGATGTGAGGACCTCAGCGTTCGCCCACCCTGTCCGTCGGCCTGAAAGTAGAGGGGCTCCGTCCTCAGCCGCCGCGCGCTCCTCCGCGAGCCCGGTTAGTCGCCGCCCCGCGGTCAGCGGCACCTGCCTGGCGCTTCCTCAGGGCTGTCCCGTGCTGGATGCCCTGGGAGAGGGCGGGAGCCGGGCGTCCTGCAGGGCGTCAGCCCGAAGAGTGCCCCTCCTGACCCGAGACGTAGTCTTGGAGCGCCCCCCCCCCACCTCCTGCCAGGCGCTGCGGCTGCCCGGGGAGACCAGAGGCAGACGAGGCAGATGTGCCCCGGCCTCCCGGGAGCTCCCCAGCCTAGTGGGGGAGACCAGCAGGAGGAGGGCTCACCGCAGGTGATCAGCACAGGCACAAAGCAGGCGCACCTGCAGGGATGGCACAGAGGCCTCCTGGAAGAACAGTCCGAGCCGCACCCTGTGGGAGGAGTAGGAGGTAGCCAGGCAGAGGGGTCAGCCGAGGCACAGACCAGGCAGCAGGAGAGCGTAACAGGAGTCCGTGTGGCTGGCAGGTCCAGCTCTGGGTGGGATGGGGGGTGCAGTGAGCTCCCAGGCCTTCTCTGGCTTTCTCCTGTAGATTTCAGGCGTGCTCAAGGCGTTCTTGATCATCGAGGAAAATGATCTTAATCATCAGTGATCATTAATCACTAGGGTGATTAATACCCTGGGGCAGGTACGAAGTGGCACTTACCTTGCCTAGTGGTTGGGGCACGAGGTCTGCCCCTGTAGAGCAATTAGAGAGTGATTGGAGGTGTGTGATTTTCGTGGTACTGCTTGTGCCTTGGGGGTGAGGGAAAGACTTCCCCTCCTGAGGCTCCTCTATGCCTGGTTTCCGGTGTGCTGCAGCTGTGAATGGGAGCGCTGTCTCCGGCCACGCGGAGGTAAGGGGAATAATGCAGTGGGAACTGTGGCTGGACCACAAGCCTGTGCCCTCTCTCGGGACAGTTGAAAAATTCAAACCGTGCAGTCGAGAGGAACATGGAAATGGCGCCTGGGTCAGTCTAGCTCTTTACTCTCCCGAGTGCCCTGACCGGGGCATTGGCAGATGTGTGCCACTCACAGGGTCGGGTTAGGGACACCTGCTGGGTGCAGTGAGCCTTCCAAGGTAAGTGCAGGACACGTACTTTGAACTGTGTGTCAATTTCCAAATTCCAGGCCACAGCTGTCACCCTGATCTCTTAACCTTGAATCATGCACAAGGCCTTGAGGACCAAGGTTAGCCTCACCACCTCCCATTCCCTTCTTATTATAGATGGGAAAGGTGTGGGGGGCCAGGAGGAGGAGGTGATGGGTGCTATGGGCTGTCATCAGCCACTCCATTTTAGTTACCCTGTCTCTGTTATTGCTGCCCATTTCATGTAGAGCCACATAGAGTTTCTGGGATCTCTGCCTTTAACTGTGTGACGATGAGGTGCAAAACAAAGCATTTCTGGGTCTGGCCCTGGGCATCTGAGTTTTCCAAGCTCCCGAGGTGCCTGAACTGTGGCCTGATGGAAAACCACTGCTCTGGATCCTGAGCAGCCACTTCCGCTCCCAGGGATGAGGGTGTGTTCTACACTAAGAGGTCTGGAAGGTTCTGGGATGCTTGTCTTGCCAGCAACTCTGTAGCAGGTGGAGGGGGTGTGCGCTGGCCGGAGGTTGCAGGCCCAGCTCCAAGCCTCTGGCTGCTTCCTAGGCAGGGGGCGAGATTTGTGAATTAGTGTTCCACAGTGCAGAGCTTCCTCTGTGCATTCCACAGAGACTGCTTTCCGGGTAGGGAGTGCTGGGGAAGTAGGAAAGGGAGGAAGGGGAACAAGTTCAGTGAGGCAAGGCCGGCTGTGAATTGCAGAAATTGAGCAGAGCGGTAGAAGAGGGTACCCTTGCATCGGACACAGGTGGGGCTGCAGGGCCAGAGTCCTCTGGAGTAGATGACAGCTAAGCCAGGTAAGGAAAGGAGGCACGAGCATCTCAGTGTAGAGGCAGAGCAAGACCCAGCTTGCCAGGACACAGCATGAATTACTGGGTGACAGAGGGCACACAATAGGATGAAGGGGTCCATGTGAGGCTGGAAAGACTCAGTGGCCATGCAGAGGCTCTGTTGGTACACAGTGAAGGACATGAGAATGATTTGTCTTCCCCAGAGAAGACCAAGCGACTGCTCTTCCTCGGGGCCCAGGCCTACCTGGACCGTGTATGGGATGAAGGCTGTACCGTTGTTCACCTACCAGAGTCGCCAAAGCCTGGCCCTACAGGGGCCCCAAGGGCTGCACGTGGGCAGATGCTGATTGGACCAGATGGCCGCCTGATCAGGAGCCTTGGGCAGGCCTCTGAAGCTGGTGAGTGGCACTGGCAGCCCTTCGTGGCTGTGGCACTGAGGGCAGGTGGCAGCATAAGCATTTTTTCTTCATTTGGAAGCTCAGGCTTTTCCTCCCTGGGCAAGCAGGAGTCTGACCCAGAGCTTGGCCTTCTGGCTCAGAAGGTTCCTATTATCGGGAGGTTTCACATCCAAGACTGGCAGTTGTTAAACAGCATGTAACTACTGGACCAGAAAAGCAGCAGACTCCCTGGGTATCGAATCTGCTTTTGCCTGCAGCCCTCTCAGATAGTCCCACATGGCTGGAAACACGCCGGTCCCATCCCTGTGCAGTGTGGGTCTCACACCATCACCTGTGTTGCCTGTTAGAAAGGCAGTCCCCGACCCTGCCTGCAAGTCTGCTTGGTGTGTCTGGGAGGAGCCCAGGCACCTCTTTGTTAACCAGGGAGGTAGTGGGCCACACTGAGACCCAGGTGGGATACATGGCGTTCTGACAAGAACAGGGGAAGAGCGATCCTTCCAGCACTGGCCTCTCCAGGTAGCAGAGGGACCTGGTAAGGGAAGGAGCACTGAACTTGGAGTCACCTACAGGCATCTCACTGTGGATCTCTCTCTAGTAAAATGGGGGTCCTGTGTGCTGTACCAGGCTCACGGGTTGTCGGAAGGATCTAGTGTAGGTGGGGATGGGGTAGGCAGGTCAGAGCCCTCTGTCCTCAAGTGTGCGTGGAGGCAGGTAGCCCTGCAGTCCCGGAATCTCCAGTCTCCTTCCAGGCTGACAGCATGGCGTTTCATCCTCACAGACCCATCCGGGGTAGTGTCCATCGCCTGCTCCTCATGTGTGCGAGCCGTGGATGGGAAGGCGATCTGCGGCCAGTGTGAGCGAGCCCTGTGTGGGCGGTGTGTACGCACCTGCTGGGGCTGTGGCGCTGTGGCCTGTACCCTGTGTGGCCTCGTGGAGTAAGTACTTCAGTCCCTGGAGCTGCTAAGATCCTGTAGCCCCAGCAAGCCATGACAGGGGGCGAGTGGGTCACCCATATGGGGAAGGGCCCAGAGCACCCACATCTTTGATCCCTGACCCAGTGCCATCGGGCATTGCCTAACAGGACATGGTGGTAATAGATGCTTGGCCCAACTTTAGTGGTTAGTAATCCTCTCTAAGGGAAAGCAGAACCTCACAGATGACCTGCTCTGTATCTGGCTCTGGTCCGCACTTTCTGTCCTGGTCTTTGAGCCGCCCCTGGTACCCCGTTGGGACTTAGCAAGCCAGCACTTTCTCATAGGCATGCTTCCTGAATAATGGCTCACTGTCCACGGAATCCCTGGTTGGTGACAGCAGGTACACACTGCCACTAACCACAGTCATGTGTGCTGTTTGGCTGTGGGTGCTGTCAGGCAGGAAGTGGAGTATTAGCGTAGTCTCCCATTTGTGGGTGGGTTTGCTGCAGCTGGCTGGATCCTGTCCTTACTCCTAAGGTGGGGAGGGGCGTTCTTAGCCCCCGGGCTACTCAGCTGGTAGGTGGGAGTGGACAGTGGGAGCCTGTTTGCCCTGCCCCGTGAGAAAGATTACTTGATCCAGACACGTATGGAACTGACTCTGTAGACCCAAAGCAAGCTTAGTCCCAACAATGTCTGAAATTGTCCATCTAAAATAGAAACCACATGTCACATCTCGAGTCTTTTCTCTTGAGCCTGTCTTCAGTTGGGGCAGAGGCCCGGACTGAGAGCCCTGGGCAGGGGTGAGCAACACTAGGGGAAAGCACCTCGTGCCTGTGGTCAGTTCCCATGGCTTCAGTATGGACAGGAGTGGGGAACATACCCCATCCAGGTTGGGAATCATCTGCAGGGCTAGCTGTGAATGTGGGATACTCTGTCTTTGCCTTTCACCCACTGAATTCCCCTTCTTTTCTACTTCTGTGTAAACTGAAAAGGGCAGGGTCTTCTCAGTGTCTGGTGGCCCTCACCAAGGCAGAATTGAACACAGCGTGGACAGTTCAGCGGAGAGCTGGGCCCCAGAGCCCCGCGTGGCTGGGCTCCCTCTCACCCTGCACACACTCGCGCCTGTTCCCTCTGTCCTCTGCCCTCTTTCTGCACTTTCTTCCCCTCATACCCGCAGAGTCCCTGATGAGCTGCCTCAGTGGACCACTGTCCCCACTGTGGACACACTCCTCTATCACAGCCGCAGCACAGGAGGTGGGCTCTGCCCGCTCTCACAAATAAATCACTTGTTCCAGGTCACAAGCCGGAATTGGCATTCCCAGGTCCGGCTGCCTGGCCCGTGGCGCCCACAGTCTTGTACCCACTCTCCTGCCATCTTCTGGTTCAGGACCGGGAGTCACGTGAGTGGCAGAAAACAAGGATCTGTTCACATGGCTCTGGCTTAACACAGACGCAGCCCAGCAGCCATCGGCATCCCGCCTGCACTGGCCCATGCCTGACCTGCCCTCTGCAGGGCTCTCCAGCTGGCTGCTGGTGGCAGGGAGGGGCTGTCGTCACGGCTCGCACACAGCACTGCTGGCAAACTCTTCGACACCAGGTGGCAAGCAGTTCTGGCTTCCTTGGTGACTGCAGGGTCCTTTTGTATCTGAGGTAGCCCTTGCCAGTCCTGTTTCCTGGAAGCGTCTCTCCTAGTCAGTTTCTCCCTGTGCTGTGCGGGGTTCTGCAGCTTTTACCCTTAGAGCTTTTTTTTTTTTTTTTTTTTTGAGACAGAGTCTCGCTTTGTCACCCAGGCTGGAGTGCAGTGGTGCATACTCAGCTCACTGCAACCTCCACCTCCCAGGTTCAAGCGATTCTCCTGTCTCAGCCTTTCAAGTAGCTGCGATTACAGGCACACACCACCTTGCCCAGCTAATTTTTGTATTTTTAGTAGAGACGGGGTTTCACCGTGTTGTCCAGGGAACTCCAGACCTCAGGTGATCCTCCAGCTTCGGCCTCCCAGTGCAGAGGTTACAGGTCTGAGCTACCACACTCAGCCCTACCCTCAGAGTCTTGATACATCAGAAGAAAGCGTCGAAGCACTGTTGCTGTGTTTCAGTGGTTCGGTGAATTCTGGCAGGTCATCTGGAGGTGTCTTTGGAGAGCTTCTATCCTACTGGAAACCCAGGTTGGGCCCCTTACAGGTTCATCGGCAGTGGGAATCAGCTAGGGCTGCTGTAACTGAGTTCTGCAGAACGGATGGCTTAGACAGCAGAGAGGTGCTGTCACACGGTTTTGGAGGCCAGAGGTCTGAGAGGAACGTGCTGGCAGGGCTGGCTCCTAAGGCTGCAGTGGGAAACCTGTCCCGGGCCTGTCTCCTGATGTCTGCTGGTTGTCTTTGGTGTTTCCTGTAGACAGCCCCCTGCCCCCCCAGTATCGTCGTGTCTTCTTTCTCTGTCTTTCTCTTCACATGGCAGTGTTTTTAGGACGCTGGTCGTGTTGCATTAGGGCCCCTATGTCAGCGCCATCATCTAGACCAGGCATCCCCAAACTTTTTACACTGGGGGCCAGTTCACTGTCCCTCAGACTGTTGGAGGGCCGCCACATACTGTGCTCCTCTCACTGACCACCAATGAAAGAGGTGCCCCTTCCTGAAGTGCGGCGGGGGGCCAGATAAATGGCCACAGGGGGCTGCATGCGGCCCGCAGGCCGTAGTTTGGGGACGCCTGATCTAGACGGATTATGCCTGTGGTGGTCCTGTCACCAGACAAGGTCACGTCCTGAGGAGTCCTGGGTTAGGACTTTGACGTTTGAATGGGGTGGGGGGTGGACACAATTCAGCCCCTGACAGCAGCTTTTCTCTCCCCTCCCTGGCGCTGTCGCAGCTGCAGTGACATGTATGAGAAAGTGCTGTGCACCAGCTGCGCCATGTTCGAGACCTGAGGCTGGCTCAAGCCGGCTGCCTTCCCTGAGAGCCACACCATGCACGGCAGCCTTCCCTGGACGCACGCTGGGTGTTCACACTGAACTGTGGGGTGAGCGGGAGGGGTGCCTTTTACATGTTCTATTTTGTACTCCTAATGACAGAATGAATAAACCTCTTTATATTTGCACAAGAGGACTCTGTGTCAGCACTTTTGAGGGTGGAGTTTGTGACCTACCACCTGCTGGAGGGCATCCACCTGGTAGGGCCCAAGGGGCAGTCGGTGAGGCATGCTGCCCCTGCTGTCTACCTGCCAGCTCCTAGAGACCCCTCTGTGTATCACATGAGGCCCCTCACTCGTTCCACTCTACAGATGGTAAGGCTCAGCCCACAACACTCCTCCCCAGCTCACCCAGCGGTAAATGGGGAGAAAGGACCCAGGTCTGGCTCCAGGGTGCACAGCCAGTGTACTACATGCTCTCGTACAGAGGTGACATTCCCCACCATACCCAGATGCCACTGTTATGCACGCCTGATCCATCACATCGTGGTGTCCACTCTGCTTGTTTGGCGGCTGTGTGGTCAGGCCCCTGCCCTCCAGGAGCTTTGGTCTAGCAGGGGAGGTGGCCCCAGCCGTGCTCCCTCTGGAGTCGGTGTAGCTTGTGTGGGGCCTTGAAGGAAGAGGAGTTGACAGGATAGGCGGGGCGGCCTGGAGGACAGAAGAGGGCAGGCTGCTTGAGTACTGGGTTCCCACATGAGTCCACTGAGGTGGATCCCAGCCCTTCCAGGGAGCCACAGCCCCTGTGAGAAGCTCTGTACTAGAGTAAAGGCTGTTTGGGGCAGAGGGCAGGTGGGAGGGTGTGCTGGGGAGGGTCGAGAAGAGCCTTTGGTATTCCTGGGAAGCACTTGGAGGGGCACATGATGCTGATTCTTCGCGAAAAATCAGTGGTGCCCAGGTGAAGGGTTGGAGCCAGGCCCAGAGTGGGATTTGCTGCTCTGGGGCTGAGGGTATACCATGCCCGTGTGACGGGTAGAGGGGTCCTCAGAGAGGTGGTCAGCATGGTTAAGTTCCAGGGGGCAGCTTAGAAGGGATTGCAGAGGACTGGCTGGGGTCTTCCTGCACTGAGAACCTCCTTGACCAGCCCCACTCAGTTACCAAGAGTGCAGCAGCTGACGGGCACTTTGTGCTGGGAGCACCAGCAGCAAGTGGCCACGGTCAGCCATGTGCTGACTCCTTCCAGGTGTCCACAACAGACCGCCACCCAAGCCCTCATTTCTGTTACTGCCGTCACCGCCTCCTCGGGCCAGTCAGCTCTTCCCTTCACATCCTCCGGCCACATGCCTGCCCCACAGGACCACACTGCTCAGGCCAGCCTGCCTCCCTCCCCTGTAGGGTCCCTGCATAGCACTCCTTGGGCTCCCTGCTTCTGCCCTGCACATGGCAGTCTGTTCTTACACAGCAGCCAGATCTGTCACTCCCCTGTCCCAACACTCCAGTGACTAAACATGTCCTGTGGCCCCACAGCCTCTGGCTTCACCCCTTCTCCCCCATCCCAAGGGTTGCTCTGCCCCAGCCAGGCCTTCCTGCTGTTCCGAGAATGCTCAGCATGTTTCTCCTGCACACTGCCCACTCCCTCTGCCTGGGGAGCTCGTCCTCTGGATGTCCATAGAGCTCCCCCGGGTTCAGCTCAGAGAAGCATCCCAGTGCCCTAATGAGTAAGATGGTCCTTCCATCACGGTCCTTCTTGCTCTGCCTAACTTTTACCACTGGATATAATGCGTATTTAAGCAAATATGCAAATGTACTTATTCTCTCTGCTAACTGAGATGCCGCTTCCGTGAGGGATGGGGCTTTGCCCAAAGCAGTACTCGCCATATATGTTTGCAGTCAATATTTCTTGCTCTTCCAGCTGTGGCAGAGCAACGGAAACTGGCCATAGATGACTAAAGAAAAAAAAGACAAAATGTGCAGACGTCAGACAGCAGCCAGCGCAGGATAGTAATGTCTGAGATGGAACAGATGCCCGGGGCCCAGGGCAGCTGGAGGGCTGTACTAGCACCTGCCTCAGTGTCCCCTCAAGGCTCCTGCTCAGGACTGATGGCTCCTGTGTGTGATGAAACTGGAAGAAAGCAGGAAGCAAGTCACAGTCCCAGCAGTAAGTGTGGAGAAACATCATTCATGGGAACAGGATAGAGTACTCACAAGGATGTTGATGCCATATCCAGGCTAGATTAGCTCTAGACTAGAGACTGCCCTGTTCCTTCCTGACAACTCTTTAAGTCAAGCCTCAAAAAGACTAAATGGTTGCAGATACTTTAATAGCATCCAGAACGAAACTCAAAAGTAAGGGGGAAAACATTTGGTTTTGTCTTTTTTTAGAACAAGCACGAAGCCAGTGTCAGTGGGTCACGCATATAATCCAACCACTATGGGAGGCTGAGGTGGGCGGATCAGTTGAGGCTAGGAGTTAGAGAGCAGGCTGGCCAACATAGTGAAACCCCGTCTCTACTAAAAATACAAAAATAAGCTGGGCATGGTGGCACGCACCTGTAATTCCAGCTACTTGGGAGGCTGAGGTAGGAGAATCACTTGAACCTGGGAGGTGGAGGTTACAGTGAGCCAAAATCTCACCATGGCACTCTAGCCTGGGTGACAGGATGAGACTCTGTCTGAAAAAAAGAAAAAAAAAAATCCAACATGGAAAGAAACAGGAAAATACACCACACAATGAGTAGGGAAGTTAGTCTGTAGAAGCAGACCCAGAAATGACACAAGGTAGTAGAATAATTGTCTACTAAGTAGGCAAGGACATCAGAATGGCCATTATTAAAAAAGAAGAAAACAGGAGCATTTTAAGAAAAGGAATGAAAGACATAAAAATGCCCCAAACAACTTCCAGAGACAAAAATACAATGCCTGAGATGGAAAATGCACTGGTGAGATTAAAACCAAAATAGACATTGCAGAACAAAACATTAGTGGACGCAAAGCCATAGCAATATAAACTATCCAAAAGGGAACAGAAAAAAAATGGGGAAAATAACAGAGCACTCCTGAGTTGTGGGACAACTTCAAACAGCCTACTGTGCCTTTCACTGGAGAGCCATGGATCAGGGGCATAGCAGCGTAGAGACAACTTTTGGAAAAAATAATAGTAGGCTGGTCACAGTGGCTCGCCACTGTAATCCCAGCACTTTGGGAGGCCAAAGCAGGTGGATCACCTGAGGTCAGGAGTTCAAGACCAGCCTAGCCAACGTGGTGAAACCTGGTCCCTACTAAAAATACAAAAACTAGCTGGGCATGGTGGTGCATGCCTGTAGTCCCAGCTACTCGGGAGGCTGAGGCTGGAGAATCACTTGAACCCAGGGGGCAGAGGTTGCAGTGAGCTGAGATTGCGCCACTGCACTCCAGCATGGGCGACAAGAGCAAAACTCTGTCTCTACATAAATAAATAAGATAATGGCCATAAAATTTCCTAATTTGGTGGAAGCATAAAGCCACAGATCCAGGAAGCTCAACAAACCCAATAGAAACATGGAGAAAATTACATGAAGCACATCATCATGAAATTCCTCCAAACCAGTGAAAAAAAAATACTAAAAGCAGCCAGAGGAAAAAAAACACTTTGTGTTTATAGGAACAAAGAATGGCAGCAAGACTTCTCATTAGAAACTGCAAGCAGACAGTGAGCAACTATGGGCTGGGCAGAGGACTTGAATAAACATCCAAATTTAGTTTTGACAGAAAAGAATGTCAGCCTAGAATTCTATGCCCAGTGAAAATATCTTTCAAAAGTGAAGGTGAGATGAAGACTTTTGAGACATACAGAAGCTGAAAGATTTACAAAAATTGTCAAAAGCAGCTTTTTTGGCAGAGGAAAATGATACCAGATGGAAACTGCATATACACAAAGATATGAAGAGCACCTGAAATGGCCACCATTTGGGAAGACAAAAGGTAGGATTTTTTCTTTTTTGAAAGTGCCTGTAATCCCACCTATTCAGGAGATTAAGCTTAGAGAATCACTTGATAGGGGTTTAAGGCCAGCCTAGGCAACATGGCAAGAGCCTGTCTTTAAATATGTGTGTGTATATATATATAATCTCTCTCAAAGACAATTGCCTAGGCCAGGTGCAGTGGCTCACACCTATAATCTGAACACTTTGGGAGGTTGAGGCAGGTGAATCACCTGAGGTCAGGAGTTCAAGAAGAGCCTGGCCAACATTGTGAAACCCCGTTCTAAAAAGAAAAAAAAAATGAGCTGGGCATGGTGGTGCACACCTATAGTCCCAATTACTGGGAAGGCTGAGGCCAGGAAATCGCTTGAACCCAGGAGGCAGAGGTTATAGTGAGCCGAGATCGCACCATTGCACTCCAGCCTGGGTGACAGAGAGAGACTCTGTCTGGAAGAAAATCAAAAATTTTTTAAGAAGACAGTTGTCTATACAGGTGCTCCTCAGCTTACAATGGGTTACATTCAGATAAACCCATCATGAGTTGAAAATATTGTTAAGGAGCAACTGAATATGTATCACTTTTGTACCACCATAAAGCTGAAAAATTGTAAGTTGAACCATTGTAAGTCAGGGACCATCTATACACTGAGAACTCCTAACACGAAACAATTAAAAAAAATTCAAAAATGGGCAAAGGACTTGAATAAACATTTATTCAAAGAATATGTAAAAACAAGCACATGAAAAGATGCTCAATGTCACTGATTAACAGGGAAATGCAAACAAAACCCAATGAGATACCACCTCACACCTATCAGGATAGCTGTTATTTGAAAACAAAACAAATGTCAGGGAGGATTTGGAGAAATTGGAACATTTGTGCACCGCTGGTGGGAATGTGAAATGGTGCAGCCAGTGCAGAAAACAGTAGGCAGTTCCTCAAAACATTAAACATAGGCCTGGCACAGTGGCTAATGCTGCAATCCTAGCAGTTTGGAAGGCTGAGACAGGAGGACCATTTGAGACCAGGAGTTTGAGACCAGCCTGGGCAACATAGTGAAACTCTGTCTCAAAAAAAATAAAATGAAGGCCAGGTGTGGTGTCTCATGCCTGTAATCCCAGCACTTTGAGAGGCCGAGGCGGGTGGATCACGAGGTCAGGAGATGGAGACCATCTGGCCAACATGGTGAAATCCCATCTCTACTAAAATACAAAAAATTAGCTGGGTGTGGTGGCATGTATCTGTAATCCCAGCTACTTGGGAGGCTGAATTGCTTGAATCTAAGAGGCAGAGGTTGCAGTGAGCTAAGATTGTGCCACTTCACTCCAGCCTGGAGACACACCTAGACAGAGTCTTTCCTTTTTTCCTTGTTTATAAAAAAATAAAAATAAATTTTCTTTTATTTTTTTCAAAAAAAAAAAGGAAAATAAAAACTAAACATAGAATTTCTATTTGATCCAGCAATTCCACTTACGGGTATAGACACAAAATAATTGACAGCAGGAACATGAACAGGTATTTGTATACAGGTTTATGGCAGCATTATCCCCAGTAGCTAAAATGTAGAAACAACCCAGATGTTTGTCACAGGACAAATGGATGAACAAAGTGTGGTCTATACATGCAATAAAATATTATTCAGCCTTAAAAAGAAATAAAATTCTGATATGCTACAACAAGAATGAACCTTAAAGGTATTATAGCTGAGTGAAATAACCCAGACATAAAAAGACAAACATTGTATGATCCCACTTATATGAAATCCCCAGAAGCCTGGGAAGCTTCATTCATTTATTCAAAATGTATTTATTCTAAATGCAACACAGTATCCTGGATTGTATGTGTATACTGGAATAGAAAAAGAACATCAGTGGGAAAACTGGTGAAATCCAAAAAATAAGCCAATAAAGGAGATAAAGTGAGACAATCAACAATACTCATTTAATCCAGAAAGAGGGAGAAAGGAAAGGGGGAGCAAAGAAGAAATGGGACATATAGAAAAAGAGCAAGATGGTATATTTAAGCTCAACCGTATCAATAATTACATTAAATATAAATGGTCTAGACACCTTAATTAAAGAGCAGTGATTGTGAGATTTTTTTTTTTAATAACTAAAAAAAAAAAAAGCAAAACCAAACCACATGCTGTTAGCCCCTTCTGTGGCTCTATCCCAGACTTGCTAGAAGCAAAAGGATGAAAGAATTATCTATTGTATGATAAATTCAGTCTTTGAGCAGATTCTCTGGAAGTGACATCTTCTGGGAAGGCAGGCCCAGCCCTTATCCTGACATTCCCCAGTAGCACTCTCGGCTCCTGGGACCTTGTCTACAACACTGAGGCCCCCAGACCCAGGGACCTGCAGAGCCTTCAGTTACCCACACCTGCTGAAACATGGGAAGTCTAAGTGCTAAAGTTATTTTTATTACCTTCCTCCTTTCCAGGCGGGCCTTGTGCTGGAAAGAGCATGACGTGGGTATATGAGAAATAAACTCACCCATCCACATCCGAAGAATGGACTCAGACCCAGAGAACAGCCAAAGTGAGACTTTTAATGACAGTCTTGTAACATTGGCTGTCTGATGGGCAGGCACACCCAATATAGATTCAACAAGCAACTGTTGGGAAGGGGATTTAGGTGTTTTCTTCAGGGTTGTCCTGCTGCATTTTGTTGCAGCCCACAATGCACTGCAATCCTAGCTAGCTCAAGGGCTTTTTAAATATTTGACTTATCACCTAAGTAGCTGGGCAGGCTGATAAGAACAGACAAAGCGAGCTATTTTGCAGGCTAGTAAACTTTCATCTTAGACTGAACTTCTTTGGTTTGGGTGAGGGCAACTAAGGGGCAGGGGGTAGGGTCGACAAAGCAGGCTTTGGCTATCGAAGCAGGGGCCTAGTATATCCTGTTTCTTTTGTAGTTTGCTGACCTAAACCGATTTAAGGCACTTTGTCTCGGAAATGGACCACTTTATGCACTATTTCCTTTGAGGTACCTCAGACACAGGAAGGAGAGCTTCCTCTTGGTTGGCATATTCCTGTTACAACTTCTGTAGACAGCCCTCACTGTTCAGCAGGCCCTGGTGGGGCTGCAGGGTCCTTCTCTGACCTTACTAGCCAGAACTGGACTGCCCTTTTTAAGGGCACCTGCACCTCCTGAAGTTTCCTTCTGAGATGTGCATCCCACCCCTGGGATGCTGCCTCCTGCTGCAGATGGTTCCATCCAGAAGTAGCCAGGAAGGTCAGGAAATCCTCAGACGGTCTCCATTTTTTTGTTCATTTTGTTAGGACCTCACCCACTTGTAACAGTGATATCGCATGGGGTCACATTTGTATTAATGCCAGTGACTTTGAAGCCTCTCACTCTGGACTATCGAACTATCCCTAAGGGGCCAGGTGTGGTGGCTCACACCTTGTAATCCCAGCACTTCGGGAGGCCAAGGCAGGAGGATTGCCTGAGCCAGGAGTTCAAGACCATCCTAAGCAACATAGCGAGACCCCATCTGTACCATAAAAAAGGAAAGAAATGGCCCGAAGGCAGCCCCACATCGTCGGAGGGGCCCTGCTGGGAGAAGCAGGTCATGTGCCTCAGCCTGGCTGGCTGGGAGGCGCTGTCTGCTGAGCACGTCCATACCTTGGTTACTTTCAGAGTGCTTTGCTCAAAGTTGGAGGACAGTGGAAGGGCATTGCCGTACTCTTTGGTGTCTAGGATTCACATTATTTATAGAGCTGAAATCCGGATGCCTTTACCGTCAGAGCGTTATTTAGCGTCACGTTTCGTGTGTTTTCTGAAAAGCGGTGTCAGCCTTGCAGCCTGTTGGTCTCCAAGCTCACCCAGAGGAGAGCTTCGGACTGCTCCAGATGTGGCTGTTCTCGGCTCCCACAGACCCAGGACATCCTCCCCCGCCTGTGCTCCCTGTGGGGCACCCTCTCCAGTGAAGCGAGGGCAGCCACGCACCCCTGGGAATACCTTGGAGACGGGCCAACTGCCATCACCAGGGGCCGGGCTCTGCAACCACCCACACCTACGGCGAGTCCGTCTGAGAGAGGAGGAAGCTGAGGCTCCCGGCCTGTGGCTCCCACCCCCTCTGCGGGTCACCGCCCAGAGCCTGGTGGCCAACGCGCCGTGTCAGTGGCTTGGCAGCAGGCTCCGCTCCTGGCTCGGGCAGCAGTTCCGGCAGGCATCCACCAGGTGGCAGCACAAGCACATTCTGTAGGCTGTTCAAGCTCAGAACTCAGTGCTCGGGGGTAACCTGGGACCCAGCCCATCCCCTCCCCCTGCAGCCCCTCCTCCCGCTCTGTCCAACTTCAAACAGGCCACTCTCTGGGGCCTCCTGGCCCTTCTTCCACTGTGGCCCAAGCCACGATCTTGACTCTAGCTCTGAGCCTTCCTGGTCGTCAGGGTCTCATTCACTGCCCCGCCCAGGGGAACAGCAGCTGGGGCTGGGGTGCAGATGGCCACATAGTCCAGTGGTCTTCACGGCTGGGGTGAAGCTGGTGGGGTCAAGGGAAGAAGAGGTGGATTCCAAGGGCAGGGCCAGCCGGGGCCTCCCATCTCCCCTCAGGCCAGGACTCTGAGGATGGGAGGGGATGTCTTCCATGGAAGGCTGTCCCTGGGCACAGGCCTGCAGACTCCCTGAGCCCACCACGAAGCCTGTCCCCAGACCTGCTGGGGCAGTGGTATCCACAAGAGGAGAGGGGGAAGACCAGCTGCTCCGAGGATGCTGGTTCCCTCCCGGGGCTCCCCACTCCTCCCTGGCCACACACTCCTCTACCCAGCAAAGTGAGCCAAAAACTTGAAAAGCAACTTTTATTGAAGAATTTGGAGGGAAAGTTTCATATTATAATAGTAAAAATACTAAAGTTGAATGTCGTAAAAAAACGCCATGGTGCAGCAGCAGCGGCAGCGTCCGGCTGGGAGGGGCGTGGAGGGCCCAGGGACGGCCACCCCTCAGAGCGAGTCAGGGCGGGCGTGGGGCGACAGCGGAAAGGTTCAGCGTCAAAAAGGTCAAGTGCTATCGAGGAGAGGTCATCTGAGGGGAAGCTCCCGGTGGGACAGTCACCAAGAACCATGACACAGAAGGGGGAAGGGGGAGGGCTTTTCTGTCACCAAGATTAAAAACCCCAAAATGCATTTGAACATGATACGTAGTAACAAATTGAAACCTTGCTCCTCTGTCCGACTGAGCAAACCCTGGCCCATCTCCCATCCCTGGTCCCATCCCAGGGGGCCCAGCGTCCAGCGTCCTCAGAGACGCAGCCCTGGTGCTGGAGGCTGCCATGTGCCTGCCTCTCCCAGGAGAGGGTGCCGGCCAGCATGCCACAGTGAGGTTGCGTCTGGTGCCGCCAGGCTGCAGTGAGGCCCAGGGCCACAGAGAGATGATAGCTGGTGACAGCCTGTGCGGCTGGCTGATGGAGTGAGGGGACCCAGCGGCAGGACCTGCCCGGCCCCCCAACCCCACATCGCGCATAGCTGCAGAATTGGATTGTTCTGAGGGCTGAGGCCACATCCAGAGAACAAATCAGATGAAATAAATTAAAACCCGCAGGACAATTTTCTTCCCTACCCCGCTGCGAGGGAGGGTGCCGCCCACAGCACAAAACGTCTTTCCATCTGGGCTCGGGAGGACGGCATGGCTTCTCTCAAATGCACCGAGAAATAAAAACCATTAAATACAGATCATGGCACGAGGCTGCCTCTCCATCCCTCCACACTGTGGTCCAGCGCAGTCCACCGCCGCCTCAGGCCGTGCCGCTGGCCGAGTAGGAGAACTGGGGGAAGTGGGGCCTGCGCTCGCTGTCCACACACTCCATGCTGTCGTCTGTGGGTGTAGACGGCTCAGACTCGGGCACCCCACTTCCCCGCACCTCTGCCTGCCCACAGCTCCAGTAGGGAGCCAACCTCTCAAAGCACGGCCAGCACGCTGCCATGCCACCGGGAAACTGAGTCCCCACAGCTCGACCCGGGGACCTGGGCCCTCAGAGCACGGCCTCCCACCCTGATCTTTTAAAATTTTAGATGTTAAAACATCTGAAGCCAAAAAAGCAGAAGACTGCAGGCCTGAGTGTGGAGAGCAAAGGGAGTGGGCGGGGCAGGCACAGTGGCCCCTCACCTTGGTCAGGTGGTGTGATGGTGATCATCTGGGCTGTGAACTCCTCGTCAAAATACCTGGTGTCAGTCTCCGATGTGACCTGGGGCTTGAAGGGTGGGCTGAGCTGCAGAGGTGGGCAGATGGGACCGTCATGAGCTTTGCTCCCCGCTCCCAGCATCCCCGGCCCCTCACAGCAGCCAGATCACCAGGGGGGCTCCAGGCAGCATGGATGTCAGAAGCAACAAGCCCCCAACCCCCTACAGAGGCAGCTCGGGAAGGGAGGGGCACGAGGGGTGTGGGAGCATGGAGACACCCTCCTCATCAGCTGAGTCGCCAAGCTGCCCTCACAGCAGCCCCAGCAGGCGACAGGAGGTAGTGCAGCCCAGCTCCCAGAGACCCTCTGCCACCAGTAGAAGGTGATGACTATTTCCTTTTCCTTTCTGGTTTTCTTATTGGTCTTCCTGTAACTTGGGAAAGAGACAGACTGTGGAACAAGGTGGGTGAGCCTGCCCTGCCTCCTTCACGGCTCAGGGACCACAGGACGGCAGCCTGCTGGCATCTGGCTGCAGAGAGGACTGATGACCCAGGATCAAGAGTAACTAACAAGTTATGTGCACACGTGAGGAGCTGTCAGAGAGTCCCTCGGGTCCCACAGTCAAGGACTCCCTCAAGCACTGCCCCATCCCAGAGTCGGGCCTGGGCACCAGCACATCCACCGTCAATTAGCAAAGTCTCTGGGCAAGGATGGGCAGAGGCTGAGCACTGCCCAGGCACCCCCATACCCTTGGAGGGCAGGGCAGGAACTGGGATCAGGGCCAGGGCACCATGTTGATGGCAGGACAGGTACCCAGCTGGGTCCCAGCGCTGCCCAGCCCAGCCAGCTGCACGTGGCCTAGGACAGGCATTCAGGGAGGAGCAGGCTGGCAAGTGGTCAGAAGCACACCTGGTGACGGCACCCAGCACCCAGAGTGCAGGCTTCTGAACCCAGCTGCAGACCCATCAGCCAAGGTGAGGGCCGGGGCTCCTGGGGTCCCTGAAAGATGAGCCCCCAAGACGGCAACTCAGGCAGAAAGAGCTCCCTCCCTCCAGGGTGGACTCCCCCATGTGCCAGAACTGTCCCTGCACAGCCAGAGAGTAGAGCTGGGCTCTCCTTGCAGCAGAAGGGACTGAGGTCAGACAATAGGAGGAACTGCTGGAGAGCAAGGTGCAGCACCCCTGGTCCACCGCCAGCCAGCCTTCCCTGCGCAGCCTCAGGTAAGGGACCCCTAAAGCTGGCATTGGTGTGACACACCTCCAGGGGAAGGAGGAAGTGAGGACCAGGCCGGTTTCCTGACCAACTCAGCAGTGCCAGAGCCTCTGCGCACCAGGCACTGGGGTTGGTGCAGCAAGGCTGCCCAGGCTCCCAAGGTGAGGGCGTTTGAGTGTGTGGGAGTGCCGCGAGTGTGCCATGTGCGTGTAGATACGCGGGAGTGGCCGCACCTTCTTCTCGTACACGTGCTGCCACGCGATGCCAGCAAAGAAGCGGTGTTGCATGATCTCCTTGGCGTCCTCAGAGCCCCCACCAAGCCTGCGGGCAGGAAACAAGGCCACAGTGTTGGTACTGCCACCCCCAGGCCCCGGGCTCAGGCCCCTTCCTCCTGCTATGATGCACGGCCCGCCAGGCAGGGCGTTCTGGGGCCAGGGAGGGGAGCCAGTGGTGCAGTGTCTGAGCAGCTGTGGGTAGCGAAGCACCCCAGGGCTCACGACAGGGCAGGGGCGTCCTGAGTGGGTGTGTGGGGGCTGCAGGGTTGGGGAGAGACGCCCAAATGCCCCAGCCTGCCCAGCCACTCTGCCTGGGCCTGAGGCTTTGGGGATCAGCCCTGGCCAAGGACATCAAGCTCTGGCCATCAGCGGGGTCTGGGAGGTGCCAGGACCCCCTGGCGCAGGGGCAGCTGCAGACTGGGGGTGAGGGGATGGAGGCAGAGCCTGCAGCTGGGATGAGTGGCCCTCACCTCTGCTTGGGGTCCTTCTTGAGCAGCCCTGAGAGCAAAGACTTGGCCTCAGGGCCGAGCGTGCGCGGGAAGCGGATCTCCTCCATGAGGATGAGCTCAAAGAGCTTCTCGTGGTCCTGGTTGTAGAAGGGCAGGCGGCCACACATCATCTCGTACATGACCACGCCCAGCCCCCACCAGTCCACCGCGCGGCCGTAGTCATTGTCCTCCAGCACCTGCACAGGTGGCAGACGGGCAGGGCTCGGCATCAGAGGGTGTCCAGGACACTGCCGGGGAGGTGTCGTGATGCGCTTGGGGCACCGAGAGGACATGGCACTGCGTGTGCTCGGGACATGGGGACGCAGCGACACATGTGCACGCAGGTGGGGCGCACACCTCAGGGGCCAGGTACTCAGGAGTGCCGCAGAAGGTCTTCATGGTGGCACCGTCCTTGATCCCCTCCTTGCACAGCCCGAAGTCTGTGATCTTGATGTGCCCATCCTTGTCCAGCATGAGGTTCTCCAGCTGGGGGGAAAGGTGGCCTCAAGGTCAGCACCGCCAGGCCCCTAGGGCTCTGTCCCCGCCCCCGCCTGCCTGTGGTTGCACCTTGAGGTCCCGGTACACCACGTTCTTCTCCGAGTGCAGGTAGTCCAGGGCTGACACGATCTCGGCGCCATAGAAGCGGGCCCGGTCCTCGGAGAACACACGCTCGCGGGACAGGTGGAAGAAGAGCTGCAGGAGGCGAGACCTGAGGCACAGCCGTGGCCGTGGCCTCTGCCCCCGTGGCCTGCAGGGCTGTTTTCTCAGGCAGGGTCTCAGGGCATTGGGCACAGGGAAGGGACCAGCCCCCAGAGAGCTCAGGGGCCTAGAAAGCACCAGAAGCCCTAACTCAGCAGGAGCAGGTTACCCCAGAGCAGGCAGCAGCGCCCACCCTGCAGGGAGCACTGTCCAGCGAAGTGCAGAGCAGCCGAGGCTCTGCGAAGAACCAGCCCCACCACGGGTGGCCCGGCTGCCAGGGCGGGGCCCAGAAGCCCCGAGGCCCGTCCCCCGCAGCCCCAGCCCCTACCTCGCCACCGTTGGCGTACTCCATGACAAAGCAGAGGCGGTCGTGGGTCTGGAAGGAATACTTCAGGGCCTGCGAGGAAGCAGAGCTGGAACTGCGGTCCCCATTCGGGGGCAGGATGGTAGCCCCGTACCACACTGCCCTGTACCACACACTGGGCCCCAGGAAGCCCCTCAGGCTCCAAGGAGCATTTGAAAGGTTAGCCAGGTGGCTGGGGCCCAGATCTGCAGGGTGGGTTGGGACCTCTGCAAGGGGCCCAGATGCACCCTCCCAGGCACAGCCACCTGCACGCCTTCCACCACAGGCGGCTGCGCTTTTAAAGCAAAGGCCCCATCTGCGGGAGAATCGCCTCCAAACAGTGACCCAGAACTAACCAAGCAGAACTAAACCCCTCCTGGGCCGAGTCCCCAGGACCGGGGCCCACCTAGCCAGAGCCTCCTCAGAAGCCCGGAAGGTGGGGCTGCAGGGGCGTGGAGTGTGGGGACCTCGCAGAGTGCAAGGAAGACCAGGGCCACCTGCCCCGCCTGTCTGTACATGGGGGCAGTGAGCATAGCCCCCCAGCCCACACCCGGCAACCCCACAGCCTAACCCTCTAGGGCAGGCCAGTCTCACCAGCGGCGGAGTCCGAGTGCCTAAAGCCCTCACGTGCCCCAGAACACAGGACAGCGCCCTGAGAGACTGCCCCGTGAGTGGCTACCTGGCCCCAGCCCTGCAGCCCCACCTGGGCTCCCACTCACCGTGAGGAAGGGGTGCCTGGAGTTCTGTAGGACTCGGTTCTCCGTGAGCGTGTGGGCCACCTCGTCCTGTAAGGGAAGGCTGGGTGAGCTGCCGCCCCGTGCCCTCGTCCCCACCCCACCCGGCCGCCCCGGCCTCACCTTGGCCACGATGACCTCCTTCTTGAGGATCTTCATGGCATAGTAGCGGCCCGTGGCCTTCTCCTTCACCAGGATCACCTTCCCAAAAGTGCCCTTGCCCAGCAGCTTCAGGTACTCAAACTCATTCATGGTCTGCAGGCAAGCACCAGAGTTAGCAGGCGGCACTGACCACAGTGCCCAGCTGGTCGGCATGTGTGGGGTGGCATGAGGGGCCCCAGAGTCACCCTCAGCAGACTTGGAGACGGAGGCAGGAAGGGGCCCCTGCTTCACACCTCGTGACCTGCTGGGCTCAGTGGGGACGCCAGGCTTACAGGAAACGGGGCTGTGGCCCCAGCTCAGAGTGTGGGGTTCGGGAAAGAATGGGGTGACGCTGTCCTGGCAGGCCTTGGCAGCCCCACTTTTCCTCTGACATAGGGAAGGGGACCCACCTGGGAGGAGGCTGCGCTCACACGGAAAACCAGCCTAGGTGGGGATGCTGTGGAGTACCAAGTTTCTCCTGGACCGAGCTGGGACCCTATGACCCACCCAGCCCTCCACACCCAACGCGGCCCCACGCACAGGCAGAAATGTGGGGACAGGCCTCACCACACGGTGCCTGGGCTTGGCCAGGGACACCTCCATCTCTTCAGCCCCCGAGTTGTCACTGGGTGAGCCCGACCGGAAGTCCATCATCTCCTCTTCTTGCTTCTTAAGTCCATCGGCCACCGTCTGGATGGCAGTTGTCCACTCCTCCCTGCAAGTCCGACGAGGCCACAGCCGGGTCAGGAGCTGCACCCCATGGCTTTCAGCCACCCACCAGCCTGGCAAGCATGGCCCCACAGCTGTCGGGGTCCCCAAAGGCAGCCTGAGGAAGCCACCCCTTGACCTGGGCTGGCCACACACACTCAAAGCCAGGAAGCCCTCCTGCACTGGGGGCACCCAGGCTCCGCCCCACAGCGGGACTCTGCCTCCAAGCCAGGCTGGCCCTCTCCCACCAGGTTTTTCTTTTTTTGAGACAGAGTCTTGCTTTATCACCCAGGATGGAGTGCAGTGGCGCAATCTCAGCTCACTGCAGCCTCTGCCTCCTGGGTTCAGGTGATTCTTGTGCCTCAGCCTCCCGAGTAGCTGGGATTACAGACGCACACTGCCACACCCATCTAAGTTTTGTATTTTAAGTAGAGATGGGGGTTTCACCAAGTTGGCAGGCTAGTCTCCAACTCCTGACCTCAGGTAATCCACCCGCCTTGGCCTCTCAAAGTGCTGAGATTACAGATGTGAGCCACCGCACCCGGCCCCTACCCAGTTTTTATCTCCAGCCTCAGTTTCCCCACCAAAACACCACAGGCAGGACTGGGCCAGTTTCCAAGCTGGGCTCTGAGGAGGCCTAGCAGCACTGGGGAATGAGGCCAGCACCCCACCATCCCCGTGTCCCTCCTAGGCACTGGGGCCGCCCAAGCTGCCTGGCGGGGCCACCACAGCCCGCATACCGCTCCTCAGGCGTCTCCACGTGGAAGGTGCGCTCGATGACGGTGGTCCACTGCAGGCAGCGGATGATGAAGGTGTTGGGCCGCGGCCGCTCCGTCTTCATCAGCTGGCACTCTGCGGGCGGGCAGGCAGGCGCCTCTGTCTGCAGGCGTCCCCTCCCCTCCCAGGGCCTCACCACAGACCCAGCCACACCGGCCAGCTCCCCTTGCACTCCACCCACCAGTCCTGGGAAGCCCCATCCCTTCCTCTCTCCAAGTCAGTTTCTCGCCTCAGAGTGGGGCTAGGACCCCCGTTCCAGCTCGGACACTCTGCTCCAGGTTGAGGCAGCCCCATGGGACATCTGGCCCAGGGTCAGGTCAGCCGCACACAATCATCCCCTCCTACAGCCCTTCCTTCCTTCCTTCAGTCTCTGAGCTCCATGGTGCGCCAGGCCTCAGATGATGAGGGGTATGGACACCCCACAGAGGGGCTGGCATGAGGGGGCAACCCAGGAAAGCAGCTTGTCCCCCTGGTGTAGAAATGTCCTGCTATTTTCCCAAACTCACCCTGAGTACCTGGGAAATACAGCCACCTGGATAACATGCACACCTGGAAGACACACACACCTGGGGCACACACACACACCTGGGGCACTCGCACACCCGGGGCACACCCACACCTGGGGCACACCCACACCTGGGGCACACCCACGCCTGGGGCACACCCACACCTGGGGCACTTGCACACCTGGAAGACACACACACCTGGGGCACACCCACACCTGGGGCACACGCATACCTGGGGCACTCGCACACCTGGAAGACACACCTGGGGCACTCGCACACCTGGGGCACACGCATGCCTGGGGCACTTGCATGCCTGGGGCACACGCCCGCCTGGGGCACTCGCACACCTGGAAGACACACCTGGGGCACACCCACACCTGGGGCATACCCACACCTGGGGCACACACACACCCACACCTGGGGCACATCCACACCTGGGGCACACGCACGCCTGCGGCACTCGCACACCTGGAAGACACACACCTGGGGCACACCCACACCTGGGGCACACCCACGCCGGGGACACACACACTCCTGGGGCACACACACACCTGAGCACAGCCCCATCTGGAGCACACACACACCTGGGGCACATCCACACCTGGGGCACACACACACCTGGAGCACAGCCACACCTACAGCATGTACACTCACAGCTGGGGGCTGTGGGAATGCAAAGGGCCCTGAGAGGTGTGAGTGGAGCGTGCAGCTGCTGGGGCTCCTTGGCAGGCTCTGGCCCAGCCTGTGCAAAGCAGGAGGGGGTTCAGGGGCCAGTGAGGGGGCTCTGACATTCCAGTATGGGGCCCTGGTAACCACAAGGAGGCCCAGCCAGGCATCGAGGGAGCTGTCTTCCAGGCCTGGAGGCCAGGAGAGGGCTCGGAACAAGCCTGGTGGGAAGGGTGGCCTGTGTCAACACAGGAAAACACGTGGAAAAGCCGTGTGCAGTCCGTGTGCACACCCACCTCCACTTGGTCCTGGACAGTCCAGTCTACAAGCTACAAGCTAGAACACCATCCCCTGGGCCAGTCTCGAGCCCACTGCCCCGGAACCCTTCCCCAGGGAAAAGACCCTGGACAGACCCAGCACAGCCCCCGGCCCAGCTCTGCTCCTTGGCCAGGCACTCCACGCCACCCACCTATGGCCTCATCTGAAGGCCCCAGCCTTGCCCGCTGCTCAGGCAATACTGCCGGCTGGTGCCCACCGTGTGCCCCTCCAGAGAGCTCTCTTCCTCCTTCCTTCCTGATGCCCTTGGCCTGGGGAACACATCCACAGCACTGCCCCCAGCAAAGGCCAGTCCCAGTGCTGCCAGGCACACAGGGGGTCCCCAGCGTCTCCCTGATATCTGAAGCCCCCAACCCCAACCGAGGAGGTGCTGGGGAGGGCATGGGACAAGTCACAGTGAGTGTCCTGTGTGGTTACAAGGCTGTCAGGGGATGGGGGCGTCTGACTTCCTGGTCTCCCCTCATCCCCAGTATCCCCTACTCTCCCAGGCTGCCCTGCTGCCGCTGGACTGAGGCGGGAAGAGCCAGGGGAGGAGACCTCAGCCCACAGGAACCAGGTCCTGGTAAACCCCAGCCCCTCAGCCTGGGGCTTTGCAGGGCACGGCCTCCGCCCTCTAGAAGCTTTAGGGCGGGGTTTGCGGGCCACAGCCTGCCTAGCAGCCAGGGTGCCTGACTGACCCCACCTCCCCTTATACCTGAGGCTGGAGTCCCTCCCTGTCCAGCCTGGAGATGGACTCCCTGCATTTAACCACCTCCCAGACTCTGGACCAGAACCTGGGGATCCAGCAAGGTCAGGGGAGTTAGAGGACCCCAGGCTCCAAAGCAGGGAGGGCAGAGCTACCTGGAGGGGAGGGCCCGGGACGGACCCCAGGACCAGCCCTGGCTGAGGACCTCACTCTGCACCGCAGCCCAGCCTGAGACAGATCCTGGAGGCCTGCAGTTCACCCGCCACACAGATGTCCCACAGCTGGGCCCTAATTAGCCACTCAATCACACCTGCACGCCCAGCCAGTGTCCCTGGCTGCCCCAGGCAGAGCTGGGCTCCAGGGCAGGGACACAGAAAATGGAGACCAGGCTGGGAGGCCCATGCGCCCCCGGCCTCCCACCTAGCAGGGTGCCTGGTCTCCACACCTGGGTCCCTGTCTGACATGGGTCGGGTCACATCTGCCCCGCTACAGGTAGGGAATAAAGCCACAGCAGGGTGTAGGGGATGGCCACATCTCTTTCATCTCTGTGGGACGCTCCAGCCAAGGTCCCCCGCTGGCCTTTCTGCACCCGCCCCCCACCTTGGGCAAGGAGGCTTCTGCCTTGCAGACTGACACAGGGGAAGCAAAGGACCCGCACAGGGTCTGGGGGCCGCAAGTCTGTGCAGGGAGAGGCACGGGCTCTTCCTGGGGTGACACCCCCATGTACCCCTGCCCCTCACCCACGGGGTTTCCCAGGGAGAGGCCCTGATGTGCTGCATCTGCCTGCCTTGGAGGAGGGCCCCCAGGTCAGCCATCCACCCTGAGCCGGGTTCTGCTGCCACTTGGCTGGACCAGCCAGCCTCCAGAGCAAGGACATCGGGAAACTATTCCACGATCAGCCAGCCTTGGGACGCGGCCCAGAGTCCCCACCCAGCCAGCCCCAGCCTTGGGCCTCAGCCCAGAGACCTCTCCACCCCCACCCAGCCAGCCTCGGCCTTGGGACTCACCCGGAGACCCCCACCCAGCCAGCCTCGGCCTTGGGACTCACCCGGAGACCCCCACCCAGCCAGCCTCGGCCTTGGGACTCACCCGGAGACCCCCACCCAGCCAGCCTCAGCCTTGGGGCTCACCGGAGACCCCCACTCAGCCGGTGCACATTCCTCTTTGGCCCAGGACATGGAGGCTGCAGGGGACCCCACCGTGGGGCCTGGGGGCTATAAAGGGCTCTAGCCAACTCCCAAATCCAAACCCCGAGAGGCCAAGGGGACACTCACGTGCCACAGAGAAGTTGTTGAGGGGGGCCTCGCGCTGGTCCACGTCCTGCGGCCGTTCCTTGTAGCCAATGAAGGTGCCGTCATTCTTGAGGAGGAAGTAACGTGGCCGCCAGGTCTTGATGTACTCCCCTGCAGGGGGGCCGGTGGTGAGGGCCACAAACACTGCCCGTCAGACCCCCGCCGGGCAGCCAGGCAGCAGCGGGTGTGCCAGGACACATGTGCCTGAGACGCCTGAGTCCCGGGGAACAGGCAGGGGGTAGGGGTGTGTTCCTTAGGGCCAGTGACAGAAACGGCCCTGGGTCAACGGGGAGACAGACTCGCCCCACCAGAGCACCCCCTTGGAAGAGCCACCCCTAGCTGTGTCTGAAAATGGGCTGAGCCAGCTGGACTCAGGGGATGGAGAGCCGTTGACAGGAGGCTGGAGAAGGTCTGGGCCAATCCGCATGGCCTTCCTGGAGGAGGAGGCACCAGCTATGGCCGCAGGGGCTGCAGGGATGAGAGCATTTCCCAATCAACCAGGGTCGGCCAGGTGGCAACTGCAGGTGACAATGACACGTGTGGGCTGCCCAGCACAGCTGTTGGCCCCTGCCCTCCAAGAGGATGGTGCATGACGTCCGAAGTGAGAGGTCAGCATCACTCAGACCGAGGGCCAGGATCCCGGGACAGGACTGGCCGCTGCTCTGACACAGCGCTCCCTATCTGAGGGGCCTGGAGCACCGTCCTGGGCACTGCCAGACCCGGAGGCGGCCCAGCCAGCTGGGCAGGGGCCCCAGGCACAGAGGGTGCACAGGCTAAGACCCACACTCAGGCCCTGCCGTGTCCCAGCCGTGGGTCACCCAGGTGCACGGGAACGTTTTGTCTCAAGTTTTGCAGCCTCAGCCACACGCAGGCGTTCACACTTCGGAATCAGAGCAGCTGTCCCCAGCGATAGCCCAGCAACGACCATTTTTCATACTGACACTTGGAAAAAAATGTTCCACTTACATTTTGCCAAGCAAGGAGTTTGAACAACGGGGAACTTACTAATGAGACAACTGCCTCATGGGAGAGGCCGCTGGGCGGGGTAAGGGGTTGGGGTCCCTGAGCTCTGGGGCCTGGGTTTTCCTATCAACTGAGCCCAGACAAGGATACCTGGAGGGATGTGGGGGATAAGCAATTGTCATCACCAGACCACCCACCCCCCAATTCTGCTCAGTCCACACGGTGAGTGCAGATGCGCCCAGCCCTCCCTGGTGCACAGGGCAAGTCCCAGCACGGCCCTGTGGGGGACTCAGAGGACACGGGTCATCCCTGCAGGCAAGGCATTCTCTCTTCCGGGGAGCCACAGGCAATTTCTTCACTCTAAGAGGTGAGCCACCAGGGCTTCTCAAATGGCCATCCCAGGCCAGGTGACCTCTTCCTCCTCCCCAGCCCCGGCTGCCCGATGCCCCTCCCGCCAGCACCACAGGGCATGGCCTCCACAGGACCAGTCCTTGCTCTGCCAGAGCCAGGGCCACTGGGGGGATGCTGGTGGCAGGGGGGACACCCCACCTAGCAGGGCTTGAGTGTGGGGAGAAGCTATTGTCAGCTCTGGGGTGGACCCAGGAGGGGATAGTCAGAGCCCACCCATGACAGCCTGACACCTCCAGAGGATGACACGTGCCGTCGCAGGGAGAAGGGTCCAGAGCTCAGAACCTGCCCCCGAGCCCGGGAGCACTCACCAGGGGGCCCACTCACCCACTCTGCTGCCCTCCATGCCCCTGCCGGTGGGCTGCCGGGCAGGCGTGGTCTTGCCACCCTTGGGTACCGGCTCCTGCCCCTAGCCATGAGGACAGTGTTGCTGGCTCCTCCACTTGTGCCGTCCTGTGTCACCCCAGTCCTGGAGCCGGGAGTAGTGGGGCCCTGGGGCACCTGTAGTCGGGGCTGGCCGCCCACTCCCGAGTGTGCACACACACGAACATACGTGCCACACAGCTCTACCCCGCCTCCCAGGTCCCCTCCCCCAGCCACAGGGCTCTGTAGGGGCAGCAGGCAGGCGGGGGGCTCTCAGCAAGAGCAGAGCAGGCTCAGGGGGCCGCACACGGCCCACCCCACCCGTCCCCATCCAGGGCCACCCCGCCGCTCTCGCCCACCCGCCTGCGCGGCAGTCTGGAGCTGTCGGCCCCTGATGGAGTGCCTCCCATCCTGCCAGCTGCCACTCCCCAGGACGCTAACTGAGCAGGAAGACTGATGAGCACCCAGGCCCAGCACCCCGGAAACCCATCTTGATCCACCAACTGCTGCAGGCCCCCACCGTGCCCAGCACGGCCCCTCGCTGTACCCGTGTTCGCAATCCACGTGCCCAGCCCCAGGCTGTGGGAGCTAGATGGGGGGTGAGGGAGGGGCAGGCCAGGATGGGCACTCGTCAGGCGTGGGGGCTGGGAGAGAGCAGGTACCCAGCCCGGAGTAGTCCTGGGGAGACCTGGGGTGGGCAGAGACCCAGCTGAACCCTGGGCTTTCAGTGCCTTCCCCTCGCCTGGCCCCACTGACCCAGGGAACAGACAGGAATCAGGGTGGGCCCAGGTGTGAGTGAAGGAGCCTCCCTCGGCCTTTGCCTTCAGCAGCCCAGCCCCCGGCGAGCACACAGACCCCACCAGTGGAGGAACAGGATCCCCAGGGACCTAGGATAGGGGCTCCAGAGACACACGGGTCTCTTTCTTCATCTCCCGCCCACAGGGCCAGCCAGGCAATCACTTGTGAGGGTGCCAGCTGCGGCCTGGGCCGTGGCTTGCATCTTAAAGAGTTCAGCCCAGACAGGATGCTGGGTAGGCAGCCAGCCCCGACAACAGGCTCCCCAGGGCCCCACTACCCCCAGCTCCAGGACTGGGGTGCCCCAGGACGGCGCAAGTGGAGGAGCCTGCACCACCGTCATAGTCACGGGGTGCCCGCAGGCCGGCAGCCACCTACTAAGGGTCCCTCAGGAGGGTGGGAGCACAGACACATGGAGTCCTCTCCTTCACTCTCCAGGGCTGTGGGAACCTGTCCAGGCCTTTCTGGGGTTCCCCACCCTGTGGTGGTCCTCAGGTGCCCCCCGTTCGAGGCAGGAGTAGAGGCCGCTTGGAGAGGTGTAGAGGCAGCACTGGCATCCCTCCCACCCCACCCACCTGCCTGCAAAGCCGAGGGCACCAAGCACAGAGTAGGCACAGACCCCCAGGGTGCCACGCCAGGTCCTCACTCCAGATGGGTACAGGCAGGCAACGCCCACACACAGCCAGACCCATTCCCCACCAGGAGCCACTCCCAGGGCAGTGGAGATGCCTGGCATCCAGGCCCAGGGGTGTCTTCAGCCCCCAACTCTCACACCCCAGGGCTTGGCACAGGAACCCCCAAGTCCCCAACCACTGCACATGCTTCAGACCTGGAACCTAGGGTCCCAGCGCAGCCCTGGCCTGGGCCTCAGGTCTGATCCTGGCAGCAAAGAGGGCTCAGTGCCCCTTCAGGAATGCCAGCAAGGCCAGGTAGGGGTCCTCGTCCAGAAGTCATGAGTGGGGTGAGTGGAGGACGGCAGTGAGAACCAGTCCCACCCTCCTGCCCCACTGCTGGCCCCTGGGGTGGGGGAAGCAACAGCTCCAGGCCCACCTACAGGGTTCTCTCAAGGCCAGCCCTAGGTCAGGTGGGAGCCACCCTGACCTTTAACCCTGTGGCACTGCCCTCCCCCTCCAAGACCAGGTCCTGTGAAGCCACAGGGAAGGCGCTCCTGTGCCCGACTGAAAGCCATAACCCTCCCGCCAGCCATACACCCATGGCCCAGGGCTCTAGGCGTGGAAGGGGGCTGCCCTCAGTGGGGTTAGGCCAGACTCCTGTCCCTGCCTGGGGGCAACAATGGAGCCCAGGCTCCCCCGACTCCTCCTGCACCTCCTGGGTCCCACAGCCCCAGCCCTGGTCCCTATGTCCTGGGTGGCCCTCTGGCAGGAGCAAACTTCCATCCCCAACCCCGCTCATCCCCACAAAGGGACTGAAGCATCCCCAAGGAAAGGGGGTTCCTCCCCAGCAGCTCTCCTGGACCAAATGCCAGGGTTCTGAGAGGAAGCTGTTCCCGCCTGGCCTCCCCCAACCCACACCACGGGGGCCACAAGAACAGACACAGGCAACAGCCCACCCTCTCCTCGCCTCACACACGCGCCCCAGCCACAGAGTCAGGCCCCCAAGGCAGCACCCACGAAGACACGGGGGCCGGGAGCTCGTGCCATGGGCAGGACTGGATGGGCCCCCAGGGCCGGCTGCTGGGCTCTCTGTGCCCCAGGACTGACACGCAGCCTCCTGAGCCACCAGGTGCGTCAGCCCTCCAGGCCACGATGTCCTCAGCTCCATGAACACTCTAAGTCCCCAGTTCTCAGGAAACTGCTGGATAAACACTTCGCAGAGCCGGTGGTGGCAGCAGCTGGCAGGGTACCAGGCAGCACCGAGCTGCTTCTCCACGGCGAAGTGAGCCCAGCAGGCCTGGGGAGCGGGCGCCAGCTGACGGCAGCCACCTCGGTCCCCAACGCCGACACATCCATCGCCCTGACAGCTGCCGGGTGCCCATTTACCTTCCCCAGCACATTGAGCAGACGGCCCCGCTGACGGCAGCCCGTGAGGGGCCCGCAACCCACCCTCCCTGCCTGCCAGGGAGCCGCATGGCTCACCGCAAAGGGCCCGGCCCACCAGGCCTCTGCCCGGCCCGGGAGTCCACACCCCTTTACCAGCAGCCCTCGAATCCTGCAAACAACCAGGCTGGGGGCGGGGGCAGGGGAGGGGCCACGCAATGGAGGCCAGCTGACCCCACCCGGGTGGAGCCCCCAGGTCTGTGGGTGAAATACACCCATGCTCCTCCCAGCACAAGGAGCCCTTCTGCATGAGTAGAGGTGTCCATTCCTGACTGGCAGGGAGGGTGGACAGGGCTCATCATGCCCACCAGCTCCCTGCGGAAACTGACGCTTAGGGGAGGTGACCCTCAAGGCCACAGAGAGGCAGTTCACAGCCAGAGACCCCAGGTCCTGCTGCCCAGGCAGGAATCATAAGTTGACACAAACTGCAGGTTCTTCACAGCCTTCCGCTCCACCAGCAAGCAGGCCCAGCCTGACACGCACTCATCAGCAGGAACGTGGGTGCAGGCGGGGGGCACTGCTGTTGGCCCCTCCACCTCACTGAAGCACAGCTGGAGGTGCTGGGCCCCTCTTCCTGCCGCTCCAGGACAGCACCCGGCTCTCAGCTTTCCATTCTCCCGGGCTCTGCGGGGCTGGGGTACTGGACCTCCCTGGCGCTGCTCCTGACACCACCTGAGCCTGGCTGTCCTACCCACAGGCACTGCCCACCAACCACCCCTCGGGGCGGCAAAGACACCCCACCTGCCACACAGCCATCCATCACAGAGCCCACCTGGCAAATCCCGAGACCTTGTGGATCCGGCTGAGAGCCGTGTCCCTGTCCCCCACCTCATTTTTGGTGCCCCCAACCAAGCGCCACCGTGTCACGGCCCACCCGGCTTACCCAGGACCCCTGCAGATGAGGCTGCGGCCCCACCCTCTCCCCGAAACCCCAGCGGGCTTTGCCAGGTGCCCTCCACCTGCTGGGCTCCCAGGGCCCTCACCCTCACTGCCCACGTGGGAGGAAGCTGGGCATGAGGAAGGCACGCAGCGCCTGCCGCGAGGGAGGGCTGGCCACAGGGTCCCGCATGTACACGCCGCCCTCGGGAAAGGAAGTGGAAACAGACACAGGCGCCTGCTGGGGCTCGGCCGGGGCGCTCAGCCGTGCCCACACACTCCTCCTCCCTCCTCTCCCAGGCAGGGCCCCTGGCGGGTGAGACTCCAGTGCTGGCCTCCTAATCCAACACCCCAGGAAAAGTGCCTGCACTGGTGGGGGGACTGGAGCCCGGTGGTGGGGACCCCATCCTCCACACCAGCCACGGGAACCACCCCCCAGAGAGGGACCTTCATCCACCTCCCTACCACTGGCCTGCCCTTGTTTCTGCCCTAACTTGGAGCCACACCTGGGGCAGGAGGCCCCAGAGCACGGCCGGCTGAGAGCGTGCCTTCTGAGCCCTGGCTTCACCCCCACACCCAACCAAGCTCCTGCAGCTCCTCAGCTCCGCGCCCTACACCTGGTGGCTGTGTCCCTGGCCCCAGTCTGTGGGGAAGCCAGACAGTCTCTGGCCAGCGGAGGGGCCCCTCTGCATTCCCCAGGCCCAGGGAGCAGCTGCCTCCCTGCCAGGCTGGCCCAGGGGGTGTCTCCACCCCTGGGCTCCCACCAAGGCCACCACCCTCAAGGGCCCTGGAAAGCCCCACCCCTGAGTTGAACCACCAGCTGAAGGCCTGGGCAGGCAGCCTGCCAGGTTACAGGGTATGAGTGGGGTCTGCAATCACAGCGCCCCAAGGATCCCACCCCAAAGCCCCCAGCATTGGCAGCAGAGTCACCGACAAACTCCCAACCCCATCAATGCCAGTGTTTCTGAAATGTGAACTGATCATTTCTTAAGGTTCAAGGAACACACACCTGAAGGCAGCGTGGCGGGAAGGAACCCCGAGGGGGATGAGGAAGCTGGGGGCCTCAGGCTCGTCCAACGGCTCCATCCTGGCCTGGAGCCCCAGGGTCGGCTGCCAACCTGCCCAGGGCCCAGCCTCAGGCTGGGGGAACCTTCTCCTGAGGCCTTGGGACTGGGCCCAGGTGGTCCGAGCTGCAGGAGCAGCAGGCGTCTGCCCACCCACTGCGGGCTGGGGAGCAGGTCCAGAGCCACAGCCGCCAGGCTGCAGCACGGGAGGGCCCGAGGGCAGGGTGCTGGCCCCAAGCCGGGCCGGGTGTGCCCAGGCAGAGGGGACGCCAGCAGCGGCCACGCCAGTTCCCGCCGCTGGCCCTCCCCAGGACTTCTAGGAACCCGGCCTGATGCAACCCAGCCGAGCCGCCGCTGACAGCGGAAGGTGTGCAGGGCCTGGGCGCCGGCACAGGCGCTGAGCCTCCCACCTTCTGTCCCCTCCTTCCTGGCCTCAGTTTCCCGTTCCCCGGAGTCCGCCCCCACAGGGCATTCCCGCCCAGAGAGGGCCAGCAACCAAGAAGCTGATGGAGGAAGAGCCGCCCACTCAGGAACTGCCAGGCATGGGGCTGAGGTCCAGGGCTGGGGCCAGTGGTGACCTGGCACCCCCACTCAAGGCCACCTCAGCTTCCTCTTTTTTTGTTTTTGAAGAACTCAACGAGCTCCCAAAACAGGAACCTCCCCAATGCCGGCGGCCTCCACCACAGCCAGGCCATGACCTCCACCAGACTGTGCCTCCTGCCCCACACCCGGGTGGGTCTAGGGCTGTCGGGACTCCCACCCTCTGCCCAGCCCTCCCTGAAGGGGCCACTGGGGACCCTCAGTGCTCCCCCAGGGATGCGGAGCTTGGCACTAACCAGCAGAGCACCATAGGAGTCAGACTGAAGCCACTCAGACAGCCTGGGGCTGACCCTCAACTGACAGCCTGGGAAACTGAGGCCCAGGAGGAACAGACAGCTGTGGCCTGGAGCCCACAAGGTTCCCACAGGCTGAGGGGAGGTCCGTGCCCCTACTCAGGGTCCTGCCGGGGCCCTCATCCCAAGGGGTAAGGAGCAGCCTCCATCTATACACAATGAGCCCGGGGGACCCCCTAGCAGCTGATCTGAGTGGGCTTGGAGCCCCCCCCGACCCTCCTTCTCACCGGTGTTTACTCAGCAAAGCCAAGGCCTCCTCCAGGGTGAAAGGGAGTGGGCTGCGCCCCACCTCATACAGGGACCCCAGGACAAGCTGGCTGGCTGAGCGGCAGCTGGGGATACAGTGGGGGTCTGTCCACTCACCGACACGGAGTAACACGTGGGGTGAAGCCACCCTCTCCCGCCTCGGTGCCCACATGGGGACAGCCAGTGCCAGGACCTCAAGAAGCGGGGAGGGGGTGGGAAGAAGGCCCGGCCCAGGCACCTGCTTGGGGTCACGGACCCGCCTCCATACTCCCCACTGGGATGCCTGGGGCTAACTCAGCAGGAGCGGTTAGAGGCCTGGATTTCGGGGTCTGTGCCAGGCATGGGCCTGGGCTGGGGCACGGCAAGGACTCAGGTGTCCTGATGCTCCATGAGCTGCAGGAATACAAGGTCCCATGTTGCCCGGGCCCAGCCAGTCATGCAGATGCATGGCTTGGACACGCCTCTCACATGCACTCAGGAGCATCTGCCGCACAGACCCACAGACAGCTTCCCTCAATCCCGCCCACTCGGCCTTGGCCCGCCGGGTCACGGCCTGTCAAAGGTTGCCAGGCCTGCAGCTCTTCCCCAGGTCCCTCTCAGGTGGCAGGCAGCCCGAGGGAGTCCAAGAGGTGCCCCTGCGGCCAGCACCCACTCCCGGGCCAGGCCCAGGCCCAGGCCTTTCTCAACAGCCCAGAGACCCTCATCCTGGGCCCCGGTGTCCCAGCCACCCTCCTCTGCCCTCTCCTGACCCACCTGGTCCAGCCAAGTAGTCTAGGGAGACTCAGGAAGACAACTGCAAGTGGACAAGGACAGGACCCCAGGGCTGGAACAGGGCAGCTCTCTGTGGGGCCGGGCAGCAGCCAGGGTGGTGTGGGGCCCCAGGAGCACTGGGGCAAGTGGGCGAGGTGAGCAAGCTGCTGGAGGAGAGTCCCTCAAAAGAGCTGCCCAAGGAAGGAGACTGCAGGCGGAGTTCAGCCAGACCTGCGCCCTGGCCCGGGGCTGACTTCTTTAAACTGTCAAACTTCAAAAAGCAGGAGAGTTCACACAACAGAACAAATCTTTGAAGACACAAACATCTGAGTAGCACAGAGCCCACCAGGCCCAGCCACCGATGGCCGCAGCTGAGCTGCAGCTGCTTATCCTGGGACAGCCGACACGGGGGGACGTCCAGCCCCGTCCCTACAGGCCCTGCCAGCCTCCTCACCAGCCGTGCCCTCAGCAGCCTGAGCTCACCCTCCAGGAACCACCTCCCTGTTCGAAGTCAGGCCCAGAGGCCTCGCTTGAATCCAGCCACAGGTCCACACAAGCCTGGAGCTGGAACACCCGTGTCCCCATGCCAGGTCCCTTCCACCCCAGAAGCTCCTCTGACCCAGAGCACACACATCAGAACAAAGAGAAAGCAGCCTGGGCCACTCCTGAGACGACACCTGCCTCCCAAGGGCCTGAGGTCTGCAGACACTGCCACCCAGCCGCTCACACACAGGGCATACCCACCCCCACTCCTCTCGGGGGCCACAGCACCCCCGAAGGCACCATCATGCCATTCGTGGCCAGCCCAAGCAGCTGTGGTAGAACTGTCGCCTGGAAATTCAGCTGAGAACCAACATGCCCCAGGTCATGGCCGTGGGGAGTCCTGGCGAAGGAGACGCAGTCTGGGACAGCGCCCTAACCTGAGAGGAAGGGCCAGGAGCAGCAAAGCCATCTATAAGAGGCTGCGGCTGGGCCGGAGGACGGTCACCGCATCTCTCCCTCCTTCCCCACAGCCAGGCCTGAGCACTGTTAGGCAGGAGTGGGGTCCGCCCAGCACAGCCCTGCTGGGGACAGGGAGGCAGCTGGTGCCTCCAACCAGTGATGCAGGTGCGCTGGCCCTGCCAGCAGGATGGCAGGGCACATCTGCAACACACAGGGGACCCGGGGGGACAGGGAGTGGGAAAACGAGGCAGGCCCTGGAAGACAGGCTTTCCTCGGCCAGCAGGGCCGGCCTTGCAGGTGGGCACCCGCCTGCTCTTGGCAATAAGAGGGGCCGTGCCTGCCAAGGGCATATGTCACATCCAAGACGGGAGGAAGGGCCGCAGGGAGAGGTCCAGGACCCTCTCTCCTGGCCTGAGGCTGGGGGCCGGGCAACAGAGCCCGGAGGCTGCAGAGGCTGGCTGGACCCCAACTCAAGGACCCCACCAGCCATTCTCCACTCCACAAGGTCCCCCTCCCCCCACTGCACCCTGGTGTAGATGGGGAAACCGAGGCGTGAGGCGCTATATGAACTTGCCCCTGGTGGAGTGGCAAACAGGGCTCAAACCCGGCTCTTCGGACGCCCCACTGGGCCTGACATCCCGTCCCCGCCAGGCCCCTCCCGAAGGCCTGACCTGAGCAACAAACTGAACCTCACCCAGGCCTCAGACAAGTACCCCTGCCTGGGCCCAGCTGGCTGATGGGTGCCCCAGTAACTGGGCCTGGGCCCCTGGGCAGTCTAGGCCCTGGCATCTCCTGGGTCAGCCCTGAATCCAACAGTCCATCAACAAACAAACATTTGCCGAGGATGAGGAAGCAGTGGCCCCAAGCAGCAGGTGGCATGCGGGACACAGAGGGACAGGTAGGAGCAGGGGGTCCCCGACACCAGAGGGCTGTGAGGCAAGGCGACAGAGCACCTCCAGGCACAGGGAACAGGCCTCCTGGGGAAGAAGCAGGGACAGCGCGGGCGGGGGATGGAGAAGGTATGCTGGGCAGGAAGCCACGCCAGAAGCTCCCCAAGGACTGCAGCTCCTTGTCTCTGACTCCAGGCCCTGTGTGCCATCCTGGTAGCTGCCCACTCAAACACTCCAAACACACAGCTGACCACACCCCCTGAACTCCTGGCATCTCATCTCGGTCACTCCTTCACCCCACCCCCAGGCTCCTGTGGCTTCCAGGCCTGTTCTTCAGTGAGCTCCTACACATCCCACAATGCCCCATCTTGTGACACCCACTTTTGCCACACTTTCCCGTCTGTTCCAGCTGTGCCTGGGGTCTCCCCACTAGCCCATGTGACACCTATCTGCTAGAGGGTGTAAGTAAAGAGGGGTGGGCTGCTGGTATGAGATCACTACAACTTAAGAGGGAACAGGTCTGGAAAAAGAAGTCAGGAGGGGTGGACTGATCCCACGCTGGGGCAGGAGGTGACTGCCTCAGGTCCAGAGGACCTGGACCCGAACAGGAACTTGCCCGGCGGGACAGAGAAGCCAGACAGCCGTCCAGCCTCCTCTGCACCCCGCTGAGCATGCAGGGTGGGCGAGGCAGAAGGGCCAGCACAGGGTTGGAAGGGGTGGGGCTGTGGCCCCGGCTCCCATCCCACCAGTTCCTGGCCAGGCCCCTGAGCCAGCACCCCCTCCATGGGCTGCAAGGCCAGTGAGGAGGAGGACTCAGGAGCTTGGGGGCCTGGGCTCAGCCAGCTCTGCAGCTCCAAGGCAAACATGCCCTGTGCCCATGTGGTATGGATTCCTCCTACCCCCAAAACTCAGGCCTGAAGCAGGCACCAGGCCAAACCAAGCAGCCCTGCCCTGCCCTCAGGAGCCCTTGGGCAGTGCCCCGGGCCGCTAGCATGCCAGGCGCTGGAACAGCCCAGTGTCCTTGCGGCCTTCCAGGAAAGCCAGGAGAGAGGTTGGCAGCAGCTCCCCTGCCTGTGAGGGCCTGCACCAGGAAACCACTCCGATGGCCGGCCCTGCACGGGGCCTCATCCTCCCAGCCTCCCTAGGCCAGGCCCTCCAAGCTATGGGAAGACATGGGGCCCCAGATACTCACCCTAGGCCAGCCGCGAGCCCCAGGGGGGGCAGCCTGTCCCACCCAGCAGGCCTGGGCACAGGCACTCAGACCCTGCGGGCACCCCCGTCCCTCCGTCCCCAGGCCCAGCCCCGGCACTGACCTCGTTTGTGCAGCCAGCCCTCCTTCACAATAGCCACGTCGCTCATGGTGCCCGAGGCGCCCTCGACGCTCCCGCGCTCCTCAGGCCAGTGATCCCCGAGCCCAGCTGACCTGGCCACAGCCTCTGGGAGAAGTAAAGGAAGCTTTGTGTGAGGCCATGCCTGGCCAAGGGCAGCTCCTCGCCCCACATGAGCCCGAGACCCACCGCACCTGCCTTCCCAGGGACGCTGCCATCCCTCTAAGAGGGCTCTCTGACCCCCATGTGCGGGCCTGCCTTACCTCTCCCCAAAACACTCGGGCTGCCGAGTGTAAAATCCATGTAACTGAACACAGTTTCCCGGACCTGCTGTGCCTCTCCTCAGCCTAGGCTCGGAGCCCCGGGCCCCTGCCGCCGCCACCATCCCCGACAGCCAGGCCCTGAGAGCTGCTGCCTTGCTTACCTCCCCATTCCCACCTCCCCCTGCCTTTAGACAAATCACCTCCATCCCCAAAAGACCTTCCCAGCCTCCCTAACCTGCTGCACCAGCTGACAGGCTGCCTCCTCCAGGCAGCCCCTTTCACCATCTTGGCCCAGGCTGGCTCAGCCTTCCCTAAGCCCCTGGTGACAGATGGCCCCGTTTGCTCTCCCTGTCTGTGGTGTTCCTCCCCATGGATCCTGGGACAGAGCACAGGGCTCCTCCCTGCTCCCCAGACTAGGAAAGCAAAGACACTAAGACATGAAGAAGGCAGGACCAGGATGCTGCTGGCGCAAACCGGAGCCCAGAGCCCTCCAGGGCAATCCCAAAATCCTCCCGGGAGAAACCCCAGGCCCCTCCTAAACCACAGTGCCCCTGTAGGTCTGAATCTGGTTCATTCATTTGACCAATGTGTACCGGGCGTTGTGCCAGGCCCACTGCTGGGCGCTGGAGAATGAGAGGTTCAGACAAGTCCGTCAGTGAGGGGCACCCAGTCCAGGGTGGTTATAGACCCGTAATTACAGCAGTTGGGAGGCAGCAAGTAAGTGAAGGAGCACTGGCCAGTGCCCTCCAGCAGTGCCCACCTGCAGTGCCCACCAGCCAGCCCTCACCTGAGCACACTTTGGCCATTGATCCTGTATGGCTTCTTCACTTCCCCTCTGATAGATGAACTCCTAGGCATCCCTCAAAACCCAGTTCCCACACCACCAACTCCAAGCATCCCCAGAAACAGCATGTGGCATGCTCTTCCTGTGAACAGTCTTCTGCTACCCTTCCAGAGGGGCCTTCCTGAGGGGAGGAGGGTCCTCTCTGGGACCTCTAGGCCAGGCAGAGACCCCTGGCGACCTCTGTGGAATGGATCCCAACATGGGTCTTTCCACAGCCAGCCTAGATGCTCTCCCTCCCACCAGGCCACCTTTCTGTCCTCCTGAGGCACCGGCTGGAAACCCAGAGGGTTGCTTTGCACTGATGGTCTCAAGCTAAATTTAGAATGGCGGGAAGGCCCACTGCTTTGTGTCTAATGCCAAGACAGGGAAGACCACACCTTGCCCAAAGAGGGAAGTGCCGCAAGTCGCAAGTGCTCAGCAGGACGGAAAAGCAGGCCAGACCCCAGGACGGCACCGCAGGACTCCGAGGGCTGAGCTCCTGAGCGGGCCAGCCTCGGGCACAGGGGGCTCTGACGACACCGAGTGGGCGTGGCCTGGAGGCAGAGGGCTGGACTCAAAGGCCTCTGGATGTCCCCCACCCCCAGCCCGCCCGGGCCGGAGCCCCTCCAAGGCCTGCTGCTGACAGAGTCAGACAGCTGTCCAGAGCCATGTGTAAAAATACATCTGCGCACACACAGGGGGTGCACGTCTGCACAGAAACGTGTACGCCAGGCCGGCACAGGGCTGCCTGTGGGGGCGGAGGGACCCCGACGTCCACAGCCTGTGTACCTGCCTTTACCGTAAGCACATGTTCTTGCTACTATTATTATTAAGATCACAACTTAAAAATAAAACTACTCTGTTCCGAAAGGTCTCCTCCGTCTGCCTCCAGAACCCTGGTGTGAAGTCCACACGGTGGGAGCGGGAGCAGGCCCGCACGAGGCGCTCCGCCCTCTGCGTGGATGCGGGGCTCGAAGCGGTCCAGAGCAGCCGCCCGGGTTGAGGCTGAGCGACCCAGGAGTGAATGCGGGGCGGGCTCTGGCCACGGGGCGGGGGTCCAAGCCCACCCGCTCACCACAGCGGCACTCAGGGGCCGCCCCGCCAGGACCAAGCTCGCCAGCGCCCCGGGATACTCGATCGGAGGGGCGAGCCCCAGCTCCCTCCAGCCCCCCACCTCTGGGATGGGCGGGCAGGACCTCCAGGGCCCACCCGAGACAGGAAGCAGTTCCGGGGCCCGTGAGGGTCACAGTCCTTTGTGGCTGGCCTGGGTACCCCGCCACCGCAGACAACTTTCTGTCCGTGGGAGATGAAGTCTCCTTCCGGGGCCCTCCCACAAACCTGAAGGCCGGCCGGGGCGAGCCTTTCTCCCAACCCCCGGGCACCTCCGCCGGCCGGCGGCCTCGCTGGCCCCGCGCCCGGGGAGCCCCACGGCCCGCAGGGGCGCCCCGAGCCCGAGCCCCAGGCCTGGCAGTGCCCCTCGTCCCGGGCCCCGGCCTCGCCCGGCGGAGCGGCCTCCCCAAGGTCACGCGGGAGGCCGGGGCCGGCAACCTGCGCCCCCGGCGCCCGGCGTGGAGCCGCCCTCCCGCGGCCGGGCCCGCGCGCCCTCCCCGCCCAGGCCGCTCGGCCACTTCCTGCTCCCGCTCCTCCATTCCGGCGGCGCCGCGGCCCAACCGGCCGCGAACAAAGCAGCCCGGCCCGCGGGGAGGAAGTCCGGGCCCGGGCGGCCGCGGCGGGAGCGCACTCACCGGGCAGCCGCGTCCGGGCGCGAGCGCGGGCCTAGCCGGGCCGCGGCCTCCGGCACCCGCCGCTCCGCATCCCCGCGGGCCGGGCTGGGCGGGGCCGGGCTGGAGGCCGCGGCGGGCGGGTGTTGCTCGAGGCCGGGCCTCGCGTGCCGCCGCCGCCCGGTGCCCGGCGCTCGGTGCTCGGCCGCCTGATCGCGTCCTCCGGGCCGCGCTGGCTGCGCTGGGCCAGCCGCCCGCCGCGCTCGGTCCTGCCGCCGCCTCCGGCCCGCCCTCTCCCCGCCCCGCGCCCGGAGCCGCCCGCCCACATCCGCCTCCGCCGCCCGGGGGGCCCCCACCGCGCGGCCCGCGGCTAAGGCGGAGTGCGCCCGGGGAGCGCGCGGCGGGGCGGAGGGGCGGCCCCTGCGGCCTGGGGCCCGGGGCTGGGCTGGACGGCTAACGGAGCCCGGCCGCCAGCCAGCCCGGCCGGGGCCACGCCCTCTCTGGCCTCAGTTTCCCTAGCTATAAAGTGACCCGGCGCTTCTGGGCTCACTCTGCCGTGACCCCACTAGGACGGGCCCGAGACCGGTCAGGAAGGAATCCCGGACTTCCGCCTCCACTGCCGGGGGTGGATTAGGTTGACTTGAAGGCTGTGCCCCACGTGTGCGCTGCCCCACTCTTGGGGGCGTGGAGGGGAGGCTGAGAGTGTTCTAAAAGGCCCAATCCCGGGACCTTGTGCCTCTGGGGAAATGCGGGAGGGTACCAGGACGGCAGGTCAGCTGGAGTGGGCTTCCAAGGAGCAGGAAGGCTCGGAGGGGACTCAAGCGTTCACCTAGGCGCCAACAGCTACACTCGCAAAAGGGGGGCTTGGCTGGGGTCTGGGAGAAGAGGGGCACACCTTGCTTGGGTCCCATCTTGAGCTGGGAGCAGACACCAGCCAGAGGAGGGGTGGTGTCTAGGATGGGCTGTGACGGCTGAAAGCCAGGACCCTCCCCTCTGGATGGACTTGGTGGGGCCCGAAACCCAGTCGGAGGTCCACTGGGAGGCAGATGGCCCCGTATGGAGTGAGTGAGACACAGACCCCTTTCTCCTGCACACTCACAGGACACTGCGGGTGACTCCCACCCGACCCCTTCCTAGCCAGAAGTTCCTCCAACAACTGCCCCTCCCCCATTCCAGAGGCCCAGAGTTCATAATAACCCTTTTGTAAAAGTGGGACTCTTGTGAGTTACCTTCCTGAGGCTGCTAAGTATTGGAGTGGGGGAGCATTTTTATTTTCAGCCAGAGCGAGTTCAGCTGGCGGTGGAGACGGGTGGCAGAGGAAATGCAGACAGAGGCAGCAGGTTCGGCCCTGAGCGCTCAGGACAGAGTCTGCAGCCAAAACCGGGGCTCCATCCCTGCCTCCTGGGGCTGACCGAGAGGACACTCCTTAAAGGACTCTCTCAGGCCAGGCGCGGTGGCTCACACCTGTAATTCCAGCACTTTGGGAGGCTGAGGCAGGCAGATAATGAGGTCAGGAGTTTGAGACCATCCTGTCCAACATGCTGAAACCCCATCTCTACTAAAAATACAAAAAAGTAGCCAGGTGAGGTGGCACGTGCCTGTAATCCCAGCTACTCGGGAGGCTGAGGCAGGAGAATTGCTTGAACTTAGGAGGTGTAGCTTGTAGTGAGCAGAGATCTCACCACTGTACTCCAGGCTGGGCGATGGAGCAAGCCTCAGTCGAAAGAGAGAAAGAAAAGGAAGGAAGGAGGGAAGGAAGTGAGGAAGAGAGGAAGGGAGTGAGGGAGGGAAAAGGAAGGAAGGAAGGGAGAAAAGGAAGGAGGAAGGGGGGAATGAGGGAGGGCAGGAGGGAAGGAAGGAAGAAAAAGAAAGAAAAGAAAACTCTCCCCATGCATGGGGGCACTCGCTCCTCAGGCAGGGGACTCCCCATTCCTGCCTCTCCCCTGGGCACCTCTGCTCCTTCACAGCTCAGACTTTGTAACCCCAGGAAAGGCCCTACCTCGAGGGGGCCAAGTCAGACGCCCAGTGGTCTGTGCCACCTGAATAAAATGCCTGACCCACGGGTTGCCCCCAGAGCCTGGCTGGTGTCTGTCTCTCACCCAGCAAACCTGCACCATGGGCCACCTGGGGCTCCCTCTGGGAAGGTCACACCTGCCCATTGCTCCCCCAGGAAGAGTTCCTGGTATCCACCCACCATCCTGGGCTCTGCCATGCAAGGATGGAGGAGGGAGTTCAGGGAGGAAGCAGAGGATGAGAGGGCCGGGAGATGGGGCCAGCAAGTGACCAAGGGTAGGGGATGTGGGAGACAGCAGGGTACCCTCACATGGAAAAGGCAAGCTGTTCTTGAAATGGTGGGACCTGCTTATTCTACACTGGCTGTCTCCAAGGAGGCCTCCCAGCCTTCCCAGCCGGGTGCCCTGGTACCCACTGGTGCCTGCAACCCACTGTGGGCCCCATGTTCCAGTCCTGTCTTCGTCTTGGCATGAGCTGCCCTCCCCAAAGACAGGGATCTCCCCGTGGGCAGGGCCAGCCCCCTCTCCTCTGGCCTTCCGGAGTGAAAGCAGAGTCCTCTCTTCAAGAGCACCCCCTCGCACACCCCAGACAGAATGGCCAGGAGAGGCCCCAGCCCCACGGCTGCTGCTGGGACTGCTGAGGCGCTCCACGGCCAGATGTTTCCAACGAAAACTGCTGCACCAGGGGCGGCCCGCTCAGGGGCTCAGGGGCCTCCTGCCCTGTCACCTTCTACAGCTGCTGGCCGGGGGCAGGACTCAAGGGCCCTGGGTTGTGTAGGGCCCAGCAGCAGCTGCAGGGCGGGGCCTCAGGAGAGCTCCCAGGCCAGATGGCTGCTTGTGTCTGGAGAGGGCCCGCCTGAGCCACCACCACCACCGAGACGGTGGCTGTGTGCCGGTGTCCTGTCATTCCTGCGCTTGAGACCAGCCAGCCACAGGGGCTCTGAGATGGCAGGCTGGCCAGGCTCCCAGCACCAACTCAGAGCTGCCTGGGACAGCCCCCTCCCGAATCAGTGTGGGGCAGGAGGGACTTGAACACAGACCCTCCTACCTGAGAGGTACAAGGAGCTTCTCTCCCACTGTCCCCTCCCCGTCCTCTACCCCTTTCCTAGCTGAGCCGCACCTTCCAGGTCCTACCCCAGGCTCCTGCAGGCAGCATCCTGACCCTCCCTGTGTACCACAACCCCCTCAAGTGTCCCAGGCTCTCTTGTCGAGCAGCCAGGCAGGTCAGGCTGAGGTGCTTGCTCCCAGCCTGGAGTGGGGAGCGTCAGCCTGTGGCCCACAACCCCAGCATGGCAGGCCACCCCACCTGCTCTGAAGGCTCAGGGGCTGCAGGTGTGGGCAGACAGGGCTGGACTGTTGCCACAGAAGATTCAGGATTAGGGATTGTGGGAGCATCAGTTACCACTCAGAGAGGCAACTGTCATGCATTCACTCAACAAACATTTACCAAACACCCACTTTGCATCCAGCCAACTTTTAAGCACCAAGTGAACAAAGCAGCTCATTCCCTTTCGGCGGGAGATGGGGCATCCCTCAACATCCCTCAATCACAGAACACCGGGACGTGCTGGAGGGGAGGGGAGGCAGTCCAAGGGGTTGGGAGGGAGCTTAGCTAAGCTGTGCAGGACTGAGGAGTGGGGTCTGAGCAGAGACAGGATTTAAGAGAAGCCATTGAAGAGTTCTTTGGGGAAGAGCATTCCAGAGCCTGAGAGCTTGCTGAGTGCCTGGGCCTGTAGTTAATTTTCACAAAGACCCCGGGATGCCGTCTGATTCCCATTTTGCAGATGAAGATTATTGAGGTTCAAAGAGGTTAAGGGTTTGGTCCTGCTCAAGGCTCGGAGGGGCCGGGGCAGGGCTCTGATCCAGGCAGGGCCAGAAGGGAGCAGTCACATCTAGGTTCACCCTTAACTTATCTGAATTCAGCTATTCCTGCTGGTGGCTGGGGCATTATTTAAATGGGTGGAGGGAAGGGGCTTGGCCTTCCTCAGGAAGGGGTCCTCAGGGTGGACAGCCGGAGGTGATGGGAGCCAGGGCTCTGCTGTCCCTAAGCTGGTCTCAGTGGCTGTGAGTGCAGTGTGATTCCAGGGGTCCAAGCTTTGGTTGCCAGGTTTAGGAAATAAAAACGCAGGACATCCGGTGAAACAAGGAATGATATTTAGTATAACAACGCGGCCTGCCTTCCCAGACCGCAGAACCTACTGTGGGCTCCAGCCCTCCTGCACACACACACCCGGCCAGGTTCTGTCCTTTGTCATCCCGCCCCTCTTCCAGCACCACCCCCAGCCCACTGCACAGCCTTGGCTGGGGTGACTCCGCCACCACCTCCTCCACTGCCCGGGCTGCAAGGCAGTGCAGGAGACTGGCTGAATTCGAATCCAGGGACTTGCTGCCTGATACATGGCCCTGGGTACCTTACCTAACCTCTCTCACCAAAAAGGTATAAAAATAAGAGCATCTAGTTAATGGGACCGTTGTGAAGATGATCCGGTGGTCTAGGGTAACTTCAAACCTGCTCAGTCAAGGGCGGCCCAGGTTATGCCCCTGGGAAAAGGCTCCACCTGCCGGGGAGGGACCCTAACCCCGCCAAACACACTCTCCACTTCTCTGTCGATTTCCCTCTCCCAGAACCAGATGTCCCCCTCAGGTGGTTTCAATGCTTCTTTGCCCTGGAACACTCCTCTCCACTCTTCCCTACCCCACTTCCATGCCAGCCCCTGGCCCGAGTCTCCTGTTTGAACTCGTTCCTGCCTGCCCTGGGCTCCGGAGGGCTTCCCACTCCCTCCGCTATGGCATTTGCCCCCCATCCCACCATGTCTGCTGGGAGGTGCCCGCTTTCCGTGCCTCTCTGCGCTGGGTGCCCCATAGACGCTGGGCTGGGTCTGTGGAGAGGGTGGAAGTCCCCGATTCAGGATCGAGATCCTGTTTGAATGTTTAGAAGAGGGTCCCAGATGAATTAAATTCAAAAGGAGGCTTTCAAGGAAGAAGGAAGTGTCATCTTTGTGAAATGAACGAGTCGCCATCCACGCACCCTCTAACCCCATCCCAAGGCCGGCGCCCTGCGAGGTGGCGGGAGGCCGGGGTCCCGGGTGTGCCCTGGGTTGACTGCCCAACAAGGGCCGGGATTGAAGCGGACCCTCGAAAGTGTTTCCTTTGCAGACAGGCGCAGTAAGGACCCCATGCCGGGAGAGGCTGGGAGGTGGGGGACCCAGGCCAACTAGGCAAGTATCGCGAGAGACCCCCAGCCCCCGCGCAGTGCCCTTAACCCCCCTTTTACCCTAACGCCCCCGCTGGCTGCGCGCGGTGCCCGGCCGGGTGGGGCAGACAGGGGAGCGGGGCGAGGGTGACCTCAGCGGTTCCGCCGCTCCGGGAAGTCGCTCGGCCCGCCTCCTCCGGCCCCAGCTCCGAGTTTCGCTCTCTCCGGGGCGGGGCGAGCGGCGGGCGGCGCTGGGCCAGCCAAGTTGGAGCGCGCCCCGCCCGGCGCCCTCCCCGTCCCCGCGCCCTCGCGGCCGGGGCGCGCCACCCGCAGCTCCACGCGCGCCGGGGCCGCACTGGGGAGGGCGCGCGGCCGGGCGGCGACCGGAGAAGAGCTCGGGGTGGCGGAGGTGAGCGCGGGGGGCGGGCTCCCGGCTCCGCCCGCCCCGCCCGCCGGCCCGCTCCCCGCGGCCGCGCTGCCATAAATGGGGCCGGCGGCGGCGGCAGCTGGTGGGCCGGGCGGCAGCTGGAGGCGGCGCGGAGGTGCGGAGGCGCGGGGCGGGCGGCGGAGGCGCAGCCACCGGGGCGTCAGGGACGCCGGGAGCGGGCGGGCGGCCGCCCGGGAGTGAAGTTCAGGAGCGCCCGGGCGGGGACGCGCGCAGGTTTGCGCCTCTCACGTCCCTGCGCCCGAGTCCCGGGACCCGCCCCCGCGTCGGAGCCGCTACTGTTTACTTTCGATCGAGTTTTTCCTGCTCGGGGCAGGTGCCCGCGGCGGCTCTGGACCGGCGGTTGGCGCGTCACTCCCGCGCTGCCTGCCGCCGGGAAGGGTGCTCCGCGGGCGTCTCCAGGCGCGCTGACAGGCGTTCCCATTTGTGCCCAGGTGATGACGGCGGCGGCATGGAGTTCCCCGAGCACGGCGGACGGCTGCTGGGCCGCCTGAGGCAGCAGCGCGAGCTGGGCTTCCTGTGCGATTGCACCGTGCTGGTGGGCGACGCGCGCTTCCCGGCCCACCGTGCCGTGCTGGCCGCGTGCAGCGTCTACTTCCATCTCTTCTACAGGGATCGGCCCGCGGGCAGTCGCGACACGGTGCGGCTTAACGGCGACATCGTCACGGCGCCCGCCTTCGGCCGCCTACTGGACTTCATGTACGAGGGCCGCCTGGACCTGCGCAGCCTGCCTGTCGAGGACGTCCTGGCGGCCGCCAGCTACCTGCACATGTATGACATCGTCAAGGTCTGCAAGGGCAGGCTCCGGGAGAAGGACCGAAGGCTGGACCCGGGGAACCCTGCCCCTGGGGCAGAGCGTGCTCAGCCACCGTGCACCTGGCCTGTCTGGACCACTGACCTCTGCCCAGCTGCCCAGAAGGCCAAGCTCCCCCCATTTGGGGTCAAGGCTGCCCTCCCTCCTCGAGCATCTGGGCCTCCTTCCTGCCAGGTCCCAGAAGAGTCAGACCAGGCCCTGGACCTGTCACTGAAGCCTGGCCCAAGGCAGGAGCGGGTCCACCCACCCTGCATCTTCCCGGCACCCCTCTGCGGCCGGATGCAACCAGGGGTCCAGCCACTGGTGAAGGATGAGCGGGACTCACTGTCTGAACAGGAAGACAGGAGCAGCTCTAGGAGCCCCCACAGCCCCCCGAAGCCACCTCCTGTTCCTGCAGCCAAGGACCTGGTGGTGGGCTTGCGGCCGCTACCTGTCAGCGGGGAGGGCAGCCGGGAGCTGGAGCTGGAGCTGGAGCTGCATGCAGGGCGGGTGGCAAGTGAGGACGAGCTGGGGCCTGGCGGGCCCCTCTGCATCTGCCCGCTGTGCAGCAAGCTGTTCCCCAGCTCCCACACGCTGCAGCTGCACCTCAGCGCCCACTTCCGTGAGCGGGACAGCACACGAACCCGGCTCTCCCCGGACGGCACGGCACCCACCTGCCCGCTCTGCGGGAAGACCTTCTCGTGCACATACACGCTGAAGAGGCATGAGCGGACACACTCGGGTGAGAAGCCCTACACGTGTGTGCAGTGTGGCAAAAGTTTTCAGTATTCCCACAACCTGAGCCGGCACGCCGTGGTGCACACTCGCGAGAAGCCGCATGCCTGCCGGTGGTGTGAGCGCCGGTTCACGCAGTCTGGGGACCTGTACCGCCACGTCCGCAAGTTTCACTGTGGCTTCATCAAGTCCCTTCTGGTGTGATGCCTCCCTGCGGATCCTGAGGGTGCGGTGGAAGGGAAGGGATGGGGCCCTCCCAGGTGGGACAACAGCATGGGGTGTGAAGCCTGGCCAGGTGGAAGTCCCAGCTCAGGCTGGATGGCTCAACCCGCCTGGCAGAGAGCATGCTGCCACCTCCTGGAACTTGGCCTTAGACTCGGGTGACTTGGGCAGCCCTCCTCCCACCTTGCCTGTCCTTCGCCCTCACTGCCCAGCTCATTCCAGCCCCCAGGCTTCCTCTCCCGTCCCCTCCAGCCAAGTTCTGTGGGGTGTCCAGCCAGCACATGGCCCTGCCCTGGTTTCTCCGTGTGAGATGACACATCCACCTCCCATCTGGGACTTTCCTGATCACCTCTCTGGCAGGCTTCGGGAGGTCTTCTTGAGCCTGGCCCCTCACTAGGTGAATTATTCACATGTCAGAAAAGTTGGTGTGTGTCCTGATGGGGTGCTGGGAGGAAACAGGACACTCCTGGGGGGCAGCAGCAGGAACCCCTGCCAGGAAGGCCTGGGGCACACTGAGTGCCAGCAGGGGCCATCTGGGCACAGCTGGTGTCTGGGGGGTGGGGTGCAGCCCCAGCAGGGATCCTAAGGCAGCAGGGGTAGCCAGCTAGAAGCTGAGTGGCTTTGGCGTCATTATCTCTCGGGTGGGACGTGAGTCCATGGGAGCGTGCAGTCATGACTATGCTGTAACTTTGGTCAGAGAGTGGGAATTTGGAACTGGATTCTTTTTGCTTTTTCTTTCCTCCTTTTTTCTTTTTTTCTTTTTCTTTTCTTTTCTTTTTTTTTTTTTTTTTTTTTTTTTTTTTTGATATGGAGTTTTGGTCTTGTTTCCCAGGCTGGAGTGCAATAGCCCAATCTTGGCTCACTGCAACTTCACCTCCCGAGTTCAAGTGATTCTCCTACCTCACCCTCCCATGTAGCTGGGATTACAGGCACGCACCACCATGCCCAGCTAATTTTGTATTTTTAGTAGAGGCGAGGTTTCTCCATGTTGGTCAGGTTGGTCTCAAACTCCTGACTTCAGGTGATCCGTCCGCCTCCACCTCCCAACGTGCTGGGATTATAGGTGTGAGCCACGGCACCCCGCCAAGAACTGGATTCGAGACCCAGAAGGAGCCTCCCGAGGTGTCCAGATGTCTGCTGGTGGCTGCCCAGCCACGTGCTTCCCTGCTTGAGTGCAGGTCTACGAAGTCTCTGGGCATCCCCAGAGTGGGGCCTGGGCCACTGTGGGCCTCACTTTGAAGGTCACTCTACCCGCTAGGGGTCTCCCTGGAGCTGTGGGCACTGCCATGCACTGACTGAGAAGGGGCCAAAGGTTGCCCTGTTTGCCAGGAGCGGGGTTTGTGGGCCTTTTCCTGGGTGAGGTGTGGGTGAAAGTGGCCATGGCAGCAGGGGTAAGGGCAGGCGAGGAGTGGGAGTCACAGCACCCCAGCCTCCATCCGCAGCCTTGGGAGGCTAATGCTCCAATCATGAGTAGAATGTGAGGACCACGCCCCTTGTACCCCCTTGTACATGTCACTGGTTCAGGTCGTGCCCTGCTTTGCCCACCTAATCACGAAGCAGATCTTGCCACCAGAACCTCACTGGCCTCTGGGGGTCAGCAGGTGCAGAGTCACATGGATGCCTGGAGACCACCTGGGCTGTTTCCTCTGACCGGCAACGGCCTTGATGACAGAGTCCAGCCAAGTCTACCTTTTTTCTCTTCTCCTGACAACACTGGATGTCATATTTATTCGTCAGCCTGGTCTGGAGTGAATGACCACCCCCAGCGCATCTCCCACTTGCCCTGGGCTCCTGGTATGCTGGGTGCCAGCCTGGGAGCCCAGCACCTCTGGGTGATGTCCCAGCCTCAGATGCCCTGGATGGCTTTGGTCTTGAGACAGGTGGGGGTGGGGCCCTGCTTCTGATTGTCCTGGGCCCCAGCCCCACCTCTGCAAGAGTTCAATGTGATGTGCTCCATAATCGTGTGTGTGTGTGTGTGTGTGTGTGTGTGTGTGTGTGTGTGTCTAGCATATGGCAAGGCCCAAACCAAGCCGGTGCCCCGCAGATGGGCAGCCACACTGCCGCCCAAGCACAGAGGTGTGGCTGAGGCACTGGTCCCCCCAGTGGTTTCCATGGGGGAAGGACTTCCCTTTGCTGGGTGGGCAGCCTGCCCTGAGCTCTCTATCAACACTGGATTTGTTGTCTTCTGCACAGCTACTGTGAAGAGACTGTAAGAAGTGGTCGGTTTTATTTTAACTGACAGTTGGGACGAAATATATACATGTACATATATTTAAGACACTAATTGTGTGGAAGAGTAGTAGAGGCCTATGTAGATGCAAGGCAAGCGGAGTCAGCAGTAGGGAGTCTCCTGGGTCAGCCCAGCACCTGTGGGTGCTCTGGCCCTGCGGGTGGGGACAGCTCCAGGCTAATCCTGGAAGACAATTGTTGGTGCACAGCGCCTAGGAGGTGTGGGAATTGGTGCTGTCTTCCTCTTTTCAGGTCATGGTGACAGTAATAAAGCCCACCTCTGGTGGAAATGGCAATGACTATTCCTGGGGACGGATGGGGACTCCCAGGTGCCACCACATGCTCATGCTGCTGGGTGGGGGAGACTGGGACAGGGCTGAGGGCAGGTGGCACCCTCCCTTTCTCCAGGTTTGTCCCTGACTGCCAGCATTTGGGGGAGCGGGTCCAGGGAGGCACAGGACACAGGCTAGCTTGGCAGGGGAAGCCAGAGTGACTTCTTGCCCTGGGGAAGGAGGCTGGACCCTGGAGGAAAGCTGAGAGCCTGGGATGCCGTGGCCCTCCCCACCACCCTACGCCCATGGCCTCCTGTGGGTGGGAGAAGGTACAGCAATTTCTAGAGCCTTGTGGCAGGCTGGGCTGGGCTCTGGGCTGATGAGGCTGGGGTGGGCAGTGCCACTCCTCCTCCTCTGCCCCGCTCCCTCTGGAGGCCCTGCAGGGGGTCATCAGCCCTGAGCCTCCCCCTGGAGGGAGCACAGCCTTCTTTTCCAGGCCAGCTGGGGCAGGGCCTCCACATATGCTATAAGCTTCAACAAAGTGCCACCTTGGCTTGAGAAGAGCCAGGGTAACCCCCAGGCCCAGGACAGGGTTGGGACGGTGCTGGCCAAAGGGTCCCCAAGGTCAGGCTGCACTGGTATGCAAGGGCCTCCACTCCTGGGCCAGCTCCTGCCATTTTCCCAGTCCTGACCCCAAATGTGGATCCTTCCTTCTGGGAGGTGGTGCTGGCTCCTCCCCTACCCCTTCTGTGTCCACCCTGCCTCCTGCTGAGCCTGGCCCAGGGCCCTGTCCTGCAGGGAGGCCTTGTCATGTTCCCAGTTGGGCCCATGACTCAGCCCAGGCCTTCTCAGCCCAGAGGAGGAGGCTGTTTCTATGCCAACCAGGCAGGAAAGGAGGATGGTCTGCTGTCTCCTAGGGGGCGTGGGGCTTCCTGGGGCCCCTCCGGCCTGCCCAGCTCTGCCACACTGTGCTTACAACTCAGCTGACTGCTGGAGCTGTTGCCAAAGCTTTCAGTTCCACTCCTGACCAGAGTGGGACTCCTGGCACCCTACTTGAAGGCCATCCAGCTGGCTTCCTTGGCTGGATGGTAAACTGAGGCACATGGAAGGGACCAGTACTGCCCACGGTCCCAGAGCCAGTTGGTGGCAAATCCAGGACTTCTTCCACAAACTCCAGGTACCTCAAGCTGTCTGCTCACAGTGCTGGGCACAGGGCCTCAACGCTGTCAGAGGCACAGTGGCAAGTTGGGGCAGCAAGGACGAGGCCAGAGGGAAGGAGAGGGTTAGACTCTGTGGAGAAGGAATCCCAGCAGGCTCCCCAGGAAGGGTGAACTCTCAGGAGCCTTCGAGTGGACAATATGAACACAGGCACCAGGCACGGGCCAGCCCCCAACAGAGGCCCAGTCACGTCAGCCCAGGTGCGTGGACGCCACCCTGGGGAAGCTGCCTTGCAAGTAGGAAGCAGGAGAGTCGGCAGCTTTGGCCCCTCCCTCCCTCCACCTCCCCAGCTCCTGCCACTTCCCAACACACCTGGTCTTACCTCTTCCCAGTGTTCCTAAATGACACTGAGTCCTTCCCAGTGTGGGGGCTCCACTCCACAGACACCCCTGGGGACCCTGACGACAAAGCCGGTGCAGGTATGGCTCCAACCCCTGCTGTCCCAGCTCTCGGGAGTGAACTCCAAGCCCCCAAGACCTCTCTGCCCTAGTCTTCTATGACTTCTCTCCTCCCCGCCTCAGTCCCATCTTCACTGAGCACATCCCACACTGTCATCATGGTCATCATCACCACCCCGCCCCATGGAAACACAACTGTCGCCTCTACCATCAGTATCACCTCCACCATCACATCACCTCCACTTCCACCAGCATCACCACCATCACCTTCACTTCCACTACCTCTTCCATCACCATCACCTCCACGTCCACTAGCACCATCACTAACTCCTCCACCTCCACCATCGCCTCCACCTCCAGCATCATTTCCACTACATCCATTACCTCCACCTCTACCATCACCCTCACATCCACCATCACCTCCATCACCATCACTACCTCCTTCACTTCCACCATTGCCTCCACCTCCAGCATCATTTCCACTACATCCATCACCTCCACCTCTACCATCACCGTCACAGCCATCATCACCTCCAGCACCTCCTCCATCACCATCACTACCTCCTCCACCTCCATCACCTCCACCTCCAGTACCTTACCTCCACCTTCACCACTGTTACCTCCATCACCTCCACCTCTGCCATTATCTCCAATTCTACCATCACCTGCAACACCTTCACCTCTACCATCACCTTCACATCCACTATCACCTCCACCTCCTCCATTGCTATCACCTCCACCTCCACTACCATCATCACTATCTCCACCTCCACCATAGCCTCCACTTCCATCATTGCCTCCACTTCCACCATCATCACCTCCACCTCTACCATCACCTCCACTTTCACATTGCCTCCACCTCCAGCACTCCACTATTACCTCCACCATCACCTCCACTTTCACATCACCTCCACCTCCAGCACTCCACTATTACCTCCACCATCACCTCCACCTCCATCACCTGCACCTTCACCATCACCTCCACCTCCACTTTCACCATTGCCTCCACTCCACTATTACCTCTACCATCACCTCCACCTCCATCTTCATCACCTCCACCTCTACCATCACCTCCACATCCACCACTCTTCCACCATCACAACCATCATCTCCACCTCTACCATCACCTCCACCTCTACCGTTGCCTTCACCATCATTTATACCTCCACCATCATCACCTTCACCTCTACCATCGCCTCCACCTCCACCATTGCCTTCACCATCACTTATACCTCCACCACCATCGCCTCCACCTCCTCCATCACCTCCACCTCCACCATTGCCTTCACCATCACCTCCACTATCTCTTCCACCCCCACTGTAGCCTCCATCTCTACCACCATCACCTCCACCTCCAACTCCGCCTCCACCACCATTACCTGCACCACCATCACTTCCACCTCTATCTCCACCTCACCACCACCACCACCACCTTTATGGAAGATCGCCACAGAAATTGAGCCAACTCTAGGTGAGCTTCCAGGCTGAGGAAGTAGGACTCGATTATGTTCAAGCTGAGAAGTGGTTGGAGAAAGGGGTGGTATCTGCCCTCCTCACTCAGTGAAGCTTCAATATCTGCACTTCCCTTTTCTGTAGCCCTCAAGTTTCAGGATTTTTATTTTTTGAAACAGGGTCTTGTGTCGACCAGGTCTGGTCTTGAACTCCTGGACTCAAGCGACCCTCCCGACTCAGCCTCCTGAATAGCTAGGATTCTAAGCATGAGCCAAGAGGCCTGGCTAGTTCCAGGGTATTTTCTGTTTCCTTGCACCTCCACCCTTTTGCTTCTACCCTTCCATATACACAAGAAGACAAGTGTGCATCTCTGTGAGAGTAGGTCTGTACCCTTCTGCACACACACCCGCCGATGCCTCTGAACACAGCATAGAAGGAAGGTCTCTCCTGCAAGTCCTGGGACTTCCATGGCACACAGGACCACCAGTGCCTGCCCCATCAGCCCTGTCTTGTGCTTGTAACCATGTTACTTCCCTTCTTTGGCATCAGTGTTCTTGCCTGTGAAATGGGAATGGCAGACAACTGTTGATGGGTGAATAGGGTAACATCCACACTAAGTGTTGGCAGCATTGCTGCTGACAAATGCAACACCTGCCTGCCTCCCTCTGGGGCCATTGCCAGGTCAGAAGGGAGCCAAGGGTGAGGAGCCTTTGGCACCAAGGCCATACAGAGTGTCCCCAGACTCCCTGGGTGCCAGCTGTGCTTGAGCATTGCTGATAAGTAGTTTGTGGACCTCTGCAATTGGGCCCTAGCCTGGCTCTGTTCCCCTCCTCCAGCCAGCCTCTTGTTCCGCCTCCCCCTCCACTTCCTCCACACCCCTTCGCCTCCAGCTGTTGCAGAGGGTGGTGCGGTACACCATGGCAGTGAGGAGTCCAGGGACAGCAGCCTGGAGGGCCGGGCTGTTGCCGACACAGGCTGGCAGCAGCAGAAAATGCTGCCTCCAGAGCATGTGCCAGAGCCTGTGCCTGAGGCAGAGGGTGGCCGTTCAGAGAGGTCCCAGGCCACGGAGAACCATCACCTGCCAGGCAGGGGTGATTGAGTGCTGAGGCTGCTGCTGGCCCAGTTATAGCCCTGGTATCAGAGGTGTCAGTGGATCTGGGGAAGGGCCAGAGACTCTCCTCCCTCCGTGGAACTCTCCTGGTTTTGTTTCCACTAATTTAAGCAAAGTCTGAAGTCAAGACACCCCTTTCCTTGCCTTCTGAAGCAGATGCTGGGGTGTGGTTTTTGTTTCTTTATTGGCTGCAGCAGTTGGCTCTGGCTGTCATAATAATGTACCACAGACAGGGTGGCTTGAATGACACTGTCTCACAGGTCTCAAGGTATCTGCAGGGTTGCTTCCTCCTGAGCCCTCTCTCCTCAGCTTGCAAAGAGCGGTCTTCTCCCTGCAGCCTCATGTGGTCTTCCCTCTGTGTGTATCTTGATCTTTTTTTTTTTTAGTTTCACTCGTTGCACAGGCTGGAGTACAATGGCACAATCTCAGCTCACTGCAACCTTCGCCTCCCAGGTTCATGCAATTCTCCTGCCTCAGCCTCCCGAGCAGCCTGGATTACAGGCATTTGCCATCATGCCCAGCTAATTATGTATTTTTAGTAGAGACAGGGTTTCACCATGTTGGTCAGGCTGGTCTTGAACTTCCAATTTAGGTGATCCACCGGCCTTGGCCTCCCAAAGTGTTGGGATTACAGGCATGAGCCACCACACCTAGTCCCCTTCACGCTCGTTATCCTTGACATGAGCCGCCCCCACTGCCCCCCTGCAGACTGTTCCCCTGCAGAAGTCCACCTGCCCCAACAGGTCAGGAAGGAAGGTCGGGGTATCCCTGGCCCCCTCCCACTTACCCAGGCCTGGCTCTCCGGAGACTCACACCCTCTTCTCCTCCTCCTTTCCGTGGGGCTCTTGACCCACCCCCACCTCCCCCTCATTTGCTGAAGGCTGCAGCTCTGAGCACCCCATCTCCTCATCTCCCATCCCACCAGCCCTCCACTCCCGGGTCTGCAGTCTGTCCCGGGTCATCTGAGTCTGAGCTTCAGGCATCCTCGCTCACGACACAAGCTCCTATTTTCCTGTTTCCTCATCAAGCAGGTAATTTCTCTATATAGTAATGTCTTCAATTCATAGTTTTCCATTTCTTGACCTTGCCACCTTCCGGCCATCTGTCTCTGCCCCCTCCTGCCTGCCTCTCAACTCAACACTTGGTCATTGTTAGATTGACCCCCAGATCCTGCCTTGAGCCCTTACCTCCTTTTCTGTCAAACTACTTCCCAAGACCCAACCTGGATGAACCCACACATTCCCTTCACTGCGCAGGTCACAGAAAAGGAAGGGTAAGCACTCCACACATCATTTGTAATAAATATCATTTTAACAAGTAAACCCGCCCCCCAGGGAGCAATACTGGAGCAGCCTGGGTAGACTGACCGCACATGGATAACAAAGATAGATTCTGAATAAAAATAGACATGTTAAAAAAAACTGGAAGGCACTGAGAGCGGGTGAGGCAGGCAGAAGCTGGAGAGGAGGCTGCCCTTGGAAACAAACTGTGGCAGGTAAGGTCTGTGTGTTTGTGGCAACATACTTGATAGACATTACACAAGCAAGTTACACAAATGGCTGGTAAACACGTAAAAAAGGGCTCGATATCATTAGTCACAGGGAAATGTAACTCAAAATCACACTGAGAGGCCGGTCACGGTGGCTCGTACCTGTAATCCCAGCACTTTGGGAGGCCAAGACGAGCAGATCACCTGAGGTCAGGAGTTGGGAGACCGGCCTGACCAACACGGTAAAACCCTGTCTCTACCAAAAATACAAAAATTAGCTGGGCGTGGTGGCAGGTGCCTGTAGTCTCAGTTACTCAGGAGGCTGAGGAAGAAGAATCGCTTGATCCCAGGAGGTGGAGGTTGTAGTGAGCTGGGATCGTGCCACAGCACTCCAGCCTGAGTGAAACTCCGTCTCAAAAAAAAAAAAAAAAGGTCCCACACCAAGGCCAGTCATAATGGGTCACGCCTATAATCCCAACACTTTGGGAGGCCCGGGTGGGAGGATTGCTTGAACACAGGAGTTCAAGACCAGCCTGGCAAACATAGTGAGACCCTGTCTCTACAAAATGTAAAAAATTAGCTGGGTGTGGTGGTGCATACTGGTAGTCCCAGCTACTCAGGAGGCTGAAGTGGGAGACTGCTTGTGCCTGGGGGGTTCAAGGCTACAGTGAACCATGATTGTACCACTGCACTACAGCCTGGGTGACAGAGAGACCCTGCCACAAAACAAAATCCGACCACAAGGTATCACTACACACGAGCTCTGCAGACTGACACCAAGCACTGTTAACATGTCAACAGGCACCTGTCACCTGACCTGAGGATTCTACCCTCAGGTGTCACCCAGAAAACAGGTGAAACCTGTGACCACAAAGGATATGTCCTCTAATGCTCCTAGGAGCCTCCTCTTTGTTACCAAAAAGCTGGAAACAACCTCCATGCCCACCCACAGGAGAAGGGACAGACCAAGTGCAGAATATTCATACAATGGGATCTTATGCATGGATGAAAGAGCTGAGCTGGTGGTGCACAAGATGGGATGAAGCTCCCTGAGTGGAGGGAGAGAAGCCTGGTGCAAGAGTGTCTACTGCTGAGTCCTCACAGAGGCACTTCATCCACTGCGGAAAAAGATGGGACCAGCAGCTGCCTCAAGGTAAGATCATGAGCAGGGACTGGGAGGGAGGGACACAAAGGAACTTCTGGGGTGATGGACACGATTAGATTTCTATTGCAGGAGGGGCGGGGGAGGGGAGGGCATTACACAGGTGCAGCCATTTGTCAGAATTTAGTTAAGATTCGTGCATTTCGGCTGGGAATGGTGGCTCACGCCTGTAATCTCAGCACTTTGGGAGGCTGAGGCGGGCAGATCACCTGAGGTCAGGAGTTTGAGACCAGCCTGGCCAACACGTCTCTACTAAAAACGCAAAAATTAGCTGGGCTTGGTGGTGGGCACCTGTAATCCCAGCTATTCGGGAGGCTGAAGCAGAAGAATCGCTTGAACCAGGAAAGCAGAGGTTGCAGTGAGCTGAGATCATGCCACAACACTCCATCCTAGGCGACAGACTCAGTCTCAAAAAAAAAAAAAAAATGATTCGTGCATTTCGATGTATGTATGATTTTTTTGAGACAGAGTCTGGCTGGAGTGCAATAGTGCGGTCTTGGCTCACTACAACCTCCGCCTCCCGGGTTCACGTGATTCTTCTGCCTCAGCCTCCCAAGTAGCTGGGACTACAGGCACCCACCACCACACCCGGCTAATTTTTGTATTTTTACCAAAATTTGTATTTCATTTACTAGAGTTTCACTACTTGGGCCAGGCTTGTCTCTAACCGCTGAACTCGTGATCTGACCACCTAGGCCTCCCAGAGTGCTGGGATTACAGGCGTCAGGCACCGTCCCAGGCCAGAAACTTCTTTGACCCTTTTATTCCCAAACAGCTGCATTGAATTTCGTGGCACCATCATCCATTTAACTGTCTCCTGGCGATGAGCACCTGCTGTTTCCAAACTGTTGCCATTATAAACAACGCTGGGCCGGGTGCGGTGGCTTCTGCCTGTAATCTTAGCACTTTGGGAGGCCGAGGTGGGTGGATCACTTGAGGTCAGGCGTTCAAGACCAGCCTGGCCAACACAGTGAAACCCCATCTTTAAAACAACAACAACAACAACAACGCTGGAACCACTAACCCAGAACATGCATCCAGGGGCACACAAGCAGGAATCCAGGCATAAATTCCCAGGAGTGAGCTTGCCGTGTCCATGGGCAAAAGCACCGGCCATTCCCTCAGAGGGTGCCAACTTCCTTCTACAGCGCATGCACCACCCCCACTTCCCTGACACCCACTTCCCTGAACCTTGCCATGCTATCAAACTTGGATTTTTCCAAATCTGATAGATAAGAAACGGTATCTCACCGCCATTTAATGTGCACTTCTCTTATTCTGAATGGGATTCAGCGCTTTGTGCCCACGTTCACGGTCATTTGCGTGGATCTCTGCTCACGTCCTTTACCACGTTCCTGCTGAGTTCGTCCACTCCAATGTTGCAGAATTCACCCATTTTTTCCCTAGCATTTTTGTGACTTTTACTTTTGTTATTTTTTGTCTTTTTTGTCTGTGGTACAGGGTCCATGTACGGATCTAACCGTATCACGATCCGAATGGGCCACGCCACTTACCACCCCTGCTGACTGGGGAGCAAATCTGACGTCTACGCTCCCTGACGTGCGGAGGTGTGTCCCCTCCCTGGCCGTGTCTGCATTCGTCAGCAGCCACGCTACGCGGCTGGACCAAGCGGGGCATCAGAACGGGTTTTATTTTATGTTTTTTGAGACAGAGTCTCGCTCCTCCAGCTGTCTCCTCCGGGAGCGGCAGCGCCGCAGGAAACCCGGTCTTCCCTCTGGGCGGTCACGGCCATCTCTCGCGAGCCCCCTGACTGCCGCCGCCCGCCGGAGCCCCCCTAGAGTCCCGCCCGCGCAGCTCCCACGCCGCAGCCCTGGGCCGCCCCCTTCTCCGGCCTCGGCTCCCAAGGCCGCATCCCCGTGCCGGCTCCCGGGCCTCCCCGCCTTCCCACCGCGGCCTGCATCCCTCTACTTCCTTTCTCTGGAGGAGCTGGCAGTGGGCTGCTCCTCCCACCTGCCTCCTCCGAGCTGATGCCGAAGCCGTAGGGATGCGACGAAGGCGGCCTGCCACGGAGCAGCCAGACGCGCCCCCCGACATCCCGACTGCGGAGACCCGGCGGGCGGGCGGGACCCGATGGCCGCGCCTGCGCACCCAGTCTCTGCGCTCGCCGGTCACGTGGGGCCGCGAGTGGCGCCGATCCCGGAAGCGCGAGCAGTGTGGGAGCCGGGTTCCGCCGGGGCCGGGACGCCGCGTGCCGACTTCCGCGTAGTCGCCTTCCGGTCCCGAAAAGCGGGCCGCGAGCACGGGCGCCGCCAGCGGTTTCCGAGCCTTTGTGTCGCGAGGCTACGCTTCACGTGGAGCGGTCCGCGCCCTCGGCGGGCCTCCCTGCCGGTGTCTGGCGCCGTTACTGACGCCGAGGCGTGAACGCGGAGCCGGCCCGAAGGGGCCGTTGTCCCGGACGCCGAGTCCACCCAGCCTGGCCGCCGGGCCGGGCGGAGGGGACCCGCCTCCCTCCCGGAGGGCTGCCAGCTTCTGAGGCCTCCCGCCCCGTGGAGCCCCCCTGCCGCCCTGCGGCGCTGCCCCTCCATCCTGCGGCGACCGTCGGCCGTGTTCCCTGCGCCTTGCCCACGCCTTGGTGACACGGCCGGGGCGTGCTCCTGCCCGGCCTCGGCATCGCCCAGCGGAGTTCGCGCTGCCCACTGTGCCAGGCCTCTGGAGAGGAGCCGTCCACCTGCCTGGCCGGGCGGGCCCAGCTTTAGAAAGACCTTCCTGGTTTTGTCTGCTGGGTGGGCCGACCCTGGCCCTCAGCCCAGGCTTGGGCTGGGCATTACGGTGAGGCGAGCGGCCGCATGATGCCCAGGTGGAATGTGCATTGTTCTCCAGGGTGGCAGAGGTGGTTTCGAGGCATCAGTGGGATGGGGGAGGACCCTGACCCCGTCTCAGAAGGTCAGGACACGCCGGGTCTAGGGGAAAAATATCACGACTTAGAGGGCTGGGAGGGTGTGGTTTGGTGCAAATCTGGGAATTCCTCAACAGTTCCACTTCCCTAATCCAGCTAACAGTTAACAACTTCCTACAGGCTGACACCTCAGGAATAAGCTCCTTCACCTTCCTGCGTTCTATTTATTCTCTCCCCGTGTGTGTGTGTGTGTGTGTGTGTGTGTGTGTGTGTGTGTGTATGTGTATTTATTTATTTATTTATTTATTTATTTATTGTTTTTGAGATGGAGTCTTGCTCTGTCGCCCAGGTTGGAGTGCAGTGGCACGATCCTGACTCACCAAAAACTCTGCCTCCTGGGTTTAAGCAATTCTCCCGCCTCAGCCTCCCTAGTAGCTGGGATTACAAGTGCCTGCCACCACGCCCGGCTAATTTTTACATTTTTAGTAGAGACTGGGTTTCACCATTTTGGCCACGCTGGTATCGAACTCCTGACCTCAAGTGATCCACCCACCTCAGCCTCCCAAAGTGCTGGGATCACAGGCTTTTTTCCTTTTGACATGGAATTTCACTGTTGCCCAGACTGGAGTCAGCTCACTGCAACCTCCACCTCCTGCGTTCCAATGATTCGCATGTCTCAGCCTCCAACTACATCTGGCTAATTTTTGTATTTTTAGTAGAGATGGGATTTCGCCATGTTGGCCAAACTGGTCTCGAACTCCTAGCCTCAAGTGATCTGCCCAACTCAGCCTCCTGAAGTGCTGGGATTATAGGCATGAGCTGCCATGCCCAGCCTCCTCCAATTATTTCTAAAAAGCAAGTTTAATCATATAATTCATTTGCTTAAAACCTAGGCCAGGTTTGGCTCCCATGTATAATCCCAGCACTTTGGGAGGCTGAGGCAGGAGGATCACTTGAACGCAGGAGTTGGAGACCAGACAGGGTTGGCAACATAGCACCCATCTCTAAAAAATAAATAAGGCTGGGCGTAGTGGCTCACACCTGTAATCCAAGCACTTTGGAGGCCAAGGCCGGTGGATCACCTGAGGTCGGGAGTTCAAGACCAGCCTGACCAACATGGTGAAGCCCCATCTTTAAAAAATAAATAAATAAATAAAAACTTTGTTAACTATAGGATAAATACGTAGATGGATAATGTATCAGTTAGAAGCACTTTTGGCTTCACAGCAGAAACTCCAACAAGTGTGGTGATTTGAACCAATAAGGGACTTGTTTTTCTCCCGTAACAGGAATCCTGGAGGTAGCTGTGGCTGGCATTACTTCAACAGCCCAGTGGTATCAGGGCCAGCACTTCTGCAATTCTGTGACTTTCCCTCATGGTCACAAGAGGATCGCCACAGCTCCAGACATCACACCATGTTCTGGCTGTAAGAACGGGGAAATGATAGTTACAGAGATGTTTGCCTCTTATCATGAAAACAAAATTCTCAGAGGCTCCCGAGTCAGATTCTACCTACATCTCACTGGCCAGAAGCAAGTCATGTGCCCAGTGCTGCTGTGAAGCTTGGAGAAGTTGGCACTAAGCATTTCCAGTGTCTGTAGAGAACAGGAGTCGGGAAGACAAGCTCGGAGTTAATTGTGACGATGGATATCTGTCATTGGGGCCACCCACCATCTTTTGAATATCTTCTGTACATTTCGATAGTTCTCTCAAGGGGAATTCTGTCATTCCCACTTAGAACTCAGGATTTCCTTGGTCTGCCCCTCTTTGCCGATAGGGGAGATGAGGCAAAGGCTGCCATGCCGGCGCACCCAGGGGCTGACTGGTGGGGCAACCATTTTTCTAGATATGGTCCTGGCAAACCAGACAGCATATTTCTGGAGTTCACACTGGTTGTGTCAACCTCCTGCTACAGCAGAACCACAGCTGCCGCCAAGCCCTACTCAGACCAGTTCTGGTAGGGGTCCTGCCGTTGTTCCCAGAAAGCCCGATCTGTGAGCCATCCTACAACTTTTCAGAAATCTCATTTCTACTTAAACCAGCCAGAGTGGATTCAATTATTTGTACTTGTTATGAATCGAATTCTTTCCCCAAAAAAGCTATGGTGAAGCCCTAACCCCCCGTACCTGTGAGTATGGCCTTATTTAGGAATAGGAATGTAATTGATTACACATGAATAATCAAGTTAAGATGAGGTTGTATGGGTGGGCCCTAAGCCAATAGGGCCACTGTTCTTATAAGAAGAGGGAACTTGACACAGAGACATGAGGAAGGCCATGTGCATTAGAGTTCTCCAGATACACAGAACCAATACATTTATGAGAGAAGAGTCACTATAGGGGTCGACTCGTGATTGTGGAGGCTGAGCAGTCCCATGATCTGTTGCCTGCATGCCGAAGAAACAAGACAGCCATGGTGTCATTAGTCTGAGGCCAAGGCCCGAGGGGAGGAGAAGATGGCTGTCCCAGCTCAAACAGAAGCAAATTCTTCTTCCACGTTTTTGTCCTTTTCAGGTCCTCCGATTGGACGGCGCTCGCCCACCCTGGCGAGGGTGAGCCTTCTAAATCAGTCTACCATACTAATTGGAGTGCCAGCCGGCTTCTCCTGGAAACGCCCTCACAGACACGCCTAGAAACCACATGGACCAGCTATGTGGGGATCCCCTTGCCCAGTCAAGTTGACGTAAAATTAACCATCGACCACGTGACAACTGAGGCAGAGCTTGAAGCGCTGCAGCTTCCAGCCAAGGAAGGTAGGACCGTAGCCACACCAGAAGCTGTGCGGAGGGAGAGCAGTGCGGGAGGGTCCCCCCAGCCTTCTGAGGGAGCACAGCCCTGCGACACCTTGCCGTCCGGCCTCTAGAGCTGTGCGAATGTATTTTTGCCATTTGCAGCACTCAATTTGTGGTCCTATGTGGTGGAACCCCAGCTCAGCCCCCATCACAGTGTTTGGGCAAGTGGGAGGGAGAAGGGCAGACAAGCAACCCGATTCCACAGTTGGGTTTTGCTTAATGATGCGATCCCCATTTTCTAAAGAGAGATCCGACCAAGGGCCCAGGCTTCTACCCCTGGGCTTTCAAGAAAGTGACAGAATCTACGTGGCTTAGCCTGGCGCAGTGGCTCAGGCCTGTAATCCTAGCACTTTGGGAGGCCCAGCAGGGTGTTTGAGACCTGCCTTGCCAACGTGGTAAAACCCCATCTCAACCAAAAATACAAAACTCAGCTGGGTGTGGAGGCACATGCCTATAATTCCAGCTACCCAGGAGGCTGAGGCAGGAAAATCACTCAAACCCAGGAGGCAGAGGTTGTAGTGAGCCGAGATTGCATCACTGCACTCCAGCCGGGCGACTGAGTGAGACACTATCTCAAAAAAAAAAAAAAAAAAAGAAGGTACACCACCCCAGCAGCCTCATGTCACACCCTCCCCTGGCCTGGCTGCAGGAGGGGAGGGAGTTCAGAGCCCACAGCCTGACAGGCACAATGCAGTAATTCCCACCCCTGTCACCCCTGAATCGGTGAGGGTGTGCATTTGAAATGCTTGCAGGTGAGGACTCCAGCATCTCACTCCCCAGCTGGGAGCCCCCAGACTACATTCCCTGCAGACAGCCCTGCTGTCCCACTGGGAGCAGAGCGATTCTCAGCGGGCTGGGCTCATTGTCTCTGAAGGTAGGCTGTCCAGTTGAACGTGGAGATGATGCCCACCACCCTGGGTATTTCCAAATGCAGGAGCCTGTGAGCAGCAGGCACCAAACTGGTAAGGAGGTAGGCAGGGTAGCAGACCTTAGGTAAGAATGCCCTGGGTGGGGCCTGCAGGATCTGGCGCTCCCTCCTGCAAGGTGCGGGTAAGGGTCAGGGAACAGACCAGGGGCCAAGGTGCCCAGAGACCAGCCATGTGAGGGAGCTGCCCCTACCCCATGCCCGAGCAGGGTGGGAGAAACCAGGGTTCCTGCCCTCAGCAGATTCACTGTGAGGCTGCGAGGTTTGAGAGTCAGGGCCCCTCCCCTTCATGGGCCTTTCTCAGGTTCCTGGGAGGGACCCCAGAAATGTACTTGGAGAGTCATGTGACTTAAAGAATTTACATATCTTAAATAAATAAGTATCTCTCTACATCTCTCTCCATATCATCTATCTATAGCCTGCCAGGGCTGCCCAAACAAAATACTATAGCCTGGGCAGCTTAAACAATGGAAATTATTTTATTTTGAGACAGGGTCTTACCCTGTTGCCCAGGCTGGAATGCAGTCGTGCGACCTCAGCTCACTGCAACCTTCACCTCCTGGGTTCAGGTGGTTCTCCCACCTTACCCTCTCTGGTAGCTGGGACTACAGGCGTCCGCCACTGTACTCGGCTAGTTTTTGGGTTTTTTGGTAGAGACAGGGTTTCACCATGTTGACCAGGCTGGTCTCGAACTCCTGACCTCAGGTGATCCACCTGCCTCAGTCTCCCAAAGTTCTGGGATTACAGGCGTGAGCCACCAAGGCTGGCCAACAGTGGAAATTTATTTTCACAGTTCTGGCCACCAGAAGTCTGAAATGGGGTGTCAGCAGGGGTGGGTTCTCCAGAGGCCCCTCTCCTTGGCTTCTAGATGCCGTCTTCTCCCGTGTCTTCAAGTGGTCTTCCCTGTGTATGTCCCAATCTCCTCTGTGAGGGCACCCATCAGATGGGATCAGGGACCTCATACTCTAGTGACCTTACTGAAACTTGATTACCTCTGAAAAGACCCCATCTCGAAATACAGTCACATTCTGAGAGACAGAGGTTAGGACTTCAACATATGAATTGGTGAGGGCAGAGACACAATTTAGCCAAAAGCAAACAAAGAAATAAAATATTTCTATATTAAAATATACACTCACGCGTGTGTGTGTGTGTGTGTGTGTGTGTCCTTGTACTTTAAGGAGGAGCCTACAAAATGTGCTTGTTAAATTCTGCAAACCTTCCTATGCCTCTGCCTGGATCCCAGCAGAGCGAGGACCCCATGGGCACTGCAGGGCAGGTATGGCTCTAGGGGCAGCGCCTGAGCAGGGAGGGGTGGCGAGCAAGGCCTCAGCAGCCTCCCGTCTTTCAGTCTCCTGCCGGCAGCTCCACTGGCCACTTCCTGCAGGAGCTGGTGGGAAGGGGGTGATGTCCCAGGCAGAGCACAGCACTGGGCAGCCAACGGAGGATCACGGCACAGCCCACCTTTGCACTTCGCATCCTGTCCTCCGTGACTGTCCTTCACTGAGAAAGAATTTCTCACCTCAAACGGGAGAAACCAGGGCGGCACTTCCCACGGAAATCGGAATTGTGTTTCAGCCACGACTAATCCTTCCTTACAGGTCTCAGGAAAGGAGAGGATCGAAGGAAATGGTAAACTCACCTGCAATACGCTGAGTGCGGGAATAGACGCTCCCGCTGCGGCTGGCCCAGTCCTCATCCCTGAACCATGGGGGTTCTCCCTGAGATGTGTCAGAACCCCAGCCTGACGTCCAAGCTCTGCCCACTGCCCACCACAAAGAGCCACCACATGAGCCTGACGTGTGCATGCAGCGGTGTTGTCCACCGGGGAAGGAGACCCCAGGGAACAGCCTGCCATCTGAGAAGCAGGCTTAGGCCTGTGTGGGCAGGAATTCTGGGGTTTCCAGCAACCTAGAGGGAAGGGGCTAGGTGGTGAGGGGGCGTGTCCCTTGAGCTGGCGGAGGCCAGCACGAGGCACTCTACCCCATGGGCCTCAGGACAGAGGCTGAGCTCCTGGGTCAGCGCAGTGCTGGCCACCACTCTCCATACCGCAGGAGCAGTCGGGCCCGCGTGGGTGAGCACAGCTCTGGCGTCTGTGTGCTATGGCTGCTGTAAGGAGGTGCCGGCAGTGGGGCATCAACAGCAGCAGCATGTGGTCCCACAGTTCTGGCGGCTCCAGCTATCGATGGGGCTGGTTCCTTCTGGGGCAGTGGCAGGGAAGCTGGCCTCTCCTCCACTCTCTAGGAGTTTGCTGGCCATCTTTGCTGTTCCTTGGCTGGTGGAGGCAGCGCCCCAATCTCTGCCCAAATCTTCACATGGCTTCTCCCAGGGAGCCGTGTCTTTATAAGGACACAGTCGCACAGGAATAGGGGCCTGCACTCCCGGGATGACTCATCCTAACTTAATGAGTCACATCTGCAATGACCCTATTTCCAAACAACGCCCCATTCTGAGGTCCTGGGGGTTAGGCCTTCGACATGTGAATTGGTGGGGGGACACCAACCCACAACAGCTTCAGTCTCCCCACAAGTCCCATGCACTCCCTCCTCTGCTACGCCTAGGCTGGGGTCTCTACCAGACACCTCGACCTGAGACCTCACTCGGGCCAGCTCTGGGCCTCCTGGCTGGCTGTGGGAGCTGCCCTAGTCTTCCACTGAGCTTTGTTAGGGGACGTGAGAATGTTAAGTGGTGCCCCAGAATCCCTGGGTTTTGACATAGTGCTGCCACCACCTGAGGCAGCACTCCCACCTTCCTGCAGAGATCTCTCCAAAGAGATTCCTCCTCAGAGAACCCTGGCCAGCGTGGCTCTCTTGTCCAGTGGTCAGCTCTGCAGCAAGAGGCCCCGTGGCAGGAGGGCATCTCTGCTCCTGAGTAGGGGAAGCAGACCCACATTCCCCTGAAGACCGGGCGGCAGGACTGCCACTCCTGTGACCCCACCGTACCAGAATGGGAAAGAAAAATCCTTCAGTAGCTGATTAGCCATCACAGCCACCCTGTGGAAGGACTGTGGGGGTGAGGCAAGGCCGTGACTGGCATCCGTCCATCGACGGAAGGCCTCTCACAGGCGTGGCTATCTCCGCTTCTGCATGCTGGCGGTAGGGAAATGGCCTCCTTGGTCAGTCCCAGGTTAGGGGGCTGTTCTGCCTCCCACAGGCCTGCGTCTCAGTGTTCAGGGGTGCAGTCTCCCCACTGGAGCCATTCCATCAGTCTGGCTGGCTGCTTGCTTCTGGGTGAAGGGCATGGAGTGAGACCAGGGGAATTGATGGACACAAGCTTATTGCCACGCTGGGTTTCCTCCGAAACAAGGCCCTGGATTGCAAGTGTCATTTGTGGAATCCCAAGGCAGTGAAGGCGGCCAAGGGTGGCATGCTGGTGGGAGGACCCTGAGAGGACCCATCCCGGCAAGGACTGGCTCTTGATGGAAGGCACGTGGTGTGCTCTGCCTGCTTCCCGGAGGCTGGCCGCCCTCCCCACAGGGGGGTTCCATACTGGGGCTCAGACACAGTCCTTGCTGTTGGGAAGATGGGCGCCCAGCTGTCCATGCTGCAGGAAGGGTCTGGTGGAGGTAAACAGGCCATGGAGCCAGTGTGGCCACCATGCCTGTGGCCTTGGCCACTTTGTGCAAGGACAGCAGAGGTGTGGCAAGACTGTGACATGTCTGTCCACAGAAGGCCTCTCTGGTTTTGAGCCCCTCCTCTGCAGCGGATACTTCCTGCATTTTTGTGGATTACAAATGTCTTCAGCCCCTGCCCTTTCAAGCAGCTCCTTAGCTTCCCTCCCCTGTTCACAGAGCCCTCTCCTGCCTGTGAGCTAGGCCTGATCAACGGCAATCTGTCCTCTGGGCCCTCCCTTTCCTCCGGGTGAAGTGTTGCTGGACATCTGACCCCCCCTGAGATGGCCCCTCCCTGTCTTCCAGGCCATCCCTGTGCAGCTGTCTGTGCAGGCTGTGGCACCAGTTCACCACACAGGCCCCCGCAGGTGAACCGGTTTGGTGTCTGCTTTCTCTTCCGTGAATGGGCCGGGTGCAGCCCTGCGAGGCCAGGGCAAGCATCTGCTCCAGCGAAGCCTGGCGAATGCCTGCCGGCCCTGCTCGGCTCGGTCTCATGCATGCTGGCTTTATCTCATGGCAGGAAGGCCGCCGTGCGTTTGTCATTTGATGTTTGTATGTTGAACACCACCAGGTTCACGGCGGGCCGCTCACGGAGTCCCTTGATGTTCCCCAATCAGGTCTTCAGGGCCGAGTAACCAAGCCAGGAGGGGCTTCTCAATGGAGAACAGTTTTTGGCAGATGACTGCACCAGCTCATTCAGTGTTTCTCAGGGTCTTCATCATGAGTCTCCTGAGAGGGCACCGAGGGCCCATGCAGAATCCATGTCTCTTTTCTTTTCTTGTATTTAGACAGGGTCTCCTGTCGCCCAGGCAGGAGCGTGAACTCGGCTCACTGCAGCATCTGCCTCCTGCGCTCAAGGGATCCTCCAACCTCAGTCATTTTCCTCTTGTAGGGACCCTTGTGCTGACATTGGCCCCAACTGAGTCCTCCAGGGTCCTCTTCATTATAAGGGCTTTAATCACACCGAACACCCTTTCTGCCAATTAAGCAATGCATTCACAGGGCCTGGGGAATAGGCCATGGGCCTCTTTGGAGGCCATCATTTAGCTACCACCGGATGGAAGGAGCACCACCTCTGTGACTTTCATGTCTTTAATGGTGACCCTGGGCCAATGAAGGGAGTTCCTTAGAACTTCCGCTGGAGTGATTGACTTTTAGTTTTTCCCCCCGCGCCTGCAAAATTTAAACATCAACTGTTAAATTTCCTGGATGGAGAGCGATGGGAGGGGGCATGGCCCTGGGAAATTCTTGCCCTTTAAAACTGCGCCCCCTTATAGACCTAGAAAGAGAACACATTCCCTCAACGTTAATTTCAGTTCCCTCAGGGATCTATTTCTTTGGCAAAATGTATAATTTGGGTGGAGTTGGGGTGCAGTTTCAGGGTGTTCTGCTTGGCCTCTCCTACCTTATTAACTCTCATTCCATCCATCACCGAGCCAATATAGAAGCTATGCCAGTGCCAAGTGTCTACGAAATACATTTGTTAGCTGGGGAAATAACCACAGACAAGACACAGGCCTGCGGGGCCTGCTGCGGGGTGGACTTGGACCATCCCATGAGCTCTTTGGCCTCCATAATCCTCTACTCTGCCCATGGTGGCATGTCAAGTCCCCAGGAAGAGTATCAAGTCAGAGTCAGCATGCAGTAACCCCTGAAGACCTGGCCATGCTCTTCTCCCAGTTCCCAGCTACCCCTGTGGTCTCACAGGGACCCAGCGGCTCTTCCACTGAAGGAGCTTTGGCTCTATGGACTGCCTGAGGTTTAGGAACTGGGTGAGTTGGGTGAGGGTCTTGCATGCTCTGGATGGGAGCTGGAGTCAGAGTTCTGCTGCAGCTAACTAACCACGTGGGCTGTTAGAGCCGCTCCCAGCTGCTCAATCACAAGGTTGAATCAAGTCCTCTGCCGGTGCGGTGGCTCATGCCTGTAATCCCAGCACTTTGGGAGGCTGAGGCAGGTGGATCATGAGGTCAGGAGATGGAGACCATCCTGGCGAACACAGTGAAACGCCATCTCTACTAAACATACAAACAATTAGCCAGATGTGGCGCCTGTAATCCCAGCTAATCGGGAGGCTGAGGCAGGAGAATCACTGGAATCCGGGAGGTGGAAGTTGCAGTGAGCTGAGATCATGCCACTGCACTCCAGCCTGGGTGACAGAGTGAGACTCTGTCTCAAAAAAAAAAAAAAAAAAAAAGTCAAGTCGTCCATGAGTGCACCCATAGGAACAAACTTGTCTTGACCCAATCTCATATTTACTTTCCTTTGTCCAATCCTTTTAGAATCTATTCTGACTGATATAATGAACCTGTAGGTTCTGACCAATATAAATTAACAAGTTCTTCCTCCATGAGAAGATTTTCAAGTCTCCCCTGGGCTATCCTGGGAATTAACCCTTGCTAGTGATCTAGAGACAACAGTGGCAGTGGTGGGTCTGAGGAAGTGCCCACCATCGCTGATGATGGTCTGAATGCCCGTGGTGTTACTGCATGTCATGTATCCACGTCCCACTGCCCCTTAGGGAAGACACTGGGCTTCCACCAGATGTGTGAAAACGCAGTGCCCAGGTCCCATTTGGAAGATCTGTTTCCTGAGCATGTTCCTTTCACCCAGCGTGAGGTCCATCAGTGGCAGAGTCCATCAGGGGTTGTTAGGAAGCACTACCCACTCCAGACAGTTCAAAGGCAGAGACTTTACAGAAAGGATGACTTATGGAGGTATGGGCATGCCTTGGGAAGCCGACGAAGCATGGTGAGGCTCTGAGAGGCTCTCAAAAGCAGAAAGCCATGCCTGTCTTCAGGGTTGAAAGCACACAGGTGTCAGCTAATGTTTCGAGGCCCATTGAGAACTGGGCCATGGAGAAGGGCTGCCCCGTGAAGGTTGTTCTCATGGAGGGCTGTGGCTGCTGCCAGAGACTTGACATTAATGCTGGAGGGAGCTAGAAAACGTATTTAAATGACCTGAACGTTCCCTCCCTCCGGTTGCTTGCTGGTGTCTCCCAGCTGGCACAGAAGCCTGAGTGGAGTGGTCTGCAGTAGGCAGCCTCCCAGAGCACGCAGGCCGGAGGCTCCACGGGCAGCAGCAAGGGGTTAAAAGAGGGCCAGAAAATAAAACCCCATGGGGCATCAGGCCAGCTGGAGGACACTGATCTTGGAGAAGAGCTTGAGCCATGGACGGCTGGTGGGCCTAAGGGAACAGGCAGCTGCTCTTGGGCTGTCTCAGGAATGGAGGGTCCAGATGCAGCTCTCTGCTGTCTGAAGATAAACATGACCCACTTACACGGAGATGATTACGTGGTAGGGAAAGTGGACCAGGCCAGGACAAGAACAGGTACATCTCCCCACTGAGGGTCTTTGCCTCCCTGCCTCCACTTCCTTGCCCCCAACCAAGAAGGCCCATGGCCCAGGAGAGGAAGGTAAGAGGTAAAAAATGCTGTCCCAGGGCAGATCCATTGCTCTCCTTCACCTACAGTGCGACAGTGGGTGAGCAGACCGCACCTCTGCTCCTATTTCGGTCCACTGAGTCACAGACGTGGCCAGCAATGACGGAATATAGTGAAGGATAGGGGGTTTAGATTGGGTATGAGATAGATATTTTAAACTAACTGGACTGTTTTGATATCTTAACATTGTGGACTGCCTGAGATGTAATTATAGGATGGAAAGCGGAACAGGAATTAGACAGAGCACAACAAGTTAACACCCCAAGGAACTGAGATGCCTCCCCAAACAGGTACAGGGCCAGGCACGGTGCTTCACGCCTGTAATCCCTGCACTTCGAAAGGCCGAGTTTGGTAGATCTCTTAAATGTAGGAATTTGAGACCACCCTGGACAACATGATAAAACCCTTTTTTATGAAAGATACAAAAATTAGCTGGGCATGGGGGCACATGCCTGTAGTCCCAGCTTCTCACTGGGAGGCTGTATTAGTCTGTTTTCACACTGCTGATAAAGACATCAGTGAGAGTGGGCAAGTTACAAAAGGACTTCCAGTTCCATGTGGCTGGGGAGGCCTCACAATCACGGCAAGGGGAGAGGCACACCTCACACGGCAACAGACAAGACAGAGGAGGAGCTTGTGCAGGGAAATGCCTCCTTATAAACCCATCAGGTCTCGTGAGACTTACTCACTATCATGAGAACAGCATGAGAAAGACCTGCCCTATGATTCAATTACCTCCCACCAGGTCCCTCCCACAACATATGGGAATTCAAGATGAGATTTGGGTGGGGACACAGCCAAACCATATCATAGGCTGAAGTGGGAGGATTGCTTGAGCCCCAGAGGCAAGGCTGCAGTAAACCAAGATCATGCCACTGCACTCTAGCTTGAGTGACAGAGTGAGACCCCCATCTCAACCCCTCCCCCCGCCAGAAAACCAAAAACAGATACAGGTGGATGATTGGATAGATCAGGGATGAATGAATGGTTGGATGGGTGGATGGATGGATGGACGGATGGATACTGGATGGGTGGCTTGTTGGATGGACGGTAGGATCAATGTTTGTGTGGTGGATGGTTGGATGAATGGTAGGATGATAGATGGGTAGATAAATGATTGGATAGTAGAATGGTAGATGGTTGGATTGATGGATGATGGATGGTTGGAGGGCTGGATGAATAGCATACTGGCTGGATGATAGAATGGTGGATGGATACGATGGGTGGTAGGATGGTAGATAAATGGTTAGATCAATGGTTAGATGGATAGTAGAATGGTGAATGGTGGGATGGATGGTAGCATGGTGGATGGTTGCATGGTTGGGTGGGTGGATGGTGAATGACTAGATGGATTGATCGATGGATGGTAGAATGGGTAAATGGTTGGATGGATAGCAGATGGTTGGATGGCGGATGGATGGATGGATAGATGGTTGGTAGATAATAGTAGGATGGGCGGACAGTTGAATGAATGGTTGGGTGGACTGAGGGATGGTTGGCAATGGTGGGGGCGCTGCAGCAGGGGGAAATGCAGAGGGTGGGGTGTCTGACGAGGCTGGGGAACCCCTGTTCTTAGGTTTAGATGGGGTGAGTACTGTCCCTAGGAGGGTGTAGCCGAGGCTCACCCCCAAGACACTGCAACATAACGAAGCACTTTAAAGGGAGTTCCCAAAATGAAGCCCCTAAGGGAAAGGTCTGGTCCTTCTGGGAAGTGGAGCAGACTGGAGGGGTGGGAAAGAGGGGGCGTGGGGGTGTTCCCAAGTCATCCTCTGGCCTCGGGTAGCTGACCAAGAGCGCTCTCTGCGGCGAGGAGCGCCAGCCCCAGAGCCCGCCACCCTGCTGGGGAGGCGCCTGTCCTGCGGCGCGGACGCCTGGGGCATCCCGGAGGAGCACCCCACCCGCGGTCCCCCGGGCCGGCTCCGCCCTCGCGCCCGCCCTGTGTCCGCCCCCTGCTTCCCGAGCCCCGCGCCCTCGCCGCGCGCCTCCTGGCGGCAAACGTCGCCATGGCCCCGGCCGGGATCCGCTCTTCGGGTTGCTGGAGGGCCGGGGCTCGAGTGGGAAAGCGACCCTCGGACTCAGCGGATGCGGGAATCCAACCCTCCGTCCCGGGGCTGCTGCGCCCCAGCCCTGTCCCAGGACCTGCGCTGGGGGCCCCGGGGATGGGGGCGCAAGCTCAGAGGGCGGAGACCTCGGGCGCCCCGGGTCCCTCCGCAGGGCGAGACGGACCGCAAGAGACGCGGGGGCCTGCGGGGTCTGCGGGGCAAGGGGGCGGGTGGGCTCGGAGGATGCCGCGGGCTCCCAGGGAAGCGGAAGGGGCGCCGGGGAGGTGGCGGCGAGGAGACCGCGGACGCTCAGTCCCGAGGGGCCGTGGACACGCGTGGGGAGGAGTGGAGGGACTTCGTCCCCGGGAGTGGTGGTCCGGTTTGCTCTCGGGAGGGTCGCTTTGTCTCCTGAGCGGAGAATGAGGCGGTGGCAAGAGCAGGGGCGTCAGCAGGAGGCTGCCCGGGTCACGCTGGAAAACGCCAGGCCCGCCCCCGCCCCAGGGCCTGCGGGAAGGAGGGAAAAGGCGTTGGAGACGCGTAGGAGGCGGAGGCCTTGGTGGCCGATCCAGGGTGCAGTGGGGCAGGGGCTGTGAGTGGACGCCCAGGACTGGGATCTGTGAACAGCGACAGGGTGGGGCAGGACGGTGACCCCAGCAGCAGCGCTGCGGTTGGGGTGCAGGCGGGCACCTGAGCCGCAGAGAAAAGCCAGCGTGGGGCGGGCACAGGCTGGCCTGGAAGCCCTGGGTGGACGCCCGTCCAGGGGAGGGCGGTGCTTCACATGCCTCAGGCACTGTCTTGTGTGGCCCCAAGTGCTGTCTGAATCCTCCTGGGTCTTGGGCCCCAGCACAAACAGCCAGGCATCGATTTCAAGCCTCCCTGGGAGGCTGACTGGGAGCAGGGAGGCCCCATGGGGAGGCAGGGGGGGCTTGGCGCCTGCAGGCCCGGAGGGGCAGGCAGATGATAAGGCTAACCCCCTCCTGCCTTGTGCTCAGGCAGCAGCTGAGAAGCCGCCAGGGCCTGGGGGAGGCCAGGGACAGGGCAGGGAGGTCGGGCTGGGCTGAGTGCAGGTGCCCCAGGGGCTGCGGGCTCTCCTTTGTCAGGTTCCTGCTGGGTGCAAGGCTGGAGAAGGCAGGTGGTGGTGGGAGGGGCCTGGCTCGGAGAGAGGACTGGCCAGGCAGACCAAAGTGCTCAGGGCAGGGGCCGGGGAGACGGCTGGCTCCCCAGGCCTCAATGGCAGAGGTGTGGGGATCCAGGGCTGGGAGTGAGTCTCAGGGTCATGGTGTTACCAGAAAGGGGTCCTGATCCAGACCCCAAGAGAGGGTTCTTGGATCTCATGAAAGAAAGAATTTGGGGTGACTTCCATACAGTAAAGTGAAAGGAAGCATATTAAGAAAGTAGAGGAATAGGGGCCGAGCGCGGTGGCTCACGCCTGTAATCCCAGCACTTTGGGAGGCCCAGGTGGGTGGATCATGAGGTCAAGAGATGAAGATCATCCTGGTCAACATGGTGAAACCCCGTCTCCACTAAAATACAAACATTAGCTGGGTGTGGTGGTGCGTGCCTGTAGTCTCAGCTACCGGGGAGGCTGAGGCAGAAGAATTGCTTGAATCTGGGAGGTGGAGGTTGGGGTGAGCTGAGATCACGCCATTGCACTCCAGCCTGGGCAACAAGAAGGAAACTCCGAAACTCCGTCTCAGAAAAAAAAAAAAAAAAAGAGAGAGAAAGTAGAGGACTGAAAGAATGGCTACTGCATAGAGCAGGCCCGAGGGCTGCTGACCGACCATTTTTGGAGTTATTTTTTGATTATATGCTAAACAAGGGGTGTATTCTTTGTGCCTCCTTTTTGAGACCATGTGGGGTGACTTCCTGACATTGCCATAGCCTCTGTCAACTGTCAAGGTGCTGGTGGGAGTGTGGAAGTGAGGACCACCAGAGGGCACTCTGGTCACCATCTTGGTTTTGGTGGGTTTAGCTGGCCTCTTCACTGCAGGCTGTTTTATCAGCTAGGTCTTTATGACCTGTGTCTTGTGCTGACCTCCTGTCTCCTCCTGTGACTTAGGATGCCTTCACCATCTGGGAATGCAGCCCAGTCGGTTTTGGCATCATTTTACCCGGCCCCTATTGAAGATGGAATTGCATCTTTGACAATGGCTGGTTCACACACCTTTTCACACACCTTTGACAATGGCTGCCTCACCCTGCAGAATCTGACCCTGACCCTGCCGGCTGTCCCTGCGTGCCTCAGCTGTATGTTCTGTGTGTTTAACAAACTCCCCGGATGCATGCTGATGTTTGTTTAAAAATATTTAAAAGACCAGGTGCCGGTGGCTCACACCTGTAGTCCCACCACTTTGGGAGGCCGTGGTGAGTGGATCACTTGCAGTCAGGAGTTCAAGACCAGCCTGGCCAACATGGTGAAACCCCATCTCTACTAAAAATACAAAAATTAGCCAGGCACGATGGCGCACAACTGTAATCACAGCAACTTGGGAGGCTGAGACAGGAGAATCGCTTGAACCTGGGAGGCAGAGGTTGCAGTGAGCCACTGCACTCCAGGCTGGCAACAGAGTGAGATTTTGTTTAAAAACAAGCAAACATACTACTTCTTTCTTAACATGTTTTTATTGAGATTAACTTACACATAGTACCATGCTCCAATCTTAGGTGCACAGTTAGATCATCTTTACATGTGTGGGCATTCCTGTAAATCCTGCCGTGTTCATGGTGCCCTGCAAGCAGCTCCCCATGTCCACAGGGCAACTAGTGCTCTTCCTGCTGCCACCACAGCTCAGCTCTGTCCGTGGAATTCAGCTAAATGGAACCACACAGCATGTTCCTTTTTGTGTGCAATTCTTTTCACTCAAGAATACAGCCATGAGACTCCCCCGCTGTGGCGGCAGCAGCCCTTGGTTTTTGCTGTCCGGCAGCATCGCGCCCGTACTCTACCCATTCTCCTACTGACGGGCCTTTGGGTGGTTTCCAACGTTTAGAATGTAAAAGCCGGCCACTGTGATTGCTGTTATGCAGTCTTTGGGTAGCCATCAGCATGCTCTTACTATGCTTTTCTCCTTGTTTTAAAATTGAAGCACAGTTAATATACAATGAAAGGCCCAGTCCAGGTGCAATGTCTCATACTGTAATCCCAAGTTTGGGAGGCCAAGATATGATCACATGAAACCAGGAGTTTAAGACCAGCTTGGGCAACATAGTGAGACCTAATTTCTTTAAGAGAAAAAAAAAAAATAAGAGAAAATTAGCCAGGCAAGGTGGGATGCACCTGTAGTCCCAGTCACCAGGGAGGCTGAGGTGGGAGGATCCCTTTGGCTTGCGCCTGGGAGTCTGAGTGTGCAGTGGGCTATAATCATATCACTGCACTGCACTCTAGCTTAGGTGACACAGCAAGATCCTGTCTCAAATGAAAAAATAAAAAAAGATAGAAAGAAAAGAAAAAAAGAAAATTAACAAGGATAGCCAGGATTTGAACTCAGATGTGGACCCAGGAGACCTAATGGACATCTACAGAACTCTCCAACCCCAAACCACAGAATATACATATACATTCTTCTCAGCACCACATCACACGTATTCTAAAATTGACCATATAATTGGAGTAAAACACTCCTCAGCAAATGCAAACGAATGGAAATCATAGCAAACAGTCTCTCAGACTACAGTGCGATCAAATTAGAACTTAGGATTAAGAAACTCACTCAAAACCGCACAACTGCATGGAAACTGAACAGCCTGCTCCTGAATGACGACTGGATAAACAATGAAATGAAGGCAGAAATAAAGATGTTCTTCAAAACCACTGAAAACAAAGACACAACATACCAGAATCTCTGGGACACATTTAAAGAAGTGTCTAGAGGGAAATTTATAACACTAAATGCCCACCAGAGAAGCGAGGACAGATCTAAAATCAATATCCTAACAACGCGATTAAAAGAACTGGAAGAGCAAGATGAAACAAATTCAAAAGCTAGCAGAAGACAAGAAATAACTAAGATCAAAGCAGAACTGAAGGAGATAGAGACACAAAAATCCCTTCAAAAATCAATAAATTCAGGAGCTGGTTTTTTGAAAAGATCAACTAAATAGACCACTAGCCAGATTAATAAAAAAGAAAAGAGAGAAGAATCAAATAGATGCAATAAAAAATGATAAAGGGATATCACCACTGATACTACAGAAATACGGACTACCATCAGAGATTACTACAAATACCTCTATGCAAATAAATCAGTAAATCGAGAAGAAATGGATAAATTCCTGGACACTTACACCCTCCCAAGACTGAACCAGGAAGAAGCTGAATTCCTGAACAGACCAATAACAAGGCCTGAAGCTGAGGCAGCAATTAATAGCCTACCAACCAAAAAAAGTCCAGAACCAGAGGGGTTCATAGCCGAATTCTACCAGACGTACAAAGAGGAGCTGGTATCATTCCTTCTGAAAGTATTCCAAAAATACAAAATGAGGGAATCCTCCCTAACTCATTTTATGAGACCAATGTCATCCTGATACCCAAACCTGGCAGAGACGCAACTAAAAAAGAAAATTTCAGGCCAATAACCATGATGAACACTGATGCAAAAATTTTCAATACAATACTGGCAAACCAAATCCAACAGCACATCGAAAAGCTTATCCATCACAATCAAGTCGGTTTCATCCAGGGATGCAAGGCTGGTTCAACATCCTCAAATATATATATATATATATATATATATATATATATATATATATATATATATAATCCATCACATTAACAGAACCAAAGACAGAAACCACATGATTATCTCAGTAGATGCAGAGAAGGCCTTCAACAAAATTCAACAGCCCTTTATGCTAAAAACTCTGAATCAACTAGGTATCAATGGATTGTATCTCAAAATAATAAGAGCTATTTATGACAAACCCATAGCCAATATCATACTGAATGGGCAAAAACTGGAAGCATTCCCTTTGAAAACTGGTACTAGATAAGGATGCCCTCTCTCACCACTCCTATTCAACGTAGTATTGGAAGTTCTAGCCAGAGCAATCAGGCAAGAAAAAGAAAAAGGGTATTCAAATAGGAGGAGAGAATGTCAAATTTTCCCTGTTTGCAGATGACATGATTGTATATTTAGAAAACCCCCTCATCTTAACCCAAAATCTCCTTAAGCTGATAAGCAACTTCAGCAAAGTCTCAGGATACAAAATCAATGGGCAAAAAGCATTCCTATACACCAATAATAGACAGAGAGTCAAATCATGAATGAACTCCCATTCGCAATTGCTACAAAGAGAATAAAATACCTAGGAATACAGCTAACAAGATATGTGAAAGACCTCTTCAAGAAGAACTACAAACCACTGCTCAAGGAGATAAGAGAGGACACAAACAGATGAAAAAACATTCCATGCCCATGGTTAGAAAGAATCAATATTGTGAAAATGGCCATACTGTCCAAAGTAATTTATAGATTCAATGCTATCCCCATCAAGCTACCAATGACTTTCTTCACAGAACTGGAAAAAAAACACCTTAAACTTCATATGGAACCAAAAAAGAGCTTGCATAGCCAAGACAATCCTAAGGAAAAATAAATAAATAAACTAGAGGCATCCTGCTATCTGACTTCAAACTATATTAAAAGGCTACTATAATCAAAACAGCATGGTACTGGTACCAAAACAAAGTTATAGACCAATGGAACAGAACAGAGGCCTCAGAAATAACACCACACAACTACAACTATCTGATCTTTGACAAATCTGATAGAAACAAGCAATAGGGAAAGGATTCCCTATTTAATAAATGGTGTTGGGAAAACTGGCTAGCCATATGCAGAAAGCTGAAACTGGATCCCTTTCTTACACCTTATACAAAAATTAACTCTAGATGCATTAAAGATTTAAACATGAGGCCTAACGCCATAAAAACTCTAGAAGAAAACCTAGGCAAAACCATTCAGGACATAGGTATGGGCAAGGACTTCATGACTAAAACACCAAAAGCAATGGCAACAAAAGCCAAAATAGATAAATGGGATCTAATTAAATTTAAGAGCTTCTGCACAGCAAAAGAAACACAAATAGAGTGAACCGGCAACCAACAGAATGGGAAAAAATTTTTGCCATCTGCCCATCTGACAAAGGGTTAATACCAGAATCTACAGAGAATTTAAACAAATTTACAAGAAAACAAACAAACAACCCCATCAAAAAGTGGTCAAAGGATATGAACAGACACTTTTCAAAAGAAGACATTTATGCAGCCAACAAACATATGAAAAAAAGCTCATCATCACTGGTCATTGGAGAAATGCAAATCAAAACCACATTGAGTTACCACCTCATGCCAGTTAGAATGGCGATCATTAAAACATCAGGAGACAACAGATGCTGGAGAGGATGTGGAGAAACAGGAACGCTTTTAAACTGTTGGTGGGAGTATAAATTAATTCAATGATTGTGGAAGACAGTGTGGTGATTCCTCAAGGATCTAGAAATAGAAATAACACTTGACCCAGCAATCCCATTACTGGGTATAGACCCAAAGGCTTATAAATAATTCTGTTATAAAGACACATGAACACCTATGTTCATTGTGGCACTGTTCGCAATAGCAAAGACTTGGAACCAACCCAAATGCCCATCAAGGATAGACTGGATAAAGAAAATGTGGCACATATACAGCATGGAATACTATGCAGCCATAAAAAAGGATGAGCTCATGTCCTTTGCAGGGACATGGATGAAACTGGAAACCATCATTCGCAGCAAACTGACACAAGAACAGAAAACCAAACACCACATGTTCTCACTCATAAGTGGGTGTTGAACAATGAGAATACACAGACACAGGGAGGGGAACATCACACACTGGGGCCTGGGGGGTGGGGAGCTAGAGGACAAATAACAGGGGGTGGGGGGATTGGGGAGGGATCGAATTAGGAGAAATACCTAATATAGATGACGGGGTGATGGATGCAGCAGACCACCACCATAACACATGTGTACCTATGTAACAACCCTGCGCAATCTGCACATGTACCCCAGAACTTAAAGTATAATAAATAAATTTTAAAAAGAAACTGGCAAGAAAAAAACAAAGAAAGAAAAGAAAGAAAGAAAGAAGGAAGGAAGGAAAGAAGGAAGAAAGGAAGGGAGAGAGAGAGAAAGAAAGAAAAAGAAAAGAGAAAGGCACGGGCCGGGCTCAGTGGCTCACGCCTGTAATCCCAGCACTTTGAGAGGCCGACGTGGGTGGATCACCTGAGGTCAGGAGTTCAAGACCGGTCTGACCAACATGGAGAAACCTCGTCTCTACTACAGATACAAAAAATTAGCCGGGTGTGATGGTGTGTACTTGTAATCCCAGCTACTAGGGAGGCTGAGGCAGGGAAATTGCTTGAACCTGGGAGGTGGAGGTTGCAGTGAGCTGAGATCACACCATTGCACTCCAGCCTGGGTAACGAGAGCAAAACTCTGTCTCAAAAAAAAAAAAAAAAAAAAAAAAAAAAAAAAAAAAAAAAAAAAGGGAAAGGCACAGATCTTTTCTGCAAGATGTCTAAAGAACACCGTCTACATGCAATGCCTCTAATTCCCCTTCTTTCATGCTCTTTTTAAAAACTTTTGGCCAGGCGTGGTGGCTCACGCCTGTAATCGAGCACTTTGGAGGCCAAGGCCGGTGGATCACCTGAGGTCGGTAGTTCAAGACAAGCCTGACCAACATGGTGAAACCCTGTCTTAAGAAAAAATAAAAATAAATTTTAAAAAAAACTTTTAAAATTGAGATAGAATTCTCATATCATAAAATTCATCCTTTTTTTTTTTTTTTTTTTTTTTTTTTTTGAGACATAGTCTTGCTCTGTCACCCAGGCTGGAGTGCAGTGGTGCGATCTCAGCTCACTGCAACCTCTGCCTCCCAGGTTCAAGAGATTCTCCTGCCTCAGCCTCCCGAGTAGCTTAGACTACAGGTGCGTGCCACCATGCCCAGCTATCTTTTGTATTCTTAATAGAGATGGGGTTCCACCATGTTGGCCAGGGTGGTCTCGATCTCTTGACCTCATGATCTACCCACCTCAGCCTTCCAAAGCGCTGGGATTACAGGTGTGAGCCACCGCACCCGACAGATTCATCCCTTTAAAGTGTATAACTCAGTGACCTTTCAGTGTATTCAGAGTTGTGCAACCATCTATCTATCTAACCTCAGAACATTTCCAACACTTCCAGAGGAAACCCTGCATCCATCTTCAGCAGCTGTTCCTGTTCCTCCCTCCCTCCAGCTCCTGGCAAACACTAATCTACTTTCTTTCTCTATGGTTTTGCCTGTTCTGGACATTTCATTCAAATGGAATCACAGAATATGTAGTCTCTCGTGACTGGCTTCTTCAACTGTCATAATGCTTTCAGGCTCATGCGTGTTGCAGCATGAAGCAGTGCTGTGTCCTTTTTCATAAGTGAGGAATACTCCATTGTATGGATGGGCCACATTTTGTTTATTCATTCATCTGCTCGTGGACATGTGTGTTGTTCCCCCTTTGGCTACTATGAACATTTGTGTACAAGCTTCTACGTGGACATATGTTTTCAGTTCTCTTGGTTATAGATCTAGGATTGGACTTCCAGGTCATGTGGGAATTCTGTGTTTAACTTGTTGATGAACTGCCAAATTGTTTTTCAAAATGGTTGCACCGTTTTTCATTCCCAGAAGCAATGTACGAGGGTTCCAGTTTCTCCACATCCTCACTTGTTATTGAGTATCTTTTTGATTACAGTCATCTAATGGGTGTGAGATAGTATCTTATTGTGTTTTGTTGTTGTTGTTTTTCTTTTTTCTTTTTCTTTTTTTTTTTTTTGAGACAGAGTGTTGCTCTTGTTACCCAGGCAGGAGTGCAATGGCACGATCTCGGCTCACCGCAACCTCCGCCTCCTGGGTTCAAGCAATTCTCCTGTCTCAGCCTCCTGAGTAGCTGGGATTACAGGCACGCGCCACCATGCCCAGCTAATTTTTTGTATTTTTAGTAGAGACGGGGTTTCACCACGTTGACCAGGACGGTCTCGATCTCTCGACCTCGTGATCCACCCGCCTCGGCCTCCCAAAGTGCTGGGATTACAGGCTTGAGCCACCGCGCCCGGCCTGTTGTTTTTCTTTTTGGAGATGGAGTCTTGCCCTGTCGCCAGGCTGGAGTGCAGTGGCGTGATCTCAGCTCACTGCAATCTCCAACTACCTGCTTCAAGCGATTCTCCTGTCTCAGCCTCCCGAGTACCTGGGATTACAGGCATGCGCCACCACACCCAGCTAATTTTTGTATTTTTAGTAGAGATGAGGTTTCGCCATGTTGGCCAGGATGGTCTCGATCTCCTGACCTTGTGATCTGCCTGCCTCGGCCTCCCAAAGTGCTGGGATTACAGGCGTGAGCCACCGGTGCCCGGCCCTATTGTGGTTTTAATTTGCTTTTACTCAATAACTAATGACATTAAGTATCTTTTCATTTGCTTTTGGGCCATTTGCGTGTATCAGGGAAACAGCTATTCAACTCTCTTGCTCATGTTTTAATTATTTTGTTTGCGTTTTTATTGTTGTTGAGTTGTACGAGTTCCTTGTATATTCTGGTTAGTAGACATTTATCAGATATAAGATTTGCAAATATTTTCTCCCATTTTGTGAGTTCTTTTCACTTTCTTGGTAGTGTCCTTTAAAGCACAAAAGTTTTTAATCCTGCGGAGGTCAAAGTTGTCTTTTTTTCTCTTATCACTTGTGCTTTTTCAGATCTAAGGAAACATTGGCTGAGTCAAGGTCATGAATATTTACTCCTGCATTTTGTTCTAAGAGGTTTTTGTTTTGTTTTGTTTTGTTTTTTGTTTTTTTTTTTTTTGAGACAGAGTTTCGCTCTTGTTGCCCAGGCTGGAGTGCAATGGCGCAATCTCGGCTCACCGCAGCCTCCGCCTCCTGGGTTCAGGCAATTCTCCTGCCTCAGCCTCCTGAGTAGCTGGGATTACAGGCACACGCCACCATGCCCAGCTAATTTTTTGTATTTTTAGTAGAGATGGGGTTTCACCATGTTGACCAGGATGGTCTCGATCTCTTGACCTCGTGATCCACCCGCCTCGGCCTCCCAAAGTGCTGGGATTACAGGCTTGAGCCACCGCGCCCGGCCTGTTCTAAGAGTTTTGTAGCCCTAGCTCTTTATTTAGGTCTTCGATGCATCTTGAGTTAATTTTTGCATATGGTGTAAGGTAGCAGTCCAGCTGGGTTCTTTTGCATTTGGGTCTCAAGTTGTTCCAGCACCATTCGTTGAAAAGACTATTCTTTCCCTATTGAATTGTCTTGGCACTGTTGTTGAAAATCAATTGTCCATAGATGTATGGGTTAATTACTAAACTCTCAATTCTATTACACTAATCATATATGTATCATTATGACAGTACCACATTGTCTTGATTACTGTAGCTTTGTGTAAGTTTTGCAATTGGGAAGTGTGAGCTCTCTACTTTGTTCTCATTTTTATTTTTATTTATGTAAAAAAAAATTTTTTTTTGAGATAAGGTCTTGCTGTGTCACCCAAGTCGGGGGGCAATGGTGCAATCATGGCTCACTGCAGCCTCAACCTTTTAAGCTCCTGCCCAGCCTCCTTAGTAGCTGGGACTACAGGTGTACACCACCATGCCTGGCTAATTCTAAATTTTTGTGTATGTGTAAACAAGGTCTCACTATATTCCCTTGGAGGATCTGGAAACCCTGGGCTAAAATGATCCTTCTGTCTCAGCCTCCCAACGTGTTGGTATTACAGGTGAGAGCCTCCATGCCTGGCTATTCTTATTTTTAAAGATTATTTGGTTATTTTGTGTCTCTTGCATTTCTATAGGAATTTTAGGGTTCACTTGTCAATTTCTAGGGACCAAAGTCTTCTGGAATTTTGATAGGTATTGCACTGAATTTATGGATCAATTTCGGGAGTATTGCCTACTTAGCAATAGTATGTCTTCTGATCCGTGAACATGGGATGTCTTTCCATTTATTTAACACTTCTTTAACTTCTTCAAATGATGTTTAGTAGTGCTCAGTGTATATATCTTGTGGTTCTTTTGTTAAATTTATTCCTAAATATTTTATTATTTTTTCTACTGTAAATGGAATCTTTTTTTTTTTTTTTTTGAGACGTAGTTTCGCTCTTGTTACCCAGGCTGGAGTGCAATGGCGCGATCTCGGCTCACCGCAACCTCCGCCTCCCGGGTTCAGGCAATTCTCCTGCCTCAGCCTCCTGAGTAGCTGGGATTACAGGCACGCACCACCATGCCCAGCTAATTTTTTTTGTATTTTGAGTAGAGACAGGGTTTCACCATGTTGACCAGGATGGTCTCGATCTCTTGACCTCGTGATCCACCCACCTCAGCCTCCCAAAGTGCTGGGATTACAGGCATGAGCCACCGGGCCCGGCTGGAATCGTTTTCTTAATTTCCTTTTCAGATCATTTATTCCTGTGTATATTCCACACTATGCTAATACAATGAGTTATAATGGGTTTTTAATGAATTTTTCAGGATTTTCTAAATTCAGGACTATGTCATCTGCAAACAGAGATAGTTTTTATTTCTTCCTTTCCAATCTAGATGACTTTTATTTCTTTGTCTTGCCTAATTGCCATGGCTAGAACCTCTAGTACAGTGTTGAATAGATGGCAAGAGCAAGTATCTTTGTCTTCTTCCTGATCTTGGGGAGTAAGTACTCAATCTTTCATCATTATGTATAATTTTAGCAGTACTTTTTGACAGATGCCCTTTATCAGGTTGAGGAAATGTCTCTTCTATTCTTAGTTCTTTGAGAGCTTTTAAAAAATAATTGGTGAGCTTGGGCACAACGACTCACACCTGTAATTCCAGCACTTTGGGAGGCTGAGGTGGGTGGATCACTTGAAGTCAGGAGTTCAAGACCAGCCTGGCCAAAATAGCAAAACCCCATCTCTACTAAAAATACAAAATTAGCTGGGCATGGTGGCGGATGCCTGTAATCCCAGCTACTTGGGAGGCTGAGGCAGGAGAATTGCTTGAACCTGGAAGGTGGAGGTTGCAGTGAGCCGAGATCATGCCCCTGCACTTCAGCCTGGGTGAGAGTGAGACTCCGTCTCAAAAAGTAATAATAAGAATAACAAAAAGAATGAATGGGTGTTGTATTTTGTGAAATTTTTTTTCTGAGTCTATTAAGGTGATGATGTGGTTTTCATTTATTTATTCTATTGACAGGGTGTATTGTACTGATTGTTTTTTTGTTTGTTTGTTTGTTTTTTGAGACGGAGTTTCACTCTTGTTACCCAGGCTGGAGTGCAATGGCGCGATCTCGGCTTACCGCAACCTCCACCTCCTGGGTTCAGGCAATTCTCCTGCCTCAGCCTCCTGAGGATTACAGGCACGCACCACCATGCCCAGCTAATTTTTTTTTTTTGTATTTTTAGTAGAGATGGGGTTTCGCCATGTTGACCAGGATGGTCTCGATCTCTTGACCTTGTGATCCACCCGCCTAGGCCTCCCAAGGTGCTGGGATTACAGGCTTGAGCCACCGCGCCCGGCCTGTACTGATTGGTTTTTGTATGTTGAATCAATCTTGCATTCTTGATATAAGTACCCCTTGATCATGGCATATAATCCTTTTTTTGTATCACTGGATTCAGGTTACATTTTTTGAGGGTATATATATACATAAGTGATTTTTTTTTTCCCTTTTGATTGCCTGGTTTTGGCATCAGGGTAATACTAGCTATCCTCATAGAATAAGCTAGGAAATATTCCTTTCTTTCTTTCTTTCTTTTTTTTTTTTTTTTTTTTTTTGAGACGGAGTTTCACTCATCGCCCAGGCTGAAGTGCAATGGTGCAATCTCAGCTCACTGCAACCTCCATCTCCCAGGTTCAAGTGATTCTCCTGCCTCAGCCTCCTGAGTAGCTGGGACTACAGGCGCATCCCACCATACCCGGCTAATTTTCTGTGTTTTTAGTAGAGACGGGGTTTCACTGTGTTGGCCAGGCTGGTCTCAAATGCCTGACCTCATGATCCACCTGCCTTGGCCTCCCAAAGTGCTGGGATTACAGGCGCGAGCCACCGCACCAGGCCCTGTATCATTTTACTTTTAAGATACTGTGTCTGAATCTCAAGTGTGTCCCTAGTAAACATCATGTTTTATACCTAGTAGATACAGTTGGGTCATGTTTTTAAAATCTGTTCTGCTGATCTTTTTCTTTTAATTGTTTACCATATTAATATTTAATATAAGTACCAGTAATTCAGTGTGACTGCCAGTGGCAGGTTTAGGCCGCCATTGTGCTCCTGTTCACCCCCATCTTGCCTGTTCTGATCCTCTGTTCCTCCATACTGCTTCTTTTGTGTTCAATATACATTCTCTAGTGTCCCATTTAATTATTTTGCCATTTCTTTTGTTATATATATTTTCAAATTTATTTTTTATTTAGGTAAAATTTATATAACATAAAATTTGGCCAACCACAGTGGTTCACACCTGTAATCCCAGCACTTTGGGAGGTCGAGGTGGGCAGATCACCTGAGGTCAGGAGTTCAAGATCAGCCTGGCCAACATGGTGAAACCCCATCTCTACTAAAAAAATACAAAAAAAAAAAAAAAATTAGCTGGGAATGGTGGTGAGCACCTATAATCCCACCATTGGGAGGTTGAGGCAGGGAGAATTGCTTGAACAGGGACGTGGAGGTTGCAGTGAGCTGAGATCATGCCACTCCACTCCAGCCTAGGCACAGAGCTAGACTGCCTCTCAAAAAAAAAAAAAAAAAGATTACTATAATCATTTTAAGTGTATAATTTAGTGGCATTAAGTACATTCACAATGTTATGTAATCACCACTATTTCCACAACTTTTTCATCATCCCAAGCTCTGGGCCCATGGAGCAGTAACTCCCAATTCCTCCCTCCTTCTGGGCCTGCTAAACTCTATTCTACTTTCCGTCTCTATAAAGCTGCCTATTCCAGATGTGTCCTGTAAGTGGACTCATATATTATTGGAACTTTTGTGTCCGACTCATTTCACTTAGCATGTTGTTCTCAAGATTCTATACTGTAGCATCCACCTGTATCAGAATATCACTCCACCTGTGGCATATTCCATTTGTGTGTTGAGACCACATTTTGTTTATTCATTTATCTGTTGATGGCTACTCGGCTTGCTTCTGCATTTTGGCTACTGTAAATAATGTTGTTCTGAACATTGGTGCACAAGTATCCATTTGATTCCTTGTTTTCTGTTCTTTTCAGAATGCATGTAGAAGTGGAATTGCTGACTCATGTCGGTAATTCCATGTTTAGCTTTTTTTTTTTTTTTTTTTTTTTTTTTTTTTTAAACCAGCCTTGCCAACGTGGTGAAACCCTGTCTCTACTAAACATGTTTAGCTTTCTGAGGAACTGCCAAAGTGTTTTCTATACTGGCTGTACGATTGTACATTTCCGTCTGCAATGCACAAGGGTTCTAATTTCTTAATACCCTTACTGACATTTGTTATTTTACTTCTTTTGAAAAAATTATAGCCATCCCAACGGCTGTGACGTGGTATCTCATTGCGGTTTTATTTTGCATGTGCCTAGTAACTAACGATGTTGAACATTTTTCTTCGTGTGCTTATTGACCATTTATTTGTCTGCTTTGGAGAAAGGTCCAGTCAAGTCAGTCCTTTGTTTATTTGTATACTGGGTTGTTTAGGGAGATTTTGTTTCTGAGTTGTAGCAATTCTAATATGCTGCATATTAATGCCTCATCAGATATAGGATTTACAAATATCTCATTTTGTGCGTTGCCATTCTACTTAAAAAACCTTTTTTTAGAGACAGGGTTTCGTTCTGATCTCCAGGCTGGAGTGTAGTGGCAGGGTCCTAACTCACTGTGCAGCCCCGAACTCCTGGGCTCAACCGAGCCTCCCGCCTCAGCCATCTGAGCCACTAGGACTGCAGGGCTGCACCACTGCACCCGCTCACTGTGTGTCGGGGGACGGTGCACAGGCAGGGGTTCACTATGCTGCCAAGGCTTTTTACTCTTTTGATAATGTCTTTGGTGCACAAAATTTTCAAATTACTATAAAGTCCAATTTGTCTATTTTTTTCTTTTTTTACCTGTGCTTTTGGTGCCGTACTTAAGAAACCATTGCCAAATTCAAGATAATGAAGATTTTACTCTATGTTTTCCTTACTCTTAGGAGTTTTAGTTTTAGCTCTTAAGTTTAGGTTTTTGATCCATTGTGCGTACATTTCTGGATGTAGCATAAGGTAAGAATCCAACATCATCCTTTTGTGTATGGATATCCGGTTTTCCTAGCACCATGTGTTGAGCAGACTCTTTCCCCCCTTTAAATGGTCCTGGCAACTCTGCCAAAAATCATTCAACCAAATATGTGAGGGCTGATTTCTGGATTCTCTATTCTACTCCATTGGTCTATATGTCACTCTTTATGCCAATCCTGCACTGTTTTATTGACTGTAGCTTTGTAATAAGTTTTTGAAGTGAAGATACGTGAATCCTCCAACTTTTTCTTTTTTACAAACTATTTTGGCTATTTGGGGTCTCTTGCAATTCCATATGAATTTGAGGATTGACTTTCCTATTTCTGAAAAAGAAAAAAAGGCTGTTGGAATTATTTTTTATTTTTTAATTTTTTGGAGATGGAGTTTCACTCTTGTCCCCCAGGCTGGAGTGCAATGGCATCATCTCAGCTCATTGCAACCTCCGCCTCTCGGGTTTAAGCAATTCTCTTGCCTCAGCCTCCTGAGTAGCTGGGACTACAGGCATGCACCAACACGCCTGGCTAATTTTTGTATTTTTAGTAGAGATGGGGTTTCACCATATTGGCCAGGCTGGCCTCGAACTCCTGATCTCAAGTGATCCATGCATCTCAGCCTCCCAAAGTGCTAGAATTACAGGCGTGAGGCACCACATCCACTCCAGGCTGTTGGAATATTTATAGAGACTGAATTGAATCTGTAGATCACTTTTAGCAGTAGTGACATCTTCACAATGCTTAGTCTCCCTATCCATCAATATGAAATATCTTTCCATTTATTTTGCTCTTCTTTAATTGTTTTCAGCAATGCTTTGTAGTTTTCAGTGTATAAGTCTTTCAGCTCCTTGGTCTGATTTATTCCTAAGTACTTAATTATCTTAGATGCAACTGCATGCAGATGGAGTCGTTTCCTTAATTTCCTTTCCTTTCCTGGATTATTTTTTTTTTTACCTTAGTACCTGCTGCTACCTAACATTTTAAATATATTTATATGTTTATTTCTGTCTCCTTTACTGAATAAATCTTCCCTAAGGGCTAAAGTTTTTTTATTTGCTTACTGCCATAGTCTGGGATCTTAAAACAGTGTCAGGTACATGGTCTAGTATGTATTTGTTGAGTGCGCTAATGAATGAAGGAGCCATTTACTTACATTGGCATTCTCTTTATGATTTTTTTTTCTTTTGCCACTACAAAAAAATGCATCAGGAATTGCTGGGTCAGTGTCCATTTGTCTTCTTAATCGTGTTTGCTGTTGAGAGACTGGTTCCCAAGGTGATTATAATGGTTCCAATTTCTGTCATCAGCAAATGAGGGTCCCTTGGCCCTCACCCCTCTGGCAGCACTAGGTGCTAGCCTGTTTTCTATGCCTGGCACTTGGGGGTAGAGCCCTGTGTCAGCGGGGCTTTAGTTGACTGATACTCCCTGATGGCTAGTGAATTAGAACCTCTTCAAATGTTTGTCAGCCATTTCTCTTTGCTCTTTTATGAATTGCTTATTTATACTCTTTGCTCATTTTTCTATTTCCTTCCCTCCCTCCCTCCTCCCTTTCTTTTTTTCCTTCTCTCTCTCTGTCTTTCTTTTGCTCTGTCTGGAGTACATGGCACAATCAGGGCTCACTGCAGGCTCCACCTCCTGGGCTCTATCAGCCCTCCCATCTCAGAACCCCAAGTAGCTGGGACCAAGGGTGTGTGCCATCACGCCTAGCTAATTTTTTTTTTTTTTTTTACTGACACAGAGTTTTGCTCTTTGTTGCCTGGGCTGGAGTGCAAAGACACGATCTTGGTTCACTGCAACCTCTGTCTCCCGGCTTGAAGCGATTCTCCTGTCTCAGCCTCCCATGTAGCCAGGATTATGGGCGCGCCCGCCACCATGCCTGGCTAATTTTTGTATTTTTAGTAGAGATGGGGTTTCACCAGGTTGGCTAGGCTGATTTCCAACTTCTGACCTCGTTATTTGCCGCCTTGGCCTCCCAAAGTGCTGGGATTACAGGCATGCACCATCGCGCCTGGCCTAATTTTTATATTTTTTGTAGAGTTAGAGTTCTGCCACATTGTCTAGGCTAGAACCAGTCTCAACTCCTGGACTCAAGTGATCTGCCCAACTCAGCCTCCCAGAGTGCTAGGATTACAGGTGTGAGCTGCCGAGACTGGCCACACATCTTTTTTGTTCTTTTCTTGGCTGTTCTTCAGCATTTATTATTCTATATACACTTTTAGGGTAATTTTAGTCATTGAAAAGATCTAGGGTTCTACCTGGTATAACTCTTCTTTTGTCCGGATATTGCTTCATATCATTCCATAGTTTTATTCGTATAGGTTCTGTGCCTTCCTTAGCAATTTTCTTAAGCTTTTTATATTTCTTCGTCACTCTTCCGGATGGAATAGATTTTCCATTGCCATTGCCAGAAGCTCATTCTTGGAATGGAAAGAAAGATTGATTATTGAATATGCTTTTCCTCTTGCCAATTTACCAGACTATTTTATTAAGGCCAGTAGTTTTTGCTTGAGTCTCTTAGATCATTCAGATATTCAAACATACCATCACCAAGAAGGAGAGCCTTGGCCGTGTGCTGTGGCTCACTCATATAAACCCGGCAGTTTGGAAGGAGGATACAGAAGGATCACTTGAGCCCAGGAGTTCGAGACCAGCCTGAGCAACATAGTGAAACCCCCATCTCTTATATTAAAAAAAAAAAAAATGTAAACATAAAAAAAGAAGGGGAAACTCTGTAATCCATCTTTTCCCATGTTTATGCCAGTTATTTCACTTTTATTATGTCACAAGTGGGCAGCTGCCTTCCCCTTTTTTGTACTGTCATTGGGGGCTGGGGGCTGCTGCCTTTCCCTGTGCTGTAGACTAAGTGCACTGGGTCAGGCCTGTCTGTTCTCTGCAGGTAAGCAGAGCCCTGCTCCTCCCCCACCCCACTGCCTTTGCTCATCAGCTGGGCCGGGCCCTGTTGGAAACACCAGCTGCTCGCTCCCAGCAGAGGTTTGAACTTCTGTCCCTGCAAGCTTGGGGGTTGGGGTCTGGGAGATAGAGTACCAGGAGGCCCTTTGGGGGCGACTCAGGCTCTTTGGCTGATGAGCTGTGGGTGTGAGCCCCTAAGTTCTAGGCCTGGGGGGCGAGAGGAAGAAGCTTCGAGAGAGTCAAGCAGGCCACCTTGGGCACCCGTGCTGTCACCCCGGCATGCCCTCCCAACGCGCCAAGGCCCCCACGCTCACCTGTAAGTGCAGCCGGTGCCGGAGGCCAGGCGGGCCCTGCGGGGCAGGCACGCAGTGGGGCTCCATTGCCGCAGCGCCCCGGCACCCACCTCCTGGCCGCTGGACCTCCCGAGGCTTCCTCATCCTAAAAAGTAGGTGAGGCCAAACGAAAACCCTGTCCCTCCCGCCGTCCCCTCCCTCCTGGCCTCTGTCCCCAGGCTCGCCTGCCCTGCCGCCCGGCCGGCCGGTCCCTTCCTGCTTCCCTGGCGGGTGCTTTAGGCTGCTCAGTTACCCCGAGCGGGGACGCGCGTAGCTTCCCGGAACCCGCGCTCCGTGCGTTCGGTCCCCCGGCACCTGTTCTCTGCACAGGCGCGTCTGGGTGCAGCTGGGCAGGCACTACGGAAGCCCCGAGAGAGTAAGTCCGGCCCCCCTCGTTCTGCACCACGCTCCCCGGGCAGCCTTTTAAAACCGTCCGCCTCCCACCTCCCCGCGGACACAGGTGGCGGCTGCCTCCCCTCCCCGGGGACCGCGCGCGCCTCCCGCAGGGTCTCAGTGCCTCCCGGGCGGGGGACAGTTCCTGTCCACACCGTGCCCTGCACCAGCGGGGTCCCAGGAGTAAGCTCCGGGTCCGGGGCTGGCTCCCTGGGGGGCAGAGCCGCCTCGCTGGAATTCCAGAAACGCTTCTCGCCGAGCGCCTGGCGGCTGAAATCTTGGGGACCGCGCTCTCGGCGGTGGATTCCAGAACTCAGGAGACGAATGCGACGTCGGTCCCCTGGGCTCCCTGGTCCCCCTCGTCCCCCTCCAGGGTGGGAGGGGGCTGTATCCCAAAATGGGATTCTGGAGCTCGTCTCTCAGGGGAAACCAGGCACGTATTTCAAAGTCTCATCCGTCCCCAGCTCCTTGGGCCAGTTTTCCGCGTCTCGTGTGTGCCACAGAAGCTGCCCTCTGCTCCTGCTGCTCCCAGCCCGGCAGCCCCCAGACAGGAGCTGGCTTGGCCCAGCCGGGCCTCCCTTCCTCTGCCTGGGGCCCTCAGGTCATGCAGGTGAGGAAACCCAGGCTCCGAGGAGCCAAGTAACTCTCCCCAAATCACCAGCAAGCCTGGTGCAGCTACGGTGGCGCGCATTCACCCACTCGGAGAGCGAGCCGTTGGGTAGCAGGCTGAGGAGGCTGTGGAGGCTGTGGAGGCCTCCCACCCGAAGGTCAGACCTGCCGGAGGCCGGGGCCCTGGAGATGGCTGTCTTCAAAGAGCCTCTTTATGCCAAACGCATTCACTCCCGAGCGCCTCCTTCTGGCAACGGAGGTGCCCAGCGTTAAGGTCTCCGTTTTTCAGGTTTGGAAAGCAACTCAGAGCAGAGTGGGCAAAGAGGGGGCTTTCACTGGTGCCCAGAGCTCACCTGCGAAGGAGGAGGGACCACAGCCTCAGGGATGCCCGGCCCTGGCTGCCTTCTGCTGGCTGGCTGGCCCCTTCCCTGCAGACTCCCCTCACACAGCCCTGCACAGCCTGAGGGCTTCACTAACCAGAACCACAGAGTGCGACAAATGCACACGGGGGGAGGGAGGGGCTATGGAGGAAGAGCAGAGTTGGGATCGGAAGGCATTTACCCTGAGAAAAAAGGGCGCATGGCACACAACCCACGAAGGGAAGGGAGAGGAACAGCATGTGCAAAGGCTCAGGGTTAAGACTGGCGACCTGAAGCTTAGAGTCAAAGGTGATGGATGGTGGGTGGTGAGGGTCTGGGGCAGGTGGGTCTCCCACACTGGGCTGAGCTGTATGACTTGACCCTGAGGGGCGTGCGGGCCAGGCTGTGTTTTGGGAGGAGGCAGGAGCCAGGGCACAGATTGGGGAAAGGGGGCAAAGGAGCCAGGTCTCTGCTGCCACCTGCTCACCTAGGACCCCAGGACTTGGGGAATAAGTGATCATCCTTTGGAATGCTCTCAAGGGGTCTCAGATAAGGGGAGGCAGTAGAGTGTTCTGGAGAAAGCAGGGCCCATCCTTCTCCACCCCATGACCCTCTTTCCATGTCCCTGGAGCTGCCTCCTCTCCCACAAGCCAGGCCTGCCCAGGCCCACACCCTGCACCCCTCTCCCACCCCGCCCCACCCACATCGAGGACCCCCTGGTGTTGGGGACACTCCAGATCTGTGGGGTTTCTCCAGAAGCAGACTCAGACAAAGACTGGAGCCCACACTGAGAAGCTAACGTGGCCTAAACATGTGCGTCCCTCCACAAGTTCACGTGTGATGGTGGTATTAGGGGGTTGGGCCTTTGGAAGGTGATTAGGTCACGGGAGCAGAGCCCTCAGGAATGGGAATAATACCCTTACAAAAGTGGCCAAAGAGAGACCCTCATCCCTCCCACCATGTGAGGACACACTGAGAAGCCACATCTATGGACCAGGAAGCAGCCCTCGCCAGACACTGCTGAGGTCTTGACCTTGGACTCCCTAGCCTCCAGAGCAGAGATAAATTCGTTTCTGTTATTGGTAAGGGTGCAGTCTGTGGTGTTTTTGTCATAGCAATGCCGGAAGGCAGTGGATAAGAAAGATGGGGATGGAGAGGTAGCTAGGGTAGGCAATTGGGGTGTAACCTCCAGGGGAATTTTGGGGAAAATGTAAAACATGCAGAGCTAGGAAGGAGGGAGCTGGGGTGGTTATACACCAACTCCTTCCAGCTGTGGTGGAGAACTCTCCGAGGTGTTAAATCCTCACCTGCAGCCCTGAGCAGACCCAGAAGGGCCTTCCCTTCCCAGGATTTAGCCTCTAGGTGAGGAGATGTTGCTGCTGGTGGATGACAGGCAGGGCAGCTGAGGGAAGGGCCTGGGGAATCTGGACAGCAAGCAAGTCTGCTGGAGCGCATGTGTGCCCCAAAGCCCAGCGCAGTCAACAGACGACTGACAGCCAAATGAGAGATTTGCCCTTTTTGGCCCAAAAATGTGATTAAGCTCGTTATTATTCAGGGTTCTCCAGAAAGACAGAACCAGCAGGATATAAGGAAGGGGGTTTATTAGGGGAGCTGGCTCACAGGCTCACCGAGGTGAAGTCCTGTGACAGATGGCCTGCAAGCTGGACAACCAGAGATGGCTCAGCTCTGAGCCTCAGAACAAGGGAAGCCAGCCAGGTGGTCCCCATCAGGCCCAAGAGGTCCCAAAAGGCCACCAGTGCAAGTCCCAGAGTTCAAAACCAGAAGAGCCTGGAGCCCAATGTACCAAAGCGGGAGGAGGAAAAGCAGTCCTCTCAGAAAGGTAGAGAGGAAGAGCAGAGAGAAAACGAATCTCCCTTCTTTCGCCTATTTGTTCCAGCTGGGCCTCCAGCAGATGGGATGGCGTCCTGCCCACACTGAGGACGGGTCTTCCTCTCTCAGGCTGCTGACTCACAAGTCCGAGACACACCCAGATACAGCGCTTCACCAGCCATCTATATCCCTCAATCCAGTTCAAAGGACCCCTGAAACAACCATCAGAAGCTCCCTAGAGGGAAAAGTTGGGGGAGGAGGACACTTCAAGGTCTGGGTCTATGCAGAACTTTCCCAGAGCATTTGACAACGCAATACAACCACACACACAAATCAGGGTTCTACTCCAGCGTGAGCAACAGAGGCTCTGTCTCTTAAGAAAAAGAAAAAGAAAAAAGAAAAAACCAAGGAGAGGAGTAGGGACTGTAATCCCAGGACTTTGGGAGGCTGAGGTGGGAGGATCACTTGAGGTCAGGAGTTCAAGATCAGCCTGGCCAACATGGCGAAACACCATTTCTAATAAAAATACAAAAATTAGCCAGGTGTGGTAGTGGGTGCCTGTAACACTAGTTACTCAAGAGGCTGAGGCACAAGAATTTCTTAAACCCAGGAGACAGAGGTTGCAGTGAGCTGAGCTCTCACCCCACTGCACTGCAGCCTGACTGACAGAGTGAGACTCTGTTTCAAAAAAAAAAAAGTAAAAAAAGAATAACCACCCAAAACTGACTAAATGTGCATTCAGGAAAGCGGATCCACCACAAATGAACAGTTCAGTGAATTTTCAAGCCTAACACTTGCATGTAGCCGGCGTCCGGATCAAGAGACAGAACATTTCCAGCAGTCCAAGAGCCCCTCTTAGATGACTGACTTTCAGCTCTTCTTTTTTTCTACTATAAGTATTTAAGTCTATAACTTTGCCTCTAAGCATGGCTTTAATTGTATCCCACTTTTTTTTTTTTTTTTTTGAACAGTCTTGCTCTGTCACCAAGGCTGGAGTCCAGTGGCACAATCACAGCTCTCTATAACCTCAAGTGATACTTGTGCCTCAGCCTCTTGAGTAACTAGTATTACAGGTGCCCACCTGTAATAAATTAGCTGACACTCAGCTAATTTATTTACTTTTGTAGAGGTGAGGTCTCCCTATGTTGCCCAGGCTGGTTTTGAACTCCTGGCCCCAAGTGATCCTCCCACCTCAGCATCCCAAAGTGTTGGGGTTATAGGTGTGAGCCACCATGCCTGGCTGGTTTTTTTCTAGTCTTTTTTTGTTTTGTTTTTTAAGATGGAGTCTCGCTCTGTTGCCCAGACTGGAGTGCAGTGGTGTGATCTTGGCTCACCGCAACCTCTGCCTCCAGGGTTCAAGTGATTCTCCTGTCTCAGCCTCCTGAGTAGCTAGGACTGCAGGTGCGTGCCACCACGCCCGGTTAATTTTTGTATTTTAGTAGAAATGCTGTCCAGGCTGGTCTTGAAATCCTGACCCGCCTTGGCCTCCCAAAGTGCTGGGATTGCAGGCGTGAGCCACCACGCCTGGCCTTTTTTCTAGTCTTACATCTAAAGCATATCTGTGTAAGCTGTCTGTGGTTGAGTTTTGTTTTGTTTCTATGCCATCCTCGTGTTTTTTAAATAATTAATTTGCATTTAATATAATTGCTGGTATGTTTGAGTTTAAATCTATCATCTTTCCATTTGTTATCTATTTGCTTTATCTATTTTTTGTTTCTTTAGTTTTTCTTTTTTCTTGCCTTCTTATTTTTTTGCAATTTTATGACTTTATTTCATGTATCTGATTCTTTTTTTTTTTTTTCTGAGATGGAGTTGTCTTGTTGCCCAGGCTGGAGTGCAAGGGTGCGATCTCTGAGATAAGTAACTGAAGGCAATTATTTATCTGTTTTTGTTTGTGTTAAGATGTCTTTATTTTGCTTTTTATAACTTTTTTTTTTTTAGATGGAGTTTTGCTCAGTCACCCAGGCTGGAGTGCAATGGCGTGATGTTGGCTCACTGCAACCTCTGCCTCCTGGGTTCAAGTGATTCTCCTGCTGCAGTCTGCCAAGTAGCTGGGACTACAGGCATGAGCTACCACGCTGGGCTAATTTTTTGTATTTTTAGTAAAGATGGGGTTTCACCATGTTGGTCAGGCTGGTCTCAGGTTACCTGCCCACCTCGGCCTCACAAAGTGCTGGGATTACAGGCGTGAGCCACCGCGCCCAGCCAATTTTATTAAATATCAAGTCAATGTTCACATTTCCAATTGTCTTATAAATGTTTGTTTGAATCAGAACCCAAACAATTTTGACACTTTGTGACTGGTTGATAAGTCAGGTCTTCTTTAATGTATACTTTTCTTATTCACCTTTTTCCCCCTCTAGCAAAGGAAACCAGGCTGTTCCCAGTAGCTCCCGGGTCTGGATTTTGCCAGCTGTGCCACTGCTGCTGTTTGATTGTGTCCATGCCTCTGTGTTCCCTGTAAGCTGGGAGTTTGTATTGAGGAGTTAGACTCCATTTCTTTTTTTTTTTTTTTGAGACGGAGTCTCAGTCTGTCACCCAGGCTGGAGTGCAGTGGCACAACCTCGGTTCACTGCAGCCTCCGCCTCCCGGGTTCAAGCAATTCTCTACCTCAGCCTCCTGAGTAGCTGGGATTATAGGTGCCCACCACAACACCCAGCTAATTTTTTGTATTTTTAGTAGAGATGGGGTTTCACTACCTTGGCCAGGCTGATCTTGAACTCCTGACCTGGTGATCCACTGGCCTCAGCCTCCCAAAGTGCTGAGACTACAGACAGGTGTGAGCCACCGCACTCAGCCTGGATCCATTTCTTAATGTCTGGCTATTGACAGCTTTTTTTTTTTTTTAAGACGGAGTTTCGCTCTTGTTACCCAGGCTGGAGTGCAATGGCGCAATCTCGGCTCACCGAAACCCCTGCCTCCTGGGTTCAGGCAATTCTCCTGCCTCAGCCTCCTGAGTAGCTGGGATTACAGGCACGTGCCACCATGCCCGGCTAATTTTTTGTATTTTTAGTAGAGACGGGGTTTCACCATGTTGACCAGGATGGTCTCCATCTCTCGACCTTGTGATCCACCTGCCTCTGCCTCCCAAAGTGCTGGGATTACAGGCGTGAGCCACCGCGCCCGGCCTATTGACAGCTTTTAAGCCTCACCCCTCCCTCTTCCCATTGGGCCCACACCGAGACAAACTGATAAGAAGCCTGGGTACCCCCACTTGGATGCAGGTGGAATAGTCCAACCATGTGAGCTGCTGCCAGGCTGTGTGAAATCTCACCTGGCCCCACCTACCAGCCACAGCCTCCAAAACCCCCCGGGCCTATCTCCTTTCCTTGCTCTGGAAAGCCATTTGAGACCTGCCCACAAGGCCTGCCCCGCTCTCCCGAGCCGCCTCCATCATCGAGTCATAACACCTTCTTGGTGTGTGTGATGTCGTCAGTCTTGGGATTGCAACCGAACGCTGGGTGGCAGGTCCCTGCTGCTTTTGCAGGGTGACCACAACGCCGTGGAAGCTAGAGCTGTGCTGTTCACTGTGGTAGTCATTAGTTACCAGTGGCAATTAAGTTAATAAAATTAAGTAAAAATAGAAGTTCCGTTTTTAGGCAGTAGCTGCTAGTACAGTAGTTGAATGTGGTTAGAGCCTCTAGATTTTAACACACAGTCTCACTGTGTGGCCCAGGCTGGAGTGCAGTCACGCAGTCACACATGGTTCGCTGCAGCCTTGAACCGCCAGGCTCAAGGAATCCCTCCACTCAGCCTCCAGAGTAACTGGGACTACAGGTGCACACCACCACATCCCACTAATTTTACTATTTTCCCAGCCGGGCACGGTGGCTCACACCTGTAATCCCAGCACTTTGGGAGCCTGAGGCAGGTGAATCATTTGAGGTCAGGAGTTTGAGACCAGCCTGGACAACATGGTGCAACCCTATCTCAACTAAAAATACAAAAAAAAAATGAGCTGGGTGTGGTGGTGTGCACCTGTAATCTCAGCTGTTCAGGAGGCTGAGGCACAAGAATCACCTGAACCCAGAAGGCAGAGGTTGCAGTGAGCTGAGACCGTGCCATTGCACTCCAGCCTGGACAACAAGAATGAAACTCCATCTCAAAAAACAAAATCGTACAAAGCATACATATACATGAATAAAAAACCTAAGGGGAAATGTAGTGATATGAAAGAAATATAAAATCTGAGATATGAAACAAACAATTCTATCCATGTTGTTTTGGACAAAATGAAAAGCATTTTGCTTACTAAAAAGGTGATATTTCAATATTTTCTAAGAAGACTTTGATTAGGAATATAGCAGAAGACTTCTACAACTATCCATCAAAAATCAGATTCTGGCCGGGCGCGGTGGCTCAAGCTTGTAATCCCAGCACTTTGGGAGGCCGAGGCGGGTGGATCACAAGGTCGAGAGATCGAGACCATCCTGGTCAACTTGGTGAAACCCCATCTCTACTAAGGATGCAGAAAATTAGCTGGGCATGGTGGCGTGTGCCTGTAATCCCAGCTACTCAGGAGGCTGAGGCAGGAGAATTGCCTGAACCCAGGAGGCGGAGGTTGCGGTGAGCCAAGATCGCGCCATTGCACTCCAGCCTGGGTAACAAGAGCGAAACTCCGTCTCAAAAAAAAAAAAAAAAAAAAAAAAAAAAAAAAAATCAGATTCTGCCTCCCTGAATATAGAATGGACACTATGTTATCCCACCAGCCCTGGCAGGCCACTACGCGTATGTGCATATGTGCCATGTCTGTGAGGCATTGCAAGGAGCAGATTTTTTTAGCCACTCAAGACTTGTAGATGTCACCATCTCGGGAAGCCCCCGTCTCCAGATGCTGTTTTCCTCCATGACTCTTCAGTGAGTGTTTCCCACATTTAACGACACGGGACCCCCGGTTCTGGGATGGCTCTGTACCATTTTGCTTCATTTCCTGCCTGAGGTTCAGGAGAATTCACATGACTGTAGGGAAACCTGAGGGGCTGTCCAAGTGTTGCCGTCTCTCAGGCACCCGACCTTGGGCGTCCGCTCCCTTCCGCTGCTTCCAGAGGGGACTCTCGGAAATCCACAAGCAAGCCTCACCCAGGTGAGGCCAAGGGAAGAGATGGACAGGGCCACTAGAGGCCCCTGGGAGAGGGAGCTTCGACAGCTTCATTTTTGCTGACGCAGCAGCCGTGGTCAGCGCCACTGTCAAGGGCAAACGGCCATCAGTGGTGGCTGGGATGCAGCGTGTGCTCAAATTAACACATCAAACAGAAAAACCGCCAAAAGCAGCACAGCAAACTAGGACCCTGGGGGCTTCTCACCCCTCCACGCCAGTGCCCATCCCCTCTCAGTGCCTTTGTTCACCTCTAACTCCCAAATCCACAGTGACATTCCAAGAGAGCTCCAAGGGGTGGACTCGCAGAAAGTCCTGCTCGAATGTGCCCTTCTCTGCCCTTCCTTACTGGGCTGGCCCTGCCTGTGAGATGTGCATCACTGCTGAAATAGGCATTGCATGTTCTTCAGAACTCATGTCTCCCATGAGTGTTCTCTGGGTTTCTGGCACATGGTCCTCCCTGGAGGAGGCTCGAAGGCACCTTCTCCAACTTCACCATCCTTAGAGAAAAGACACCTCATTGGGTGGCTCTGGGCTCCATGGTCAGTGGCTTCAGCTGCAGGGGTGGGGGGGTGGAGCAACACATTTTTATTTTAAAAATATGTATATACACATATATATATGCATATCACAAAATAGATTTTTTTCATAGAAATGTGTATTAACATCATTCCAAAGAACAGAACTTGGAAAAAGCCTGGGTACGGTGGTTCACACCTGTAATCCAGCACTTTGGGAGGCTGAAGCAGGAGGATCATTTGAGGCCAGGAATTCAATAACAGCCTGGGCAAAATAGTGAGATCTCATATTACAAAAATTTAAAAAATTAGCTTGGTGTGGTGGAGTGCACCTGTTGTCCCAGGTACTTGGGAGGCTGAGGTGGGAGGATCACTTGTGCCAGGATTTGAGGCTGCAGTGAACTATGATTGCGCCACTGCACTTCAGCCGGGTGACAGAGCAAGACCTTGTCTCTAAAATAAACAAGTAATAGACAATTAAAAACATCCTATGCTGCATGGATGTTTCAGCTGTAATTAACAGAAACATCCAACCAAAGTAGCTTAACAATTATTGAAGTTTGTTAGCTGCTCCACTTCATAAGGTTAAGAAGAGAAGTGTATGGCGCTGTGGCAGGGATCTTGGTCTGCTTGTCTGCTCTGATCCTGGTCTCAAGATGGTCTGCGGTCCAAGGATCATGTCCTCACCCACAGAGGCAGTGAGCGGAGGCAGAGAGTGTCATACGTCACACCAACTCTTTGGACGGAGGACGGCAGTCCCAGAAGCACCTTTCCCCGCACACTCTCCCCTGGAACAGCACACTTCCTCTCAGATCTCCCTGGCCCCAAATGGTCATGTGCCCTTGCTCAGCCCTGGACCTGGCCCCTTCCTAGAGATCAAGAATCACCACAGATGACTGAAAGCCCCCTGGTTCTGTTGAAGGAACAAGGAGGAAAGGCTTTGAGGCAGGTGGCCCACGTGCCTGTCAGGCTGGAGAGCTGATATGTAGGTGTGCAAAAAATTTCATTTTCCCTGGTGAACTGCAGAGAAAGCTTCTCACCGAAGCAGGAAGGACATAACCCCTCAGTCTTCCTCCTCAATCTTGTCCACCACGGATGCTGCAGAAACTATGGGTGTGTGAGGGTGCTGGATGGCAAAGACCCAGGACCTGAGCAGAGATGGGATCTGCCCTCACCTCAGGGGTATGACAATACACTTGGAAATTACACCTGATTGTTCTTCTGCCTCCTCATCATTGTCCTCCTCTGTGTCTGGGGACACAGACCACTGCTCCAGGAGCAGTGGAGGGATGAAGGCAGGGGCTAGTGGAGGGAAGAATGGTGGGGGTAGTGGAGGGATGAGTGGAGGGGGCAGTGGAGGATGAGTGGAGGGGGCAGTAGAGGGATGAATGGAGGGGGTAGTGGATGGTGAATGGAGGGGGTAATGGATGGTGAATGGAGGGAGTAGTGGAGGGATGAAGGGAGGGGTAGTGGAAGGTGAATGGAGGGGGTAGTGGAGGGTGAATGGAGGGGTAGAGGAGGGGTGAATGCAGGGGGTAGTGGAGGGATGAAGGGAGGGGGTAGTGGATGGTGAATGGAGGGGGTAGTGGAGGGTGAATGGAGGGGGTAGAGGAGGGTGAATGCAGGGGGTAAGTGGAGGGAATGAAGGAGGGGGTAGTGGATGGTGAATGGAGGGGTAGTGGAGGGAAGGGAGGGGGTAGTGGATGGTGAATGGAGGGGTAATGGGTGGGAAGGGAGTAGTGGAGGGATGAAGGGAGGGGGTAATGGATGGTGAATGGGAGGGAGTAGTGGAGGGATGAAAGGGAGGGGGTAGTGGATGGTGAATGGAGGGGGTAGTGGAGGGTGAATGGAGGGGGTAGTGGATGGTGAATGGAGGGGGTATGGATGGTGAATGGAGGGAGTAGTGGTGGGATGAAGGGAGGGGGTAGTGGATGGTGTATGGAGGGGGTAGTGGAGGGATGAAGGGAGGGTAGTGGTGCAGGGGGTAGTGGAGGGATGAAGGGAGGGGGCAGTGGAGGGATGAGTGGAGGGGGCAGTGGAGGGATGAGTGGAGGGGGCAGTGGAGGGATGAATGGAGGGGGTAGTGGATGGTGAATGGAAGGGGTAATGGATGGTGAATGGAGGGAGTAGTGGAGGGATGAAGGGAGGGGGTAGTGGAAGGTGAATGGAGGGGGTAGTGGAGGGTGAATGGAGGGGGTAGTGGAGGGATGAAGGGAGGGGGTAGTGGATGGTGAATGGAGGGGGTAGTGGAGGGTGAATGGAGGGGGTAGAGGAGGGTGAATGCAGGGGGTAGTGGAGGGATGAAGGGAGGGGGTAGTGGATGGTGAATGGAGGGGGTAGTGGAGGGTGAATGGAGGGGGTAGAGGAGGGTGAATGCAGGGGGTAGTGGAGGGATGAAGGGAGGGGGTAGTGGATGGTGAATGGAGGGGTAGTGGAGGGATGAAGGGAGGGGGTAGTGGATGGTGAATGGAGGGGGTAGTGGATGGTGAATGGAGGGGGTAATGGATGGTGAATGGAGGGAGTAGTGGAGGGATGAAGGGAGGGGGTAATGGATGGTGAATGGAGGGAGTAGTGGAGGGATGAAGGGAGGGGGTAGTGGATGGTGAATGGAGGGGGTAGTGGAGGGTGAATGGAGGGGGTAGAGGAGGGTGAATGCAGGGGGTAGTGGAGGGATGAAGGGAGGGGGTAGTGGATGGTGAATGGAGGGGGTAGTGGAGGGTGAATGGAGGGGGTAGAGGAGGGTGAATGCAGGGGGTAGTGGAGGGATGAAGGGAGGGGGTAGTGGATGGTGAATGGAGGGGGTAGTGGAGGGATGAAGGGAGGGGGTAGTGGATGGTGAATGGAGGGGGTAGTGGAGGGATGAAGGGAGGGGGTAGTGGAGGGTGAATGGAGGGGGTAGAGGAGGGTGAATGCAGGGGGTAGTGGAGGGATGAAGGGAGGGGGTAGTGGATGGTGAAGGAGGGGGTAGTGGAGGGATGAAGGGAGGGGGTAGTGGATGGTGAATGGAGGGGGTAGTGAAGGGATGAAGGGAGGGGGTAGTGGATGGTGAATGGAGGGAGTAGTGGAGGGATGAAGGGAGGGGGTAGTGGATGGTGAATGGAGGGGGTAGTGGAGGGATGAAGGGAGGGGGTAGTGGATGGTGAATGGAGGGGGTAGTGGAGGGTGAATGGAGGGGGTAGAGGAGGGTGAATGCAGGGGGTAGTGGAGGGATGAAGGGAGGGGGTAGTGGATGGTGAATGGAGGGGGTAGTGGAGGGTGAATGGAGGGGGTAGAGGAGGGTGAATGCAGGGGTAGTGGAGGGATGAAGGGAGGGGGTAGTGGATGGTGAATGGAGGGGGTAGTGGAGGGATGAAGGGAGGGGGTAGTGGATGGTGAATGGAGGGGGTAGTGGATGGTGAATGGAGGGGGTAATGGATGGTGAATGGAGGGAGTAGTGGAGGGATGAAGGGAGGGGTAATGGATGGTGAATGGAGGGAGTAGTGGAGGGATGAAGGGAGGGGGTAGTGGATGGTGAATGGAGGGGGTAGTGGAGGGTGAATGGAGGGGGTAGAGGAGGGTGAATGCAGGGGGTAGTGGAGGGATGAAGGGAGGGGGTAGTGGATGGTGAATGGAGGGGGTAGTGGAGGGTGAATGGAGGGGGTAGAGGAGGGTGAATGCAGGGGGTAGTGGAGGGATGAAGGGAGGGGGTAGTGGATGGTGAATGGAGGGGGTAGTGGAGGGATGAAGGGAGGGGGTAGTGGATGGTGAATGGAGGGGGTAGTGGAGGGATGAAGGGAGGGGGTAGTGGAGGGTGAATGGAGGGGGTAGAGGAGGGTGAATGCAGGGGGTAGTGGAGGGATGAAGGGAGGGGGTAGTGGATGGTGAATGGAGGGGGTAGTGGAGGGATGAAGGGAGGGGGTAGTGGATGGTGAATGGAGGGGGTAGTGAAGGGATGAAGGGAGGGGGTAGTGGATGGTGAATGGAGGGAGTAGTGGAGGGATGAAGGGAGGGGGTAGTGGATGGTGAATGGAGGGGGTAGTGGAGGGGATGAAGGGAGGGGGTAGTGGATGGTGAATGGAGGGAGTAGTGAGGATGAAGGGGGGAGTAGTGGAGGGTGAATGGAGGGGGTAGTGGAGGAATGAAGGGGGGGTAGTGGATGGTGAATGGAGGGGGTAGTGGAGGGTGAATGGAGGGGGTAGAGGAGGGTGAATGCAGGGGGTAGTGGAGGGATGAAGGGAGGGGGTAGTGGATGGTGAATGGAGGGGGTAGTGGAGGGATGAAGGGAGGGGGTAGTGGATGGTGAATGGAGGGGTAGGGTAGTGGAGGGATGGGGAGGGGGTAGTGGAGGGTGAATGGTTAGGGTGAATGCAGGGGGTAGTGGAGGGATGAAGGGAGGGGGTAGTGGATGGTGAATGGAGGGGGTAGTGGAGGGATGAAGGGAGGGGGTAGTGGATGGTGAATGGAGGGGGTAGTGGAGGGATGAAGGGAGGGGTAGTGGAGGGTGAATGGAGGGGCTAGTGGAGAGTGAATGGAGGGGTAGTGGAGGGATGAGTGGAGGGGTAGTGGATGGATGAGTGGAGGGGGTAGTGGATGGTGAATGGAGGGGGTAGTGGAGGGATGAAGGGAGGGGGTAGTGGATGGTGAATGGAGGGGGTAGTGGAGGGATGAAGGGAGGGGGTAGTGGAGGGTGAATGGAGGGGGTAGAGGAGGGTGAATGCAGGGGGTAGTGGAGGGATGAAGGGAGGGGGTAGTTGATGGTGAATGGAGGGGTAGTGGAGGGATGAAGGGAGGGGGTAGTGGATGGTGAATGGGGGGGTAGTGGAGGGATGAAGGGAGGGGGTAGTGGATGGTGAATGGAGGGAGTAGTGGAGGGATGAAGGGAGGGTAGTGGAGGGTGAATGGAGGGGGTAGTGGAGGGATGAAGGGAGGGGGTAGTGGATGGTGAATGGAGGGGTAGTGGAGGGTGAATGGAGGGGGTAGAGGAGGGTGAATGCAGGGGGTAGTGGAGGGATGAAGGGAGGGGGTAGTGGATGGTGAATGGAGGGGGTAGTGGAGGGATGAAGGGAGGGGGTAGTGGATGGTGAATGAGAGGGGGTAGTGGAGGGATGAAGGGAGGGGGTAGTGGAGGGTGAATGGAGGGGGTAGAGGAGGGTGAATGGAGGGGGTAGTGGAGGGATGAAGGGAGGGGTAGTGGATGGTGAATGGAGGGGGTAGTGAAGGGATGAAGGGAGGGGGTAGTGGATGGTGAATGGAGGGAGTAGTGGAGGGTGAATGGAGGGGGTAGAGGAGGGTGAATGCAGGGGGTAGTGGAGGGATGAAGGGAGGGGGTAGTGGAGGGTGAATGGAGGGGGTAGTGGAGGGATGAAGGGAGGGGGTAGTGGAGGGTGAATGGAGGGGGTAGAGGAGGGTGAATGCAGGGGGTAGTGGAGGGATGAAGGGAGGGGGTAGTTGATGGTGAATGGAGGGGGTAGTGGAGGGATGAAGGGAGGGGGTAGTGGATGGTGAATGGAGGGGGTAGTGGAGGGATGAAGGGAGGGGGTAGTGGATGGTGAATGGAGGGAGTAGTGGAGGGATGAAGGGAGGGAGTAGTGGAGGGTGAATGGAGGGGGTAGTGGAGGATGAAGGGAGGGGTAGTGGATGGTGAATGGAGGGGGTAGTGGAGGGTGAATGGAGGGGGTAGAGGAGGGTGAATGCAGGGGGTAGTGGAGGGTGAAGGGAGGGGGTAGTGGATGGTGAATGGAGGGGGTAGTGGAGGGATGAAGTGAGGGGGTAGTGGATGGTGAATGGAGGGGTAGTGGAGGGATGAAGGGAGGGGGTAGTGGAGGGTGAATGGAGGGGGTAGAGGAGGTGGAATGCAGGGGGTAGTGGAGGGATGAAGGGAGGGGGGTAGTGTATGGTGAATGGAGGGGGTAGTGGAGGGATGAAGGGAGGGGGTACTGGATGGTGAATGGAGGGGGTAGTGGAGGGATGAAGGGAGGGGGTAGTGCATGGTGAATGGAGGGAGTAGTGGAGGGTGAAGGGAGGGAGTAGTGGAGGGTGAATGGAGGGGGTAGTGGAGGGATGAAGGGAGGGGGGTAGTGGATGGTGAATGGAGGGGGTAGTGGAGGGTGAATGGAGGGGGTAGTGGAGGGATGAAGGGAGGGGGTAGTGGAGGGTGAATGGAGGGGGTAGTGGAGGGATGAAGGGAGGGGGTAGTGGATGGTGAATGGAGGGGGTAGTGGAGGGTGAATGGGAGGGGTAGAGGAGGGTGAATGCAGGGGGTAGTGGAGGGATGAAGGGAGAGGGTAGTGGATGGTGAATGGAGGGGGTAGTGGAGGGATGAAGGGAGGGGGTAGTGGATGGTGAATGGAGGGGGTGTGGAGGGATGAAGGGAGGGGTAGTGGAGTGAATAGGCTAGTGGAGAGTGAATGGAGGGGGTAGTGGAGGGGATGAGTGGAGGGGGTAGTGGAGGGATGAGTGGATTTTATGGATGGTGAATGGAGGGGGTAGTGGAGGGATGAAGGGAGGGGGTAGTGGATGGTGAATGGAGGGGTTAGTGGAGGGATGAAGGGAGGGGGGTAGTGGATGGTGAATGGAGGGGGTAGTGGAGGGATGAAGGGAGGGGGTAGTGGATGGTGAATGGAGGGAGTAGTGGAGGGATGAAGGGAGGGAGTAGTGGAGGGTGAATGGAGGGGGTTGTGGATGGTGAATGGAGGGGGTAGTGGAGGGTGAATGGAGGGGGTAGAGGAGGGTGAATGCAGGGGGTAGTGGAGGGATGAAGGGAAGGGGGTAGTGGATGGTGAATGGAGGGGGTAGTGGAGGGATGAAGGGAGGGGGTAGTGGATGGTGAATGGAGGGGGTAGTGGAGGGATGAAGGGAGGGGGTAGTGGAGGGAGGAAGGGAGGGGGTAGTGGCTGGTGAATGGAGGAGTAGTGGAGGGATGAAGGGAGGGAGTAGTGGAGGGTGAATGGAGGGGGTAGTGGAGGGATGAAGGGAGGGGGTAGTGGATGGTGAATGGAGGGGTGTAGTGGAGGGTGAATGGAGGGGGTAGTGGAGGGATATGAAGGGAGGGGGTAGTGGAGGGTGAATGGAGGGGGTAGTGGAGGGATGAAGGGGGGGTAGTGGATGGTGAATGGAGGGGGTAGTGGAGGGTGAATGGAGGGGGTAGAGGAGGGTGAATGCAGGGGGTAGTGGAGGGATGAAGGGAGAGGGTAGTGGATGGTGAATGGAGGGGGTAGTGGAGGGATGAAGGGAGGGGGTAGTGGATGGTGAATGGAGGGGGTAGTGGAGGGATGAAGGGGGGGGTAGTGGAGGGTGAATGGAGGGGCTAGTGGAGAGTGAATGGAGGGGGTAGTGGAGGGATGAGTGGAGGGGGTAGTGGAGGGATGAGTGGAGGGGGTAGTGGATGGTGAATGGAGGGGGTAGTGGATGGTGAATGGAGGGGGTAGTGGAGGGATGAAGGGAGGGGCTAGTGGAGGGTGAATGGAGTGGGTAGAGGAGGGTGAATGCAGGGGGTAGTGGAGGGATGGGTGGAGGGGGTAGTGGAGGGATGAGTGGAGGGGGTGGTGGATGGTGAATGGAGGGGGTAGTGGAGGGATGAAGGGAGGGGGTAGTGGAGGGTGAATAGAGGATTCCATGGAGGGATGAATGGAGGGGGACCCATGGGAAGATGAATGCAGTGGGGCTTGAATGCAGTGGAGGGGCATGGTGAGTGACTGGGAAGTCCCCTGTGCTCTCTGCTCTTTGTAGCCCTGTGTCAGGGTGACTTCTGAGAAGGGTGCAGGAAGACACTTTTCTTCAGGAGGGAGTCTTCGAGTGGGACGTAGGGACACAGCCCTGGATCCAGGAAGCTCTCAGCTGCTCCCAGCCAGGCCCTGAAGGGGCTGTTAGCATTGTCCTGGAGCTGAGGGGTATCCCCCACCCCCAGCTGCACTTGGTCTCAGCTGGGCGGAATAATTGGATGTGGACACAGTGCAGGGCAGGCGATTATGTTTATGGGCCTGGACGCTCCTGCTGTTGTGGATAATTATCTTGGCAGTAAGGCTGGGTCCAGTAGTCGGGGTCTCAGAAGGGAAAGCAGGGAAGCCTGGGAGAGCAGCCAGGGAGAGGGGGGTCTGAGGGGAGGGCCTGCCCAGGCCGCTTTCCCTCTTTGAGCCGTTTCTGCCCCAGCTGCACAGGCTGGCGATCCGCAGAGAAAGACCGGTCCCACTGGGCCCTCTCCCTGGGGGCCACAGGGACCCAGGCTGCAGACTCTGTCGCCTCCTGGGCTGGACAGGCCTGCCTGCAGAGGACACTTGTAAAACAGGGGAGCCGGTCCGCTCCAGTGCCTGCTCGTGCAGGAAGCAGAGCTTGTCCTCACCTCCAGGAAGGCCCTGCTCCCGGCCACCGCTGGCCTCAGCTAACCTGTGGCTCCTGGCCACTTGCAGAGTTGTGCAAGGCTCAGACAGAAGAGGGCAGGAAGAGTGGGCATCAGGGCCTGCCTGTGGGGACCTGCACTGGCCTGTCGTGGTGTGTCGCCAGCAGGAAGCCTCCTTCTCCCACGAGAGCAAACGCTCCAGGTCCAGGCCTCTGCGGGTGGCTCAAAGCTTTCCCCGCCTGAGACCAGCAGCTAAGCACAGAAATGCAAATACAAAGTGGCACCAGGGAGTCCCATAGTCCCTGCTCCCGAGGTGGGAGGCGGGGACAGTCCCTGACACAGGCAAGCTCCTGCCATCTTCACCAGGGCCCTGGACCAATTACTGCAGAGCATGGGTTCAGCAGACAGGTGGGAACCTGAGCCTGTGTCCCTGAGGGTGGTCCCGATCTCAGCCCTAGGTGGAGGCTGCTGAGTGCTATGGCTGCAAAGCAGGGCGGGGGTCAGCTGTGGGGGGAGGGGGGCCTCTGACCCGCCCTGCACCCCTGCTTTCTCTCTCCCTCCTCTCACCCCCTGGGCCTCACCCTTGCTCCCAGAAGGGGGCACCTACCCCTTCTGCCTCTAGCCCCAGGCACCCACTCCGGCCTGCCAGGCCCCAAAACTTTGGCATCCTTGTCCTTAAGCCCGAGGGACCTGCTGGACGCTCCCTTGACTCCACATTATGCAGGGAGCCCCATGCCCCTCCTGGCCTTCTCTCCCTTACAGGGTACAGTGAATTTTGTAATTGTTAATACAGCTAGTGTCCTCATTTAAAACCTTCTAGCAGTACCAGGCTACAGTGGAAACAAAACCCCCTCCCCCCACACTCCAAATTCACACTCCTGCTGGGAGTGGTGGGGACAGCCTGTCTCCCGGCTCCTCTCCTCCCAGTCTCCCATGAAAACATCTGACAGGTGAAAATATCATCTTCGGGTAGGGCCAATTTGCTCATCCCTGATTAAGCGAGGTTCAGCATCTCGCAGCCCGGACGCTGGGCTTCCTTCTCGCCGCCTGTCCAGCGGCCTGGCCTTGCCGCGTTGATTTATAGTAGCGCTTTGTTGGGAGAATCGGCCCTTTGTTGGGCACTGAGTTATCCTGGGTTCTCCCCAGCTTGTTGCACATCCTTTGATTTTAAATATGTGGTCTAGGCAAAATGTTGCCATTTGTAGCTTAATTAAATTTTTCAACAATGTTCTCTGTGGTTTCTGCTTTTTTGTCCTGTTTAGCAAAGCCTTCCAGATCCTGAGATTATTCAACAGTCTCCCGTGTTTTCTTCAAATGACTTTTGTGGTTTTGGGTTTTTGCATTTCTATTTCTGCTCCATACAGAATTTGTTTCCATGTGAAGAGCGGGATCAGGATCCAACATCATGTTTTCCAGACACCCTTTGCTGTCATTTTATTTTAATTTTTCTGAGACAGTTCCCCTCTTGTTGCCCAGGCTGGAGTGCAATGGCATGGTCTTGGCTCACTGTAATCTCTGCCTTCTGGGTTCAAGCAATTCTCCTTCCTCAGCCTCCCAAGTAGCTGGGATTAGAGGCATGCATCACCACACCCAGCAAATTTTGTACTTTTTTTTTTTTTTTTTTTTTTTTTTTTTTTTTTTTTTTTTTTTAGTAGTAGAGACAGTGTTTCACTATCTTGGCCAGGTCAGTCTCGAACTCCTGACCTCAGGTGATCCACCCGCGTTGGCCTCCCAAAGTGCTGGGATTATAGGTGTGCGCCGCCATGCCCAGTCCCTCATGGATTTTAAATATCCCATTAATCATATGCTAAATGACTACACAGACCTCTGATGTGTGTGTCCAGTCAACTGCCTATAGCACGATGTTCTGGTTGGTTCTGTGATGGAATCTACTCTCTGGCAGGGCTAAAGCCCCCTTTTTTATTTTTCAGAATTTTATAGGCTTTTCATTGTTTTTTTATTATAGCAAAATATATGTAACATAAAACTACTATTTTAAGTGAACAGTTGAGTGACATCAAGTGCATTCACACTGTTGTACAAGCAGCACCACCCTCCATCTCCACTGTCCATCACCACCATTCATCTCTGGCATCCATAGCCACTGTCCATCACCACCATCCATGTCCACTATCGATCTACACCATCCATCACCACAATCCATCACCACCATCCAACACCACCATCCGTCACCACCATTCAACACCACCATCCATCACCACCATACATGTCCACTACCCATAACACCATCCATCATCACCATCCATGTCCACTACCCATCACACCATCCATCACTACTATCCAACACCACTATCCAACACCACCATCCATCGCCACCATCCATCACCACCATCCATGTCCACTATCCATCACCACCATCCATCATCACCATCCATGTCCACTACCCATCACACCATCCATCATCACCATCCATGTCCACTACCCATCACACCATCCATCACTACTATCCAACACCACCATCACCACCATCCATCATAACCATCCATGTCCACTATCCATCACACCATCCATCACTACTATCCAACACCACCATCCATCACCACCATCCATCACCACCATCCATGTCCACTATCCATCACCACCATCCATCATCACCATCCATGTCCACTACCCATCACACCATCCATCACTACTATCCAACACCACCATCCAACACCACCATCCATTGCCACCATCCATCATAACCATCCATGTCCACTATCCATCACACCATCCATGACCACCATCCATCACCACCACCATCACCACCATCCATCACCACCATCCATCATCACCATCCATGTCCACTACCCATCACACCATCCATCACCACTATCCATCACCACCATCCATCACACCATCCAACACCACCATCCATCATTACCATCCATGTCCACTATCCATCACCACCATCCATCACCACTATCCATCACCACTGTCCATCACTACCATCCAACACCACCATCCATCATTACCATCCATCTACAGCAGGCGTCCCCAAACTTTTTACACAGGGGGCCATTTCACTGTCCCTCAGACCACTGGAGAGCCGCCACATACTGTGCTCCTCTCACTGACCACCAATGAAAGAGGTGCCCCTTCCTGAAGTGTGGCGGGGGGCCGGATAAATGGCCTCAGGGGGCCGCATGCGGCCCGCGGGCCGTAGTTCGGGGACGACTGATCTACAGCATATATTATCACCATCCATCACTACCATCCATCACCACCACCCATCTACAGCATCTATCACCACCACCCATCTACAGCATCTATCACCACCATCCATCACTACCATCCATCACCACCATCCATCACTACCATCCATCACCATCCATCACCACCATCCATGTGCACTATCCATCTACACCATCCATCACCACCATGCATCACCACCATCCATCACTACCATCCATCACCATCCATCACCACCATCCATCTGCACTATCTATCTACACCATCCATCTACACCATCCATCACCACCATCTATCACCATCCATCACCATCATCCATCACCGCCATCCATCAACCATCCATCACTACCATCCATCACCACCATCCATCACCACCATCCATCTGCACGATCCATCTACACCATCCATCACTACTATCTATCACTATCCATCACCACCATACATGTCCACTACCCATCACACCATCCAATATCACCATCCATGTCCACTACCCATCACACCATCCATCACTACTATCCAACACCACCATCCAACACCACCATCCATCACCACCATCCATCACCACCATCCATGTCCACTATCCATCACCACCATCCATCATCACCATCCATGTCCACTACCCATCACACCATCCATCACTACTATCCAACACCACCATCCAACACTACCATCCATCGCCACCATCCATCATAACCATCCATGTCCACTATCCATCACACCATCCATGACCACCATCCATGACCACCACCATCACCACCATCCATCACCACCATCCATCATCACCATCCATGTCCACTACCCATCACACCATCCATCACCACTATCCATCACCACCATCCATCACACCATCCAACACCACCATCCATCATTACCATCCATGTCCACTATCCATCACCACCATCCATCACCACTATCCATCACCACTATCCATCACTACCATCAAACACCACCATCCATCATTACCATTCGTCTACAGCAGGCGTCCCCAAACTTTTTACACAGGGGGCCATTTCACTGTCCCTCAGACCATTGGAGGGCCGCCACATACTGTGCTCCTCTCACTGACCACCAGTGAAAGAGGTGCCCCTTCCTGAAGTGTGGCGGGGGGCCGGATAAATGGCCTCAGGGGGCCGCATGCGGCCCGTGGGCCGTAGTTTGGGGACGACTGATCTACAGCATCTATTATCACCATCCATCACTACCATCCATCACCACCATCCATCTACAGCATCTATCACCACCACCCATCTACAGCATCTATCACCACCATCCATCACTACCATCCATTGCCACCATCCATCACTACCATCCATCACCACCATGCATCACCACCATCCATCACTACCATCCATCACCATCCATCACCACCATCCATCTGCACTATCCATCTACACCATCCATCACCACCATCCATCACTACTATCCAACACTACCATCCATCACCACCATCCATCTGCACTATCCATCTACACCATCCACCTACACCATCCATCACTACCATCTATCACCATCCATCACCATCATCCATCACCACCATCCATCACTACCATCCATCACTACCATCCATCACCACCATCCATCACCACCATCCATCTGCACTATCCATCTACACCATCCATCACTACCATCTATCACTATCCATCACCACCATCCATCTACACCATCCATCATTACCATCCATGTCCACTGTCCATCTACACCAACCATCACCACCATGAGAAACATGTCTATTCATTCTCCTTGCATCTTTAGTTTCCTGCGAGTTTTGGAATCATCTTTTGGCTACTTTTAGGAGGGACCCTTCGATGTATGGATCAATTTGGGGGCATTTGGGCCTCACCTCTTCTTGGTTTTCCTTTTCTGGTCTTCTCTGTGGGTTCTTGGCTTAGTTTGAGTTGTCTTCTCTACCCCTCCAATTTCCTACCCCTGCCCTGTGGCTCCAAGCATTGCCCACACTTGCCCTCCTGGCTCTGTCCTGGGCTCCCAAACACCACCTGATGACTGGCCTGAGTGTGCTCAGGTCTCTTCACCTCTCAACTGCCAACCTCTAAAACTGCACCTGCTCTCCTGGCCTGGCTTCCCAGCCTAGTGACAGCCACACGCGCTGGCCAGTCCAGGCAGAGCACTGGGCACCAGCCTTGCCTCCCTCTCCCCATCGAGAAAGTCAACAGTCCTGGCAGGAGAAAGAAAAGCACAAATAGAGAAAATGACTTTTATTAAGGATCACTTACCAAGGTGCAGGCCAAGCCAAGAGGGTGAAGAAACCTGGGTAGGGCAGGAAAGGATGGGCAGGGCTGGGGCCTCAGAGGGACAGGTCTGGCGACAGCTGGGAGGAACCCTGGGAAATTCCTAAGCTCACCTGGAAGCAGGTGGGGTGGGGTGGGGCTCGATGGGCAGACCCAGAACACCCAGCCCCTCCCTGCCACACACTCACCCACCCAAGTGGGCAGCCAGTTCGTGCCCACTCTTCCTCCCAAATTTCCTTCTCTCTCCTTCCTCTGCTTCTGCCCCTGCCAGCCCAGGGCCTCTGGTCGGATGCCTAATTGCCCACCCCCAGGCATGTTCTGCCATCCACTCACTTTGGCCCCCGGAGCTCTCTCTTTCAAACCCTCATTGGAGCAGATCTCAGCCAGCATCAACTCACATTGTCCTTGGGAAGAAATCCAGGCACCTGGATGATCTGGCTGCAGGTCCCTCCCCGGGCTCCCTCCCCCACCTAGCAATCCTGGGTGCTTGCCCGGAGTGCTCACCGCCCTGCCCTCTCCCCACGAAAGTGAGTTTCCAACGGGTGCTTGGTGTGGGGCTCCCCCATACTCAAGGGCGCGTCTGACCCCCTCTGAACTCGAAATCCCACCCCAGGGCCCGGGACAGGGGCTCGGCCGAGGCTAAGCTCCGTGAAGGCAGACCCGCAGAGGCGCGGCTGAGCTGCGAGCAGGGCCTGGTGCCGGCCGGGTGGGCGCTGTCGCAGCCGGGAATGCCCAGCCGCTCCAGGTGCCCACAGGATAAAGCCCAAGGTTCCCCGGCCGGGCGCAGGCCTTCCATATCTCCCCCTCACCTCCACACCTGCGCTCACAAAGTTCCCCAACTCCTGGAATGCAGGAATGCCCTCCGTGCACGCTGCCCCGCTCCCACCCTGATCCCTTCCCCCCAGCTCGGCTCCTGGGACACCGGATATGTCCACTGTAGCACCCGGCCAGGAGAGAGCAGTCCGCAGGAACTCACCCCAGGAACCCCGAGAGCCTCCGGAGATCCCAGCACCACCCTCGCCCCTCGGGCAGGTCGGACCACTGTGGGCGTCCAGGTAAGACGGCGTCGTTGCCCGTCACCCTCGCCCCCAGCTCAGGCTAGAGCGCCAGGGGTCGGAGGTGGAGCGTTCGGACACACGCCCAGTCGGGCCAGGCTCGGGAGGAGAGTCCGGGTGCGGCGAGGTGGGCCTCTGGGACTCACCTTTACTCCTTCACCGTTCGTTCCTCTTCAGGGCTACCGGGGCCAAAGGTTGGGGACTCGGGGCGCGGCTGGAGCCTACAGCTCCCCGAGCGTGGTTAAGCGTTAACCCGCAGGCCCTGGGCCAGGGTGCTGGGCTGCTGTGGGCACCCGGTTCCGCCCGACGGCCCGTCCGGGAGGCGAAGCGTGGGGTGGGGCAGAGACGGGAGGGAATGGGGTCTCCGCGGGGTGCGGGGTGAGCCGGGGAGGCCGGCGGGGCCTGGGGCTGGGAGGGGTGCGGGGTGAGCCGGGAGGCCCGTGGGCCGGGGCAGGAGGGGAGGGTGGGGGGCCTGGAGCAGGGGCGGGGGGCGGGACCCCGCGCGTGGCTGCGGGGCGCGCTCACCTGGCGGCCGCGGCCCCGCCCTAACCTGGTTTCCGGCGGGGCGGGGCGCGGCGCGGCGGGGGCGGGGCGGGGGCGGGGCCGGGCGGGGCGTTCCGGGGGCGGGGCCGGGCTTCCCGCAGACGTCAGGGACCCGCGCGCGAGGCCGCAGGCGGCCTCTCTGCCGTGGGCTCGGCCCGGGCTGCCGCGAGCGTGCGGGCCGCGCCGGGCATGTCCTAGGCGGCGGCCCCGCCCAGCGCTCGGCCGGGCGGGCCGGCGGGAGGGCCGGGACCGAGCCGGGCGGAGCCGGAGACCGAGCCGGGGACTGAGGCGAGCCGGGAACCGAGCCCGAATCGCAGGTAGGACGCGCCGGCCCAGCGCTGGCCGCGGCCCGGGCCTCCCACCGCCCGCACCTGCACGCTTGTGGGGCCGCGCGGGGCGCGGGGGCCCTGCCGAGGCCGGACAAAGGCGCAGGGATGGGGGTGCGCCCGGCGCACCTGGCCAGGCCGGTCCCCGCCGCCGCGGAGGCGGCCCAGGTCTGCGCCAGGCCGGGAGGAGCCGCCCCACGCGCGTCCACGCGGCCCGGCCGGGTACGTTTCTATGCGGCCTGCGGAGGGGGCGGCAGGCCTGGGCGCCCCGGTCCCCGCCCCGGTACCGGCTCGGCCATGGCCGCCCCCGGAGAGCGCTGATTCAGAAGGCGTCGCTCCCTCCCCCGCCAGGCCCGGCGCTCCCGCCCGGCCGCCTCCCTCCTGGCCTGGCCTCTCCTCCCGCGGTCCCTCCCTCCGTCTTCCTCCTCCTCCCCTCTCTCCTCATTTCCCTTCGCCGCGGTCTGCCTACTGTCCTGGCCTCTCCCGGGCTGTGCGCTCCTTCCACCGCCGGCCTGCCGCGCCCGGCTCGCCGCCCTTCCCCGCCCCTGCGCCCCTGCCACCTTTCCCCGCCTCACCTCCGACTGTGGCCCTTACGGCTGGGGCGGCAAGTTTGGGGCGTTTATTTTTCTTCGTCTTAGCAACGATGGCCAGCCCAGCCCCGAGGCTGCTGAAGGCCGTTTTGGAGCGTCGCTGGCTCCCAGGCCTTTTCAGGGTGGGCGGCGGGGCAGCGGCTGGCCTGGCTCAGGCACGGCCACATCACCAGGCTCTGGGGCTCGGGTTCCCTTTGCCTTAAGCAGGGGCTGTGGCCTCCTCAGGGTGGGCCGTGGCAGGTGACGGCAGAGTGTGAGGCCTAGGAGGGCTGGCTGGGGGCCGGCGGTGCAATGGTGGGGTGGGCCCTGCGGGATAGAGCACGCTGTGGTCTCCCTCAGCAGCCCTGGGGAGGGCGGGGCTGTAGAGGCCTCCTGGGGGCTCTGCTGTCTGGGGCCGCAGGAGCATGGAAGCCCCACCCCTTGCCTAGGGCCTGCCTGGCTGGCTGGAGCCCTGGTTCCTGGTTTAGGAAGGGCAGGTCCCCCAGGGTGAGAGGGTCCTGGCTGCCTGGAGCTGCCTTCTCCTGGTGAGGGTTCTTCTACATCTTCCCACCCGCCGGCCCAAGGTGAGGGTTTACCATGGGCTGTGCAGTCACTTGGGCGTTCACACTGGCTGGAGCCGGGTGTTGGTTTCCCTGCTGCTCACCGAAGGGATCTGAGATCTGGTGAAGAGCCTCAAAGCTGAAGATGTTGGGTGTGGGCACTGGGCAAAGCAGGGACAGGGCCCACCTCCGGGGCAGGGCCAAGGCTGCCTCAGATGATGACTCCCTCTTCTGCCTGGCACCCTCATGTGGTTGTGGCCTTGCCCCTGCCCTCAGGACGCACTCAGCCGGGCAGCCTCCCCTTCTCCTCTGCTCCCCTGGGCCCAGCCACGGTCATTTCTGTCCTGGGTTATCGTCCTCACTTCTTGACTGGCCTCCTGGGTGACAGCCCCATGCCCACTCAGGGGCTCCGGGGCTGGCCTCACAGGTGTGTGACCTGGACACCCCCACGAGCCCTTGCTTGGACCCCACACTTCGTGTCTTGCTCAGCTCCCCTCCTCATGGTTTTTGAACAAGGGCACCACATTTTATTTCTGTGCTGGGCCCTGCAGTGAGGGAGCTGGTGCTGTGCTCTTTAGGGACTTCATCCACCTCCAGGACCAGCCACAGGACTCCCAGGGGAATGCGAAGCCCTCCATCCCTCTGCGCTGTCCCTCTGCGCTGGTGGCTCTCTCTTCCTGGATTGCAGTCCCTTCATGGGCTCACTTCCACCCCATCCTGCTGAGCCCAGATGCTGCCTCCCAGTGAGCCCCCTCCCTGCCCTGCCTCTGTGTTCCTTGTGTCCCTCTTTGCACCTTCTCATGAGCCATTTCTGTTCTCTGTGCCTGCCCCTGCTGAAGGGAGCGCTGGGATTCTGGGACTCTGTGTTTTGGTCACAGCTGGCTCAGCCCAGGCCACCTAACTCATAGCAGCACTCAGGATGTGCTTCATGAACTGTCTGTGCCGTACAGCGGGGCGGGGTGCCCAGGACATGTGTGCTTGCGTGCTCCAGTGTGCAGGGTGCATGTTGGCAGTGTATAGGGTCGCTGGCTGCCCAGGGTTGGGTCTCAGGGTGACATCAGCCCTGGCCATTACTCAGGCCCCTCTTAACCCCCAGACTGCTACCGGGCTCCCTGCTACTAGCCCCTGACCACACCAGCCCCTCAGACCACCTCCTCTTTGTTGATGTCACTGGGAAGGTGGGCACCAAAGCTTATTTCCTTCCTGGGCACTGAAGGGCTTGCCTGATGCTGCCCTCGCATCATGGCCACCAAGGGACGTTTGGCCTCCCCTCAGTGGTGGACATATTGATGACTCAGGGCCCCTGTCTCCGGTTCTGTCCCTGCTGCCTGTCACCCCAGGCCCTGTCTGGGGCTCAGTCTCAGAGTGTTCTGCTGTGGGGAGTGGGTCCTCTGGTTCAGTGTGTGTGCTAGGGTCAGTCTGGTACTGTGGACCTGGCATCATGGGGACCCTGATGGACCATGCTCGGTCCTGCCCATGAGCTGCTCCTGGTGAGTCACATGGAGGTGAGGTCACATATAGGCAGTGCAGCCAGTGTCCACATGAACTTCAACCCCTGACCCCTGGAAGACAGAAGACGTTAGTTGTGCTGGGGCCTGGAGGATAAGGGAGGACCAGGCAGCCTTAGCCGGGGATGTATGTGATGCAGAAGGCCAGTCACGAGGGACAGGCCTGGCAGTGGGACTCAGGATCATCCCCAGGGAGGGGGGGTGGCCTGGCGAGGCTGGAGCCCAGCTTCTCCGGAAGCTGCCAGCTTGCCTTGGAGGGACAGGATCTGGGCTGGGCCTTGGATGTGTTCAGGGCGTCCCACTCTAACAAGCCCCTCTTCCCCAGGGCCAGCCAGCACCAAGATGAGCGCCACGTCCTGGTTCCTGGTGAGCAGCAGTGGTGCCCGCCACCGGCTCCCTCGCGAGCTCATCTTCGTGGGGCGCGAGGAGTGTGAGCTCATGCTGCAGGTTCGCAGGGGGCATTTGGGGCCAGGAGGGTAGGGGGTGGACAGTCCCGTCCCTCTAGGGGCCAGGAAGGTGCCCGCCCCACTTGCTGCAGGCCATCCTGGGCAGGAGGCCACCATGCAGCCTGGGCCAGGTCTCTTGACCTGGGCCCTGGATGTACCGTGGGTTCTGTGGGCGCGAGCAGGGGCGGGGGTGTGCTCATGGGCTCGGGTCCCTGCCCTGTTCATATCCCTGTCTCTGACAGGAGGGTGCTCAGGCTTTTGTCAGGTTCTCAAAGTCATTGGGGTCCCTAGAAGCGGTAGTTGGCATCCTTGTGCAGCGAGGGAGCTGAGGCCTCGGCTTTGCGAGGTGCTGGAAAGCCAGTCTGTCTATACCCTTGTTGTCTGGGAACCCCGCCCGCGCTGTGAGTGCCGCCTGAGCAGGGCTCCCAACGTCTTGGTCCCAGCTGTACCCTGAGGAAGGCTGGTGCGTTTTGATGGTCCCCAGGCATGAAGGGGCTCTTCTCAGGGCATGAGAGCCTGCCGGGCACCTGCACTGTCAATTGGAAGTTTCTCGGGCCTGGGTCTGAGGTCTGAGTTTGGCTTCGTGGGGGTTTGCGATCTGGCTGTTCGAGAACAAAGAGCAGGGTGATGAGCTGACCACATAGGTCCATCCTGGCTGGCCTGAGGTTCTTCCTCCACCCTGCGTCCCTGTCCTGGCTTACCCCAAGCATGGCACGTGGACCCCTGACCCGGGTGGATGGCACTGTCCAGTCTAGCCGAGGGCCTGCAGGTGCAGGGAGCCGCTTTGCCCACTGGGGTCTCATTACCTCACTCAGGCCTTGCTTCCTGATGCCGCATGCTGCTGCCACAGGCACCCAGACTGTGCCAGGCTCTGATGAGGTGGGCTGGCCTCGGGCTATGTTGAGGGGTCCTGGCCACGTGCACATTCCCTATGGCAGACGGTGTTTGTCTGCCTCTGCCTAGGGCAGCCCCACCCAGTATTGCTGCATGTGCCCTGCTGCGGTAGGAATGTTCGTATCCCCTGCAATTCAGAGGTCAAAGCTTCACTACCAGCATAGTAGCTTCAAGAGATGGGGCCTTTGGGAGGTGACTGGCGCGTGAGGCTTTGCCCTTGGGAACGGGATCAGGGCCCTTAAAAAGAGGCTCTAGGAAGCTGACTCACCCCTTTTGCTCCGTGGGGACGCAGCATTCAAGGTACCATCCTTGAAGCAAAGACAGGGCCCTCTCCAGACACCAGATCGGCTGGTGTCTTGAGCTTGGGCTTCCAGCTTTCAGAACTGTGAGCAGTACATTCCTGTGATTTCCACATTACTCAGGAATTTTGTTACAGCAGCCGACATGGACTAAGTCCTGACATCCCAGCTTCTCCCCAGACGTCCTCTGACTCACTTGAGCCTGGACCCAGCAGGTCTCTCACCTAGCAGTTGGTTGTTCCGGCTCTGAAGTTCTTTAATCTGGAACATTCTCTCCCCTTTTCCTCTTTTCTTCATGCCTTTGGTAGCTGGAGAGAGTCGGTGGCTGGGGGCAGGAGTCAGCAAATGTTTTCTACAAAGGGCCTGGTAAAGATTTTAGGTTTTGTGGGCCACGAAGTATGCACTGCAGCCCAGCCCTGTGGCCGTGGCGAGGGGCGGCCAGGGAGCGTACGCGAGCAGCAGAGGCCGGCGCAGCAGTACCTGCACTTCATGTACGGACGCTGAAGTATCGATGTCCCATCATTTTCATGTGTCATGAAATAATCCTTTGATGATTTTCAATCATTTAAAAGTGTAAAGGTCATTATTAGTTCTCAGGCTATCCAAAGACAGGCAGCCGGCCACAGGCTGTGCCCACTGCCTCATAGGGCCCACTGCCAGATTTGGCTGGTGGCTCCCATGGTCCGTGTGCAGGGGTGGCATCAGTGATGGCCATGCTGCTCTACCTAGGGTGGCCAGGAGGGCTTCTCACAGGAGGCAGCACTTTGGGGCCTCTGGAAGAAGCCAGAACCAGCCTGCAGGCAGGGGACTGGTGTGGGTGGTCTTCCTGCCCACCCCTGCACCAGGCCTGCTCTGCCCGCTTCTCCCTGGAGTGAGAAAAGGTGCTGGGAGCAGGGTGCTCAGGGTGAGTTTGGGGTTCGATTCTGAGTGCACCTGTCAGTGGAGCCCTGAGCAGGTCGGGAGCATTGAGGGCTTCCCAGCTTTCCTCGGTGGCTGCCGCTGGCCTGGGCAGACCTGCATTTCTACCCCTCACTGTCGTGGGTGGTGTGGCCATTGTAAGATGCATCTCCTTGGGGAAACTGAGGCTCAGGGAGGCCTTGCAGGTGTGGCGAGTGTGGGAAGGCTGGCTGCCTCCCGGTGCACCTGCAGCAGCCTCCTGCCTGCCCACCCCTGCCCCCTGCGGCCTCTGTTACCCTCACCCACTCCCTGTTCAGCTGCCCTAGAGGCTTCTCACTCCCACCCCGTAGCCCCACGTCTGGCCCCTGGGCCCCTGTGTTGCCCCCACCTCAGGATGTTTGCACCAGCCGTCCATCCCTGCAGCAACTTCCTTGGCAGCTGTGCCAGGACCCCCACCCTCTCAGCTCATGCTCGAAGGCTCAGTGGCCCTTTCCAAACACTGCTGCTCCCCCGAGGCCCTGTCCACCTCTGCTCAGACCATCCACATACTGCCTGGAGCCTGCCCTGTCCTCAGCTTCCAACCTCCTCCTGGACAGCCGCGGCACTGTGGCCTCTCAGAGGCATCCCAAGCTCAGGTGGAACCAAACCTGCCACCCTCCGTCCCTTCCACGTGGGCCCCAGCCAGGGTCCCCTGCCCTCTGCCCAGTGCCACCCCGCCATACCCCACGCACAGACAGGAACACAGGCCTCCACTGTACCCAGCCTCTTTCTCCCCACACCTGCCCTGGTGCTCCGGATCTGGCTCCTACCCACCTTCCTGTACTGGAACCTCCACACTCTGACCCAGCACCCCCTCCACAGTCCTTGCTTTCAGCCCCACATCTTTCCACTGGGCAGGGTGCCAAGCAGAGACCCTGCCCTCCTTTGGCATCCACTACAGAGAGGGGCTGGCAGGGTGTCCAGGGTCCAGCCCTATGTGAAGAAGGTGGTATTGGGGACTGAGCAGTCAGCAGACACCTGCCTACGTTGTACTGAGGCCCTTGGGGCCAGTGGGGAGGGGGAGGCTGTGGGAAGACAGAGGACAGAGCTGAGCCTGGGCTGGGGAGACAAGCAGAGTGGGCAGCCCCGTGGCCTGGGCTTTCACTAGGCAGGAGGGGCAGTAGCTTGGACCACAGCAGGCAGAGGGGTGAGGAGTTGTGTTTTGGGCAGAGCTACCAGCCATGTGCTGTCCTACGGGCCACACTCTCCAGGGCCCTGCCTTTGTTCCCTACAGTATCCTTGTTCCCAGTGCAAACCCGGCACAGAGCTGGTGCCCAGCAAACAGTCATTAAGTGATGCAGGGACGTGGACCCAGGCAGGACTTCCTGCTGTGGCTGCCACTCCTGTGGTGGCTGAGGCTGTGGTAGAGGGCATGGAGGGGTGTGTGTGCACATGTAAGTGTGCGTGTGCGTACATGCACATGTCTATAGGTGCACACATCTCTGCGCTGTGCACATGCCTGTGTGTGTGCATGTGTGTGTCACGTGGGTGTGTGTGCTGCGGGTCTGTCGGGGAAGCATCCTCTGTGGGAGTGTGTGACATCCCGAGCCAGAAACCACAGCCTGAGCAGGCCCGGGCCTCTGTGCACAGCACGTTGGGCCAGTCTGCTGTGGATGCCTGTGGCCGCCCATAGGGAACTTGGTGAGTGGCAGGAGTTTGTGCCCAGAGCCCTGGCTGCTGCCGCTGCCACTCGGCACAGCTGGGCCAGGCTGTTGCCACAGAGGGCATCAGACGTGAACTTTGGAAACATCTTTATTCCATTTTAAAGTGAGTACAAATCACTAGACACATGCCCCAAAATCCATGGGTTGGAGCGTCTTCCGGCCATGTCGCACATCTGTGTTTGCCTGGCTGTTTCTGCACGAGTTCCTTCCGCAGGCCCTGGTTTCTGTTGTTTTAAGTCTTGAGTCCTAGGTGGGGGGCCACCCCTCGTGGGTGGTTGGAGGCTTGGCCAAGTGAGGGGCTGCTTCTGGCCTAGAGTACTGGGGCTGGAGAGGGGAGTTTCTGGAAGGGGCTCCCCGTGTGTCTCCAGTGCTTCCGGCCGTCTGGGGACGGGCTCGGCAGAAGCAGAAGCAGAAGCAAGTCTGGTGAGAAAGCCCTGGCTGGGGGTAAAGGGTCTGCCTAGGGTTGGGCGGGACGGCCGGGCTCTGGGTGTTAAGGAGGTCCTCTGGGGGGATCCTGTGCTGAGTCCAAGGAGCCTGAAGCTGGGGTGGGCTGGGTGGGGTGAGGAAGGTGGGTTCCGGGAGGGGAGGGGCCCTAGACTAAAGGTGAGACCCAGGCCTGGGCAGGGATGTGGTGTGCCCAGAGCTGGCAGAGTCATCTGGCTGAAGCTTGACTGTGGCCTGGGAGGGGTAACAAAGTTTTGGAGAGGCCTCAGGGCCTGTGGGAAAGGGGGCTGTGGAGATGGAGGCTGACCGAGAGGAAGGAAGACACTCCAAACCCATGGATTTTGTGGGCCTTGCTGGAGCCTGTGGTGGAGAGGGGTTTGGTGGGTGAGACCTCCAGGAAAGGCCTGGGGCGAGTGGGGCTCTGAGGGCCTGGAAGGTGTGCAGAGGTGTGTCCAGGAGGAGGCCCCGAGGCCCAGGGGGTCTGAGACCAGGGGAGCAGCAGGGAGGTATCCAGGCTGGAAAACCCTCGGGGGCGGGGGTCACTCCTTAGCAGAGAGATGGCATCCAAACCACCTGCCCCCAGCCACCTCAGCTGCTTTCCAGGGGACAGGGGCAGTAGCTCCCTCCTTTATGCCTCTTGTGGACCCCATCCCCTGGGGAGGTCTCATGCTGGCGAGGAGGGGCCCAGCCCAGCCCTAGCCTCAGCGCTTCCTTTCTCTGAGACAGCAGCAGGTCCCTCTGGCCCGGTGGAGCCCACATGTCCCGCGGGCTGAGGCAGGGCTGCTGGCCTGTGCCCAGAACAGGGTATAGGAGGAGGTGAGCCCCAATCCCCAAGGGAGCGCCAGGCCTCCCAGCTTCCAGGCTGCAGTCTCAGGCAGGACTCCCTCAGGGCTGCCGATGGGCAGTCAGTGGCTTGGGGTGTCTCCAGCAGCCATCCTAGAGAGCTGGGGAGGGGGTCTCAGGACAGGCTTCTTGGAGGTGAGTGCTGGGGGTAGCCTGTGTCTGGGGCCTTCAGTGCTTGGTGGGAAGTCCGATGGAGGAGGTGATGTCTGGTGTCACCCTCCCCTGGCCAGGATCCTCCCCCAACCCGTCCAGCCGAGACTGCTGCTGGGGTGGCCAGAAGCTGTGAGGCTGTCTGGTTTTGTTTTGTTTGAGATGGAGTCTTGCTCTGTTGCCCAGACTCGGCTCGGCTCGCTGTAACCTCTGCCTCCCAGGTTCAAGCAGTTCTCCTACCTTAGCCTCCCGAGTAGGCACCTACCACTGCGCCCAGCTAATTTTTCTGTCAAGGTCAGACCCACTCTACCAGAGACCTGTGGCTTTGGCTAGCAAGTGAGCTGGCACCAGGAGTCCCACCGGGATCTGCCTTCCCAGGGAGGCGTGTGGGGCAGGTGGAGCGGCTCACCTGGTTCTGGGGAAAGCGTGGGCTGCGTCTGGGCAGGCAGCTCAGGGACAGCTGCACCCAGGACCCTGCTTTCCCCTTTAAACCGCCCTGGCACTCCTGCCCACTTCCTGGGGGGACTTAGGGTCCTGACAGGATGATGTGTGGATCCTGCCCACCCCCTCCACCCTCTACCGCAGTGCCCACCCCCACCCTCCACTGCAGTCCCCACCCCCACCCTCCACTGCAGTACCACCCCCACCCTCCACTGCAGCGCCACCACTGTGGCTTGAGCCAGGCGCCCTGGGCTTCTGAGTGCCCACTCCTGGGTGGCAGTGGCACTGGCGTGAGGCTGGCTCTCAGTCCTGCCAGCTATAGGGTCCACTGCCCCATTGGGTGCCAGATATAGGTTCCAGCTCTACAGGGTTCTGTGAGCTGCTCTCGGCTAGTGCAGAGACGAGACATTGTAGAAATAAAAGTCACAAGACACAGAGATGGAGAAAAGAGAGTTTAGGCCCAGGGGTCCACTGCTACCCAGATGGCGGAGACCTGCAATGGCCCTGAGTGGAGTGCCCTCCGAGTGCCAGGAGGCTCTCACTTTTATTGAGTTGCAAATCTGGGGGCAGGGTAGGTAGGGCGTGGTTTTGGAAGTCAGAGACTGGGGGCAGGGTAGATTGGGCATGGCAGTGATAGGCTTAAGTACATCACCTGTCATTCAGGTAGGGGCTCAGGAATTTCTGGCACCCAAAGTGAGGTAAGGAGCATAATGCATCAGCACCTTTTCCATACTTATCAAGAAAGAACTGAAACATGAAACTAAAACATAAAACTATTACTGATGATCTTTTCTAAGAACAAAGGAACCAGGTGCAGAAGCAGCACATGAGAGTGGACCTCATCACATAGAGATGGTCAAGCCCCCGGATGTCTGCGGGCCTCCCTGACAGCCGTCCGGCCTACCGGCCTACCGCAAGAGCTTGGAGAAGCGGAGTTTTCTCCTCACTCCTCCGGCGAAGGAGACGTCTCAGCTATTTTGGATGTCTTCCCGAGCTGGCTAAACAGCGGGGGCTTTCCCAGTGCTGGCGCAGCCGCACAGCCGAGGCGCCCTCCGGCAGTCCTTATGCGGGTGGGCGTGACAGAGGGCTTGGAGCATCTTACCTTAGGGTCATTCATTTCACAACGCCACCCCACGTTCACACTTCCGACCTGAGAGGCATTAGTAAAAGAATTACGATGACCTATGAATAACTAAGATCACATATGAATTACTACAGTTATATTTCTAGTTACTTTCTTCTTCATTATTTATTTGGAAATAGGCTGCAGCCTTTTGTTCCTGCCTCTGCACTTACGGGATCTCCCCTCTACAGCTAGCCACCATGAGCCCCACACAGCTGCAGCTTCCCCGCCTTGGCACCTCTGCAGAGGTCTCAGCCAAGATGGGCTATTGAGACCGTGTCCCCCACCAGCCCCTGCTGTGCGTTCTGCTCTCTGAGTAAGGAAGGAGGCCCTGCCCTGAGTGCTTCTAGTCCTTGCCAGGGTTGCAGGATGGTGCCCAGTGGCAGGGCAGTGATGCCCAGCTGCTGGGGTGGCCTGCACATGGCAGGCTGAGAGTGACCAGCCTGAGGGGCCCAGGCTCTCACCTGGGAGACCGAAAAGCCATGCTTGCACTCAGGAGGGACGTCCAGGTCCTAGTCATGTGGACTGTGGGCCGTCCTGTCCCAGGGCTGGGGGACTTCCCTCAGACCCATTGCTGCCTGTGAAAGCTGGCCTGGTGTCTTGTGGGTGCACTGCCTTGATGTTCCATAGGTGGTGGTGAGGGGCACACACTGTCTGGGGCAGGACTCAGTGGCTTCCCTGGGTCAGCTAATTCTGCTGGCCTTTCCTGGGGCTGGCGCCCCCGGTCTGTGGCTCTCAGGTTTGGGGCAGGAAAGGTGGAGTGGCAGGCCGGGTGGGCAGTGGCTGTGCTCACAGCACGTGAGCAAGTAGAAAGTGTCTCCCCATGCCCCAGTGGGTCAGTGACGGGGGCTTCGCTGTGGCCTTACAGTTGGATGACTGGGGTTGACCTTGTGAGGGCAGTGGGTCACCTGTCCTCGGGGCGTGGTCCTGGGTGGACTGGTGGCCTAGAAAGGATCCACAGCACTCGAGGTGGCCCACCAAAGGTGTGGACACTGGCTGAGAGTTGTGCATGTCCCTGTGGGGGAGGGCTCCCTGAGACAGCCCCCCTCACTGCCAGCCTGGCTGCCACCACCTGACCTTGGGAGGGAACAGTGTGTGCCAGATGACCAGAGGTCTCCCACCACTCCCACGGCCCAGCCAGGAGCAGCACTGGGGAGGGAGGTCATGTGGCGGCAGCAGAGGGTGGGGGGCGTGGCCCTGGCATCTTGCCAAGTCCTGGTCTGGAGGCAGGGTGGGCACACACTCTGGTAGGAGGCCTGGGGGCTACTGCTGGTGTTGTGCTGAGGGCAGGGGATGGAGCAGGGGTGCCTCTGCCTCCTGGGTGTTATCTCCTTCCATGGAGCACCTGAGAGCCAGCTGTGTGTCTCCCCAGTCCCGCAGTGTGGACAAGCAGCATGCCGTCATCAACTATGACCAGGACAGGGACGAGCACTGGGTGAAGGACCTCGGCAGCCTCAATGGGGTGAGTGCCAGAGGCCCTGGCCTGGCCTTTTAGCAGCCATATCCTTCAGCCCTGGGCCTTCCCTCTCAGCCCTGGGCCCTCCCCCAGCCCCTGCCCCTCCCTTTCAGCCCTGGGCCCTCCCCAGGATCTGGCCCCTCTCCCAGATATGGCCCATCCCCAATTGCAGAGGCCCCAGGCCTCCCCAGAAGGCTTCCCCTGGCAGGGACTCAGGACCCCCAACAGTCAGACTGTGCTTACAGGGAGAAGGGACCCTTCAGATGGGGAGGGAAGCACTGGGCTGGGGAGTGGGGCCCCTGAGATGGAAGGAGCTGTGCTTGGGTACCCAATGTGGCGGGGTGGGGGGGCGTGTGATCCTTTCTTTTGTGAGTTGGGAGTAGCAGGGGCAGGAAGGTAACTAGAAGGGAACGGGTGTAGGGTGGAAGCGGGCAGGAAGGATGGAGGCCCCTCTCTGGGGGGATATGTCTGTCCCTGAGGTCCCTGTCTCTTGCTGAGTTTGGTGGACTCCAACTTGCCCTAGGAAACTCCATCCTCACTGCACTCTGCAGTCCTGAGCTGGGGGCCCCAGTGGCCTCTGTGGGACACTCCATCTTCACTGCACTCTGTAGTCCTGAGCTGGGGGGCCCCAGTGGCCTCTGTGGGACACTCCCATCTTCACTGCACTCTGTAGTCCTGAGCTGGGGGGCCCCAGTGGCCTCTGTGGGACACTCCATCCTCACTGCACTCTGCAGTCCTGAGCTGGGGGCCCTAGCGGCCTCTCAGCAGCCCCTCAAGGAGCTCTGGCCAGGGGTCTCAGGCTGGGTTCTGTCCTGAGCTCCCTCCTCCTGCAGCATGCTTGTCTGATAAAGCAGCTGCCCCAAATGGCTGCACAGCAAGTGGCCACTCCTCTGCCTGTGTGGGCTGGGTCACCCACATGGGCTTTGAGAGTGTCCCCAGGGCTGCTGGCCTGGGTTGCATGGCACCGGCCGGGTCAGTGCTCCTGGGCCCTCCATGGCTGGCTACTTCTCAGGCCTGTGATGCCCACACACCTGCCTCCCACCTACCTCTGGGATTGGCACATCGACACCCCTGCCAGTGGGCAGCCTGGAGGGGGTTGTCAGATATGCTGAGGCCTGACCCCTGGCCAAGGGCCACCACAGGGTAGGGCTAAGCATATTGTGGGGTCAGAGTCGGGGCTGGGGCGAGCACGAGGTCGTGTGGCTGAGAGGAAGCACCTCTTAGAGGAGTCTACTTCACAAAGATGCTCAGAGTTCTGTTCCAGAGGGTTCTGTCGGGGTCCCTGCAGTGCTGGGTGGGCCCTGGTACCTGAGTGCCCCTGGCCCGCAGCTGTGGAACTTGGGGCTGGGCACCTGTGCTGCTGGTGCCTGGGACAGTGCTGCACAGGCCCTGCTCTTTGTGGGCTCCAGAGAGTTGGTGCCCCCTATCGCCCTGCCCACGGCCGCCCACCCACCCAGCTCCACCCTGCTGCCACCTGTTTTCCCTGCAGACATTTGTGAATGACATGCGAATCCCGGACCAGAAGTATGTCACGCTGAAGCTCAACGACGTCATCCGCTTTGGATACGATATCCTGCCTCCCAGCCCCCTCCTCCTGGGCTTCTCAGTCCCCAGGGCCACAGTCACCCTACTACTCCAGCAGTAGAGCTGTCACCGCTGGGCCCACGGGGTTACAGAGCATGGAGGATGACCCTATGGCTGGGCTCCACCTGCTGATGGTTCACCCCAAGGAATGCCAGTCGCTGCAGCCTGACCCCCGTGGATGCCCTGGCCATGGGCACCTGCTACTTACCCACCCACCCAGCCTGAGGTCACAGGGGGCCCGGAGAACTGGTGACCACTCCCTGAGACCCCAAGTCCTGGCCCAACCTTGGGACTGTTGAGCACATGGGTGGGCATGGCTGTGCCTCCCCGGGAAGAAGGGGGCCCCTCCTCTGCCTGCCTCAGTGGGCCCTTGAGCTGGTGCACCTGTTACTGGGTGTGGACTTCAGCGCAGGCTCCTGGCTCTTCTGCTCTGTGTTCACCTTAATGCGCATCCACATTCCAACATGTATGTGCTGGAGCGGGTGCAGCACCGGGTTCCGGAGGAGGCGCTCAAGGTCAGTGCTGGCCACGCCCGGGGTCATCGTCCCCACGAGGGCTCAGCCACCCCATCCTCCCCTCCATGCTCCCACTTCCATCTCCTCAGCAAACATTCTCTGGGCCTCGTGGGCGCCGTGAGTCAGGCCAGCTGTCCTGCCCTGCCAGATGGTCCAGTCTGGCAGGTGGGAAGGTAGTCATTACCCCCAGCCTGCTGCAGTGACAAGATGGCAGGGGCACTGGGATGTGGGCACCACTGTTGTGGATGCAGCCGGAATGGGGCTCCGGGAGGGGCCTGGGAGGAGGCACACTGCATGGTCAGCTTCTGGACTTTCTGAACTGCAGTGTTGGGCGCTGGCAGGTTCAGCTCTAGCTCACAGAACAAGCAGCTGGTTGGGTGTGCTGAGTGGCCAGAGCCACGGAGGTCACAGGGCTCACCCTGCAGGAGGGTGCAGCGGGGCTGAGGTGGGGGCAGGAGCTTACCTGGGAGCAGGAAGCCCCATTTAGAGGGCCAGGAGGGTATAGAGCCCCTGAGCCCCCCAGCATCCTTTTGGGGGTGTCTCTCAGGTTAAGGAGTTTTGGGGTCTCATAAGGGGCTTTAGATTCTCTGATATTACAGTTATTTGGAATCTTTGAAGCTGAAGGGATTAAAAGTCTCTAGACAGTGTTTAGGGTCTCTGAGGCTGGGGAAATGTGGTTTCTCTGTGAGTGAGATATTTAGGGTTCCTTAGGCTCAGGGGATTTGAGGATCTACGTGTTAGAGGATTTGGCGTTCCTCTGAGTGAAGGGATTTGAGTTCTCTGAAGCTGAGGTGCTTTGGGGTCTCATGCTGAGGGGATTAAGTTCCTCCAGGTTAGCGGATTGGAAGTCCTTCAAGGTAGCAGGATTTGGGGTCACTTCAGGCTGAGAGGATTTGTTGCTTCTCAGGGTGGGGGATCTGAGGTCTCCCAGGCTGAAATGTGAAGGTCTTAGACTGAGAGTTTGTAAAGGTTTCACACTGCATGGCCAAGGGCCCCCGAGTTCCTGTCAGTCTCTCCGCTCTCCTACGCTGCCCACCCTGGCCAGGTGCCCTCTTGGAGCCCCTCGGGAGGTAAAAACTGCCCCCCAGCATATTGATGAGGCCACCATGAGGGTGGCCAGAGGCAGGAAGGAGGGCTACCGACGGCTGATGATGGCAGCCTTCGGGGACGGGCATCCTTGAGGGTCCTTACCCCCCTGTGCTGGGGACACACACGGCCGGGGCCCCTGTGCGGGCGTGAGGGTCCTGGGTGGGAGGGGCGTCTCCTCTCCCTCGGTTCATGGAGCACAGATTCAGGGCCCTGATCAGAGCTCCCCAGTAGCCCTGTGTTGCCAGGTGCTTAGCCCATTCCTCGGATGGTCTCTGAGCAGCACGAGGCTCCCCAAGCCTGCCAGGGGCAGGGCCCAAGGGAGCCAGGTTCTGTCTGATGGCACAAGCAGCTCTGCTGCCACCCCCAGAGCCCCCGTTCTGATGACCTTGGCCTGTTGTGCCCTGCCCCACACAAGCAAGCCCCTGCTTCCCCTGGAAGCTGCCCCACCTCAGGTTTGAGCTGAACCCCGAGCTGTGTAACCCAGGCAGGCTCAGGCTTTGTTTGCTCTTTTGGGGGTGGGGGTGGGGTGTTAGGGAGAGCTTGTGACATGCAAAGTCATACCTGGGACCTCTGGATGGATGGATAGCTGGGCCCCGTCCCTTGCCCCGTCTGGCCTGCCCACAGCACGAGAAGTACACCAGCCAGCTGCAGGTGAGCGTAAAGGGCTCGGCACCCAAGAGGAGCGAGGCAGTGCCGGAGCACACACCGTACTGCGAAGCCTCGAACCCCAGGCTGGAGAAGGGGGACCGGAGACCAGGAACAGGTAGGCCCAGGCAGTGCGGATCGGGTGAGCACACAGGGCCACTGCCAGGCCCTCTGCTCTGCACCTGCCTCCCTGCCGTGCCACACATGCCCGTGAACACCCACACCCTCACCCACTGCACTCACCTACCTGTGCAGCCGTCACCGCTGTCCCCACCTGCCCATACTCTCACTGTTGTACACACACCTACCCATGCACACCCACATGGCTCACTGCTATGCACACCCACCTATGCGTGCCTGCACCCCTTGGGCCACCAGCTGGGCACCCTGTGTCCCCAGTGGTGAGAGGCAGGTGTAGGGGTGTGCAGCTGTGCTCCCTGACATCAGGCATTTGGACTCGACTCTGCAGACGACAGAGCCAGCAGGGCTCAAGGGCTAGTGGTGTCCAGTGAGACCTGGTTTGTGCCTTTGCAGTCAGTGCTGCGGGTGGGCAGAAGTCTGGGAGGAAGGCAGCTGCTGCACAGGTCTGGGAGGCACAAGGGAGGGTGTGGAGCTGAGAGTGAGAAAGGGCCTGGTTGCGTGTGGGGCAGTCGGGGTGGGGGGTCCAGGCCTGAGGCCCGTGTATGACTTGGGTTCTGGTTAGATGGGTGTATCCGGGGATCAGGCTCTCTGCTCCCACCTTGTTCCAGGTAGGGTCACCTAGCTAGCTGCCCCCAGCTTTGGCCCCATGTCTGCCATGTTCCCACCATCACCCACACATCCACGTTCTGCTGCCATGCAGCTGCCGGCGTCGGGTCGGGATACAGGTCCTCCCAGAATGGAAGTCCGCTGGGGACTAAAGCTTTCCAGAAAGCCATCTGAGCTCCCCAGAGCACCTGTCAGCATTCAGGCTGTGAAGCACGTGCAGCTGGTGACAGCCGGTGCGGAGCGGTCCCTGAGGTCATGACGGGTGCAGCCAGCTGGGCAGCCTGCCTCCTTGGCTCCTTTAGAGCAGGGGCAGCACATTTTGGGGGCCGAGGAGGGGCTAAGGGCCAGCAGCAGATGGGGGACTGCTTGGTAACAGATGCCCCTGCGTCAGCATCCCCTGGGTGTGATCCTGGATCAAGAGTGAGTCCCCAGGGAGGCGTAGGCATGTGTGACACGTTTCGGGGTCCCTGCATCTTCAGCACAGTGCGTACCTGGCTTCTGACAGGTGACTGGCCTCAGATCCTCTGGCTGCCCAGCAGTGTAAGCATCTGGGGACTGTGACGCAGAGGCCCACTGGACTCCGGCAAGGGTGGAGAGCCCAGGAAGGAGACTGTGGGCATGAGGGCCAGCACCCTGACCTGAGGGCACCGAAGACTGCTTCTGCTCACCACTGCCCTCAGGAAGGGCGGGCTGCCGGCTTCTCAGTGGGTCAGAAGTCAGATTCCATCTGAAATACACTATTTCACTTCTGATCATTAAGGCAAACAAACTAGAACCACGTAGACTGAGGTTGCCGCCCACCCCCAGGGCCACCTGTCTGTGGCCTGAACCATTTACCAAGCCTTGGAGGTGGCTGGCCCCAGGTGTGGGCGCCTCCTGGCCTCTTGCCCTCTGTTGGATAAACACTGGGGTCAGAAGGCTGGGGCAGAGCTTCAGAGATTTGCTGCCCCAGTATGAGGCTGCTGGGCCCCCCTCACCCTGCCCCAGGGGATGAGCCTCTGAGCACGTCAGAGGGGAGGGAGGAGGGGCCCGGCAGGGAGCCGGGGCCAGGTACCCTGGAGCCTCTGAGCACATTGTGGGGGAGGGAGGGGCCAGGCAGGGAGGGGCCTGTGAGCAACCCCGGGACTCAAGATAGTCAACATTCTCCACAGAGGCAGGGCCCTGGGCTGCCACAGGGCCGAGCTGGGAGATGATGCCGGGGCCTGCCCCCGAGTCAAGCCTCTCCTGGGGTGCCAGTTCTCTGCCTTTCACATTGGGAGCCCCAGCAACACTGAGTCTGAACTCTCGCTTCTTCCACAGAGGCAGCTTCTTACCGCACGCCCCTGTACGGGCAGCCCTCCTGGTGGGGTGAGGACGATGGTGGCACGCTGCCCGACACCCAGCGCCAGGGAGAGCCCTATCCAGGTTGGTCTTGGGGCCAGGCTGGTGAGACCCTGAGGGCTCCCAGAGGGTAGTGTGTGAAGGGGACAGCCTGGGCTTGAGGAGCCCACTCCAGGTACATGGGGCCTCTCTCCCCTTCTTGGGTGGAGTGGGTGGTCTCGGCTGAGGAGGATGGTGGCAGCTGGCTGCCCCAGGGCCCAGTCTGAGGACGTCTTCCTACTCCAGAACGTCCCAAGGGGCCAGTGCAGCAGGAGGGGGAGCTGGACGGCTTCCGTGCCCCCGCTGAGCCTCAGGGCTGTTCCTTCCGACGGGAGCCCAGCTACTTCGAGATCCCCACGAAGGAGACCCCACAGCCATCTCGGTCCCCTGAGGTGCCGGCACACGAGATGCCCACGAAAGATGCAGAGGCGGGTGGGGGCGGAGCGGCCCCCGTGGTGCAGAGCCACGCCTCCTTCACCATCGAGTTTGATGACTGCAGCCCGGGCAAGATGAAGATCAAGGACCATATCACCAAGTTCTCCCTGCGCCAGCGGCGCCCGGGCAAGGAGGCCACACCTGGCGAGATGGTGTCGGCTGAGACCAAGGTGGCCGACTGGCTGGTGCAGAATGACCCGAGCCTGCTGCACAGGGCTGGCCCTGGGGACGACCGCCACAGCACCAAGAGCGACCTGCCCATCCACACTCGCACCCTGAAGGGTGAGTGCCCAGCGGACGGCCGTGCCAGTCCCGGGACAGGCAGGGGACGGGGTGTCGGCTGGGTCTGCACGCCTGCCATGCTGAGGGGCCGTTGAGCTGAGGTGACTTCTGTCTTTCAGTTAATTGCTTAGGAGCCACCTGCCTGGGCAGGGGTCCGGCCCTCGAGCGCCTTCCTGTTGCACGTCTTCTCCACCCCGTGTGGGGGGCCCTGAGGGCTGGGCTGCTCTGCCAACTCCCAGGCATGGGGGGATGAGGCTGCCTGAGACCCTCTGCTGTTTCCTTTCTGTCAGCCTGACAAGGTGGGGCTCCCTGTCTCCCTCAGGCCACAAGCACGAGGACGGCACGCAGAGCGACTCAGAGGACCCCCTGGCCAAAGCAGCCTCAGCGGCCGGGGGGCCCTTGGAGGCCGGTGGGGAGCAGGTGCGGCTGCAGAGGCAGATCAAGCGGGACCCCCAGGAGCTGCTGCATAACCAGCAGGCCTTCGTCATCGAGTTCTTCGACGAGGACACGCCCCGAAAGAAGCGCTCCCAGTCCTTTACACACACCCCATCCGGGGACCCCAAGGCTGACAAGCGCCGTGGCCCCACAGTGGCCGACAGGGACCGCCCCAGTGTCCCAGCCCCAGTCCAGGCAGGGGGCCGCAGCTCAGGGCCACAGAGGGCTGGCTCGCTCAAGCGGGAGAAGACAGAAGAGCGGCTGGGCAGCCCCTCGCCCGCCTCCCGGACCCCTGCCCGCCCCTTTGGTAGCGTGGGACGCCGCTCCCGCCTAGCCCAGGACTTCATGGCCCAGTGTCTGCGGGAGAGCTCCCCGGCCGCCCGGCCCAGCCCTGAGAAGGTTCCTCCGATGCTGCCCACTCCCCTGACACCCCGTGGGGCCAGCCCTGTGGGCCCCCCGACCCCACCGCCTGCCCCCGCTGACCCCCAGCTGACCAAGGCACGGAAACAGGAGGAGGACGACAGCCTCAGTGACGCAGGGACGTACACCATTGAGACCGAGGCGCAGGACACAGAGGTGGAGGAGGCCCGGAAGATGATCGACCAGGTGCGGCCAGCAAGAGCCCTCGTGGGGAAGAAGGAGCGGGGAGGTGAGGCCGGGGTGGACGCTGTCCTGCCCCGGCCCAGCCCTGACTCCTGCATCTGGCCCAGCCAGGCAGGAGGGAGCCTAGTTTGCTGCCCACAGCCCCTCCCCTCACCTTCCTGGGGTACCGCCGGATGGGTCTGTATCCCATCCAGCATGCCCCACTGACAGCCAGGCTGCACGTCCCGGCTACCAGCCACTTTGGCCAACCAGGTCCCTGTTCTCCCGGTGGCCTGGGGGTGACCAGTCAGTGGAGGGTGGGGAGGTGGGCTTTTCTGACCCTCCATGCCTGGGACCATTTCCTCTTGGCAGGTCTTTGGGGTGTTGGAGTCCCCTGAACTCTCCAGGGCATCTTCGGCCACCTTTCGCCCAGTCATCAGAGGGGACAGAGATGAGTCTGGTGACGGGGGCATGGCCCAGCGGATGGCTCTGCTGCAGGAGTTTGCCTCCCGGCCACTGGGTACGGCCCCTCAGGCAGACCACCAGGTACAAGCCCAGACAGCCAGCCCAAGGAGGGGCTGGGCAGAAAGAGGGCAGCGTCCAGGCCGGGCCTGTGGTCAGGGGGCCCCTCAAAGGGCGAGACTGGACTTTCCTCTGAGGGACACATTCACCTGGAGGGTGGGCTGGGGCTTCCATGAGAAGGGATCGGGGCCAGGTGGCCCAGTGTCGATTTGAGGTCCTGGGCAAACGGGGTCCGAGGTCAGGACAGGGCCACAGCTGCCCTGCCATCCTGGAACTGAGCTCCATGAGGCTTCCTGGGCTGGGCAGGCAGGGTCACACCCGAGCAAGTCCAGGCGAGGTGACTGGACCGCTGGCTGCCTTGGCAGGGGCATGCTCACTCGTGCAGCAGGCCCAGGGTGGTATGCGTGCCCGGGGCTGCTGTTGGGGGCTGCCTGGATGCCCCTCCTGTTCCCTGGCACCCCTCCTGTTCCCTGGACGCCCCTCCTGTGCCCTGGCCTCCGTCCTGTTCCCTGGATGCCCCTCCTGTGCCCTGGTGCCCCTCCTGTTCCTTGGCACCCCTCCTGTTCCCTGATGCCCCTCCTGTTCCCTGGATGCCCCTCCTATGTCCTGGCATCCCTCCTGTGCCCTGGATACCCCTTCTGTTCCCTGGTGCCCCTCCTGTTCCCTGGACTCCCCTCCTGTTCCCTGGATGCCCCTCCTATTCCCTGGTGCCCCTCCTGTTCCCTGGCGCCCCTCCTGTTCCCTGGCACCTGTCCTGTGCTCTGGTACCTATTGCTCCTCACCATGGGGCTTGCCTGGAAACACTCCCACCCTTCTCTCCACAGGGCCTCCCAGTGCCAGGCTCCCCTGGGGGTCAGAAGTGGGTGTCCCGCTGGGCCAGCCTGGCCGACAGCTACTCAGACCCGGGCCTCACAGGTGAGTGGCTCCAGTGCCGGGCAGGAACAGGGGCCAGGCCACTGACCATGGACACAGGCTGCGTCTTCCTGTGCTGGAGGGCCTTCAGACCAGCGGCCCTCTAACCAGCTGCTTTTGTGCTCCACAGAAGACGGCCTGGGACGTAGAGGTGGGGAGCCTGAGGGTGCCCTGCCTACGCGCACGCGGCGACGTCTCCCTCAGCTGCCCAGCGAGAGGGCCGACAGCCCTGTGGGCCCCGAGAGCAGCAGGAGGAGCGGGCCTGGGCCACCGGAGCCGAGCGTCGAGCAGGCCAGCCACCTCTTGGGCCAGGAGGAGTTGGATCCTGACAGCCTCAGCGATGCCAGTGGGTCGGATGGGGGCCGAGGCCCTGAGCCAGGGGTGGAGCCACAGGACAGCAGACGCAGGAGCCCCCAGGAGGGATCCACGTGGAGCAGGGGTCGGCGCTCACCAAGGGCCCCTGGGGAGCCAGCTCCAGCTTCTTTCTTCATCGGGGACCAGAATGGGGACGCTATGTTACCTAGGAAACCACTTGTGGCTCCAGGGGATGGGGAGGGCCCAGGGCGGGCAGCCCAGCCCAGCCCCCCAGCACGGGACGGTGTCTATGTCAGTGCCAACGGGAGAATGGTCATCCAGCTGCGGCCTGGACAGTCCCCAGAGCCTGACAGCCCTGCCCCGGTCTTCCTCCGGCAAGAGAGCTTTACTAAGGAGCCGGCCAGTGGTCCCCCAGCGCCTGGCAAGCCCCCTCACATACCCAGCCACCCACTTCTACAGGACCTGGCAGCTACCCGGGCTGCACGCATGGACTTCCATTCCCAGGACACCCATCTGATCTTGAAGGAGACCGAGACAGCCCTGGCGGCCCTGGAGGCCCGGCTGCTCTCCAATTCTGCAGATGCCGAGTGTGAGGGAGGCAGTGCCCCGAGGCTACCAGATGATGCCCTGTCAGGGGACTCGGACGTGGACACTGCCAGCACAGTCAGCCTGCGCAGTGGCAAGAGCGGGCCCAGCCCCACCACCCCCCAGGCCCTGCGGCCACAAAAGGAGATGTCGCCATCCCCACCAGCTGCACAGGACCCAGGAGGCACCGCCCTGGGCAGTGCCCTTGAGCAGCCATTGGAGAGGCAGCGTCGCCCACTCTGCCCGATGGACACGAGCTGTGGAGAGCCGGTACGGCGCTCAGCCATACGGCGTGGCCACAGGCCCCGAGGGTCCCTGGACTGGCCCAGTGAGGAGCGTGGCCCTGTCCTCACCCACCCATCCAGCTCAGATGTGACGGCCTCCAACCATGAAACCCCTGAGGCCACCGGGGCAGGACGGCTAGGGTCTCGCCGGAAACCAGCGGCCCCACCGCCATCTCTGGCCGCTCGGGAGGAGCAGAACCGTGGCTCAGCCAGCACCCCAAAGGGGCCACAGGTCTTGACCCGCTCCAACAGCCTGTCCACCCCTCGCCCCACACGGGCCTCCCGGCTGAGGCGGGCCCGGCTCGGGGATGCTTCAGACACTGAAGCTGCGGACGGTGAGCGGGGATCCCTGGGCAACCCTGAGCCTCCGTGCCGGCCAGCTGCTGAGCAGGCCAAGAAGCTGTCGCGCTTGGACATCCTGGCCATGCCCCGGAAGCGGGCCGGCTCCTTCACAGGGACTAGTGACCCCGAGGCAGCCCCTGCCCGCACCAGCTTCTCTGGCCGCAGCGTGGAGTTGTGCTGTGCCAGCCGCAAGCCCACCATGGCCGAAGCACGGGCTGTCGCCAAGAAGGCTGCTGCCACAGCCACCAACACAGGTCCCCGCCAGCCCTTCAGCAGGGCCCGCTCGGGCAGTGCCCGATACACCTCCAGTGAGTGTCAGGGCGGGTGGGAGGCGAGGGCCAAGGTGGAGCCACCAGTGGGTCTGCAGTGTCCTGGATGCCAGCTGAGTGCTGGCTGTGTGCCCCTGGCCCGGGCACTAGAGGAGCCTCTGTTCCCAAAGCTAGGGTGGGTGGGTTGCTAGACTCATCCACACACACGTGCATGGGCCGAGGGCAGGGCCCGCATTCCCCTGGTGTGGGCAGAACACCCTGACCGTCTCTGGCATGGAGAGGTGCCTTCCCTCCCTCAAGGTGGGCCTCAGGGCCCCAAAGCCCAGGCTGACCCTCCCCACTCTTCCCATACTCCTGGCTCAGGCTCCTGGCGGTGTGGGATCCCCCCGCCATCTGCCAATGGGCCTGGGGTCTGGGGCCTGAGGCCTGGAGAGGGCTCTCCCGAAGATGTCTGCCGCAGCCCGGTGGCTCAGTGAAGAGGGCAAGGTACACCCATGCCCTCTGCTGGTAGCTGCTCTAACACCCTCCTGAGCCTGCAGGCCCTGTAGCCAGGGAGGGAGGGAGGGCTGTGAGCAGAGCCCTGCCCCGCCCCCAGGTCCGTGGGCACAGTAAGCAGGAATAGGCTGCTGTGGCTGCCAGAGCTGGCCTCCTACCTGGGGTGGCTCGACGTCTGCGTCTGCAGAGTGGGGTCCACCCCACCTGCCAGGGGAGCTGAGCTGTCCTGCAAGTGAATTGGTTTGAGGCCAAGGTGCTGCTGCTACTGCCTTCTGCCCTGCGCCCCCAACCACCCATCCACCCACCCCCAATCCCAGCAGAGCCTCCTCCCTGACTCCCAGCCCAGACTGCTGGCCGCACTGAGCAGGCCCTGCACGTGGCGGAGGCTGAGGCAGCATTCACCGGAGGAAAGAGTGGGGCAGGGCCCAGGGCCACCCTGCCTGGTAGAGCCTGCCACCCCTCCCCGATGTGGTGCACTGGTGATGTGCTGCCTGAGCCTGCCCCTCGCCAGCATCCCCTCTTGCAGTGCGGGCATGAAGCTGCTGTCAGGCTCAGAGCAGGGGCTGGTTAGGAGGCCGGGACTCTGCCCAGGACGGGCCGAACCTGAAGCATCGGGTCTGACACACTGAAGCAGGCAGCAGGGAGGGGCTGCAGTGGCCTGGCTTAGGCTCCGACTGCTCCTCGACCGCCTGTGTGGTCCGGCACAAGCTGTAGCAGGCAGGTGCTGGTGGGGAGGTTTACTCTGGTTCGGGGTCTGCCAGGTACTGCTTTTCTGCCACCTGTGAGGGGTTTCCCACCCAGTCCAGTGCAGACTGGGACACAGCCACTGGCCTCTGAGCCCCAGGCCGCCTTTCCTGCATGTGCCCTGGGCTGGTGGGGCCTTGTGGCCCCCAGAGCTCAGCAGCTGTTGGTGCTTCAGTGAAGGGCTGCTGGGTGGGGGCATCGGCCTCAATGCTGCCCAGCTGTGAAGTGCTGAGCCCTCACCCAGAGGGACCCTGGGACCACTGCAGGGTGCTGAGTGCTGCTTTGTTCTGTTCTTCCTTGCTTTTGAAACCAATTCACTCACCAAGACACGCGTCGCCGGCAGCAGGGTTCAGATTACACGTCCACCTCCGAGGAGGAGTATGGCTCCCCCAAACACACACGCTCCCATACCTCAACAGCCACTCAGACCCCGAGGGCTGGCAGCTCCACCCGGGCCTGTTCCCGGGCTCCTGGCTCCCGGGACACAGACGACGATGAGGAGGAGCCTGACCCTTATGGTTTCATTGTGCAGACGGCAGAGATTGCGGAGATCGCCAGGTGAGCAGTCCATTCAGAGTAAATCCACTGGGTGCCTTTTCTTGGGTGAGAGCACCCAAGAGCAGGGACCAGGCTGGGAGCTCCCTTCTTGAGTGGATAGATGGTGGGGCAGATGGCTGGCTGGCTGGCTGGATGGATGGATGGACAGAAGGGTGGGTGGGTAGGTGGATAGGTTGCTTGATGGGTGGATGGCTGGATGAGTAGGAAGGTGGATGGATGGATGGATGGGCGGATGGATGGGCGGATGGATGGATGGACGGATACATAGGTTGATTGGTGCATGGATGAATAAGTGGATGAATGGATGGGTAGAGGCTGGGTGGGTAGATAGAAGGATGGATGGAAAGGGTGGGTGGTGAATAGATGGGTAGATGGGTGGATAGATGAATAGGTAGATGGATGGGAGAAGTTGGGGGTGGGTGGATGGATGGAAAGGTTGGTGGGTGGTTGAGTTGATGGGTGGGTAGATGAATAGGTGGATGGTTGATGGGAGAGGTTGGGGGTAGATGGATGGATGGGTAGATGGGTGGGTAGATGGGTGGGAGAGGTTGGTGGTTGGGTGGATGGATAAGTGGGTGGATGGGTGGGTGGGTGCAGATCTTCCCTGGAGGTGAGACCTCCAGTACAAGGAGGGCCTCCTCGAAGGTTTCATTAGAAATGAACTCCCTCACGTGGTCATTCACTAACGGGGCCCTCTCCAGGCCGGGCACTGGGAGCACGGGGTAGGAAGTGATAGTGGTTTTTGCCAAGCAGCGGTCAGTACTGCCAAGGCAGGCCCTCAAAGGCTGTGGGGCAGGCAGGGGAGGTCCCAGGTCCCAGGGCAGCAGGTGTTTGTGGCAGAGGGTGCTGAGCTTGAAGCCCATGAGGCACCTGGAAGGGGGTGGCCAGCAGCAGGCAGCCCTTAAAGAGTGGCCCATGCTGGGATGCAGGTTCAGGCACCTGAGGCTGTGAGCAACATGAGGTCGATAGGGAAGATGTAGGGGGCTTGGAAGGAAGGGGACTAGGGACAGGGCTCTTGGGATGCCTGAGGTATTGGAGGGAGCGTAGGGAAGAAGGCTGTCGTCAGCTGAGGAGGCGGGTATGGGGCTGGGGCTCTGGACAGACATTGCCCCTGGGTAAGAAGCGGGTGGGGGCTCCAGGCCTGAGAGCAGGGAAAGGAAGGGGACATGAGGGGCCCATGTGGGTTTCTCAAGTTCTCTGCCTCCCACGGTGGGTGAGCTGGAGCATGCGATGTGCTTGGGAGGGGAGGCCAGGGAGTGCTGGGCGGGGTCCCCAAGGGCCAGCAGCAGGCACCAAGGCAGGGGCATGTGTCAGTTGGTGTCACCCAGAGGTGGAGGGATGGCTTCCATGTTTTGTCTTGATGTGGGAGGGTGGACCCAGCTGGGACCCAGTCCTGAGTAGGGCCAGGGCAGACTGTGGGCTGCGCAAGTCCAGCCGGGCAGAGGGTACTGAGGCTTTCTCCAGTCATGCCAGTGTCTGGCGAGGGCTGTTGTGCCCTGGAGATAGGGGCAGGGGGAGGGTCTTCAGAGTGGTCTGTTCCTTGCGTGACTGCCAATGTGGGGGGCTGAGGCGGCTTGGGGTGAGGCCTGTCCTCATGAGGATGGGTGGTTGCCAGTGACAGTGGCGCACAGGCCTGGGCTGAAAGCCTACGTGGGGCCGGACCTGCTAGTGTCCCAGGTGCCTACAGGGCTGGCAGGACGGGTGACGAGCAGTGGGCTCCAGCAAGGACTGGTGGTTGCTCCCGGCCCCCGGCAGGCCCCTGTCCTCGCTGGGAAGTATCTTTTACCTCAGGAGGGTGGAGGCCTGTGCCTTCTCGGCACATCCTAGGCGGGCTGAGCCAGGCGCTAGGCCTCACTGCCCTGCAAGGGGTCCCCTGCCTCTCTGGATCTGCCTGCCCCACCCTCTGCCCAACCCCCACCCTCAGCATGAGGAGTGCCAGGCTCTAGCTGCTGTGACCTCAGCCCCATACGCCCTTCCTTGCCTCAGTTTCTCTGCCTGCAGAGCTGGGTGCCCGTGGCACCCACCATCCTGTGGCTGAGTCCCATCCATGCTCTTCGGGCCCCGCAGCTGTGATGCTGGCCCTGGGGGCAGGAGAGGGAGGATGTGTGGCCTGCCCTGAGCCAGTGGGGGTCTCTGTTTGTCAGGCTCTGTCCCAGCCCCCCACCATCCCTCCTTGTGGCTGTGGGAAGTTGTTATGGCTAGGCCAGTGTTTGGGGAGTGCCTCCCCCAGGCCCCACCTCTGGCCAGCAGCTGCCTGGGACCTGGGAGGGGCTTTGAGGCCTGTCTGGCCCCTGCTGCCCCAGCTTCCTCGTGCAGAACCTGCCATCTTTCTTGCCGGCTGCAGGCTGAGCCAGACACTGGTGAAGGACGTGGCCATCCTGGCGCGGGAGATCCACGATGTGGCCGGGGACGGTGACGCACTGAGCTCCTCGGGGCCTGCCCACAGTTCCTCCCTCAGCAACATGCCCAGCACGCCCGCTTCAACCATCTCTGCCCGGGAGGAGGTGAGCCCCAGGCTCTCTGAGGCCCCTGTGCCAGAGCTACCCTCGAGGAGGGTCAGGCCAGGCCCCTACAGCCCTTTGCACGCCTTGGCTGAGGCCCTGCTGCACATCCCCACTTGGCAAGAAGAGCATGTCCCCCTGGGTCAGCTCCCCAATCGGCCACCCGGAGAGCCTGTGGTCTGGGGAGCTCTCGGTGCCCAAGTCAGGCGTGACTGTGCCATCGTCCCCAGCACAGTTGCCTCCACGGTGGGTTGGGGGCGCAGGAGGGACCCTGTGCAGACGGAAGGTGGGTGTGCTCCGTCCACCTGCCCAGCCGGAGCAGGGAGATGCAGCTGGCCGCAGACTGGTGGGAACCTCTGCCCAGGGCCCACAGCGCCCACCCTCCCTCTCACAGCTGGTGCAGCGCATCCCTGAGGCCAGCCTCAACTTCCAGAAGGTGCCACCTGGCTCGCTGAACTCTCGGGACTTTGACCAGAACATGAACAACAGCTGTGAGGACGCCCTGGCCAACAAGACGCGGCCTCGGAACCGAGAGGAGGCAGGGCACCCAATGCCGCCACGGAGCTGGGTGTCCGGGGTGGGGGGACAGGGGCGGGGTCCTCGAGGGCGAGGGCCGAGCTGATGCCAAACTCTTGCAGGTGATCTTCGATAACCTGATGCTGAACCCGGTATCCCAGCTGTCGCAGGCCATCCGTGAGAACACAGAGCACCTTGCCGAGAAGATGAAGTGAGTCAGCTTCCCGGCATAGGTGGACGCCCAGGCACCAGCACGCTCCGTGAGCTGAGACTCAGGCCTGGCTGACTCCCTCAAGGGCAGCGGTCGCATGGGTACACTTGTGTGCACCTGAGCAGCCAGCCCTTCCGTGTGTGTGCAGCTCCCAGTGGGCAGACCCTGAACTCGGGAGCCAGCACTCCAGGGCTGCCCTTCCCCGCACAGCCCTCGTCCCAGTCCCAGCCCTTCCCACTGCCCAGAGTCAGGCACAGATGGGACTTTGGTGCCTGTCAGCCCAGGTCATGCATCAGGCCTCAGTTTCCCCCTTAGGCCCAGGTGGGGTGGGTCTAACGGGGAAACTGAGGCCTCACCATGGCAGGGGAGGTCTGGGAGACTCGCCCCTCAGCTCTGTCATCCCCGTCCTTGTCCCCCATTTCTACTTCTCCCCACCTTGGACAGGATCCTCTTTCAGAACACAGGGAGAGCCTGGGAGGACCTGGAAGCCAGGATCAACGCCGAGAACGAGGTGCCCATCCTGAAGACGTCTAACAAGGTGAGCACCAGGGCCCCGTGCCCCTGGGCCTGCCCCCAGCCAGCCTGGTTTTTCCTGGCTGGCCGCAGGCCGTGTCCCAGCTCCTGTACCCAGAGCCCCGGGGCAGGGCCGTGACCCCTCAGAAGTCAGCTCCACCCCGCTTCCTGACACGTTTCCAGGAAATCAGCTCCATCCTGAAGGAACTCAGGCGGGTGCAGAAGCAGCTGGAAGGTGAGTGTGTTCCAAGCCCAGGGCATCGAGGGAGGCTGGCAGGGCCTTGTGGGGAACCCTGAATCATGGGGTGGGAGCCGGTGAGCGGGATCCGCAGCCTCACCCTCTTCCTGACCTCCAGTTATCAATGCCATCGTGGACCCCAGCGGGAGCCTGGACCTGCTGACAGGAAACAGGGGCTCGGCTGGCTCTGTGCAGCCGGGGCTGGGGAGGGGCCGCATGGCTGCCCAGAGTCCACCCTCGCCTGCCTCCACCGAGGCCCTGCTGCCAACCCTGCCCCTGAGGAGTTTCCCACAGCGGGCCAGTTGTGGGCCCCCCAGCCTCCCGGACCCCACCTTCCTTCCTGATGCTGAGAGGTTCCTGATCTAGGCCCCGAACCTGGCCAGGCCGGCCTTCCTGTGCGTGCACGTCCGCCTCCCGTCTGCTGCACAGTCGCCTGCCTGGCCGCAGGTGGTTCTCCCTGAAGACCCCCACACGTGCCATATCCCCATGGGTGGGTGCGTCCCATGCCCTTTCCCCCTCGCCAGCTCCCAGCCAGCACCCTACTTGCCCTGTCCGGCCCCGTGGCCGCCCCCTCTCCTGACCCGCCCCCTGCAGGCCTCTGGGCCCAGCTCCTGGCCTGGCTGCTGCCAAGGTCAAGCCCTCAAGGGCATTACCCCGCCTCCTCTCCATCACTGTTATTTTTGTCTTTAGCTTTAAAGGAAAGAGTTGTTGGTGCCATTGCAGGTGCCCCCTCCAGGCCTGACTGGCCCCGCCAGGCCCTAACCTGCCATGTCCTTTTGTGCTGGCCTGCGGCCAGGCAGAGGAAGAGAGGTCAGCTGTGGGGTCATTTGGTGCCAAGCATGGAGCTGGGACAGGATCTCCTGTTCCTGGGACTAAGATGGCAGGGCATTTGCCCTGGTGGCTCCCACCTGACTCCAGGCCTTTCACAGGCAGGGGCCTCACTGCTTCCAACCTTTGGTGCCAACACAGTTGCCAAACCCATTGTCCTTGGGGCTGCCCATGGAGCCCTACGGTGTGGGCGTGGGGCTGGCTGAGAGCTGGGCCATGCATACAGGTGCAGACACCCCGCCATGCACACGGCTAGTCCAGGCGTGCCTACATGTTGCATCGTGAGGACCGCAGGGATGTCCCTGAGGGGCTGTGGGCCTCTGTACTTGGGCTTCTAAGGGCCTGGGGACAGCTGGGTGCATGGCAGCCCTTCAGATGGGGGTGAGCACGAGACCAAAGTGACTGGAAGCCAGGTTTCCGGAAGCTCCCAGCTTGGCCTGCACAACATGCCCTACCCCTTTGGCTTCACGCCATCAGGCATCAAGTGGGTATGGGGGCAGGGAGGGCCCAGGAACTGTTGTTTTCTCAGGATTCTTTCAGCTGGGAACATGTCAGGTGAGCACAGCTTGGCCCTTCTGCTGCAGCCCCTCCTGGGGCAGCCCGTGTTGCTGGAGCCTCTAAGCCAAAGAGCCCATTGGCTGTGGTTGGTGGGGGTGGGAGTGAGGGGTGTCCCACCTGGACCAGACTGGCGTGGGTGAGCTCCATGCCCTGCCTGGCATTGGTACGAGAATTGGGCCTGGACAGGGCCCAGCTGCTGGGGGAGCAGTGCTGGGGGCTGGAGACTGGAAGCGGGCGGTGTGTGTCCCCTGTTTACTTTTAGCTGATCTGGGGTTGGGTGCACAAGTTCTGTGCTTCTGAGCCCCATGGCCCACCTGATGTTTACGTATGTTGAGGGGTTGTGGGTGGCAGGTGTCCCCACCTGGTCCCCACCCCAAGAGCCTGCTGTCTGTATGGAGGAGGTGCTAGTTAGGCCTGCCGGGCCGCTGCCCACCACTGCATGCCCCAGTTGCCCACCCCGCCTGCCCCTGGACACGAATTGGTCACTCTTCATCCACGGCTCCTTCCCACTCCAGCCCCACCGCTCGGCAGTGGCTGTGTGATTTTAAGTTCACAAGTTCCTGCCCCTCCCCATGCTGAGCTCCTTCGTTCACCCCCTCTAGCCCTGCCTGGGGACTGGTCAGTTGTTTGCTGGGCTTCTCAGAGGGTTCACTGTACATTCGTTCTCAGGTGGTCTTGTGGCTTTTGGAAAATGGTTATTTTATATGATTTGTCATGGAATTTGTTCTAATAAATCATTCTTCTATCACATGGCAGCATGCCAGCGCCTGTCACCTTGGCCTTCTCTATCCAGGGTGTTTGGGGTGGGTGGGGCCCCAAGAGACCACGGACCAGGGTAGGCTGCAGTTCAGAGATGCTGCCAGCAGGGGGCGGCCTGGGCTAGAAAGCAACAAAATTTCCAGACGTTTACTCCTAAAAAAGAAAAGAGGCCGGGCGCGGTAGCTCAAGCCTGTAATCCCAGCACTTTGGGAGGCCGAGGCGGGTGGATCACGAGGTCGAGAGATCGAGACCATCCTGGTCAACATGGTGAAACCCCGACTCTACTAAAATACAAAAAATCAGCTGGGCATGGTGGCACGTGCCTGTAATCCCAGCTACTCAGGAGGCTGAGGCAGGAGAATTGCCTGAACCCAGGAGGCGGAGGTTGCGGTGAGCCGAGATCGCGCCATTGCACTCCAGCCTGGGTAACAAGAGCGAAACTCCGTCTCAAAAAAAAAAAAAAAAGAAAGAAAAGAGCTAATTGATGAAAGCTGTTCCATGAGGCAGCATCCAAGAGCACTGTTTAAAACTGTGCTCTTTCTGCGTAAATACAGGCAGTGGGCGCACACACAGTCGCCAGGTGGTGAGTGCCACCTCCCTCCCGGTTCCTTCTCTCTGTTAGAGCTTCGGAGGACACCCGCTGCCCGTCATTGCGTCACATCACTGACACCAGTCACACCGGATCGTCGGAGGGGTCGGAGGTCACTGTCCACCTCTGGCCACAGGGTGGGCCCCACGGCACTGATGCACTGTCAGGCTGCCGGGCTGCCGGGCAGCGGCTCAGGTCCACAGTCCGGCTGACCTCGAGACCCTGGTGGGAGTAGCAGGGTGGGCTTCTCACCTCGGCAGCCCAGGGCTCTGGCTGCCCCGAGCCTCTCAACTCTCCACTCCCCGTGATGGCTGTGGAGAGGACATCACCAGATGTTCCTGGGTGGACTGCCTTTATGATGCCACCCTCCCCCGCCCTTGGGACATATCTGAGTTAGCAAGGTGGTGGTTGAGCCAAGCGACCCACCAAGAACGTGAGGACAGGGCTCCACGGGCCTCATGCGGCCACTGGGGGCCTCCACGCCCTGCCTCGCCATCTGAGCCATCCGAGTGCCACTCCCGGGGCCGTGCTTGAAGTGGTCACTGCTGGCCTGGCGCCCTGCAGCGAGGACTGTGGGTGGGGCTGGATAGTGAGACCTGAGTCCTGGCAGCAGATCCCTGAGGGCCTTCTGAGTGGGGCCCCTCAACAGGCCTTCCTGGAGACCCGGGACCTGCTGGAAAGTCAGCCTGAACAGACACCCCAGCGCCTTGTGGCTGCGAGAGTGCAGGAGGGTGCCAGCCCTAGGGTGGGGCTGGGCCTGAGGGGCCAGTGGGTGGTGATTTGATTTTGTGGGCTCAACATTCCAGGCCCTCCCCTAAGGAGTGTGAGCTTCTCTTGTTCCTTGTCTAGTCAGGTCAGAGGGAGAAGGGCTTTGACTGGGAGTGAGGGCGCGGGAGGCATGGATGGCGGATGGGCCATGTGGAAAGGAAGCAGCAAACCTGTGGGAGCCTGAAGGGACTGGGTCCCCAGCGGAGGGGCAGAGAGGGCCAAGGACATGCCCAGGTCCTGGCCCAAGTGGCCCAGATGTGGGGACAGTGGGTGAGATGACAGTCCGAGAAAGCAGTCAAGGAGCTGGAGCTGGGGAGAGAAATCCCTGCAGGCAGCGGGAGCTTGTGGCTCAGGGCCTGCCGTGGGTCTTGGTCATTTGCAGGAGTGAGTGAAACGCGTAGTTTGTGTCCAGTTAATCTCGCTAGCAACAAACACAAGCAACCGTTCGACAGAATTAAGCCCACACCTTTTCCGTGCAAAAATTAATGGCTTTTTTCAGAGAAATTTTTCAGAAAAATTCAATGACCAAACACATTCAAATTATGCCCAAGAAAAGACAGTAAAGTTTTTTTTACTCTCAACCATAAAATTCTGCTTAAAATAAAATTTTAATGAGAAGGCTGTCATGGTTTAGCTTGAAGAAGAACTTAAAATCACGCCATAGGCCGTTTCTGCTTTTGGCGTGAGGGACCGGGGTACCGGCTGGCTTTGCCTCCTCACCTTGAACAAGGAGAAAATGACATGGGAAACGGCCGTTTTCAGACACCGGACAGCGGGCGGCACAAAAAGAAAGGAGCTGAGCCCGCCTGGCTGCCTTGCTCACGGCATGGCTTGCAGGCCAAAGCGCGCGGGGCGGCTCCCCCGGAGTCTGGTGATGTTGCCGCGTTGAGGTCCAGATCAGGGTTCGGGGAGGCAAAGGCAACTGGAATTTGCAGAATGAAACAGCAGTGAAGAGGACAGCACACGGAGCCCCCGCGACAGCAGAGGACTCCCCACACACATACAAGGAAGCCACGTGAGGCAGGAACACCACCAGCAGAATGCTGGAGTCCATCACGCCTGGGACATGATACAGGCCTGGGAATGCTGGCACCCCCGGAGTGCCAGGCTCGTGGGGGCGAAAGGTGCCAGAATGCTGGGGGTGCAAGGCTTGCGGTGCACAGGACGCTGGATGGTCCTTAGAAGGGAACCGCCCACAGGTAGGGCTGGATCAGCCCACAGCCCTGCCTCCCCTTCCGCAGCAAAGCGCGCCTCCGGTTTTCTCGCTGTTTGAGGTGAGAAGGCAAACCCATCCTGTATCCCTGTCCCTCGTGGCCTGAAGCAGAAGTGACCTGTGGCATAATTTTAAGTTCTTCCTTAAGCTATAAATCACAAGAGAATTTCCTTTTTTTTTGGAGAAAGAGTCTCGCTGAGTACAGTGTGCTCTCAGCTCACCGCAACCTTCCTCTCCTAGGTTCAAGCGATTCTCCTGCTTCAGCCTCCTAAGTAGCTGGGATTATAGGCGTGTGCTAAATTTTGTATTTGTAGTACATATGGAGGTTTGCCATGCTGGCCAGGCTGGTCTCAAACTCCTGACTTCAGGTGATCCACCTGTGTCAGCCTCCCAAAGTGCTGGGATGAACCATCATGCCTGGCTGGGAGTTTCTTAATAAATTGGGCTACCTGAAAACTAAGAACCTCTATTCACCCAAAGACATCTTAAAGAGAGTGAAAAGGACAAATAATTTGTACTCAAAATGTATAACTATTCTAAGTCAGAGAAAAAAGATAGGCAACCCAATAAAAAGCAGGGAAAGTGAACAGACACGTTCCGAGAGGACATCCAAGTGGCCAAACACCTTCATGAAAACATGCCCGCTATCATTTGTCAAAAAAGAGAAGTGCAAACTGAAACCATAATGAGATATAACCATATCCGCCAAGACAGCTGAAACGAGGATCCTTGGCATGGCAGGTCAGAGTATCGTGTGTGAACCATTTTGGAAAATGTGGCAGAATTTACCAGCACTGCACATATGCCTACCTAGGACCCCGCAGTTCCACTTCCAGCTTTATGCCGAAGAGAAACACGTGCATTCAGTCCTTAAAAGGCATGTCCAAGACCGCTCCTAGCAGGTGTGTTGGTAGAATCTCCCCACGGAAAGCAACCTCATGGGCCTCAACAATGAATGGATAAATAACATCTGGTATGTTTGTGCCCTGGGCTAAGACACTGCAAGTGAAAAAAAATGACCACACTTCGTAACACATGGATGACCCTCCAGATAACACAATGGGCAACAGATGCCAGACACCAAAGTCTACATGCCATAGGATTTCAAAAATAGGTAAAACCGATCTATGACAGCAGAAGTCACAACACTGGCCACCTTTTGGGGGGAAGGTATTAACTACGATATTCAAGGAAATGTCCTCCCTCTGTCTCAGAGAAAAAAAAAAAAAAAGACCAGGTGTGGTGGCTCACACCTGTAATCCCAGGCTTCTAGGTCATAGATGGATTTAGGGATTTTCTGGTTCCCAGTTGGTTGAAAGAATTATCTAAAGACCTGGAATCAGGCTGGGAGCAGTGGCTCATGTCTGTAATCCCAGCACTTTGGGAGGCTGAGGCAGGTTGATCACCTGAGGTCAGGAGTTCAAGACTGGCCTGACCTGGTGAAACTCTGTCTCTACTAAAAATACAAAAAAATTGCAGAAACTGGTGGCAGGTGCCTGCAGTCCCAGCTACTCTGGAGGCTGAGGCACAAGAATCACTTGAACCTGAGAGGCGGAGGTTGCAGTGAGCCAAGATCTCGCCACTGCACTCCAGCCACGCAAGAGAGCAAGATTCTCTCTCCAAAAATAAAATAAATTCATTTCTTCTACAGATGTATGTTATACTGCAATACAAATTTGAAAAAAATAAGAATAGGAAATATCTAATAGCATGAAAATGTTCCTAACATCCTCCTGTCTTTCTCGTCTCCATGGGAGCTGGGGACGCTCTCATGTTCACTCCTGATGGCAGTGATTGTGACTTTTCTCTGTCTTGTTCAGTCTTGCTGTGGTTTGCCAGTTTCAATATGCTTTTCATAAAACCAGCGTTTTGCTTTTATATATTTTCTGTTATCTGTTTGTTGTTTTCTCTTTCACTAATTTCTGCTGTTCATTTTAATTTTATTTTTGTTTGTTAGCTTTTTTCCTTTCTTCGCTATCTGAGGGTTTCCTTCTTCTTTCTTTCCTTTGTGACATGGACGGTCACTGGTTTTTCTGCTAATCTTCTTTCTAATATACAGATTTAAGCCTATACATTCCCTTCTAAACATAATTTTAGCTGATCTCATAAAGTGTAGATATTTTCATCACTATTTAGGTAAAACAATTTCTAGTGTTTTGTGATTTCTTTCTTGGCCTGTCAGTTATTTAGATGTGTGTTGTTAAATTATCAAACATTTGAGAATTTTCTGGTTATTCTTTTGTTATTCATTTGTAGCCTCTTTTCACTATGGTCAGATTACAGACTTAAAATTATTTTAGTCACTTGAAATGTATAGAGAAAGCTTTATGACTGAGTATACGGACAAGTTTGATAATTGTTACATATTCCCTTCCAAATTTTTTTGGAGAGGTGTTATTTTTTGTCAATTTGACCAACTTCATGATCTATGTTCAAATCATCTATATCTGTGTGAATTTCTTCCATCTGCTTATTCTGCTGCTTTCTGAAAGGACTGTGTTAAAGTCACCACCATGGTAGCAGATCTCTTTGTTTCTCGTTTTGGTTCTGTAAGTTTACATTTTGTTTCATTTTATTGTGTTTTTGCTCTGTTGCCCAGGCTGGAGTGCAGTGGTGCAATCTCAGCTAACTGCAACTTCTGCCTCCTGGGTTCAAGCCATTCTCCTGCCTTAGCCTCCCGAGTAATTGAGATTACAGGTACCTGCCACCAGGCCTGACCTATAAGTTTTTCTTTATGTATTTCAAAGCTATGTTATTAGGTACATACAATTTAGAATTATTAACTTCCTGGTCGATGAGACCTTTTATCATTATAAAGTCTTTTTTATCTCTAGTTTTATTTTTTAATCTGAAGTCCGTTTTGTCTCATATTATTATAGTTATGCCAGCTTTTTTTTCTAGTTAATGTTATGATTTATCTTTTTCCATCCTTTTTATTTATTTACTTATTTAAACCAACTCACTTCAAAGAATTTCTATCCTTTTAACCAACTTTGGAGGGGCTTATTTTAAAATATTCAGTCTGACAATATTTCTTTTAATTGAAGTATTTTAGTATACCTCGATTATATTTATCAATGTATTTAGGTTTAAATCTGCTATATTACATTTGGTATTCTTTTTTTTCTCCCTATTTTTCTTTCTCTTTCCTTTTTTTTTTTTTTTTTTTGAGACAGAGTCTCACTCTGTTGCTTAGGCTGGAGTGCAGTGGCTCAATCTCTGCTCACTGCAACCTACGCTTCCCGGATTCAAGCAATTCTCTTGCCTCAGCCTCCTGAGTAGCTGGGACTACAGGCATGTGTCACCATGCCTAGCTAAATTTTTTTTTTTTGTAATTTTAGTAGAGACGAGATTGCGCCATGTTGATCAGGCTAGTCTCGAACTCCTGACTTCAAATGATCCACCAGCCTCAGCCTCCCAAAGTGCTGGGATTATAAGTGTGAGCCACTGCGTCCTGTCCTTCTAATGCTTTAAATTCATCAGCCTCTCTCCCACTTTTTGTGCTGTCATTCTCAGGCATTTCAGTTCTGCACATGTGTTAAACTGCACAATAAATCATCTCATTTTCTGAGCTGGTGTGCGTTGAAATGCACCAGTGTGTTCGCGTCTCGGCCGCTCTTTCATTCTTTCCCTTCAGCATTTCCAAGTTTCCATTCGGGACCGTTTTCCAAAGGCCTCCACTGGGTTTTGTCTCGTTTATGAGTGCCTATTTGCCGTGAGGAATTCTCTCAGTTCGGTGGGGAGGGTGACTGCCATGCTTTTATTTCGCCTTTCCCTTTCCCTTGAAACTGCGTCCCAAGTTGGCAGTTCTTTTCTCTTGGTACTTTAAGAATAATGTTCCACTGTCTGCTGCTTTCAGTGTTTATGTGGAGAAGTCAAGAGCCTCGCTGTTGCCTCTTTGAAGGTGGCATATTTTTTTTTTCTGGCTGTTATTCATTTAATTTATTTTTATTTTTGGAGAGACAGGATCCTCCTGTCTCAGTCTCCCAAAGTGTTGGGATTACGGGCATCAGCCATGGCACCCGGCCTCCTGGCTGTTACTGATTTTCTCCTAGTTATTGAGTTTTCAGTGGTTTTACTACAGTATGCGTAGGAGTACCTTTGTATTTATCTATCTTGAAATGTGCAGCACTTCTCACATATGCAATTGGTATGTCTTCCGTTGGTTTTGGAAAAGTTTCACTCATTTTCTCTTCAGATGTTGTTCCGCCCCATTTGTAATCTCCCTCCTTGGATTCAAGTGACAGATGTGTGAGGTCTGCTGACTGCCCTGCGTGTCTCTTACGCTATTTTCCATGCATTTTTCTCTGTGTGCTTCAGTCTTCTGTTGGCTGCTGACCTAAATCAGTGCTCGCTAATCCTCTCTTCAGTTCTGTCTACTAATAGTCTGTTAACCCATCTGTCACACTCTTTACTTCGGTTATTTTATTCTTAGTTCTAGAGTTTCTATTTGATTTTTTTCAAGATTTCGTTTCTCTAATGAAAATTTCCATCTCGTCACTTATTCCTCAGCATATGGTCATCAGAGTCTTTCAAAGCTCCAAGTTACATCCCCTGCTTTTACACTTGGGTCTATATATTTTTGTAGGTGTCTGGTGACTCTTGATCTAAAACAACAGACACTGTGACTAGGGGTAAAAAGTACAATCTCTGGATGATATTGTGGCCATCAGAGAGGACCCGCACTGTCCTCTGCCACAGAGCAGGGACAGATCACCCCAGTCAAGTCAGGACTGAGCTGTCTGGGACAGGCTGTATACATGGTAGGGCTTTTCCACCTCGTGTTTGCCCTCTGATTTACCTCTTTGTCACGCTTCTAGGGCACACCCCTCTGGGGTCTCAACTGCAAGCCAGGAGGGTTCAGCAACACCCTCCTCCTTTGAAGGAAGTCCTGGGCTTCATTTTGCTTCCCCCAAGCCATAATTAGTGAAGTTTCACTGAACTCTTCAGCCACTCAACGCTCCGCCTATTAGCTGAGCTGAATGTGACTCTCACGTCCAGTGAGAATTAGCTACTCCCTCACGAGGAAAACCAGCACAAGAAGTCCAGCTCTCTTCTCAGATCCTCTATTCTCTGAATAATTTCCACCCCAGTCCTGGTGGTGCTGGCAGGCCTGAGAGCCAGTTGTCTATCTCCTGAGCCTTGTGAGTTTGCCAAAATCTATCATGGCTTTTCTGCCTCTTAGCAACCATCTTCTGCCCAACTTCTCTGCCCCTGCTTAATCCCTACCCCTTGAAACAGCTAGAAATGTTAGCTAAAAGTAAAATCAAACTTAGACACCATTACAGGCAAGAAAGGGAAATCCCCATGTGCCAGAAACGGAGTGGGAACTGAAAGCCAGGATGAGCAGGGAGCGGACACTGCAGTATCTCTGGTGTTTACGGGCCCAGATATAGCCCTACTGGCTCAGCACCCGAGATGTTCCCTCCACTGAGTAAGGGGATGAGGCCTTGTGCTGTGAGAGGGAAGAGATGAAATTGAGAATTCTGCTCAGAGACGGGTGTTTGAAGGTCAGGAAAAGTGGCCGGATAAACCTAACTTGTGGCTGCAGTGAACCCAAGGAAACTCATCTATCCCCTGGCCGTGGGTGAGAAGGAAATTCCACAGTGAGAAATTGAAACCTCAGGGAAAGTTGACCAACTAATAAACAGAGCTGAAGAAACAACTTGCACATGGGAAGGTTGATCATCAGAAATTAGACAGATGCAGAAATGGGATGAAGACATGTAAAATGTCAAAGGAGATTACGAGACATGAAAGATAGAATGAAAAAGCCCAGAATATATTTAATGAGTTTTGCAGCGTGAGGATAAATAAATGGGAGGAGGCGATAGTCAATGAGATAATGGCTGAGATCCATGCAGAAATAACCAGAAGCACAAATCCTTAAGTTTAAGCTGCACAAGTCCCAGGCAGAACGCAGAAGAATACAGCTAACCTGGACACATTACGTTGAAACTGCCAAACCTCAAAGACGAAGAGAAACCCTTAAAAACAAACAGAGAGATAAGAGAAACTGTTTTCAAAGGAACAACAATTAGGTTGGCGCATATTTCTCCATAGCCACAATATGGTTCAGAAGTCAGTATCTTCAACTTATAAGAATATAACAACCAATAATTTTGTACCCAACTTAAGAATTATTCAAGAGTGAAGGAGGGAGCAGGGCACAGTGGCACATGCCTATAATCTCAGCACTTTGGGAGGCCAAGATGGGAGGATTGCGTGAGTCAGGAATTCCAGACCAGCTTGGGCTAATTTTTGTACTTTTAGTAGAAATGGGGTTTCTCCATGTTGGTCAGGCTGGTCTTGAACTCCTGACCTCAGGTGATCTGCCCACCTTGGCCTCCCAAAGTGCTGGGATTACAGGCGTGAGCCACCACATCTGGCTATATCAGATTTCTAAATCATTCGTGAATGAAAGAAAATGTAAAATATTTAGAACAAAATAATAATACCAGTGCTCCGTAGGAAATTTTGTGGGATGCAGCAAAAACAGAATTCTACAGAAAATGTATCCATGGCACACTTACATTAGTAAAGAAGAGCCGAAAACTAAAAAGTGAGGCATCCGGTCTCCCTACGCTGGTGCTCAGCAGGGAGAAGGCCAGGTTCAGTTCGAGCGCCGAAATCGTGAAGCTCAATGGCGGGAAGCCGGACGAGTTGGAGTCTGGCATCTTCCAGGCTCTTCTGGAGCTGGAGATGAACTGGGACCTCAAGGCTCAGCTCAGGGAGTTGAATATTATGGCAGCCAAGGAAATTGAAGTTGGTGGTCGTCGGAAAGCTATTATAATCTTTATTCCCATTTCTCAACTGAAATCTTTCCAGAAAATCCAAGTCTGGATACTACGCAAATGGAGAAACAGTTTACTGGGAAGCATGTCACCTTTATTGCTCAGAGGAGAATTCTGCCTAAGCCAACATGAAAAAGCCGTACAAAAAAAGAGGCCAAAGCGTCCCGGGAGCTGCGCTCTGACAGCTGTGCACGAGGCTGTCCTTGAGGACTTGGTCTTCACAAATGAAACTGTGGGCAAGAGAATTCGCATGAAACTGGATGGCAGCAGCTCATAAAGATTCGTTTGGACCAAGCACAGCAGCGCGATGTGGAACACAAGGTTGAAACCTTTTCTGGTGTCTGTTAAGAAGCTCATGGACAAGGATGTTAATTTTGAATTCCCAGAGTTTCTATTGTAAACAAAATGACTAAATTAAAAAAAAAATTAATCATCTAGCTAGCTGCTGTGGCTCACACCTCTAATCCCAGCACTTTGGGAGGCCGAGGTGGGCAGATCACCTGAGGTCAGAAGTTCAAGACCAGCCTGGCCAACATGGTGAAACCCCATCTCTACTAGAATACAAATATTAGCTGGGCGTGGTGGCATGCACTTGTAATCCCAGCTACTCAGGAGGCTGAGGCAGAAGAATCACTTCAACCCAGAAGGCAAAAGTTGCAGTGAGCCAAGATAGCACCACTGCACTCCAGCCGGTCTCAAAAAAAAAAAAAAAAAAAAAAAGTTAAGCATCCAACTGAATGAAGTCTAAAAATAACAACAGGAATATACTAAGAAAGTAGAAGGATGAAGATAAAGGTAAAACAGAAATAAATGAGAAACAAAACTAAATTAGAACTAAAATATATAAAGTTGATTTCTTGAAAAAATTAATAAAACTACCACAAGATCTCCCAAGGAAAAGACCAGTTAGAGGCACAAAAACCTACTGAGGAAATAGAGGCCAGCTGCTCTACGATGCAGCAGAGGCCACATGAACAATTTAGCAAGTTGACTTGAAAAATTACACAAAATGGCCCATTTCTAGAAAAATATTATGTGCCAAATTTGATTCATAGAGGAAAAAAAGCCTGAAGAATCCTATAATCCTAAAATAAATTTAGAAGTTAAAATCTTTCCATAAAGACATCAAAAATCTAAGACAGATTTACACATACTGCCAAAATTTTAAAGAATATTTTATCCCATTTTTACAAACTTCAAAATGTAGGGAAAAGTAGGTACATGACCCAGTACCCAGCCTAAGAAAAACTTTTAATGTTAAATTTGAATTGGAACTCATGATTTCACTTGAGTTTCTCTGTTTCTTTATTTGTTGGTTTGTTGTCTATTTGAGACATAGTCTTGCTCTGTTGCCCAGGCTGGAGTGCAGTGGTGTGATCTTGGCTCACTGCAACCTCCACCTCCTGAGTTCAAGCGATTCTCCTGCCTCAGCCTCCTGAGCAGCTGAGACTACGGGTGTGTGCCACCACGCCCAGCTAATTTTTTGTATTTTTAGTAGAGGCGGGCTTTCACCATGTTAGCCAGGATGGTCTCGATCTCCTGACCCCGTGATCTGCCCACCTCAGCCTCCCAAAGTGCTGGGATTACAGGAGTGAGCCACCGCGCTCGGCCTCAACTTGGGTTTCTAAATGCCAATTCCCCACTGTAAAGATCCATGGACGCCTCAGTAAGTAGCTGAGTCCAGGTCTAGTGCAGGAAACGTGTAATAAGATAAGGCTGGAACATCTTGTGCCAGAAAGCAGTGGAATGAAGATGTGGAGAGTACTGGAATCAAGAAAACAGAATATAGTGGCCAGAATGATTGGTTTTTGTTAGTGGGGATAATGGTGTGATTCTGCAGAATTTTTTCTTTCTTTATTCATTAATGCATACTGAAGTGTTTAGAGGTAAAATATCATTTCTATCTGCCCATTACTTTAAAATTTTTCAGCAAAAATGATGAAAGGACTCCCACTGACCAAAGAATGATGACTGAACTGGAGCAAAGCACACTAAATAGATAATAATCTGTGAGTCCGTCATGATACACCAAAAAGTCAAAGAAAGAAAACTCAAGCAAAAAGCAAACAAAAACTCACATGCCACCATCAGAGATGGCCCATGGCACAAGCCCCTTACCCTGAAAATTGGTACAGGTATTGATCGACTTACGACCTATGCAACTTACAACCATTCGACTTTACGACCACGATCCCTAGCCACGACTGTTCCGCGTCTGGCAGCGCAAACGTTGCCCAGCTGGGCGTACGACAGTGCAGACCCGCTTCCGGCAGCACTACCATCTCCGCGTGCACCACTTCAACTGTACATAGAGCCTACTCAACGTACGACCAAATCCAAGTGTTATGACCGTTCCACGGTCCCGACTGTGGTCGTAAGTCGAGCGCTAGATGTAGAGAGAAAGATTCAAGCTTTCATCATGCCTCACCAGCAGGAATCACATACATGTTGTAAGTGTTGCTGACTCAACTCCAAGCCACTGCAGTAAAGCAAGTATGTCACACAATGTTTTAGTCTTCCAGTGCGTCTAAAAGTTATCTTTACACTTCACCATAGTCTAGTAAGTGTGAAATAGCATTAAGCTGAAAAAAAGCTGTACATACCTTAATTTTAAAATATTTCATTGCTAAAAAATGCTAATGATCATTTGATCCTTTGGGGAGTTGTCTTCTTTCTACTGGTAGAGGTCTGGCCTCTGTGTTGATGGCTGCTGACTGATCAGGGTGGCGGTTCCTGAAGGCTGGAATGCTTGTGGCAATTTCTTAAATAAGACAATCAAGTGTGCCGCATCAATTGACTCTTCCTTTCGTGAAAGCTGCACTCCCCACGATTCAAGTACAGATGGTCCCCATCTTAGAACAATCCAACTTAATGATTTTCAGCTTTATGATGGTGCAAAAATGATACATCTTCAGTAGAAACCATGCTTTGAGCATCCACGCAGCCATTCTGTTTTTCACTTTCAGTGTAGTATTCAATAAATTACACAAGATATTAATGTTTCATTATAAGGTGGGCTTTGTGTTAGGGGACTTCGCCCAGCTCTAGGGTGAAATCATATGCCTGTTGGCCATGTATGTCTTTTTTTTTTTTTTTTTTTTAATTGAGACAGAGTCTTACTGTCACCCAGGCTAGAGTGCAGTGGTATAATCTTGGCTCACTGCAACCTCTGCCTCCTGGGTTCAAGCAATTCTCCTGACTCAGCCTCCCAAGTAGCTCAGACTACAGGCACCTGCCACCACACTTGACTAATATTTTTTTAATAGAAACGGGGTTTCACCATGTTGGTCAGGCTGGTTTGAACTCCTGACCTCAGGTGATTCGCCCACCTTGGCCTCCCAAAGTGCTGGGATTACAGACGTGAGCCACCTCACCCGGCCTTTAGGTCTGCTTTTCAGAAATGTCTGTTAAGTTGGCTGCGTGTGGTGGCTCACGCCTATAACCCCAGCACTTTGCTGGGGCCTAGGAGGGCAGATCACGAGTTCAGGAGTTCAAGATAAGCCTGGCCAACATAGTGAAACCCCATCTCTACTAAAAGTACAAAACAACTGGGTGTGGTGGCACACGCCTGTAACTCCAGCTACTTGGGAGGCTGAGGCAGAAGAATTGCTTAAACCCAGGAGGCAGAGGTTGCAGCGAGCTGTGATTGCACCACTGCACTCCAGCCTGGGTGACAGAGTGAGACTCTGTCTCAACAATAACAAAAAGAAATGTCTGCAAGTGTTCTGATTATGTCTAAGGTCAGGCTATGTTATGATGTTCAGAAGGTTAGGGATATTAAATGCAAAATGCCTTTTCTTTTGAGATGGAGTCTTGCTCTGTTGCCCAGGCTGGAGTTCAGTGATGCAATCTCGGCTTTTGCTGCAACCTCTGCCTCCCGGATTCAAGCGATTCTTGTGTCTCAGCCTATGGGGACCATGGGCATGCACCACCATGCCCAGCTAATTTTTGTATTTTTTTGTAGACACAGGGTTATGCCATATTGCCCATACTGGTCTTGAACTCCTGGGCTCAAGTGATCTGCCCGCCTAATCTTCCCAAAGTATTGGGATCACAGCCACCTCACCCAGCCTGCATTTTTGACATGATATATTCTGAATTGATACATAATTTTTCTACATATTCACAGAGTACATGAAAGATTTTATTACATGCATAGGATGTGTAATAACTCAGTATTTAGGGTGTCCATCACTTCAAGTATTTGTCGTTTCCATGTGTTGGGAACATTCCAAGTCCTCTCCTGCAGCTATTTTGAAATAAACAATGCGTTGTCAACTATAATCTGCTGTCAAACATTAGTACCCCTTCCATTTCACCATGTGTTTGTACTCGTTAAGCATCGTCTTTCTGTCCTCCCGTGCACCTGAAGGAAATAACGTATGCAGTGGTCCGTTTCCATGACAAAGTGCCTTAAGTCGGCTTAGGTCAGCAAACTACAGAAGAAAGAGGATATACTAGGCCCCTACTTGGATAGCCGAAGCCTGCTTGTGTCCGCCCCCCACCCCCTGCCCCGTCCCGCCACTTAAGTTACCCTCACCCAAAACAAAGAAGTTTAGTCTAAGATGAAAGTTTACTAGCCTGCAAAACAGCTCACTTTATCTATTCTTATCAGCCTGCCCAGCTACTTAGGTCATAAGTCAAGTAATTGAAAAGCCCCTGAGCTAGCCAGGAAGGAGGACAACCCTAAAGAAAACACCTAAAGCCCCTTCCCAACAACCAACAGGCGATGTCCGGGAAGACTGTGACCCCCCTGCCCCACCCCGGCCACAGTACTCAGCCTATGAGGAACGGGGGATGGACCCGCACACTAGGGGATAAACTGCTTGTTGAAACTGTGTTGGGTGTGCCTGCCCATCAGACACCCAATGTTGCAAGACTGTTATTAAAAGTCTCACGCTGTTCTCTGGGTCTCTGAGTCCATTCTTTGGGTTTGGATGGGTGGGTTTGTTTCTCACGCACCCACACGCCCTTCCTAGACCCTGGAATCTACCGTTCTGTTCTCTACTTTTAGAGGTCAACTTTTTACGCTCCTACATGTGAGTAAGAACATATGATGTTTGTCTTTCTGTGCCTGGCTTTTCTCTGAACAGAGGGACCTCCTGTTCTATCCATGTTGCTGCAAATGACAGGACTTCATTCTTTTCATGAGCAAACAGTACCCCATTGTGTCTATATACCACACTTTCTTCACCCGTTCATCCTTGATAGACAGGTGGACTCCATATCTTGGCTATTGTGAATACTGCTGCAGTAAATATGGGAGCACAGGAACCCCTTTGATAAACTGATTTCCTTTCCTTTGGGTAAATTCTCTGTAGTGGGATTGCTGGATCATATGGTAGTTCTAATTTTGGTTTGTTGAGAAACCTCCGTACAGTTCTCTATAATGGCTTTACTAACTTCCCACCAACAGCGTTATAAGAGTTCCCTTTTTTTGGCTTCCTTGTCAGTATTTATTTTTTGTCTTCTTGAAAGCAACCATTCTAACTGGGGTGAGATGCATCTCACTGTGGTTTTGATTTGCATTTCGCTGACAGCTACTGATACAAAGTTTTTTTCATATGTCTGTTGGCCATTTGTATGTCTTTTGAGAAATGTCTATTTAGATCCTTTGCATGATTTTTTTTTCTCTTGTCACCCAGGCTGGAGTGTAATGGTGTGATCTCAGCTCACTGCAACCTCCGCCTCCTGGATTAAAGCGATTCTCCTGCCTCAGCCTCTGGAGTAGCTGAGATTACAGGTGCCTGCCATCACACCTGGCTAATCTTTTGTATTTTTGTAGAGACAGGGTTTTGCCATGTTGGCCAGGCTTGTCTCAAACTCCTGACCTCAAGTGATCCGTCCAACTTGGCCTCCCAAAGTGCTGGGATTACAGATGTGAGCCACCACACCCAGCCTATTTATTTTTTTAACAGACTCTGTCACCCAGGCTGGAGTGCAGTGGTGTGATCTCGGCTCACTGCAACCTCCACCTCCTGGGTTCAAGTGATTCTCCTGCATCAGCCTCTCGAGTGGCTGTGACTACCACACCTGGCTAATTTTTATATTTTTAGTAGAGACGGGGTTTCGCCATGTTGGCCATGCCTGTCTCAAACTTCTGGCCTCTAGTGATCTGCCCACCTCAGCCTTCCAAAGTGCTGGGATTATGAGCTTCTGTTTGTGCAGGCTGGTCTCAAACTCCTGGTCTCAAGTGATCCTCCCATCTTGGCCTCCCAAAACCCTGAGATTGCAGACGTGAATCACTTTTTGAGACTGTTGGGAGTTTTTATCATGAAGAAGGGATCTTGAATTTTTTTTTTTTTGGCCTAGTTTTTTGTTGTCTTTTCTTTTCTTTTTTGAGACAGAGTCTTGCTCTGTCGTCCAGGCTGGAGTGCAGTGGTGTGATCTCAGCTCACTACAACCTCCACCTCCCAGGTTCAAGCAATTATCATGTCTCAGCCTCCTGAGTAGCTGGGATTACAAGCACGTGCCACCATGTCTGGCTGATGTTTTGTATTTTTAGTAGAGACAAGAGTTCACTATGTTGGCCAAACTGGTCTCGAACTCCTGACCTTGGGTGATCTGCCCACCTCAGCCTCTCAAAGTGCTGGGATTACAGGCTTGAACCACTGTGCCCGGCTGGGATGTTGAATTTTATCACATGCTTTCTCTGCATCTATTGAGATAATCATACGGTTTTTGTCTTTCAATCTGTGGATTCGACGTATCGCCTGTATTGATTTGTGTATGTTGAACCATCCTTGCATCCTCAGGATAAATCCCATTTAGTCACAATGTATTATGTTTTTGATGTGCTGTCACATTCAATTTGTAGCATTTCGTTGAGGGTTTTTGTGTATATATACATCAGGAATATTGACCTGTAGTTTTCTTTTTTTTTTTTTTTTAGATAAATCAACTATTTTATTTGAATATTTTAACATATCCCTCTCATAAGTTTATAGAGCAAGCAGACAAAATTTATTAAGTATACAGCTCTGAACAACTTGTTTAATAATGTGTGCATACAATTATATGCAAATATGTAATTTATACCCAACAGAAAATACATTTTGATTATTTGTAGAACATTTACAAAATTGACCATAAATCAGAGCACAATAACAGCCTCAGTAAATTCCATAGGACCAACATCATATGCATCATACAGTGTTTATATTTAGTCCATTTTCACACTGCTGATAAAAGCATACCTGAAACTGGGAACTCAAAATGGTTTAATTGGACTTACAGTTCCACATGACTGGGGAGGCCTCAGAATCCTGGTGGAAGGTGAAAGGCACTTCTTCCACAACGGCAGCAAGAGAGAAATGAGGATGAAGCAAAAGCGGAAATCCCTGATAAACACATCAGATCTCCTGAGACTTCTTCACTATCCCAAGAATAGCACGGGAAAGACTGGCCCTCCTGATTCAGTTACCTCCCCCTGGGTCCCTCCCACAGCAAGTAGGAATTCTGGGAGATACAATTCAAGCTGAGATTTGGGTGGGGACACAGCCAAACCAGATCAGTGTTCTCTGACTAAAATGCAATGAAACTCCAAATCAGTTAAAATAAAATCCAAAGACTGTGTGTGACTTGGAACAAAAAACGACAATACTAAATAGTCTTTGGATTAAAGAAGAATTAATACAGGCAATCACAAAATATTTAGGATTCAATGAATGATTGGATAAAAAGCCAAAACCCATCAGTGTGCTGTATCCAGGAAACACATCTTACATGCAAGGATACACAAAGGCTCAAAATAAAGGGATGGAGGAAGATCTACCAAGCAAATGGAGAGCAAAGAAAAGCAGGAGTTGCAATTCTCATCTCTGATAAAATAGACTTTGACCTGTAGTTTTCTTTTTGTTACCTTACTTGTTTCTTGTTTGTTTCTTTTTTGTGTCCTTGCCTGGTGTTGGTATCAAGGTAATGCTGGCCTCATAGAATGACAATCCTTCCTCTCCAGTTTTTTGGGACAGTTTGAGAAGTGACATTAGTTCTTTCTTGTAAGTTTGGTAGAATTTAGTCGTGAAGCCATCCCATCTATAGGCCTTTTGTGTTGTTGCTGGGAGATTTTTATTACTGATCCAATCTCATTACTTCTTATTGGTCTGTTCAGGTTTTTTGTTTCTTCCTGATTCAATCTTGGCAGGCTGCACGGAATATCTCCATTTCCTCCGGGCTTCCAGTTCGTGGGCGTGCAGTTTCTCATGTGGTCTCCGTGATCTTTCGTATTTCTGTGCTATCAGTTGTAATGTCTCTTTTTTTGTTTCTGGTTTTGGTTATTTGGGCCATGTCTCTTTTTCTTCATTATCACCTTAGAATATTTTCAGCTTCCATCTACAATGGGCTTATCAGGACACAGCCACCACAAGGTGAAGCGTATCTGATGTGTTTGCTGTGGGGTTTAAGAGCTTCCATAAGCCGGTTCTGGCAGCCTATGCTTGTTTGGGATGAAAAAAACACCTTAGCTCTGCTGACAAACAATGAGTCATATTTTCCCATGAAAATAATTTTTGAAATAACAAAGAAAATTAAAGAAAAAGTGTTTTGCTTCATGGGAAATGCCCCAAATCCCTCCCCACACCCATGGGCCCCAAGGGCCCTAGACCTCAGGCGGGGGCCTGCTGTGGCAGGGGCAGAGCTGGCACGGAGCTGCCGTTGTGTGGGTCCTGGCCACACACCCAGCCTCGGAGCCGCAGAGGAGCCTGCTGGGCCCCAAGTCTAGAGCCCCCTTCCAGCCTCAGTCTTTTTTCCAGGGTAAGCAGCCTGAGGGGTAAGGAAGATGGTCCACCAACCCTTGAGCCCCAAGGCCCAGGACTTCCTGCTCAAACGTCCCCAAGCCTGGATCCATCTTTCCAAGGTAGAGCTGCCGGAGCTGTGCCCAGTCCTGCTGGCCTGAGGGGTGGCCAGGCGAGGCGACCAGATGGTTTTCTGGGGCTGCGTGAGCTTGCACCCACGAGCCGGGTGTAGCATGTGGGCTTTCGAGGCCCCTCACAATTTCGGGACATCAGAGAGTGGGGCTGGCTGGGGCTGGCACTGCTGAACCGACTTCTGAGTGCTCCAAGGAGCCCTGGGGCCCTCCACTTGCCCGGGGCCTTCCAGGTCCTCACATGCCATTCTTGTCAAGACAGAAGGGAACCTGCTCTAACTGCCGTTAACTTGAGTGCCAGGAAGGCAGCCTCCCTTCCTCGTCATGCTCCAGCTCTGCAAATGTCACAGCAGGGCCCACCTGGCTGCCCCTCCCCATGCCCAGAGTAACTCTCATCCAGAGTCCCTAGAGGATCCAACCTTTGGGGCATGCCTGGGGTACAGCTGCATTCAGGCATCCAGCAACCCAGCCTGAGAGCAGAGGCACCCAGACCATGGCTGGGAGGTAAGGACTGACCTCAGGGCCACATTGGGGCAGCAAGAAGATGAGGGGATTTGAACGGACCAGGGGAGAGTGGATCTCTTCCCCATTCACTTCCTGGCCCACCCAGACTGGCCCCAGGGGTGCAGCCAACAGGCCCCATCCTTGGGAACTGCACCCTCCTGACTGGTGTCCTGCAGGCACCCTGAGGCCAGCACCCTGGACCCCTGCCCTACATAGGTCTTACAAGGAGGAGCCAAGGGTAGACACCCAGACCTCACTGAGAGTGGGGGCTGTTCTCAAGGTCCCACACCTTACTCAGGGACCCCGGTCAGGGGTGGGGAGGGGGAGGCAGAGCCCCTCACTGGGAGCCTCTAGCCCAGCCTACCTTTTCAGATACACCAGTGAGTAGCCGCAGCTTCATCCTCCAGAATAAGGACCCTAGTTGCCTCCGCAGCCCAGCCTCCCTTTCAGTCAAGTGTAGCCACGTGACTAATTTCTAGATCAAGTTCCCTGCAGATCAAAGGACGCAGTTATTTATAGGCCAGCAATGAGGGGATCACAACGCCCTGGGGGACTTCCACCGAAACAACGGCCAAGCTCCAGCAGCCGCTGTGAGGCCATGAAGGTTGGGATCCTAGGGAGTGGGATCTGAGAGCTAGAGGGACGTGGCTACCAATGACAGAGGAACAATGCCACTTCTCGCCTCCAGCCCCTGGACCTGCTTAGTGTTCCAGAGAAATGAACGGCCTTGCTTAAGCCACCGTTCCTTAGGTCTCTGTGGCCTGCAGCTGAGCTTGACTCTGATACACAGCCTGTGACTGGAGGGCCTCCACCTCGAGGGAGTGGGTACAGATTTTTCCTGCAGGTAAAGGTCCCCAGTCCTGCCCTCTAGCCTGCCCACCCAGCTCCAGACGTCTGTTTCTGTCTCGGATGAGAGGGGGACCTCTCAGAACAAAGAGGAAGTAGCTGGCAGGGTAGCAGCCAGCTGCAGAGCGGAGGAGGCGGGCGTGGAGTGCAGGCGGCACTGAACCTGCCCTGTGAGCTCAGGGCCTGCAGTCTGCGACTGGAGCCAGGATGGACACCAAGGCAGGACCCCCAGAGGTATGTGCCAACGAGGCCAGGGCAGCTGAGAAGTGCCAGGCCTGGGGAAGGAGCTGCTGTCCACCTCTAGGGCCTCTCAGCCTCCCAGCAACCCCAGGTCCAGAGAGTCATACAACTTCCAGCTGGTCCTGTAGGTGACTGGCTCCTTCCCCAGTCCATGCAGCTGGGATAACCAGGGCCCTGGCTCTCCAGCCAGGTGACAGCCGGGCCCTCTTCCATCTCAGCTTGAGACTGGCAGCCATGCTAATGCTCTGGAGGGCAGGAAATCTGGCACCTTCAGCCGTGATCTTTGATGTCTGTAGGGTCTCACGTATCTACCATGGGACTAGGGGGCTACAGTCCTATCCCCCAGGGGTCTCTCAGCTCGAGCCAAGCCAGCTGGCCGGTCTCCCAGGTTCCATCGCAGGAGGAGGTGGTGAGGCACTCGGGTCTGCAGTCCCGGGAGGGGCCTTGGACAGGCTCCAAGTCCAGGATGGGGACTGCAGGGGCTTCAGTGCTCGGGGCAGCCCGTCTGCCTGGAGCGTTTGGGGAGCAAGGGCTTTCTCTGGTGAGTGCAGGGAGGGTGGGGAACAGCTCTCCAACGACAGCCCCAGCACCTCACTGCCCAGCCACAGCCCAGGATTTCATGTTTCCTCTCCTGAGAGTTGGTGGTGGGGGGAGCAGGCCTGATACTGGGCCCTGAATCCCCAGGGACAGTGGGGACACAGTGGGCATCATGAGGTCCCCTCTGCGGGGTGGGTGGGAGCATCCCCCAGAGTTCAGCTCTGGGGTGGGGGTGGCTCTAACCCACGTCTGCAGGGACTCCCCGGTGTGGGAGGAGTTGGACCACAATGACTTCGCCTGAGTCCCCTGTCCCCACACATGGTTTACCTGCCTAGCCCCAAACCCCCGTAATGCTTGGTCTCCGGGGAAGACAGCCCAGGCCCAGCCTTCCCCACCTTATGCTGAGGCAGGCCAGGGTCTCAAAGGCCTCAGCCCTGACCCATGGGAGGACAGCCCAGACGAACCCCAGAGACCCGGAGGCTGAGCTGGCTGCACCGCAGTGAATGGCCAGACCCACAGAGCCCCTGGGTCCCAGTGCTCAGCCTGGCTAAAGACACAGACATTCAGTGCTGCCCAGGCCCAGGCCCCAAACCTCAGAGACCTCCCCATCCTGGCCAGGAGCCAGCCAGCTCCTGCCCTGGTGGGTGTCTCAGTCAGAGGCTGGCCAGCCAGATGACCAGGCTGGGCACAGGCCCCTCCCTGCATCCAGGGAGGACACCTCTGTACCCATGGGGCACCCTTCCTATGGTGGCACCTGAGACAGCCTGGCTGCTTGCTCTGGCGGTGGCGGTGGGAGTGGGGATGAGAGCCCACATCCCACGGGGCCTCGACGGCCTGGCTCCCAGCTCCTTGTGGGGTGACCACTCTGAGGAGACAAGGCGAGTCCCTGCAGCAGAGGACACCCCCCATCCCCCAGCAGTGCCAGGGTCCTACTCAGCCACCATCTCTGCCCTCTCCACTCCTAGCCTCTCCAGCCAGGGTGCTGCCCAGCTGTCCCCTCTGACCTGTGGCTCCCAGGAGGGGCTGCCGTGGGGCCAAGACAGGAGCCCAGCCCAGGAGGGAAGCAGTTATTTTTATTTATTTATTTTTTTTTGAGACAGAGTTTCGCTCTTGTTACTCAGGCTGGAGTGCAATGGCGCAATCTTGGCTCACGGCAACCTCCGCCTCCTGGGTTCAGGCAATTCTCCTGCCTCAACCTCCTGAGTAGCTGGGATTACAGGCACGCGCCACCATGCCCAGCTAATTTTTTGTGTTTTTAGTAGAGACGGGGTTTCACCATGTTGACCAGGATGGTCTCGATCTCTTGACCTCGTGATCTACCCACCTCGGCCTCCCAAAGTGCTGGGATTACAGGCTTGAGCCACCACGCCCGGCCGGGAAGCAGTTATTTATAGGCCAGCAATGAGGGGACCAAGTGACAAAAGCAGAAATGGCACTTTCAGACTTAGTTTCAGTTGTGGTTGAAACCAGAAACTGAGACGCAAATACCCAGATATCCACTGAGCGGGAGATCTTGAAAGGAGAGACACGGAAAGCCAGGGCATGCATCCGGGCACAGACACCCACCCACCCCACATGCTCAGCCTGGGCTCAGCCCTGGGGGCAACCTTAGCAGCAGTCCCTCCGGCCTGGCCAGGCGTACAGGGCAGGTGACATGAGGCCAGCTGCAGGTTCCTGCACTCATGTGGTTTGTCTTTGCGGAAAGCACCCCCCAACATCCAGGGTGTGACCTTGGGCAGGAGTAGGGTTTTTAGGGGCTTGTGTGGGTATCTGTGCAGGAGCACCCCCAGTGCCCAGCTGCCCAGGCACTGAGGGGCAGTTCTGGGTGGGGCTGGAGCTGCTGGTGATGCCAGGCTGCCCTGTGCAGATGCTGAAACCTCTTCAGAGAGCAGCAGTGGCCCCCACGTGGCCATGCGCCACGCCGCCCCACCACCCATGGGACAGAGAGGCTGGCAAGGTAGGACTAGGGGGCCCCAGGGAGGAGGTGGCTGGGATCAATGGCCTTTCCAGAGCTCTGAGCCAGAGTGGAGAGGACACAGCAGCCTTGAGGGAGCCTCCACCCTCAAGGAGGGGAACAGACGCACCCTGACTAGTGGGCAAGACAAGCCTCCCTCTATCCCCTGCTGTGGGTGCTGAGGACAGACAGTTACCACCAGCCACAGCATTGCAGAGTGGGCTGCGGGCCCCCCGACCCCTGCCACCACCCTGGGCTGGGGCTTTTCTCTGTATCGCCCTCCCCTGTCCCTTGTCCACCCCAGTCCCATGCCAGCGGCAGCCCAGGTCCAGGGAAGTCAAGACGGTCTCTGTCTCAGCACTGGAAAGGCCATGATGGCCCAGCCAGGGGTCAAGCCCCTACCCATCCTGGTGAGCCTGTGGGTGCTGCCCCCTCCAGTTGCAGGTCCTGGGAGCGCTGACTTTGCTGTGGCTAGGGTCCATGGCTCTCACCTACCTCCTGTGGCAAGTGGCCCTTCCTCCCACCTGGGGCCAGGTACACCCCAAGGACGTGCCCGGGTCCTGGAGACATGGTTCCAGCCCAGCTTGGGAGCACCTGGAAGCGGACGCCGGGCAGCAGAGGGACTCCTGCAGGTAAGTGAGCCCATGGAGGCCTGCGGTGGGGATCAGTGGATGGGCGGGTCCCAGTTTGAGGCTGCTGCCTGCTTCTGCCCTTGGGATAAGGGAGGGATAACCCTCTGGCAGCTCCTCTAGGAAGGTGCAGGTCACAGGGAGGGCCCCCACAGTGTGAGCTGGAGTGGGGGCTAGGGACAGGGCAGGCGTGGGGTGCTTTTTGCAGCGAACAGAAGCTGGAACCTGGGGCTCTGACAGGCTGGAGACCACTGCCTGTGCTGAGGCTCAGCCCCAGTCCTTCCATCCCTGAGGGCACTGTCACTGGCCCTCCCGCCCCTCAGCCTTCCCTCTCACTCTTCTTTCCTGCGGTTGGGGTTGGAATCCCAGGTCTGCCCTGGTGGAGCCTGTTGGGCCATCCTGCACACATCCCCCTGGCCCAGCCTTCCCTTCCACGCCAACTCTGGCCACCACCAAGGGCTTCCACACCAGGAGGCCACCCCAGACCCCAGACTCCGCGGCTCTGCTTACTCCACCCGCTTCAGGAGCAGCTGCTCCCGAGGGCAGCGCCTCAGGTTTGGGTGGGGCCAGGACCCCCAGTCTAGCCTGCTCTGGACCAGGCAGCCCCCAATCAGGCTCCTTGCCAACTTGCTCCCGGGTGTCCCCATCCCAGCAGTATACTGGCTCAGGCCCATCCTACCCAGTCTGTTTTGCTGCCTATACTTTCGACCCGCACCCTGCATGCTTAGCCTGGGCTCAGTCCAGGGGTCGCCTGAGCAGCAGTCGCCTGGCTTGGCAGCCGGATGAGGCAGGTGATGTGAGGTGGGCTGGGGGCTCCTGCACCCATACTGAACCCAGTGTGGCTCTCTTCACAGGCTTGTCCTTGTGGAAAGCATCCCCCAGGACCTGCCATCTGCAGCTGGAAGCCCCTTTGCCCAGCCTCTGGGCCAGGCCTGGTTGCAGCTGCTGGACACTGCCCAGGAGAGTGTCCACGTGGCCTCGTACTACTGGTCCCTCACAGGACCCGACATCGGGGTCAACGACTCATCTTCCCAGCTGGTGCGCTCCGCCCTGCCCCCCGCCCCCCCCAACCTGGTGCTGGAAACACAGCAAGTCAGGCTGCCCTTCTGTGCAGGGGTCTCAGGCCTGGGGCTCAGCACAGTGGTAGGGTCTAGCATGGAGTAGGGGTTAGGCCACTCCTTTGGGGGGCTCTCAGGGCAGTGGCATCGAAGAGCTGGGCCTCTGGGGACTGAGCACTCAGACTGTGCCTTGGTGCAGTTTGGCTCACAGGTCCAGACACTCGACCTGACCTTGAGCTGTGGGCAGTCAGAGGGGGACCTCCTGAGGAGGGCATGGGTCCTAGTGGGGGTGTGGAGCAGAGGGCAGCCTAAGGTCAGCTCTCATGGCTGGCCCGGCCTTGCAGGGAGAGGCCCTTCTGCAGAAGCTGCAGCAGCTGCTGGGCAGGAACATTTCCCTGGCTGTGGCCACCAGCAGCCCAACACTGGCCAGGAATTCCACCGACCTGCAGGTCCTGGCCTCCCAAGGTGGGTTCCTGCACCATGCTTGGCCCTGGGGCCCTGGCGTCAGGCATAGGCTGTCTGGCTGGCACCATGGGACAAGGAAAAGGGGCATGAGGTGAGGTCCTGAGCCCAGGACACCCCAGGAGGGCAGGACCCAGGGTTCTGAGGTCCTTTGAGTCAGCTTCACCTGGGCACAGGGCTGGCTCCAAGAACCCGAAAGTGTCATTTCCCACAGGGCAGAGCATGGGTGGCCTCGAGGCCCTGCTGAGCCCAGCAGCTCTGACCTGTGGGTGAAGCTCAGGCTGGGAGCTCTGGCTGGGGAGTGAGAGGCCATGGGCAGTCACTACAAAGGCAGGCTCTGGAGGGGTCCTGGGACAGTCTATCCCTCAGTGTCCTCATCTGTGAAATGGGGATGACAATAGCAGCCGCTTAGTAGGACTGTTACAAGGACATCTGAGTCCACCACACTGTCAAGAGCTTAGGATCAGGCTCACCATGAAGCTGACACTTAGCAAGACCGAGTTCATCCCATTTCCTGAACTCTCCCCCAGGTGCCCAGGTACGACAGGTGCCCATGGGGAGGCTCACCGGCGGCGTTTTGCACTCCAAATTCTGGGTTGTGGATGGACGCCACATATACATGGGCAGTGCCAACATGGACTGGCGGTCCCTGACACAGGTGAGTGCCAGGGCCCTAACACAGGAGGCCCGCCTGGAGCTCTTCCCTCCTGCACTCCTGGGGACTTGGCCTCACATCTCAGCGCATCTGGAAAAAGTCATATAGTCCTATTCACGTCGCCATGGTAGAAACAATTGGATACTGGTCTAATAAGTGGTCGAATTCTACACAGCCGATGAACTCATGCTGTGGAGTGACATTTAATGACACGGAAAGATGTTCAAGTCACATTATCCAGGGAAACACGCAGATTACAAAATACGAGCCTTTTTAGGAAAAGCAATGCATGAAAGGTATCAAAGAATGGTCGTGGCGAAGGCAACAGTGGGTGTCAATTGACAGTGGGATTAAGAATGATTTTATTTTCCTCTTTGTGCCTTGATGCATTTTCTATTGTTTTTGTAATAAGCATGTATTGCTTTGATCATTGGAATACAATATTCAAAACCACAGGGCCCCGCTGGGCCCTCCTCCACCAGCCACTCTATTACAGATTCCTACAGACAATGCTTCCCACAAGTGGGGACCAATCGGGCAGGAGCTGCGCCTCCCCCGGCATCTCTGGCCTGGGTAGAGGGGAGTGGAGGTCCCACAGAGGGGCTTTTCTCCTGAAGCACCTGACTTTGGTCCCTGCAGGTGAAGGAGCTTGGCGCTGTCATCTATAACTGCAGCCACCTGGCCCAAGACCTGGAGAAGACCTTCCAGACCTACTGGGTGCTGGGGGCACCTGAGGCTGTCCTCCCCAAAACCTGGCCTCAGAACTTCTCATCTGACTTCAACCGCTTCCAGCCCTTCCGGGGCCTCTTTGATGGGGTGCCCACCACTGCCTACTTCTCAGTAAGGCAGATTGAGAGGAAGCCCATCAGAACCACCTGTTCTCCTCTGACTGGCCAGACCCACAGGGAATCCACTGGGCTGGCCCTGCAGACACCAGCAGCATCAGCTGGGTCTTCAGGCAGCCAGCACAGTGGGTGGGGCTGTGGCCCTGGCGTGAGCAGCAGGCTGGCATCAGCAGGCTCTGGGCTGTGCCTGGAGGCAGGCTTAGCTCCAGGAGGACGGCCAGGCAGCACATCCCTGGAAAACAGGCTGCCTGGGAGGTGGTGGGAGGTCCTGGGGCCCTGGGAGTCTCCAGACTGCTGGGCAGCGCCAAGGGGCTTAGCTGGGCACTGGAGAGGGAGGGGAACCCCACTTGCTCTGCAGGGAAGGAAGGGAAGACTGAGGGGTGGGCAGATCCTCCTTCATCAGCCTACAGGGGTGGGAGTGGACAGCCCTCCAGCCAGCACAGGGACTAGTCTGCAGCAGAGACTGCATCAAAACAAGGGAAGCTTCCCGAGATGCGGGGGTGGCACCCTGAAGGGAGTGGAGAAGCTTCCTTGTGGCCGGGAACTGTTTCTGGGAGGTCAGTCCAGCCTGGAGCCCAGGGTGGGTCAGCTGCTTCCCCTCTCCCGGCCAGGTCTCAGGGCCAGTCCCCAGGGCCCCTGTTGAGCTGACCCCTTCTTTCCTCGTTTCCAGGCACCACATGGGGTCTTCTGGGTGGTGCATGGTGGGGTCACAAGTCCAGAATGGGCTAGGCTGGCAGCGCCCTCATGGACCCCTCGCCCCTCACAGGCATCACCACCGGTGCTCTGTCCCCGGGGCCGCACTCCGGACCTGGAGGCGCTGCTGGCAGTGATGGGGAGCGCCCAGGACTTCATCTACGCCTCGGTGATGGAGTATTTCCCCACCACACGCTTCAGCCACCCCCGCAAGTAGGTCTGGGTGAGAGGTGCACGGCCTGTTCTGCTGACTGGCAGCTCCCGGGCAAGTCCCATCCTGTTGGGACCCCCGCTGGGCCCAGGGCTTATAGGGAGCACTCCGCCCCTCCCTGCCCCAGGTACTGGCCAGTGCTGGACAACGCGCTGCGCGCAGCGGCCTTCGCTAAGGGCGTGCGAGTGCGCCTGCTGGTCGGCTGCGGGCTCAACACGGACCCCGCCATGTTCCCCTACCTGCGCTCCCTGCAGGCGCTCAGCAATCCCGAGGCCAACGTCTCCGTGGATGTGGTGAGGGCGCGCTCCAGTGGGCGGGCGGGGGGCAGGGCCCTCCTCCGGCCTGGCCTCATGCGCTGCCTCTGCTCCCCTAAGAGAGTCTTCATCGTGCCCGTGGGGAACCACTCCAACATCCCGTTCAGCAGGGTGGACCACAGCAAGTTCATGGTCACGGACAAGGCAGCCTACATAGGTGCACACGCGCGGGGCGCGGCGGGCGGGCCCCAGGGCTGCCGGGAACGGCCGGGGGAGGCGCTGATTTTCAAACAGGGGGGCTGCTGCAGAAGGAGGGTAGGGTCTCCAGTGCGGTTCCGGGGACCAGGCCACCCGCCTGTCATCTGGCCCCGTAGAGCCCCGGAACCCCGAGTCCAGGGTCAGCGGGGGGACGGGGCAGCCGGCGCCCCAGCGTCTCCTCCTCCCTCCGCAGGCACCTCCAACTGGTCGGAGGACTACTTCAGCAGCACGGCGGGGGTGGGCCTGGTGGTCACGCAGAGCCCCGGCGCGCGGCCCCGGGTGCAGGAGCAGCTGCGGCTGCTCTTCGAGCGAGACTGGAGCTCGCGCTACGCCGTCGGCCTGGACGGACTGGCTCCGGGCCAGGACTGCGTCTGGCGGGGCTGAGGCGGGCCCCGTTTTCCCTCGGCGACCCCGGCCTCGACTTCAGCCGCTTCCTCCCGCAGGCGGCCCGGGGTGGGCACCGCGCCTGGAGCCGCCTGGAGCCACCTGCGACCGCCCGGGCGCCGCTCCCCGCCTGCCTGCGCTCTCATTTCCCAGTTCGGCCCCGCCAAGCCCCACCTCCTCCAGGGAGCGCTCCAGGAGGCCCCTCCTCGAGCTCCCAGGCCGCAGGCCGGGTCTAAAATACACTCGTGGCTTCCCGACGTGAGCCTCCGCGTGGATCCCGCGCGCGCAGCCCTTCGTTCTCTGGCCAAGGGCCCGGCTCCACGTGTCCACCCCTGCGAAGCCGCCTCGCGCGTCCGCCGTGGCCGGCCTCGGCCAGTCCCGGGTCAGCGAGAACCCGGGTCGGGGCGGGGACCGGACGGGGCGGGCGGCGCGAACCCTCCTCCTCCCACCCCGCGCCGCGCGGCCGCGCTCCGGGACCGAAATTCCCGCCCTGCGGCTGCGAGCGGGACACACACGTCGGACGCCCGCGGAGCGAACGCAGGCCGGGACGCAGCGCAGCTCACCCACCGCCAGGGGGCGGCTTCCATGGCGCCGGACAGGGGGGACCGGGAGGGGACAGGGCTGAGGGGAGGGGGGACCGGGAGGGGACAGGGCTGAGGGAAGGGGTGACCGGGAGGGGACAGGGCTGAGGGGAGGGGGGACCGGGAGGGGACAGGGCTGAGGGGAGGGGGGACCGGGAGGGGACAGGGCTGAGGGAAGGGGGGACCGGGAGGGGACAGGGCTGAGGGGAGGGGAGGGCGGGAGGGGACTGGGGCTGAGGGGACAGAGAGGGCGGGAGGGGACCCGGGGCTGAGGGGAGGGGAGGGCTAGAAGGGACTGGGGCTGAGGGGACAGGGAGAGGGGGAACCTGGGTCTGAGGGGGCGGGAAGAGAGGGAGGGGACTCAGGGCTGAGAGTCCCAGGATGGTGGCAGGGAGGGTCCTGCAGCTGAGGGGACACGGAGGGTGAGAGGGAGGGGACCTAGGGCCGTGGATGAGGGGACAGGCTGGAGAGGGTAGGGGTGCATAGAGCTGTGCGGTTTGTAGGCTGTTGTACAGGGTGGGCTTAAGAATGTGGGTGCGGAGCTGTCCTGAGGATGCAGGACCCCGGACTGGTGGATGGGGCTGAGAGGACAAGCATTTGAGCTGAGGGACAGGAAGGTGACTCCAATCTGAGACTAGGACTTGGATGCAGCTCCACTGGAGCTCACCCTATCCTGGGAGCCACCTGGGCACCTGTCCTGCAGATGCAGGATTTGAACCCAGGTTTGGTGACTCAGTCCTCACTCTTCTGCTATGAATCCTGGGTCAGAAGCCTTCTCAAAGCACCCTGGCTTATCTCGCCTGATGGTTCCTGACCAAGACAACAGGGTCCCCTCCCCTGGTGGAGGTCCACGGAGCCATGCTATTCTGGGGTTCAGGAATGGCTCAGCATTGTGCAGGAGCCCTGGGTGCTGAACAGATCCCAGGATCTCGCTCTCCCAGTCTTGAGGTATCACTTTCCTACCCTTCTTCAGTCCTCTTTGCTGTGGGGAAAGCTAGCCAAGTTCATCTCCAGGTACAGTACAAGTTACTTTTCTGTTCGATTGCTGATCTCATACTTCCCCCATCTAAAGGACACCTTAGACCTCAGCATTCTGTTCGTACGGAAAGTCTACACCCATCCTGCCTCCCTGCCCAGGCTTGTGAAAAGCTTGCTCTAGATGCTGCAGGGGAATGGGGATCGACACAGCCCTGCAAGGCCTTAGGAGCCTCTGGGGGCTGCTGTGTATGTGAGCTGCACTTGACTGAGCCGAGTTCTGGCAGTTGCAGTGGCTGCTCCCTGTGGCTGCTCCCTGTGGCTTCCTGTCCCCCATCCATGCTCCAAATCTCAGCAACCATCTGCCAAAATGCTTCGTGGCAACAACTGGCTCAGGTGCTAATATCATCCCAAACTGAGCTCTGCCCTCGGGTTGCGTGTGTGGGTTTGCTTCCTCGTTCTTGGCCTTACACTTGAATGTGTCTCAGAGCACTTGGCCTGCTTTCTATGCCTGCCAGCTGTGTTCTAGGAGGGATCATGTGCTCCAGGCTGTGATTTGGACAACTGTCTTGTCAGCCAGTGAAAGGCCTCTTCACTCACCTCGGGTCTGGCAGCCACACCTCAGTGGCACTGTCAGAGGCCTGCTTCAAAGCAGACTCCCACTCCAAAGGAAATCCAGCTTGGTAAGGCTTGGGAGACCCCAGGAGGACACCATGATGTGGCCCCTTCTGGGATATAGCAGACAGACTCTAGAATGGCTCCCATGACCACCGCCTGGTATGCATGTCCTTGTGTGGTCTTACCCTTGAGTGTCCGCAGAATCTATGCCTGTTGTAACCGATACAAAAAACACAAAGGTAATGGGATGTCACTCCTGTGACATCCTGTGATCATATGACATAAGGTTATAATATCATCTTGCTGGCAGTCTATCCCTTGCTAATTTTAATGAAAGCAGCTAGGCTATAAGCTGTCCTATGAAGAGGCCCATGTGGCAGAGTACTGGGGTCCCCTCCAGCCCCCAACTAGCAAAAAACTAGGGCCCTCAGTCACCCAGTCGACAGGGAGCTGAGTGTGGCTGGCAACAGTGTGAGCTTCAGAAGTGGCTCCTTTCCGTCATGCCTGAAGAGGGAGACTACAGCCCCAGCTGACACCTTGATTGCAGCCTAACAGGACCTTGAGCAGAGAACCCAACAAAGCCGCACTTGGACTCCTGCTCCACAGAAACTAGGAGATCATAAGCGTGTATTGTTTTAAGTTGCTAATTTGTAGTAATGTTCTTATGCAGCACGGATAACTCATACACAGAAGCAAGGCCACGTGAGAACCCGGTAGGGGCCCCTGCTGCTCAGCCACTCCCCACATGCTGGGACAGCTGTCTCTCTTACCTCTAACACCAAGGTCCCCACTATCCCAGGCCTTGACTGTAGGATCACAGAGGGACAAAAGCTCCATGGAGCCAGGCAGGCTTCTTCTCCCTCTGCAGTACTCCCTGGGCTGCTCTCACCTAGTTTGTCTGGCATACACAAGTTGTAGCAGAGAGAGGCGGGAAGCTGGGCAGGGAGAGGGTGACAGCCTTGCTTAACGGAGGGATGAGTGCCCACCAAATTTCCCTTCTTTTCCTGCTCATGAGCCCCCAGGGGACCTGTGTCCGTTCACTTTCTAGAGGCTTCTATATCCCCTAACTTGGATGACCCCCACAGGCCTCTCCAACTCAGTACAGAGAACATATTGCCCTGGTGGCATGGGGGGAGAACCTAGCATCTCTCCCCTGCCCAGGTGCCTGTATCCCATAGGTGCCACCCCTCTGGAACCTCTTAGGGAAGCACAAGGAGTGCTAGCCTTGGAGTAGCACTCACCCTCTGGGCACGTGGTCCTCCAGATTGGCTCACAGCCCAGCTCTTGCTCCCATACCCACAGCCATGAGAGCAGCCACCTCCCTAGGAGACCATGAGCACTAGACACCAGGAGCCCACCTAGGCCAGGAGGGTGCTGGGGCCAAGTTCCAGCTGCCCCCTTGGACACTGCATACCCATGAAATCAACAGGGGTATCTGAGGGCAGCTGGGAAGAAATTTGACCACTGAAAGACTGTAGAAAACCCCTTAAACCTCACTCTACTACCCCACGTGGATTTGGTTCCTATGGGCTGCCCAAGAGAGCCTCTGTGGTGAAGAAGCTTCTGAGGATGTGCCCGTAAAGATGGCCAAGGACACCTTTCTGTGCTGTCCCCACTCTGCACTCCATCCCCCATCCCACACTGCCTCCAGCTGGAGAGTTGAGGGTTTTGTGTCTGTCCCTGCAACACTGTGAACTCAGCCCTATCTTCCTTGTCTTCCTCACAGCCCCTAAAGCTCAGGGAGCTCAGAGGAGGAGATGGCCAGATGGACCATAAGTAGGCAACCACTCTAATGGTCCTCCTTGACTGTTCTCTAAAGCTACTTAGTAGAGACCTGGAGTGCATAGGAGGAAAGCGGTGGTGAACTTCAACCCTGAGACAAAAGACCTCAGCAGACTTCACCGTGGGATGCAGCACTTTCTTTATTGCCCATCCAGGGAACAGCCAAGCCAGCTTCATCTGCATTCTGGCTGCAGCATGTACATTAGGGGGCTCAGGGGCCACAGTGTGGGACGTGCATGCTGGCAAGGCACTGGCGGATGCTGGCAGGCAAGTGGACGTGGATAGATGACAATGACAACTCACAGATGTCCTTGCTTCTGCTGGCCCACCTGCCAGCCACTGGCCAGCACCCTTCTGCCCAGCATGTGTGCACTGTCACACAAAATGTCTTGAAGCTTGCCATTAGTGAGGCATTCAACAAAGAAGTAAGCACATAAGTGAGTAGGAAACAGTGTTTCCTGGAATATACCGCACTCTGCCTGAAATAGGAAAACCATGTTTGCTAGGAAGCAGCAGCAGCAGGAAAGGAGTTATACCAAAAGCTACTTGTACGCCACAGACATCCTATCCTTTCCTCAAAGAAACAGTCATGTTCTTTTGGGTATTATGGACAGGTCTCTTGAAATTTATCTAATAAAGACAAACAAACTTCCCCAGCAGTGCCTCTGAGTACCATGTGAATTCCGGTGTCTTGTGAGAAGCCAGGGTGCCTTCTTTGTATCCAAAGCTTTGAGGGAGCTCTAAAGCTTTGGTTCCATTTTAGGAGGGCTGTGTGATGGTGTCAAAGGTGTTCTGGTTATTTCTGCTCTGTTCTCAGTCTGTGAAGGTAGGTGGACATAACGTGCTCCTATGGGGTGCTCCATATGTGTGTGTAGCCTCTGTTTTCCAGCTTCGTTTTTTGCATCTCTCTTGTGTTGATGAGCCACACCTCTCAGCCTTCATTTGGTCACAGGCCTGAGCCTTTGCCTTCATCATCAGCTTTTTTGTCCTGCTCTAGCAGGATTACCTCTGTTCTTGCCACGGATGTCACCATCACTCTGGAGGCCAGCCCGGTGTCCACAGGCCCCACTAGTTCACCCTCTTCTTTCTCTTCAGGGGAGAAACTTTCTTGGGCATCAAAAAAGGTGACTGTTTCTTCTTGAAGTTTTTGTTCTTCCAGCTCTGCCTCATCTTCAGTGCTTTTGCTTTTCTTGGTAGAAGATGAGGAGAACCCTAATTTGGGAAATCGGAACCAGCCTGCCTTCTCCTGTTTTTTAGGCAGTTCAGCCTCTGGTCGTGCCTCAGGCTGTGTTTGAATAGGAGCAGTTCTCTGGACTTCATTTTTGGAATCAACACTTGTCTCATCAACAGAAGAGGAAAACCCAATATTTGGAAGCCAAAACCAAAGTAGACCAGATTTTTTACTTTCTGTTTTCTCTGTTGGAGCCCTGCCTTCATCTGCCAGCGGTGTGGTTGCTTCTTGGCTGTCATCAGGGGGAAACTCAAGAATTTCTGCTGGCTCCTCATCTGAACAGCTGTCTGCAAGCTGGTGGCCAGCAGGAACTTCAGATGTGAGTGTTTGCTGTCCCAGTACATGGATGCTGGAAGAGATCATCTCAAATGGTTCTCCAGTGTCAGGCTGGAGATCTCCAGAAATGGAGTCTACTCTGGGGGCAGCTTGTGTGGGTGCCTCTTCCAAGCCCTCCTGAGTCCTAGAGTGTTGAGTCACTGTTGGGTACCCTCTAGCCTGCATGGGGGCCTCTGGGATTTTCACCTTTAGCAAGGAAAATCCATACGAAGGTGTTTGAATCTCTGACGCGGGGATCTCTGATTCCCGTACAATCTGAGTGGAAAAACCCCTGGGTGCTGAGAGATCTATAAACTCTGGTGTCACTGTACTGTGTATGGTGACCTCTTGACTTTCAACATGAGCACCCTGAATATGCACTCTGACCTTTGAAATTGGGGAAGCTTCCAAAGGCAGGTTAAGGTCCACAGGCTGCTCCCTGGGGACCGCAGCACCTGCCTTCAGGATGCTGGCTCCCCAGAGCCCCGGCCTTTCCTCACAAAGGGCTATGTCCATATTGGCCTCTGGACACTGCACTTCCCTCACAGTGGGGATGAACACATCATCCTCTGAGCTGGGGGCAGGGAAGGAGAACCGTGGTACCTTTAACTTGGGGAATTTGACAGTTAATACAGAATCTTCCCACAGCTGATCCACATTAACCACAGAAATCTGGGATGGCACATCAGTACTTGAAGCTTTCAGTGTAACTGGGCCTTCAGGCAGGGAAGACCATTTCTCCGTTTTCTCCTCCATGCCAGCAAGATCATGTCCTGGCTTGGAAAGAGAAATCTCATCCATTTCTCCTAGAAGAACCTGGGTTTCTGGAAGCTTCATGCCAGGCATCTGAAAAGGGAGAGGTCCTTTGGTTGAATGGATCCTGACCTCGGAAGTGGGAAGCTCATCCCCAGCCATCCCAGCAGTGGAGAGGTGCAGCTTCAAGCCCGTGCTGTCAAGATCACACTTTAGAACCTCTGTGGCTGATTTGTTCTCAGAAGCTGTCACTACTGCCTCTGCTTCTGGGAGCTGTAGGGACATATTTGCCTCCACGTTTGACCCAGAAACAAGAAACTCTTTGACTCCAGCTGCTGCTTCACCCCCTGTTACTGCTGGTGCCTGTGTCTGAGCCACTTCCAGCTTTCCAGCCCCACCTCTGTCCCTGGAAGAGTGCTTGAGGCTGGGCATGTGGAACTTGGGCATTTTAAACCAGATTTCCTGCATGTCCCTGGTCGTGCCCTCCTCCTCTGGGCTTTCCACTGTGTGGGCTTCAGCATCTGGTTTTCTACAGGATGGCCGGAGGGGGTCTTCAGGTGTGGGGGCTATCCCCTCCCCACAAGGCTGGCTTGCTGGGACATCCCAAAGCCCACATCCTCTGCTGTCACCTTCAGTAGACAGATTATGTTTGGGAAGAGGCAGGTCAGCTTCAGACTGGCTCAGCTCCACCTTGGTCTTGGAGGATCTGAGATCAGGTTTGGCAAAGCCCAAACTAGGAATGCGGACCTGTGGCCAATGGAGGTTCACACCCTCACCTTCTGTGGTGCCTGCTGTTGAACCAAGTCCTCCTCCACCACCTTCACTGCTGGCCTTTTCTGTGACTTGAAAGCTACCCCCTGCTGTGGCACTAGAGCGAGAAGGATCCAGGTCTCTCTGTGGCAGGCTGACACCACCCTTAGAAGCCTTCATTTTGGGAAGTGCAAGTTTTGGCGTGGCAAAGCCAGGCTTTGTGCTGCTGCTTCCCTTCTCTCCATCCCTCTCTGGAGGCAGATTCATGTGCATGGTGGGCTGGAGGGCCACCTCATCCTTGTCTAAAACCAGGCTGAGTTTTGAGTCCTCCACACTGCATTCTGGGTCCACCTTTGGCCCTGCTTCCTTCTTTGGGGACCACCTAAATGATGGGAGCTTAAACTTGGGCATTTTGAAGGAACTCCCCTTCCCTTCGTGGTCAGCATCTTCAGCAGGGGCTCCTCCGGGAGCCACTACTGTCTTCAGGGGGTCCACAAGCTCTTCCAGGCCCTGGGACACAGAGATGCCTGGGGATGGCAGCTGAGTGCTTGGCAAGGGGAACGGTAGCCCCTCTCCAGGGCTAAGAGGAGACATGACTGGGGCACCCACTGCTGGAGGTAGGTCTCCCTCAGGAACTGCCATTTGCGGGTCTGAAAACACAAATTTTGGTTTATAGAATTTAGGAAAAGACACCTGACCATGAGAAGCAGGGATCATGGAATTCAGTGTATCAGAATGACTGTCAGTTTGAGAAGTTTGAACTCCCTCTGGACGCTGCAGGTCAGTGGAACACTCTGTTTTGGGAAGACGAATCTCAGCCTGAGACCCAGAAGGAATTTGCAGAGGACGCTCAGGGGCCAAGGAAGCTCTGGGAACAGTCACCTGGTATTTTGTGAGTATGACACCCTCACAGGGAGAAAGGATAGAAGATTCAAAGTGGGGACCAGTGAGATCAAGCTGAGATGATGAAAATCCAGACAAACCAACCTTAGGCATCTGCATGGATGGCTGTAAATCAGCCGAAGCCTGGTGTAATTCAAACTGTGAAGAATCTGAAGATGGTGCCACAGGAATCGTGGAGAGACTTATATCAGACTCCGCACCTGGAACTAAACAATCTTTAGCAGTTTTTGCAGAAGAAAATGAAACTTTGGGCACTATAAACTGTAGATTCTTAAACTTAGAATCTACTCCAACTATTCCAACACCAAGTCCAAACTTATCATCGCGTGATGGAACCTGAAGATCACCTTCACAAATGACTTCAAACTTCCTGTCATTTACAGACACATACTTTTCATCCAAGGACCGGTCGCCCGCAAGCTGAAAACCACCCAGCTTGGCTCCTGGGACATTGACATCCACCTCCATGCTGGGCAGAGACACTTCCACGTCAGGTACCGTCACCTCTGCCTTGGGGCCTTTCAGGTCCAGCATGGGGCCCTTGATGTCCATCTGGGGGCCCTCGAGGTCCCCTTTGGCCATCTTGAAGCTGGGCATTTGCACCTCGGGCAGGTGCCCTTTGAGGCCGGCTCCCTCAGACATGTGGCCCTCTGGGAGCTTCACGTCCATATGGCCAGCCTGGACCTCCAGGTCGGCAGAAGGGGGCTGAATGCTGAGGTCAGTGGTCTTGAGGTCCCCCTGCATGGAGGGGAGGCCCACCTTGGCCTCCGCCTTCGGCACAGACACATCCACTGAGGCCTGAATGGACTTGCCTGGGGCTGACACCCTGAACGATGGCATCTTGAACTTGGGCATCCTGAACTTGCTGTCTTTGGCGGTGGCCACGTCCTTGTCGGCCACGTCCTTGTCGGCCACGTACAGGTCACCTTCCAGTCGTGCACCATCCAGCTTGGCTCCCAGGGCCTGGGCATCCACCTCGACGCTGGGCAGAGACACTTCCACGTCGGGGGCTGTCATCACTGCCTTGGGGGCTTTGAGGTCTGGCTTGGGGCCCTTGATGTCCACCTGGGGGCCCTTGAGGTCCACTTTGGTTGTCTTCAGGCTAGGCATCTGCACCTTGGGCTGGTGCCCTTTGAGGCCAGCTCCCTGAGGCACGTGGCACTCCGGGAGCTTCATGTCCACCTGGCCAGCCTGGACCTCCAGGTCGGTGGAAGGAGGCTGAATGCTGAGGTCAGTGGTCTTAAGGTTGCCCTGCATGGAGTGGAGGCTCACCTCTGACTCCACCTTCAGCGCAGACATGTCCACCGAGGCCTCGATGGACTTGCTTGGGGCTGACACCCCAAATGATGGCATCTTGAACTTGGGCATCTTAAACTTGCTGTCTTTGGCGGCAGCCACGTCCTTGTCAGCCAGGGATAGGTCCCCCTCCAGTTGTGTGCCGTCCAGCTTGGGTCCCGGGGCCTGGACGTCCACATCCACACTGGGCAGAGACACCTCTACATCAGGGGCTGTCACCTCTGCCTTGGGGCCCTTCACATCCAGTTTGGGGCCCTTGATGTCCACCTGGGGGCCCTTGAGGTCCACTTCGGGCATCTTGAGGCTGGGCATCTGCACCTTTGGCAGGTGCCCTTTGAGGCCAGGTCCCTCGGGCACATGGCCCTCTGTGAGCTTCAAGTCCACCTGGCCAGCCTGGCCCTCCAGGTAGGCCGAAGGAGTCTGAATGCTGAGGTCGGTGGTCTTGAGGTCGCTCTGCATGGAAGGGAGGCTCACCTCGGCTTCCACCTTCGGCGCAGACATGTCCACTGATGCCTCGATGGACTTCCCTGGGGCACCCACCCCAAATGATGGCATCTTGAACTTGGGCATCTTGAACTTGCTGTCTTTGGTGGTGGCTAGGTCCTTGTTGGCCAGGGACAGGTCCCCCTTTAGCCGTGCACCATCCAGCTTGGCTCCCTGGGCCTGAACGTCCACCTCCTTGCTGGGCACAGACACCTCCACATCAGGGGCCGTCCCCTCCATCTTGGGGCCTTTCAGGTCCAGCTTGGGGTCCTTGATGTCCACCTGGGGGCCCTTGAGGTCCACTTTGGGCATCTTGAACTTGGGCATCTTGAACTTGCTGTCTTTGGTGGCGGCCATATCCTTGTCGGCTAGAGACAAGTCCCCCTCCAGCCGCACGCTATCTACCTTGTCTCCCGGGGCCTGAATCTTCACCTCCATGCTGGGCAGAGACACATCCACATCGGGGGCAGTGGGGTCCATCACTTGTGCTTGGGGGCTTTTCAGGTCCAGCTTGGGGCCCTTGACATCCACCTGGGGGCCCTTGAGGTCCACTTTGGGCATCTTGAAGCTGGGCATCTGCACCTTGGGCAGGTGCCCTTTGAGGCCAGGTCCCTCGGGCATGTGGCCCTCCATGAGCTTCAAGTCCACCTGGCCAGCCTGGACCTCCACGTCGGTGGAAGGGGTCTGAATGCTGAGGTCAGGGGTCTTGAGGTCCCCCTGCATGGAGGGGAGGCTCACTTCGGCCTCCACCTTTGGCGCAGACACGTCCACCGATGCCTCAATGGACTTGCTTGGGGCTGACACCCCGAATGATGGCATCTGGAACTTGGGCATCTTGAACTTGCTGTCTTTGGCGATGGCCATGTCCTTGTCAGCCAGGGATACATCCCCCTCCAGTTGCGTGCCATCCAGCTTAGGTCCCGGGGCCTGGATGTCCACATCCACACTGGGCAGAGACGCCGCTATGTCAGGGGCCATCACCTCTGCCTTGGGGCCTTTCACGTCCAGTTTGGGGCCCTTGACATCCACCTGGGGGCCCTTGAGGTCCACTTTGGGCATCTTGAAGCTGGGCATTTGCACTTTTGGCAGGTGCCCTTTGAGACCAGGTCCCTTGGGCACGTAGCCCTCTGTGAGCTTGAAGTCCACCTGGCCAGCCTGGACCTCCACGTCAGCAGAAGGGGCCTGAATGCTGAGGTCAGTGGTCTTGAGGTTTCCCTGCATGGAGGGGAGGTTCACTTCGGCCTCCACCTTTGGTGCAGACACGTCCACTGATGCCTCGATGGACTTCCCTGGGGCAGCCACCCCGAATGATGGCATCTTGAACTTGGGCATCTTGAACTTGCTGTCTTTGGCGATGGCCACGTCCTTGTCAGCCAGGGACAGGTCCCCCTCCAGCTGCGCGCCATCCAGCTTGACTCCCGGGGCCTGGACATCCACATCCACACTGGGCAGAGACACCTCCACATCGGGGGCCGTCACCTCCACCTTGGGACCTTTCAGGTCCAGTTTGGGGCCCTTGATGTCCACCTGGGGGCCCTTGAGGTCCACTCTGGGCATCTTGAAGCCGGGAAGCTGCATCTTGGGCAGGTGCCCTTTCAGGCCGGCACCCTCGGGCACATGGCCCTCTGTGACCTTCAAGTCCACCTGGCCAGCCTGGACCTGCAAGTCAGCTGAAGGGGCCTGAATGCTGAGGTCAGTGGTCTTGAGGTCCCCCTGCATGGAGGGGAGGCTCGCCTCGGCCTCCACCTTTGGTGCAGACATGTCCACCGATGCCTCAATGGACTTGCCTGGGGCACCCACCCCGAATGATGGCATCTTGAACTTGGGCATCTTGAACTTGCTGTCTTTGGTGGTGGCTAGGTCCTTGTTGGCCAGGGACAGGTCCCCCTTTAGCCGTGCGCTATCCAGCTTGGCTCCCTGGGCCTGAACGTCCACCTCCATGCTGGGCACAGACACCTCCACATCAGGGGCCATCACCTCCACCTTGGGGCCTTTCAGGTCCAGCTTGGGGTCCTTGACGTCCACCTGGGGGCCCTTGAGGTCCACTTTGGGCATCTTGAACTTGGGCATCTTGAACTTGCTGTCTTTGGTGGCGGCCATATCCTTGTCGGCTAGAGACAAGTCCCCATCCAGCCGCACGCTATCTACCTTGTCTCCCGGGGCCTGGATTTTCACCTCCATGCTGGGCAGAGACACATCCACATCGGGAGCAGTGGGGACCGTCACTTCCGCCTTGGAGCCTTTCAGGTCCAGCTTGGGGCCCTTGACGTCCACCTGGGAGCCCTTGAAATCCACTTTGGGCATCTTGAAGCTGGGCATCTGCACCTTGAGCAGGTGCCCTTTGAGTTCGGCTCCCTCGGGCACGTGGCCCTCCAGGAGCTTCACGTCCATCTGGCCAGCCTGGACCTCCAGGTCGGCAGAAGGAAGCTGCATGCTAAGGTCAGTGGTCTTCAGGTCTCCTGGCATGGAGGGGAGGCTCACCTCGGCCTCCACCTTCGGTGCAGAGACATCAACAGAGGCCTCCATGGACTTGCCTGGGACCGACACTCCTAATGATGGCATCTTGAGCTTGGGCATCTTGAACTTGCTGTCTCTGGTAGCAGCCACGTCCTTTTCAGCCAGGGACAGGTCCCCCTCCAGCTTCACACCATCCAGCTTGACTCCTGGGGCTTGGACATCCACATCCACACTGGGCAGAGACACCTCCACATCGGGGGCCATCATCTCCACCTTGGGACCTTTCAGGTCCAGTTTGGGGCCCTTGATGTCCACCTGGGGGCCCTTAAGGTCCACTCTGGGCATCTTGAAGCTGGGAAGCTGCATCTTGGGCAGGTGCCCTTTCAGGCCGGCACCCTCGGGCACATGGCCCTCTGTGACCTTCAAGTCCACCTGGCCAGCCTGGACCTCCAAGTCAGCCGAAGGAGTCTCAAAGCTGAGGTCGGTGGTCTTGAGGTCTCCCTGCATGGAGGGGAGGCTCGCCTCGGCCTCCACCTTTGGCGCAGACATGTCCACCGATGCCTCGATGGACTTGCCTGGGGCACCCACCCCAAATGATGGCATCTTGAACTTGGGCATCTTGAACTTGCTGTCTTTGGTGGTGGCTAGGTCCTTGTTGGCCAGGGACAGGTCCCCCTTTAGCCGTGCACCATCCAGCTTGGCTCCCTGGGCCTGAACGTCCACCTCCATGCTGGGCACAGACACCTCCACATCAGGGACCATCACCTCCACCTTGGGGCCTTTCAGGTCCAGCTTGGGGTCCTTGACGTCCACCTGGGGGCCCTTGAGATCCACTTTGGGCATCTTGAACTTCGGCATCTTGAACTTGCTGTCTTTGGCAGCAGCCACATCCTTGTCAGCTAGAGACAAGTCCCCCTCCAGCCGCACGCTATCTACCTTGTCTCCCGGGGCCTGGATTTTCACCTCCATGCTGGGCAGAGACACCTCTACATCAGGGGCAGTGGGGACCATCATTTCTGCCTTGGAGCCTTTCAGGTCCAGCTTGTGGCCCTTGACGTCCACTTTGGGCATCTTGAAGCTGGGCATCTGCACCTTGGGCAGGTGCCCTTTGAATTTGGCTCCCTGGGGCACGTGGCCCTCCAGGAGCTTTACGTCCATCTGGCCAGCCTGGACCTCCAGGTCGGCGGAAGGAAGCTGCATGCTAAGGTCAGTGGTCTTCAGGTCTCCCGGCATGGAGGGGAGGCTCACCTCGGCCACCACCTTTGGTGCAGAGACATCAACAGAGGCCTCCATGGACTTGCCTGGGGCCGACACTCCGAATGATGGCATCTTGAGCTTGGGCATCTTGAACTTGCTATCTCTGGTGGCAGCCACGTCCTTTTCAGCCAGGGACAGGTCCCCCTCCAGCTGCACACCATCCAGCTTGACTCCCGGGGCCTGGACGTCCACCTCAACACTGGGCAGAGGCAACTCCACATCGGGGGCTGTCACCTCCGCCTTGGGGCCTTTCACATCCAGTTTGGGGCCCTTGATGTCCACCTCAGGGCCCTTTAGGTCCACTTTGGGCATCTTGAAGCTGGGCATCTGTACCTTCGGCAGGTGCCCCTTGAGTCCAGCTCCCTCGGACACGTGGCCCTCCGGGAGCTTCACATCCAACTTTCCAGCCTGGACCTCCAGGTCTGCGGAAGGAAGCTGCATGCTAAGGTCACTGGTCTTCAGGTCCCCCAGCATGGAGGGGAGGCTCACCTCAGCCTCCACCTTCTGTGCAGAGACATCCACAGAGGCCTCGATGGACTTGCCTGGCGCTGACACCCCAAACGATGGCATTTTGAACTTGGGCATCTTGAACTTGCTGTCTTTGGCGGCTGCCACATCGTTGTCAGCCAGGGACAGGTCCCCCTTTAGCCGTGCGCCATCCAGCTTGGCTCCCGGGGCCTGAACGTCCACCTCCATGCTGGGTACAGACAGCTCCACATCAGGCGGCATCACCCCTGCCTTGAGGTCTTTCAGGTCCACCTTGGGGCCCTTGACATCCACCTGGGGGCCCTTGAGGTCCACTTTGGGCATCTTCAAGCTGGGCATCTGTACCTTGGGCAGATGTCCTTTGAGGCTGGCTCCCTCGGGCATGTGGCTCTCTGGGAGTTTCACATCCACCTTGCCAGCCTGGGCTTCCAGGTTGGCAGTAGGGGGCTGAATGCTGAGGTCAGTGCTCTTGAGGTCCCACTGCATGGAGGGGAGGCTCACCTCGGCCTCCACCTTCGGCGCAGACACATCAACTGAGGCCTCGATGGACTTGCCTGGGGCTGACACCCCGAATGATGGCATCTTGAACTTAGGCATCTTGAACTTGCTGTCTTTGGCAGCAGCCACGTCTTTGTCGGCCAGGGATAGGTCCCCCTCCAGCTGAGCACCGTCCCACTTGGCTCCCGGGGCCTGGACGTCCACGTCCACGCTGGGCAGAGGCACCTCCACATCAGGGGCTGTCACCTGCGCCTTGGGACCCTTGATGTCCACCTGGGGGCCCTTGAGGTCCACCTTGGGCACCTTGAAGCTGGGCATCTGCACCTTGGGCAGGTGCCCTTTGAGTTGGGCTCCCTCGGGCACATGGCCCTCCGGAAGCTTTACGTCCACCTGGCCAGCCTGGACCGCCAGGTTGGCAGTAGGGGGCTGAATGCTGAGGTCAGTGGTATTGAGATCCCCCTGCATGGAAGGGAGGCTCACCTCGGCCTCCACTTTCGGTGCAGACACATCAACCGAGGCCTCAAAGGACTTGCCTGGGGCCGACGTTCTTAATGATGGTATCTTGAACTTGGGCATCTTGAACTTGCTGTCTTTGGCGACAGCCATGTCCTTGTCAGCCAAGGATAGGTCCCCCTCCAGCTGCATGCCGTCCAGCTTGGCGCCCGGGGTCTGAACGTCCACCTCCACGCTGGGCAGAGACACCTCCACATCAGGGGCCGTCACCTCCACCTTGGGGCCTTTCAGGTCCAGCTTTGGGCCCTTGACGTCCACCTGGGGGCCCTTGAGGTCCACTTTGGGTATCTTGAAGCTGGGCATCTGCACCTTGGGCAGGTGCCCTTTGAGTTCGGCTCCCTCGGGCACGTGGCCCTCCGGGAGCTTCACGTCCACCTGGCCAGCCTGGACCTCCAGGTTGGCCGAAGGAAGCTGCATGCTGAGGTCAGTGGTCTTCAGGTCCCCCGGCATGGAGGGGAGGCTCACCTCGGCCTCCACCTTCGGTGCAGAGACATCAACAGAGGCCTCCATGGACTTGCCTGGGGCCGACACTCCGAATGATGGCATCTTGAGCTTGGGCATCTTGAACTTGCTGTCTCTGGTGGCGGCCACGTCCTTTTCAGCCAGGGACAGGTCCCCCTCCAGCTGCACACCATCCAGCTTGACTCCCGGGGCCTGGACGTCCACCTCCACACTAGGCAGAGGCACCTCCGTGTTGGGGGCCATCACCTCCACCTTGGGGCCTTTCACATCCAGTTTGGGGCCCTTGATGTCCACCTCGGGGCTCTTTAGGTCCACTTTGGGCATCTTGAAGCTGGGCATCTGTACCTTTGGCAGGTGCCCCTTTAGTCCGGCTCCATCGTGCACGTGGCCCTCTGGGAGCTTCACGTCCAACTTTCCAGCCTGGACCTCCAGGTCGGTGGAAGGAAGCTGCATGCTAAGGTCACTGGTCTTCAGGTCCCCCGGCATGGAGGGGAGGCTCACCTCAGCCTCCACCTTCGGCGCAGAGACGTCCACAGAGGCCTCGATGGACTTGCCTGGGGCTGACACCCCAAACGATGGCATCTTGAACTTGGGCATCTTGAACTTGCTTTCTTTGGCAGCGGCCACGTCCTTGTCAGCCAGGGACAGGTCCCCCTCTAGCCGCGTGCCGTCCAGTTTGGCTCCCGGGGCCTGGATGTCCACCTCCACGCTGGGCAGAGACACCTCCACATCAGGGGCCGTCACCTCCGCCTTGGGGCCTTTCAGGTCCAGCTTGGGGCCCTTGACGTCCACCTGGGGGCCCTTGAGGTCCACTTTGGGCATCTTGAACTTGGGCATCTTGAACTTGCTGTCTTTGGCGGCAGCCACATCCTTGTCGGCCAAGGATAGGTCCCCCTCCAGCTGCACACTGTCCAGCTTGGTTCCCGGGGTCTGAACGTCCACCTCCACGCTGGGCAGAGACACCTCCATGTTGGGGGCCATCACCTCTGCCTTGAGGCCTTTCAGGTCCAGTTTGGGGCCCTTGATGTCCACCTGGGGGCCCCTGGGGTCCACTTTGGGCATCTTGAAGCTGGCCATCTGCACCTTGGGCAGGGGCCCTTTGAGTTTGGCTCCCTCGGGCATGTGGCCCTCCGGGAGCTTCACGTCCACCTGGCGAGCCTGGACCTCCAGGTTGGCCGAAGGAAGCTGCATGCTGAGGTCAGTGGTCTTCAGGTCCCCCGGCATGGAGGGGAGGCTCACCTCGGCCTCCACCTTCGGTGCAGAGACATCAGCAGAGGCCTCCATGGACTTGCCTGGGGCCGACACTCCGAATGATGGCATCTTGAGCTTGGGCATCTTGAACTTGCTGTCTCTGGTGGCGGCCACGTCCTTTTCAGCCAGGGACAGGTCCCCCTCCAGCTGTGCACCATCCAGCTTGATTCCCGGGGCCTGGACATCCACTTCCACACTAGGCAGAGGCACCTCCGTGTCGGGGGCCATCACCTCCGCCTTGGGGCCTTTCACATCCAGTTTGGGGCCCTTGATGTCCACCTCGGGGCCCTTTAGGTCCACTTTGGGTATCTTGAAGCTGGGCATCTGTACCTTTGGCAGGTGCCCCTTTAGTCCGGCTCCATCATGCACGTGGCCCTCCGGGAGCTTCACGCCCAACTTTCCGGCCTGGACCTCCAGGTCGGTGGAAGGAAGCTGCATGCTAAGGTCAGTGGTCTTCAGGTCCCCCGGCATGGAGGGGAGGCTCACCTCAGCCTCCACCTTCGGCGCAGAGACGTCCACAGAGGCCTCGATGGACTTGCCTGGGGCTGACACCCCAAACGATGGCATCTTGAACTTGGGCATCTTGAACTTGCTTTCTTTGACGGCGGTCACATCTTTGTCAGCCAGGGACAGGTCCCCCTCTAGCCGCGTGCTGTCCAGCTTGGCTCCCGGGGCCTGGATGTCCACCTCCACGCTGGGCAGAGACACCTCCACATCAGGGGCCGTCACCTCCACCTTGGGGCCTTTCAGGTCCAGCTTTGGGCCCTTGACGTCCACCTGGGGGCCCTTGAGGTCCACTTTGGGTATCTTGAAGCTGGGCATCTGCACCTTGGGCAGGTGCCCTTTGAGTTCGGCTCCCTCGGGCACGTGGCCCTCCGGGAGCTTCACGTCCACCTGGCCAGCCTGGACCTCCAGGTTGGCCGAAGGAAGCTGCATGCTGAGGTCAGTGGTCTTCAGGTCCCCCGGCATGGAGGGGAGGCTCACCTCGGCCTCCACCTTCGGTGCAGAGACATCAACAGAGGCCTCCATGGACTTGCCTGGGGCCGACACTCCGAATGATGGCATCCTGAGCTTAGGCATCTTGAACTTGCTGTCTCTGGTGGTGGCCACGTCCTTTTCAGCCAGGGACAGGTCCCCCTCCAGCTGTGCACCATCCAGCTTGATTCCCGGGGCCTGGACATCCACTTCCACACTAGGCAAAGGCACCTCCGTGTCGGGGGCCATCACCTCCGCCTTGGGGCCTTTCCCATCCAGTTTGGGGCCCTTGATGTCCACTTCGGGGCCCTTTAGGTCCACTTTGGGCATCTTGAAGCTGGGCATCTGTACCTTTGGCAGGTGCCCCTTGAGTCCATCTCCATCGGGCTCGTGGCCCTCCGGGAGCTTCAGGTCCAAATTTACAGCCTGGACCTCCAGGTCGGTGGAAGGAAGCTGCATGCTAAGGTCAGTGGTCTTCAGGTCCCCCGGCATGGAGGGGAGGCTCACCTCAGCCTCCACCTTCGGCGCAGAGACATCCACAGAGGCCTCGATGGACTTGCCTGGGGCTGACACCCCAAACGATGGCATCTTGAACTTGGGCATCTTGAACTTGCTGTATTTGGTGGCGGCCAAGTCCTGGTCAGCCAGGGACAGGTCCCCCTCTAGCCACGTGCCATCCAGTTTGGCTCCCGGGGCCTGGATGTCCACCTCCACGCTGGGCAGAGACACCTCCACATCAGGGGCCGTCACCTCTGCCTTGGGGCCTTTCAGGTCCAGCTTCGGGACCTTGACGTCCACCTGAGGGCCCTTGAGGTCCACTTTGGGCATCTTAAAGCTGGGCATCTGCATCTTGGGCAGGTGCCCTTTGAGTTTGGCTCCCTCGGGCACGTGGCCCTCCGGGAGCTTAACGTCCACTTGGCCAGCCTGGACCTCTAGGTTGGCAGTAGAGGGCTGAATGCTGAGGTCAGTGGTCTTGAGGTCCCCCTGCATGGAAGGGAGGCTCACCTCGGCCTCCACTTTCGGCGCAGACACATCAACCGAGGCCTCAAAGGACTTGCCTGGGGCCAACGTTCCGAATGATGGTATCTTGAACTTGGGCATCTTGAACTTGCTGTCTTTGGCATCAGCCACATCCTTGTCAGCCAGGCATAGGTCCCCCGCCAGCTGCACACCGTCCAGCTTGGCTCCCGGGGTCTGAACGTCCACCTCCACGCTGGGCAGAGAAACCTCCACGTCGGGGGCCATCACCTCCACCTTGGGGCCTTTCAGGTCCAGTTTGGGGCCCTTGATGTTCACCTGGGGGCCCTTGGGGTCCACTTTGGGCATCTTGAAGCTGGGCATCTGCACCTTGGGCAGGTGCCCTTTGAGTTTGGCTCCCTCAGGCACGTGGCCCTCCGGGAGCTTCACGTCCACCTGGCCAGCCTGGACCTCCAGGTCGGCAGAAGGAAGCTGCATGCTGAGGTCAGTGGTCTTCAGGTCCCCTGGCATGGAGGGGAGGCTCACCTCGGCCACCATCTTCGGTGCAGAGACATCAGCAGAGGCCTCCATGGACTTCCCTGGGGCCGAGACTCCGAATGACGGCATCTTGAGCTTGGGCATCTTGAACTTGCTATCTCTAGTGGCAGCCACGTCCTTTTCAGTCAGGGACAAGTCCCCCTCCAGCTGCGCGCCATCCAGCTTGACTCCCAGGGCCTGGACGTCCACCTCAACACTGGGCAGAGGCACCTCTATGTCGGGGGCCATCACCTCCACCTTGGGGCCTTTCACATCCAGTTTGGGGCCCTTGATGTCCACCTCGGGGTTTTTTAGGTCCACTTTGGGCATCTTGAAGCTGGGCATCTGTACCTTTGGCAGGTGCCCCTTTAGTCCAGCTCCATCGTGCACTTGGCCCTCCGGTAGCTTCACGTCCAACTTTCCAGCCTGGACCTCCAGGTCGGCAGAAGGAAGCTGCATGCTAAGGTCACTGGTCTTCAGGTCCCCCGGCATGGAGGGGAGGCTCACCTCAGCCTCCACCTTCGGCGCAGAGACGTCCACAGAGGCCTCGATGGACTTGCCTGGGGCTGACACCCCAAACGATGGCATCTTGAACTTGGGCATCTTGAACTTGCTTTCTTTGGCGGCGGCCACGTCCTTGTCAGCCAGGGACAGGTCCCCCTCTAGCCGCGTGCCGTCCAGTTTGGCTCCCGGGGCCTGGATGTCCACCTCCACGCTGGGCAGAGACACCTCCACATCAGGGGCCGTCACCTCCGCCTTGGGGCCTTTCAGGTCCAGCTTGGGGCCCTTGACGTCCACCTGGGGGCCCTTGAGGTCCACTTTGGGCATCTTGAACTTGGGCATCTTGAACTTGCTGTCTTTGGCGGCAGCCACATCCTTGTCGGCCAAGGATAGGTCCCCCTCCAGCTGCATGCCATCCAGCTTGGTTCCCGGGGTCTGAACGTCCACCTCCACGCTGGGCAGAGACACCTCCACGTCGGGGGCCATCACCTCCTCCTTGAGGCCTTTCAGGTCCAATTTGGGGCCCTTGATGTCCACCTGGGGGCCCCTGGGGTCCACTTTGGGCATCTTGAAGCTGGCCATCTGCACCTTGGGCAGGGGCCCTTTGAGTTTGGCTCCCTCGGGCATGTGGCCCTCCGGGAGCTTCACGTCCACCTGGCGAGCCTGGACCTCCAGGTTGGCCGAAGGAAGCTGCATGCTGAGGTCAGTGGTCTTCAGGTCCCCCGGCATGGAGGGGAGGCTCACCTCGGCCTCCACCTTCGGTGCAGAGACATCAGCAGAGGCCTCCATGGACTTGCCTGGGGCCAACACTCCGAATGATGGCATCTTGAGCTTGGGCATCTTGAACTTGCTGTCTCTGGTGGTGGCCACGTCCTTTTCAGCCAGGGACAGGTCCCCCTCCAGCTGTGCACCATCCAGCTTGATTCCCGGGGCCTGGACATCCACTTCCACACTAGGCAGAGGCACCTCCGTGTCGGGGGCCATCACCTCCGCCTTGGGGCCTTTCACATCCAGTTTGGGGCCCTTGATGTCCACCTCGGGGCCCTTTAGGTCCACTTTGGGTATCTTGAAGCTGGGCATCTGTACCTTTGGCAGGTGCCCCTTTAGTCCGGCTCCATCGTGCACGTGGCCCTCGGGGAGCTTCACGTCCAACTTTCCAGCCTGGACCTCCAGGTCGGCGGAAGGAAGCTGCATGCCAAGGTCACTGGTCTTCAGGTCTCCCGGCATGGAGGGGAGGCTCACCTCAGCCTCCACCTTCGGCACAGAGACGTCCTTAGAAGCCTCGATGGACTTGCCTGGGGCTGACACCCCAAACGATGGCATCTTGAACTTGGGCATCTTGAACTTGCTTTCTTTGGCGGCAGCCACATCCTTGTCAGCCAGGGACAGGTCCCCCTCTAGCCGCGTGCCGTCCAGTTTGGCTCCTGGGGCCTGGATGTCCACCTCCACACTGGGCAGAGACACCTCCACATCAGGGGCCGTCACCTCCGCCTTGGGGCCTTTCAGGTCCAGCTTGGGGCATTTGACATCCACCTGGGGGCCCTTGAGGTCCACTTTGGTTGTCTTCAGGCTAGGCATCTGCACTTTGGGCAGGTGCCCTTTGAGGCCAGCTCCCTCAGGCACGTGGCCCTCTGCGAGCTTCAAGTCCACCTGGCCAGCCTGGACCTCCACATCGGTGGAAGGAAGCTGCATGCTGAGGTCAGTGGTCTTGAGGTCACCCTGCATGGAGGGGAGGCTCACCTCGGCCTCCACCTTTGGCACAGACACGTCCACCGATGCCTCGATGGACTTGCCTGGGGCAGCCACCCCGAATGATGGCATCTTGAACTTGGGCATCTTGAACTTGCTTTCTTTGGCAGTGGCTATGTCCTTGTCGGCCAGGGACAGGTCCCCCTCTAGCCGTGCGCCATCCAGCTTGACTCCCGGGGCCTGGATGTCCATCTCCACGCTGGGCACAGACACCTCCATGTCAGGCACCATCACCTCTGCCTTGGGGCCTTTCATGTCCAGCTTGGGGCCCTTGATGTCCACCTGGGGGCCCTTGAGGTCCACTTTGGGCATCTTGAAGCTGGGCATCTGCACCTTGGGCAGGTGTCCTTTGAGGCCGGCTCCCTCAGGCACATGGCCCTCTGGGAGCTTCGCATCCACCTGGCCAACCTGGACTTCTAGTGTGGCGCAAGGGGGCTGAATGCTGAGGTCTGTGGTCTTGAGGTCCCCCTGCATGGAGGGGAGGCTCACCTCAGCCTCCACCTTTGGTGCAGGCATCTCCACCGAGGTCTCGATGGACTTGTCTGGGCCTGACATCCCAAATGATGGCATCTTGAACTTGGGCATCTTGAAATTGCTGTCTTTGGTGGTGGCTACATCCTTGTCGGCCAGGGACAGGTCCACTTCCAGCTGCACGCTGTCCAGCTTGGCTCCAGGGGCCTGGACATCCACCTCCACGCTGGGCAGAGACACTTCCATGTCGGGTGCAGTCACCTCCACTTTGGGGCTTTTTAGGTCCAGTTTGGGGCCTTTGACATCCCCCTGGGAGCCCTTGAGGTCCACTTTGGGCATCTTCAAGCTGGGCATCTGTACCTTGGGCAGGTGCCCTTTGAGGCTGGCTCCCTCGGACACGTGGCCCTCTGGGAGCTTCACATCCACCTGGCCAGCCTGGACTTCCAGGTCAGCAGAAAGAGGCTGAATGCTGAGGTCAGTGGTCTTGAGGTCACCCTGCATGGAGGGGAGGCTCACCTCGGCCTCCACCTTTGGCACAGACACATCTACTGAGGCCTCGATGGACTTGCCTGGGGCCGACACCCCGAACGACGGCATCTTGAACTTGGGCATTTTGAACTTGCTGTCTTTGGCGGCGGCCACATCCTTGTCTTTCAGAATTTTTTCTGTTTTTAAGCGTTGTTGGTCATGTTTTAGTTGTATTTTTGTTTTGTTCATCAGTGAGTCCCTGTCGTCTTTTTCTCTGAGGCCTGCCTCTGTGCCTGTCAATTCTCTTCTGGCATCTGTCGCTATTGCGTCTCCTGTTCTTCCCTGCTCTAGGTCCTGTGTGGTTTTTTCTCTCCCTGTCTTTGTTTCCTTACTTGGTGACCATCCAAAAGAGGGTATCTTGAATTTGGGCATTCTCATCTTTCCTTCTGTGTCTTCCCCATCTTTCTCCTGTCCCTGAGTGATTCCTGTCCTCTGGAGTCCTTCCTGCCCGTCTCCTTCACCCTGCTGTGCTTCTATATGTGGGGGGTGTTCCATCCCCGGCACCCACCCTGCTCCTTGCCCCTCCTCACCCTTCGGGCTGGTACCCTCTTTTGAAGGCAAGTCCTGTCTCTTTCCTCTCTGTGCCGCACTAAGGTGTCTTTCTCTTTCTGGCTCTTTTTCTGTGGAAAATGCAAATTTTGGCGTCTTTAAATCGTGTATTCGCACCCTAATTTCAGGTGGGCCACTCTGGGTGCCTCCTTGAGTTTTGTCTCTCAAGGTCATTCTGGCAATCCCAATCTCCAGGCTCTGCAGACCCTCACCTTCACCCTCCTCACTTATTTCAGGAGTTTGCTGGGTTCTGGGCTTCCTATGGGTCACTGCTGCCTCTCGTGCCTGCCCCTCCAGGGTCTTTCTGTGGCGCCTGGCTGCCCCGGGTGCCCCCTCCTCAGGGGTTCCCTTGCAAATGGTAGGGTCACCGAGCTCTGGGGGCCACTCCACAGGCGTCACCTCTCGATCCTGTTCTGCTCTCTCCTCTCTCCCACTGCCTGTGACAGCCCCAGCATCCTTGACGCTATCACCCCAGGGTCCTAATTCTTCCAGGATCCCAGCACGGCCCACCCCACTCTGGGACCCCCTGCCTGACTGTCCTGTCACTGAAGGGCCCGCTCCGGAGCCTGTCCGGAATCTCAGGTTGAGAAACTTCCGCCTCCTCTGGCTGCCTGGCCCTGCCTTCTGCTCTTGGCGCTCCACCACGAGCTGGGCCTCTGTGTCTGTGCTTGTGGGGGACACGTCATGTGTGTCCCTGCGCTCATAGGCCTCTGAGGAGCTATGTGACCTCTGGGGCCCTGGCCCCCGCTTGCTCTTTATGGACTGAAATTTCGGCCAAGAGAGCCTTTCCCTCTGGGGCCGCCTGCCTCTCCCCACCCTAGGTTTGGAGATGAGTCTCTCTTGGTCCCCATCTGTTTCCAGAATTTTCGTGGGGGTCTCTCTGCACCCATCAGCAACATCCATGTCCTGAAACACAGAGAGAGGGAATCTGTTGGTGACAGTCCAAGAAGCCTGAGGCCCTGGCCCAGGGACAGATGGGGTGGGAGTGCTGTCCCCTCCCAGGCTCAGCCAGCAGGGTAGTAAAGACAATTGGGGCCCTACCTCATGGGCATGGTGGCCTCACCTCCTTCTCCTTGCCCTGTGGGCCATGCTGGGCATCGCTGGAAGCCCACTCTTCATCCTGTGGGGCAGGGAGCTGCCGTCTGATTTTGAACTGAACCCTGTACGGCTCTGAGTACTGTAGGATCTTGAGAGCATCTTCATATTTTATATTGTCGAAGAACACGGTTGCACTGAGCAGCTGATCTCCTAGACCAAGAAAGAGCAGCCCCGGGCTGGGTGTGTGAATGAGATGGGGTCCACTGTCTTGCCTTGGCTGGGGAGAAGGGCCCCAGGGGCATGAATAGGGGAGATCCCACTGAGTCTGCCCTACCAGTCCCCCACTGAGAGCCTCAGGCACAGGGAAGGTGCATGGGGTCCTCCCTTTTAGCGGATGCAGTGGGTGATCCCAGCCTCAAGTGACTGAGCAGAGACATGAGGGGGTCATCCTAAGCTCCAGGTGTGGCTCCTATCCCCTTAATGTCCCCCTCCAGGTCCCTCCCATCCTGGTGGGGAGAATAGGGACCCCAAAGATGGAACTGCCATGGCACCTTCTCTCAAGTTGAAAAGCTTGGCGGCTGAGGAGTCCTTCAGTACTTGCTTGACAAAGATCCCCTGATCCCCACCGCCTGTGACACTATAGCCACTGGCTCCTATCTCCACCTCGGTCTTCAGTGTCACCTCTGTTGCCTCCCGCACAGACTGGAACAGAAGCACATCATGGCCATGGTGAGCATATGCCAGTCCCACCATAGGCATCCCTGATGGGGCCTGTGTCTCCCAAGGACAGGTACCCTGCCATCCTGTCCATCAGCCTGGACAACACAGAGCAGGGTGGGGCACCCCCCAGGTGGGCTCAGGTAGCTGTGTCTGAGCTCTGGAGGAGGCCAGCTACAGCCTGCCAGGACTCTTGTCCCCACCCCAAACTGCCAGGACTTAGGCACAGCCTGTCCATGCCACCAGGCCCAGCAAGGCACCAGGAGCAGGGAGGAATGGCTCCTGCTTTTTCTGTGGCCAAAGGTTCCCTTTTTCAGCTTCTTCATGCATTCTTCACAAACACACAAAGCACCAATTGCGTGCAAGGCACTGGTGCTCAAGCCAAGGAAGAACAGCAATGCCAAGGAAAACAGAGGACACTGGGTGCCGCCTGCTGGACCTGGGACAGGATGGGGCCTGTGTCCTGCAGAGCTCTTGGACTTCTGGGGCCTCCAAGGACAAAACCAGTTGCTTTAGAGGCAGAGTGCCCTCATCATTGGGTGCTAGCAGGGTCTGGCACATGGCTACATGGCCTTGGAGCTGCCTGGTCCCTTCCAGCCCCACAGCTTGAATATGCAACAGACATCATTGTACAGAGGAGAAAATTGAGGTCTGCACAGCCAGGTCTACCTGGCCAGGAACTTGGCTGTGCATCAAACTCCATACCAGGAAGGGGTGGAGGGGAGGGTCAGGACAAGATTCAGCCTTCTGGAGACCCTGCCCTACCCCAGACCTGACGAGGGGGACAAGAACACCCCTCCCCAAGGCACAGGGCACACTGCCAGCCTCCTTGCTCCTCCCCTGCCTGCTCTGAACTTGGACTCCCTGGCTGGATCCCTTGTGGACAGACACACCTCTGTGACCCTCAGCTCCTGCTATACCCACCTCTGGACGACTCATCCTGAAAAATGTCCGTGAGTCCCCTGAATCCCGCTTCCACCAGGACCTTCGTCTCCCAGAGGAACCTTGCCTGCCGGGGGCGTCTTCCTGCAGCCACAAGTGTTGGGAGTTAGGCACCAGCCCCAGCTCAGGGACAGGGAGGGGCATAGGCAGGCTGGCACCAGACCAGGAGACCTCCCTTTAGAGAGGCCCCGAGCCTCCGACATGCCGCTGTGTGCAGAGGGAGCCGAGTTCCTCTGGGCACATCCACAGAGAAAAGGCCACTGTTGGCCTTCCTGCTTCCTGGTAGGGCCCCGCCTACAGCCCACAGCTCCCACAGGGAAGCCCCGCAGCAACTGGAGTTTTGTATGGAGGGAGATAAGAAATTCAAAAACAAAAATGAATCCTTTCCTAGACATGCCTCCTCTGATCCCTTCCCCAAGTCTTCATCTCCAGAGGTAGCCACGGGGCTACCCAAAAGACAGCATGAGTGTGTTACACACACCCCGTGCCCCTGAAACAGATTCATGAAGTCTGTTCCCCATCAGCCCACACGCATGCTCACAAGAACTGCAGGGCACCTCCATCCCACTGTGTCCTGGCAGGGAGGGACCCCCAGGGCACAGGGGAACCTAAGAGGACATCTGAGTAGGCACAGGTGTGGCCCAGTGGGCAGCGGGTCAGGACAGCAGGGCTGCACAGACGTGTGTGAGTTGCCCACACAGGACAATGCAGTAGGAGACCTGGGCGCCTGTGGGGCTCTACCCAGTAGGCTCACCTGGAGTCCAAAGTCAGCAGCCTCAGTCGAGTATTCGTAGACAGGTGATGACCCCTGTGGCCGTGGTCGAATGACCTCGTCCGCAGGCCCTTCAGTCACCTGATGGGAGAGAATCCAGTTACCTCTGCCACTTGGTTCTCCCAGGGCCCAGGGAGAATGGAGGTGGGGTATGAAGAGGACACCCTTCCCCCTGCTCTCACTTACAGAGTGGTCATCTTCCGTTTCTGCGTCTGGCTCCCGAGGCTGCAGCTGTCGGCCGGACACTGAAGAGAGAGTGGCTGTCAGTGGAGACAAGCAGGCTAGGGGAGCAGATGGGGGCCTGGGGGAGGGAGTACATGTGCACTGTGAAGGTGGCATAGTCCTGTCCTGGACACTGGATCCGAGAGCAAATTCAGGGGCCTGGGGAAGATCTATAGCCACTGGGCTGGAGGGCCTGTGGCATCAGGTGAGGTAGCAGTGAATTGAGACTGGACTTATTCCAAGTTGGAACAGATTTAGTCCAAGAAAGTTACTAAACAAACCTGAGGTGTCTGTTATTGTATAACCACACCCTGGGAGGATCAGAATCTAGAGTTCCTAGAATATGTTATCTAAAATGTCCAGTAGCCAGCAAAAAATTTCAGATCACACAAAGAAACAAGAATGTTTGATCCATACTGAGAAACAAAGCAGTGAATGGAAAGCGTCTCTAAATGTCCACCAGTACTGGGTTTAATACAGACTTCAAAGAAACTATTAAAAATGTGTTCAAAACACACACACACACAAAATCATGTTTAAAAAATTAATGGAAAATATGTTAACAATGGCTCAGTGAAGAGAGAATCCCATAAAGAAATAGGACTTATTTTTTAAAAGGCAAGCAAAAATCCTGGAGTTGAAAATTTACTACTGGGGTTCACCCACAGAACTGAGATACTAGAATTATCAGCTTGTAGATTAATATAAATTAACCAATTTGAAAAACAGGGGTCAGGGGGAAGGTTGAATGAAGAAAAACAAACAGCCTCAGAGATCTGTAGAGCATTAACCGTATATAAAGAGGCAGAAGAGAGAGCTGAGGTGATGGCTGAAAACAATCTACAGAATCCAAGGAGCTCGACCAAACCTAAGCAGGAGAAAACCAGAGATCCGCACCCAGACACAACGTAGTCAAAATGCTTAAGAGAAAGGGACCCATCACATAATAAGGGCACAAAAATACAACTAACACCTGAATCACATCAAGACCATAGCAGCTAGAATAAAGTGGAACAATATGTTCAAAGGGCTGAAAGAAAGTGTTGTCAATGAAAAATTTGATATCAAGCAACCCATCTCTCAAAAATAAAGGCAAAATAGTCTGGGCATGATGGCTTATGCCTGTAATCCCAGCACTTTGGGAGACTGAGGTAGGAGGATTGCTTGAGCCCAGACATTCAAGACCAGCCTGAGTAATATAGTAAGATCTTTACAAAATTTTTTTTTAATTAGTGGGGCATGGTGGTGCATGCCCATAGTCCCAGCTGCTCAGGAGGCTGAGATAGGAAGATAGCTTAAGCCTGAGAGGTTGAGGCTACAGCGAGCTGTGATTGCACCACTTCATTCCAGCCAGGCAGAGCAAGACCCTGTCTCAAAAAAATAAAAATTAAAATTAAAAAAAGCAAAATTGCCGGGCGCAGTGGCTCAAGCCTGTAATCCCAGCACTTTGGGAGGCCAAGGCGGGTAGATCACGAGGTCAAGAGATCGAGACCATCCTGGTCAACATGGTGAAACCCCGTCTCTACTAAAAATACAAAAATTAGCTGGGCATGGTGGTGCGTGCCTGTAATCCCAGCTACTCAGGAGGTTGAGGCAGGAGAATTGCCTGAACCCAGGAGGCAGAGGTTGCGGTGAGCCGAGATCATGCCATTGCACTCCAGCCTGGGTAACAAGAGCAAAACTCTGTCTCAAAAAAAAAAAAGCAAAATTAAGGCATTCCCAAATGAACAAAGACTTGGAAATGTCATTGCTAGCAAATCTGCCTTACAAGAAATACTAAAGAAGTCCTTTAGATTTAAAGGAACTGATACCAGACACTAACTCAATGCACATAAGAAATGAGAATGCTGAAAATGGCAAATATGTAGGTAAATATAAAAGACTCTATGAATATATATTGTCCTCATTTTATTTCTTAACTTCTTTTAAAGACATAGGATTGTGGCCAGATACGGTGGCTCACACCTGTAATCCCAGCACTTTGGGAGGCCGAGGTGGGTGGATCACCTGAGGTCGGGAGTTTGAGACCAGCCTGACTAACATGGTGAAACCCTATCTCTACTAAATACAAAAAATTAGCCGGGCGTGGTGGCGGGTGCCTGTAATCCCAGCTACTTGGGGGGATGAGGCAGGAGAATCGCTTCAACCCAGGAGGTAGAGGTTGTAATGAGCCAAGACTGTGCCACTGCATTCCAGCCTGGGCAGCCAGAGTGAAAACTCTGTCTCAAAAGAAAAAAAATAATAGGACTGTACAAAGCAAGGATTGATAAACTTTTCTTGCAAACGACCATGTAGTAAATACTTTAAGCTTAACAGACCACATGATCTCTGTTATAACTCTGCAGCTATAGTATAGAAGCAGCTATAGATGATAGATAATACATAAATGAATGAGCATAACTGTTTCAACAGAACTTATAAAGCATAAAGGAGGCTGGATTTGGAAGAGAGGTAATAGTCTGTGAACCACTTACACAAGGCAACAATTCTAACACCATATTGTTGGAATTATAACATATATAGATGCAGTATAGATGTGACCATACTAGTACAAAGGAGCGGGAGGAGAGGGCATACAGTTAGCCCTTCATATCTGTGGGTTCTGTATCCTGAGTTCAATGAACCTTGGGTCAAAAATATTCTCCCAAATTGCATCTGTACTGAACACATACAGACTTTTTTTTATTGTCATTATTCCCTAAATAATATAGTATCCCAACTATTTACAAAGCATTAAAATTGCATTAGGTATTATAAGTAATCTAGAGATGATTTAAAGTATAGGGGAGGGTATATGTAGGTTATTTGCAAATACTACATCGTTTTCTAGAAGGCACTTGAGCATCCATGAATTTTGGATGCAAGGGAGGTCCTGCAAGCAGTCCCCCATGGATGCTAAGAGACAACTGTATCTTGGATCAAGGTTTCTATAATTTACCAGAATTAAGCTGGCATTGCTTGGGGCTATGAGTGGGAGGGGAAATTTATTGTAAATGGGGTTGAGAAAATTTGGGAAGTGATGAAAGTGTTCCAGAGCTGGATTGTGGTGATGTTTGCACAACTCTATAAGGTTAGCAAAATGATTGAATTGTTCATTTACAATGGCTAGGTTCTATGGTTTATAAATTTTACCTTAATGAAACTGTAAAAGAAAAAGTAATTAACTGTATAAAACAAAAATTAAGTCAGGCATGGTGGCTCACACCTGTGATCCCAGCACTTTGGGAGGCTGAGGCGGGCAGATCACTAGAGGCCAGAAGTTCTAGAGCAGCCTGGCCAATATGGTGAAACCCTGTCTCTACTAAAAATATAAAAATTAGCCAGGCATGGTGGTGAATGCCTGTAATCCCAGCTACTCAAGAAGCTGAGGCAGGAGAATCACTTGAACCCAGGAGGCAGAGGTTGCAGTGAGCTGAGATCATTCCACTGCACTCCAGCCTCAGCAACAGAGCAAGACTCTGTGGCCAAAAAAATAATAATAAATAAAATAAAATGTATTTTAGAATTTTACAAATGCAAAAGTAACCCACATGACAGGATGGGGATGGAGCGCAGAAGCGGCTGTTGTGAAGATACTTGAAGTAGGACAGTCTTACTTGAAGGTATACCGTAATTAGTTAAATATTCAGAGTATAAATCATAAAGCAACCATTAAAAAAACAGAAAGATGTATAGGTGATAAGCCAATAGTGGAACTAAACTGGAATAGTTTAGTTCTGCTGCTCAGTTGGCCAGGCCCAGACCCCTGGCCTGTGGAACTAAATATGGAATACCAAATAGTGGAACTAAACTGGAATACTAGGCTACTGCTCAGGTGCCAGGTCCAGATCCTTGGCCTCCATGACCCCCAAGGAGAGCCACAACCTCTCCACCCGCCAAGCCAGCCTTGGGTGCAGTGCCTCGTGCCTATAATCCCAACACTTCAGGAGACTAAAGCAGGAGAATCACTTGAGGCCAGGAGTTTGAGACCAGCCTGGGCAACACAGTGAGACCTCATCTCTAGAAAATATTTAAAAATTAGCCATGCATGGTGGTGCACATCTGTCGTCCCAGCTACTCAGGAGGCCGAGGTGGGAGGATGGCTTGAGCCAGGACGTTGAGGCTGCAGTGAGCTGAGATCATGTCACTGCACTCCAGCCGGGGTGACAGAGCAAGACCCTGTCTCAAACACCAAACAAAAAATACCTAGATTTCTTTTTTAAAACACTGAAGTAAAAACTGGCAAAACTGAAAGGAAAAATAAGCCACAATTATTATACAATAGGAGATTTTAACACTCTCAGGAAATGATAGCCTTACAAAGTAGAATAGGGGAAGATACAGAACACTTGAAGTGCCCATCAACCAACAAGACCAAATTGGCACTCGGAGAAACTCCCGACAGCAGCCGGTGCATGCCACGCTGAGGTGCACAGGGGACAATCTCTGAGACAGACCCCAGGCTGGCTCAGAAACCTGACTCAACACATTTAAAATAGTTTCAGTCATCCTAGGTCTCTTCTCTGACCAATGGAATAAAGACAGTGTGGCAGAAACACAAATCAGTAAACAGAAAACAAAGTCCAGAACAGGTCCACACTTTACCTGGCCAATTAATTCTGTTTTGTTTGTTTTGTTTTGAGACAGTGTCTCATTCTGTTGCTCACGATGGAATGCAGTGGCGCAATCTCAGTTCACTGCAACCTCTGCCTCCTAGGTTGGAGCGTTTCTTGTGCCTCAGCCTCCCGAGTAGCTTGGATTACAGGCATGCGCCATCATGTCTGGCTAATTTTTTTTTTTTTTTGTACTTTTAGTAGCGATGGGGTTTTACCATGTTGCCCAGCGGTCTTTCTTGAACTCCTAACCTCAAGTTATCCACCCACCTTGTCCTCCCGAAGTGCTGGGATTACAGGTGTGAGCTGTCATGCCCAGCCAAATTCCTGTAAAAGCAGCCCAGTTGTTCCAATAGAAAGCAAAGTCACCAAATGATCCTGGAACAGATGGTTATTTATTGGGAAACCAATAAACCTGGACCCTTCCATCCCATCACTCATGAAAATGAATTTGAAATGAATCATAGAAGTAAATGTAAAATCTAAAACTATAAAACTTCTAAGAAAACAGAAGAGACCGTCTTTACCACATTGAGGTCAGCAAAGTTTTCTTAGACAGGATACAGAAGATACGAATCATAAAAGGAAAACTGATCAATCAAAGTTGTCCTAACTTAAAACAATGGTCTTAAGAGCTTTTGTTTTCCACAGAAAATGAAAAGGCAATGAATGTGTCTGGCAAAGGACTTGCATGAAGCCCATGTACAGCTCAATAGAAGACAAGAAACCCAATGAAAAATGGGCAGAAGATTTGAATAGACATTTCACAAAAGAAAATGTATGAATGTCCAATAAGCACAGAAAAGATGGCCGGGTGCAGTGACTCACGCTTTTAATCCCAGCACTTTGGGAGGCCGAGGCGGCAGATCAGGAAGTCAAGAGATCAAGACCATCCTGGCCAACATGGTGAAACCCTGTCTCTACTAAAAACAAAAATTAGCTAGCCATGGTGGCACGTGCCTGTGGTCCCAGCTACTTGGGAGGCTGAGGTGGAAGAACTGATTGAACCCAGGAGGCAGAGGTTGCAGTGAGCCGAGATTGCACCACTGCACTCCAGCCTGGCAACAGAGCAAGACTCTGTCTGAAAAAAAAAAAAAAAAAAAAAAGAAAGAAAGAAAAGATAGCCAACACTTTTAGTCATCAGGGAAATGCAAATCAAAACCAGTGGAACAGAACAGAGATCCCAGAAACAGACACACACACGTAGAGCTGTGATGATCTTTTTAATAAGTGGCCTGGGGTCCACTGGATACCCATATGGAAAAACACTAATCTTCATCCCATCTCAGCCACAGAAAATTAAGTTAATGTGGATTATAGATACCAAGTTAAAGGTTTAACAATAAAGTTTCTTGAAAATAAATATAAATTACTTTTGGAGTAGGGGGAAAATTCTTAAACAGAACACCAAAAAATGCCAGTTATTGGTCTATATTAGAATTAAGAGCTTCTGTTCATCAAAAGACACCACTAGGGGCGTGAAATGGAGATTAGTATAGCCATGATAGAAAACACAATAGAGGTTCTTTAAAAAATTCAAAATAGAACTACCAGCCGGGCACGGTGGCTCACACCTGTAATCCCAGCACTTTGGGAGGCTGAGGAGGGCAGATCACAAGGTCAAGAGATCAAGACCATCCTGACCAGCATGGTGAAATCCCGTCTCTACTAAAAATACAAGAATTAGCTGGGCATATGGCTGCACACCTGTAGTCCCAGCTACTCAGGAGGCTGAAGCAGGAGAATCACTTGAACTCAGGAGGCAGAGGTTGCAGTAGGCCGAGATCGCACCACTGCACTCCACAGTGGGCCGAGATCGCACCACTGCACTCCAGCCTGGTGACAGAGCAAGACTCAGTTTCAAAAAAAAAAAAAAAAAAAAAAAATAGAGCTAACATATGATCCAGCAATCCCACTACTGGGTATATATCCAGAGGAAATGAAATGGATGAATTGCAGCTATCTTTGTCCAAGCCCCAGATAGCTGCAGTATATTTACCAAGCAAAGGCCTCCAACCCAGAACGCACAAAGAATACTTGCAAACAGAAAGACAAACAACCCAAGAGAAACATGGACAAGGAAACATTGGAAAGGTAGCTCATGGAAGAGAATGTTCAACCAGCCGACTAGCATATGGAAAGATGGCCAGCCTCTCTAGTCATCTGGGCAATGCCACCGAAACCACAAGGTGCCACCTGCTCACAGGAGAATGGCTGAAATGGAAAAGCCCAGGCAGTCCACCTGGGACAAGGCCTGGGGCAGCTGGAACTCTGTCCTGGTATCGGTGGGGGTGAGCTGGCACAACCACTTGGAAACAGACTGGTATAGCCTATCAAAGCCTGACATGTCTTACCCTATGGCCCAGCAACTCATAGCCAGGGCAGGGCCAAGAAATACGTGCACACATGTTCCTCAAAAGATGGGTGCAGGAACATCCATTTCAGTATAATTTGCAGCACCCAAAAACCAGAGATTCGAATGTCCAACCAAAGTAGAATAAAAAAAAAAAGTGAGGCATTTGTCCAGGGGAACAGTATACGGCATAAACTATGCCTATGTGCATCATGGATGAAGCTCACAAACATAAGGTTGAGATAAAGAAGCTAAATAGAAAAAGCACTCTCACCAGGGGAGCCCACCACACGCAGGTCACAGTCAGGCCCAAGGCTGAAGTCCCCAGGGGAAGCGGGCAGACAAGATCTCTTGGTGGTGGTAGGGGTCTACTTCCCAACCAGAGGACTAGTTACTTGGGTGTGCCATGGTTTGTACCCTTTCTCCATAAAAAACATTTTAGAATTCTACATAAAATAAAAGACAATTATAAACTTCACACTAATAAATCTGACAATTTAGAGCAATTGGATATATTCCTAAAAAACTCACAAGAAGAACCAAACTTATACAATCCATAGCCCACAGGCCGAATGCAGCCCGGGACAGCTTTGAATGCCACTCAACACAAATTCCTAAACTTTCCTAAAACGTTATAATATTCTTTTGCAGGTTTTTTGTTTTAGCTCATCGGCTGTCGTTGACATATTTTATGTGTGGCCCAAGACAATTCTTCCAGTGTGGCCCAGGAAGGCCAAAAGAGAGGACACCCCTGACGGATAATCCAAGTAGTTTTGCAATGTTTTAAAAATCAAATCCCTTATTTAAAACCGTCGCACAGAAAGAACTCGAGATCCAACCCCCACTCCAAATTATACTCTAAATATTCCAAGAAGAAATAGTCCCAATCTTACACCAACTTCCAACTCTGGCACCCTGGCTTGGACTCCAAGGCCTCCTCCAGCAGTGACACGTTGCTGGTAACGAGGAGGGGCTCAGACCTAAGGACGGCACCCCCGCCCCAGACCCAGATTGGGAAGGAGCATGTCCCTGTCCTTTGGGCCAGTATACTGGCCTCAGAACCAGCTGCTCCCTGTCCCCTGGGGTACGTGTCCTGGCCTTGGGCTTCTGTCCCACGAGGGGGAAATGGGGAGGCCCAATCCCAAGAGGAGTCTAGGTCTGGCTGCTGCTCTCTGGCCAACGTACTGTGTTGCCCTGAGCAAGCTCATCCCCCCTCTGAGCTTTCCACGCCCTTGTGGATATGTGGGCCACCCTGCCCGCCCTGACTGTGGGTTGCCAGGGTATAGACACTGTGCCCCCAGAAGCACCCCCAGGGCCACGCCTGCTCATCCCAAGAGCACCTCTGCCTGTACAGGCCCCTGCAGCTCCCTCGCTGCTTCATGGGCCTTTCCTTGCCCTTCTGCAAAATGGCTCACAGCCTAGGCCCCCTCTGGCTCTGGTCTCAGGCCTGGCAGGGCTGGGGATGGTGTCTCCTGGAGGAGGTTCTATGAAGAGAGGGAAGAGGAGGGCAGGAGGTGAGGGCAGGCAGGGCTAGGCTGGTGCCAGGAGGCATCAAAATTCATCCCCACATCATCCCGCCAACCACTCCCCCTACTTCCTACTGCTCAGGGGGCCAAGCCCAGGCCCCTGGCCTCCAGGACCGCCCAGGAGAGCCATAACCCCTTTTCCAAGCCAGCCTTGGGCAAGGTATCAGCCCAAGAATTGTACCCCTGGCAACTCCACGACACAGTATCCCCCACAGGCCCCTTCTCCCTAACCAGGCGGTAAAGGGGCAAGGCCTCTCCCTTCTGCATAGCCCTGTCCTGGCCACCTCGGCCCATCTCACTCACCTGGGCACGCAGACACTGCACACCACCTGACAGGCCCCTGCTGCTCCCACCTGGACGCACCCCCAACCTGTACTGACAGAAGTTGGCCAGCCCCACCACTCTGCCTCCCAAATGGCTGCCTCCACTCCTTGCCCACCTGCCCCCTGATTCCCTCCATGTGGCCCTGCCGGGGCACCCCAGGGCCCCCCCAATCCTGAGGGACCAACAGCTGAGGCTGCCCCGGCACCTCTGGAGCTGCCTGGAAATCCAGCCATACCAGACCCACAGCAAATTCGTGGGATGCAGCTGTGCTGAGGAAGGGGACAGGAATCTGGCCAGAGCCTGCCCACCGCTAAGCCAAGGGCAATGGCGCGTAAGCCACTCTCTGGCCTGTTTCCCTTCCTGCTCTGCCCAGACCCCTCAATCCCCAAGGTGGGTAACAAATGAGAAAACTGAGGCCGAGAAAGGAGAGCACTTACCCAAGGGGACCCAGACGGTAGGGATGGAGCTGGGGCAACTCTCCCAGCCCGTCCTTACCCAGCGAGGCTGGGAGCAGAGGAGGGTCCCTGGGTCACCTGGCTCACAGCCGCTCCGCTGCCAGCAGGTGGAGCTGTGGTCATGAGGAGGGAGGGGCTCCCCTGCCTCTGCACTCAGGGTGGGGCAGGTGTTCTGCCCTAAGTCTGCCCAGAAACCCAGCTGCCTCCCCTTCCCTCCGCAGCCTCCCCAGCCAAAAAGCCCCACCCAGTAGGCGGGAGCCTGGATGGGTTGGGGGTGGGGGACAGCTGCCGAGAGGCCCAAGAAAGGGTCAGGAGGCAACTCCTGCGAGAAGGGACCCGCCAGGCAGGGGAGCGCAGGCCTGCGGGGGTAGGGATGGGCACCACAGTCCCCGGCTCCCAGAGCTGGCGACAGCCGGCTGCACTTCCAAATCTGCTCCAGGGGAGTCTTGCGAGTACTGGGGCTGGTGAGGGAGGGTGTAGACAGCAGGCCCTGGGCACACCCTGTGCTGGGAACCTGCGTGGGGGAAGGAGGAGGAGGCGTGGCCAGCCCTGCTCCCGCTGGCCTGGTGCCTGGTCCTGCCGCTGGCCCACGCGAGGCAGTCCGCAGCCCCACCCTCAGCCACCGCGCTGGGAGCGGCTGTCCTACGCTGCCTGTTCTCTGGCCACACAGCTGCGGAGAGGGGACCCCTCGCACTACGGGGGCTGGCAGGAGCTTAGCCCAGGGACAGAAACAGAAGGGGGAAATCCTGCCTGCCTCCTCGAGATAAGGCTGCCCGGCCAGGCTACCAGTCTCGAACCCGCACCAGCGGGGAGAGAGGAAGGCCCCCAGTATCCCAGTCCCCCACCAAGAGCACCGCTTCCCAGGACTGAGGTCCTCAGGGAGCCCCGCCTCGGACCCAGAGTCCAGTGCCGGCCACACCCTCCGGCTCTCGCTGACAGGCTCTGCAAGTGGCCCCATCACCTGAATCAGGACACTGGTTGTTGACAGTCACCAAAGCCCCACCTCACAGAGGAGGATGTGGAGTGACATGCCTGAGCCAGGCCCAGTTGGTCAGGCTGCTGGCACCTGGCATCTTTCCTGATGCCCTTCCCCGCCTCCCTGGGTCCCCCAACGCCCTGGCCTCAACACTACCATTAACACTCCTTCGGTGCAAACTTGCACCCTGAGGAGGGAGCCCAAGACCCAGCTCAGCCCCTTGCATGACAGGGTGGGTGCGGGTGGTACCACAGTGAAAGCCGAAGAGGACACCGGCCCAGCCCAGAAAAGTTGCCTCCGCACGAACTGGACTATTCTGGGGCAGGGCGGGAGCTGGCAGGGCAAGGGGAAGTGTGTGTGGGGGGGAGGAGCAGATCCTGGGCAGGAGTCGGGGGCTGGGCGCAGGAGGGGAGAAGGAACAGAGGCTGGGGAGTGCAGAGGCTCCCCGACATGCCTGCTCCACAGCCGGGTCCAAATGGAGGACTCCCAGCAGCCACCAGCTAAATGAGCGTACTTAGATGGCCCAGAACAGGTCCGTGGGGGAGGAGGTGGACTTTGCTTAAACAAAACCCAAGTTTGCAACTAAACTGGCAGCCCCAGGGCCCCACCTCTGGCCTCCAGGTGGGAGAGCATGGTTGGGTGTATTTCCAAGTCACCAAGGCCCTGGAGGCTGGAAGGGAGGCAACTGACTCTCTAGTGGTCAGAAAAGTCCATCCTGGGTGGGAGGAATGGCCCCTTCCAGGCTTGCAGGTGTGTGTGCACACGTGTGTGCTCATGGGATGTGCGTGCTCAGGGCGTGTGTGCACTTATGTGTCTGGCCTGAGCTCCTCCCTCTGAACACCCATGGACAGCTCTGAGTGAGGCCACGGAGGTGGGAGTCCCGTGGGAGTCACTGCCCTCAGGCTGGAAGCTGGGTGCCCACCCAGACACAGGAACAGGCCGCCAGCCGCACTGTGACCTCACCCAGTCGTGGAACTTGATGAGGAAAGGGCCAGGCCGGCTGACTGTCACGAGACCCACAGACTCCTCAGCAGCATCCCCACCCCTCCCCGGTGCTTCTCGAGATAACTCTCTTGGGATGAGGCGGGCAGAGCCAGCTCAGGCTCCTGCTTGGGGGAGGGGGGGGGGTCTGTGTCTGCCTCCAAGGCTGCAAGGTCTGTGTCTGCCTCCAAGGCTGCAGTGGGAGGGAGGGGCGGGGGGGGCGGGGGAGCCCGCCTCAGTCCCCTAGACCTGCGAGCTGGGCTCCTCACACACCCAGAAGCCACTCCCCACTGCAGCCCAGCTGCACCCATGAGGCTGTTCACATGAGAAATCACGTGAAGGTAAGCCCTCTCCCGAAACAACCTTCCACAGCTCCCTGGTGCCGTCTAGCCCTAGCCGGCATCCACAGCCTCTCCAGCCCTCACTGCCTGCCTGGGCCGTGGCTCTCTCCTGCCTCTGGTCTTTCTCAGGCTGTTTTCTCTGCTGGGCAAATCCACAGACTAAGCTTGGCCACCCTGCTATGGCTTCTGGGCGCTGCTTGGTCCCTGGTCCCAGAACACTTGCTCATCAAGCACTCAAAGCCTGGCACACGGTAGGTGCATAATAAGTGCTAATGCAGGCAGTGCATAGGAAAAGGGAAGGAGCTGGTCAGATCTCCTGGAAAGGCCTGGTAAGTCTAGGGGGGATGGGGAGGCAGCAGGGGTCCCAGTTCATCTCCTTCTGCTCCTGGAGAAACTGAGGCACAGGGTGGCACAACAGCCACCTCTCCAAGGGATTTGGCAGCCAAAAAGAGCAACCCCACGCTCCCACTCATCCCAGGCGGGCTAGCCCCAGCCGGTTTCCCTGGGCTGGAAGGCCAGCCCCACATATGTCCAGGACAGTGTGACCCTGTGATGGGGCTGCCCACCGCCCCAGGCCCCCGCAGCCCACCTCAGGCTCCCCCAGGAGAGTGAGCCTGGGCTTGGGAACCAAGCAGCCTCCACAGCTAGCCAGGGCCCCCATGTACCAAGCAAGCAAGGTCATCTGAGGACTCCTCCGCAGGATACACGTCCGCCTCAGGGACTTGCACACCTGTGGCTGCCCTGCATGCAGGTGCACTTGACATTAACTTCCCCCACACCCAGACTCCCTGCAAACGAGAGCCACTGTCCCCTACCTGCCCAGGGCCCACAGCTCGGTGTCCTGCCACACACCTTGTATGCCCTGGGCTCAACCAGCACCTCAGGGGCCAGGAGCCAGGAAAAGGGGCTCCAGGGCTTTCTCCCTGACATCTCTGCCCAGCCCGCTGGCCCTGGCTGGAGCCACGGTGAACTAACACCCCTGTCCATCAGCTGTGGGTCAGGGGGATGCCCAGCCCAGCTCTGTTCCTCTAGCCCTCCTTGCTGGCGGCCTGCTGGTCCCCACAGACCCTCGGAGCAGTGAGGCAAGTAGGTGCCCAGGGCTGACCGGGAAGGGGCCCGAGGTACAGGGGGTGAGCACAGGAGCCACTTACCAAGGAAGCCACAGACGCTCTCCCAACTGGCCCAGAAGTGAAGATCCCAACTGGCCACCTCCCCCAGACACGCCCAGTTCTTCCCTCCACAGCTCCTCCCCCCATTGTCCCACCTCCGCCTGCTTCTAGGGCTGGCTCTGAGCCCTGCCAGGACACAGACGCCCCACCAGCGGGACTGGGTGGGTCACCTGATGGGCCAGGAGCCAGACCAGCCCCCAACACTCACGCAGTTTCTTGGAGCTGGGGACCCCACCCCGAGTGCCCCCCCAGCCTGAGCAGCTGACTGCAGAGGAACAGACCGCTCTGAGTCACACAGCCAGCCCAGCCTGGCTAGCGCCTTAGTGGGCAGCAGGTCCTGCTGTGTGGACAGACACAGGCCTGAGGCAGGTCCCTCCCCGGGGGTGAGGGGGCACTGGGCCAGTGGCCTTAGGGCCTGGTCAGCTGCCACCTGCCTGAGGTCCCAGGGCAGCCGACCTCAGCCTCCTTTCAGCCCTCTCAGCCCAACTCACGGCAGCCCCCACCCCTCAAAGCACCAGGGTATCTGGCAAGCAGGGTGTGGTGGGGCTCAGGAACCAGCAATTTTTTTTTCATAGACGGGGTCTTGCTGTTGCCCAGGCTGGAGTGCAGTGGCTATTCACAGGTGCAATCCCACTACTGATCAGCACGGGAGTTTTGACCTGCTCCATTTCTGACCTGGGCCAGTTCACTACTCCTTAGGCAACCTGGTGGTCCCCTATTCCCGGAATGTCACCATATTGATGCTGAACTGAGTGTGGACACCGGGATGGCATAGCGCACTGCAGCCCAGAACTCCTGGGCCCAAGTGATCCTCCCACTTCAGCCTCCCGAGTAGCTGGGACTACAGGCACACACCACTGCGCTTAGCTGGAACCAGCATTTTTGAAACAGGGTGTGTCTCTGTTGCCCAGGTTGGAGTGCAGTGGTGCAATCATGGCTCACTGCAGCCTCAAATTCCTGGACTCAAGCCATCCTCCCAAGTCAGCCTCCCAAGTGGCTGGGGCTCCAGGTGACACGACCATACCTGGCTACTTTTTAAATTTTTTTGGAGAGATGGGATCCTACTATATTGTCCAGGCTGGTCTCATATGCATGGGATCAGGCGATCCTCCCTCCTTGGCCTCCCAAGTAGGTAGGGCTGAAGGCACACACCAGCATGCAGTGAGGCGAGCAGGCAGGCGCCTGGGGCTGACCGGGAAGGGAGCCTAGGTGCGGGGGGTGGACACAGGAGCCACTAGTTTTTAATTCTTAATTTAAATTTTTAGGCTAATTTTTAAATTTTTTGTAGAGACGGGGTCTTCCCATGTTGCGCAGGCTAGTCTCAAACTCCTGGGCTCAAGTGATCCTTCTGCCTAGCCTCCCGAAGCGCTGGAATTCCAGGTGTGAGCATCCGCACTGGCCTAGCATTTTTTTAAACTAGGTTTCCATCCTTTCCAGTCATTTTGATACAAGTGGTGGCTGAGAAACACCCAAGTCCCATGACCCCAAGTCCCCCACTCTCCAGGGCTCCAGCTGCCTGGCCCACCTCCTGGTCACCTCTCCCTGCTGCAACCCAGGCCCTCAGCCCCCACTCCTCTTTGCTCTGGGTGGCCAGCAGAACCTGGCAGGACTCACCCAGCTGTGCTACGGGTAGACTCCCTGGGATCCCAGGTGCCAGCCCTGTGCCCATAGCCCAGGTGGGGACCTGCCTCCAACAGGCAGTCTGGAGCAGGCCCGCACAGCTAACGCCCAGCCCAGGGCTCAAGGGCAGCGAGGGGTCACACCTGCCCAGGAGGTCAGCAACGGAACAGCCTGTACCCGCACCAGACCCCAGCGGCACTCAGAAGGCATGGGAAGATGTGGCTGAGGAGGCTGAGTCCCCATGGAATGCCAGGGTGGCATGAGGGGGGCACAGAGAGAAGGGGTCCCCAAGCAGAACAGAGGACTCCAAGGGCAAGAAAGGCTCTGTCCCAGCCCCAGGGCAGGGGCATTGGCAGGCAAATGGGGTGGGAGAGACCCCAGGGGGGTCCCACTGGCCGCCAAGCCCCTTCCTAGCCTCCCCACATTGCAATGTCCTAAAGAGGCTGACACAAAAACCTAACGGTCACAAAGGTAGAAAACAACTCTATTTACACTGAGGCAGGAAAGCTGGCCAGGCCTGCTCCGCGGACACACCCTCCACTCCCAGACAGCTCTCACCTGGGAGCGCTGTTTACCTGTTTGCCACCTGACACCTACACTCTGCCAGGCAGGGCAGGGCTGGCTGAGTCAGCACTGTACCCAGAGGCCCAGCCCAGCTGCAGTGGGACAGGAAGGGGACACTGGCTCAGAGCAGGACCATCACACCAGACAAAGCACTGACTCCCGAAAGAGACTTTGCTGGAGCCCCCACCCCAGCGGCCAGAGGTGCCCGCAGAGCTGGCCACATGAGCACTTCCCAGATGCTCGCTGCAGTGCGCCCAGTGTGGTCCACCAAGCCCTGGAACTAGGACTGAGATCTCCCGGCACACCCCTCCCCAACACAGATACCAGGGGAACACGCCACACCCTGCCCCAGGCCCTCTCCAGACTAGGCACGCACCACTGGCTCTCCTGGGACACCCTTGCAGCTCAAACCCTGGACTCGCTCCCTCACCAGGTGGTCAGCACTGAGCCCTTGGCTCCAGAGCCCCTGGCGGTGGGTGCCCAGAGCACCGTGCAGATGCACAGCAAGGAAAGGGGTCAGGCTGGAGGCCCGGGCTGTCTCAGGGTTGGAGAGCCGCACTCCACACCCTGTCCCTGTTGCTGTCCAGTCCCGAGAGGGGCACACTTGACCACCAGCAGGCGGGTGCTGGGCAGGGCCTCGCTCACCTGCCTCAGTTCCCAGGGACTCCACATACCAGACCCCTGGCACCATGTGGCGGGACTCAGTGGTCAGGGCATATGCTGAGCCACCACATCAGGTACCGAAACCGAGGCTGTCCAGCATGTGCCATGATGTGCACTGCACAGCCAGGCCCGGCTCAGAGCTGCCAGGACCCAGGACCAGCTAGGAGTCGCCATGGGAACTCGGCCGCTGGCGGGGCGGGGCAGGGCTGAGGGCAGCGGATGGTGAATCAGCCTGCAGAAGGCCAAGGCATGAAGCTCGGCATTCTCAGGGCGTGTGTCACCAAGGAGCCCATGGTGCTGGCTCACCCAGGAGCCAGGCCTGCCGGGCAGCAGGCGCAGGCCGAGGACCGAGGGCTGGAGCCCTAAACAAAGGGGCCTTCACTCCGCTGGGTGGGGCTGAGTCACGGGGCCTCCCACCCACCCAGGCGCCACCCCTGGGCAGCCCCTCCAGCCTCGGCTCACATGGACGTAGCCCAGTGAGGCTCCCCCAAGTGTCCTGCCCCTGCTTCGTCCCAGGCTCCCCCAGCTGCCCTTGCTTGACTATGCTCTTGGTGGGGTCTAGTCCAGGCAGGGGTGTGGCTTGAGATCCCTTTCCGGACTCCTGCCCGGAACAGCCTTCGCAAGTGCCTGCCCTCCACCACCACCCCTGCAGGGAGTCCCTCCCGAGGGCTCTGCAGAGAGGAGGCCCCAGGCCACTCCCACCCTCACTAGCACACACTGGGTCAGCAAGTCTCTGCAGCAGAGCAGGCAGGGCAGGGACCGGCAGCCGGAGGGGAGGGCGGTGGCTGCAAATGCCTCTGCAGGCCTCTCGGGGTGTGGGGAGGAGGTAGCCCCTCCCAGCCCTTCCCACCCCTGCCTCCTGGGCCCAGCTCCACGTTTCCATTTTAGAAAATGCTTCTGACTATTAAATATTTATCCGAGCAAGGAAGGTCTTGGCTCCCGGCCGGCTGTGGGTTCCAAAAAAAGAAAAATGAAGGATAATCTGGAGGCCCAGGCTGAGCGCAGCTGGAGCCTGGTGGAGAAACACCCTCGAAGCTCACAGTGTGGCCAGGGACCCCGCTGCCCTTAGAGTGGGTGGAGAAGAGCAGGGAGCATGGCCTGTCCTCCCTGCACGTCCACTGAGACTCTGCTAAGCTCCCTCCAGGCTCACCTGGCCTCCGTCGGGGCATGGAGTAGTTCCTTCCAAACAAAACTGCCCTAAGACCTAGGGACTCCCCGGCGCCCCGTTGCCCTCAAGACAAAGGCCTCCCTCCAGCAGTTGGCGCTGTCCCCTCTCCATCGTCCCCAACCGCATCCCAGATGCACTGGGTTGAAAGGCTTGCAGATCCCTGACCTCGCCCCTGGGCTCTGCAAGCTCCTCCTGTCTTCCTCCGCTTCTTTTTCATAACCAGTCCTAGTCTCCATCGGGCTGGTTTCCCTCCAGGGAGCCCTCTCTGGCCCCTCTGTGCCCCCTAAGCCTGCACTGGCCACAGAATTGATTCATGTTTGTTGAATGAACATAGGGTGCATGCTTGCTCTGCTGAGGTAGGACCTTTGGTCCCAGGATCCCTGGGTGGCTGGCTCTGAGACCCAGATCGATGGATAGACAGGCAGCCAGCCAGAGAGGAAGGCACCCCCACACCTCACACCAACCCCAAGACCAAGCTGGGAGAGTGTGGCGGTTTTTTTTTTTTTTTTTTTTTTTTTTGAGACGGAGTTTCGCTCTTGTTACCCAGGCTGGAGTGCAATGGCGCAGTCTCGGCTCCTGGGTTCAGGCAATTCTGCTGCCTCAGCCTCCTGAGTAGCTGGTATTACAGGCACATGCCACCATGCCCAGCTAGTTTTTTCTATTTTTTAGTAGAGACCATGTTGACCAGGATGGTCTCGATCTCTTGACCTTGTGATCCACCCACCTCGGCCTCCCAAAGTGCTGGGATTACAGGCTTGAGCCACCGCACCTGGCCGAGTGTGGCATTTAACTTCTTTAATGAGTGGTAGGGACCCTCAGACAGCCAGTGCTCCCCACTTGCTGGGGATTTGGGGCCTTTCCTCCCTAGCACCTATACTTCCCCACACCTGGGCAAGCCATCCCCCAGCTAAGCAGCTGCCAGTTGCCTGAAACACAGGGGGCTTCAGCATAGGTGTCACAAGAGGGAGGACACAGAGTGGGTCAGAGGGAGAGCTGGGAGTGAGCCCAGCAACCCACCGGGCTTCCCGGAAGAGGCAGCTCCTAGCCCAGCCCAGGACAGAAGAGCTTGGCCAAATGGAGAGAAGGCAATGAGGGCATTCCCACTGTAGGCCCAGCCACAATGAGCCCAGGTGGGAGTGGCACTCAGCTTCCTGGGCATGGAGAAGCCTTGGAGGGAGCGGGCTCCTGGGGCATTGGAGCTGGATGCTCTGCAGGCCTGACTCTCCTGTCCACTTCTGAGCCCCACCCCCTCCCTGGGCTGCACCAGGCGGGCACTGCCTGAGGTTTGGGGCAGGAGCCAGAGGCCAGCAGGCAGCCAGCCTTTCTCCCTGGTGGTCCAGCTTCAGTTTCCCCAGCAGGGAAAGAGCTGGGGTGTTGTCAGGAACACACTTCCATCACTCTCAGTGGCTTCTGAGAGGCCACCTCAGTGGGGGATGAGGGGAGCAATCCAGGACCCTGTGCTGCCTCCTCCTCAGTGCCCGTTCCTGCCACTAGGTGGCTACAGGGGGCTCCTTTGCCTGCGGCACCCTCCCTGGTGGGGCAGGGCAGAGCCAGCACCTATCAGAACAGCAGGTCACCGACTACAGAGCTCCATGTGCTGCTCTGGCCCCTGAGAGCCCAGGGAGTCCTCACTGTCCCCAGCCTCAGTGTCCCTATCTGCAGGATGGGAATACACAGCGCTCCCCCAGGGTAGACAACCCGGTCAGGGAGATACGAGGGTGGTGACAGGCCCGCCAGCACTGGCACTCGGCATCCCTGTCTGCATGGCACTAGCAGCACAGGCAGCCACAGTCACCCCTGTCCCCGAATGCAAGGTCCTGACCCACATTTGCAGCCCCGAGGCCCTGAAGAGAGCACCAGCGAGGCACAGAACAGCAAGACCACCTCCACAGCTGCCCTGCTTTGCACCTCTCTTGGGAAAGGGCCCAGCCATGTCATGGCCCCCACCCCAGAGGAGAGACCACCCAGACATCCTCACATGGTGTCACTGCACCGGGGGCCTTCCCAACACGGTGGTGTTTCCTTGGGGTGTTGTTGTGGGAGGTGCTCAGGCCAAGCCAGGGGCAGCAGGTGCAGGGCGGGGACTGCGGCCAAGGCTGGGGGAGGCGAGGGGAGGGTTTCCCTGTCTCCCCCAGCTGTCGGGGGCCCAGCTCTGCCCTGGGAAGGGGCCAGTCTGCCCCTGGAGTAGGCAAGGGTGTGACACCCAGCACCCATTGAGAGTGAACTGGCTGGTGTTAAAGTCAGCAGCACTCCGTGGGGTTGGTGCGCCCAGGCAGAGCCCCCTTCCCTGGGGCTGTGAAGGAGTCGGGCTTGGGGCCACTAGGCGGGCGGGCGTCCTGCGAGGAATGTTCCCAGCCCGGCCACCAGGGGGCAGCCTTGGCGCGAAAGCGGCTGAGGAGATGGCTCCTCGCCGGGCTGGTGCCTGGGGCTGCTGGCAGAGGGCAGGTTTGGACTAGACAGGAAAGGAAGGCGAGAGCAGGGGAGAGTCTGCCCATCTCTGGCCTGCTGAGAGGGGACTGCAGGTGGAAAAGGCCTGGACCAAATCCAGGCTGGGAAAGGCAGTAGGTGGCAAGGTGCTTGTCAGAAATGCACATTCCTGGGCCACAGGGTTAGGGAGGGCCTGGGAACTGGCACACAACAGAACTCCCTAGGGCTCTGACCTTGCAGCTCTCCTACCAAAGCCCCAATGAGCGCCACTGACCTTATTCCCTAAGAGCAGATGATTCTGTGGGCTGGACACAGGGAAGGACTGCCTGGGAACGACGAAGCCAGCACAGGCTCCGCGGAGACAGCAGGTGGATGAGATGGTCCTGAACCCTGAAGCTTGAGAGTCTCTGGGTGCCCAAGAATGAGGAAGAAGCGGAGTGGAAGGGCTGTGCTGGGAAATCGGGGGCAGAGTAGTGGTCCCATGTCCCTGGGGCCCCGCCCTTCTCCCTCTGACCAGGTTCACCTGCAGTGATGTGGGCAGGGCCAGCCATAGTGAAAGAGGAAGGGCCGAGGGCCCCTAGCCCACCGGAGCCATCATCCTCCCACTGCTGAGCCCAAACACGGGCTCCCATCTGTGACCCCATGAAACCGGTGCTGTAGGGGCCTCCCAGCTCTGGAGCCCTTCAGACGAGCCTCCCACCCTAGGTGCTCACCAGACAGACAGGCCACATGAGGGGCCTTGGGAGCACCTGCTGCAGGGGGAGCATGACCAGGCCGAGGGCACCCCTCTGCACCTGCAGCATCATGGGCATCATTACCATCGACCTGTTTTCCCCAAGGAGTAGAGTGCAGCCTGCGCCAGTGCCAGCCAGCCCAACCCCCTGGCTGGTCGCTGCCAATGCCCTGGGTGTGGCCAGGCTGCAGCAGCAAAGACCCAGTGCCTGAGGGACTGCCCCTCCGCCCCGCCCTGCCCTCCAAGATGCTGAGACACCCAGGCCCTGGAACCAGGCCCAGTTCGGGGACAGACACACAAAAAGCATCAGGTACCCATTCCGTAGACTGCGGCTCAGAGGGAGGCTAACGACCATCTCTGGGGGGCATGTCAGTGGGCAGCACCCACTTTCCCTTGCCCAGCACTGCGGGACCCTGTGGCCTGACTCTGACCCCATTCAGGCCCCTCACCAGGTTCCAGAACTCAGGCATAGCCTGCCACAGCCTCCACCTAGCCGGCGACCCCCAACACAGCCACACAGTAGATGCAGCCCAGACCACACTGGCAGCCCTGGACCAAAGCCGAGAGCCCACACTCCCGAACCAGCCTAGCTGCTCTCCCCCAAAGCAGGTGAGAGGGCAGGCCTGGTGCAGATGCCCCGGGTCGCGGTGGTCTCGGCTTTCGTGCCCCATGCAGACACCAGCCCAGCTCCAGAGCGCGGTAGCACCTCCCAGGAGGCTGCTTCTCGACCAGACAGCATCCCAGCAGCGGGGCAGGAGCGAGGAGAGACAGACAGGGACCGCGAGTGACAGAGTGAGCGACAGAGACGAGTCAGCCACCGAGAAACAAAGTGAGGGGCAGGGACAGCCCCAGAAGCCGGGAGAGGAGCGGGGACTGAGAGTCGCGGACAGGTAGAACGCGAGGCACGGGAGAAGAGACCCCAGCGCCCGGGGAGGCCCAGAACCGCGCGCGAGTCCCGCCGGCGTCCCCGAGGCCCCCGCCCCCACGGCCCGCACTGCGCGTCCCCGGACACGCCCCGGCGCGCGCCCCGGCGCGGAGCCCACCCGCCCCAGGGGAGCGGGCTGCAGGCGGGGAGGGGCGCACCGCTGCCGGGGGCTCCGGGCCAGGTGGGCAGCACCATGTGGAAGCAGTCGCACATCGCGGCGGCCGGGCGGTGCGGGCCGGGCGGCCCGTCGCGTCCAGTCGCTGGTCCCCGCTCCGGCGCACCGGGCGGGCGGGCGGGAGCCGCGCTCTGCCCCGCGGGCCTGTGCTGCCGCTGGCGGCTGGCCTCGGACTGCAGACACAGCGCGCCTGGCTACCCAGCGGCTCAGCTAGGACCCCGCCCGGGTCCGCCCAGCCCGGCCCAGCCACTGCGGAGCGCGCGCGCGGGCGGTGCCGCCGGCCTCATTCAGCCCATTGGCTGCCGCCGCCGCGGCCCCGCCCCTCCGGGCCAGGCCCCGCCCCACCCGCGCCCCCGACCCGCCTGTCGCGTCCGCGGGATCGACTTTGGACTCTTGCCAGGGAGGGACGGCCGGCCCCCAGCACTGAGGCTCCTGGACTTGCCGCTGTCTTCACCTCCCAGTCCGCGGAGACACTTAAGTCACAAGCTGGGGTGGGGGGCAGTCTGCGGGGACAACAGTGGTCGCGAGCGCCCCCGAAGGTGATCTGGACGCAAAGGGACAGGATAGAATTCTGCAGGGGCTGGGGCGGCAAATGCGAGGACGCGGCTGAGAGCGTGCAGCGGGAACGGGGTGCCCCGGACAGGGCGGCGGGGTGGGCTCTGCGGGCGGGAGCGCCCGGCGCTGGGGGCTGTCCTGGAGCCAGGACCCCGCCCAGAGTCATCCTTTCTGCTGATTCTTGTCAAGAACCTGGGGCCTAGGACACAGCGGCCACCAGCACCCCACTGGCCCTGCCCCAGGGGCTCCGGGTCTGGTGTAGACACAGGCAAGCCTGCAAAGATGAGGCTTCTGCAGGGCGGCACTGCTCTGAGGGCGCGGAAGCGCGGGTCCTGGAAGGCTCCTGGCAGCGTAAGCTGGGACCTTAGGGGTGAGGCATGAGCCAGGCGGTGCAGGAAGAGTGTTCCGGAGAGAGAACAGAGTAGTGTGCGTGCAGAGAGTGAGGGCAAAAGGGCTGGGTTGAAAGTCAGGCCCAGTGGGCGGGGGCCGGGCAGCAAGGCTGCTGAGGGGGCTCCTGTGGGTGGGAGGTGCCACCTAAGGCTCCAAGCAGGGTTTCTGAGTTTGGTGAGAGCTGAGGAAAGAGTGCGCACGTGGCTAGGTGTGTTGGCATGGGGCACGGCTGGAATCAGAAGCAGATGAACGAGGCAGTGAAAGGATCCCGGGATATTGGGGCAGAGGGGACTTGGTGAGGACCAGGGTTCGAGGGTGGGAGCCTCCCTGGGATCTTGCTTGGGCACCACACAGAGGTGGCACACCTGGGGGTGGGGACAGGGAGGGCAGGGGACCTCTGAGAGTTCTAAGAGTTAGCTGAAGCCTGGCCTGAGTGGGGCACACCTGGGAAGGAGCGGAGTTCTGCAGAGGTTGTGGGGGCAGGCAGGGCTGGAACCGTCCCAGGAGACGACCACCAGCACCAGGAGGACCTGCCTGGCAGTGTCTGGGGGTGTGGGTCAGATGCAGGGACACACACACACACACACACACGGACACACATACAGAGACACAGAGCTACAGAGACACACAGATACACAGACACACACTCATACAGGCACATACCCTCACAGACACACACACAGGCATACAGACACAAAGGACAGAGACATTCAGACATACAGATACACAGATGCATACACAGGTACACGCAGAGGCATACACAGAGACACACACACAGACACAGACACAGGCATATACACTCACAGAGACACGCACATAGACACACATACACAGAGACACACACACAGAGGTGGTACACTTGGGGTTGGGGACAGGGAAGGTAGGGGCCCAAGGGAGTTCTAAGAGTTAGCTGAGGCCTGGCCTGTGTATACCTGAGCGGGGCACACTCCGAAAGACACACACAGATACACACACGCACAGAGGCATACACACACAGACACACACACATAGAGACACACACAAACACACACTCTCTCTCTCACACAGACACCTTTTCCTGGAGTGAGAAGAGGCCAGGCTGTATGGGAAGGGCCATGCAGACACACACACTCATAGGCAAGATCACAAACTCACCACCATGCAGACACCGGTCACCTGGCATATGTCTCGATACACTAGGAGACAGGCACACACACACAGGCCCACATGCAGGAATACCCACACCAAGAAGAATGCACATACGCACAGGTGCACACACTCCGGCTCGCTGGGAGGCCAGGCACAGCCAGCGCGCCCAGGTGAGCCCCCCGAGTGTGATGACTCACTCTGGACAGTTCCCGTTAGCCGCGCTGCAGCCACTGGGCAGCCGTCCAGCAGCCAGTCAGACGGACGCCAGAGCCACTGCCCGGAAGAGGCCCTGGCAGCCTCCTCCCCACCAACCCAGGTGGGATGGGGCACAGCCTTCTCCCTCCTGTGGCGACACGCATGGGTCTTACCCCACCTCCTCACAGTGTCCTTGTTTCAGGGCTGAACAGTGTTGCCTGGGGCCCAGAGGCCCTGCACTCACCTCCTTCCCCAGGGACCCACCCCACTCTGCCTGCCTGGAGTCAGTCACTCCCTGGGCACAGGGAGGTAGCCACTAGGGTACCCATGTACATGTGCCTCTGTCTGCCAGGTCTGCCGGGGGCTTGGTCTGCCACTCCTCTGTGCCTCAGTCTGGCTGCAGGGCCTGGGAATAAGTGGCAGCTCCGGGCACTCATCCGCCTTTGTGTCCTCAGCCCCGTTAGGTGTGTGCCCTTGGCAAGGTCATGTGGCCCCTGGGCCCCCATCCAAATGAACTGGCCCCTCACCCGATGGTCCGGCATGATCTGTACAGGGCTATGCGGGCCGGGTGAGGAAGGAACTCTGGGTGGGGAGGCCGGGGCTGCCTCCCAATGCGTCCCTGTCCCTGGGCTCCTACCTGCTGCCCCTGCCTGTTTTCCTTCAGAAAGATGAGAGAGCCCTCAAGGCCGTCTCGGTGGGGGAGGAGTGAGAGCACAAGTTCAGCGTGGCACCGTGGGAGTGTGGGGAGCCCACACTTCGGAGGACTTTGAGGGGCCCTGCCCCTCAGTCTGGGGTGGCTGAGACTATCCCCAAGCTGTGTCCACTGAGCCTGCCCACCCCTGGCAGGTCCCAGAGCCCAGCCACAGCTGCCCAGGACCAGGGACTTTGCCTCTGCCCCGGATGGAGCTGCCCAATTCCACAGCAGGCACACACAGACACACACACGCACAGCTGCACGGTGCTCCCCTGCAGCCCCAGATTCAGGGCCCAGAATTCAGGATGAGGTGTGGGCAGGGCCTGTTCTGCCCAGGGGTACCTTCCCCTCTCCTGCCTGCTCCGAGACAGAGGGCTGGTGTTTCTGCAGTGGCCTCTGGCTCTGCCCCACTCTGAACACTGGGGCTGCAGCCTGGCTGTGGCTGTCAGGGGACCTGGGAACCCTAACTAAGGACTGCCCTTCCCACCCTCCTTCTGGGGTCTTCTCCCAGCTTGAGGGTTAAGCTGAGAGTGTCCTGAGTAACAGACACCTTGGGGTGTCTTTCCAGAGAGCTTCCCCACCTCAGGGAACCCCAGTACTCCTGGGGCCCTGAGGGCTCTATCACTCCAGGTGCCTCTGGGAGGGCCTGCAACTTGGGCACCCCACAAACGGGCAGGCTGCGGCTATGTGAGGCTGGGGACTGGCTCCCCAGGGCCCAGCCAAAATCCCTGCACCTGCCCACCAGGGCCTTAGCAGCCCAAACGGGACCCAGGGTCACAGCTGTGGCAGAGCAGGAGAGAAGGTGAGGGGGGCTGCCAGCCCCCATCCCAGTCCCTCCCCACCAGCTGAAGCCTGAGCTCCTGTCTTCACGCCCAGCTCCCCATGTTCCCCTTTGGGGACAGATGCCCAGCTAGGGAGGACCACAGAAGCAGGGCTCAGGAATGCATGCCCCCATGCACAACATCACGGGACGCCCAACTCATGGTCACCCCTGGCACATACGAGGCCCCACACCTGCTGTGGGTGTCACCCCAGGGAGAGGGTGTCACATGCTCTCTCCCGTGCACGCAGCCTCTACCTCCTCCTTGGACCACTGAGATGGCAACACTGGCCCAGCCCACTCGTTGCCCACAGCCTTCCTGAGGCTGGGTGCCAGGATATGGGGTGCAAGCCCTGGTGGGACCTAGGTGAGGAGCCGAGGCCCCCCAGGCCCTGACTCGTTGACAGAGCTGCCACCCTGCCCCCATGGCCTGACTGGCTGCTCGCCTCCACCCTCCGCCGGCAGTGATGCCCATGGCATCAATGATTGATGCTTGCTGCGGCAGCTGCAGCAACATAAGCAAAAATAGCTCTGCTGTGGTCCTTGCCCCACCCCATTCACAGCCTTTCGTGCAGTCCAGCCCTGTGCCCAGATAGAGGGGTGTGGAGAGGGGAGAGCAGCGAGGACCGTCTCAGCCGCCACCTGCCCCTGCTCAGTCTTTTGCATGGAGATGATGGGGGAGGACCCCTGTGAGCAGGTGGGGGTACTTGTCCACCCAGCCTCCCCCTCTTGCCTGACCACACTGACTCCTGACCTGCAATGGCCTCACTCCCTCTCAAAGCTGGGTGCCTCTTTCAGGCCTGGGTATTGTCCCCAGGTCCACTTCCTCTGCACCTACACAGATGGGATCAGGAAACATGGCTGTGGGGAGCATGTCAGGGTGCTGCCCTCGTCCCATGCAGGTGGGCTTCTTTCAATGCCTGTGTCTCCATCGAGCCCTCTGGTTCAGCAGTCGGCCTGGGATCTGAGTAGCAGCAGGTTCCCATGCTGCTGCCTGCAAGCTCTCGTTCCTGCTGCTGGTGGCTAGGACAGGCGCTCTCCCCCGCTTGCCCTAGGGACCTGAGGCTGAGGATTGCAGAGGAGCAGGATGCCTGGGTGCTTCTGGGGACCCCTGCCCAGCCAGTCCTTGCTCATCAAGTGATGCTGGGAGGTGCTGAGATGACTGTGAGGTTCTGTCAAAGGGCTCAGGCTAGCCCCTCCTCCTGAGGCTGGGGTTGGGAAGCTCGGCTCCTCTGCAGAGGGAAGGTGCTCCCCACACACTCATTGAGCAGGGCTGGGGCTCAGGGGTGCACAGAGGTGGCTGGAGAGGTCCTGAGAGGGCCACATGGGCTCTTCCTCCTGACCACACTGCATCTGCCCCCTCCACGCCCCTCAGGAGTCATGGCTAATGTCCCCCACACCCAGACTTTAATGGGAACCCACCCTCTCGCACCCAGTCTCCTTTAGCAGCTGGGGCCAATTCAACTTGAGCAGTGCCTGCTCTGCTCACAAACCTGGAAGCCTTGTCCTCAGCTGGTGCCCCAAAGGGCTGTGCCATGAAGCCAGCTGGTCTGCCCAGAGCTGGCCCAAGAAGCCAAGCGGCCTAGCAGCTACCTGGGCTGCCCCACCTCCTCCTGCAACCAGGGTTGGGCACCTGAGGTCAGGGTTGCCTCTGCCATTTCCTCTGCACCTTGGCTTCCCTGAGGCAGCACCTTTCAGTGGGTTGCAAGGGGTCACTCAGTGTATCAGCACGGCTGGGGCCATAACCAAACCAGAAACACAGTGGTGGAAAACAGCATGCAGCACACTGATCAGCTCTTCTAGGTGTGGGCTGGACGGTGTGCCTTCCGGAGGTTTCAGCGGAGACCCGTTTCCTGGTCCCTTCAGCCTCAGAGGCATCTTCAGTCCTGAACTGGTGCCCAGTATCACTCCGGCTCTGCTTCCATCTCTGCGTCTCATCTCGTCTCGGACTCTGACCTTCCTGTTTCCTTACCAGGCCCTTTGTGATTGCTCCTCACCGGGCTCATCTCCTCCTTTCCAGAGCCTTTCACGGAAGCACATCTATAAAGTGGCTTTGACCTTGTAAGGTCACATATTCACAGGTTCCAGGGATTAGGATGTGGACATCTCTGTGGGGCTCTGTTCAGCCACCACACCAGCTAATCAAGCCATATGGGTCATTTTTATACTCAAACCATCCTGGGTGTACCGTGCGCCCCACGCTCTCCACGTGGAAGCTGAGGCCCAGCTGGGAGTGGGGGATTGCAGAGAACCAGGAGAACAGCTCCTGCCCCAGCTCTGCTCCTCACACAGGCCTTTGGGGCTGGGCCTCAGTTTCCCCACCTGTACACAAGGACAACACTCCTCCTGCCCGCCCCCCACCCCCAGCTTCCTGGGCCTCAAGGACGGCAAGGACAGTGCAGTGATGAGAGCAGCAGTGGGAATGGATGCTGCCCCTAGGCTGACAAGACAGGCTCAGGCCTGGTCTACAAATCCAACCACTGCCCAGTCACCATCCTTAGGGCCACTGTGGTGCTGGGGTGGCCGGGCCAAGGTCCAGTCCCAGACAGTCTGACGGAAGAGCTCCCATACTGCGTGGCCTGGCTGCTCTGCCCCTCAGGAAGGAGGGGGGATGGGAGGCTGGTCTAAGGCGCAGAGAATGATCTCATCTTGCCATTTGTAATATTAAAGTTTTTGGGAGCTTGGCTGAGAAGGACCAGTAGGGGAAGGAGTGATTCAAGCAAGGACAGAGTCCAGGCCCCAGGGTGAGAGAAATGTGAGCCTGGAAGTGGTGGACATGGGTGGGGTGGACAGCAGGTGGCGTGGGCAGCGGGTGGCTAGCTCAGGGCTTCACTAGGGCCAGGCCCTCCTCTTTCTCAGAAGAGGCAGTGATGGGTCCAGTCTGGGAAGGCCAGGGAGGAGATGGGAGTCAGGTTGACTCCTTGAGTCTGGGGGTGAGGGCTGAGGGCAGAAGGCCTGGAAGCCCAGAGGGGAGCTGGCAGAGGTCAGGCTAGTTCCTCAGTCCGGCTGTGGCTGGAGAGAGGCTGTCCACCGGCCCAGCTCTGCCGGGGGCTGGCTGATGACAGCTGAGGGGGCACTCCGTAGGGCCTGCGAGGGAGGGGTGGAGCCTCCCCGCCGCTCCTTCCCCCAGGAAGGCAGACGAGTTAGGGGCAGGCAAGGTTCTGGGGTTCAGGAGTCAGCAAGACAGACTTGGGCCTCGCCTCGGGGAGCTGGAGTCCTGAGGGGCTCAGCTGCACCCACAGAGGGGGCGCGGCGAGCTCAGCCGCGGGGCGCCGGGAGAAGGTGCTGCGGGTGATGGATGCGCTGGGACGGGCCTAGGGGGCTTGTGAGGAAGAAAGAACCACTCAGGCAGCGAACTGAAGACGGATCGAAAGCTCGTGCGACCCCGCGCCCAGAAATCTGCCAATGGAGAGGCCCGAACCCACCCACAGTGGCTGCGGCCCGGGGCGGGGCCTGGCGAGAGAGGGCGGGGCCGGGCCGTGAGATTTTAGGGCGGGGCCGGGCCAGAGAGGGCGGTACCAGTGCTGGCCACGCCCCGGGTGCGTGCAGACGCCACGGCGGCGAACACCGGAAGCGGAGGTGGCGCACGCCGTTGCCGGGCAACGGCGGCGCGGGCTTGAGGGGACGGCTGGTGGCAGGTTTCGCCCGGCTTCACCCCGCCGGGCCCAAGCGAGACGGCGACGAAGGTGCGTGCGGGCCCTGGGTCCAGGACGCGTGGGGACCCTTGCGAGCCGCGGGCTGGGTGCTCAGCCGGCCACCTCGGACCCTGTCCATACTCGGCGGTCCAGGGGTGCCCTGCGGGCCGCGTGCGAGAGGGACTCTCTGGAGACCCCGGGGCGCCGCACCCCTCCTTCCCACTCGGGCCTCCAGTGGGAGCTCGGCTCCCGCTCCTCTGGTCAGCGTGGGGCTCCCAGGCCCGCTTGACACTCTCTCCAGAGAAGGAGCCCCGCCTTGGGCCGCTCGTCGCACACCTGCCGTGGATCCGGGACGCGCCCCTGTGTCGGACTCCGCGCTGGCGCGCGTAGGAGGAAGCCAGGACTCCCGGGCGACCGGGCCGTGCTTGTGACTAGTGTCACCTCGACAGCAGCACGTGGGAACTCTCCACCATCAGCCACTGGGCATCCCGGGGCACTCCTGCGCGTCCCAGGCCCTATCCAGGGCAGGGGAAGGTTGGGCGGCCAGCACTGTGGTGTGCGTGTCTCAAGAGCAGCCGCCCATCGGGCCTCTGCTGGCCTGGCGGCTCCAAGATGCAAGACCGGCAGGAGCTGGAGGAAGAGCCTTTGAGTGACTTCCAGACGGAAGCAGCCAAGGCTTCCCTCCGAGTGGCACCTGAGGGGCTGAGTGATGACACTTTGGAATGGATACGGATCTCCCCTGACCTTCTGTCGGATGGGAAAGCTAGCAACTCCCTGCCCCGTGAGGGTGGTTCCACCTGCACCACCCGGTGTCCTGACCCTGGGGAACACAGCAGCACTTGGGGGGAGTTTGAAGGCTTTCGGGAATTTTCAGCTAAGTCCGGACAATTCTCGCAGTCGCTGGAACTCCTGGAGGGACCCACGGAACTCCAGCCACCGAGCACCACTTCTACCCCAAAGGAGTGCAGTTCTCACCAACTGTGCCAGGGTGGACCTTGGGTGACAGGAACTGCTGCTATCCCACCTTCTGAGGTATTTCTACAGCGCTGTGGTCACCATGTTGAGTGGGACGTGTGTACACACCAAGAGACCTGCAACCCTGACTGCTGTGGTGTGCTGGCCAGGGAGTGGCTGACAGCCTTGGAGGATATGCTTTTCTCCTGGCCTTCATCCCTGGCCATGTGGTTGGCAGTCCCATCCTGAGGCCAGGAAAGGAATGAGTTGGCAGAGGAGGCTGCAGAAATGGGTCATGCCAAGGCCAGGTGGGGGCCACCTGAGCTGGATCCCTCTCTCTGACCATTCCTCCCCCGGCCTGTCCACTCCCCATTGGCAGGCTGCACAGGCCCCAGGTCAGGGCATGTAGGGAGGACCTTTATGTCTGAATTCTGAATCTGCAGAGTTCAAAAGTCTCAGAGATTCTAAAATCACATGATCACATTTCAACTTGTTGTTATGAATTGGGTGATGCCCGATCTGACCTGTCCAGGAGCCCTGGTCCCAGCCCTCAGCCCCTTGCCCCCTGCTCTCTTTGAGAGCTGACTGTCACGTGTTTACTGCTGGTGACGCCTCTGATCCTTCTTTTTTCCTGTCTTCTTTCTCCTTCCATTGTCTGCTTTCTCTGCCACTTCTTCCCAAATGATTCATCCCGAACATCATCATGAGAGATAAGAAGTAAAACCAGGCCGGGCGCGGTGGCTCAAGCCTGTAATCCCAGCACTTTGGGAGGCCAAGGCGGGTGGATCACGAGGTCAAGAGATCGAGACCATCCTGGTCAACATGGTGAAACCCCGTCTCTACTAAAAATACAAAAAAGTAGCTGGGCATGGTGGCGCGTGCCTGTAATCCCAGCTACTCAGGAGGCTGAGGCAGGAGAATTGCCTGAACCCAGGAGGCGGAGGTTGCGGTGAGCCGAGATCGCGCCATTGCACACTCCAGCCTGGGTAACAAGAGCGAAACTCCATCTCAAAAAAAAAAAAAAAGAAGTAAAACCAGAGGAAGGAAATAAAGATATTGCGGTTCTCAGGACTGGATTGTTTTCTAAACCGGTCAGTTTCCCTGGACCCTGACAAGATCCACTCTAATAGAGTAAGGTCTGCTGTCATGCTTGTTTTGAACACAGGATTTGTTTTCCAGCATGATTGACATATCAGGGAACAATTTGAGCACAGTTGAAATTTCACAAGAAAGAGTAGGTGAATGCAGAAAACTGCCCCCTGCTGAGCTGAGGCACACTGGAATACATGAGAGTCGCATACGCACACCCTCAAACAGCTATCAGCGCCCCAGTGTAGCACACCTATCCACACCTGGTGTTAGGACCTCGCCCAGTTCAGACCGCCCTCCTCCCGCCTGTTCACGGTAACTCAGCCCGCGAGCCTTTGCCTTTTCCAAGGTACAGTGCTGTGCTTATTGTAGTATATATAATTTCTTCACCAAACATGGAAAACAGTGCTAACATTATTGGGTAGCCATCTTTTTTCATGTGTCACTGACAAAGTTTTGATGTTTTGCCCTAACCTCACTTTTCCCTTGAGCCCTCTGGTTTTGTGTGATTTTGCTAATGTGATTTTTAGGAATGACTATGTCAAGTGATAGTAACGCTAATGGTATGATCAATTACAGATTTCATGGGTATCATAATTATTTCTTTGGAATAACGTAACATGATGTGTCTTTCTCCTAACTTTAGTATGCTTTTGTTTTTTTCTTTTCAGCCCATTCTCAGCTATGAGAACATTTTAAAGTGTGCTTTTCAAGAAATAACAGTTCAGCAGGCAGCTGAAGACATTTCCACCCTAGACCATTTTCTAGAAATAAGCAGTGAAGAAAAGCCTGGCCATGAATGTGTGCATAAATTGTGGTAATGAACTTAAGAAATATTTCATGCAGCAACCCCATTTTTACTTTTGTTTGATAAAAGTAGATGTGTGAGGCTTTGTTTTTGCCTTTCTAGGGCCATGTCTTCTGAAGGCCCTGCCATCTATGGGTCACAGGGGTCCTATTGGGAGAGGGCAGCAGGATTGATGCGCCAGCTGTGGCCCTCCACTCCAAGCCCTGTTCATCCCCTCCCACACCAGGTCACCTGGAGCAGCTGGACCCGAGCCCTGCTCCCCCTGGGTCTCAGTGCCAGTGCTGGTGGAAGGCTGGGGGACTCACACTCAGTGTGAGCGGCTGGTGGGCCTGGGCAGTGGGTACAGGGGCCTCCTGGGGAACATGACTGAGTGGGCACTGGCTGCCTCATGGTCCTCAGCCACAGAGTTCTAGAAAATACTCCACACTCTGGAGCCCCATTCTCAGCCCCAGGCCCAGCCCCATGGGTGTGCTCCCAGTGCTGGCTGCAGGGCTGTGGGCTCCTAGGGGAAGTCACACATGCAGTCGTTTGCAGATGGCCATTTTCTAGGGACACACTTTCAACTGAACGTTGAGAAAGAAACAGTGCTCTGTGGATTATGCAGCAGTGGTTGAGAAGCTCGGGAGAAGTTGGCCCAAAGCCCCAGAGGGAGGAGGGAAGTGAAGGCTGGAGTGAGTTGGCTTCCCTGTTTCTCGGTGTGGTCTGTGGAGTGGGTTTCCCAGCAGCCAGGGGAGAGCAAGGTTGGTCTGCTGATTTGTGTGTCTCTGAGCAGGCCTGGACTTTCAGAAGACTCTACAGACAGGCCGTTCTGGGCTCTAGCCCTGGCCCACTGTGGCCTCTACTGGGGTCCATCCCAGCACCTGCTCCAGAGTACACTCCACAGGGGCCTGAAGACAGGCCTGGAGCCCAGAAGGCTGCAGCCAGCATTGCCCAGATGACCAGTGTGCACTCTGTGTGTGGTGCTTCTGCAAAGCATGATCCTGGAGAAAAACTGCCAAAAATGTCCCAGCAAGCTGGTGGTGCGGGAGGTCACCGTGCTGGCAGTACTGACACCTCTGTCCGCAGCAGCACTACTCGTGGACCCAGAGGAATGGGGGTCCTGGGTGTCAGGACCTGGCAGGGCTGTACACTCATGGGACAGAAGGCTGGCTGGCACGTTGCGGGTGGAATAGAGCATGGTTTGTGTGTTCTGAACATTGGCATATTTTGAAAATGGTTTGGCATTTAGCACATCTGGCTTTCTTCTGTAGTTATCTGGAGTGCAGTGGCGTGATCTCAGCTTACTGGAACCTCTTCCTCCTGGGCTCAAGTGATCCTCCTGCCTCAGCCTCCCAAGAACTGGGACTACAGGCACATACCACCACACCCAGCTAATTTTTGTATTTTTTTGTAGAGACAGGGTTTTGCTATGTTGCTCAGGCTGGTCTCGAACTCCCGAGTGCAAGTGATTTGCCCTCCTCAGTCTCCCAAAGTGCTGGGTGGTGAACCACCACACCTGGCCTTGCAGTCAATTTCCCTTTTCTGCTAGCACGTGAACTGCTTACAGGAGACTCGTCTCAGTCCCCCACAGCACATAGCAGTGATGTGTGACACGTAGTAGACAGTCTCCCATTCGTTTGTGAGCATCTGTTTTGTACTCAGCACAGTTCTAAGCACTTGAGTGAACAAAACCAGCAAAATACCTGGCCCCATGAAGCGTCTGCTCCTTGGAGGAGACAGTAAGGACACTGCCAGGGCAGGTGGTGTGAGGCGCAGAGAGGGCCTGGGAGGGGGGTTGGGGTGCTGCAGGACGGCACGTGCTGTTTGAATAAAAGTGTGAATGGGTCAATAAATGAGACAGCTCAGGGCTCCTGCAGGGAACGCTCTTTTTAGGGTTCTTAACAGCCATGTGCCTCTTGGCTCTTGTGAGTCTCAGCTTAGGGGTCAAGGCCAGGTGCCTGCTGTGTGCCTTGGGCAGTGCTGCAGTGACCTCATCAGAAGGCCTTCAAGGTCACCTTTTAACAGTTGCATCTATTTTCCAGTAATGAATCTAGGAAACTCTGGAGAGTCCTTCAGAACACATACGCGTCTGCTTCTCAGTGCCTCTGGAGCGAATCTCATTGCCAGGAAAATTTTTTTCTCATTCTCGGGATAGATGCCATGCAGAAGGTAGGTGGTTTGGGCTGAGACAGGGCTCCTGGGAGTGTGATTGGACTTCACTGTGGCCAGTGGCCCTTGGCTGCTTCCAAGGGTAGAAGTGTGGGGTCACCTGGACATAGGTGGGTTAAAGCCACTAGGTGGCCCCATAAATGTGTCAGGGCCATTGGATAAATCCCTAATGCTTGAGGCAGGAGCCAGCAAAGCCTAGAGCAGGAGGCAGGGAAATGCTCTGCAAGGAACCAGTCTGAGCCTGCAGCAGACAACAAACACAGAGAGCCACGCATCAGTTCACACACATGGCTGTGCACACGCTGCCACACGCATACACCGCCACACACCACCACACGCACACCGCAACACGCACACTGCAGCCCACACACTGCAGCTCCCACACACCACCACACACATGCTGCAGCTCACACACCGTCACACGCACACACTGCCACACACGCAGCCCACACACACCGCCACACACACACTACAGCCCACATACCGCCACACACACACTGCAGCCCACACACACGCTGCAGCCGACACACACCGCCACACACACACTGCAGCCGACACACTGCCACACGCGTACACTACAGCCCACACACTGCCACACACACACTGCAGCCCACACACATGCTGCAGCCGACACCGCCACACACACACTGCAGCCGACACACTGCCACACACGTACACTACAGCCCACACACCGCCACACACACACTGCCGCACGCACACACTACAGCCCACACACCGCCACACACACACTGCAGCCCACACACTGCCACACGCATACACTACAGCCCACACACCGCCACACACACTGCAGCCCACACACACCGCCACACACACACTGCAGTCCACACACTGCCACACACACAGCACCATACACACACTGCAGCCCACACACACGCTGCAGCCCACATACACCGCCACACACACACTGCAGCTCACACACACCGCCACACACATGCTGCAGCTCACACACCATCGCACGCACACACTGCCACACACACGCAGCCCACACACACCGCCACACACACACTGCAGCCCACACACTGCCGCACGCACACACTACAGCCCGCACACTGCCACACACACACTGCAGCCCACACACACGCTGCAGCGCACACACACCACTGCGTGTGCACATGCCGCCATATGCATACTGCTGCATGCACATCACTGCCATGCGTGCACACCGTCGCACATGCACACACTGCCGTGTGTGCATACACCACTGCCATGCACACACTGCTGTGAGCACCCACCGCAATGCACACACTGCTGCGCACACACCGCCATGCACACACACACCGCCACACGCACAGCACTGCCACGCACACACTGCCACGCACACGCTCAAGCTCCTGAGCTGTCACAGAAAACGTCAGTCATAGGGAGGGCCACCTTTCAGCGATCTAGATGGCAAGGATCTTTCTTCATTCTTAAACCTTATGGAAATTTTCAAACATGAAAAACTCAGACTCAGAAAGGACTGGCCAGGCAGGCAGATTGGTCCTGGTGAAGATGGGCATGAAAATGGTTGCCCTGGCGGCCCATGGGCTGCACACTGGGCTGGACAGGAAGGAAGCGAGGGCGGAAAGGAAGAGGTTCCCAGTGAGGTCAGCCCTGGCTGTGTCATTGTGCGAAGAAAACAGAACCAGGAGGCTAGGGCATAGGGGAAGCCTCCTGAATAGGAGGCTTAGAGGTGGGATAGCTCCGTGTGGCAGCAGCCTGAAGGGTGTGTCCTGAAAGTGGCTGTGAAGACATTCTGTTGAGCAGTTTGAGGGGCATGAGGTCCTGGAGGGAGGGAGGCCCGTGAGCCGGGGATGGGCAGTAAGTGGCAGGGCCATGCAGGGGAAGCTGGCCGGCCTGACCTTCAGCGGGGCCTGAGAGAAGTTTGCCATTGTAGAATGAAGTGAGTAGAGGGCTCAGGTTGAAAAGCAACAGGAGACAAAGGGTGGCTGGCTGACGGGTCTGTCTCCTTAGGACCTTTCTGGAGGCCAGGGCCACATCATGGACGATTCTGACCTCAAAGAGCCTGAAGGACTCCTGACTGTCAGCAGCTTCCGCCTCCACCATTGCAAAGCCCTGATCCAGACCAAGGTGAGTGGCCGCCGAGGAGAGGCCAGGGGACTGCGCTGGCTGTGCCCATACAGGTGCCACCCTTCGCTTTTTCTGTAAGTCAGTTGCAGGTTTTCTTCCTTTAAACCTTGTGGACTTAAAGAAAACAAACATTTCTACTATTTAGGGCAGACAAGCAAAGTGTGAACCCCACTGCAGCGTGCCCAGGAATATCAGTATGTCATCCACAAAGACTCTTAGGCCAGAGGACCCAGGAGAACTACCAGGAGAAGCCAGCCAGGCAGAGAAGAGAGCTGCAGGGAAGCTGAGCCCGCCGTGTGGGTGACAAGGCTGGAAGGATGGGGCAGGGCCAGCTTGAGACTGTTGGGACAGGACATTGAGTCCGCCTGGCAGCTGTCGTGAACAGATCTGACTGTGGCGGCTTCAGCTGTGGGCCATGTACCTTCCACAGGATCTGTCGGCAGCTCTTCTCTCAGGAGCTCAGGTTCCTGCTGCAGAGTCCCTTCACATTGTCACAGCAGGGCTCAAGGCGGGAAGAGGGGATGGGCAGAGAGGGGTCTTCTTCCTGTAGCCTCTCTTATCAGGGGGAAGAAGGGCTTTATTCGGAGACCACGTATTGCAGGAGGGGCGAGTTGGCCAGGCCTCGCTCAGCTGGTTTCCTGCTCACCTGGAGACCCAGGACCCTAGAGCAGTCAGGGCTCATTGTGTGCACCCAGGAGATGGTGAGAGGGGCGTATGGGTGGCCATCAGCATGAAGAGTGACATGCAGGGAGGCACAGGGGTGAAGTACTGCCCTGTGGCCTGGCAGGAGGGGACAAGGTGAGCTAGGACAGCAGGAAGGTTGCATAGCACAGGAGGTGGCCAGGTCAGCTTCCGGGCAAGAATTTGGCATGATTGTGGCACAGCTGACGTGAGGTGGTGACCTGGATGGTCAGCACACAGGTGACAAGTGCCATGGGGCACACAGGAGAGGGCCTTCATCATCCATTTTCACTGGCTGTCTATCTTTTTGCAAAACAGCCCAGCACAGGAGGGTTGTCCTAGAGCAGCGGGCCCAGAAGAGATGCTTGTGGCTGTGTGGCTGACAACAGCCAATGCCAGGGTCGGCGTCCAGCCACAGCTCTGTGGGGAAGCCTGTGGTGTAGTCCATGAGTGGACACTGCAGGCTGTGAGTGTGCAGGGCAGTGGCAGCCGCCACCAAGGAGTGCCAGACACATAGGACAAGGGCCAGAGACCCCGCCTAAGATGTGGGCCCCCACTGTTGTAGGGGCTGGCTCCAGGCTCAAGCCACAGGCCCCATGGTGAGGCTGCCATTCCACGAGGTTCCTAAGAGGAGAACCAAGGAGAGGACACTGAGGGGCCGAGAGGCAGGGACGCCGAGGCAAATGCCCAAGCTCATGTTTCTGGTTGCTGGGGGTGCGCGTGCCTGACTGCTGTCCTCTCCTCTCAGCTCTCGGGGCCGCCTGGCAGCAGGCAGGGGAGCCTGACGGCCTGCAGCCGCTTCCTGAAGACCCCCTCCTGCAGAGGTGGGCAGCACTTCACTCTTCCACGGAAAAAGATGTTCACGCCACGCAACCTAAAACTGACATTCTTTAATAGCGATATTTGCTAAAATCAGGAGTACTTTATACCTTTATGAGGGATTTTTCATTTTCTTCCTGGCTGGGTTCGATGCTGGAAACCAGAACTGTCTGTGGAGCGGTTTTCCAGATCCCAGGCCCATTTCCCGGAATCTGTCCAACGGGACCTGTCCTGTGCTCTGGGCCCGTCTCAGGTCTCACCGAGAGACAGAGGGTGTGTCCTTGGCAGAGCCAGTCCTCGTGGTAGGCAGAGGCTTCTGGGCACAATGGCAGGCTGCCAGCACCCAGGGGACACCCAGGGGTCCCCTACCCCATGTGAATGCTGCTGGCAGCTGCTGGGGGATGCCTAGGGATGGACCCTGGGCATGGCTTCTGGGCTGCTTAGCCCAGGGGGAACAACTCATGGTCAAAGGGGAAGGCGCTGAAATGGTACCAGAGGGACAGCTGAGAGGCCGAGCACGGTGACTCACGCCTGTAATCCCAGCACTTTGGAAGGCCATGGTGGGCAGATCACCTAAGGTCAGGAGTTTGAAACCAGCCTGACCAACATGGAGAAACCCCATCTCTACTAAAAATACAAAATTAGCTGGACATGGTGACGCATGCCTGTAGGCCCAGCTACTTGGGAGGCTAAGAGAATCACTGGAACCTGGGAGGCAGATATTGCGGTAAGCCGAGATCGAGCCACTGTACTCCAGCCTGGGCAACAGAGCAAAACCCCATCTCAAAAAAAAAAAGAGTGCTCAGAAACCCTTCTGTCTGTCCCACTCTGCCGTGCCCCTGGCTGCTGGGCATGCAGCTGTGCTGTCTCCTCAGTGCCTCGAAGGCCCCTCGCTCACTGCCTGTGCCCCGCCCCTGCCCAGCAGCCTCAGGACAGGCCTCTCTCCCTCACGGCTATGGACAGGAGGTCACACCACTGGCCTGAGAAAGCTTCTAGTGGGCCCATGGCTTTCCCTCATTCTCTGCCAAGGAAAACCATTCTCTTCAAAGGGCAGAGCCAAGAAATCAGGCCTGACTTTTGCACAATTTTATTAAATAAAACGGCCTAGATAAGCCTGTTCTCACTGGTTCATCGACTGGGGGGACTGATACTTGAAATCCCGTCCCCAGGAGAGGACTGAAGTCTAAGCAAGTGGCCACCCTGGCTGTCTCTGTTCCAGCCAAGGCCACTTGCAGGACCGTAGCCTCCATGTCGCCGTAGTTATCAGTGGGATGTGTGCAGTGATGGGCAGGTGTTTCCATCAGGAGGGGAGGAGGAAGTGATGTCCCTGCATGCACCCTGGCCTCAGCCACCCAGCTGTGCAGCCAGAGGCTTTGAGGTATATGATGAGGATAGTTCCTTTTTGTTTGTTTTTGACGTCACATGTTTTGGAAAGCTGCCTTAATTTTTTTTGCATTTTCAGCCAGCTAAAAGTGGGAATTTAGAGACTGTTTTTGTAACATGCAGCTTCTTTCAAAGGCACCGTCTTTTGGAACCAGCAAGACCCTCCAGGAGGTGCCCTAGCTTCCTAGCCTTTAGAAGTTAGACTTTAGGCCAGAAGCGGTGGCTCACGCCTGTGTTCCCAGCACTTTGGGAGGCCGAAGCGGGTGGATCACAAGGTCAGGAGTTCAAGATCAGCCTGGACAATATGGTGAAGCCTCACCTCTACTAAAAATACAAAAGTTAGCCAGGTGTGGTGGCGGGCACCTGTAGTCCCAGCTACTCAGGAGGCTGAGACAGGAGAATTGCTTGAACCTGTGAGGTGGAGGTTGTGGTGAGCCAAGATCACGCCATTGCACTCCAGAGCAAAACTCTGTCTCAAAAAAAAAAGATTTTAACAAGCCAAGATATTCCATCCTGCACCTTTCATTCCAAGATTCAGGTTTAGACTATGTTATGGCATCACCGTGTCACCCATGGTGGCTCTTGCTCCTCACCTGGCTGGACGTGGGTGACCCACAGACCTCAGAAGGCCAAGACTCTGTCCTGACCTCCCTGTGGCCCTCACAGGAACCTCAGAGGCAGCAGGTTCCAACCCTGACTTCTGTCCCACCCAGCAGAGAAGAGAGGCCCTGCTGCTCTCATCCCCAGTGGGCAGTGAGAGGAAGGAGGACCCCACAGAGTCAGGTAAGGAGGGACCAGGCGAGGTGCATGCAAACCGCTTGCCCACAGCCGCCAAGCCCCCAGGATCTGGAGGTCTCCTGCGACAGACACATCCAGAGCTCCCTGGCCTCCCTCAGGACCACACTGAATGCTTGGGAAGAGTGTCAAAAGCTGGGACTGGGGGCAGGGAGCTGCGGACACCACCCGGGAACGCCCTCTCACAGACGTGCTGGGATTTTTGTTCCCGAAGTCTGGAGCCCCACCAGGGGCTCTGGGATTGTGGGCAGGAGACAAGCCCCCGAAGCTGAAGAAGAGGAGCAGGGCCACAAGAGCCCCCGGGCACCAGGCAAGGCGCCGGAATGGAGGGCAAAGGAAGCCTCCAGTGACTGGAAGGATGGTGGTCTGGCTGAGGAAGGGAGAAATCCTGCAGCCTCCGAAGCTGGTAGCTTGGCGCGACACACAGGCTGATGTCCAGAATCACCTCAGACTTCCGGCCCCAGAATCGCCGCGCTCAGACCTCAGGCACGTCCAGAACCACCGCGCTCAGACCTTCAGGCCCCACACAAGCACGTGCCCCGATGCCACCCTCAGGACGTCTGAGGCCTTCACCACAGCTGCAGGGACGTCCAGAGCCAGCTCAGCTATGGGGAGCAACAGTTCCATGCCCGCTCTGGCAACGTGGCAGCAGAAGACCCGTGTCCCCCTCTGGAAATAAACGCTGTTTTCTTCAGCCTCTACTGTTCTGTTACATGAAATGTCGAGCCTACAATGAGACATTACAGGACACATGAAAAGGCAAGAAAACGTGAGGCACAGTGAGCAGCGGAAGCGGAGACAGCCCGGTGGTCAAACTATACGTCAAGGGCTGCGAGAGAACTCCGGGGAGGTGGGGAGGCCCGTGGAAACGGCAGGTGGCATCCGTGAAGAGACGTCCAGCACAAACATGGAAACTTCAGAAAAGAACAAAAGGAAGAGCTAAACATGAAGACGATGGTATATAAATGAGTGCTCTTTAGACAGGCTTAGCAGCAGACTGGACCCCACAGAGGAACGGGTCAGTTTTCTGGAAGACTGGTCACTCAGGAAGATCCAAACACAGCAGGGAGGGCAAACGACAGAGGGCTGAGGGCTGTGGGGCAAAGGCAGTGGCCTGATTTGGGTGTGACTGGAGTCCCAGATCAGGAATAGGAGACAGAATGAAGGAAAAATATTTCAAAATTGAATCACTAATAACTTTTTACAGATCCAAGAATCTGTAACTGCCAGCAGGTGCCGTATAGAGAAAACCTGAACACATCCTCCATTCCTAAAGGCAGCTCGGGTGGAAACAGGAGATTCGTATAGAGAAGCAATAATATGAACAATGCCTCACTTCCCATCAGAAGGCCACAGACCCACAGCTGCTGTGCCAAGGGAAAAGGAAGGCCGACCTAGTTCACATACGTTGAAATATTCTTCAGGCCGGGCGTGGTGGCTCACGCCTCTAATCCCAGCACTTCGGGAGGCTGAGGTGGGTGGGTCACCTGAGGTCAGGAGTTTGAGACCATCCTGGCCAACATGGAGAATCCCCATCTGTACTAAAAATAGAAAAATTAGCTGGGTGTGGTGGCGGGCACCTGTAATCCCAGCTACTCAAGAGGCTGAGGCTGGAGAATCACTTGAACCTGGAAGGGGAAGGTTGCAGTGAGCCGAGATCACACTACTGCCCTCCAGCCTGGGAGACAGAGTGAGACTCCATCTGAAAAAAGAAAAAGAAATACTCTTTTAAAGTGAAGGCATTATCAACCAGGATACAGAAACCACATCAGTTATCTGAAGAAAATATATAAAGCCGTTTCACCCACCTGGGCCTCAGGTGGCCACTCTGTCCTGGTCCCATGGGTGTGGCAAAGGCCCTTCCTCCCACAGATGTCAGGCCTGTGTCATGCTGGCAGCTTTCCTCTGCCTGTTCCTGCTTTCTGTCCTTCACAAGTCTTTCCCCAAATAAATTTCTTGAACGTGTAAATCTATCCTGGCCTTTGATTCCCAGAGGCCCTGAAGGAACATGACGGTCACCTGACCCACGTGACGCTGCAGAGCGCTCATTCTTTCTAGTGGATGTGGAGCTCTCTCCAAGCAGATCAGATGCTAAGCTGTCAACCACATCAGACGCCAGGGACATGGCCTTCAGAGGCTTTAGCCATCATGCAAAACATCTGGCCACCCTGAAGCCTCTGTGCTGGAGAAACGCCTGGAGCAGTCCCAGAGAGATGGTGACAGATGTCCAAGGACCCAGCTGCTGGAGTCTTCCATCTGGCCACCCTGAAGCCTCTGTGCTGGAGAAACGCCTGGAGCAGTCCCAGAAAGATGGTGACAGATGTCCAAGGACCCAGCTGTTGGAGTCTTCTGGCCAGCAGGCCAGTCCTGTGAGGGAGGAAGCCTTCAGGGTGGGATGCGTCCAGCTGCAGCCGCTGCCTGACGGCAATGGCCTGACAGATCCCAGCAAGAGCCTGAGCCCAGCCAGCCGCTGGTGTGTGATCATGGTGGTAACAGATGGAGGGTGCTGCGTGCTGTGAAGCTAGTGATGGTGGTTACATGGCCAGAGGTCAGTGGAACAGCACATGTCCAGATCGCTGGAAACGTAGTATGTGAAACTGAATAATGAAAGTGCACTTACCAAAATTTGAGTGAAAGCAGTGCTTAGAAGGAAATTTATAGCTTTAAATCTTTATATTAGAAAATAAGAAAAGTATGAAACCACCCAAGATTTCATGTTAATATACAAGAAAAAGAGCAAATTAAACCAAAAGTAAGTAGAAAGAGGGAAATAAAACTGAGAGCTGACATCAACAAAATGGAAAATGGCAGAACACGAGGAAAAAGGGGTGGTCCTAAACGAAGACATGAGTGAACTGCTGTGTGATGTGTGGCTCTCCCATGAATCCTGATTCAAACAGACCAGACGTGGAGACAACTTAAGTAGCATACAGCGAGGAAAAGTAGATGGCCTCTGCTTAGCAGAGGAAGCCAGCAACAGAGCCAGGAGACAGCCGCGGAAATCGGAGAAAATATTTGGAAACCATGTATCTGAGAAGGGGTTAATATCCAAAATACATAAGGAACTCAAACAACTCAACAGGAAAAAAAAAAAAAAAACGGATAACCTGATTGAAAAAATAGAAAGGACCTGAACAGAGCCTCACTCTGTCGCTCAGGCTGGAGTGTGGCAGTGGTACCCTCTTGGCTCACCACAACCTCCGCCTCCTGAGTTCAAGTGATTCTCCTGCCTCAGCCTCCCCAGTAGCTGGGACTACAGGCACGTGCTACAGTGCCCAGCTAATTTTCGTATCTTTAGTAGAGACGGGGTTTCACCATGTAGGCCAGGGTGGTCTCGAACTCCTGACCTCAGGTGACCCGCCCGCCTCGGCCTCCCAAAGTGCTGGGATTACAGGCGTGAGCAACTGCGCCCCACCGAGCAGACATTTAAAAACAACCCACATACAGATGGCCAACAGCCATATGAAACTAATGCTCCATCAGTAATCATCAGGAAAATGCAGATAGATCAAGACTGCAGTGAGCTATCCCTCACACCTGTTAGGATGGCCATTTAAACAGATGAGATGCTGGCGAGGGTGTGAGGGAACGGAATGCTTGTGCACTGTGGGTGGGAGTGTCAAGTAGTACCACCATTACAGAAAACAGTCCAGAGGTGCCTGAAAAGTTAAAAATAGAACTACCATATAATCCAGGATTCCCACTACTGGGTATTTATCCAAAGGAAGTCAGTACGTCGAAGAGGTATCTGCAGCCCAGTGTTTATTGCAGCCCTAGTCACCACAGCCAAGCTGTGGAACCAACCTAGGTGTCCAGCAACAGACGAATGGATGAAGAAAATGTGACACATGTGCACAATGGGATACTATTCCGCTATTAAAAAAAAAAAAAAAAAAAGATGAAATCCTGTCATTACAACAATAGAGGAACCTGAAGCATTTATGCTAAGTGAAATAAGCTGGGCACAGAAGGACAAATCCCACATGATCTCACTCATACGTGGACCCTAAAAAGTCAAAATGCCAGGCATGGTGGCCCAGGCCTGTAATCTCAGCACTTTGGGAGGAGGCCAAGGCAAGAGGATCTCTTGAGTCCAGGAGTTTGAGAGCAGCCTGGGCAACAGAGTGATACTTCATCTCTGCAAAAATATAAAATAAAATGAGTCAGGTGTGGTGGTGCACACCTATAGTCTCAGCTACACAGGAGGCTGAGGTGGGAGGATTGCTTGAGCCCAAGAGGTTGAGGCTGCAGTGAGCCATGTTTGCCTGCGTGAGAGCAAGACCCTGTCCCAAAAAAGAAAGGTGGCCGGGCACAGTGGCTCATGCCTGTAGTCCCAGCACTTTGGGAGGCTGAGGTCAGGAGTTGAAGACCATCCAGCCTGATGAACATGGTAAACCCCATCTCTACTAAAAACAAAAATTAGCCAGTCCTGGTGGCACGTGCCTGTAATCCCAGCTACTTGGGAGGTTGGGACAGGAGAATTGCTTGAACCTGGGAGGTAGAGGCTGCAGCGAGCTGAGATTCCACCACTGCACTCCAGCCTGGGCACAAGAGTGAAACACTGTCTTTAAAAAAAAAAAAAGCCGGGCGCAGTGGCTCATGCCTATAATCCCAGCACTTTGGGATGCTAAAGCAGGCGGATCACAAGGCCAGGAGTTCCAGGCCAGCCTGGCCAACATGGTGAAACCACATCTCTACTAAAACTACAAAAATTAGCCAGGCATATTAGCACGTGCCTGTAATCCCAGCTGCTCAGGAAGTTGAGGCAAGAGAATCACCTGAACCTGTGAGGCAGAGGTTGCAGTGAGCCAAGATGGTGCCACTGCACTCCAGCCTGGGTGACAAGAGCGAGACTCCATCTCAAATTTTAAAAAGGAAAGGCAAATTCATAGATGCGGAGTAGAGCGGTGACTGCTGGAGGCTGAGGACCTATGGCTGGGGAGATGTTGGTGAAAAGACGCTACACCTCAGCTGGGAGGCCTGAGCTCAGGAGCTCTCTTGTACACGGGGACTGTAGTTAGTCCCAATGGACTGTATTCTTGAAAACCACTAGAAGAGTAGATTTAAGTGTTCTCACCCCAAAAAGTGACAAGTATGTGTGGCAATGCATGCGATTAGCTCTATTTAGCTGTTCCACAATGTACACATATGTCAAAACATGTACATGATAAACATATACAATTTTTGTCAATTAAAAAAAATTTTTTTTTGAGACAGAGTCTCGCTCTGTCACCCAGGCTGGAGTGCAGTGGCACAATCTCGGCTCGCTGCAACCTCCGCCTCCCAGGTTAAAGCGATTCTCAGCTTCCCGAGTAGCTATGACTGCAGGTGTATGCCACCACACCCAGCTAATTTTTATATTTTTAGTAGAGATGGGGTTTCACCATGTTGGCCAGGCTGCTCTCGAACTCCTGACCTCAGGTGATTCGCCCATCTCAGTCTCCCAAAGTGCTGGGATGACAGGCATGAGCCACCATGCCCGGCCAAAAATTAAATTTTTAAAAAGAACAGCAACACACACAACCTGGGCAAACCGCACAACATGTAAAGGCCAGGCCCTGCCGGTGCCCATTCACAAGCAGATCAGGCCCATAAATCCTGGTGGCACGGGGGAGTGGGGGGCACCTCCCTACCCTACCCATAGCAGCTACAGGATGTCTTCCCATGTAAACCGTTCAGGTGGACACTGACAATTCTGGCATGTTCTGGACTCTACTGTATACCTCAATTTTTAAAAGTTAAAAAGGAAATGAAAGGACAGTTTAGGGTGTTGGATGATAGTAAGGGATTCTCCCTAATTTTCCAGTGACAATATAGCATAACCACAAAGCATCTGAGGCAACTCTCAATCAAGTTAGAGGTTTATTTTGCCAGCTCCCAGGAAGAAGAAACACAAAACCACAGGAAAAGTCTGTGATCTGTGCTTTTTCCAAAGAGGATTTGGGGACTTCAGTATTTTTTTTTTGGGGGGAGGTGGGACAGAGTCTTGCCCTGTTGCCAGGCCGAGTGCAGTGGCACAATGTAGACTCACTGCAACCTCCACCTCCTGGGTTCAAGCGATTCTCCTGCCTCAGCCTCCCAAGTAGCTGAGATTGCAGGCACGTGCCACCACGCCCAGCTACTTTTTGGATCTTCAATAGAGACAGGGTTTCACTATGTTGGCCAGGCTACTCTCGAACTCCTGACCTCAGGTTGATCCACCCACCTTGGCCTCCCAAAGTGCTGGGATTACAGGCATGAGCCACCACACCTGGGCAACAGAGGGAGAGTCTGTCTGAAAAAGAAAAGAAAAGAAAGGCCAGGCACAGTGGCTAATGCCTGTAGTCCCAGCACTTTTGGGAGGCCAAGGCAGGCAGATCACCTGAGGTCAGGAGTTTAAGACTAGCCTGGCCAACATGGTGAAACCCTGTCTCTAATAAAAATACAAAAATTAGCTGGGCGTGGTGGTGGGTGCTTGTAATCCCAGCTTCTTGGGAGGCTGATGCAGGAGAATCGCTTGAACCCAGGAGGCAGAGGTTGCGGTGAGCTGAGACTGTTCCAGTGCACTCCAGCCTGGGCAACAGGAGTAAAACTGTCTCAAAAAAAAAAAAAAAAAAAAAAAAAAAAAAAAAAAAGATTTTTAATAAAAGTTTAACCTGGCCGGGCACGGCGGCTCATGCCTGTAGTCCTAGCACTTTGGGAGGCTGAGGCAGGTGAATCAAAAGGTCAGGAGTTCGAGACCAGCCTGGCCAACATGGCAAAACCCATCTCTACTAAAAATAATTAGCCCAGTGTGGTGGCACACACCTGTACTCCCAGCTACTCAGGAGGCTGAGCCAGGAGAATCACTTGTACCCAGGAGGCAGAGGTTGCAGTGAGCTGAGATCACACCACTGCACTCCAGCCTGAGTGCCTTGACTTTTTCAAACAAAAAACTTTAACCTGTTTTTACGGTCAAAATGTCTCAGCACCTGGGATTTGCTTTAATATTCTTTCAGAAACACACACCAAAAAAAGGCTGGGTGTGGTGGCTCACACCTGTAATTCCAGCACTTTGGGAGGCCTAGGCAGGCAGATCACTTGAGGTCAGGGGTTTCACCAGCCTAGCCCACATGGTGAAATCCCGTCTCTACTAAAAATACAAAAATTAGGCGGGCGTGGTGGTTTGCACCTGTAACCCAAGGTACTCGGGAGGTTGAGACAGAATTACTTGAACCCGGGAGGCAAAAGTTACAGTGAGCCAAGATCGCGCCACTGCACTCCATCCTGGGTGATAGACTATGTCTCAAAGAGTAACAACAAAGAGAAACACAAAAAAAGGATGAACAATGGTAATATCTGGTCAGCCCAGGCCCCGTGTCCTGCTTCCCGGCTCTGGGCTCCAGGTGTCTGAACTGCCTGGCTTGGGCCAGCACCTCCATCTCCGGTTGGGAGCAGTGCCTGGCCCTCAGCTTGCATCCAGAAGGCGTAGCACAGGGAACCATGAGGCCATAGCCAAGGGCCAAGTGTTTGGGGGTGGTGGCAGGGGTTGTGGCCTCCTGGGGACCCTCCCAGTCCCCGGTGCCCCTCAGCATCATGCTGGCCAGGCCCATGGGTAAGGAAGAAAACATGTAGCCTAGGCCCCTTGCAGCCACATGCAGTGTGACCACAGCTGAGCAGCACAGCTCTGCAGGAGTGGGGGCCCCACGGCCACAGGGACTGGATCACAAATCAGGATCCTCAGATGGGCTGGGATCTGATCACTTTCCTGGCCCTCGCCCCACCACCCACTCCAGCTGTGCTCAGGTGTCCCCACAGCCGGCAGCCAGGGTGGAGGGAGTATCTTCCCTCCTGTGTCTCACCGTGGGACAGGGCTTGGCCGACTGGGATAGCCAGTCCCTGAAACAGGCTCAGCTGCTGGCCAGGGACAGGAGGCAGAGGCACCACCTCAACTGAGCTCTTGGAGCTGGGCAGCACCCCTCCTTGTTCTCCTGCCCCTCAGTGGGTGGCTGGTCCTACTGGGTGCCTGGGCCCAGTGCAGCTGCCACAGGCCAGGCCACCAGACTAGGCTGGAAGAACAGGGTAAAGATTGCAGAACCCATGGGAGAGTGTCCTGGGACCAGACCTCCAGCTTGAGGGCAGCAAACATCCCACCTGGCCCTTGCCCTGCAGGCTGCCCAACTTCATCAGTGGAGGGGCAGCCCCTCTTGGGGCCCGCACCACAGTGCCCTCTGTTCCCAGGCCTGCTCAGCTCTTTGTAGGGTCCTGGAACGCCCCTTTGTTGACCTCAGTGAGAAATGAACCCACCTCTAATGAAATTCCTGTCTGTCAACGAAATGCAGCCCACAGGCCTGACTGTGCTGCTGTGTCAGCTCAGGTAAGGGGATGCCTTGGCAGACCAGGCAGCCAGGTGGCCAGTTTACTGGGCATGCTGGATTTCTCCACAGCCTGAGATGGAGATGCATGCATGCGGCACAGAGGAGTGCTCATCAGGCAGAGGCTGCATGGTTGCAACAGTCCCGTCCAGGTTGCTTTGTTTTGAATCCTACTGTGGCAGTTTTCAATTCCACTCTGGGCGTCTACCCAACAGAGCCTGTGAACCCCCACCCGCCCCCCGACCCCATGCAACTTGCTAACCTTCAAACATCCATCTAACTACCCCAGTCTGATGGGCTGCAGGATGTGGGGTCAACAAGGCCATGAGGCCTCAGGCCAACCCAGGATTGAGGTACAGTTTATATATTTGGGGCCTTTTCACAAAAAGATGAGGGTGCTGAAAGGTCCCTGAAGGCCCCAGAGGTGGCCGGGAGAGCCCGAGCCTGGTGTCTGCAGGCCGATGAGAACCACAGCACAGTAGCCACGGCCAACAGGGTCCTCAGAGCGCATCATTTTTAGGGCCATTCCCACTCTGTAGGTTTCTCAAACCTCTTGCTCTAGCATTAAACCAAACAGTTACCCAAGAAGCAGGCCTTCACCTGCACCTCCAGTTCATTCAGCTGGTTCTGAGAGCTTCAGGGACAGTCTGTGGAGCTGCTCCCAGCCTACTCTGCAAGGCCCGCCAGCCGCTGCCGGCCTCCTCTGCGCAGTGCAGAGGCTCATTCGGGCCCAGTGCAGGAGGCAAGGGGGCGGATCTGAGAAGCAGGGGCTTATCTCCCAGGAGCCAGGCAGAGTGACGGATGGGCTGACGCAGGGTGTGCCTGCACAGGGCAGCAGCCCCAAGGGCTTAAACTGTCCCCAGCTGCAGTGAGCCGTCTGGTGACATCTCAACCAAAGACTGTACTTGGCAGTTACGTCTTCCCAGATAGGCGCTGGCCGGTCCTGAAAATACTGCAAAGGCTCATCACTGAGGAAGGGATGTTACCCTTGAACCCTCAGGCATCCACACACCACAACTCCCTCCCTCCTTGCCTCCACTACAAGCCCTGAGCTGGCACTGAGGACACAGCCACCTCCACACGGGGCCTGAGACGGAACGGGGGCCTTCCTGAGTAAATGCAGTGACCCAGCACACAGCACTGCCACAAGAAAGCGTGGCTCAGTCACAGTAAAATCACAGTTAAGGATGTGGCTCGCTGGTTGCAGATGGAAACTTCTAGCAACCCAGAAACCAATTGTGAGAGTTCATGAAGAGGGACGTGATCCCACCACCACCTTTAGGTAGACACCAGTGCTACACGAGTGTTGCAGCTCAGACATCCACCCACCCCAGCCCTTCTCCACATGCGCTCCGCTCGCCCGCTCATCTGGCTATGCAGAGACTTCACAGGGCCAGCGCCATGTCGACATTTGTTCCGCAGTTTGCTGCTGAGTTCTGCTTCTGTCACTGCCCTGCCCACTTCACTAAAGAATGAACAACCTGGGAGAAGGTGCCTGGCCAGCTGCGGCCCAGCAGGGATCCAGGCCATGACGACTGTGCTCAGCCCTGTGGAGACGTCCCCACCATGAGGAAATCCTGCTCAGGCATCTGTGGGCAGAGCAGACAGCGTTCTCCAAGGCGCGCTGTCATCCTCGAAAGATCAGTTCCCTGGGAGGAGACTGCCATCTTCACACTGTTCAGCATCTTCAAATGAACATGCATTACCTTTTAACATTGGAAACAAGGCACTTCCAAGGTGGAAGGGGCTCTGAAGCTGTGTGCAAAGCACGCTGCACATGAGGGGAACCCACCCCGCATTGGGGAACAGCCCCATGAAACTATCAACTAAAATGCCCGCTGCCCTCAGGGTTTGGCCAGAAGCAGGCCCAGGGAACAGTACCGAAATTTTAGGTGACTGGAATTTGTATTTCTGCTTCTGAGTAAACATTTTGTATACAACTTATTAAACACTTGGAAAATTTGTTTCCAATTAAAGTGAATTTGTACCTACATATTTTAAAATACCACATACACAGCAGGGTGCAGTGGCTCACGCCTGTAATCCCAGGACTTTGGGAGGCCAAAATGGGTGGATCACCTGAGGTTGGGAGTTCAAGACTAGTCTCACCAACATGCAGAAACCCCGTCTGTACTAAAAACACAGAAATTAGCTGGGTGGTGCTGCATGCCTATACTTGGGAGGCTGAGACAGGAGAATCACTTAAACCTGGGAGGCAAAGATGGTGGTGAGCCAAGATTGTACCACTGCACTCCAGCGTGTTGGACAGAGTGAGACTGTGTCAAAACAAACAAAAAACAAAACAAAACAAAAAAACCACATACACATGGATTGAACCTGTAGAGGAATGGTAGGAAAAACAAATGATTACTCAGCCACTGCGCACCACGTCGGAAACAAGCAGACTTTGCTGGACAGTGTCACAGGTGACCACGGTGCGAGTCCTGGGAGCGAGGCTGACTGGTGCTCACAGAGGCTGCACTGTCGTGGCAGCCCGTCTCTGATCTTCCCGCCTGTCTCCGTGGTCCTTCCACAGATCCAGTCTATTTTTCTGACCAAGCACCCCAGAGTTCTCACAAGTCACGTTCTCTGAGCAGTTTAACTTTGAAGGCTGCCCAAACAGACACAACTAATGCTGAACACGTTTCTAAAAGATAAAAATGCTTTGCAAAAATAAGAGTGCTTTAGGTTTATTGCTATAAAAAACATACGCTTAAAACTAGGGACCAGGAGGATTAACTTTCGACATCAGGGGGCTGTCAGAGGACGTGGACACCCCCAGCCAGGTGCTGAACAAGGTAAAAGGGATTTGTTCCACAACCCTGTGTGGGGGAAATAAAACCCAGCATCCATTTAATGCAGCCAAGTGAAATTGCTTTCCCACTTTACAAAGCACCATTAGATAATACAGCTGAGCTGATCCTGTAGCAAGGTCCCTGGAGGGTTATGCCATGGTCATAACTAACACCACATTCCCGTTTTGTTTGCTGGATAATTTTTTAATAAAGTGAAGTGTACATCACTGCTATTTAAGAATGGCTATATGCACAAAAGAAAACAATCCTTATTGGCTAAAGGGCAAGAAAGTTAGAAAAAGCATGAGAAACAGGAAACACGTGGGGTGAGGCGGGGCAAGAGCGCAAGGTTGCAGGCACCAGCAGCTCACTCCCTGCGGCAGGAGCCGTGACCCTCCAGATCGAGGGGCCATGAATGACACGGATTCAGATTACTTTCATTCTAGACTTCAATCTAACCTTAACCTTTTGCTCCAGCACCAATCTCAGAGAGCAGCACAGGCACTCCTAATTCAGCAGCAACACTATTTCCTTCCCCAGGGCAGGTGCCTGGGCTGCTCCTGATGGGAGCCTCCAGGAACACCATCTGTCAGAAGGCACCAATGAGGGAGCCCTGAGGTCCCTGAAGACCAACTGGTGCCCTAGATCTGCAAACAAGTATCTGACCTTTGCTTTCAATGGCATTTACATATAAATAGACATAAATAAAATCCTCCATAATTTACACTTACGTCTAGGAACATGTGGCTCCCAGATTTTCTAGTGACAACAAAGTGTAGGAGCTGTGTGCGGTTCCTGATCTTCACCCAGGTCTCACTGGCACAGAACAGAATGGAGAAGTATCACGCACACACATTTCAAGTAAAACATGATACATTCACACTGCTGACTCGGACTGTAGTGATGCTCACTGCAAAAAAAAAAATCCCTTATTTAAACCTTAAAACAATGAAACACCAACTGCAATTGTTTAGGCTATAAAAGTTCTAATGTAGCAGCAAAGGATGTTTATAGAAAAAATATACTTTTAAGAAAATAGCTGAAAAAATCTAAACAGATAAAGTATAAAAAGTTTAAAAATATATCTTAAGACAAAATAACACATCAAACTGAATTGTAAAAAATTCACCCATCTAAATTAAAGGAGGGTGACGCAGCTTCGGCTCACCGTCCTCTACAGTGGGGGACACAAAGAGGAACAAGGGACCAGGGCTATGGGGACGTCAGGACTGGCCCAGAGGCGACAAGCCTTCCAGAACAGCCTCTGCCTGGCCCTCCACAGGGGGAAGAGCGAGTGGGACGGGCCTGGGGCTGCAGACCCTGCTGCTGATACGCTGTCCTGGGATTTCTCAGAACAGCAGACAGGCAGCAAGGCTGGGCCGCTGGTGGCAGGCGCACCCTCCGCAGGAGCCAGTGCTCACGTGTCCACGTGTCAAGACACGGCCCCGAGCGCTCAGGGCTCTGGCTCAGGTCTCCACCAGGATCTCCACCACATGGTCCAGCTCGCCCAGGTCGGACTTGCAGCTGGAGCTGGGGCCTGGGGTGGCTGGAGCCAAGCCTTCGAGCCCTTCACAGGGGCCTGGCCTGGCGCTCCCCATCATGCCTGTCAGTACTGTGTCCAGGTCGTAGTAAGGGCTGTCCACGTCTGAGAACAGCTCTTCCATGCAGCCGGGGTTTTTAGTCTCCAGCGTTTCAAATATCTGATCGAGTGACTTGTGAAAGCCGCCTCTGTTTTCTCGAGGGCCATCCAACTCCCAGATGCCGCTCTGTGGGTGCCTTGGCGCCTGTGCTGAGGTGACTGGACAAAGGTCAGAAACCGGGCCCTGTACGTGGCCGTCTCCCAAGCCAGGGACAGGACGTGCCCCCTCCTGCTCCCATGCTGAGCGGCACAGGATCTCCGTGGAGACCAAGCGGTCGAGGGGTGCCCGCCCTGCCGCCTGGGGTGTCACTGCACGCCACGTCCCATCCTGCGTCATCTCCTCCTGGATCTGCCGGACCGTGTTGGCGATGAGGACTGAGCGGCACAGGTTGGGCTCCACAAGCATGTGGCAGAGCTGCAGCTTCACCAGGGACATGTCCAGGAGCGACTGCCGCTGCAGGCTGTAGGAGGACACGGTCTTCAAGCCGGCCAGGGATCCCTCCATGTCTTCCTCGTGGCCAACACACTTCCTCTTCAGCCCTCGCGTAAACATTGCGTCCTGCGGAAACCAAGGAAGACACCACTTAGCACACGGCAGACTCGCTAGCAGGTCAGGCCCCTTGGGTCCCATCTGACTGCCCTGTCCTCGAGGAGCAGCAACTGTGTAACTGGTAGGGAAGTCAGAGCTGAGAGGTGGAGTCCAGTGGGAGACCCCCCCAGATATATGCCATCCTGCCTAATCCAGCCACAGCCATGTTGGAAACGACAAACCTTTCAACTGTACCATAACAGTGTTCTCCAGCAGAAAAGATAAATGAATTAAAAATAGGAGAAATACGTAAGAGAAATATAAGCGTTCAAGAGCTTGGCTAAAAGTCTGTATCAAAAAATCTAATACTGGTGCCTACAAAAAGAAGAGACCCTTTGGTAACGTTGAGATCAATGTGAACGGTGCCAGCCTGCAGAGGGCCGCAGGGCTGGGGCCGGGCCAGGCGCACACACCTACCATTCTGACTTCCCTCAGGATCCTGTCTGGGACAAAGTCATGTCTGCATCTCAGAAGGGACAGTGTCCTCCCTGCTCAATGCTTTCACTAAAAGCCTCTCCAGGTCGCAGGCAGCTGTGCTGGAGCCCACAGGGGCGGGACTGCTGGGCCGTATGCTCTCCCCATGCAGCGAGTGCAGTTTGGCACACAATTCTCCAAGGGACACAGGGTCCTCTGGCCGGGCCCATGCGGCCCTGGGCAGCCCCTTGCTCCTACACCTGCCATGCTGCCTGCCTTGGGGCTCACATCCATTCCTTGGCCCCGCTCCTGCACCAGTTCATTCCTCCCAAGGTGCAGAGGCTCTGCCTGGCCCTCTTCTATTTGACACATCTCAGGGCCAATGCTCTCCACTCCAGGGCTCTGCCTGAACACAAGCCTGCACAACCACGACCTCACAGGCCACCTTCCCTCTCATCCCAACTCCCTTCTCTTCAAAGGAACCAAAACTGGCAGGGAGTGTGTGTTGGGGGGGTCACCACCAGTGTGTTGTGGCAGTCCACGGCTGACCAAGGCAGCCTTTCTCAGCATATGCCTTGGCACGAGTGCTGCTGTTTGAAGATGCAGATTCCAGGACCTCACACCAGACCTGTGCAAGCTCCGAGCTGGCACCTCAGGCTTCGCCTCAGTGGGACGGCTCCCCTCAGATGCACAGCACGGATGCACTAGACAGACACTGGCCATGCCCACTCTTAGAAGTAAAAGTCTGCGCAAACTGTTTTTTTCAACTGATTCTAAATTGGGACATCTCTGGGGCATTAAAGGCAGAGCAGAGAGAAGGGTGGGCTCTGGCTTTTGACAGGTGCCACTCTGAGCCAGTGCCATCTTGTGGGGAGCTGGGAGGATGACAGCTCGCTCAGGGCCACACTGGTGTGCAGTCTGATAGGACATGCATGTCATGCAAAATTAAGTTTCTCTCTTCTCATGCCTGTAATGTAGCAAAATGCTTTTATTTCAAATAATTTGTTATGCACAAATAGGCTTACAATCTTTTGAATATGCAAGCTTTGGAACTTCTTTTTCTCTTAGTCAATCTGATGGCTCCCAGGGTGTGACCAGGGTGTACTAGGTGCTTTTGGAAAGCTGGGGTACGAGAGGTGTGTGCCATCTCTGCTCGGGATCTGGAGACGAAAGATGGGAGGTTTTGCATTGCAGAACAACTAGCTACCAACCATAACCCTCCCCAGGAGCCCCTCTGGAGGCTCCCACCTGCTGGTCCTACCCTTGAATAGACAGAACTGTTCCCCTTGTTCTCTGAATTTCCTTTCAGTGTCATAGATCTCACTGCCTATGCATTTAACATGCCTACATTTTATAAAACTAAGTGACCTCTTGGACATTTATCCCAGAGAAATGAAAACCCAATGCTCATGCAAAAACATGTTCCAGAATGTCCGAAGCGGCTTTATTTGTAGTAATTCCAAACTGGAAACAAGGAAAAAGTCCCCTTCACCTGGGCACGGTGGCACACACTCTGCTCCACCCATGCCTCTAAACCCTACTCTGCAATATAAAGGAATGAACTCCTGACACACAGGACGGATCCTTCCATTATGCTGAGGGGGAAAAGCCAACCTCAGAAGGGTGCTTGCTGTGGGATCCCATTTATGCCACATTGTCATGCTGACCCAGAGCTGGGGTGGCGTGGCGAGAAAAGGACCTACACAGGGAGGTCTCGGGGCGTGAGAGGCCTTCTGCTCCTAGGCTGTGGGGTGGTGCCACTGACGGCACAGCACCAGACACACACACATGCGCCTGCAGCAGCTGTGTGATCACAGGGACCTGGGGCCTGGCTGTGCATCCTACAAGGACGCCAACCCTGGGCAGCAGAGGAAGGGCACGAGGGACCTCCTGAACAATGCTCTGCAACCTCCCCTGGCCCTACAATTCTTTCAAAATTAAAATGAAAAGTAAACTTATGTGACCATAGCTTATTTCCCCAGAGCAGCATGCAAGTGTCCCCACAGATACCCCTCCGGCTGTGCACGACCTCTCACACCTACGCACACCAGCTTCTCAACTAATTGTAAATGAAGGAGTGTTTACCATCAAAATACATTTAAATGTTTCAAGTACTTGTGGTAAATATTCAAGCTCTTTGTGTCAGCCACAAATTTAACTTTTCAGAGGTTTTCATTCCAATTGTTTAAATCACTGGCTTAAAATTGCTAAGTATACTGATAATTAACATAAGACTATGTCAACTACAAAGGGACACCCTACGTTGGGGGAAAAATTAAGTCCCACAGGTTCTTCTGTGGAACTCACTATACCTTTTAGGTTTTTAGTTTCTCTTTCAACCATAGCTCAATCCCAAGCCTGCATAACCACGGATTAATTTAGGGCCCAAACCAAACCCTCTTGAACAGCATGCTTGAAGCCCAAGTTTATAGACAGAAGAACCCCTGGCTGCCTCTCCTGACTCTGGAAACCCAGCAGCACAACCCCTATGTGGGGTCTACAGGAGGTCAGCATGGCTGACCAGGAAAATGAGGGCAACTCACAGAAGGAACAAGAATACCAATGGACAGGCCAAGAAGATTCACAACCACACTAGGAACCAGCTCAAGCAGCTGCCCCAAGCTCCTAGTACCCTACAGGCCCCACTTTCCTTTCCTCTGAGAGTCCTCAGAAATGCCAAGTCATGAGTCCAAACCCACAGACAGATCCTCCGCCCCTTTCTGAAAGCCAGATACGGATCCTAGAAGCCTCCCACTGGGAATCTTATACGGGGATGAATTAAGCTCTTGGCCTGCTGCTGTCAGCAGTCCTGAGGGCAGCACTAGGAATACATGACCACCGGAAATCACCTTAATAACATCTGCTCTGGGCCAGGGAATATACCAACGAAACAACGGTGGAGCTACATCCAAAAAACAGAACTCTCAGCCATGATCTGCAGCAATCAGTCTGAAACCAACCGTTTTCCTACAGTGAGCAGCCAGGAAGCCAGGTTGCTAAGTCGGACTTGCAGGAAGCTGGCTGCTTTCTCTAGGAACAATCCAGGAAGCTAAACAATAATTTCCAGAGCAAGCAGCCCCAAATGGCCAGGACATGATTAGAAACTGCAACCTCTTCAGTGTTTGTCCCTGCTTCCAATTTAGGACTACCAGAGAAAGCCAAACGTGTTCCCCTAAACCCTCTCACAGGAGCCCCACTTTTTTTTTTTGAGACGGCGTCTCACTCTGTCACCCAGGCTGGAGTGAAGTGGCATGATCTCAGCTCACTGCCACCCCTGCCTCCCAAGTTCAAGGGATTCTCTTGCCTCAGCCTTCTGAGTAGCTGGGATTACAAGCATGCACCACCAGGCCCAGTTGACTTTTGTATTTTCAGTAGACAGGGTTTCACCATGTTGGCCAGGCTGGTCTCAAACTCCTGACCCTGGGTGATTCCACTCACCTTGGCCTCCCCAGGTGCGGGGCTTATAGGCCTGAGCCACCACACCCAGGCAGGAGGCCAACTTCTAACTGGCCACCCCAGGCCGCCAGGTCAGCAGTTTCCCTCAGCCATCCTGAGCTACCCTGGTAAAGTTCTCATGTCCCCGCCCCTACCTGCAAGTCTCTGCCAATCACAGGGGACGAGGGCTGCACCCTTGCTAAGGCAAGCTCTGGATAAACAGCCTCTGCCTGTTCTTCCCCTGGTTGCTTATTTCCACAGCTCACTGCAAACAATCTGGAAGAGGATCAAAAACCACAAAACAAATTCTCTCCCAGGATCCTATCCACTCAGAAAAAAACAGTCACCATCTGAGTTCCGCCTTCCCAGCCATTTCTCCCAGCACTTTCCTCTCTGCATACAGAAGGGAGGTTTTACACTACTGCCAATTTTCCCAATCACAAACGATACCAGTTTCTAACTTTAGGTGCTTTGGCATTTCCAGCATTTGGCTTCCTTAGCCTCAATTCTTTAGTTACTAGGGTGAAGCGCACGTACATTTTTAAGGGGCCTGATAAACACTGTCAACCTGCGTTCTAAGAAGGTGGAATGCGCCACTAACTTTCTCATTTACTAATTTCTGCACATTGGCTGGTAAAGCCTCCTCCTGCTTTGCCGAGTATCTGAGCCCCACAGCTAAGCACTTCCTCCCTCCTCCACTGAGCTTCACCTCTCTGTGTTGCTATCCTGTTCCGCAGCTGCTCTTCTGCCAGGACCAAACACCTTGGCCTCCTTGTGTAGGTCCTTTTCTGACCATGCCACCCCTCACCTCTGGGTCAAGCAAGACAATGTGGCATAAATGGGATCCCACAGCAAGCACCCTTCTGGGGTTGGCTTTTCTCCCTCAGCATAATTGTTTTGAGATCCTTGCAAATTGTCTTATGTGTCAAGAGTTCATTCCTTTCTATTGCTGAGTAGGATTTGGAGGCACAGATGAAGCAGTGTGTGTCAACATACCCCAGGTAAAGGGGACTTGTTCCTTGTTTCCAGTTTGGAGTTATTACACACAAAGCTGCTATGCAGATTCTAGAACACGTTTTTGAATGAACATTGGTTTTTCACTTCACTGGGATAACTGCCCAAGAGGTCACTTAGTTTTATAAAATTTAGGTGCACTAAATGCACAGGCAATGAGACCTACAATACTGAAAGGAAATTCAGAGAATGGCAAAACCTTTTCTTTGTCTACTCCACGGTAGGACCAGCAGATGGGAGCCTCCAGAGGGGCTCCTGGGTAGGGGAGCCTCTTAGCCTAGTTTCATCACTGTCAGCTGAAAGCATTCTTTTATTTTTTTGAGACAGAGTCTCACTCTTTTGCCCAGGCTGGAGTACAGTGGTGCTACCTCAGCTCACTGCAAACTCCACCTCCCCGGTTCAAACAGTTCTCCTGCCTCAGCTTCCTGAGTAGCTGGGACTACAGGCACGTGCCACCAAGCCTGGCTAATTTTTGTATTTTTAGTAAAGACAAGGTTTCAACATGTTGGCTAGGCTGGTCTCAAACTCCTGACCTCAAGTGATCCACCCACCTCAGTCTCCCAAAGTGCTGGGATTACAGGTGTGAGCCACCACACGTGGCCACAAGCATTCTTTTAAGACTTAAACAAGCCAGGTGCAGGGGCTCAAGCCTGTAATCCCAGCACTTTAGATGGGAGGCCAAGATGGGCAGATAACAAGGTCAGGAGATCAAGACCATTCTGGCCAACACGGGGAAATCCCATCTCTACTAAAAAAATAAAAAATTAGCGGGGCATGGTAGCACGTGCCTGTAGTCCCAGCTACTTGGGAGGCTGAGGTAAGAGAATCACTTGAACCTCAGAGGCAGAGGCAGAGGCTGCAGTAAGCTGAGATGGTGCCACTGTACTCTAGCAAGACTGCCTCAAAAAAAAAAAAAAAAAAAAAAAAAGGCTTAAACAATGGCCAGGTGTGGTGGCTCTAGCCTGTAATCCCAGCACTTTGGGAGGCCCAGGTGGGAGGATCACCTGAGACCTGAGGTCAGGAGTTTGAGATTAGTCTGACCAATATGGCAAAACCTCACCTCTAAAATACAAAAAATTAGCAGAATGTGTGAGCATAACGCCTATAGTCCCAGCTACTCTGGAAGCTGAGGCAGGAAAATCGCTTGAACCCGGGAGGCAGAGGTTGCAGTGAGCCGAAATCATGCCATTGTACTCCAGCTTGAGCCACAGAGACTCTGTCTCAAAAAAAAAAAAAAAAAAGAAAAAGAAAAAGAAAAAGAAAAAGAAAAAAGAAAAAAAGACTTAAAACAAGTTGAATGCATACAATGTGGTCTATTCTGACAATGGAATGCAACTCAGCAACAAACCTCAATGATTTACGCAACAGGGATGAATTTGAAAACATTATGCTGAATGAAAGCAGCAAGACACACACAAAAATATGTATTGTAGGATTCTACTGATCTGAATCTTCAGCACAAGCCAAGCTAGTCTAAGTTGTGAAAGCACAAAAGGGTCACTACCAGCAGGGTGGGAAATGCTACAAGGGGCCAAAGGGAATCCTCCAGGATGATGGGGATTCTCTCACCCCTTGTAGGACTCGTGTAACCCAGGGACCTGCGTGGATGGACACAAGTCCTACAAGGGGTGAGAGAATCCCCATCACCCTCTACTGCATCACATTCCACACACAGACCCCATTCTGGTGCCATGAGAATGTCCCTGTTCTGTCACTTCAAATCATTCCTGTCAAATGTTCCAAATCTCCAGCAGCTGCTAATTTTGTATTGTACCCAATATTTTAAAATGCTGACAGGTTTATTACTATTAATACAAAAAGGAGTAAAAGCTGAGTTATTTTTTTTACAATCAAGTGACCCCAAAGAGCTTTCACTCAGAAAATGTGTTTAGGGGTGAAAAGGGTAAGACTGGGCTCGGAGAAGCTGGCCCGTGAGGATCACCCTGAATCGCGTTCTATCTGCGTTTGTGACAATGTCAGCAAGAACATGGTCCTGACCAGCCCTGAGGGATGCCTGGGCTCAGCTCCCTGACTCTGTGACTCTGGCCTGAGGCTGCTTAACTCCTTCTAACACAGAATGATGACAGGCCCTACACCAGTGAGGCTGTGAAATCCAGCTTCCTGTTCAACTTTTTTTCTTTTAAAGATGGAGTCTTGCTCAGTCCCCCAGGCTGGAGTGCAGTGATGCATTATCTCAGCTCACTGCAACCACCACCTCCAGGTTCAAGTAATTCTCTTGCCTTAGCCTCTGAGAAGCTAGGATTACAGGCATGTGCCACCACCACACCTGGCTAATTTTTGTATTTTTAGTAGAGACAGAGTTTCATCATGTTGGCCAAAGTAGCATCAAACTCCTGATCTCAGGCAATCCTCCTGCCTCGGCCTCCCAAAGTGCTGGGATTACAGGAGTGAGTCATCGTGCCCGGCCCCACTCAATTCTGAAGGTCTTTCTACACATTTAGTTAAATGTCTAAAACCCCACCAACTCCTCAGGGTGTCAACGAGACAGCCAAGGCTGTCAGGGTTCCCCCTCCGTCAACTCCCAGCACTGTCCTTAGGCTTCTAAACCAAGCACCAACCAGAGAAAACAAAGAGGGCCAGATGGGCTGAGGATATGTCCGACAGGGCAGGTGAACAGCTAATATGCCACTATGTACAGCAACCTAAGCCCACACGGCTAGAGGCCAGGAGCAGCGCCACAGTGCTGCTCAGGCAAGCACAGCACAGCTCAGGGACCAGCCCCTCACTACAGCAGCAGTGGCCACCCCTTCGGGGCTCAGCAATCCCACCAGGCTGACTGAAAATGCAGATTCCCAGAATCTGATCAGTAGGGCTGGGACGGTTGGGGACAGACTCAACTCTGATCTAACCTGTCACCTTCACAGCTGGACCCGCAGCCACTTCGACGTTTCAGGTTTTTAAGCAAACCAACAATTTCAACTTCTATCACACATCAGATAGGCTTTGAAATATTTCATCGGAAAAACAGGGAGGAGCAAGGTCTGCACTCTTCAGAGCTACTGAATGGGGAGCTCCTCCTTCCACTACAGTCTGCTGGAGACTGTTCATGAACAATTACTGATGTTAATTTCAGGTACTTTTGTTTTTCTGAAATGGGGTCTATCGCCCAGGCTGGAGTGCAATGGTGGGATTCCCGCTCACTGCAACCTCCACCTATCGGGTTCAAGCGATACTCCTGCCTCAGCCTCCCGAAAAGCTCGGATTACGATTACAGGCATGCGCCAGCACCCCGGCCAATTTTTGTATTTTCAGTAGACACAGGGTTTCACCATGTTGGGCAGCTGGTATCGAACTCCCGACCTCATGACCCACCTGCCTCGGCCTCCCAAAGTGCTGGGATTACAGGTGTGAGCCACCACGCCCGGCCAATGTGAGGTACTTTAGTTACTTGGAACGATACACACCCTTTCTTTTTCCTGAAAACATGTTCCAATGGCAAGCTGAGGAAACTTCCTAGCCCCCCTTTCCAAGATAAAGGCGGTAGCTTCACTCTGCACTGTGGATTTCCACTCTAATCATAAAAACGGTGACACCTATCCATAGAGTGGTCGTACGTGGAAAATTTACAAAGCGTTAAGTTTTGTGAACGAGCGGCGGTTTTCTAAGGCTCACTTAGAGAATGGCTATATGGGTCCCACACGAAGGCCGCAGGAGAGCAGAGGCGGCGGAGACCCTGTCTCCCAGCAGGCTGTCGGAGCCTTTGTCCCGACGGGCCCGTCTGCGGGGCGAGAAGCGTTTGAAAACGTGGAGGGGGCCGGGCGCGGTGGCTCAAGCCTGTAATCCCAGCACTTTGGGAGGCCAAGGCGGGTGGATCACGAGGTCAAGAGATAGAGACCATCCTGGACAACATGGTGAAACCCCCGTCTCTACTAAAAATAGAAAAAATTAGCTGGGCATGGTGGCGTGTGCCTGTAATCCCAGCTACTCAGGAGGCTGAGGCAGGAGAATTGCCTGACCCCAGGAGGCGGAGGTTGCGGTGAGCCGAGATCGCGCCATTGCACTCCAGCCTGGGTAACAAGAGCGAAACTCCGTCTCAAAAAAAAAAAAAGAAGAAGAAAACGTGGAGGGAAGCTGGCCTCCGGCTTCGGCGGCCGTCTCGGGCCCTCCTCCTAGACCCACCCGGGAAGACCGCGCTGGCCGACTCGCCGGGGTCCGCGCCTCCGCCCGCATGCTCGGCCCTCTCCGCAGCCGGGCTCCACCCGAGCGGGCGGAGGAGCGGACCCCGGCCCGGTTAGCGGGGCTGGCCCGTCGTTCCCTCCGCGGCCAACGAGAGCCGAGGCGCGGGAATCCCGCCGTGAGCCCCGGCCGGGCCCTGGCGAAGCGGCTCCCCGCGTGGGGCCGCCCGGAGGCGTCACGCAGTCCCGGCCCCGAGCTCCGCACGGAACGCAGACAGCGGCGCGGGCCCCCTCGGCAGCGGCCACCCCAAGGGGAACGCAGCGCCCGCGGCAGTCCCGGGCGCCGCGTCCGCCCCGGATCCGGAGCCAGGAGCCGTGGACCCCGCGCCGCCGCAGCCACCCTCGCAGTCCGCCGGGCCCGCTCACCTGACCCGCGAGGCCGCCCGCCGGGTCCTCCGGTCCTCCGCTCGGCCGCCGCCGCCGCCAGCTTCCCGCCGTTGAGGGAGGAGCGCCCGCTAGCGCGGGCGGGGCGTGCGACTGCCACTCCGCGCCCACAAAGAGTCGACGCTGCGCGGACCGCGCGCCGCGCTCGCTGATTGGCCACTCGCGGGCCAGGGGCGGGGATTCTGGTTCAAACCCGCGCGGGCGGGGCCTCTGCGGCGCGTGTTCCCGCGCGGAGGCATCAACCGTTGGAGCCCCCGCGCCCGGCCCGCCACGCCCACGCCCCGCCTGCTCCCAGGTCTCCCTGCGCCCAGTCTGGCCCCGTCCCGCCTGCTCCCAGGTCTCCCTGCGCCCAGTCTGGCCCCGCCCCGCCTGCTCCCAGGTCTCCGCGCGTCTGGCCCTGAGCGCGCCTGCGCCTGGGGCTCACGTGGGGCTCTCGGGCGAGCGAGCGGGGCGACGGGGTAGGGAACAGTGCTCTTTCGCTTCTGCCTGGCTCGACTTCCCCGCGGAGGGATGTGTGCCAGGGTGGGGAGGAGCCAGGCACGGCAGTTTCCGGGCGGCCTGGGCTCCGGGGTCCATCCAAGCCTCTCCAGAAACCGGGGCATCTCCCGGGGCTTCCCAGGTTGACACGTTAGAAATACAACGTGAAAGTAGAAAGCAGGGACACGTGTTTTAAATCTCTTAGTAGAAGAGATTTTAAATAGGATACAAAAGCCTGCAATCACTGACTTCAGTAATATTCTTTGAGCGCCCGCCGTAGGCTCGGCAGGTGTGGCTGCAGCTGAGAACCAAGTGCAAGTGAAACCTCCTGGGTGACGGGCAGTGGTGGTGGAGGGGAATCCGCAGATGAATCCGCAAATACGGATGCGCCAAGGTCAATAGTAAAGGCTGAAAGGCTGGTGGAAAAAGCTAGGAATGACATGGGGGCGCTGCTCACAGAGGACTCTAGGATGAGGGGCGTGTGAAGGCACCAGACGGAAGAGTGGAAGAGAATTCCAGGAGAGGAAAGGTTGGGACAAAGACAGAGGCAGGCTGGAGGACAGTGGCATGATTATGGCTCCCTGCAACCCCAAACTATTGTGCTCAAGTGATCCTCTCGCCTCGGCCTCCCAAGTAGCTGGGACTTGTACAGGAGTGTGCCACTACACCAAGCTAATTTTTTTTGTAATTTTGTAGATACAGGATATTGCCGTATTACCCAGGCTGGTCTCCGACTCCTGGTCCTAAATGATCCTCCTACCTTGGCCTTCCAAAGTGCTGCGATTATAGGCATGAGTCACCGCAATCACGAAGAATCACTGTTAGTAACAGATTTGGAGGAGGTGACAGGAAGGCTGGAAGTATAAAATCCCATTAGGTTACCGCCCAGGTAAAAGAAAATGGGACTTGATAAGACCACCTGAGAATTTCAAGTTTATGCATGTCAAAGTGAAAAGACTAACGGGGAAAAAAGTTTTTCCTGGCTGTATCCCACACAAAGGTTAAATCTTTTAATATACAGATATTCTGCAAGTGAAATCTAGACAACAAAGAAAAGTGGTCTGGACATGGTGGCACCCACCTGTAATCCCAGCTACTCAGGAGGCTGGGGTGAGTGAATCCCTTGAGCCCAGGAGTTGGAGGCTGCAGTGAGCTATGATTGCACCACTGCATTCCTGCCTGGGCGACAGAGTGAGACCTCATCTCTTAAAAAAAAGTGGGCATCGAATATAAACACAGTTCAGAGCAAAGAACATACAAATACTCCTTACAGGTGAACAGATGTTCAGCCCCAATCAAAACAAAAGCAGTAGGAATTAAAGCTGTGTTAGAATGCTGTTTGCCACAGGTCAGATTGGCAAAGATCTAAAATACTTTCTGGAGTAAGATAATATCTTCCAGAGGGTATTAGTCTATTCTCACCCTGCTAATAAAGACATACCCAAGACTGGGTAATTTATAAAGAAAAAGAGGTTTAGGCTGGGCGTGGTGGCTCACACCTGTAATCCCAGCACTTTGGGAGGCCGAGGTGGGTGGATCACCTGAGGTCAGGAGTTCAAGACCAGCCTGGCCATCATAGTGAAACCCCATCTCTACTAAAAAGACAAAAATTAGCTGGTCGTGGTGGCACGTGCCGGTAATCCCAGCTACTTGGGAAGCTGAGGCAGGAGAATTGCCTGAACCCAGGAGGTGGAAGTTGCAATGAGCTGAGATTGTGTCACTGTACTCCAGCCTGGACAACAGAGCGAGATGCCATCTGAAAAATAAAGATAAAAAATAAAATAAAAATCTAGACAAATACATGAGGAAGCCCAGCCTGTAAATAAGTAAGAGAAATGTATTAAGGAGGCGACCCACCTCTGTATCGGTTATCTTTTGCTGTATGACAAACTTTCCCAAACTTAGTAGATTCAAAAGGTAGCCTTTTATTTACTGCTCATCCTGTGGTTGGCATTTCGGCTGGGGTCAGCGTGCTCTGTCTCATGAGGCATCAGCTGAGCTCACTCAAGTGTTTGGGTCTCAGCAGGGATGACTGACTCATCTCTGCTCTGTCATCCTCCAGAAGGCCAGCCCAGGCAGGAGACCTTCCAGTGGCACCAATACACGGGCTCTGTTTACACTTTCCTTTGCTTGGCTCACATGTGCCAATGGCCAGGTGGCCAAAACACATCTGGCCAAGCCCAGGGCCAGTGTGGACATGAGAAGACAATTCCCTGGAGGACGTTATTATTATTGTTACTATTTTGAGACAGAATCTCACTCTGTTGCCCAAGGTGGGGTGCAATGGCGCGATGCTCTCAACTCACTGCAACCTCCGCCTCCTGAGTTCAAGCGATTCTCCTGCCTCAGACTCCCGAGTAGCTGGGATTACAGGCACCCGCCACCACACCTGGCTAATTTTTGTATTTTTAGTAGAGATGGGGTTTTGCCATGTTAACCAGGCTGGTCTCGAACTCCTGACCTCAAGTGATCTGCCTGCCTTAGCCTCCTGAAATGCTGGGATTACAGGCGTGAGCCACTGCACCCAGCCTATTCTTATTATTTTGAGATAAGGTCTTGCTCTGTGGCCCAGCCCGAAGTGCAGTGGTGCAATCACTGCTCATTGCATCCTTGACCTCCCCTGGCTGAAGTGATTCTCCTGTCTCAGCATTTCAAGTAGCTCAGGTTACAGGCACACACCTCCACACCGAACCAGATGCTATTGTAATCTACTACATCTTACCAGTTACTGGAACATACTGTAAGTAAACTTAACTATATACTTAGTAATGACAGATAGTGGTGTATACTATAGTAAAATTAAATGCATAAGATGCTCCTCCACTTAAGATGAAATTATGTCTCAAAAAACCCATTGTAATTTGAAAATGTCAAAAATAAGTTGAAATGCATTCAATACATCTAAACTACCAAACATGGCTTAGCCTAGCCCATCTTACACTTCTTGAAACACTTAGCCTTAGCTTATAGTTGGGTAAAATATCTAACACAAAGCCCATTTTATAATAAAATATTGACTATCTCATGTACTGTATTTTTTTCACTATCACTGAAAGTGAAAAACAGAATGGTTGGATGGGTACTTGAAGTATGGGTCCTACTGAATGCATATTGCTTTTGCACCACTGTAAAGTCAAAAAATTGTAAGTCAAACAATCATAAGCCAGAGACGACCTGTAGCTATGAGACTCCTACGGGAAATACTAAAATGAATAGTGAAAATGTGAAAGCTTTCTCCTATTACCAGTAAAGAGACAAAGATTCCTGTAGCCATCATTTCCACCCAATGTTGTACTCTAGGACCTAGCTATTGTAAGAAGGAAGGAAAAAGAAAGAAATGGTTAGCTGGGCGAGGTGGTGTGTGCCTGTAATCCCAGCTACTAGGGAGGCTGAGGCAGGAGAATTGCTTGAACCTAAGAGGTGGAGGTCGCAGTGAGCTGAGATCACGCCATTGCACTCCAGCCTGGGCAACAAGAGTAAAACTCAGTCTCAAAAAAAAAAAAAAAAAAAAAGGTGTAAGGATTTCAAAATGAACTAAAATTATCATTAATTTCAGAAGGTTAAAATTTGAATGTAGAAAATCCAAAGGCTACTGAGCGCAGTGGCTCAGGCCTGTAATCCCAGCACTTTGGGAAACCAAGACAGGAGGATCACTTGAGGCCAGGAGTTTGAGACCAGACTGGGCAACATAGTGAGACCTTGTCTCTACAAAATATTTTTTTAAATTAGCCAGATGTAGTGATGCACACCAGTAGTCCCAACTACTCAGGAGCCTGAAGCAAGAAGATTGCTTAAGCCCGGGAGGTTGAGACTGTAGCGAGCCATGATCGTACCACTGTCACTCGGGGTGTCAGAGCAAGACTGTCAAGAAAGAGTCTAGGAACTGAGAGAGGAAGGCAAGGAGGCAGGGATGGATGGATGGAGGAAGGAAGGAGAGAGGGAGCAGGAAGGGAAGGAAGAGAGGGAAGGAGGAGGGAGGGAGGGAGGAAGGAATGAGGAAGGGAGGCTTGAAGGAATCCCCAGATACATTCTTCAAATTAATAAAAAATTAATGTGTAAACAAATTGTATACTAACCTAAAGAGGATGGATGGGCTTGTAGCAAGCAGGTGAATCTCAGCCAATCATAGCAGCTGAATGTCCAGCCAGCCAGAGGCTGAAAGCTGCCGAAACATAACCCAAGGCAAACACCAGATGCAACCAATCAGGTCATTTCTGTATGTCATTTCCTCTTCTGTAGCTATAAATACAGCCTGCACAAGTTGCTGGGTGGTGCATTCTAAACCATGTTCAGTCTGGGCTGTCTCCTGTGTACATGAATGTTTTTTCTGCTTGATTAAATGCAGTTATATTTAACTTGTCTTGGATTTTTCTTTTTAATACAGTCAGTACATGAAAATCAGTTCTATTTGTATGTACAGTAAACCATTGGCTGCCGGGTGTTGTGGCTCATGCCCCTAATCCCAGCACTTTGGGAGGCCGAGGCAGGAGGATCACAAGGTAAGGAGTTTGAGACCAGCCTGGCCAACATGGTGAAATCCTGTCTCTACTAAAAATACAAAAAAATTAGCTGGGTGTGGTGGCTTGCACCTGTATTCCCAGTTACTTGGGAGGCTGAGGCAGAATAATTGCTTGAACCTGGAAGGCAGAGGTTGCAATGAGCTGAAATCGCACCATTGCACTCTAGCCCAGGCGACAGTGCAAGACTTCATCACAAAAAAGAAAGAGAGAGAGAGAGAGAAAGGAAGGAAGGAAGAAAAGAAGAAAGAAAGAAAAAGAAAGAAGGAAGGAAGGAAGCCATTGGCTGGTTGCAGTGGCTCATTCCCGTAATCCCAGCACTTTGGCAGGGCAAGGTGGGCGGATCATGAGGTCAAGGGTTCAAGACCAGCCTGGCCAACAGTGAAACCCCATCTTTACTAAAAATATGAAAAATTAGCTGGGCATGGTGGCAGCTACTTGGAAGGCTGAGGCAGGAGAATTCTTGAATCTGGGAGTCAGAGGTTGCAGTGAGCCAAGATCGTGCCATTGTAGTCTAGCCGGGTGACAGCGTGAGACTCCATTGCAAAAAAAAAAAAAAAAAAAATTATAAAATAATTTTTTAATGATGTCCTTTGCAAACCACTAGAAACATCAGCACCTAGGTATAAATCTAACATCACATATGCACAACCTTCACAGAAAACCACACAACATTGCTGAGAGAAATCTATCTAAACAAATGGAGGAATGCACCAGGCACGTGGATTGGAAGACCCGCTCCTGTAAAGAGATCAGAGATCTCGAAATCTATCTTCTGATTCAATGCAGTTGCAGTCAAAATCCCAACTTGTTTTTATGGAAATTGACAAACTGATTTCTTAAATTGCGATAGCCATACGGAGTGCCAGGAAGAGCCGAAACAACCCCGAAGAACAAGAAAGTGCGGAGCTGGACTATCGCTTTGTAGATCTATGTGGCAGGATCTACCAGACCTGAGCATACCCCAAGCCTATGACTCGGCATTGCTTGTAGGATGTGCCCAGGAGAAAGGCATGCATATATTCACAAAAGGAAAGATTTGTACAAGAAAATTCATAGCAGGGTTATTCATAGTAGCCTTGTGAAGGTTGTCAGATTCAAAATGGAATCACTTGTGACAAACCCCTGGCTAAATGGAGCTGGGGAAGGCCATGAAGGGAGTTCTCCCACATGTGATTTGCCTGATTACAGGAACTATCACGAGATATTTCCAAACCACAGGTTACTCCACAAGTCACAAAAGGACAGCTAGCTGCTAATACAAGAACACTCGCCTGACCCGTGGTCTCATAAGTCCAATCCAAAACTGCAAGAGCCTAACTCACTCCCAGATTCCAAGTCCTACCTAGCAACTACCAACACTCACCAGTCAGAACTCACCAGCTAACGGCCAGGCACAGTGGCTCAGGCCAGTAATCCCAGCATTCTGGGAGATTGAAGTGGGAGGATCACTTGAAGCCAGGAGTTCAAGATCAGCCTGGACAACATAGTGAGACCCTGTCTCTATAAAAAAAGAATTTAATTTAAAACTATGAAAAATAAAAATTCACCAGCTCTTAGAAGACGCCGCCAGCTCTAATATACTTTCTTTCAGAATAAGTTGTGTCGCCTGCACTTTCCCTAATGAAAGCCTCGGCTTTTCCCTTCATTCTCTGCACCTTCTAGAGACCACCTTTTATTTACCTCCACCTGGTCTCTCTCTGTATGTATGTCCTGGCTTGCAATCCTACTTCTTACATATTAGACCCAAATACAACCTTTTTATTTAAACTTAGAGATTCAACTCTCTCTGTTTTTTATTTTATTTTTGGGGGGACAGAGTCTCGTTATGTCGCCCATGCTGGAGTGCAATTGTGCGATCTCAGCTCACGGCAACCTCTGTCTCCCAGGTTCAAGCAATTCTGCCTCAGCCTCCTAAGTAGCTGAGATTACAGGTGCCCACCACCACACCTGGCTACTTTTTTGTATTTTTAGTAGAGATGGGGTTTTACTACATTGGCCAGGCTGGTCTCGAACTGCTGACCTCAAGTTATCCACCCACCTTGGCCTCCCAAAGTGCTGGGATTACAGGCGTGAGCCACTGTGCCCAGCTTCTCTATATTTTTTATGGTAAAAGCTCCAATCTGAAAACAAGCTGAATGTCTGTCCCCAAGAGAGTGGACACTGAAGGTGGGTGCATTCAGCAGCGGCGCCCCGTTGTGAGATGAAGTGAACGAGCATGGCTGCACACAAACAGACGGATGGGTCCCACAAATGTCATTCAGGGAGAGAAGCCAAACTCCATAAGGATTGCTTGCACAGGCGGAGGGGCGCCGTGCCAGAGAAGGGCCCTCAGGCAGCACCAGAGTCTCCCAGGACCTGGCGCCTATCGCTGTCCTGATCTGAATGGTGGTGTTGAATCACTATTTTGAGTGTTCCCTTTCGGGGCAGTCTGTGTTTTCACTTCAGTAAATAAGAGCAGTGAGTACTCTGTATCTCACAAAGTATCTAGGGCTGGATTCCCAGCTATCTGGGTGGTGCCCTGGTGGCTGGGGTTCAGGCCAGGCGGGCAGGCCCCAAGTGTGTCTTTTTGTTCCTTTGGAATTACCTTCCATGCATATGTATTACCTAGTCAAGGAAGAAAAGCTTCTCTTTAATTAAAAAGAAGAAAAATGCACTTGGCTTTTTAGCCTTACAGCTGAGCCCCTTCACTTGGGAGTAGCCCGGGTGCCCTTGGTGCAGCTCAGATTCCAGTCAGGACCCTGCTGTGGCCCCACCCACCCCTCATCACTCACCCTGACTCCTGGGGCCAACCCTGGGGCTGGGGGCTGCTGGGTCTGCTGTAGGGTGGGGACCTCAGGCCCACATGTACCAGGAAGTCCCCAGATAACCAGTGAAGAGATGCTCAGGACACGCCTGTCAGGGCAGCCCTCGCCTGTGACACACCTCTCGGCCACCGTTTTCTTTTCCTTTATGTTGTTTAGTATTTTTGTCACAAACAGCAATGGTCACTGGCAGAGCTGACGCTATTTAAATGGTAGAAAGTGCCCCCATTGGGGCTGGGCATGATGGTTCATGCCTGTAATCCCCCCATTTTGGGAGGCCGAGGTGGGAGGATCACTTGAATTCAGGAGTTTGAGACCAGCTTGGGTAACATGGCAAGAACCTGTCTACAAAATATCCAGGAATTAGCCGGGTGTGGTGAATTAGTCTGTTTTCACACTGCTATAAAGCACTGTCCGAGACTGGGTAATTTGACCCACTCTACCTGACTTGGAAAAATCCAAAATTATGGGGAACAAGGACTTTCTGAAGTATCTAAAATTCCTCAAAGAGGCAAAAGAGAAAAACGAAACCGTGCTCTTGGTTACTGTGTTTGCTTCCTGTCTCACTTTCCTTCTACGCTGTTTCTCCTTCCCCTTCACCAAGTTCGGTACCAAGATAAAAATCCAGAGAAGGTGTCTAATGACTTGAACCCTGCAAAGAGCTCATCCCTTTTGGGGTGTTGTGTTCTTTGTGGAGTGTCAAGAGTCATGGACAGGGTCCTTTCGGGTCTAAAGCTCTGGCTCCTGTTGCGTTATCTCTACTCTGGCTTTGTGGGTTTGCCAGAGATGACCTGTACTAGGAGGATTCAAGCCTGGCATGTTGGCCAGGATGGTCTCAATCTCCTGACCTTGTGATCCACCCGCCTCTGCCTCCCGAAGTGCTGCGATTACAGGCGTGAGCCACCGTGCTCGGCCTGCTGGAACTTTTTGCATCCAACTGTTTGCATCCAACCGTTTATTTTTGTTATTGTTTTTGCAAACCAGTGAGTTTATATTAATATCTCACGGCTAGAGTTCTGAAGCGAAAACTATAGGATCTTTCTATGAATGTGTATGTGTGTGTTTATGTGTACGTAAGTGTATGTCATGTGTTTTTGGCCACAGGTACCAAATTGGCTTAAAGTTACATAGCCTAATGCTTTTAAAGTTCATGTGACTTAAGTAAAATCTTTAATAGGCTAGCATTATAATTTTGGTAAAATGATATTCAAAATGTTTTAAGAATTGTCAGCATACTATTTCTTTCTTTTTTTCTTTCTTTCTTTTTTTTTTTTTTTTTGAGACAGAGTTTCACTCTTGTTACCCAGGCTGGAGTGCAATGGCGCGATCTCGGCTCACCGCAACCTCCGCCTCCTGGGTTCAGGCAATTCTCCTGCCTCAGCCTCCTGAGTAGCCGGGATTACAGGCACGTGCCACCATACCCAGCTAATTTTTTGTATCTTTAGTAGAGACGGGGTTTCACCATGTTGACCAGGATGGTCTCGATCTCTTGACCTCGTGATCCACCCGCCTCGGCCTCCCAAAGTGCTGGGATTACAGGCTTGAGCCACCGTGCCCGGCCTTTTTTTTTTTTTTTCTTGAGATGGAGTTTCACTCTTGTTGCCCAGGCTGGAGCGCAAATTGCGCGATCTCAGCTCACTGCAACCTCCACCTCCCGGGTTCAAGTGATTCTGCTGCCTCAGCCTATCGAGTAGCTGGAATTACAGGCATGCACCACCACACCTGGCTAATTTCATGTTTTTAATAAAGATAGTGTTTCTCCATGTTGGTCAGGCTGCTCTCAAACTCCTGACCTCAGGCGATCTGCATGCTTCAACTCCCAAAGTGCTGGGATTACAAGTGTGAGCCGCCTCACCCAGTTATTATACATATATATATATATTTTTGAGACTGAGTCTTGCTCTGTTGCTCAGGCTGGAGTGAAGTGATGTGATCTCCACTAACTGCAACTTCCACCTCCCGGGTGTGATTCTCCTGCCTCAGTATTTGGATTATAGGTACCTGCCACTGTGCCTGGCTAATTTTTATATTTTTAGTACAGACAGGGTTTTACTATTTTCGCCAGGCTGGTCTCAAACTCCTTACCTCAAGTAATTCCAGGCATGAGTCACCACACCTGCCCAATTTTTGTCTAATTTAAAGCTTATTTAAAGGTTATATATAAAGCAAGGTAAAGAAAACCAGGAAATAAAAGAGATGTAAAGGAAGTTTAAAAGGTCATGGCTGGGCGTGGTGGCTCATGACTGTAATCCCAGCACTTTGGGAGGCCAAGGTGGGCGGATCACCTGAGGTCAGGAGTTCAAGACCAGCCTGACCAACATGTCAAACCCCACCTCTAGAAAAATTTGAAATTAGCTGGATGTGGGGGTGCGTGCCTGTAATCCCAGCTACTTGGGAGGCTGAGGCAGAAGAATGGCTTGAACTTGGGAGGCGGAGGTTGCAGTGAGCTGAGATTATGACACTGCCTCCAGCCTGGGCAACAAGAGTGAAACTCTGCCTAAAAAAAAAAAAAAAGAAAGAAAGAAAGAAAAGAAAAGAAAAAGAAAGTTATAAAAATAAAGAGGTATTTTTAACATTAAAAAAAAAAAGTTGGCTGGGCACCGTGGCTCATGCCTGTATTCTTAGCACTTTGGGAGGCCAAGGTGGATCACCTGAGTTCAGGAGTTTGAGACCAGCCTAGCCAACATGGTGAAACCCCATCTCTACAAAAACATGAAAATTAGTCAGGCATGGTGGCACATGCCTGCAATCCCAGCTACTTGGAAAGCTGAGGCGGGAGAATCGCTTAAACCTGGGAGGCAGAGGTTGCAGTGTGCCAAGATCATGCCACTGCACTCCAGCCTGTGCAACAGAGCGAGACTCAATCTATAAAAAAACAAACAAACAAACAAAAAAACCTTAGAGAAAAATAATTTTGTATGAGAAAGAATCTTGTTTGGTAAATTTTGTCCTAGAATAACATGACTGCTTGTTCATGAAGACAGATGTTCAGGACAAACCATAAAGTCCAAGCATGTCACGAATGGTCTGTGTAAATCATAATAAGAGGATTTATGGAAAAAAAAAACTTTTTTTTTTTTTTTTTTTTGAGACGGAGTTTCGCTCTTGTTACCCAGGCTGGAGTGCAATGGCGCAATATCGGCTCACCGCAACCTCCGCCTCCTGTGTTCAGGCAATTCTCCTGCCTCAGCCTCCTGAGTAGCTGGGATTACAGGCACGCGCCACCATGCCCAGCTAATTTTTTGTATTTTTAGTAGAGACGGGGTTTCACCATGTTGACCAGGTTGGTCTCGATCTCTCGACCTTGTGATCCACCTGCCTCGGCCTCCCAAAGTGCTGGGATTACAGGCTTGAGCCACCGCGCCCGGCAAAAAAAAACTTTTATAGTTGTCATAATTAAAGGGAAATTGTTTATAATAGTCTTTCTGGAGATTGGTTTTTGATATTTAAAAACTCACTAAAAAATTGTTTAGAACAGGCTGGGTGCAGTGGCTCAGACCTGTAATCCCAGCACTTTGGGAGCCCAAGGCAGGCAGATCACCTGAGGTCAGGAGTTTGAGATCAGCCTGACCAACATGGAGAAACCCTCTCTCTACTGAAAATACAAAGTTAGCAGGGTGTGGTGGTGCATGCCTGTAATCCCAGCTACTCAGAAGGCTGAGGCAGGAGAATTGCTTGAACCTGGGAGGCAGAGTTTGCGGTCAGCCAAGATCACGCCACAGCACTCTGGCCTGGGTGACGAGCAAAACTCTGTCTCAAAAAAAAAAAAAAAAAAAAACAAAACAAAAAAAACGATAGGCTAGAACAATGACATTTTCCTAAGGTATTGCATTACTATTTTTTTTTTTTTTTTTGAGACAGAGTTTCGCTCTTGTTACCCAGGCTGGAGTGCAATGGCGCGATCTCGGCTCACGGCAACCTCCGCCTCCTGGGTTCAGGCAATTCTCCTGCCTCAGCCTCCTGAGTAGCTGGGATTACAGGCACGCGCCACCATGCCCAGCTAATGTTTTGTATTTTTAGTAGAGACGGGGTTTCACCATGTTGACCGGGATGGTCTCGATCTCTCGACCTCGTGATCCACCCGCCTCGGCCTCCCAAAGTGCTGGGATTACAGGCTTGAGCCACCGCACTCGGCATGCATTACTCTTAATAAAGTTATATGACATTATAATTTCTTTATGCAAAGTTCAACTTTATTGCATCTCACTGTTTTCAGCTTTCTCTCCCCTTTTAATAGGCCTGAAAGAATAACTCTATCCTTCAACTAGTGTTTCACTCCTATAAGTTTTCTATTCTTCAAGTTCTGTTTATTGTGGCCCGATGCTAAAAAATGTTTTGTCTTAGAGGTCTAAAGGAAATGTTTCCTGCCTACATAATATTGTTGCTCTTGGCTTTAAATTATGAATCCCAAAATTTTCACTTATGACCCCAGAAACACTCTATGTCTCACTAATTCAAGTGGCTTGTCATTAGTTGTGACTTGCTGGCAATCTAAACGGATCCCCCATGGGAACAGCAGTGCATGCAGAAGGTCTTTTCTTTTGCCTTTGAGTAACTGGCTTTTAACGCTTTATTGAAGTAATTCCAATATCATTATGACTAAGTTGTGATTTGCTTAGAAAAAACTGAGATTAAAGTGTTTTTAAATTGAAGTTATTACATCTGTGTAATTTTCTGTATGTGCTTTCAAAGCCCTTGTGCCGTTAAGTTACATGGCTTTGACTCCTGGTTTTAAAAAGGAGACCAAGTCCTGCTAAATCTCATTCTTTTTTTTTTTTTTTCTGAGACAAGTGCATGAGAATCTATACAACATTTTTTTTTTCTTTTTTTGAGACAGAATCTTGCTCTGTCACCAGGCTGGAGGGCAGTGGCACAATCTCAGCTCACCGCAACCTCCACCTGCTGGGTTTAAGTGATTCTCCTGCCTCGGCTTCCCCAGTAGCTGGGATTACAGGTGCGCACCACCATACCCAGATATTTTGTATTTTTAGTAGAGATGTGGTTTCATCAGTGGCAGCAATTTGGGAGGGCCGAGGTGGGTGGACCACTTGAGCTTAGGAGTTCACGACTATCCTGGCCAACATGGTAAAACCCCATCTCTACCAAAAACACAAATAAATTAGCTGGTCTTGGTGGTGCGTGCCTGTAATCCCAGCTACTGAGGAGGCTGAGGCAGGAGAATTGCTTGAGCCCAGGCCGTAGAAGTTGCAGTGAGACAAGATTGTGCCACTGCACTCCAGCCTGGACAACAGAGCAAGACTCTGTCTCAAAAAAAAAAAAATGTTGTATAGATTGTCACGCACTTGGTTTCTCACGTCATCCACCTGGCCCTCTTCCAAGTGTGCATTCCTTTCTTTCTATCCCATTCTAAAGCTCTTTAATAAACTTTCACCCCTACTGTGAAACTTACCTCAGTCTCTGCTTCCACCTTATGCCCCTTCATCAAATTCTCCTGAGGAGGCAAGAATAGAAGCTGCTGCAGACCTGTGCAGTCCCACTGCCAGCAGCTCAGGCACCTTTCACCAGTAACACGTCAATGAACAGAGTCAAACTCTGTAAAAAAATTTGGAGAGATTTATTTTCAGCCAAATATGAGTGACCATGGCCCGTGACACAGCCCTCAGGAAGTCCTGAGAGCATGTGCTCAAGGTGGTTGGGGTGCTGCTTGGTTTTATACACTTTAGGGAGACGTGAGACATCAATCAAACGCATTTAAGAAATACATAAGGCCGGGCCCAGTGGCTCACGCCTGTAATCCCAGTACCTTGAGAGGCCGAGGCGGGCAGATCACCTGAGGTCAGGAGTTCAAGACCAGCCTGGCCAACATGGTGAAACCCCGTCTCTACAAAAATACAAAAATTAGCTGGGTGTGGTGGTGCATGTCTGTAATCCCATTTACTCAAGAGGCTGAGGCAGGAGAATCACTTGAACCCAGCAGATGGAGGTTGCAGTGAGCCAAGATTGCGCCACTGCACTCGCCTGGGCCATAGGGTGAGACTCCATCTCAAAAAAAAAAAAAAAAGAGAGAGAAAAAAGGAAATACATTGGTTTGGTCCAAAAAGGTGAGAAAACTTGAAGCAAGGAGTTGGTGGGGGGGCACCTTCCACGGGTAACAGACAAACCACAGGGAATTTCCTTGTGGGCAATTTGTGCGGGAGGTTTGTGGCTCTTTAACATTTGTAGCTGTCTTGTTTAGGAGTAGCTATGGGGAGGGAGGTTTGCCTGCCAGCAGTTCCCAGGCTGACGTTTCACCTTGACTTAGTGATTCTGGGGTCCCCATATTTATTTTCCTTTCATACTAGTAACCCCCCAGAACCTTCCCACATCCTTGTGGCCACAGGCTCTTGTGCTGCTCTTGGTCTCAGACTTCTGGGATTTGCTTTTTCACCAGCAGTGGCACAATCATGGCTCACTGCAGCCTCAGCCTCCCAGGCTCAGTCTTGAACTCCTGGGCTCAAGCAACCTTTCCCCTGCAGCCTTCCAAAGTGCTGATCACAGTCATGAGCCACCACTCCGGCCTCCTGAGGCCTTTATGATCCTTGCCAGCCCCTGCACTCTCCTCTCCTCTCCAAGCCACTGGGGACCTTGGGCCAAATTGTGTGGCCCTGCCCAACCCTCCAGCCCTTCCCCCTGGGCCCCTGTACCTCCCTGCCCTCCTGTCCCTCCCAGTGTTGCTGGGCCCTCTAATGCAAGTTGGCCACATTGACCTCTGCTCAGGAGCCCCCAGCACCCCGGCACCGCCCCCCTCAGCTCAGGTGCTTAGAGTAAACTCCATTGTCTATGCCTGGCCCCACCCCACCCCCTGTCACTGCCTACTCCCGTGGCCCCTCTGCATGCCAGCTGTGCCCTTATTTTAAGCGCCCAGTTCAGGCTGAATTCTAAAAACACGCACCCTCCCGTATTCCCCTGTGCCAGGCACTGGAACTGGTGCCTGTGGGGAGGTTTCACTCCCAAGGTTGTGCCAGTGTACATGGCAGAGTGGAGCTTAACACTGATTCCTGAGTAGGCCTGACCTAGTCCCAGTAGCTTTGAAAAGGGGACAGTTTTCTGCAGCTGGTGGCAGGAGGGGGAGTCAGGGAGGTCCAAGCATGGGAAGCCTTCAAGTTGCCGATGCTGGTTTGAAGATGGGATAGGGACGTCAGAAGGAATCTGAGCACCCTCCAGCAGCAGGGAGCAGCCATCAGTGACACCCACAAGGGGACAGGGCCCTGAGTTCACCTGCACATGCACTGGCTTCCACAGCGATGGGAGTGAGCTCGGAAGGGGACCTGAGCTGCAGACACACTGCCTGACCCCAGCCTGAGCAGAGAACCACAGGCTGCAAGCTTAGAAAGCGGGGCTGCTGGAAACCACTCAATGTGGATAACGGGAAAAGAAGACTGTCACTGAGAGAGGAAATGCTGCTAGGTCAACTGTGACGGGGCTTGTTGGTGGGGCCCACCCAACCTATGGGACTTAGAAGGGGGTTGTGCATGGAGGTCACCCCTATGCGCCTCTACCGCCCTGCCCAGGCCTCTGCATGTGGGTGGCCAGCTCCTCCTCCTCCTCTCAATGTCTCCTGGACACTGGAACCTAACACGTCTCAACAGAACTCTTGCCCCTGCCTGAAGTTTCCTGCCTCGTCACTTAGCTACCTGGGACTCATCCCAAGCGTTGGGTTCCTCCTGCAGCCTCTTTCTTTCACCTCCACCTCCCATCTGCCTGCAGTGTCCTCAGCTCCACCTTCACACTGATCTGGAATCTGCCCACCTGCAGCCGCCTTCCCCGCTGCTGCTGGTTTCGGACGCTCACCTGGACCTCGAGCCGCCCCCAGATGTTTGTTTGTTTGATTCGCTCCTGAGAATCCATGCACTTCCACACCAGCCAGGGGCCCTTCAATGCGAGTTGGTGTACTGGCCTCACTCAGGAGCCCTGGCTACCCCCTCTAAGGTGCTCAGAGTAAACTCTGGTGTGGGTGCCGATGCCTGCCTTCCCGGGTTCTGGCTCCACTGGATTCTCACTACTTCCCGAGCACCTGAAGTGCTCCTGGCCCTGGGCTTTTGCCCTGCACCTGACCCAAATCAGCTGCAAGGTTGCTCCCACTTCCACTTTTCTAGGCTCAAAAGCACCTGCTCAGAAAAGCCATCCATGGCCCTGTGTGCAGCCCACTTAGCCCTTCCAGCAGAGATGACCCTGGCACATTAGATATTGGTCTTGTTAATCTTCCTAAGAAGCCAGTGACCTGGATACGGTTATTGTCTCCATTTTCCAGATGAGGACAGCGAGGCACAGAGGGCTTGGGTCACTGGTCCAGGGTCCCAGAGAGTAAAGGGCAGTGCTGGGGTCTCAGCTCAGGCCCTGGAGTTGCAGTGTCCACACACGAATCCTCAGCATCACGCATGGGTCTCTTTGCAGGCAGAGGGCAAATTTGCTTCCTGTCCAAAATAGTAAAGATAGCTTCTCCCTCTGGGGCAGACACTGGACAGGTTTGCTAGCAGTCCTTTAAAAGATCGGTGTTTCCTGTCTCAGGGGTCCTTAGCTGAGTGCACAGCATCCACCAGGGCCACTCCTCATTGTCCGTGGGGCTTGGGGGCTGAGGGGAATGACACTCGTGCTGTCGGCTGTGTGTGAGTAACACAGTCTTTGTTTCAGACCCAAGTGTCTCATGTCTTTTACCCATGTTCATAACACTGGCAGGCTTGCCTGTTCACCTGCAAACAGAGGGAAACCTCAGGCCCTTCATTTCTTCCTTTTTCATTTCTTCCTACTTCCCCTTTCCCTCCTCCTCCATGAGGCCCAGCTTTTAGCCTGCCAAGGGAGCAGGAAACGAGACCTTGCAGAGGGCTGGGGATCGCACACAAAAGTCGAAGCATCAGGATGAAGAATGTGGGGACTCTCGTCCTGGAGACGGGAGTTGAAGTTAGGAAAGTGGTCAGGCTGGACTAATCTCTGGCTGGGCAGATTGAAACTGGAGATGTCAGTCCAAACCCATCTCAATATGGAAATACAGATGTATATCCCTCTGTGTGTGTAGACTTACTTATTTTCTGCAGCTCTGCAAACAGTGCCCAGATCTTGGGTTATTCTTATTTTGGGGGAGGGGGGATGGAGTTTTGCTCTGGTGGCTCAGGCTGGAGTACAATGGTGTGATCTCAGGTCACTGCAACCTCTGCCTCCCAGGTTGAAGTGATTCTTGTGCCTCAGCCTCCTGAGTAGATGGGATTATAGACATACGCCACCAGGCCTGGCTAATTTTTGTATTTTTAGTAGAGAGAGGGCTTTTCACCATGTTGGCCAGGCTGCTCTTGAACTCACAACCTCAGGTGATCCACTGGCCTCAGCCTCCCAAAGTGCTGGGATTACAGGCATGAGCCACCACGGCCGGCCTTCTCTACCATTTTGTGATACAGAATGAAAGTCCTCACTAGGGCATGCCCTTGAACTTCTCAGTCTGCAGAAGTGTGAGCTAAGTAAACGTATTTTTTTTTCTTATATATTATACTGTCTCAACTAATCTTTTATAGCAAGACAAAATGGATGGAGACACACACATACATCCATGAGAGAGAAGGGTCAGCCTGACCTCATACTGGAAACCTCAAATCCTCTCCCCAGACATGACGGAATAATTGCTTATTCATTAATCAATGCAAAATGCTGACTAATTAACTTTCCAGTGGGGGATGGTGGCAGACACCATCATACCCAAGTGACGAGGGTTGCCATCACCACGATGGCCACAGTGGCCCTGTGGCCTCCGGTAGGGTGTTAAGAGAGAAAAGTCTCACCGCTCAGAGGGTTCCTCCTGGAAATGCAGACCCCACAGAAAACACACAAGGCTAGAGTGAGGAGGGCTGTCCCACAAAGACCAGCAAAGGATGTCATCAAGACAGTGGGAAAATTGGCACGGGCTCTGTGGAGTTGAAAGGTCACTGGTGGCTTCCTGGTTTTTCAAGGTTCACTGCAATTGCTTGGGAGAGAGTTTGTTTCTTTCCAAAATACTCTCTGAGCGGCTTAGGGGAGCAAGCCTGAAGTCCGAAACTTGCTCTCAAGTGGCACAGAAGCAGGAGCCAGAGAAGGACTAGCAGGGCATGTGCATGGCTGGGGAATTGTGTGACAGCAGCATCCAGGTCTCTCTGCACTGTCTGCCACTTTCTGCAAATTGGGAACTATTTCAAAATAAAAAGCTAGATGAATGCACACACACAAAGCAACGTCAAGTATTTTCCACGAGTGCCTGTACAGGCAGGTGAGGATTTAGGAAAGGTCTGGATACAGGGCCCCAGGTCCACCGGCGCCCTTTGCAGCTGCTGCACCCTGGCGGCCGCGGGCGGCAGCTCGCGGGAACGCGAAACCTGCCTGACGCATTCAAGACCCGCCGCCTGGCACCCTCTAAGGGCCATTCTTGGGAACAGGCGGACCTTTCACAGCAGAAGGTCTGTCCTGGCAGGATCCCCCACTGGGGGAAACCCAGGAGGAAGCTAAATGAAGATCTAACTTCATATGAAGAAGATCTTTAATGAAGATCTAAAGACATATCCTTGGTCGGGCGCGGTGGCTCACGCCTGTAATCCCAGCACTTTGGGAGGCCGAGGCGGGTGGATCACGAGGTCAAGAGATCGAGACCATCCTGGTCAACATGGTGAAACCCCGTCTCTACTAAAAATACAAAACATTAGCTGGGTATGGCGGCACGTGCCTGTAATCCCAGTTACTCAGGAGGCTGAAGCAGGAGAATTGCCTGAACCCAGGAGGCGGAGGTTGCAGTGAGCCGAGATCGCACCATTGCACTCCAGCCTGGGTAACAAGAGCGAAACTCCGTCTCAAAAAAAAAAAAAAAAAAAAGACATATGCTTTTGAGTGCGGCTCTGTGCCAGGCTCATCTTAGGCATCGGACATGTGTATCATCTGAATTAATGCCCCACCAGATCTCTGGGGCATTCGCCATTCCCAAATTATGGATGAAGAAAGGAGGCACCAAGTGCTGGAATCGCCTGTGCATAGCGAGCTGTCTCTCAGGAGTGCGGCCGCCGGCGATCATTCAGTGTGCTCCCATTCACACGTTCACTACCCAAGAGCAGGGCTAGGGCTGGGACTGGCTCACGCCTGTGATCCCAGCACCTCGGGAGGCCAAGGCGGATGGATTGCTTGAGATCAGAAGTTCACGACCAGTCTGGACGACATAGTGAGAGCCTATCCCTACAAAAAAAATTTAAAAATTAGGTGGGCGGCTGGGCATGGTGGCACGTGCCTGTGATCCCAGTTACTCTGGAAGCCGAGGTGGGAGGATCGCCTGATCCCAGGAGGCGGAGGTTGCAGTGAGCTGAGACTGCACCACTGCACTCAACTTCAGCCTGGGTGACAGAGCAACACCCTTTCTCAAAGAAGAAAAAAAAGCTGGGCGTGGTGGTTCACGCCTGTAATCCCAGCATTTTGGGAGGCTGAGGCAGGTGGATTACTTGAGTCCAGAAGTTTAAGATCAGCCTGGGCAATGTGGTGAAACCCTGTCTCAAAAAAAAAAAAAAAAAAAAAAAAGCTGGGTGTGGTGGTGCATGCCTGTGGTCCCAGCTCTTCAGGGGACTGAGGTAGGAGGATCACCTGAGCCCAGGAGGTGGAGGCTGCCATGAGCTGAGATCGCACCATGGCACTTCAGCCTGGGTCACAGAGCGAGACTCTGTCTCAAAAGAAAAAAAGAGTCCTCAGTATGCACTGCCCCCTTATGCTGTCCCCTCAAGCCGTGTCCCTCCCACAAGGCCAGGAGGCTTTGGGACCACGAGTATGTGGCCTCCCCAGGCTGTGCCCCCCTGGATCAGCTCCAGGCAGGAGAATCCCAGAATTCCCAGCAAAACGCTCCCTGCCTCCCTGGCTACGCAGCCTCTCCCTGGGCTGTTGCTGCATGCCAGGTGGAGTGGGGATGGTCAGAGTCGGGTGGGCGTGGACGGGTCTCCTGGGACACAGCGCCTTCCGGAGAGCCTTCGGTGCTGCTTCTGAACCGCTCCTGCCCCTGGCGTGCAGGCGTCTTCCTCGCGGTAGGACCTGGGAGAGCTATTCCGCGGGTTGGGGGTCTGGGTGGTCTTCTCTCCCTGTCACCGTTTCAACAGGGTGGAGGACAGGGCAGTGAGCAGATGCTGGCACTAACCCTCCCAGGCCCTGTCTGAAGAGTGTCTGAAGGGGCAACTGTGGCCTGAGCCTGGAGGGCAGGGACCAGTGCCCGGGGCAGGGGTGGCCCTCGGGGCTTCCTTCCTCATTCCTGCCTCTCTGCGTGGGCTTCACTGTGGCCTTCTCACTACCTGGGGTGCCCTTGGGAGCACCTTGTGGAGAGGTGCCTGGGCGAGGGAGAGCAGGGCAAGGAAGAGGTGGATAGTGAGACTGAGTGAGCACAGACTCCACACGGGGCGGCTCCCAGCAATGGCGACCTCAGACGCTCCCACCAGCAGCACGAGCCGGATGACAGGTCCAGGGCCTGTGGTCAGTGAGCAGTGGCTGATGACAAAGCCATGCTGTGACCCTTGCTGATTGCCAGAGCAGCTGCAGGGCAGTGAGGAGCCAGGCAGGTCCGTGACCTCCACCTCCCCAGCTGCTGCCCTCTGCCCACAGCCCCTGAGGGTCTCAGCATCAAGGGCCATCTGGGCCTCCCTTCCTGGGTGCCTGGTCCCATCTGGGCCTCACCTTGGGCAAGGTCCCCGTAGCTGCCCTACCCATCAGGTGAGCCCCACCCCTTGGGTTTGACTCAGTGGTTTGTGTTTGCATAGAGCTTCTCCACCTGATGGTGACTGTCCTGGGTCCTGCAGCCTGGTGTCCATTTTTAAATTTCGCCACAGAGATTGCTCCCAAGCACCCTCTGGCCTCCCCACGTGCAGTGGTGCAGTCCTAGCTCACTGCAGCCTCCACCTCCCAGGCTCAAACGATCCTCCCGCCTTAGCCTCCTGAGCAGCTGAGACTGCAGGTGTCACCTCGCCTGGCTATGCCCAGTAACCTTCCTGCCACTGTGACACCAGCCAGTCTGGGCAGTCCCTCAACTGAGCCAGGTACTCTGGCTGCCTCGGCCCAGCCCTGCTGTCCCTACCGGTGGGTGAGATGGCGCCCAGTCTGCAGTCTGGGATCTGGCATGGGAATGAGGCTGTTATTTGTGGCAACAAAAAATGAAAAAGTGGCTCTGGCCTTCAGCGCTGTGAGAGAACTGTTTTGTTGTTGCTGATGTTGTTTGAGACGGAATTTGCTCTTGTTGCCCAGGCTGGAGTGCAATGGCTCAATCTTGGCTCACTGCAACCTCCACCTCCCGAGTTCGAGCAATTCTTCTGCCTCAGCCTCCAGAGTAGCTGAGACTACAGGTGCACGACACCAGGCCCAGCTAATTTTTTTGTATTTTTAGTAGAGACGCGGTTTCGCCATGTTGGCCAGGCTGGTCTTGAACTCCTGACCTCAGGTGATCCACCCGCCTTGGCCTCCCCAAATGCTGAGATTACAGGTGTGAGCCACCGCGCCCTGCCCGTTTTACTGTTTTGAGCCACCAAATTTTGGTGACTGGTTGTAGCCACAGGACACTAAGCCCCTGACATCCTTAGGATCCCTCCCGCCCTAGCCCTGAGTATTGCAGAAGGTCCAAAACCTCAGCCACAACTTTTCAAGTGCCTGGTCACAGCTGTTCTTATGAGAGTCAAGGGGCACACTCCTCTCACAGCAGGAGAAATGTTCACTTAAAGGTTAAATTGAATTCTTTTTCTTTATTTAAATTTTTTTTTTTTTTTTTTGAGATGGAGTTTCGCTCTTGTTACCCCAGGCTGGAGTGCAATGGCGCGATCTCGGCTCACCGCAACCTCCGCCTCCTGGGTTCAGGCAATTCTCCTGCCTCAGACTCCTGAGTAGCTTGGATTACAGGCACACGCCACCATGCCCAGCTAATTTTTTGTATTTTTAGTAGAGACGGGGTTTCACCATGTTGACCGGGATGGTCTCGATCTCTTGACCTCGTGATCCACCCGCCTCGGCCTCCCAAAGTGCTGGGATTACAGGCTGAGCCACCGCGCCCAGCCATTTTTTTTTTTTTTTTTTTTTGAGACAGAGTCTCGCTCTGTTGCTAGGCTAGAGTGCAGTGGCATGATCTCAGCTTACTGCAACCTCTGCCTCCTGGGTTCAAGTAATTCTTCCGCCTCAGCCTCTGGAGTAGCTGGGACTACAGGTGCACGCCACCACGCCCAGCTAATTTTTGTATTTTTAGTAGAAACAGGGTTTCACCAGGTTGGCCAGGCTGAACCTCTTGACCTTGTGATTTGCTCACCTCGGCCTCTCAAAGTGCTGGGATTACAGGCGTGAGCCACTATGCCGGGCTATTTTCTTTTAATACCAAAAAAAAGAGACAAGGTTTTTTCCATGTTATATTTTTCTGATGACTCTCTCAAGAAAGACGGCAATTTTGGCTGGGTTTGTGGTGGTGCATGCCTGTAGTCCCGGCTATTCAGGAGGCTGAGGTGGGAGGATCGCTTGAGTCCAGGAGTTTGAGGCTGCAATGGGCTATGATGGTGCCACTGTACTCCAGCCCAGGCAATAGAGCAACAGAGCAAGGCCCTGTCTCTAACAAAATGATTTTTTTTTTTAAAGAAAAATGACTGCACAGCTGCCTTACAAAATGAAAGTGCAGCTCAGCCCCACCGCGCTGCGCCGCCATGCTGGAAGCCCCTGCACTGTGCTGGGCGCTGGGCTCCCTGTCGCCCGGCTCGGTGCGCTGAGTGCAGGGAGGAAGATGGACCCCAATGGTGGCCCCGCGAGGTCGGTGTCATTGGCCCTATTTTACAGATGGGGAAACCAGGTTATCACTGTGACCTGGCCTAGGCAGGGCCTGTCGGGGCAGAGCCAGATCTGACTTGGCCCCAAGGGTACAGGGAGCTGACTTTCTCTGTCAGACAAGCAAGCCAGCTGCCGCGCTCCTGCCTCAGTGAGAGGCTGGGTGCGTGGACCCCACCTCGTGCAGACACCTCACCAGCTTCTCCCCGAGGATGCAGCTGGGGACTCTGGCACCCCTTGGCTCTGCCGTGGCTGTGTCATGCCTGTCCTGCCACCTGGTGCTCTGGACGTGGGTATTTGGGGTCCCCCATGGAGGACGCCTGGGCTGCCCTCTGGGAGCTGGAGAAGCTGGCCACCCTGCCCCACAGCTCCCGAGAGACCTTCCGGCTCAGCACAGACCCAACCCCCGACAAGGGCTTCTACCCCCTTGGAGGTGGCGAGCTGCCCTATGCCCTACTGGGTGCTGCCACAGTGCTGGGTGACCCCCGGCATGTTGCCCTCTGGCGTTCTGAGACAGGAGCTTGGAGGGCCCATGCGTGCCACTGCATCCGGGCGACACTTGCAGAAATGCCCAGAAAATAAAGTCATCAGCACTAATGTGAACAGGGCAGCCACCGGCTACCTCTGCCAGCAGCCCTGCTGCCTGCCCACAGCGGAGGGAGCCAGCCAGGCGGGCTGCTGATGAAGAGGCCCCACTGCCTGTCACACGCTCTCTGGGCTCCCGGCAGCCTGGAGGCATGGCTGCACCCTTAGCATGCAGCCACCTTCCATGTGGGAAAGCCCAGGGCCAGGGGTCACCGAGGGAGTGGCTTCAGAAACGAGAAGTTGGGAGTTTGTCTTCCGGAGGGGACACGGGCACTGTGGCTGGGGGTTCAGTGGACAGGAGCCACATTGCTGGCCCCAGAACCCCCAGCCTGCCCGCCTCCGCGCCACACAGTGGGCTCAGCAGGACTCCTCCATCAGCCTCTTAGGGGAGCATGGTGACCCCGGTAGGTGCACAGGCCCGGAGAAGGTGTGGTCTGCCCGTGCCACGGGCGACTGCAGCTCCTCGGTGTCCCTGGTGTGGGTCAGCTTGGTGATGTCTGTCCTCATGGACCACTGTTTCCACCCCTTGTGGATTCTGGACACTTCTTGGCGGGAATGTTCTGTGGCCAGCACGTAGATGATGGGGTCAGCCACGCTGTTCACGGTGGACAGGCACAGAAACACCACGGACGCTGTGTACAGCCTCTCCTCCAAGGCACACATGGAGTTCCTGTCTCCTCTGTAGTAGGAAAAGGCGGCAGCTTTGACGAGGAGAACTAGGTGGTACGGGGCGAAGCAGACCAGGAAGATGACCACCACTGCGATGGCTGAGTGCTTCACCTTGGCCTTCTGGGCGGCGCTCAGACCCACACTCAGCTTGATGCTCCTGAAGATCCGGTGATTGGTGAAGGCGATGATGGACAGCGGGATGGCGAAGCCGGCGGTGAACCTGGCATAGTAGTACCCAGCGATCCTGCTGTCTATCTGCAGCATGTCGAAGCAGGTGTCCTTGTCTTCCGTCTCAAACACCGGGTAGTGAACGATCCCCACAAGGATAAAGATGCACGCGGAGATGAGGATGGCGGTCCTCTGGCGGCGGTGGCCCCGACTCTCCAGCGCGTACACCACGGCCACGAAGCGGTCGCAGGAGATGCAGCACAGGAAGAGGATGCTGACGTAGATGTTACAGAAGAAGACGTAGGCGGTGGCCTTGCAGGCCAGCAGGCCCAGGGTCCAGCGGTGCTCATTGTGGATGTAGATGACCCAGAGTGGCAGCGTGCCGGCGTACAGCAGCTCGCAGAGCGCCAGGCAGAGCAGGTAGACGGCCAGCACGTTGCCCTGCAGCACCTGCAGCAGCGCTAGCCACGCGGTCAGGCAGTTGGCCGGCAGCCCCAGCACGCACACGGTGCTGTACACCACGATGAGGACCACCCTGCTCTCCTCAAACGACACGTTGCTGCAGGTCTTGGTGGGGAGGCCCGTGGAAGCCCACAGGGTGGTCGCTGGGGTGGCGTTTCCTGTGGGACAGAGACAAGAGTGAGGACGGGAGTCCCTGGAAACCACCGGGAGAGACTTTACTGTGGGAGGAAAGGACAGAAGCTTCATGGTCGCTCAGACTAGACACGCGCAGGTGTTTAAGACATTTCCAGAATGGGCAGGGTGGCTCACGCCTGTAATCCCAGCACTTTAGGAGGATGAGGCGAGCGGATCACGAGGTTTAGAGATCAAAACCACCCTGGCCAACATGGTGAAACCCCATCCCTACTAAAAATACAAAAAATTAGCTGGGCATGATATTGTGCCTGTGGTCCCAACTACTCGGGAGGCGGAGGCAAGAGAATTGCTTGAACCCAGGAGGCAGAGGTTGCAGTGAGCCGAGATCGTGCCACTGCACTCCAGCCTGGGAGACAGAGTGAGACTCTGTTGCTTGTGTGTTTGAAAAGAGTGTTTATCCTTTTATTGCTGTGAGGGCTCTTCTAAGCAGTCTGTTAGACACTGTTACTACCCTGCTTCAGTGCCGTTCCCAATTTGCCACCACTCCCTGCCTGGCCCCGAAGGTGGGCACAGCCCTAGCCTAATCTCTAGTCTTCCTACATCTTTCTTTGCCTGTGTGAACTGTCAATTACTTAAAAAGATCAGTAAAAGCTCCTCTGAGGATGGCAGAGTCGTCCGCTCCCCCTTGTATTCTCTCAGTGCTTGCTTTATGGATTCGAAGCTATTGTTAATGGGGGCATAGGAGTCATACATGGCTCTGTCTTCCTGGTGGACTGACCCTCTTCTCACTATGTCAGGTGATAGTCCTCCTCGCGGTGGTAGGCAGAATAATGACCCCACCCAGAAGATGTCTGAATCCTAATCCTTGGGACATGCAGAGATGATAGGTTACCAGGCAAAGGGGAGCTAAGGTGGCAGGTTGAATGAAGATTACTAACTAGCTGACAGTCAAATAAAGAGATTATTCTGGATCATCTGGTGGTCCCAATATAATCACAAAGGTCCTTAAATGTGCGAAAGGGCAGAAGAAAAGATCAAAGTGATCTCAGCAACTGCCCCGGTCACAGCTCTGCAGGGTCAGAAGCTCATCCTCTCCAGCCGGGGGCTGCTGGCGGTCATGCAGGGTGTGCAGGGTGTGACTCCCAGAGCTCTGCCAGCACCGCAGGCTCTAGTGTCCCGGCTTCACAAGCTGGCTGTGTTCATGCTTCTATGCCTTCTCTGGTTACAGACCATGGAGCCCCCACCTCCGAGTCAGCAGAAAGCGGTGGACAGACCTGCCCTCAGCGCCCAGGGGATGCTCGGTGTGTCGCCACACTTCTCTGGTACAGCAGCTCCAGGCGGAGAAGACTTCAGCTGTGCCCTGGCATGGGGTGGGGGTCCCTAGCACCATCCAGCCCCCTGGCCTCAGGAACCTTCCACAGGAGGAGATCATAGGTTCTTTGACCTCCCTCTTGGACCTGAGGGCCAGCACAATGGGCCAAGTCACCCCGAGCAGGGTTGGCCCCGAGCCCCCATTGTGCCGCTCACCTGTTTTTTTTTTTTTGAGATGGAGTCTTTCACTGTTGATGCCCAAGCTGGCGTGCAGTGATACGATCTCAGCTCACTGCAATCTTTGCCTCTCGGGTTCAAGGGATTCTCCTGCCTCAGCCTGGCCAATTGTTTTTGTCCATTTAAGAAATTTGGCCAGTCACGGTGGCTCATGCCTGTAATCCCAGCACTTTGGGAGGCCAAGGCAGGCAGATTGCCTGAGGTCAGGAGTTCGAGACTAGCCTGACCAACATGGAGAAACCTCGTCTCTACTGAAAATACAAAATTAGCGAGGCATGGTGGCGCGCGCCTGTAATCCCAGCTACTCTCGAGACTGAGGCAGGAGAATCACTTGAACCTGGGAGGCGGAAGCTGTAGTGAGCCAAGATCGTGCCACTGCACTCCAGCCTGGGTAACAGAGCGAGACTCAATCTCAAGGGAAAAAAAAATTGAAAAATTGTGGCAAAATACACATAACAAGGAATTTACCATTGTAACCATTTCTGATTAGCACATTCACCTTCTTCTGCAACCATCACCAACATCCTGCAGCACAACGTTCTCATCTTCCCTAATGAAAGAGCTTTCTCACCTGCCCCAGGAAGCACTCCCTCCGCATTTGCTCCCCCCCACCCAGCCTCCGCTTCACTTTGTGTCTGTGTGCTGGGCTCCCCTGCCACCTCCCCACGTGGGTGGGCATCTGTGCGTGTCCTCAGCCTGCCCTTTCACGTCTCACTGGCTCCATCACCACGATGTCCTCAAGCTCCCTCCTGTCTCAGTGTGTGCCAGGATTCTCCTTCCTTTCAAAGGCAGGCTGGCATTCCATTGCATTCAGTGTTCCTTCTGGAGTCTCATCAAAAGTATAAAAATAGTTATATTCCACCGTGGTCTTCCACTGTGAACCATCCTCCAAACCTGGCATGTGCGGTGTTCTGCTTGTCATTCCTCTGCCCATGGACGCTGGGCTGCCTCTGCACCTTAGCTGAGCTGCTGGGAATTACATTGTTAGGAACATGAAGGGGTCTGTTCACGTCCCTGCTTTCCGTTCTCCTGGGTCAGACCCAGAGCTGGAATTGCTGGGTCTCACAGCAGTTCCGTCTCATCTTCTGGGGCGCCCCTCCCTGTCCTCCACGGTGGCTGGGCTGCCCCATCTTCCGCCCCAGTGTGCAGGGCTCCCGTCTCCCCACAGCCTCCCTGCGCCTGTCTGGTTTCTCTGGGTGTGAGTGGCCTGGCCCGGCTCACCTTCCTACCTGGGAAGGGGAGAGGGTAGGTGTGGCTGAGCTGTGGCACATGCAGTTGTCACCACTTCACTCAAGAAATGGGACTGTGGCAGGGGGCAGTGGAGACAGTTCTCAGGTGGGGGTGGGGGGGCCAACGCCTGTGTCTGCACACACTGTTCTTCACCCGAACTGCCCTTTTCCCATCAAACGAGTGCGCCAGCCTTGCAGTGTGAGTCCTGAGCTCAGAGGCAGTTTCTGCCCCCAACACGCCTTGTGTCCATCAGGGCAGTCGCACGCCCTGGGAGGTAGAGCGTTCCAGAATCCAAAACACAAGGGGAGACCCCGGCAAGACCGGGGTGGCCACAGGGGCCCCTCCCAGCCTTAGCCCACACAGAGCCGCTGTGGCCCCTCCCCTGCCCCACACACTGTCGCCCGTGTGGTCTCAGTCAGGGCCTCAGCGCCCCTCAGTCCCATGCTCCCTGCTCCAGCCTTCACGAAGCCTTGGGACCTTCACCTCTGGACCCCAGGTCCTTGCTGTCTGTGGCTCTTTGCGAATCTGGTGAGGAGGCTGTCCCCCACTCCCCCACACCCACAAGTGACCTCCTGGGAAGAGCATCTTCCTGGTCAGAAATAGGGGCAACAGTACCAGGGGACGCATAGATGGGGAGAGGTGGCGGTCAGCTCCTCATGCCCGGACCATGCAGGGCTCCTGTGGGACCTGTGGGACAGCCCTGACTCAGCTCTGCGCCACCCTCCCAGCTGCCACCAATTATGCCCTCATTTCTGTTCCTGGCTTCCTAGAACTTCGAGAAGGAATGATGAGATCAGTCCTTCATTTCTCCATGGAACTCCTCTAGATTTATTATTGCTGCACTAGTTTTTATCTTGATAATCTATTTTTATTTGTTAATTTTTGAATTATGAGACAACCTGCTTCATGGAAAACTTCTTACAGGCTCCCTCTTACGTGTTCAAAGTCGGAGAAGGCTCTCTCACCTGACATACTGGGCTGCTTCCGCTCTCAGTGTGGCTCTAAAATAAGCTTTCTAAGGACATGTCATGCGTCTTGTCGGTCCTATCAGGATGTTCACTCTGAGAGTTTAAAATGACCTGGAGAAAGAGTAGGTTGAAATTGCTTTAGGGAAATCAGATTAAACCACAAATTAATTCATTGACAAAACAGCTAGTATTTCCTAATTTACTAAGCGCCTCGCTGATTTGCAGGTGTTTTTTAAAGTTAAGGATCTGCCATCACATCCCATAGGATAAACAGAAGCCAGGCTCCAAGCCAGCAGGCATCGGAACATCACGTCATGCACCATGACTTTGTACGATTCTTTTTGTTGTTGTTGTTTGTTGTTGTTGAGACGGAGTCTGGCTCTGTCACCCAGGCTGGAGTGCAGTGGCGCAATCTCAGCTCACTGCAACCTCTGCCTCCCGGATTCAAATGATTCTCCTGCCCCAGTCTGCCGAGTAGCTGGGACTACAGGCGCCTGCCACCATACCCAGCTAATTTTTTATTTTTTTAAAGACGGAGTTGTGCTCTGTTGCTCAGGCTGGAGTGCAATGGCTCGATCTCGGCTGACTGCAAACTCCACCTCCTGGCTTCAAGTGATTCTCCTGTCTCAGCCTACCAAGTAGCTGAGATTACAGGCACATACCACCACACCCAGCTAGTTTTTGTATTTTTAGTAGAGACAGAGTTTTACCACATTGGCCAGGCTGGTCTCGAACTTTTGGCCTCAGGTGATCCACCTTTCCAAAGTGCTGGGATTACAGGCATGAGCCACTGTGCCTGGCCAATTTTTGTATTTTTCAGAGACGGGGTTTCACCATGTTGGCCAAGTTGGTCTTGAACTCCTGATCTCAAATGATCTATCCACCTCGGTCTCCCAAAGCACTGGGATTATAGGCGTGAGCCACTGCGCCTGTCCTATGCACAATTCTTGTTTGTCAGTTATATCTTTTTTTTTTTTTTTTTTGAGATAGAGTCTTGCTCTGTTGCCAAGCTAAAGTGCAGTGGTGCGATCTTGGCTCATTGCAACCTCCAACTCCCTGGTTCAAGTGATCCTCCTGCCTCAGCCTCCCAAGGAGCTGGGATTACAGGCATGTGCCACCGCGCCCAGCTAATTTTTATGTTTTTAGTCGAGATGGGGTTTCATCATGTTGACCTGGATTGTCTTGATCGCCTGACCTGGTGATCTGCCCACCTTGGCCTCTGAAAGTGCTGGGATTACAGGCGTGAGCCCCTGTGCCTGGCCGTCAGTTCTATCTTTATAAAGCTGGGAGAGAAAAGAAACTTGATGAGCTTTCACAGAAGACAAAGCTAGCCCTAAAGTCTGGTATGGTAACTCACACCTGTAAATCCCAGCACTCTGAGAGGTGAGGTGGGAGGATCACTTGAGTCCAGGAGTTCAAGACCAGCCTGGGCAATATAGTGACACCCCATAACCACAAAAATATAAACAGGCATCATGGCGCACACATGTAGTCCCAGCTGCTCGGGAGGCTGTGGGAGGATCGCTTGAGCCCAGGAGGTGGAGGTTGCAGTGAGCTGAGTTTGCACTGTTGCACTCCAGCCTGGGCGACAGAGAGACTCTGTCTCAAAAAAAAAGCTCCTAAAATGTGAAAAATGCTCAACGCCACTTCTTTTTTTTTTTTTTTTTTTTTTGAGACGGAGTTTCGCTCTTGTTACCCAGGCTGGAGTGCAATGGCGCAATCTCGGCTCACCGCAACCTCCACCTCCTGGTTTCTGGCAATTCTCCTGCCTCAGCCTCCTGAGTAGCTGGGATTACAGGCACGTGCCACCATGCCCAGCTAATTTTTTGTATTTTTAGTAGAGACGGGGTTTCACCATGTTGACCAGGATGGTCTTGATCTCTCGACCTTGTGATCCACCCGCCTCGGCCTCCCAAAGTGCTGGGATTACAGGCTTGAGCCACCGCGCCCAGCTCTCAACTCCACTTCTAATCAAAGAAATGCAAACACGAACATCTGAAAGGCAGTCCTTTAAAATCTTTTTGGCCTACCGTGTTGGCAAAAAGAAAGAACTTTTTAATTCATAGCGTGTGAGAGAAGGTGGGTGTCCTTCTATGGGACTGACGGAGGATGAATCGGCTTGCAGCAAAATTTTGCAGTATGTTTCTGAAAATCTTAAATGTGCTTTAACTTTTGACCCTGTTAAACCCCTTCTAGGAATTTTTCCTGGTGAAGTAACTACCCGAAGTGTGGCGTGCACCTAGCCTGGAAGCTGTGTCACCCACGGCGGAGGGAGGCCCGGGGGGTGGGCATCGGATGGCTCAGAGCACGCACGGGGCCGTGCAGGGCACCCAGGGGCCTGTCCCTAACCTGAGGTGCCTCGAAAACAAGCACCATCCTGAGCAGCCAAAGAGGGTTTGCAGGGAGGCAAGTGCCCTAAACCCATCCTCAGACAGTGTTTATGCCTCGCCCAGAGCCCTGCAAAGCCTGAGGGTCTCGCCCTGCTGTCTCTGGACCCCCGTTCAAGGATGGAATCTGAGTCTGGCAGCTGCCTTACTGGCTCCAATCCTGCCTGCTTGGTGCCAGGCCCAACCCCCACCCCACAATGCCCGGTGCTGCCCTCTGTCAGCTGAGACTCTCACAGGAAGCCAGTAAGTGCAGTCAGTCCCCTCCCAGGACAGGCGGTTTGGCCAGAGGGGCCGTGGGCCTCCTGATTCTGCCCCTACCCTGCCAGTGCCTGGAGTCAGCATCCACTCCTCCCTGCGTCTCGGGCCAGCCCCCTGAGCGGAGATGGCAGACACCCCCCTGGGTGGAGATAGAGGGATGGCCCCCTGGGTGGAGGTGGTGGGATGGCGCTAAAGGTCTTCAGACCCTCCCTCGGGGGCCTGTGTGCCTTGCACTGCCCTCCCAGCTGTTGCTTCGCCAAGATGCCTGTGGCTGTGTCATCTGGCTGCTGCGCCCAGCTCCAAGGCCCAGCAAGAGATGCAGGGCTCTCTGGTCATGCCCAAAACAGAGGGGGTCAGTAGGTGAGGAAGCACTGAGCCGGAACCAGGAGGGCCAAGGAAGGCCAACCCCAGCAGAGGAGGGGCCGAGTGGGCTGGGGGCACGCCGGAGCCTCCTGGAACCGGCTCCTTCTGAGCCCCAGGGGTGTGGGGGGCTTCCCTCCTCAGCGGCCAGGCCGCACAGTGGCCCTGGAGGCCTGCACGCTCCTGCTCCTTGGTTGCAGCCGGCCCTTCCCCGCCTTTCAAATTCTAAATAACACGAGGCAGGGCCTTTCCCCGCGAATGAGCAGGAGTGAGCCCTCGGAGCCGCTGCCTGAGGCCCCTGGGTCCCATCAGAACGGCTGAGCTGCCCAGGGAGGGGCTCCGGGGAGTCTGCCTGCCTCACTTTAACTGGACCAAGGGTTCTGGAAACCCTCCCAAACCTGGGAGGACACGATCTTGCTGGTACAGGGCAGGGCCGCCCAGTCCTCCCCCATGCCAGCCAGCAACCCTGGGCACAGTGCTGCAAGCACTTCTGCAAAACCAAAGGAAGTGGTAGCTGAGCTGAGAACGCACACTCCCCTCCCGGCCCATCGACCGCAGTCTCTCACGGCGGCGAGGCCCCTCTGGGCTCCAGGCCCCTATGCTGAGAGCAGAGACCGGCCCGGGGTGGGAGCCGGGGCCACTTGCCTATCGAGCTCATCCCATGTGGCCCACACAGCCCTGGCTGCCGATGTCCCGGTCCTGGCACGGGCCTAACCTTTTGGCATGACAACCTGGAGAAGATGCCTGGAAAGAGTCAGTGGGCTCAGCAGGAGAACAAGCCAGGACGGGGCAGCCCTGGCACCGGCCTCCCACCAGGACGTGGGCCCAGCGGCAAGGCCCTGCACCAGGTCCCGCTCCTCACCACGCACGCCAGCTAGGCTTGGGCGCCAGGGGAGCCCTGCACCAGCCTTTGCTCCTCAGACCACCTCCAGGCTTTGTCATCATCCTCCTCAAGGGCCTTCCTGGACCAGGGTCCGGGGTCCCGCCAGCACCTGCTCACCACCCTTGCGCCGCACCCACCACTCCTGCTGCCTTTGGGAGCCTCTGCCTCTTTTCGAGGTGAGTGAGCCCAGGATGGGGGCTCAGGGTCCTCTTGCCAGCCAACCCAGCAGCCCCACCTGCCTGCTGCCATGTCGTGGCCTATCCCAGTCAGTGGCCAGGGCTGTTTCCTCAGAAAGGGGCACGGGGCACAGCAGGTCGCCTGTGTTTCAGGCACGGCTCTTCCTCGGGGAGGGCGCAGTGGGGCCCGGGGCCTCTCTCGGCTTCCCCGGGGCTGGGTCTTCAGGTGGAAGGACAAGGCTAGGCAGAGGCTTCCTGTGTTGTCCCACATCAGGAAGCAGGTGCCACCCTTCTGTCGTGGGAGGATCCCCCCAGCTGTGCATGGGGACCGCTCCTTCTTCTCATTGCCCCACCTGTCAGGCCCACTGGCGGAGCTCCTCTCAGCTGCAGCATGGATGGTTGGGGGGGTGAGCCCTGTGGGAATGGCCCCCCACGCAGCCTCCCTCTCCTCAATCAGCAGCAAGGTGCCCCAGCCCTCCAGAGCTCAGGGGACAGTCCACCATGCCCACAGCTGCAGCAATGCCAGCCTGGCATGGTGGACTTGGGGGCTCTGTCTTTGGTCTGCTCTGAGGGACTATGAAAGGCTGAGCCCCCACCCCATCACTGTCCAACTCCAGCTGGATTCAGGGCAGCATGGCCAAACATGATGGCCATGGCGAGGTCCCTCAGTTGACTCCAGCCACAAGACCACAGTGTGGGTGGGCCCAGGTCAGCCCGACAACCCTGTCCACCCACCCCTGAGCCCCACCGGCAGCTCCCACCCCTGCTGGCCCTGGCTCTGCCTCCACCTCCCCTCAGCACATGACCACGGCCCCATCTCCCAGCCTCCATGCCGGGCAACTGTGGTCCAGCTGGGTATCCTGGTCCAGCTCTGTCTTCAAGCCACACCTTGGCAGCCCCCGAGGCCAGCCCTCTGCTGTTCTCTTCCAGTGTCCAGCCTACCTTACCTCACCCTCAGCACGCCAGCTCACGAGGCCACTCTGCACGCACTCCTGTGTTCCTCTGTGAACCTGTGTTCGTTCCTTCTTTCTTTGTTTCTTTCTTCTTTTCTTTCCTTTTTGAGGTGGAGTCTCACTCTGTCGCCCAGGCTGAAGTGCTGTGGTGCGATTTCAGCTCACTGCAGTCTCTACCTCCCAGGTTCAAGCGATTCTCCCTCAGTCTTCTGAGTATCTGGGACTTGACAGGCGCACAACCATGCCAGGCTAATTCTTTTTTTCTGTATTTTTAGTAGAAACAGGGTTTGCCATGTTGCCCAGGCTGGTCTCAAACACCTGGGCTCCAATGATCCTCCTGCCTCAGCCTCCCAAATTGTTTTTATTCCTAGAGACGAGGTTTCGCTATGTTGCCCAGGCTGGTCTCAAACTCCTGGGCTCAAGCGATCTGCCCACTTCAGCCTCCCAAAGTGCTGGGATTACAGGTGTGAGCCACCACTCTGTAACTTTTTATTATGGAACTTTTCAGACAGACACAAAAGGACAGAGAAGGAGCCCTGGCCCCCACCATGTGCAGGGAGCAGTTCCTCATTCCACCCTCTGGCCGCAAACGGCTCCTAAGGCTCCTGAGGTCTGTCTTGTGGGTTTGCCTGTAATTTCTAAGCTGTTTCTTGGTTGCTGGGCATTCCTGGCCATTTCCATCTTTCACTCCCACCTGCTTTGGCGCCAGGCAAATCTGTGACCTCGTTTCTGCGTCACATTTGAGACAAACCCCAAGGAGGGAGCTGTTGAGTCACCAGCTCCAATACCCGGCTCCTCCAATTTGACAGATTTTTTTGATTTTCTTTGAGATGGAGTCTTGCTCTTGTCGCCCAGGCTGGAATGCAATGGCTCGATCTCACTACAACCTCCACCTCCTGGTTTCAAGCAATTCTTCTGCCTCAGCCTCTGGAGTAGCTGGGACTACAGGCACGAGCCACCATGCCCAGCTCATTTTTTTATTTTTAGTAGAGATGGGGTTTCACCATGTTGGCCAGGCTGGTCTTGAACTCCTGACCTCAAGTGATCCACCCGCCTCGGCCTCCCAAACGCTGGGATTACAGGCATGAGCCCCCGTGCCTGGCCCCAATTTGATAGATTTTTAAAACGTATCTTTCAGAGATTGCTGATGAGGTGAGTCTTTCAGGCATTCTGAGTTCTTATCTCATCCCACCTCATCTTATCTGACCCCATCCTATCTTCCAGGACTCTCTGCCCTCCCACCTCTCAGGCCAATCTCCTGAAACGTCATTTTGTGCCCAGCCCGACTGGCCAGTCTTCAGCATCAGTCTTAGCCCCTGCAGTGGTATAACTACAAGTCCTGTACTTGACAGAGTGTACGTCCCCTCCCAACACACATACATACCATGCCGTGTGCGCCAGACACCGCTCTGGAGTCCTGTGACCTGCCCAGCCCCAGAATCTTACCACGAGTCTAGGCTGACTACTCCTCACCCCGGCACAGCCCCCGACACCCTGCTTCTCCCTCTGTGTAACCCCAAAAGCAGCACAGACCCCAGAGAGAAGCCCGGCCCCTCGATGCCTCCCACCAGTCACGGAAGCAAGTGGCCAAGGAGAGATTCCAGGGACAAAGTCCTGCCCCCTGACTCACCGCTGTCTGGACCAGTAGCCAAGGCAAGCCTTTTCCAGAAGCAAGTCTTGGGAAAGGTGACAGCCACAAAGGTATAATGGAAGCCATTGTCCCGGCCCCCCAAATCCTCCGGCCCCACCACACCTGTGGTCACTGGGGGTCCTCAGTTCTCTCTTGGGAAGGACCCCAGATTGAGAACCCTCAACAAAGCCTCCATCTTTACCAACAAATCACCTTTGCCTTCAGGTCCCCTGCTGCTCATCCCCTGGCTCCCAGCCCCCAGCCCCCATCCCAGGGCCTGGCCCCACAGGCTCCCTCCCCATCGCACAGAGCCCAGTGACTTACCCAAGGTCCCGCCTGCACGGCTGGCCTCGCAGCCTCCCTGGAGTCCTCACTGAGGTTTCAGGAAGTAGCAGGGGTCCAACTACGTTCTCTCTAGAACTCCCCTAACCACAAACAGGGCTGAGCTTGGGGTTGGCCAACCGGGGCTGGGGTATTTCTCTGGTAATAATAGTGTGGCCTCGTCACCTTCCTGGGGGCGGGAGTGGCAGGAAACCCCAGAGCCACCTCTCTTGGCAAAAACAGCACTTATGGCGGCTCCACTCACTCAGGAGCTCCCAGGCAGGGGCTGGGGCCTTTGCGTCCCCAGACAGGCACGGCAGGACACACAGCACAGGGGTCCTGGAAAGACAAACCCAGCTCCTCTGCAGCTCAGCCTGGTGTTGCCAGCTCTTGGGGCAGGCAGGCACAGAGCAGGTGGCTTCCCAGAGGCTATGTCCTCCCAGCTGTCTGGGGTGACAGGAGTGGAGAGGCCGAGTGTGCTCACTGCAGCCCTGGGACCAGGATGGTACCTGCATGTCCTGGAAGGCCAGGCACAGACCCTGCACACCAGCAACCTCCCCTCCCTGCCTCCCTCTCCCTGGGGCAGGGCCTTGCGGAAAGAGCAGCTGACACATGCTCCACACTCATTCCCAGCCCTACCCCAAGCCCTCCTTCATCCAGAACTGAGGCTGGCCTGCCAGAGCCCTGCAGGTGTCTTCTCTGTGAGGGGCCTGTGGGAACTGGAGGGTGGCAGGTGGGGGGCCTGGGACAGTCTCCCTCACTGTGGTACTCCTGGCCCTGGTGGCCCTGATGTCCTTGAAAGATGACAGCTGACTGTGGACAGCACCCACAGCCCCACTCACCGCCAGGCTGCTTCTGGGTTTCAGGGCAGAGATCCCCCTGGGTGCCCACTCCTGTCCAACTCTTTCAGCAGTGGGGGCAGGGCCGGGCTGGGGGAAGGAGCTGGGCCCACAAATGTCTCCAAGTGACACTGTCCAGCACTGCAGCAGGGACATCATTGAGCTAAGACCTCACAATGCTGGTTGGGTGCGCTCAGGCAGGAGAGCCCAATGGAGGCTGAGCCCCCGGCCGCGCTTTCCCCCAGCCACGTAGATCACAGCTACCCCTGCTGCAGACCTCGTGGCTACAGGCTGCCTCTGAACAGCGATTTTGGAGGCTTTGCTTATGTGGCAGTGGAGTCCCTCGAAAGCTGGGCTAGCTCCACCCCAGCGGAGAGGTGTAGGTCTCAGAGCGGGGACCACCTTGGCTTTCCAGAAATGCTGGCCCAGGGGGCTGTGATCCTGCAGGGATCCGGGGCAAACACGACTCCCACAGGCCACTGCTCCTAGGGCCACTGGCCTCCCGGGTCTTTGGGCCAGGACAGCCCCACCCTTGGAACAGCAACAGGCAGAGTGCATATCAGCCAGCGAGGGTGATGGCCAGGGACAGCTTCTGTCGGTGGCCCCAGCAGCCCCCGGGACCTGCCCCTCCCTGCGCCCCACTGGGTGGTCTGTCGTGCTCACCAGGGCTCCTCTGCACCCCCAGCTGAGGGGTCCAGGAGTGACGCCCGGACCCAGCTCAGGCCATTGTCACCCTCCATGCCTTCTGGCCTTTGCCAGGCTGTCCGGGAATAGCTGGTTCAAATGAGGTCAGCTGGATCCCCTTCTTGGGTCCTTCACTGGGGTCTGGGAAAGGAAAGTTGGGCTCCTTGGGTGGCAGGAACTGTGGGTATGAGCTGGGGGTTGGCGGTCATGTATGGGCTCCCCTGCCTCTGCCACGTGGAGAATCAGGCTGGGGTGGCGGAGGGGGAAGAGCCTGGGAGTACAAACACTGGGAGCCTAGTGGGTGCGGACCGGCCCTGCCTAGTCCCACAGGGCCTCCGGGACCAGTGGGGGCTGCCTGAGGTATTGTCTCTGAGAAGCCCATCACAGAGCTGGCTCTCCCTGCCCTGACCCCAGCAAAGTGATTCATACCCAGAGAACCCCTCCCAGCAAGAGAGCAAGTTTCAGACAGGAAGTCACCAGAACATCCCAGGGCTGAGTCAGGCTCGATAACTTAACTCCCTGCAGCCCAGGCACGGCAGTGGTGAGGGTCCAGCTGCAGACATGGCGGCAGCTTCACCCCTGCTGTGTGCGCCAGAAACTGTCTTGATGTCCAGGGGTTCACCAGCCATTGTCCTGGCCCATCTGGACCCCTCCCGCCAGAAGCCAGAGGCAGTGATTGCTTGCTAACTTGTCCAGTCAGTCTTCGAAGGCCTGGGCCCAGGGAGACAAGGCCAGGAATAAGGGAGGGGAGGTCAGAGCAAGACATGTCAGGGGTGAAGCTGGAAGGAGCTGGGAGAATGGGGTGAGGGACCCCCGGAAGAGCCCCTGTGCATGGGGCCAGCGAGGCCTGCTCCACCTCCCGAGCTCCTGGGCGGACATAGGACCTTACTCTTGCCTGGCACTAAAAACCCTGAACAGCCAGCTCTGGAAGCCTGCCAAGGTCTGTCAGGGCCCTAGGCAAGAGGGAGTGTGTGGAGAATGGATAGTGTGGGGAGCAGGCAGCCAGCCTCAGGGAGGGGTTGGGGCTGGGGCAGGAGTCCCAAATGCACCTCCAGTAACAGGTAGGTGACAGGGAGTGAACGGGACTTGACGTGGGGTCTCAGGCACATCTGAGCCCATTGCTCAGGGTGGTGTGCCCTTGCCAAGACACGGCACCAAGACAGATGCAGGCTGCCCAGCACAGCGTCAGCAAACGTCCAGCACCGAGGGGACCCTGGAGGGAGCCGCTGTATGCCATGCCTGCAGCGCTCTGCGCAGATCTCCATTATGGAGGCAACTGGCCAGGCCAGGACACCACTGGGCAGAGCTGGAGTGGCGGGGAGGCTAGGGCAGAGCAGCAGGCAGGGCTGTGGGGTCCCAGGACCCCCATCCAGGCTGGCACAGAGGTGGCATTTGAGCTGCCCAAGAGTCTCAGCCATAGGGAAGCTCCTGGCCAACAGGGCAGACAGACAGGGTGGGGCCAGGTGGGCATAGGAGGTGCTAGGACACAAAGGTCATGTCGTCACTTCCGCCCTGGGGGTCCTTCTTGTTTGACTCAGGGACCCGGCTGGGGCGGGGGGCGCTGTGTCCACTTTCAGCTCTGGGCAGAGCTCGGCCAGAGGAGGTGCCTGTGAAACTGTAGAAAGAAAGCAGGAAAGCATCACTTCCTTAAGCCTTTAAGTCTCTTTCTGTCAGAGAGGCGCCTACTCTTTTTCCCCCCCTTTTTTTTTTAAGACCGAGTTTTGCTCTGTCGCCAGGCTAGAGTGAAGCAGCGTGATCTCGGCTCACTGCAACCTCCACCTCCCGGGTTCAAGCGATTCTCCTGCCTCAGCCTCCAGAGCAGCTGGGATTACAGGCGCATATTCCACGCCTGGCTAATTTTTGTACTTTCAGTAGAGATGGGGTTTCACCATGTTGGTCAGGCTGGTCTCAAACTCCTGACCTCAGATGATCCACCCACCTCAGCCTCCCAAAATAATGGGATTACAGGTGTGAGCCACGATGCCCGGCTGGTGCCCGCCTTCTTTAACCCACAGGATTGGCCATTGAAGCGACCTGGCCGTTGTCTGTAACTGTCCCCTGCTGGATTTGCTCGGCTGAGTCTTGCCTCTGCCGCCTGTTTCCTGTACCTGGGGCTGTGGTTTGAACCTGTGTCCCAGAAGCTCACATGTTAAAAGTGGAATCCACAATGGGAGTGTTTCCGGATGGGCTTCTAGGTCATTCTGTTAATGAGGTCAGGAGGGTGGGCCCTCATCCAATAGTATGCAAGGACTGTGGCCTCACAGAAAACTCCCAGTTTCTAAAACAGATGGGAAACGTGTCTTTCCCTTATGAAATTCCCAGTCTGACGTATTCTAACAACAGAAAGTGGGCCGAGATGTCAAGGAAGTGGGTTTGAAAGCCTTGGTGAGGCTTGGGGCAGCCTGTCTGACTGGGGACAACGTCACCCCATGCCAGGAGGCCCACATGGCATCAGTCCAGCTGCTCCTTGGAGGGTGCGGGTGCTCAGCGTGAGAGGCCCGAGTGGGGTCCCCTGGCACCCTAGTCAGCCTGTCCACACACTCAAATCCCACTCCAGCAGCTGCTTCCTTAAGTGTGCTAAGGGGCAGGTTTCCAAGAAAGAGCTTCCCCTCATACCTGGGGGACTGCATTTGCTCCTAATGGAAGCATGTGGCCCTGCAGAGGTGAGCAGGAGTCAGATTTATTTATTTCTCTCTCGATTATTAAGCACTCATCAATATTTATTTTATTGTAAAACTGACACAACCTAAAAATTACCATCTTAGCCATTTCTAAGTGTACAGGCACCTTCACCTGCTGCGCGGCCACCCCCGCCCCCCATCCATCTTCAGAAACGTTTCGTGATGCAAAACTGAACGTGTCCTTGCTGCAGTCACTTCCACTCCTCCCTGCGCCCAGCCCGGCAGCCGCCCTTTCACCTTCTGTCTCTACAAATGTGGCTACTCAGGTTTCCTCGTGAGAAGCGCGATCACACGCGCTTTGTCCTGATGTCTGGCTTGTTTTACTTAGTGTGATGTCCTTGAGGCCCATTCCTGTTGCAGCACGTGTCAGAATTTCCTTCCTTTTTAAGGCTAAATGACATCCCCGCGTGTCTCTGTTTAGCCATTCATGAGTTGATGGGTGGACATCTCCTGGCTGCTGTGAATAATTCTGCTACGAACAGGGGCATGTGGGATGCATGGACTTTTAGGTCTTCTATGTGTTTCTGTCAAACCTAGTCGCTATTATTGCTATTACTATTTTGAGATGGCGTCTCTGTCACCCAGGCTGGAGTGCAGTGGTGCGATCTCAGCTAACTGCAACCTCCACTCCTGGGTTCAAATGTTTCTCCTGCCTCAGCCTCCCAAGTAGCTGGGATTACAGGCACATGCCACCACACCTGGCTAGTTTTTGTATTTTTGGTACAGACAGGCTTTCACCATGTTGGTCAGGCTGGTCTTGAATGCCTGACCTCAGGTGATCCGCCCGCCTCAGCCTCCCAAAGTTCTGGGACCACATCTGGCCCCTAATTGTTCATTATTCTTGATGATGCTCAGTCGTCCCAGATTTGACAAGTGGTCCACTCTGCCTCTGTGCTGACAATTACGGGGCAAATCCTGTGCGTCAGTTTCCAGGCATGGAGCCCCCCTCCGTCAGGTATGTCTGTATTCATGCCTCATCGGAGCCCTCTGTTCAGGTGGTGATCCTTTCCCTCGGAAGAAGTGTTCCCGGCCTTCTCTGACTCCCTGCTCACTCTCTTGGGGGAGGGCTCTGTCCTGGCCTCCCCCACCCAAGGGGGGTTCGTGATGCAAGCCAGGAGTGGGGACGGGATGGCAGGCCAAGTGGGAAGAAGAAAGGCAGAAGTGTCCTGGGGTTTCTGTGGGGGACAGCCGCTCTTGTAAGAAGGCAAGAGGCCCTAGTTTCCAGCCAGGGAAGGGGTTTTCAGGGAAGTTTTGGAGAGAGAAGAGAAGACAGGGGCTTTTGAGAAGTGTCAACCCAAGAACTGGATAATTCTGAAAGTCCTTGACCTAGGCATACCTCAGTGTGAGTCATGAGTTGCAGTTTCAACGAAGTCATAGTGTGTCCTGGTGAGGCCCAGGAGAAGCTGCCTGTGACCCCAGAAACTCCAGATGACCATGCCTAATCCACCTAACCCACGAGAGTTTTCTCTTCCTCAGGGCTGACATGGCAGTATCCACAGCCATGGGAAGGCCCCAGCCTCATGGTCCCTGATGGCAACTTGAGCTCCAACTTTCACATCTGTGTTCCAGGAATGAGGAAGGAGCAGCAGAGAGCAGAGCGCAGCCCCAGTCCTGTGTGGAGACTTCTCAGATTTCCCACCCAGTTCACTGGCTCCATCTTCCCTCTTTCTATGTGACCACACCTGGCAGCAGGGGGGAGGCTGGGAAATGTAGTCTTTGATGTCACTGCACCAGCTGATGCTGGGGGCTTTTCTAAGCAAGAGGGGGTGCAGTGTCGGGGACGTGTGCTGTGACGGCACATGCTGTCACCAGCTTCCCTTCCACCCAGCGAGGTCAGGTTCCTGGCAGCTGAGTGAGGGGCACACTGGCCAAGCCCAGGGACTCAGTTACCCCAAATGAGGAAAGGGTCAGGGGATGCTGAACTGGGAAGAAGGAGGGGGAGCCTGAGGCCAGAGAAGCTGGGTGTATGGGAGAAACAGTTTTTCTGCTAGACTGTAACTCACAATGCCTCTGGCACTTCACTTCGGGGTGAGGATAAGGGCTCGGTTTCCTGTGACTGCCCTGACTTCAGACGCCAGGCACGAGGGGCGGGTACCTTGGCTATGACAAAGGCAAGGCCCGGTGACCCTTTCCTGGGCTCCATCATTTGCTAGAACAGCTCACAGAGACTGCAACAACTGTTTGTTTCCTCCCACTGGCTTTTCATGCTCTCCCTCAGCAGCATATTTTATATCATACATTTTTTAAAATTTTACATTTGGAGACACGGCCTGGCACTGTCACCCAGACTGGAGGGCAGTGGTGCAGCCTTGGCTTACTGCAACCTCTCTGCCTTCAGGCTCATGCAAGCCTCTTGCCGCAGCCTCCCAAGTAGCTGGGACTACTTGGCATGAGCCATCACACTCAGCTAATATTTGTATTTTTTGTAGAGATGAGCTGGCTATGTTGCCCAGGTTGGTCTTGAACCCCTGAACTCAAGCAATCTGTCCGCCTTGGCCTCCCAAAGTGCTGAGATTACAGGTACGAGCCACTGCACCCGGCCACTTCTGGCTTATTACTCAAGGAGACAACTTGGCCGGCAGAGATGCACGAACAAGGTGTGGAGATGGCGCGTGGAGCTCCCACGCCCTCTCCAGGCGCCACCTGCCAGCCCGGACACTCTCGGAACCCCACTGTTTTTTTCTTTTTTTTTTTTTTGAGACGGAGTCTCAGTCTGACGCCAGGCTGGAGTACAGCGGCACAATCTAGGCTCACTGCAACCTCTGTCTCCAGGGTTCAAGCAATTCTCCTGCCTCAGCCTCCTGAGTAGCTGGGACTACAGGCACACACTGCCACATCCAGATAATTTTGGTATTTTTAGTACAGACGGGGTTTCACCATGCTGGTGAGGATGATCTCGATCTCTTGACGTCATGATCCGCCCACCCTGGCCTCCCAAAGTGCTGAGATTACGGGTGGCAGCCACCACGCCCACTGTTCTGGCTTTTCGTGGATGCTTCATCACACAGGCTTGGTCTCCCGCCCTTCCCTTCCCCAATGGGGGTGAGGCTGAGAATGTCAAGCTTCTCACTGTGGGTTGGTCTTGCTGGTGACCAGCCCACATCCTGAAGCTACCAGGAGCCCAGCAAGAGCTGCCTCATTGGAACAAAAGACGCTCCCATTGCCTCAGCAAGCCTAAGGGACTAGGAGACCTGTGTCAGGAAGGGGGTCAGAGACCAAATATGTATGTCTTATGACGTCATACTAGGAGAAGAAAGAGGAGAGGCAGATGGAGGAGGAGGAGGAGCCCCCAGTGGGAGGTGGGATTTGGTTCATTGTGAAGGCATTTCCTCCCCAGGGGAACCCTGGGAAAACCCACCACATCAAGCCTTGCACCCAGGATGGGTGTGAACACCAAACCATCTTCCACATGGCTCGGCACTCCGTTTCCGCCCACATCACATGCTCTCCCAAGGAGTCTTGCCTAGGGAAATGAAGATGACAAGGAACTTTATTGCTCAGCTCAGGAACTTCCCATAATGCAGTGGACACTACGGGAGAAGGCATCACACAGTTCCTGGTGACGTCTGTGTCTTCGTCACGCGCTGGTCACATGGGTATGCTTAGGTAGGAACCATCTGTGGACTATTCCCTGGGGATTGGTGGTCACGTCTATCTGTCATACTTCAGTAGAGGTCTAAGAGAAGTCATGAGGATTAACAGCAGCTAGAGGCTGCTGGGGAACCCCGTCAACACGCCAATGTGGGCAGGATGCCGGCTCCCCAACCAACTCAACTCTGGGCAGCTTGGCAGAGCCGTGACTCCAGGAAGCATCCTGGACCCTTGAAGCCCCCTGAGGTGTGTGTGTCAGGGGGCTCTGAGCCCAACGAGTGGCTTTCCCTGGGGCAGGCAGGGGCACTCAAGGTGACACACAGGACACAGACTGTAGGAACCACGAGAAGAGCAGATGGCCCAGAGTCGGGGTGTGAGTGACTGCCCTGGGCAGCGGGGGTCAGGGAGGCAGCCTTTTCACCTCAACGAGAACAATGGGCACTTGGGTGGGACAGCCTTCTCAGAAGGAGAGAAGGGAGGTAACCGAAAGGTATGTGAGGATGCCAGGACACAGAGGTGCGGGCAGGGCAGTCCCCTGCTCTGGCACCTGCGAGGTCAGGACCCGCCACCCTCAGCCTCCATCCCCTGCCGGCTTCGGCTCCGTCCAGGTTTCTCATCCGTCCTTTGGGTCTCGTCAGAGCACCCGCTTCCTGTAGGAAGTGCCCCCACAGGCAGGCCCACGAGGAGCTGAGTGGTCTTCCCCTGTGTTCCCCTCACACCCCCCACTCCCTGGCTCCAAGAAGGAGGCTGTGTTGCTGCCTCCTCTGCCCCAAGTGGACAGTTGCCAGATGAAGGAATGAGCTCGATTCCCAGCTCCCGCCCCCTACCTGTGGGATCTGGGCAAGTTGCTGGATGCTTTGGGCCTCAGTTTCCCCCTCACAATCTGCCTTTTCTTGGGGTCCTTGGGAGCTCCCTGTTGTTGGTTACCCCAGTGAAGCAGATGGAGGCTCAGCCCAAGGGTGTTTCCAGAAAGGTCATCTGCTGGAGGGGACTGGGAGCATCCCTGGAGACAGGAGCTTTGGAATAGCTGCTGGGGTGGGTGCGGAGGTGGGAGTGGGACTCCAGGGGGCAGAAAAAGGGGCTTCCAAGAGGCAGGAGGGTGCGGACAAGCCAAATCCCTGGCCGTAAACCATGCACCCTGTCCAAGTGCAGAACTCTCCAGAGCTTGCCCGAGTCAAGAGGAGCTGCAGGGCACCCTACGAGGCAGGGTCACTACAGCCAGGCCGAGCCAGCCAAGCCAGGCCCAGCAGCCAAGGCCCTGAGCTGGCAGCCTCGGGCAGCCTGGGGCCGTCGTGGGCGGGAGCCAGCCCCCAGCCCCTCTCTACCTCTGGCTTCTCAGCTCCCTGCTGTCCCCTCAGGATGGGAGACCTGGGAAGGCCCCCAGTCCAGCCTTGATTTCTGGAACAGTCCCAGGACAGGAGTCTGGCCCATCAGGTTCTGGGGCCCATGCTGGGCCAAGTGGCTCCTTGTGTGCGGGGAACCCCTGCAAGAGCCGAGGCAAGGGTCTGAAGCCTCAGTATGTTCTCATATAAACATAGAATTAGAAACAAATTATGGTTATATTGTTATTTATATATATGTATATTCATATATAATCACATAGCTATTCATACGTAATCATAACTATATACATCTATATAAGCATATAATCTTTAATCTTACTAATAAGTCTCAGGTTAAGAAGCAAGGGACTGAAGTAGCTTTGGAAAAGAGGTGACCCTAAGACAAGATGCTCTAAGCCCTCTGCCACTCCCGCACAAGGGCTGCTGGAGGACGCTGGGCTGTGCCGCGTGTCAGCGCGGGCCGAGACCTCTCCTTCCTCGAGGGAACGAGGAGAAAACTCCGCTCTTCCAAGCTTTGGTGGGAGGCCCGGGGGCTGTCAGGGAGGCCCGCAGACATCCAGGGACCTGTCTCTGTGCAGCGCTGTGCTTCAGCGCTCACGCTCCACGGCTACTTTCAAGTTCCGCTTCTGCACCTGGTTCCTCCTTTTCTTAGAAGATGAGAATTAGTAATAGTAACGTACATCTGAGTGACCTTGTATTTCTTGACAAGCATGAAAAAAGTGCTGACCCTTGGGTTTTCTCCTCCCCTGGGCTTCTTCGGGTCTTGGGCCCCTGTCTCCAGGACAAGGGATTCTCCTGACCCTGTCACTGACCCGCCCTTCCCCGGCTTTGGACTCATTATTAAGTCAGAGCGTCCAGGCCCTCGGGCCACTGCGGGACTCCGCGCTCTGGCTTGCAGTGGATCCCAGGCCTGAACTCTCTTCTCTGTACCTCTGTGTCTGCATCTTCTATTCCTACAGTTTCTCGTCTCCGCACCAGCAGGGAGGGGCTCACAGAACCCTGCAGGGCTGGACCCCACAGCTCCTCTTCTGGCCTGCCCAGGCCTGGCCAGGTGAATCTGGGTCCTTCTGTCCAGCCAAGCCCCAGAGCCTGCCCCCCCACCGGCACCCCCGCCTCCCCATAACCTCCCTGTCCTCTTCCTGTTTCCTCCACCAGCCTCGACTCCCGCAGTGACCACGCGTCCATGGCTCCCCAGACATGCTTGTCATTCTCTTGCCCTCTCTGCTTTGCACTAGGTTCAGCCGAGGTCTGGGCCAGCGTGGTGCCCCCGAGAGCTCCCAGGTGCAGAGGGTTTTCCCCTGTGGTCTTGGGCTCTGGGCTGGCAAAGGGTGCTCCAAGAGCCCATCTGTTACCTGGAGGGTCCAGGGGAGATGGAAGCAGGCCCCCCGGGGCTTCCTGGAGCTGGGCTTTGGCTGTCCTGTCTCTGGGACTGTCATTCCCAACTCTCCTCTCTAGGAACTAGTGGGGAGGAAGACCCTGCAGCTGTGGGAGACCAAGGTTGGGGGGTCCACCCTCAGTGTGGGGGTGACAGTTTGGTATTATGTGGCCCCCTGAATCCCAGAGCTTGTCCCTGAAAATTCTCCTCAATCGCAGAGTATACCCCTCCACCTGCAGCTCAGGGCCCCAGCCCCAAAGCTCACCCTCCTCAGAGACCCTTTCCTGAGCCCCAAGGAAGGGCTGGGGCTGGGGCTGGTGGGGGCTGTGTCCTTCTCGTTGCCTTTCACAGCGTGGGGGGCTGGCCCTGTTCAGAGTGCACTTCCCCGGGGACCCAACTGGAGCCTGGCTGCCCTCTGTCCCCTGTGGACCTGGCGCTCCTGCCCCCAGCCATCCCTGGCCTCCATCCTTTTTCCTCCCTGACAGGGGAGCAGCAGCAGGCAGACCCCAGTTGAACAGTCCCTGTGACACTCACTGAGGGCCGGGAGCCAGTTGAGGCCAACAGGTGCCACGTCTAGAGCCAGCTTCCAGGACTCAGGAAGGAATGGGGCGCAGCCGGCTGCCATGGCTAGGTGGGGCCAGGGAGGCTGCTGACTGCCTCACCACACCCCAGGGGCATCTGCCCAGGCATAGCTCTTCTGCTGGGTGCCAGGCCCCAGCAGGGGGCCCACAGTGTCCCCACAGGTGGGGGACCTACCCTCCTCCCGGCCCTGGGCCTCCTCCACAGCACCACTGCCCGGAGCTCCCCCACAGCCTCCCTTCCACCCATAGCCCCTGCCAAGCTCTTGGGGCCTATTCTCAGTCAATTTTAGGAACTGCTTGTTTTGCCCTAATGGTGCCTTGAGACAGGAAGGGCCCAAGACAAGGGCCACCCCCAGATCTCAGGGTGGAGGCAGGAGCAGGGGCAGGCAGCAGGGCAGGCTGCTCCCCACAGGTCCTCCTGGGACTCAGCAGAAGGGCAACTGCTGTCCCACCGCCATCCAGGCCAGCACAAGCTCAGCACAGAAACTCTCCCCGGGGAGCACAGCCCAGTGGCTCCCCACAGGCGCTTCCCCTGCCTGTGCCAGTGAGGGGGTCCAATGTCCCCTGTTCCACTGAGGGGACAGTTAGGTCTCTGGAGACATCTCTGGACCTCACAGCAGGGAGAGGTCCCACTGGCTTCTAGTGGGTGGAGACCAAATGTCCTGCAACACACAGGGCGGCCCTCCCGCCACCACAAAGAAGTTGCCAGCCCCAGATGTCTGGACACGAAGCCCTGGTAGCCTTCAGGCAGCCAAGGGAGGGCGAGGGGCAGTCCTGTTTCAGAATCATTGCTCCTGACGCCCCCACGGGAGGGCTGGCAGCTGGGAGGGTGGCTGGGAGGCTGCCAGCACCAGGAGCCCATGTGACAGAGGGGCTGCTCTTGCATCCCTGCCAGTGTTCTCCAGCTCGGGGGAGGCCCTGAAAGGTGCAGTGCCCAAGCTGGCAGCTGAGCCAGGACAGTGACCCAGACAGCCCTGGGGAGAGAGCAGCCCCACGTGGAAAGCACCCTGGCTGACATTACGCTCAGCACCCACACCGGAAACATTTCAGTTCCCTCTGCAGGCTGTTGGGGTTCCAGCCAAGCTCAGCTGCCAGGGGTCTGGTTAACAACCCAGGGTCAGGGACTTTAGGCTCCTGGGTTGGGGACCCCTCACCTGCCACTAATGGAGGAGGACCAGTGGAGTGGGGCTGACCCCACAGAACTGGGGATTTCTGACAGACAGACATGCAGCCTGCCGCACACCCCATCCCCCCAGCTCCTGAGGTTGGGGAGCTCTCTGTCTCCAAGGACCTCAGTCCTGGGAGGGGGCTCCTCCCATCAGGAGGCCCTGGAGAAAGGCCACTGTCACTACCCTGGGCGTGCGGGCCAGGCTGAAATCCTGGAGCAGGACTGGAAGATTTGCAGAGGGCCTGGGCTTGAGTGGAGCCCACTGAGGCAGGCCAGGGCAGCCCAGGCGAGGGGACAGCCAGTGCCAAGGCAGGGGGGGAGGGACGCAGAGTGGGCAAGGCCAGGGGCCAGGGGAGGCTGGGCCATGAGACGGAGAGCAGGGCAGCAGGAGGGCACAGGGCTGACATCCCCCAGCCACAGCCACCCTCAGGAGAGGTGAGGCCTGGGGGACATCCAGCCCGCGGCCACTGCACGGGCATTGACGGGGGAGGAGACTGGGGCCAAGGGTCTGGAGGATCCCAGGGCCCAAGGCCTAAGAGGCCACTTGAGGCTGGCAGGGCAGAGTTGCCCACCCACAGGGAGGAGGATGAGGGGCAGGCCAGAGGGGGCATTCACCAAGAACTCGGGGCTGGAGGGCTGAGGAACAGGGCGTGCATGTGAGCACGGCATGCCAGTGTGTGCATACATGTGTGTGTGAGGGTGCACTCGTGTGTGTGTATGAAAGGATTTCTGCTGCCTGCTCTGACCGGCCCACCGCAGGGCAGTGGAGGACACTCATCTTGCCTCACAGAAAATGCAAGGGGTTGGGGGCTGCCTCCACTTCCTGCCCCATCACCCACAGACTCCACGGCCTTGGCCTGTGATCCCTGCTCAGGGGCGTGGCTTCCTTCCGGGGTGAAGGAACCCAACAGCCACCTGGACAGGGCCGTGGCCCAAAGCAGAATCTTCTAGCTCCCTCACCCCAAAGCCACACCTTCCAACTCAGCTCCTGCCGGCACCCGTCTGCTGCCTCACCCACCTGAGAGATCTCATCTGAGCACACACATGCGCACTCACACACAGACACAGGTGCACACACAGGCATGCACTTGCATACGTGTGTACAGACACACACACACACACACACACACACACACACACACACAGGGACACCCACAAACCCCCACACAAGGCTCCAGGCAAGCCTGGACCCCGGGGCCACCATCCTGCTGTGAGACCCCTAGCAGGCTGCCTCGAGTCTCTGGGCTGGGCTACCTTGGGGCAAGACCGGGGTGTAGACCGACCGGATCCATGGGGGCAATGCCCTGTGCAAACTGCTTAGAGGTGCTGGGGGCGTCTTCCCAGCTGCGGCCTTGGGCTCCAGCTCTGGCCTGGGCACTGGGCTTGACCCGGCTGCAGCCAGCCAGCCCGTCAATCCTCCACTTGCAAGGTGGCGGCTCCATCATCAGCAGAGTGCCCTTCCTCTGAGGTTGCTGTCTGTTGGCCTGTGACTTCACTCGAAAAATGGGTCCTTCCTGTCCCAACTGTCTGCATCAGAAGACTATTTTTTCTTTTCTTAGAATTGCTTTTTTTTTTTCATTAAAAAAATCATAATATACATATCAAGAAACTCCTTTCTGGTGTTCAGTTCAGGTTTTGACAAACGCAGTTACGTTATCCACTCCCTAGTCACGATTCAGAACAGTCCCATCAATCACCCCAAAATTCCCTTCTGCTGCCCTTATGTGGTAGGCCCTGTCCCCACCCCAACCCTGCTCCCACCAATCTATTTTCCTTCTCGCTAGCTTCGCTTTTTCTGGAATGTTCTATTAATGTAATTAATCGACCAACATGCAATTTAATCAACGCATTTAATTAATGCAACTAATAATCAGTTAATATGCACAGTAATGCTTATTAGTACAAATAGTAACCTTTTAAATCTGGTTTCTTTCACAAAGAAAAATGCACTGGAGACTCCTCCACGATATTTGAATTGATGGCTTTTTCGTTTTTATTGCTGAATAGTGTTCCATTCCATGCACGGACTGCAGGTTTTATCTGTTCGCAGACGGGAGAACATTAGGGATTTGTTTCCAGTTTTTAGTGAGTATAAATAAAGCTGCTGTGAAGATTTATGAGCGTAGGATTTCTGGGTGAGAAATGGCCACATTCTTTTCCGAAATGGCTGCACGCTCCTGCATTCTCACCAGCAGTAAATGAGAATGTCCTGTGCTCCGCATCTGTGTCAGCATGTGGCATCGTCGTTTCTCTCATTTGATTATTCTGTAGCCATTTAGTGGCTGTGCAGTGGCCTGGCATGGTGGTTCTAATCTGTGCTTGCCTAATGAGATACCATGTTGAGCGCCTTTTCATGTCCATTTGCCATCGGTACACCCTCTGCGGCACTCTGTTGGTTCAGATCTTCAGCTTTCTTTCTTTTCTCCTTTCCTTTTCTCTTTCTCTCTTTTTCTTTTTGAGGCAGAGTCTCACTCTGTCTCCCAGACTGGAATGCAGTGGTGCAATCATAGCTCATGGTAACCTTCAAGCCCCGGGCTTCAGCAATGCTCCTACCTCAGCCTCCCAAGAAGCTGGGACTAGAGGCACACATCACCACGCCCAGCTAATTTTTCATTTTTATTTTTGTAGAGACAAGACCTCTCTCTGTTGTCCAGGCTGGTCTTGAACTCCTGGCTGCAAGGGATCCTCCCACCTCAGCCTCTCAAAGTGCTGGGATTACAGGTGTGAGTCGCTGCGCCCAGCTTTAGCCCATTTTTAAACAGAGTTATTTGTTTTTTGATTGTTCAGTTCTGAATTCTTTATATAGTCTGAATGCAAGTCCTTTATCTGATAAATGATCTGAAAATTTTCCACCAGTCTGTGGTAATCATTATCTTTTAAATCTGCAATTTGGCCTCTTTTTTGTTCATATTATTTGTGTCTTTTCTTTCTTTGTTCTTTCTTCCCAGAACTGTTGATCCATTTTGTTGGTTTTTTTCCAAGAGCCAATTTTTGGCCAGGTGCAGTGGTTCGTGCCTATAATCCCAGCACTTTGGGAGGCTGAGGCGGGCAGATCACCAGAGGTCGGCAGTTCAAGACCAATCTGACCAACATGGTGAAACCCAGTCTCTACTAAAAATACAAAATTAGCCAGGCATGGTGGCGCATGCCTGCAGTCCTAGCTACTGGGGAGGCTGAGGCAGGAGAATTGCTTGAACGTGGGAGGCAGAGGTTGCAGTGAGCCGAGATCGCATCACTGCAACAAGAGCAAAACTCTGTCTCAAAAAGAAAAGAACCAATTTTCGTCTTCACTGATCTTCTCGTTACATTTTTGTTTTCTGTTTCGTTGACTATTTCACCGATTTCTGACCTTATTTTTATCTCCACTTTTTCAGCTTTCTGGGCTTACCCTGTTTTTGTTGTTTCTTTTTTTAACCTCCCAACTTCCTTTTTTTAAAATTTGTTTTTTTGGTTTTTTTTTTTTTTTGAGACGGAGTTTCACTCTTGTTACCCAGGCTGGAGTGCAATGGTGCGATCTCGGCTCACCGCAACCTCCGCCTCCTGGGTTCAGGCAATTCTCCTGCCTCAGCCTCCCGAGTAGCTGGGATTACAGGCATGCGCCACCACGCCCAGCTAATTTTTTTTTTTTTTTTTTTTTGTATTTTTAGTAGAGACGGGGGTTTCACCATGTTGACCAGGATGGTCTCGATCTCTTGACCTCGTGATCCACCCACCTCGGCCTCCCAAAGTGCTGGGATTACAGGCGTGAGCCGAGATGCCGGGCGTGGTGGCTTATGCCTGTAATCCCAGCACTTTGGGAGGCCGAGGCGGGTGGATCACGAGGTCAAGAGATCGAGACCATCCTGGTCAACATGGTGAAACCCTGTCTCTACTAAAAATACAAAAATTAGCTGGGTGTGGTGGTGCCTGCCTGTAATCTCAGCTACTCGGGAGGCTGAGGCAGGAGAATTGCCTGAACCCAAGAGGCAGAGGTTGCAGTGAGCCGAGATCGTGCCATTGCACTCCAGCCTGGGTAACAAGAGCGAAACTCAAACTTAAGGTAAAATTTACATAGTGTAATTCACTCATCTGGTGTGCACAGTTCTGACTTGACAAAGGCATCCAGTTGTGGAACCACCAGCACAACTGAGCTGTAAAACACCTCCATCTCCTGGCCGGGCGTGGTGGCTCAGGCCTGTAGTCCCAGCACTTTAGGAGGCCAAGGTGGGTGGATCACCTGAAGTCAGTAGTTCAAGACCAGCCGGGCCAACATGGTGAAACACCATCTCTACTAAAAATACAAAAATTAACTGGGCATGGCAACATATACCCGTAGTCCCAGCCGCTTGGGAGGCTGAGGCAAGAGAATCACTTGAACCCAGGAGGTCGAGGTTGCAGTGAGCTGAGACTGCGCCATTGCACTCCAGCCTGGGTAACAGAGTGAGACTCTGTCTCAAAAAAAAAAAAAAAAAGTTCCATCTCCTATAAGATTCTCCCATGCCTCTTCACAGTCAACCCTGCCCCCTAACTTTCTGAGATGGAGCCAGCTTACAAACCTCAAGGTTTCTTCTTTTCACAGTATCTATAGCAATCTTCGGGGAAGCCCTGCTTCTGCGGCCCCCACAGGCTTGGGTGTGCAATGTTTTCATAATCATCCAGTTCTTTTTCTTTTTTTTTTTTTTTTGAGATGAAGTCTTGTCGCCCAGGTTGGAGTGCAGCGGTGTGATCTCAGCTTATTGCAACCTCCGCCTCCTGGGTTCAAGCGATTCTCTTGTCTCAGCCTCCTGAGTAGCTGGGATTACAGGTGTGCACTGCCACGCCCAGCTAATTTTTTGTATTTTTAGTAAAGATGAGGTTTCACCATGTTGCCCAGGCTGGTCTCAAACTCCTGACCTCAAGTGATCCTCCCACCTCGGCTTCCTAAAGTTCTGGGAATATAGGTGTGAGCCACCACACCTGGCCCAGTTCCGGGTTTTTAAGATTTCTATTGTGATCTCTTCTTTAGCTTATGTTATTTAGCAGTGTGTTATGAGTCTTGTCTATAAAGAATTTCCCCAACATTGCAGCTATTTTCAAACCCATAGCAATGTGAAAAGAATCACACAGGGTCACCCCCTCACCACTTGAATTCTACAGTTAATAATTTACTGCACTTGCCCCTTCATCCATCTCTACATCTACCCATCCATCCCTCTATCCACAGTCCATGGCAATCGTTATCTTTTAAATATCCACGCCTGTAATCCCAGCACTTTGGGAGGCCAAGGTGGGGAGGTCACAAAAACTCCTCTATCCACCCCTCCTCCCACCACCCATCCACCCATCCACCCATCCACCCATCCTTCCCCCCATCTCATCCATCTATCCCTCTATCCACCCCTCCATTTCTCTATCCACCCATCCACTCCTCTGTCCACTCCCCTCCACCCACCCTTCCAGGCATCCATCCACCCACCCATCCATCCAGCTCAATCCATCCTTCTATCCACCCATCCATTCCTCTGCCCACCCCTCTTCCACCCATAGATTCCTCTATCCACCCCTCCACCCCCCATGCATCCATCCACCCCTCCAGGCATCCATCCATCCACCCACCCATCCATCTCTATCTATCCTTCTATCCACCCATCCACTCTAAACACCCCTCCTCCACCCATCCATCCTCCATCCACCTATCCCTCTATCCACCCATCCATCTATCCCTCTATCTGCCCTTCCACTCTTCTATCCACCCCTGCACCCACCCATCTCTATCCATTCATTCACGTATCCACCCACCTACTCCTCTATTCATCCATCCATCCATCCTTCTAACCATTCCTCTATGCACATCTCCATCCATCCATTTATCTTCCCAGCCATCCTTCTATCCATCCTTCCATCCATCTGCCCGCACGTCCCTCTATCCACCCCTCCATCCGTGCATCTCTATCCATCCATTCCTCTATCCATTTGTCCATCTTTCTATACATCCATCCTTCTATCCATACACTCACCTCTCTATCCATCCACCTCCTCCCCCTTCCTTTTCCCTACAAGCCTCATGTCCTCCGGGGCTGACTCCAAGTGGGGGTGCTGCTTCCAGGCTCATGCCTTAGTGAACTGGAGATCAGCAGAGAAAGGCCTGATAGCCGGACCTCAGGGCTGCCACTGCTCGCTGGTACAGCCCGCCACCACATCCATCCACCACAGGCTGAGGACAGGAATGTCATACTCTCCACAGGCATAGGGTTCCTCCCGGGAGACAGGCTTTTCTTTGGACTGTGCAGAGGGTGCACCCCCAGGCCTGGTGAGTGACTTTTCCACACAGGTTCAGAGAGGGCTCTCAGAGGAAGGCATCAAAGCCTAGCCTTGCAGGATGATGGAGGGAGAGCTTGGGGAGGCTGCACCCTCGGCAGCTGGAACCAGGGGGCAGTGAGGGCAGGCCTTGGACATCCTTTTGTCAAAGTGGACATGTTAGGTTTGGACACATCTAAGTTACTCTGTAATAAAAGTCATTTAGGCTGTCCAGAGGTCTGTGACAGTTTTTTTCTGTCATCAGGTGATGTTGTGTCTCAGGACATCCCTCCTGCCTGGTGACGTGATGCCCAGTGGCCAGCCCCAGGGCTGGGCTAGACTGGAGGGTGGGGACCTCTGTCCAGTAATCACTTTCTAAGCCGCCACAGCCTGGGAGCAACCATACATTGTGGTCTCTAGGGGTCCTGGTGTTCTGGTCTGAGGCCCGAGGTCTGCGCTGTCACAGCACCCCTCCTCTGGCAAGCAGGGCCCAGGGAGAGGGTCAGGAGGCAGCTGGGTGCTCCCCTGGGACACAGGCCTGCCCTCTGCCTTCACTTCCCACAGCTGACCAAGCCCACCATGCTCTGGGCCTCACCCTTCCACACCCTGGGCCCCAAAGAGCCCTCATGAACACCAACAGGAGAGCGGGAGGGGCCCAGCATCGAGGCACTCTAAGAGTCCTGCCCCATGGCCCTTCCCTCCAGCTACCTCGGACAGCCTCAACCCAGCCTAAAACCAGCGAGGGAAGTCCCAGACCCTGGGGGCGACCTTGTGTTCTTCCTGTGCGATGGTGGAGCTCCAGGCGCTGCCACAGCTCGGGAGGGCGGGGTCCCGCCAGCCCTGCTCCTCCCTCCATGGAGCTGGCCCTGGGAGGGCAGGCAGCTGGCAGTGCCCCCTGCACTGGAGGCAGCAGCCCCTCAGACTCTGTGCCTGCAGCCCAGCCTTGGGTGGGAAACAGCACGCCCTGCATGGGGCAGGGGCCCACTCGGTTCCCCAGACAGTGACTAATGACCCAAGCTCAGCCACTCATAGGAAATTTTCTTGATTCAGAGAAACGCCCGTCACCCTCAGCCGGAAAATCTCTTACAATGATTGAAGTACCCCCAACCACAACCACACAACAGAGAGTGATGTGGGGGAGGCCTAGGCTTCTAGGGGCTGGTCATGCCTCCCTGACTCAGTTTCCCTTGCGGGGAGAAAGCACCAGAGATCTGTGACCTCCCTGCTCTCCCTGGACCTGGCTCCCATCCGGTTTATGCAGTGAGGTGCAGACCCTCAGTAACCGTGTCCTGGGCCTCCCCGGCTTAATCCCTCACCTCCCGTTTCCTGTTACTGCCAAGCTCCAGGGCCTTGGGCAGGAGGACAACCCATCCAACCAGCCAGGCCATGCGGGCAGGAACTGCTGGTGGGGGAGTCCGGGCATGCTCAGTGGCGCCCCCAAGAGCTAAAAGGGACTCCCAGGGGGTGGCCAGGCCCTGGTAGGGGAGGTACACTCCTACTGCCCAGCCCCAAACCCCATGGCCAGGCCCTGACCTGCACGGCTCCAGGCTCATCAGCTCCCCCTCTTCTAACCAAGTTGATGGTCAGTTTCTCTTCCCCTGCAGAGAGACCCAGCTTCCCACAGCCTGTTTCTCTGGGGGACAAGGGGAGGATTCTCGCCAAGATTCCTGCTTCCCTTTTTTTTTTTTTGAGACAGAGTTTCCATCTGTCTTCCAGGCTGGAGTACAATGGCCTGATCTCTGCTCACTGCATCCTCTGCCTCCCTGGTTCAAGAGTGACCCTCCTGCCTCAGCCTTCCCAGTAGATGGGGCTACAGGGACCCGCCATCATGCCCGGCTAATTTTTGTTACTTTTGTAGAGAAGGGATTTCACTATGTGGGCCAGGCAGGTCTTGAACTGCTGACCTCAGGTGATCTGCCCGCTTTGGCCTACCAAAGTGCTGGGATTACAAGCGTGAGCCACTGCGCCCGGCCCAACTCCCATTTTCTTGGAGGAAACTGAGGCACGAGGAGCCTGAGAAAGTTACTTGAGGTCACACAGCACATCAGAGACAGGGTGCAGGGTGAGGGTGAGCAGCAGAAGTCAAGGGACCAGAAACTTCTTCCACTTGCTATCTCCGAGAAAGCAGCCTCCCTGTCCCCCTCTTGCCACAGTCTCCCCAGGATAAGGCGAGGGTGTCAGGGGCCTGGGTTCCCACTTGTGACCCCACCAGGCTGCTCCTGGGAAGGACTGTGCAGGCCAGGAGACTGGCAGACCTCAACCGGTCCCGGAGCCGCCCCGCCGCCTGGTGGCTGCTCAGCGCCCGCCCGCCCGCCCGGCCCGCGCCCCAGGGCCTCCGACCTCCAGCTCCCCCGCCTGCGCCCGGGAACGCGCCGAGAGCCGCAGAAGGCAAGACGGCGGCCGGGAGGTGCTGTTCCCCGCAACCTCGGCTCCAGCGCTCGGGGCCGCTTCTCTCCCGGGTGCAGTCGGCTCTGCGCCGGGACCCTCAGCACCTCTGACGAGGCTCCCTCGGCCACAGTCCCCTCCCCTCCATCAGACGCGCTGCAGGTCCCGGGCAGGGAAATGGGCGTGCCATGCCCACGGGGGCAGGGAGGCGCAGGAGGCCCGCCCTTGGGGCCTGGAGGCTCGCGAGGCCTCCGCGGTCCAAGAGAACCCCTCTCCCCTCGCGATCGCCGGGATTCTCTTCCCGAGTCCCCCCACCCCGGTCTACAACTGGAGCCTCGCAGCTCCCCGCCCAACGGTCCGCAGTTCCCCGTCCCCTCCCCCAAGACCCGGAACCACCCGGTCCCCTACGCGCCTCTCCAACCCTCGCCGGAGCATTCCTGCCCGCCCCGTCCCAACCTCCGCCCCTGCCGGAGGCCTCCCAAGCCTATCCCGCCCGGCGGGGCAGCCTCGCGGCGGCGGCCCCCGCGCCCACCCTCGTGCCGCCGCGGGCTGCAGCGCGCCCGGGCCTGTCTGGGCCGCTGGCGGAGCGGCGGCGGGGCGGGCGGGCGGGGAGGCTGCGTCTGCGCGGCCCGCAGGGGCCTCCGCCGAGGCTGGAGCGAGCCCAGGCAGGCCGGGGCGCTGGCGCGGCGCGGGCGGGGGCGGGAGAGCTGGCCCCGCGCTGGGGTTCCTGGGTCCCTGCACGCACGCGCGCTTCCCAGGCGCAGCGCCCTCGGCTTCACCTCTGCCTCTCACTTGCAATGAGGTGGGTGACGCTATTGTTCCCACTTTTCAGATGCGAAAGTCCAGACACAACTGAAATGAGTATCCAGTATCCAGGCTCCAGATGCCACCCGCCGTCACGCAGAGGTTTGCACAGAAACAAGCGCCATTCCTGACTTTGGGGACGTCGCCGGGCCCGTCTGCAGGCAGGGCAGGAAGATGCTGAGAATTCGGGTGCACGTGTCAGCACCCGGTGCCCCAAGGCTCCCCTCCCATGGAGCCCTCCCTCAGCCCCCTCCCCGGAGAAATGGCGGGCTCTCTGGAAGGAGGTCGAGAGGGGACCGGCTCCCGCCAGCGCCTCTCTTCTGGGAATGGAGAGGTGGGCGGAGGAGAGGGGTTCCTGGGCCACCAACCCCGTCCCAGGCCCTGGGAGCCGCCCCCCGCCCCTCGGGAATCTAGCTCTCTTCGCCAAACCACCCGCTGGCCGGGGTGGAGGGCTGGGGGCGGGGGCGAAGCCGAGCGCGCTGACACAAGCGCCTGGAATTCCCAGGAGAGCCGGCCGCGGCCCGTGACCCCTTCCGCTCTGGGCCAGCCTCAACCAGCGGGGCCGAGGGGAGGACAGGCTCCCCCCGGGGAGGTGGGGCGCACACTCACCTCGTTCCTCCTGCTGGAGCCGGCCCTGTCCCTGTGCCTGCATCGCAGCAGAGATACCCTCTGTGCTCCGGACCCAGGCAAATGTGACCTCCCCTCACCCCACAACCACAAGAGACCGCCCAGAGCAGACCCTGCCCAGCTCCTTACCCAGGGCCTTGAGCACATTACCAAATGCTCTGTGCCTCAGTTTCCCCATCTCCACAAAGGGCGCTAACGGCCATCTCAGAATGGTTCGTGGAGATTCAGAGTCTGGAACAGTGCCTTGTAAACGTTGTTACAATTGCATGGAAGGTAAACTGAAAGCCAGAGACTCTGACACCATAGAGCCACCAGCTCCCCACTCTGTCACCCTGCCCCTACCGTTCCTCACACAGTGTTCTCCATCATCATGCCCTGGGTTTCGGAGATGCTGAGAGTGCCCAGCTAGGAGCTTGGGGAGGGTCACACATTCACACTGGTGTGAAGGGGCCTGCATGTCACGTCCGGCAGTGTGCGCCCCTCCACGTGCAAAGGTGTGTGCCTGTGCATGAGTGCTGGTGTGAACATGTGTGTGCCCTGTGCTCATGCAGGGTGCAGGGTGTCTGTGTGCTGGCGTCGTGTGTGCTGGTGCATACTCTGGCCAATCCACTCCTTGGGTGTGGTGTTGTGTAATCAGTGGAGGTCTCAGATGCCAGCCATGGGGGGACACTGGGCCCCCTCCCCCAGGTTTGGCTGGCCCAGCTTGTCCCCTCCCCGATCAGCCCTTGCCAAGGAGTGCTTTGCCATCTGGGGGCTAGAGGGAGTGTGGCAGGCTCAGCGCCCTGCAAGGGCAGGCCTGTGTCCTGTGTGTCCTGAGAGCAGATGGTCCCCGGCTCACCCTTCAGGCCAAGAAGTCCCCTAGCTCAGGTAACAGCAGAGCCCAAAAGCGGGGGGGGGGGGGCGGGGGCAGCCACATCAGCCATCCCCAGGGATCCCCCAACCTCCCCCTCCACCTACGGTGCTGGGCACTCAGGATGGGGCACTCTGCAGGAGCCCTAAGAACTAATAGTCCAGGGAGGTGGGGTCCTGTGTGCAGACACACTGCTTGGGCGGGGGACTCTTGCTGCAGAACCAGGAATCCCAGGTTGCTGGCGAGCCCCTGGGGTGAGTAGGCCCGGCTGCCCCTCCCTGATCAGGCTTAAGCCTGCTTCTCAGAGCCCCCCCCTCCAACCCACTGCCCTCACAGCAGGGTAGCAGACAGAGCAGGGGGCCACACACTGACAAACTGAGACCTGTCCTTTCACTCTGTGCCCAAAGATCAGGCAGATGGCTTCCCACCCGGACCCAGAGCCCAAAGGAGTCCCGTGGGCTGGCCCACCCCACCACATCCCCGTATGGCCTCCACTCTGCATGGCTTCCGCAGGCTGGGGATGCCCCTCTCCTGGTGTGGGGAGCTGGGGTGGGTGAGCCAGGGCCCCCACCCACCCCCAGCCTTGTCCCTTCTGCCCCGGGTTCCTCAGCACCTGCCCGTCACAGCCTACGGACTGACAAGGAGCCCGTGCTGTGGGAGGCAAGCTGGTGGCCAGGATGGAGGCTCCTCATTCATTCATTCACATCTCCAGCAAACAGTCCCTGTGGCTGCCTAGTGCCAGACCTGGCCTGATGCCTGGATGTGTGCGACAGGAATGATCAGGGTCAAGTAGTGTGGGCCTCTGAGGGTCATGGAGAGAGCAGGGTGGCCTCTAGAAGCAGCCAGGGTGCAGGTCTGAAGAGGGACGGGCTCAGCTGGCCATGGCTGTCACCAACACACGGACATCTTGGGACTGGCCTCCGCTTCCCCCAGCCTGGCTGCCCACAGTCCCCACCCCAGCAGTGGGCAGTGTGTGGTCACCTGCCCTAGGCCTGCTTCCCCTGCCGCCATCTCCAGGGGACAGTGTCCCGGGGCCCTGATGGCCTTCAACTGCCACAGGATCCCTCCCAAGGTCCTGATGTGCAGCCTCCTGGTGGGACCAGTGTCCTCCCCAGGCCCTGCATGCATGGACCAGTCCCCGGGGACATTGCTCCAAGCCAGCAGCCTGTGGCCCTCCCAGCGCTTGCTCACAGGCTTGTCCTCTCCCCGACCTTCCACTTCTTCAGCGCCTGTCACCCAAGGGCAGAGACAGGCACTGTCACACCACCAGGGGGCGCCCTGCCTCAGGTGTGGGCTTAGGATGCTGCTATCGGGAGGCCAGGGGCTGGGGACAGAAGAGGCTAACTGACCCCTGGCCGGCACCTTCTAGGCTTCAGGACAACTCGATCAGTGGTCACTATGAGTCCACTCCCCAGATAAAGAAAAAGGCCAGAGAAGGGGATGCCACCAGCCCTGGCTCTTGGGAGTGGGAGGTCTGGGTCTCCAAGATGTCACCAAGCCCACCAGCATGCTGGGTGGCTTTGGGAAAGTCATCTGACCTGTCTGAGCCTCCATTTCCCCACCTGTAGAGTGCGAGTGGGAAGGCATCATTGCTGGGCTGAGCAGGGGACTACAAAACAGAGCTTAGGGCCCTGTCTCCAGCAGACACCTGGCTGGTCTCCAGCCCCTAGGAGCAGGGAGCCACCCCACCCAGCACGGGCACCTAAAGGCTGCCGTGTCCACCAGCAGGTGACTCTGCACCCATGGGTGGGGTCCACAAGGCCAACTCAGCCCTGCTCCAGCCAGCTGGGGACAAACCCTTCTGGGGAGGGTTTGGGCTGTGGCCGGGACGGGAAGCTGCCTTTCTGCTTTCTGCTGTGTGTGTGTGTGTTTGTGAGCACATCTGCGTGTGCCAGGGCCTGGGCCCGGTGTGACCCCTAGCAAGGATGCCCCAGCTGTCAGGCTTTCCCTCCTGTGGCCCCTGCTGTCCCCAGTTGGAGGCAGAGTCCCCCAGCTCAGAGTACCCCAGGGGTCGGGCATGCCCACTGCTTTGAGCCACAGAGACCCAGGCCCCAACCTCCTCAGGGCCCCAGGGCCTCCTGGGGTTGGCCATCAGGGTGGAAGCCCCACTTCCTGGCAAGGTGGAACCCTGTTTGGCAGCTGAGGCCCTCGTGCCTGAGGCCATCGAGAGGTCAGAAGGGGCAAAGGCCATGGCTCAGCCGGGAGGAGGGTGCTGCCCGCTCTGTTCAGGCAGTGGGCTGGGTGCCAGCAGCACCACGTTCCCACACTCTGTGGTGCCAATCTTGGCACCCCAGCCCTGCCCCACCCTTGCCTTTCGGGGACCAGGGCACCCGGAATGTGGCTGTGGATTCCGTCCCCTGGGGCCACGGATTCCTGTCTCAGTGGGCGAGGGCGGAGGACGGCTTTCCACCCTTTGATCCTTGCCAGTTCAGTGAGCCAGGCCACGCCCAGGCTCCGCCAGCCAGGCCACAGAGGAGGCCAGGAGGCAGGCCCAGGCGAGACAGGGCTGACTCCCCCAGCTCGGGAATCCTAGCTCCCAGGGCCTGGGCCTGCTCCCCAGGTGCCCCAGAAGCTCCTGCTTCACCTCTTGCCAGCTGGGTCCAGGGCCTGGTGCCCAGGCTAATCGGGCAAAGAAGACCAGCACTGGGCAATGACCCAGTCCCCACCTTCAGCATGAGATGGCCACAGCAGCCTCTTCCCTCACCTCCGCAGTCTTCCCCAGGGCACAGAGTCCCAGCTCCTCTCTGCCAGTCTCGCCTCAGCCACTCGCCCTCCTGCCCTAGCAGCCCCCATTCTGCAGCCACAACTGCCTCACTTGGAGACGCCTCCAAGGTGCCTGGTACTGGTCAGGACATCAGCCTGCTCAGCATCAGGACAGATCCCAGAATGTCCTGGGCTTCTGACCACAAAGGAGCCAGCACAGGCTGCATGCCAGCCGGGAAGCTCAGAACCCTCAACCCTAACGCGCTTGCCTCCTGCTTCCCCAGCCACTGGAGCCGCTGACAGCTGCACGCCTCTGTGGGTCCCCAACCCGTATTCAAGCACCACTGAGCACCCCAACCAGTGGACAAGGGGACGAGGGCTCAGGGCTCACACAGGAAACAGGGCCACCCTCTGAGTCTGGGGGAGGGGAGGGGAGTCTCAAAATCCCACGTGGGAAGGGCCCAGCGCCAGGTGTCCAGAGAAAGGAGGGGCCCACAGAGGGGTCTCGCCTGGGCTCCTGAGAGGCAGGAGGATGGCCCCGCTCTGCCAGCCGTCCCGATCTGCTAAGTGGAAATGACAGTCATTAGCGGCCCCTCCCAGAGGCCCGTGCTGCCCGGTAGGCTTGGGAATTGCCCCATGCCCTCAGCCACATGTGGCCCAGGGAGAAGGCGCTAAAGGTGGGCGCGGGCTGCAGGGTAAGGCAAAGCCACGGAGTCACCTGGCCTGCGAAGAGCCCTGGAGGGTGGGATCCCTGGGACCCAGCCCTGCCCTCCTGCGCACTTGACACGGCGGGTACCCTCCTTCCTGGTGGGTCCTTACTCCCAGCCCCAGCCTCGCCATGAGATTGCCAGGGTTTGAGGGGGGTCTCTTTCCAATGGGGCGCCTTCTTATGCAGACATACGACAGGGGAGTGGCCAGGCTGGGTCCTCACGGTGCCCAGACGGGGGGCGGGGGGGGGCGGGGGCGTGTAGAGAGGAGGCACATGCACACTGGGGCGGCCGCGCTCCCTGGGGGAGGGGGCCCGGGAGCTCCCTGGATCCAACAGTGGATTCCTGAGCAAAGCCTCCGCGGGTGGAGAAAGCGAGTACGGCGGGGGCCACGGGGGTCCGAGTCCTGGCACGCCGCTGCGCACCCCCGCTCCCCTGCATCGCGGGCGGGGCTGGGGCCGGAAACGCGCGCGGCGGCGGCGGCGGATTCCTGCGCGGTGGGACAAGCCCGCGCCTGCGCGCCGCCCGGACAGGGCACGTCGCCCGCGTGGGGGGTGGCAGGCCTGGGAGGAGGGGACCCTGGCCCCCCCCTCACCGCCTGCCGGGGCGGGCCGCGGGGCTGGACGGGGGCGGCGCGGGGCGGGGGGGCGGCAGAAGGCGCCTTTGTGTGCCGCGTCCCCGAGCGTGTCGCGGCGGGCCCGGCACCGGCCGCGCTCCAGCGCCCGCCCCCGGCCCCGCGCATACCTGGCGAGGCCGCGAGGGGGTTCTGTGGGCCGAGCCCCGCCTGGGCTGAGCCGACGCAGACGGGAGAGGCTGAGGACCCTTTGGGGAAGCCCCTCCGACGGCTGTAACCCCAGGGCCGTGCCCCGCTCCTGACTACCGCAGGCATGGGCCCCCCAGCACGCTGCGGGTGGGACCGGCAGGGACCCTGGAGGGTGGCTTGGCAGGCCTGTGGTTGGGAGCGAAGTCCCGGGGTTTGGTCCCCTGAGGGGTTGGTTGGACGTCCCGGAGCAGGTGGCTGCCACTGCGGTGGCCACAGCAAGTGGCCGATCGGGGTCCCTGCTGAGCCCGGGAGAGCTGTCGCGGAGGGTCCAGTCTGAGCTCGGGGAGCGAGGGGCGAGGGCAGAGCCTCAGAAGTGTGGGCGACCTGCGTGGTCGGAGAGGCCCCAAGGTTCCTGGAAGGGCGGGGACGGCTGGGGCGGGGTCAGAGTAGAAGCCACGTGGAGAGGGCCTGGGAGGGTGCCCGAGGAACCTTGCGTCAGAGCCTGCCTCCAACCCCCACCCCATTCATTCCTGTAACCCCCCTCCCGGGAGCTGGCACAGCAGTGCGCGGGGACACAGGAGATGCTCACCCTCCGTGCCGTCCAGGAGCTTGGACTCAGCCGGGACTCTGCAGGGGTCAGCAGGAGCAGGGCCGAGGGCCCTGGTGGGAAGGTCGGGTCCCACTAGGGAAGCCTGGGCCCCTGGGATCGGGTGGAGGGCTGGCTGGGCTGCGAGTTTCCTCTCAGCCTGGAGCAAGACCACCACTCTCAGCGCCTGGCCTCCTCACTCCCGAAAGCTCAGCTCAGCCTACGTGTGCTGACCCTCTGTCCCCCAGGCTCAGGTTGGACACTGGTCAGAACAGTGCTCCCAGAGGGAGCCAGTAACAGAAAGAGCTAGGGTGAGAGCATGAGGGTGGGGGAGGGGCAGAGAGGAGAGGGGTCAGGAGGTGCTCAGGGCAGGAGTGTCTGGAGTCTGGTCCAGAACAGGAAGGGCATTTCAGGCAGAGGGGACAAAGAAGCCAAGGGGCACCAGGGAGAAACACCTGCTGTGTTTCCCCGCAGTGGAAGTGCAAACCTCAGGATGGAAGATGAGGCTGGAGGAAGAGGCCTGGGCTGGAACATGGCCAGGAGGGCAGTGGAGAGCCATGGAGATGTTTGAGCAGGGGAGTGACAGGGCCAGGTTTGAGTTTTGGAAGGATCACATCTTAAGCCATTAAACAGATTTCTAGGATTTTCAGTTCCTTCATTTATTTACTTATTTACTTTGAGACAGAATCTTACTCTGTCACCCTGGCTGGAGTACAGTGGTGCGATCTCTGCTCACTGCAATCACCTGAGGCCAAGTGATTCTCATGCCTTATCCTCCTGAGTAGCTAGGATTACAGGTGTGCACCACCATGCCCAGCTAATTTTTTTATTTTTAGTAGAGACAGGGTTTTGCCATGTTGGCCAGGGGGGTCTTGAACTACTGGCCTCGTGATCCACCCCCCGCCCTTGCCCTCCTGAAGTGCTGGGATTACAGGTGTGAGCCACGTGCCCAGTGGATTTTGGATACTTTTTTTTTTTTTTTTTGAGATGGAGTTTCACTCTTGTTGCCCAGGCTGGAGTGCAACGGTGTGATCTCGGCTCACTGCAACCTCCACCTCCCAGGTTCAGGCAATTCTTCTGCCTCAGCCTCCTGAGTAGCTGAGATTACAGGCATGCACCACCATGCCCGGCTAATTTTATGTTTAGTAGAGACAGGGTTTCTCCATGTTCGTCAGGCTGGTCTTGAACTGCCGACCTCAGGTGATCCGCCCATCTCAGCCTCCCAAAGTCCTGGGATTACAGGCATGAGCCACCGTGCCCAGCTTTGTTTGAGATGGAGTCATGTGCCACCACACCCAGCTAATTTTATGTTTTTAGGTAGAGACGGGGTTTCACCATGTTGTCCAGGCTGGTCTTGAACTCCTGACCTCAGGTGATCCACCCGCCTTGGCTTCCCAAAGTGCTGGGATTACAGGCGTGAGCCACCACGCCCAGCCCTGGATTTCAGATTCTTCATAGGTCACATCAAGCACCCTCCAGAGTTTGGCCAGCTTCATGCTCCATCAGTGGGCTCACCATAGACTTTTTAATCTCGATTGTGTTGGCTGGTGTTTATTTTTTAATGGTGTTTAGTTTTGGAACCTGAATTTCTTTAAAAAGGAGCCAGCATGTGCATGCTCCCAGATGCCTGTTTGCCAGCTGCACTTCCACGTGAGCATTATCCCCTGAGCTCGAGGGAAGATCCTACTAGCCATGCCAGCTCCACCTTGCACTCTAGGGGCCTGAGTACGTAGCTCTCACCAACAGCAAGAGGTGTGATGGACATCACCCGAGGCCAGACCCTAAGACCTCCATATGCCCTCTCTGCCTCTCCTGTCTGCAGCTGCGGTCCACACCAAGGGGGTCTACAGAGGATCTGGGGCCCCTAGACCTCCACCTGCTGCAGAGCTGCCGCCAGTCAAGCCTTTGTTTCCGGCTTTCTGTGCCCTAAATAAACTTCCGTCAGGTTTGAGCCATCAGCATTCTATGGTGGGTGTCGCTGCTGTGAGGCTGCCCTCGTGCATGCACGCTCCTCTCAGGTGAAGGTGATCTGCGATGACATACTTGTTAGAGAGTTTCCCACCTGCTGTGTGCAGCCTGTTCTTTGTGCAGTTGGCTCCTCCATCTGCTCCTGTGTGGTTTCTTCTTTTGGTTCCTTTATTATCTCTCTTTCGGTGCTGTTTCCCAGGGAATTAACTGCCAGAAGTTTGGCCAGTCCTCAACTCTCCTATTCACCCTTTTCTGTAGATTTAAACAGACATCGAACTCTTCACCTGGCATTGGGGCGGAGGAAGGGCAGGCTTGGCCCCTGGCCCCGATCTACAGCAGCTGCGTGGCTTAGGCCAGCCCCTTCCACATTTTCTGGCCTCATCTGCACAGAAAGACACCTCCCTCACAGCAGGACCTGCCTTGGACGCTGTCCTTGAGGAATGGGGGAGGCTGTAATTCTTCCTCCTCCGGGACGGCCCTCACTCACCCGGAGTGCCGCTGCACTGCTCAGGCTGGGTGCTGCAGCTGCATTTCCACGTCTCACTGGGCCCGGCAGTGCTTCCTGACAAGCAGTCTGACGTTCAGGGCACGCTTCTCGGCCAAATTAACCTCACACCCTTGAGAAGCTCCAGAATGAGTCTGACAAGCCTCACTGGGGTTGATACATCCCTCCAAGGTCGGGGTCAGGCGATTCTGGGGGTGGCACAAGGGTAAAAATGTATGTGTGCTCCCGGGGTGCATGGGCCGCACACAGGTACCCCCTGATGGCCATTCCAGAGCCACATTGTGCCTCGGGCTCCTCACCCAACTTTTAGCTCCAGGAAGGCCTGCTCAGAGATCGCCCCCATCCCCCGCCTCCCCCCGGACAGAGGGTGGGACGAACTTCCATGGATTGGAAAGGACCTCCTGGGGGCTGCTGCTTGTGAGGAAGAAGGTTCTGTGCCTTCAAGGAGCCAGCCAGGTTCCTGTGCGGGACACACTCTGGGCAGATGAGAAGGGGAACCACACCCAGAGGCTGGGGGACAGTGAGTCCACCAGAGGATCGGCGGCTTGGGGCCTGGCGACGCCACAGAGGATTCCCCTGCACCCCTGGGCCTCATCACGCTGTTTCACAGGGCACTGCCCACCTCGGGCATGGTAAGCTGATGATCAGAGCTATCCAGGGCTTGGCGATACAGCTTGCTGGGTGTGGGCGGGGAGCTCGGGTTGGGGTTGTGGGGATGTACTGCTGTGGGACTGGTGTGTCCCGTGGGAGGCGAAGGGGCTGGATCCTCCTAAAGGAATCTGCCTGTGTGCACAGCTTCTCCACGCCATGGGCAGGGACCCAGACACAGCCCGATCTGCTGCCAATGCCTAAGCCCCTTCCCTAGCCTCAGTCTCCCCATCCAGGGAGTACTGGGCATTCTTCCCTGGCCAAGTCATGGAGGAGGTTGGAGGCTAGAGGCTGAGTTCTGCTCCAGTTCCAGTTGCCACAGGGCCCTGGGAGGCTTCAGCATGCATTCGGGGAAGCAGAGGCCTCTCTGGGGACGGAGCCGGTACTGGTGCCCATGGTGAGCCTGCCAGCACAGCCTCTGCCCATTTAGCCTCCCCTGGGCCAGCTCCAGGCTTTGCCAGTCCTCCTTGGAGCCTGCACCAGCCATACCCCCAGGCACAGGCCAGCACCCACAGAGGCTGGCAGGTCTGTGAGCCCAGGGTTAGGTCCCCACAGAGACAGACCCAGGGGTCCCAGAGGTCACAGATTCTCAGCCTATGCAGCCTGGTCCTGGCCCACGAGGTCACCTGTGTGGGCGCAGCCACCATCCACATCCCGGTGGCCACTCCCATGGGCACCCCAGGAAGGTCTTCCTCTCTTCTCTGCCCACAACTCTTCACCCTCTCCCAGAGCCTTCTTCCCTCACCTGGGATCTGATCTTTCCTCCTGGACATCTCATGATGTCCACAGCATGGTCTCCGTCTCTGTGCTACAGACCCCATGCCTCTGTCCACAGCCCCGACTCTTCTCCAAAGTGCGATGTGGGTCTCCAGAGGCCTCCGGACCTCCATCTCTCAGAGGCACCCCTCCCCTGGCAGTCCAGGCTCTGGAGCCTCCCCTTTCCCTCCCTCCCTGATCAATTCCACCTCTTAAGCATCTGTCCACTCTGAGCACTGCTGGCCCCTCTTCCAGTGCTGACCTCGCCTCTCCTGTCGCATTCCAGGGTTCCCACCTCACCTTGACTCCATCCTGGCTGCCAAGAGAGCATCTCAAACACACCTCTGACATGCCCCTCCTCTGCTCTATAGCGCGCCATAGCTCCCCAGTGCCTGGAAGATCAAACCCAAGATCCTGTTGTGGCCACAACCTCAATAGAGCCCACACTCCACCAGGCCATGCCTGGCTCTTTATTGGTCCTCCCCACCCCCGTTCTGCCCCCATGCTAAAATTCAGGTGACACTGCTTCTGCAAACCATGTCCTGCCACTGCCCTCCTTCTGAGTCCCATACAGCTCCACACCCACCTGCGTGCCCCTGACCTGGCCTGTGTCTGAATCAGCTGAGAAGCTCTTGCCTCTCCGGCCTTCCCAGGCTGGGTTTCAGGGCCCTGCCATTCCCAGCTCCGGGCCTGGGTCAGATACTGTGTCTCCCTGAACCACAGCAAGAAGAGCCTTCAGCAAGGGCCTGCATAATGAGATGCTCAGCCCATAATTGGGGTGCAGCATCCCAGAGAGGGGGAGTGACTGACTTGGTGTTACACCCAAGGCCCAGGGGGCTAAAGGGAAGAGGGTGCCCTGGGCCTATCCCCTCCAAGCCCTCCTGGAAGCTCAAGCTGCCCTCCAGGCTCAGGGGGAGCTGACTCCATTCCCTGCAGGTCCAACTCCTGTCCCCCTGCCTCCCAATTCTCTATCACACACACACACACACACACACACACACACACACACACACACACACAGACACACACACCCTGTCCCCCTGCCTCCCAACTCTCTATCACACACACACACACACACACACCCCTACCTGAAGCAGCTTGGCTGAGCCAGGCATTGAGCGGGCAGGCTCCAGCACGCCCTGGCATCCTGGCCCGATGGCTAGGAAGAACCCAGGCAGGCCTGGTCAGCACCCGGCATCTCAGGAGCTCAGGCCCTGGAGGTCTGAGCAGAGAGCACCAGCATGGCCCACTGACCCACGACCGAGCTGTAGGGCTGAGGAGCCAGGGCGTCCTGTCCCTGAGTCACAGAGCTCAGCAGGGGAGGGGCTGCCACAGGAAAACCAGGTCCCAGCACTGCTTATGGGGAGGGTGGAGGGGGCCATGTGGTGCTGGGGGCCAGGGCAGCTCAATGTAGCACTGGCCAGCTGGGGTACAAGGCAAGCCCGGAGGGGCCACGACACCTGCCGCAGCCCAGAGCCTCCTCTGGGTCTCTAGAGCCACAGGAATGTGGGCACTGGAACCTGGTGATTGCGGCCAGAGCAACGTGGCCCCAGTGCAGCAGCGGCCCCTCCCTGGCCCCTCCACACCAGGCTGACGGCAGCCCCTAGCCCAGTGTTCCAGCATGGCCTGGAACGAGATTTCAGGTTGCTTGGTTTTTTTTTTTTTTCTCACAAAAGACAGGTGGATTTCAAGATCAATTCTTTTTTTTTTTTTTTTTTTTTTTTTTTTTGAGACGGAGTTTCGCTCTTGTTACCCAGGCTGGAGTGCAATGGCGCGATCTCGGCTCACCGCAACCTCCGCCTCCTGGGTTCAAGCAATTCTCCTGCCTCAGCCTCCTGAGTAGCTGGGATTATAGGCACGCACCACCATGCCCAGCTCATTTTTTGTATTTTTAGTAGAGACGGGGTTTCACCTTGTTGACCAGGATGGTCTCGATCTCTCAACCTCGTGATCCACCCGCCTCGGCCTCCCAAAGTGCTGGGATTACAGGCTTGAGCCACCGCGCCCGGCCTCAAGATCAATTCTTAAATATTTTATAATTTTGGTTCTTTTGGAAAATAATGTCTTCCCTGTATTTTTACTGGCTTTAAAGAATGCTATTGACGGTGGGACACAGTGGCCCACACCTGTAATCCCAGCATTTTGGGAGGCCAAGACGGGCAGACCACTTAAGGTCGGGAGTTCCAAACCAGCCTGACCAACATGGAGAAACCCCGTCTCTACTGAAAACACAAAAATTAGCCAGTCATGGCGGCATGTGCCTGTAGTCCCAGCTACTCAGGAGGCTGAGGCAGGAGAATTGCCTGAACCCGGGAGGCAGAGGTTGCAGTGAGCCGAGATCACGCCACTGCACTCCAGCCTGGGTGACAGAGCGAGACTCCGTCCAAAAAACAAAAACAAAAACAAAAAAACACTATTGACTTCTTTGTGTGGGGCCCCTTGTGCTTTGATTAGTACTAATAGTTAGCTGTCGGTTATTTGGGGAATTCAGCATTAAGCATTATCATGCAAGACACGGGAATATGACTTTGCCTCCCTTGATCTAGCTCCTCAAGGGCTGATTTCTTTTTCCTGCCTGGTTGCATTGACCAGGACTTCTGGGATAATATGGAAGTTCCTAACCTTAGAGGGAGGTCACGGGCAGGCTCCCTGTTACGCAGGCCATGGGTATGAGGAAGACAGTCCTTACCAAGGTAGGAAAATGCCCTCTCGCTCTTATTCTCTACTTCTAAAAATCTTTAAATCATAAGTATATTAAATGTCATTGAATGCCATATTCTACATCAATATAATGATTACAAAACTTTTTTTTTTGAGACAGGGTCTCACTGTGTCGCCCAGGCTGGAGACCAGTGGTGTGATCTTGGCTCACCACAGCCTCAACCTGTTGGGCTCAAGTGATCCTCCCACCTCAGCCTCCAAGTAGCCAGGACCACAGGCAGGCGCCACCACACCCAGCCCCCATGATGCCATGATGACTTTACTTTTCTTCTTGAACCTGGTGAATTTCCGTGTTAACATTTCTAATTCGAACTCTTCTGATGTTCCTGAGATAAACTTTACGTGACCTTGGTATTCTGTTGGGTTTTGGTTAGCTGATAGGTCAAGATTTTTATAAAACTGGCTTCCCATCTGCTTCTGTTCCCCTTTCTAGCTGTCTACTAGCTTCATAAAATGGGTGGGTCCACTTTCCCTGCTTCAGACGGCAGAAAGGAAAGAGAAACCTAAGATGGTGGCAGCACAGTTAAACAGTTGAGTCAGGATTGAGGCCACTGCCCCTGGATCTCATGGGAGAAAAACAAACCCCTGTTTGTTGGCCTCATGCCAATTTGGGTTTTCTTTTACTGGAAGCCAAGATATTTCTTATGAAACCAGACACACACGTGTATGCCACACATACATCACGGGTGATCGCTTACTGTCCCCTTAGCACCTTGAGTTTCCCACTGAACCATCAAGTTTGCAGATCATCCTTCATCAGTGCCTGGAAAGCTGTCTTGTTCTTGTTTTCTTGGGTTTTGTTTTTGTTTTTTTAAAAAACAAGGTCTCACTCTGCTGCCCAGGCTGGAGTGCATTGGCACAATCATAGCTCACTGCAGCCTGGACCTTCTGGGCTCAGTAATCTTCCAGCCTTGGCTTCTGAATTAGCTGGTACTAAAGGCACATGCACCGTGACTGGCTAATTTTTACATGTTCTTTTAGAGACTGGGTCTTGCTTTTTTCCCCAGGCTGGTCTTGAACTCCTAGACTCAGGTGGTCCCCCAGCCTAGGTCTCCCAAACTGCTGCAGCTATAGGTGTTAGCCACTGTGCCTGGCCTTATTCTTGTTAATGGTAGTATACCACCACTCTGTATGTGTGACATGATTTATTTCACCAGCCTCATTGGCCTTTTCAGTTGTTTCCAATCATTTGCTATTGGGGTAGGAAGCGGAACTCAACTCTGGAGGTAGGGCTCAGACACTGGACCAAAGTGAGGACTAGCTAAAACAGGTGCAGGGCAGAGGCACCTCCCCATAAGACACATCCACCAGTATGTCATGTCAGTTTACCATTACCATAGCAACACCTAGAAGTTACGGCATCTTTCTATGGCGATGTCCTGACAACCCAGAAGTTACCAGCCTCATTCTAGAAATGTCTGCATACACTACCCCTTAGTTTCCATGTAATTAAAAGTGGGTATAAATCAGGGTGCAGAGCTGCCTCTGAGCTGCTGCTCTGGGCACACTGCTGACGGGTGGCCCTGCTCCGCAAGGGGCATTCCTCTGCTGCTGCTGTGCATGGCCGCTCTGCTGTGCATGGCCGCTCTGCTGTGCATGGCTGCTCTGCTGTGCATGGCTCCTCTGCTGTGCACGGCTGCTCTGCTGTGCATGGCTGCTCTGCTGTGCACAGCAGCTTGGCTCTGAATTCTTTCCTAGGCGAAGCCAGGAACCCTTCTGGGCTAAGCCCCAGTTTGGGAGCTTACCTGGCCTGCATCACTGTTATAGACAATGCTACAAGGAATAACCCTGGACATACCTGATTTCATACACATGAGAACATATCTGTAGGATAAATTCCTAGCAGTGAAGATTGTTGTCTTTTGATGTTCAGTCCCTGGATCTGAGAACAGGATAGGCCTTTCATTCACTCAAATCTCCTTTCATGTCCCTCAGTGGATTTAAAGTGCTCTTCCTTCTGATTGTACATGTTTCTTTTTAAGTTTATTCCTAGGTTTTAAAATTGTTTTGGTGTTACGGTAAATGGGATATTTTTTCTTATTAATATTCCTGCTAGCAAGTCATTTTTTACGTAGATGAAAGTTAGTTATCATGTTACTTTTGTTCCAGCCACAAAACTTAAATATTGTTTGTAATAGAAATTAAATTGACTTCTCTTGGATTTTCTAGGGACTTATTCATGTCATCTGCCAAAAACGATATTGTATTTCCTCCTTTGCATTTTTCTTCATTTCCTTCTCTCTTCTGGTTGCAAAAAAATTAAATAACAGTGATGATAGAAGACACTTTCCTGGGTTTTCACCTTGACCGAGATGCTTCCCGTGTCTTCCCCATTTGATACAAGGGTAGCTTCGAGGCTGACATAAATGTATGGCAGCAGGTTGAGAAAGTTTTATTGAGAGTGCAAGTTGATTCTGGCCACGACGAGCAATGAGATTTATACTTACCCTCCTGCCATAAACAACGATAAAGTTGGGCCCAATGTATAAGGCAATTATGTACAGGAATGGGACAACTGGCAGGACGGTCATCCCTGATAGAAGAAGGTAAGGACCTGAAGTGAGTCCGAGTTCGCCCTGTCTTTTTACCTTGGGTTTTCCTACCAAGGTGTGCAAGATAAAGCCACAGCAGAGATCGTCAGCCAGAGAGCACTGGCTGGGAAAGCAGAGCTCAGTGTTTGGGCTGCTGAGGTGGCTATGGCTGGTGGAGCAGGGCACTGGAGAGGAGGGTGCTACGTAGAATGAGGGTGCAGAGCCTGTGTGTGGGTTCCCTTGGATCCCTGGATGAGGCCAGGCTGTACACGTGCAGAGGGTGATCCTCCACAAGGCCTCGCAGGAAGCTGCTGCTGTGGGGCCAAGAGCTGACGGAGAAGCCCGGCAGCATGCAGTGCTACATGACCTTGCAGTTCTTGCCCAGCTAGGGTGGAGAAACCTCACTGAGCCCCTCAGGCAATCAGTTGAGAAATCGGAAAGGCCAAAGGGATGAGACTCGCACTCCAGAATAAGGGCCAAAGTATGGGACTAAGAACAAAGCCAAAACAGACTCAGCCTTACAAACATCAAAGCAAGCCTGGAGGGGCATCGGCAAAACGATGGAATTGGAAGCTCTGGACTCTCCTTTTCCCATCAACACAACAACTCAACAATAATTCATGAAGATTCCCTTTGCAAGAAATCCAGAAACTGGTTGAGAGTCTCCTGCTCTCCAGGTGAGCATGAATCTACTCACATTGAAACTGGTAGGGAAATTCAAGACACTCTCTTGGCACAATCCCTATCCCCAGCACAGTGCCATACGACTGAGGGGAAATCCCCTAGCTCCCAACTTACCACGAAGTGAGCAAGAGATGAGCTGTGTATTCAACACCTCAACTTTTCTGAGGGCTGCCCAGGTGGCTGACTTCTGTTTAGCCTGTCTCAGAGTGCTAATGGGACCTGGCATAACCCCGCTGCCTCAGGGCCATGAGAACAGACATGGTGGGATGATCTAGAGTTCAAGTAGTCACCACAGCCCAAGTCAGCACAAAGTGAATAGGAAACACACACACACACCCCTCAGATCCAAGCTTCTCCCTAGGGAAGGAAAGAGTTGAACAAAACACCCAACAATCCAATTTTCTGGAGGCTACCTGAGGAACTTCCTTTAGTCACTTGTCTAAAGTGCTGACAGGACCTGGCATACTCTAGACACCTGGAGGTTGCAGAAAACAAAGAAAGTGAGGTGGGCCAGCAGGAAGTTTAAAGAGGCCCCCAGAATCTTTGGCTTGGCTGATTGGTGAGGGTCTTCTCTGGTACCTGGCCAATTTATGAAAACTTGACAGAGGCCTGCTTTGTTTAACATTCAGACACCAACACAGAAAGGCAAGGAAAATGAAGAAACAGGGAACAGTGTTTCAAAGGAATAAGATAAATCTCCAGAAACTGACCCTAGTGATGTGGAGTTATATGATTTATCGGACAGGAAATTTAAAATAACTATCAGAAAATTGCTCACTGAAGACCAGAAAACAATGTATAAACAAAGAGAGAATTTCAACAAAGAGATAGAAAATACTAAAAAGTTCAAAACAGAAATCATGGAGCTGAAGAATATAATAACTGCACTGAAAAACTCACTAGAGGAGTTGAACAGCAGACTGGATCAAGCAGAAAAAAGGATCAGTGAACTCAAAGAAAGGTCATCAGAAATTAATCATAGGAGCAAACAGAGAAAAGAAAAGGAGAGCAAATAAAGTAGAAGGGACTTATAGGACACCATCAAGCTGATCAACAGATGCATTAAGGAAGTCCCAGAAAGATAAGGGGAAGGACCACTATATTCAAAGAAATAATGGTTCAAAACTCCTTAGACTCCTGGGGAAGAAAATGGACATTCAGATTCAAGAAGCCAAAAAAATCACAAATAAGATGAACCCAAAGACATTTACACCAAGGGACATTAAAATAAAATTGTCAAAGACAGAGAATTAAAAAGCAGCAGGGAGGCCAGGCACGGTGACTCACGCCTGTAATCCCAGCACTTTGGGAGGCCAATGCAGGTGGATCACGAGGTCAGGAGATGGAGACCAGCATGACCAACATGGTGAAACCCTGTCTCTACTGAAAATATAAAAATGAGCTGGGCATGGTGGCAGATGCCTGCAGTCCCAGCTACTCAGGAGGCTGAGGCAGGAAAATCACTTGAAACCAGGAGGCGGAGGTTGCAGTAAGCCAAGATGGCACCCTCTGCACTCCGGCCTGGTGACAGAGCAAAACTCCATCTCAACAACAACAACAACAACAACAACAACAACAACAAGAAAAAAAAAGAAAGAAAGAAAAGAAAAGAAAAAGTAAGCAGCAGGGAAAAGTGACTCATAATATTTAAGAATCTCCATAAGAAATTAAGAAATAAGCTAACTTTTTAGAAATCTTGCAAAAATGAAGATGAGAGACATACTTTCCAAACAAAAGCTGACACTATTCTTCACTACTAAACCTGCCTTACAAGAAATAATGAAGGGAGTTATTTCACTGGAAATGAAAGGGCAATGAACAGCAACATGATAGCATAAGAAAACATAAAACTCTTTGACAAAGGTAAATAAATAGACAAATACAGAATACAGTATTACTGTCATGGTGGTGGGTAAATCACTTTCAGTTCTTTTTTTTTTTTTTTGAGATGGAGTTTCGCTCTTGTTACCCAGGCTGGAGTGCAATGGCACGATCTCGGCTCACTGTAACCTCTGCCTTCTGGGTTCAGGCAATTCTCCTGCCTCAGCCTCCTGAGCAGCTGGGATTACAGGCAGGCGCCACCATGCCCAGCTAATTTTTTGTATTTTTAGTAGAGATGGGGTTTCATCATGTTGATCAGGATGGTCTCGATCTCTTGACCTCGTGATCCACCCGCCTCGGCCTCCCAAAGTGCTGGGATTACAGGCTTGAGCCACCGCGCCCGGCCCCCATCACTTTCGGTTCTAACATAAAAGTTAAATTACAGAATTGTTGAAGATAACTACAACTAAAAATATTTAAATCGGTACATAATCTAATGTTAATTGTGACATCAGTAACATCAGTAACGTAAAGTGGGAGGAATGGTAAAAGTGTAGAATTTACTTATGTGATTGAAGTTAAGTATTAGCTTAAAACACAGTATTTTAATTATAAGATACTTTATGTAAGCCCTATGGTAGACACAAAGGAAATACCTATAGAAGTTACACAAAAGGAAAGGAGAAAGGAATCAAAGCATAGCAACACAAAAATATCAATGAAACACAAAAAAAGAAAACATGAAAAGAGGGATAAAGCACAGGAAAACAGGAAAGGAAGACAGAAACAAAAACAGGAAGACAAATGCCACCTGATTCCACTTATATGAGGTACCTGAAATAGACTCATAAAGTCAGGGGATAGAATGTTGTTTGCTTGCCAGGAGCTGAAAGGAGCGGGGAATGGGGAGTTTCTAATCAATGGGCATGAAGTCTCAATTATGCAAGATGAATTAGTTCTAGAGATCTTCTATACCACATCGTCCCCATAGTTACAACACTACAGTGTGCTACAGTTGGGGTACATGTTAAGTGTTCTTATCACATAAAAATAAAAATTTTAGATGAGGAAAACTGAAGGCATCTACAAGCATATTCATTGCAGAAAACTGAAGCCTCAGAGACTAAAATTATTATCTCAACAAACCAGGGATAACTTTGCCATGATTGTGAAATGTTTCCTTCTAGTCCTTAATAGGCTTATCTAGCCATTGCCAAATTTTTACAGATAAGAGATGGTATCAGAGTTGTTTTTGTGTGTGTGTGTGTGTGTGTGTGTTTTGAGATGGAGTCTCGCACTGTTGCCCAGGCTGGAGTGCAATGGTGTGATCTCGGCTCACTGCAACCTCCACCTCCTGGGTTCATGTGATTCTCCTGCCTCACCCTCCCGAGTAGCTGGGATTACAGGCACACACTACCACACCTGGCCAATTTTTTTGTATTTTTAATAGAGACTGGGTTTCACCATGTTGGCCAGACTGGACTGGTCTTGAACTCCTGACCTCGTGCCTTGGCCTCCCAAAGTGCTGGGATTACAGGCGTGAGCCACCACACTTGGCTGATATTATTATGCATATTAAAATGCATAATTTTGCTCAGTTTACATTTAAAAATAAACTTTTTTTTTTTTTTGAGACAGGGTCTTACTCTGTCCCAAGCTGAAGTACAGTGGTGCAGTCATGGTTCACTTGAGCCTTCTGGGTTCAAGCAATCCTCCCACTTCAGCCTCTCAAGTAGCTGAGATTACAGACACATGCCACCATGCCCAACTAATTTATTTTTATTTTTTAATTTTTTTTTGTAAAGACAGGGTCTCACTATGTTGCAGAAACTGGTCTCCAGTTTCTGGGTTCAAGCAATCCTCTCGCCTTGGCCTCCAAAGTGTTGGGATTACAGGCATGAGCCATATTAATGTTTTGATAACATTATTTTATGTTATCAAAAAACAAGCTGCCAGGTGCAGTGGTGAGTACTTGTAGTTCTAGCAATTCAGGAGGCTGAAGTGGGAGGATCACATGAGCCCAGGAATTTGGAGTTACAGTGAGTCATGATCACAACACTGCACTCAAGCCTGAGCAACAGAGTGAGACCCTATTTTGTCTCAAAACAAAACAGAAATAAATTTTAAAACAAGCAGAAGCCAAGCCTGCTATGATCAAGAGAATCTGTCAGTAGAAAGTAAACAGAAACAGATCTCCAGGTGGACAGATTTTGGAATCAGCAAAACTTAACTTGAAAAAATCTATTATAAATATGTCCAAAGATTAAAGGAGCAAATGAGCAATATGAATGGACAAACAGGAAATCTCCATAATGAAATGGAAAGTGTAAGACCAGGTGTGGTAGTGTACACTGTAATCCTACTGCTTTGTGAAGGTGAGGCAGGAGGATTGCTTTAGGCCAGGAGTTCAAGACCAGCCTGGGCAATATAGCAAGACCCTACCTATCTAGACACACACACACACACACACACACAGACGCAAATAGGCATGGAGGCACACTCCTGTAGTCTTAGCTACTTGGGAGACTGAAGCAAGACTATGGCTTGAACCAGCAGTTTGAGGCTGCAGTGAGCCATGATCACCACTGCACCAGCCCGGCTGACAGAGCAAGACCCTGTCTCTAAAACAAAGGAGAGGTCCAGGAGCGGTGGCTCATGCCTGTAATGCCAGCATTTTGGGAGGCTGAGGTGGGAGATCACAGGGTCAGGAGATCGAGACCATCCTGGCCAACATGGTGAAATCTTGTCTGTACTAAAAACACAAAAATTCGGTGGACATGGTGGTGCGTGCCTGTAATCCCAGCTACTCGGGAGGCTGAGGCAGGAGAATCGCTTGAACCTGGGAGTCGGAGATTGCAGTGAGTTAAGATTGTGCCCACTGCACTCCAGCCTAGCAACAGAGTGAGACTCTGTCTCAAAAAAAAAAAAAAAAAAAAAAAGAGATAAAAGAGTCAGGCATGGTGGTTAATGCCTGTAATGCCAGAACATTGTCAAGGTGATAAAGAAATTGTGGTAGAGTCATACCATGAAATACTACACAGCAAAAACAAAAATGAATTACTGTCATATGCCACAACGTGAATGAATCTCAAAAACTTTAGATTGAATAAAAACACCAAACACAACAACGTGTGTACTTAATATTTCTATTAACATGAAGAATTACTGAATTCTTCATCTCTGAATATAATCATTAATCTGTGTTGAGAGAAATCAGAAGAGTGACTGCTTATGGGGTAGTAATAATATTCAAGGGGCCGAGTGCCTTTTTGGGTGACAGAAATGTCTCCTATTTTGATTGGGGCTGCTGTCCGCAGTGGCACACACATTTGTCAGATCTCACTGAACTGTACACTTAAGGTCTCTATATTGAAACACCATCCTCCACTAAAAGGAATTAGGGATCCTTGAAGCAATGGCTAGTTACTAGTTTGGTTCAGGGTACGCAGAAGGGGAGCCTGGAACCCCATATTTATCAGAGAATACGTTGTGCTTCAAGAATGAAGGGCCCCGTGTGGTGGTGCAAATCTGTAATCCCAGATACTTGGGAGGCTGAGGTGGGAGGATCACTTGAGACCAGAATTTCATGACCAGCCTGGGCAACATAGCAAGACCCTGATTCTACAAATAGTTTTGTAAAAATTAGCTGAGGTTGGCCTGGCACAGTGGCTCACACCTGTAATCCCAGCACTTTGGAAGGCAGAGTGGATGGATCATGAGAAAAGAGATTGAGACCATCCTGGCCAACACGGTGAAACCCCGTCTCTACTAAAAATACAAAAAATTAGCTGGGCATGGTGGTGCATGCTTGTAGTCCCAGCTACTTGGGAGGCTGAGGCTGGAGAATCACTTGAACCTGGAAGGTGGAGGTTGCAGTGGGCTGAGATCACGCCACTGCACTCTACCTTGGGAACAGAGCGAGATTCTGTCTCAAAAAAAGAAAAAGTAGCTGGGACTGGTAGGGAGCACCAATAGTCCCAGCTACCTGGGAGACTGAGGTGGAAGGATCCCTTGAGCCCAAGAGGTGGAAGCTGCAGTTAGCTGTAATCGTGCCACTGTACAACAGCCTGGGTGACTGAGAAAAACTCTGTCTCAAAAAAACAAACAAAAAACAAATGAAGGGGCTTGTTGACAAGACACAGGAGCTAGCTTAAAGGCACTCCCAGTGGCCAAACCTGGGATGATTTGAGCTATAAAATAAATACTGGAAGTTACAATGAGAATGCATTGAATAAAAAAGACTTCATGATTCATTCTGATATTTATTAATCACATGACTTATGAGGGCTAAGATATTGACATAGTCTCAATATACCTTCTCACAGAATTCCCGGTCATTACAGAGGGGGAGAGCAACTTCACATTCTGAGCATGCCCAAGGTGCAGGTCCTCTGTGACGGGGCAAAGTGAGGTGTGTGTTCACCTGAGGGGGTGCCCTGGGAACACAGCTGCTCCTCTGAGATGATCCTAACAACAGTGTACACCCTGATCTAGCAACGAGGAAACATCAGCCAGATCCAGACTGAGAAACGTCCTACGAAGTCACCGGTGTGGGATTTTTCCAATGTGTCAAGGACATAAAAGTCAAGCTAATACTAAAGAACTCATCCAAACGGAGGGGAACTGGAGAGATGTGACAACTGAATGCAGCTTGCAGTTCCAGGCGGGACCGTGTGAGGAAACTGATGATCTGTGCAGGGCATGTGAGAACTAGAAGGCACTCCTCTATCAGCCTCAGTTTCCTGACTTGAGAGCTGCATTTTGATTATTGAGGAGAATATTCTTGCTGTGGGAACCACACACTAAAGTATTTGAGGGTGATGGGGCATCGGGTCGGCCACTTACTTTCAAATGGTTCCAGAAAATAAGTCAAGGCTGGATACGGTGGCTCACACCTGTAATCCCAGCACTTTGGGAGGCCAAGATGGGCAGATCACCTGAGGTCGGAAGTTCAAGACAAGCCTGGCCAGCATGGTGAAACCCCATCTCTACTAAAAATACAAAAAAATTATTTGAACGTGGTGGCGTGCACCTGTAATCCCAGCTACCCGGGAGGCTGAGACAGTAGAATTGCTTACTCCTGGAAGGCAGAGGTTGCCGTGAGCCGAGATCACACGACTGTACTCTAGCCTGGGTGACAGAGCAAGGCTTTGTCTCAAAAAAAAAAAAAAAAAAAAAAAAAAAAAAAAAAGAGCCATCCTTACATTCTGTGATTCCATGGTAGATGCCACTCGATTTCAGAGTTTAGTTGTGTGTGTGGTGTGGGGGGAGTTTGTTTTTTGGGGGTTTTTTTTGAGACGGAGTTTCACTCTTGTTGCCAGGCTGGAGTGTAGTGGCGCGATCTCGGCTCACCGCAACCTCCGCCTCCCGGGCTCAAGCAATCCTCCTGCCTCACCCTCCCGCGTAGCTGCGATTACAGGCATTTACCACCATACCCTGCTAATTTTTGTATTTTTAGTAGAGACAGGGTTTCTCCATGTTGGTCAGGCTGGTCTTGAACTCCCAACCTCAGGTGATCTGCCTACCTCAGCCTCCCAAAGTGCTGGAATTACAGGTGTGAGCCACTGCACTCGGACTTTCTGTGTGTGTGTGCGTGTGTGTGTGTGTGTTGTTGTTGTTGTTGTTCTGGCACCTGGCTGGAGTGCAGTGGTGTGATCATAGCTTACTGTAACATCCAGTTCCTAGGCTCAAGTGATCCTCCTGCCTCAGCCTCCTGAGTAGCTGAAACTATAGGTGTGCACCACCATACCCAGCAAGTTTGTAAAGCATTATAGAGCCAGGGACTTGCTACATTTCCCAGGTTGGTCTCAAACTCCTGGCCTCAAGCGATCCTCCCACCTTGACCGCTCAACACACTGGGATTATAGGCATGAGCCTTTGCACCTGGCTCCAGAGGATACTTTTTTAAAATGTGCTGCTTGATCCTATTTACTAATATGTTATTTAATGTTTTTGAATTGGCGTTATTGCAAAGGACAATAACATTGCAATGATTGTCCTTATGGCCTGAATTTTACATTATTGTGCTACATTTTGGAGTTTTGTTATCAATATTATTTTTTAAATATGTTATTTTTATTGATTGATTTTTTAAAGACAGGATCTCACTTGCTGCCCAGGCTGGAGTGCAGTGGTACAATCATAGCTCACTGCAGCCTCTACCTCCTGGGCTCAAGTGATCCCTCCACCTCAGCCTCCCAAAGTGCTGGGATTACAGATGTGAGCCACTGAGTGGTCAATGCAAAAATATTAAATAAAGTATTAGTAAATAGGACCAAGCAGCACATTTTTTAAAACCACACTCTGGGGCCAGACACAGTGGTTCATGCCTGTAATCCCAGTGCTTTGAAGGCAAAGGTGGGAGGATTGCTAGAGCCCAGGAGTTTGAGACCAGCCTGGGCACCATAGTGAGACTCCATCTCTACAAAAAGTAAAATTTAAAAATTAGCTGGGCAGGGTGGCTTGCACCTGTAGTCCCAGCTACAAGGGAGGCTGAGGTGGGAGGATCACTTGAGTCCAGGAAGTTGAGGCCACAGTGAGACATGTTTATACCACTGCACTCCGACCTGGATGACACAGCAAGACCCTGTCTCAGAAAAAGAAAAGAAATTTTACTTGTATTCTGGAATACTTTGTTAGTATTGCTATTATCTTGTCCTTAGAATATACAGGATTATTGCTAAGTTGTCTAAGCCTGATGAGTTTTTCAGGGACTGAAAAGTTACTGAAGAGTTTTTCAGCTCTGAAAAGTTACCCATATAAGGTGTCACGAGCTGTATAGAAATAATAATAAGATATTTAAAACAGTTTTACCAGCCTGGGCAGCATGGTGAAACTGTGTCTCTATCAAATATACCAAAAACCATTAGCTGAGCATGGTGGCGGGCACCTGTAGTTCCAGCTACTCAGGAGGCTAAGGTGGGAGGACCACTTGAGCCCAGGAGGTTGAGGCTGCAGTGAGCTACAATTGTGCCAATGCACCTCAGCCTGGGCAACGGAGTGAGCTGTCTCAAAAAAAAATTTTTTTTTTTAACATTTTTAAGAATGAAAAATGGGGCCAGGCTTGGTGGCTCACACCTGTAATCCCAGCACTTTGGGAGGCTGAAGCAGGCAGGTCAGGAGTTGGAGACCAGTCTGGCTAGTGTGGTGAAAGCCCGTCTCTACTAAAAATACAAAACTAGGCCAGGTGCGGTGGCTCACGCCTGTAATCTCAGCACTTAGGGAGGCCAAGGCGGGTGGATCACCTGAGGTCAGGAGTTCAAGACCAGCCTGGGCAACATGGTGAAACCCCGTCTCTACTAAAAATACAGAAAAGTATCAGGGCATGGTGGTGCGTGCCTGTAATCCTAGGAACTCGGGAGGCTGAGGCAGTAAAATCACCTGAACCCGGGAGGTGGAGGGTGCAGTGAGCCTAGATCACATCATTGCACTCTAGCCTGGACAACAAGAGCGAAACTCTGTCTAAATAAATAAATAAATACAAAAACTAGCCGGGTGAGTTTGCAGCTCCTGTAATCTCAGCTGCTCGGGAGGCTGAGGCAGGAGAATTGTTTGAACTCGGGAGGTGGAGGTTGCGGTGAGCTGAGATTGCACCACTGCACTCCAGCCTGGGCGACAGAGCGAGACTCCGTCTCAAAAAAACAAAAACAAAAACAAAAACGGTTCACATTTTTAAAATGGTCAGCATTTAAGAATTTGGTGTGCTTAGATTTTTAAATCTCTTCAGAGATCTGTCGTAATATTATTACAATCATTCGTTAGAATATTTTCTGTAAGAATAATGTCGAAACCGGGCCTCAGTTATTTGCTTCATGTTCATCAAAGTGTGCTCTTATAATTCAAACAATCTTTCTGATATCTGGGATTATTTTCTTCTGTATATTTCAACTTTCTCTTTTCTTTTGCTTTTTAAATAAGTATAAATCTCAGGGGATATCTGCACGGGAGCCCATGTCTTTACCACCGCACAAACACAGTAAGAGCCAAGAGCACACGAATGCATAGCTAAGTTGGGAGGTCCGGTCAGAAGGAGGGGTGGGGCCAGAGGAGGGGGTGTGTGTTTGAGAAGTCACGTGCACACAGAGTGGAAGCAGAGGTTGATGGTCTGCCTGAGAACTGAAGGCCCTTTCAGAACACACAGAGAAAATAGGAGAATGGCCATGGCAGGTTTTTGGGAAAAGATCCAATTTTTTTTGAAAAAGCAGGGAACCCCCAGACATTGCATGGGTTTTAAGCCTCTGCCTCACCACTCTTGAGAGCCTTCTGCCCAGGAGGGCCAATTAGTTCCTCCGATCTGCTTGGCGAGGACCTGAAGTCCTTCCCACCCCTGCAAGCCACCTGCCAGGGGAGCAGAGTCACATGGCCAAGAAGAATTGTTCTGGGGGTTGGTTAGTAAGCAGGAAGAAGGGGAGAAGAAAATTGCATGCGGGGATTGAACGCCTCGAGCCAAGAAGGTGAGGCATAGAGGCCTCTTACCACTGGGGAACGTGCTGGCGTCACACAGCAAAGTGTGCTAGCGGCAGAAGTTATCCAAGTTGCAGGGCACCAACATGTGTTATTGGTGGCAGGTATCCAGGTTACCCATGGCCAATCTGCAGAGGTCTGCAGCAGCCTCAGCTCTTGCCTCCTGAGGGGCACCAGGCAGAAGGAGAGACAGGCCAGTTTCAGAGCAGGGCCAAAAGCGTATTAAAAAGTTTTAGAGCAGGAATGACAGGAAGGAAAGTGCTCTTGGAAGAGGGCCAGGCAGGCGACTTGGAGGACAAGTGCCCTTTCTTGTCTTTCATAGGGTTTTCTCATTGTTTTTCTATTTTATTTTGATTTAATCTTCAAATAATGATCTCCTAGACTTACTTATTCGTTCTAACCAACCCGAGTCCGTTCGTTTTTGGTTCTGCCTCTACGATCCAACCCTTGAGGAGGTGGTTGCCCCGCATGCCCACTGCGGGCAGGGAGCCCCTTTAACATCAGCATCTCCCTCTCTCGCTCCCTCCGAGGAGGGCGTCCTCGGGGTTGGCCCAAATGCCGCGGCGTTTGCTCTCGCATAGTTCCCAGGCTGTCGTGAGGGGCCTTTCCTCAGGGTCTTCATGAGGGACAGTCGGGGTGAGTGCCTCTTTCCTCGCTCTGCACTCCTTCCTGTACATCATACCAAGGCGCTCAAAGGCTCAGGCTCCACTAACGGAGGTGACTCTGGAGCTCATCCTTCAATCAACCAAAGAAGAAAAACCTTAGAAGCACTTCCAGCTTCTTGAGCTAAAAATATTGAATTCAGAATCTCCTGTAAATGCACACAGCTCGACAGACTCCATCTAATCTTTAAGTTCGTGCTTCCCTCCCAGGTCTAGTGTTTGCAGAAGCCACCCCCCCAAACACCCCCAGTCTTCTAACAATATAAATGACAAATCTTGCAAACCTTTTGATGTGTAAGCCTTCTTTTCCCAAATTAGGTTTGTGCTGATCCCCCGGGACGTGCCGGGATCTGATTCTAATTGTAGGTTTGGAAGCGGTGAGGGTGGTGGTGGTGGAGTGGGATGGAAGTTAGCACCTGTTTGCAAAGTAACCACATCAGGTGAGGCCACAGCGAGGTCTCCAAACAAGGCAGGACCAGACCCGTCAAACAGGGTCTACTTCTGCGTGGTGTGATTGTTAGGGTATGCAGCTCATCACCTTCCCTCCTGATACTGGGGTCCAACACCTTCCCAGTCAATGCCCTGATTTTCACAGGGCATTGATTTCACAGAGGCCTGAGGGCGGATGAAAGTCCAGTCTACATCAGCATTCAGCAAACCTCCCAGTTATGCCCTGGGGCTGATTCAAGGACACATCAAATGCAACAGCCTTAAGAGATAAGAGATCCTTTTAGTGATTGTGGAAACCTTCTTGTTCTCTGACCATGCCTTGAGCTCAGCATTTGAAAATCCCAACCATGTCATCTTGTTTCCTTAGACTCTCCAGTGCAGCTCAGGGCAGCCGCCCATTCCACGCTGTGGTGCTCCTCAGTACCCCTCTGCTCCTCCTGCCCACTGTACTGTGCTGCCATCACCAGACCCACACTGTGCAGGCGCTACACTCCGGGTGAGCATGGGTGGTTACTTAGTTAACTGTATCATCAGGTGCCATGGACTCCAAATATCCCCTCATCCTCATGGCCCTGAGACCCAACCAGGTCGTGGAGACCATCCTAGAATCTCACCTTCAAAGGTCTGTTGTCTGCAAACACTTCTGGTATCAAATACTATAGGAGTCAGGGTTCATCTGTGGATAACAAAAACTATCCTGGCAACATTGGGTAGAAAGGGATTGAATCAATGCAGAATGGAGAGAGTGAGGAGTACTGTAACAGCGAGAAGAACAGGGTTTCAGCTGAGTGAGCCTCAGCAACAGCTCTTGGAATGCTACTGCAGAATTGTCCTGCTGTGGTAGATTAAAATGGCCACAGATCCATTGCAGCTCCTGCAGTCAAGAAGTAGATCAATTTCACCACCTCCCTCTACCCCTTCATTAGGGACTGACCTGTGACTAGCTTTGACCAAGGAAGATATTCAAAGTAAAGCTGTGCAGCTCCTGCTCTGCTGCTCTTGGAGACCTGGGACAATGTGAACAAGTATTAGCAAGGCTAAGAAACTGAGTAAGTGTTGAAGCACACCAGCCCCAAACCAGTCAAGTGTTAGACCTGTGTGTGATGCCCACAAGAACTAGCCAGACCCCAGCTGACCCAACAACTAAGTACAGAACCAACAGCTGGCCGCAGATGCAAGAGTGAACCCAGCCAAATCCAGCAGAAGAACCATCCTGCTGAGCCCAGCTCAAATTGTCAACCCACAGAATCATGATCTGAATGCGTGGTCATTGAGCTTTGGGATGATTCATCACACAGCAAAAAGATATTCAATGCACCTATCAAGGAAGTTTTCATTCCTGCCACAATCTAGAAGCTGGGGAAACCAGACGATGCTCCTATGTTTGGCTCCAGGACCATACTCCCCAACCAAGACAAATAACAGCAAAATGAATATCCTTTGACATGAGGTCTAGGGATGAGACTCTGAGGCTTCTGTTACTGCTGCCTCAGAAGTGCTGACCATCTCCCTGTCTGGGCCTGCTGGTGGAAAACAAGGGAAGCAACATGACAGATTCTACCTCATTTTCCCCATCCTACTGTCACCAGAGGGTGTCTGTTGGAGGGGCATGCTGGAGCTCATGGCAGCTGCTTATACAATCCATAGTCTCAACCCAGCCCTGTGAGCCCTGAACCAGATTTTCATTTCTACCAGCTTGACTCCTGGTTCTCACTTGGTCTGAATTTGGGGTGTGTGCAGTGGTGGGCGGGGAGTAGGGGGATGGGCCATGGGCTATTATTTGTGGTCCTCCCTGACACCTCCCTCCAACAAAAGCCCAGAAGCTACAAAGACTGACAGACCTGACTACACACAAATTCCAAACTTCTGATCCATAAGAGAACCACAGTGAACAAACTGAAAAACGTTTCTTGCAATGTATATCCCAAAATGATGGACAGATTTGACCATAAGCATTTAAGACTTTTACTCAGCAAAGACACCACCATTAACTCTGAATGTGGAAAAAAAAAGTTTGCAAAATACATAATGGAAGAAATGACGGATTTATCCATGTAAAAATTAAAAATATCTCATGGCAAAAGATAACTATAGACAAACATAGCCAGTGCAACCTGTTCTGCCAGCTTGGGGTACAAATAAGGTCACATATTTCTGTTCTTCATAGGAGTCCCACCCACTCACAGTGCTGGGAAGGGAACTCTGTTCCCTCTCTGGGCGAGCTCACACGGGAGTGCAGCCTCGGCAGAGCGGCACCACTGCCCCCACTGACACCTTCAAACGTGTTCGCTCTTGACAGGGTACACCCACAGTGACAGAGCTGTCCCTCAGAAATACCTGCACACGGGTGGCTCCACAGCAACAGCTTGAAATGTCCATTACTCGGGCACCAGGAGAATCTTCTGTGGGCCGGTGCTTCCTGACAACAGAATCCTTGCTGTAGCTGGAGAGACAGGAGTGGATCCCCAGGCTGCGGGTGAAAGGCTAGTTTCTCCTGCCCAAGATGCCTGAACAGGCAGGGCTGGGAGCTCTGTTTATACCCCAGCACCAGAAGTGCTGATTTTCTAAAACGAGGATAAAATTCCTACCAAGTTGGGAGGTCAGAAGGAGGAACGGGACCAAATGCAGAAGGGCAGATGTGGACCCACAGGGGCACGGCTGTGCCTGGGAGGTGCTGGGCTCTGGGGACACAGCTGGGCCACAGGCTCTGCCCAGACAGAGACTGGAACTGGACTCTGCACAGGGCTGTGCCTGTGAGGGTCCGTCACTCAGGAAGGGGGACAAGAGAGGGCAGAGGCGCCCAGCACAGGCTCCCTCCCTCCCTCCCTCCCTGCATCCTTGAGAATTCTGTCTGCTCTGGGGAAGTTCACGTGCTTCTTGTCCATGTATGTGCTCACAGGACGTTTGAAAACCAAATTCATGCCAAGGAGAGAGGTGCGGGCCTGGGGCCTCTCCCTCTTGTGTGGAGGTGGGAGCTTCATGCCGAGTGACCCAGAAGAGGTCAGGATGCCCTGTCAGCTATGCGGCCATGGCCATGCATGTAGCCCTTCTGTGCCCCAGTTTCTTACCTGCAAAATGGGAATAATAACAGTATCACCAGCAAAACACCCGTGGTGCTGCAGCTTGATTAAGTGAATTATTTTTGCAAAGTTTTCAGAGCAAGATCTGGCATAGAGTGAACACTGTGAAGCATTTGTTAAAGGAATGCAGAAGTGTGATGTGGTTAGCTTAGCTCTAGAGCAAAATTCCTTTCCCCATTCAGGGGAAATCATCCACCCGCTAAGAGGCGGGAACATCTACGAGGCATAGAGGTGCAGAGGTGAGCTACGTGGGATAAGACCATTCCAGGATCCCATTCCCTACTCCCTTTCATTCTCTCTCAGCTACATCAGGGGCGTGCGGTGTCTTGACCTCAGTGAAGGCCACTGAGTTCATGTCTCGGCTGTCTAATCAATCCAACCAGTGACCCCTCCTCAAGGCAGGCAGCTCTGATAAGGAATTGCATGTAGAAAAGCGTGACCAGATCCACCCTGGGTGGATGACCCCCCTTGGAAGCTGCTATGGACTGATTATTTGAATCCTCCCAAATCTATATGTTGAAGTCTTCACCTTCAAGGTGATGGTCTTAGGAGGCGAGGCCTTGGGGAGGTGACTACATCGTAAGGGAACAGACTTCATGAGTGGGTTTGGTGCCCTTATAAAAGAGGCTCTAGGAAGCTGTTCCTTGGCCACATGAGGACAGAGTAAGAAGCCACTATGAAGAAAATATGAAGAACAAGCCCTCGACAGACACAGAATGTGCCAGCATTTTGATCTCAGAATTCCAGCCTCCCAAACAGTGAGCAATAAATATCTGTTGTTTATAAACCTCAGTCTATGGTAGCCTCTTAAAGCAGGCCAAACAGATTAAGACAGACGCCATCTCCACAGTCAACCCAAGGGTTTCTATCCGTGTGAATTTTGGGGTGTCAGCCATCTCTCATTGGGTTTAGACTTTCTATGTGTTCCCACGGAGCATGCTGGGATCTGCCCTGAGTTACGAATCTGGAGCCAAAAAGGGATGCTGGGGCTGTGAAAAGGGAGAATCCCCCAGCAAGCAACTGCCTTGGGAAAGGTGATGACAGGGCAGGCATGAAGTTAGGGGTTGCATTCTGTAAGACTTCCCTCACTTCTGACACCCACTGTAGGTTTTGGGGGTTGCTGAGATCACTATGTGCTTCAACTATTTACCGGAAGGACCCACAGAGCTCACTGAAAGCTATGAAACTTGTGTTTATGGTTTCTTATTGCAAAAAGATACAGATTAAAAGCAGCTGAAGGACAAGGCACTGGGGTCAGGGGCCAGGAGACACCTGGTGCAAGCTTCAAGCTGTCTTCTCCCTACAGAGCTGTGGATGGTGCGACTTCTTGGTATTGTCCTGTGACAGTCCGCATGCAGTATGGCCAAGCAGGGAGGCTCACTTGAGCCTTTATTAACTCCAATGGCAGATTGCCCACATGGCCAACCTCAGTCTCTGGTCTCTCTGACATCAGACAATCCCATGTGACCCTAGATTCCCACCATAAATCACATTGTAAGTACAGACTGTCTGGTGTGCCCCAAAACCTCCACAGAAATAAACACCCTCTTATCAGGCCAGACATTCTAAGGATCTAGAGCTCAGCACCCAGGAGCAAAGACTAGCCCTCCTGTTGGGCAGGGTTAAAATCTGTACCACTCACCTGCCAAGCAAAGGAAGGCCAGTCTACACAGAGGGGAGGAGAGGCTGCTTTGCCAGTCAGAGAGTCTGGAGGGAGGTTGGGAGTTCAAGTTCATCAGACTCATTCCAACCCAGGTAACATTCTCATTCTGATTCTCAGGGCCCTATTCCCCCCAGTTGATGCTAACTTTCACATGCAGGACCTAGTGAGGCTCTAGATTCAACTTTCCTTGGACTTCTGCAACCTGCAAGGCCAATTTTAGGTGACTTTTAACTAAGTCAGTGCTGAGGCTACAGAAGGTAAGTGGTTAGGGCCATGGTAGATGCTCCATTTTTGGTCATTTGTAAATGAAAACATTCACAGGATTGGCCTGACTCTTATTAAGTTCCCCAGTGCAGGCATCAGCAGCTGCCTAATCCTCATTCCTCACAGTAATCATTCACACCTGTGCCCAAAACGTGACAGCAATGGCCACATTTCTTCACCATCTCTGGATCCACAATCCGTACCACTTGGCCTTGCAATGCTTCCCACCAACAGGGGTAGTCCCTTTCTCCATGTCTTGTATCTAGTGGGTAGACCACACAGGACTGCATCCAACAGAGTATTTTAGACATGTCATGTAACAGCCCAGGACTGGACCTCAAGACCCCTTAAGCAAGAGCAATCTGTGTCCACTGAAAACTACAAAATGTTGTTGAAAAAAGCTCTAAATGGAGAGACATCCCATGTTCATGGATTGGACAACTCAACACTGTTCAGATAGCAATAATTCCCATATTCATCTACAGATTTATTATAGTCCTTACCAAAATTCCAGCTGGCTTTGTTTTGTTTTGTTTGCTTTCCTAGAAATTGACATATCAATAAAGTACCCCAAACAGCCAATATCATCTTAAGAAAAGGTCAAAGCTGGAAGACTCACACTTCCTAATTTCAAAACTTACTACAAAGCCACAGTAATCAAGACAATATGGTACTGGAAATATGATAGACATACGGATAAATGGAAAACAACCGAGAATCCAGAAATAATCTTTGACATTTATGGTCAATAGATTTTCAACAAGAAGCCAGCCCAGGGAATGGGAGAAAACACTCAAATCTTATATATTCCCTAAAGGACTTATATTCATAATATGTGTGTGCCTGTATCTATTTAAAATGACCTAAAGATTTGACGAGATATTTCTCCAAAGGACATATTCAGATGCTTTCAAAAATGCTTGGCAACATTAGTTAATAGAGAAATGCAAGTTATAACCACGAGATACCACTGCACACACCCTAGGATGGCTGTAACCAGAAAGACGGGAAAGAGTTGGAGAGGTTGTGGAGAAACTGGAACCCTTGCACATTGGTAACAGGAATGTAAATGGTGCAGCAACTGCTTTGGAAACAGTTTGGCAGGCTCTTCAATTGTTAAACATAGAGTCACCAGATGGCCCAGCAATCCCACTCCTAGGTATCCACCCAAGAGAAATGAAAACATATCTGCACACAAAAACTTGTACATGAATATTTATAGCCGCTTTATTCATAGTAGCCCCCAAACTGGAAATAACCCAAGTGTCTATCAACTGGTGAATGGAGAAACAGTGTGGTCTATTCATGCAATGGGGTATGATTTGGCATAAAAAATAACAAAGTTCCGATACATGAGATAACATAACATTATGCTGAGTGAAAGCCGTCAGACACAAAGGACCACAGGTTTTATGATTCCACTAATATAAACTGTCCAGAAAAGGCAAATCTATAGAGACGGGAAATGAATGGTTCAGTCCCTGGGAACTTCAGGTGGGATCAGGGAGTGGCTGCAAAAAAGCAGCTTCCTTTTGGGGTGACACAGGTGTTCTGGCTTAGAGTCGTTAAGTGCAGCTGCCTTTTGGGGTGACGCAGGTGATCTGGCTTAGGGTCATTAAGTGCAGCCGCCTTTTGGGGTGACGCAGGTGTTCTGGCTTAGGGTCGTTAAGTGCAGCCTCCTTTTGGGATGACACAGGTGATCTGGCTTAGGGTCGTTAAGTGCAGCCGCCTTTTGGGGTGACACAGGTGTTCTGGCTTAGGGTTGTTAAGTGCAGCTGCCTTTTGGGGTGACGCAGGTGTTCTGGCTTAGGGTCGTTAAGTGCAGCCACCTTTTGGGGTAATGCAGGTGTTCTGGCTTAGAGTCGTTATGATTGCATGACTCCCATTTATGAAAAGTAATTGAATTGTATGCTGGAAATGACTGAATTTTTATGGTATATGAAATATGTTAATAAAGCTGGAAAGAAGGAGAGAGAGAGAGAGAGAGAAGACAGGTCAGGCGTGAGCACTCCTCCCTCTCTTCCTGCTATGCTGCCATGGGAATGAGCCCAGGCTAGAGCTCTGGAGGAGGAGAGGCATGTGGCCCGATCACTCTCATTGCCCCAGCTGACCATCAAGCACTCCCAGAGGTGACAGCGAGACCACCCCACACTAGTCAAGCCTCAGTTGACCTGCCAGGTGGCCACAGGCTCATAGCAAGCTCAGCAAAGACCAGGCCCAGTTCGGCAGAACCCCAGCTGAGCCGGAACCTCTCAAGCAACAGTAAGTGTCCACTTCAAGTTTTCCGCCACAGAGGTGAGGGGCTGTGACACAGCACGGGGTGCCTAACGGATGCACCTCCCCAACCATCTAATGCAGCACTTAACTGCAGATGGTGGCAATTTGGGTAAATGTTCATAGGGATGATACATGCTATTGCATTCCATTTCCCATTAGAATGAGGCCATCACCACATTCGAGCCCAGTCATGTGAACCAACCCCAGATTATCATAGAGTCTGACTCCGTTTTTTTCTCTTTGATGGCTGACAGCTTTCAGGTAAGCCCATCCCCTGCAGCCTTTTGCCCTGCATCTGAGCAAGCCAATAAGAAATCCTGTGTTGTGTCTCTCTAGGCAGGAAGTTCAAACCACACAAACTCCAGCCCCAGCCCCGTCCCGAAGAAACACCAAAGCAACCCATGGCTCTCTTTGCTCAGCTTGTGCCTGCCCCGCCCTCCTCAGAAAGTTCATTGTGTGAGCAACACAACTTCCCATATGCTCACCGGGACCCATTCTGGGTGGTGCGACTGCAGAATGCAGATCGGGGTCCTTCTCTTGGGTGCACTCCTGATGCTCCGTGTAGATCAACTTCGGTGCAGACAGGAAAGAGAGACCACTCTATGTGTTTCTAACAGGAAGGATTTAATGCAGAGAATCTGTACAGAATACAAGGGAGTGGGGGTGCTGCCCAGCGAGCCGGACTGTGGGAAGTAGCGAGACGTCCGCAGGAGCCTGACCTAGTCATCCCAGCTACTGCACAGCCACCACCGGGGATGGGCTTGGATGGCCTCCACCCTGCAAAACCTCCGTCATCTGAGCCTGAGCTCCTCTGCCATGATGTCACTTTGAGACAGCTGCTGCTGCTGCTGCCACGGTCAAAAGCAACGTGGTCCTTCCTTATCCCTGCATTCTTTTTTTTTTTTTTTTTTCAGATGGAGTCTTGCTCTTGCTGTCCAGGCTGGAGTACAATGGCACGATCTCAGCTCACTGCAACTTCCACCTCCCAGGTTCAAGCAATTCTCCTGCCTCAGCCTCCAGAGTATCTGAGACCACAGGCACCCACCACCACACCCGGCTAATTTTTGTATTTTTAGTAGAGATGGAGTTTCACCATATTGGCCAGGCTGGTCTCGAACTCCTGACCTCGTGATCCACCTACCTCAGCCTCCCAAAGTGCTGGGATTAGAGGTGTGAGCCACTGTGCCCGGCCAACCCTGCATTCCAACCCTGCACTAGTGCCTCCAATTACAGAACCCCACAGGAATCCATTTGGCAGGGGGCCTGGGGAATGTAGTTTTCAGACTTCCAGCCCCAGTGGTACAGAGGAGAGCTGGTAAGGGCTGAGTACACCAGAGACAACATCCACTATAAATCCTGCAGCCACACAGGCAGAAAAATCAACTTACCACAAGGAAGGAAACACCAGCTGACCCCAGGCTTCTCCACAGCAATATGCAATGCTGAAGGACAGCAGAGACTGAAGAATTGTACAGCACTCTTTTCAAACATGTCAGAATCCAGGTATTAGGGCACCTAGGAGTTCTTATTTCTCTCTCTCTCTCTCTCTCTCTCTCTCTCTCTCTCTCTCTCTCATACACACACACACACACACACACACACACGCACGGAAGCGCTGTACTGAGCCATGACCATGCCACTGCGCTCTAGCCTGGGTGACACAGGGAGACCCCATCTCTAAAAACAACCCCAAAATCCACTTGATACTGAACTGTAACGGCAAAACTGACGTGAAGCAGGTGCAGGAGATCCTGGGTTGCCAGCAGTGTCCTGTGAACACCCGCAGGCACCAGCAAAACAGGAACAACAAAGGGAACTTATGAAAAGTAATTGGATACTGCTGTTCATTCATTCGTGCAGGCAGCACCTGCTGGGTGTCTGCGATATACCAGGTCACACCCTGGGACAGTACAGGGGAAACTCAGTCTAAGTCTCTGCCCTCCTGGACCTTTGGTTCTGGAGGTAGACAGACAATAAACAGCTCCAGCAATGAGAGGCGCGTGGGGCCATGAATCACACAGACACTCCCGGGGCCAGGGAGGGGTGTGGGCGACAGGCAGAGGAAGTGGGCAAGAGCACAGGCCTGGGAGGCCGCCCAAGGAACCAGGGCAGGCTGGAGGCGGGGGCGCTGGACCACGGGACCTGGGCTTTTTCTCTGAATCAGGTGAAAAGCCACTGCAGGGTTCGGATAGTTCTAAAGGAGAGGAAGAAGGATGAGGAAGCTGAGATCTCCTTGCCCCTCTAGCTGCCCAGGGTAGGATGCACTTGATCAGGAAAGGCTGCTGCAGGGAGGACTCCTCTGTTTCTCCCGCTTTGGGCCCTGAAGGGTTGCTTGGCCCTGGGAACTGGGGCATTCTTACGCTGAGGAAATTGGTGCTGAGCACCAGCTGGACTTAAATTATTGCGTTGAATTATATGAAAGTGCTGATGGGTGGCTGTTTTTTTTTTTTTTTTTTTGAGACGGAGTTTCGCCCTTGTTACCCAGGCTGGAGTGCAATGGCGCGATCTCGGCTCACCGCAACCTCCGCCTCCTGGGTTCAGGCAATTCTCCTGCCTCAGCCTCCTGAGTAGCTGGGATTACAGGCACGTGCCACCATGCCCAGCTAATTTTTTGCACTTTTAGTAGAGACGGGGTTTCACCATTTTGACCAGGATGGTCTCGATCTCTCGACCTTGTGATCCACCCGCCTCGGCCTCCCAAAGTGCTGGGATTACAGGCTTGAGCCACCGCGCCCGGCAAGGTGGCTGTTTTGATTAAAAAGAATCCATTTCTTTTTTTTTTTTTTTTTTTTTTTTTTTTTGAGGTGGATCTTTGATCTTGTTGCCCAGGCTGGAGTGCAATGGCACAATGTCAGCTCACCACAACCTCTGCCTCCCAGGTTCAATTGATTCTCCTGCCTTAGCTTCCCAAGTAATTGGGATTACAGGCATGAACCACCACACCTGGCTAATTTTGTCTTTTTAGTAGAGATGGGCTTTCTTCATGTTGGTCAGGCTGGTCTCGAACTCCCAACCTCAGGTGATCTGCCCACCTCGGTCTCCCAAAGTGCTGGGATTACAGGTGTGAGCCACCGCACCCTACCTGGCAAAAAAAAAAAAAAAAAGGCAATTTCATACCATTCAATCAAGTAGGAAGAAAGGCCACCCAGCTGTGGAGGTTAGGTGGGCGAGCAGAATGCAACGGACTGGACCTGCTCAGCAAGGACTGACAGGAGGGTGAGAATCGGGGCGGGAAGTCACCTCTTCATCCCTCACTGCACGCTGCCTGACCGTCCAGTCCATTAGTTCAACACCACCAGATGTCGTATTTAGACAACAGCACAGAAAGTGTCCTTTAAAATGACACTCCATGCCATGCGCACAGGAACTCACACAGGGCCCTCTTTCCATTTGCTGATACTCAGATAAATTGCCACCGGACACCTGGAAAAGCTATGAGGACAATGCTGGTAGGGCAGAGCCTGGTGCAGGACCCGGAGCTGTTTCCCAGACAACCCCATGGCTCGGCCCCACATCCCACAGCCTGCCTGGTGGGGGTCGGGAACACAGGAATGCCCCTGCTGTAGTATAAGTCAGCAACTCTTTTTGGAAGCAGTTTGGCAGCACTTATTCAAAAGACTTCCTTGTCCTGCAACCTGGTAATTTCATGTCTAGAAATGGAAATAGCAGATTGGCTTAGATGACTCAGTCAACACCTCCATCATTAGCAGAGCGCCTGTCGGTTTTCTAAAAGGCAGAAGCCAGAACAAGGGAGTTTAGCAAGGTTGTCGGATGTAAGGGCATTAAGCAAAAATCAATTTTTTTGGAGACAGTTTCACTCTTGGGGCCCAGACTGGAGTGCAGTGGCGCTCTGTGCCACTGGAGGCACCGCAACCTCCACCTCCCGTATTCAACAGAGTCTCCTGCCTCAGCCTCCCAAGTAGCTGGAATTACAGGTGCCCACCACTATGCCCAGATAGTTTTTGTATTTTCAGTAGAGATGGGGTTTCACCATGGTGGCCAAGGTGGTCTTGAACTCCTGACCTCAGGTGATGTGCCTGCCTCAGCCTCCCAAAGTGCTGGGATTACAGGCATGAACCACTGTACCAGGCTAAGTCAATTGTATTTTTATGTACTTGCAAGAAACAATTGGAAATTGAGAAATTTTAAAACACCACCCACCAAGGCATCACCCAGTATGAAACACTAAGGGTAAATTTGACAGAAGCTGTGTCAGGTGTATAAACTGAAAACTAGAACGCGTGAACTGCACACTTACAGATGGTTAGCATGGCAGATTTTATATTATGTGATTTTACCACAATAAAAAATTTTAATCAAATAAAAGGGCAGACAACAAAACAACAATCCCAAAACCTTAACTGTGGTTGTCTCTGAGTGGTGGGATCATGGATTTTCCCCCTTAGTTTCTGTATTTTTGTCTTTTTCAAATCCTCTCTAATGAACAAGTGTTACTTTTGCAAGACAAAGGAGTAAATGTAAGAAGCCATGTGCGCTCCTTTCTGCTTGCAGTAAAATTCCACAAACCCCTGGCTCTTCCAGACGTATAGCTCTCCGGAAAGATGCTTTGGAGACAGAGCAGGGCAGAGCACCTGGCCTCACATCTCTTGTCTGACTCACATTCCTTCAAAGATAAATGACCCCTGCCAGGCCGAGTGCCTCACACCTGTAATTCCAGTGCTTTGGGAGGCCACTGTGGGAAGATCATTTGAGGCCAAGAGTTTGAGACCAACCTGGGCAACATGGCAAGACCCTGTCTCTATTTCAAAAAAAAATTTTTTGGAGACAGAGTCTAGCTCTGTCACCCAGGCTGGAGTGCAGTGGCACGATCTCAGCTCACTGCAACTTCTGCCTCCTGGGTTCAAGTGATTCTCCTGCCTCAGTCTCACAAGCAGCTGGGATTACAAGCATGCGCCATCACGCCCGGCTAATTTTTATATTTTTAGTAGAGATGGGGTTTCACCATATTGGCCAGGCTGGTCTCAAACTTCTGACCTCAAGTGATCCATCAGCCTTGGCCTCCCGAAGTGCTGGGATTACAGGCATGAACCACTGTGCTTGGCCTTAAAATTTTTTTTTTAAGTAACTGGGCATGGTGGCTCATGCCTGTAGTCCTAGCTGCTTGGGAGGCTGAGACAGGAGGATCACTTGAGTTCAGGAGTTTGAGGTTACACAGTGAGCTATGATCAAACAAGCCTGGATGGTCGGCTCTGAGTCCCTTCATGGTCACCATGATTGTTGATTAAATTTTAAAAAATCAATCACTGCACTCCAGCCTGGGTGATGGAGCAAGACTGTCTTTGAAATTGGTGGTAAAGTAAGAAATAGAAATGTCTTCAGAATTGTCAGCATACATTTTTGTCTGCGTTTAATGGTCAGACGGGTTTATACTAATCTGATAAATATTTTAAGGTGTCAGGGTTTGGCACAAAGACTATAAAACTATAAACGTAGCCAGAAACAGAATGATCTTTGTGTAGTATTTTATAAGAAAAATTGTTTAGGGTTGGGTGCGGTGGCTCAAGCCTGTAAACCTAGCACTTTGGGAGGCCGAGGGAGGTGGATCATGAGGTCAAGAGATTGAGACCATCCTGGTCAACATGGTGAAACCCCGTCTCTACTAAAAATACAAAAAATTAGCTGGGCATGGTGGCACCTGCCTGTAATCCCAGCTACTTGGGAGGCTGAGGCAGGAGAATTGCCTGAACCCAGGAGGCGGAGGTTGTGGTGAGCCAAGATCACGCCATTGAACTCCAGCCTGGGTAACGAGCAAAATTCCGTCTCAAAAAAAAAAAAAAAGTTTACTATTATTGGTTTAATAAAAACAGCTAAATCTTCTGAGTTATCAGAAAAATATCCAAATATTTAATGTTAATGTTCTTACTTAGGTGAACATCTAATACTCACAGGCTATAAAAATGGTTAGCAGGAAAATAACTCATAAAATGATAATTCACTTTGATATCTCAGTTTTTATAATTAACCTAGGCAAAGACATTATCTTGAAGGTCTAATAAAATGATTTACTAAATAAGTAAATGTCAATGAGATAAATGCCTATAAATAAATTTTTTATGTTTGAAATCTTAAATTCAATAATAGATATTCATATCTGCATTTCCTTTTTTTCTCTCTTTTTTTTTTTTGCATTGCCAACTAAGAAAAATTATGTTACATGTTTCTAAAAATTATCATATGAGCCAGGCATGGTAGCTCATGCCTTAAATCTCAGTATTTTGGGAGGCCGAGGTGGGAGGATCACCTGAGATCAGGAGTTTAAGACCAGCCTGGCTAATATGGCAAAAACCCATCTCTACAAAAATACAAAAATTAGCTGGGCATGGTGGCACACACCTGTAATCCCAGCTACTCAGGACCTGAGGCAGGAGAATCATTTGAACCTGTGAGAAGGAGGCTGCAGTGAGCCGAGCTCCTGCCACTGCACTCCAGCCTGGGTGATAGAACAAGACTCCATCTCTAAAAATATATATAATACAGTTCTCATCAATAAAATTCTAATATGTGACAGACAATTCAAGATTTCTTGCTTCCTAGGTTTTTTTCTAAAATTTAAGCTTACTAAGAGTTAAAAATTCTAGGCCAGGCATGGTGGCTCACACCTGTTATCCTAGCACTTTGGGAGGCCAAGGTGGGTAGATTGCCTGAGATCAGGAGTTCAAGACCAGCCTGGCCAGTATAGTGAAACCCTATCTATACTAAAAATATTTTTTAAATTAGCTGAGTGTGATGGTGTGTGCCTGTAATCCCAGCTACTCAGGAGGCTGAGGCAGGAGAATTGCTTGAACCCAGGAGGTGGAGGTTGCAGTGAGCCAAGATCACACCATTGCACTTCAGTCTGGGCAACGAGACCAAGACTCCATTTCAAAAATTTTTTAAAATTCTAATTTATATATAATTCTGTATATAAATATGCCAAAATGTGCTTTTAATTTAAAAATTATTTAAAAGGCATAAAAATCTGTTCTTTATTGAGGAAAAATAATTTTTGTCTCATTTTTCAGGTTATTTTTTTAAAATATGAAACAAAATTAAAAGAAGTCAGTACGTAGGAGGGAGAGATGTAAAGAAGCTTATGGGTATGAAGTTGTATTTTTGGCAATAAAAGTTAAAAAAGAGAGAGATAGAGAATTTTGTAAGAGAAAGAAATTTGTATGGTGAATTTTTTGTCCTGAAGTAAAATGACTGATTATAGGACAAAGCAAAAAGTCCACGCATGACTTAAATGGCCTGTGTAAGTTGTGATAAAGTTCATGAAAATAAAATTTTATAAAGGGAATTTTGCATGTAATTAAGTTAGCTATGATTTTAAATATTTACTTAAAAAATACTTCTAAGGTTTGAGCTTTGATATTAAAAATACGCTACTACAAAACTAAAAATTGGTTCCCTGTATTAGAACAAAGTTTTCTTAAAATCTTGATTTGCTCTTAATAAAATTACAAGAGGCTTTGGTTCTTATCTGTTTCTTTTTTTAAACTTCTCAAATTTATATCTCAGAAGTTTAACTTTTGCCATACCTCACTGTATGTGATGTGCAGTCATATATCATTGCCTTCTGTTCTGTTCTCTCTTGAAAAAGCGTATCTTTTTGTTTGGCTGGGATTATAACTCTCTCCTTCAATCTTTTCATCAATTCCTGTTCTAACTTTGCTGTTATCATCCGATGCTTAAATGTTTATCTTGTCAGCCTAGAAAAGCAATGTTTTCCTCCAGTGTAATTTGATTTTGTGCTGTTGGCTTTTTCTCTTTGTTTCCTTTCTTTTTCTTTTTTAGAGACAGGGTCTCACTTTGTCACCCAGGCTGGAGTGCAGTGGCTTGGTCACATTTGGCTTTTATTTCTTTTTCTTTTTCTTTCTTTTTTTCGTGTGTGTGTGTGTGTGTGTGTGTGTGCGTGTGCAGATAGGGTCTTGCTATGTTAATCAGACTATTCTGAAACTCCTGGCCTCAAGGGATCCTTCTACCTCAGCTTCCCAAAGTGTTAGAGTTACAGGCGTGAGCCACTGTGCCTGGTTAGCTTTTCTTAATATGTCTGAATTGTTCAGTGTAACCAGGATACTTCCCTTGCTGTTACTAAGAGCCATGTATTCCCCTGTTCAAGGTACTAGTTTTCTTGTTTACATTCCCCTGTAATGTAGTGTATACTCATTACCCTGGACACACTCTGTGTCTGATTAAGTTCAAATACCCTTTCTTAATGAGGTTTGTTTTTTAGGTTACCTAAATGGGCTTCCCATAAAGAGAAGCAATCACATATTACGGGAGGTTTTTCTTTACCTTTTTAGTCACTGGCCTAAAACACACACACACAAGAGTTTACATTTTGTCAAGATAATTCCTGTGTTGTCTTTATTAGGTTTTTGATTACTTAGAAGAACTGAACTTTTAAAGGGTTAGGGCTTTTATATCCATGTAAATTTTTTATTGCCTTTGAGGTCTTTTAATTATCACTCTGGTTAAACAAATAACTATTATTTTTAAATGACCTGTGATTCTATTTCAGTCAAGTGCTTTCAACCTTTTGACATTTTTTAGAGGTTCTCCAGGACCAAAATCCTAAAGTAAGCCTTTTTGAATTACATGATTAGGTTTATGTGGTAAATTGTATGGGAAATATTGTCAAATGGTAAGTGATGCTAGACCTTCTTTCAATTATATTTATGGGTGTATTATTGATATAAATGTTCCAAAATGATATAAATTTATAAAAACCAAGGATCAGTCATAACTTTGTTATATTAAAACCTATTCTAAACCTACGTTTATATGGATATGTTACTAACGTATTTTAAAGATTGCCTAAAATTTGGCTAGGCATTATAGTTCATGCCTGTAATCCCAGGACTTTGAGAGGCTGAGGCAGGCAGATCACCTGAGATCAGGAGTTCAAGACCAGCCAGACCAACATAGCGAAACCCCATCTCTATTAAAAATATAGAAAAATTAGCTGGGAATGGTGGTAGGTGCCTGTAATCCCAGCTGCTTGGGAGGTTGAGGCAAGAGAATCATTTGAACCTGGGAGTGGGAGGTTGCAGTGAGCTGAGATTGCACCACTCCAGCCTGGGCGACAGAGTGAGACCTTGTCCCAAAAAAATAATTAAATCCCAGCACTTTGGGAGGCCAAGGTGGGTGGATCATGAGATAAGGAATTCGAGACCAGCCTGGCCAAGATGATGAAAAAAAAAGAACACAGATCATCTCAACATCACTAATCATTGGAGAAATGTAAATCAAAACCACAATGTTATACCACCTCCCACCCAATAGAATGGCTGCTACTAAAAAAAAATAAAACAAAACATAACATAACAAATTGAGGCTGTGGAGAAACTGGAATCCCTATGCACTGCTGGTGGGAATGTCATCTTGGAAAAAGGCATGGTTCAATGCAGAATGACCACACAGCGGATCCCACAATTCTGCTTCTGGGTATACACCCAGCAGAACCAAAAGGAGGGTCTCAAAGGGAAGTTTGCAGTCACGCTCACAGCGACATCAGGCACAGAAGCCATGAGCCAGGGCCGTCAACAGATAATTGAATAAGCAAAGTGTGATCTGTGCATCCCAGGAATTATGATTCTGCCTCAAAAAAGAAAGAAGTTCCGCCATATGCAACAGCGTGGATAAACCTTGAGAACGTGAAGCCAAGTGAAATACAAAGGGCCCGGAAAGACAAACGCTGCTTGACTCCACTTACATGAGACATCCAAAGTAGTCAAACTACAGAGACAGACAGTAGAATGGGGGGCGCCAGGGGCTGCAGGGAGAAGGAAATGGGGAGTTGGTGTTGAATGGAGACAGCGCTTCAGATTTGCAAGATGAAAAACTTCTGGAGACCCAAGGTGATCAGCAATGTGAATGGGCTTAGCACTGTGGAATTACACACTTAAAAATGGTTAAGAGAGATATTTTATGTGTATTTACCACAGCGGAAAATTTTTTAGGCCAGGTGCAGTGGCTCAAGCTGTACTCCCAACACTTTGGGAGGCCGAAGTAGGACAATCACTTGAGGCCAGGAGTTGAGACCAGCCTGGGCAATATAGTGAGACCCTATCTCTACAAAAAATTAAAAACTAGTCAGGTATGGTGGCACTCACTTGTGGTGTCAGCTAGTCGAAAGGTTGAAGCTGGGGCGGGAGGATCCCTTGAGCCCCAGAGGTTGAGGTTACAGTGAGCCATGATCACACCACTGCACTCCAGCCTGGGTGACAGAGTGAGACCCTGTCTAAAAAAGAAAAGAAAAGAAAAAACTGTTAAAGGTCAACCATGGTAGCTACGTAACAAGTGAATGTAGCTAATGCCACTAAACTGTCTACTTAAGAAGGTCTGAAATGGGGCTGAGCAAAGTGGCCCACTCCTATCATTCTAGAACTTCGGGAGACTGAGGCAGGAGGATCACTTGAGGACAGGAATTCGAGACCAGCCTGGGCAACATAGGGAGAACTCATCTCTACAAACCAGTTTTTTAAAAGTTAGCCGGGCGCGGGGGTGTGCACCTGTAGTCCAGCTACTCCCAAGGCTCAGGTGGGAGGCTCGCTTGACCCCAGGAGGACAAGGCTGAAGTGGGCTATGATCGTGCCACTGCCTTCAAGCCTGGGCGACAGAGTGGGACTCCATTGCTAAAAATAGTAATTTTTTAAAGTGATTAAAATGGTAACATTATGTGTATTTTTCCACAAAGAAAGTAAAAACAGAAGAAACCCCAACAAAAACCAAGCACAGAGGCCAGGCATGGTGGCTCACGCTTCTAATCCCAGCACTCTGGGAGGCCCAGGTGGGTGGATCGTTTGAGGCCAGGAGTTCGAGACCAGCCTGGCCAACCTGCTGAAACCCTGTCTCTACTAAAATTGCAAAAAAATCGGCACCTATTATCCAACTACTCAGGAGGCTGAGGCAGAAGCACTGCTTGAACCCTGGAGGCGGAGGCTGCAGTGAGCCGAGATCGCCCTACTGCACTCCAGGCTGGGAAGCAGAGACCCCATCTTAAAAAAAGAAAAAGCAAGTACAGACCATATCACAGGGTGCCTTGGTTCTGAATCCCTCGTTTCCAGTTCCTCCCGACAGCGCAACAGCTGGGCAGCTGCAGCAGTGTGCTCACTGTGAGCCTGTGCACTCCCCACAGCCCGGGGGCCTCCGCCGTGGCCTCTCCCATGGCAGACGTTGCCTGGCGCCTGGTACCTGCCAGCCTGGCTGTGCAGCTGCAGCCCTCTGAGGCCTGGGTCCCTTGTGGCCGATGCTCCAGGTTGCTGCACTGAAGGGCACCTGCGCTTGACACCGGTGGCTTTGCCAGGCGCCGGCCGAAGGGACGGGTGCATCTGCCTTCCTTCTGCAGGCTCCGAAGTGCCGCGGCCTGCCACCCGCAGTGGGGCGGAGGTCCCTTCCGTGGCACTTGCCGCATTGGTTCACCACACGTCCATTTTCTTTTCCCTTAACGGATGGTCGGCCTGTGTCTTTGGAAGCTCTCCCGTTCCCCAGGCCCTGCCACAGCACCAGGTTCCCGCCAGCACAGCCTGAAGCCAGGGGCCCGTCGGCTGGCTCGGGTCTCCACCGAGCTCAGAGAAACGCTCTTTCATGTAATGCTGTCCCCTCGCTCTGCAGCTCCTGCTACTCAGGGGCTGTGTCCCGAGTCTCCTCTCCCAGGAGGAGGCTCCAGGCCCTCCAGCAGGTCCTTGTACCAGCTTCCCCGGTTCTTCTGTGTTGCTGCCCAGTTGTTCGTCGGGATGTCAGGGCTCTAGCTCCAGAAAGTCCTTTTGTGCCACACTTTGATCGCGTCACATGAGCACCTTTGATGATGAGGCACGTGGCCACACCTCTGCAGCTCCACGCTGTGGGCCCAGGCGGGGCCTATCTCTGGCTTCCCAGCCCCTCAGGGCCATCATGGCCCGCGTGGCTGGGAGGGTCCTGGCCTCCAGAGGCCTGCAGGAGTGGAGGGCGTAGCAGCCTCCACCGCACGTGGGGAGGGAAGACAGGCCGAGCTCCTGGGGACCTGCACAGAGGCAGCAAGGGCCCTGGGGGCTTCGTGGCCCAGGATGTGAGCTTCTCTCCACACAGCGAGAAGCTCAGCTGCAGAGTGGGGTGGGACAGGTGTGGACATGCGGAGACCCGACCCATTTGTGGAAATGGGAAAGTGTGGGGTGAGGGCTATGGGGCCCACGGGTGCTCCTGGCCACTGTGGGGGGAGGCTGTCTTCAGGACCCCAGGCCACGCAGCCCTGCCCATGTGAGGCCTCCCACCTGAGTGATGTGTTCCATGGCCTGGGCGCTCTCCCAGGACTCATTTCTGCCTTGTCCATGGTTGACACATGTGTCCTTGCCAGTCCTTGGGGTCAGGCCCCCTTGGGCCCCCAGAACCCGTGATGGACAAGGAAACGAGCTGGCCGTTCCGTCAGAGCAAGGATGCCAATGCTCTAGCCCCAGGGGCCTCTTGGCAGCCTCCTCCGTGATTCTAGAATCCTCCTCACCATGTGGGCTTCCTTCTCCCATGGAAGGACTTCAAGCAAGCGCTTCCCAGTTCCCAGATCCACAACAGGATGACGACCTTGCAGCTGAGCCGGTGGCCCGCAGAGGCCACTCCTTCCAGCCTAGAGTGAGCTTCCTGGAGCCCCTGCCTCTGCCTCTGCAGACACTCCACAGGGCCTCTCTGCCCAGAGGAGAAGGTCCCCGTGCTGCCCGGCTGCCACCCCGGCCCCCTAGCCCAGAGCTGCACTGACTCCACTGCCACCGACCTGGAGCCACCGTGACTCTACTGTCCCCAGCGAGCCCTCCCCTGGCTCCATGCCTCCTGGTGGCTGCCCTTTTCTGAGAATGCCACCCCAAGACCCAAATTCTAGCCCCTGAATCCACCAGGGCTGGGGAGCCATGAAGAATGTCACAGAGCAGGTCCCTTCGTCCCAGGCCTCAGTTTCCCCTTTTGTATAAAGAACTCCAAGCCCTGGCATCCAGATGCTCTCCATCCAAAACCCTCACAGGTCCCTGCTGACATCGGGGTCCCCTTGGAAGACCTGGGTCTCAGGGTCTGATGGAGAACGGGCAAGCCCTGCCAGATCTTGGGGCAGCTGGAGTTGGGCCTGTGGCCATCAGGAGCCCCACACCACCGGTGGTGCTGCCTGGCCTGCAGGGTTTTTTTTTTTTTTAGATGGAGTTTCACTCTTGTTACCCAGGCTGGAGTGCAATGGCGCGATCTCAGCTCACCGCAACCTCCGCCTCCTGGGTTCAGGCAATTCTCCTACCTCAGACTCCTGAGTAGCTGGGATTACAGGCACGCGCCACCATGCCCAGCTGATTTTTTGTATTTTTAGTAGAGGCCGGGTTTCACCATGTTGACCAGGATGGTCTCGATCTCTTGACCTCGTGATCCGCCCGCTTCGGCCTCCCAAAGTGTTGGGATTACAGGCGTGAGCCACCGCGCCCAGCCTGCCTGCAGGGGTTAATGGGTCTGGCCACCCCAGGGACCAGGCTCTGTGTGGAGTCTCCTCTCTGCGCCCTGGGGCCCGGTTTCTTCGGAGACGTGGCAGTCAGAGCTGTCGCCAAGCAGAGCCAGCAGGCGCAGTCCCAAGGGCCAAGCAGCAAGGATGCAGCGGGCGGCCCTGGCAGCAGTGGGTGTGGGAGGCACTGCTTCGCAGCCTGAGGGGGACCCTGCACCCACAGCAGGCCCCTGCTGTGACTTGGCCCCAAGCTGGGTCAGATGGCAGAGTCAGGACGCACCCCTCCGGCCAGGCCAGGCAGGGATCGCTGCTCCCTGCTCTGACGGTATGGCAGCCCAGGGAGGCGGGCGTCTCCAGGGTATGCGTGCACGCGACCCGCCCACACCATCCAGCCTGCAGGTTGGCCTCTGTGCACAGGTCACTCTGCCTCAACAGTGGTGGCACCCTGTGTCCTCTGCCTAAGTGAGCACTTGCTGTCCAGGGCCTCCTCAGCCAGGCACCCCCCTGGAGCCACAGTGGACACCTCAAAGTTCCCTCTACCTCCAGACCCTTCCCATCCAGGCCACACAGCCAACAGCCAGGTCGCCCATGGGCCCAGCTGGGAGCAGCTCTGAAGTGTGGGGACAGGCCCTGCCCCCTCCCCATGTGCCTCTGAGCCTGGTATCCTGGTATCCCCCAAGCTCACTGTCCATCAGGCTTGGGAAGGCCCAGGAGCCCACTTTGGTGACATGCACCCCAGTGACAGAGGAGCTCTCCCCCTGCACAGTGCGTCAGAGCTCTGACCCGTCAACAGGGGGCCTCCACTGAGGCCAGGGTTCCCCCTACTTCACAGCAGTGCAGGACACAGCAGGCTCCAGGAACTCGGCAGCCAGGACAGGTGGCAGGGCATGCCTGCGAGTCCTGAGGAGCAGACAGGAGCAGAGGGGGTCCCAGGCCCAGCGGCCAGTGTCTGGGAGGCCGCCAGTTCCTGCAGCCACAGCCAGAGAGGCCCCAGGAGCCTGGCCCCAGCCCAGGGGTGCCAGGGAGCCTGCCTGCCTTCGCTGGACTTGCTGACCACACAGCACCCTCTCCAGGGGCAGCCACCCACCCGCCCACAGGGAACAAGACTTTGGTGGCAGCAGGATGACCCTCAGGCCTAACCCCCACTTGTGGACCCTGGCCTTAGCATAGCAAACTGTGTGAGGCAGGTGAGTGGCACTCTGGTGGCGTGGAGGTGGTCTAGGGGCCGAGGGTGGGCCCTGCCAGGCTCACCCCAGGAGACTGGGCCAGAACCCAGCCCAGCTTCATGATCACGCCACGGGGCAGTGGCACTGAGATGAAGAAAAGCCCCATCGTCTGCCCTGGCGTGGCATGAGATGGTGAGCAGGAAGCCTGCCACCTGGGCCTGGACCTCTTGGCACTGCCATCCACACGGGCTGGCCATGGCCAGGCACCAGCCAGGCTTGAAAAGGCACAAGGTCACCTGGGTGGGAGTTAGGACTGAGTGTGGGGTGGAGGGAGGCCATGAACTCCCAGTGGGCTCAGGACACTGGACAGCAAGCTCAGAGTTGGGGGAGGCAGGCCTGCCCATGATGGACACATGCCGGCAGCTGCAGAGGCTCTCAGCTCAACCTATGCACACATGGCACACACATGCCCCATGAGTGCCCTCCACCTTTAACAGCTGCACACCCTTACACAGGCACAGAGGCCTATGTCCTGTGAGACTCCAAGCCAGATGCATCTCCCCGAGGCTACAGGGCTTCCCCAGAGTCTGGGGAACACACTGGCACAACCAGGAAGGGGCAGGCCTGTGGGACACTTCCTGCAGAAGTGATTGGGCAACCCAGCCCCACCCATGACACCTGCTGTACCTGCTGCACCTACTCACTGCTCACCCCACACCTGATGGGCTCCCGTGGGCCTCAGTACAGCCCCCACTAGGATCTTACCTGGGTCCCCCTCCTCAGCTGCCGATGCTATTTTCTATCTGTTGTCCTGGGTTGCAGCCTGGATCATTTCTTTTAACTTATGTTCTAGTTCACAAATTTTCTCTTCAGCAGTGTCTAAGACTGGCTGCCAAACTACTCCTGGAGTGTTTAGTTTGAGGGTTGTATCAGAAGTTCTACTTGGTACTAGGTGGAAGTTTGTTTGGCCTATCAGCATTTGCAAGCCTGTCTTGGAGCACAGCAAGCTTTTTACAATCCATGTCAGAGACTTCCAGTACACGTCCATGCCTCTGCACGTTTCCCATAGCTCTCAATCACGGCACCAGGTTCCCACGTGCTTGGTGTGCTTGTGGTCTACTCACTGACATTGAAAAACCATTCATGAGGCATACAGGCCTAGGACAAAGGTGATTTCTACTTGGTTCTACCAGGAGCCGGGGGAACCACAAGTTAGGGAAACACTGTTTAAACGGAAACCCAAAGCCTGCCGTCTTTCTGGCCAACCTGGTGGTGGGAACATGGGCTTCATGTCCACAGAAGTCATTGTGTACGACTCCTCGGGGCCACCCTTCTGCCTGAATTGCCTGGGCAACCCCTCAGGGCCAAGGCAGGAGGCAGGTTTAACCTGTCCCCACCCTGAGGACACAGGCCTTAGGCTTGTGAGCAGGGTCTCCTACCAGCATGTGTCCCTGCATACCTGGATGAACACAGTGGAGGAGCTGCGGGGACAACCCCAGCTGGAGAGACCGTCCCTGGAGGGCACACCACAGCTCACTTGCACGGCTTCGGGAGTCCACAGCAGCAGTGCTCAACAGCAGACATCCAGGGTAACTTCTGCAGCAACCAGCAAGTCTTAAGAATCACCAGGTCAGAATTCGCATTCATTCATTCATCTGTTCATCTGCTTGACCTGTGCAAGGCAGCCTCCCTCCCCGGCTGTCAGCAGGGATTCTTCCTTCTCTTTCGTACAGATGTGGTTCTTGGCTCTGCTCCTTGACTCAGTTGACCTCCTGCCCCTCACAGCAGGGTAAAGACTTGCATCTCACTGACAGACGGCTCGAGTCAGCCTTCCATGCCCAGCCCTGCAGCCACCATGCCACGTTCCAGGTGGCTCCGTCAGTGAGATGCAAAGCCAGCTCCAGGGCCAGGTGGAAGGGCTGCTTCCCTCCTGCCCGCAGTCTCTCCCATGTTGACCTTGCCTCCGAATGGACAAGCGTAACAAATGAATGAATGAATGAATGAATGACAATTTTGACCTGGTAATTCCTTAAGACCTTGATAGTTCTTCAGGGGTAAGCAATTTTCTATTTTATAAAACCACTTTCAGCTGTCTGTCATCAGGGTCCACTGCAAGGCACCTGCAGCTCCCTCCTGGTACTCGGAGACTCTGTCCCAGTCTCCTCTCCCAGCGGCTCCAGGCCCTTGCATGGGTTTCAGGACCAGCTCCCCCATTCCCAGGAAGGTTTTGGCCAAGCCTGCGTCCACCACCTTGGCATGTCAACATGTTTGAGGCCCTGACTCAGCAGAACGGTCTCACCCTCCACGGCCACCAGAGCCACGTGGACCAACACCCAGCATGGGCCCCAGGGCCCCACGCCTCTCTGCCGGCATCGCTCTCCCAAATCCGACACCAAATACAAAAGGAACAGCATCCAAAGAACAAGGGAGGCTGGACTGTTGAAGTTATTAAATCAAATATACAGAGTGCTTCCTTTAATATGTACACATTTACAAAAATGCACTTTCACGAGGAGGGGCAGCCGGGGCCGGCAGGGGGGCAGCGCCTGGTGCCACGGCACACATGGACAGTTGCAAGGGGTCTGTGTGAAGGCACTTGTCACAAGCTTCAGTACTGCCGCTGTCCCAGGAGGGGAGAACTGCGCAGCAGGAAGGGCACTTCTGAAAGCACAGTGGAGAGATCGCTGGAGCGGGCGTTCTGGGCAGGAGGAAGCGCGGGCGGCAGGCGGGACGGGGCTGGACAGCGAGCGTGAGGTTGACCCGCTGGCCTCAGGCCACTCCGATGAGCTCAGGCCCCACTGACAACCACAGGTGCTGCCAACAGCCACGGACCATGCTGGGAGCCGGGGCTGCATCAATAACCAGGGTCCCACTGACCACGTAAGTCCCACTGATGGCCACAGGTCCCATTGACAGCCACAAGTCCCACTGAGAGCCACGGGCCACACCATCAGCCATGGGTCCCAATAGCCACAGGCCACACCATCAGCCATGGGTTCCACTGACAGCCACAGGCCACACCAACACAGCCATGGGTCTCACTGGCACTTTGGCCTGGAGCCACAGAGAAACCCAAGTGAGGAATAAAAGGAAGATTCTGTAAACAGTGCACAACCTCTGGTAACAAACGCTACACGATTTGGTGAGGACGCAGATACCCTTTGCTCTCTCCTGCCACACAGCGAGTGCCATGCACGGGAACTTTACAAAAATAGCAACTATCCGAGAATTCGCCGTTGCCTTCTGCCTGACAGCTACTGAATAATTTATACAAGGTTAAAGAAAGGTAGAAAATAAACATTTGTTTTTTGTTTTTGGTGGTTTTTTACACAAAATAAAGAAACTATGCACATGGCCTTGGCCTCCAGGTCTGGCAGGTGGCGTGGCTCCCATGAGGGTCCCAGTCCCGGCCCAGCTGGTGGCCGCCTCTACTCCCTGCCGGCGCAGCGGGTCTCGTTGATGCTCCTGACCGCGCGGTTGTCCACTTTGGGGCCTGAGGCCCAGCGGGCCGGCCTCCCCGGCGAGTGGCCAGGATCTTTGGTGAATTTGTGCGAGAGGAATTTCTCCGCTTCCAGGGAGTCCTCCTCACCACGGCCCAGGTCCTCGTCCTCCTCGTCCTCCCTGACGCCGGCGTGACTCGCTGGCCCAGGCAGCGCGTCGTCCGCCCCGCGCGGTGGCGGTGTGAAGTTCTTGCAGTGGTAGAGCACGTCCTTGTGGCCCCCGCCGCCCCAGGGGCCGCCCCCAGGCCGTTCAATGGGGTTGCGGATGGGGTTGAGCGGGGCCCACTGGTTGTTGGTGCTCTCCTCCCGGGGCAGCCGGCTCCTCTCTCGCTCTTTCCTGCGCTTGCGTGTCCACCACACGCACAGAACCACGCATGCCAGCCACAGCATGCTGAAGGCTCCACATAGCACGGGCACCAGCAGACCTGGGGGCCAGGGAGAAGGGCCAGGGGTACTGAGGCCAGGGCAGCTGCAGGCTGCTAGCCACACACCCAGACCCCACCTTCTGGTTCCTGGCTTGTGGGGAGAGCCCCAGGACGGGACCTGGGGGGCGGGGCAGCAGGTGCCAGGGATTGCTGTGTTCCTGGTGGCTGCACAATAGGCCGGCTCTGTGCCCCAACGCCTGAGCTGCCTGCCTGGTGCCTTCCCAGGCCCACCTCCCGCCTCACCTGTGGAAGAGCCTCCCACGACAAGCGTCTCCACCTTGACCTCAGTGACAGCCAAGAGCAGCGAGCTGTTCCCCCGCTGGGTGATGGCGGCCACGATGGCGTGGGCTGCACCCTGGATCAGGCTGCTGTCAGGCAGGTCCCTGGCAGGGCTGAAGGACTGCAGCAAAAAACAGCATTGTGGGCACAGCCCGAGGGCCCCAGAGCCCACCCCCAGAACTGAGGCCCTGGCCACGCGGGAGCATGGCGCATGGGAGAGCCTGGGGTCCTGTGGTGGGGACCTCAACATCCCAGACACTGAGTGTGACGAAGGGGAGGGGGTGGGGGGTGGCACTGTCCAGTGACACCTGCCTTGATGGCTGTCCCTTCCCATCTGCTCCCAGCCCCGACCCCACCTGGGGCCACGCCCCAAGGGCACCACAAATCTAGCACCTCCATGAGGCCACGGTGACCCAGGGATGTGCCCTTGTCTCCACCACGTGCCTGATGGTGCCGTGACCCATGGTGGCTCACTTCTCACATCTGTCCTCTGCCTCTACTGCCTTTCTGTCACCTACAGCACCCACCCATGTCCCCCGACCCCATCTGCAGTGGCTTTAGGACACCAAAACGCTGTGTGTCCCTCCCGTGCCTGGCCATGACCTCCGCCCGTCACACTGTGTCACGGCCACACCCACTGCTCTGCACACACCACAGCCCACCCCCACCACACCATGATCCGGAACATTCCCTCTCCTCTCTGGGCACATGCCCACCCCAGTCTCACTCGACTCCCTTGGTATTCACTCACATCTGATACCCCCCAGGGCTGGAGCAGTCCCAAAGCAGGCCTTGCAGGGCGGCCTGAGCCCGTAGACTCCCCTGCTGCCTGTGATGTGAGGACACAGAGGCAGACGGAGCAGGGGACCAGGCGAGGACACAGCTGCAGGGGAAGCTCCACCCCACAGCCCTGCCCGTCCTGATACTGGCCCGGCCCGGGGAGCAGTTCCTGCACGGACCACAGCCCCAGCCTGGGGAGACATGCCTGTCTCCAATCCCTCCACACCAGGACCAGCCTTGCCAGAGCCTCTGCCTAGCATAGCCAGGACCCACCCAGGTGCTGCACACCACTAGGCACTCACCACAGCCACCTCCACGGCGCTGGCCTCTGAGGACGCCCGGTCACAGACAAGCACTAGCAGGCGGTCCCGTGCCACAGCCCTCGTGGCTGGCAGAGAGCGGATCCCAGAGCAGATGGCACCCACCGTGGTGCCCTGGGTAGAGACAGGCAGCACGTGGGCAGGGCAAGGCGGGGCCGAGAACCTGACACCTATGTCCCTGGACCGGCGCTGTGGGTACACGCAGGACACACCCCACAGCCTGCCCAGGAGAGTAGAGCAGAGATGCCACGGGCCTAGTGGGGGCAGCTTCCCACCCAGCTGCGCCCTACACCAGGAGGCAGGGGACAGCGCCCCCCACCCATCCTCATGGAGGAGCCAGCTCCACCTGCAGGCGGCAGGAGGAAAAGGCAGAGGTAGCTGCAGTGTGTCTCCTGTTCCGAGCCCCTCCTGAGACGGGACCCAGCTTCAGGCACACAGCAGACAAAGGCAGGTCCCTGGCCAAGGCAAAACTGCCCGTGGAGCTGCAGCCCAAGAGCCAGGCGGAGGCAGCCATGGCACCATCAGGACAGCTGGACAAACAGGCACCCCACGCTGGCTGCTCTCACGGCCCCCTCTGCCACCCCCACCCAGCACTGAGCCCAATGTCCCTCGCATCTGACCCCACAGGGTCACTCTCTGTGACCAAGAGTGACTGTTCGGCCAACCAGGGCCTCCCTGCCCCATGGGGCTGGGCTCTGGCCACGCCAAGAGCAGATGCCGACGGGTGTGTGGCCTGTGCAGACGCCGCCAGGTCCCTCACCTGTGGCACATGGTCTCGACTGAAGCGCAAGGTGAGGCGGGCGCAGTTATTGTCCAGGTGGCCGGAGCGAGGCAGGCAGGGGGTGCTCGGTGGCTCTTCTGTGCCGCACTCTCCCCAGGCCTCACAGGGCGGTCGCAGACACTGGCCTGGGGCCTTCTCCAGGCACCTCTGCCCCAGCGGGCACTGGGCGCTCAGGGCCTCGGGCTGGCCGGACAGCAGACAAGGCTTCCACCCGCACCACACCTGGACAGGTGCACACAGGAGAGTCAGATGCAGGCACACGAACCAGGACCCACAGGCAGGTGCAGGTCCCACATGGCGGAGAGACACCGTCCAGGTCTGCAAGCCCCAGGGCCCCAGCCCGGCCGCCCCAGGGGCTCCCAGGGAGGCAGGTCAGGCTGGACAGCAGACAGGGCAGGCAGAACACGGCAGGGACCAGGACAGGCCTCTGCGTCCCAACCTCACATTGAGGCGTGGGGCCTAGCTGGGCTCCCTTTTCCCTGGGTGTCCCTCAGAGGTGAGCAGATAGCTCTCAGCCCACCCAACCTCAGAACCCGCCTCCTGATCTCACGGAGTGGTCAGGGTCAGCGAGCACCAGCCTCGGGCAGGGCAGGGAGGCTCCCAGGCAGCCCGCACCTTGCTGCAGTCACGGTGGCCGTCCAGGCAGCGGCAGCTGTTACAGTCTTCCACCCAGGAGCTTCCGTGTGGGAAAGGAGTGCCCCGGGACCAGCAGGACCTCCCGAACCCGATCACTGTGGGGAAAGGGGGCTCGAGGGTCAGCCGTGGGCCTCTGGCCCTGGGGCCGGGTCTCATCCATGCCCCCTAATCCAACCCAGCCCAGGGCAATCACACGGGGCCTACCTTCCTGGCACCGGAGGCCGGCTCGGCCGGGTGGGCAGCTGCAGCGATACCCGTTGATCTCATCCACACACGTGGCCCCGTAGGCGCAGGGTGAGGACTGGCACTCGTCAATGTCTGCCGGGAGAGCGGCCGCTGCTCAGCGAAGTGAAGCCAACGTCCACCGCAGGAGCAGCATGGCCTAGGGCAGCAGGGAGCCAGGGCACGCGGGCGCAAGCCCCAGGCTGATGAGCAGCCCCTGGGCCGGCACGAAGGCCTTGCCAGCCCTGCAGGGCCCACCTACCCCACTGCCCAAGCTGCTGCCTACCCGAGGCCTTCCTGAACCCAGCCTGACCCTGGCCCAACAGCACCCTCCTCCATCTATCTGCCTCTGCAGTGGGTCTGTCCCATCCTGGATTAGCCCCAGTGGCTGGGTCAGACCAGCCAAGAGGCGCTGGACAGACAGTGGGGCCGACACCCAGGGCGACAGCCCTCCAGCCACAGAGGGTCCCACGTCAGGCCATGTGCTAACCCCTACGGCTCCCGTCCTTCTCCTCCCTTAGCCTCAGAATGTTCCATGGGGCTGGGGCCCCCTACTTCATTACTTGGCAGGGTATGCCCCAGGAACCCCACAGGACACAGACGTGGGGAAACTAAGGCTGAGAGGCAGGAAGTGGTTGTGGCTACACTGGCCTTCAGGGGATATGGACATTAATGTCCCCAGACTCCTGCAGACTCCTGACCCCTCAGCTGGGCTGGAGAGGCTCCCAAGGCTGAGGCCCACAGCCCCCGACAGGCCACTCACTGATGCGGCAGTCAGGCCCCGCGAAGCCAGGCGCACACTCGCAGCGGAACCAGTTGACGCCGTCAACACAGATGCCACCGTTGTAGCTGCAGAGCAGAGGGTGGGCGTCAGGCGGCCCCTGCGGTAGGCCAAGTCCCGCCCCTGCTGCAGCCCCAGGGTGCCACTCACCAAGGCAGAGGATTGCAGTCGTTGGTATCTGGTTTGGGAGAAGAAGGCAGAGAATCAGTACCCAGCCCCAAGCATGCCAGCCTCTGTCCAGCCTCAGCGTGATCACACTGTGGGGCTGGGGCTGGGGAGGCTCAGGGGGCTGGGCACGGCCATCAAGGAGGGTGCCTTTTGTTGGGGGCGGGGCAGTAGCATGAGGGGCTGGCAGAGGGAATGAGGAGAGTCAGGGCAGGAGGTGTCTGGGTGGAGAGAAGCGACCCCCACCCACACACGTTCCCGCACTCACTGTGGGTGCACGTGCGTCCCTCCCAGCCATCCCGGCAGATGCAGGAAAAGGAGGCCCCACTGCCCACGCAGGTGCCCCCATTCACGCAGGGGTTGGGCAAGCAGCTGCTGTTCTTGGCTGTAAGAAGAGGAGAAGGAGGAAGGAGCGTCTCACCTGGCCCTGGGGCAGGCTCCGGGTCTCCAAACCACACCGCCAACCCAGACAGGGCAGACAGACCCGGGGCAGGGGGCAGGTGTGGCCCTCAAAAAAGACGCCTCGGCGAAGCATGGGTGAGGGAGCGGCTCCTGGGGTGGCAGGGGCATCAGGGGCTCCTCACCTACAGTGCAGGTGCCGCCCGTCCAGCCAGGGGGGCAGGCACAGCGGAAGGTGTCGCCGCTGTCATAGCAGGTCCCACCGTTGCTGCAGGTGTAGGCATCGCACTGGAACTCGCCTGTGGGCAGATGGGCCGCTCAGCAGTCGGGCCCCAGACTGCCAGGGCCAGGGTCCCGGGGCAGCCACCAGCAGCCAGGGCCAGGGTCCCGGGGCAGCCACCAGCAGCCAGGGCCTGTGGGCACTCACGTGAGTGGCAGGTCTTGCCCTTCCAGCCGTCGTCACACGCACAGTAGAAGTCGTTGACCAGGTCGTAGCAGCGGCCGCGGCTGTGGCAGGGATCGGGAAGGCAGTCGTTGGGATCTGGGGGCGAGGACGCCGGTCAGCGGGCGGGGGCTCACCGGCGCTTAGGGAGGGCTTCCCGGGGGAGGAAGCACTGGAGCTGGGCCAGGGAGGACAGAGGGGCAGGGAAGGCACGTCGGGGTGGGGAGCTGGTCCCGGGCACGGGGCAGCAGCACCCTCTGGCTAGGCCCTTCCGGCTACCAGCCCAGCAGCGCCCAGGCAGTGGCCACCTCGGGTCGCTGAGGGGCCACAGGGGCCGCGTGGGCGGGCGCCGGGACACTCACTGGTGTCGCAGAGCTCGCCCTCCCAGCCGCTGGGGCAGAAGCAGCGGAAGGCGTCCACCCCGTCGATGCACGTGCCCCCGTTGCGGCAGGGCTGGCCCAGGCAGTCGTCGATGTCTGCGGGGGCGAGTGGGTGAGCCGAGGCCGCAGGCCAGCCCAGCCCCACCCCAGCCCCTGTCTCGGCCACTCACTCTCATGACAGTAGGTGCCGGTAAAGCCGCTGTCACACACGCAGGAGAAGTTGCCCCCGGGCTGGCTGACGCAGCGTCCGTGGGGGCCGCACACGCCGGAGGCTGCCGCCCTAGGAGCCCCGGGCCCCGCGTCCAACCCGCAGCCGTCGATCACTGTGGCGGCAGCATGGTCGGAGTCAGGCCTGCCCCTGCCCCACCATCTCCCCCACCACCCCATGCTGCAGCCAGCACCTCTGCAGGCCCCACCAGGGCACGGCTCCCGGGGCACAGAGCAGTTCTTGCCAGCAAAGTCATCGGGGCAGGCGCAGTAATAGTCGCCCTCCAGGTTATAGCAGCGAGCACCGTTCCGGCAGGGGCTCGGCTCACAAAGGTCAACATCCACCTGTAGGGTGGGGGGACTCCTGTGAGAGCCCAGGCCAGGGACACAGGCCAGGCCTCTGTAGCCATAGGAAGGCAGATCCCAGGGAACCTCAGGCCCCTCCACCCTGGCCTGGGCAGTGCCAGCCAGAACCCAAGACCCCTGCCCAACTGAGACTGCCCAGGCCTTGTCAGTTGAACACTGACACCTGAGGGCCCCCACCTCCACTGCAATCCAGCTTCCTCTGCCTCCCTCAGGAGGGATGAGGCCTTGGCACCACTGCTGGCAGGAAGAGCAGCTCCTTACCCCCTCACATACTGCCCGGCCACCCTCAGAGCCAAGACTGTGGGTTTTTCCAGGGCCATGGAAACAGGACCTGAGGTCAGACTCCAACCCCTTCCCTGGGGCCCAAGAAGCCCTCTGGATAGGAGGCCCATCCTCTGCACCAAGGTGAGGGCAGGGTCTTGGGCTGCCCAGGGTGGGAGGGAGGGAGGTCAGGGGAGGTGGGGGAGGGGGTGGTGGGAAGACAGGCAATGGGGAGGCAGAGTTTGGGGGGTAGGGGAGGGGGTGGTAGGGAGACAGGGGTTTTGGAGGCAGGGGAAAAGGGGAGATGGAGAAAGGGATCCAGCACAACACACGCTCAGAGGGAGACGAGAGCGTCAGCCCGGAGAGAGATGCTCACTGGGACCCAGGACTTACCCACGGCAGGTGCATGCTCCTCCACCATCAGGCACCCACCTTGCCCCATGTGCTCTGCCCACCAGAGCGCCCTGCCCTCCAGTCCCAAGGGGGTACACAGATGGACAGATGGGCCTGGGCAGCCAGCAGCCTGGGGGCTCCTGGCCTAGGACACCAGGATGGCCTGTCACAACAGTCAAGGCCCACAGGGGGCCAAGCCTGTGACAACTCCACGTGCCCACCCAACACCCAGGGGGGCCTAAGCCCGGGACACCACGGGGACAACTACCCCTGCATCACCCCATGGTCACTCAGGCCCTGTGGTCAGGGGAAGAGGTCTACCCTACAGATCCCAGAGCAGCAGGTGGGGCAGGGTGGCCAGGCACACCTCACCTCGCAGAGAGGCCCGGAGAAGCCCTGGGGGCAGTGGCAGCGGAAGCCGTCGGCCAGGTCCTCGCAGAGGCCGCCGCTTCGGCAAGGGCTGCTGGCACACTCATCACGCTTCAGCTCGCAGTGCCGGCCTCCAAAGCCCCGTGGGCACACGCACTGGTACCCGTTCACTAGGTCCTGAGCAGGCCAGCCGGGTGAGCCTCCTGCAGGCACCCCAATGGCCCCACAACCCCCACACCACACATTCTCCGGGCCCCACAGTCCCCGTGCCACACACCCTCCCGGCCCCACCTCACCTTGCAGGTGCCCCCGTGCTGACACTGCCCACGACAGTCGTTGATGTCTGGGGGCAGAGGAGCAGGGTCAGAGGCGGAGTCCCATGCGCCTCGGCCCGCCTGCCAGTGCCCACCCCCCATACTGACTGATGTGGCAGTTGGTGCCTTTCCAGCCCGGGATGCAATCACAGTAATAGCCGCCAATCAGGTTTTTGCAAGAAAAAGCATTAAGGCACGGCTTCCCTTCACACTCATTGGCGTCTGTGAAAGAGACAAGGGGGAGCCATGGGCTCGGGCCCTGCCTGCTCTGCAGCACCATGCCTGGTGCCCGCAGCCCAGCAGCACCAGCAGCACAAACAGCACCCGCAGCAACCGCAGCACCAGCAGCACCAGCAGCACCAGCAGCCCCGCATGCACAGCCCATGCTCCTGTACACATGCTTGGAGCCCTTACCCAGCTGGCAGGTGGCTCCCACCCACTGCTCGGGGCAGATGCACTCGAAGCCATCCACCTGGTCCACACAGGTACCACCGGCTGCACACGGGTTCGAGGCACACTCATCAATGTCTGCAGAAAACAGAACGGTGGGGCCACGGCAGTGTGATCCACGGGGATGAGGTCCCCGTGAGCAGGAGGGACCACAAGTCGGGGTCTTCCTGCCACTTGTCCTCGCCAAGACACTCACAGCCACACAAGGGGATTTGACCACTGAGCCCCACCTCAGTGAACTGCCCCACTCCCACCACTGATGCCAGGCAGGGTCCCCTGCCCATGTGCAGACACTCACCAAGGGCACAGGTGGGCCCGCTCCAGCCTGATGGGCAGTGGCATTCAAAGCCAGATGGCACCTCATGGCAAGAGCCCCCGTTGGCACAAGGGTTAGAGGTGCAGGCATGCTCAGCTGCAGAATCACACAGGGGGTCAAGGCTGGCAGCCAGGCCCCCAGCCTTCCACAAGTCCTCCTCCCAAAGCCCACGGGGCCCCAAGCTGGGAGTCAGGCGCCCACCACACAGGAGGCCAGAGGGATGGGCCTCACCGGCTCCCCAGGGAACCAGTCCCTGCCTGGCTGGGACCTGAGTGGCATCCCCCCGGCATACCCTTCTCACAGTTCCTCCCCGAGTAGCCGTCGGGGCAGGTGCAGCGGTACTGGTCGGGCTCGGCATTGATGCACGTGCCTCCGTTGGTGCAGGGGTGGTGGTTGCCACAGTAGTTCAGGTCTGCAGGCAGGGGTGGGATGCTCAAGGGAAAAGCCTGGCCCCCGCTCCCGGCCCCCCGCCCCGCGATGGTGAGCATCCAGTCCGTTCCCCATCCCCACCCCCACCTTTGTCGCAAAGCAGGCCGCCCCAGTTGGTCTCGCAGCTGCACTGCCACGGCTCCACGCAGCTGCCGTGCACGCAGCCGGGGTAGGGCACACACTCGTCACAGAACCTCCCTTGCCAGCCGTAGTTGCACCTGGGGGAAGGGGAGGGACGTGAGACCCGGTGAGCTGTGGCGCCTGAGCGGGCAGCAGAGGAACCAGGCACAGTCACTCGGGCCACACCCAGGGCCAGCGGGCGGCCTCAGGCCTTTGAACTGTAGCAGCCCCATCCAGGCAGGGGTTGCGGCCCCGCCGGCCAGCCCCAATGTCACGGGCATTCCCGGCCGCTGGCGGCTGACGGTCAACCCAGCTGTCCCATCACTCCTCCCCTGAGCTATTTTGGGACTCACCCGTGAGCTGGGCCCCGAGAGCAGGCGCCAGGAAAGGAAGGCCCTGCCGGGACCCCGTGTATGAGAATGCCGGCTTGGACTCACCAGATGCTGCCAGGGCCAGGCGGCACCAGGGGCTGGGTAGGCCAGTGGGCAGCAGGGGAGCACTCCTGGCCCTGCCTCAGCCATGTGGCCCTGGGCACAGCACACGCCCTTACCCCCAACTCAAAGGCAGTTGTTTCTCTCCCAGTAAAGTCCCACAGTGTCCATCTCCCAGATGGATCTACTGAGGCCCACGGGCTGCCCTGGGCCAGCCCTGCGCAGGGTAGTTCCTCATGCTGGAGAAGCTCCAGCGCACCCTCGAAAACACACCCTCCAGAGGCCTCTTGGCCTCCAGGCCTGGTTCTGCCACAGGCTATAGGTCAACATCCCCTCTTGGGGGTCCTCCAGGAGAGGGAAGGTGGCCAGGGCAGAAGCTGGCCTGACTCAAGGGTGCCACCGCCAGCCTGCAATGGTGACACCCGAGGCCCAGCGGGCTGCCACTCAGGCCCTGACGGGACGCTGGGGGGCCCTTCCTAGAACTCTCAGGTCTTGCAGGACAAGAATGACGTCCAGGCCACGTCACTTCCACACCGGCACCCGCCACACTTTATTTTTGTAAAAGGAAAGAACCACGGCCCTTCCTGAGCCGCCCTCAAGCCACACAGCCAGCACCAAAGGCCTAGTAGCCCAGCTCAGCTGCCACAAATGGGGAAACTGAGTCTGGGGAGAATGTGTCTGCAGTTCCCAGCCCTGAATGCAGTGGTCCATGTGGGTGGCCTCACATCCCGACTGGAATCCCTCCTCCATGGACATAGAGACCCAGGCTCAGGGCAGGGCTGTGCACACCTTGGGTCACCCACCAGGGAGCATCACGGCCAGGCTCAGAGCCCAGCCCTCGTGGGTCCCAAGGGCGTGCTCTCAACCCTGGGCGGGGCAGCCCACGCAGGCCCCCATCTCCCGGTTTCCCCAGCCAGCAGCCCCAGGGCCCTGGAGGGGCGGCAGCAGGAAAGCACGGTCATCTCCGCAGCATCCGGTGGGTGGGGGGGGCGCGTCCTGCGCTGGAACCTGAGCCGAGGCTTCGGCAGCAGCTGGGCCTCCCCGGCAGGGCCAGCGCGAGGGGTGGGCGGGGCTCACCTACTGTCCCCACCCACCAGGCCCCTGGACGCCTGCTCCTCATCTTCCTGCGGGGGAAGGGCGGGGACGGCCGCCTTCCTCCAGCCTCGGTGGGACATTCCGGCTGCCAGCCCACAGCCATCCAGGTTGTGTGGTCCCTCAGGGCCAGGCGACTCCCGCAGGCCCACCTCTGCCCAAACCAGGCCCACCCTGCTGCGTCCTGGGCTGACTAGAGGCTGGCGCACCTGGCCGGGCTGTGTGTTCGAGTGACCGGGTGGGTGGCCCTGGCCCTGCTTGCCTCCTTGCCCCGGGACTGGCCAGGGCAGCTCCTCACAGGAGGCTCCAGGTCACTCAGCCGTGGGGCCTGTGGAAGGGCCACCCACCTCCCCACCCTGGCTCCCAACTCAGCTGGGTCCCAGACTCCGCCCTCCAGTCAGAAACACCAGGCTGTGTGACCCTGGGGAAAGCATCTCGCCTCTCTGTGCCCCAGTGTCCTTGTCTGAGAAGCGTCCATGGAGGAAAACCCACCCCTCAGAGAGAGATCCTGGGACCCCTGCAACCCAAGGCGGGCTGGAGGGCAGCACTCACGCCTACCTGCTGTCTCTCCGCCAGCTTGTCCCCCCGCCCTCCCGGGCTCCCCAGCCGGCTCAGACACAGGAAGCTCCCCGATCAGAGCCCACACCCACTCCAGACCCCAGGCCCCAGCCCCTCCTGCTGCCCCCCTACTTCTCTGCACCACTCTAAGGCAATGCTAGCCCCCCAGCCTGATCCCCCACACCCTGGTCCGGGTCCAGAGGTGTCTGCTGTCTGCACTTGGCTAGGAGACCCCGGCCACTGGTGGAGGCCCTTGCCGGCTCCTCATCTGTGCACCCGGACCTGTGGCAGCCAGGACTGGGCCCTCGGCCTCTCTCCACCTTTCAGGCTTTAAACACCTCCTGAGTGCCACAGACCCATGTGGCTCGGGCTGGGCCTCACCCATAAGCTTTCTCGGTGGCTTTTGGCACCGGGCAGGAGTCCCCCTAACGCCATCCACCCCACGGCTGCCCCTGCCTGCTCCTTTGCAGCCGCTCTTCCTCCAGTCACAGGGTCCACTCTTCAGCAGTTTGGGGTCTTCCTGACTCCACACTCTTCCTCCTTTATCAAATCCATCCACAAATCCCTGGGCTCCACCCCAGGGTGTCTGCAGGCCCCTCTCTACCTCCCACTGGCCCCTCTCCCCCAGCCCCCACGTGCCCTGCAGCATCCTCCCCGCAGCCTCCTCCCTGCAGCCTCCTGACAGCCTCCTCCCCGCAGCCTCCTCCCTGTAGCCTCCTCCCGACAGCCTCCCTGCAGCCTCCTCCCCGAAGCCTCCTCCCTGCAGCCTCCTCCTCAAAACCTCCTCCCCGCAGCCTCCTCCCCCAGCCTCCTCCCCACATCCTCCTGTCTGCTGCTTCCACATGCAACAGCTTCAGCCCTTCCACCCACCCTGCCCGGCTACCACCCTGCCAGCAGCCTGTCTTCCCTCCCTGGCCCTGCAGGCCTCTCTCCCACCCTGTCTGCTTGGTCACCTCTCACCGCCCACCCTCTCCCCATGGGCAGTGCTACCGAGTCCCCTGCCAGTGCCCCACCTCCGGGTGGCTGGCAGCCTCCAGGCCTCTGCCCCCTGGTCCCGTGGCTGTCCAGCCAGCCTCCCTGATCTCCTCATCGTCCTCATGGGGCCGTCATCAAACATACCCCGGGCTCAGACACGCACCTCCTGCACTGACTGCAGAGCCTCCCGCTCGCCATGTGCCCGACCTCCAGCCAGCGACAGGCGGACCCTGAGAGCCAGGCTGTGTGTGCCGGCGCCGTCTGCTGCATCAGGTGGAAGGGCGAAGACGGGCATGGCACACTCACCTGCACTCCCCAGGTACGCTGCATCCGCCGTGGAGCAAATTACACCCTTGTTTACACACAGCTGCCAACAGAGGGGAGGAGGGGCTCAGCGGCAGCCAGCCAGCCGGCCGGGCCATGCCCGGGCGTGCCAAGGCCCCCGCTGCCCACCGCGGCGGCCCTCACCTTCCTTGCACTCCCGGCCCATCCAGCCGTCCATGCAGGCCTTGTTGCCATACTGGTCACAGGTGTAGTGGCCAAAGAAGTCGTTGCGCGGCCGGCAGAACTTGTTGCAGGTGGCGCTGTAGTAGTTCTCATCGCAGCGCACGCGGATCTGCAGCTCCAGGTGCGCCACATGGCCGCTGAAGTGCAGGCTCTTCCAGCGGTCCTCGGGGTTGATCATGCCGGCGTGGGACACCCGCTCGATCAGCAGCTCCTCTTGGGGGGGCGGCAGAGTCAGCACAGGCTAGAGGAACCCACCCAGCTGGGCGGCTTCCGGGGCAATGGGGAGGCCGGGTACAGCAGGCGGCAGCACAAGGAGGGCAGGCCCGCTGGCCAGGCTGCTGCAGAAAGCTCAGGGCCCAGGAGGCCTGTCCCTCCCACCACCAGCCTGCGCTCCCGCTCCCACTTAAATGCAGAGGGTCAGGGGGCCTAGCTAGGAGCTGGGGGGCTGCAGGGAGGGCTGCTGAGACCACGGGCTCCACAGAGAAGGCACGGCTGTGACCAGGGTGTGAGTCCTGGGTCCCACACCCGTGCCCGCCCACTGCGGCCCTGCTCCAGCACCTGCGCCCACCTGGGCACTGTGTCCAGCCCTCGCCAGCACAGGCATGGGCGCTCCGCTGCCCTCCCGTCTCCTGCACTGTGACTGGCTCCCACAAGTGCCAAACACTGCCACCGTCCCCACCTCCAAACAAGCCTCCCCGAAGGTCCCCAAGACAGACAGGTTCAGGGACCCGCTGCTAAGCCTCACTTTAAGTAAAGCCAGTGGGAGACCAGGGGCTGGGGACAGCCGCAGCTGCTGGCGCTGATAGGCAAGGTCCGTGCTGCCGGTACCTGCGGCTCAGCACAGCTTCAACTTTTTCCACAATAAGAGATGAAGGGGTTCTCCAGACCCCACCTCTCCTGCCTCATGGGCCAAGACCTGGGAGGACTCTGCGCTGGCCCACTCCCCATGGGGCCTCCCGGCCGCCCCAGCCTCTCTAGGTCCACATCATGAAGAGCCCTGCTGACCTTGCTCTGGCCTCAGCCCACCTGAGCCTCTGCCACCCTCTCAGGGAACACCCCTCCCCTGAGCCACTGGGGTCCCCACGGCTGCTGCTCCCCACCCAGATACCCCCACCACCATCCCTGCCCTGTCAACAGCCCCTCCACTCTGCTGGCAGCTGAGACACCCTGGCTCCGCTCTCTCACCATCTCCAACCCACTGGCCAACCCTGTGCCTCCACTTCTGAGAGCAGCTAGAGCCCCTCACCCCTCAGAATGCCCCTGGTCAGAGTCACCCTGACATGCTCAGACTCATGTGGCAGCTCCTCGATGGTCTCTGTCCTGGCCCCACAGACAAAACCCGTGTCCTCTCAGTGGCTTGCCAGCCCCCGTGATTTGAGCGTGGCCCCAGATGCCCCTCCTGCCCCTCCTGCCCCCTGACACAGCGAGCCGGCTCCTGCCTGGGACTTCACACGAGCTGCTCCCTCGGCCTGTGGGTGCTTCTGCATTCACCCATGGAAGCCCTCCCCACCTTACCCCTGCAGGGCCCTGCACAGGCCAGCCAGCCAGCAGGCAAGCCTCAGGGAGACAGCCACCAAGGCCCCGTGCTCCAGGACAGATGAGTAGAGGGGGCCACAAAACCAGAGCGACACTCAAGGGTGTCACCTCCACTGAGTCACTGACATGAGCCCCCAAAGAGTACATCCAATGGGACAACAACGTAGACAAAGCCAGGACTAGGGAGGAGAGTGCAAACACAGCTCTGCAAATCCCACGTCAGCACGTGGCTGACGTGCTCTTCCCAGCAGCCAGAGCAATAAGGGATACAGCACGCGTGATCCTCTGGGTAAAGGAAGCCTTTGTACCAAGCAGGCAGAGGACCTGGGCCCTGCCACCGGTGCCCTGAAGCTGAGAGGAGCGGCCGCCTGCCCCAGGGCTCACTCACCATTCGGGGTGGTGTCGTTGTCCCAGTCCCAGGCCTCCACGATGAGGGTGAAGGAGCGCTGCAGACATGGGGAGGCGCGTCAGGTGCCTGAAGCCGCACCTGTGCCCTGTCCAGGGTGGGACAGAGCCCGGGCTTCCAACTCTGCCCTGGGTCTGCCAGGCTCTGGCCCTTTCTCCCCAGCCAAGGACCCCCTCCCAGAGTCCTCACAGGACCCACCACCCACCTCATCCTCAAGCCACGTCCTCTGCAGTCTCCAGAAAGGGAGACTGCCCCTCCGGGCCACTCAGGCTCAGGGGCTTGGGCTCCCTACTGTTGGGTACCAGAGGCCCAGCCTGCCCTGAGCTGGCTCAAGTCAGCACGGAGCACAGGAAGAGCGACTGTGGGGGAGGTGGGCAAGCAGCAGCCTGGCTGGAGTAGCCACGACGGGGGCCCAGAGGCCCGGGACCTGAGCGTTTCCAGGGGAAACGCCTCACAGGGGGTGACCACTGGAGGGAATGTGAGGCCCCACCACAAGCCTGCCAGAGAGGAACAGGGCCCATCGCCCTGCCGGCTGCCCTCCACCAGGTGCACGGGGGTGGGCAAGCAGAGGGTGCCCAGCCAGAGGCTCCCGACAGGCCTGAGCTCAGGTCCTGCAAGTACATGGCACATGGGCAAGCCCACACCTCCCTCACCCCCCAGGACGGGGGCCAGGAAGGGGCACACGGGCAAACCCACACCTCCCTCACCCCACAGGACGTGGGGCAGGAGGGGGCACACGGGCAAACCCACACCTCCCTCACCCCACAGGACGTGGGGCAGGAGGGGGCACACGGGCAAACCCACACCTCCCTCACCCCACAGGACGGGGGGCAGGAGGGGTTCTCGCAGTACAGTTGAGGAAACCGAGGCCAAGAGGCCCAGGAACTGTCCCAGCACAGCCTTATCCCATGGCCACTCTGCCTCTGCCCCCAGGACACCTGGCCCCTGTGCACCAGCCATGGTGACAGATGATGCTGTCAGCCAAGTAATGTGACCACACAGCCAGCCTCCTACTCCACCCAGCGCAGCCCACAGAGACTGTCAGTCACAGGCAGGTGCTCAGACACGAGGGACCCTGGGACACACCCCACACTGCCCAACACCAGGCACCACATGCCACAGCTTCTCGGCCCTCACTGCCCAGAAACCCCACAGCTCCACCTGACATGCCCACGGCCCAAGCCCAGCCCTGGTTCCATCCAGGTGGGGCCCAGAGGAAGGGGCTAGGGCTGAGCCACCTTCGGGCCTGCTGGCTTCCCGTCCCGGGAGAGGCTGCATTGGGCAGTGTCCGAGCAGGCCAGGCCCACTCCATCCCTCAGCGCCCACCATCCACCCAGCCCCAAGGCCCTGCTGTGCTGGAAAAACCAAACCTAACCCACACTTCCCCACTGAGCCAGGGCCCTACATGTCCCCGCAAGGCCCAACCCCATGCCTGCCAGCCCCTCCCTGGTCCCCACCCCAGCCCCACCCCGGTGCCTCGGTCCCATCCAGCTAAGGACAGGCCTGGCTTCCCAGGACGTCGAAGAAGACTGCGTTCCCATGTCCAGCCCCTCCCTACTCAACCTGCTGCCAGCCACACCCAGCCTAGCCTCCAGGACCCTCCCCAGTCCCCCGCCCCACACCTCCAATTGTCCCTCAAATATGGACACCTGGGGCCTACCCTGCGCCTCCCAGCTGTACACACCCTGGCACCCCCTCCTGAGCCCCTGCCTCCAGAGCACCAGCAGAGAGCACAGGCTAGAAGTGGACAGCCATCCCCAACCGGCTTCCAGAACCCTCCCTAGCCACAGCAGGCTGTCACCAGGCCCTCAATCCCACCTCTCAAGTCTCCCTTAAACCTGTTTTCCCACATCCCACATGGCTCCGCCAGGCTACAGGGTCAAGTAGCTGCCCATCTCCAAGGCTCCCTGAGGCCATCATGGCCTACAAAGCCCTGCCCACGGGAACCGGGAGATCTCCAGAGACATGTCCACATGCCTCCCAAGGCTCCATCCACACCGCTTCAGAGCTCCATCCACACCCCCCACAGGGCTCCATCCACACTACCCCCAGGGCTCTGTCTACACCCCCAAGAGCTCCATCCACACCCCACACAGGGCTCCATCCACACTACCCTCAGGGCTCTGTCTACACCCCCTAGAGCTCCATCCATACCCCACACAGGGCTCTGTCTATACTCCCTAGAGCTCCATCCACACCCCACACAGGGCTCCATCCACACTACCCCCAGGGCTCTGTCTACACCCCCTAGAGCTCCATCCACACCCCCCACAGGGCTCCGTCCACACTACCCCCAGGGCTCTGTCTACACCCCCTAGAGCTCCATCCACACCCCCCACAGGGCTCCGTCCACACTACCCCCAGGGCTCTGTCTATGCCCCCTAGAGCTCCATCCATACCGCCCACAGGACTCCATCTACACTATCCCCAGGGCTCTGTCTACACCCCCAAGAGCTCCATCCATACCCTACACAGGGCTCCGTCCACACTACCCCCAAGGCTCTGTCTATGCCCCCTAGAGCTCCATCCATACCCCCCACAGGACTCCATCTACACTGTCCTCAGGGCTCTGTCTACACCCCCTAGAACTCCATCCACACCCCCCACAGGGCTCCGTCCACACTACCCCCAGGGCTCTGTCTACACCCTCTAGAGCTCCATCCACACCCCCAACAGGGTTCCGTCCACACTACCCCCAGGGCTCTGTCTATGCCCCCTAGAGCTCCATCCACACTCCCCACAGGGCTCCGTCCACACTACCCCCAGGACTCTGTCTATAACCCCTAGAGCTCCATCCACACCCCCCACAGGACTCCATCTACACTATCCCCAGGGCTCTGTCTACACCCCCAAGAGCTCCATCCATACCCCACACAGGGCTCCATCCACACCCCCTCAGCTCCATCCACACCCCCATCAGGGCTCCATCCACAGCCCCCCAGCTCAGAGCACCCTTGAGGCTTCCGAGGCTCCTACCCACCCACTCCAGCCTGTCCACCCCCGTCCTCCTGGAGCACCAACCTCCAGGCGGCACCTGATCAAGCCCTTCCCCACCCCTGGTAACAGCTGGAGCACCCAGCCGCTTCCCAGGCATCTGGCGTTTGGCTCCTTCATTAACATCAAGTATGCAGCAGGCATGGCTTTGCCACCAAGGATGACAACCTCTGGCCGGTGGGACTTAGGGAAAGTGGCAGGGAGCAGGGGCTGTTGTTCTGATAAGGCCAGGCCAATGAAGCACCGTGGCTCACACCTGTAATCCTGAGGTCAGATTGAGACTAGCCTGGCCAACATAGTAAAACCCCATTTCTACTAAAAATACAAAAATTAGCCAGCCGTGGTAGCAGGTGCCTGTAATCCCAGCTACTTGGGAGGCTGAGGCAGGAGAATCACTTGAACCCAGGAGGCAGAGGTTGCAGCAAGGAGAGATTGTGCCATTGCGCTCCAGCCTGGGCAACAAGAGTGAAACTCAGTCTTAAAAAACAAACAAACAAAAAGGCCAGGCCAGACTTCAGAGAGGTGATGCCTGGGATTGAGGCTGCAGGGTGTGGGGGAGGAAGTGAGGGAGCTGCATGGCAGACCCTACAAGGAGGCCTGGGGCTGGGAGCGCATAGCCCACAGGGACGGGGCGTCACGCCATAGACCCAGAGCCCAGCACGGACTTCCTTCCTGAGGCTAAGCGAAGTGGGTGACTACTGGGGGTCTGAGTGAGGTCTGGGACCCACCAGGCTTTAACAGTCACTCTAGCCGTTGGACAGGAACTGCAGGGCCAGAAAGCAGCAACAGTGGGGTGAGAGGATGGGGCCAGCATGGGTCTGAGAGCAGCTCCGGCCACGGGGCAGGCAGAGGAAAGCCAGGCCCCCTGGTCTCCCAGCACAGCCACACCTGGGTCTCGGGGCCAGCAGGGAGCTCCTCTCCACTCCCAGGAAACCCCATGCCAGCCGCTCAGGTAGGATTACTGCCACCTTCGCCTGAGCCCAGGGCTCTGGTTACGTGCTCCCACAGGGATGCGCGCCTGCCCGCCGCCTAGAGGGCCCCACCGCCCGCCAGCTGGGGTGCCTACACCTGGATGGCAAGAAGTCATCCAGAGAGAACCTGAGCCGGCTCACGGGGCGGTACCTGTAGCCTCACTCCACCTGCCGCGCCCTCCCAGCTCCTCTTGTTCCCCAGGGGCCAGCCTCCAGGACTCAGTTGCCTCCTTTGCAAACAGCAATCTCTCACCCCTGTCCTTCCTGCCTGGTGGGCCACGGTCTGGCACAGGGTTTCATCAACACCAAACCCCTAGAAAACAGGACGGACGGCCGGGCGCGGTGGCTCACGCCTGTAATCCCAGCACTTTGGGAGGCCGAGGCGGGTGGATCACGAGGTCAGGAGATCAAGTCCATCCTGGTCAACATGGTGAAACCCCGTCTCTACTAAAAATACAAAAAATTAGTTGGGCGTGGTGGCGCGTGCCTGTAATCCCAGCTACTCGGGAGGCTGAGGCAAGAGAATTGCCTGAACCCAGGAGGCGGAGGTTGCGGTGAGCCGAGATCGCGCCGTTGTACTCCAGCCTGGGTAACAAGAGCAAAACTCCGTCTCAAGGAAAAAAAAAAAAAAAGGAAAAAAAGAAAACAGGACGGACACGAGGGCCTGGGTTGCGGGGCGGGGGGGTGGGCATGTTGTGCCCTTCCAGGAATGGGGCTGGGGCCTGTGGGGATGTGGGCCTGGGGCCAGCAGGGGCAATGGGGACAGGTCAGAGACCCGCCACCTGCCCAGGTTCCCCAGCAAGCAGGAAGAGGAACCCAGACCCTTTCTTGAGGCCAGCCTAGCGAGGCTATGCCCCGACCAGCCTCCGGAGGCCATGGGGGTAGGGCTTCATTCCTGTAGGCCCAGCTAAGCCTCTCCCTGCAAGCCTGGCCTGACTATCTGATCGCCTCCTTCACAGCCCAACCTCCCAAGACTAAGTCCAAACCCTCCTGCTGTTCCCAGGCAGGGGCACAAGTCACAGGAGAAGCAGACATGGCATTAGATGTCCCACTCTAGGCCTAGGGTACCTCAAAGCCCAGGACACCCCAGGTCCAGGGCCCCCAAAGTCCAGGGTACCCCACAGCCCAAAGCACTGCATGCCCAGCACACCCCAAGGTCCAGGGCACCCCAAAGCCCAGGACACCCCAGGTCCAGAAAACTCCAAAGCACAGAGCATCCCACAGCCCAGGGCACCCTAGAACCAGGACACCCCACAGCCCAGTGGCTCAGTGCACCCCCAGTCCAGGGCACCTCACAGCCCAAAGCACTGCATGGCCCAGCACACCTCATGACCCAGGGTACCCCAAAGCCAAGGTGCTCCAAAGCCCAGGTATCCTAGGTCCAGTGCACCCCACTGTCCAGCGTACCCTCAATCTACAGCATCTCAAAACTCAGGCCACTCAGGTCTAGGGCACCCCAAAGCCCAGGGCACCCAAGGTCCAGGACCCCAATAGTCCAGGGCCCCCAGAGCCCAGAGCCCCGACTGTCTGGGCCAACACAGCCTCCTCGCCCTACTGCCCCAGGCCAACGCCCCAACTTGGTTTCTTCCCTCAGCCTCCCGCATCAGCCTCCCGCCCCCCATGGAGCACAGAGCTTGGTGCAGGCGCCAGAAGATCTAAGCACAGATACATTTCCTGAAACCTGAGCTTCTGAGAGGCCCAAGCCTCTGCCATCATTGTCGCCCGAGGGAGGGAAGAGGGGGTGGGGGCAAACAGCATCCCCTGGGCTCTGGGCCCCAGGGCCACAGCAGGAGGAGCAGACCAAAGCCCACCCCATGCAGGGCGCAGGCACGGATGCACCACACCAAAAACCAGTCAGGGCCATGCTGGGTGCACCCCACCATCCCCAGCACACGCCCTCTAGGTCCGAGACCCTCCACTGTGAAGACAGTGGCGGCTGCTACCACCTGCCACAAAGCCAGCCACACCCCGCTCAGGCCTGGGATGTGGGGACACGAACCCTGCTCAGGCCTGCAGTCTAGGGACAGGGACTCCACTCAGGCCTGGGGTCTGGGGACAAGGACTCTGCTCAGGCCTGAGGTCTGGGGATAGGAACCCTGCTCAGGCCTGCGGTCTAGGGACAGGGACTCCGCTCAGGCCTGAAGTCTAAGGACACAGACTCCGCTCAGGCCTGGGGTCTAAGGACAGGGACTCTAGGGACAGGGACCCCGCTCGGGCCTGGGGTCTGGGGACAGGGACCCCGCTCCTGGGATTGCAAATAATTGTCTCCCCGTCCCCACCCCACCACCAGCAGCTCAGGCCGGAGCACGGCTCCACAAGTGCCCCTTTACTGGCCTAGCTCACCCCTCTCATCGAGACACCATGGAGCAGCACCCACTGAGAGCCACAGTCTCCTTCCACCCCAGCCTGCGGCCCCCAGCCCCCACTGCCCTCCTTGACCCCCAGCCCACCCTGAGGAGCCCGTGAAAAACATCCAGCCCACTCCCCAGTCCTCCCTGGCCAAGGCAGCCCTCTCTGGCTCCTGTGGTTCCCATGTTGCCTGGGCACTGAAAACCCCACCCTGCCCCATACCAAAGCTTTGAACCAGACCCCCAGTGTACAAAGCAGACCCACCCTGAGTCCCCCCACAGGGCCACAGCAGGAGGAGCAGACCAAAGCCCACCCAACACAGGAACCCAGGCACCCACGTTCCATACCAGATTGGACAGCTCTCCTGGTCCCCAATGGGCAGGCATGGGAAGAAGAAATGGTCCTCAGTGTACAGACGGGATACCCTGTAGGGAGGGCGGGAGGCCAGGGCCCTGCCTGCCCCAGCCCCAAGCTCAGTACAAACAGGAAGTAGAGGGGGACTAAACCATACACCTGCCATGAGCAGCTTAGGTGGCAGCACAGCCACACAAGTGTGGCCCACCTTGAGCCCTAGGGCCAGATGCAGGGGGAGGGTTCTGTAAGAGTCTTCCTCCCTGGGGGTAAGGGAGGGGAGGGGAGGGAAGGCAGGGAAGGGGAAAAATTGGGCAGGTCTGGGAGCCAGGCTGGGAGCAGGAGCACAGTCTGAGCTGGGTGCTCAGCAGCCTTATCTGATTTCATGAGACCCCCCCAACGAAAAAGGACTACCATGCCCATTTCACAGGTGAGAAAAGCTCAGCCCCAGTACCTCCATATGGCCCAGGACCTCAGGCCTCCTGAGTAACTGGACACAGGGTCAGCCCCAGGCCTACCTCCTACATCTGCAGGGCCCTCGCCCGCCCTGCTCTCCCCACAAGCCCAGATCTGTCTGCCACGGGGACCATGCTCCAGCCACGTCACCCCACACAGCTGCCCTGGAGCCCAGCACGTACACGAAAGAGACAGAGCAGGAAAGACCCTCGCTGGCAGGCGGGCTCCTGGCTCCAGAGATGCGCCAGCCAGGCAGGTGTGGCTTCCAGCTCCACCTCTGAGGGCGGGGCCCTGGCTGCCCAGGTCACAGCCAACTGCCACCGCCCTGCTCCTCCCTCAGCCAGCACATGCCCCCTAGGCCTGCCATCTACCAGGCCCCTGCTGCACCCACCACGATACTACTCCGCTCCAAACCTCCATCACCACCTGTCACGCCCACAGAGCACCTGGAGGTGCGTACACACACCAACTGGGAGAATGTGGCCTCACCCTGCCAGCTACAAGCTAGGCACCAGGATACCCCAGGGGTCGTGGGGATGTCCAGGGGTGGAGCCAGGAGGGGTGGGGCCCAGGCATCCTGCTGGCAGGTAGTCCACTACCTCTCCATGTCCAAGACCCTGGCCTATCCACCAGGGGAAGCTGAGCCCAAGACCAGCACAGATCCATGCGTCGTAGACAGCACACAGACCTCGGCCACAAGGAACCAGGCCAGGGGGCAGAGGGCCACCCAGCCAAGCCTGGGTCACCAGCAGAGACCACAGGGTGGGAAAGTCACTCAGGGGCCAGGGGGAGGAGTTTGTGCAGAGCCCAGATGCCCCCGCTCCTCTTCCCACCTATCCTGGCTCCACCCCCATACATCCCCAGGACCCCTGGGGTGTCCTGGTGCCTAGCTTGTAAGGCTCTCTCATACCCCTTACTCCAGGGAGTCCAACAGTCCCACAGGCTTGGGCAGGATGCCACCCTACCCTCCAGCTGAAACCCTCTGCAGGTCCCAGGGAGCCTGAACTCAGTCCCTGCCTTCTTGTCACCACCACGTACACCTCATCTCACAGCACAGAGCTGGACCCTCAGCAAGCCAAGGCAGCATGGCCATGGGCTGCCATCACCCAAGTGAAAATACCAGAATGTTGGCATCACGGCTCGGCTCCCGCCTGGCAGGCTGGCCACATAGCAAGAGACCAGGGCTGGCCCCAAACACACAGCTATGCCACTACCCTGGCCCCCCACCCAGAGACAGGCCAATCGCCCCCTCCTGGGGCATTCGAGGAACCAACTGGGACCAAGAGGCAGGGAGGAGAGCTGGCCCCAAAACCCAGTGCCCGGGCTCCAAGGAAGGCAAGGGCCTGCCCGGTCCCATCCCACACCTGACCGGCTGGCCAGCGGGGCGAAGAGCCAGGGCAGACACGCGATAGCCCGCCACATTCCTCCAAGACCTCCCTGCCCCCACACCCCCTGCTGCCAACTCGAGCAGAAAACACATCCTCAGGTAGCGACGTGGGGCCACGCTGGCTCAGGCCCAGGTGCAGATGACAGGCTGCGGCCCTGCTCAGACCTGCCTGTGCCGCCGTGGGGGTGAGGGGCTGGGCTTCTCACAACCACCTGGGCCCTCCCATGCCCGCCCCTGCCTTTTCCATCTGGGGGACACTTTCCCTGGGTGCTCAGGGGTTGGGGACATGGCCAGAGGGGACCGTGGCCAGCTTCCACAGTGGGGAGCCCAGGAAAGGGTGAGGATGGGGCAGCCAGCAAGGCCGCAGCCAGGGCTCCAAAGGTACAGCACAGGACTGGGAGCCAGACCCGGCAGGGCCTGTCCTCCACTCGAAATCTCTCTGGGACCCAGGGTACCAGGTGGACACACTCCTGTGCCTCCTGCTAGCTGGAACCACTGCCTGGCTCCCAGCTCCGTCTACTCCCTGATCACAGGTGGGCATGGCCCTCTCGTTCCAGCCCTCACCTACTTCCAGGCCCCCAGCACAGTGACCAAGCAGAGAAGGACCTCGCGCACCAGTGCAAGGCCCTGCTCCAGACAATGAGGTCAGGCGCCTGAGGCCTGGGGCTGCCCCACTACCGCTACCACCCGCCAACCCAGCCCTCATCCACGCCCTGAGAACCACTGGGTGAGTACCTGTCTCCCAGCAACACTGGACCCCTACTCCACTTCCTCCCAGCATACCCAGGCCAGGGCCCCTACCTGAATGGCCACCTCCCAGGGGAGAGCAAAGAACACCGACTCAGCTTCTGCCCCTCCCAAGAGTAAAACCAAAAAAAAACCCCACAAACAGCACAGTGGCACAGAAGGTCACAGCACCAGGATCCCGCTATCTCTGCTTCTGAGGGATCTTGGATCAGGGGCTTCCGCCGACACGTGTTATGCGTTAGACTATCCTGGGCCTAAGTCCCATGGCGCCCGCCCGTGCCCCCTGGGCATCCAGGAAACTGCAGGGCAAGCGCAGGCTGGCCACGGGCCCGGGGCGGCTCCGTCAGGGCCTGCCCTAGACCAGCCCCAGCACGCGCTGCGCACTTGCCTCCACAGCCTGCCCGGGACAGGGGCGCCTCGCCTCGCCTCCCCGCCCAGACAGACACGCGCAGGACGACGCAGGCACACGCCGCAGACCGCCGCGCACGCGGAACGCCGCCGCCGCGATCCGGTTCCCGGTGGCCCCGCGGCCCCGCGGCCCCGCGGCCCCCGCGCGCCCACGTGGCCAGGCGCGGACCGAGCCCCCAGAGCACGCGCCCCCTGCCGGCCCCGCCCCGCCTGGGCGCGCGCGGCCCGCACGCAGGCCGGGCCGCAGGTGCTGGGGGGGCCGCGGAGCGCGCGGGGCTGGGGTGCGGAGGGAGAGGGAGGGGCTGGAGCGCGAGGGGTGTAGCTCACGTACCGGCCAGGCGAACTGGAAGGGGATGACGACGAGGCCCGGGTCCTGGTCGCCGCCTGCCCGAGCCCGCGCCCGCGCGCGGTCCCCCGCAGCGCCGGCCGGCGGCAGGTAGAAGGAGTTGCCGCCCAGCACAGGCGTGGCGCCGTGGCCGTAGTTGCAGGGCCCCGTGGGCGTCACCTTGGCCTGATACTCCTTAAGGCACACGCGCACGTACGTGTCGCACTCGTCGTGGCCGCAGCCCCCCGCGCGCGTTGTCCGGCCGTCCCCGTCACAGCAGGCGCCGCTCAGCAGCTCCCCGTTCACGTTCCGCAGCGCGCTCAGCTGCAGCTCGAAATAGCCCATGGGCCGCGCCGCCTAAAAATAAGGCAGCGGGAGAGCGGAGGGAGGCGCGGGCCGGGGTCGGCGGGCCGGGCGCCAAAGGTAAGGGAACAGGCCCCGCCGCCCCGCCCCCACCCAGCCGCGCCCGCCTGGAGCCCCCGCCGCCGCGCTCAGCCCTGAGGGCTTTCGAACCGCGGCGGCCCCGGGCAGTACCCTGCGGCCCCGAGAGGCGGCCCGGTGCGCCCCGTCCGCGCCCCCCGCCGCCCCCGCCGCCCCGCTCACCTGCACCCAGAGCGCCAGCACCAGCAGCAGCCGCCGGGGCAAGCGCCCCCGGCCCTGCGCCCGCATTGCCCCTGAGACCCGCCCTCCCGGCCCCGCCGCCGCCGCCGCCGCCCGCGCCCGGCTCCCGGCCGCCGCGCCGGCCTCCCAGCGCCCGCCCGCCCTCCTAGCGCCCGCAGAGGCAGCGGCAGCGGCAGCGGCAGCGGCAGAGGCAGCGGCGGCGCGGGCGGGGTCGAGCGCAGCGCCGCGGCGCGCGGGCCTGGGAGGCGGGCGTGCAGGGGCGGCGGCGGCTCCGGCTAGCAGGCGGCCGCGCTCCTGCGGCCCGGCCCGGCTCCCACCCGGCGGCGGCGACGGCGGCGGCGGCGGCGGCGGCGAAGGCAGCGGGTCCCGGCCTCGGCTCTGCGCGCCCGCGCTCCCGGCACCGCAGCCAACAAGTTCGGAACGAGACTGACAGCTCGCTCGCCCATTCGTCACCCGCTCACCTGCATATGCATGAGGGGGCGGGGCCGCGCCGCGGGGTGGGGCTGGGGGGGGAACCCGGGTGCGCCCCAGGCTTTAAAGGCTGCGGAGGGCGTCGCCTGCCGGCGCCCCGGCGCGCCGCGCGCCTCCCAGGGCGCCCGGGCGGCGGGGGCACGAGTCCTCGGGGTCAGCGCGGGGGTCCCGCTCACACCTCCGCGTGAGTCTGCGAGGCGGGCGCCGGCATCGCTAAGCTGCCTCCCCTCCTCCGCCCGAACTCCCTCCGGTTGTCAGGAGCCGGGGGTGGGGCGCCCCGAGGTTGCCGTGTGGTCCCCTCCCATCCGTGCGCCACTGCCGCGCTCCTCGCGGTCCCAGGGGAGATGCTGCCTCCTGCTCGGATTAGGGCTCGGCCGCCACGCAGGGTGGCGCGGCCCTGAGGCCAGAGCCCGGCTCAGCCCCTACTGCCCGCCCCCCACCTCCTCCGGGGATCTCCCCCTCTCCGCGTCGCTCCTGCCGCCTCCACGTCGGCTGCAGGGGGCGCTGCGCCCCTCCGACGCCCCTGCCCTCCTCTCTGCGAGGCGCGCGGGTCCAGCAACCAGTCAACACATGCTCCGGGGCGCCGACTGCCCAGCTTGGCGCTGGCATGGGGATCGCCAGGACATGCCCTCAGGATATGCTCAGGCCGCAGATCTGGGCTTTGGGGGGCGAGAGGCGGGAAACCGGGACAAAGGTCGGCAGTGCCTGTCCCTGAGGGCTACCCCACAGAGGCCTCCCCGTGCTGCCCTGGTCACCAGGCTTCCTGGTCCGCAGGCTTCCGCACCTCACCAGCTCCCTGGGTGACCTCACAGCTACTCCACAGGGTCAATACCAACGCCACTTGCCTCTCCACTGAGTGTGGTCCCTTCCAGGGCTAGGGGTCACCTTGGTGGTTAAAGATCCCCATATGGCCCGACGGGTCCCCACATCCCCATCATCACTGAGCTGTCTTCTCTCCCCCAGCTACTGTGGCAAATCCGCCCTGTGCCTGGAGCTGGGTGGCAGTGCAGCCCCCCTGCCTCGAGCAAGTCAATGCCACCATGGGGCTGGGGGTGAGGGCTGAAGGAAGACAGCGTCGCAAGCACAGGTTTGGGCTATATTCAGGTGCTGGGGGACTGGCCAAAGGAAGGCAGGAACGTAGGCACTGCCCTCTCTAAGAGTGCCAGTACAGTCTGCACAGGGAAGCAGTGGCCTGTTAACAACGCACATGCAGGTTTCAGCAGCCCCTCCAGGACCCAGGCCACAGGCTCAGCTGAAGGTCCCTAAAGGGCCCCCCCCTGCCCACCTCAGCTGGCTCTGCTCAGAGTGCCCACCCCAAACCTAGTAGTGGGTAGGCTTTGTGGGGATGAAGACACAAGCCAGAATGAGGCCTGCACAGAGACTCCCACCAAGTAGGAGAGTTGTGTTCAGAGCTGCCGCCTTCCCGTGAGTGGGCCGGGATTATGTGTGCAGGTGGAGGGGCTCCCTGTGGCGATGCCCCTCTCCTGTGCTTTGACCTGGGGGCAAGTACTCAGGTACTTGAGAAAGGGGGGGCCCTAGGAGGACAGAGGAGCTCCCTTCCCAGCTCTAGAGGCCCAGGGCTCCCCACCTGTGCCCACTGCCTCACTGTGGTGGGGGAGGGGAGCTGGGTGCCTCTGCTGGGCACTCAGCCAAGTGGGGAACAAGGGAGACTCGACCCCTGCACACCCTATACCCTCAGGAGCTCCCAGCCCAGGGGTGGCTAGAGGACTTAGACAAGTGACGCAGAACCTGGCATGGGGGGCCGCCAGAGGGTGGGTGGGCACACGTCAGCCAGGGAAGGAGCTGAGAACAGCTTGTGCCAAGGCCCTGAGCCACAGAAGTGGTACCCTGGTAAGGGTCCTGAGTACAACCCAAGGCCAGTGGGGACACGAGAGTCGTCCTGTTAAGACCAACAGGGTCACAAAGGCAACTGAGCTGGGTGGGCACCACAGTGACCCTCATTTTCACAAAGACCCCAGACTGTGGGGAGGGGCTGGTAGCTGGACTGAGGTGGGGAATTCCAGGGTAGGAGGGCACCCAGGGAACAGCCTCTCCAGGTTCCTCTCCCTGTCCAGCTCCCGCTTCCTGCTCTTGGCCAGCTGTGGGAAGAAAGGATTGAAAAGGCTGGTCATGCAGCGGCTTGTGGTGGTGCGGCTGACCCTCGGGGGCTCGTGGGGGCCTGTTCTTGCAGCGGCTGCATTTCGGCTGAGGCGCCCCCAGCTCAGCCGTCTCAGCAGGGCCCCCAGTGAGGGATGCACACTTATCTCAAGACTCAAGCTCAACCTGCAGGGGCCGAGGCCTGCCTGGAGCCCTGCTGCTGGCCTGTCCAGCCTCAGGGTACAGAGAGCCCAAGCTGCCCTGCCAAGCAGGGGAGTGGTGGCCCCAGTGCCTCCCTCCAGGCCCTTTGCAGTGAGAACTGCCTGGGTACCCATGGCTCAGGGAAGCTGGGTGAGCATCAGGGCAGTACCAGGGGATCAGTCCCCACCCTCTGCCCAGGGTGGCTCCCTCTCCTAGGAGCCACTCCCTGGACCTCACAACATCCAGGAAAGACCCAGGTCAGAAGGTGACCACACCTGCCCTTAGGAAGGAGGGGGACAGAAGAGGCATTGGAGAGGGGGTCCTTCCCTGCAGGAATTTCTGCAGCCCTTGAGCCAGAAACACCAGGCAGCTGGGCCCAGGTTGGAGTTACCCAGAAGGCAGCAGTGGGAACCCTTGCGCCCCACATAGATTTCACAAAACACATTTGCCCTGGTGCTGCACCTTGCTGGGGTGAGGGGTTGAGATGAGCAGGGCCAGGGCTCCAGCCCCAACTCTCATCAGACCAGGCTACCCAGTATCTTCCAGAAAGGTCCCTTGTCACTGTCCTATGGCACACTGGACCACAGCACCCTCCAGCCTCCCAGAGCTACCCGTGCCCCGGCCTGGAGGGCTCCCACTCTGAGGGGCTCGGCTGTGCTTTCAAGCAGACGGTGCCCAGCTTGTATGCAGAAGGCAAGGGTGCAGCTGCTCAGCCCAGCCGGGGATTTGGGCCCACAACGCATTCCTGGGGACCGGGCTGGGGACCGGGCTGCCAGGAGTTTGGAGAGCCAGCAGGGCTCCAGAGTGAGCTATGCTTCCGCCGGGTCCTGCAGTGCTAAATATAGTGGACAGGGAGGGGAGTTTCCGGTTACAACCCCGCTCCAGTGCCGGGAAATCAATGCCAGCTCCATTAGGCCCGGCAGTGCTGCCTGCTGACCCGCCCCATTGGCTGCAGAGCAGAGTGAGGGGCTGGACTACACCCAGGTCCAGGTGCCCTGTCACCTGTCCCCTCGGTGCTTCAGGGGGCAGACCCGCCTGGTGCCTGCCAGAGGTCCCTCTGAGGCAGTGGGCAGCCCCTGCTGGTCAGCCCGGAGGGCCCACCACAGTCTCATGGGGTTACCAGGCCGGCTGCAGGGAAGGACAGCACAGCAGGGCTGCCGGGGTCAGGCAGAGCTCCTGTCTTGTGAATGTTCTGCTGGGGCCTCACCTGGGTAGGGTGAAGCTGATGCTGGCCCAAACCCACACACCCCGTACCCAACAGCCCTCCCTGGCAGTCCTGTCAATGGACTTGCTGGCACCCACAGGGCCCCACCTGGGCCACAGCCAGCATTTGCATACAGGTGGCGCTGCTTTGGTGAGCCCCTGAGGCACAGTCTCCTCAGAACAGCCTCCAATGCCAGGCTGTCTGGCACTGTACTGGATGACAACAGGGAGTCAGTCCCCACTTCCCCACCCAGGGCGGTTAAAGATCCCCATATTGCCAGGGTGTCATATGGGGATGCCACCCTGCAGGGTACTGAGGCTTCCTTCCCTCACAGTCCCCTTCACCTTCCTCCTGGGAGCCCCAGCCTGGACCTAATGATGTCCAGGAGAGGATCCTGCCCCAGACTGATGGCCCAGCAGTGCCCTTGAATGCCCACAACCAATGCCAATGTGCCCATTTGCCTGCAGAGCCCTTACTGTGCACCTGTGGCTGGCCAGGTGAGCGGGGTCCCTTCCTGCCCCACAAGCACTCTGGGCACCTGGGGAGCAGCTCTGAGCTTCACAAATCTCCCACAGCCCAACCCTCAGGACAGGTCAGCGGGCAAGGCCCGGGCACACAGGCCAGAGATGCTCAGGGGCCGCAAAAGCCTGGTGCTGGATGGGCAGGGCTGAGGCCACACCCCAGGACCAGGACCGGGACCAGGCCCATGTCAAGACCACTGGCCCCGTGTCCCCACCCTGTGCCGCCACCCCTCCTCTTGAGGCAAGCCTGCAGACATTTCTGCATACCCCACAGGCCCAGGAAGGTCCCCTCAAAGACTTCCAAGCCCCGGGGTGCATGGAGCACTACTGGGGCACCTGGCACGGGGCAGCTTTGGCTCCGGGATCCTGTGGAGTGGCTCTAGCCCAACCCCAGTCAGAGCGGGGACTCCTCACTTGCCCCAGGAACAGGAAGGACTTTTCCTGCCTGAGCAGCCTGCCCGACCCCAACTCCTGAGTCCTGGCTCAGCCACCCTTGCTGCAGGCACAGCTCACTCTGCAAGGTCAGAGATGGAGAAATTCTGTGCTGTCCAGCAGGCCCACCCCAGGCCCACCATGCTACCCTCGTGAGTCCCAGACCCCAAGAGGAGGCACAGCCTGGCCCTGCCCGTGGAATCCCTGAGCCTGTCCTCAGCCTGTTGCCAGCGGCTGCTGCTGCCTGAGAACTCACCGTGTCCCCAGGCCCATCTCAGGTTAGTCACTGCTCCCGCCCTTCCCCAGTCCTCTCCGAGGCCCTGGTCACAGAGCCCAGAGCCAGAAGGCAGAGGCTGGAGCGGTGCAAGCCTTTATTGGGTCTGTAGGGTGAAGGTGAGTGGCCAAGGCTGGTCTCTGACTAGACCCCCAGAATCTCACTGGAGATCCAAGTGGGGTGCCACCTGGCTGAGGAACCACGACACACCAAAGATGACACCGAGGGTCTTGGGGATGTCCGGGTCGTCCACAAAGGCCTGGGCGCCTTCCAGGGGCAGGTGCACCACCTCAATGAGCTCACCCTCCTCCACCAGGCCCCCGCCTAGACCGCGGCGCTGGGCGTCTGTCACCTCTGTGTAGAACATGGTCTGTCTGGAGCCAGTCAGTCCTACTCCAGACCTATGGGTTGAGACAGGGTCTGCTCAGCCACCCACACAGGCCCCACTGGCCCCCACCCCTCCTACCACCCTCTGACCCACCCTCTCCGCTCTGCTCCCTCCGTCCTCCAGCAGGCAGAACTCTGGGATGGCCTCTCCCACCCAGATGCCCACCTGGAGTGCACACCTGCGGCCCCTCCCTGACTGGGGCAGCCCTCCCCTGAGCAGGTTGTACTCCCCAGGCGGGGAGGGTCTTGCAGATGTGATTAAGGACCCTAATGAGTGACATGAGCTCATGAAAAGGGAAAGTGTCCGAGGTGGGTCTGGCCCAATCCGGACGCTCTCAGGAGAGGTGTTTCAAGATTAAAGGTGGAGAAATCCAGAGTTGTGCTGCCAGCCCTCAGAGGAAGCAGCGGCCATGCTGGGAGGTGGGAGGAGCCAACAGCCGGTGGGGAGGGGGCCCTAGGTCCCCGGCCACCAGGAGCTGAATTCTGCCACCAGGAGCTGAATTCTGCCATAACCCCACCAGCTGGGGAGACCCCACGCCCCCATGAGATGGCAGATCCGCTGACACCCTGCTCCCAACCTGGCAAGGCCCTGAGCAGAAGACCCCACCCCCACCTGCAGCCCCCAGCACAGAAACCCTGAGGCTGTTCCCGGTGTTGGAGCTCCTCAGTGGGTGGCCAGTGTCCAAGGCACAGACACGGGCTGCAGAGGCCCAGGCCAGGCCCCAGCCCATGCCCAGGACGAAGGCTGGCTGGGAAGCAGGGACAAGCACAGCAGGCCCAGCACAGCCTTCCCGCCGGGTGCCCCACCAGGCGCCCACGAGACCTGAGATCCAGACAGTAGACAGCATGTGATGACCTCCCAAAGTACGGCAGTGTGGGGCAGGGTGGCAGCAAGGTCCTCAGGCCCAGGCCCAGTGGCCCAGGCTGGGGAGAGGCGAGAGGGAGCCCCTCGCTCAGTGGGCAGTGGCCAGAAGTGGGCTGCTGGCCGTCAGGAGGGCAAGACACCAATGGCAGCACCCTGGACTGGCTGTGTGGAGGGTGGCCACGGCTGGGGGATATGGCAGAGGGGCCAGGTGTGGATCTAGGGAGAAACGAGACCAAGGGGCATTTGGGGAGATGGCCGGAGTGGGGGAGCCCTGGCTCGCCCCAGAAGGGGCTGTTGGGGGGCATGAACTGAGGCCGGCAGAGGCCTGCAGGGTAGAGACCTTCTGAGATGTGCCCAACAGAATTGGGGGCTTCCATGCCCCACCCTCAAGGCCTCCCCGCCCCCAGGATGGAGACCCACCCTAGACCGACCTCACCCAGCTGCTTCCTCGCCCTCCAGCCCTTCACCTCCCGCAGACCCCTTCCTGATGGCCCATTTCCGGCGGCGGCCACCACAGCGCCTCTGAGGGAAGTGGCAGGTCTGGGGTTTCCAGCCCCCGTTTCCTCTGGTTTGTGAAGGAGATAGGCCGGCCCTTGGCCCGGCTGAGAGGAATCTGCCAGCCAGGCTGGGCCACACCTCCCCCACCCCCGGGCACGTCCCAACCTCCATCACGCCCCAGCTGACTGCCTCCCTGGGCCCTGTCCTCTGCTTCGGCAGGTAAGGGGCCTGGCTCACCTCCAGAATCAGAGAAAGAGCCACGGGCTCTGCCACCGGGTGGCTGGACTCTGCTGTCAGCCCAGCCCCACTCAGGCCCGCAGAGGCAGACGTCCGGACCCCCGTCAGCCCCATCTCCAGTCCTGCGTCCCGGAAGCCACGGCCTGCTCTTCACAATGCAAGTCTTCGCAGACTGCTCACTGCCCAGAGCCCTCCTTGGCTGCCCAGCACCCTCACCATCGGGCCATGCCCGCAGAACCACCGCAGCCCGAGAGCCTTCACCGTGCAGCCCCTCTGCCAGGACTCTGCTCAGGCCACCTCCTCCAGGGGGACTAAGGGGACTCCAACCCCTCCCATGCCTCCCAACTGTGCTCAGTACCACGGGCCGGGGAGGTGAGGACACAGTGGGCATAGTGGACACCTGCAGAAAACCGAGGCCCCACCCTTCACACCCAAGTCCACCCTTCAGCGTGGAAATTCTGCCTTTAGCTTGCAGGCCACCCCACCCAGCCAGGGGCAAGTCCAGGTGAAGCCCTTGAGGCTGCCAAGGCAGGAGGGCCCCAGGCTCAACCCCAAGTGGCCCGTGTGCCAGGCTGACAGGTGCAGAGACTCCCGGTGCTTCTCCTGGTGGAGTGGAACCTGGCCTCTGGAGAAGGCCATGGAGGCTGGTGCTCGGCTGGTGGGGTTGGGGCTCTGTGACACCCTCCTCCTTCCCAAGACCTCAGCTGGGGTCAGGAGCCCATCATCGTGTCCCTGGGGAAGTGGATGGGCTTCTTCCCAACATCTTGTCCTGAGAAGGTAACCCCAGCTGGCAGGCCTCATAGAACAGGAGTCGGGGCCTCAACTTTGGTGGGGTCAGGTCCCAAAGTGTAGGCTCCAGGCAGTGTCTCTTCCCGGGAGGGCTGCAGCCGCCTCCTCTCCAGCCCAGGACACAGCTTCTCCCTCATCCCTAAGCCACCCTCTGAGAACAGAGCTGTGACTCACCCCCACCCCCAGCGCCGGGTCTTAATCCCACAGGAAGTAGAGGCATCTGTCAGCAGCAGCTGCCACCCGTCCTGGCCCCACATGGCTGGGGGCCGCAGGCTGGGGGCACGGGGCCCAGCACACTCCCGAGAGAGCCCCAAGAGCCCAGGTTCCGGCCTGGCTGAGGATCTGAGGCACGTTCTGTCCAACCCTCCCCTCATCCCACATTGAAAAACAAGGAGGAATCCATCCTGCTTGCACGCCCCCAGGAACGGGGCACTCACTCTCTCCCAGGAAGCCTTTCCCATCTCCTGAGCTGCACCACAGGCCGGAGGGCCTGGTCCCACTCACCAGTACGTGGCGACCTGCCGCAGATCCGAGGGGGCTAAGTTGTAGCCACACTCCTCCCAAGCCTCCTTGCAAGCCACTTCCTCCAGCGAGAGCCCAGGCTGGTCCACAAGGCCGGCACACAGCTCAACCATCACCCCCGCTGAGCCAGGCAGGGCTGGCTGCAGCTCCCAGGGCCCGTCCTGGTCTACAGCTGCTAGGGACCCTGGGAATTGGCGCTCCACCTCGCCCGCATACACGGCTGCATGGGAGGAAGCCAGACCACGCTCATAGCCGCGTGGCGGTCACCTCCAGGTCACTCACTCAGCCAGACCCCCTAGCAGAGCCTCAGCTTCCCCTGGAGCCCCTTCCCACATCTGTATTCAGACCCTCAGGACCACAGGGACCCTTCGGATTCCCTTCCCACCCCAGCTGGCCTCACCTGGCCGGAACTGCTTCACCAACACCAGGCTCCTCCGAGAAGAGTTGAATAAGAGAACGGTCACACTGTGCACGGGGAGAGGGGCTCAGCACAGAAGCAACCACAGGCCCTGCCTGGTGCCCCGCCTCCCATCCTTTGTTCCCAGCGGGCCCATCCCACCTCCTTGCCAGCAGCCCAGGGAGGTCAGGCCCCTTGCTCAGATAGGATGGCTGAGGCCCAGGCAGGGCCAGAGCTTTCCAGGGTCACGGTCGAGCCAGGACCCAGACCTGCTGCATTCCAGCTGGCAGGACGGGAGGCGGGGGGCAGGGAAGGACACCAGGGCAGCTGCGTAGGTCAGGGTGCCAGCAGCTGCGGCTGGGTGACTGACAGAACGTTTGGCCCTTGCTGACCGGCTGCCCAACAGCCACACCCCTCGAGCCATATCGCCATCCAGCCCAGACCCTGGATGCCAGGGGCAAAGGCTCCAGGCTGGTCTCTCCCTGCCAGAAGAGGCCTGCCTGCTATCATGGTCCCGGCAGCCTGAGCAAGGACCCAACTCAGTCCCCAGGCTTCAGGCTGACCCCTCAGGGACAGGAAACCCAGAGGCCAGGAAGGACTTTGGGGGCCAACACAGGGAACAGAAACATCAGGGAGGGCCCTGCCTGGTGCCCCACCTCCCATCCTACTGTTCCTAGCAGGCTCATCCCACCTCTTTGCCAGCAGCCCAGGGAGGTCAGGCCCCTTGCTCAGATAGGATGGCTGAGGCTCAGTGTCCCCTGGGCCAAGTGTCCCCTAGGCGTCATGTGGGGCTTCCCCAGTGGCTGGGCTGGGCCAGGCTCTCACCTGTCATGTGTCTTCATGAAGTCCCATGACTTCTGGGTACCATTCTGGAAGAGGCAGGATAGCGGTCAGGACAGGCCAGGATGGGCAGAGGTGCCTGGGGAACCGAAGAGGCCACAGACCCACTGCACCCTCTCCTAACCAGGGAGATGTGCTCACAGCCTGGGCCCACAGGAGCCAGGAGCTACAGCTTCTGTGGGCAGAGGAGCAAGTGGCCCTGGAGGGGCAGGGAGGCCCAGGACAGCCTCAGACCCTGAAGTGAGGCAGGAGACCAGGGTGAAGGAGAGGCGTTCAGGCACCCCATGAAACACTGCCTGGCACAAACTGAGCACACAGGGCTGCAGAGAGATTAATGCAGTCACCAAGTGTAAGCAGGCTCATGGAAGCTGGGACAGGGCAGGCATGACTCCCTCACAGCAGGGCAGGGAGGGACCCTGCAGGCAGGGGAAAGGTCGGGTTTTCCTGCCGAAGCTTCTTTGGGCCACTGAACAGAGGAAGATGGGAGGGCAGGAGGGGCAGGCACCAGGAGCAGATGGGGCAGGTGGTACCCGGCCAGGTGGGAGACCACACTGCAGGACTCCGTGACTCAGTGATGGTGACCAGGCTGGGCCCTCTTCCCACCTCCAGATTCTTTTTTTTTTTTTTTTTTTTTTTTTTTTTTGAGACGGAGTTTTGCTCTTGTTACCCAGGCTGGAGTGCAATGGCACGATCTTCGGCTCACCACAACCTCCGCCTCCTGGGTTCAGGCAATTCTCCTGCCTCAGCCTCCTGAGCAGCTGGGATTACAGGCACGCACCACCATGTCCAGCTAATTTTTTGTATTTTTAGTAGAGACGGGGTTTCACCATGTTGACCAGGATGGTCTCCATCTCTTGACCTCGTGATCCACCTGCCTCGGCCTCCCAAAGTGCTGGGATTACAGGCTTGAGCCACCGCGCCCGGCCTCCCACCTCCAGATTCTAGCCTCAGCTCTCCCACATACACTGTGGTCCTGCTCTCCTGTGGCTGGCCTCCATCTTCCCACTCCCCCAACCTGGGCACACTGCCCTGGTGGGCCTCCACACCCTGGTGGCACTCAGTGAATGGAGAAGGCAGGATGGGCAGGCGTGTGGGCTGGGCCTGCAGGGGGAGGCCGGAACTGACACTGATGGGGTTCTGAGGTGCACACGCATCCTGGGGGCTGGGGTCCCGCGGGGTCCCATCTCCAGCATGCCCGGCCCATCTGCTGCTCCGTCACTGGGTCAGCCCCGAGGCCCTAGCCAGATGCTTGTACCCTGGGGGCTCTGCCCAGGCTGTGAAACGGACAGAGGCCTGAGCAGCAGGGACACAGAAAGTGCAGCCAGGACTGCAGAAGAAGGAAGAAGCCTTCGTGAAGACTTCCTGGAGGAAGTGACAGAGGTGAGGGAAGGGATTGTGGGCAGGCAGAGGCACAGAGGCCCTCTGAGCTTAGCTGTGAGGCAGAGGAGTCCTGGGAGGAGAGTGCTGGTTTCCCAGGGGAAAAAGGAGAGCTGGTGTCCTGCGCAGGTCAGGCTGCCCAAGAGGCCATGGGGGCACTACTCCCGGGAGGTGAGCCCAGGCCTGCCTGACATCCAGCCACCTCAGGGCCAGTCACCCACCCAGGGCAGGCTCCAGGGAAGCCCCCTGCCCATAGCCTGCAACATGGCTCTGTGCCATTCCCCTCCCCACCACAAACACTTCCCTCACCCATGCAGGTCTCAAGGACCCTCTCGGCTTAAGCTCAAAAGAGTGTCACACTCTTAGGTCCAGCCAGGTCAAGGTTCAGGGAGGCCACTGGGGCCTGGGAGGGAGGGTAGGGCTGGTCAAACAAGGCCCCCTCTGCCTCAGAGTCATGGGGTCCCCTGCCTTTGGTTCCACAGGCCTCCCCTGGCTGGACCCAGCAAAACGCTGAGGGCTGCAGCTGTCCCTGGGTGGCAGGCAGTGTCCAGCCCAGTGTCCCTTGGCCCTGAGGAGATGCCGCCTGGCCTGAGCCTGCGTCCGTGTCCACCATAGCCATGGCCCACACCAGCTCAGTTCTGGTTCTCAGCACCCTTCAACAGCTGTGCCAGTGGGCTGCCCTCTAAGGCTTCGAGGGCTGCCCTGCGAGCTTCAGGGGGAAGTGGGGGAGAGAGTACCGCCACCAGGGCCACAGTGGCGACCTGCCTGGGCCACCCTGCGCCCCTGCTGCCTGAGGCCCAGCCCTGGGCGGGGCTGTGGAGAAACAAGCAGGCATCCCGTGTGGCCAACTTCAGGGAAAAGGGCAGTGACCCCATGTCCCCACCGGCTGCACCTCGACTGACCCCAGCTGCCCCCTGCCAGTGCCACCAGCTCAGCTTCGCTCTGGGGAGAAGGATCCCCTGTCCTCCAGAGCCAACAGGACTCCCGCAACAGGGAAGTGAGGGGCAGAGGGCCTCTCTCAGGCTGGGGGCCAAGAGGGCTTCACAGGGATGGTGAGAGGCAGGGTCCTGGACATGATGGTGGGAACGGGATGCCCCCCGGGGGAGGCAGGCAGGCAGAGAGGCATCATGACCTGGACCACCTGACCTGATAGAGAGGCAGCGGGCAGGACTGACTGTGGCCAGGAAGACTGTGGTCTTTGCCAAAATGGCATGCAGGAGCTCTGGCAGAGGGGAGAGCTGCTGGAGGCAGGTGGGCGTGTAAGCAAAAGGTGGGACCCAAGCCACACAGGGCTGGGCATGGAGGAAGGCGCGCCGGGACTCGGCGATCCACTGGATGAGAGAAGAGGATGGCAGCAGCAACTCCTTCTCCCAACAAATGCCTCATGCCATAATCCCCTTGCTGTGGGAGGCCAAGGCAAGAGGATCAGTTGAGGCCAGGAGTTCAAGACCAGGGCAACAGTGGTCTCACTGGGCAACAGTGAGACCTCTCTTGTGCACCTGTGGTCCCAGCTACTCGGGGAACTGAGGCAGGAGGATCACTTAGGCCCCGGAGGTTGAGGCTGCAGTGAGCTGTGACCATGCCAGTGCACTCCAGCCTGGGAGACAGAGCAAGACCCTGTCTCAAAAACAAAACAATATTTCTTGTGAACCTACCATGTGCCTGGTGCCATGTCAGGCAGCACAGCCCCTTGTCCCGGGGACTGGCATGGGAGGAGGTGACACCCTGGGAGGTGGGGAAGGCTGAGCTTAAGCAGATGGAGACTACAAGGAGGTGCCCTTCCTGGAAAAAAAACCAAGGAGGGAGCCAACTTTGAGAGGCTCTCTCCAGTTCTCACTCGGCTCCTTCTCCTACCGCCCTGCTCCCTCTGCACTCCCTGCTCCTTCCTCCTCGGCCCAGCTGTCCCCTCCCTCGAGCTGCAGCCTGAAAGCCACCACGTCTGGGAAACCTTTCCTGATCGCCAGGGCAACCAAGGAGTCCCACTGCCAAAAGGGTCTGATGGGGCGGGCGGGAAGGACAGGGCCCAGCAAAGCGTCCTGGAAAGGATGAGTGGTCCTCCTGAGATGTCCCTCCCCCGCCTGGGGGCTCAGTGGGTCAGGGAACCAGCGATCCAGTGGGCGGAGACTGGGTGGGGAGGCGGGGGGGGGGGACGCGGGGAGCGCGGGGGCGCGGGGAGGGGGGGCGCGGGAGGCGCGGGGGGGGCGCGGAGGGGGCGCGGGGGGCGCGGGGGGGGCGCGGGGGGCGCGAGCGCGGGCTCACCTGGCGGTAATGCAGCGTGAGCGGCCGCAGGTAGGGCGAGGCGGCGCAGCGGCCCACGGATGCCCCCTCGATGCGCTCCATGGCGCCGCCGGAACAGGCCGCGGCCGACGCTGGGCAGCGCCCAGTCCACACAGGAGCCCGCCGGCGGGCGCGTGACCGCGGCTCTGAGCATGCTCAGTGGGCGCGCGGGGCGGGGCGGGGCGGCCGAGGTGGGCGGGGCTCGCAGGTGCCACCTGTCGGGTGCCGCGCGCCTGAGGGCGCTGGGAGCCGCGCAGGCACGTGGGCGTTGCGCAGAGGAAGGACTGGCCGGGTCGACCCCGGCCGCCGGGCGGGGCCAGACGGCGGGGGTTCTTTGCTTGGGTGGGACTCGGGACCTCTTGTCTGGGAGAGGGAGGGCTTGGAGGTGCGAGGACCCCTGTCAGCGGGGCTGGAGCCGAGGGCCTGCAGCTCTGGGGTGCGATGAGCCGAGCGGATACCTCCCCACTCTGTGATGGGCCTTAAGCCCAAGATTAAGTTACTCCAGGGGTCCACGGGCGGGGCATCCCCCAGGGAAGGAGGGATTGGACCCAGGAAGAGCAACCCCGGAGACCGAAGACTGAAGTTGGAGTGTCTAGGAACCCAGGGAGAGCAGGAGTGTAGACACTTCTCAGAGCCAGTCAGAAGAGAAAGGGCCCTGGAAGGAAGCCAGGGGAGAGGAGAGTGGGGAGCAGGAGGGGCCAGAGCGTGGGCTGAGGGTGCCTCCCCTCGAGGTTCCAGGTGGCAAGGGTGGCTGAGAGCTGCCCTGCATGGGAGCTGCCACGCTGTCTCTGGAGCTGTCCCTCCACTCAAAAGACAGCTGCCCTTCCCTCCTTCTGCAAGTCCCACCTTGATGACGGCCCTTCCTGGGTGTGAACAGGTTCCAGGCAGCTGCAGTTCTTCCTTGGGCATGGATTCCAAGGACCCCCTCCAAATGCCACCATGGCCTCCACAGGGGCAGGAAGCAACGTTGAGGGAGGGGAGCTAAGGCCCACAATAGCCCTGAACCCTGATGGGCACTTGCTCTGTGAACTATGGCTGTGGGGGCATGCTCAGAGTAGACTGGCCATGTGGGCTCTGAATTGACTCCCAGGTCCTGTTAACTGTTGCCGTGTCACAAATCACTCCAAAGCCTAGTGCCTCCAAGCGCCCCTTTGTCATCGCACAGCCTGTAGATTGCCCAGCTCAGCCAGGCAGCCCTGCTTTGGGGTCTCTCTGCAGTCATCAGGTGGCAGCTGGGGCTGGAGGCATCTGAAGGCCAAACGGGATGAACCGTCCGGGATGGCCTCTTCGCCCCGGCCCTGTGCCTCAGCTAGGTGGCTAGAACAGCCAGGGCCAGCTGGCCTCCCCTGCGGCTGGTGTGGGCTTCCCGAAGCGTGGTGGTCTCAGGGTAGTCAGATTCTCCTGTGGCAGCTGGCTCCCTCCAGAGCACATTCACCAGGCCAGGCCAAGCTGCCACGCTTTGTGTGACCTGGCCTCATACAGTGTCATTTCTGCTGCATCTTGTGGGTCAGAAAGTCCTGGGCCACCCGCAGATTGCAGGGGAGGGACATCACCAGGTGGGAACCACACCAGGGGAGTGGTTCATGGAGCTGGCACACGAGTGCAGCTGTCACCGCCCCAGTAGCTCTGCAGGGGCCTGTGCCTCCTGATTTGGCCATTCCGCCTGGTGTCCCAGAAGCCAGAGAGACCACCCACCAGAGCACCCAGCCCCGAAGCTGGCCCACCCCACCCGGCGGCCAGGCAGGCACCTTTTCCTGTGCAGGAGGGGCCCAGGGCAAGCATGCACCCCCGGGTGTTGCACAGGCCCCTTCCTGCCTGTGGTTGTGTGGAAAATGAGGTCAAGTCTCAGCTTTCAGCAGCAGCAGCCCCAGGCAGGCAGAGGAGCCCTGGGAAAGCCAGCAGCTCCACAGAGCACCGTGCTCCCCAGACTCGCTCAGCCCAGGTGGCCAGCAGTGCAGACTCCAGCGCTGAGGTGCCTGAAAATATCCACAAGCTGCCCCGCTGTGGGACACAGCCTGGTGGCTCCTCAAAAAGTTAAGTGTAGAATTACCCTGCGGTCCAGCAACTGTCTTCCAGGGTGTCCACCCAGAGGAGCTGAAAACAGACACTCAGACAGATGCGTGTTCACAGCAGCCAAGGGAAGAACAACCCAAGCATCCGTTGCTGGGTGAATGGATCCACAAAATGTGGTGTAGACGTGTGAAGAAACATGATCAGCCATGAGAAGGAGCGAAGTTCCCACACACATGCTGCAGCGTGGATGAGCCTGGAAAACATGGAAAGAAGCCAAACACAAACGCCACATCTTCCACGACTCTGTGTATATGAAACGTCCCGGTCGGGTGCAGTGGCTCACACCTGTAATCCCAGCACTTTGGGAGGCCAATGCAGGCAAATCATGTGATCAGAGTTCGAGACCAGCCTGGCTGACATGGTGAAACCCCATCTCTACTAAAAATACAAAAACTAGCCACGCGTGGTGGTAGGTGCCTGTAATCCCAGCTACCCAGGAGGCTGAGGCAGGAGAATTGCTTGCACCTGGGAGGCGGAGGTTGCAGTGAGCTGAAATCTCACCACTGCACTCCAGCCTGGGCAACAGAGCAAGACTCCATCTCAAAAGAAAAAAAACAAATGTCCAGAACAGGTGAATTCATGAGACGGAAAAACAGATGCAGGCTGGTGGGGCTGAGGGAGGGAGGATGAAGAATGTTAACTAATGGGCACTGGGTTTCCTTTCCTTTTGGGGTGACAAAAGCATTCTGGAACTAGACAGTTCTGGCCGTTGCACAACAGTGTAAATGTACTAAATGCCACTGTGTGCACTGCGAAGTGGTTAATGTTCTATAAATTTCAGTTACATGTTTAAAAATTTTTATTTAGAGACAGCATCTCATTATGTGGCTCAGGCTGGACTTGAACCCCAGGCCCCAAGCAATTCCCCCAACTTGGCCTGCCGAGTAGCTGGGACTACAGGCTCGCACTACCATGCCTGGCTCAGTTCAATTTATTTTATTTTATTTTTTAATTTTTTAAATTTTATTATTATTTTTTTTAAGACAGAGTTTCACTCTTGTTACCCAGGCTGGAGTGCAATGGCGCGATCTCTGCTCACCGCAACCTCTGCCTCCTGGGTCCAGGCAATTCTCCTGCCTCAGCCTCCTGAGTAGCTGGGATTATAGGCACATGCCACCATGCCCAGCTAATTTTTTTTGTATTTTTAGTAGAGACAGGGTTTCACCATGTTGACCAGGATGGTCTCGATCTCTTGACCTTGTGATCCACCTGCCTCGGCCTCCCAAAGTGCTGGGATTACAGGCTTGAGCCACCGCACCTGGCCTTTTTTTTTTTTTTTTTGAGATGGAGTTTCGCTCTTGTTACCCAGGCTGGAGTGCAATGGCGCGATCTCAGCTCACCACAACTTCCGCCTCCTCGGCTTAGGCAATTCTCCTGCCTCAGCCTCCCAAGTAGCTGGGATTACAGGCACGCGCCACCACGCCCAGCTAGTTTTTTGTATTTTTTTAGTAGAGACGGGGTTTCACCATGTTGACCAGGATGGTCTCAATCTCTCGACCTTGTGATCCACCCGCCTCGGCCTCCCAAAGTGCTGGGATTACAGGCTTGAGCCACCGTGCCCGGCTTTTTTTTTTTTTTTTTTTTTTTTTTTTTTGAGATGAAGTTTTGTTCTTGTTGCCCAGGCTGGAGTTCAATGGCACAATCTCGGCTCACCCCAACCTATGCCTCCCAGGTTCAAACGATTCTCCTGCCTCAGCCTCCTGAGTAGCTGGGGTTACAGGTGTTCACTACCATTCCTGGATAAATTTGTATTTTCAGTAGAGACCGGTTTCTCCATGTTGGCCAGGCTGGTCTCGAACTCCCGACCTCAGGTGCTCCACCTGCCTCAGCCTCCCAAAGTGCTAGGATCACAGGTGTGAGCCGCCGCTCCCGGCTTGTTTTCTTAAAAAGGAAAAACCCATGTCAATGAGGCTGTTCAGCAACATTCCATGCTGTCTGTGGAGCTGAGGACAGGGCAAGTGGGGCCTACTGTCCCTCTGAGATGAAAAGGGAGAAGCAGCCCAGCCATTTCCCCAGTTCCTGCTGTGCACCGGGGTGGCTCGGAACAGGGGGTTCGGGGCAGGCCTGATGTCAGAAAGAGTTAGGACGGGCATGCCTCCCCGAGGACACGATGCTCCCCAGAAACCCAGAGATCCAAGGCAGGAGAAAGGAAGCTGTCCTGGCAGGTTGAGGCCAAGGCAGGAAGCAGCATTGTGGTGCTGGGGGCAGCTCCCTTGGCCTGTGCTTGGCACATCCCCTGGGGACACTGGCAGCCTTGGAGGGATTGGTCAGGGCAGGTCATCAGATGAGCCTCTGGGAAGTCACCATGGCTGTCTGGGGCCAGGGGAGGAAGAGACTGGTCCGAGGGCCTTTGTTGTCCAGAGCGGTGGCTGTGCAGAGGGTGGCTTCGGTCCCCATGGAAGAGGGTGCGGGGGGGTGGGGGAGGAGGAGGAGCTTGGGTGGGAGGGGCTCCAGGAGGGGGAATGAGAGGACTTGGTGTGGCCAGGTGGCCTGAGCCACAGTGGAGAGCTCTGAAAAGCCACCTCTGGCTCTAGTAGTGCGGGGTCTTCAGAGAGCCTGCTGAGCGTGGCGTGGTGGCAGAGCCCTGAAGAAGCCTCCTAGCTGGGCCAGAGCCGCGCGGGGTGAGAGCAACAGTGCCAGCTCCCCAGGGCTGCCCACCCCGAAGCTGGGAACAGCACAGCCACGGCCCTCCAGCCCTGGAGACGGTCCAAAATGCACCTCACCAGGCGAAGGTCAAGGGTCACTGCGTGGGCTCCCTCTGAGGGCTCCGGGGGAGGATTTGTTCCTCATCTTCTCCAGCTTCTGGAGGTGCCCCGGCCCCTCCTCACCTTCAAGGCCAGGGGCGGCCCCTCCATTCTCTCCCTGACTCTGCTGCCACCCTCGGGTCTCCGCCCTGAACCTCCTGCGCCCTCTCCTGAGGCCCTTGTGACCACATCTAGGGTCCACCCGGGTCATCCAGGGCCATCTTCCCGTCTCGGGGTCCTTGTGTTAGTCAAACCTGCTGAGTCCCCTTTGCTATAAAATGTCCATACTCGAAGGTTCTGGGGATCCAGGTTTGGACTCGGGAGGATGCTTCGGGAGGAGAGCAGCACCAGGGCAGGACCCTGTGGGGCCGGGGTGCGGGGCCTGGGGCCTTGCCCTGCAGCAGGCGGGGGGGTTTCTTGCAGACCTGAGGAGATTGCCATGGGCTCCGTCCTCTTTCCTCTGTAAGGCAGTGTAAGGTCCCCCGCCAAGGATGAGATGGGAGGGAGGGATCGAAGTGGCCTCCGGTGGCAGGGGCTTGGGTACAGGCCCAGAGGGGGACTGGGGAGCAAGGCTTCCTGGTGGTGCTGGGCCGGGGATGCTCCTGGGCCATGCTGGATACATGGCAGGTGCAGGGGACACTGGGTTCATCCCGGGATCAGCTCCTTCCCAGTAAGCTCACAGGCAGCAGATGGGTCAGAGAGTTGGGGATGCTGGGCAGGGAGCTACAGGCATGACAGAGCCGGGTGAGAGGCCGAGGGGCTAGGAGAACGTCCGGGAGTCTGAGGTGAGGGCAAGAGTGTCCTGAGAGAGGCTGGGCTGAGGGTCGGGGGGGTGGGTCAGGAGGTCGGGGGGGCAAGGAAGTCCACTGCGTGTGGGCAGGAGTTGGGTGCAGGGTGCTCATGAGTGAGCAGAGTGGCTCCAGGGCTGGCAGTGGGGCTGGGATACAGCAGAGACCACACCAGGAGGTACGGGAGGGGGCTGCACTGTGTGTGTGTCTGAGTGTGTAAGGGAGAGTGTGAGAGAGCATGTGTTGAGTGGGTGTGGGTATCAGTGTGTGTGTGAGTGGGGTGAGGGTGTGAGCATGTGGGGGTGTGTAGAGGTGTGTCTGAGTGTGTAAGGGAGTGTGAGGGAGCATGAGTGAATGTGGGTGTGGGTGTTGGCATGTGTGAGTGAGTGGGGGTGCTTGTGTGAGTGTGGGGTGTGTAGTGTGTGTGTGTGTCTGAGTGTGTAAGGGAGAGTGTGAGGGAGTGTGTTGAGTGTGGGTGTGGGTGTTAGGGTGTGTGAGTGGGAGTGAGTGAGGGTGAGTGCTTGTGTGTGTAAGTGTGGGGCGTGTAGGGGGATGTGAGTGTGTCTGAGTGTGTAAGGGAGAGTGTGAGGGGTTGTGTTGAATGATTGTGGGTGTGGGTGTCTGTGTGTGTGTGAGTGGGGGTGAGTGCCTGTGTGAGTGTGAGTGTGGGGGTGTGTAGGGTTGTGAGTGTGAGTGTGTGTGCAGCTGAGCTTCTGCACCAAGTAGGAACAGGGCAGCTTTCCTAAGCAAAGGGGCTGAGCATGTGGGAGCGCCTGCAACCCAGGAATGGCCGCGGGGGAGGCCGAGAACAGAAAGGCTCCTTCCAGGTGGAAGGTCCTGCCTTGGTGAGGTGCTCAGCAGGGAGAGCTCGGGGAACTGCTGGTTTTTCCAGGCACTGGAACAGCCTTTTCTTTTCCCCTGCAGTAGGAGTTTTAGGGAGGGTTAGGTTTTGTGGTGTTTTGGGTGGTAGGGGGCTGGTTTTTGTGTCAGGGTCTCACTCTTGCCCAGGTTGGAGTACAGTGGCACCACCTTGATTGACTGCAGCCTTGACCTCTTGCGCTCAGGTCATCCTCCCACCTCAGCCTCCTAAGTAGTGCGGACTACAGGTGTGCGCCACCATGCCCAGCCAATGTTTTGTATTTTTGTGGATCTGGGGCCCTAGGCTGGGCTCAAGCAGTCCTCCTCCTCGGCCCCACAAAGTGCTAGGATTATAGGCGCAAGCCAGTGACCCAGCCTGTTTTGCATGTCCTAAGCTATATTATCTTTCGTCTTACCTCACCTCACAGTGGGCTCAACCTTACCCTGTCAGCTGAAAGTCTCAAGAGAACTGAACAGAGCCTGGGGTCAAGGTGTCTTCAGCCTCCAGGTACTTCACAGGAGCTGTTCAGGGCCATCAGTGGGCAGGGACTGGGGGATTCTAAAGATACCCAGGTCCCCACAGTCAGGGCATCTGACAAGGCTGGTGGGGACTGCTCTGCAGTTGTGCTTCTAAATCCCCACCACCCCGCCACGGTCTCCCAGGTCCCAGGCATGAGTCACAGCACATGCAGTTCGGAAGCAGCATCCTTAGCTGCAGCACAGGCACCACCAGGCGTCACACTCTCTACTCTAAATGGCCAACTACCACGTGGCCACAGCTGGCCTTCAGACACCTCCCTTCACAGCCCTCTGAAGGCTCCCTTCCCCTTGCTCTGGTGGAGCCCATCCTGCAGCTACTTCTTGAGTCAGGATGCATGGGAGACACATTTTGAACACCGTGCCTATCTGAGAATGTCTATTACACTCTCATCCTTGAATAATAGCTGGGCTGGGTATAGAAGTCTAGGCTGGGGCTGGCACCATGGTTCACACCTGTAATCCCAGCACTTTGGGAGGCTCAGGTAGGTGCATCACATGAGGCCAGGGGTTTGAGACCAACCTAGCCAACATGGTGAAACCCCGTGTCTACTAAAAATACAAAACATTAGCCAGGCATGTGGCACACACCTGTAGTCCCAGCTACTTGGGAGGCTGAGGCAGGAGAATCCTTTCAATCCAGGAGGCAGAAGCTGCACTGAGCTGAGATCGCACCACTGCACTCTAGCCTGGGCAACAGAGCGAGACTCCCTCTCAAAAAAAAAAAAAAGTCTAGGCTGGAAGTCACTTTCCTCTGGCATTTTGCAGGCATTGCATTGCTGTCTGTTTGCCTCCAGATGTTGCTTCCACGTCTCAAGCCATTCCAAGGCCTGTTTGGGGACCTAGCATATGTCCACGTGGAGAATGCTCCATATGCCCTGGGAACAAGCACGAAGTCTCTGTTCGCAGCATCATAGCATTGTCGCATTGTGGCTTGTGGATGCTTGCGCTGGCAGTTTCTGAGAGAGAAGTTAGAGGTAAAACTGAAATAGGAGGTGACATCTGGAATTGACTTCAAAATAATTGCATTGTTGGAGGGAAATGAGATGGTAGAACTGGCCCCACGCTGAAGACCACCAAGGCCTTCTCAAAACCAAAAAAAAAAAAAAAAAAAAAGAGTAGAGTGCAGAGAGGAAGTGTGGGAGCTGCAGTCAGCCCCACAGTGCTGGTGGGGGCATGTGGCTCTCACTCCTGTGGCTTCGGCCGCTGCGTGGGATAGAAACCCTCAGAGCGGGGTGGTCCCCACACTGTCTGCCACAGGGCCCGTGATGAGCTGCGGCGGGGTCCAGGATGTGTCTCAGCAGCAGATCTAAGAAGAGTTCAGTGTGCAGGAAACAGGAGAGCCAGGGATATTCCCCAGGTTTTCCAGCCCAAGCACCTGGGAGGAGGGCCCACCTGCAGCAAGGGCAGATGTGGTTTGTTTGTTGTGGAGCTGGGTAGAGTGTGAGGCATCCTTGGGGAACTGGGTATCCACAGGCAAAGGAGGGAGCTGGATCTTCACCAGCCACCCTCATCAAAGGGTAACTCCAGCCAGGCGTGGGTGGGGGTGCACGTCTGTATTCCCAGCACCCTGGCAGACCAAGGTAGGGGCTGCAGTGAGCAGAGATCACACCACTGCACTGTAGCCTGAATCACAGAGTGAGACTTGTCTCTAAAAAAACCAATGGATTAACTCAGAATGGATGAAAGACCTAAATACAAGAGCTGCAAGCATAAAACTCTTAGAAGGAAACAGAGGAAGAGCTTCAACACATTCCATTTGATGGTGATTTTTTGGGACATGACACCAAAGGCAGAGGCAACAAGGCAATGAATAGACAAATTGGGCTTTATGAAAATTTAAAACTTGTACATGAAAAGGCTCAAGTCCATCAATGGAGAAATGGATAAGCAAAGTGTGACCTACACATACAGCGGAAGATTAGGTAGCTTTAAAAAGGAAGGAAATTCTGACCCATGGATGATGCTTGAGGACATTATGCCGCGTGAAATACACCAGTCCCAAAAAGACAAATCCTGCTCAAGTTCACTTATGTGAGCTCCCTGGAAGAGTCAAATGTACAGAGACAGAAAGCGGGTGGTGGCGCCAGGGCTGGGAGCGTGGAAGGGGCGCCGGCGTTGTGTGGAACAGCTTCAGATTTGGAGGATGAAGCTCTGTGAAGAGCTCTGGAGATGGATGGTGGTGAAAGTTGCCCGCCATCAGTGTTCCTTAACACCACTGAGCTGTTTACTTAAAAACGGTTAGGATGGCCAGGCGTGGTGGCTCATGCCTATAATCCCAGCACTTTGGAAAGCTGAGGTGGGCACATTGCTTGAGCTCAGGAGTTCAAGATCAGCCTGGGCAGAATAGCAAGACCTACAGTCTACAAAAAAGTAGCCGGACATGGTGGTGCACCCCTGGTCCCAGCTACTTGGAGGCTGAGGTAGGAGGATCTTTTGAGCCCAGGAGGTCAGGCTGCAGTGAGCTATGGTATGCCACTGCACTCCGGCCTGGGCAACAGAGCAAGAAACAAAAAGAAAGAAAGGGTTAAGATGGTAAATGTTGTTACTGCATGTTTTAACACAACGTAAAGTACACAGCACTGTTAACAATGCCGGCTCTGCCCATTGCATACTTATAAGTACTATTTACGTTTTACCATGGCATGTATTATGCTTTCAATTTAAAAATACTTTTAAAAAGTGGTTACGGTGGTAAATTTTACATTGTGTATCTTTTACTACAATAAAAAAAAGATGGGAAACCTTGTGAAGCGTCAGCAGTACATACATGGAAGCCGGAGTGCGTGCGTTGGCCCTGCATTTGGGGAGGGCCCTGAGCCACCGCTCCAGGGGCCTCCTTGGCTGAGACGAGCTGGGGAGCCCACAGGAAAGGTGGAAGGCCCCAGAGCAGAACCCAGGAGCAGCAGCATCGGTCGCTGAGCAATGGGGAGGGGAACAGATGGGCCACTGAGCCACAGGGACTGGGCCACTGAGCCACAGGGCCTGCTGCCAGATGCCGAGATGGCTTGGCCCCCACCCTCCTGCTTGAGCTCTGCGCCCTTCCTGCCCGAGTCTTACGCCTTTAACCTAGGGAAATTCTGACTTTGCATTTTCAGAGACAACTCCTCCACCGACCTCTTCTCCCTGGGGTATACAGGAGGATGCCCACACCTCCCTGGGCCCGTGCCCCTGCCCCCACCACCGTGCGTTCTGGGGAGGTGTGGGCATCCTCCTGTATACCCACACCTTCCAGCCGTGTCCAGCTCTGGCTCCTTCCTTGGGGCACCTCCAAGCCTCCGGGTGGTTCTTCCCGAGCCTCTGCCCTGCCCCCGTCCCTCTGTGCACAGCTAGTCCACCTCTTCTTGCTGGCACGGGCAGGCACTTTGCTTCTTTCTCTTCTAGGGCTGGGTACCTGCCATGCCAGCCGCCTCCCATGTCCCATCTCCCCGGGAACGGACCTATGGCATGGGAGGTGAGAACACCCGCCGGCCACACACAGGCCCTCCGAGACCTGCAGAGCTGACAGTGCCTTGGGGGCCGGGCCTGGTTCTCGCTGCCCACGCGCGCTCTAAGCCTGTGGACAGTTCACACTGGGTTTTGTCTCCTCTGTGGGTCTGTTTTGTTCCTGACTGTGGTTTCCAGGTACTACAAAACAACACGAGGCATCGTGTGCATGTGCCCGTGCGTTCTGGGTGTGCTCCGAACACCCCATGGCTCCTGGGACACCAGGGCAGCGAGGCTCACAAGAGGGTCCCCGTCATGGGCTGGGGAGTACTTGGGGCAGGGCCCGCGGGTGCACCCCAGGCCAGCAGAAACCACCCTCACTGGGCAGTGCCTTCTGGAGAGTGGGGCAGCGGGCCCGGTGGCGGATGAGGTGCCAGGATGGGCCTCAGATGCCAGGCACAAGCTTGGAGGGCAGAGCTCAGAAATGAAGCGGCTCTGGCCAGGGCCAGGGAGTGTGGCCGAAGCAGAAGACCAGTCACTTCCTCTCCCCAGCCCAACTCCCAACCCCCATGGAGCTGGGAGGGCGGGGGTGACTTCTTCCTCCCACACCCCGGCTGCCAGGTGCTGCTTCTCCTGGGCCTGCGCACCTGGCACCCTGGTCCACCCCCATCCGGCATCGCCCTAAGGATGAGGGAGTGGTGCCCGCTGCCCCTGGCCTTTGCAGATGATGCCCCGGCTCTCTGGGCAGCACGTCAGCTCATGACATTCCCATGCCGACCCGTGCATCCCGAGAGGACTCTCCGGTTCCCCCTCCTGCTCAGCCCGGCAGCATTCCCCACATGAGGGTCTCCCAGCAGCCAAACTGACCCACAGCAGGGTGGGGGCTGCAAGCCTTGCCTGGGGCGAGGGCTGGGCTGGCCTCACAGTCCTAGGGGAGGCCTATGGTCCCTTCCTGGGAAGGAGAGGGAGGGTGTGTTGAGGCTTCAGAGGACACACCTGCCCTCCTCTCCCCGGCCCACCCTGTACATGGGGACTCCAGAAACCACCGTCAGGCATGAAACGGACATGCCTGCAGTCAGGCCCACCCAGCCCCTCCTTCCATAGGCCCCTGGCCCTGCTCCTGCCGACACCCCCCTTGTGGACGTGCTATCACCTGGGGCTGGCGGCTGCACCGAGGCCCCACGTGCCCGGCCTCCAGGCGCCCCTGGGTCTCGAAGGGAAACAGCTCAGCCCAGGGCCCCAGCTCCAAGCGAGCCCGGCCCCAGTTACAGAGCAAGCCCACCCGGAAAGCACTGGCCTAGGGAACAATGCCCTTCGTGTGACAGACTTTCCCCTCTGTGAGAGAAAATAGAGTTCAGTCGAATGGCAATTTCCTGCATTTGTGCCTGCGCCCAAAGGGGTGATTTACACAGGGACCTCCCACAAAGAGAGCCCTCACCCCGAGCCCCAGCCAACTCGGCCAGGCCCAGTGTCCCACAGCCTGCTCCACGGCTAGCTCCCTGGGGCCAGGCCAGGGTCTGCCAGCCTTTCAGGGATCCCTGCCTTCTTCCTAAGTTTTAGTTCCACACCCAGCAGCCAGAACACAGACATCAACACAGCTGGTATGAAGCATGGAGGGCTTCCTGAAGGAGGCAGCCCTAGTCGGTGTGCTGCCACCATGTGGAGTCAGGAGACATGGGGTGGGCTCCATGGGGGACAGAGGGTCCCTGACACTGAGGAGCCAGCACAGGGCGCTGCAGGCCTGGGTACTGAGGGGCTGTGGTGAGGGCAGGCTGTGGGTGCTCAGGCAGAGGCAGCAAGGACAGGGTGGGAGGGGCGGGCTTGGAGCCCACAGGGCTGGGGAGTGAGGGGAGTCCCTGAACATGGGGAGGCCCATGGGGCCACTGTACAGGGGCTATGGCTGCAGGTGCCTGAGGCCACCAAGCCAGCTGGGGCACCAATGGGTCCCAGAAACCGTGTGGTCCTGAGTGGCCCCAGAGCCCATGGGACATGGGACATCTGACCTGCCAGGGGACGGTCCCTCAGGGTAGAGGTTCTTCCCTTCTGGAGAAGAGAGGTGGAGGGCAGTGCCCCAGCGGGAGGAGACAGATGAAGGCGCGGGAGAAGTGAGTAGGGGTTCCTGCCAAGCGAGGCGTGGCTCCTATGCGCCCTCCCAGCTTCCGGGAGAATCCGCCCAGCTCCGATGCTTTCCTCTGAGGGCCCAGCCGCCGCCAGTCTCTCCCCAGCCCTGTACACAACCTGCGTGTGGTCCCCAAGCCTGAGGGGCCCACTGCCCTCCCTGGAACCGCTCACCTCCTGCCCTCTCTTGGGCAGGGCCCCGGCCAACCACCCTGGGGCCTCTGGTCTTTGGGGTTCTCACCCCACTCCCGTCTTCCTTCCATCACCCAAGTCTACCCTTAGGAGCCCCTCAGCACAAGAGACTGTGGGCACCCTGCCTCCGGAGACACACGTGCCCTCCTCTGGGCACCCCTGCCACCAGGTGCCAATGGCTGTGATGAGGCTCTGCGCTGACATCCTGATGCAGGAGCCAGCGAACAACGCCCCGCTGCCAGCTCTGGCCCTGCATCACACTGGCACCGTGCCCAGGCTGCCCCAGCTCTGAGACTCCTCCCACCCAGCCCTCTTCTCTCCATCCTTCCCAGTGCCCCTGCATCACGGCCAGGCTCTCCCTGCTCCTGTGCCTCCTCCCTGCTCTATCCTTCACCTCCATGTCCCCAGCTAAGCCACACCCACCCAGGATCCTGGCGTCCCCTTCTCAGAGGACCCGAGCTAACACAGGAGACTTGAATTCAGGCCCCCATTCCATCTCCCAGGCTGTGTGGCCTCCGGATCCTCGTGCCAAGGGCTGCCTTCCCCCTTCTCTGGTTCACAGGCAGCGTGGCTGGGCTCCTCAGGGTCCCCTGATCAGTACCAGGCCCTTCACAAACACATGCTGCCACATGTAGAATCCCCCTAAGCTCTGGCACCTCCTCGCATCTGCCTGAACTCCCCAGGAGCCTCAGAGACAGACTTGTCCAAGGGACACTAAGCTGGGCTGGGGTGGCCACTGGCTTGATCTCATCAAGTTCCCGGCAGCAGCTGGAGGTGGGAGTTCCGAAAACCATGTGCACACGGCTCCCAGGCCCACCGTGCCCGTGAGCTGGAAGGTGGGGGGCGTCTCCTCTGCACCCAGGCCCACCATGCCTGTCGGCTGGAGGATGGGGGGGTCTCCTCTGCACCCAGGCCCACCGTGCCCGTGAACTGGAAGGTGGGGGGGGTCTCCTTTGCACCCAGGCCCACCGTGCCTGTCAGCTGGAGGATGGGGGGGTCTCCTCTGCACACAGGCCTACCATGCCCATGAACTGGAGGGTGGGTGCCCTCCTCTCCACCCAGGCCCACAGTGCCCGTGAGCTGGAGGGCGGGGTCTCCTCTCCACCAGGGAAGCCTGCTTCTCCATCCCCCACAGCCTCTTGCTGACTTCCCTGGAAGCTCTGTCCAAGGAGGGCCGGCAGGAGGAGGGACAGGCCATTTCTGTCCAGCAGTGGCAACCTCAGGTGATGGTGGTGGCAGCAGCCATGGGAACAGAAAGAGGCAGTGGTAATGGTGGCAGGGACATCAGCAAAAGGAGACACACCACACCACTGGCCAGGCCAGGCCTGTGGGGACACAGCAGCAGGGGGGCCTGCCTAGCCATGCCACCCCCTACCCCCTCCACATGCCTGCTTCTTGCAGCAGGAAGTTGATTTCCGGGTTGCCAGACTGTTCTCTGGGTGCCCCTGCAGCCCCCTCCAGCCCTTTGCATTAAGTTCTGCTGTCTGAAATCCCCGTGGTGGCTTCCGTTTGCTGACTGAGTCACCTGAGTCAGGGCAGGGCTTTGCTGGGAAGGCACCGGAGGTTTCTGGAAAGGAACTGCAGGAGACCCCAGGGCATGTGGTGGAGAGTTAGCAGCGCCTGTGGCCACCCTGCGCCGGCTGGCTTGGTGGCCTTGGGTGCCATGGTGGGCACTGGTGGGCTCTGGCACGGGGGCCAACTCCCCACTCCCAGCAGCTCCCATAGATAGACCCGGCGTCAGCTACGAGTTAGGTACCACCGAAGGCCGGCCAACAGCGTGCTGCGCTGGGCTAAGCTGTGGGGCCTGGCGAGTGAGCGGCCTGAACGCAGGGCAGACAGGGGACGGGAGCTGGAGTCGGCCTCAGATGGTGGGGAGCTCCGACAGCCCAGGGGAAGGAGGGGCACACCTGGCCGAGCAGGGTCCCTCACCCCGCCCAGGCTTCAGCCCCTCTTCCTGGCCCGCAGTCCTGGGCGGGCGTCTTCTGCACGGGAGGCCGCGGGAACTGGATTTCCACGACCCTGAAACTTGAGCCTGCCCTGCCCTCTCCCACCGTGTCATCCAGCAGGGGCAGAGGAAGACCGCAGGCCTGGGAGGGGACCCCTCTGTCTCAGGGTCTTCCTCCTACCCCGCCGCCCCCAGCGCCGCAGGATCTGGAGTCGGGAGGCCCCCGCCCTCACGATGCCGCCCCAGGAGGGGACACCTCGCCCGTGCCCCCGCCCTGCAGCCCCAGCCGCACCCCGCACCCCTAGGAGCCCTGGGCCGGGTCCGCCGCCGACCCTGACCCCAGGCTGGGCCGGCCTCCCCGTCTGCGCCTGGGCTCGGAGGGTTTCCTGCCCGCCCGCCCCAGCCCCGCAGGAAGCGGACACCTCAGAACAAAGGCACCGGCGGACAATGGCCATTGAATTGGGCCGGGGCGTTCGCGCAGGGACCGGCCGCCAGCTGCCCGCGCTGATAAGACCCTCCCCGCGGGGGCGAACGCCCGGCTCGCCTTCCCTCCTCCGCAGCTCGGCCGGGACTCGGGGCCGCGGGCCGGGAGCGGGAGGCTCAGCCGCGGTGAGGCCGTGCCCGCCCGTGGGGGCGACAGGAGCCAGCGCCCGGGACCCATCCCAGGAGCGCGCCGGGGGCCACCTTCGCACCTACACTCGACCCGGAACCCCGATCTGGCCCCGCCCCTGCACCCGACCCCGCCCTGCGATGGGACCCCCCACCCAGATCTGGCCCTGCCCCGCGATGGGACCTCCCCGATCGGGCCCCGCCCCGCGATGGGACCCCCCAGATCTGGCCCCGCCCCGCGATGGGACCCCCAACTCCCCAGATCTGGCCCCGCCCCTACTGCCACCCACGAACAGAACAACCTGGATCCGGCCCCGCCCCTTGCACCTGACTCCGCCCCTTGCACCTGACCCCGCCCCGCGATCCCAACCGCCGGGAACGTCCCGTCCCGCAGTCTGGACCCCCTGTGGTCTGATCCCACCCCTGCCCCTGAACCCGCTCGGGTATCTGGGGGTCCGGCCCTACCCTGAACTGGCGGGGAGGCGGGAGATGCGGGGGCTGGGGGATGGGGTGGGCGGACTACTCCCGGCTGCCTCAGAGCCTGGCCCTCGTGCAATTCGAGGAAGCCACGGTTTTAAGAGGGCGCGATGTCTGATATTTCCCAAAAAATGCACCAGACGTCATGATACTAGAGAACGTCAGCGCTTGGCAGCGTTTCCTTCACATTGTTTGGGCAGAATGACAGCAGGGAGGGCTGGCCAGGTGGGTGCAGCATCTCCTGGCTTTCTGCACCGTCAGGTCACTGCTGCCCTAGGGGCCACCTGGGCCTCACGCAAGGGGACACAGCTGCTGGGGAGGGAGGGTCTGCTCCAAAACCCATCCTCCCCCGCTGGGCCTCAGGGCAGGGCCGTCGGGACGGAGAGGCCACATTCCTCCCTCAGGGACTCTGCCGGACTGTCCGACAGCCTCCCAGGCCTGAGGGTTCTATTTCCTCAAGACCCTCCTTGTAGATTCTACCTCCTCCTGAGGCCTGGGGCAGCTCTGTTTGCAGAGGCCGGATCTGGGACCAGCTTCAAGTGAAGGGGTGGCTCCCCATCCCCCATCCCCAGGCCTGAGCACCCGGGGAAGTCAGGAGTCAGCACTGGGCTGGCTCCGGAGGGCCCAGGGCACTATGTTCCCACCCTAATCTGGGAAGGCTTTGTGCGGGCAGGTGCAGAGCCATCTTTAGGGCAAGGGCCGGGAGGGGTTGGGGTGTCTGAGCGTTTCCCGGCAGTAGCCGGGCACCTGGCTGCCCCAGTATTAGAGAATCACTTGGGAGGGGCCGAGGGCTTGGGGCTGAAGGAGCAAGAACTTAAGGTTGGGGAAACTGAGGCAGTCCCTCTCTTCTGGGCAGGATGAGATAGCCCAGGCCCACTTCTGGTCTTGGCAAGCCCCAGACAGATGTCCAGGCGCAGGGAACTTCCTGCATCATCTCCACCGGCCATAGACCCCTCCCTAAACAAGCCACTGGCCAAGACAGGGATGACACAAGGTGGGCAGTCAGGACAAAGAGACACCTGCCGGCTGCAGAGGTCCCAGAGGGCTCTGGCCCAGCCACGGGGGTGAGGGTGGCAAGGAAGGCTTCTTGGAGGTGGTGCTAGGGTTCAATTTGCCAGGGGAGGAGGTGACAGAGGAAAGGCTTAGTAGGTGGGAGTAGCTGGCCATAGCCCACAGTCAGGAGAGAGCCGGGTGCTGACAGGGAGAGCAAGGAGTCCTGGGGCACAGGTGGGGACAGCAGGGGCTGAGGGCATGCCAGATCAAGGGCAGGAGCGAGGCTCTGGAGTGGCCACTTGGAGGTGGTGGGCAGGTGGGTAGTGGTGACCGCTTCGTTGCTGGGGTCCCCAGAAGTCAGGTCAGAGGGGGTGCCAGGTGGAGTGTCCTGGGGCTGTGACCTGGTTGGTGACACAGGACCACCTTGGCAGTGGTGGTGGTGAGCATGTTCATGCTGGGCCCCTGCTGGTGAGTTGGGGTGGTGGCCACAGCATGGCAGAAGCGCTGGGGTGCTGCAGGCTGTCCCCTGGTTCAGGGCCATCCAAGGAGCCAGCCCCAGCCTGCCCTACCATGTGCTGTGAGCACCCCATCTCCTGGGTGCCGCGGAACCCTCTCTGAAGCCTGGTCAAGTGGATACCCGCCTGCCATGCCCTCCTCCACCTCGCTGGCCTGGCCCTGGTTGTGTCCCTGCTGGACAACCGCCTCCACTCCGCCTGATCCCCAGCCCTTCTGCGGTCTCCTTCCTGCGGGAGCTGGAGCCACCTGGGTCTCCTGCACCCACCGGGACAGATCCTGGCGCACCCCCAGTGCACAGCGAGGCAGGTCATGGCGCATGCGCATTCCGTTTTCTGAGACGTCCAGCCCGGGCTGTGGACACCCGGTGTCCAGCCCCAGCACTCGGGCCGCAGGAAGTGGGAGGTCCAGTGGCTTCCATTCCTGCCCTTTATCAGCCCCTGCGGCTTCCTGCGGCCAGGCCCCCCTTGGCGCCGGGCAGCCTGGTGAGCAGTGACTCATCCAGAGCCCAGCACCGGGATGTCCCACTCCCGGCTCTCAGCAGAGGACCCCGCCCCCACCTTGCTCTACCATCTGGCCTGGGCTGCAAGGACTGCTACAGCCCAGCACACAGCTCCGCCTCAGTGGCCATGCACCTGCTCCCATCCAGCGACTGGGGACCCCACTGTAAATGGCATGACACCCCATTCTCAGGGACTCCAGCCCCCCACTCAGAGGCCCTCACTGTCCCTGGCTGTGGGGCTCTGTCCACCTCTGCCCTGCTCTCCCTAGAGCCACCAACCCTGCCCTAACACACCCTCTGTCATCTGGGGCCTCGGAAGGCGTACCTGCCTCTGTACACCTGGGACCTTCTGTGCCCCATTTCAGCCTGGCCAGCTCTGGGAAGCCTTATGGGCCCCCAAGGGCCTTCTCAGCCAAACTTCGTGAAGGCTGCCTCCACCCCATGGACCTTGCCTTTGAGCCTGGTGTGTCCCCAAGGCAGAACTCACCCTCCAACCACCCCCCGCAGCTCCACCCTCCACGGGCCAGGTGAGAATGGACATCCGGCCAGGGAGCAGAGAAGGCTCTGGGGAAGCTCCCCTATGCACGGTGCCCTGACCCCGAACCCAGGTGGCCACTTCACTTAAGTGGCAAAGGAGCCGGTCACTTCAGTGGACTCCTTCCCTCCCTGGAGGCCTCTGGTCAGAGGGGTTCCTGCCCTACTCATGGCACTGTCACACACGCCCAGCACCCGCAAGCAGGCTGCACCCACACAGACACCGCGGGCCCCCAGGCTCCCATCCCAACCCAGCTGTCCCACAGTGCAGTGCCTCCACTCCAGCTTCCCGTGCATGGTTTGTGCAGATGTACCTGTCACCCAGGGGCCTGGGCCATGAGACCACACCCCTTGTGGGTGACAACCTCCACAGGCACGGAGGAAGGAGCAGACCCCAGGCACAATTAGTGCCTGAAGAATATCTTAGTTTACAGTGGTATTACTTGGCTATGTCCTTTACATAATCCTTTATACATAATCATATATTAGTCTGTAGAATTAGTGCCTAAAGTATAACTTACTGCTTACATATACCTAGCTTATATCATCATACTCAATACTTATATCTAGCATACTTAGTTCTATATAATCTTTCTATATAATTATATAGGTATTGTAGTCGGAGCTGTATTGACACATTTAGTGCTGATTTATAGAATCCTCCTATATAACCATATAGTACTTTGTAGTAGGAGGAATGCCTAGAGCAGTCACAGAACAGAAGCAGTACATGGGAAAACGGCCAGACCAGGACGAGAACCCAAGACCCAGGCGGTGGCGTTCCTGCCTGAAAGGGCGTACGCTGTATGGCAGGCTTGGAGCAGGAGCCTCTCCTCCTGATAAAGGAGTTGTAGTATCTTGCATCCAGTTCCTGTGGAAAGTCGGCCTCAGGCCTGAGGTCCTGGAAGTAACCGAGGGAGAAGAACCCCTCTGGTGTGACCAGTCACGGTGGCTGGACACCCTGTCAGACTTTTCTCGCTTCTGTGCTAGCCCAAATCATCCTCCCATAAATATCTTAAGAGAAGAGCACAAGTCTGTCAGCCCCCACTGCATTGGCTTACAGTATCCTTCTATTAGAAACCCTTTGAAGTCTCCAGCCCCCAGATAAGAAGTGTTGCCCACGACACCTGTTGCACAGAGCCTGCCTCCTTGCCTCGGTGACCTAATGGGGGTGGGCCTCTTTTCTGTACATGACCCTCTACTACTGCAAATGGCACGGCCCCCTGCTGCACATGGCCCCACCTCTCTGCCCAGGTGAGGTAACGGGGTGGCCCCCTCACTTGTGACTCATGTGATTATTTATGCCCTATCACTAAGCCTATAGATGACGACCTCACTCGTGACCCTGCTCCCTGCTTGTAGGTAATAAACACAGATGCTTCTGGGCATTTGGGGCTCTCGCTGGTCTCCGCTCACAGGTGACCCCTGGAGTCCAGATGCTCTTCAGCAGTTCTTCAGTGTTCTGTCTCTTTAATTCTTGGATCCCGCACCTCAGCACAGCATAAGGGACACCCCACGACCCTGTGGGGCCCAATAGCCCCACACCTGCATTAGACCCCCAACCTCCTAAGCCTACCGCTGTCGTTTCACCTGCTTCTACACCTAACACAATTTGTCCTCGTTGTCGGAAAGGTTATCACTGGGCCACACACTGCGGTTCTCTTAAGGACACAGAAGGCCGAATTCTTCCTCCCCTTCAGGGAAACGGGAAACGGGGCCGGCTTCAGGCCCCAAAAAGTCTTGGGGCGACTTTTCCTCGCAGACCCAGATGGGAACACATGACCAATCCACAGAGTCACCAAACATTTCAACCCACAGCTCAGAATCAGCACCCTCAAAACTGCATTCCCAGTACAGACCAGCAATGTGCTTCCAACCCCCCGTCACAACCTTCACAAACCTGTCCGAATTCTCTTTCGCTTGCACTCTCCCTCCTTCACAGGGTCGCCAGCAGTCATTCTCAGCTCTGTTAAACATATTTCCCTGTTGCCAGGTGAGCCTCCTCAGGGGGTACCCACAGGTGCTTTTGGCCTCTTACCAGCTGGCACCATTGGACTTATTCTTGGTCACTGTGATGTTACTTCACAAGGTGTCCAAGTGCATCCTGACATTGTGGACCTGACCACTGCGGAGAGATTGACGTCACCCTCTCCGCTTCAGTCCCCGGTCTACGGCGGCTGGAGATCACACTGCTCACTTACCCCGACTGCCTTATCTGCCTGTCGCACACTCCTCTGCTTCTCATACAGGCAACTACACAGACACTCTCAACAACAACACTCAGAGAAAATTGGCTCACTGGGCTCGTGTTATTTCAGATTCCCGCCCCACGTGTACTATCAACATTCAGGGAAAAAGGTTTCAGGGCAGGGTGGACACAGGTGCCGGTGTTTCCACCCTTGAACTCCATCAGTGTCCTCGGCAATCGCCCAAGGAGAGGGCCGTGATTGCTCTTGTAGGTGTTGGTCAAGCATCTGAGGTTTATCAAAGCTCTTTAATCCTCAGCTGTGTTGGGCCTGAGGGACAAACGGCTACTATTCGCCCCCTAATCACTCCCATTCCTGTTCATCTTTGGGGACGTGGTTTATGACAACAATGGGGTTCACGTCTCTCCTTTTCTGAAGCTGTTTATAGCCCACAGAGCGCCAATATCATGGCCCAGATGGGTTACTCCTGGTCGAGGCCTGGGAAAACATGGGCAGGGCAGTACAGGAACCTGTATATTCTATTCCGAAAAATAAACACCCTGGGTCTCGGTTTCTTCACTGGAGCAGTGGCAGTGAGGCGTCCAGAACCGAGAGCTCTCACTTGGTTGTCAAATCCCCAATATGGCTTCCCCAAGGACCGCTGTCTCTGTCAAAGCTGGAAGCCCTTCGCTCTTTAGTACAAGAACAGTTAACATTAGGACACAGTGAACCTTCCTTCCCCCTTGGAATTCGCGTTTTTCTAATACAGAAAAACTTGAGGAAGTGGCGAATGCTTGCTGACCTTGGTGCAGTTAACAGAGTTATTCAACCCATGGGAGTGTTACAGCCTCGTCTCCCATCTCCCTCAATGATACCAGACTCCTGGCCTTTACTTATTATTGATTTAAAGGATTGCTTTTTCCACATTCCTCTGGCTTCACAGGATTGTCATAAATTTGCTTTCACAGTGCCCTCCATAAACAATGTTGCCTCGGCAACAAGATTCCAGTGGAAAGTTTCGCCACATGGTATGATCAATGGTCCTACAATTTGTCAACTCTATGTGGGAAAAGTTCTTTCTCCAGTTAGAACTCAGTTTCCCCAATGCTACCTGATCCACTATGTGGATATTCTGTGTGCAGCCCCCACGTGTGATATTCTGATTACTGTGTACTCTATGCTGAAGCAGCTGGCTTAAGTCTCTCTCCAGAAAAGGTTCAGCTCTCTGCCCCTTATCAGCATTTAGGAATGCAGTTAGAAGACCACAAAGTTAAGCTGTGGCTAGTGGAGTTGCAGCAGACAGCTTACAGACCTGGAATGATTTTCAAAAACTTCTCTGTGGCATTAATTGGATCCGACCCATACTAGGAACTCCTCTGTATGCTCTCTCTAACCGTTTTTCTACCCTGAGAGGTGATCCTAATTTAAACAGCAAACCAGCCTCTCCCCTGAAGCAGAACAAGAATTATGTTTTGTGAAACAAGGAATCCCCGAGGCTCAGGTATTTAGGATTCCACCCACTCAGCCTTTTGTTATTTTATTTTCTGCTACTCCCCACTCCCCTACAGGGGTAATTACACAAAATGATCATATTATTGAATGGTGTTTTCTGCCTCATGCCGCCATAAGAACATTATCAGTATATTTGCATCAGTTTTCTGCCCTAACAGGACAGGCTCGAACCAGACTTTTACACTTATCAGGCCTAGAAGCACACAGACCAGTGGTCCCCCCTCTCAAAGCCAAGTCAGCCAGGCGTTTGTTCATTCCACTTCTTGGCAAGTTAATCTGGCAGGACTCTCACGCATTATTGACAATCACTGCCCCAACGTGAAGCTTTTTCAATTTCTCCGGTTAACTTTTTGGATGTTGCCCGAGGTTACCCGGGATGCCCCTTGGAGGGAGCAGCAGCGTCTTCACTGATGCCTCCTCTAATGATCAGGCTGCTGACATGGGCCCCAAAGAAAAGGTTATCCACACTCCAGCCGCTTCTGTTCAGCTGGCAGAGCTGACAGCAGTGACTGCAGCCTTGGAAGATTTTCCAGGCCCTCTTCACATCACTTCAGAGTCTGCCTATGTAGTATATGTTACTCGAAATACAAAAACTGCTTTTGTAAAATTCCTGCCTGATGATTCTCTTAGATCACGCTTCCTGCACTTGCAAACCGTTGTCAGATTTAGGGCCTCTCCCTTTTACATTATACACGTTAGAGCTCATACATCTTTGCCAGGCCGGTTAACTGTGGCTAATTCTCGGGCAGACACCTTGGTAGCTGTGGCCTCACAAGAGGCCCGCAACTTTTATGAATTAACTCATATCGACGCCTCAGGTCTTAAAGAGCGTTATGCCAGCCGGGCGCGGTGGCTCAAGCCTGTAATCCCAGCACTTTGGGAGGCCGAGGCGGGTGGATCACGAGGTCAAGAGATCGAGACCATCCTGGTCAACATGGTGAAACCCCATCTCTACTAAAAATACAAAAAAAATTAGCTGGGCATGGTGGCGCGTGCCTGTAATCCCAGCTACTCAGGAGGTTGAGGCAGAAGAATTGCCTGAACCCGGGAGGCGGAGGATGCGGTGAGCCGAGATCGCGCCATTGCACTCCAGCCTGGGTAACAAGAGCGAAACTCCGTCTCGGAAAAAAAAAAAAAAAGCGTTATGCCATTACTTGGGAAGAGGCAAAAGGGTTGTTTGCAATTGTCCTTCTTGCCAAACTATCTCCCTCCCCTCATAACCAGCCGACACCAACCCTACGGGGCTTGCTCCCACTGCCTTATGGCAAATGGATGTAACTCACTATCCTGCCTTTGGAAAGGTTTCTTTCATTCATGTTTCTACAGACACCTTTTCCCGCTGCAGGTGGCCTACCTGCCCTACTGGGGAGCCTGCTGCTCACATTAGAAGACATACGCTCTCATGCTTTGCAGTTACGAGTAAACCCACAAAACTAAAAACTGGTAAGGGGCCAGGATACACTAGCAAATCATTTCAGTGTTTTCTAGAGGAGTGGGATATTCAACATACCACTGGCATTCCTTATAATTCACAAGGACAGGCCCTGCTGAAGAGAGATAATAGAACTCCCAAGGAACAGTCAAATAAACAACAACAACCAGACAAGCGGGTTTGCTTTCCTCCCCAGGCCCGACTAAATCTGGCGTTGTTCACTTTAAATTTTCTCACTCTCAGCAGATCTCAGCCTTACACACCTGCCGAAAAACACTTCACAGCAGTTAGACACAAAGGCAGGCGAGTGTGGTGGAAAGACTCATCTGCAGAATGGATGTCAGGAACTCATAACCATGGGCAGAGGATTTGCTGTGTTTCCAGATAACTCCTCTGATCCTGTCTGGATTCCTTCAGGGCATCTTAAGCTCATCCCTGAAGAGCATCATGAGCTCACAGCACAGACCCCACAGATTTCAGAGGAGAGTTCCGCCCTCCACCAGCCGATTTCTGCATGAGTGTAACACCCACCCCTCTAATCCTCGCACCCCTCACCACCATGCCTCGTTTTACCCCCGTGACTACTCCACCCCCCACCCCCTTACTCTCCCTAATGATGATCACCTGCCTGTATATGAGAATGAAGAAGGCGACCATTACAATACCTCTCTTGGATTTACAGTTCATCTCTCGTCTTGGTTACACCCGGCTGTCTCCCTACAGCCCCTCAAGCATGGTTACGGCTGTGCCTGAGTTCAGTAATGCCTCTTTTCGGACACAGTATATGTTCTGGTCTCTTTCTCTACACACAGCAGCACCTGACCGATCTGCTTCTCTTCTGTCCTTCATAGCAAGACTAAAGGAGGGCCCCGCGACTCCTACTGAGGGCCCATCTGACATTCATGGTGTTTTCTGGGACCACTGCATTGCACCCACTGGAGCAGTTCTGGGCTGTCGAGAAGGCTGTCATTGTTGACTGGGCCCCAAAAGGCTTTTATTGTATGACTGTACCGGACAAGCCTCGCAGTGTCTGCAGCACCCTGTCCCCTCCTCAGATGACACAGCACCCTCACCACTGCCTTCCACTCCTCGCCTGAGGGCAGCACCTTTTCCTTACACGTGGTCTCACTCTGGCATCATCTCACCTCGTCCGAACACGATTCACCCCTTGGTTGGACGCGAACACCCGGAACTGTGGAAACTGGCTGCTGCCTGAACCGGACTGCAGTGCCGGAACCTTTCCTCTACCTCCCACCTTCACGACTCCAGCCTCCTTCCCAAGAACTTGCTGCCTATTCGCAGCTGTTAATGGTCGGCAATTTTTCTATTTCTTTTGTTATTGATCTGACTGATTGTACTGATTGCGACTTGTTTTCCTGCTTGGATGCTACTTTTTCCCCCACCTCAAATGTGCAGTTGTTAAGAGCGAGGGAGGGGGTTCGGATTCCTGACTTGTAATGCCGTCCGTGGGAACCCTCTCCCTCCGCACGTACTGTCACTCAAATCCTCACAGGCATCTTCGGTCGCACCCACCACTTCATTTCCACTGACAGCAGCAGTCATTGGACTCACTGCCGTCACAGCGTCAGCCGCTACTGCTGGTGTGACCGTTCACAACTCGATTCAAATGGCTCACTTTGTTGAACATTGGCAAAAGAATTCCGACACTCTCTGGAATTCTGTCTCAAATTGATCAGGAATTGGCTAACCAAATTACTGACCTCCGCTGAAGCATTATTCGGTTGGGTGACAGGGCACTGAACCTTGGACCCCGAGCTCAGTTACAGTGTGACTGGAACACCTCGGACTCACTCCACTCATGGGACAGTATACGTCGTCACCTGCTGTCCTGGAGGGATAACCTCATGTTGGACATAAGCAAATTTGTGAGGCCTCTCAGGCACATCTTACTACTGTCCCAGATTCAGAAGCCACACAAGGCATTGCTCAAGGTTTATCTGATTTAAATCCCTCTATTTGGTTCACAAAGTGGTCTACACCCTTTGGTGGCCTCTCTCTGTTCATGACCGTGCTGGTCATTGTTTGCCTCTGTACCCTATTCATCATTCGTTACCGTGTTCCTGGATTCCGTAGAGACAACCGTCAACAACTACAAGCCATGATGGCCATGACTGTTTCCACAAGTCACAAGAAGTGGGGAAATGTGGGTGACACCCCGCCATGGGCACCGAGGAAGGAGAGCTGTGCAGACCCCAGGCACAATTAGTGCCTGGAGAGTATCTTAGTCTATAGTGGTACTACTCAGCTATTTCTTTTATATAATCCTTTATATATAATCATATATTAGTCTGTAGAATTAGTGCCTAAGTATAACTTACTGCTTACATATACCTAGCTTATATCATCATACTCAATACTTATATCTAGCATACTTAGTTCTATATAATCTTTCTATATAATCATATAGGTATTGTAGTCAGAGCTGTATTGACACATTTAGTGCTGATTTATAGAATCCTTCCATATAACCATATAGTAGTCTGTAGTAGGAGGAATGCCTAGAGCAGTCACAGAACAGAAGCAGTACATGGGAAAACAGTCAGACCAGGACGAGAACCCAAGACCCAGGCGGTGGCGTCCCTGCCTGAAAGGGCGTACGCTGTATGGCAGGCTTGGAGCAGGAGCTTCTCCTCCTGATAAAGGAGTCATAGCACCTTGCATCCAGTTCCTGTGGAAAGTCGGCCTCAGGCCTGAGATCCTGGAAGTAACTGAGGGAGAAGAACCCCTCTGGTGTGACCAGTCACAGCTGCTGTACACCCTGTCAGTCTTTTCTCGCTTCTGTGCTAGCCCAAATCATCCTCCCACAAATATCTTAAGAGCACAGTCTGCCAGCTCCCACTGCACTGGCTTATAGTATCCTTCTATTAGAAATCCTTTGAAGTCAGGCCGGGTGCGGTGGCTCAAGCCTGTAATCCCAGCACTTTGAGAGGCCGAGGTGGGTGGATCACGAGGTCAAGACATCGAGACCATCCTGGTCAACATGGTGAAACCCTGTCTCTACTAAAAATACAAAAAATTAGCTGGGCATGGTGGTACGTGCCTGTAATTCCAGCTACTCAGGAGGCTGAGGCAGGAGAATTGCCTGAACCCAGGAGGCGGAGGTTGTGGTGAGCCCAGATAGCGCCATTGCACTCCAGCCTGGGTAACAAGAGTGAAACCCTGTGTCAAAAAAAAAAAAAAAGAAAAGAAAAGAAAAATCCTTTGAAGTCTCCAGCCCCTAGATAAGTGTTGCCCACGACACCTGTTGCACACAGTCCACCTCCTTGCCTCGGTGACCTAATGGGGGTGGACCCCTTTTCTGTACATGACCCACTACTGCTGTGAATGGCACGGCCCCCTGCCGCACACGGCCCACCTCTCTGCCCAGGTGACATAATGGGATGGCTCCCTCACTTGTGACTCATGTGATTATGTATGCCCTATACTAAGCCTGTAGATAATGACCTCATGCACAACCCTGTCCCCTGCTTGTACCTAATAAATACAGGTGCTTCTGGGCATTTGGGACCCCCGCTGATCTCTGCACACAGGTGGCGTAGACCCCCGAGTCCAGATGCTCTTCACCAGTTCTTCAGTGTTCTCTTTACTTCTCGGATCCTGCACCTCAGCACAGCATAAGGGACACCCCGCAACCCGGTGGGGCCCAACAGTCCTACACCCCTCCTTTGAATTCTCAGTCTGGGCTTAGGGTTGGTGGGCTGGAAAATCTATTCTCTGAATAGCAACCTCCTGGGGGCCAGGAAGGGACACGCCAGCCCAAGGACATGCCCAGGGCCCTCCAAGGCCACCAGCAGGCTGCTGAGCCCCTTTTCCCACCTCCACCATCCCAGACTCTTCCCGCCCCAGCCCCTCCTGAACCCCTTCCCCCCACTGCACCCTCCCCTAATGACAAATTCCTGCTCAGAACTTCACCAGGGAGCCAGCCTCACCTCCTCCTCCATTCACCTGCTGGGCCACCCAGGGGCACACCTGGCCTCTGTGCCCTTCACTCCTCCCGGGAGTACTCTGAAATTGATGAAGCATGCACTCCGCTTGCAGCCCACTGCCCACTTCTCCTCTGCCGACCACCATGCCTCATGCCCTGATTTCTCTGCAGAAACTTGTGCCTATGGATCTTGTCGGGGAGGATGTGGCTGGAGAGGTCGCCAGCCTGAGGGCAGAGCTCCCCGGTTCCCCACGGCGGTGTCCTCACCGCCTCTGCACACACGCTTGGCTATCAGGCTTTCTCCACACTTGCTGAGTGAGTCCGTGAACAAATGAATGAGAAACACAAGTCTGCCAGAGTCCATCTGCAGCCGGAGGGAACGCTCTGGTCAGGGATTTGCAGGAGAGGAACTCGGAGGGGGTGAGGCCTGGAGGGTGTGGTGATGGCAGCCCCCTCCCTGTCCTCCTAGGAGCTGTGAGGCAGAGCACAGACTTGGAGACTTGAACATGATTTCCATGCTGGGCACTGGTCTCCTAGCATGCTCTTGTGCCTCCGGGCAGGTGAAGCTGCAGCCTGCAGGTGCTGACCCAAGCTCAGCCTCAGCCCAGAGTGCTGCCTCCGCCCACTGGGTTCTGCAGCCCAGCCCTACACTCTTGCCCAGGACCCCTCGGTGGCCAACTGAGCTCTCAGGTGGTCAAGGCCACAGCAGGGGCAAGGGGGCCACCCCCTGAGGTGTGCTGGCAGCAGGGTCAGGCTGGGGTCATTTTCCCAGGCTCCACCAAGGCGGGCACTGGTAGACAATGCCATTGTCCACAGGGAGGCGGCAATGACTCCGTCGGGCTGGTGCAAACGCCCCCGGCCGCCAAGGAAAGGAGGGTCCCCACATCGTCTGGCAGACTGGGCACCGCCTCCCTTGGGCAGGCATGACTGGGCCTTCTGCCCAGTTTCCTAATCCAACCTCCATCCAGCTAGGGCCTCCTAGGCCTCTACTGACCCGCAGGGCTGGCCTCTGGTCCCAGCTTTGCTGTTAGGTGGGTATGTGTCATGACGGGGATCTGCCCTCCACACCCTCTGCAGACCCTCCCTGTCTGCAAGACGGCCTGAGCTGAGGGCCCTTTCCCAATCTAGGCCCCCAGCACAATCTTGGACTGCCCAAGGGCACCCCGGCCCGGCTATGATTCCGGGAGTCAGGTGGGGTGGCCGTCCCAGAGGGCACGGTGCAATGAGTATCAGACATGGAACAGGGTTGGGGCTGAGGTCAGGGTTGGGTCCCCCAGCCTAGAACCCCTGACCTCACAGTCCCAGCCGTGCTCATTGTGTGGGGACAATGGCTTCCTGAGCTAGGTTCCTCTCCCTCCGGAAGACCACACACAGCCTCCTCTTTGCTGCCGCCCACGGCCCCTTTGAAGGGGCTGGGCTGGCCTCAGGCAGACTGCGGCCTTGGGGCCAGTCCTCCGGCGTCACCTCTTACCAGCCTAGTCCAGGCCTGGGCCTCCCCAGGGCCCCGCCAGCCCTCCAAGCACGTAGCACAGGCAGCAGGGACAGGTACTATAGGCCCAGGAAGCCACCGCCCGGCCTGTGCAGGCAGTGGCCTCCTCAACATTGGCACCAGAGCTCGAAAGGACGCAGTCCTGGGCCAGGACTCCCCACAGGCTGGAGACGAAGGCAGCCGACACCTCTCGGTGGCCCCCAAGAAGCCAGGGGGTATCTGCAGGGCGGCTGAGCCTGTGGGGGCTGACAGCCAAGGGACCCTGGAGGGTGCTGGCCCTAGGGCAGGTGCCCTGAGGCTGGGAAGGAAGGAGGGTCCTGGCATTCAAAGCCCAAGAAGGGCTGTGTGCCCTCATGCAGGACGGGGGACTGGAATGGGGGCTGCCTCAGGACATGTGTGTGCCTTGCCTCCCCAGCCGGTCCTGGGGTGCCTGTGGAGACGCAGAAATTGGGGCCAGCCCTGAATGGGAAGGCATGATTGGGGCTCTCTAGAGCCACAGGTGGGAGTGGGTGTCTGGCAGAGCTCTGGGCTGAGGCCTTGGCACATCTGCTCTGCTTGGTGGTGGAAGTCGTACACCCCAGGCAGAGGAGGGTAGGAGGTGCAGGCCTGGGGTGTGTCCAGGCCCTCACTGGGGTCTCCGGGGCCAGGACTGGGACCGTGACTGGGACGCTGCAAGGGTGAGTGATCTCCTGAAGCCCCCAATGCTCAGGGTTCTTTTTCCTCTAAGCCTGTCTCCCTGTCTTGTTGACCAAGGAGTCCTGGGACCCTGACAGGGAAGGGACTGAGAAGGAAGGCGAGAAGACCTTGCCTGCGTGGTGTTGGGGGGCCCAGCAGGGCTCCAGGATTAGAGACACCTGACACAACAGTCAAGAATATAAAGGCATCTTCGTGGTCCTCCGGATTCACAGGATGGGGTGTGAAGTAGGCTCGATGACCCAGGGAAAGGGCGGGTGCTCCAAGGACGTCAATGTCCACCTCCAGATGGTGCTGCCCGTGGCCGCCAGGGGGCAGGCCGGTCCTACAGGAGCCTGGATCCCGGGTGCCCGTCCCTTGGTGGGTCCATGTCAGCCAGCTGAGTCTGGCTACCACCCCAAAGCTCCATGGGAGAATGGCATGGTGGCCCCCACCCAACATCAACCAGCTGTGGGGCTGAGAAGGGTGTGCTCCCTCACACCAGGGGGGTGGGTGGTGGGCCCAAGAGCGGGTGGCAGTGCCTGGTGGCACTCAAGACACCAGGCAGTGACAACAGAGCCCCCCATTCCTGGCCCTAGGCCTAGCAGCCCCTCATGTAGCAGCCCCTGCCCCACCTGGAACAGGACCAGAGGGCAGCAGAAGGGCCTAGAAGAGGGTGCAGCCTTCTGTCAGTGCCTGCGAGGACGCTGGAGACAGACGGTGGAAAGAGGGGCTGGGAAGCAGGAGGTGGAGGGAGGGGCTGAGGGGCGAGAGGCGGGGGGGGGGGCAGGAGGCGGAGGGAGGGGTGGGGCAGGAGGCGGAGATGGAGGGTGGTAGGTGGAGGGAGGGGCGAGGGCGGAAGGCAGTAAGTAGAAGGGCAGGGTAGGAGGCGCAGGGAGAGGTAGGGGCATCCTCAGGGGCTGCCACATCTGCCCTTGCCGAGCCTCAGACATGCAGTGGGAAGCAAGGTCGTGGGGCAGAGGCCACATAGGTGCCCCTTCCAGCTCCAGTAATGCTCAGCCCAGGCCCTTCCTGACCCACTGTGCCTGGGCTGACCAGGGACCTGTCTGGTGGAAGAGCAGACGTGGGCAGCAGAGGACCCCTGGGGGTGAGTGGAGCCTCAGGCTGCCCTGGGCCCCTCTACTGTCCCCTCTTCCAGGGGCCTGAGGAAGTAGGGGGCTACACTGGAGTGCTCACCCACCCTGGTGCCACCTCATTCCCCACTCCCTGCCCTGGCAGAAAGCTCCCCTCACTCCCCACTCTGTGGCCAAGAGACGGAACGGGTGCCAGGTCACACAGCACTGGTACGGGCTGGGTGGCCAACCAGTGCTGTGTGACCATCAAGTGACAGTCACCAGACACAAACCCCATAACCATTCCTCCCCCACACCCCGCATCTGTGGGGAGTGGCTGCAGGAGCAGGCCTGGTGATTCCCAGGCCCTGTCAGTATGCCCTGCAAGGAGAAACTCCCAGAGCATCCCCAGGACGGTGGGGGCAGTCCCAGCTGCTCTGGGGGCCAAGGTGGGAGGATCGCTGGAGCCCAGGAATTGAAGGCCAGCCTGGGCAACATAGCATGACTCAAGCTCAATGAAAAGATTAACAATTAAAGAGGTAATGCACAGGCCCACAGGTGTCTGAGGGCTCTGCTACCAGATGGGTGTGGATTGTGGCCAGTTGGAAGCACTCCTCTGGTCTTCCCAACATCCTGAGCTGGTTCAGAGGCCCCAGGCCTTTAGCATCTGTGCATCCAGGTGTGGGTCAGGGCACACACGCTCGTGCTTGTGCACATGGCGGTGAGAGATGAGTGCAAGCAGCATGCATGTGATCAATGTGCACACATGTGTATGTGTGTACTGGGTGCACATGAACGTGTGCTGTGCCTGAGTATCGAGCCTGTGGGAGGGTGTGGTGTGCACGGAAGGGCATGCGCACGTAATGGTGTGCACAGGCACATGTAAGAGCATTATGCATTGCTCTGTGGATGGGCATGTGCCTGGACATGTGTGCCCCCGTGGCTGCGAGCTCCATGCTCACTCTGGCTGGCTGACACTAGCTCAGCAGCCAGAAGCCATGTGGCCCTCGGGTCCTGCCCTGCCTTGACCTCCCCTGTGGCATTCAGGCAAAGGTGACTTGGACTTGGGGCAGGTCAGGAAGCTGCCCAGGAAAGCTCAGTGGCTGCCTGAATGGGCCAAACCCGCCCACTATGCCCCACCTGAAATTGGGCTGGACACTGGTGCTTCCTGCCCCCTTGCCCTGAGCAATGTGTGCTGAGCTGGGGGCTGAACAGAGGGGCCTGGCCGGCCTTGGGTCCTGGCCCTTGGTCCCAAAAAGTTCCCAGTACACAATACCAAATGCCATGACAGGCCAGAAGTCCAGGACACTCCAAGGCTGTCCTGGCACACACTCACATGCAAATGTGCTCAACCCCCATGGAAGGCCAGTTCCTGGCTGGTACACGCCCAGCATAGCCACATCAGGGGCACATGAGGCATCCTGGGGACTGTGGAAGGCTGGGGAATTTGGGTATCCCTGGCAGAGACAACAACGGCAGGCTGCCAGTCACACTCCCAGCCTGAAGCAGATCTTGCCACATCTGGGACAGCCCCCAGCCTCAGGAGAACCTCCAGGGCCTGGTCCCTCCAGTGTCAGCAGAGGCTCCCCAGAACACAGCTCTGCTCACCCAGGGTTCTTGGGGTTCCTTGGCCCCGTGCCCCTCCCCAACAGGGCCAGCTGCTGTCCTCTGCCCTTGCAGAGCCTCAGACATGTGGTAGGAGGCTGGGGGTGGGGAGAAAGGCCATGCAGGTATCCCCCTGCCACCCCAACAATGCCCCGGCTGCGCAGCCCTGAGCCTGCCAGTTGGGACCACTCCCCAAGACACCAGAGGGAGAGAAGCCGCCCAGGCCAGCAGCTGGAGGCGCCAGACCCCAGGTAAAACATCAGCCAGCCTCCATGTGGACATGCTGCCACGGCTGGGGCCACTGCCTCTGCAGTCCCTACTCCCCTGCCCTCCTTGAGGCCCTGCGTCTGCTCTTGGCAGCTCTGGGAAGATGCTCGCCTGCCTCAAACACAGCCTGCGCAGGCAGCTTAGGCCAGTGGGGAGGGGAGTGTCTGGCCTTGAACACCACACTGGGAGCAGCAGCTGGGCTGGACCTACCCCCAACCTCACTCCAAGCTACAGAGTCAGGCTCTAGGCACCCACCCAGCATGAGGCAGCCAGCTGCGGAGGGGAGCTGGTCACACTCGCTCACCTCTTCCCCCACTCCTCAGCACTAGACAGAGCTGCTGGGTCACCCACTGTCAGCTGGGTTGGGCACGGGGGTTCCACTCCGGCACGGTCTCCTGCAAAGCACCTCCACTCAGCAAGGCCTGTAGATGACCAGTGCCTCTGCAGGGACTCGAGGAAGCCAAGGTCAGGGACACAGATGGCCAGCCTGTCCCTCCCCTGGCCAGTGTGCCCCCCAACATGGTCAGGCCACGGGCACGTGGGCAGGCATGGGCAGCCCCTCTGCTTGGGGCACCGGGGTTGTAGGGTGTGGCCCAGCTTGTTTTCTGGGTCAGGGAGTGAGGTCACTGGGCAGACCTCCCAAGAGATTTGGCGAGGAGTTGAAGGGTCAGACCTCATGCCCCACTTTCTAACTCTGTTGCTTCAGGGGATCCCCCCTGGGGCCCTCCCCACCCCAGCTCCATGGGCTGCACAGGAGGAGCCATCTGGGCACCAAACAGCTGGACCAAAACGACGGCACTCAGGGCCGAGCTTCGGGCCTGACCCCACCCCGAGCCCACAGGCCCACCTCCTCGCTCTATGGAGCTGTGCAGACCACCACTTCCCCTGGGCACCCCCACAGGTGGACACACGCTCTGACAAAGCCCTGGAGCCCCAAAGTCACGGCACCCAACTGGCTACTCTCTAGTCCTGTCTGGCCTGTAACCTGGTATCCACAGGGTGGTGGCGGCCACCGAACACCAGGTCCCTACACCAGCTGCCAAGAGTCTCGGACAGCCCCTTTGAGCAGGCAGCAGGGGGCGGCGGTGGCCACTCAGGGCTGGGGTGTGCCCACCTGGCAGGCCCAGCCCGGAAGGCAGCGTTCAGGGGGACAGCTGGCAAGCTGAGCTGAGCCAAGCTCCCCCTTCCCTGAGGCTGCAGCGTGGTCTGGCTGTGGCACTGGAGAAGCCGCCCCAGGTGTTGCTGGGTAGACTGGCAGGCCCCGAGCAGCTGCAAGCTCATAGCTGGCCGTGCAGCACTCCCAGCCTGCCATCCTCTGGGCTGAGATGTGGTCCCCAAGCCACCTACAGGACAGAGGGGTACTGACCCAAATGCACCACCTGGGCTCCCAAGTCGTGGCAGAGAAGGCCCAAACATGGGGCTCAGGTCAGCACCCAAAGGCGTTCAGACACTGGCTGTCCACTCCTGGGCCGCAGCCTCTCAGCACCTCGGCCACCCAACTGTCCATGTGGCACTGGTCCCCACGGCTCCGGGACCCAAATCATGTGTTCCTCACCCCACCCTCTGTGGAGTCCTCTCCCCACCAACCCCGAGATGTCCCATCGCCCTTCCAGCCACCGTGGGGCTTGACTCTGGCACACTGGTCACCATCTGGCCCCTCAGCCCCATAGCCGAGCCGTCCCCTCCAGTGCCCAGCCCGAGCCCCACCCCACTTGCACTTCCCAGTGTGATAACCCCTCCCCCTTCCATCCCCAAAGTGTGGACAGCCACTGCCTCTGGGGCCTCTCCTTCCCCTGGCCCTCACCTCCCACCCACCTCTCTACTCCTCCCTCTCCCAGCCTCAGGCAGGCCTTTCAGCCAATATCCTAAACCACCTGTGTGCCAAGCCACTTTAGCACATGCAACCTGGAAATCCTTTCCCAGCCTCCCAAGCAGAGGTGCTCAGCCAGGGCCGTCTGTACTGAAAAACCCCCTCCAACACCCAACTGCCCCTAAAGCAGCTCTGCCTGGGAAGGGGTTCATTCCTTCCTGCGGAGCTGTGGCCCTCCTGTGCCTGGGGCCCCAAAACCTGGCAAACACGACCACCCAGCACCCAGGCCGAGGGCTGGATCCTGCACAGAGCACTGCCCACCTCGTCTGTGCCCCTCAGCCGCACACTTGGTCTCCCTAAATAGGATCCAGTGGCAGGTTTCACCCACCCCCTAATCCACCCTCTTCCAACAAAACCTCCACTCCATGCCACCTGGCTGTCATCTCTGGCCTGGCCCAGTAGCATCTGCCAGGCCGGGAGCCCCTCCAGCTGGTCCTCAGGACTCCTCTAATAGCACCCTCTCCAAGCTCCCCCACCATGAGGCCCCATGGCCCACCTGCAACTCCCTCAGGGCCTGCGGGTGGCAGCTGTGTCCCCCAGGCCCATCCACCCTGGCCCAGTGCAGCTTCCTGTCACCACAGCCTCAGTGACACCCCTGTGGGCTGGTCCTGCAGTTTCCCCTTCTTCACAGCACTCACCACCCAGTGCCACACTGCGCTGGGGGTCCACGCGGGAACTTGTCCACTCAGTCCCCCGTGGCACACCCACGTCCAGCCCACATTCAGCCCAGACCGATACACACCCACTTACAGCTGCTGCAGTCAGGGTAACCTACAGACCCTGCACCCCTCACTCAGGGCAGCCTCTGGGCCTCAGGGGCTAATATTCATGCCAAACCAGGTGGCCAACAGCCCCAGCTCTTGACCTGAGAAACGGGTTGGGCTGCAAAGTGCTGGCTCCAGCCTGGCGCTATGTGGCCCCTGCTATACCCAACCAGACAGCTGGACACAGATCGCAACATGGAATCAGACAGGCCTCACGTGATTTCTGTCAAGTATGAGTTCTGCTTTACTAAATCTATTCTTCCCCTGAGCCTTCAAGACACTCTGGCAGGAACCCGGCTGGCTGCTAAGCTCTGGGCAGGGGCAGGGGGGTCTGGCCTGCTTCGGGCCAAGTGAAGGCAGGATATACAGCCCATTCCATGTGGAGCCTGAGGCCCCCCGGGGGTCAGTGCAGCACAGCTCTGCCTCAAGACCACCCTCTCCTAGGGGCACAGGGTGAAGCCCCCTCCTCAGCCACATTCAGGGCAGCCATGCCAGAGCTGAGACCTCCTATGGGTGGTACTGGGGCCTTTACACGAGGAGGCCTCCGCTTGCCCTCCCTCCTGGATGGGGGGGACCTGACCCAGCTCTGAGAGGGAAGGACACTGCTTTCTGGACAGCTCTGGCTCTGTCCACAGGGCACCCCCAGCGCCAGGGCACTGAGCAGGCTGTGCCTGCACCACCTGCAGAACTATGCACAGTCTCAGCTCACCTGCTGGCAGCTGTGAGGCTCCCAGGCACACAACTCAGGTGGACCTGGAGCAGGGTCTGACCCCCTTGTCTGTCCTCCGTAGTGCTCTGGGTGGTACAGGCTGTAGGGAGGGGAGGGAGCCTGGAGGAGGCAGGGTGCGGGTGTCTGCCTCGGAGGAGGCCAGGATCTGGATGCAGGGCCACAGCTGGAGGCAAAGGACCTTCAGACAACCTGCCGCCTCTCAAGTGCTAAACCTTCAGCTCCCACTGCCATGCCACTGCCATGCCAGACACAGCAGGGCTCCAGCTTCCTCTCTGGCAGAGGGCGCTGGCGCAGTGCCGCTCGGGAGGGGACGGTGCGGAGGGTGGGCTTGGGGCTCCAGAGCTGGTCCTGAGTCGCAGGGTCAGCACACGCAGCCCTCCACACGCACCTGATCAGCGGTGGGGCTGCCCCGACTGTTTCCCTACAGTAGCAACGCCAAAGTGCCAGCCTTCGAGGATCCTTGGGGGCGTCGACGGCAGGCAGCAGGACCCAGATCTGGGCACGCCAGGCCCACAGCTGAACAGACGCACGGAGACACTTGGTCGGGTTTCCCTTGCCGGAGAGAAACACGATTCCAATGGAGAAGTCCACGTGGGACGAGGGCCACGGGGCAGGCGCCACCTGTCACCAGGAGTCTTGGCACTAGAGCCTGCCTGCTGCGGCCCTGGGGGTCCGCCTGATGCGGAGGAGACCCGAGAGGCCCCCCAGGACGCCACCTGCCTGGAGGCTGCGCTTCAGTAGCCGTCGTCCTCGTCGATGTCACAGCCGTAGTCTGCAGAAGAGTGCAGTCATGAAGCCAAGGGTCTCTTAAGGGCCAGGAGCCCAGCCCCACCCCTACCAACCTTGGCCCCTGTGCCCTGCTAGTGCCATCTTGGGCTCCTCTCTGCCTCCCAGGACTGGCACCCAGAGCAGGGCCTCGCTCCTCATGGAGGGCACCTGAGAGCAGCAAGGGACCCCTCGGCCTCCCTCCCTAGGCGTGCAGGTCCGTGGCCAAGTGTACAACCCAAGAAAGAACCCCATGTTGCTGGCTGCGCGGACCTCATGGGAGGTACCTGACCGTCCCTAACCTCTCTGACCCTGGCTGGCTCCAACCTCACAACTGACATGACCAATTTACAGAGTGTCTTAGCTCAAATTTCTTTCCAGAGAGAAACAGAATTTCAGTCTGAAGCTGACAGGCCTGCGTTCAGGGATGCTGAAGGGTAGCAGCCGATGCCTTGGCTTCCCTGGACCCCTCTCTGCCGTCAGGCCACACCCACCGTTGCCACCCATCATCTGCAGGGCACTGACGCACAGTTCCCCGTCCTCCTCGTCGGCTTCCTCCTCCTCAGCCTCCTCATCAGCGTGGTATGACACGGGCCCACTCTCCACCAGCACCGCCTGGGGCCTGGCAGGCTCAGCTCCGAGGGCAAGGGAGCTCGGGAGCAAACCCTAGAAAGAAGCGGGGCTCTGACACACGCAGAGCGGGGCTGCCTTCCCCGGCCCCTGGAGGGAGGACTTCCGCTCAGCAGACCCCTCATGACCCCAAGGGCAGGCCAGGGCACTCAGCCACTCCTGCCACTCAAGCGGGTCCCAGGGTTGGCCAGGGTTCCCAGGCCCACTGGCCACTTGCGGCCTCCTGGGGGCTGCACCATGAGCTGTGCCAGCATCAAGATCCCACCCTCAGGCCTCTGCCAGCCCCTCTTCCTGTATCCCTGGGGCCCCAGACAACTGTAGGCCAGTGTCCTCAGCCTTAGCACCTGGGGGCGGGACCCCAGAACACAGCACTCCAGAAAGGCTGCTGCTCCAGCCCCGCACCACTGCCCCCGCCCCGGCCACCAGCCGGCACCTTCAGGTGCACCGGGACCCTCCCTGCTGCTCCCTGGTTTCCTGGGCTAGACCAGGCCCTGATAATGAGTGATAGCCCAGGTAAAAAAAACCCTGAGCCCTGGAGGGCCAGGCTCTGTAGCCTGGCAGCGCCTGCTTCCCACACAGAGGCTCCGTGCAGGCACCAGGCCCACCCTTGGCCAAGCGCTGAGCAGCAGACACACAAATGTCCCCACCTTCCTTGGGCCCCGATTCTCTGCCCATGCCAGGCCAGTGTGGGGCAGCAGGGGTGGGTGCTGTCCCTGGGTTCACAGACTGAGCATCTAGGCCCAGGAAGGAATGGGTGGGCTGCCTCCCGAGGTCCCCCTGCCCCTGGCTACGTGGGACAACGCACCTCTCCCATGGCGGCCTTCTTTGCTGGCTGCGTAGACACCAGAGGCCTCAACCTGCAAAAGGAAGCACAGCGCAGCGGCCTCAGCCTGGGCTCCCGGCACACCAGTCCCACTGGCTTGCTCTTGCCCGTCTTCACTCTCCTGTGTTAACTGACTTCTCGCTCCCTCTGGAAGTCTGGGTCTGTGTCAGCCTCTGTGTGCTCCATCAGTGCTCACCGCACAGCAGCACAGCACTGACCCACTCATTCTCAACGGGGGCACACTTCACGCAGACGCAGATGCCGCAGACGCCCCCCCGGCCTCCTTCCAACAGTGCACGAGCCCCCAACAAGCCTCCCTGGTGCCCCACCTCACCCACGGATGGGGGAGGATGAAGGGGGCACTGTAAGACCCGAGTCTGCTGCCCCAAACCCGCCAGGCCCAGGGCACTCCCTACTCCTGCTGACAACACTCTGCACAGGCCCCTCGACAGCCCGCCACACACAAAGGCCAAAGGTGCCTTCCACATGCCAGTCTTCTTGGAGACTGCTGGATCCCCCAGGGAGACGGGAACCCACGGGAGGCATCCCTCCCAACCCCTGGCATGGCCACACAGGGCTGTGGGGTGGGCAATGAGAGGCCTCAGTGCCTGTGGGGATAACTAGGAGGGGGCAGAGCCCTTCCCTCCAGGCACAGCTGTGTGGGAACGTGGTAGGGGGCCTGAGGCCTGGCCCTGCCTGGCTATGACTTGCCAGATGAACCCTCGGGACACTGGGAATGGACCCCGTGACAGGTGGACATTCGCAGAACACCTAGCAACGGATCTCTGTGCGGGGTGAGGCCGACAGCAGGTGTGGGCCGGGCTGAGGCCCCAGGTTCCCCATGAGGCTCCCCAGAAGCCTCAGCTGCTCCACTCCTCCCCACAGTCTGCAGGCAGTGGGTGCCTGAGTGCCCCTGCTTGGTGGTGCTGCAACCGGGACCTGCCCTTCTGTCCCCAGGCAGCCCCCTTCTCTCCCCTGCCCAACTGGAACTGCCAGAGCCGCCCAGGCCCAGGTGGGGGTGACGGTGCAGTGAGTCGGGGTATCCCCAGCCCTGAGGTCTTCATGCTTCTTTCTCAGAATACTAAACATTCAGGAATCAGATCATGACCACTTGGGGAAGATCAATGGGTTTCTAATGTAGGAAGCAGTGCACAAACACGCAGATATGTGTATACACACTGCACACATGCAGATACACAGATGCACGCATTGTGTGCACACTCACAGACACGCACACATACTGCAGACACACATGCCCCATGCACACAGAGAAACAAACATGCACTGTGTATACAGAGACATGAATGTACACAAGTGTACACACAAGACACGCACACACTGCAGACCTACAGGCACACATGCATTGCATGTACACACGAACACACACTGCCTGCACAGAGAGACACAGGCATGCACACCTGCATATCACACAAAAATTTACATGGACGCACACACACTGTGTGCAGACACACAGATGCATGCACACGCTGCATGTCGACATAGGTACACATGCACACACACATGCACTTAGTGCACAAATGCACTGTGTGCACATGCACTGTGCACACAGATGCGCACAAACACTACCTGCATACAGACGCAGGCACACACGCACACACTGCATGCATACGGACAGGCACACATGCACTGCATGCATACAGAAACAGGCACACGTGCACTGTATGCATACAGACAGGCACACACACATCCTACATGCATACAGACAGGCACACACGCATACCACATGCATACAGAGGCACACGTGCACTGCATGCACACAGACACAGGCACACACACACACTGCATGCACATAGACACAGGCGCACGCGCACTGCATGCACACAGACACAGGCGTACGCGCACTGCATGCATACGGACACAGGCGCACACACACTGCATGTATACAGACACAGGCACAGGCACACGCACACACACACTCTGCATACTGACACAGGCACACACACACACTGCATGCAGACAGGCACACACACACGTACTGCATGCATACAGACACAGGCACATATGTACACAGAGACACAGACACACAAAAGCACACCCAGACACTGTCTGGGCCAGCTGGTCAGATGAGATAGACGGGAATGTGACCCTGTAACCAGGCACCAGAATCACCCACACCAGGACAGGACAACCCCAGCGCTAAGAGAGGCTGGCTGGGCAGGCAGAGGACACTGAGACTCAGGCCTCAGATCCAACCTGAGTGCTGGCCCACAGGGGAACCAGGCCACCGGGCCTGTGCCGACTTCACCTCTGCCCCACTGGCCTCCTACACGTGCCAGGAGCTGTGCTAGGAACGAACCCCCAGAGGGCCACCATTGGCTGATGTGGAGGAGACAGCCCACGTGGCCCTCTTGAGGGGATGAGATGCCAGCTAAGAAGCAGCAGGCTGCAAGGAGGTCAGGCTCCCTCAGGGAGCAGCACCTGGGCATCCTGGGGCAGGGGCAGGGGCAGGGCCACAACACAGTCGATTCTTACTGGGGATGGAGTGGCTGGCCTCACAGCTCAAAAGGCCAAGGAGAAACCGCCACGAACAACAGGAGGCCCTGATGGGCTGCAGAGGCTCAGCACCGCCCCATGAGAGGAAGCAGCTGGAAACAGCTCGAGAGATTCTGAGGAGGAGCAGCAGGACCAGCGAACACTCTTGGCCCAGAGCCAAGCCTTGGGGATGGACCCAGGAGCTAAGCTGCCAACCCCATCTCCACTGCCAGGGAAACACATGGACCAGCCGTGGTGTGGTGAGCACCTAAGATGCAGCAGGTGAGCCCAGCCACTCATGGCCTCGTCAGGATAGCCTGCAGCTGCCACCCAATGGCAAGCCAAGCACAGAGGGCAGGCTCCCCACAGGGCCACTTGTGGCCAAGCCACCCCACGGCGGCCCTGCATGGAGCTGCGGAGACCCGTGACTCCGCACACCGAGGCCAGCACATCCCACCTTTGATCGTCCCTCAGCCCATGTTCTCTACGCACATCCTCCCTCCTCAGCAGTGGGCTGCTGTCACCCACCACCTTGGCAGAGATGGCAGTGGAGCCAGGGCGCACAGAGCAGGCCCACGGCAGCGGGGCTGGGGCTCCTCCAGGAACCCAGGCTGCAGAAGGGGCCAACCCCACTGTGAGTGTCCCGTCTCATCCTTGGGACAAAACAGAGCCTGGCCTGCAAGACCCCTCTGACAGCTGACACCTCCACTTGGATCACAGTCCGCCAAGCCACAGAGAGTCGAGACCGTCAATGTGCCCGAGGCTGGACCACCAGTCCCCAGCATGCAGGTGGCACATGCCACTCCAGGCACTTCTGTGGCCCCAGCTGGCCCCCAGCACCTCCAGGACCCAAAGCCTCGGCTCTCTGCCTACCTTCAACTGCTGCCCCGACACCCAGCCGCTCAGGACAGGATGGTACCTTTTCCCCGTACTGGTCATAGGGTCAGCTGCACCTGTGCTGGCTGGCGTCCTCCTCCGTGACAGCTTCCTGGCGCTGCCGCTGTGCTCGGGCCGTGCCTCCTCCCTGTGCGGGCTGCCCCCGCCGACGTTGCTGAGGCCCCGCAGCACGCTGTAGTTGATCTTGCTGGAGATCTTCTTCTGCTCCAGCATCTTCTCAATGGCTTCTCTGGCGGTACTGGCCTGAATTGGCTCCCGTCGCTTGCAAGACTTCTTGGGCTTGATGGAAACACACAAGAATGACTCCCATGAGTCACGCCCCCGTGCTCAACCATCAGAGGCTCCGTGTTAGGCCAGGAGTGCAGGCAGGGGAGGCCTGGCTCAAGGCCTCCGAAGGGCTGCTCCTGCCTCCTCCTCCCAGAATGTGGGCCAGCCTCGAGCTCTCTGAGTGTGCCCACATCAAATCCTGCCCTCCCAGGTGAGTGGTGCATCTGGGCTGGCACGGGGGCTGGCACGGGTGCTGGCAGGGCCTCCAGATTGCAACAGCAGCAAACCTGCCACAGGTGCAGCCCTCAGGGCCCTGCCACACCTGGGTCCTGGGTCACACACACAGCAGGTGACGTGCTGCTGCGCTGTGATGTGATGTGAGGGCCGTGGCAGAGCTGTTACCCGGTGAAGACAGACAATCCATCCCAGCACTGCTGCCCAGGTCAAAGGCCTCAGCTGCCCAAAGACCCTGGATCTCATTCTAGGAGCTAGAGCCACAGACCACTTCAGGGCAATTAGCCAGCACCACCCCTACTGCCCTCCCTCCATGTGGCCCAGCACAGCCTAGGATGTGCTGCTGGGTGGGCGGAGACCCTGGGCTCCTAAGTCCCTATCACAAGCTCCCCGGGTCCTCCCAACTAGGCAGGCCCCATATCTGCCCTCCCCACCACCTACAGCTTGGTCCAAAGGACGCTGTCTCGCAGGCAGGGGCCTGGCTCCCGGTTTTCTCCTTTCACTCACTCAACCACTGCTGACTGCACAAGGCTGAAGTCACACTCAAACCATGGAGCAAGCAGCTGAGCCACGTCACCGCAATGTGGGTGACGGGCAGGGAGGCACCACATTCAGACCTTCCCAGGTCATCAGAAGAGCAAACCCAGGTTACAGAGGCAGGGCTCAAGCCCAGGGACCCCAGTGACCATCCCCGAGTCTCAGCACAGTCTGCCCTGTCGCTGCGTCTGGAAGCTCACCCCAAGGCTGAGCACAAGCCCTCTAGAGTGAAGCCGGCAATTGGGCGCCTGTGACCAGCACGGGGCAGGACTCAGTGGTTAGGGTCATGGGTCTGGGGTCCAGAGCACATGGCTTCCAACAGCCTGCCCTGGGACCTGGCCCCTCCTGTCACATGGGGAAGGAACACCCAAAGACATTTGTCCCCCATAAGCCTGGACACCCCCGAGAAGGCCAGGCCCGTGCCACAGGCACCCACCTTGTGCTCCTTGTAGATGCCGAGCTCCTTCTCTTTGGCTATTCTTGCTTCTTTTTCTAAAAGTTCAGAAAAGGGGCCAGCGTCACTAAGGGCCCACACCCCAGGCCTGGGGACCTCGTGTCCTGTGTCAGGGTGGGCGGGTGGCGCTTACCCCTCTGCTCCCGCAGGTACTCAGCGTTCTCCCTCATCCACAGCTCAGCTTTCACGCGGGCTTCTGACTCGTTCAGGATGTACTGAGCACAGGAAGTGGGGCATGCTAAGGCCGCGCCGGCCAGCGGGAAGTCTTTCCACCGTTAGAGGAAGGGGAACCAGGGCCGCCTCTATTTAGTGCAGAGCCCGGGCTGAGGCCTCACCGCTCAGGGTGAGCTGGGGACCCATTGCCCTTTGCCCGTCCCAAGTCCAGCCATGCAGGCCACCTCTGTGAGACCCTCTAGGGCAGCTTGCAAGCCTCACTGGCACCAGGACCCTGGCCAGCCAGAGTGCAGGTCACAGGTCCCCACAAACGGATGAAGTGAGGGTGTGAGCTGCCCACTCAGGAACAGAGGGGCCAGGCTGAAGGGGCCTGAGGCACCACGTGGCAATGAAACCAGGAAGACTTCCTGCCTGACACAGAGCAAATCTGTTGAGATCAACTGCAAAGAGCCAGTCCCAATGGCTGGAACCCCTAGGTTCTGGGGGCACACAGCACATGCAGAGTCAGAGGGCCAAAGGGCCAGGTGCGAGCTGGGGGCCTCTCAACAGCCTGCCCTGGAGCCCATACTGGGTAAGAGGATCTGGGGGTGGGTCCCAGGAACAGTGGCTAGAAGGTCATGAGCCCACTTCACCCAGCAGGGTGGGCACTGGGCACTGGGAAGGGCAGATGGCCAAGCCTGCCCAGCCACTTGGGGCTCCCTGGGCTGCAGTGCCCTCCCAAGCCATGCTTCTGCTGGGAAGGCGTGCTGCCACTTACCCTGTCAATCTCCAGGTCGTCAATGCCACTGAGGTCCAGCTCGCCGTCTCCCGAAGCGTCTTCTGGAAGGAAGCGCAGCATCAGCATCGCTCGGGGCCAGCTCTAATTACGGGAGTGTGGCTGCCACCTGGGCTGGCTCAGGACTGAGTCTGGGCCGAGGGCCTTCCAGAACCCCACTCCCTCCTCTGCACCGGTGGGTCACGCCGTTTCCCCACATGGCCACGTCTCTTTAAATGCTAAGCTCAGGACACTGAGTGAAGACAGCAGGACGCTAAACTGACGCCACAAGGGGAAACCCAGCACTCCTGTGCTTTCTGTAAAAAAGCAACTTTTTAAGATTGGGAGACGCAGGCTCTCTGGCCCCAAAGACCGAGGGAGGGCACGGAAGCTGGGCAGGAAGGAGAGGCCAGGCTATGAAGAGAGATGCGGGTCTGTGCTGGGGGGAGCCAGCTCCCCATCACTGAGCACGTAGGTCTTGGGATAGAAATGATGGAAATGATTCCAGAGTCCAGGCCCGAGGGAGCCTTCCATGATCATGCTCAGGAGACCCCAAAACCTGCCTGTCACCCTGTCCAGCCCCACGCGGTCCAGACAGCAAGTGCACAGCCTGGAATTGGGACAGCCCCTCCTCACCACAGCGCCCTGCCATAGCCACCTGCCCTGTGCTGCCAACTCAACTCCAGCACCGGGCCAGACTATCTGGGGTGCCCTCCTGCCATACTGCTCCATGGCCAAGGCCCAAGATGACTCCTCTCAGCACTCACGAGCAGTCCTCAAGGCCCCCACTGCCCTTCCTCGGCTCCAGCCAGAATGGCCCTTTCTACTCAGCGTCACTGTGACTTGGGCTGCCCCAGGGCCTGTGCACGTCCCCTCTGCCTGTTGCTCTGTGTGACCCACCCATGTTCCACCAGCACAGTAGCCCCAGCCATCAGGCCAAGTGCACAACCATCTCCACCCCTGGCCCAGAGGTCACTCGATAAACACACGCCTGGTGACCCTGCAAAGGCTCCTCACACAGAGGCCAGGGCCTGGTGCCCAATGGGAGGGAGGGCCTGAGGGTGAAGCGTCACAGAGGCAAGGGCCTGATGGTAAAGCCTTGCAGGAGAGTCCAGACTCTCAGCCAGGGAAGCCTGTCCTGGCAGGGATGGGGGACAGGACCCACCTTTCTCCTAGAGCTCCCAAAAAAATGGGCAGGGTGAGGGGGGCAGGACGGGCATGGTGGCCTGGCGTGGGCCCTATGGGACAGGGCTGCTTCATTATTGCTGTGCTCAAGCTCAGCAAGTGACGCTCCCCTAACCATGTTGGACAAGCGGAGGAGGGGTGGAGCCATGGGTCCCTGCCCCAGGGCCCTGTGGGACTCCTGGTGCAACCTGTGGGCTCCATCCTCATTTGGCCCCTGCGGCCTGCAGGCCATCGCAGTGAGGGTGACGAGACCCACCACATCCTGGCGTCGGCACACACCCAGTTCTTCACACTAGGACCACTGACGCTCACACAGTCCCACTGGCCATTGGGGGGGCTGGTGGTGTCCTCACCCAACCCCACCCTTTGAGAACACCACACCTCCCAATAGAGGATGCAGCACCCGGGTCTTCCCATGAGAGGAACAAGCCGGAAAGCTCTCCCATTGTCCCCAGCACCCCCATACCACATCAAAACTCACTGGGGTCGCTGCTCTGGGAGGAGATGCATTCGCGGATGGAGTCTGAGATGCCCAGGCTGGCTGCCGTGGGCAGGGGGTCCAGCAGGGACTCCAAGGCCGGGGGTCTGCCACTCCACTGGGGGCTTCCTGCTGCTTCTGAGCTGCCGGGGGTGGCACCCAGGAGCTCCCGGTATAAGTCCTTGTTCAGGTGGCTGGCCGCAGCCTCCAATTCCTCGTCCTCCGTGTCCTCCTCGCCACACACACTGGATGCAGTGTCCTCAGCAGAGCCTAGGCATACACAATCCAAACACTACCTGTTAACCAGGCAGAGGGCCAGGGCACCCACTTATGTCACAGGAAACGATGCTGCCAAGCTGCCAGGTAACCCGGAGAACGGCTGTTGGTGCACGGTGCCTGGCAGCTGTGTGCCAAAGAACGAGCCTCAGCCCATGCCACGCGCCGCACACGTTAAGACAGCTCAGGCCGGGCGCAGTGGCTCAAGCCTGTAATCCCAGCACTTTGAGAGGCCGAGACGGGTGGATCACAAGGTCAAGAGATCGAGACCATCCTGGTCAACATGGTGAAACTCCGGCTCTACTAAAAAATCCAAAAAAATTAGCTGGGCATGGTGGCATGTGCCTGTAATCCCAGCTACTCAGGAGGCTGAGGCAGGAGAATTGCCTGAACCTGGGAGGCGGAGGTTGCGGTGAGCCGAGATTGTGCCATTGCACTCCAGCCTGGGTAACAACAGCGAAACTCCGTCTCAAAAAAAAAAAAAAAAAAAAAAAAAAAGACAGCTCAAAGCAGATGACAGACCTGGCGGGGCTACAAGTACAGACATTTCAGACAAAAAAGTAAAAGAAAAAGTTTGTGGCCTTGGATAAGGGAAAGGTTTCTAATGGCTCTAAAAGCAGAATCCATAAAACACCGATAAAACAGATTTCCAAAAAATTAAGAACTGCCCTCTAAAAGCCATCGTAAGACAATGAAAAGACAGTGACAGGCTAATCTGCAAATCTCACAACTGATAAAGGACGTAAATCCAGAACAGATGAAGAATTCCCAAAACTTCACAAGAAAACACAACCCAATTAAAACGTGGGAAAAGACCTGAACAAAGACTCCAGCAAAGACAGGTGGTAAACAAACACATACAAAGACCTTCTTCGGTCCTTAAGGAAATGCAAATGAAACCACCACAAGCTCCTACTTCACAACCATCAGAACGTGTAGCCCTGACCAGATTCCAGGCCATGTCTCCAGGACGGAGGAACGCAACACCCCTGCGCTTCCACGCAATGGCGCCACCCCTCTGGAGACAACAGAGGGGTATTAGTAAAGACAGGCAGGTGAAGACAGGCAGGGTGTGGGGGCTCACTTGAGCCAGGAGTTCCAGACCAGCCTGGGCAACATAGCAAGATCCTGCCTCTACGAAAAAATTTTAAAACTACCTGGGCATGGTAGTGCCTGACTGCAGTCCCAGCTACTTGGGAGGCTGAGATGGAGGACTGCTTGAGCCCAGGAAGTTGAGGCTACAGTAAACTACAATCAATCCACTGCACACCAGCCTGGGTGACAGAATAAGACTCTGTCTCAAAAACAACAAAAAAAGACAAACACTTGTTTTCCACATAAGCCAGCAATGTCACCCCAGCAATTTACCCAAAAGGAAATCAACGTCCATACCAGGACTTGCACACGAGTGTTCAGGAGCGCATCAGAAACAACCCCAAAAGAGAAACAATCACTAATGAATGCTACTGCTGTAAGCCAATGACAATTCCTGACAAACAGCTCTGTATGCATCCAACCACGGTCCCTTTTTGCCTTTAAAAATCCATTTGTGGCTGGGCACGATGGCTCACTCCTGTAATCCCAGCACTTTGGGAGGTCAAGGTGGGCAGATCACTGGAGGTCAGGAGCTCGAGACCAACCTGGGCAACACGGTGAAATCCAATTTCTACCAAAAAATATAAAATTAGCTGGCCTGGTGGGTATGTATGTAGTTCCAGCTACTTGGGAGGCTGAGGCAGAATTACTTGAACCCAGGGAGCCTAGGTTGCAGTGAGCCAAGATGGCACCACTGCACTCCAGCCTGGGGACAGGCGAGACTCCATCTCCCAAAACCAAAAAAGTCCACGTGTAAGTGCTGCTCACCAGAGTGTATATTCAGGTGCGTAAGTGCTGCTCACCAGAGTGTATACTCAGGCGTGTCAGTGCTGCTCACCAGAGTGTATACTCAGGCGTGTAAGTGCTGCTCACCAGAGTGTATACTCAGGCGTGTCACTGCTGCTCACCAGAGTGTATACTCAGGCGTGTCACTGCTGCTCACCAGAGTGTATACTCAGGCGTGTCACTGCTGCTCACCAGAGTGTATACTCAGGCGTGTAAGTGCTGCTCACCAGAGTGTATATTCAGGCGTGTAAGTGCTGCTCACCAGAGTGTATACTCAGGTGTGTAAGTGCTGCCCACCAGTGTATACTCAGGTGTGTCACTGCTGCTCACCAGAGTGTATACTCAGGTGTGTAAGTGCTGCCCACCAGAGTGTATACTCAGGCGTGTCACTGCTGCTCACCAGAGTGTATACTCAGGAGTGTAAGTGCTGCTCACCAGAGTGTATACTCAGGCATGTAAGTGCTGCTCACCAGAATGTATACTCAGGCGTGTCACTGCTGCTCACCAGAGTGTATACTCAGGCATGTAAGTGCTGCTCACCAGAGTGTATACTCAGGCGTGTAAGTGCTGCTCACCAGCTCACCAGAGTGTATATTCAGGTGTGTAAGTGCTGCTCACCAGAGTGTATACTCAGGCGTGTCACTGCTGCTCACCAGAGTGTATACTCAGGTGTGTAAGTGCTGCTCACCAGAGTGTATACTCAGGCGTGTAACTGCTGCTCACCAGAGTGTATACTCAGGAGTGTAAGTGCTGCTCACCAGAGTGTATACTCAGGCGTGTAAGTGCTGCTCACCAGAGTGTATATTCAGGCGTGTAAGTGTTGCTCACCAGATTGTATACTCAGGCGTGTCACTGCTGCTCACCAGAGTGTATACTCAGGAGTGTAACTGCTGCTCACCAGAGTGTATACTCAGGTGTGTAACTGCTGCTCACCAGAGTGTATACTCAGGAGTGTAACTGCTGCTCACCAGAGTGTATACTCAGGTGTGTCACTGCTGCTCACCAGAGTGTATACTCAGCAGTGTAACTGCTGCTCACTGGAGTATATGCTCAGGTGTGTAACTGCTGCTCACCAGAGCGTATACTCAGGTGTGTAACTGCTGCTCACCAGAGTGTATATTCATGTGTGTAAGTGCTGCTCGCCAGAGTGTATATTCAGGGAGGGCAATTTGATGTGTTCTCACAAGCTGCAATCCTCAAGCTTGACCCAAATAAATTATGTAGATTAGCTTTTCCTCAGTTTCTTCCTCTTAGGTTGGCAAGACTCATCTTAAAATATTCCACTTTATTTTTTTGTGTATGTAGCAGGGACAGGGTCTGGTTCTGCTGCCCAGGCCTGAGTACGGTGGCTCAATCACAGCTCACTGCATGTCAAACTCCTGGGCTCAAGTGATCCTCCTGCCTCAGCTTTCTGAGCAGCTGGGACTACGGGCACGTGCTCCTATGCCCAGCTAATTTTACTTTTTGTAGAGATTGGGTCTCACTATGCTGACCAAGTTGGTCTCTAACTCCACTCAAGCAATCCATCTGTATTGGCCTCCCAAAGTGCTGCGATTATAGGCATGAACCACCATGCCTGACTCACCCTAAGACTTAGATTGCTTTCTTCTGAATGTGTTCCAATACAAAGTTCCTGGCTAGCACTGAGTCCCGGAGGGGTCCCCCTGGTGAGGAATGGCTCCTTTGGGGAAAGCGCCCAATCCCCAGAGAGCAGATGTCAGCGGGTGAGGACCTCTAGACAGAGCAGCCTCTTAGAAGCCCCTCCCTGGGCAAGTGGGTCCCGGCTGCAGGTGCCAGGAGCCTTGGGGGCTGCAGCTGCCACAATCCCCTGACATGCACATTCCCAGGACTGTTGGCTCTGCCCTGAAAGTACCTCTAGAGTTCAACCAGGTTGGGCCAGGTCTTTCACCCTGGGTTCCTGTAAAAGCCTCCCCACCACCTGCCTCTGCTCTCAGGCCCTCTCGTGGCTCCTACCACCCCCAAGTGGAAAAACACAGTACAGAATACAAATCAAAAATAAAATTCTAAGCCCTAAAAACAACTGAACGGACCCCTTGTCTTGGTCAAGGAGATTTCAAAGAAACCTGAAAAGCTAGTTCAGACCACGATGGGAAGTGGGGCAGGGTCAGAGATGCCTCATTATACTCTCTTACAGCCCTTCCCGTTGGAGTCCAAGCACAGCTGATCAGCATTAACATCAAAACAGAGATCTGAAGATCGACCAAACAATAGCAATCAGATACCAAACTCCAGCCTGACTCTAGCAAAGCAGCATATGACAGATGGCAGGCCCTCAAAGAAATCAAAATATGTTACTCCAGAATATATTTCTTTGACATATTTTGAAATGGCCCTGCAAAGCTATCTTTTGTAGGGGAAACTTATAGTCTGTAGAGAATCCCCTTCCCTTTCCAGGTCTTTTTCTGATCCTGAAAAGATTTGCTGAGACTCTAGCACATTTTAAAGGTCTGAATAGGAATCATTTGCCTGAGGGCAGTGGCTCATGCCTATAATCCCAACACTTTGTGAGGCCAAGGCACGTAGATTACCTGAGGCCAGGAGTTCAAGACCAGCCCCACCATCATGGTGAAACCCCGTCTCTAACAAAAAACACAAAAATTAGCTGGGTGTGGCAGCAGGTGCCTGTAGTCCCAGCTACTTGGGAAGCTGAGGCTCGAGAATCACTTGAACCCAGGAGGCGGGGGCTGCAGTGAGCCAAGATCTCGCCACTACACTCCAGTCTAAGCAGGAGAGAGACTCTGACTCAAAAAAGAAAAGAAAACCTCCATCTATTGCCTCTGAGGGCAGCCACCTACAAGACTTCATCTATGTAACAAACACCTTGGTCTCCACAACCCCTGACCTTAACCCAGACACTTCTATTGACTCCAGGTCTTTAGATAGTAACTCTTTCAACCAATTGCCAATCACAAAATCTTTGACTCCACCTGTGGCCGATAAGCCTCGCTCACTACTTCGAATTGTCCCACCTTTCTGGATCAAACCAATGTATACCTTACAGGAGCTTCTGAGGGGACGGGATGAGGTGGGGACAACCTGTACAAACAGCTGGTGGGCCAGAGCCCAGCGTGGAGCCTGAGCACCTGAGGAGGGAGGAGTGCCATGCAGGAGGCAGCCTCATCCCCCCAGGGCTGTGCACATAGACCCGAGGGTCCAGGAAGGGTGACAGGAAGGACAGGGTCAAAGGTCAGCTGGTGGGAAAGGTGTCGGCAAGGGGCAGGCGGATGGATATTGAGTTCTGAGGCCAGGGCTGGACTCACCGTCTTTCGCCAGGTTGGCCAGGCCCCCCTTGGCCTTTGGTCGGCTATTTTCCAGTTCAATCTCAATTGCATCCTGGTAACTGGATATTTCACCTGAAGTCGTAAGATAAAAGCAAAAAGTCTGCACAAAATCAACTTTCCCAACAAAACAGAAGCATTGTATGGGAAGATCGGTTGGTTACCTTCAACCTCCTCCAGTTTTTTTGACAGGACTTGTTCAAGCTGAAAGGGAACGGGGCGAGAGGCTTAGTGAAGGGAGGCCCTGGGACACAGCACAGCCTCCTGGGTGCCCCATGGGCCCCACAGGCCGCTGGAACTTAGGGGTACGCAGTGGTGGAGGCGGAGCTGTGGGCCTGTATCCCCCACGGGGATAGGCGGCACTTCCCAGAGTCTGTGCAAGGTACGTCCCAGAGCCTCCTCTGGCTGCTCACAGCACTGATGAGCAGCTACGAGGCTTTGGGATGGCACCAGCTCCACTACCACCCTAGTCGGGGGTACAACTTCCCTCCTAAGCTAGGCCTGACCCAGCTCCGAGATGCAAGGCCTGAGGAGCCCAGCACAGCCAGACGGCAAGGCCAGCACTACCTGCTTCATCCGCAGCTTCCTCTGGCCAGCTGTGTACGAAGGGGGGTCGCACTCCTCCTCCAAGTCAATTTTCATGAACTCATCAATGGTCAGCTGACTGGTGGGGGTGTCTTCAAATTCCGTGAGCCTAAAATGGAGCCAGACATGTGAAACAGAGCTGGTGATCCTGAAAACAGCTATTTAAAACTGAGCTTCCAGCTGGGCGCAGCTCACACCTGTGACCCCAGCTTTGGGAGCCCAAGGTGGATGGATTGCTTGAGTTCAAAACTTTGAGACCAGCCTAGGCAACATATTGAGACTCCATCTCTACCAAAAAAAAAAAAAAAAAAAAAAAAAAAATTAGCCAGGCATGGTGGTGCATACCTGCAGTCCCAGCTACTTGGAAGGCTGAGGTCAGGGAGGATCGCTTGAGCCCACGAAGGTGAGGCTGTAATGAACTGTGATGGTGCCACTGCCCTCCAGCCTGGGCAGCAAGCAAGATCCTGTCTCAAAAAATATATAACAAATAAAATAAAAGGCCAGGCACAGTGGCTTATGCCTGTAATACCAGCACTTTGGGAGGCCGAGACGGTAGGATCACCTGAGGTCAGAAGTTCAAGATCAGCCTGGCCAACATGGTGAAACTCCGTCTCTATTAAAAATACAGAAATTAGGTGAGTGTGGTGGCAGGAGCCTGTAATCTCAGGTACTAGGGAGGCTGAGGCAGGAGAATCGCTTGAACCCAGGAGGCAGAGGTTGCAGTGAGCCGAGATGGCGCCATTGCACTCCAGCCTGGACAGCAAGAGCAAAACTCTGTCTCAAAAAAAAAAAAAAATCAAAAACAAGCAAAAATAAAATAAAAATTGTGCTTGCCAGACAGTTCCTCTATGGGGCCTGGTGCTCAGGGCTTGCTCCTTGCCGCCCAGGTCCTTTCTGGTGGCTTCTCCATCCCCACCTGATCCTGCCAGACCTCTGGTCCCGGGAGAAAAGCCCACAGGCACCCTTGTCACTTCCACAGAGAGACCCCCGATCCCAGACAGAAGACTCAGAAGGCTTGAAGAGAGGAGGCTGAGCCAGGACCGCCACGCCTGGCAGCCAGCAGGAAGGTGCCCTGCCCACTGATGACCCAGGGGACTCAATTCTTACATAACGCCTCTATACATTACACCATCTCCAAAATGTTTAATCAAAGGCTTTTCACAGAACCAAAGGTCAGATATTTAAGGTCAAATACTTCCCAGGTGCTTTTGGAAACTGCCACAGGACATGATCTCAGCTGAAAAACCGAAGCCGCATGTTTAAGATTTGTGATAAAGATCTTGGCAGGTACAGGTCGCAGCAACTCCGCTGTCACACTGACCTTGTCAAGTCTGTGAAACAGGGCTGCTGTGCAGGCGAGCCGAGGAACACAGCAACCGCCACAGCAAAGCAGCACTGCAGGCCCCGCCCACCCCAGCCTGGCCTGCTCTGCGGCTCGTTTACGTTTACGTCGACGCAGGGACTCTTACGGAACTCTGGCTTTTCACTTGCACACGGGTCACCTGGGCTTTCAAAGTCCAGGACGGGCCGCACCAGAAAGGAGACGGACCAGCTTCTGACATCAAAGACAGCCTCCGGCCTGACTGTGACTCACGGCAACTTGACACATCACCCTCCACCACAACTTAGAAACACAGGAATCAGAAGGAGGGGGATGCCTCCACGGGACAGGGCCAGCCCCAAAAGGACTAGCAGGGAACTCTGGAGGGAGGCGAGACAGCATGTCCAAGCCCAGTGGGACAGGGGCCAGGCTGGGGACAGCAGGTCCCAGGAGGCACCGCCTGCTCCAGTAAGAGGCCTGAGCCGGACTGATGAAGCGTCTGCGTGGTCCCCATGCCCTGAATGAGAGCCCCTACCTCTTCCGCAGTGTGGACTCACACACTTTGACTACGCTGATGACCTCTTTCACGGTCCTCCTGAAGTCATGCATTCTGGCTGCAACGAGAAGTGCTAGAAAGCAAAGAGACAGGCCTAGTGAAACGCCGCGTCTGGGAAACATGGAAGCAGCGCGTCCGCGGAGGCCGGACGGTGTGCAGACCCTGCTCGGGGAGACAACAACCTGGAAAGGGGTGTGTGTGCCCGCACAGTGAGACCCTTGCCTGGTGTGGCCGCTCCAGGACAAGGCCCTCTCTACCTTACTGTGGGTGGCAGCTGCATCTACTCCATTTTCAAACACAAGGAAAATTAAAATGAAGCTTTCTGAGAACTTCATGTCATCTCTCAAAGCAAACAAACTAAGATGACTTGTGCGGGAAACACAGGTTGTGACAGGAGCTGGGGGGCTCTGAGGATGCAGAGCCAGGCTGGGCGGGAAGCGGGCGAGGTCACCGCTGGCAGCTGACACAGGTTCACCAAGGCCACGGCAGGCCCAGAACCTCCAGTGCAAACGTGGAGACCGTGTGTGCAGATGGAACTGACCCTCAGGTGGAATTCTGCTATCCTATCCCATCCTAGAGTGCAGGGATGCTGGCACCGGGCCTGCTGGGAAGGGTGGAAGCTGGGCACAAGGGTGGGGGCCCTGGAGGAGAGTGAGATCCCAGCCGACGGTTGGGGTAGTTGACCAGACCATGGCCACAGCCATATCCACGCACTAGCACCAAGGGTAAAGTGAGAGTTTGAGTGACAGCTGCAACCTGGGGGGCCACAGAGGTCCAACTAGAACAACCGCCCAGCTGGGGCCGGGGTTCAGCCCAACAGCCCTATAGAACCCTCACAAGCAGCAACCTGGTGTCTCAAGAGAGAGGCCACACCACTATCTGCATCAGGAGCTGGGCCCTCCAAGACCACGAACAGGGATGGCCATGCAACCGCTCCCCAGAAGCAGACAACCTTATCAGGTCAGGGCCCTCTGGGACCCTTATCCCAGGACATGAAGAGGACAAAAGGGTCGTCAGGAGGTCCTGGAGGGCCAAGGACCCCGTAGGCCAGGCCAGTGTCGGCCACGGGAGGCTGGAGGCAGCTGTCAGTACTCTGGAAACACATGCCCTAGCCCACCAGCGCTCAGGAGTCCGGACGGTGTGATGCCAGAACCCAGACCATCATCCCACAGACAGGCAGGGGCCACTGTACCTGCTCCGCAGAGGCCCGAGGGGCGCCGGCCTGTGTGCATCCAGTCCCGCTTCATTCTCTGCAGGAGCCTCAGGGCCGTCATGGACACCTCATGGTTCTTCTCCCCGAATTCCAGCAGGTGCGCAAAGCGTGGAATGTACAGGCACGGGTCTGCGGCAGACACAGCGCCTGAGGGCCCACCTCGAGGTGCCACAGCATGTGCACATGCAGCCCACCCAGCCCAGGGGCAGGGGACCTGCACTTGTTTTTCCAGGCACACGGGATCCCCCACATCCCCCTCCCTGGACAAAGTCTCTCTGACCCTCAGCTGGGACAGCCACGGCACTGAACCCAGGAGAGGTCCCGGCCACCTGCCACTGACCACCTGCTGCAGCCACGCTGGGGCACTAGGCAGCGTGCCCACTGCATGGCCATCCTGCTCAGGGCACAGAGGGGCTCACACTCAGCAGCCTTCCCTCCAGACCATGCAGACGGCAGCACTCCTACAATGGTCCCCAGGACTCTAAAGCAGGACAAGCATGGCTGGGCACACAAGCCATCAGGCGGCTGGCATCTGCTGACACTCATGGTTGAGTGTAGGACCCGCTTCCAGCACCTCTACCAGCATGGCTGTGCCCTGGGGGCTGTGTGCACACCAAGGCCTGGCGTTGTGCACCTCTCCCAGCATGGCACAGTGCCACAGGGGACGTGCCTGGAGCAGGACAGCCCTGGTGCTGTGCAGCCTGGGCCGAGCGACTGCGTGGACCCAAGCAGCGCCCCCTACACTCACCACAAGGCCGTGCTGTGAGCACACGGGGCTCTTGCCGTGTCCCAGCAGGGCTCAGTGGCTGGTTCACACTCACGGGTGCAGCCCCCTATCCAGGTGAATGCAACGTAGCATGAGGTGTGCCCACGGCCACACGGCCACCATGGATGGGGTGGACTCGGGATTAGTCTGGGCAGTCCAGAGCCACAGCTCTTTTCCACCATTTAAACAATAATTTTTGGGAAATGGGGATTAGTGAGTACAAACACACAGAGAGATGAGTAGGATCTCGCGTTTGACACACAACAGGATGGCGCCAGGCAACAATTTCTTGTACATTTAGAATTAACTAAGTCAGTATAATTGGATTGTCCGTAACACGAAGGATAAATGCTTGAGGTGACAGATGGCCCATTTACCCTGATGTGATTGTTATGCACTGTATGCATGCATCAGAACACCTCATGTGCCCCACAAATATACACATCTGCTATACACCCACAACTAAAGATAAAAAATAATTTTTAGTGATTTGGCTGCTAAAACAGATCTTATTGGAAGAAAAAAACAAGATATAATTTAAATTAACATAATTGTTAAGATTTTTAATGATTTCCAATAAGAAACAATCATTGGAGCTGGAAATGTAAAGAATGATAAAAGATATGTTTATAGGCCAGGTGTGGTTGCTTGCGCCTGTAATCCCAGCACTTTGAGAGGCTGAGGCTGATGGATCACCTGAGGTTCGGAGTTCGAGACCAGCCTGACCAACATGGAGAAACCCATCTCTACTAAAAATACAAAATTAGCTGGGTGTGGTGGCACATGCCTGTAATCCCAACTACTTGGGAGGCTGAAGGAGAATCACTTGAACCCAGGAGGTAGAAGCTGCAGTGAGACGAGATCGTGCCATTGCACTCCAGCCTGCAAGAGACCAAAACTTTGCCTTTTAAAAAAAAAAAAAAGGGCCAGGCGCAGTGGCTCACACCTGTAATCCCAGCACTTTGGGAGGCCAAGGCGGGTGGATCATGAGGTCAAGAGATCGAGACCATCCTGGTCATCATGGTGAAACCCCATCTCTACTGAAAATACAAAAAATTAGCCCGGCATGGTGGCGCGTGCCTGTAATCCCAGCTACTCAGGAGGCTGAGGCAGGAGAATTGCCTGAACCCAGGAGGCAGAGGTTGCGGTGAGCCGAGATCGTGCCATTGTACTCCAGCCTGGGTAACAGGAGCGAAACTCCGTCTCAAAAAAAAAAAAAAAAAAAAAAAAAAAAAACATATGCTTATAGACTGGGCAATAGCAAGACAAAATCTATACAAAAAAAATTTTTTTTTTAATTTGGGGCTGGGCACTGCGGTAGGCGCCATCCCATCACTTTGGGAGGTTGAGGTGGGTGGATCACAAGGTCAGGAGTTCCGAGACCAGCCTGGCCAACACAGTGAAATCCCCATCTCTACTAAAAAAAATACAAAACAGCTGGGCATGGTGGCAGGCTCCTGTAATCCCAGGTACTAGGGTGGCTAAGGCAGGAGAATTGCTTGAGCCCGGGAGGCAGAGGTTGCAATGAGCTGAGATCAAACCATTGCACTCCAGCCTGGTGAGAGTAAGACTTCATATCTTAAAAAAAAAAAAAAAAAAAAAAAAAAAAAAAAAAAATTTCGTCGGCACCAGGTGCTATGGCTCAAGCCTATAATCGCAGCACTTTGGGAGACCAAGGTGGCAGACTGCCAGAGATTGAGACCACCCTGGGCAATACAGTGAAACCCTGTCTCTATTAAAATACAGAAAATGAGCCAGGCGTGGTGGCCCTATAGTCCCAGCTTCTCAGGAGGCTGAGGCAGGAGAATCACTTGAATCCAGGAGGCAGAGGTTGCAGTGAGCGAAGATCATGCCACTGCACTCCAGCCTGAGTGACAGAGTGAGACTCTGTCTCACACATAAAAAAAAATTAGTGGGTGTGAGGCCGGACATGGTGGCTCAGGCCTATAATCCCAGCATTATGGAAGGCCAAGGCAGGTGGATCAGCTTAGCTTAGGAGTTCGAGACTATCCTGGGCAACATGGTGAAACCCTGTCTCTACTAAAATACAGGGGAAAAAAAAAAAAAAAAAGCCAGGTGTGGTGGCAGGCACCTATTAAACAAAAAAAATTCAAGACAAGCCAGACAGAGTGGCTCATACCTACATTCTCAGCTACCTGGAAGGCTGAGGCAGGAGGATTGCTTGAGCACAGGAGTTTGAGGCCACCCTGGGAAACACAGCAAGACCCATCTCTTAAAAATAAATCTGGGGCCAGATGCAATGGCTCACACTGGTGAGTCCCAGAACTTTGAGAACACAAAGCAGGATTGCTTGAGCTCAGGAGTTTGAGACCAGCCTAAGCAATACAGTCAGACCCTCATGTTTACAAAAAATGAAAAATTTAGCCTAGTGTAGTGATGTATACCTGTCATCTCAGCTACTTGGGAGGCTGAGGAGGGAGGATTTCTTGAGTTGAGGAAGTCGAGGCTGAGTGAGCCATGACTGTGCCACTCACTGTACTCTAGCCTGGGTGACTGAGACCCTGTCTCAAAACAAAAAAACAAACAAGACAAAAAGTGTTTCTTCAAGACAAATGTCAGTGACTAGGGTGGTGTGGGCGGCACCGGGCAGTGGCGGCGCTGTGGGCCAACGTGGAGCAGCAGAACGGCACAGACGGGCATGAGCATTTCATGACGGAAAGGAGACAACTGTAAGCAGCCTCGACTCTACAGGCGCACAGTGAGTGACACAGAGAGAGTTAAATGAAGGAAAAGGACCGGAAACAACCTTCAAAACCACAACAATGGGAGACTTCAACATGGTTCTCTCCAATGTGACAGACTGATTAGAAAACGAAGTCTAAGGGAAGACTCAGACACATCACCACAGGCTCAACCTGACAAGGATGTTCTGAAACCCTTACCCCATGGAGTCACCATGCTTTCCCAGGGTCTGTGGGACAGTTAGGAAAATGACCAGAACCAAGAAACCTTCAACATACTCCAGGTAATAGCACATAGGACATGCGCTTTGACCCCACGTGCGAAAAACTAAAAATAAGCAAAAACACAGTCCCCTCACCTGCAAACACTATTGGAAATTAAAGTGAAATGCTTCAGGTAACTTTATTAACTTAAGTGCTTTGTACAATTAGGGAAGCAATGAATGGGCTAGGCATGGTGGCTCACGCCTGTAGTCCCAACACTTTGGGAGGCCGAGGCGGGTGGACTGCCTGAACTCAGGAGTTAGAGACCTGCCTGGGCAACACGGTGAAACCCCATCTCACCAAAAAATGCAAAAATTCAGCCGGGCATGGCGGCATGAGCCTGTCATCCCAACTACTTGGTAGGCTGAGACAGGAGAATCGCTTGAACCTGGGAGGCAGAGGTTGCTGCGCCACTGCACTCCAGCCTGGGCAACAGAGCGAGACTCCAGCTGGAAAAAAAAAAAAAAAAAAAAAATTAAGGAAGCAATGAAAATAATGAACTAAGTCAAATAACAGAAAACTAAAAATTAATGAAATTATTGGCCGGGCGCGGTGGCTCAAGCCTGTAATCCCAGCACTTTGGGAGGCCGAGGCGGGCGGATCACGAGGTCAAGAGATCGAGACCATCCTGGTCAACATGGTGAAACCCCGTCTCTACTAAAAATACAAAAAATTAGCTGGGCATGGTGGCGTGTGCCTGTAATCCCAGCTACTCAGGAGGCTGAGGCAGGAGAATTGCCTGAACCCAGGAGGCGGAGGTTGCGGTGAGCCAAGATCGCGCCATTGCACTCCAGCCTGGGTAACAAGAGCGAAACTCCGTCTCCAAAAAAAAAAAAAAAAATTAATGAAATTATTTAAAGTAGGCAAAGGGACTAATAAAAAAAAGCAGCAAATAAATTACCACTATCAAGAAAAGAATTAAAAAGCCTAACAGCCAGTATGGTGCTGACATAAAGAGAGACCTACAGACCAGAACAGGACCAGAAATGATATGGACGGGCAGGGGACCTTCCACGAGTGTGACAAGAACGCACGAGGGGGAAAGGCTGGTTCTTCAGTAAGCAGCACTGGACAAACTGGATATCCATACGCAAAGGAATAAAGACACCCTCACGTCACACACAAAAACTAACTCAAAACCCATCAAACACCTGAACGCAGACTCCAAACTATAAAACCCTTAGAAGAAAACATAGGGAAAAACTCTGTGACACTGGTCTTGGTGTCATGTTTGAGAAATCATTGCCAAGAGCACGGGCAACCAAAGTAAAAATAGACACGGATGACCTCACACTAAAGCGTTTCTGCACAGCAAAGGAATCCCTTCACAGAAAAGATCTACGAAACGGGAGAGAGTATGTGCAGGCCATCTATCTCATAGCGGGTTATCATGAAAATACAAAAAACTCGGGCCGGGCGCAGTGGCTGACGCCTGTAATCCTAGCACTTTGAGAGGCCGATGGGGGTGGATTACCTGAGGTCAGGAGTTCAAGACCAGCCTGGCCATCACGGTGAAACCTCGTCTTATAACGACAACAAAAAAAACCCCTCCTACAACTCAGAACAAAACCGATTAGAAAACGGGCAAATCACGCTTTCGTAATCCCAGCTTTTAGAGAGGCTCAGGCATGAGAATCGCTTGAACCTGAACAGCGGAGGCTGCAGTGACCCCTGACCACTGCACTCCAGCCTGGGCAACAGAGCGAGACTCTGTCTCAAAAAAGAAAAAAAAAAAAGCACTTGAACAGATGTTTCTCCAAACATGACATGCAAATGGCCAACAAACACATGAGAAAATGCTCCTCACTACTATTTATCAGGAACATGCAAACCAAAACCATATGGCACTACCTCATACCCATTAGGATGACCATTATCAAAAACAAAGAAGAAAGACAGGCGGGGTGCGTTGGCTCACACCTGTAATCCCAGCACTATGGGAAGCCTAGGCAGGTAGATTACTTGAGGCCAGAAGTTCAAAACCGGCCTGGCCAATGGCGACTCGCTCTGTCACCCAGGCTGAACCTCTGCCTCCCTGGATCAAGCCATTCTCCCGCCCTGGCCTCCCTAGTAGCTGGGATTACAGGCACCCACCACGCCCAGCTAATTTTTGTATTTTTAGTAGACACGGGGTTTCACCATGTTGGCCAGGCTGGTCTCGAACTCCTGATCTCAGGTGATCCGCACATCTCAGCCTCCCAAAGTACTGGAATTACAGGTGTGAGCCACTACACCCAGCCAACACTGTAATTTAAAAATCAAAGTGCAAAGGATGGGTTTTTTTCTAAGGGTGAGAATGATTATTCACACACCCCACACCACTACGAAGATCAAGACACTGACTACCTCTGAGGGCTCAGCAGTTCCATCCTGGCACCCTCTCTGAGACAGCCGTCACCCAGTTCTCGCATGTAGCTGTAAGTTATTCCTTCTCACTGTATTATGGATCCACCACAACCTGTTGATCCTTTCTGTTGCTGACGGACACGTGGACTGTCTCCACTTGCATTTCTCCCGGAAACTGCTTATGCCGTTACCTTTTTCTATGGAGACAGACGACTGGGATGGAAACTACAGCAGCCAACCTGTCTTTGCCAGTGAGGTCCCACACTATGAAATCGAAGCTGTGGCCTCTGTGGGTGTGTCCTTGGCAGATGCACCTACACTTTCTCTTCGGACCTTCTGGGCCCTCGTGCAGGCTGCAGTTTTCCAAAGGGATGAGCTGTGCCGAGCGAGTTACGCGCCCACCTGCAGCAGGTGATCTCCAGCGTCTCCTCGTTCCAACACTGGCATTCCAAGTCTCAAGTTCAGCAGCCTAGGGGCCGGGTGCCCCATTCCCTGGAGAACTGATGACGTGTGCACCTTTGGGCCACCGCATAGCATCTGCACATATCTTTCGCCATTTTTTTTTTTTTTAACTGGGTTGTCAACCTTTTTCTTCCCTGACTTGTAGTCCCTCATCCATCCTGAAGAGTGCTTTGTTGAAAATACACCAAATATCTTATGAAGGGGATTCTCCCAGGGATCATTTACTACAACTGTAACCACCGCCGAGCCACCGAGCTCCTGTTCACTGTTTAGCCCAGGACCAGGGCGATAGGTGCGCCCACTGATCCGAGCTGCTGGCTGCGTCCTGTGGGGTTTCCTGTACACGGAGGTTTTCAGAGTCTGAAGCCTGAGGTCCAGGAGGCTTCGTGTGCGTCCTCGGGAAGGAGCCCTCCTGACAGCCAGGCCTCGCACGTGAGCTTGGGGCGCACCAGCTGCGCGGCCGGGCCAGATGACACCGCCTCTGAAGCTTGGTTTCATCCGCAAAGCCAGTGCCAAGCACCTCCCAGGTTTAGTCGCAGGCTGCGAGACCAGAGGCCCCACAGGGAGCGAGCCGCGACTGTGATCCACAGGCAGAACCACGGAGGCGGGGCGCGCCCCAAGGCCAGATCCGGACCTGCCCACCCGCACGCTGTGTGACCTTCAGAACGCGACTAACCTCTCTGTGCCCGTTTTCTTGAGGAAAATAGCAGCGCCTACCCCTGTAAAGTGCTCAGACCAGGATGGACCGCGCTCTCTGCGACCGTTTGCCGCTGGCGTCCGCAATGAGCAAAATCGCGAGGCGTCTGTACGAACGAGGAATGCCACGGACCATACAAGCCGCGGCCGAAGACACAGACTCCAGAAGGCAAACGGCCAAAGTCACAGACAAGCAGGTCCCCCTGCGTTCCCAAAGCGTCGCGAGCTGAAGAGCCGGCGGGCGCAAGTTCCGGCGCACGGCACCGCGAGGCCGGGGGCACCGCCGGGCAGCCAGGTCCTCAGCGCGCGAGCAGCTTGCCAGCCGGGGGCCGCCTTCCGCAGGGCAGAAGCGTCGGCGGCCTCGAGGCGGCAGAGTTTGGGGGTGGGGCCGCGCGGCAGCGTCGTCGCCCGAAGCACGGCCCTGACGCAGCGTGACGCGACGTGACGCAGCCTGACGCGCCGGCGCCGCGGCGGGTACGAGCTCGGGCGGGCGGGACGGCGCCCCCTGCGGCCGGGCCTGGCCGGGCTGCGCTGGGCTGGGCTCGGGCAGGGTCGCAGGGGCGGGGGTGCGGCGCGGGCGCGGGTGGCCGTCCTGCGGGTCGCGGCGCCGCCGCCCATGCTGCTGCCCCTGGCCTGCCTGCACGGCCGCGTCGCTCAGTGCCTGACCTCCCTGCTTTTGCTTGCAGAGCCGCTCCCGAGGCCCCGGCGCGGCGCGAGGGCGCGGGGCGCGGCGTCCACAGGCGCCGAGGCCGCCCCCGCCGCCCCGCCCGCGAAGATGGCGGCGGAGCTCTACACCCCCGCCAGCACGACGGCCGCAGACCTCACCAACAGCAACGCGGGCGCCACCACGGGCAGGAAGGCCGGGCCGCGCAGCCCACCCAGCGCCCCCGCGCCCGCGCCGCCGCCGCCCGCACCCGCGCCGCCCACGCTCGGCAACCACCACCCGGAGAGCCCCGGCTGGCGGTGCTGCCGCCCCACACTGCGCGAGAGGTGAGCCCGCCCCCCGCGGTCCCTGCTCGCTCCGCGCGCGCGCGCGCCCGCGCCCCCAGCCCATGCCTCTGCCTTTGCAGGAACGCGCTCATGTTCAACAACGAGCTCATGGCCGACGTGCACTTCGTCGTGGGGCCCCCGGGGGCGACCAGGACGGTGCCCGCCCATAAGGTGGGTAGCGGCGGCCCCTCCGGGAACGCGTGCCCCGCCCACTGTGCGGCTGCCTTGCAGCCCGCGGGACAGCCAGGCTCACGCGGCGCTTTCTCCTCCCAGTACGTTCTGGCGGTTGGCAGCTCAGTCTTCTATGCCATGTTCTACGGGGACCTGGCGGAAGTCAAATCTGAAATTCACATTCCAGATGTGGAGCCTGCAGCCTTTCTGATTCTGTTAAAGTAGGTCCACTCTGTGCTGGGGAACGATGGGTGGGTCCGTTGTAGGCAGCTTCCCGTGGCTTCTGAGGGGAACCCTGCAGGAGCTGATGGGCTCCTTACGCACTCGCATCCCCGCAATGGATGCTCAGGAGCCAGCCCCTGACCCGGGCCCTCCCTTGCCTAGGTACATGTACAGTGATGAGATCGATCTGGAAGCTGACACAGTGCTGGCCACGCTGTACGCTGCTAAGAAGTACATTGTCCCAGCATTGGCAAAAGCCTGTGTCAACTTTCTGGAGACAAGTCTGGAAGCCAAGAACGCCTGCGTCCTGCTGTCCCAGAGCCGGCTGTTTGAGGAGCCTGAGCTGACGCAGCGCTGCTGGGAGGTCATCGACGCACAGGCCGAGATGGCCCTGCGGTCCGAAGGTTTCTGCGAGATAGACCGGCAAACGCTGGAGATCATCATCACTCGGGAGGCCCTCAACACCAAGGAGGCAGTGGTCTTCGAGGCCGTCCTGAACTGGGCTGAGGCAGAGTGCAAGAGGCAGGGGCTGCCAGTCACCCCACGAAACAAGAGGCATGTTTTGGGGCGAGCCCTCTATCTGGTACGAATTCCAACGATGACCCTAGAGGAGTTTGCCAATGGCGCTGCCCAGTCAGACATCCTGACTCTGGAGGAGACCCACAGCATCTTCCTGTGGTACACCGCCACCAACAAGCCCCGCCTGGACTTCCCCCTGACCAAGAGGAAGGGCCTGGCCCCGCAGAGGTGCCACCGGTTCCAGTCTTCTGCGTACCGCAGCAACCAGTGGCGGTACCGCGGGCGCTGTGACAGCATCCAGTTCGCGGTGGACAGGAGGGTATTTATCGCGGGGCTGGGCCTGTATGGGTCCAGCTCTGGGAAGGCCGAGTACAGTGTGAAGATTGAGCTCAAGCGGCTTGGAGTGGTCCTGGCCCAGAACCTGACCAAGTTCATGTCGGACGGATCCAGTAACACGTTCCCAGTCTGGTTTGAACACCCAGTTCAGGTTGAACAAGACACCTTCTACACGGCCAGTGCCGTCCTGGACGGCAGCGAGCTCAGCTACTTTGGGCAGGAGGGGATGACGGAAGTGCAGTGTGGAAAAGTGGCCTTCCAGTTCCAGTGCTCCTCGGACAGCACCAACGGGACAGGCGTCCAGGGTGGGCAGATCCCGGAGCTCATCTTCTACGCCTGAGGAGCCCAGGGAGGCCACAGCAGGTCGGAGTGAGTAGAGGGACCGTCAGATGGCGACTGCTGCTCGACACCACACAAGCCGCAGTTCACCTTGTGTCTCTTTGGCATGTAATCAGCTGAAGCTTGATTCTGGGAAGCAGACGCCTTTCCACGCAGCCAGAGCCCGGGAGTCCTTGTCTTTGGCATGTAGCCAGCTGAACCTTGATTCTGGGAAGTAGATGCCTTTTCCACACAGCCAGAGCTGCAGGAATTGGGGTCTCAGGCATCTCTGGTGTGCTGAGGTGCATGTCTCAGGTGGAAGAAGATTTAGGGCACAAGACAGGCCCCAAGATCCCACGACACCTGCTTTGAGGGGCCGGATGTTCCTGCCACCCTCTTGGATTCTAAGTGTTCCAAGCTTAACTTGAGACCCTCCCTTTAAATCTAAAATTGGCAAAGTCACTTAAAATAGTGGACTTGTGTAATAAAGGTTGTCTAAAATAACAACCATGTGTCAGTAATGGCTACGGGAGTTGCACAGTGGGGTGTTCTCTTTCTCATGCAACAGAAGAGCTCCTACCCATCCCCAGGAGAAAACCTTTCATGCTGAACACGCTATATGGTTAGAAGCAAAGTGTGCCCCAGCGAAGCCCATCCGTCCCCTGGGTCTCTGGTGCTTGTGGGCCACCATGGAAACAAAAGGTGCCTGGTTGTATGTCCTAACACATCACTAGCACCTCAGAGTCCCACACTATGAATGGGCTGTCAGAGGGAGCATTCTGCTGGGCCCAGCGATCTGGACCCATGGGGACACAGTGTCACTAGCTGGGACGCTACTATGGGACGGCTTGTTGCAGGTATGGACTGGGGTGGAGCAGGCTCTCCCACCACTTGCCACTGTCCTCCCACTCTGCACGCCCTGGTAGGCAGTTGCTTTCTGGAAAACCTGTTTGGCCCCTGAAAGAAGGGACGACCCCCCCTTAGCACCTGGGAGAGAGCCCAGGCCGAATGCCTCTGCTGCTGCAGCTCACGCTGCTCAGTCCTGCTGGTCGCCCAGCCCCACTCGCTTCTCTTCCACAAGGACAGACACTCCTAGATGCAGACAGTAAAGTAAGAAAGGGATCTAAGCGGGCCGTGGAAACCAGTTATCCGCTTGGTAAAGAAAGAAAAGGTCAGTTGGAACCATCAGGTGGTGAGTGCTGTTCTGGTTCTTTCCTTCTAGACTTTTCCCCTTGGTCGGATTCTGCACACGTGAACACTGCTGCTGCCTCGAGGGGGAGACAGGACTTACATGTAACACATGTCGAGAAAGGCATACAGGAGCTCCATAAGCTCGCACACACTGGACACTCAACACAGAACAAAAGCAGCAGAAAAAAACACACAAGAGGGCTGTGGCTGGAAAGCACGTCCAGGAGCTGCCCCACTGTCCCCATCTGTCCAGGGGCACCTGGTGCCAGGTGTGTTCCTTAAACCCTGTCCACACAAGATGCTCCCAGCACACGGCACTTGTTTCCTGCGCACCTGACAGGCACTGACAATGGGCCTTCTGGTTTTGCAGCAGAAAGAAAGCCCCAGGCCAAGTGTGGTAGCTCATGCCTGTAATCCCAGTGCTTTGGGAGGCCAAGACAGGACGATTGCTTGAGGCCAGGAGTTTGAGGCTACAGTGAGCTGTAACTGTGCCACTGCACTCCAGCCTGGACAACAGAGCGAGCCTCTGAGCTCCTAGCAGCTTTAGGAGACATTTCTTACCTTGAGGGGTCCCGTACTTGGACAGGATTTCCCTCTACTGCTCAAAAGATATTTGTCACGCTGGTCCCTACAGCAGCCTGCTGGACACCCCATCTTACCCAGATGCCTACCTATGGCCGGCGCATTGATGCAGAGCTCTCTTGCCAAGAGAAGAAACGTCTTTCCCAGCACGTACACATTCACCTGAGAAAGAGATCACAACCAGAAACAGCATTGGTATTTAAGGATATGTTCACTTTTTTTCTCTTAAAATGCCTCTCTTGTTCAGTCTTGAAAGACTCCAATGGCCTGTGGAGCAGCCACCCCACACCCGCAAACCTGGCCGTCCTCCCTCGGCTGCTGGGGCTCCCAGGGCCCTGCCTTCTTCCTCTAGGCCGCTGCTTTAGAGCCCGCTGCCGTCTCGCCATGATGACATCTGTTTAGAAGAAAACCTGGCTGCAGGGTCCCTCCCAGGGCGTAATCACACTGTGCACCTGCATTTCATTCAGAATCGTGCACCCACAACACAACTTCCTGCTCACATGTGCTCTTGCCAGCTACATCTCCAGCCTGGGCTCCAATGGGCCCAGGGGACCTGGCCTCAGCCCCCTTGCTGGGATTGAGATCTGTGTTCCTCAGTGACTCCCCCGCCCCCTGCACTGTTCCCACCTCAGGTCCAAATCCACCTGCCATCGCTCACCTCAGGGCAGCGGAGGTTAGGCCCAGACCGAGGGGGCAACCCAGAGGGCTGGCAGTGATGGAAGTACCATTGCTTGTCCTCAGCAAAACAAGGACTCCAGCCTGCGTACAGACCCTGTGCACAGCCCTGCCACAGCAAAACCATGACCTGCTGCCAGCCTCTGCCGGCCCACCTTAGACTCCGCACCCCCAAACTTGTATGCCAGAGACACAGGAGTCGATGAGACCCGAACGCTGCGAGTGAGGAATCTCCAAAGGGCCTTTACATGGAAACTCACACTTAAAAAGCCATGCATGTAGAACTCATGTAGTTGTTTGTTTTTTGAGACAGTTCCGCTCTTGTTGCCGAGGCTGGAGTGCAATGGTGGATCTCAGCTCACTGCAACCTCCGCCTCCCAGGTTCAAGCAATTCTCCTGTCTCAGCCTCCTGAGCAGCTGGGATTATGGGCGTCCACCACTACACCCAGCTAAATTTTGGTATTTTTAGTAGAGACAGGGTTTCACCATGTTGGCCACACTGGTCTCAAACTTCTGACCTCAGGTGATCCACCAGCCTCAGCCTCCCAAAATGCTGGTGTGAGCCGGGCGCGGTGGCTCAAGCCTGTAATCCCAGCACTTTGGGAGGCCGAGGCGGGTGGATCACCAGGTCGAGAGATCGAGACCATCCTGGTCAACATAGTGAAACCCCGTCTCTACTAAAAATACAAAAATTAGCTGGGCATGGTGGCGCGTGCCTGTAATCCCAGCTACTCAGGAGGCTGAGGCAGGAGAATTGCCTGAGCCCAGGAGGCGGAGGTTGCGGTGAGCCGAGATCGTGCCATTGCACTCCAGCCTGGGTAACAAGAGCGAAACTCCGTCTCAAAAAAAAAAAAAAAAAAAAAAAAGTGCTGGTGTGAGCCACTGTGCCTGGCCTAAACACATGGGGTTCTTTCCAGAGCTGCTAACATGAATGAGGACCATTTATCAGAAATCTTCCTACTAACAGTCTAACTGGCTGCTCCCTGAGGGCAGGGGTCAGGGTAGAGTGTGGCCAGACTTCCCTTGTGGGTGGGTGCCTGAGGAGATGTGTGCCCAGGCCAGCGAGCAACGTGGGTGTGCCCTAAGGCAAGGATCAAGAGAGTGACCCCGTGAGCTCTCCACGGGACCATCTGAGTCCCCAGGAGCCTGACTACCTCCGGAGCAGCTGCCCTGGCCCTGGCCTCGTGCTCATCCTCCCTGGGAGTCACAGGGCTGGAAAAAGGGTTATGTGGTTTGCCCTGAACCAAGCACAGCGCACCTGAAACACGGACTTGCTGGATTATCACAATTCCCGAAGAGTATTTTTAGCCTGACCACAAAATATTTCAGCATAGCTTCTGAGGTGCCATTTATTAAGACAGCTGGGAGGACAAGGACCCCAGGTGCCACCTGACATGGGCAGAAGCCTAACTGTGGGCTGCAGCCAAGGGCACCAGGTCCCCGAGGACCTGAGGTGGCAGTACAGCCAATGGGTGCCCAGAACCCCTGTGGGCACCTGGGTCTGGACACAGCTCCCTTTAAGGAGTGAAATCTACATTAATTCTGCACTGTGGTCACGACTGTTTTTCAGTGACATTTCTCTTTTTGAGTCAACAGCATGGTCACCGAGGACCTGTGGTGCAGCCCCCAGCACTGTCCCTACAGACACAGTGCAGAGCCTCAATGTCCTCACCCTGGGTCTTATCTACACAGGGGTCCTTGGGGTTGGTCTTTCCACTCTGTCACTTTGTTCAGTCACGTGGAAAGAGGGATGTAACTGATTAAAATGCCTTCTGTGGTATCCAGAAAGGAAGTGTCTCCAAAGAGACTGTAATACAAGACTTTTCTGCAATTTAAAATGCATGCAAGAGGCCAGCTGTGGTTGTTCATGCCTGTAATCTCAGCACTTAAGGAGCCGTGGTGGAAGGACTGCCTGAGCTCTGGAGTTCAAGACCAGCCTAGGCAACATGGCAAGACCCCATCTCTACTAAAAATACAACACAGCCAGGCACGGTGGCAGGCGCCTGTGGTCCCAGCTACTTGGGAGGCTGAGGTGGGAGGATTGCTTGGGCCTGGGAGACAGAGGTTGCAGTGAGCTGAGATAGCACCACTGCACTCCAGCCTGGGTGACAAGTGCAAGATTCTGTCTCAAAAAAAAAAAAAAAAAAAAAATTTTAATGCATGCAAGCCCAAAAGAAATAATCTCCTATACCTAACTATGTTACTCACAATTTGAATTAAAAATAAAATAATCTCCTTTGTGTAGGATAGAAGTGCACTGTTCACCCAGGCCTAGGTAACACCCACCTGTGCCCACCACAAGCAGCTGCCCTCCTGCCATGGAGACCCACACTCCCACGAGTCTCAGACTGTGACCCCCAGGTCATAAAGGCCCCTCATCCTACAGACCAAAACTTCCCGTCCGGGCAGGCAGCATAGACCAGCCACTGAGGTGCATGGGGGCACCCAGCGGTGCCCCGGTCACAGCCCCAGGTTGGGAGGGACGCAGGACGGAGGTTGTCTACCTGGAGCAGGTCACTGAGGTCCAGAAGCATGTCTGCGGTAGGAGTCAAGGATGCAGCCGCGTGGCTGGCAAGCTTGGGTTACCCGCCCACCTTCAAACGTGCAGGACGGCAGGGCTGCACCCCAGGGAGCTGGAGTCGCCCCTCCAAATGTCAGCTCCGCCTCCGATCAGGAAGGAAAGGCGGGGTGCCGCGCTCAGGCCTCACCAGAACCTCCTAGCCCCACGCATGAGGGAGACTTCTGTGAACCCAATACGGGGACAAGGGAATGTAAGAAACAGAGAGCCAGACTGGGGGAACCAGAAACGTGGGGGCTTCAATCTGATCCTAGAGAGAACGTGCACCCCCACACACCCACCTGCCCAGTCAGGTGTCCACTGCATGGTGGGTCCGCTGCCCACACACAGCACAGAAGACAGTGACACTCATGCTCCCTGCAAGGGCACTTCCTGAGCACTTATCAGGCACCAGGCAGGCAGTCCTCCTGGGAGACAGAAACATAGACCTGGGGCCCCCTTGGTGAGCAGTGAGCCTACAGGGAGCACACCAGGGGCTGTGCTTGAGTGACGGGCGTAGGGACCCTGCGCGGGACCTGTCCTCGCTCAGATGAACAAACAGAACCCAGAATGTGTCCTAAGTGATTCACACCTCAGATGGATCCATAAATTATCAAACACCAGCCACTGCTTAGTACAACCTGCCAGACAGCTAAGGTGCACATCATTCACGGCCCCACTGTAGCTTCGAGAAGTCACTCTGGACACCCTCCTGGAGCTGGATCAGGAGCCCTCACAAGCAGTCGGGTGGCTAGGACGTTGGCTGGGACGTGAGTGGCTGGGACGTGAGTGGCTAGGACGTGAGCTTCGAGGCCTATGAACAAAGGCGCATCTAAAGGCAGGCAGTCCCTGAGGGCTGCAACTATGGGCACCGAAGCACAGCCAACAGCCAGCAACAGACTCAGGAGAGGCACTGTGACTGGAGGTGGGGGGCGGGACCAGTGACATCAAAGGAAACCCAAGGGCGGCAGTAAGAACTACCTGGGGAAATGCCCACGGCAGCCGACGTGCACAAACGGGAAAACGAGGCCAAAAGGCTACATCTATGGGTGACTCCAAGCATATACCTTCTGGAAAAGGCAACACTATGGAGAAGACACCAGGCCAGTGGCCGCCAAGGGCTGGGGGGAGGGAGGGTGCTGGGCGGAGTGGAGAGTTCCAGGACACTGCAAGCGCTCTGCACCATACCACACTGGGGTGTTTTGCGTGTTTGTTAAAACCCAGTAGGCAAGGCACCAAGAGTGAAAGTTAATGTGAATCGTAGACTTCCGTTACCAATAACTTGGCAAGACAGGCTCATCAACCCCAGCAAATGTACCAGCAAGATGTTAGCAACGTAGAGAAATTGGGGATTGAAGGACGAGTATGGAAACTGTAGTTTCTACATAATTTTTCTGTAAACTAATAAGACTGCTCTAAGAAATGACCTCTATTTGAGGCCGGGCATGGTGGCTCACGCCTGTAATCCCAACACTTTGGGAGGCTGAGGCGGGAGGATCACTTGTGATCAGCAATTTGAGACCAGCCTGGCCAACATGGTGAAACCCTGTCCCTAATAAAAATACAAAGATTACCCAGGCGTGGTGGCAGGCACCTGCAATCGCAGCTACTTGGGAGGCTAAGGTGGGAGAACAGCTTAAACCCAGGAGGCGGAGGTCACACTAAGCCATTATTGCACCACTGCACTCCAGCCTGGACAACAGAGCGAGACTCAGTCTCAAAAAAAATGAAATGAGCCGGGCGCGGTGGCTCAAGCCTGTAATCCCAGCACTTTGGGAGGCTGAGGAGGGTGGATCACGAGGTCAAGAGATCGAGACCATCCCGGTCAACATGGTGAAACCCCGTCTCTACTAAAAATACAAAAAATTAGCTGGGCATGGTGGCGCGTGCCTGTAATCCCAGCTACTCGGGAGGCTGAGGCAGGAGAATTGCCTGAACCCAGGAGGCAGAGGTTGCAGTGAGCCGAGATTGCGCCATTTCGCTCCAGCCTGGGTAACAAGAGTGAAACTCCGTCTCAAAAAAAAAAAAAAAAATGAAATGAATTCTATTTAAATAAGAAAAAAAGCAAAACAATTCAACAGAAGCTTCATAAAGACAAAAAGGCCAACAACCACATGAAAAAGTACTCAACTGCATTAATCATCAGAAATGCAAACAAAAACGTGACACCGCCACATGCCCGTGACGTCACTGAGTGCCGGCAAGGATGTGGGACAAGCACAGCTCACCCACGCTGCTGATGGAAGCATGAAGTGGTACAACCGCCTTGGGAAAAGGCCTGGAAGTTTCTTATAAAACTAAACACGTGCCTCTGACCCACCTACTCCACTCCTAGGTATTTACACGAGAAATAAAAACGGGCTGGACGCGGTGGCTCACGCCTGTAATCCCAGCACTTCGGGAGGCCAAGGCTGGTGAATCACGAGGTCAGGATATCAAGACCATCCTGGCTAACACAGTGAAACCCTGTCTCTACTAAAAATACAAAAAATTAGCCAGGTGTGGTGGCATGCACCTTTAGTCCCAGCTACTCAGGAGGCTGAAGCAGGAGAATCACTTGAACCTGGGAGGGAGAGGTTGCAGTGAGCCAAGATCGCACCACTGATCTCCAGCCTGGTCGACAGAGAGAGACTGTCTCAAAAACAAAAGAGAAATAAAAACAGATATCAGCCAGGTGCAGTGGCTCACACCTATAATCCCAGCACTTTAGGAGGCTAAGGCCAGCAGATCACCTGAGCCCAGAGTTCAAGACCAGCCTAGGCAACACAGTGTGACCCTGTCTCTACAAAAAATCCAAAAATTAGCCAGGTATGGTGACAAACACTTATCGTCCCAGCTACTCAGAGGCTGAGGTAGGAGGATTGCTTGTGCCAGGAGGTTGAGGTTGCAGTGAGCTGTGACTGTGCCACTGCACTTAGCCTAGGCCACAGAGTGAGACTGTCTCTAAAAAGAAAAAGAAAAAAGAAATATGTCCACAAAAAGAATTGTAGAAGAACGTTCATAGTATCTTCATTCAGAACAGCCAAAAATAGGGAGCAACCCAGGCATCCATTAATACAAGAGTACTCTGGCTTATATTCATACAGCAATAGCAGTCAGCAAACTAAACAACATGGATGCCTCTGAAAATCATGTCTGCCGGACACAGGGGTTCACACCTGCAATCTCAGCACCTTGGGAGGCCAAAGCGGGCAGTCACTTGTGGCCAAGAGTTGGAGACCAGCCTGGCCTACATAGCAAAACCCTGTCTCTACTAAAAATACAAAAGATTAGCCGGATGTGGTGGCATGCACCTGTAGTCCCAGCTACTTGGAAGGCTGAGGCATAAGAATCACTTGAACCCAGGAGAGAGGCTGCAGTAAGCTGAGATTGAACCACTGTACTCCAGCCTGGGCAACAGAGCAAGATTCTGTCTCACACACACACACACACACACACGCACACACGGCGTGTCAAGTGACAGTTTACAGAGCATTCCAGAACAGGCATAACTGGTCTGTACAGGAAGGAAACAGCGCAGTTGCCTCTCGAGGGGCTGGACTGCTGGAAGGGGCACAAAGCCTGTCCACTGAGCCGGCTCTGGCCTGACATGACCGGACGCAGAGGTGTGGCCGATTCTCAGAACTCCCCAGATGGAGCAGTTGGGGCCTGTGCATCTCACCTTAAGCCAACTTCACCTTCAAGGGAGAAAAAGAAACGGGAACGATCCTCTGTTCTACTCACTGGAAGGGCTGCCTGCGGAAGGGCTGTGGGCAGTACAGAACCAGGGACTATCCTCCCTTCTACTCAGCGGAAGGGCTACCTGCGGAAGGGCTGTGGGCAGTACACACACATCTGCAGCTTGCCTTGAAATGTGCCGAAAAACAGGGCGGTGAGGGCAGCATGGCTTTGGGAGTGGACCGCAAGTGTGAGCGAGAGACTTCATGATTCACTTCAACTTTTCGGGTGTTTAAAAAAAATTTTTTTTTTGAGACAAAGTCTTGCCCTGTTGCCCAGGATGGAGTGCAGTGGCGCAATCTTGGATCACTGCAACCCCCACCTACTGGGTTCAAGCGAGTCTCCAGCCTCAGGCTCCCGAGTAGCTGGGACTGCAGGCGTACACCATCAGGCCTGGTTAGTTTTTTTGTATTTTTAATAGAGATGGAGTTTCCCCATGTTGGCCAGGCTGGTCTCAAACTCCTTACCTCAGGTGATCTGCCCACCTCAGCCTCCCAAAGTGCTGGGATTACAGACGTGAGCCTCCGAGCTCAGCAGAACATTTTCTTAATAAAACAAATGGGAGCAGGTGTGTACATTTTTAAAAGGAGCTTGGAATTAAAACATTTAAACAAGTTAAAATGACTGTTCTCCTTGAAACAAAAATCACCCTCCACTGATCCTCGTTCACCTGGCTCTATTAGGAGCTTTCAGGAAAGTTTCCAGAGAACATCACATTCCCTCTGGCTAATCCTAAGAGGGCCCATTAATGCCTTTGGGGCCCACCCTACAGGTCCCCCAACTAATGAGCACCAGGGGCTCTGGAGGCTCTCCTGGGTCCACACAGTTCCTGTGTCCTCCCAGCAGCCCCTCCCTTCTGCTGAGCAGCTGTTTCCGACCATCTGGGAATGACAGAAGAGGACTGTCTGAGGGCCCCAGCATGTGAGAGCCTTGATTCCACCAGCTGGGGCCTCTTTTTGCCTCCCTCCTGGCCCCTGCCACGCTTTGCCAGGTGGCCTTCTGGTCAGCGCACCTGAGTGCCAGCTGGAGGAGAGACACGTGAGCACAAAGGAGGGTGGGTGACACACGCCTTCAAAGGGCACCAGACGTTCTCCAGCGTGGCACAGGCACGCGAGGCTCCCATCAGTGGCCAACACTGCCCAGAAACGGTCCAGTCGCAACGGCGCAGCCCTGCAACCCGCTGCGGAGCCACTGCGCAGCCCAGGCCCCAGGACCAAACCAGGCTTCCCCACCACAGCTGTGGCCAACACAGCGAGGGGGCACAGGGAAACTGAGGCCGCCCACACCACCTGCCTGGTTGCACAATGCTTGCAGGGAGGAAAAAGTACAGAGGGATCTTCACTCAAACAGACACATTTTCCTTAAATCTCTAAAAGTTTAGAGATTTAAATAAGACAGAGCTAAAACATAAAAGAACAAGATACTTCTCTCAGGAGTCTTACATAGAAATGTTTTTACTAGATATCCAAAAAGAGAATCCAGAGAAACTGCCCTTGTATATAAGCCCCATAGAAAGGGCTGTGTCTGGTCGGGCGCGGTGGCTCAAGCCTGTAATCCCAGCACTTTGGGAGGCCGAGGCGTGTGGATCACGAGGTCAAGAGATCGAGACCATCCTGGTCAACATGGTGAAACCCCGTCTCTACTAAAAATACAAAAAAATTAGCTGGGCATGGTGGCACGTGCCTGTAATCCCAGCTACTCAGGAGGCTGAGGCAGAAGAATTGCCTGAACCCAGGAGGCGGAGGTTGCGGTGAGCCGAGATCGCGCCATTGCACTCCAGCCTGGGTAACAAGAGCGAAACTCTGTCACCAAAAAAAAAAAAAAAAGAAAAGGCTGTGTCTACAAGTCAGCAGTGGAGATGCCAGCAGGGGCCCCCCGAGTGGACATCACCATTCCCGGCCCCATGGGACTGGAGAGAGGACCGCAGTGCTAGGACAAGGAGCGAAACCTGAACCTTCCAGAGTTGTCCAGCCGTGCACTGGTTCTCGACTCTCGGCACCCACCCAAGCGACACCCGCCTTCTGCAAACCCCCACTGCTCTGGGTGCTCCCCACCAGCAGCCAACACCACTGGACTTAGGAACCCACGGCCCAGCCAAAGCTCCATGGAGAGCAGCAGCCCCAGCCCCGCCCCGCCCTGCCCTGAACGCAGGGCCCAGCCAAAGCTCCCCGGAGAGCAGAAGCAGCTGCAGCAGCCCCAGCCCCAGCCCCAGCCCCAGCCCCAGCCCCAGCCCCAGCCCCAGCCCCAGCCCCAGCCCCAGCCCCAGCCCCAGCCCGAACGCAGGGCCCTGCCAAAACTCCCTGGAGAGCAGCAGCCGCAGCAGCCCCAGTCCCAGCCCCGCCCCGAACGCAGGGCGCAGCCAAAGCTCTGCGGATGGCAGCAGCCCCAGCCCCAACCACGCCCCGCCCCGCCCCACCCCACCCCAAACCCACAGCCCAGCCAACGCTCCACTGAGAGCAGCTGCCCCAGCCCCAGCCCCAGCCCCGCACCGCCCCGCACCGCCTAGGACAAGGCCCAGGCAGCACTCAGCACTAAGTACCCGACCAAGCACCCACATGGGAGCCTGGCAGGCAGGCGTGCCTGGACCAGGCTCTGAGGTACCCTGGCTTGGGAGTGGGGCCGCTCACCCCAGCACTCAGCACTCAGTACCCGACCAAGCACCCACATGGGAGCCTGGCAGGCAGGTGTGCCTGGACCGGGATCTGAGGTACCCTGGCTTGGGAGTGGGGCCGCTCACCCCAGAGCTCAGATGCCCTCAGCACCCCGAGAGCAGGCCCCATCAGGACCCAGGCCCAGGCCATGAGCAGCCCTGCACCCCCTAAACTTCCCAGGGACCACCCTGCTCCTCCGCCTGGAAGCATGGCAGAGAGTAGGTATGCTGGAAGTCCCTGAGTGACTGATTCAGGGTGGAAGGCCTGCTGGCTTTTATTCTTATAATAAAGCAGTGGCTCATGCCTGTAATCCCAGCACTTTGGGAGGCCAAGGCAGGCAGATCACCAGCTAAAGAGATCAAGACCATCCTGGCCAACATGGTGAAACCTTGTCTCTACTAAAAACACAAAAATTAGCTGGGTGTGGTGGCGGGCACCTGTGGTCCCAGCTACTCGGGAAGCTGAAGCCCCTCTCCAGACCCCTCGGGTCTCCAGGTAAGAGCACGTGTGTCACTGCTGGGCCTCGCCCACCCCCTGCACAGTGACCAAATCCCTGAGCCACTGCTGGCTGCCACCCCCACAGTGGGCTCCTGTGTGCAGGACACCTCAAATAATCTAACACCTCACTGCTGTGTTCATGCATGGCCTCTGTAAAGTTCAAGAATACCCAGGTGCCTTCTCAAAGCTCCCTGCTCTGAAGACTGAGCCTCCCACACAGCTGGGAGCCTGGCTCTGTCCCACCCACACCAAGATGGTCCCAAGGATGATGCTGCAGCTGTCCAGGCAGCCACCTTATCTTCCCAGCCCCGGGCTTTTGGGCACACGCATTCGACCAGGCATATGGATGGTCCCAGGAGGAGCTCAGGGGCACGGGGGTAAGGTGCAGTGTCTCCGCCCAGGGCTCCTTCCAGTTCTCGCCAATTCTAATGAGCTGTCATAGTCTAGGAGTGCCAGGCCAGAATGCCTAAGGACAGGAGTTCAAGACCAGCCTAGACATCATAGTGAGACCCCATCTCCATTAAAAAATACATATATATGGCTGGGAGCGGTGCCTCATGCCTGTAATCCCAGCACTTTGGGAGGCCGAGGTGGGCAGATCACAAGATCAAGAGTTCGAGACCAGCCTGGCCAATATGGTGAAACCCCATCTCTACTAAAAATACAAAAATTAGCCAGGGATGGTGGCGCATGTCTGTAGTCCCAGCTACTCAAGAGGCTGAGGCAGGAGAATCACTTGAACCCAGGAGGCAGAGGCTACAGTGAACCGAGATTGTACCACTGCACTCCAGCCTGGCAACAGAGCAAGACTCCTCAAAAAAGAAAAAAAAAAACAGCTGATCCTTGAACAACAATATGGGTTGAGGCACCAGTCAGAAATCTGCATATAACTTTTAACTCCACCAAAATTTAACTACTATAGCTTACTAGTGACCGGAAGCCTACCAATACAGAGAAATTTATAGCCTTGAGTGCTTATATTAGAAAGAACAGGCCAGATACAATAGCTGACACCTGTAATCCCAACACTTTGGGAATCCTAGGTAAAGGTAACTGGAACCCAGAAGTTTGAGAGTAACCTGGGCAATATAGTGAGACCCCATCTCTAGTGCGCCAATGGTCCCGGCTACTCAGGATGCTAAGGCCAGAGGATCGCCTAAGCCCAGGAGCTGGAGGTTGCAATGAGCCGTGGTGGTGCCATGGCAATACAGCCTGGGAGAACAGAGGAAGACCCTGTTCTAAAAAAATTTTTTTTAATTAGGCCGGGCACGATGGCTCAGGCCTGTAACCTCAGCACTTTAGAGGCCGAGGTGGGCGGATCATCAGGTCAAGAGCTCAAGACCATCCTGGGCCAACATGGTGAAACCCTATCTCTACTAAAAATACAAAAATTAGCCAGGCGTGGTGTTGACACCATTAATTCCAGCTACTCAGGAGTCTGAGGCAGGAGAATCGCTTGAACCTGGGAGGCGGAGGCTGCAGTGAGTTCGGGTCACTGCACTCCAGCCTGACAAGAGAGTTAAGACTCTGTCTCAAAAAAAAAAAAACTGCTTTAAACAGTGTTATTTCCATTAAGTAACAGATTTAGGGGAAATGTACATGATATAATCAATACCAACAAATATATTAAAAGCATGTGTTTGATAAAATTCAGTACTTTTCATGACAAAAACTCTTGGAAAATTAGAAAACCAGGTAACATCCTTAAGCTGATAAAGAGCCCTGTACACATAAGTCTACCGCAGACACATACAGGGAAGAGCAGAAAACACCCCTCCCGGGACAAGAGAAAGCCAGGCATGTCCCCTCCCCAGGCCCATGCTGAGTCCTCAGCATACAAAAGGCAGGACAGATATTGAGAGGTATGTGGGTTAACAAGGAAGAACCAAAGCTGGGTGGGGGGCTCACACCTAGAATCCCAGCACTTTGGGAGACCGAGGTGGGCAGATCACTTCAGCTCAGGAGTTTGAGACCAGCTTGGACATTATAGTGAAACCCTAGCTCTACAAAAAATACAAAAATTGGCCGGGCACAGTGGCTCACGCCTATAATCCCAGCACTTTGGGAGGCTGAGGCAGGCGGATCTCCTGAGGTCGGGAGTTCAAGACCAGCCTGACCAACATGGAAAAACCCCGCCTGTACTAAAAAATACAAAATTAACCAGGTGTGGTGGTGCATGCCTGTAATCCCAGCTACGCAGGAGGCTGAGGCAGGAGAATCACTTGAACCCGGATGACGGAGGTTATGGTGAGCCGAGATTGTGCCATTGCACTCCAGCCTGGGCAACAAAAGCAAAATTCAGTCTCAAAGAAAAAACAAAAACAAATAAACCAGTGTGGTGGTGCATGCCTGTAATCCCAGCTACATGGGAGGCTGAGATAGGAAAATCGCTTGAGCCTGGGAGGCAGAAGTTGCAGTGAGCCAAGGTTGGGCCACTGCACTCCAGCCTGGGCAATCAAATGAGACCCTGCCTCACGGAAACAAAGAAAAGAAAGGAAGAACTGAAACAGGCATTATAAGCAGCAGCCACAGCTTCGTACATTAAAAGACAGACTCCAAAGCTCAAATAGTAAGACCGACAACTGAATTCAGTAGGAATGAATATATTAATAATGTCAACATACGAAACTCGGCTACACCTCTGCTATGCCAGGAGCAAGACACCACTGATGGGCCCCCTAGGGGTCCGTGCTGGGCATGCCCCTGTTTCCAGGTCAGCCTTTTGGAGGCTTGAAATGGCCACTTCTTTTTTTAGACGGGGCTCACTCTGTTGTGCAGCCTCGACCTCCTAGGCTCAAGCAATCTTCCCACCTCAGCCTCCCCGGTAGCTGGCACCACAGGTGTACACCACCAGCCATGCTTTTTTTTTTTTTTGTAGAGACAGGGTTTCACCATGTTGCTCAAGCTGGTCTCCAACTCCTGGACTCAAGTGATCCTCCTGTCTAGGCCTCCCAAAGTGACAGGATTACAAGCATAAGCCATTGCACCTGACCTGAAATTGCAACTTCTTCATGCCTAATGATGTGGGCACCTTCTGATTCCCTCATCAGCCATGCTCCTGATACCTTCTTCTGACCACCTCAACCGTTATCAAGGCCCTGTCCTTGAGGAGGCAGCAGAGGGGGAGGAACAGGAATACAGGGGTTTGTGGCAGAACGAGGTGCTCGCCAGAACAAAGGGGCAGAGAAAGGAGCCTGGCTTGTCAGAAGTGTGGGCTCTGGAAGCCCATCCCAGACCCCAGAATGAGCCGAATGCACATGGCCCCTGCTGACCCGATGCACGTTTCTGCAGCCTGAGAGAGGAGCAGGTCCGAGTGGAGTGTGACGGCTGGCGGCAGAGGCCTTGCTCCCATGCATGGCTAGGTGTGGCATGGAGGTTGAGGCTGGAGGGCCATGGGAGCTAGGCATGTTCTCCGCAGACCTGCTCTGTGGAAACGGGTGATGGCACCATCCACAATGCTGGCCCCAGGGCTCAGGCGCCCTCTGGGGCTCACTGGCCTGTCATCATCCCAAGACATCCTCTCCCATGCAGGCCTAGGGAAGCCTGGCTGGACAGGAACAAATGTCAAAGACTCACAAACCAGCCGTGGGCAAAAGCTGCAGTAACAAATAGAGACACACAGCGGAAAAAGCACACTGGCCAGAAACCACCTGCTCAGCAATGGCATGGGTGCCCATTCCAGCCCCAAGTCTCTGCCTGGCATGTCCAGGTCCTGCATCTCAGCTCTGCTGCCCAGGCAGCCTCCCTGGGCTGGGAGCCAGGGGCAGACTTGGGCCTGGGGTCAGCTGGGCCTCGCCAGACTCGGTGGGACTCAGCAGTCTACTCCTCCTCCAGGAATCTGGGACTGGCCGCAACAGCCGCCAAGGTGTGGAACCAGGAGGGGCGGTGTGTGTGCAGAGCCTCTGGCACTTTTGGGGGATGGTGGATACACCTGAGGAGGAGACCACAGTGAAGGGTGGGCAGGAGGAATGAGCTTGGATGTTCTTAAATCAAGCCCTTGTTCCTTCCGAGCGAGGACCTTCTGTGTCCAGTCCTGGGCGCAGGGCACTAGTCCCACCCATGGGCTGGACGATGTGACAGGAGGATCCTGGGGGTGCCTCTCCTGGGGTGGGGAGCCACACATCCCACAGCGTGAGCTCACTGCACAGGACCCTCTGTGTCCTGTTGGTGGCGGAGCTGGGGTGGGGTGGCGGGTGCTGTGGTGCCCTGGCTAACCGGGAGGCATCCAGAAGTTGAGTGGGAGTGGGCTCTGCTCCTCAGCCTGCAGGGGCTGCCTGGGTGCTGTGCATCACCCCTAAAGGCACATGTGCACTGTAAACACTTTAACGCAGAAATGACAAATTCCAAATGTTAAAAGGACATTTTAAGGATTGAGTGCAGTGGCTCACGCCTACAATCCCAGCACTTTGGGAGGCTAGGGCAGGTGGATCAGTTGAGGCCAGGAGTTTGAGACCAGCTTGGCTAACACGGTGAAACCCATCTCTACTAAAAATACAAAAAAATTAGCTAGGCATGGTGGCGCATACCTGTGATCCCAGCTACTCGAGAGGCTAAGGCATAAGAATTACTTGAACCTAGGAGGCAGAGGTTGCAGTGAACCGAGATTCTGCCATTGAATTCCAGCCTGTCTGAAAAAAAGGGGGACATTTTAATGAAACCTCCTGATACTGAGGGTTGCCTGGCCAGAGGCACAGCCACTGTCTTCCAGAGCTGATTACCCAGCTCACCGTCTCCCGGAGCCCTCCCCATAACCCACTCAAAAGAGAAGCCAGCCACCAGGATCACCTGGTACCCAGGACAGTTCTCGAGGGGGACCAACTGGAAAAACACAGACAGGAAAGAAAAGAGTTCAAGATAAGAAACTGCTACACTCAGGAAGACGGGAGATTACAAGAAAGATTCAGAAAACACAGAGAGCTCTTAGAAATTAAAAATATGAGAAATAAAACAGCTCTGCTGGAAAGTCAAGTTCAGGCACTGTCCCAAAGCAAAAAGACGACAGTGTGCAAAAGAAGGAAGAGATAACCACGTCAGTGTGGCAGGTGGAGTAACCAGAAGAAGGGAGAGAAATCCAACAACCAATCAACAGAAGCTCAGGACAGGAGGCGGTCAGATGCCAAAGGCCTGCTGGCCTCTCACTGCCATGAGATTTCTGAACGTGGAGATCAGAGACAAGGTGCTAAAGCGCAGCAGCCGCACAGCAGGGGCCGGGAGCCAGAGGGCCACGGAACTGCCCAGACAGAATGCTAGGGGCAAGGCGACACAGCAGGGGCAAAACCTGGGAGGCAGACGTGTGGCCCGGCACGCTGCCCCCACCAGACACAGGGCGGGGACTGAGAGGGGGACCGCCTTCGGAGGGTTGCAGCTCAGAACCCATCCCTCTCTGAGGAGCAGCTGCAGAAGGCACCTCACAAGACGAGGAGGGCGTGGTCCAGGAAGCAGAGTTCCATGCAGTGGAGATGAAGGGAGCCCCCAGGGAGCAGGGAAAAGGTGCAGGTGCACGGCAGGTGCGGACAGCACAGAGCAGAGGCTGGAAGGCTCTGGGCTCCCCGGTCCAGGTATGGACAGCACAGAGCAGAGGAGGCTGGAAGGCTCTGGGCTCCCCGGTCCAGGTGTGGACAGCACAGAGCGGAGGAGGCTGGAAGGCTCTGGGCTCCCTGGTCCAGGTGTGGACAGCACAGAGCGGAGGAGGCTGGAAGGCTCTGGGCTCCCCGGTCAAGAGGCTGAAGGCAGCTTCTGACCCATGTGTGTGTCTGCAGAGGGCAGCAGTGGACGCAGGGCCAGATGCACACGCCGGACACTGGATCCTCTGCATGAGGCCAGGCTGCACAACACTGCTCAGCCTAGCCCCTGCCAGCCTCTCCTCTAGGAGCCAGCAGCCTGGCCTCAGAAACAGCCAGCCTAGCACCATGAGATCCTGTTCTCACCCACCGCCCACAGCCGCAGGCACTCAGAGCCCACCTGGCTGTAGCCCACTCAGTAGCAGGACCCCACCTGCTCAGACCAGGGGGCGGCCCAAACCACAGGGGATGTGGAGACAGCACCCAAGGCACGGCAGGTCCACGGGTGGGAAGAGTGCAGGGCATGACTCCCGGGGACCCACAGAACCCTGGCTCTGCATACCCAAGGGCTGTGTGAGGAAGGCAGGTGCCCAGCTCCCCAGTTCTTTAATCCAGTAAAAGGAGACTCCAAATTCAGAAAGCCCTGCATCAACTGAGAAGTTCCTCCCACAAGGCGTTTTTCAGTAAAAGACAAACATCAAGTTACTGCAACTACCAAGTCCCAGTATTTGACGGGAGCCAACTAAGCAACAAGACGGGGCCCTCTGAGAGGCTCCCAAACCAAAGGATACGTGGCGTGCCCTCCGTGCGGCAGACCAGGTAGAGGCAGGCAGCGATCACGTGGGCCATCTTCCGGCCGCGGGTCAGGTGCCGGCTCACGGCCATCTTGAAGAAGTTGAAGGCGGTGTCCAGGCAGTGCTGGTTCAGCTGCAGCTGGTTCCCCAGGTGGTGGATGTGGCGCCGCCCTAGGACAGCACGAGACAGCTCTTAGTAAAGGTTCCTGCAGAACGTGGCACGGACCGGACCACAAGGCCGCAGTCGCAACTTAAGAATACAGATTTGTGCTTTTCCGCATAAGTGTCTGCACTCACTTTTGTATGTGGGTTCCACTTTTTATTTATGGACAGTAAAATGTTAATTTCCTGTGACCTCCACGCGCCATGAGACGCGGTTCCCTAGATTCCAGGTGGTGTGTGCAGTGTGGCTGAATGTGCCTCTCTCCAGGGACCTGAGGTGCAGCGTTGTCTGCCAAGGGCTCAGTTTGAGCTGGCTGGCCAGTACGACGCCCCTGACTGTCCTGGGCTGCAGTGGGAATGCCCCTTTTCCTATAGCCACATGTCCCAGTGCCACCTCTCCTTCCCCAACTGCAGGGAGGCCGGGTCAGCCAACCCCTCCCTTTGTCAGCAGAGCCCACTCTGCTCAGCCCAGCCCCCGCCAGCCTCTCCTCTAAGAGCCAGCGGCCTGGCCTGAGAAAGGGCCAGCCTAGAACCATCCCCTGCACCTGCCCAAACGGAGGGCCGTGGCAAGAGCACGCCCAGCAGACCAGAGGACACTGGACCCTCCTAGGGGCTGAGGTGCTGGAGCTGGCTGGGACAGCAGCATCCGAGCGCACACACCTCCTTGGAGCAAGACCTTCCCAAAGCTGTGGGTCACACACGATGGCATCAGGAGGGGAGCGGTCGGTGGAGGTGCCCCGCAGGCAGGAGAAACCTCAGGAAACAAAACCCAATGCAGAGCACAGGCTGCATGGGAAGCGCCTGGATCAACCTCACAGCTCCACTCTGTCTGCAGTGTCATGGGCAGGCAGAATCCATGGGCAGGCAGAAAGAAGCCCAGTGGGGTACCCAGAGGACACATATGGTGGGTCAAGGCTCGATTCAGAGGAAAGCTGCCATCATGAAGATTCCAGTTCCTACTGCATCCTCCAGCACCCAAATCCACAGTCCTGCAAAGACTACCCAAGGCGGCCGCCACCCCCATACAAAGTCAAAAACTGACCTCCCAGATTTATTTAATAAGGGCTCATGGGCTGGAGGAGGTGAGGGCTGATGCTCTGCTCATGCCACATTTCACTGACGATGACAAGCAGCAGAGGTGGGCAGCTGCTGAGCCTGTACCCCAAGGAAGCTGGTGGCCAGGGTATACAGTCTGGTGGGTCTGGGTCAAGCCTCACACTCTGCCAGGCCCCTGGCAGTCAGCAGCACCACACGGAGCCCAGCCCTGCTGTGGCCCTGCCACTTTGAGCACCCACGGCGGCCTGGATGGAGTTCATGGAGCTCTGAGGCCTGCAGTCCAGTTAAACTGACATGGAAGGCTGGTCACTGTTTCCAGAGCTGAGGCCTGGGCAGAGCCAGGACCCTGACAGAAAAGACAAAAAGGCCGCAGTTCTAGCTGCCGCCTGTGCATGTGCAGTGCCGGCCAGACGGACCAGCACAGACAATCCCCAGGGCCCAGCAAGGCCCAGAAAGAAACAGAGTCAGCTGTTTCTGACTCTGTTGGGTGACCCACTGAAGCTACAGCTCCTTACCTACCAGCTCTCTGGGGTATGTTTGGAAAATTCCGTAACAAAACGTGAGAGAGAGGTCCTCTCTAGAGGCCACACACTTGAGGCTGGTACTGGATTGGATCCCAAGCCCCAACCCCACAGGCAGCAGCTCATGCTCCCATGCAAGGGTGCTACGATCTGAATGTCTGACTCCTCCTAAAATTCCTATGTTGAAATCCTAACCCCTATGGGGATGGTATTAAGAGGCAGGGCCTTTAAGGGTGATTAGGTCAGGAGGCAGAGCTCTAATGATGAGCTCAGTGCCTTTAAAAACGGAACCCCAGAGAACTAGCTCAGCCCTTCAGCCAGGTGAGGCCACAGTGAGAAGGGCTGTGAGCTGGGAGGCAGCTCTCACTAGAGAGCTGGGGAGGAGGCAGCTGTCTTCTCCATCTCCATTTCCATTTCAGACTTCCGGTTCCAAAGCGTGAGAAACACATTCCTGCTGTTCCTGCTGTTTTGTCTGCTGGTCTGTGGTATCCTGTTACAGCAGCTCAAAAGGAGCTGGGGGCTTATGATGACTGCAGTCAACTATTACCATCTTCTTTCAATACAATGCACATACGGTAAAAGTTACCCTCTGAAAGCACACATGGTGTTAGCACAGTCACAGAGCCGTGTGGCAATCACCACAACCCTGCACATTTCTCATCAGCCAAAAAGAAACTCCATCCCATCACACTTTCTCCCTGCCCCAACCCCAGTAAATTTTTTTTTTTTTTTTTTTTTTTGAGACGGAGTTTCGTTCTTGTTACCCAGGCTGGAGTGCAATGGCGCGATCTCGGCTCACCGCAACCTCCGCCTCCTGGGCTCAGGCAATTCTCCTGCCTCAGCCTCCTGAGTAGCTGGGATTACAGGCATGTGCCACCATGCCCAGCTAATTTTTTTTTGTATTTTTAGAAGAGACGGGGTTTCACCATATTGACCAGGATGGTCTCGATCTCTCCACCTCGTGATCCACCCGCCTCGGCCTCCCAAAGTGCTGGGATTACAGGCTTGAGCCACTGCGCCCGGCCTAACCCCAGTAAATTTTTAACTCATGAGCTGGGCAAGCATCATTAGCAAACTGAATAAATAACGACTTAGGCACGTGTACAGTTTGCAAATGCACAAAGATGTTATTAATAAACACAAATAACATAAAAACCAACTACTAGTTAGCTAGCCATAGCCTTCATTTGTTGGAAATCTAAGGAGACTCACAGGCTATGGCTAGCTAACTAGTAGTTTACTTCTAAAAGTAAACTCAGGCCAGACAGCGTGCCGAAGAAGGTGGATCACTTGGGCCCAGAAGTTCAAGACCAGCCTGGGCAACACAGTAAGACCCAATTGCTAACATAAACAAATAAGCAGCTGCATGTGGTAGTGCAAGCCTGCAGTCCCAGCCAAGGTAGGAGGACTGCTTGAGCTTGGAAGGTTGAGGCTGTAGTGAGTCATAATTTCGCACTGCAGTCCAGCCTGGGCAGCAACTGAGTGAGATCCTGTCTTCAAACAAACAAACAAAATAAGGAAAAGATCTGAGGCATATCACCACCTAAATAGAAAGTATAAGGCAATAAAGCTTTCAGAGGAAAACACAAGAGAGTATCTTCAGACCTTGGAGTAGACAAGAATTTCTTAAACTAGTCACAAACAGCCCTAACCATATAAAAACTGATATACTAGGACTTCATTAAAATTAAGAAATTTCTAGCCAGGTGCAGTGGCTCACATCTGTCATCCCAGCACTTTGGGAGGCCAAGGTGGGAGGATTGCTGGAGCTCAGCAGTTGAAGACCAACCTGGCCAACATGGTAAGACCCCCCATCTCTATTTAAAAAAAAAAAAAATTAAATATTAGTTAATGTGGTGGCATGTAAATGTGATCCCAGCTACTCAGGAGGCTGAGGTGGGAGGATGGCTTTGGTCTGGGAAGCTGAGGCTGCACTGAGCCATGACTGCACCACTACACTCCAGCCTGGGCGACTGAGTGAAACCCAGTTGTTAACAGAAAAAAACAACGAACAAACAAAAAAAAACAAAAAAAAAGAACAAAAGAAATAAAAAAGAAATCCAGTCATAGAAAAAAAAAATTCTGTTCATCAAAAGACAATATGAAGAGAGTGAAAAAACAAGCTGTAGACATGGGAGGCGGTTTCGAAACATGTATAACCAACAAAGAACTCAAATCCACAACAAAGAACTCAAATCCGCAACATGTAAACATGTATATCCAACAAAGAACTCAAATCCACAACAAAGAACTCAAATCCACAACATATAAACATGTATATCCAACAAAGAACTCAAATCTACAACATGTAAACATGTATATCCAACAAAGAACTCAAATCCACAACATATAAACATGTATCTCCAACAAAGAACTCAAATCTACAACATGTAAACATGTATATCCAACAAAGAACTCAAATCCACAACAAAGAACTCAAATCCACAACATATAAACATGTATATCCAACAAAGAACTCAAATCTACAACATGTAAACATGTATGTCCAACAAAGGACTCAAATCCATAACACATATAAACAAATATGTCCAACCAAGGACTCAAATCCATAACATATAAACATATACATCCAACAAAGCACTCAAATCCACAACATACAAACATGTCTATCCAACAAAGGACTCAAATCCACAACATACAAACACGTATATCCAACAAAGGACTCAAATCTGTAACACATAAGAACTTCTACAAATCTGTAAGAAAAAGACAACTCAATTTTTAAAAACCAAACACGGACAAAAGACGCCAATAGGCACTTCACACAGAAAGGATGTCCAAATGACCAAGAAGCATGAGCAAAGCTTGTGGTCATATGACTCACCAGGGAAAGCAAATTAAAGCCACAGTGAGAGTGCTACGCATCTACCAGAAAGACTAAAATCGGAAAAATCCATTTCGCTGTGAACCTAAAATGCTCTAAAAATACATCTTTTTTTAAAAAAAAAAAAAATCATTTAGCTGGGTGTGGTGGCTCACGCCTGTAATCTCAGCACTTTGGGAGGCCGAGGCAGGTGGATCACGAGGTCAAGAGATCGAGACCATTCTGGCCAACACGGTAAAACCCCGTCTCTACTAAAAGTACAAAAAAATAAAAATTAGCTGGGCATGGTGGTGCGTGCCTGTAAACCCAGCTACTCAGGAGGCTGAGGCAGGAGAATTGCCTGAACCCAGGAGGCGGAGGCTGCGGTGAGCCGAGATTGCGCCATTGCACTCCAGCCTGGGTAACAAGAGCGAAACTCCTTCTCAAAAAAAAAAAAAAAAAATCATTTGTGTGATTCCCACTGTGTGAAGCAGAAAACCAAGCAAAGGCAGTGGGCAGCAGGTGGTTTCTGAGCTGCTGCAGGCCTCACTCCCGCAGATTTGTCAGGTGGTTGGAAGTGTGCACATTTCATGCACTTTACTACACAAGCTATACCAGGAAAAACAGACCAAAAGAACAGAAAAAGAATTTCCCTGAGAAATGCGTCCCAAACCAAAGGCTCATCAGGTCAATGAAGAGAGAGCCCCACCAAGCGACGTTTCAGAACTGTGGCTCAGTGACAGACGAGGAGGACCAAAGCCAGCGGGGAGGACGAGGGATGCGCGGCGCTGTGCCCCCTTCCTGCAGAAAGGCATTCATGTGCCCGCCGCACAGGCACTTCTACAAAACTGGCCTTCAACCGGGCCAGGAAGCACTGCTCGAAGCATTTCAGAAGACTGATGTCATAGGTGCGCTCCACTGCGGGAGAGTCAGGCCGGAAGGCAGGAGGAAAGGGCCGAAATCACACACACGGTGCTCGCCACTGCGGGAGAGTCAGGCCGGAAGTCAGAAATAAAGGAGCTGACACTCCTCTACTGAGAAGTCCATGGTGAAAGGGGCCAGGAAAAAAGCACAACAGAAGCGTAAGGTTCCACTCTGATGTGAGGGATCATCACAAACCCAACTACCCCTGCCAGCCTCGGTGTGTCGGTACTGGCCATCTGTTGGCAGCAGCAGCCAGGAGCAGAGACAGGTGCTCCAGAGCCCACCTCCTGGCGATGGCCCAGGAGAGAAGCCCATGGCCAGGTGCTGTCCACACAGAGATGTTCTACCTGTCCAGACTGCCTCCCAACATGCAGACCAAGACTGTGGGACATGGCTGCACCGATCACAAGGATCCCTCATGTGCTCCTAACATTCCTGAGAGTGTCCTTGATGAAACAGTGAAGGTGAAGAGCTCCTAGCAAAAAGTATCCCTGCCTGGACTGACCCACAGCCAACACCACACTCAATGGTGAAGACTGGATGCTTCCCCAGGATCAAGGACAGGAAGGTATCTGTTCACACCACGGTGATTCAATGTGGTAAAAACAAACAAAAAACAGGCACTAGATTGGAAAGGAAAGATAACACGATCTTGTACAGGAAAATACTAAGGAATCTGCTAAAAAACTATTAGGACTAAAAAATTAGTTCAGCCAGGCTGCAAGATATTAAGATCAATACCTATCAACTGAGAATAAATTCAACGAAAGTATAAAACTTATACTCTGAAAACTACTAAAATTGTTGAAACAAATTAAAGCCCTAAATCAATGGAAAGACATCCCATGTTCAGGTATCAGCAGACTTAACATCATTTAAATGCCAGTGTTCTCCAAAATGATCAACAGATTAATGCAATCCTCGTCAAAATCCCAGCTGACTTCTTGGCAGAAACACAAGCTGATCCTAAAATTCATATTGCCATTCAAGGGACTTCAGACAGGCAACATAACACTTGAAAAGGAACAGTTAGAGGACTCACACTTCCTGACTTCAAAACGTACTGCAAAGCTTCAGTGTCCTGAACAGAGTGGAATGGGTGCAAGGATCATGCATTCACAAAGCCAAACTGAGGATCCAGAAATAAACCTTCAGGTTTACGGCCAACTGATTTTCAACAAGGGCACTGAGAGGACAACAACGGGGAAAAGACAGTGTTTTCAACCCCTGGTCCTGAGGAAACTGGGTGTCCACGTGCAAGAGTGAAGGCAGGCCCTCACCTTACATCACATGCAAACATTAACTCAATACGGAGCAAAATCTACAGGTGAGGGCTGAAGCCACAAAACTCCAGAACATCCTAAGCACGAATCTTCACGATTTGAACTGCATTAGGCAATATTTGTTAATTATACCAAAAGCACAGGCATCAAGAGACTAAATAGGTAAACTGGACACTATCAGAATTTTAAACATTTGTGCGCCAAAAGATACCATCGAAAAACAAAAAGACAAAAGAAAATGAAAAGAACACATGAAATAGCTGAAAATTTCCTATAACTCATACTAAGACTTGTACCTAAAATACTTAAAGAACTTTTTTAACTCAATAATGAGACAACCCAGCAGACACTTCTCCAGTTTGTCAACTGGCACTTTTACAAAATGCGATGAGACTGTCACTACAACATCCAATAACTTTACATGTGTTGTTTCTGCCTCCATCTCATTGAGACCAGCAACCAGTAGCTGTGGACCCTGCAGGATCCACTGAGCTCACCCCAAGCAGCCCTGGCAGAGTCTGCAGGACACCCAGGAGGGGACTCAGGGCACGATTCCTCCTGGAACGCAGCCTGGGCCAGGTGTGCAGGGTGACCAAGTGGCAGGCCATGAGGCCCATGGCTGAGTCAGCGCCCCCACCCCAGCACCACCACCCCTATCTCTGGGACCTGCCACACACTCAGCAGCATCCGCAGTGGGAAATACCATTCTGCAGGGTCTGCGCTCTTGACTCCTTCCCCAGATTCACGTGGAAGCCGCCACCCAGAGTCGGGGTTTTGCCAGCACCTGGAAACACAAAAAAGACAGATCAGCCAAAACCTGGAGAAGTTCTGCATTTACAGCCCTTTCACGACATCCACAAACACAAAGTGAGAGCAAAGCGGTGGTCAGCACTCACACGGGAAGCAGCAGGTGGGCCCCTGACTCCCCCATCACACAGCCCCAGTGGGGGAAGCATCGCTCGCTCTGCCCAGCCAGCAGGATTGAGGGTGGGCCAGCAGCAGTTTCTGCATTTTCTAACCGTGTCCCTAATACTGCCAGTACAGATGCTGCCACATGGCCGCCAGGCAAGATCTGCCTCCAAACCTCCGCAAGCGGTGTGCACAGCATGGACTGGCCCTTCTGTGCCCCAGGCCAGTCCACCCAGATGCCACTCCTACACAGTGACCAATGTAAATGCACCCACCTCCCTGCTGCACTGCAAGCTCTGAGGTACGCAGGTGCCCTCCTGTGTGCCTGAAGGCACTGCAACCAGCCAGTCTGTAGAAGGCCCCATGCCTCAGCCCACCCATGTGCAGGTGCCTATAGCTGAAACTGCTGGGCACTCTGCTCTGGACCTCTGACAACTGACAGCAAGCCCAGGACATCCACCACACGCTGCCCTGCAGGGGTCCGGGGTTAAGACCTGGGCCTGGTATCTCTGGAAACATCAGGTGGACATTTGGATTGTTCACCAGGCTCTCAAGCTCAAGCACTGCAGCCTGATCTTCCAACGAGCACAGCAAGGTGAAGCCTGAGGCAAGGCCCTAGGCATACCCAAAAGTGGAGGAGCTGGATAGGGTGTGTGTGTCCCGTCCCCCCGCCCCCCCCCCCCGGCCCCCCGCAGCATCAGCCCTCGGTGGACAGCACAGGAGCCAGCACATTTGTGTCAAAGCAGATACAAGGACTGGATGCTGCTGAATCACAGGACACATGGACAATCTCGGCCTTGTGGGGGAAGGCAAGAGTGCAGGGCCGGTCGGAGGACAATAGAAGGATGGGATGCAGACACAGAAAGCCAACTGCTGGAGCCTGGGGACAGCCCTCTGGGAAAAGCACACGGCAGGGACCTCAGGGTCACCCAGGGGCAGCCACCAGCACAGACAAGCGAATCCCAAACAAATACTAACAAGACTCTTTAAAGACCCCAGGAAAATGATCCTAAGTTCAGCTGGAAACAAAAAGAAACAAGCATGGCCAAGGAAGTTTTGAAGAAAGCAAGGGGCAGCTCTGGGTCCAGCTGGGAACTGAGAGCTGAACAGGGTCAGGCAGCGCTCCGCTTCCCCTGGTGGCAGCAGAAGCAAAGCCTGGGCCTCCTTCAGGCTGAGGTCCACAGCCAGCCTCCTGGTGGGTAAGCTGGCCACAGAGCCAGCTGGCAGCAGGGGCAGCGGCACTGAGCACGGGCCTCTCCAGCAGAGGTGGTCCTGGGAAGGGGCTGTGCCCAGAGACCGCCCGGGCTGTCACACTAGGATCTGTGTACTGGTTTTCTGTGGCTGCCATAAGAACTGCCGCAAACCTAGTGGCCTTCAAGAAGCTACAGCAGTGGCCGGGCGTGGTGGCTCACGCCTGCAGTCCCAACACTTTGGGAGGCCAGAGCAGGAAGACTGCTTAACCCAGGAGTTCAATACCAGCCTGGGCAACACAGGGAGACCCCATTTCTACAAAAAAACAAAAAATTAGCTGGGTGTGGTTGTGCCTGCTTGTGGTCCTACTACTCAGGAGGCTGAGGTGGGAGGATTGCTAGAACCCAGGAGGTCACAGCTGCAGTGAGCTGTGATCATGCCATTGCAGGCCAGCCTGGGTGACAGAATGAGACCCTGTCTTGAAAAAAAAAAGCAGCTAGAACAGGCCAGGCATAGTGGCTCACACCCATAATCACAGCACTTTTGAGAGGCTGAGGAGGAAGACGGCTTGAGCCCAGGAGTTCAAGACCAGCCCGGGCAACACAACAAGACCCCATCTCTACAAAAAGAAAATCTTAACGGGGTGTGGCGGGGCACGCCTGTGATCCCAGCTACTTGGGAGGCTAAAGCAGGCAGATGGTCTGAGTCCAGAAAGTGGAGGCTGCAGTCATCTGTGACGGCACCACTGCACTCCAGCCTGAGCAGCACAGTGAGAATCTGTCTTGAAAAATAAAAAAATAAAGAGTAGCTGGAGTTGCCCACAGGGGTGTCTGCTTGTCGGGGCTAGAGAGGACATCTGCTCGCCGCAATCTCTGCCTCCCAAGTTTAAGCAATTCTCCTGCCTCCATAGTAGCTGAGATTAAAGGCATGCACCACCACGCCCAGCTAATTTTTTTTTTTTTTTAGCAGAAACGGGGTTTCTCCATGTTGGTCAGGCTAGTCTCGAACTCTCGACCTCAGATGATCCACCCACCTCAGCCTCCCAGTGTGCTAAGATTACAGGCGTGAGCCACACCACCCGGCTACATCACAGTTATTCTAATTAGTACATATAATGATTTTAATAAATAATTCATATAATATTGCATTAGAAAAAGAATGCTGATCAAAGTATAAAAAACCCCTGAAGCCCCACCTTCGAAGAACAGGGACGTCATGTGGCCTCCACTCTAGCCATGTTACCCTGTCTCAGTACAGTGGGCGCCAGGCATGCTAACAGAGCAGGGCAGCAGCGAGACACCACACTAAACTACAGCGATAACTTTGATTCTGGTTGTGCTTCGTGCAATGTCCTCATTCCTTGACCCACACCCATCAGCATGCACCACAACGCACTGCAAAGCTGCGTGCGTCAGCAGCCCCAAGCTCCACCTGCCACCTCTGCCCTCCCTCCTCCTCCTCCATCACTCTCTCTCCTGCACCCTCCAGACTCCCGTCCCCACGTCACACCCTAGAACCTCTATTTTCTGTCCCTGTGTTGTCCTCCCTGTCCCCCCACACTACGGTCAGTGTCTCTGGGGCCACGCTGCTGTACCTGCTCTGGGAGCACCTTCTGGCTTCTTCCCCCCACACCCTGGTTCGTGCACACTTACAGGCACATGCACGGGACGCATGTGAACGGTGCGAACCCTCAGCACACTAACCACAGGGAGGCTGACAGAGGAAAGCCTCAGTACCACCTCTGGCTGAAACTGCCACGATGCTTCTACCTCTAAAACATTTGATATTTTCCCTAGCACGTTTCTATAACAAAAAATACAGTTCCCGGGCCGGGCGCGGTGGCTCAAGCCTGTAATCCCAGCACTTTGGGAGGCCGAGGCGGGTGGATCACGAGGTCGAGAGATCGAGACCATCCTGGTCAACATGGTGAAACCCCGTTTCTACTAAAAGTGCAAAAAATTAGCTGGGCATGGTGGCACGTGCCTGTAATCCCAGCTACTCAGGAGGCTGAGGCAGGAGAATTGCCTGACCCCAGGAAGCGGAGGTTGCAGTGAGCCGAGATCACGCCATTGCACTCCAGCCTGGGTAACAAGGGCGAAACTCCGTCTCAAAAAAAAAAAAAACAGGGCGTGTATCACACTGCAGACAAACCAGCGGCTTCCTTTCTCACCCAGATGCCAACAGGACAAAATGCACCCTGTCTCCTGCCTGGAGAGCTGTTTCTTAAGGGCAGGTGCCTTCAGCCACAACTTAGGGTTCTGAGGGCCACAGGGCAGAGGCAGAAGCCCAGAGGCTTCCACCCTCAGGACAAGCGCAGGAGGCCAGGCCTACGCGCTCAGACCCCCAGGCCGCAGGCCCCGCCATGCCACAGGCAGAGGCTGGTTGGTCCCAGCCTTCTGAGGCAGAGGGAGCTCCCCAGCAGGCGAGCAGCTCCGCCTCCCGAGCCCCTCTCCAGGGCCAGCGCCTGGTGACATGGCGCCATCAGTCACAAGGCAGGTCTGGCTGCATCATGGCCCCAAATGGAAAACAGCAGCACTCACCGACACCCCGGCTTCAAAGGCCTAAATGTGAAGCCACCGAAAGCTGTGAATATGGGAAACACTCCCCACCCCCACAAGTTCTGGTGATACTGAGGTGTGCTGCTCCCTGCACAGGAAGATATGGGACCCCCTGCAAGCAGGAGCCCTGGCTGCCTGGTATGGGGGTTCCCAGGTGCTCAAACTCCCACCTGGAGGGCAGGGGCATGGGTGCCATCACCATCAGCTGCTGGCAGAGGGAAGCCTCAGGACACATGCGGCACAGGACACTGACGTGGGCTCACCTTGCCTCGGTGGAGCGGACAGCCTCCTCAGGGCACTGCCAAGACCCCAGGCCAACGATCTCCAACACTGAGCCTCAGTCCTCACACACTGCCCGCTTCTCTCTGCACAGTCTATGCTGGGGCAGGCCCCCGGACAATGGAACACTGGTGTGGCTTCCCCAGTTGGGCCTGGCTCCTGAGGTCAGGGCCCTCGTGGGACTCTCCCGAGGCTTCTGGCCACCTGCCCTGATGCCTTAGTTAAATATTCCAGAGTAAACTGCGAGGCTTAGTTCTCAGTTGAGTCAGGCTTAGTTCTCAATTAATAGGCCAGACTCCTAGGAAAGACCGTGGCCTTGGGACCCAGAAAATGACAGCTGAAAGAGAAAGCTCAGCTTTCAGGGTGAAGCTGGAGCAAGGGGTGGCCGGGGCCTACTTGAGTGCCAGGGAAACTGAGAAGTCCCCAAAGATTCCAGCCCTGTGTGATCACCACTATGACAGGGAGAGAGGATGCTGGGTGGGCACCTGGAGAGCCTGCCTGGGAGACAGAGGGGCTGCCCAGAGCAGCTGATGCCCTCTCTCCTTCCCCCTCTCGCCTCAGACACCGCCTGCGCCATTCCCGAGGGGCTAAGAACCTGCTGCCTGGAAGCGCTTCCCCCAGGGCCACCACAGATGGTTGCTGGGCCTGTGCCTCCCTTGAGAGAGTGTGCCTGGGCTCAGAGGTGTCTGGAGCTGCCTGACAGCGCTGGCTCTGAGCTTGTTCTGACAGCATGTGGGTGACAGACTTTCAGCTCTGCACTGCTCCACACCGCCATCCTCCCCAGCAGGGCACAGGGAGGACAGGGCACCATCTCCAGGCCCGGACGCACTTAGCACTGCGCCTGCCAGGAAGCCCCGAGTCTGCTGCCATGATAACTTGCTTTCATTACTGTTGTTATCATCCCAACAGGCATCAAAGTCTTGGCAACTGTGACACAGCTGCAAACTCTGTGCCCAGCAGTCCCAGGATGATACCCCAGGGGTCCGAGCACGGCAGACAACGGGGAGGGAAGAGTGGGAGAGAAAACTCAGTGAAACCCAAAGCCAGTTCTTAGAAAAGATTAAAAAACTGACCAATGGCCGGGCGCGGTGGCTCAAGCCTGTAATCCCAGCACTTTGGGAGGCCGAGGCGGGTGGATCACGAGGTCGAGAGATCGAGACCATCCTAGTCAACATGGTGAAACCCCGTCTCTACTAAAAATACAAAAAATTAGCTGGGCATGGTGGCTTGTGCCTGTAATCCCAGCTACTCAGGAGGCTGAGGCAGGAGAATTGCCTGAACCCAGGAGGCGGAGGTTGCCGTGAGCCGAGATCGCGCCATTGCACTCCAGCCTGGGTAACAAGAGCGAAACTCCGTCTCAAAAGAAAAAAAAAAAAAAAAACTGACCAACTTCTAGCAAGAGGACAAAGGGAAAAAAGACACAAAACACCAACATCTGAAAAAAAAAAAAGGGCAGCCACTAAAGCCCCCATAGATATCAAAAGGACAAGGGAATGCTTCAAACAACTCTCTGGGTAAATTCACCGACTAGGTCAAGTGGGCCAATCCCTCACAACACAAGCGGCCGACTCACCCCAGTGAAACCGATTATCTAAAATATAACCAGAACCTCAGCAATGGGAGAAGCCAAAACCACAGAGAAGAATCTTCTGAGAAAGAAACCTCTGGGCCCAGATGGCTACACTGACGAATTCTACCAAACATTTCAAAAAGAAAGAACACCAACTCTACACAATCGCTTCCAGAAAATAGAAGAGGAAGCATTTCCCAACCCATTCCATAAGGAGCAGGACCTTGATACCCAAGACAAAACCATTACAGGAAGAACCACAGCCCAATATCTCACGCAAGCATCAACAGGAATCCTCAAGAAAACAGCAGAGGCCAAGCAAAAGCAGCTTACACCTCTAATCCCAGCACTTTGGGAGGCCGAGGTGGGAGGATGCCTCGAGGCCAAAAGTTTGAGACCAGCCTGAGCAGCAAAGCAAGATCACATCTCCACACACAAAAATAATAATCATAATAATAATTGGCAGCGTTGGCTCATGCCTGTCATTTGAAAGACCAAGGTGAGAGAATTATTTGCACCTAGGAGTTCAAGACCAGCCTGGGCAACATGGCAAAACCCCATCTGTATAAGAAAAATACAAAAATTAGCTGGGTATGGTGGTGCACACCTGTAGTCCCAGCAACTCAGGAGGCTGAGCTGGGAGGATCACTAGAGCCCAGGAGGTTAAGACTGCAATAAGCCGTGACCACTGCATTCCAGCCAGGGTGACAGAATGAGACCCTAGACCCTGTCTCCCCCATCAAAAAAATTTTTTTTAATTAGCTGGGCATGGTAGCACATGCCTGTAGTCCTAGCTACTCTGGAGGCTGAGGTGGAAGGACCTCTTGAACCCAGGAGTTCCAGGCTGCAGTGAGCTGTGATCATACCACTCCACTCCAGTCTAGGCAACAGTGAGACACTGTCTAAAAAAAAAAATCCAAAAAACACTGAAGGAGTGTATTAAAAACTCAGAACTGGCCAGGCGCGGTGGCTCATGCCTGTAATCCCAACACTTTGGGAGGCCAAGGCGGGCAGATCACCTGAGGTCAGGAGTTTGAGACCAGCCTGACCAACATGGAGAAATCCCGTCTCTACTAAAAATACAAAATTAGCCAGGCATGGTGGCACATGCCTGTAATCCTAGCTACTCGGGAGGATGAGGCGGGAGAATCGCCTGAACCCAGGAGCTGGAGGCTGCAGTGAGCTGAGATCGAGCCATTGCACTCCAGCCTGGGCAATAAGAGCGAAACTCTGTCTCTTAAAAACAAAAAAAGGAAGAAAGAAAGAAAAACTCAGAACTAACAAGTACGTGGCAGGCCACAGTGGCTCACACCTATAATCCCTGCACTTTGGAAGGTGGAGGTGGGTTAATCACCTGAGGTCAGGACTTTGAGACCAGCCTGACAGACATGCAGAAACCCCAACTCTACTAAAAATACAAAAAAGCCGGGCGCGGTGGCTCACGCCTGTAATCCCAGCACTTTGGGAGGCCGAGGCAGGTGGATCACGAGGTCAAGAGATCGAGACCATCCTGGTCAACATGGTGAAACCCCGCCTCTACTAAAAATACAAAAAATTAGCTGGACATGGTGGCGCATGCCTGTAATCCCAGCTACTCAGGAGGCTGAGGCAGGAGAATTGCCTGAACCCAGGAGGCGGAGGTTGCGGTGAGCCGAGATCGCGCCATTGCACTCCGGCCTGGGTAAAAAGAGCGAAACTCCATCTCAAAAAAAAAAAAAAAATTAGCCAGGCATGGTGGTGCACGCCTGTAATCCCAGCTACATGGGAGGCTGAGGCAGGAGAATCGCTTGAACCCGGGAGGCAGACATTGCAGTGAGCCGAGATTGCACCACTGCACTCCAGCCTGGGGGAAAGAGCAAGGCTCCATCTCAAAAAAAAAAAAAATCGCGGTGGCTCAAGCCTGTAATCCCAGCACTTTGGGAGGCCGAGGCGGGTGGATCACGAGGTCGAAAGATCGAGACCATCCTGGTCAACATGGTGAAACCTCGTCTCTACTAAAAATACAAAAAAACTAGCTGGGCGTGGTGGCGCATGCCTGTAATCCCAGCTACTTAGGAGGCTGAGGCAGGAGAATTGCCTGAGCCCAGGAGGCGGAGGTTGCGGTGAGCCGAGATCGCGCCACTGCACTCCAGCCTGGGTAACAAGAGCGAAACTCCGTCTCAAAAAAAAAAAAAAAAAAAAAAAAAGAAAAAAAAAATCTCCAGAAGCTGTATGCTGAAAACTACCCAACACTGACAGACTATATCAAAGAAACCCTAAATGAATGCAGACACACACTGTGTTCATGGACTACGAGACTCAACAGAGAAAAAAGTCAGATCTCCCTAAATTTACCAGGTTTAATGCAATTCAAATGAAAACCTCAGGAGGACTTTTGTACAGGTTGAACATCCCAAATCCAAACATCTGACATTATAAATGCTCTAAAACCCAAAACTTTGCGAGCATCAACACGATGCTCAAAGGAAATGCTCACTGGGACGTCTCAGATTTCAGATTTTTGGATTGGGGATGCTCAACCAGAAAGTGTAATGCAGGTATTTCAAAAGCAGAAAAATCCAGTTCCAAAACACTTCTGGTCCCAAGCATTTCAGGTAAGAGTATGTGACCTGTAGATACACACGATATACTCTAAAATTAAAAAGGAAAGGGAAATTAATAACCACAACAACTTTGAAAAGGAAGAATAAAGTTTGGGGAACTCACAATATCCGATTTCAGGGCAATATAACATGTACAGTAAACAAGAGCATGATGCCGAAAAGGAAACGGCACCTGCTCGACAGGGCAGGACACAAGGCCTGGAGGCGAACCTAAATGGATGGGGCCCAGTGAGCACCACCGAAGGAGCGAAGGTCTTCAGTAGACAAACGGCAGTCTTTCAAAAACCGTGTTGAAACAACGAGACCTCCACATAAACAATGGGCCTCAGCATACAAAACACACCTTACACAAAACTTAGATCAAGAGGGGCCACAGATCTAGGCCGGGCATGGTGGCTCACGCCTGTAATCTCAACACTTTGGGAGGCCAAGGCGGGCGGATCACTTGAGGTCAGGAGTTCAAGACCAGCCTGACGAACATGGTGAAACCCTATATCTACTAAAAATACAAAAATTAGCCGAGCAACTCCCAAAACTCAACAATAAACAACCCAAATGAAAAATAAGAGCTAGGGTGCCGTGGCCCACACCTGTAATCCCACCAGTTTGGGAGGCCAAGGCAGGAGTATCATTTGAGCTCAGGAGTTTGAGACCAGCCTGGGCAACATAGAGATCTTGTTGTTACTAAAAATAAAAATAAAAATAAATTATCAGGGCGTAGTGGCATGCAGCTGTAGTCCCACCTACTCAGAAGGTTGAGGTGGGAGAATTGCCTGAGCCTAGGAGTGAGCCATGACTGGACCACTGCACACGAGCCTGGGCCAGAGAGTGAGATCCTGCCTCATGATTAAAAAAAATAGTAAGACGCCTGTAATCCCAGCACTTTTGGGGGCAGAGGTGGGCGGATCACGAGGTCAAGAGATCAAGACCATCCTGGCCAACATGGTGAAACCCCATCTCCACTAAAATACAAAAAGTAGCTGGGCGTGACAGAGAGTGCTTGTAGTCCCAGCTATTCCGGAGGCTGAGGCAGGAGAATTGTTTGAACCTGGGAGACGGAGGTTGCAGTGAACCAAGACAGTGCCACTGGACTCCAGCCTGGCGCCTGGCGACAGAGTGAAACTCTATCTCAAAATAGTAATGATAATAATAAGACTTGAACACACATTTCAACAAAGAGGATTTGGGCATCACAAATAAGCACACTAAATGAGGTTGAACATCGCTAGCCAGTAGGGAAATACACAATACAACCATGATAAGATGCCACACACCTGTTAGAACAAGTAAAATAAAAACATCAATCACAGCAAGTGCTGGTGAAGATGTGGGGCAACTGGTGAGAATGCATAATGGCACAGCCACATCACAAAACAGTTTACGACAGTTTCCTACACAGTTAAACATACAGCTAAGTTCCCCAGAGACATGAAAACGTATGTTTACACAGAGAGCTGCACAGGAATCATTGTAGCGGCTCTATTTACAACCACCTGAAACTGGCCACAGTCCAATTTCTTTCACAGGCGGGGGTCCATCCCCAGACCGCAATACTGCTCGTCCCCGAAACGTCCTCTCCCACGCCTACAGCAGCCTGAGTGGCCCTAGGGCATCCGCCCGGGGCAAGGCCAAGGCCAGCAGCAATGGGAGTCTAAGTACCCCGCAACTGCTGAAAACAAAACTGCAGGGACGGAAGAGCGACGGTGAAGGGCAGCCTGAAGCGCCTTCCGAGCTGTCCGGGCGCTCCTCCTCCTTCCCCGCGCCTGCTGGTCTGGTCCACGCGCGGGTCGAGGGAGTCCACGCGCGCCAAGAGAACGCAGACCCGCGCGCCGGACAGAGCCGGCGGTACCTCGCCGCGCGGTCAGCGCCTCCAGCCCCTGCAGCCGCAGCAGGAAGTCTGCGCAGCGCCCGCCCGCGGGACTCACCGTCCAGGGACACGAACTGGCCCACGGCCGAGGAGCCGCCGCCGCTGCTCTCCACAAACTGCACCTCGGACACAATGATGTTGTCCTCCAGCACCGAGCCGCAGGCGGTGCACACTGCGTCCCCGCGCGCCGCGTCCAGCTCGATGTCCGTGCCGCCGCAGCCGCGGCACACGCGGCCCGTCATGCCGGCGACCGCGGGGGCCGGGCCCGAAGCCTCCCACGCCGCCGGAGCCGCCCGCGCCGCCTGCCCAGGCCCAGCCGCCCACCCAGGCCTCGCCGGTCTCGCGAGGCCCTGCGCCCGCTGATTCGCAGACGCAGATTCGCCACGCGCCGGGGCTGCGCTGCCCGTAACGGCGGCGCCCGCGGGAGTGGGACAAACACCTGGACGGCGGCGGGTACGCGAGGACTCGAGCCGCGACCTCCCGGCCCGGCGCGGCCAAGGCCTTCACACCGCGAACCAGCAGGCCTCCCCGGCGGCGCGCCGGCGTCGGAGGGGCGGGCCGCGGGGGCGGGGCGGGCCGCGGGGGCGGGGCTTCGGCGGAACCAGAGCTGGGGGCGGGCCCTCGCAGTGAGCGCAGCCGGGGACTAGCGCTGTGGGCGGGGCCTCGGCGGCGAGCGACGCGGGGGACTAGAACTGGGGGCGGGGCCTCGCGGCGAGTGCAACCGGGACCGGAACCGAGGATGGGAACGGGACCTGAGGCGGTGGGCGGGCCTCGGCGATGAACGCAGTCTGGGATTAAAGCAGAGCAGGGGTGGGGCCTCGGATAGTGAGCACGGTCTCACACCGAGAGCAAGGCCTGGGGCGAGGACTCAGAACCGGGGGCGGGGCCTCCGGTGGAGAGAGCTCGGCCTGCAACGGGAACTGGAGCCGTGGGCGGGGAAAGGGGCGAAGCCTGGGCCTGGACCCGAACTGTGGGCCGAACCAGAGGCGAGGAGCTGCGCGTGGTGGACGGGGCCTTGGGTGCTGAGCGCGACCCGGCTCTGGGCGTTGTGGGGCGGGGCCGGGGCAGCTGAGCTAGGGACCTGGCCGCGCAGGTGGGACTCCAGCCCGGGACCACCCTGCTCCACCCTCTGCATTTGCGGCGCGGGCCCGGCGGCGCCCGGGTTCCGGAGCCTCCCTGTGTGTCCCGCTGTTTCCCGTTGTCTGTTCCCCTAGAACTCCGCTTCTGTCAGTCATTCGCGGCCACCTGTGGTTTCCCGTGAGTCATCGCTGTGCTCGCTGCCCAGAGCGGGGACCCTGGCTGCGCACGCCCTCAAATATCTGCAGAAGCCTTTCAGTCACCACAGGGCCCATGACATACCTATCCAGGAATAAGCCTAAAAAAAAAAATGCACGACTAGGTCCGGTGGCTCACGCCTGTAATCTCAGCACTTTGGGAGACTAAGGCGGGAGGATCACTTGAGGTCACGAGTTTGAGACCAGCCTGGCCAACATGGTGAAACCCCATCTCACTAAAAATACAGAAAAATTAGGCAGGCGTGGTGATGGGTGCCTGTAGTCCCAGCTACTCGAGAGGCTGAGACAGGAGAATGGCTTGAACCCAAGTGGCGGAGGTTGCGGTGAGCCAAGATCGCCATTGCACTCCTGCTTGGGTGACTGGTGACAAGAGTGAAACTCCGTCTCAAAAAAAAAAAAAGAAAGAAATGTGCAAGACCCCCCCCACACACACACCCCTTTTTTTTTTTTTTTTTTTTTGAGACGGAGTCTCTGCTCTGTCGCCTAGGCTGGATTACATGGCGCAATTTTGACTCACTGAACCTCCACCTCCCAGATTCAAGCGATTCTCCTGCCTCAGCCTCCCCAGTAGCTGGCATTACAGGCTTTCGCCACCATGCCCAACTCATGTTTGTATTGTTAGTAAAGATGGGATTTCGCTATGTTGCCCAGGCTGGTCTCGAACTCCTGACATCAAGTGATCCATCCACCTCAGACTCCCAAAGTGCTGGGACATGAGCCACCACGCCCAGCCAAGATCCCGTTTTTTAAAAACTCTAAACCTTGACTGTAGGACCTAAAAGGAGCTCCAACTAAATTAAAAATAAAAATAAACCACCCCATTCCCACGTGGAAGCAAAGTCGTGAATACGTAAATTATGCAGAAGTCGGTGAGTAAAATGATGTAATTCCCATCAAAACGTCAACAGGGTCTGCAACAGAGGCACACGCCTGCAATCCCAGCACTGTGGGAGGCGGAGGAAGGAGGCTTTCTTGAGCCCCAGGTTGGAGGCTGCAGTGAGTCATGCACTCCTGCCTGGGCCACAGAGGGAAACCTTGTCTCTAAAATTAAAAAAAAAAAAAGGGCCGGGCGCGGTGGCTCAAGCCTGTAATCCCAGCACTTTGGGAGGCTGAGGCGGGTGGATCACGAGGTCGAGAGATCGAGACCATCCTGGTCAACATGGTGAAACCCCGTCTCTACTAAAGATACAAAAAAAAATTAGCTGGGCATGGTGGCACGTGCCTGTAATCCCAGCTACTCAGGAGGCTGAGGCAGGAGGATTGCCTGAGCCCAGGAGGCGGAGGTTGCGGTGAGCCGAGATCGCGCCATTGCACTCCAGCCTGGGTAACAAGAGTGAAACTCCGTCTCAAAAAAAAAAAAAAAAAAAAAAAAAGTCAACAGGATTTTTCGGAGAATTTAAGCTGATCCTAAAGTCATCTGGAAGAGATAATCTGCAAGAATAGTAAATAAAAATTCTAAAAAGAAAAAACTCAGCTGAACACGGTGATCCACATTTGTAATCCCAGCATTTTGGGAAGTCGAGGCCTCAGGATCACCTGAGGTCAGGAGTTCAAGACCAGCCTGGCCAACGTGGAGAAAACCTGTCTTTACAAAAAAATACAAAAATTAGGCCAGGCGTGGTGGCTCATGCCTGTAATCCCAGCACTTCAGGAGGCCAAGGCAGGTGGATCATGAGGTAAGGGGTTTGAGGCCAGCCTGGCCAACACAGCAAAATGCAGTCTCTACCAAAAGTATAAAAATTAGCTGCGTGTGGTGATGCGTGTCTGTAATCCCAGCTACTGAGGAGACTAAGGCAGGAGAAGTGCTTGAACCCGGGAGGCAGAGGCGGCAGTGAGCCAAGATGGCACCACTTTACCCCAGCCTGGGCAACAGAGTGAGACTCCATCTAAAAAAAAAAAAAGGCCGGGCGCAGTGGCTCACGCCTGTAATCCCAGCACTTTGGGAGGCCGAGGCGGGTGGATCACGAGGTCAAGAGATCGAGACCATCCTGGTCAACATGGTGAAACCCCGTTTCTACTAAAAATACAAAAAATTAGCTGGGCATGGTGGCGCATGCCTGTAGTCCCAGCTACTCAGGAGACTGAGGCAGGAGAATTGCCTGAACCCAGGAGGCGGAGGTGGCGGTGGGCCGAGATCACGCCATTGCACTCCAGCCTGGATAACAAGAGCAAAACTCCGTCTCAAAAAAAAAAAAAAAAAAAAAAAAAAAAAAAAAAAAGCCGGATGTGGTGGCAGGCCCCTATAATCCCAGCTACTCCCGAGGCTGAGGCAGGAGAATCAATTGAACCCACAATTGGAGGTTGCAGTGAGCCAAGATGGTACCACTGTACTCCAGCCTGGGCAACAGAACAAGATCCTGTCAAAAAAAAAAACCTGAAAGAGGGCTGAATTGCCCTTCTGTTTATCAAAAATTACATCAAATTATAGCCATTAATCCAGGGAGTATTTGTGCAGGAACAAGTGGAATAAATCTAAGAGTCCAGAAACAAACCCAAGTATACAGGAAATTTAGGGACCTCAAATCAGTGAGAAAAAAAAGGTAGACTCCTCAGGAAGGTTGGGATTTCCATGTCTATGAGGAAATGGGTAAATTGAACCCAGACCTCACACTGTTCGAAAACCAAATTCCAAGCAGCATTCAGAGCTAACAGTAAAAACAAAACCACAAGACTATTGGAATCAAATAGAAAAGAATATTTTAAAATTCCAGCAAATATCTGTCACGGGAGGAGTGGTGCTGTCATCTGAGCCCCCTCCTCAGGGTGGTGCCTCCTTCCCCTCCCGAAGCCACCAGTGTCAGCCCGACACCCCCACTTCGTGGATGGGTCATGGGAACATGCAAAATACCCTAGAGGCTCAAGCCAGAAGAATTTCTCTGTTCCAAAAGGCCTAAGCTGGTGGCTTTTCTTCTTCTTCTTCTTCTTTTTAATATATTTTAGTAAGATTTGGTTTTTTTGTTTGTTTTTTGTTTTTTTGAGACGGAGTCTGACTCTCGCCAGGCTGGAGTGCAGTGGCGCGATCTCAGCTGACTACAACCTCCACCTCCCTGGTTCAAGCGACTCTCCCGCCTTAGTCCCCTGAGTAGCTGGGATACAGGTGCCTGCCACCATGCCTGGCTAATTTTTGTATGTATTTTAGCAAGATTTTTCAAGCATATCTAAAAGTAGAAAATAAAAACCCAGGGATCTCAGCCATACCAAAGCGTATCATTTTCACATATTTGCTGTTTGGCTCAGTTCTTTCAGTTTGGGATGCTGCCTGTTTTGTTTTGTCTTGGAGGTTCTCTAGCATTGCTGAAACACAGCCCCCGAGCCTGTCAGAATCAATTCCCCCTCCTCCCTGCCCAAAGGTAACCATTACCCTGACTTTGGATGATAGTCAATGCCAGACAGGTTTTATCCTATCCATATACAATACACAATATTGTCTTTCATGTTTTAAAACTGTTCATAGATGACCTCATACCTAACCTTCTACCATATGCTTCGAGCCACACGTCCGGCCAGCAAGGCCTTCTGTGACTCACCTCCCCTCTTGGCTACCACACTCTTTGTAACAAGCAAGTCACTGCACCCTGCCACACTCCGGGGCATAGGAAGCTGCACTCCTGGAGAGAGGGTTTGGAAACACACTGAGAAGCATCCCAGCTACACACCTTACCCCACCCAGACAAACACACGTGGCTGTTGGATTCCCATCGACCGCACACAAGGCTCTGCAGACTTCTGAGAGAGAGGACCAGCACCAGCATGCCACAGCCAGCCAGAAGGAGAGGGTACTGGAGCTGCAGAGGGGGCTGGAGAGCCTATCACTGCCTGCTCCAGTGCAAGAGAATGGTTTGTTTGTTTTTTTGAGGCGGGGTCTTGCACCGTCGCCCAGGCTGGGGTGCAGTGACACGATCTCGACTCATTGCAACCTCTGCCTCCTGGGTTCAAGCGATTCTCCTGCCTCAGCCTCCCAAGTAGCTGGGATTACAGGAGCCTGTCACCACACGCAGCTACCTTTTTGTATTTTTAGTAGAGACAGGGCATCGCTATGTTGGCCAGGCTGGTGTCAAACTACCAACTTCAGGTAATCCACCCACCTTGGGCTCCCAAAGTGCTGGGATTATAGGCATGAGCCACCGCACCTGGCCAAGAGAACAAGGGACTAGAAGCAAATAGGCAGAACCAGGACAGAGCCCCACTGCAGGGAGCTGCGAAGGAGAGAAGCAGCGGAGAACCGGGGATGCTGGCGTCTCTCTGTCTGTTTCTCTGTCTGTCTGTCTCAATCTCTCTGTCTCTCTGTCTCCCCTCTTCTTGTTTTGTTTTGTGTCAGAGTCTCACTCTGTTGCCCAGGCTGGAGTGCAGTGGCACAATCTTGGCTCACTGCAGCCTCTGCCTCCCAGGTTCAAGTGATTCTCCTGCCTCACCCTCCTCAAGTAGCTGGGACTACAGGTGCCTGCCACCATGTCTGGCTAATTTTTGTATTTTTAGTAGAGACAGGGTTTCACCATGTTGGCCAGGCTGGTCTCGAACTCCTGACCTCGCGATCCACCCGCCTCGGCTTCCCAAAGTGCTGGGATTACCGGTGTGAGCCACCGTGCCCAGCGTTGCCACACACTTTTAAACGACCAGACTCCTGAGAACTCTATCCGGACAGCACCAAGGGGTGGTGCTAAGCCATTCATGAAGGACCCACACCTGTGATTCAGTCACCTCCCACCAGGCCCCACCTCCCATTCTGGGGATTACATTCCTCTTGAGATTTGGCTAAGGATGCAGATCCAAACCGTTATCAGGTGGACTTTTTCAGCAGAGATGATGGAGGTGAGAAGATCATGGAATGATGTCTTGCAGATGCTGAAAACGAACAGCACCAGCCTCAGTTCTGTGCTGGGCATGAGCAGTGCAGGCCCCTCCTCTGGACTTCTCTCCTCCAGTCGCCCTGGCTGCTCCAGCAGGTGCCCTCACCAGGCTGCTATCTCCCCAGCACATCCCACACTCTGCACCCCTGGCCCTCCTCACTGCCCCCAACCCTGAAGGAGGCACCTGTTGGCATTATGGGTTTCTGCAACACAGCAGGTCCCTCAGCAGGGGTCAAGAGGGCAGGCTCAGGCCGGGCACGGTGGCTCAAGCCTGTAATCCCAGCACTTTGGGAGGCCGAGGCGGGTGGATCACGAGGTTGAGAGATCGAGACCATCCCGGTCAACATGGTGAAACCCCGTCTCTACTAAAAATACAAAAAATTAGCTGGGCATGGTGGCGCGTGCCTGTAATCCCAGCTACTCAGGAGGCTGAGGCAGGAGAATTGCCTGAACCCAGGAGGCGGAGGTTGCGGTGAGCCGAGATCGCGCCATTGCACTCCAGCCTAGGTAACGAGAGCGAAACTCCGTCTCAAAAAAAAAAAAAAAAAAAGAGGGCAGGCTCCCTGACCAGGCAGCCCCATTTTCCAGGGTGCTTCCTTGGGGTTCCTTGCACAAGGCCCATCTGGGAAGACACCCACTTCTCTCCAAAGGGATGGGGAAGATAAAATCCGAAGTCATCACTGCTCCCAAGAACACAATGCAGGCTGACACAGCTCCCGCCTGTGTCACTCCGCAGGGCTGGGGAGGTGTGTTGCCAGTCTACTGCTCTTCCGGGGGAGTGCCAGGGATCAGGCCTGGTGAGCGGCTCCCTATCCGGAGTGGGGAAACTGAAAGCCACCTGTTCCTAGCTCTGGGGCTTCGAGTAGAGGGGAGTCCCATTCCACACCCTAGCTCCATCCTTGCTGTCATCCAGATGACAGGTATCAAAACACCGAGGGGGCCAGGCGCGGTGGCTCACACCTGTAATCTCAGCACTTTGGGAGGCCAAGGCAGGTGGATCACTTGAGGTCAGGAGTTCCCGCCCAGCCTGACCAACATGGTGAAACCCCGTCTCTACTGAAAATACAAAAATTAGCCAGGCATGGTGGTACCCACTTGTAATCACAGCTACTCGGGAGGCTGAGGCAGGAGAATCGCTTGAACCCTGGAGGTGGAGGTTGTGGTGAGCCGAGACCACGCCATTGTACTGTAGCCTGGGCAACAGAGTGAGACTCTGACTCAAATTTATATATAAAACTTGAATATGTAGTTAATACAAAATTTTTTTTAGTCGGAGTCTTGCTCTGTCAGCAGACTGGAGTGCAGTGGTGTGAAACTGCCTCACCACAACCTCCGCTTCCCAGATTGAAGCAATTCTCCTGCCTCAGCCTCCCAAGTAGCTGGGACTACAGGCGCCTGCCACCACGCCTGGCTAATTTTTGGGGGTTTTTCTCTTTTTTTGTTTTTTTGTTTTTTGTTTTTTTAATTGAGATGGGGTTTCGCCATGTTGGTCAGACTGGTCTTGAACTGCTGACCTCAGGTAATCCACCCACCTGAGCCTCCCAAAGTGCTGGGATTACAGGCATGAGCCACCGTGTGCCTAGCCTAATTTTTGTGTTTTTAGTAGAGACAAAGTTCACCCTGTTGACCAGGCTGGTCTTGAACTTCTGGGCTCAAGCAATACTCCTGCTGCAGCCTCCTAAAGTGCTGGTATTACAGGCATGAGCTGCTGTGCCCAGCCTCTTCCGTTTTTAATTTCTGTTATTTGAAAATCAGTTCTGGGATTTTTACATGATTCTTTTTCTACAGATTCCAACTTTCTGATTGAATTCTCCATCTTGGCCTGGCACAGTGGCTCATGCCTGTAATCCCAGCACTTTGGAAGGCTGAGGCGGATGGATTACCTGAGGTTGGGAATTTGACACCAGCCTGACACCAACATGGAAAAGCCATCTCTACTAATAATATAAAAATTAGCTGGGCGTGGTGGCACATGCCTATAATTCCAGCTACTTGGGAGGCTGAGGCAGGAGAATCACTCGAACCCGGGAGGTGGAGGTTGCAGTGAGCTGAGATCATGCCATTGCACCCCAGCCTGGGCACAACAGTCAAATTCTGTCTTTAAAAAAAAAAAAAAAAAAAAAATTCTCCATTTTAGCATTTTTTCTTTAACATATTGATCACTTTTTTTTTGTTGTTTTTTTGAGACAGAGTCTTGCTTTGTTGCCCACGTTGGAGTGCAGTGGCTCGATCTCAGCTCACTGCAACCTCCACATCTCAGATTTCAGCGATTCCCCTGCCTCAGTGTCCCAATTAGCTGAGACTACAGGCGCATGCCACCACACCCAGATAATTTTTGTATTTTTTAGTAAAAACGGGATTTCACCATGTTAGCCAGGATGGTCTCAATCTACTGACCTCGTGATCTGTCCACCTCAGCCTCACAAAGTTCTGGGATTACAGACATGAGCCACCATGCCCAGCCTGTACTAGTAATTTCAGTACCTGGCAACCCATGGATTTATGTCTGTGGTTTATTCTTGGTTTATATGATCCTGTTTCCTGGTACACCTGGTCATTTTGGCATAAGTGATCATCATTGTGACTAAAAGCTGTAGAGATTCTGGGGAATATTCTTGTTACCCAAGGAACATTTTTTTTTCTTTCTTTCTTTTTTTTTTTTTTTTTTTTGAGACAGAGTCTCCCTCTGTCACCCAGGCTGGAGTGCAGTGGTGCAATCTCGGCTAATTTTTGTATTTTCAGTAGACATGGAGTTTCACTATGTTGGCCAGGCTGGTCTCAAACTTCTGACCTCAAATGATCTACCCGCCTCAGCCTCCCAAAGTGCTGTGATGACAGATATGAGCCACCTCACCTGGCCTGAACATTAATTTTTCTTCTGTCAAGCAAATAGGGTTGTGGCAGACCCCTTGATATAGTCATGTGTTGCTCTGATTCCAAGCTTTATTCAAAGTTTTGGGAGCGCTAGTGTATTTCTTGTTCTGAGACTATCACCCTTCAGGGGTCAAACTGGAAGTCTGATGTGTTTACCATGGACCTCCCTTGCAACTTGAGAATTCCATAAATCTGTTCTGGAATTAAAAAAAAAAAAAAAAAAAAAAAAAAAAAAAAAAACCTTTTGGCCAGGTGTGGTGGTTCACACCTGTAATTCCAGCACTTTGGGAGGCCGAGGCAAGCAGATCACGAGGTCAGGAGATCGAGACCATCCTGGCTAACATGGTGAAACCCCATCTCTATGAAAAAATTCAAAAATTAGCCAGGCATGGTGGCGCGATCTCAGTTCACTGCAACTTCCGCCTCCCGGGTTCAAGTGATTCTCTTACCTCCGCTTCCCAAGTAGCCAGGATTACAGTTGTGTGCCACCATGCCCAGCTAATTTTTGTATTTTTAGTAGAAACAGGGTTTCACCATGTTGGCCAGGCTGGTTCTGAACTCCTGACCTCAAGTGATCCACTCGCCTTGGCCTCCCAGAGTGCTGGGATTACAGGCGTGAGCCATCACACACAGTCCCTTTTTCTAGCTTTTTTAAGGTGAAAGATGAGATCATTGATTTAAGATTTTCTTTTATAAATAGGCATTTTATTGCTGTAGTTCTCCTTGCAATTACTACCTTAGCTGAATCTTGCACATTTCAATACGCTGTGTTTTCATTTTCATATCAGCTCAAGATTCTCTCCACTTTTAATTTCCTCTCGGATCCAAGGGTTATTAGGAAGTGTACTGCTTTGTTTCCAAATAACTGGAGATTTTTCAAATATTGATTATTGATTTCTATGCAAAATGTTCTCTGTCCATGATGGCATTTCATCTTCATGGCAATACTAGCTTCCAGACACTATCGTCTCCATTTTATGGAGAAAGCCCCTAAGGATTTGAGGGGTGACAGCCCCAAATCTTATGCCAATAGGTGACAAAGCCAGAGTCCAGTCTGAGTCTGTGTGGCGACTGGATCCCTGCTCTCACCTGATAGACTAGGGAGGTTCCTCTGTGTGCACCCTCGCCAAAGCCTGTGAGGTGCCCTGTAGGCTCAGGGTTTGGGGGGCATTCCTCCCAGGCCTCAGCACTGCCTCAGGTGGTATGGGACTGGACTTTCATTGGCCAAAGGAGCAGAAAGTGGGGAACACAGCACCCACAATGGTGAGAGGTTTAAAGGGTATGGCTCCTTTGGGCAACGGCCCAAGGTGGGTGCTGCCAGAACTAAGCCTTTGCTCAGATGGGCTGCAGAGCAGGGATGCTGTGGTCTGAATGTGTTTTGTATTAGTTCATTTTGCACTGCTGATAAAGAAATCCGTGGGACTGGGCAATTTACAAAAATAAAAAGAGGTTTGTTGGACTTACAGTTCCCTATAGCTGAGGAGGCCTCCCAGTCATGGTGGAAGGCAAGGAGGAGCAAGTCATGTCTTATGTGGATGGCAGCAGGCAAAGAGAGGGAGCTTGTGCAGGGAAACTCCCTGATGGTCCCTAAGACTGTCAGATCACTTCGTGCAGTGGCTCATGCCTGTAATCCCAGCACTTTGGGAGAGAAAGGTGGGCGGATCACTAGGTCAGGAGATTGAGACCATCCCGGACAACATGGCAAAACCCCATCTTTACTAAAAATAAAAAAGGAGCTGGGCATGGTGGTTCACGCCTGTAATCCCAGCTACTCGGGAGGCTGGGGCAGGAGAATCGCTTGAACATGGGAGGTGGAGATTTCAGTGAGTCAAGATCGCATCATTGCACTCCAGCCTGGCGACAGAGCCAGACTCCATCTCTAAAAAAGAAAAAAACCATCAGATCTCGTGAGACTTTTTCACAATCACAAGAACAGTCCGATAAAGACCAGCCCCCATGATTCAATTACCTCCACAACACATGGGAATTCAAGATGAGATTTGGGTGGGGACACAGAGCCAAATTGTATCATGTGTGTCCCCACTAAGTTCATATGTTGGAGTCCTTGCCCAAAGGTGATGGTTTTAGAGAGGTGGGGACTTTGGTAGATGAGGTCATGAGGGCTGATTCCCTTGTGAGTAGGATTAATGGCCTCATAAAAGTGGCTGGCTGGGCACAGTGGCTCACACCTGTGATGTCAGCACTTTGGGAGGCCAAGGAGGGAGGATTGTTTGAGTCCCAGAGTTGGAGACCAGCCTGGGAATAGGGCAAAACTCTGACTCTACACAAACTTAGCTAGTTGTGGTGGCTTCTGTCTGTAGGCCCAGCTACTTGGGAGGCTGAGGCAGGGGGAGTGCTTGAACCCAGGAGGTTGAGGCTGCAGTGTGCTGAGATTACGCCCCTGCACTCCAGCCTGGGTGACAGAGTGAGACCTTGTCTCAAAGTAAAAAGAAACAAGAAAAAAGACAAAACACGGCGGGAGGGAGCTTGTCTGCCGCTTCCCCCACGTGAGGATGCCGGGAGAAGGTGCCATCTATGAACCAAGAAGTGGCCCTCGCCAGACACCGACTTTCTGGGTTATAAGCCACTTGGACTGTGGTGGTTTGCCATTGCAGTGTGAACCGACTGAGACAGGGAGTAGGGCTCCCCACACGACATGAAGGCATAAGGAACGGAACCAGCTGAGAGAGGGGAAGAATGCAGGGAACCGGCCTGGGCAGCCCTGTCCAGTGAAGGGCCCCCAGCTGCCAGCGCCCCAGGAAGCTTGGCGAACGTTTAGGACTGACTGACAAGCGTGAGCCTGGACTGACAAGCTCAGAGTCAGGTGAGGGCGGCTGAGGGGCACCAGCGCCCTCAGAGCACCCTCAGTGGGCACCTAGCACCGGTTCCCCATGCCCAGGGTCCTCTCTACTCCTCACCCAGCCCTGCAAGGCAGGACCTTCACCTGCACCTCACTGAAGAGGATGCAGGAAACCTGCAGTGATTTGATCTCTGCTCTGTCTGTAAACAGAGACTGTGGGCTCCCCAGACCTGACTCCAGCACACAGCAGCAGAGTGGGCCCAGCCTGGGGACGTGGGGCAGGATAATTCCTTCAAGGCGGCCCCAGAGAGCTGGAAAGTCATGTGGGTGTTGCACTAAAATGAGAGAATTACTTTCATTTTTTTTTTTTTTTTTTTTGAGACGGAGTTTCGCTCTTGTTACCCAGGCTGGAGTGCAATGGCGCGATCTCGGCTCACTGCAACCTCTGCCTCCTGTGTTCAGGCAATTCTCCTGCCTCAGCCTCCTGAGTAGCTGGGACTACAGGCGTGCGCCACCATGCCCAGCTAATTTTTGTATTTTTAGTAGAGACGGGGTTTCACCATGTTGACCAGGATGGTCTCGATCTCCTGACCTTGTGATCCGCCCGCCTCAGCCTCCCAAAGTGCTGGGATTGCAGGTGTGAGCCACCGCGCCCGGCCTCAGCTACTTTTAATTCACTATTTCTGCCAGCTGTAGATCTTCAGGTTCTATCACGGCTCACCTAACCCTGTTCTACTCTACAACCCTGGGGTTGGTTCAAGGTCTCACTCTCAGCAGTGATCTCAGCGGTCTGAGAGCTCCTGAGCATCCCCTACACGGCTCCCCAGAAAGTGCCTCCAGGAGGAAGGCCCTGCTGCACCTTCTGTGTGACGTTTCCTCCTCAGCCTCAGGGATGGCCATGTGCTCCAGCCACTGGAGTGGCCTCGGCAGGGCCCGTCTAGGGGTTCGGCAGCTTTGTCCCTCTGCCACAGCATGAGCTGGGCAGGGGCCTGGACGCCCAGGGCTGCTTCCTCAGCCCGGCTCCTGGCGAGAAGAGCAGGGTGCTGTGGGCTGGAGCCACCAATGGCCACGTGCTGGCCCTGGAGAAGGCCCTCACCCACTCCCTGACTTCGGCAGGGCCTGCTGTATGTCTGTGTCATCTTAGCCCAGGCTGAGGAGATGAATGTCTTTCCAAGAAGCCTGTGGTCCTGGCGCCTGACTGGAAACCCCTGAGCCTTCACCCCAGGTGGAAGGTCCTAGTGAAGCCTGGTGGATGGAGGAAAGGTCTCGGCCCATCCTGTCCCATGGCCGGGGGTTGGGGCTCCCTCTTTTTAATACCACCGGAGTCCTATCCAAGCGTTTGGAACCTCGAGGCTTTAACTTATTACATAATAATAACCCCCACAACCTCCGTGGGCCCCTGGGCAGCATGTGGTAGGACCTCGGCAGTGGCTTTCAGGTGTCCTCCTGCGACCCCAGGGTGCTGAAGGACCCTCTTCTGGGACTCCCTTCCCAACTGTGCCCAGCCACCCCAGTCACCCAGAGAGGTTTCTATCAAACCAAGCTCCTCCTTTAAATAAAAAGTTACCAGAAAAAGCACCTGTGCTCCAAACATGGGGAGCATGCCAGGGCCATGGGGTCATGGGGAGGGGCGCTTCCCAGCCTTCAGGGATCTCCTCCTGTGACCCACAGCCCACAGAGAAGCACCAGCACAGCATTGTCTTCCAATAGAGGAGGGCAGTGCAAGTAACGGGTTCTGGCTAAAAGAGACTCTGATCACCCAAGGGACATCTGTCCACTTGGAAAATACAGAAGACCACAGTCTCATCACCGCCATCCCACCTTAAGAACAACACATGTAAACGGAGTTGCGCGCGTGATGCACGGTGTGTTTCGTGCCCCCGCCTTCCTGCCTGGCAGAAGCAATTATGCAGACCCACTGTGTGGGTACTTGGGGCCACTCTAGTACAGAATGTGTGGGTCACATCCTACCCCTGGCAGCTGCAAAACCTCACAGGCCACCCTCTCCTCTTCCCTCACTTGGGATGGCACAGAGCTGTCATGTCCGTTAAGGGCTCACAACGGTGCCTGGCACAGAGGAGGGGCGAAGCTCAATGGTGGCAGCTGGTGCCAGGCTCCACTCTGCATGGCTTTGTCAACCACGTCTCCTCACTTGACCCCCTGTCATACTCCCCGCCTGAGTTAGATGCCGGCGCACACAGGCACGATGTGTCAGGCAGCCCATCCGTCTGACTACAACTACACAGTCGCCAGCTCCAGCAGCTCTGTACACCCAGTTCTGGGGTCAATGGGTACCTGTCTCCTGTCCTCCTGGGGTACAGCTGCCCCCTCTGTGGACACGGTCACGTCTACCCCTACCCTGTCTCAAAGGTGTGAGATCCACAGGCCCTCAGCCCGTAGAGCAGCCATGTAAGACAATACCACAGTCAGCTGGCCAAGGTCAGACAGACCCTCATGGCTCTCAGCATACCACCCCAGGAGGCGGGAGCATGCGGGAAACACAGATTCCCTTGTTCTCTCCGAAGTGGGACCCTGGCTTTAAGCAGTCGCAGCTGTTTGTAGCTCTAGATACAGGAGTTACAGCTGGAGGCTGAGCTCACTCAAGGGAGGAAGCATTGGCATGAGGGCCGTTGCAGAAGGTGCTGACAGGGCACTGGGGTGGCAAGTCCTGTGGGCCAGGAAGAGACCAGCTCCAAGTCAGTTTGCTCGGGCGTGATCTGTTTCAGTAAAACCAGATGCAGACAAGACAAGAGGCGGACAGAAAGCAACTGTGTAAACTAACTGTGAAGCAAGGAAACAGAGAGGTGCCAGAAGAGCGTTTCCTGAATCCTGGCGCAGCATCTGCTGCCTCTGACCAGAGCCACTGACAAACAGAAGGGGGAGGCACCTCCCCGAGCACCAGAGCCTGGACGTCGGGCCCGGCGGCTCTAGCTACGGCCTCCTCTTTGCTTGGGTCACCGCATTCACTGCGAACTCCAGGGCCAGGAGCCGGCCTTGGCCCCAAAGTCTTGTTCTCCGTTTGTCAGCGACGCTGACCAAGGAGGTTCGGACGCGAAGAGGGCGGCGGGGGCATCTGGGCCCTGGAGGCTGAGCTCGGGAGCCCGGCGTCCCCGCGGCCGCCCGCCAGGCCCGGCCACCTCCCTGCCACCCTCCGGCATCCCCGGAACCGGCGCGGGGGAGTGGCTCGGGGACGGGCGGGACAGCACAGCGGCGCCCACCCAGCGGGGGTCGGCAGGGGACGGGGGCGCCGGGGGCAGCGGGGCGGGGAGACTCGGGGCGTGGCGGGGTGCAGGCGGGAAAGCGTCGAGGCCTGGGACTCCGCACGTGGGGAGGCGGGCATCGCCAGAGAGACGACGAGCGCTCCTCAGGGGCCGGCGCCCGAAGCTGGCCGGGACCCGGCGGACTCGAGCGTCTCTCCTGGCCCCGGCCCGCGGCTCCCGGGGGGCGGGGCGGGGCGCGCCGGGCGGGGCCTGTGCGCAGGCGCGCGAGTGCGCGCTCCCGCGCGCCGGCGGGCGGTGACGCCCCGCCAAGCGCCGCAGGAAGAAGCGCGCGCACCTCACTTCCGGCGAGCGCTGCGCCGGCGGCGATTGGGCCCGAGGCGGCGAGCTCGCGCCTCACCCAGCCAATCGGCGGCCTCGGCGCGGGTCGGAGGGCGCCGGGCGCGCGCGCGGGGCGGCCGGGGGCGCGCGGGGCGCGGGCGGGGCGCCGGGCGGGGCGGGGCGGAGCGGCCGCAGCTCGTCGCCGCCCGCGGGCCTGTCCGACGCCCGGGCCCGGCCCGTCCCCTCCGCCGCCCGGCAGCCATGTGACCGCGCCACCGCCCTCCGCGCGCCCCGCCCGCCCGCCGCGCGTCCGCGGCCCGGCCGCAGCCCCAGGCCGCCGAGGGAGCGGCGGGGCCGGCGCCATGGCCGAGCGAGGCCGCCTCGGCCTCCCCGGCGCGCCCGGCGCGCTCAACACGCCCGTGCCCATGAACCTGTTCGCCACCTGGGAGGTGGACGGCTCCAGCCCCAGCTGCGTGCCCAGGTACGCGCCGCCTGCCGCGCTTTGTTCCCGCCCGGCACCTGCCGGGGGTGTCCGGGCCGCGGCCTCCGCGCGCCCCCGAGGCCCGGGCCGCCCAGCGGAGCCCCCGCCGCCCCCCGCGGCCCCGCCCGCGCCCCCGCCAGCCCGCTGGCGGGACGCGCACAGCCGCCGCCCCCCGCAGCGCCAGCGAGCGCGGCCCGGGCCCCCCAGGTCCCAAGCGCCCGAGCCGGGGGCCGCGCTCGGCTTCCGAGGACCCTGTGGCGCTCAGGCCCGGCGGGACCTCGGGGCTCCCGGGCGGCGCTCACCTGGCTCGCCGCAGCCGCACCTACACACCTGCTTCAGTGCAGCGCCGGCCGGGGCCACGAGGGCGCTTCCTCTCCCGGGTACCACACGCTTCCTTTCGCGTCCGGCGACACTGTCAGACCCCAGCCTGGGAGCCAGCCCCGGCGCACGGGGCGCGCAGGTCTCGGTTGTACGGTCCGTGCAGCGCGCGGTGGAGATGCCCCGTCCTGCGGGGCAGGGTCGTCCTCGCCGGTACCTGGTTGGCGCTGTCTCTCATATGGAGACGTCGCCAAGTCAGTACTGCCCTTTGCGCCCCCCTGTTGATCTTGCCCTTGCGTGAAGGCTGGCTGCTCTGCACTTGGTAGGGGGGCGCCCGGTCGCCCAGAGGTAACCACTGGACAGGGTTTACCCTCCGGCCGTAGCCCAGCCTCCTTTGGACTTGTAGGCTCCCTGTTTCTCCCGCTCAGTTGGAAACTTGTGTGATTTCTTCGTGACTTGGTAGTTCCTGCTCAGGAAGCTTCCAGTCTAAGGAGGAGAGAGTCACACTCTCCAGAAAAGTTCTGGTTCTAGAGTAGACAGCAGGCTGGAAGAGGAGGCAGGTGGGGATGGTGAGACCTCTCCCTGGGGAGATGGGAGGGTGAGCGGACCTCCCAGGCACTGGAAGTGGCCAGTGCGTCTTGGGGGAGCCCACGTGGCATTGAATTGTTCCACCGCTAGCTAGTCTGCTGCAGGTGCCTGTGGTGCTCTGCCGTGGCTCCCACAAACTGCATTTCCGAGCGTGGTGTTAGAGTTGCCCTCCTGGACTGCAGGGCTGGGACCTCAGGGCATTGGTTTTGCTGAGTGGACAGGAAGGATGCCCACCCCACACGACTCTTGCACCTGGCAGGGCCTCCCGAGGGACCCAGTGTCCATGTGAGACCTAAGGGTCAGCATTTGCTCAAAGTCTAGGGCTGAGCACTGCAGATGTGCCTACTTGCCCCTCTTCTGGGAAGTATCTGGGGCCACAAAGCCAAAGCCAGGAGCATCTTCCCAGGCCCGGCTGCCTTTCTCTTCCAGGCCTTGGCGGTTGCCCTAGTGTCAGGTCTCACAGCCCCACAGCCCGTCTCCTCTCTGTCCCTCTGAGTCACTGCCTCACCCACAGCCCCAGGACCTTCTACTGGCTGTGGGCCCTCCCCTGTCCCAGCACTGCAGCACATAGCCTGCCCTTGCTGAGTCTCCACAGCGGCTTCCTGGGGCTCTCCAAATGAGCAGCGAAGTCTTTAACCCAAGGGAGGTGGGGGCCTTATCAGCCCCACTGTAGAGCTGTCCTCTATTCTCAGTGGGTCTAGAAAGCCCTCTCTGGTGTCTGTGAGGAGGGCATGGGTAGGGCAGGTGGGGGTAGGATCGGGGCACCTGGGCTGGGCAGCACTAAGTGCTAGGGGTCTGGGGCTCTGGCCTGGACAGGGCTGAGGCAAAGGGTAGGAAGGAGGACAGGGCTTGTTCTGTGGGTGTGGAGTTAGTTGATGGGCGGAGGGGCGGCTGGCATAGCTGTCAGGGTGGGAAGACGCAGTTTGTTCGTAGAACAGGCTCAGCGTCATGATGAGCTTCTGCCCTTCCCTGTCCTGGAACACAGCCCCACGTGGTGGGCCTGCCCCCAGCTTTTCTTTGTGCTTGTTCCGCCTGTCCGTGCACCCTCAGACAGTCTGCTACTTAGTTTTGCTTATTTGGGGACTCTACATAAAGGATTTCATTCCTCCTGTGCTCTTTTGTACTCCTCACTTTGCCCAGCCATTAAGTTTCTGGGCTGCATCTGTGCTGATGGCTTCCGGTGTGTTCCCTGCTGCATACTATTCCCTGGCATGATAGCAGCTCGGCTCTGATTCTGTCAAGGGACCGTGGCTTGTTTCCTGTTTTTTGGCTAACTACAAGCCACGTGCTGCTGTGGACATCCTTGTGCCTGTCTTCTGCCTGTGACTCTCTGGATGGCCAGGGCCTGTCTTAAGCATGTGCTGCCAGCTAGCAGGATTAGTGTGGAAGTGTGCACACGCCCATCGTTACTGCTGGCAGTGTTCCAGAGTGGTGGTGCCTATTCCGGCCCCCACCGACAGGGACCAGAGTCCCCACTGCTCCGTATTTGTGCCAACATCTGACTTTTTAATTTTTGCCAGTCTGGTGGGTGTGAAATGGTATCGTAGTTGTAACTTGAATTTCTCTGATTACTAATTTAGGCCATTTGTACTTCCTTGTCAGTGAAATTCCTGTTCTTTTGCCAATTTTCTGTCTCTTTTATTCGGCTTGATGAGTTTCAGCAGTTTCTTGAGCGATAGTCATCCTTTCTTGGCTGTTGAAAACGTCCCTGTCCAATTCTGAGGGTCTCTGCTCTCTGAGCAGCCTTTCGGTCCTTTCGGTGCCCTCCGTATGGGCCTGGTGGAGTGTGCACACTGACCATTTGCCTGGCTGCAGTGCTGGTCTCGTTTTAGTCCTGGGAGGCAGCTGGAGAAGTCTGTCCCTGGGAGCTTGTGCTGGGGCACGCTGGGCTGCTGTTGGGGAGGCCGGTGCACTGTGTTTCCTTGCGGCACTTTTGGCTCAGCACCGTTAGAAATGGTGCTCTTCGGTGGGCCATGGGGTGGGCAACAGTGCCCATCTGTGGCCTCCACCAGCCAGGTTCCCAGAGCGTCTTCCTGGTGCCCATGTCCCTGAGAGCCCCCACCCACTCTTCAGCAGGGGCTGGGCAGCTTTGTGCCTTGCTCTTCCCACTCCATTGTCTTTTCTGTTGATGTTTATTAATTTGTTTTTATTTAATTTAATTAATTAATTTATTTTTGTAGAGACAAGGTCTTCCTATGTTGCCCAGACTGGTCTTGAACTCCTAGGCTCAAATGATCCTCCCACCTCGGCCTCCCAAAGTATTGAGATTACAGATGTCAGCCACTGCGCCTGACCATCATTTTGTTTTTTAGAGACAGAGCCTCACTTTGTGTCCCAGACTGGGGTGCAGTAGCTCAGTCATAGCTCATTGTAACCTCTAAATCCTGGGCTCAAGCAATCCTCCGGCATCAGCTTCCTGAGCAGCTGGGACTAAAGGTGTGCCCCACCACACCTGTCTAATTTTAAAATTTTGTTGTAGAGGCAGGGTCTCACTATGTTGCCCAGGCTGATCTCCAACTCCTGGCTTCAAAAGATCCTCCCATCTCAGTCTCCCAAAGTGCTAGGAATATAGGCACAAACCACCATGCATGGTCTAGAATTATATTTAAGTTTCACACAAAGCCACATTCGGTTTATAATTGGAAGTTCTCTGACTCTGTATAGCAGGTTGGGGAGAATTGACGTTTGTATGGTACTGAGTCTTCTAATTCATGAACAAGCTGTCTCTCTACTTGAGTAATGTATTTTGAGAGTTTTACAAGATTCTGCTGTCATGCATATATATTTATTTATTTATTTATTTATTTTTTTGAGACGGAGTTTTGCTCTTGTTACCCAGGCTGGAGTGCAATGGCACGATCTCGGCTCACCACAACCTCCGCCTCCTGGGTTCAGGTGATTCTCCTGCCTCAGCCTCCTGAGTAGCTGGGATTACAGGTACGCGCCACCATACTCAGCTAATTTTTTAGTAGAGACAGGGTTTCACCATGTTGACCAGAATGGTCTCGATCTCTTGACCTTGTGATCCACCCACCTCAGCTTCCCAAAGTGCTGGGATTACAGGCGTGAGCCACCGCGCCCGGCCAATGCATATCTTTTGTGAGATTTATTCCTAGATGCTTGTATTTTAGAAGTTGTCGGTAAAAGTCAGCTTTTTATTATGTTTGTTGCTAATATATAGAAATTCAGTTGATTTTTGAAATCTGTGATTTTAGTATTTTTATTTTTATTTATTTATTTTTTTTGAGACAGAGTTTCGCTCTTGTTACCCAGGCTAGAGTGCAATGGCATAATCTCGGCTCACCGCAACCTCCACCTCCTGGGTTCAGGCAATTCTCCTGCCTCAGCCTCCTGAGTAGCTAGGATTACAGGCACGCGCCACCACGCCCAGCTAATTTTTTGTATTTTTAGTAGAGATGGGGTTTCACCATGTTGACCCAGGATGGTCTCGATCTCTTGACCTCGTGATCCACCCGCCTCGGCCTCCCAAAGTGCTGGGATTACAGGCTTGAGCCACCGCGCCCGGCCGATTTTAGTATTTTTAACCTAGTAACTTAACTATAGATTATTTAGCATTTTCTAAGTGTATGTTTTATCTTTTGCAAAAGACAAAGTTGTTTCTTTCCAGTCCTCATACTTTTATTTCTTTTTTTTTTTTTAGATGGAGTTTTTCACTCTTGTTACCCAGGCTGGAGTGCAATGGCGCAATCTCGGCTCACCGCAACCTCCGCCTCCTGGGTTCAGGCAATTCTCCCTGCCTCAGCCTCCTGAGTAGCTGGGATTACAGGCACGTGCCACCATGCCCAGCTAATTTTTTTGTATTTTTAGTAGAGACGGGGTTTCACCATGTTGACCAGGGTGGTCTCAATCTCTTGACCTTGTGATCCGCCCGCCTTGGCCTCCCAAAGTGCTGGGATTACAGGCTTGAGCCACTGTGTCCGGCTTTGCAAAGGCTTTTTAAGGAAACTGTTATGAATGGATGTTGAATATAATCAAATACTTTTATTAAGAGCATTATATAATTTTTCTCATTTTATTGTTAGTGTGGTAAATTCCATAAATTGATACATATATTTTTTTGAGATGGAGTCTTGCTCTGTGTCCAGGCTGGAGAGCAGTGGCGCAGTCTTGGCTCACGCAACCTCTGCCTCCCAGGTTAAAATGATTCTCCTGTCTCAGCCTCCTGAGTAGCTGGGACTACAGGCGCGCGCCACCGTGCTCGGCTAATTTTTGTATTTTCAGTAGAGACGGGTTTTCACCACATTGTTCAGGCTGATCTTGAACTCCTGACCTCTTCATGCCCTCGCCTCAGCCTCCCAAAGTGCTGGGATTACAGGCAAGAGCCACCTCGCCCGGCCCATCAATTGATTTTCTAACATTAACCTATTCTTGAAAAAATACCACTTTAGTCATATTACTCTTTTTTAAAATTGGTGGATATTTACTTATTTATTTATTGTTTTGAAACAGGGTCTTGCTCTGTCGCCTGGGCTGGAGTGCAGTGGCCTAATCATGGCTCAAGCAGTCCTCCTGCCTCAGCCTCCTGAGTAGCTGAGACCACAGATGCATGCCACTGGCCCACTAATTTTAAATTTTTTGTAGAGACAGGATCTCTCACTATGTTGTTCAGGCTGATCTCCAACTCCTGGCCTCGAGTGATCCTCCCACTTCAGCCTCTCAAACAGCTGGAACTCCAGCTCTGTCCACATTGGTAGGTTAGACGATTAATATCTTGTTTAGGACTTTTGCATCTGTGTCTGGGGTCTGTACACTTTCTTTCTTCTGTAGTCCTTATCAAATTTTGGTGCTAAGATTTCCTTGCAAAATGAGATGAGTATTTCTTCTTTTGCTATATCATGGTGTAGCTTATGTAAAACTGGAATCATTTGTTACTTGAATGTTTGGGATAATTCACTTATAAAATAACCTGATGGGCCAGGCCTGCATGGTTCACCCCTATGATCTCAGCACTCTGGGATGGTGAGGTGGGTGGATTACCTGAGGTTAGGAGTTCGAGACCAGCCTGGCTAACATGGTGAAACCCCGTCTCTACTAAAAATGCAAAAATTAGCTGGATGTGGTAGCAGGTGCCTGTAATCTAAGCCACTTGGGAGGCTGAGGCAGGAGAATTGCATGAACCCAGGAGGTGGAGGTTTCAATGAGCTAAGATATCACCATTGCACTCCAGTCTGGGCACCAAGAGTGGAACTCCATTTCAAATAAATAAATAAATAACCAACCTTGAATTGAAGTTTCTTTGTGGGAAATTAAGCTACTGATTCCATTTCTTTACTGTTTGTAGGACACTTCTTACTCCTTCAGTTAGTTTGAAAAGTTGAGCTGGGCACAGTAGCTTATGCCTGTAATCCCAGCACTTTGGGAGGCTGAAGCGGTTAGATCACCTACGGAGTTAGAGACCAGCCTGACCGATATGGTGAAAGCCCATCTCTACTCAAAATACAAAAATTAGCTGGGCATGGTGGTGCACACCTGTAGTCCCAGCTAGCTACTTGGGAGGCTGAGACAGGAGAATCCCTTGAACCCAGGAGGTGGAGGTTGCAGTCAGCCGAGGTTGTGCCACTGCACTCCAGCCTCGGCAACAGAGTAGGGCTCTGTCTCAGAAGATAAATAAATAAATAAAATAAAAGTTGTATTTTTCTGGATATTTGTTTCATCCGTGTTTTTAACTTTATTGGCATAAAGTTGTTCATAATACTTGTTGTTTTTTTTTTTGTTTTTTTTTTTTGAGACGGAGTTTCGCTCTTGTTACCCAGGCTGGAGTGCAATGGCACGATCTCGGCTCACCGCAACCTCCGCCTCCTGGGTTCAGGCAATTCTCCTGCCTCAGCCTCCTGAGTAGCTGGGATTACAGGCACGAGCCACCATGCCCAGCTAATTTTTTGTATTTTTAGTAGAGACGGGGTTTCACCATGTTGACCAGGATGGTCTCGATCTCTCGACCTCGTGATCCACCCGCCTCGGCCTCCCAAAGTGCTGGGATTACAGGCTTGAGCCACCGCGCCCAGCCCTATTTTTTATTTTATTTTATTTTTTCCAAATAAAGATGGGGTTTCACCATATTGGTCAGGGTGGTCTTGAACTCCCAACCTCAGGTGGTCTGCCTGCCTTGGCCTCCAAAGTGCTTGGATTACAGGCGTGAGCCACCATGCCTGGCCTGTTTTTTATATTCTTTTAAAAAATTTTAATTAAAAAAATTAATTGATATTTTTGAGATGGCATTTTGTTGCCCAGGCTGGAGTGCAGTGATGCAGTCTTGGCTCACTGCAGCCTGTGCCTCTCGGCTTCAAGTGATTCTCCTGCCTTGGCTTCCAGAGTAGCTCGGATTATAGGCATGTGCCACCAAGTCTGGCTAATTGTTTGTTTGTTTTGAGATGGAGTCTTGTGCAGTGGCTCAATCTCAGCTCATTGCAGCCTCCACCTTCTAGGTTCAAGCTGTTCTCCTGCCTCAGCCTTTCTAGTAGCTGGGGCTACAGGCATGTGCCACCACACCCAGCTAATTTTTGTATTTTGAGTAGAGACAGTGCTTCACCATGATGGTGAACTCTTGACCTCAAGTGATCCACCCACTTTGGCCTCCCAAAGTGCTGAGAGTAGGCCGGGCGCGGTGGCTCAAGCCTGTAGTCCCAGCACTTTGGGAGGCCGAGGCGGGTGGATCACAAGGTTAAGAGATCGAGACCATCTTGGTTAACAAGGTGAAACCCCGTCTCTACTAAAAATACAAAAAAAAAAATTAGCTGGGCATGGTGGCGCGTGCCTGTAATCCCAGCTACTCAGGAGGCTGAGGCAGGAGAATTGCCTGAACCCAGGAGGCAGAGGTTGCGGTGAGCCGTGATCGTGCCATTGCACTCCAGCCTGGGTAACAAGAGTGAAACTCCATCTCAAAAAAAAAAAAAAAAAAGTGCTGAGATTGTAGGCGTGAGCAACTGCGCCTGGCCAGTTTTTGTGTTTTCTAATAGGGACAGGGTTTCACCACGTTGACCAGGCTGGTCTCAAGCTCCTGACCTCAGGTAATCCACCTGCTTGGCCTCCCGAAGTGCTGCAATTGCAGGGGCGAGCCACTGCTCCCAGCCTATTTATAGTCTTCTAGAGACCAGGTCTTTGTTGCCCAGGCTCATCTCAAACTCCTGGTCTCAAGCAGTCCCCCTGCCTTGGCTTCTAAGGAATTATAGGCGTGCACTACCCTGCTTGGCCATTTAAAATTTTTTAAGAAATAGGGCCTTGCTCTGTTGCCCAGGCTGGAGTTCAGGGGTAAGATCATAGCTCACTGTAACCTTGAACTCCTGGACTCAAGTGATCTTCCTGCTTCAGCCCTCTGAGTAGGTGGGGCTGCAGGCATGTGCCACCATGCCCAACTATTTTTTTTAATATCATTTGTAGGCCGGGCGTGGTGGCTCAAGCCTGTAATCCCAGCACTTTGGGAGGCCGAGGCAGGTGGATCACGAGGTCAAGAGATCAAGACCATCCTGGTCAACATGGTGAAACCCCGTCTCTACTAAAAATACAAAACATTAGCTGGGCATGGTGGTGCGTGCCTGTAATCCCAGCTACTCAGGAGGCTGAGGCAGGAGAATTGCCTGAACCAAGGAGGCGGAGGTTGCGGTGAGCTGAGATCGCGCCATTGCACTCCAGCCTCGGTAACAAGAGTGAAACTCTGTCTCAAAAAAAAAAAATCGTTTGTAGAGATGGGTCTCACCATGTTGCCTGGGCTGGTCTCAAACTCTTGGCTTCAAGTGATCCTCCCACCTCAGCCTCCCATAGTGCTGGCAAGTTCTGTAGTGCTGTCCTCTTTTAATTCCTCATCATTACTATTTGTGTGGGCTGAGATGCACCCTCCTGATCTAGCTCGTTGCCTGGGCTGGTCTCAAACTCTTGGCTTCAAGTGATCCTCCCACCTCAGCCTCCCATAGTGCTGGCAAGTTCTGTAGTGCTGTCCTCTTTTAATTCCTCATCATTACTATTTGTGTGGGCTGAGATGCACCCTCCTGATCTAGCTCCCCCAAGGGCTTACTCGTTTTGAAAAACAAATATTGCTGTTCTATTATAATTTCTTAAATACAATCAGCTCATTATTCTTCCTCTTAAGTAATGCTTTAGCTACATTTAATAAGCTTTTACATGTAGTATAATTCAAATACAGTATTTCTAAATTTTCATTATTCCTTCTTTAACCTTATGCAATATTCTAAAGGTTCTTACTGTCCAAATGTGTTTTCTGAATTATTTTATACTGCCAATTCTCTTCTGTTTTTTTTTCCCTACTTATTTCTAATTTAGTTATGTTGTAGTCAGAGAAGGTGGTCAATATGACACCAAGTTTCTAACATTTTTTTGGAACCTGCTAGGTATGCTGGCTCACACCTGTATCCCAGCACTTCGAGAGGCCGAGGCGGGCAGATCACCTGAGGTCAGGAGTTCAAGACCAGTCTGGAAAACGTGGTGAAACCCCATCTCGACTAAAAATACAAAAATCTGCCAGACATGGTGGCGCGCACCTGTAATCCCAGCTACTTGGGCGGCTGAGGCATGAGAATCACTTGAACCCGGTAGTTGGAGGTTGCAGTGAGCCAAGACTGCGCCACTGCACTGCAGCCTGGGTGGTAGAGTGAGAGTCCATCTCAAAAAAAAATTTGTTTTGGAACTTGCTTTATGGTTTAGTATGAGGTTAATTTTCATACATGTTCTGTTTATACTTAAAAGGAATGTGTGTTTGGCAGTGGATGGTACAGTATTTGATATCTGTCCATTAAATCAAGCTTGGTTTTTTTGTGATCTTTAAGTCTGTTCCTTTTTTTTTGAGAGTCTTGCTCTCTTGCCAGGCTGGAGTGCAGTGGCATGATCTCGGCTCACTGCAAGGTCCGTCTCCTGGGTTCAAGTGATTCCCCTGCCTCAGCCTCCTGAGTAGCTAGGACTACAGGCGTGTACCAGGCTAATTTTTCGTATTTTTTTGTAGCACACCTGGCTAATTTTTTGTTTTTTTTTTTTTTTTTGAGACGGAGTTTTGCTCTTGTTACCCAGGCTGGAGTGCAATGGCGCGATCTCAGCTCACCGCAACCTCCGCCTCCTGGGTTCAGGCAATTCTCCTGCCTCAGCCTCCTGAGTAGCTGGGATTACAGGCACGTGCCACCATGCCCAGCTAATTTTTTGTTTTTTTTTTTAGTAGAGACGGGGTTTCACCATGTTGACCAGGATGGTCTCGATCTCTCGACCTCATGATCCACCCACCTCGGCCTCCCAAAATGCTGGGATTACAGGCTTGAGCCACTGCGCCCGGCCAATTTTTTGTATTTTTAATAGAGACGGGGTTTCACCATGGCCAGGAAGGTCTTGATCTCCTGACCTCATGATCCGCCTGCCTCGGCCTTCCAAAGTGCTGGGGTTACAGGCGTGAGCCACCATGCCCAGCCGACTCTGTACATTTTAATGTGCGTAGTTAATTGTATTTTTGCTTTCCTGCTGATCTACATTGGATCTTAGAGCACCTTATTCTAATCCAACCCTTTCCTATTTATGTGCTTTTGTTACGGTGTATTTTAATTGTTTTCTTAAGAAGCCCACAAGATGTTGTTACAGCTTTACACTGTGAATATTTGATGAGCTTCAAAACTCACCACTTCCTTTGTTCCTCATTCTTCCTGCATCTCAGGAATCATTTTCCTCCTCCTGTTGGAAACGTGTTCTTAGGATTTCCTTTAGTGAGGATCTGCTGATAACTAGCTTCTCTTTCTGTTTGTCTGAGGATGTTTTTATTTACCTCACCCTGAGTGGGGCGTATGCTGGCTCTAGGGTGCTGGGGTGGCGTGTGCCCCTCCCACGGGTCCAGGCAGGGCATCCCTGGCTTTGACTCCAGCTTTGCCGTGAGAGGTTGGCGGCCATGGCATGCTGGAGGGAGGCGTCTGGGTGGCTTTGTGGTCATGTCACTGTTGCCAGGGGTCGTCTCATGGTAGGTGCTGGTGTGGGTTCTCTTGTGATTGCCTGAGTTAGGGTTACTGGGCTTGCCGACCTTGTGGACTGATGATCTTCATTAGTCCTGGGATGTCCCCAGCCACTGTCCCTTCCGCTGGTACCTCTGCGCTGTTCTTTCTCACCTCGAGCAACAATTGCGCGTGTTGCTCTTCCTGCTGGGTTCTCCGCGTCTGTGAATGCACAGGGTGGTGTTGGGGGTGGCGGCCAGTTGGGGCAGTAGCTTGTCCCCTCCCCTAGCTTCTGTCCATGTGCCAGGGGACGCCCATTGTCTGTTGGCCCCACCGGCCTGCACGAGACTCTCACGGCGCTGCCCCATCTGCCTTGCTCGGTGCCCAGAGCCCACACAGTATAGCTCCTTGGCAGACGTTCCTGTAATGGAACCAAGATGCCACGCCAAGGACTGTGGTTTCATTTTGAGTGGTGGGGAAGTCGCTGGACTATTTTGAGCGTGTGTGCTGGGGAGAGCAGTGCTGCTGGAGAGGCAGACCACAATAGAGGTGGAGACTGCCTTGGGGTTTGCGGGTGGACATGGGCGGGAGGCTTTGTTCGGGGCTTGGGACTGGACTTTCTGAGGTGGTCTGCAGTGCTCTGGGGAAGACGGGCTGCTCTGAGGGAGGGGCTGAGGGGGCTGACCTGGGCAGCTTGTGGCCTGTGGGCTGGGCAGCACTGGGGCTGGTGCCCTTAGCCTGGAAGGGGCAGCAAGGCGGTGCCCTTAGCCTGGAAGATGCCCATAGCCTTGGGGATTGGGAGGACCTGGCCTGTCGCCGTGGCCCACACAGTGCATCCACGCCGGCCTGTCTGCGCAGGCATGCTCTGCTTTCAGGACGCAGGCCTAGAGACCTCTGGCTTCTCTGTCCTGCTGTCAGCACTGCAGTCGCCTGGCAGCGGGTCTCATGCTGGGGCCTGGCTTTTGTGCAGGAGATGGGGGCGCAGGGGGCTGCAGTGCCCTGGGGCTAAAGGGTGCTTTCCTTGGATCTGGCCACTAGAACCAGCCCTCTCCCTCTCTCTACCCAGCGTTGTCAGCATGCATCCCAGGAGGGTTTGACGGACTGGGCAGCCGTGATGCTGTGGCAGGGGTGGGGCTGCTGCAGAGACCAGGTCTGAGGTCAGTCACAGCCACTGCGGTCTCATTGGACCCTGTGATGGGTGTGTGGTGGTGGCAGGCAGTGGCGTCGCCAAGGCAGGGTGCTCAGGTGCAGGTGGGAAGGGGTGGCAGGATGGGGGTTGTACGGGGCTTTCCCCAGGACTGGGGGCAGGTGTGGTGTGCTTATTCCCACCTCGACATGGAGGGTCTCTGTAGGACAGGTGCCGACTGAGGGCAGCCCCGATGCTTGTGAGCTGCTGGCTCTGCAGTCCGGTGGGGCCTGGTTGGCTCAGCAGCTGCTCTGAGAGGCAGCCCTAAAAATAGCCGGGTGGGGAGAGGCCGTCCCCTTCTGCTCTACAGGGCGTACTGAGGTGTGCTCAGCTCAGCCCGCTCTGCATTGAGACTGTGGCTGCTGGTCATGGTGCTGGGGTCGTCAGCAGCTTCCCGAGGGCTGCAGCCTGTGGAGGCCGGCGGTGCCCCATCTCACCCGGCAGGCGCTCCAGGAGCTCTGGGTAGCACTGGCTGCTGCTGGGCTGCTCTTAGGCCTGGGGCGTTCGTGGCTGTGGCACCAGGTCCTCTGCAGGGTCAGGGGCTATGCTGGGTGCCCTGGGTTGCAGGGTCAGGGGCCATGCTGGGTGCCCTGGGGTACAGGTGCCACTCCACAGAGAATTCTGGACCCAAAAGGGGCAGGAGTGGGCAGGGGACGACACTGAGGAAGGGTTGGGTCTGCCCTTCCTGTCGGGGGTGCACACGGGCCTGAGCTAAGCAACCCCCTCTGGGCCTGGCTTTCTCTCGCCACCGCCCCAACCAGCCTTTCCTCAGCACCCCCTGGCCAAGCTGTGGGGACCCCCTGCCCCAGACACAGGCGGCACCTGGCCTGGGTGCAGAGACACGCTGTGGCTCAGCCCGAGGACACTGTCGTTGAGTGGGGGGAGGGGTCAGTGTTGTGGCTAGGGGGTGGGATGGGGTTGGGGGATGGTTTGCCTCAAGGCAATGGCTCTCTTCCGGGTACAGCAAGGAGACAGATGGGTTCTAATGACCCCTGAGTCCTGAGACAAGGTAGGACTGGCTGGAGCACAGGAGGGGCCTTAGAGGAGCCCTCAGTCCCCACGCCGCCCTCCCACAACCTCTCGGGCATGCATCCTGGGCCTTGCTCGACAGAGGAGTTTGGGCTTCACTGGTCTCCACGGGCTTGAGGCCCAGGCAGTCAGCTGGCTTGGTCCAGTGTTGCGTCTCCAGTTTCTGTGTCTCAACTGCCCCATCCAGCCCGTATCCCAAAAGTAGCTGTCAGCAGCAGCCGTGCACAGGCAGCCCAGCTCGGCCAGCTCCAGGTGCTGAGTGTTCCTGGAGCTGAGCAGTGAAGGGGCCACTCAGTACAGCCTCCCTTCAGCCTTCCTGAGGACGCCTTTCATCTTGCAGAGATGGTCTGTGTGGCGGTGAGCAGCGCTCTCCCCTCCCTGGCAGGGAAGGGCGTGTGTCCACAGCGCGGCAGGCCTGCAGGTGCACAACCCTTTTCTCAAATGTCATTCTTGTTCTGACGAGCACCAGGGACAGACCGAGCTGATGCTGACGGGAGGGAAGGGGCCTGGCCTTCGGCCGCCGTCCTGCAAGCCTGGGCCCTCTGCTGGGCCCCTCCTCCATGGCTTTGTTCTCTCCAGCCCTCTGTGAGTCCCATGTCTGCATCGGGACAGAGGTGACCAGGGGCCCATTGACAGCCGGGATGCCACAGCGTCTTTTGTTTAATTTGAGCCTCGTTTCCCAGTGTAATTCTGTAGTTGACCTTGCAAGAGGCATTGATGATATTTCTTTATTGTCTGACCCCCAGCCAGGACTTCTCTATTTTTAGATGCATAAGAACTGGGAAAGGGTTTTCATCACTGTTGCGCCCTGGACTCATGTGCAGGTGTCTCCAGGCTGTCTGGAGACCAGTGCCTGCCTCCCTGGTCCTGGACACGGGTGGGGCAGGACTCCCCTGCAGCGGTCGAGTTGAGCTTGCTCCTGCTCCATTTGAGGGTGGATATCCCGCATCTTCCCAGTCGCCCAGGGAGCACCTCAGGAGGGTGGGAGGCAGGAGGCTGATGCCCTGCTGGTGGGAGTCCCTCTTGGCTAGGCTTTCCTAGAGCCTCTGAGTGCTGAGGAGGGGGATGGCCGTTCAGGCTTTGAGCAGCGCCTGCTGGTGCCTCTCAGAGGTGCTCCGTGGTGGGGCCTGGGAGGGTGGGCCTTCCACATTCTCAGGCTGCCTGTGTGCCAGGGTGGGTGTCAGGTCATGAGGCCCCTCTGTCTGGCCTAGGTCTCTCCTTCCTCACCCACCTCAAGCCTGGGACGCGGCCTGGGCTGGGGGAGCAGATGGAGAGCTTTGGTGGTGAAGACTCAGCCTGAGGTCTGGGCTCTCCTGGCCACCTCGAGCCCACGTTCCCCTGCAGCCGGGACTCTGCTGTTCCTCATGCTGGGGCTGTTGGGGCGGCCCTGGGCAGCCGCTGCTCCCTGCCAGCCTGCTCCTTACAGTCAGTCCTGCCGTTCCTTCGGCTCCCGCAGTTTCCAGCTTGGCCCTGGACTTCCTGTTTTCCCACCTAGCTGGACGTGAAGGTTGTTGGGCCTTGGAAAGTTAAGCCACCACACCTGAATCGGCACACTCGGCTCACCTGGCTACGGCTTCAGCCGGAAATGGAGCTGAGCATGGCCCGTGTTTATAAATACAGCACCCATCAGGTCCAGTGTGGCTGTCTCCTGCGGGAGGCATGGGCTTTGGGCGTGAAGAACAGCTGCAAGGCCACAAGGCCAAGGGTCAACTCACCAGCTGGGAGGCCAGCGTGCCTCACCTGGCCGCACAGAGCCAGCCTCAGATGCGAGGGGAAGGGAGGGCGGGTCTTAGCGGGGGTCCAGGAAGGCTGAGGCCGCGGTGGTGGCAGCCTGAGAGACATGTGCCCGGCCAGCTCAGCACCTGCCACTATTGCCCCTGCACTCACTCCCTGAGTATTGGGAAACGTCAGCCTGAGGGGCGGGGACCTCAGCTCCCGTGAGCAGCTCCTCCACCAGCCTCTTGCTTCTCAGACCCTTGGCAGGTGGTGATGGCCGGGGCGGAGTTGTTCTGCTGTGGTCCTGTTGAATTGGGCTCAGGGCAGGGCTGGGAATCACAGCAGGTATCTGCCACTAACGCATGGCCTGTGCTGGGGCCAGGGTGGGTGTGTCTCATGCTCTGCCCCTTACTTGCCGTACTCACCCAGGGAGAATGTGGCGGGGCGGAGGGTGACAGCCAGGCTCTTGGGCTGCACTTGGCTCTGGCGGACTGTCGAAGGTTTCGGAGGTTTCTTTAATTAGCAACATGATATCCAGAGATTGCGACTGTGGCTCGTGCAGCTCCCAGCCAGGGAGCGGGAACAGGGACAGCCAGCCCAGCTCACCGCCCCGTGCCACCCGAGGTTTGACTTTGGCTTTTATCAGAACGGCACCTCCCCCAGGATTCGCCAGCCTTTGATGCATCAGGCCCTGCAGGGGTTCCGCTTATTCCCTGGGAAAATTTCCAGCACTGATTACGGGTGACTCTTGGTAGGTGGTTGGGTTTCCCTGGTGTGGAGGCACACAGAGAAGAGGGGGTACAGTTCCTGAAGGGTACAGCTTATGTCCCACCCCACCCCGCCCCCAGGACAGCCCACTTTCCTTTGACTGGGGAAGAGGCAGGCGTCCAGGGTTGTCCTCAGCTGGATTCCTGGAGAATGCCGTCCCTAGAAAGGAGACCCAATAGTGGGACCTGGTGCACACCACCCACTGCCTCCCCTGGGCCTTCTCGGGGCTCCGCAGCTCTCGGGAGAGGAGACAGCTCCGGCTGTGGCTGCTCTGTGGGTTGGACGTGGACGCTCAGTGCTGGATCCAGCAGCATGAGTGGCCACAGAACAGAGACCCAGAGAACGGGGGCCCAGAGGCTGCTCTCGGGGACACTGGCAGCAGTTGTGCCCTGGGCTCGCTGTCCCCAAAGCTGGAATATTCTATGAGTGCCACGCACCTGCAGGAGGTACTGCCTGGGGGCGGGCGCTGTGGCCGGGCACCCCCAGCAGTCCTACTCTTGGGGCATGGGCTGGGCTCCCACACTTAGCACCTCTGTGCTGACTTGAACACCCAGAGCACAGCAGCAGCAGCAGTGCCATTAGGATTTCCAACCAGCTGTTTGTGTTAAGAGTGAAAAGAAAACCTTGTTTGATTCGACTCGTTGAAAAAAAGCTTCCAGTGACTCTCCTGCTGGGTGTCTTTGCCGTCGCCTTTAAGGGCCATGCGCAGGGCATCCGTCTGTCCTCTCTCAGGCCGGTGGGCCCGGCAGCACCTCTTCTGCATGTTACTGACTAGAGAGCGGTCAGCTGGAATCCGGAGCTGCACAGTCGGGAAATGCGTAGCAACAGACACTCTGATGACACAACAGACACATTGATGAGTCTTCCCCACCTTGCTGAGGGGTTAATTCAGGGGAGCAGTAGGGAGTGTGCTGGGAGCCAGATCAGAGGGAGGACGCCCTGAGGCCGGGCCTGTTCCCGGGGAGGGGTGGGGTGGCCAGCATGGCCCTGAGTCCTCAGGGGCTCCTCCTTCTCTGTCTGCAGAGGAGGTGGCTTGGGGCGGGCGTGTGCCTTGGAACAGCAGAAGCCTTTGCCGGGGGCACCTGTGGTTTGCAGGAGCCCTGGCTGCAGCTACCCTGTGTGGTTTCTGTCCCCATCTTCTCCCGGCTTCCCTCGGCCCCCGTGTGACAGACTTGGCACTTCAAGATTTGCTGCCTGGCGACTGTTGCCTTTGCTAGAAGAGAAGACCCTGGAACCAGGGCCAGCCTGCTGTCACCCGCCTGCTGCTCCTGCCCACCGGAACCATCTTGAGTCCAAACTGGCTGAACGTCTAGCGGGAGCTCTGGGCCTCTGGGCCTCTGGGAGGGTCTAGGGTGTTCTAGACCCTTGGGCTCGTGGGGCAGTAGAGTTGGGGGCTAGGTTCCTGGGTGCCCTCTGGAGAGACTGCTCTGGTGTCAGCCAAGTGGTGGGCACCTTCTGGGCTTTGTGGCTGGCTTCTCACGATGGCTCAGGGAGTCCAGACAGCCTCCTTGTCTAGGTGCACGCCTAGAGTCTTTTCCTGGGTGGCTTGGAAGAGGCTTGCAGGGCTGCGGTGCCTCGGCTCATGGAGTGCAGGCAGCAGTGAGCTCTGCCGCATAGGGCTGCGTCTCATGGAATAGAGACCACTAGGCTCCTTTCGGCAGGGTGAGTCTGTGCAGCGGGAGGGTCCGGGCCTGGGACTCGAGCCGTAGTGTGGTGCCAGCCAGAAGCCAAGCACAGGCAGGAGATGGAGCTCGACCCTGGGGTCTCCATGTCTACGCCAGGGCCGAGTTCCCAGCCAGGATGCTCTGGGAGGGCGCAGGGTGGGCTCTGGACACCTGCCAGGGGTTTCAGCGAGAACCAGGAACGGCTGAGCTGCAGTCTCCAAGAAACACAGGGTCCACGCATGGGAGGGAACGAAGGACGTGAAGGTTCTGGGAGGCTCACTGTGTGATGTCTTCCCTTAGACGAGGTCACACAGAGGAAGGTTACTGTGCTGGGAGTTTTCCTTCCGAACACTAAATGCTTACCTCCTGGGAGGGAGTGGGTCACACCAGCATGACCCCTGCCCCTGACTCCACGGAGTACCGGAGTACCAGAGTACCGTGGGACTCGCGTCAGAGTCCTGGGGCCCCACCCGACACCCACGCATTTCCTGTCTTTTCTCAGGCAGTCACCATGGTGCCCAGGGCTGGCCTTGTTTCAGCTTCCTGGCGAGTGCCCCTTGGTCATTTCTGTCCTCGCCTTTGCCTCGAATCCCGCTTTTTGCCTTAAGTGCATTCCCAACTCCATCTCTGTGCCAGCTGTGCCCCTTACAGCCTCTGCCATGGCATCTCCTGGTCACGTATTGTCAACCTTCCTGGGTCCTCGGGGCTTAGACTTGCTCTGGTGAACAGCTTTGTTGAAAGCCTGGGTTGGCTTTTTTTTTGTTTTGTTTTTGGGACAAAGTCTTGCTCTGTGGCCCAGGCTGGAGTGCAATGGCAGAATTTCGGCTCAGTGCAACCTCTGCCTCCTGGGTTCAAGCGATTTGCCTATCTCAGCCTCCTAAGGAGCTGGGATTACAGGTATGCACCACCACACCCAGCTAATTTTTGTGTTTTTACAAAAAAGTAGAGGCAGCGTTTCAGCATGTTGGCCAGGGTGGTCTCAAACTCCTGACCTCAGGCGATCCTCCCACCTTGGCCTCCCACACCTCCGATTACAGGCATGAGCCACTGTGCCCGGCCTGGGTTGGCTTTTAACTGGCAAGTTTAGTCTGTGTTTCTGTGTGATGATGTATTTGCATATATTCCTGTCGTGCTGACCATTTTGATTCTGTTTTTTACCACATTTCCTTTGCTGCATTATTTACTCTTTGGAAATCAAGGATGGATCAAGATTGAGTTTATTTTTATTTTTGGGACAGGTTCTCACTCTGTTGCTCAGGCTCGAGGGCAGTGTCCTGATCAGAGCCCACTGCAGCCTCAAACTCTGCAGCTCAAGCCATCCTCCATTTTCTGCCTCCCAAAGCACTGGGATCACAGCATGAGCCACTGTGCTGGGCCTGAGTTTTCTGTATTACCCACCCCAAGAAATCTGCTTTGTAGTCCTCTGTGAACTGTTACTAATTTGCTTAAAATGTGAGAGGGCTGTTGACATTTAAGGATAGTCAGCTGGGCATGGTGGCTCACTCCTGTAATCCCAGCGCTTTGGGAGGCTGAGGTGGGTGGATCACCAGGTCAGGAGATTGAGACCATCCTGGCTAACATGGTGAAACCTCCTCTCTACTAAAAATACAAAAAATTAGCTGGGCGTGGTGGCATGTGCCTATAATCCCAAGCACTTGAGAGGCTGAGGCAGGAGAATCACATGAACCCAGGAGGTGGAGGTTGTGGTGAGCCAAGATAGTGCCATTGCACTCCAGCCTGGGCAACAAGAGTGAAACGCCATCTCAAAAAAAAAAAAAAGATATTCAACAGCCCTACAACCCTCTCACCCCCCAAAGGATGGAGAGCTGGAATGCAGGAGAAACAGCAGTGCCCTTCATGGCTGGCTGTGTTGCTGCTTTGCTCGCTGTGGCCCCGACCCTCCTGGGATGGCTTTTGTTTTCCTGGAGCACATCCTTCAGAAGCTCTTTCAGTGCCTGAGGGTGGCGTTTTGTCCCCCTCACACTTGGGGATCACAGAGTCCTAGGTTGACAGTTTTGTCTCATCAGTACTTTGACGATTGTTTTATTGTCTTCTGGTGTCTGTTGTGGTTTTGAGGAGTCTGTGATCAGCCTGCTCCTTGTTCCCTATGGGTAATGTGTGTGCTCTGCAGTGCCTTTAGTGTTTTTCTTTGGATTTGGTGTGGATTTGTTACCAACATTGCTTTGATCCTCCTTGGGACTCGCTGAATACGAGCATCTCTCTTCTTGTTTTGGAAGAATCCTCAGCTAGACGTTGCACCTCCATCCTCGGGTGGAAGCCAGCTGGTCACTGTCCTGTGCATGGGGCTGCGTGTGCCTCTGCGCCTGCTTCTCCTTCCATGGGAGTCCCTCTCAGCTCCTTACCAGTTCCCATAAGCACAGCGGACCTCCCCTTGTGGCTGTGTTAAGAAATGTGGCCAGCTGGTCCCAGACCCTCAACACAGAGCACGGGGTTTTGCCTGGTGCCCATGACATCAGCAGCGGGGAGTGAGAGGAGCAGGTGGCTCCCTTGGCCGTGTTCAGGGCGTGCCTGTGTGGCCTACTACCTCTGGGGCTGAGGCCACATAGGAAGGAGTTGGGGTTGTGGGAACCCCTATGGGAAGCTGTGCTGATCCTTTTGAGACCTATGACAGCTGAGGGCACAGGTAGTGAGGTGGGGCTCAGTGCCTGGGGCTGAGTTGGGAAGGTTTTGTTTCTGACCCGCTTTTTCCCAAATGGGAGCTCCCTCCACGGGTGCTGCATGGCTTCTCCTTGGGGTCCGCAGCCCAGGTCCCGCTTTACCCCTCTGCCTGCTCCTCTCCTGGGCAGTCCACAGACCAGGAGCTCAGGAGGTGGACTCCAAGGTCTGAGTCCCTTGGGACAGCAGTTTGGTCCTCTGGTCCCTCTCCTGCCCCCAGGGGCCAGTAGGTTTCAGACACCTTCTTGAAACTCCTAGGGGGGGTTGGGGGGGAACAGCCTTGATTCCTAAACAAGAAGTTGGTCTTAAGTGCATCCTCTTGATGTGGGGCAGAGGAGAAATCTGAGACAGTCTCGTGCCCCCACCATGCACGTGCACATCCACCATGCACGACACATACACCATGTACATGCACACACCATGCATGCATGTGCACACATTGCACACACACACCATGCATACACATGTGCCATGCATGCTCACATACCATGCACATGCACCATATATGTGCACACACCCCATGCACGTGCACACACACCCTATGCACGTGCGCACACACCATGCATGCACATGCACTGTGCACACGCATCATGCACATACACCACACATGCACACACCGTGCATGTGCACACACCCCACGCATGCACATACACCACACACACACACACACACACACACACACACACTATGCATATGCACACACCATACATGCGTGTACACACCATGCACATGCACATGCACGCACACACCCTGGCCCTGGGATGCCAGTCCCCACCGCCTCCTGCTGCAGGTGCTCCTGGTTCCCTCTCATCACCCAACAGCCGTACCCCATGGGGAGCAGGTGCGGTTCTGCTCTTCTCTGGCCTGTCCCAGGTGGGGACTCTATGCTGGGAAGCTGCCCCATTGCAGGCATTCCCACAGTGCTGCTGCCATGTTAGCTGTCTGCAGTACAGGTTGGCCAGTCCTGGGGCACTGGAAAGACCCTCCTGGAAGCCTGTACCTGGCCATCCTGCCGGTTGGGGGCATGGTGTCTCAAGAGAAGATTCTGGCTGCTCCCTGGGGTGCTAGCCTGTGTGACCTGGCCTTTCAGGGGCCCCATGACATGCAGTCGGGATGTGCCTGGGACTCATTGGGCTTGTGGTGGCCACTTGGGAGAGCTGAGCACCGCAAGTGCCAAAACCTGGGGCACCTTCCTGCAGGCCCACCCTTCCTCCTTTGCCCCGTGGGCCACTGGGGAGGGAGGAGGTGGGAGGGTTTGGCAAAGCAGCCAAAGGTCCAGGCTGACCTGGGACAGGCGACTGGCCTGGCCTCTCATGCTCCTCGCTGAGAGTCACAGCCTGTGGCCCATGACAGGGCCACCCAGGACAGGGGCTTAGTCATGGGGGCCTGCAGTGTGAGGCCTGGCCCACAGGCCTTCCCAGAGGGGGTTTTGGGAGCCTCCCCCAGCTGTCACAAGCTCCTGCCTGTGCTTCGTCTGTGCCAAAATAGTCCCCACACGGAAACGCCCTTGCTGGGCAGGGCACATTCCTGCTGGGAGACACCTGTCAGGTCCCTGCCTGCCTGGGGCCATATGGAATGTCCAGCCTGGGGATGGCCATGGGATGTTGGGGCTGGGGCCTGCATCAGCGATGCCCTGTCTCATCCAGAGCCTTGCCTGGCTTCCCCTCAGCATGGCTGCCCATAGGCAATGGTCCCTGCCTGTTCAGCCCGACTCCTGCTGCACTGGGCCCATCTGTCTGCCTTCCCGACACCTCCTCCTGCCAGACTTCAGGGGCAAGGGAGTGGGCTCTGGCTGCAGAGGCAGTGCCAGCCAGCTGAGTGGGTCAGCTCTCAGGCCCCACCTGACCCCAGGGGGGCCCGGCCAGGAGGGCATGGGAAGGGGAGAGCTGTTCCCACCTTCAGGCTGATGCAGACCAGACCTGGCTCCATCTTGAGCAGGGGAAGTATGTGCAGGGCCCACCCTCTTCCCTCTGTGAAGTATGTGCAGGGCCCCACCCTCTTTCCTCTGTCTGTGTGGTGCTCTACCGAGGGCTGAGTATGTGCTCCATACCCACGGCAGAGTCAGCCCAGGCTGGTGGTCATGCTCACAGATGCACGTGGTCACACAGGTTACTGAGCACAGACCCAGACGGGACACAGCTCAGAGCGTGCACCTCGGGGGAGCCAGGGCATCCCTTCCCAGAGCCCCTCTCGTCCAGCAGCCTCGGGCGTGTGTGCACGATATGGGAGGTGGGAACAGAGCTGGGAGGGGCTCCCCTCCAAGAGGGTGGGGTTCCCCTCCTGCTGTTGGTGAGGCACACCTGTACACCTGCGCACCTGTGCCTGGGACTGCTGGGCTGAAGGTGGAGAACAGGGAACTGCCTCTTGGCCTTTGGGTGACTGAGACAGAGGTGCAGGCCCAGCAGGTCTAAGGCCAGGGCCTCCTGATGGCTGGACCCAACTTGGGCAGTGGCCATAGGCTGGCCGAAGCGTGTGGCGTGGTGCGGCGGATCCCTGTGCTGAGGCTGGAGCACGTGGCGTGGTGGGGCGCACCCCTGTGTTGAGGCCGGAGCGCGTGGCGTGGTGGGGTGGATCCCTCTGCTGAGGCCAGAGCATGTGGCGTGGCGGGGGGGGCAGCCCCTTTCCTTTGCTGAGGCCGTAGCGCATTTGCAGCACTGTCCTCACAGCCACCTTGGGGACCTCCCTACTGTGGGGCAGATGCTGTTCCTGGAGCCCTGGTGCTCCCAGGAGGCACCCTGGGCACAGCTGGGCTCCTCTAGGCCAGCGCCTGGCGTGGCTGTGCTGTGCTCTGACTCCAGCTCCCCTGCATTCCTTCCCCGATTCTGAGGCAGGTGGGGACTACTTCTCTCCCCTCTGTCATGGGCAGGGCTGGCCTCTGCTGAGGCAACCCCTCACTGGGGCCAGGCTTGGAGACCCAGTGGTTCCAGACCTCAGTGCAGTCCGTCCACAGGGCACCTGGCTCAGCCTGGCCCTCTGACTCCACAGCAGCCACCCTGGACCCGAGCACTGAGAGGCTGGTGGGACCCTGAGAAGGCACCTTGACCTTCTGTCCTCATTAGCAGAGAGCACCCATGTCCAGATAAGGCTGGACATTCAAGAAAGTGGAGTGAGGCTGGCAAGAGCTGGCAGCTACCCCAAGCAGCCCGGGCGAGCCCAGGGCGGGCTGGGTGGTAAGTGCTGGCGATGCAGGGGCAGAGAACCCTGTGGAGGAACTCTCTCCGTGAGGATGGCAGTGCCCTGAGGCCCGGCTGCAAGGATGGCCGGCAGGCACCTGGAGCCTGGGCGGGGAGGGCAGGGCGTGGGCTGAGCATTCGGGGCACCAGCCTGTGACATTCCTCTGCCTGGGGCAGCAGGGCATGGGGCGCGTGTAACCAGCTGCCGCCACAGGGCCCCAGCTCCCACGCAGGCAGGCGCGTGCCCGCACCAAGGGGGCAGCTCCTGGAGACAAAGGCTCCTCAGTTTTCCCTTCCAACAAAACATAGTCAGCAGGTTTGGGACCAGCTGGCTGGGGTCTTAACCATCTGTGCTCTGCGCGTCTCCGCCGCCGTGCCTGCCTGGAGGAAAATGGGGGTTGACATGGGCCTCGAGGGCCAGCCGGCTGTGGGTGTTTCTCAGAAATCCATAAAGTGCTCCCTTGTCCTGCTTGCATTCTGCACTGTCCTTGGGAGTGGCGCCGCCAAGTGCCAGGGTCGCAGGGTTGGCCATGCAGCCTCTCCAGGAGGCCTTGGGCCAAACACAGGATGCGGCCCAGCCATGATGGCGCCCGAGGAGCGCGGAGTGGCTGGGCGGAGGGGATCCCAGTCCACACCGCTGTGTGGAGGGCAGGGCCCTCAGGTGACCAGACTCTATGCAGGAGCGAGTGCCCTGGAGTGCCTGGGTGGAGAAGATCCTGGTCCACACCACCGTGTGGAGGGCAGGGCCCTCAGGTGACAGGAGTCCATGCAGGAGTGAGTAAGGACAGGGCTGGGCAGGCGGCTGGATGGGTCCACCCAGAGGGACTCAGTGAATGAGTAAATGAATGAGTGAAAGCACATACACCCCACGCTCCTGCGGGGCCAAGTGTGCCGTTGGGTGAGCCTGGCTTCCTTCTTGGGGTTGTGATCCTACCTGTGGGAGGCCCCTATGGGGAGGGCTCCTTGCAGAGGTGTAATCAGAGTGAAAGCCGGTCCCTGTGCACAGGTGCTGGGAATGTAGCATGGTGCAGCTGCAGGGAACAGGATGGCAGCCCCTTGGAAAATGGGGCACAGAGTTACCGTGCAGTCCAGCAATTCCACTTCTTAGTGGAACCCGAGAGCGTTGGAAGCAGGGCCTCCTGGGGAGCTCTGCACCCCATGTTCACAGCAGCATTGCTCACGATGGTTGAGTGATGGACGTGGCCTGTGTCCATCCTTGGACAAACAAGTAAGCACAGTGTGGCCCCTCCACTCCATGGAGTATTACTCAGCCCTCAAAAGGAGGGAAACGGACACAGGCTGCCACATGGATGGACCTTGAGTACATTGTGCCGAGTGGAATCAGCCTGTCACAGGAGGACATGTACTGTATGATCCCTTTTGCTCCAGGCCCCTAGAGCTGTTGCATTCATAGAGACAGAGGTAGGATGGTGCAGCGTGGTGAGCTCCGGGGCTGGGGAGGGGGCAGAGTTTCGGTTTTGTGAGGTGAAGAGAGTCCTCTAGGCGGTGGTGGTGAGGGCTGCACACAGCATCCGTGCACTGAGTACTGAGTGCCTCTGACCTGTACCCTGAAAACGGCTATGCATGTTTACCCCAGTGAAAATGAGAACTAGACATCGTCAAGCTGTTCTCCAAAATAAGGCTGTCGCAGTATACTTTCCTATCAGAAAAGACAGTTAAATCCTAAAGCCGTGGGGTGCACTGGTGCTAACCTCCTGGGTAGGGGTGGCTGAGCCCTTGGCGGTGCCTACCTGGGTTGGGTGGCGACCCAGGGAGGAGCTCAGGCCTTGCACCTTTGGCTTCCTGTTCAAAGTGGGAAGTGGTCTCTAAACCCCAGAACTCACCTGAGCCCTCCGAGATGGGAACCTCCCCACCTCCTCACCTCCCCAGACCTGCCCCTGAGAGCCTGTCCCAACCCGGGGCTAGGGCCTCTGTGCCTCTGAACAACACTGGGGGCCTGGCGCAGAGTCCCAGCTCAGGTTTCAGAAGTCACTGGTTTGGAGGGGTGCCCACCCTTGCTCCATTGGGACATAGGAATGCAGGTGCCTGCCTCAGCCGCCCCAGGTGTACCCCACGGGGAGCAGGGCCCCCTCCAACCTCTGATTTTCATCACACAGGAGTGGATGGGTGGGTGAAGGGTTTTGGTCTCCCGGAGAGCATACTGCTGGGCTGTGCTCTCTCTGGCCTTCTCACCCGAGATCGGCCTGCCCCACCCCCATCTGAGGCTGGGTGGCTGGAGGATCTATTCTTGGACTGGGCCTTGGTGTGGTTTCCCGGAGGAGGACTTCCAGCCTCCACTTCCCCCTGCTGTGGGCCGCGTGGAATCGGGCCTCTGCTCAGCCCTGGAGAGTGCTGGCTGCTCTCCTTCCAGCTGAAATGGAAATGCCTCGCCGCACACTCACATGGGGTACTTTCTGCTGAGTCAGGTTTCTCTGACCTTCCTGAAATGTCACTTGTTCTGCAACTCACAAAAACTGGGGTGCAGCTGGGTGTGGTGACACACTTGTAATCCCAGCACTTTGGGAGGCCCAGGCGGATGGATCACCTGAGGTCAGGGGTTCCAGACCAGCATGGCCAACATGGTGAAACCCCATCTCTACTAAAAATAAAAAATTAGCCAGGCAGTGGTGGCGCATGCCTGTAATCCCAGCTACTTGGGAGGCTGAGGTGGGAGAATTGCTTAAACCTGGGAGGCAAGGTTGCAGTAAGCCAAGATCATGCTGTTGCATTCCAGCCTGAGCAACAAGAGCAAAACTCTGTCTCAAGAAAACAAACAAACAAAACTAGGGTGCTGGGATATGGTGCCTTCCTTCTCCCAGAAGTCCCTGCAGAGCTGGGCAGGGATGGGGCATTCTGAAGTGGTGTTTGTCCTTTACTGTCAAACACAAAGGGGGACCACTAGAGGTCAGGAGTTCAAGACCAACCTGGCCAACATGGCAAAATCCCATCTCTACTGAAAATACAAAAATTAACCGGTTGTGGTGGTGTGTACCTGGTTAGTAGTCCTAGCTACTTGGGAGTCTGCAGCAGGAGAATGGCTTGAACCCAGGAGGTGAAGGTTGCAGTGAGCCAGGATCATGCCAATGCACTCCAGCCTGGGCGACAAGAGCAAAACAAAACAAAACAAACAAAAAGGGAGAAAAGACCAGCAGGGCCAGGTTGGTGGCTCAGCCTATAATCCTAGCACTTTGGGAGGCTGAAGGGAAAGGATCGCCTGAGCACAGGGGTTCAAGGCTGCAGTGAGCGGTGATCAGACCACTGCACTGTAGCCTGGATGACAGAGCAAGATCTGTCTCTTTAAAAAAAAAAAAAAAAAGAATGGAGATAATGAACAAATCTTGAGTATTAACAAAAGCCAGAAGCTGATTGGAAAAGCTTAATAAAGTAGCAAACCTTTGGCAGAAGTGATGGAGAGGAAAGAGAAAGCCCACACGCACATAACCGCTGTGGTGAAATCCAGGGATGAAGTCGGGGTTTAAAACAGCAACACCCCACGTGGCATCGTCAGTACATAGGAAAACCAAGATGGATAATTTCGTAGGAAAACATATGAATTCCTTAGTGATAGACCTAGTAAAACAGAAAACCTGAAGAGACCGAAGATTGGCAATCCCCCTGCTCCTCTTCCCCAAAGAGCACCATGAGCCTTCGTTATTGGATTTTACCAAACCTGCAGTAAATAAGCATATTTCATGTGATGCGTTCCAGAGATTGAAAAGAGGTTAGGAACGAGGCTAAGCTGTCGGATTTACGTGGGCAGTAGAATCCTGAGCACTCACGAGGGAAGCATAGAAAGCGTGGGACCTCACGGACGTGGACGTGAAAACCCCATGTGGACAGACCCCCACAAGGCAGAAAGCAATAAAGGCATGTCATGAGGTAGGGGGTTCATCTCAGGGATATGTGGGTGCTTGCTTTTTTTTTTTTTTTTCTTCTTTCTGAGATGCAGTCTCACTCTGTCGCCCAGGCTGGAGTGCCATGGCACGACCTCGGCCCACCGCAACCTCGTCTCCCAGGTTCAAGTGATTTCTTCTGCCTCAACCTCCTGAGTAGCTGGGACTACAGGTGTCTGTCACCACACCTGGGCTAATTTTTATATCTTTAGTAGAGATGGGGTTTCACCGTATTGGCCAGGCTGGTCTCAACTCCTGACCTCATGCTCCATCCACCTTAGCCTACCAAAGTGCTGGGATTGCAGACGTGAGCTACCTCACCCAGCTGTGAGTGATTTAGTTGATATTAGAATGTCATTTTATTAGACTGAAAGAAAAATTTGGTTGGCTGGGTACAGTGGCTCATGCCTGTAATCCCAGCACTTTGGGAGGCCGAGGCAGGTGGATCACCTGAGGTCAGGAGTTTGAGACCAGCCCAGCCAACATGGTGAAGCCCAGTCTCTACTAAAAATACAAAAATTAGACCAGGCGTGGTGGCTCATGCTTATAATCCCAGCACTTTGGGAGGCTGAGGTGGGCGGATCATGGGGTCAGGAGTTTGAGACCAGCCTGACCAACATGGTGAAACCTCGTCTCTACTAAATATACAAAAGTTAGCCAGGCATGGTGGCAGGCACCTGTAATTCCAGCTACTCAGGAGGCTGAGGCAGGAGAATCGCTTCAACCTGGGAGGTGGAGGTTGCAGTGAGCCGAGATCGTGCCACTGTATTCCAGCCTGGGTAACAATGCGAGACTCTGTCTCAAAAAACAACAAAAAAAATTAGCTGGGCATGGTGGTGGTATGTACCTGTAGTCCCAGCTACTTGGAAGGCTGAGGCAGGAGAGTTGCTTGAACCTTGGAGGCAGAGGTTGCAGTGAGCCAAGATTGTGCTACTGCACTCCAGCCTGGGCAACAGAGTGAGACTCCATCTCAAAAAATAATAATAAATAAATAAATAGCCTGAGAAAAAGCATATTTGAAGAAACTTGACGTATTTTTAAGAATACAGAAATAGGAATGTCTTCACTGTGTTACAGGGTACCTGTTCTGAATCTGCAGACCTGTAGCACCCAGCATGGCAGCCTGCATGTGGCCATCGATTAATTCACGTTGGTGATTCCCCTGTGTGGCAGTGCTGGCAGCATTTCGAGTGCCAGCTACTGGCTGCACATTAGTGCAGCTGTGGGGCATTTTCATCTCTGCAGAAAGTCGTGCTGAACAGCATTGCTGAGACGTTGGTGTAGACGTGCTGAAGACACAGGATGCCTCTATTTTTCTCCCTTTCCCCAAGACATCATTCCTAATGGCAAAATAGTAGAAGTATGACCTTCAAAGTCAAGAGCAAAGGCAACTCCCTCGGATCATTCTTGATGTGCTGGACAGTGCAGCCAGGCTTGGAAAGTTTGAGTTGAAGGAAGCCCAGTTCCCATTTGCAGCTGGCATTGTCATTCGCACAGATAATAAAAAAGGGTTTCCAAGTTATTAGAACCAGTAAGAGTTCTAGAAAGCTCACTGATACAAGATCAACACATAGAATCAGTACTGTTAAAAGACCTGCAGTAATCAACTTGAAAATAAAATACTGTTCATAAGGCAGCTAGTAACACTATAGAAAGAAATCAAAGATTTTTTTTCCCCTCTTTTTTTTTTTTTTGAGACTGAGTCTTGCCCTGTTGTCCAGGCTGCAGGGCAGTGGTGTGGTCTCAGCTCCGCCTCCTGGGTTCAAGCAGTTCTCGTGCCTCAGCCTCCCAAGTAGCTGGGGTTACAGGTACTGCCACCATGCCTGGCTAATTTCTTTTTTTTCTTTTCTTTTTTTTTGAGACGGCGTTTTACTCGTTACCCAGGCTGGAGTGCAATGGCATGATCTCGGCTCACTGCAACCTCCGCCTCCTGGGTTCAGGCAATTCTCCTGCCTCAGCCTCCTGAGTAGCTGGGATTACAGGCATGCACAACCATGCCCAGCTAATTTTTTGTGTTTTTAGTAGAGACGGGATTTCACCATGTTAACCAGGATGGTCTTGATCTCTTGACCTTGTGATCTACCCGCCTCAGCCTCCCAAAGTGCTGGGATTACAGGCTTGAGCCACCGCGCCTGGCCTAATTTCTTATTTTTAGTAGCGATGGGGTTTCACCATGTTGGCCAGGCTGGTCTTGAACTCTCGACTTCAGGTGATCCACCTGCCTTAGCCTTCAAAAGTGCTGGGATTACAGCCATGAGCCACTGCTCCTAGCTCCTTTTTTTTTTCTTAAAAAATTTTTTTTTCTTCAAGAACTTTTCCTTTGCAATCAGAACACAGAGTATTAAAGACAGAAGAAGCATCTAACTATATTCAAGAACATTAAAAACACTTGAATTAAGACATGTAAAGACTCATTCTTGCCAGGTGCGGTGGCTCATGCCTGTAATCTCAGCATTTCCTGAGGCCAAGGCGAGCAAATCACGAGGTTGGGAGTTTAAGACCATCCTGGCTGGCATGGTGAAACCCCATCTTGGCTAAAAATACAAAAATTAGCCAGGCGTGGTGGCTTGCACCTGTAGTCCCAGTTACTTGGGAGGCTGAGGCAGGAGAATTGCTTGAACCCTGGAAGTGGAGGTTGTAGTGAGCCAAGATTACACCACTGCACTCCAGCCTGGGTGACAGTGAGACTATGTCTCAAAAAAAAAAAAAAAAAAAAAAAAAAAAAAGTCACCAAGAAGTTAGTTTTCCGTAAATGCAATTCAATTTCATGAAATTTACAGAAGAATTTTTAAATTGAACTTGGCAAGTTGATTCTAAGGTTTATACGAAATAGATAAGCAACTTTAAAGAAAAATGAAGTGCCTGTGTGTTGAAGGAACTGTAGTCTGTTCCTGCTGCTGTAACTCAGCAGCATGAGCTCCAGACAGGTGTTTCTCACGGTTCTGGAGGCTGCGGAGCCTGAGATCAAGGGTGTCTGATGAGGGGTGGCTTTCTGGTCCATGGACAGTCGCATCTTCTCGGCATCTGGAAGGAGCAAGAGAGCTCTCTGAGGCCTCTTTTACACGGGCACTCTTCCCACTCACAGGGACTCTGCCCTTGAGACCTCATCACTCCAAAGACCCCACCTTCTAAAACGAACGCATTGGGGTTGAAATTTTAACATGGCTTTTTGGGGGTTGTGTGGGACACAGTACTTAACAAGGAGTATTTTCTTTTTTTTCGTTTTTTGAGACAAGATCTCACTCTCTCACTGCAGCCTCAACCTCCAAGGCTCAAGGAATCCTCCTGCCCCAGCCTCCTGAGTAGCTGAGCCTACAGACAGGTGCCACCACACCCAACTAATTTTTGTATTTTTTTTTTTTTTAGATGGAGTCTCCCTCTGTCACCCAGGCTGGAGTGCAGTGGCATGATCTCAGTTCACTGCAACTTCTGCCTCCTGGGTGCAAGCAATTCTTGTGCCTCAGTCTCGCTGAGTAGTTGGGATTGCAGGCATGTGCCACCAGCCTGGCTAATTTTTGTATTTTTAGTAGAGATGTGGTTTCACCATGTTGCCCAGGCTGGTCTCAAAGCTCCTGGGCTCAGGTGATCTGCCTGCCTTGGCCTCCCAAAGTGCTGGGATTACAGGTGTGAACCACTGTGCCCAACTAAGAAGGTATTTTCTTTAGCGGGTACACATTTATTTAAATTAGCTATGCTAGTTAAAATAGTATGGAATTGGCAGATGTATAAACATTGACTGATGGAATGTAACAGCAGAGACACATGATCACGGCATGCTTCAGAAACAGCCCCATTCATCCGTGGGCACAGGATATGCCTGTAGGTAAATGCTTTGGTGACAATTGAACATTCATGTTGGAAATAAAAAAGAATCACTCACACTACACACAACTCCAAATGGATGAATGATCTCATTGTGAAAAAGAGGAAGGAGCAAATGGAGTGGGATGGGTTAAAGCAGTGGTCCCCAACCTTTTTGCCGCCAGGGACCGGTTTTGTGGAAGAGGGAATGGTTTCCAGATGAAACTGTCCCACGTCCATCATCTGGCGTGGGATTCTCTTAAGGAGCACGCAGCCTAGATCCCTCGCGTGCGCAGTTACTAAAGGTCCCTCCTATGAGACTTGAACGCCTTGCTGATCTGATGGGAGGTGGAACTCAGCTGGGAATGCTCTTTGCTCGCCGCTCACCTCACCTCTGCTCTGCATCCAGTTCCTAACAGGCCAGGAGTCCTTCCTGGGGCTTGGGGATCCATGGTCTACAGCACAGCTGACTTTTCTGTACCAGAGCGAGGGATAAAGGGCTTACTGAGCTGGTGCTTCCTGCCACCCGTGACGCGGGGCAGGTGTCTGTGGTCCTGGGCCAGCCAGGGGCATCTCCTGTTCTGGGCTTGGCTTCTGCGTCTGGGTCCATGGTGGCTGCCTGGGACCTGCCCTTGCAGCCAGCGTGAAGGGAGTGGGCAAAGCCTGCGGCCCAGGGTCAGCATGCCGCCTCTGCTCAGGGTCCCATCTCTGGCTGGGCAGCTGTCACCCAGCTAGCACCGGGAGGCTTGCTACCAATGAGGGGCTGGAGAAGGGAGCTGGGAGGCAGCTGGCGGTCTCAGCCCCGAAGAGACACGTGCCTGCAGGGAGAGCGCATGGCGCGCTTCCGTGGTCTGGTCCCTTGATTTCTTTAAACAAATCCTAAGTGTGGAGAACATTTCTTCATTCTTGTTGGCAGGCCCGCGGGTTTTTGTGTATCACTCTGAACTTCTCCTGTATGCGTCTCTCCTCTCTGTCAGAAAACAAAACAGAAGGCTGTTCTCTAGGACTTGGATTCCAGTTGGCTTCTTTATTCACCTCTTTTCAGCAGAAAGAGGAAAGAGGAAAGATAGAATACTGTGGGCATTTAGCAGGTGGGGTTGGATGTGAACCTTGAGTTTCGCCTGTCACTGTGATTTTATTTTATATTGAGTTATTTTAAAATAGGCTTTGCTTCTCTTTGGTTGCTGTCGAATCTGTTACAGCTGCAAGGTGCCCTTTGGAACACGGTGGCAGGTTGGTGATGAGTCATCTCCTGGAGGTTTTCTGGTGTCTTTGTCATGATTTTCTCAGGTGCGCCTGGCCTAGGCAACCTTTAGGCCTTGCTGTTACAACAACCTTGGATCATAAGCAAATAACTTATTTTTTATCTGCGCAGTTTCTGAATGCAACTGATTCTTTTTATTCCTTATTTTATTGATTTATGTTTTAAAGACAGAGTCTTGCCGTGCCGCCCAGCCTGGAGCATTTTATTCTTCCAGTATTTGCACCGTGGCTGTAGGGTGTGCAGTGACAGCAGAGACAGGCCTGGGAGGGGCAAGCGCGTCCCCCTTGGGCAGGCTCTGTCTACTGCAGGGATGAGCCCCTCCCCGGGAATGGGGAGCCAGAGCCTGCTGTTTCTGTGACAGGAATCTTGGGGGAGGGGGCACTGGGCTGTGCTGCATAGATGGTGAGCACTGGGCTCACCCCCAGCCTCAAGTCAGATGTAAGGAATGTGAGCTTCCAGAAACAAGAGTGAAAGCTTGAGGGATAAAGAATGGAAGTCTTGCACACCCTGCCCCTCCCCGAAATGCCTATCGTGGGTTTGTTTGTTTAAATTAGTTCATCCACAGCAGGATCCAAACTGCCATGCGTGTGTGTGTGTGTGTGTGTGTGTGTGTGTGTGTGTGTGAAGGTCCTCAATTGCCCATGCTGGAGTGCAGTGGTGTAATCACAGCTCATTGCAGCCTCCAACTCCTGGGCTTGGGTGATCCTCCCACTCAGCCTCCCAAGTAGCTGGGACTGCAGGTGTGCCCCACCACGCCCAGCTAATTTTTGTATTTTTTTGTGGAGATGGGGTTTCTCAATGTTGGCCAGGCTGGTCTCAAACTCCTGGCTTCAAGCAATCCACCCACCTTGGCCTCCCAAAGTACTGGGATTATAGGTGTGACTGTGCCCAGCCAGAGTAGAACTTCTTGTTTGCAATTGGTTGATAGGTGTCTTGTCCCATCTTTAATAAAATAAAAACTTTGCATATCATCTGGTAGGCCAGGTGCAGTGACCCACATCTGTAATCCTAGCCCTTTGGGAGGCTGAGCTGGGCGGGTCACTTGAAGTCAGATGTTCAAAACCAGCCTGGCTGATATGGTGAAACCCCAACCCTAGTAAAAATACAAAAAAGTAGCTGGGCGTGGTGGCACACGCCTGTAGTCCCAGCTACTCGGAGGCTGAGGCAGGTGAATTGCTTGAACCCAGGAGGCGGAGGTTGCAGTGAGCTGAGATCACACCATTGCACTCCAGCCTGGGTGACAGAGTGAGACTCTGTCAAAAAATATATATATATTGTGTGGTAAAAGTTCACCCCTCACACCTCTCTGCATATGCAGCTCAGAGCTTTAATGTCCACCATAGAACCACGTCCACCATAGAACCACGTCCACCACACGACCAGGCACAGAACACTGGGCAGTCTGCAAAAGAACAGTCCCCAGCAGCCACCCAGTCCCCAGCACCCACCTGCCCTTCTGACCTGGCCTTGTCCCTCTAGCTCTGCCTTTTCCAGAGTGCCACAGAAATGGACAAAAATGGTGTGTGCCCTCTCGACACGGCTCTCTCACTCAGCGTGATGCCTTTGCGATCCGTGCTGTTGCGTGTCGGGGACCATACCTCGCTGTTGCTGAGTACATCCCATTGCACCATGTACCCAAGTGTACTTATCTTTGAGGGGCCAAGGCGGGCAGATCACCTGAGGTCAGGAGTTCAGCACCAGGACAGCTGGGTTTCCAGTGGGTGACAATCATGAGTAGAGCTGCTGTGGCTGTGCATTACAGATCTTTGCATGGACACATGCTTTTATTTCCTTTGGACCAGTTCCAAGGGACAGGATTGCTGGGTGCTGTATGTTTAACTTTGTAAGAAGCTGCCGAACTGCTTTCCAGTGACTCTGCCGTGTGGCGCTTTGCACGTTCAGAGTGGGTGGAAGTCCCAGTTGCTCTGCTCCTCTCCAGCACTTGGTATTTGCTTTTTTCATCTTTCATATTTTTTAAGCCATTCTAATATGTGTAGTTGGTATCTCGTTTGGTTTTAATTTGCATTTCTCTAATACCTAATAATTTTGAGCATCTTTTCATGTGCTTATATGCTATCAGTGTATCTTCTTTGGTGAAACGTCTGTTCAAATATTTTGCTCCCTTTTTTTTTTTTTTTTTTTTTGAGATGGAGGCTCGCTCTGTCACCCAGGCTGGAGCACAATGGCGCGATCTCAGCGCACTGCAACCTCCACCTCCCTGGTTCAAGCAGCTCCCTGCCTCAGCCTCCCGAGTAGCTGGGATTACAGGTGCACACCACCATGCCCGGCTAATTTTCTCACTTTTTACTGGGTTGTTTTCATATTGTTGAGTTCTAAGAGTTCATATATTTAAATGTTCTAATAAAATCTTTGTCAAATACATGATCTGCGGCTCGGTGTGGTGGCTAACGCCTGTAACCACAGCACTTTGGGAGGCTGAGGTGAGTGGATCACTTGAGGCCAGGAGTTTGAGACCAGCTTGGCCAACATGTAGCTGGGACTACAGGTGCATGCCGCCGTACTTGGCTGCTTTTTATATTTTCTGTGGAGACAGGGTCTCCCTATGTACCCACGCTGCTCTCAGACTCCTGGGCTAAAGTGATCCACCCACCTCAGCTACCCAAAGTGCTGGATTACAGGCGTGAGTCACCCTGCCCTGCCTCTACTTTTAATATATGGTTGAATTTTCCTGGAAGTTTTTTTTTTTGAAGATTTTATTCATTTATTTATTGAAACAAAGTCTTACTCTGTTGCCAGGCTGGAGTGCAGTAGGAAATTTTGGCTCACTACAACCTCTGCCTCCCCAGTTCAAGTGATTCTCTTGCCTAAGCCTCTCAAGTAGCTGGAATTACAGGCAGGTACCACCATGCCCAGCTAATTTTGTATTTTTGGTAGAGACAGGGTTTTACCATGTTGGCCAGGCTGGTCTCAAAGTCCCAACTTCAAGTGATCCACCACCTCAGCCTCCCAATGTGCCCAACCCAGAAAATTTTTAACTATTAATTCAATGTATTTAATAAGTATAGGACTATACCAGCTATCTGTAATCATCATGGTGAGTTTTAGTAGTTTGTGGCTTTCGAGGAAAATGAAAATTGGTACCTTTTATTTAAGTAGTCAAATTTTTGTGCATGAAGTTGTTTATAGTATTTCTCAGTAGTCTGTGAGGTCTGTATTTCTTTCCTTCTTTTATTTCTGATAATGGCAACTTTTGTCTACTTTTTTCTTTGTTTGGGTAGAGGTTTTATGAATTTTATTGATCTTCCCAAAAGAACTCTCATTTGGTTTTATTTTATTTATTGTTTATCTCTTTTCAGTGTAGTTGTTCCTCTCTGTTGTTATAATTTCTTTCCTTTTGCTTACATGGGTTTAATATGCTCTTCTAGTTTCTTAAGATGAAACCTTAGGGCCAGGCGCAGTGGCCCAGAAATCCTAGCACTTTGAGAGGCCGAGGTGGGCAGATCACCTGAGGTCCGGAGTTCGAGACCAGCCTCGCCAACGTGGTGAAACCCCATCTCTACCAAAAACGTAAAGAAGTACAGTGGTGCGAACCTGTAATCCCAGCTGCTTGGGAGGCTGAGGCAGGACAGTCGCTTGATCCTGGGAGGTGGAGGTTGCGGTGAGCCGAGGTCTCGCTGCTGCACTACAGCCTGGGTGACAGAGCGAGACTCCGTCTCAAGAAAGATGGAATCTTAGATTGTGTATTTGAATCTCTTTTATTTTCTGACATAAGCACTCAATGCTGTACATAATCATTCCAGCCCTGCTTAGCTGCACCCAGCAGATTTGATGTGCTGTGTCTTCATTTCCATGACATTCAGCATGTTCTCTGATTTCCTTTGAGACATCCTTCGATCCATAGGTTATTGAGGAACATGTTTTTTAGTTCTCCAAGCAGTTGTGGATTTTCCAGCCGTCTTCCGTGATAGATTGCTCGTCTGACTCCATTTTGGTCAGAGAACATACTGTATGATGTCAGTTCTTTTGTGTTTGTGAAGGATTTATGGTGTGACCCAGCATATGGTCTGTCTTGGTTCGTGTCACCTCTCTCTCAGTCTCTCTCCTGCCTTGTTTCCTCTTGCATTTTGTTCCGTAAGAGAGGGGCTATGGAATCGGTGCAGCCCCGGGGGATTGGGCGGAGCCAGGGCCAGGGTCCCCGACGGAGGAGTGCCCCTCAGGGCATGGCCTTCGGTGCTCCTGCCAAGTCCTAGCAGGCTCTGACTTGATACCTGACTTGTTTTGTGATAAACTGAGGGTGAGAATGACTTGAAAGCTCCCTGGTAGCCTCAGAGTGCACCTTGTGCTGCAGACGCTGGCGGGTGACCGAGAACGGGCAGACTGCAGCTGGGAGAACGGCCTCGGGGCCTCTAATGGAGGCGTCTGTATTAGACAGGCTTTTCATGCTCACTGTTTAAGCTCCATGCCTATTTGCCTAAAAACCTGGACTTAAAAACATCTAACTTGGAACTCAGAAAAATAAAGCATCTGACCTGGGCAGGCCCATCTTCCAGGTCTGGAAGGCAGACTCATTTCTGGTTAGTCCGGTGCTGCTTCATGAGCTGCATCGATCCCGTCTTGTTGGGAACAGGCCACCCTGTGCATGACTTGGTCCCATGCACACTCACACAGCCCAGCTGGTGGCTTTGGCGGCTGTCAGGCGCTGCTCAAGTCTGCAGCTCTGTCTTCGGAGAGCACCCCAGGGCCCCGCCCACATGGTTTCTGTACCCCTGTCCACACAGCTCCCCACCCCACCCCATTACCTGTGTGGCTCCCCTACCCCGTCCATGTGACTCCCCCGTCCACACGGCTCCCCCTCTGCCCACCGTCTGCTGTCCTCCATGTACTTCCCACCCGCTACCCTGATGTCAAGTCAGGCACATTCCACCCAGGGAACTCTCGTGTCTGTCCTTGGCTTCTCTGAGCTCAGTGAAATGTAAACGATGTCACCATCACCACTGCAGCAGCCGGGATGGGCGTGGGGTCTCCATGGCCTCCATTTTACGCATGGGCTGACAGGTGCTGAGGAAGCCCTGTGACGTCCTGGGGCCACCCAGGCAGTCATCCCCGAGCCGTCTCCATCAGGTGCAGGGATGTGTGGGGAAGGATCTAGGAACCTGTGGTGGCTTAGTGCATGGCTGGCGGCCATTCTGCTGTTTTACATTCATACTTTGAGGGTCAAGCACCAGCCCAGGAGGTGGGTGCTGCAAGTCCAGACTTCCCCAAGGGAAAGTATCCCCAGCACAGACACAGCCACTCAGAGCTCGCTGGTCTTGGAGCCCGAAGCTGGGCGGGGCAGGCAGTGCCATCCCTCTCTGGATGGTGGTGCCTTCACCCTTCTGCTGTCCTGAGCAAGAAGAAAAATGAGCCAAGCTTCAAAGAGAGCTGTGCCAGAGTTTCTGGAACGCTTGCCAGCACAGCTGTTGCCCACACACTTTCAGACATGGGCAGGCGGTGTGGGTGTCTTCACGGGATGGAGTTGGGGCCCTGGCGTGTGTACGGCCAGTCCCCCCGGAGAGATGCTCGTTCACTCGGGGCAGCACTGGGCAGAGTGGAAGGGCCTGCACCTGAGCCACTCCCCAGGGACAGAGCCCTGGACACTGTGGGTGTGTCATTCAGACCGTCCCTGGTGTCTCCAGGACTCCTGTGGCCTCAGGACAAAATGACGGAGGTGAAACGAGCAGAAAGAAGGTTGGGGGAAAGCATGTGGCAGCCACGGGCAGGGGGCCTGGGGTGGGCAGGATTGGGAGGCTGGGCTGGATGGGGCCGTGAGGAGGGGAGGCCTGTGCTCTTGCAGCTGGGAGCTGGCTCAGGACTCTCAGATCTTCTGTGGCCTGTCACCCTGCCTGCCTGTTACATGCCCACTCAGTCAGTTCCAGGCCAGGAGGCTCGTCCTCAGGGCCTTCAGGAGATGGGGCCACTGGCCTGGCAGCCACAGGATGCTGAGGGGAGGGCGCTCACCACAGGCAGGGACCACCGGGCTCCTGGGGTGACGCTGTGCTGGAATGCACAGGCCACGTTGTGATGAGAGGCGGAGCCCTGAGGCTGAGCTGTGCCTTGCTTTGCAGGTTGTGCAGCCTGACTCTGAAGAAGCTGGTCGTCTTCAAGGAGCTGGAGAAGGAGCTGATCTCTGTGGTGATCGCTGTCAAGATACAGGTGAGGGCCCTGGTGCCCTGGCCGTGACTGGGCACCCTCGACTTTCCACATGCCAGTGCGCCAGTGTAAGGCCTTGCGCCACAACAGTGGGTAGCCTGTGCCATCTCCGGGAGCTGAGGGGGTGGCGGGAATGATGGGCCTGTGGCGCTCCTGGGAGCGGTCCTGTCCTGGCCTTCTGGGATGCGGAGGTCAAGTGCACGGGACCTTCCTGGGGCAGAGGTGCCCTCGGGCCACCTCACTAATGGGGCCCTGAGTGCCTGGAGCCGGGGCTCCCCTGCTGCACTCAGCGCCCACTTCCTGTCCACTTTCCATGGACGGAGGGCATTGGTGGGAGAGAGGAGCCGACGCTCCGGGAGGTGAGGACCCAGCCAGGACTCCCAGCCCCTGGTACCAGGGCCTCTCTTCTGACCCTAATGGGGCCTGTGACCTCTCGAAGGCTTTGAACACGTGACTGTTCCAGAGGGGCTGTGCCGGTGCCTTCCACACACCTGGCCCAGGCCCCGCCCCCTCCATGGGGTAGAGCTGCCACAACCCTTGTGACACTGGCTTCTCCCAGTGGCCCAACCAGGAGATGTCCCCGCCAGCTGTCAGGGCGGTGAGGGTCCAGGTGTGTGGTCTGTGTGGGGCCACCTGCAGCGGCCTCTCCTTGGCCGGCACCAGTCATGGGTAGTTCTCACCTGTGTCCTCAGGTTACAGGAGTGCCCTTCTGTGTGGCTGTCCAGCATGACAGGGTGGGTCTCAGTGGCTGTCGTACTCCTGACCCCACCCCATCAGCCCCTTGAGGACCGGGCCCTGCTCATGGAGCCCACGTCCGAGGCCCTGCATAGGTCCCTGGAGCTGGCTGGATTCCTGACACCACTGTGGCTCTGACACGGGGTCTCCGGGGCCCCCGGACCTGTGGAGCAGCACCTGAGCCCCGGCCAGTGTGGCTGAGGTCACCGGCTAGCAGTGGGTCTGGAGTGCGAGAAGCCTGGAGGCATGTCGTCCTTCCCAGGCAGCTCCCACTGTGTGAAACCTATTGCGTCTTAAATAAACGTATGGAGAAACCCTTTTCCTCGCTGAAGATGCTCGTGGGTTAGCAGCAGTCTGTATGTGTGGCACATGCTGGTGGCTAGGTTCCCGGGTGGTGGGGCCTTCCAGGAGCGTGTGGCTGGTGGCATGATGAAAGCGTCTTCCCACCCGCCTGCCTGTGCCCAGGGTGCCGAGGAGCTGCTGCAGTCTGGCTGGGGGTCATCCTTGTGGCACGAGGAACTGTCTGTGGGCTGTTGCCACCAGGCTGTGAGGTTGTGTCTGGGCCTCTTGGCTTGCAGAGGGGTGGCAGGGCGGTCAGGGTTCTCACTGGGTCTTCACAGCAATGCAGAAAGGCATGAAGGCAAGAGCCGACCCCTCACTGGCTTCTGAGTCTGGTGCTGTTGACCTCTAACCCCTGGCATAGGACCCCCACCTCACAGCGACCCTGTTCCTTGGCCCTCTTTCTCCCTCTGCCTGTCTCTGGTCCTGCCCTAGGCTGCGTCCTGACTGAGAGCTTGACCCAGGGCCCTCAGAGCCCCACCTCTCCAGCCCCTCTGTATCCCGTAGGCTTGCTGCCCATGCCCACCCTGCCCATCCCAGCTCAGCACCCATGTGGCCCTTGGCCTCCCTGGCTCAGCCCCAGCTCCTCACCTCTTTTCTCTTGGGCTGTCCTCTCTTCCCAGGTTCCCTGTGGGGAAGCAGCCAGCCCAGCCCCCGTAGCCCCACCGGCCCCTGTAGCCCCACATGCCCTTGGCCTTCTGTGGCATGCACCTTTGCCTCCCCGGCTTGTGGCACACACTGGTCTTTTCCTGTCATAGCTGGGCCCCTGGAGGTCCTCTGGGGGATGCTGAGAGGGGCTTGACACAGAACATGTTTGCAGGGAAACGTCTCTGAAGGGTCAAGGGGATGAGCAGGGAGAGCCCAGAACACAACACAGGGGCACCCAGGGAGAGGGGAGGGACAGGAGGGCTGGCTGAGGAGAGCACCCGAGGTCCCAGCTCAAGGGCGGGACCAGAGCCCACCACGGGTGCCTCCTGGAGTCCGAGTGTGGCAAGCAGGCCACGCACGCCTGTCCTGAGGCCCTGCTGCCCCACCCAAGCCTGGGCTGGCCGACCGCTGGGAGCTCGTGCCTGCAGCCCCACAGGGTCTGCTTGTTCCTTGGAGCACGCAGTCCCAGGGCTGCTCCTTGTTGGGATGGCCTCTTTTAAAACAGCACTATGATACGCACATTCAATCCATTAGGAATCTACTTGGGTATAAAGTTTGTGGTTGGGGTCCTGTTGTCTTTCATGAAAATGGCCCATTACCCATTTAGCACAGGTGCGCAGGTGCCTCCTGCTGGCCTGAAGCTCACTGGGTATGACAGCACGTTTTCAGGTGGCCATGCATTGCCTGCGTCTGCATCAAGGCTCCTCCTCCTCGCCCCTTTAAGTGTTGTCTCTGTATATTTTATTCTCTGAGAGGACCAGTCAGCCCTGCTCATTGTTCTTTTTAGAAAATGCCTTAGGCAGGTTGCAGTGGCTCCAGCCTGTGATCCCGGCACTTTGGGAGGCTGAGGAGGGCGGATCGCTTGAGTTGGAGACCAGCCTGGACAACATAACTAATCCCTGTCTGTGTGTATTTAACAAAATGCATAGCACTTTGGGAGGCCAAGGTGGGCGGGTCACCTGAGGTCAGGAGTTCATGACAGGCCTGACCAACATGGAGAACCCATCTCTACTAAAAATACGAATAAATTAGCCGGGCATAGTGGCGCATGCCTGTAATTCCAGCTATTCGGGAGGCTGAGGCAGAAGATTTGCTTGAACCCTGGAGGTGAAGATTGTGGTGAGCTGAGATCATGCCACTGCACTCTAGTCCGGGCAACAAGAGCAAAACTCCATCTGAAAAAAAAAAAAAATACAAAAATTATTGTATTTTTTTGTGGTGGTACGTGCCTGTACTCCCAGATACTAGGGAGACTGAGGCTGGCCATTGCCTGAGCCTGGGAGGTCAAGGCTGCAGTGAGCTGAGATTGTGCCGCTGCCCTACAGCCTGGGTGACAGAAAGAGACCCTGTCTCAAATAATATAATAATGGGTTAAGCCAAGCATGGAGGCACCTGCCTATAGGCTGAGCTACTTAAGAGGCTGGGGCAAGAGGATTGCTTGAGCCCAGGAGCTCAAGTCCAGCCTGAGCAACACAGCGAGACCTGTCCCTCCAAGCCAAAACCGGAAGAGGCTTGGTGCCTCCCAGATTTGTTCTTCCAGACGCACCAGCGCGGTCAGGTGCTGCTGCATCTGGACATGGAACCTGTTTTGTGATCCGTTAACCTCAGCAGGCACCACTCCTGGCTTCTCTCTCAGGTCCTGGGGCAGATTCCTAGAAGTGGAACCTGTGGGCCAAGGGGTCTCAAAGTTTGTAAGGTTCTTGGGATGAAGTGGGGCACCTCTGAGGATTATCCCCACAGTTTCCCTCTGAGGTGAAGTCCTTTCAACTAGAACAGGTCTTGCTTCATCACAGGGTTCCAAACGGATCCTGCGGTCCCATGAGATTGTGCTGCCCCCCAGTGGACAAGTGGAGACAGACCTGGCCCTAACCTTCTCCCTGCAGGTGAGTCTTTTCCCAGTGGTGACCACGCCCTCTTCAGTGGCCCCCAGGGAGATGAGCACCCCCCATCACTGTCCCCTGGGGCGATAGGCACCCCTCATCCGTGGCCCCTTGGGTGATGGGTAACCCCATCAACGTCCCCTGGGGCAACGGGAACCTCTCATCAGTGTCCCCTAGGATGATGGGGACCCCTCATCACTGTCCCCTGGGGTGATGGGTACCCGTCATCAGTATCCCCTGGGGTGATGGGTACCCCCCATCAATGTCCCCTGGGGGTGACAGGTATCACCCATCACTGTTCCCTGGGGTGACAGGGATCTTTATCAGTGTCCCCTGGGGTGATGGGCACCCCTCAACACTGTCCCCTGGGGTGATGGGCACCCCTCAACACTGTCCCTTGGAGTGATGGGTACCCCCTTATCACTGTCTCCTGGGGGTGATGGGCACCCCCTTATCACTGTCCCCTGGGGTGACAGGGACCCCCCATCAGTATCCCCCAGGGTGAGAGCACTTGTCTCGTCATTGCCACCTGTGTCCTGTGTTACTGCAGACTTCTGTTGATTATGGTTTATTCTTAAATGATTAGAAAATTTACTTTGGTTTATTAGGTTGAGTTTTTCATTCCCCGTCTATGATGAAGAAAACGTAGGCCAAGCACAGTGGCTCATACCTGTAATCCCAGCACTTTGGGAGACCGAGGCGGGTGGATCACCTGAGGTCAGGAGTTTAAGACCAGCCTGGCCAACGTGGTGAAACTCTGTCTCTACTAAAGTTACAAAAATTAGCCAGGTGTAGTGGCAGGCACCTGTAATCCCACCTACTTGGGAGGCTGAGACAGGAGAATCACTTGAACCCGGGAGGTGGAGGTTGCAGTGAGCTGTGATCGCGCCACTGCGCTCCAGCCTGGGCGACAGAGTGAGATTCCGTCTCAGAAAAAAAAAAAGAGAGAGAGAGAGAATGTAATAATGAGGGCAAAAAAACCGCTTACCAAGTCAAGACTATTTTGCTCTTCTATTTAGAAAGACGGGAAGACACATGCAGCCTCAGTATAGTAAGTTCAGAGCCTCGAGTCTCTGGCTGCACCCTGCAGCTCACATGGCCTGTCCATGCAGTGCCGCCCGCTCTGGGCGCCTCCGAGGCCTGCCCTGGAGTGGAGCAGAGAGACCTCCCCTGGGCTGTCCAGGTGTTGGCTGGAGGGCCCACCCAGATGCCCACACGCCCTGCCTTTGTTTTATCTCTGCTTTATTGTGATGAGGTTGGTGTTGTGTAGATTTTGCAGGGTATTTTATCTGGCTTCATACACTTGCTTAAAGATTAATAGCTCTGCATGTCCGCTCATTCCAAATTCATTAGAAGGCCTCTTCTCAGTGTAAGTGTGTGAGCCGGGCTGGGCTCCATGAGGTCTGTGAGGACCTGCTGGGCTTGGCCTGGGTTCTGAGGCTCCCAGCTGGTTACACAGGAACTGGGGTGTCCTGGCGGACGTCACCAGAACAGCTTCTGGATTTTGGAGTGAGTTTTTCTGTCTTGAGGAGTCAGGTTTATGGAAGGATAGTACACAGTGCTCTGTGGTTTTTTTTTTTTTGTTTTTTTTTTTTTTGAGATGGAGTTTCGCTCTTGTTACCCAGGCTGGAGTACAGTGGTGTGATCTCAGCTCACCGCCACCTCCACCTCCTGGGTTCAGGCAATTCTCCTGTCTCAGCCTCCTGAGTAGCTGGGATTACAGGCATTCGCCACCATGCCTAGCTAATGTTTTGTATTTTCAGTAGAGACGGGGTTTCACCATGTTGACCAGGATGGTCTCTATCTCTTGACCTTGTGATCCACCCACCTTGGCTTCCCAAAGTGCTGGGATTACAGGCTTGAGCCACCGGGCCCGGCCTTTCTCTTGAGACAGAGTCTCACTTTGTTGCCCAGGCTGGAGTGCAATGGTGCGATCTTGGCTCATTGTAACCTCCACCTCTCGGATTCAAGCAATTCTCCTGCCTCAGCTTCCTGAGCAGCTGGGATTACAGGTACCCGCCACCATGCCCAGCTAATTTTTGCAGAGATAGAGTTTCACCATGTTGGCCAGGCTGGTCTTGAACTCCTGACCTAAGGTGATCTACCCGCCTCAGCATCCCAAATACAGGAGGGAGCCACCATGCCCAGCAGCCAGGGCTCCTTTTTTTTTTTTTTTTTTTTTTTTTGGTGAGACAGAGTCTTGCTCTGTTGCTTAGGCTGGAGTGCAGTGGCACAATATTGGCAATTTTCGCTCACTGCAACCTTCGCCTCCTGGGTTCAAGAGATTCTTCTGCCTCAGCCTCCCGAGTAGCTGGGACTACAAGCACTCACCACCACGCCCAGCTAATTTTTGTATTTTTAATAGAGAGGGGGTTTCACCATATTGGCCAGGCTGGTCTTGAACTCCTGACCTCGTGATCCACCTTCCTAGGCCTCCCAAAGTGCTGGGATTACAGGTGTGAGCCACCACGCCCAGCCCCAGGGCTCCTTTTTGAAGTGGGTGGTTCAGTGGGTTTTCACAGGTGCACGGGCATGTCAGTGCTACCACAGTCACGGTGGTGAATAGCGCATCTTCCCCTAAGTATTTAAACTGATTTTTATTTGTGAACATCGCTCCATGCCCACTACTGGAACCCTGCTGGACAAGGGCCCTTTGGTGAGATGTGCAGGAGAGGTGGGTGCACTGCGGGCCTTGGAGGGGGAGCCCTGCCCGCCCTGTGTGCCCCGTGCCCTTCTCAGGAGAGTGTCCTATCAGAGGGGGAGCCCTGCCCGCCCTGTGTGTCCCATGCCCCTTGAGGGAGAGCATCCTATTGGAGGGGGAGCCCTGCCCGCCCTATGTGCCCCGTGCCCCCTGAGGCAGAGCGTCCTAGGTCCTGCCTCGCTGATCTCCTGAGGTGGGTGAGCTGCCGCCACTGTACTGTTCCTGAGTGTCCACAGGTGCGCCCGGCCATCCCAGACACCACAGCACGTAGTGCTTGTCTGCCCGCTGAGGCTGTTTGTGTGGAGCGAGGCCCTTGGGGCCTGAGTTCTAGCGACTGGCTCACTCTTGGTTGTGTTCGGTAGAGGAAGGGCCCTGGGGACCGGCATGCCCTGGAATGACCTCAGGGGCTGTCTGTGGGTGCCATCCTGACTGCGGGCAGCAGGTTGACCTGGCTGCAGGGTGGCTGGGCTGTCAGAGGGCATGGTGCTGCCTGGGCCAGGTGCACCCTCAGCCACAGCTCGCACTTGTGCCTGCAGTATCCTCACTTCCTGAAGAGAGAAGGCAACAAGCTTCAGATCATGCTGCAGCGCAGAAAGCGCTACAAGAACAGAACCATACTGGGCTACAAGACGCTGGCCGCAGGCTCCATCAGCATGGCCGAGGTGAGTGCTCCGGCCGGCGTGGCCCGCGTTGGGCGCCAGAGCATCCGCACGGTGGGGTTTTCTCTCCGGGGTCCAGATGTCCGGGGATCCGATGAGAATGATTGTAGGGTCCAGCCCCACAGGGTCCTGTGAGCCCCTCTCTACTGGTGCGGAGACGAGAAACTGTGGACCCATGATACCGAGATAGAGAAAGAGAAGTCTGGCCCCAGGGGTCGACTGCCAAGCAGTACACACAGAGGCCAGCAGTGGCCTGAGCGCCTGGACGCCCTGACTTACTGAGTGCAACGCAGGGGACAGGGCAGGTAGGGCGAGGTATTAGGGGTCAGTGACAGCGTCAAGTAAATCACTTGTCTTAGAGAGAGAGGCCCAGGACTTTCAAGTCGTCAAGGTGAGGAGAAGCCTAATGTGTCAGCACTTTTTCCATACTTGTCAAGAAAGAACAAAGACATTGAGATGCACGTTACGCCCACTGAGTCTGTCTTCTGAGAAAAAGAGGAAACGGGTAAGAAGCAGAACATGACAGTGGACATGGAACGTGACCGCGGAAGCACAGCACCACATAGAGACAGTTAAGCCCCCAGATGTCTGCCGACCTCCCTGACAGCCGCCAGGCCCACCACAAGAGCTGGGGGAGTGTCGTTTTCTCCTAAGTCCTCGGAGGAAGGAGACATCTCGGACGTCTCCTTCCCTAGCTGGCTAATCAGCGGGCACTTTCCCAATGCTGGCACTGCTGCACAGCCAAGGCGCCCTCCAGCAGCCCTTAGGCAGGCATGACAGAGGGCTGAGAGCATCTTGCCTTAGGGTCACTTCTTTCTCAATGGCACCTTAGGTTCACACTTCGCAGCCCGAAAATCGTTAGCAGAATTAAAAGGTTATACTGCATATATATGTCTAGGTATCTCTTATCTGTGATTGCTTATGAATAACTGTGTGATTATCTAACTCTTTTCTATTTCATTATTTATGTGGGAACAGGCTGAGGCTTCAGACCCTCGCCTGGTGCTTGTGGGGTCTCATCCATGCACAGTGAGGGGCCTGGCAGCTGGGCTCCGTCATGGTGCTTCCTCTCTGACCCTCCCTCCCACCCAGCATGGCTCCCCATGTGCCTGCAGCACCTCGAGCTCCCCCCGCACCAGCCCGCCCTGCCCTTCAATGGAGGCTGGTTTCGTCGGGCTGCTCTGGAGCCCTTCCCAGGAAGTGTCGCTGCCATCCCCGCCCCGCTGCTGCCTCCCATGATGGTCCGTGTCCGCGTCCTGCTCAGCACGTGCTCTGGCCTGGGACTCGCTGAGCAGGAGCAGGACAGGCCTGAGCTCTGGGCAGGGGCTGCTGCAGATACCCGAGCAGGGCGGGAGCAGCACCCAGAGGTCACCGGGGGTGGCTTGAGGGTGAAGTTCCCTGGAGGGGAAAGAAGGGGAAGCACCTCAAAAGGAAAAGAAACAGCCCAGCAGCAGCCCCCCTGTCCCAGAGGACCCAGCACTCCGAGGAAGCCGTGTGGGCATGGGGGCACAGGAGAAGACACTCTAGGCGGAGGCCTTGGACTTTCTCACGAAGCCTTGGGGGCTGCAAGATTGGCTCTGGGAGAATGGGCAGTCCAGGGCCCCGACTGTTTCTCTCGCTTCGGAACTTTCCCTGGTGTGGGGTTGTGCTCGGGTAGGGGTTGCGGGCATGAGTGGTGCTTGGGGCATGTGAGGCCATGTCGCTGCCTGCCTGGGGCCGGGGAAGGTCAGCCAGGGCAACCCCTCATGGGGAGCTGGAGCTGCCAGAGCCCCCCAGCCCCTCTTTGTCCTGCTGAGTCCCCTCGTTCCTGGGGTGCAGGGCCAGGACATTGGAGGTGCCCACCTGTAGCAGGTTCCCTGACACCCCTCTGGAGCCTTCGGGCCTCCTGTCTCCCTGGTCCAGCCCTAGGTCCCCCGGATCCTCACACACCCCCACCTACCCACCCAGGACAAGTGCCAAGCACTGCTCTGGGCTCAGCCCCTCCCCGCTGCCCAGGGAGATGGGAGCATGGACGGTACAGAAAGCAGCAGTGTGGTCCCGAGGCCTCGCCTCTCCGTGCCACCACAGGGCCTCACAAGCCTTGCAGTTTTCCAGGTTTCTTCGGCATACTGTGGGCAGCACGGGTGGACCAGGCCTCCAGGCCGCATTTCCCAGGGCCCCAGGACTCCTCTGGTGGCCTGGAGCTGCCTGTCATCCCAGCCTCCCTCCTGCAGGCCGAGGACAGGTGAACAGGTGGCTCAGCAATGGGGCCATGAGAGCCACCTGGGAGCCACCACAGGCTTCCTGTGGAGCAGAGGGGTCTGGGCACTGTCAGGGGCATGGGCTCATTTCCCATCAGCGGTGCAGGCAATGTCCTGCTGATTCTGCCAGTCCCTGTGAGCTCCTGCCCCACCCCCCCACTCCGCCCACACCTCTCCTCCAGGCTCCTGGGCTGCCAGCCCTGCCTGCACCTCAGCACGCAGCCGCTCCTCCCGCCCGTCAGCGCTGGTGTTTGGCACCCTTGCCCTGGACACTGGCCTCTGCTCCCAGGCCTCTCCCTTGCCTGCCCTCCCAGCCGTGGGCTCTCCCCTGCTGATCCCAGGGAGAAGTTGGAGCGACCTTCCCCCAGGGTACAGCAGCCACATTGCCTGCTGCCTGAAAACCCAGCCTCTGTTCTTGGCTCTTGGAAGAAAGGCCCCGCCCCTTGACTTAGTCCCTCCCCCTGCACCGTTGGCTTCCAAAGCCGAGGTCTCTGCCTGCCCCTGGCTCTTCCCTCCACTGGCTCCTCCAGGCCCTCAGGGTGTCCCTCCACCTTCCACAGGCACCTGGTCCCAGAACCTTGCTGAGCCCTCGCCTGTGTCTCTGAGCACCGGGTTGTTCACATGCTCACTGTGTCCTGCCACCTTTGGGGTCCCCACCTGTGGGCGCTGCAGTGTGCTGAGAGTGAGCACGGGAGATTGCAGGGGCAGGACAGACGGGCACAGACTGTCTGAGGGCACAGACGGGCAGGTGGAGGGGCAGGGGCTCTCACCGGGTGGCTCAGGCAGCTGTGCCGTGGGGGCTCGCTGGCTCCAAGGCTGCACACCTGAGGCGGGGGTGCGGGCATGGATGTCACCATAGGGACTGTTGTGAGAGTAGGGTGTCGGGTGGCTGTGCTGTGCATTTGAGAGGAGTGCTCAGCTGGAGGAAAGGGTCCCGGAGTGCACAATGCCGGATGGTGCAGGCCGCTAGGTGGAGCTGGAGGCCACAGCTGGGAGTGTGGTGGGAACGGATACTGGGGGTACCTGCCCAGGACCTCCGGGCTGCGGGGCGAGCAGGAGGTGACGGCTGTGGGGACACAGGGGTTACCTCCTTTCAAATGAGTGCATACGCAGGGGGTGGAAGGGGCTGGGAGCAGCCTGGGCCTCTGCCACACCCTAGCTCTGCCCCCACTGGGCGCTTGTTCCCAGTGAGCTGAGACCCAGAGCCCAGCCTCTCCAGCCCTTACTCCAGGGTGACCCAGAATAGGGGCTGGACCCTATTTGTGCCATGAGCTGGATGCTGGTGTGGGGTGGCTTGGGTCTGCAGGTTGACCAGGAGTTCTGGCTGAGAGCATCAGGAGTGACCAGCCACATCCTCAGGGCCTGCTTGGTGTAGGGCTGAGGGCCCCACAGGGTCGTGGGGTGAGCTTTATGCTGTGCTGAGGCACAGGATCCGAGAAATAAAGAGACAGGACACAGAAGTACAAGGAAAATGCAGCTGGGCTCGGGGGGCCACGCCACCTATAAGCAGAGTCAGGTGAGTCCCCGAATGTCCAGAAGCATGAGTATTTATTGTGTACAGGGTGGGGGGCAGGGCAGTGAGTGAAATCATCTTTAAGGATGATAGGGTTGTGAGCAATAAAACATAGGGTCCACCTCCATTAGGTCACCTAGGCCAGGAGGTGGACAGTGCGCAGCAAGGGGCCTGTTCCCATGAAGGCAAGGGCTGCGTGCAGTAAGGGGTCCGCCCCCATTAGGTCACCAAGGCATGGAGGTGGGCCGTGTGCAGTGAAGAGGGTGCAGTGTGCAGTACTTCTATCTGTGGGCAAACTACTTCTAGGAAGATTTATGGGAGGATGCTTTAAGTCACATAGCGGTGACAGAGCTGTCAGGGTTACCGTCACCTTCTGGCAGCTTCCAATGGGTTCTATGGGAAGATGCTTTTCAAGCAGCACATTAGCAAGAGCTGACAAAGTTCACAGTCACCAAGGTGGATTGCCGTTCTGAGGGCAGCCTTCCACAAGAACTGGAGCAAGGTCTTACAACTCCTTTATCAGGAGGAGTAGCTCTCGCCCCAAGCCTGCCATACAGCGGGTATCTTTACGACACTGAACGCTGCCGCCTGGGCCATGGATTCTTGTCCTGGTGTAACTGTTTTCCCTTAAATCATGCTCTGTACTGTGTCTGCTCCAGACATTCCTCCGACTATAAGCAGGTTATGCTTATATATGTATAGCTGTTTATCCCTTAATTCATCCTCTGAACTATGTCTGCTCCAGACATTCCTCCGATTATAAGCTGCTTATCCCTTAATTCATGCTCTGTACTGTGTCCACTCTAGGCATTCCTCTGACTATGAACTAAGATATAATTATAGGTATATATGTAGGGAAATATTCTTTAGGTGCTCATACTATCAACTATTATATGATTATATAGAGAGGATTATATAAAGGGATTCTTCAAGCCCTATTTCTATAAACTAATATATGATTATGTAAAGGATTATATAAAAGGAAATAGCTGAGTAGTAACACTATAAAGTGAGATATTCCTCAAGTCCTAACTGTGCCAGGGTTCTGCTTAGCTCTCATTCCTCAGTGCCAATGTGAGGGGTTACCCACAAAAATATTCATCCAGTCGTGCTGTAAGCAGACATGCTGTCATCCAGGCTTTATTGTTCCATTTTTGGAACACAGGCAGTTGATGTTGCGTGATTCTTAAGGGCCCTAGGATTTGGAGAAAGGTAAATGAGCACTGGCTTCAACTTCAAGTCACCAGCTGCCTTCACTCCTAACAAGAGAGGCAGCCTGTCCTTTGAAGCGCTGGAGCCAGGCACTGACTTCTCCCCTGTAGCTATGAAAGTCCTCGCTGGCCTCTTCTTCCAATGGAAGGCTGCTGCTTCTGTGTGGAAAGGCTGGCGTTCAGCGTGGCCACCTTTGTCGGCGATCTGAGCTGGATCTTCCAGAGAACTCGCCGCGGATTCTCCGTCCACGCTTGCTGCTTCCCTTCGCATTTCTGTGTTATGGAGATGGTCTACTTTACTGAAAGCCCGTGAACCACCTTCTGTTAGCCCCGGCCTTCTTCTGCAGCCTTCTCACCTCTCTCAGCCTTCACCCAAGTGAAGGGAGTCAGGGCCTTGCTCTGGATGAGGCTTTGGCTGAGGGGAGGGTTGTGTCTGGTTTGATCTTCCCTCCCAGCCAGTCACTCTCTCACCATATCCACACTGCTTTGCCGATTCTCACTCATGTGTTCACTGGAGCAGCACTTTTCCTTTCCTTCTGGAACTTTCTCTTGGCATTCGCTGCGTGGCGATTTAGTTCAAGAGGCCTTGCTTTCACCCAGTCTTGGCTTGGACATGGCTTCCTCACTAAGCTCAGTCATTTCTAGGTTTTCATTGAAAGAGATGTGCAACCCTTCCTTTCACTTGAACACTGGGATCGTCGTAGAGTTATCAATTGGCCTAATTTCGATATTGTTGTGTCTCGGAATAGAGAGGCCCGAGGAGAGCCAGAGACACAGGGAATGGCGGGCTGAGCGGTCAGAACGCACACATCTGTCGATCAAGTTCCATGTCTCGTGGCTGCTGTGCGTGGTGACCCAGAGCAACTGCGGCAGTCACGTCGCTGCTCACTGCCCGCAGATCACCGTACAGATAATGTAACTGTGAAGAAGTGTGAAATATTGGGAGAGTAACTGAAATGTGACGCAGAGACACAGTGAGCTCTTGCTCTCGGGAGAATGGCACCGGCAGACTCGCTTGATGCAGGGCTGCCAAAAGCCTTCACTGTAAAGAGCCAAAGCAAAGTGCATAAAGAAGGCACCGTAGAGCGAGGCCCGCAGCCTTCGCGTGCAGTGGGTGGCACCACCTTCCCCGCGGCTTGTATGCTGTGATGTTTGCAAGACAATGTGGTCTCACCATGCGTGTCTCAGAAGCTATCTCTCATTACATGGTGCGTGACTATTTGTTTTTGCAAAATTTTTATTATACTATTTATACAATTAAGTTTGACATCCTGGCCGGGCATGGTGGCTTACACCTGTAATCCCACCACTGTGGGAGGCCAAGATGGGCAGATCACAAGGTCAGGAGTTCGAGACCATCCTGGCTAACACAGTGAAACCCTGTCTTTACTAAAAATACAAAAAATTAGCCAGGTGTGGTGGCATGCACCTGTAATCCCTGCTACTTGGGAGGCTGAGGTGGGAGAATCGCTTAAAGCCAGGAAGTGGATGTTGCAGTAATCCGAGATTGTGCCACTGCACTCCATCCTGGTAACAGAGCGAGACTCTGTGTTCAAACAAACAAACAAAAATAACAACAAAAACAAGTGTGACATCCTGATCAATTTTCTTTTTTTTCTTTTTGAGACCGGTCTCACTTTGTCACCCAGGCTGGAGTGCAGTGCTGCGATCTCAACCCTTGGGGCCAAGCAGTCCTCCCACCACAGTCTCCAAGTAGCTGGGACTACAGGCGCACGCCACCATGCCTGGATAACTTTTTATATTTTTTGTAGAGACAGGGTTTCACCATATTGCCCAGGCTTGTCTCAAACTCCTGAGCTCAAGCTATCTACCTGCCTCTACCTTCCAAAGTGTTAGGATTACAGGTGTAAGCCGTTGTGCCCAGCCTCAGTTTTCCATGTCACTAAAATCTATTTGAAAAGGGAATTGAGAGGAGCCTGTCAGGGTCAGGGGCGGAGGGAGCTGGGCCCTCGGGCCACCCTCCTTGGTGAGGCAGCTCCGGCCCTTTGCTGTGGGTCGCTGAACATCCACAGAGCATCTGCTGGACTAACCTGGGAGGATGGTCTCAGGGTCAGCAGGGGCAGAAGTGGGAATGGCCACAGTCCAGGACAGTGACCTGCTGGCTGGTATTACCCCAGGGGAGTGCCCAGCTCAGGGGTGGCCGGCCCCTTGCCAGGAGGACACATGCCCCAAGGAGCACCGCCAGGAGGAAAGGAATGCGCAGCCCGGAGCCTGGGGGCCTGGGGCTTCCAGGGCCTGTGGAAATGAAAGCAGTGCTCGCACAAAGTTTCGACTAACAGGCTGAGGGGAGCGGGGGCTACTCAGCAACCCCCACCCCAGCCGTCGGCAAGGATCCCGGCAAAAGAGGCCCCGTTCTTTTCTGCCTTCCTGCCTGAAGGAGGGAAGTGAGCAGGGTTTTCTTGGGAGAAAAAGGGCCCGGACCTCTCTGACCCCATGGAGGTGGGTGTGAGCAGGTGGAGTGGGGCCTAAGCCCCACCCAGTTCCTCCAGGAGCCCGGCCCCGCAGCCCCTCCCCACTGAGCTTATTTTATTGGGATGCCCAGCAAGGGCTCAGCCTTTCTGAACATGGTCTCTGGCATCGGCTCCTGTGAGTTGGGCGGCCTCCTTGGTCCCCCCCAGACGCCAGTCCCTGGACATTGGCTCCTGTTGGGTGATCGTCACACACACTGGTTTGCTGCTGCTGAGGTCTTGGGTGGGTGGACAGGTAGGATCTGCCTGGGCAGCTTTGCATGGACAGCAGGCATGCCTGGGCCCAGGAGCGCTGTGGACACTCCCCTCTGTCCATCTCAGTCGCTCATGGCCACACCTGGCACTGGCTCCCCAGCATAGCCCGGTGCCCTCTCCTCGTGGCCCGTTCGTGAGAGCTCCCACGTGTCCCTGCTGTCTGTCACCTGGCTCCTGTGTCCTATTCTCAGATCCATCCCCCGCTCCCCAGTGGCCACGTTTCCTGTCCACCGGATGCCCCCTGCCCTGTGGCTCCCCTGCTGAGGGCCCCCCTTGCTGTCACTGAGAGCCCTTCAGAAACCCTAGCCCACTCACCAGGGCACCGGAGCTCCTTCCCGTCATGGAGCTTTCTAGAACCGTTGCCCTGGCCTGCAGGTGATGCAGCACCCATCAGAGGGCGGCCAGGTGCTGAGCCTCTGCAGCAGCATCAAGGAGGCCCCCGTCAAGGCGGCCGAGATCTGGATCGCCTCCCTGTCCAGCCAGCCCATCGACCACGAGGACAGCGCTATGCAGGCCGGCCCCAAGGCCAAGTCCACGGGTGAGTGCGGCTCCACTCCTGCCCCGGCTGTGGGGAGGCCGTTGCTGGCCACAGCACATTGGGCAGCAGAATGTGCAGCCTGGCCAAAGGAGGGGGTGTCCAGAGCCTCTCTGTCTTGCGCGGATTCACCTCCTCGCTGCCCCGACTCTGTCCAAGGAAGCCTGGGGGTGGTCACCACCTGGTTTCACAGATGGCATCTCACAGCACTCTCCTTTCTGTCTGCCCATTCCACAGATAACTACTCGGAGGAGGAGTACGAGAGCTTCTCCTCCGAGCAGGAGGCCAGCGACGACGCCGTGCAGGGGCAGGTGACCTGGCGCCGGGGCTCCTCGCCCTCTCCCAGCTCACATCGGGTGTCCTGGGGTCTGTGGGGTCCTCACCAGCTGTCACCAGGGTCTTGTGAGGTGGGCAGGGGTGGGCGAGCCACAAGCCCGGCCCCGGGTTGGCCGCCCACCTCTCATCTTCCGACCCCAGGGGCTGGAGTTTATACGCAGGTGGCTCTGAGGGCCTTGGGACGCAGGTTGGTTCTCAGTGATGGGCCCCTCCCACCGCCCACACTGAGGCTGGCAGGGACCTCCTGGCGCCATGCAGGCCTCCACGGCCTCAGCCACTGTGTGTGTCTCTGCAGGACTTGGATGAGGATGACTTTGATGTGGGGAAGCCTAAGAAGCAGCGGAGATCGATTGTAAGAACGACGTCCATGACCAGGGTGGGTGGAGACTAGCTTTATGAATGTTGGGGAGGGCGGGGGCGGGGAGGACCCCGGGAGCCTGGGCGTGGTGGGGATGTGGGCATGGTGGGGGTGTGGGTGTGGGAAGTGAAATCTTACCCCGGGTCATAGCAGCATGTCCTGTGGCGGACCCCCTGGCTGCTAGTCCCCTGCGGGGTGCCGCTGTCTCCCACACCTTGCCACATCTCCTGGCTCCAGCCTCATGTCGCCACCAGGATCGGGGCGCTGAACGAGGCCGAGAGGCTGCCTGGCTGCCAGGCTCACTCCATGTGTGGAGCCCCAGGGATGCTATCCTCCCCTCTGGCCCGTCAGGCACCCACGTACACCTGAGTGTGCTGGTTCCCCTGTTTTTGTTTGGGATCTGGCCTACCTGGCACCACAGTCCCCAGGAGCTTGGTGAGGCTGTTGGGCATTTTTTCCCTGAGGAAAGCTTGGGCAGCTCTTTTCTCAGAGGCCATACCCAGCACTGGCACAGAGGGTCCAGCCCCTGGTGCCTGGAGTCCCTTAGAGAGTGCACAGCGCTGGGAGGCCAGCACAGGCAGCTGGGAACCCTGTGCCTGGTGCTAACAAGGGACGTGGCACAACCCAGCCACTGTCTACCACCGACTCCTCTGGCAGTGTTCAAGGGGGGCCGTGGGCAGACAGTGCTGGGGATGGGGGAGCTGCTCCCGAAGTGGCGAAGCTGTGTCTTTCTGGCCTGGAGAGCAGTCCCCCACTGGGCAGCCCCCTGCTGGGCAGAGCACCAGTTTGAGCCTGCACTCCAGGGCCCCCCTGGACCCACCTGCTGTAGGGAGGGAGGGCGTAGGCTGCCTTTGTAGGATTGGCCCCTGAGAGGGTGGATAAGGCTCCCACTCGCCCAGTGGCTGGAGCTGAGGCTCTGTAGCCCAGGGTGGCACGAGGCGCCCACAGGGCTCCCCTTCGAGCATGTGCCACCCCAGGCTCGCCCACCTGCCCACCCCACATGGGTGCCCGGCACCTGCCTTCTGGAGTTGGCCAGGGCCTCTCCTCGGGGGGATGCCGAGGGAAGGGCCCCGCGAGCCTGCGAAGGGCTGCGGAGGCTTCTGGAAGAATCATGGAGTCCGTACACACCTCCCCAGGACCCCCTTGGCCAGGTCTGGAACTGTCAGACCTCAGGTCTGTTGGGACGCTTCTGGGAGCCACGTGCAAATCCACTGCTGGTGCTGAGGCCTTCCTGCCTCCCACTGCAGGCCCGGGTGGCCTCCCTGCGGCCTTCCTGTGGCCTTCCTGTGGCCTGAGGAAGTGGCTCCAGCTCAGGTCTGTGGGTCTGACTCTGCGTTGCTTATCTTGCAGCAACAAAACTTCAAGCAGAAGGTGGTGGCACTGCTTCGGAGGTTCAAGGTGTCCGACGAGGTGAGTGCGCTCTGCTCGCAGCCCCCGCCCACAGCAGCCTGGTTGGGAGGAGGCCTCTGGAGCCTGCTCCAGGTCACTCGCTGGGTCTCTGCCGAAGTACACGTTGTGAACACACTGGAAGTTGGGAAGTCATCTTCAGGCGGCTGTAACCATTAGTTTGTGTGATTGTTTTTTTATAAATAGACTTTGTTTTTTAGAGCAGTTTTAGGTTTATAGCAAAATTGAGCAAAAAGTAGAGTTTCCATGGACCCTTCCTGCCTGACAGCCCCCAGCTGTTGACATTCCATGGGTTTCTCATATTCATCTTGTAGCTTTTCTCTAATCTCTGAATTTTCTACAGTGAACTTGCAAAATTTGTATACTGAAGAAAACAAACAAACAAACAAACAAAAAAACACAGCTGGGCCTAGTGGCTCATGCCTGTAATCCCAGTACTTTGGGAGGCCAAGGAGGGCAGATCACTTGAGCCCAGGAGTTTGAGACCAGCCTGGGCAACATAGCGAAACCCCATCTCTACAATAAAATACAAAAATTAGCTGTGGGTGGTGGCGTACACCTGTAGTCCCAGCTACTTGGGAGGGAACCTGGTAGGTCAAGGCTGCAGTGAGCCGAGATCAAGCCACAGCACTTCAGACTGGACAACAGAGCGAGACCCTGTCTCAAAACAAACAAACAAACAAACAAACAAAACACCCAACCTCGGCTCACTTCAACCTCTACCTCCCAGGTTCAACGGGGTTTCATCATGTTGGCCAGGCTGGTCTTGAGCTCCTGACCTCAAGCCATCATCCACCTGCCTCAGCCTCCCAAAGTGCGAGGATTATAGGCGTTAGCCACTGCACCCCGCTTTTGTTGTTTCTTTAATGTCAGAAGAAAATGGTGCCTGGGTTCAGGACCCACAGTGGAGAGGGCGTTTAAACGTTTCGGCCCTGGAGCAGTGTTGTCACCCACCGTCCTAACAGCACGCTGCCTGTAGATGGCACCGTGTCCTCACTCTAGGGATGCGGGATGCTCAGGCGGCTCCAGGTGCATGTGCTGAAGCAGGTGCTTGTGGCCCGCGGGCAGGCAGTGTTTCTGCGAACACTGTAGCATCACCACCTGGCTGCAGGGGAAGGATAGCCCCGCCACTGGGGTGGTCATCAGGCCCCTGTGTCTTGGTTTGCATCTTGGATTGGAACGTACCCAAGTCCAGCTGAAGGTGGCACTTAGCGAAGTCGGCTCCCTGGCCCAGGGCTCCCTTGAGCCCTGCTGAGCGCCTGTGGGTTCAGGGGTGGCTGCTGTTGGTTGAGTCTTGACCATGGGGTTCTGCACTCACCTGAGCAACTAAGCTGAGTCCCAGAATGCATTTCACTTACACAGATGATGGTTCTGAGATTCACAACCCAAATCGTGAAACGACGGGCCAGTGCCGCAGACACTGTTCCGGAAGAGGACATCGTTTTCACAGGAATAATTGCACAGTAAAATTCACACAGGTCAACACTGCTTTAACGGAGCGATGGGGTCTCTTATTTCCACCCATCACTCCCTTTCCTGCAAAGACCAGACCATCCCCACCGCAGCTCTGAACCTGTGTCTCGGTTCCCTGCCCAGGACTCCTCAGCAACCCTCAGGGGCAGGAGAGGTACACTGAGGGGAGGTCACCTGCCTGGGTTACAGCTCTCTGAGATTGTTCATGCCGCTATAACAAAATACCTTTGTCCGGGAAATGTATAAACAACCAGAATGTATCGCTCACAGCTCTGGAGGCCCCAAGTACAAGATGAAGGTGCCAGTAGAGCTGGTGTCAGAGGCCGCCTCCCAGAGACACACCTTCTGTGTCTAGAGCTGGTGTCTGAGGCCGCCCCCCAGAGACACACCTTCTGTGTCTAGAGCTGGTGTCTGAGGCCGCCCCCCAGAGACGCACCTTCTGTGTCTAGAGCTGGTGTCAGAGGCCGCCCCCCAGAGAGGCACCTTCTGTGTCTAGAGCTGGTGTCAGAGGCTGCCTCCCAGAGACGCACCTTCTGTGTCTAGAGCTGGTGTCTGAGGCCACCTCCCAGAGAGGCACCTTCTGTGTCCCTGTGTGGTGGGGGGGCTGACAAGTTCCCTAAGCCTCCCTTGCCAGGGCCTGAGCCCATTCCGCAGGGCAGAGCTCTCAAACCCCCGACTACCCACCAAAGACCCCACCTCCTAATTCTAGCACCTTGGTGGTCAGGTTTCAGCTCAGGAATTTTGGGGGCAAAAACATTCACAGCCCCCAGGCTGATCCCAGAGTACCCACATCCAGGCTGCCCTGTTCCCAGGTGCCACATGGTGTGTCTGGTGAGGAGGAAAGCAGGGCTCTCCTCGGGACCCGTCCTGTGAGGATGAACCGGAGTAAAGTCTGTTCCCTGCAGCCCTCAGCTTCAGGTCACAATGAAAGCTTCCGCTAAGGGCTACTTTCTGTATTTTTCCCTGTAAAAGGTGGCATACCTGGATAGTCAGTTGATTTTCAACAAGGGTGCCAAGTTTATCGGAGAAAATATCTTTTCACAGAAAAACTGAGGCTTGACAGTAGACACCATGTGCAGAATTCAGCTTGACTGGATCGTTTTCCTCAGTGTAGAAGCCTAAAACGTAAACTGTATAGATTTTAACCCTTAAAACACATAAACTTAAATCCTGTAAAGTTCCAGAAAAACACACGGGAAAAATATTTGTGAGCTTGAATTTTTTTTTTTTTTTTTTTAAATAAAGATGGGGTTTCACCACGATGGCCAGGCTGGTCTTGAACTCCTGGCCTCAGGTGATCCACCCACCTCAGCCTCCCAAAGTGCTAGGATTACAGGCGTGAGCCACCACGCCCGGCCTGTGAACTTGAATTAAGCAAAGATTTGTTACAACTCAAAAAACATGTACATAAAAACTTGGTACATTGGACTTTATGAAAAATAATAACTGTGAAATAAGCCCCCAGACACAAAGGACAAATACTGCATACAGCCATGTAGATGAGGGCCCCAGACCTGGCAAATTCATAGAGGCAGAAAGGAGAGCGAACAGAGGGTACCAGGGGAGGAGGGCGGGGAGTTAGCCTTCCATGGAGGCAGAGTTGCTATTTGGGAAGCTGAAAACAGTTCTCGAGTTGGGCAGTGGTGATAGCTGCAAGAGTGTGAATGCACTAATGCCACTGAACAAAACAGAACCAATTGTGAATACCGTGTTTTTTATATTTTAACACAAAAAAGCAGAAATTTGCTTTCTAAAAGAAACTGTTAAAAGAATGAAAAGACAAGTTGACAGAAAATAATTGCAAATCACATGCCTGGTAAAGATTTGTATCCGATAAATATATTAAAAACTCTCAAGACCCAGTAAGAAAAGCAACCTGATTTTTAAAATGAGTAAGACTTGCCGGGCGCGGTGGCTCAAGCCTGTAATCCCAGCACTTTGGGAGGCTGAGGCGGGTGGATCACGAGGTCAAGAGATCGAGACCATCCTGGTCAACATGGTGAAACCCTGTCTTTACTAAAGATACAAAAAATTAGCTGGGCATGGTGGCACGTGCCTGTAATCCCAGCTACTCAGGAGGCTGAGGCACGAGAATTGCTTGAACCCAGGAGGCAGAGGTTGCGGTGAGCCGAGATCGCGCCATTGCACTCCAGCCTGGGTAACAAGATCGAAACTCCGTCTCAAAAAATAAATAAATAAAAATAAAATAAAATAAAATGAGTAAGACTCATACAGTGAAACTGTGAACCATTTTTTAAAGAAAGAAGATACAAAGAAGTGGAAAGATGTCATATGTTCACAGATTGGAAAACTTGGTCTTGTTAAGGTGGCAGTACTCCCTAAATTGATGTACAGATTCAACACAATGCCTATCAGATTACCAGCTGTGTTTTTGTAGAAATTGACCAGCCAAAATTTATATGCGAATGCAAGGGGCGCAGAGGAGACAGAATAGTCTTGAAGAATGAAGATTTACACTTCTGAATTTCAAAACCTACTGCAAAACCACAGTAGTACTCCAGACTGCGTGGGGCTGGCCCAGGGGCGGCATGGAGAGAGGCCATTGTCCAGAAGTGAACCCTTCCATTTGTGAGCAAGTGACGGACAGACACCAAGGATGTCAGGATAGCCACAGGGGAAGAACAGGCTTCACAAAAGGGTGCTGAGACCACTGGATATCCACATGCAAAGAGGGAATTTCAGCCAGCTGTGGTGGCTCACACCTGTGATCTCGGTACTCTGGGAGGCTGAGGCAGGCAGATTGCATGAGTCCACATAGTGAAACCCTATCTCTACTAAAAATACAAAAAATTGGCTGGGCATGGTGGTATGTCCCTGTAATTCCAACTCAGAAGGCTGATGTGGGAGAATCAGCTGAGCCCGTGAGGTGAAAGCTGCAGTGAGCTGAGATCACACCATTGTACTCCAGCCTGAGCAACCAGAGTGAGACCCTGTCTTAAAATAAAAAACGAAAAAAGCAAAAAAAAATTTGGACCCCTGCCTCACACCATATTCAATAATTAACTTGAAGTGGATTGGCTGAGTGCAGTGGCTCATGCCTGTAATCCCAGAACTTTGGGTGGCCAAGGAGGGCAGATCACTTGAGGTCAGGAGTTTTGAGACCAGCCTGGCCAACATGGTGAAACCCCATCTCTACTAAAAATACAAAAAAAATAGCCAGGCGTGGTGGTGGGTGCCTATAGTCACAGCTACCCAGGAGACTGAGGTGGGAGAATCACTTGGACCCGGGAGGCAGAGTTTGCAGTGAGCCGAGATCACACCATTGCACTCCAGCCTGGGCAACAGAGCGAGATTCCATCTCAAAAAAATAGAACAAAAACTTTAAATGGATCAAAGATCTCCAGATGTGAGCTAGGATTATAAAACTTTTAGAAGAAAATGGACCAATCTTACGACCTTGGATTAGGCAGCAGTTTCTTAGCTATGACACCAAAAGCAGGAGTGACAGAAGGTAAGTTTTTCTGCATTGCAGCAACATGTTACACGTTTGTGCTCCAAACAGTGCCATCAAGAAAGCAAAATAGTAGGACAGAAGAATGTTTCTTGCAAATCATATATATGCTGAGGGGCTTGAATCCAGAACACATAAAGAATGCTTATAACTGAAAAATAAAAATACAACCCAGTTAAAAGCTGAATTGTCCATTGCTTTGAGAATGATACAGTCTCAGGTTCCACGGAGCTGGGGGCCCCCACTCCTGCCCTGACTCACTGCGGTTCACTTGGGCTGAAAAGTTGACCAGGAGGCCGCCTCGTGGCCATGGCTTTTAAAGGACACCCTGAAGCCGGTGGGTGATTCCTTGAATTAGAATTACCCTGACCAGCTGCAGTATAATCCCTGGAGGTGTGTGCTGGCTTATAAGAGGCATGGAGGAAAAGAATCTCAAAGCGAAAGGACCAGTTCTGATCCCTGCCAAGACTTTGGGAATTACTAAAACTGCTTTGTGGTGAGGGTTCTCAGACAGGGATCACTTCCAGATGAGAATCCACAGGTGGCTCGTTGACCTGCCTGGTCCTTCTGGGATTGTAAGACCAATTCCTCTGTTAGAATTGAGCTGCTAGCTGTGGTTGACATCACCATTGAAGATGCTTGAGCCAACTATTTTAATAAAGTGATTATGACTTGTCAGAGAACCAGGTGAGGTGGCTCACACCTGTAATCCCAGCACTTTGGGAGGCTGACATGGGAGGATCACTTGAGCCCAGGAGGTCAAGGCTGCAGTGAACTATGATTGTGCTACTGCACTCTAACCTGGGCAGCAAAGCAAGATCCTTTCTCAAAAGAAAACAACAGTGAATTGTCCAATTAAAAAATGGGCAAGGATCTTTCTGAAGAGATTTCTTCAAAGAAGACATACAAGTAGACAGTAAGTACATAATCATTATCACTGATCATTAGGGAAATGTAAACTAAACCACAATGAGACACCACTTGATCCCCACTAGGATGGCTGGAACAAATGGAATGCAACAGGTTGAGGTGTCACAGCTGGAACCCGCACAGTGCTGGGGGAATGTAAGATGGCAGGGCAACCTCAGGAAGCAGCTGCCAGACATCCAGCACCCTGTTCTTCAGTGTTGACTTCGGGGAGGTGAACACAGATGCACGGACCCACGCAGATGTTCACAGCAGTGTTGTCTGTGATGGCCAAACAGCCATCAGCTGGTGATCTGTTAGACTGGGGTCCATCGACTCGGTGGTGTGGCGCGCTGCAGAATCATCAGAGGAGGTTTATGAAGGAAAGGTTTAGTTGACTCACAGTTCAGCACAGCTGGGAGGCCTCAGGAAGCTTCCAATCATGGCAGAAGGTGAAGCAGGCACCTTCTTCACTTCACGGGGCAGCAAGTCAGAGTGCGTTCCAGAAGGGGAAATGCCAGACTCTTATACAAGCATCAGATCACTCTTATCCTGAGAGCAGCGTGGAAGAAACCCCCCCCACCATGATCCAGTTACCTCCACCTGTCCCACCCTTGGAACATGGGGCTTGTAGGGATTACAATTCAAGGTGAGATTTAGGTGGGGATGCAGAGGAACATGAAGTGTGCCACACTGGGTGAATGAAGCCCACCCCAGAGCTGCCAGCCACGTGACTCCTCTTAGGTAGCACTCGGGAAGGGGCAGGACATCCAGGGACAGTGATATCCGTAGTGTGGGAAAGAGGCAGGGGACACACTAGGGGAGGGCAGAGGGGAGGCCCCTGGGTGTGGGGAACACGCTGTATCTTGGTTGTGGTGCTGGCTGCACAGTGGCCCACCCCGTCAGAGCTCACCTCCCTGCACTCAGGCCCTCCGTGCATCCTGATGGCCTGGATGACCGGACCAGCCCAGGCGAGGTGGAGGAATGCTACACATACCCAGTGCCTGGGGACGCGGGGTCCTCGGTGCTCACCCTGAGCCCTAAGACAGAAGCTGGACTACAGCTGTGCTGAGCAGAGGGGTTTGGTGGCCGAGCACCCACCTCCTATTGCTCCTGTAGACACTGGGGTCTTGGGCACCCCCAAGGGGGCAGCATGGCCCACCTGGCCCTCATGCTCGCTTGGCACCCCGGCAGGTCCTGGACTCAGAGCAGGACCCTGCGGAGCACATCCCCGAGGCGGAGGAGGACCTCGACCTCCTGTATGACACACTGGACATGGAGCACCCCAGCGACAGTGGCCCCGACATGGAGGATGATGACAGTGTCCTCAGCACCCCCAAGCCAAAGCTGCGGTGAGCCCCAAGGGGTGGGGCGGGGTGGGGTGGGGACAGCCATTTCAGATGCTGCAGCCATTCTGCAGCCACTCTGGCAGACCCATGTCCAGCCCGGGGGGCGTGATGGGCAGGGCCAGCTGCTTCGAAGCCTGGGAAGGCTCTGATGGCCAGACCAGTAGGGTGGGCCTGCAGGAGGGGTGTGCAGCTGCCTGGCAGGCCTAGGTCATGGCTGCACTGAGCCAGACAGCTCTCCTGTCACAGGCCAGGCCAGGGGCTGCAAGCTCTGGGCTGGGGAGGACTTGGGGGCCCCCAGGGTGCCGGCTGGGCATGGCGTGCCACCTGTTGTAGGGGATCAGTCGTTGGATACCCTGGGAACTGTAGAGGACTTCTGCCCACTCAGGTGGGGTGTGGGGCCCCCATGCTGGCTGCTCCTCCCTGAGGAGGAGGAGGCAGAGCCAGGTGGAGCTGGGCGGCAGGTGTCTGTGGTGGGTGGGAGGAGGGGCCTGGCTGGGGCCCGGCCTGAGCAGGAGGGAGATTCGGAGCATCCCTGCACATGGGTCTCGGCGAGGAGGCAAGCATGCCAGGCAGAAGGCATGTGCCAGCATCTGGGCAGCTGCTGAGGAGCCAGAGACCCCAGTTGGAGATGAGAAGCTTGGGACATTATTTATGCTTCTTTAACCTGAGCAGCATGAAGAAGTAGACACAGGCGGGGCAGCCTTGCTGTGTGTTGGAGGCGAGGCCCTGCTTAGCCCTGCAGCATGGAGCAGCCTCCCATCTCGCCTGACATTGCCCGGTGGGCCCAGCCCCACCTGCTGCCGCTTTAGTCACCAGCAGCCACCATAACAAGTGACCGCGGATGTGGCCATTAAAAACAGCCTCTGTTCCTCCTGTTCTGGAGTCGCCATCCCGAGGCTGTGGCTTCATTTTTTGCCAGGGTCTTGCTGAGCTCGGGTGGAGGTATCGGCCGCTGCCCTGATTGGGCGTCTGAGGTCACGCGGCAGCCTGGCATGGTTGGTGGAGTTGGGCTCGGTACGGCTGCGGGACTGGGGTCTGGCTGCCCTGCCGCCTGGTGCCCCACGGTCATTCTTGCCTCTGGCAGCTGTCCTCAGACTTTAGCCTAGGGTCCCCCATCCACCTTCGGAGCTAGCAAGGCCCGATCAAGTCCCCTCACACTTCAGGTCTCCCTGGCCTTCTGGCCTCACCTCTCCTTCCTGCAGCTGGAGAAAGCCCTCTGCCTTTAACGGCCCATGTGATTCCTTAGGCGATACCCATGTAGCCCAGATCGTCTCCCATCTTAAGCTCCGTGGCGTTGGCCTGTCTGCAGAGCCCTGGCCAGCTTGCGTTCATAGTTTGGGGAGGGGCGTGCGCTCTTGGGGCCATGCTGTTGATGGTCGCACACAGCAGCAAGCAGTTTCCATGTGGCTTTGTTGCCCAGCATGGAGCACCAGATACTGCATAAGTCCTGTCTGGTTTTTGGTTTTGTTTTGTTTTTGAAACTGGGTCTTGCTCCATCACCCAGGCTAGAGTGTAGCTGTGCAGTCACAGCTCACTGCAGCCTCAGCTGCCTGTGCCCAAGCGATTCTCCCACTTCAGCCTCCTGAGTAGCTGGGGCCGATGGTGTGTGCACCACACCCAGCTAATTTTTATATTTTTTGTAGAGACAGGGTCTTCCTTGCCTGGAGCTAAGGCTGAGTTTCAGGGATGTTTGTTTCCTGCAGCTGATATCAGGGTGCGTGGAGGAGCCAGGAAGGGGCCAGGCACTGCCAGCCCCAGAATCATCCTCCCCATGCCCCGTGTGAGCGGATGTGCACTGACACGGGCTCTTCTCTGGACCCAGCTCTGCTCTGCTGTTGGATTCTCCGGTCTCTTTCTCCAGGTGTGGTGGGAGAGCCGTGCTTTAGTGCAGGAAGGATTCTGGGAATTAACATGTCCCCACCCCTGTTCCCTGAGCCAGGCCATACTTTGAAGGACTGTCGCACTCGAGCTCACAGACAGAGATCGGGAGTATCCACAGCACCCGCAGCCACAAGGAGCCCCCGAGCCCGGTGAGTGGGGTGGACTGTGGCCTGACGGCTGTGGCGTGGCCCAAATCTCCCAGCATGACCTGGGCCCAGGGCCCTGTCCAACTGTCCTGGAGCCACTTTGCACCCACTGCCCAGGATCCAGCGTCCCCCGAGCCTTGGCATTCCCAGCCGAGGAGTCAGGCGCCCCAGCATTCCCAGCCCGGAAGCCTACCCCAGCCCCAGCATTCCCAGCCCAGGATTCTGCCCCTTGGCCCCTGCAAGTGAGCAAAACCGATCACATATCCTCCCTACAGGCTGACGCACCTGAGAAGACACGGTCCCTGGGAGGCAGGCAGCCAAGCGACAGTGTCTCTGACACGGTGGCCCTTGTAAGCAGGCTGGGGCCGCACCCACCCATCCGCACACCGGGCATGCCAACACTGCATTTAAGGGTCTGACCCGGAGGGGCGGGCCCCACACATAGGTCTCACGTCACACCTGGTGTGCAGAGGTGGGGTCAGCCTTCAGGAGTGGCCAGGCCACCGGATGGTCAGAGTATCCCAAAATCCACTCCGCCTTCAGGGTCAGGGTGTCCCGGACACACCCCACCTTCAGGGTCAGGGCGCCCCGGACTCACCCCACCTTCAGGGTCAGGGCGCCCCGGACTCACTCCACCTTCAGGGTCAGGGCGCCCTGGACTCACCCCACCTTCAGGGTCAGGGCACCTGGACTCACCTTACCCTCAGGTGAATGACTGCACAGCCCCTGCTGCACTGTTGCTGTGCTGTTGCCCACAGGCACCCAGGGATGCCTGGTTCCCTCCTGCCGCGTTGCGTGGGGTCTTTTCAGTTAGGGAGTCCTGGGCCCAGGGCAGGTCAGGTCCTGGGAGGTTGGGTGCTGGTTGTCCTCATGGCCTGGATGGAAGCCCCATGGTTGGAGCTGAGCTCAGCCAGGTTCCCTGGGCAGCACGTGGCCAGGTCCACATGTAGGAGCCACAGCCTAGAGAAGCCTAAACCCTCACTCGAGCCAGAGGCCACACAGCTGGAGAGGGCCCAGCACTGGTTGGGTTTCCACGGGAGGCTCCAGGCTGTGTCTGCTCAGCAGGGAACGCCAGGCCCAAGGGCACAGCCTGGACAGCCTGAGGACAGCCCTGAGGCTGAGGCCTCCACCCTGGACGTGTTCACAGAGAGGCTGCCACCCAGCGGGAGGATCACCAAGACAGAGTCCCTGGTCATCCCCTCCACCAGGTGACGGGGGCTGCATGCTGTTGGGTGGGCCGGCGATGCAGCCATCGGGGAGGGGCCTTTGGGGGCATCCGTCAGGAGGGGTTCCTGTCAGTCCAGCCTGATAGGCCCCCTCAGACATAGACAGCAGGTTCCGAGCCCTGTCCCTCTTCATAAAAAGGAGAAGGGAACCTGCAGCCTCAGATTCTACCCTACCTGCTCAAGGGCTGGGGCTGGGCATGTCTGCCCTCCTGCAGGTGCCCCCCTACCCCACAGCCCCCTGAGCAGCCCCCGCCACAGCCAAAAGACATACATCCACCAGCTTGATTCTGTCAGGGTCTCAGTTCATGTTTCTGTGACATTTGGGACTTTTTCCAAAGCAGGGAGTCTGGGCACTGGCATTTACCTGGTGGCAGCACCTGGGGGCCTGTGCCCAGGCTCTGGAGCCGGTTACCCTGGCAGCCTCCATGCCCTACACTGTCCTGCCCCTGGCTCTGCCCAGCTCCTGGCCTGGGCAGGGAGGGTGAGCCCAGTCCTCACGGTGACTCCAGGGCTCCCAGCTTGTCTCACAGCCTCACAGGCAGAGCTGCATAGGGTCCCCACGAGGTCACAGTCTCACTTGTACTCAGCTGCTGCTGTGGCCCTCCCAGGACCGGTGGCCTCTCTCAGGCCCGTGGCCCCCCGGCCATCAGTCGGCCCTGTGCTCATCTTTCCCTGTCCTCAACACGATGTGTAGGCCACTGCAGGCCTGCCCCAGCCCCTGCCCCTGTTGCTGCTACAGCCACTTACCCTGTCCTGGTCCCCAACAGGTCCGAGGGGAAGCAGACTGGCCGACGGGGCCGGAGCACATCCCTGAAGGAGCGGCAGCCAGCACGACCCCAGAATGAGCGGGCCAACAGCCTGGACAACGAGCGCTGCCCTGACTCCCGGAGCCAGCTACAGGTGCAGGTGCAGGTGGGGTGGAGGGAGTGGCCCGCGTGGGAGGCAGGGCTCGTGTGGTCACCATGGCACCAACCAGGCCAGGGCGAAAAGAGAAGCACGGAGCCAAGGGTGCCAGGCCATAGAGCATTCGGGGCTTTGGAGGGCACCTGCTACACGGCAGGGTGGGTGGGTCCTGAGTTGGTTTGTCAGGAAGGCCGTGTGGGCCCCAGGGTAAGTTCTAGTTCTCCTGCTGCCCACCCTGGCCCAGGGCAGCCTCATTGCTTGGCCAGTTTGGCCCAGGGGTGGTCTCCAAGATGGCCAGCTCTCTTCCTGCTGCTGAGCCTCTGTGGCTGCAGGGGTAGCAGAGGCACTGTGGGCACCAGGGCTGGGGCGGTGGGGACGGGCACTGTGCTGCTCTTCTGGGTATGGACAGGCCTCTTGTGCCTCCAGATCCCGAGGAAGACTGTATATGACCAGCTCAACCACATCCTCGTCTCTGATGACCAGCTTCCCGAAAACATCATCCTCGTCAACACCTCCGACTGGCAGGGGCAGGTGGGGTGCGGTCTCACGGAATGGAGGGCTGGGGCGTAGGACAGAGGAGAGGGGGCTCCTGTGCCCGCCCCCCACCCCTGGCACACCCAGGTGCTGGAGCTGGTGGCTGTGGTTTGCCTGGCCAGGCCTGAGGTCTCTGGAGCCCCTGAGAGCTTTGTGTGAGGGTTGGGTGCTGGGTGGTCTGGGAGGCCGTGCCGAAGTCAGCGGCTGCCCATCCTCCGCCAGTTCCTCTCCGATGTCCTGCAGAGGCACACGCTCCCTGTGGTGTGCACGTGCTCTCCTGCAGACGTCCAGGCGGCCTTCAGCACCATCGTCTCGCGGATACAGAGATAGTGAGTTGGGCTCCACCCTGTGCTCACTGTCCAAGTACCCCTCGGGGTTGCTGCACCCCAGCCTCTGCCCCTCACTCCAGGGCTGGGCTGTGGCTGGTGTCCACGGGGCCTGACCCACAGGCTCCTTGGAGCCTGGCCTCCCCTCATGGCGGGTGGGAGCAGCAGCCTGGTGGGTGTCCGGTCACACTGGAGGGGTGACCACCTGGCTCATCCTGGGAAACGTGGGCCGAGGCCATGATTATGTGGCCCTCAGCCTGGGCAGTTTCGGGCATGTGGCGTCCTGGGTCTGGGCAGCACCAGGGTGGCTGTGGCATGAGCGGCCAGCGGCATGGGGCCCCCAGGCTCACACGGGCATCCTTGGATGGAGGACGGCTCCCTGAGGCGTCTGTCCCCTCCCGTCCCACCTGCCTCTGGATCGCAGCTGCAACTGCAATTCCCAGCCCCCGACACCTGTGAAGATCGCTGTGGCGGGAGCGCAGCATTACCTCAGTGCCATCCTGCGGCTCTTCGTGGAGCAGCTGTCCCACAAGACCCCCGACTGGCTCGGCTACATGCGCTTCCTGGTCATCCCGCTGGGTGAGCGCCGCGTCCGCCTGGGCCTTTGTTGTTTTAAATGTCTGAGACAGTAACGCTGTAAATTTTAATTACACACGAGATAACTTGATCACCCTAAAACAGCCATTTGGGTCAAGGTAAAGCCGCCGCCCTCTGAAGGGGCCGAGCCGGGCGCCCCCTCAGTCCATCGCTGTGATAACTCAGCCGGTTTCCATTTCCAAAGTCACAAATGCAAAGCAGGGCTGGTTATTAATCCTCTCCGCTTGTCCAGGTCCTGTGTCACAGAACTCCATGACTTCTTTAGGTCCATACAATGTGTCTTACTATAAAACCTATCTAGCCTGAACCTGTGACCAGCCACAAGGCCTGGAGGCGGTGCCGCTCCTGTGTGGCCCTCGCGATGCCGACACCACAGCCCTGAGCCAGCCAAGGCCTCTGAACGGTCATATGGGCCCTGCTGGGCCTTCATCACTGGCACTTAGGGCTGTGGGGCCTCAGCTCAGGGCTATAGCTCCTTCAGCTCAGGGTCAGCGGCAGGAAAGTAGGCTTGTCTGGAAGGCAGCAGAGCAGGCCCAGGGTCAGGTGGGTCTTGGGCCATGGTGGGAGCCTTGTAGCCCCAAGTCCCCCATGGTGACACCGGCCCCACCCCTGGCATACAGGGTCCCACCCCGTGGCCAGGTACCTGGGCTCCGTGGACTACCGCTACAACAACTTCTTCCAGGACCTGGCCTGGAGAGACTTGTTCAACAAGCTGGAGGCCCAGAGTGCAGGTGAGGCCTGGATGCGCCCACAGCCCCATGCTGCTGTGGGAGGAAGGGGCCCTGGTCTCCCCAGATGCCGTGCCCAGGAGGCCCTGCACCTGCTCACACTCAGCCTCAAGGAAGAGGTCATGACAGGGCCTACTGGGGCCTTGGCCAGGACGCCTCCTCTCCCCTGAGCCTTAGAGTGTTGGGAGCCATGGGACCTCTCTGGGAAGAGGCAAGTGCAGCCCTTCAGGTCTTGCCACACTTGCCCTGGTACCACCTTGAGGGTAGAGGACCAGGGCCCCTCAGCTGCAGCCAGCGAGCCCTGCTGCACTTCGGGGTGTGGGGGGCCTGGGTGGGGCAGCAGGGACAGCCAGCTCAGCCCTGCTTGGAACCCCACGTGGCGCCAGCCCAACCTCCCTGCTTCCTCCCCCTCCTCCCCCTGCAGTACAGGACACGCCGGACATCGTGTCACGTATCACCCAGTATATCGCAGGCGCCAACTGTGCCCACCAGCTCCCCATTGCAGAGGCCATGCTGACCTACAAGCAGAAGAGGTAAGGAGGTGGGCCCGGGCACCATGCCACAGGCTCCCGCCAGCCACCAACCCTCCACGGGCCTCCCCACCTGCTGCTGGGCTCGGCCTGGTGGCCACAGAGCCCTGCACTAGGCGTAGACCAGACCCTGGGTCAGCCAGGCAGCTCCGGGGCCTCCCTGACCACAGGCAGTTCCCCGCACCCCAGGTCCCTCGTCATAAGCGCCATGTTTCCACCACTTCTGCGCACCTTGAATCCCCAAGTGATGAGAAGTTGACAGGATGGATGGCTGTCATGGGGCCAGGGTGGCAGTGGCCCAGCCCCTCCAACCTGGGCACCTGTTCCTTCCACAGCCTGAGTTTCCTGGGATGGGAACTGAGGGGCCCCGGGGGTGAGTGATCAGCTCACATCCTCACCTGCCCAGAACAGGACGGTGCTCAGGAGCTGCAGGCTGAAAGCCCTGCGGGAGACCCGTCTGTCCCGCCTGTGCCTCCTCCCTGCACATCTGGCACCAGCTGTCCTCACCTTTTCCTAGACTACCTGGGAGACAGCCAGTTGCAAAGTACAGAGTCAGCACCCATGGGCTCTCTCACGCAGGAGACCAAGCAAGGCCATCCCCGGAGGGCTCCTGAGGGCTTAGTAACATGTCTGTGTTTTCTCTTTTGATGGCTTTCTGAAAAGGAAAAAGCATTTTCATTTTGACTTTACCCTAAGGTATGGCTCTCTGGGTCTGCCTCCTGCCCTGTCTGTCACCAGGCTGGTCTTTAGGGCTTGTTTAGCAGTCACCGTCAGCATCACCCTGCCGTCTTCTGTCTGGGCTGGGAGTCAGGCCCTGAGGGTCGCCAGGATGGGGGAGGGGAGGCAGCCCCGTGGGAGTCACTTTGCACTGCCGTGGACCCTTTTCCTTCGTCCAGCCTCATACTGGGTCAGGAGAGTAGTACACCGGCCTCCAGTCCCCAGGCCAGGCCCTTGTGCTGGGACTGCACCCCAGAGTCCTGAAGTCTGCAGGTCAGCCAGCCAGGCCTTTCCTTCCCTCTGTTTTGACCCTGGGTTTTGGTTTAAAAAGTGGCCAGGTTTAGGCTGGGCGCATGGTGGCTCATGCCTATAATCCCAGTACTTTGGGAAGCTGAGGAGGGTGGATAACTTGAGGTCAGGAGTTCGAGACCAGCCTGGCCAACATGGTGAAACCCCATCTCTACAGAAATACAAAAGATTTAGCCAGGCATCGTGGTGCATGCCTGTAATCCCAGCTACTCAGGAGGCTGAGTCAGGAGAATCACTTGAACTCAGGAGGCGGAGGTTGCAGTGAGCCAAGATCACGCCACTGCACTCCAGCCTGGTGACAAGCGAGACTCCATCTCAAAAAAGAAAAAAGTGGCCAGGTTTAGCCCCTCATTGTTTTAAACTAAGAGCAAGTGGCTGATGTGGACCCCAGGGTCACATGGGCCAGGCCGTGCCCCAGGCCCTTCCCATTTGTGAACTTGGCAGCAGCCTGGCAGGGACACTGGTGCTCCCTACACGTGGGTACGCCGAGGCCAGCAGTTAAGGAGCTAGCCTGGTGACATGGCAACCAGCAGCCGTGCCTCGGGCCACCTGCACGCTGCAGAGCCTGGCTCCCAGGGCCTCTGAAGCACCCAGAGCCAGCAGAGAGGGGATTCCTCCATCTCCTGTGGCTTACCTAGAGATATGGTCAAACTACCAAGACCTCCAAATGGGGGTAAAGAACTTTTGTGCTGAGACAGCTCCACCCCCTAAACCCTTTCATGTTGAGAGCCAAGTCCCAGGCACCCCCAGAGCTGCCCTTTCAGACAAAGCCACCCATTTTCCTTGGCCAGGTGTATCCTGCGGCGGGGGGCCCTGCTGGTCCTCCCATGGGGCTCGTTCTCTGCCCAGTCTTCTGCCTGTGTGAGGTCATTTGCTGGCCTAGGAAACCTGTCCCCACCCCCACCCCCAGTACAGGGTAGCTGGGTTACTGGGGCCCCCTTGCTGGAAACACTGCAGGCCTAGGAGCTGCTCGAAGTGGGCAGCCTGGGACCACCCTCAGCTGCAGGGCTGGGCATCCTACGTCTTATCCTGCTAAACAAGCCTTTGCAGGTGAAAGACCAGCCATGGGGCCTCCCTGCTGACCCCGGTGGCCTGCGCCCTTGCCCCTGGCTGTGGCACGAAGTCTGCAGCATGCTCTGGTTGCCCGGGCCGCCACAGGCCATGGACGCAGCTTCTTGTCTGTCCCAGATCAGCTCTTCCGAGCAGCAAGCCAGGGCCTTAGGAGACCCTAACACCTGCTCCCACCCTGTGCCTCCTGCCCCTGCCTCCGCGTCACAGGGGTGACACTGGCTGCCTGGGTGGGGCGGGCTGGAGCCCTGGAAGGAACCCAGTGAAGGCACTGAGTGTCTTATCTGCTCTCTGTACCCAGAGGAGGGTCAGTCGGGAGGCCAGGAGAGGTCAGGCAGCGGCATAGCCTTGTGGCTGCGACCTATGCAGAGTCCTCTCCAGCCAGGCTCCCCGTGAGAGCCCCTCAGGAAGTAACCCCTGCTGGCCCTCCCTCCCCTGCCCAGGATGGCACTTCTCCTGTGAGGGCAGGCCAGGCCTGGAGGGCGGCCACAGCCCTAGCCTTCCTGTGCCAGCATGCGTGGGTAAAAATGCTCAGGCATCCAGCAGCTTTCCCAGGGCCATGCGGAGTGGCCCCCAGGGCGTCTGCACTCTGTGCCCCTTACACTCCTGACCGCTTTGCCTCCACGGATGTGTGTGGCTCAAGGGTCAGGGTGAGGTCTCAGTGGCCAGCCAGTGTCACCCCTGTCATACTGGCCCATGTCCAGGGCCGGGTGCTGTCTGCATGGCCCAGAGGTGCAGCTTGGCTTTGAGAGTTCCAGCAACATCCCTGTGTTGTGACGTCTCCTGCGTTCGGCCCTCGTCTGCCACACACTGCCCTGTGGGCCTCGGAGCAGAGCGTGGACAGGAGGCCACCCTGCCATGGCTGTTGGGGGGTCTGGCTTGGCAGAGGGCAGGTAGCCCTGGGGATTGGAGCCAACCATGTCCTGGGGACCAGGAGCCGCCTTCTGCCTTCTTTGCCTGCGTGTACCTGGAAGGACACTGATGTCCCTGAGATTACCAAATGCCGGTCTGCCCGGTGAGGATAGCGGGATGTCAAGGACACATCGAGGTGCTTCTGCCTGACAGCTGTGGACAGAGCCAGGGTGCCGCAGGACCAAGAGGCCATCCTGAGGCAGAGATGGTCCTGAACACAGGATTTGCATCGCCTTATGTTATCTGAAATGGACAAGAAGGGAAAATTTCTGTTTCAACTCTCTTCTCCTTAGAAGTGGAACTGGGCCGGGGGCATCTTTAATGGGATGGACGGAATCTGTAGGTGGTTTCATCCAGAGGCATTACCAGGCCTTCTGCCCAGGGTAGGGTTGGAACTGTCTAGGTTAGCATCCGGGGAGGGTGGGTATTGCCTGCTGCTGTCCCCTCACGCTGGCGCTGCAAAGACTGGGTAAGGCACCTGCTGGGACCAGCTGCAGGGGCTGCCTCCTGGGAGTGTGTTCTGGACCAGCCCTGGGCAGGGCTGTTTTGCTCGTGGACACACTGTGGGGAGCGCTGGGATAAACCTCTGCCCTGCAGGGCTCTTGGGGAGACAGTGCTGCTGGTCTCGGAGCTGGTGCTCCCGGCAGAGGCCAGGCTGGGCCTGTGGCATCCTCCCCAGGCCTGTTTCCTGCAAAGGATTCTCCCTTAATGACTCTATTCTGGGAAACAACCCAAAGGAGGGCTGGGGCCACTGGGCGGACCCATGTTCTGTACCTGGTGCAGGGCTGTCCCTGAGGGAGCACCCTGCTGGCCTGGCCGTTCTCGTCCTGGGTGTCACCCTGTGCCTTGGCCTGTCTCCGGTGCTCCAGGGGCAGTGGCCACTCCTCTGCACTGTGTGTGCGCGCGTCGTCTCCACCTGTAGGAGCCACCTGTTACATCAGACTGTGTAGTTTGGGGAAACAAGACGGAAGAAACAGCTGGGCGAACTGCCCAGAGAGACAATAGCAGCCGCTGATGTGGTTTGGCCGAGGAAGCCGGGTGGGGAGGCACCTCCATGTCTAAGTGCAGGCCACGGGGAGCCTTGAGGCCAGGGGAGAGCAGGAAAGAGGGCAGCCAGAGCCAGCCCGCCACTCAGGATAGGCCCTGCCCTGTGGATCTTCCATGGGGCCTAGGAGGAGATATGCCCCTCCTCTCCCCAGCTGTCTCCGGACCTTGTGCTGTGCTGGCCCCTTGTCTTGTGGGAGAGCTCCGGGCCCAGCCCAGGCTGCAGTGGCACGGTCAGCAGGAGCCCACACAAGCTGGACCACAGGACAGCCCTGCCTGAGCCGCCCACGTCGGAGGGGAAGACAGATGCATCCTCTCCGCAGCCCCGCGGCCTCAGCCCTCACCCCTGGCATCTTCACGTGGATGGGCCGTGACTGACTTCCAGAAGAGGCCACTGCTCTGCCGGGTGTTGTGTGGAGTCAAGTCCAGGCAAAACCTCCACCACTCACCGGACCCATCAGCTCACTCAGGCACGGCCGGCTGGGGGCATGCTAGGCCTGCCTGCAGGCCACGCGTGGGGCATTCTGGTAGAACATGGAGGTCTACGGCGGTCCACGGCAGCCAAAGCCTGGCCTCTCCTGTGGCATGGATATTACCCAGATGGTCTGGAGAAAACCTCCCTCCCGGCTTTGGTGCTGCTGATCACCAGAGAAGGCCCCGGCTGTTCCTGAAAGTCCCGGGGCGCAGGCAGCTGCCCCTCCTCCCAGTGGGGCAGTGGAGGCGCAGGCTGGACGGGACTGAGGTGGCTGTGTGGCGTCGGGCACTGAGAATCGCAGAGTGAATCCCTTGGTGGAGCTGTGCCCTCCGGCCTGGCCTCCTGCCCATGGCTGCACAGAGACCTGTTTGTCCTTCCCGCATGCTGGCATGGCAGGAGGGGCCAGGCCAGGGCCGGCAGTGGTTGGGCATGGGTGGGGCTGGGGCACACTGGGCAGGGCTGACTGGGGCAGGGCTGTCTGGTGGGGCCGTGCCAGGTTCTCAGGCCAAGAGGGAGCTGTGCCCACCGTGCGGAGCTGTGCCCTGAGGAGAGCTTAACTGTCTGTTTCCTTGCTCTTAGCCCTGACGAAGAGTCCTCCCAAAAGTTCATTCCCTTTGTTGGGGTGAGTACTGGCCAGCCATCTGTGAGGGGAAACCGCTCACCCGCCAACATGTCTTTTGTAGTCAGAACGTTTGGGGATTGACGATATATATTCCAAAACCCTCCCACAGATGTGTGCTGGGTATTTGCCTTCCCATGTGGCCTGTCTCAAAGCCTGCTTCCTTCCCCTGCTGGAGTGGGGTGTGGGCCCGGAGGTTGTTGGTTCCCCCCAGCTCTGCCTGGGGGGCTGATATGTGGAAGCAGAGACAGGTCGTGGGGCAAGGCCTCAGGGGCACCCAGGGGGCTTGGCCCAGCGTCTCAGGAGAGGAGACTGCCTCCCGGGTGGGGAGGGCGGCTCTGTCCTCTAGGAGCCCAAGGCCACAAGGGAGCTTCCCTTTGCCTACTCTGGGGCTGTGGCCTATGGGTGTATGGGCTTCGGTTCCTGCCCAAGGCAAGGGCTGCTTCTGCTAGCCAGGCCGATCCCTGCCAGGCCTGGGTTTCCACAGCCTGCCTCCTGTCCATCTTTTCATCCCGTTGCATGGCCTCCCTCCTGCCAGGTGTCTGCTGTGAGATCCGTGGGGCCTGGCAGATGAGTTGCCCAGGCAGGGGAGGGGTCTCTGGGCCTCAGTTTCCCCACTGGTAGAACAGAGGCCTTTCCATGCACCGTCCAGTGGCTGGGTCTGCTCAGGGCTCTGGGACAATGGCCGGCCCTCTGAGAGGGCGGAGTTCATCTTGAACAGCAGCTGCTCAAGGTGCTTTCTGTACTGACGAGTATCTGTGTTCAGGAAGGCAGGCCTTCCCGCAACCAAGGCCCTGTTCTGTCACTGGGATTCATGGTGGATCTACGCAGCCACCTGTGGCTCGTGGCTGCCACATGGGACCTACCAGGTCCTGGCTCTATCCTGTTGGCCCACCAGGATCCCTCCCGCCGGCGTCCTGGTCTTACTGAATACATGGTTTGCTGCTGCCCTGAGGGCCACCTTTGGGAGAGGGCAGTCCCTCCTGCTGAACCCATGCTCCCTGAGTGCTGTCTATCCCCACGTGGCTGCCCTGAGCTTGGCTCTGCTCCACAGATGGAGAGAGAAAGCAGGGGGGGACCCGGCACTGTCCTGGCCCTCCTGTATCTGGGAGTGGTGGCCACAGGGGGAGGGCGGTGGGTAAGCTGAACTGCATGGCTTCCACCAGCCAGTGCCTGTCACTTTCTAGGTTGTGAAGGTTGGAATTGTGGAGCCATCCTCGGCCACGTCAGGTAACCCCATCGCACCCTGAGGCCTTGTGAGTGGCCCGTGGGTAGTGGTTCCAACACCAACACCTTCATGGCGCCCTGAGCCCCGGGGAGCATCGTCACTCTGGTCCTGCAGCCCAGCCCAGCCCTTTGGGGCCTGACAGCCGCGAGCCCCAGTCTGGCTGTGGTGCTTCTGCCCCACGCGGGGTTTGTCCTCCAGGAACCGCTGTCCTGAAGCCCCATACCAAGGCCGGCAGGGCCATCTTCCCAAACCCAGGAGAATCCGAGACCCTCCCATCTCACGCAGGCCACTGGGGACTCCCACCCTGCACCCCCAGGGGCTGCCTGGCCTGGCCACATCCTGGTGCCACCCGGGCAGTGCAACGGGTGGGCTCAGCCGGCTCTGTGACTCCTCCCCAAAGGCGACTCGGACGACGCGGCCCCCTCGGGCTCCGGTGCGCTCTCCTCCACCCCACCGTCCACGTCTCCCGCGGCCAAGGAGGCCTCACCCACCCCACCCTCCTCCCCATCGGTGAGCGGAGGCCTGTCCTCCCCCAGGTAAAGACACAGGTCAGCCTGTTTCACTTGCCCACCCCATCACACGCCGCCTGATTCGGTCATCCCCACGTCACATCCACCTCCCAGGGCACCTAGCATGTCAGCTGCACAGGTGGAGGGGCTCTGCAGGGCGGCTGGGTCCTCTCCTGCCACAGCGGGGGTGGGGGGCAGGAGCTCCGGGGGCAGAAACTGCCGGATGGTGAATAAATGTGGGTGCTATGCTGTGCTGGGCTGGCTCCTGGCTCTGCGCACAGTCGCGCCTTTTTTTTTTTTTTTGAGACGGAGTCTTGCTTTGTCTCCAGCTTGGAGTGCAATTGCAAAATTTCAGCTCACTGCAACCTCTACCTCTCAGGTTCAAGTGATTCCCCTGCCTCAGCCTCCTGAATAACTGAGACTACAGGTGCCCACACCCAGATACTTTTTTTGTATATTTAGTAGAGATGGGGTTTCACCACGTTGGCCAGGATGATCTTGATCTCCTGACCTCGTGATCTGCCCACCTCTGCCTCCCAAAGTGCTGGGATTACAGGCATGAGCCACTGCACCCAGCCCTACACAGTTGGGGCTTTTAAAAATGAAGCTGAGGAGCCGGGCGCGGTGGCTCAAGCCTGTAATCCCAGCACTTTGGGAGGCTGAGGCGGGCGGATCACAAGGTCGAGAGATCGAGACCATCCTGGTCAACATGGTGAAACCCCGTCTCTACTAAAAATACAAAAAACTAGCTGGGCGTGGTGGCGCGTGCCTGTAATCCCAGCTACTTAGGAGGCTAAGGCAGGAGAATTGCCTGAGCCCAGGAGGCGGAGGTTGCGGTGAGCCGAGATTACGCCATTGCACTCCAGCCTGGGTAACAAGAGCGAAACTCCGTCTCAAAAAAAAAAAAAAAAAAAAAGAAATCAAGCTGAGGTCTGGGCACAGTGGCTCACGCCTGTAATCCCAGCACTTTGGGAGGCCGAGGCAGGTGGATCACGAGGTCAAGAGATCAAGACCATCCTGGTCAACATGGTGAAACCCCATCTCTACTAAAAATACAAAAAAATTAGCTGGGCATGGTGGCGCGTGCCTGTAATCCCAGCTACTCAGGAGGCTGAGGCAGGAGAATTGCCTGAACCCAGGAGGCGGAGGTTGCGGTGAGCCGAGATCGCGCCATTGCACTCCAGCCTGGGTAACGAGAGCGAAACTCCGTCTCAAAAAAAAAAAAAAACAATCAGGCTGAGGGCAGAAGGCGCAAGAGACGGGAATCTCTAGACAGTCCCATGGGGTTAGCTTTGACAGCTATGCTGCAGCCCCGCTAGCCTGCCTGGGTCTCTCCAGAGCAGACCTCACTCTAGTGGAGCTAAGCCGTTGAGGGGGTGTGGGGCCCGAGGCCAGGCATGGTGTTGGTGCTGTGTGCCGGGCTCCCACCACAGACCCCCAGCCCCCTGCCTCGTGTTTCTAGCCTCCAGCTCCTTCCAGGCTGAGCATGAGGGAGCTGGTTCACGTGGGCCTTCAAGACTCTGAGGGGCAGTGTGCAGAGCGGGTGGACAGGCTGCCCGGGCCGAGGGCTTCTGTCACCAGGCTCCCTGTAATTTGTGCAGGACCCTCCTGGGGGTGACCGGGCATGTGGGCAGCTCCACAGAGAAGGCTTCAAGCCCCCAGCCCTCCTCTGCTGGCAAGTTGGGACAGGTGCTGGCTGTCACCCCCTGGCCTGTCACAGGGACAGTGACACCCCCATCACCAGGCGCAAGGATGCAGGCGTGAGCACCTCCCTCTGCCTTTCCCAGCCAGGGCGTCGGTGCTGAGCTGATGGGGCTGCAGGTGGACTACTGGACGGCAGCACTGCCCACCGACAGGAAGAGGGACGCCGAGAAGAAGGACCTGCCTGCCACCAAAAACACGCTCAAGTGCACTTTCCGGTCCCTCCAGGTCAGCAGGCTGCCCAGCAGCGGCGAGGCTGCAGCCACGCCCACCATGTCCATGACCGTGGTCACCAAGGAGAAGAACAAGAAGGGTGAGGTGGGGTGGCTCGGTGGGAGAGGGCGGCTTGAAGCCTGCAGGGATGACAGCCCCCAGCTGGCCTTGGGCAACCCACGTGCACAGGCAGGGCCAGTGGGGTGAGGGGGCATAACCTGAGGGCAGTGAGGGTCAGGCAGTTGTGACCAGAGCCTCAGGCAGAGGCCAGCTGGGCCAGTCACCGTGGAAGGCAGGTTTCCTGGGTGTGCAGGGCCGAGGCCTTCTCTACACGCCCCAGGCCTGGCCCTGGAGGAGCAGCACAGTGACAGCAGCACGTCTCTTCTCCTCCCAGTGATGTTTCTGCCCAAGAAAGCCAAGGACAGGGATGTGGAATCCAAGAGCCAGTGCATCGAGGGGATCAGCCGGCTCATCTGTACCGCCAAGCAGCAGCAGAACATGCTTCGGGGTGAGCTCCGTGCTCCCGGGGTCTGTGTGGAGTGGGGCACAGGCGAGAGCACAGCAGGGCCACTTCGGAGCCCACATGGGAGCTGCGGGGTCTCGATGTAAAGCGCACCTTCCACCACCTGAGGCGTAGGCACGTCCGATGAAGACCTTGGTGAGGCTGACAGCTTTCTAAATGCTGAGAAAGTAGTTTTCAACCCTTTCTGCTTTTTTAAGAATAATGACTTTATTTTATTTTTTTATATCAGCAACTGCATCTACAGACTTTTTTGTTTTGTTTTGAGACGGAGTTTTGCTCTGCAGCCGGCCTGGAGTGTAGTGGTGTGATCCTGGCTCACTGCAAACTCTGCCTCCCAGGTTCAAACAATTCTCCTGCCTCAGCCTCCCAAGTAGCTGGGATTACAGGCGTCTGCCACCATGCCTGGCTAAATTTTTGTATTTTTAATAGAGACCAGGGTTTTGCCACATTGGGCCTCCTGACCTCAGGTGAGCCCCCCCACCTTGGCCTCCCAAACTGCTGGGATTACAGGTGTGAGCCACCATGTCCAGCCTAAAAATGATGACTTACAATTTCAAAGTGTTCTAGAGAAGATGCTCTGCAATTAACTGTTTCAGAAACAAAGCTCAGGTCAGATGACCTCCAGGTTGATGTGGCTCTGTCTCCCCACAGGGATCTCTGTTTTAAGGAGGCTCCCAATGTCTTCTCCCCACACCTGTGCAGGTGGAGGTGGATGTGTACAAGTAGCACCTGGTGGAAGGAGGTGGGGTCTGATTCTTCCATCTGCAGGCAGCCCTGGGGGAGATGCCAGCCCCTGGGCTCTGAGGTGTGGGATGGCAGGGGGCAGAAAGGGTATCCTCAGGAGCCAGCGTGGCCCTGGATCCCTTGAGTCCCTGAGGAGGGTGTCAGTGCCCTCCAACATGGGGCTCCTTCTCATCCTGCACCCCAGCTGCTACCCAGCCTGGTGGGCAGGCTGGGCAAATGGGCAAGGAGTCAGGCCAGGCAGGCGGGCAGGGTGGGTGGGCGGGCAGGCGTACAGGCGGGCAGGTGGTCAGGCAGCCCTCTCCCACAGTCCTCATCGACGGTGTGGAGTGCAGCGACGTGAAGTTCTTCCAGCTGGCCGCGCAGTGGTCCTCCCACGTGAAGCACTTCCCCATCTGCATCTTCGGACACTCCAAGGCCACCTTCTAGCCCCGCCCCCACCGGGGGGCCCCACCTCCTGCCCCAAGAGCCCACCACGCTGGGAGGGGCCCAGCTTCGTTTCTGTTAACATTTCAGTTTACTACAGAGTCAGACCCTTAAAACACAACGACGAGAAACAGTCTTAAGTATGAATGTGCTCACAACCTGGAAACTAACGGGGCAGCTCCCGCTGGGAGCCGAGTAACTGCTCTGCTTATTAACCTGAACGCTGGGCCTGGGGCTGGGAATCTGGAAGGACAGTGCTGACTGCGGACGTGGAAGGCGTGCTCTGGCCCTACAGGCCGGGAGGGTTATTGCCTTCGCATCCTGTCCTTCCTGGAAGTCAGGACTCTGCTTCCTCAGGGAGCCTGGGCCAGGCGGAGCTTGGTGGCCACAGGCCGCGGGCCACAGGCCACTCAGTCCCGTTGGGGTGTCCTGAGTTAAGCCTAGGGGGCCATCCTGCCTGCCTGAGAGATGCCCCCAGCACCGCACACTCGTGGTTCCCAATAAACTCCTGCCTGCGGCGGAGGTTTTATAGCAGCAGATATTTTTAATGCTCTTAAATACATGTTATAATGTAGCTGCCAAACATGTTGCTCTTCTGAAGTCCCCCTGGGGCTGGGCAGAGCCAGCAGAGCCTATCCCCGCTCCCCAGCCCTGCCCAGCCCGCCTCACACCTTCCCTCAGCAGAGCCTGCCCCCATCCAGACCTGCCCATCCCGCCTCACACCTTCCCCTCTGAGGCTGCTCTTGAGATAACGTGAAGCCTCTGCGTGTAGTCCCTGCCGCAAACTTAGTATGCACAGGGGCCTCCACAGCCCCAGGCGGCCCCAGAAAATGTTCCAGAGCCTAGACACAGTGAGAGCCTCGAGGGTTGGCCTGAGGGTGGGGGCTGCTTCCTCCTGCTCCTACTCCAGTGGGCATGTCTGAGGGTGGCCATGTGGGTATCTGGGTTGAGATTCAGGTTTTGGTGAATGTGGGGCAGGTGTCCAGGTGTGTGTGTGTCACCTGCCCCAAGACTCGCCAAGAAGATTCCAGCAGGATGGCCTGACCAGAGGGGCCAGCTCTTTGGAGCCGTGGGTGTAGCCAGGTACCCTGTCCAGGGCCTGGGAGCCTCTCCAGTCCACACTCAGAGTATGTCGGGTCCCATGCCCTCCACACAGCAGGAGAGTGGCCTCCCCGACCACACCTGCCCCTCAGTCCTGCTTCTCCCCAGCAAGCCTGCACTCTGGGGTCTCCATAGGAGGGAACCAAGGAAGCTGGGGACCCCCAGTGACCCTGGTCGCCCCTGGGGGCCTCTAGGCCTGGTTTCATAAGATGGAGCACTGTGCAAGGCTATGCTTGGAAAGCTGACAAACAGGGCAGGTGGGCCTCGAGCCTGGGCTGGAGGGGTCTCCACCCTTGTTGGCCTGAGAAATGGTCCATGTTTCTTACTTGTGATTGCCCTGCTCTTCCTGTGTCCCCACCCCCAGGTGGCTGAACGAGGTGCTTTTGTTGTGGCAAGGTGCCAGGATGTGACCTGGGGTGGGACCTCAGCCCCCTGGGTTCAGGGCTCAGGTAGCTGGTGTACAGCACCAAGTCGGAGCCCCTCCATACCAGGGCCTCCAGCTTCACCTGGGACCAGGAGCCTGAAGCACACCCTGCGGGGAGCAGGTAGGAAGGCCTCCCACTGAATCCGGGCTTTAGGCGCTGTCCCGAGAAGGGTCTGGGGTGAGAGTGTGGGTCCCTGGGCTAATGCCCTCTGACCCTCCCCCTCATTCCAGCTGCCCAGTGCTGGGCTCCAGACCAGAGCGTCTGTTTTTCTTCTCTTCCAGTTTCTTTTTTTTTTTGAGACAGAGTCTCACTTTGTCCCCCAGGCCGGAGTGCAGTGGTGCGTTCTCGGCTCACTGCAGCCTCTGCCTCCTGGATTCAAGCGATTCTCCCGCCTCAGCCTCCCGAGTAGCTGGGATTACAGGCGCCCACCACCACACCTGGCTATTATTTTTCTATTTTTAGTAGAAACGGGGTTTTGCCATATTGGCCAGGCTGGTCTTGAACTCCCGACCTCAAGTGATCCACCCGCCTCAGCCTCCCAAAATGCTGGGATTACAGGTGTGAGCCACCGTGTCTGGCCTGCTCTTCCAGTTTCTTTCCCATAGGTCACACTCAGTAGGAAGATGAAGGTGGAAACATCCTTGCCGTGGCTTTCTGGCCTCCGAGCAGGTTTTAGAGGAAGGGGCCACAGGCTACTTAGTGCATCCTGGCTGTGGGCGGCCCCTTTCCTGGAGCCCTCCTGCCTACCCCACACCTCCCCATCTGGCTCTGCAAGGGGATAACATGGCAGACTCTCCATCCAGCAGCTGGGGGTTCTGGTGGCACTCCCTGCGCCCCTGCCGCTGCTGGTCTGCAGGTCTGCCTTGCACCCAAGAGTCACTCACCCATCCACCACTCCATGCCCAGTGCCACGGGGGTTGGGCAGACAAGACCTGTGCTGGGCTCCCTCTCTGTGCCTCAGTTTTCCCACTGGTTAGGATAGTGACGTTTCCCCTGCCTACCTCACAGAGCTGTTTGAGGGTGCATGGAGGAGCACTCTGTCCCTCCGAGGACAACTAGAAACCAAAGCCATCTGACAGCCAGTGCAGTAAGGGCGGGAGGGTATGTGAGGCGAACACACCCCTGAGACCTTGGCCGGTGACTGGCCCACAGGATGGAAGGCAGCCCTTGTAGAGCTGGGCTCAGCCCTGTCAGCCTCAAAGGTTAGGCCACTGGTCACCACCAAGGTGCCCCTCAGGCCTGTTGGCCACCTTCCACTATTACCTAGACAGACTCCACTCTCCACCCTCCACCCTCGACCAGGCCAGTTAGGGGCCAGCCCCATCTGGCCCGCTGCCTTCCTCTTCCACGTTCGTCTCTGGGCACATAGGCCAGTGTGCTGGGTCAGTGCGTCGGCCAGAGCTGGGACTGGAGAGGGCCCCTGGGTGAGAGGCTCCTGGAGATGGGGGGGAGTGGTGGAGGGGAGGGCATTGCAGGGGACTGGCAGCCTCTTCATGCTGTCCTCATTCCCAAAGGGAAAGACCCGAGTACCTCTGGCCTTCCTTCGGGAATGAATTCCTCATGAAAACCACCAGGCCGCCTGTTCCGAGGGCCGCGCTGCCAGGCCCACTCCTGTTCCTGAGCCGCCCCTCCCCAGCCCTGTCCTCTCGCCTGCGGGTGTCGGTTGCAGGGTACCCCTGGGGCCTGACCCCGCAGGCACAGAGGCACCACTGTCGTTTCCGCAGACCCCCCGTGCGGTTCATCGTGCATTGTTTGGTTTCTAGGGTGTATGTGTTGCTAATTTTTCTTTTTTTTTAATGAAACCCGGCATTAATGTAAATAGCTTTTTGGGAACGGACTCTAATCTGTCACGTAGTGACCGTATGGACTATTTTAAGGTGCTGATGCGACACTAATAAACCTGGAGGGGCCTGCCCCTGCCTGCGGTGTGATTCTTCGGCCGTCCACTCGTCGGGGGCTCTCGCAGGGCGGCCGCAGCGCCTCCCTCCCGCCCACGCGGCCTTTCCCAGGTCCGCCTCGCCGCAGCCCTGCGGCACCGCGCGCGGGGAGGTGGCCCGGGGCGAAGCGGCTTGGCGCCCCGGGAAGGATGCAAGGCCGAAGGGGCTCGGGCGGAGGAACTCAAAGCTCAGGTCTGCGCTTAGACGGACCCCAGAGGCCAACGCCCAGAAGGGCCCGCCAGGCAGTAACGGCGATGAGCCCGGGTCTGCGCCGGGGACCACGAAGCCACGCCCGCCCATATGCCCCGAAACGGAGCCCAGGACGCAGGCGCGGCGCAGGCCGGAAGCGGAACCGGAACCGGCGGGGGCGGGGCCTGTGCCAGCGGAAGTTCCAGAGCGGGGAGCTGGCCCCTCGGGCCGCAGTGGACCCCACCCGTCACCCTGTGGCCGCTCCATCCGCGGCGGCTCGCGTTCCCCCCAGCGCTGACCGCCTTCCCGTGTGCCCGGCCCTGCGGCGAACCCCAGGGTGCCCCCGGCTTCCAGCGTGTGTCCTGAGCCCTTCTCTCCCGGCCGCGCACTCGCCCCGGAGAGGGCGGGCACGTAAGGGCTCGGGCTGGGCCCGCTGGGGTGAGGCGTGGAGGTCTCAGGGGCGGGGGCAGTGTGGCGGCCAGAGCTCCGGGCCTTTCCTTCGCCCCGGGCGTCGCGAGGCCGGGCCTTGGGAGCGTGCCCGCAGTGCTGGCTGAGGGCGGATGCCCCTGAAGCCGGGCCTGGCAGAGGCGTGGAGTGCGTGCGGGGAGGCGGCTGAAGGCTGACCAGGTTCCCGGGGTGGGGAGGGCAGGGGCAGAGAGGACAGTTCCGTGGGCTGATGTGGAGAAGAGCTGCAGGCGGAAGCTGGGGGATCCGCTCCACCCAGAGGGGTCGAGCGTCGGGCTCCCCGGTGAGCCCCACCCAGTGATGCCTGACCACTGGCTGGAAGGCGACCCTAGCAGACCCTGACGCTGCCACCATCTGACCCCAGGGACTCAGGTACTGGTGGGCACACGGTGGCCTTGGGGGCCCCGCCCCGCCTCATCCTGCTCCCTCCCCCGATCTCAGAGCTGTGGACAAGCAGTCTGCTAGTGCTAGAGATGGACGGCAGGAAGCTGGCCCCTCAGGGCAAGAAGCTGGAGTTGCAGGTCTCCCAAGAGCACAGGCGGCCCCCACTGTGTCCTACAGCAGCCTCTTGCCCGCCCAGTACCCAGAGCAGCGCTCAGCAGGGACTGCAGACTCAGGACTGGGTAAGCAGAATGAACCCTGACTGAGGCCATCCTCCTGGCCCCCGCCCGCCTGAAAACTCCAGGCTGGCCATGATGGGCAGCCTCAGGGGAGGGCTGAGTGGGGCCTGACAAGAAACAGATGCTGGACTTGGGGGACTGTCTTCCCATGGCCCTGTACGAGCACCAAGATGGACCTGCACCCCACTTGCCTCCAGAACGTGGGTCACAGGCCTCTGCTGGGCTCTGTAGAGAGGTCTCCTAAATCCAGGAGGGAGGCAAGACAACACACTTGCCTCCGCCCTCCCCAGTACCTCCTACCTCAGGCTGAAGGTGGCAGGAACTGGGAGAGAAAGCAGGGTCTCCAGCAGGAGTAGTGTCCTCCCAACCAGCTGGGTCAGCTGTTAGGAGAAGGATCTGTCACTGAAAGTAGACCGAAACAAAGTGTTGAGGGTAGCTCTGCTTGTGGCAGCCCCAAACGAGAAGCATCTCCTGGTCTCTCCACTACTGTACAGCAAGCTGCAGGCTTGTGCTTGGCGCAGTAGTGAGAGTGGCGGGACACAGCTGCTGAGCCCCAGGACGTTCTCTGAGGGCAGAGGAAGCCAGACCCCCACTTGTGTGCTTCCACTTTCGGAAGGTTGAAAGCCAGGCTCAGAGATGTATCTAGGCTATGCGAGATGGCTGCAGGGGCTCCTGGTCCCTGGCAACGCTTTAATGGCTGGTGCTGGTCATGCAGCCAGGTCAGTGTGGGGAGCTCACTGAGCCGTGCACGCAGGTGGGTCTGCGTGTATGTCCCATGGCTGCTCACTGAGCCCTCTTTGTACCCTCCCAGTCATGCCCTTCAGGCCCAAATGCCTTCAAGTTCCTATGAAGGTGTCAGGTGCCGGGGAGTGGGGTGACCCAGCCAGCAGCTGCAGTGGCTTTTGGGAGGTGAGCATCTCCTGACAGTCCAGACTGTAAACACACAGAGGTCACCTGCCTAGTGAGGGCTGCTCGGGAGGAGGGTCAGGGTGTGAAGCTTCCATCCTGCGCAGGGCTGGGGACAGGGCACTGTGCCTGAAAGGGTAGAGATGTGGATGTGGGAGGAGCATGCTTGGGACCCAGGTCCTGCAAGGACACAGGGACCTGGTGGCTCCTGGGCAGGGGTAGCCAGTCTGCGTCTGTAGTTCCAAGAGATGGACAGGTGGCTGTGGATAATAGTTGTTGAGGATGAGGCTGGGAGGCAGGAGAGTGGGCTGAAGGGCTCTGCGGGCAGGCGGGCAGTGGAGGAATGAGGGAATGAGATTGTTGGCCAAGGGTGGGAAGGGGGCATGGCTGCATCTCTGCTGACCTGACAGGCTTTTAGTTTGGGGACAGGAAATCTTCTCTAAAAAATGTGGGTGCCCAGATGACTTTACAGGTGGACGACACTCCCAAACAAGGAATCAGTCATCCTCACTGGGGAAGCTTCACCTGCCCAGAGCCACTTCTGGTATGGAACTGGTATCACCCAGTACCAGTGCCAGAAGAGAGTAGAGGGAGAAAAAAAAGGAGAAAACAACGTGCCAGTCTACCTGTGGCCCTAGATTGAAAAATCCTGAGTAAATACTGAACCAAATCCAGTAGCACCTGAAAGGCTGAGTTTCACAGCCATAAGGATGGGTCCTGCGTGCTTCCGCCTGCCAGGAGAGCAGGCGTGGGTCTCTGTTCACAGCTCTGTCCCAGTGCTTAGGATGGGGCCTGGCACAGAGCAGGTGCCCAGTGAACGTATATGGAATACGTGAAATTGTATGTAAATCAAAGAAGACTGTAACCCAAGGGTAAAAGAATTTTGAAATCTAAATAAAGTTCATTAACAATAAGTGGAAAATCATGATTATCTCAGTGGATGTTGAAAAGTAATAATAAATTCCAGTATCTTTCCTTAAGAATAGAAGAAGTATAGAAACCTGTAGGTTCTGGATAAAGTGGAAAGAGATGGACATCTCTAGCCTGACAAAGGGAAGCTCTCAAGAGCTTGCAGTGACCACCATGGAAGTATTTCAGATGGAAGCAGACAGGGATGCATGGTACCACTGTGACATTAAACAATATTCTGGAAAATCACCCAGTGCAGTGTGTCTCATGCCTGTAATTCCAGCACTTCGGGAGGCTAAGGTGGGTGGATCACCTGAAGTTGGGAGTTGAAGACCAGCCTAGTCAATGTTGTGAAGCCCCATCTCTACTAAATATACAAAAGTTAGTTGGGCGTGGTGGCGAGTGCTTGTAATCCCAGCTCCTTGGCAGGCTGCGGCAGGAGAATTGCTTGAACATGGGAGGCGGAGTTTGCGGTGAGCCAAGATTGTGCCACTGCACTCCAGCCTGGGCGACAGAGGGAGATTCCATCTCAAAAAAGTAAATAAAAGAAGTATAGATATCTGGAAAATCGAAGCCTGTACAGTAAATCAAGAAAGTGAGATGTATAAATATCTAAAAAGTTGAAAATCACTATTGGCAGCTAATATGTTACCTACTTGGAAAATCCAATTTAAGAAAGATGAGTAAGGATAAAAAAGGGAGTTTGGATATGTGGTCTCCATTTACGGCTTTTTGGCACAGTAAAAATAACCCGAAAGTGGAATAGAAAAGAAGGATGTTCTTCCATTTAGCAAGAGTAACTACGAAGTTCTTGGAAATAAACCTGTTATTGTTAAATTCCTTTATGAAAAACACCATAAAATGTACTGAATAACACGTAGAACTCCTCATGGAAACGTGTCTCATTATTTGATGGATAGAGTTCATGTGTTTGTTTTTGAGACAGGGTCTCACTGTGTCACCCAAGCTGGAGTACAGTGGCATGATCACAGTGTTACTGGAAAAGGGGTCTCCATGCAGATGCCAAGAGAGGGTTTTTGGATCTCATGCAGGAAGCAATTTGAGGCGAGCCGCAGAGTGCAGTGAGATCTTGCAAGCCACTACATCGCAGAGCAGAGCGTCCTTAGCCAGCAGTTTTCCTTACATCGAGGTCTTTTTTTTTGAGACAGAGTTTCGCTCTTGTTACCCAGGCTGGAGTGCAATGGCGCGATCTCGGCTCACCGCAACCTCCGCCTCCTGGGTTCAGGCAATTCTCCTGCCTCAGCCTCCTGAGTAGCTGGGATTACAGGCACGTGCCACCATGCCCAGCTAATTTTTAGTATTTTTAGTAGAGACGGGGTTTCACCATGTTGACCAGGATGGTCTCGATCTCTCGACCTCGTGATCCACCCGCCTCAGCCTCCCCAAGTGCTGGGATTACAGGCTTGAGCCACCGTGCCTGGCCGAGGTCTTAATCTATGTAAAAACTAAGCTGCACCTACACGTGGGTGGGCTGACAGCATGACAGATTGTATTATTCCATTGATTAAAAGGAAACTTTTTGACATTTTAGTGTGCAAGTACATTAAAGCATAACTACAGTTACCTTGAAAGCGTATATTATTGTGGGTATTGAGACATCTGAACTTCCTTTCATAGGAGTTTGTCCTTGCAGGCATTACCAAGCTGCTTCCTTAGCTGTAAACATCTTAGGACAGTGGTTATGACCTGCAAGAAATGTGCTCTGTTAGTCTCAAGGTGGAGCTGAACAAAAATGACATTACTCTGGCTCTCCTAGGCTCCTGCTTCTCTAACAACCGCTCCCTACAGTGTGGACCTCCTGGACTCAAGCTATCCTCCCACCTCAGCCTCCCAAGTATCTGGGAACACAGCTGCGTGCCACCACACCTAGCTAATTTTTAAAATTTTTTGTAGAGACAGGGACTTACTGTGTTGCCTGATTTGGTCTTGAACTGGGCTCATGTGATCCTCCAGCTTCAGTGCCCCAAAGTGTTAGGATTATAGGCATGAGCCATTGCATCCAGCCAGATTTAACGTTTTAAATGTGCCAAGCTTCCCAAAAACAATTCAGTGCAACCCCTATTTAAAACAAAAATAGACTTTTTGCCCGGGCACGGTGGCTCACGCCTGTGATCCCAGCACTTTGGGAGGCCGAGGCAGGTGGATCATATGAGGTCGGGAGTTCAAGACCAGCCTGACCAACATGGAGAAACCCCCGTCTACTAAAAATACAAAACTACCCAGGTGTGGTGGTGCATGCCTATAATCCCAGCTACTCAGGAGGCTCAGGCAGGAGAATCGCTTGACCCCGGAGATGGAGGTTGCAGTAAGCCAAGATCGCCCCATTGCACTCCAGCCTGGGCAACAAGAGCAAAACTCTTGTCTCAAAAAATAAAAAAACAGGCCGGGCGCGGTGGCTCAAGCCTGTAATCCCAGCACTTTGGGAGGCTGAGGCGGGTGGATCACGAGGTCAAGAGATCAAGACCATCCTGGTCAACATGGTGAAACCCCGTCTCTACTAAAAATACTAAAAATTAGCTGGGCATGGTGGCGTGTGCCTGTAATCCCAGCTACTCAGGAGGCTGAGGCAGGAGAATTGCCTGAACCCAGGAGGTGGACGTTGTGGTGAGCCGAGATCACGCCATTGCACTCCAGCCTGGGCAACAAGAGCGAAACTCCATCTCAAAAAAATAAATAAATAAATAAAATAAAAATAAAAAAACAGACTTTTCATGAATCTTGAAAATTTAATTGTAAATGTACATAGTGATTCTGGAAATGTATTACTAGTTTAGTTTTTTAAAATATTAGAGGATCTCACTATGTTACCTAGGCTGGTCTCTTAACTCCTGGCCTCCCAAGGAGCTGGGATCATAGGCGTGAGCCACCATGCTGAGCCTGTGGCAATGTATTAGTTACCCATTGCTGCAAGACAAATTTCCCCAGAGCTTATCAACTTAAAACAGTAATTATTTTTATCTCAGTTCTGTAGGTCAGAAATTTGCTTAGCTGGTGGCTTTGGTTTGAGATCTAGTAGCTTATGGTTGAGATGGCAGTCAGAACTTCAGTCATCCCAAGGCTTGAGGAAGGCTGGAGGCTGCTTCCATGGCAGCTCGTTCACATGACTGGTGAGTCCGGGATAGGGCTGGCAGGCCACCTCAGCTCCTCACCACACGGATCTCCCCAGAGGACCTTTTCAGTATCGTCACAGTATGGTGGCTGGCTTCCCCTGGGTGAGTGCTTGGAGAAAGAGTGAGCTGGAAGGTGCAGTGACACCTTGGCAGTCACAATCCCTTATTTCTGCAGTATCTTTTTGTGATGCGCTGGTCATCCTATTTAATGTGGGAGGGGACGACACAAGGGCATGAGTACCAGGAGCTGAGAATCACTGGATGCCATCCTGGAGGACAGCTCTCACAGGCAGTCACTTAGTCTATAGGGCTTTAAAAGATGATGTACTGCCAGGCGCGGTGGCTCAGTCTTGTAATCCCAGCACTTTGGGAGGCCGAGGCGGGTGGATCACGAGGTCAAGAGATCGAGACCATCCTGGTCAACATGGTGAAACCCTGTCTCTACTAAAAATACAAAAAATTAGCTGGGCATGGTGGCATGTGCCTGTAATCCCAGCTACTCAGGAGGCTGAGGCAGGAGAATTGCCTGAGCCCAGGAGGCGGAGGTTGTGGTGAGCCAAGATCACGCCATTGCACTCAAGCCTGGGTAACAAGAGCGAAACTCCATCTCAAAAAAAAAAAAAAAAAAAAGGCCGGGCGCGGTGGCTCAAGCCTGTAATCCCAGCACTTTGGGAGGCCAAGGCGGGTGGATCACGAGGTCGAGAGATCAAGACCATCCTGGTCAACATGGTGAAACCCCGTCTCTACTAAAAATACAAAAAAACTAGCTGGGCGTGGTGGCGCGTGCCTGTAATCCCAGCTACTCAGGAGGCTGAGGCAGGAGAATTGCCTGAGCCCAGGAGGCGGAGGTTGCGGTGAGCCGAGATCGCGCCATTGCACTCCAGCCTGGGTAACAAGGGTGAAACTCCGTCTCAAAAAAAAAAAAAAAAAAAAAAAAAAGATGATGTACTAAGAGGCTAAGAGGCATAAAAGTGAAATTGCGGAATGCCAGAGACAAACACCTCAGAAGCCACTTCAGCTGGAAGACAGAACCTTCAAAGGAGCCACGTGAACAGCCGTGGGAGCTCATTACAGTGGAGCAGTCGCTTGCCTGTGCTCAGGGGAAGTCATGTCAACCTTGAATATTAGACCCAGCAAAAATGCATTCCATGAAGAGGGCTAAAGGTTTAAAATGATAAGCAAAAAAGAAAATTCGCCCCCAGTACACTCTTAGCTTGGTTCTGAAGAAGTGATCTCAAACAGCATGAAAGTGATCACAGAAGGTCTGAAATGGATAAAGAATGAGAGGAAGTAAGAAGTGCGTAATTTGAAACTGACAGTCACTGGATGTCACTCATGCACAGAAAAGGATTCAGTTGATATATGCACCTGCAGTGGTGTAGATGTCAGGGTAGTGCCTGTGAGTGGAACTAAAGTGTTCTAAGTTTCTGTGTTTGAAAAGAGGATGGAGGTTGGCCACGATTGCTCACATCTGTAATCCCAGGACTTGGGAGGCCAGTATTTCTTCAGCCCAGCCTGGCAATAAGAAAACCACCATCTCTACAAAAAATACAAAAAGTTAGCCAGGAGTGGTGTGGCATGTACCTGTAGTCCCAGCTACTTGGGAGGCTGTGACAGGAAGATCACCTGAGCCTGTGAGGCAGGAGCTACAGTGAGCTAAGACTGCGCCACCACACTCCAGCCTGGGTGACAAGAGCCAAACCTTGACTCAAAACAAAAATGATGGAGTTGCTTTGTCGACTTTAGATTTAGATGAGTTTGCATGCCCTCACTGACTACAGCAGCAGAACAGAAAGCAATACAGTTGTAGAATCACCAGTATGTCGTTTAATTCAGTCAATTAAAACAGACTAAGTGTTCCAGTTAAAAGACAGACATGGGCTGGGTGCAGTGGCTCACGCCTGTAATCCCAGCACTTTGGGAGGCTGAAGCGGGGTAGGGTGGGGATCACCTGAGGTGGGGAGTTCAAGACCAGCTTGACCAATATGGAGAAACCCGTCTCTAATAAAAATACAAAATTACGCTGGGTACAGTGTCTCAGGCCTGTAATTCCAGCACTTTGGGAGGCCAAAGTGGGTGGATCACGAGGTCAGGAGTTCGAGACCAGCCTGGCCAACATGGTGAAATCCTGTCTTTACAAAAAATACAAAAATGAGCTGGGCATGGTGGTGCATGTCTAATCCCAGCTACTTGGGAGGCTGAGGCAGGAGAATCACTTGAACCCAGGACGCGGAGGTTGTAGTGAGCCAAGATTGCACTCCAGCCTGGGTGACAGAGCAAGACTCCGTCTCAATTAAAAAAAAAAAAAAAATAGCTGAGCATGGCTACTTGGGAGGCTGAGGCAGGAGAATCACCTGAACCCGGGAGGCAGAGGTTGTGGTTAGCCAAGATTGAGCCACTCACTGCACTCCAGCCTGGGCGACATGAGTGAAGCTCTGTCTCAAAAAAAAAAAAAAAAGAGAGAGAGAGAGAGACATGGTTGGAATGGGTTTAAAACAAGCAATTTCAGCAATCGGCCTGTGAGTGTGTTCGGGGAAGCACAGGAAGATTCCAGCCCTGGGGTGAAGATGACACCAAACAGCCAGGCATCAGTTCACATCGCATTTTTCAGTCAAACAGCAAACTTACCTCGGGTTTAGGAGTGTGAGTGTGTGGATGCCTGTTGCGTGCAGCAGTGAGTGTGAGTCTCACAGACCTATTCCTGAGTGAGTCAGTGATAAAATTATTCATGCCGTGTGGCTTTGTTCCGAGTTCAAAAGCATGCAGAAGTATACGAGATAATTGCTAATATTTGTTAAAGTATAATTTGAAAAAAAAAACAAAGATGTTTTAAAATGTTTTCTTGGAAAAGGAACCAGGCAACAATTTTGGAAGTAAGAGAAAGGCCTGGCTTGCCGCTCCAAGCTCCAGCGACGAGAACTGTGTGACCCTGCGGCGGAAGGTGGCAAAGACGAGTGCCCCTGAAGCCGACCTGTGCATGAATGTGGGGATTTAGTCTATGCTGAGCATGGCATTTCAGACCAGTGAGAAACAGACCTTTCAGCCAGTGGTATTGGGTGACAGGCTGTAGAGTTAGAAGACGGGAGAGTGAAGACGAGAGTGCCGCCCACCGCTCAAAAAACACGCATGCAGCACACAGAACACTCAGCCCAGACCCTGTAATCACTGGGAGAGTGTATGAGAGAATGTTTAGGATCTGGACATGGTGAATGCCTTTCGTAAGCCAGACACAAAATCCTTGAAGGAAAAGCCTGACAAATCTGACTGCAGAGGTTTTAAACATTTCTGTGCAATCAAAGACACAAAAATGTTAAACCACAGTCTGGAAGAAAAATGCTTGTAATATTTATAACATTCAAATGTTTACCAACCAGAATCTATGAAGAGGTGCTTGAAAGCAATGAGGAAACTATTTTAAAAACTGAATAGAAAAGTGGGCCAGGCACAGTGGTTCACCGCTGTAATCCCAACACTTCAGGAGGGCAAGACAGGAGGATCACTTAAGGCCAGGAGTTCAAGACCACTCTGGGCAACATAGTGAGACCCTACCTCTGCAAAAAATAAAAGAATTAGCCAGGGCTGGGCCTGCTGGCTCATGCCTGTAACCCCAGTGCTTTGGGAGGCCGAGGCGGGTGAATCACGAGGTCAGGAGTTCAAGACAAGCCTGGCCAACATGGTGAAACCCCCCTCTACTAAAAATACAAAAATTATCTGGGCATGGTGGCGGGTGCCTGTAATCTCAGCTACTCAGGAGGCTGAGGCAGAGAATTCTTGAATCCAGGAAGTGGAGGTTGCAGTGAGCTGAGAGTGTGCCACTATACTCCATCCTGGGCAACAGAGCAAGACTCAGTTTCAAAAAAAGAAAAACAAAATTAGCCAGGCTGGTGTGCCTCTAGTAGTCCCAGCTGTTGGGAAGGCAGAATGAGACCCTGTATATTAAAAAAGAAAAAAAAGAATGCAGGTCCAAAAAAAAAGAGGGGGTGCGGGGAACTAAATGAAGTGAAACATCAGCAAGGGAAAAAGTTGGCAAAAATGATAAAGGTAGATCTCTGTGGAACTGCTGAGGATGGAAGGAGAGAGGAAGTCTGTTTTACTGGTTTATCAAAGAACCCCCTGTGATCATTATTCATTATTTTAAAATTTTAATTTATTCATTAATCTTTCCTAATTTCATCTTTAAGCTTTCAGTACATTTGTTTTGCTGTTCTTTTTCTATCTTTTCAAATGATTTGCATGGTCATGGTTTGGGGACCGTTTTCTAAAGATGTATTTAAAGCTGTAGCTTCTCAGAGCACGGCTTTGGCCACACCTCACATGTTTGGTGTGTCCTGCTCTCATTGTTCATTTCTCAGCCACCACGTCTGGCTAATTTCTTATTTTTTGTCTTTTTGAGACAGTCTGTAGCCCAGGCTGGAGTGCAGTGGTTCAGTCTCAGCTCACTGCAACCTCCACCTCCCGGGTTCAAGCAATTCACCTGCCTCAGCCTCCTGAGTAGCTGGGACTACAGGTGCTCACCACCATGCCCGGCTGATTTTTTATATTTTAGTAGAAATGGGGTTTTACCGTGTTGCCCAGGCTGGTCTCGAACTCCTGAGCTCAGGCTATTCACCCACTTTGGCCTCCCAAAGTGCTGGGATTACAGGTGTGAGCCACCACACCCAGCCAATGTAAAAAAAAATTTTTTTTTTTTTTTTTTTTTGAGACAGAGTTTCACTCTTGTTACCCAGGCTGGAGTGCAATGGCGCGATCTCGGCTCACCGCAACCTCCGCCTCCTGGGTTCAGGCAATTCTCCTGCCTCAGCCTCCTGAGTAGCTGGGATTACAGGCATGCGCCACCATGCCCAGCTAATTTTTTTGTATTTTTAGTAGAGACGGGGTTTCACCATGTTGACCAAGATGGTCTCGATCTCTTGACCTCGTGATCCACCCGCCTCGGCCTCCCAAAGTGCTGGGATTACAGGCTTGAGCCACCACACCCGGCCGTAAAAAAATTTTTTAAGACTTGGGATCTCACTTTGTTGCCTAGGCTAGAGTGCAGTGGCACCATCACGGCTCACTGCAGTCTTGAACTCCTAGCCTCAAGTGATCCTCCCATCTCAGCCTCCCGAATAGCTGGGACTATAGGTGCACGCCACCATGCCCAGCTAATTATTTTTTGTAGAGGTGAGGTATCCCTATGTTGCCCAAGCTGGTCTTGAACTCCTCTGCTGGGGTCAAGCCATGCTTCTTGCCTAAGCCTCCCAAAGGGTTGGGATTACAGACAAGAGCCACTGCACTCTGCCACCGTTTGTTTCTAAATAAGTTGGCACTTCAGTCTTGATTTTCTTCTTCACTCCGGAGGTAATCAGAAGGGTGTTTCGGAATGTCCATGTCAATAGGAGCGTTTTGTTACCTTCTGTTGCTAACTTCTAACTGTGTCAGCTGGTAGTGGCAGAGCCCTGTATTATGGGCATCTGTGCACTGGGGTCTGTTTCGTCTGTGGCCTGAAGTGTGGCCAGTTCACGTGCCTGTGGCGTGTGTTTGGTAAAAGCATGGATTCTCTGCAGGTTCAGGAGTTCTGTGCATGTTCTCCTGTGTCTGCTGGATCACTCATTACTTACATCTTTACTTTCTAAACTTTAAATTACTTTTGTTAAAACATACACATACATGGCCGGGTGTGGTGGCTCATGCCTGTAATCCAAGCACTTTGGAGGCCAAGGCGGGCGGATCACCTAAGGTTGGGAGTTCAAGACCAGCCTGACCAACATGATGAAACCCCGTCTTTATGAAAAAACATCAACAAAAAAACATACACATACATATTTAGAACAGGAGTCCCCAAAGCCACTCTCAGTGCTTGCAGGCGCCCCCACTGCACACTGAGGGGGTAGTGCGCGTGTACCTCTTTGCTGCCCCCTTTCATTCCTCCATCTGGTGTTCCGTCCGTCCGTGCCCCACACGGAGACAGCGGGTGGTGGGCCCCTCCCCACCCCCATCTTTCTGCCAGCATTCTGTCAACTCAGCAGAAACCCAATTCCAGGCCGGGCGCGGTGGCTCAAGCCTGTAATCCCAGCACTTTGGGAGGCCGAGGCGGGTGGATCACGAGGTCGAGAGATCGAGACCATCCTGGTCAACATGGTGAAACCCCGTCTCTACTAAAAATACAAAAAACTAGCTGGGCGTGGTGGCGCGTGCCTGTAATCCCAGCTACTTAGGAGGCTGAGGCAGGAGAATTGCTTGAACCCAGGAGGCGGAGGTTGCGGTGAGCCGAGATGGTGCCATTGCACTCCAGCCTGGGTAACAAGAGCGAAACTCCGTCTCAAAAAAAAAAAAAAAAAAAAAGGAAACCCAATTCCACTATGAGCTTTACAGTGACCATGTGGCATCATGACCATTGGGTGGCCGTGTTTCCTTTGTGCTGCTCTTGTTTTTTTCTGGAGGAAACCATTGTTTACCCTCCTCTTCCTCCTCCTCCTCCTCTTCCTCCTTCTCCATTTTCTATGAACTGATGATTCCTACCCAAACTTTCCAACAAATCTGGGACTCTCCTCTCACAGACCCCTACACATCAGGTCTAGAGCTGCATCTTCTCCTGGGCAGTGGCCTTGCTGGAGCCCTGGGCTGGCAGTAGCCAGCCCAGCTGTCAGGGCCCCTTCGCAGCCCCCCATTCCCTCCCCTGACAGCCCCACAATCCGCCTGCCTCCCGTCTGCAGGAGCTTTGTTTCCTGCCCCTCGTGTGCTCCTTGGTTACTCCTTTGTTTTGCTAGAATACATCTAGCAGCTTCCTCCAAAAAGGTTCAGAGGATGTGAAAGTTTTTGAGACTCTAAAGATGTGAAAATCTTTATTCTGCCTGTCAGCTTGGATGATGCCTTGGTTAGGTGGAAATCTTGGTGGGAAATCATTTTCCTTCAGGATTTTAAGGCATTGTCCATTGCCTTATAGCTTGCAGTGCTGCTGTGTGAGGCCCTAGACCCTTCAGAATTTTTTTTTGAGACAGAGTCTTGCACTGTCGCCCAGGTTGGAGTGCAGTGGTGCAGTCCTAGCTCACTGTGGCCTCCGACACCTGGGGTGTTCAAGGGGATTGAGTGGTCTTCACCCCTCAGCCTCCCAAAGTGCTTGGATTACAGCTGCTATGCCCAGCCAGAATTTTCTTACATTTTCTCCTTCTTTCTCCCTTCCTTCCTTCCTTTCTCTTTCTCACTTCCTTTCTTTTTTTTCAGAGTCTGAACTCTACCACCCAGGCTGGAGTGCAGTGGGAAAATCACAGTTCACTGCAGCCTCAACCTCCTGGGTTCAAGCAGTCTCTGCCTCAGCTTCCCCAATAGCTAAGACTGCAGGCATGTGCCACTGAACGTGGCTAGTCTTGTACGTCTTCTGCAGAGATGGGGTCTTGCAGGCTGGTTTAGAACTCTTGGCCTCAAGCGATCCTCCCGCCTTGGCCTCCCCAAGTGCTGGGATTACAGTAGGCGTGAGCCACCACGCTCAGCCCGCCCTCCTTACTTTTTAAGACTTAATATTCCACTTTGTGCATCTGGCACATTTATTTTATTCATCCATGTGGAAACCTGGGATCCTTCTGCATTTCTGCTGTTGTGAATGATGAGAGCTGCTGTGAACATTCCAGATCCGGATTTGTGTATCCGTTTGTCTTCGTGCCTCCAGCTCTTTTGGGCATACACCCCGAAGTGGAATTGCTGGATCCCACGGCAGTTCTGTGTGTGATTTTGTGGGAGTGAGAGCTTCACCTTGAGTTTGCATTCATCCCACTTTTTGCATGGGACTCCCTTCTCTCCCATCTCCGCCTTCCCATGGGTGAGAGAGGTGGGGGATGGTGGGCTTTTGGCTGGGCAGAATCTGGAGGAACCTTCTCATGCAGCCCACATGGGAAGTTCCTCCCTGGGGGACCGGGGTCATCCTGGGAGACCCCACCTGTTTCTGGCCTTCTCCTGTGGCCCTCCCATGGCTCCTCCAGCTGGCCCCCTCCTTCCAGTCTCCTGTACTCTGCCAGGGGCCCTCCTCCACTGGCACTGATCTTTTGTCTGTATGGGCTCATGATCTTTATTTTCTCCCTAACTCTCTTTATGATCATTTCAGAGGGGTCAGGGCAGGCTGGAGCTGGCCAAGTCTGGCCTTTCCTGAGGCACAGGATTGCTGGAGCTCTGGGGGTCCCCCTGCCGGCCAAGCCGGGCGCCGGCTGTGAGGACTTCCCGGTCCAGGGGCAGCCCCGCTGTACCTGAACTGGGGCAGGTACTGGGTGGAGGGGATCGTGGCACAGATCAGCCACAGAGGGCCACACGGCCAGCTGCCGCTGGAGCAGCGGGAGCCCGAGCAGATGGCGCTTTAGAAAGGCCCCTGGCCGCTGAGGAGGGGAGCACTGAGGGCGTGGGGGTGCTGGTTAGGGGCAGCGAAGGGGAGCTGGCGCCGAGGCCCGCGCTGACCCACTGCCCTGTCCCCGCAGGTGAGCGAGCCGCCGGAGCGCAGGTGCCCGGGCCGCCACTGGAGTGTCAGCATTGATGAGCGCCGGCGGCTGGCCATGCTGGGCGGCTGGGAGAGGCTGGGCGCCGCCGGGGGCCCACACCACTGCAGGGTGCGCGGGGGTGGGTCCTCCCTGCCTGTCCCTGCCCCGCCTCGCCCTCCCTCCACCTCCCCTGCCTCGGCTCAGTCCCACTGGACCCTTTGCCCTGGCGCTCCCAGGCCGCACCCTTGTCCCCTTCCCACCCCTAGAGGTTCCCTGACCCACCCTTGCCTGCAGGACATCGTGCAGATTGTGGCCCAGCTGGTGTCGGAGGACGTGGACAAGGATGTGCTCTTTCCCCACCCGACATGGTCCAGTGAGTCCACCAATGCCTTCCAGACCTTTCTGGCCCGGAGTGCCCCTTTCTGGCATAATGTGACTTTCAAGGCCCAGGCCTCAAGGTCACCCCACTCCTAAGAGCCTGACTCAGACCAATGTCTGTCTGCTAGTGCCTTTCCTTGGGGGCCCTGAGTTGGGGTGGCCTCTGCACCTTCTTCGTGCCCCAGCAGGGGGTCAAAACCATCTACAATGGTAAAACAGGCCTGGCAGGACCTGGCTCCAGACAGCCTGCAGCTCCTGAGGCCTTGGGGACCAGGCCAGGGGCCATGGGAGGCCACCTAGGGGAAGGTTGCACTGCCCCAGCTCAGTCTAGGGGGGCCCTGGCAAGGCCTGGGTGGCAGGAGCTTGCCCTCTGGGCTGCTGGGAGGAGGCCTCAGGGCACCTCGGCCTGCCTGGGGTGCACTGGTGTCCCAGGAGACCCCACTGGCAGGCGCTGCCTAGAGACTCAGCTCCTTTGCTGGCCTGATCTGGGGAACTGGGCACTTGCCTGCACCAGGCTGTGAGATGGGCCAGGCAGAGTTCTCCAGGGGCAGGGTCTCACAGTGGTTCCTGCCTCTGAAGACCCAGCAGGGCACATGGGCCCCCAGAGGTGCTGTGGTGGGAAGCAGCAAGCCTGGGGGTCCAACGTGGTACCCGGCACAGAGGGAGGCTTTGTGGAGACGGAGATGCCCTCTGGCCTCTGGATGGTGGTGAGGGTGGTGGACAAGGGCCAAGAGGGCAGCCTGCATAGGAGGGCTGGGCAACTGTGAGGAGCCAGCTTGAGCAGGGGCCTATGGGCTGTGGCCCTCAGGGTGACTCCCTTGTTTACAGGCCGTAGGGTCCTCAGGAGGGTCCTGAGCTGGGGTGTGTGTCGCAGCTGCATTTTGGGGACACTGAGTTGCAGGGGGACTGCTTTGGGAAGCAGGGCAGGAGGGCTGTGAGCATGGGTTCCCAGCCTGGGGTGGGTGGGAGTGGGGAAAGGGCCCTGGACCCTTGACTGTTAGGGGCCTGACTGGGCTTCTGTGGAGGTGGCTGGGTGGAAGAGGCTTCGGGGCAAGCAGAGGTGATCACTCCTGAGCCCCAGGTGAGGGCAGGAGCCAGGCCCATGCGGCAGCCTGGACAGCACATGCTGGCTGTGCTGTCCACCTGGACCCCACCCCCACTTCCTGCTGCTGAGAAGCCACCTAACTGCTCTGCCAGCCCTGCTTCCCTGACACTGGACCCCTGGCCTGACCTGAATCCTCTGCACCTGCCTGTCTCCCCTTCTTACTGTAAGACTCAGTGAAATTCCCTCCTCCTTCAGGAAACCTTCCAAGATGACACAGCCAGGTGTCCCCCTTCTCTCCTGAGTCCTCTGAATGTCATTTGGTGCACCCTAGGGATCCTCTGCATTTCTCAGGAGCCCTAGGGTGCATGGATGGAGGGCAGACTCTCCAGGGGTGATGGCAGGTGTCCTTAAGGATGTGGGAGAGTTTTAGGCAGGGCATTGGGGCCATCATGACCCCCTCTCTGAGGCCCCTGATGATGAAGTGGGGAATGGGGTTCCATGGACCGAGCTCTGTGGCAGGCAGGAAGATGTGGGTGAGCCCTGCACCCTGAGGCATAAGCACGGCAGAGTGGAGCTGACAGGTAAGCAGTTGCCATGGGGGTGACGAGCTGGGCCATCCTCTGTTGCTGAGTGGCTTTAAAGGATCCTGGTTGTTATGGCTGTGATGTGGGGGTGGGCTGGGATCATCCCACCAGCTCTCCTGCTGTCGTTTGGGCGTCTCCTGAGGCTGCTGGGGACGCTGGGGAGGCTGACCTTTCTGCTCCATGAGATCTCCCTGCAGAGCACCTTCCCCAGGCAGCAGCAGAGGCAAAGCCCTGGCCTCCTTCAGGCTGAGACGCAGAGCCGGCCTCCTGGTGGATAAGGTGGCCACAGGGCCAGCCAGCGGCAGGGGTCCTGGCACTGAGAGGCACAGGCCTCTCCCACAGAGGTGGTGCTGGGACGGGGCAGCGCCTGCAGACTGCTTGGCTTGTCACAACTGGGATCTGTGTACTAGTTTTCTGTAGCTGCCATAAAAATTGCCACACATGCAGGAAATTTGGTTTTTGTTTCTTTTGTGTGTGTGTGTGTGGGGGGGGTGGTGTCTTGCTATATTGCCCAGGCTGGTCTTGAATTCAAGTAATACCCCCACCTTGGCCTCCTGGGTACCCGGGACTGCAGGTGCATCCCACCACACCTGGCTTTTTTTTGAGATGGAGTCTCACACTGTTGCCCAGGCTGGAGTGCAGTAGTGCAATCTCGGCTCACTGCAATTTCCGCTCCTGGGTTCAGGCAATTCTGCCTCAGTCTCCCGAGTAGCTGGGACTACAGGTGTGCGCCACGAATGCCCGGCTAATTTTTTAATTTGTAGTAGAGACAGGGTTTCACCATGTTGGCCAGGATGGTCTCCATTTCCTGACCTCGTGATCCATCCGCCTGCCTTGGCCTCCCAAAGTGCTGGGATTACAGGTGTGAGCCACGCCCGGCCTTGTTTTTTTTTTTTTTTTTTTTTTAGAGACACAGTCTTGGTATGTCACCCAGGCTGGTCTTGAACTCCTGGACTCAAGAAATCCTCTTGCCTCAGGCTCCTGCGTAGCTGGGGCTACACGAGTGTTCCACTGGTGCCCGGCTTTGAGTGTTTTAAAACAACACAAATTAATTCGCTAAGTTTTGTAGAAGTTCAAAATGGGTATCTCTGGGCTCAGAGTGAGGGGCTGGCTGGCAGAGTTCTGTTGCTTCTGGAGGCGCCAGGGGAGACTCTGTTTCCCTGATTTTTGCAGCCTCAGGAAGCCACCCACATTCCTTGGCGGGTACTCCATCTGTACCGAAGAGGCCTCCTGACCCTCCGGGCCTCTGTCTGCCCACCTCTCCTCGCCTCCCGCCTGCATCGTGAAGCAGCCTTGTGGTGACGCTGGGCCCACCTGGAAGACCCAGGATCGCCTCCCTGCCTTCGGGTGCACTGTTAGCGCCCTTCCTTGCTCTCTGCCTCTGAACCCAGCCTGCTCAGAGCCTCTGTGGGAGGCCGTTCTGCCTTCCTCCGCGGCGGCCGACACCTGGTGGGTGGAGGCCGGCGCGCTGCGCAGCTCAGGACCCCGCAGCGCCCGGCAAGAAGCCCTGGGGCAGAAGAGGGCGGGAGCGCACGGAAGCCCACCTTGCAGGGGATGGCGGAGGGAGGGTCTCCGAGGCGCGCGGAATCCAGGGGGCGGGAGAAGCAGTCTCGGGAGCAGGAAGGATGCTGGGAGGCGAGTGGGGCCCCCGAATTCCCGCAGCAGCAGTGTGGTGCTTAGGCCGTCGCCGCGGCCGCAACTGCGCCTCGCCGCCTGCAGGCCTCCGCAGCGCCACGGGCGGCCGCGCCGGGCAGCGTCTGGGGGCTCCCGGGGACGCGGTCTCCGGCTCGCAGCCCGCCCAGGGTTGGCCGCGTGGTCCCCCGGACTTCCCACGCCGGATTCGAACTGTAACACCGGCTGGTTCCGGACCGGGCGGAGGCCGCTCTGGTACCATCGCGGGGCCGCGCGGGTCGGGGCGCGGACCGGGGAGCGGGGTGCCTGGGAGATGTAGTTCGCGGCCTTCCTCCGCGCACCAGACAATGCCCGGCGCTGCCCCGCTGGAGAAACACCGCTCACTGTTAATACAGCATCGAACACAGCTTTCAAAACTCGCCACAGCGTCCTCCCTGGAATAACAGCTGTTAACATTACCTGAAGGTTATCCTAGATATTTCTAAATGTGTACGAGATAAAAGGATGCATGGAAATGGAGACATCTGTGTGGAGCTGCTACTTAGACACTTTTAAATATTTAAAGAAAAAAATTGCTAAAAGCAGATGAATGCTACTTCGACTCAATTTTAAAAGGCTCCTATGATGGCTGGGCGCCTGGCTCGGGCCTGTAATCCCAGCACTTTGAGGGGCCAAGGTGGTTAGATCGCTTGAGCTCAGGAGTTCGAGACCAGCCTGAGAAACATGGTGAAACTCCATCTGTACTGAAGACAGAAAAATTAGCGGGGTGTGGTGGCGTGTGCCTGTAGTCCCAGCTACTTGGGAGGCAGAGGTGGGAGGACTGATTGACCTCAGGAAGCACAGCTGCAGTGACCTGAGATAGCCCCACTGCACTCGAGCCTGGGTGACTGAGACCCTGTCTCCAAAAAAAAAAAAAGTATCTGATGATTATTTTTAGAAATTACAGAAGCACTAAGAGATGGGTGTGTTTGGTTTTCAGCAGCACAGCAGGCTTGGGCTGAGGCAGCACAGGCTGACTTCTGCCTGTGAGTGGTGAGGAGCTGGCGCTGACATTTCCGTATCCCCCCCACCCACCGCAGGCCATTTTTTACCTGAAGGGCAAAGCTCACTGCCAGTATTTGACTCACTCAAAGTCTGTTTTGATTTACATCTTTACTGGCTGGACTTAAGATCACTTTGTTGTTGCTGTTGTTGAGACAGGGTTGTGCTCTGCCACCCAGGCTGGAGTGCAAAGGTGCTGTCTTGGCTCACTGCAACCTCCACCTCTCAGGCCCAAGCCATCCTCCCACCTCAGCCTCTCAAGCACCTGGGACTACAGGCATGAACCACCACACCCAGCTAATGTTTATATTTTTTAGTAGAGATGGGTTTTCACCATGTTACCCAGGCTGGTCTCGAACTCCTGGCTTCAAGTGGCCTGCCCAAAGTGTTGAGATTTCAGAGCCAGAGCCCTGGTTTTATGCACTTCATTCTTTTCCCCTCCCAGCTGGACTACAAGTGCCCTGAAGGCATAGGCGTTGTCTCCTTATCCTCCAGGGCCTAGAGTGGACTGTAGCTTGAAGTGGGTGTTTAACAGTTAATAAATGAGTAGATTATTGTGTTAATCACTTTGTCTTGCTCTGAAATTATCTCAAGGCTTTTCTCTCTTAGTAACTTGATATTCTGCCTTTTGCTGTTTCTGACTTAATTTAGCATAGGTGCTGCTTTGGGGTTTCCTTGGCTCTTAAATCTTCCTCCCATCCTGCAGGTTGGTCGTCTAGTATTTGAGTTCCTGACTGTTGAATTCATGCTCCTATGAAGATGGAAACAGTCCTGTGGAGTCCTCTTCTGTTTCTTCAGTTGTGTTTTTTAACTCATTATTTATTTGTTTATTTTTTTTGAGATGGTGCCTCACTGTGCCGGCCCCAGGCTGGAGTGCAGTGGTGTGGTCTCAGCTTGCTGCAACCTCCACCTCCCGGGTTCGTGTGATTCTGCTGCCTCAGCCTCCTGAGTAGCTGGGATCACAGGTGCCCACCACCACACCCATATACTTTTTTTTGTATTTTTAGTAGAGATGGGGTTTCACCATGTTGGCCAGGTTGGTCTCAAACTCCTGACCTCAGGTGATCCTCCTGCCTTGGCTCCCCAGAGTGCTGGGATTACAGGCGTGAGCCACCTCGTTCAGCCCAATTGCGTTTTCTTCCACACCAGGTTCCTTGCCAGCCCCTCACGCCCTCCCTGCTTGTTTTTCTGTTGTTGAATGACGTGGATGTGGTCACGTGCCACCTTGAAGCATTCTCCCACCTCGGCCTCCAGATACATGCCACTGCTTCACTCAACATGGAAGCTCTCCTCAGTGTCTATTTGCTCTCCTACTAAGTGGATGGATTCTTTTAATTTTTGTTTTTATTGTTTGACTCACCTGAGGTCTTTGGACTTTGCCTCTGTGCTGGTCTAAGGGCAGTCCGCCTTTCTCACTGGTTTGTAGAGCTGGAGGCAGAGTAGGGGTTGGCTGGAGGAGCGGAGCTCTGTGTTGTCTTTGAGAGTTTACTGAACGTCACTCTGCCTGGTGGGGGTGTGTGTCCTCTCCACTGGGGGGTCTGGCTTGAGGTTCAGAGGACCTCCTTGTGACACTGGACCCTGTGCCGTGCTCCCTCTGAAGGCCAGCCTTGACTGCCCCACTGGCCAGTCTCTCCACCCGCGCTTGGGAGAAGCAGCAAAGGCTGCTGTTTTCAGGAGGCTCCTCTCCAGGCTGGGGCGGTGTGTCTGCCACTGTCAGGATGTGTCCACCGGGTTTTCCCTGTGAAGCTCGCCCTGTTTCTGGGATGGCAGTGGGAGCAGGCACTATACATGCAGCGTCAGGGGGCTCTCCTCGTGCCTCCCAGCTGCCTGGCACGCTCTGGTGTTTCTGGCTAACTTTCTGGCCATGCCAGGCATTGGCAGAAGGAGATCGCAGGCCGAAACTCTGCTTTCCTGCTGAGAAGCCGAGGTAGGCTGGGGCTGTAGGGCGGGGGGAGACCAGCAGCCCCACCTCCTTCCCTGTCGGTCACTGCCCCTCTGGCTCTCTCCTCTTCCCACCCAATCACCAGCAAGCCAGCTCCTGTTCCCTGCGGCCCGAGGGATGGGTCCTGGGACCCACAGCCCTCTCTCCCTAGAGACACGGAGACACGACTGCCCTGCCGCTCTGGTTCCTGGCCCTGTGAGAATCCTGGCAGGGCTTTCCTTTCTGGTCCGCTCTGCAGCCATAACGTTGCGGCCCTGCTCTCCTTGGACCCCACCTGGCTTTCCTCCCAGCACACGCTGTTCCTTGCCTGCTGGGCTGGGGTCCTGTGTGCTGGGTTCCCCATGCTCTCTCCCCGGCACCCAGACCACGTCCATCCCACCTGCCTAGATCTTTAACTGGGGCCTCGGGGCTCCCTCCATGTCCCACAGGGAGGCATGTCCCAGATAGACTGCAGCTCCTTCCAGCCAGGCACCCACCTGCCACATCTGAGTGGGCAGGGCTGTGACCCACGGTGCTGCTCAGATCAGCAGCCTGGAGCCATGAGACACCTCCTTTTCCTCACCTCCGAAACACAGGCTGCACCCATCTCCAAGCCATTCTGAGACCACCTGTTTCTCTCCATCTGTGAAGCCCCCTTCCCGCCTCATGCTCTTCCTGGCTGGGGCGTCTGGGTCACGGGACTCTCCTCTCCTCAGATGGGTGCGAAAACACACAGAGGGAGGCATCCTGACAGACAGGTGGCGGGAGGGACGGCGGCTGCCCCACTGCGGGCAGTGCTTTTGGTGCTGGTGCAGAGTGCGGCCCTCCTGGACTCCAGCCCTGCTGGGACTGGCCGGGTCAGCAGGTGCTGGTTCCAGCCTCAGGTGGGGACTTTGGAGGTGGCCTTTGAGCACAGGCACCTCCTCTGTGGCCTTCTCACCAGGTCACAGTTCAGGGAGGCTTTGCCAGCCACCGGGCCTGCCCATGCCAGGGCACTCATGGCCACCTGTCCAGGGTGCCAGGCGGCCTGGGCGGCGAAGGCCAAGGGCACACACTGCCTAGGGTGGGGGGAAAGGTTAGGCCTGCAGGAAGGAGTGGCGTGGAGACCCCGAGGCCAGGGCTGGGCCGCTGAGCTCCAGGGCCCTTGCGGGGCTCAGGGAGGAGTGCGCAGGACCCCAGCACCACGAGGAGGCCCTGGAGGCCCACGGCGGGACTCACCTGCGGGGCAGCGGGGCGGTCACCAGGGAAGGGGCCCCCGTGCAGGACCCCCCGGCCCCAAGGCACTAGGGGACGGCCGAGCAGGGAGTGCGGGTGGAAGGGCCCACCCGGGAAGCGGCGCGCGGGGAGGACTCCGGGTGCCGGGGGGAGCCGCCCGGGAAGGGGCGCGCGGGCCGCGGGCGGCGCGGGGTCGGTAACGGCCCGCGCGGTGGGCGGCGGCGCCCGAGGCCCCTCCCCGCCGCCCGCGGCCGCTCCTCCTCTTCCTCTCCCGCCCGCGCCGCGGCCCTCCCGTCCCTGCGCGGCCTCGGCGGCCTCGGCGGCGGCGGCGGCGGCGGCGGCAGCAGCGCGGCCCCTTTAAACGCCCGCGGCGCCCCCCGCCCCCGCCATCGCGCCTCCATTTTCCCGGCCGCCCGCGCCGAGCGCCGCGCCCGCCCCGGGCCCCTCCGCCGCCGCCGGCCCGGACATGGCCGCCAACATGTACAGGGTCGGAGGTAAGGCCGCGCCGCCTTTATGCCCGGCCCCGGCCGCCGCCCCCGCGCCCCGCAGGCCCCGGCGCTCCCCGAGCAGCCCCCGCCGCGCTCGCCCCAACCCAAAATGGCCCCGCGGGTCGGCCCCATCGGGGGCGGGCGGGCGCGGCGGCCGGGGGTGGGGGGCGGCCCACCTGTTGGGGCTGAGGGGGCGGCCGCGGGGGCGTGGAGGGGCGCGGGCTGCGGGGCCATCGGGGGGCCGGGGCCGGGAGCCCCCCGCGGGAGCACGTGGCCTTGGGAGGCGCCGGCTGCCGGCCTGGGAACCGGAGTTTTGGGGTGTGGGGTCTCCCCCGGCCCGCAGCCCTGTGCCGGGACTCCGGTGCGTCCCCTCTGGGGATGGGGAGCCCCGGCGAGGGCCCGGGTTCCTCCCCAGAGCCCTCCTGCAGCCCGGCCCCGGGGCTTCCCCCAGCAGGGCTCCCTCGGGGGTCTTCCGCGGGGAGCGGGCATCCAGAGCACGCCTCTAAGTCCCCCCAAACTTTTCCCTGCCTCCCGCTCACCTCAGCCCAATCGGGAGGCGCTTTGCAAGGGCTGGGGAGAGGCCGGAGGGCCCCCGGGGCCGGTGCGGGGGCCGGGGACTGCCTCCCTGGGCCCAGCCTCCTGTTGCTCAGGCCCCTTGGGCCTGCAGCTTTGGGCCTTGCCCTACTTCGTGTGCCTGAGACTCCGTGGGGTCTTTCACAGGGAGGTGGGGGGTCGCGCTCATTCCATCATTCCATCAGCACCTCCCTCCCCGGGACTCTCAGACCCCTCCCTGCCTGTGACCCTCTCGGCAGGTGCCCATTTACCTCCCTCACCAGCAGCCTGCGCTGCTGCAGGGAGCTGGGGTCGCTGCCGTGCTGGCCTGGTCCCCATTGCCCTGGCCCCGAGTGCCCAAAACACTCTGTGTCCCTCGAGCGTGGCTTCTGCTACCTTGGACGTCTGTGTGGTCCCACCGGCCAGCCCTGTGACCTTGGGGACGGTGGAAGCCCCCTACACCCGTCCGTCTGTGATGGGTGGTCAGTCCGCAGCAGCAGCTCCGGCCCCCGGCCTCTGCAGGGGCGGTGGGCCTGTTCTCCATCCAGCGGCAGCCCCTTCCACAGCCTCACACACCTTTGCCGGGTCCCTGTGTGGACACAGGTGGGCTAGGCCCACCCCAGGCTCAGGCAGCAGCCTGGGTGCGGGGTCCCTCGAGGGAGGGGCCTGTTCCTCGTTCTTTCTCCCCACCTGGAGACCCCCTTCCAACCTGACATGAGGGCCGGTTTCTCACCCTGGCAGAGAGGATGCCTGCTGCCTGGCTCAGCTGGGCCCACTGCGCATGGTTTTGGGATTGGTCCCAAGAAGAGCTCTCCCTGCCCCCACCCAGGGTGGAGGTGGGGAGTGAAGGCGGCTTTGAACTCTGGGGCTGGGGATACGTGGACCCCGACTCATGCCTTCCCAGTGGCGAGTGGCTGCATGGCTTGGCCTTCAGGCCCCCCTGCCTGTGAACTTGGCGCCAGCCTGGCCGCCCCCTCTACCTTCCTGTGCCTCAGTTTCTCCTTGGTGTGGGCGAGGACCTTGTGTCTCAGCTGTCCTGTGCCCTGTGGCAGCTGTGCTGTGGCTGAGAATTCCAGGACACTGCTCATCCCGTCGCTGAGCTGCAGCCCCTCTGGGCGCTGCACAGCTTGGGAGGAGCCCTGAGTGGGGCTGTGTGGCACTCTGTCCCCTGCACCCTCTGTTACCCCGTGCCCACAGGCCCTTCCTGGGGCCTCACTGACCCGAGTGCGCCAGTGGTGTGAGGGTGGGTGGCCTGGATCTCGAGGTTGCTGCGGAAGGGCCCACTGTGCCTGGCAGAGATGCTGCTGCTCTCTTTTCCTGGGATGAGGAGCACGGAGGTTGGGTGCCGTCTGCTGGCAGCACAGGCAGGCGTGGGATCCGGCTGCTACTGTGTGTGCAGTCCATGGTCACTGTGGCCAGGGTGTGCTTGGGGCTGTCAGGGCCCCCACATGCCTGCTCCGAGGATGTCCTCTCCCTGCCGGCAAGGCTGTAGGGCTCCCCCTCTCTGTCCTGACTGTCCTATAGGAGAAGCGGCAGTTATGCCTGGCTTCTGGATGGGAATCCCGGCTTTGGTCCTGTGGTCCTGGCAGGGCCCCGTGGTGGCAGTGGGCTGGACGTTGCAGGGTGGCTTCCTGTCTTGGTGCTCGCTCGGGGAGGGGTGTCTGGATTCTTGAGTCTCTAGGCAAGACAGAGGAAGGTGTGCAGTGTCTCCTGAGCGGCCTTTGAGCGTCTGTTGCCTGCCACCTGGCATGGGCCCTGTCTGGGCGGCCAGCCCTGGCCTGTGGGAGCTGCCGGTAGGGACCCATCCTGGGAAGGGGCTTGCTCCTGTGTGCCTGCAGGGACCTTGTGCATAGAGGCGCCACATTTAGCACAGAAAAGTACAGGACGCCCAGGCAAATTTGAGTTTCAGATAAACAGAAATTTCTTAGTGTAAGTATGTCCCAAATGTGGCATGGGACATGCTTATCCCAGAAGATTCTTATCTGACAATCATAGTTAATCTGGGCATCCCACATTTTAGCTGGCAGGCTGCTCCAAGGCCCTGTCAGGTAGGACTCGGTAGGGGAAGGTGTGGCGGCCACAGCAGTTTTGTGCCGGCTGACCTGGGTGAAGTGGTGAGCCGGGAGAGAACAGGGCCTGTTTCTTCCCTGTGGAGTGCCCTGGCCACAGACCGAGGCCTGTGTCTGTGCCTGCGAGGGCAGCGGATGGCCTGGGCAAGGGTGGCGGGGTCAGGGTTCCCTGACCTTTGCTCCTTAGGGATGGTCAGCCCCAAGGGCTGGGAAAGGCTTGAGGCCTGCTGTGGGAAGAGGGGCCCCAGGGCGCTGGTGGTGTTTCTTCTCTGAGTTGAGCATGAAGATGTGAGATAGCCTCCAAAACAGGACAGCGACATCAGTGCCAGTGAGCTGCCTGCATCTGTTCATGCAGGGCTCTGCGTTTCAGCGCACAGGCCAGTACTGTTTTGCCTTGGGTGTTTTCTTCATTGCAAGAGGTTCACACCCAATCTTTTGATTTTTTTTTTTTTTTTTTTTTTTTTTTTTTGAGACAGAGTTTCGCTCTTGTTACCCAGGCTGGAGTGCAATGGCGCGATCTCGGCTCACCGCAACCTCCGCCTCCTGGGTTCAAGCAATTCTCCTGCCTCAGCCTCCTGAGCAGCTGGGATTACAGGCACGCGCCACCATGCCCAGCTAATTTTTTGTATCTTTAGTAGAGACAGGGTTTCACCATGTTGACCAGGATGGTCTTGATCTCTTGACCTGGTGATCCACCCGCCTCAGCCTCCCAAAGTGCTGGGATTACAGGCTTGAGCCACCGCGCCTGGTCTTTTTTTTTTTTTGGAGATGTCTCGCTCTGTTGGCTAGGCTGGAGTGCAGTGGCTCGATCTTGGCTCACTGCAACCTCTGCCTCCTGGGTTCAGGAGATTCTCCTGCCTCCGTAGCTGGGACTACAGGCGCATGCCACCACGTCCTGCTAATTTCTGTATTTTTTTTTTTTTTTTTTGAGACAGAGTTTCGCTCTTGTTACCCAGGCTGGAGTGCAATGGCGCGATCTCGGCTCACCGCAACCTCCACCTCCTGGGTTCAGGCAATTCTCCTGTGTCAACCTCCTGAGTAGCTGGGATTACAGACACGCACCACCATGCCCAGCTAATTTTTTGTGTTTTTAGTAGAGACGGGGTTTCACCATGTTGACCAGGATGGTCTCGATCTCTTGATCTTGTAATCCACCCGCCTCGGCCTCCCAAAATGTTGGGATTACAGGCTTGAGCCACCGCGCCCGGCCAATTTCTGTATTTTTAGAAGAGACGGGGGTTTCACCATGTTGGCTAGGCTGATCTCGAACTCCTGACCTCATGATCTGCCCGCCTTGGCCTCCCAAAGTGCTGGGGTTACAGGTGTGAGCCGTCATACCTGGCCTTTTTGTTTTATTTTATTTATTTTGAGACAGAGTTTTGTTCTTGTTGCACAGGCTGGAGTGTAATGGTATGATCTTGGCTCACCGAAAAAAGTGTTGGGATTAGGCATGAGCCACCATGCCCAGCTGTTTTAATTTCAATATAGCTCAAGATTGGGTGTGGTGGCTTACGCCTGTAATCCCAGCACTTTGGGAGGCTGAGGCAGGTGGATCACTTGAGGTTGGGAGTTCAAGACCAGCGTGGCCAACATAGTGAAACTCCATCTCTACTAAAAATGTAAAAATTAGCCGGGGGTGGTGGTGCATGCCTGTAGTCCCAGCTACTCAGGAGGCTGAGGCAGGAGAATCACTTGAGCCTGGGAGGTGGAGGTTGCGGTCAGCTGAGATCGTGCTGCTGCACTCCTGCCTGGGTGACAGCGCTAGACTCCCATCTCAAAAAAAAAAAAAAAAGAAAAAGAAAAAAAAATTACCGTAGGTTGAAAAGATGGCAGAAAGCATCCGCCTGACAGGGCCGCGGGCACTGTCCCGGTGTCTGTGTGGCCTGCATGGAAGCGCCCATCTGCGGCGCTGGCCTTCCCTGGACTTGGGGGGCACCGTCACCCACACTCCATCATGCTGTCAGAAATGCCGCTTCTGCTTTTTTGTTCTAGTTGGTTTGCTTTTTTTTGAAGTTTAAACGTTACTGCTCTACATACTTGCCAGTGGGGAAAAAAGTAAACTTAAAAAAAACTCCTGATTTGTAAAAGACTGCAGCCAGTGCCCCACCCTGAGTGCCGAGTGCATGCAGTCCCTGGGGCGACTTTGGGGTCCCACCCTTCTTTTTCCAGGAAGGCAGGGAAGATCCCTGGAGACGGCCATCCCTGAGAGCAGGATGTAGAAGTGGCTGGGGCCCAGGCGTGCTGTCTGGAGGGATGGTGTGGGGCTGTCCCGCTCGGCCTGTGAGGATTAGTCTGAGCACTGTGGCTCTGGCTCACTCTCCAGCAGGGCGGGCCCCTGGGACCCTCCTGCATGACCCACTGAGCACTCCTGGCTTGCTCCAGGGCGGGCTTGGTGCCTACTTTTGGCCTTCCATGTTGGTTTTTTTTTTGAGACGTAATTTCGCTCTGTTACCCAGGCTGGAGTGCATTGGCACAGTTTCTGCTCACTGCAACCTCTGCCTCCTATGTTCAAGCGATTCTCCTGCCTCAGTCCCCTGAGTAGCTGGACTTACAGGCACGCGCCACCACGCCTGGCTAGTTTTTGTGTTTTGTGTAGAGATGAGGTTTCACCATGTTGGCCAGGCTGGTCTCAATCTCCTGACAAGTGGTCTGTCCACCTTGGCCTCCTAAAGTGCTGGGATTACAGGCGTGAGCCACTGCATCCAGCCCCATATTGTTCTGAGAGAAAACTTTGACAATTAAGCTCTTAGATTAATAAAAAGGTAGCTGTTGGTAAGGGATGTTGGAATGAATGGTCCAAAGAAGCGCACCTCTGGTGCCTGACCCGCTGTGGCAGTGCCATTCCCCCATCCCCGCATCTGCGGGCTCTGGACATCAAGACTGCTGCAGCAGCCCTTCGGGCGTCCTGCCTAGAGGTGGGTCCTCAGCTGCGCATCTGGACGCTGGTCAGCAGGTGAGGCTGGGGGGCTGGGGTGCTCAGCGGCCCTGCCAGGCGCCTGAGAGGCAGCGGGGGAGCACTGGCTGCAGGGCCTCCCTCCTCCTCCAGCTGCACTTGGGATGCCCTCTCCTGATGATGGGCTGAGTCCTGCTGGAAACGGTGACGGCCATTCCCCATGAGTAGCCACCCTCAAACCCTGTGTGGGGGCCGCTGAGTCCCTACCTGACACTCCAGCAGGCTGTTTTGGGAGCGCTGAATTGCGTTTTTGAGACAGGGTCTCCTGTCACCCAGGCTGGAGTGCAGTGGCAGCATCACAGCTCACTGCAGCCTCCACCCCCCCCACCCCCCCCACCCCCCCCACCCCGCTCTGGTGATCCTCCCACCTCGGCTTCCTGAGTAGCGGGGCCCACAGGTGCACACCATCACACGCAGCTCATTTGTCTATGTTTTATGGAGGCTGAGTCTCGCTGTGTTGCACAGGCTGGTCTCGAACTCCAGTGCCTGAGCGATCCTCTTGCCTTGGCCTCCCCAAGTGCTGCTGGGGTTGCAAGGTTGTGAGCTGCCCTGCCCGGCAGAGCTCATTTCATGTTCTCCAAATGGTCTTTCCTAGTTTGCTGCCTGGGCTCACTGCTTCCCCGGGTTCCCGTGTTACTGGTGTCTCCACCCCGACCCCAGCTGGCCTGCTCCGTTGCTGTCCCACTGGGCTCATGTCTGAGCGTGCAGACTGGGGGATCTTTGCGGCAATGGGGCCACCCTCCCGGTGCAGGGCTACCCAGCACCCCATACCCCTACACCCCACCCACCCCACCAACGTGACCCCTGCACCCCTGAGGACAGGACCCAGGCTTGTTCCTGTGGGCTGTGTGGTGCATCTCAGAGGTCTGTGGTGACCTCCCCTCACAGCCTCCTGGCGCCTCCCTGGGGCGGCCTCAGCACTGCAGCCCTGTGATCCGGCCTGGCGTGGGCTCTGCTTTCTCTGCCCTGGTGGCCTGAGGAGCTGAAGTGCCCCCTTCCTCCAGAGCCCCCTGTGGTCAGGGCCTGAGCTCTGTGGGTGCCATCAGGAGGGGGGTCTGCAGACCTGTGCAGCTGGGGGCCCCCTGGGGCATGGAGGGGCCCATGTGTCCGTCCCCATCTGTGCCCTGCCAGGCTGTCCTCAGGGCAGCATTGTTATGGAAGGAAACCGGGGCAGTGACAGCAGCCCCTTGTATCAAGCACACCTTAAAAACGAACCTAAGGAGGCTGCAGCGAGTCCAGATCGCGCCATTGCACTCCAGGCTGGAAGACAGAGTGAGACTCAGTCTCATAAAAATAGAATGAGCCTCATGGCCTGTGCGGTTGGTCAGCGGTGGAATCAGGTGTGGGGCACACCTGGTTCTGCCTGTCTCATCCCCTGCCTTCAGAGGACCGCGCACTCGGGGGCTGGCCCTGAGGTGTGGCTTTCTCTGGGCTGGGCTGGGGCAGTTCTGGGGGAGGGTCATGCTCTGGCCCTTCTTCCAGAAGACAGGGTGCCTGGGCCATTGGGCCACTTGCACGAGGGGACATCTGTTTGCAGCCCCTGGGGGCTGCTGTCCCCATCCCTGGCTGCCGGATGCCCCTCAGATGCTGGGGCTCTGGTCTCTGACCCTTCGTGGACTTTGTGGGGACAGCGACGGAGGAGGAGGATGCCCGAGGATGGGCTGGGCATGAGGCTGTCAGTGCCTGGGTTTTACAGATAAAAATACAGGGCATGTCTGCAGCATTTGGGATGTGGTCACATGGAGACCCAGCTCCCGGAGCGGGGGTGCTGGGGGCTTTCCCAGTCACTGTTGCTGTTTCCTGGGCCTCCGTTTCTGACCAAGGCAGACCCAGCAGTGGTGTGAGCTCAGGAGAGTGGGCTGCACGCTGGAGGGTCCCGCACGGGCAGAGCCGCTGGTACCGCCCTGCATGTAGCTCCTACCGCTGAGTGATCTTGGGGGCTGTGTCTGTTCTCTAGATCTTTTGCAGCCCCATCCCTGACTTGCTAACACGTGTGTTTAAACGCAGAAGTTATGCTTGTGTCACTTTTGCAGCCATTGGTGGGCACACACAGGCTGCTAAAAGCCTGAACTGCGTGGTGCCCGGGCGCCTGTTGGGGTGAGTGAGGGACCTTGCCCTCTGCTGGTGCTCCCGTGTTGGAAGCAAGTTGTCTTTTATTGGGCTATTGAGGGCCATGCTTCTTGAATTTGGGGCTCTTGCCTGTGATTTTGCTCTTCAGATGCCCTGGGGAGGTGCTGCAGCAGGTATCCCTGTGCACAGGCAGGCTGTGACGGGTCCACGGACAGAATGCGTGTTAGACAGGCTCTGCCCCAGTGTGAGTTCGGTGTCAGAGAACAGCAATGTTTATTATATTATTATATAAAGTTCTTTGACAGAAATGCAAAATAATGCTGTTATGTATTGATTGGTTGCTGAAAATGTGACCAGAGGCTTGTAGGAACCTGACCCCATATTTCCTGTAGGAGCAGAGGTTTGATGTTCAGTAATTCAGTATTAGCGGTGACTTTATAGAACATAATTACTGCGGATAATGAGAATTGACTCTGTGGGTGTGTGTATTTTTTTTAACTTAAAAAGTCAGGTTTAGGCTGGGCACAGTGGCTCATGCCTGCAATCCCAGCACTTTGGGAAGCTGAAACAGGCAGATCATTTGAGCTCAGGAGTTTCAACCTGACCAACACAGCAAAACCCCATCTCTACTAAAAATACAAAAAACATTAGCCAGGCGTGGTGGTGCGTGCCTGTAGTCCTAGCTGCTTTGGAGGCCGAGGCAGGAGAATCGCTTGAGCGCTGGAGCCGGAGGTTTCAGTGAGCCGAGATAGCACCCCTGCACTCCAGCCTGGGTGACAGAGCGAGACTGTCTTTTTTTTTTTTTTTTTTTTTCGCTCTTGTTACCCAGGCTGGAGTGCAGTGGCACAATCTCGGCTCACCGCATCCTCCGCCTCCTGGGTTCAGGCAATTCTCCTACCTCAGCCTCCTGAGTAGCTGGGATTACAGGCACGTGCTACCATGCCCAGCTAATTTTTTGTATTTTTAGTAGAGACGGGGTTTCACCATGTTGACCAGGATGGTCTCTATCTCGTGACCTCGTGGTCCACCCGCCTCAGCCTCCCAAAGTGCTGGAATTATAGGCTTGAGCCACTGCGCCCGGCCGAGACTGTCTTTAAAAAAAAAAAAGTCAGGTTTGGCCGGGCGCGGTGGCTCACGCCTGTAATCCCAGCACTTTGGGAGGCCGAAGCGGCTGGATCACGAGGTCAAGAGATCGAGACCATCTTGGTCAACATGGTGAAACCCCGTCTCTACTAAAAATGCAAAAAAAAAAAAAAAATTAGCTGGGCATGGTGGCGCGTGCCTGTATTCCCAGCTACTCAGGAGGCTGAGGCAGGAGAATTGCCTGAACCCAGGAGGTGGAGGTTGCGGTGAGCCGAGATCGCGCCATTGTACTCCAGCCTGGGTAACAGGAGTGAAACTCCGTCTCAAAAAAAAAAAAAAAAAGTCAGGTTGAGATACGTGTTACACATGGAAGGCCACTTGTGTTGAGCCTGTGATTTTCACTCAGGCAGCTCTTCTCACCTGACGTGCTTCTCCTGTGACCTTTTATAGTCAGCCGCCTCTCCTCCTCCAGCTCACAGCAACACTGACCTGTTTTCTGTTCCTGCCGTTCCGCCTTGTCCAGAGTGCCACAGAAGTGGCCTTGCACGGTATGTGGGCTTTTGCGTCTGGCTTCTTTTTTTTTTTTTTTTTTTTTTTTTTGAGATAAGGTCTTGCTTTGTCACCTAGGCTGGAGTGCAGTGGTACAGTAATGGCTCACTGCAGCCTACACCTCCCAGGCTCAAGTGATCCTTCCCCTTCAGCCTCCTGAATAGCCAGGACCACAGATGCATGCCGCCACACACAGCTGAGTTTCTCTATTATTTTGTAGACATGGGGCCTCGCTATGTTGCCAAGGCTGGTCTTGAACTCCTGGGCTCAAGTGATCCTCCCACCTTGTGCTCCCATAGTGCTGAGGTTCCAAGAGTGAGCTGCCATGGCCAGCTTTGTAGTAATTCTTGAAATCAAGTACTGGGAATCTTTGAACTTTGTTCCTCATTTTCAAAATTGTTTAACCTGTTCTAGTTCCTTGGCATTCCCTTACAGCAGGTGTCCCCTAACTTTTTACAAAGGGGGCCAGTTCACTGTCCCTCAGACCGTTGGAGGGCCACCACATACTGTACTCCTCTCACTGACCACTAATGAAAGAGGTGCCCCTTCCCGAAGTGTGGCAGGGGGCCGGATAAATGGCCTCAGGGGGCCGCAGTTTGGGGACGCCTGCCTTACAGGGTTTAGAATTGGCTTATGGATTTCTACAGAAACCAAAAAAAGTCGTGTTTTTTTTTTTTTTTTTTTTGAGACGGAGTTTCACTCTTGTTACCCAGGCTGGAGTGCAATAGCGCGATCTCGGCTCACCGCAACCTCCGCCTCCTGGGTTCAGGCGATTCTCCTGCCTCAGCCTCCTGAGTAGCTGGGATTACAGGCACGCGCCACCATGCCCAGCTAATTTTTTTGTATTTTTAGTAGAGACGGGGTTTCACCATGTTGACCAGGATGGTCTCGATCTCTTACCTCGTGATCCACCCGCCTCGGCCTCCCAAAGTGCTGGGATTACAGGCTTGAGCCACCGCGCCCGGCTGTTTGTTTTTGAGACAGCATCCTCCCCTGGGCCCAGGCTAGAGTGCAGTGGTATGATCTTGGCTCACTGCAGCCTCAGCCTCTTGGGCTCAAGGGGTCCTCCCCACTTCAGCCTCCTGAGTAGCTGGGGCTGCAGGCATATGCTACCATGCCTGGCTATTTTTGTAGAGATAGGGTCTCACTGTATTGCCCAGTTTGGTCTCAAACCCCTGGCCTCAAGTGATCATCCTGCCTTGGACTCCCAAAGTGCTAGGAATTACAGGCATGAGCCATTGTGCCTCGCCTCACCTTGCACTTTTATGTGACAGAAATGGCTTCTTTCCTTTCACTTCATGAGCCAACTTCTGCTAGCTTCAAATTTTTCTTCTGCAGCCTCCACCTCCCTCAGCCTTCACAGAACTGAGGGGAGTTAGGGCCTTGCCTGGCTGAGGCTTTGGCTGAAGGGAATATTAAATCTGTTTAGATTTCCCATCCTGGCCACTTCCCTATTGGTACTAAGGCTTTTTAGCTTTCCTATCATTCTTCTGTTCGCTGGAACAGCACCTTTTTGTTTGTTTGTTTGTTTGTTTGTTTGTTTTGAGACGGAGTCTCACTCTGTTGCCCAGGCTAGAGTGCAGTGGCATGATCTTGGCTCACTGCAACCTCTGCCTCCCGGATTCAAGTGATTCTCCTGCCTTAGGCCCCCAAGTAGCTGAGACTACAGGTGTAGCACCACCATACCCAGCTCATTTTTTTGTATTTTTAATAGAGATGGGTTTCATAATGTTGGCCAGGCTGACTTCCAACTCCTGACCTCAAGCGATCCTCTCGCCTTGGCCTCCCAAAGAGCTAGGATTACAGGCGTAAGTCACTGTGCCCAGCCTGGAGCAGCACTTTTAACTTCTTTTTCTTTGATAGTCTTGCTCTGTTGCCAGGGCTGGGGTGCAGTGGTGTAATCTCAGCTCACTGCAACCTCCACCTCCCTGGTTCAAGCAATTCTCCCACCTCAGCCCCTTAGTAGCTGGGATTACAGGCACACACCACCATGCCCAGCTAATTTTTGTATTTTTAGTAGAGACGGGGTTTCACCATGTTGGCCTGGCTGGTCTTGAACTGCTGACCTCAAGTGATTCACCCTCTTTGGCCTCCCAAAGTGCTGGGATTACAGGTGTGAGCCACCGGGCCTGGCCCACTTTCAGTTTCTTTCAGGAACTTTCCCTCTGCATTCACAGCTTGGCTATCTGCTTTGTGCTGAAGGTCTAGCTTTCCATTAGGGTATCTTGGCTTTCGACATGCCTTCCTCTCTAAGCTTAGTCATTGATTTCGAGCTTTTGTTTTAAAGTGAGAGATGTGTGACTCTCAACTCTTCCCTTCGCTTGACTACTTTAGATGCCATGGCAGGGTTATTAATTGGCCCAATTTCAATATTGTGTCTTAGGGAATAGGGAAGCCCCAGGAGAGTGAGAGAGAGGGAGGGATGGCCAGTTCCTAGGACAGTCAGAACACACCGTTTATCAACTCAGTTATCAGATGGCTATGGCTCATGGTGCCCCAAAACAATGACAATAGTAGCATCAGGGGTCACCGTAACCGATAGATTAATGGTTAAAAAGTTGGAAACGCTGAGCGAATTACCAAAACGTGACAGCGACGCGTAGTGAGCTGTTGGAAAAATGGCACCGAGAGACTTGACTTGATGCAGGTTGCCACGAATCTTCAATCTGTAAGAAACACAACATCTGCAAAGCGTCATCAAGCTAAGCACAGTGCCAGTGTAGGTCTGTTTGGAAAATAATTGGCATCTACACCAATCTTGAGTCCTCTCGTACAGGGATTGGCAAACTGGCCCACTGCCTGTTTTTGATGACTCATGAGCTAAGAATGGGTTTTACATTTTTTAATTGTTGAGAAAAAATCAAAGGCAGAAAACTTCATGACACATAAAAATTATGTGAAATTCACATTTCAGTGCCCTGGAATAAAGCGTTATGGGAACACAGCCACGTTAATGGGATTCTGGTGATTCTGTGGCTGCTTTGAGCTGCTGTGGTGGGGTTGAATGTTCGTGATAGGGATAGGAAAAGACAGACTGTTTCCTGCTCTCACACATTCGACATAGAACACGTCACCTCTGGTCCCTGGAACGTGTGTGTTATTTCTCCCCACCAGCAGCCAGTCGCTTATCCAACTAGATGTCCTATGATTTAACCTAATTTTGACGCTGCTTACCTGGAGAGAATACTAGGTTCTGCAGCTGAATAGCTGAGTCTCACAAGACTGTCCTCTTCTTTTTTTTCTTTTTTTTCCAACTTTAAATAGACCTTTAATAACTGGGATGTGGTTTAGGTTTCAAGGTTGGATGGTCTAGGCCTGGAGACAGTGGAAAGCTCAGCAGGCCTTCTGAGACTGCTGCTGGCGGCAGCCGCCACGGCACACGTAGCCCTCGTTTTTGCGGTAGCCGTCCTTCTGGTCTTAGAAGTAGCCACCGTAGGCCGGGCGCGGTGGCTCAAGCCTGTAATCCCAGCACTTTGGGAGGTGGAGGCGGGTGGATCACGAGGTCAAGAGATCGAGATCATCCTGGTCAACATGGTGAAACCCCATCTCTACTAAAAATACAAAAAATTAGCTGGGCATGGTGGCACGTGCCTGTAATCCCAGCTACTCAGGAGGCTGAGGCAGGAGAATTGCCTGAACCCAGTAGGCAGAGGTTGCGGTGAGCCGAGATCGCGCCATTGCACTCCAGCCTGGGTAACAAGAGTGAAACTCCGTCTCAAAAAAAAAAAAAAAAAAAAGAAGTAGCCACCGTAGGTGCCCTGCTTATGGTCAGACACCCGCTCATTGTTCTCCACCAGGTTTCCCAGCTTCTCGGCCAGCTGCAGAGCCAGGTTCTGCTGGGCAGTGGGCTTGGTGTGGTGCATCACCACGGTCTGCGTCGGCTGGTCCGGGGAGGCCATTAGCTCCTCATTAATGGTCATCTTGCTGATGATGGAGTGCACAGTGGGCAGATCCAGCTCAAACATGTCTGACAGCTTCTCCATGCTGATGGAGTCGTAGACACTGCTGTAGGTGAAGAGGTAGGTCCTCAGTGACTCTTCCTGGATCTTCCTAACCAGCATGGTGTGGACTTTGTCAGCCTTGGGGAAAAGGTCCCACACTTTACCATTCATCTTCTCATTGATGATGAAACTGTGGCAGGTTTTCCAGTCACCCATCTTCATGGCCTTAGAGGCAGCAACCACATGTTCCCTCATGGAGTCAGGGGGACCCAGCAGGGGCTGCCGCTCGCCCACGTGCAGCTGGTAGTGGAACTGCTCGCTGATCATGCATCAGCAGGCATCGCCCTCGTGGGCAGCCATGTAGGGGATCTCCAGGAGCATGGCAGACACCAGGTAGACACACTCCAGCAGCTCCAGGTTAATGTGCAGGTGGAAGGGGACCTGCCAGCGCCGCTCCACCTTCTCCTGCTCCTGGTTGCACTCCTGCAGGCTGCGCAGCAGCAGGCCCTAGCCCAGAAGCTCCGTGGCCCAGCCACTGGACTGGATATCCAGTGGGGCGTTGTGCGCGTCCTTGGTCAGGCCTTGGCAGAAGGCACAGATGCCTAGCTGCACCATTGTGCGGTTGTAAAGGATCTGCACTGGAGGGTCTGCGTGCTGAACGTTATCCTGCACGTGGCTCATCAGCATGAGGTCACAGGCCTGGTACCAGCGGGAGTGCAGAGCATGGTGGTAGACGTGGCAGAGGATGGCGCACGTGTGGATCTGGTCTGTGCGGTTCTTGGCGTGGATGTACTTGCACAGTCTCTCCATCAACACGGCTGAGTCCTCACTCTCATTTTCTGCCTGATCTTGCTCAGACTTTGAGGAGCCCTCAGGCCGGGTCAGCTGCCGCTGATGGGCCTTGTAATCGAACTTGTAGTAGGTATGCAGGATTCGCAGCAGGTAGATACGGCAGACCTCCTCAGTGGCTCTCCTCTCCTCCAGGTAGTGCTGCACGCGTTCGATGATGGCGCACACCTGGGCCTCGTCCTTCAAGTGCTCCACGTGTGCTCTACATACTCTTGGGAGTGAGGATCAGTGTTTTGCATTATTTTGGTGAATTCTTCATCCATCATTCCACAAGAGTTAGGATGCAGCCACGGACATGCAGTGGCTGGTCAGCGCTGTGCAGGTCCTCACTGTCTTCTAGAATATTCTCTCCAACAAAAATCTTGGTATTTGCAAACAGATGTCCATCAGCTCATTGATGTAGTCCAGACACTTCCCCCACATGTCTGGCTTCATGTGGGATACCAGGTTGGGGTTCTAGTCATAGAGGCGATGGTGTTGAACTTTATCTCGACAGTGATGCCCTCTCCTAGGTTGTTTTCTGCCGCAGTCTGAACCAGCAGTTGTAGCAGCTTAGTCTGGGCAGCACGATCAGTTCCCTTCTTGCCTCATGCCTGTAGGATCTCATTTAGTTTCTTGATAACAACAGCATAGGTGATCTCTGTTCCCTTTGCAGACATTTTTGGCTTCTCCTTAACCAGGGGCACTCCACCCCAGACCATTTCCTACTCCCCGCCTTCATTGTCCTCCTCTTCCTCATCCAGACGCTTGGATTTCCTGTCTTGCTTCTTCTTAGCCTTGTCCTCCTGTTTCTTCTCCGCTACCTTCTTGTCCTCATCTGCGGTGGGCGCCTTTTTAAGAAATCTTGAGGCCAGTGCGGTTTGTTTCCCTTCTTCCTCCTGAGTCAGCATCAGAAGATGTGGAACCTGTGTCCCAGTCTTCATCATCTTCAGAATCTTCTGAGTCCTCATCTTCGTCGTCCATCTTTTTGAGGAACTTGCAACTCTCCCTAGAAGGAGCATCTCATTTCTTCAAGAAAGTTGCAGCACTGACTCCTCATCCTCATCCTTATCTGAAGAGCCTTCTGAATCCTCCTCATTCTTCTCAGCATCTTCATCTGCAGACTGCTCAGGGTTCTGCTTGTAACTTGTGATATGGGACTCAAAATCATGGTTGTATTTTCGGATCTTCTGGCGCAAGGTGCTCAAAGCCTTGGCATTGTTCATCTTCTTCCCTTCCCTGTCTTCCCAGGTCAGCCAAGATGTGGATATAGAACCGGGAGACACCTTCTTTGTCCACAGTGCTCTTGGCCTTCCCATATGCTTTTCCCAGGAGCTCAAACTCTTCCAGGCACTTGGTGACATCACGAATCTTCATGGCATTATGAATGGTCCAGATAAGGTTGGTCAGCTGCTCAAACCTCTTGTCCTTGGCACTTCAGACAGCTCTCTTGGTATCATCTTCATCCTCGCTCAGCAACAATGGCTGTTTGCTGTAGTTGTCTCTGACAGGTTTGGTGATGAGTTCCTCCCTGGACAGGGTCGACTCGGACTCACTGTCCGAACCAGTGGTGAAAAACTGCGACATGGCAATGGTGCGGAGGTGCTACAGCCGGCGCTGCCAGAGCAGCTGAGGTGTCTAGTCACACTGCTGAGCTGGGACAGCAGAAACGCTGAAAGAGGACCATCCTCTCTGCTAATGCTAATCCCAAACCCCAGGTTCTGAGCTTTTCACCAACTGGCTATAAATCAGTATTCCGAGGACTGCCTTTTCAGGTTGGATTAATTTGATAGAGCATCTCAGAACCCAGGGAAATGCTAATGTTTACTGGCTTATTATAAAGAAGATTCCCAAGGGTGCAGATGAGCAGCCTGATGGAAGAGGTGCATAGGGCAAGGATGGCTGGAGCCTCCATGTCCTCCCCTACCCACTTCCATCTGTTCAGCTGCCTGGAAGCCCTTCAAATCCTGTCCTTTTGGGTTTTCATGGAGTCTCCATTACTTAGGTGTGATTGATACATCATTGACCATTGGGGATCAGTTCAGCCTTCAGCCCCTGTCCCCTCCCTGGAGATGTCGGGGTGGGGCTGGAATTCTTAACCCTGTGATGCTGTCTTGGGCTCTGTGGGTTCCAGCCTCCATCTTGAAGTTATCTAGGGCCTCCCAACCACCATCATCTTATTGCATAGAGAAGACACTCTCATCACTCCAGAGTTTCCAAGGGTTTGGGGTACTGTCTGCCAGGAATCAGTGACAAGACCAAATATTTCTTGCTTATGATATTACAAGGCCTGAGTGGCCATGAGTCTGTGCTGCTGGTCAGCCCACTGCAGGACACACAGAGGCAGACAGCGCTCCAGAGACCACGCTGAGGCAAGCATAGTTCCTCAGCCCACTGAAGACCGCGCAGAGGCCGGCAAAGCTCCTTAGACCCAGAGACCACGCAGAGGTGGGCGCAGTTCCACAGACTGTGGAGGCGGGCGCGGCTCCTCAGACCACGCAGTGGCAGGTACAGCTCGTCTGCATCTTCAGTGCCACCTGCATCCCCGTAGCTCCATTTCCCACTGTGAAATCAAGCAAAGAGCTGACTGGATGGAGCCCCCACCCCCACTTTTTTTTTTTCTTTCTGAGAAAGGGTCTTGCTCTGTCACCCAGGCTGGAGTGCAGTGGTGCCATCTTGCAACCTCTGCTTCCTGGTTTCAAGCAATTCCCCTGCCTCAGCCTCCTGAATAGAGATTCCCCTGCCTCTCTCAGGTGAGATTACAGGCGTGAGACACCACACCTGGCTAATTTCTTTGTATTTTTAGTAGAGACGGGGTTTCACCATGTTGTCCAGGCTGGTCTTGAACTCCTGACCTCAGGTGATCCATCCGCCTGGGCCTCCGAAAGTGCTGGGCTTACAGGTGTGAGCCACCACACTGGGCCCTGAGTAGGGCCCTTCTAAGCTGCGGCGGTGAGTGCACCATCTGCCTCTGTCTCAGACGGCAAAGCATCGCTGTTGTCTAGTGACTGCCTCTGTGCTGAAGGGATGCGGTGCATGTGGTATCATCACAGTTCTGAACTCCGGGATAAGCGATGCTCAGAAGTGTTAGAAAAGTCAAAAGGGAGTGTCTCATCACAGCAGAACTTCTTTACAAAAATAAAGATGAAAACGAGGATACAATCAATGTAGGTTTCCACATAACTGACTTATTAGCCCAGCAAGGAAAGCGTTTATCAGTAGTGAGGAAATCGTGTTTGATCATCGCAGCCAAAGAAGCGTGTCCAGAGGAAGGAAACCTGCTCAACATGATTAGTCCCACAGGGAAAACCGTTGTCCGGGAGCTGAAAATGTTGAAAGCAACATGAACAGGCCGAAAACAGCATCATTTTGATAAGCTTTCCTTGGATGTCAGTGAGTCAGCAGATGTTACTGATACTGCTCAGTTTATTGGAGGCATCAGTAGTGACTTTGGGCTGGGTGCGGTGGCTCATACCTGTAATCCCAGAACTTTAGGAGGCCAAGGTGGGCAGATCACCTGAGGTCAGGAGTTTGAGAACAGCCTGGCCAAACTGGTGAAACCCCATCTCTACTAAAAATACGAAAATAAGCTGGGTATGGTAGCACGTGCCTGTAGTCCTAAGCTACTTGGGAGGCTGAAGTGGGAGAACCTCTTGAACCCAGGAGGTTGAGATTGTAGTGAGTCTAGATAGTGCCACTGCACGCCAGCCTGGGCAACAAGAGGGAAACATTGTCTCAAGAAAAAAAAAAAAACCCACAAAGTTAGTGAGTTTGAAGGGCGAGCCTCTGAATGGTATACATAGGCCACATAAAGGCAGGAATGTGTTCAAAGAAGCTGGGAAGGGCAGGTGTGGTGGCTCTCACCTGTAATCCCAGCACTTTGGGAAGCTGAGGTGGGCAGATCACGAGGTCGGGAGATTGAGACCATCCTGCCCAACTTGCTGAAACCTCATCTCTACTAAAAATAAAAAAAATATCTGGGCGTGGTGGTGTGTGCCTGTAGTCCCAGCTAACTTAGGAAGCTGAGGCAGGAGAATCGCTTGAACCCAGAAGGCGGAGGTTATAGTGAGCTAAGATCACAGCCTGGGCGACAAAGTGAGACTCCCATCTAAAAAAAAAAAAAAAAAAAAAAAAAAGGCAGCAGCAGCTGGAAAGATGTTAATTTGGTGTAACCTGAAGTGGAATCTGCTAGGATGTGTTACCAGTGATGGTGGTGAAGTGTGTATCACAGAAAAGGGCTTGGTTAGACAAATTTACAAGGCTTGTTAAAAGTATAATATTACGGCCGGGTGCGGTGGCTCACGCATGTAATCCCAGCACTTTGGGAGGCTGAGGCGGGTGGATCACGAGGTCAACAGATCGAGACCATCCTGGTCAACATGGTGAAACCCCGTCTCTACTTAAAATACAAAAAATTAGCTGGGCATGGTGGCGCATGCCTGTAATCCCAGCTACTGAGGAGGCTGAGGCAGGAGAATTGCCTGAACCCAGGAGGCGGAGGTTGCGGTGAGCCGAGATCGCACCATTGCACTCCAGCCTGGGTAACAAGCGAAACTCCATCTCAAAAAAAAAAAAAAGGCATAAGATGATGAAAGTCTATAGTTATTCATTCTGTTACTTGTTGGCAGGTAAATACTTGGTGGAAAGTGTGTGTTTGTTTGTTTGGAGACAAAGTTTTGTTCTTGTTGATTGGACTGGAGTGCAATGGTGCGATCTCTGCTCACTACAACCTCTGCCTCCTGGGTTCAAGTGATTCTTCTGCCTCAGCCTCCCAAGTAGCTGGGATTATTTTTTGTATTTTTAGTAGAGACAAGGTTTCTCCATGTTGGTCAGGCTGGTCTCGAACTCCCAACTTCAGGTGATCTGCCCGCCTTGGCCTCCCAAAATGCTGTGATTACAGGCAAAAGCCACTGTGCCCAGCCTTATTTTTTATTATTATTATTATTTTTTTGAGACAGAGTCTCGTTCTGTTGCCCAGGCTGGAGTGTAGTGGTGCAATCTTTGCTCACTGCAACCTCTACCTCCTGGGCCCAAGTGATTCTCCTGCCTCAGCCTCTCAAGTAGCTGGGACTATAGGCATGTACCACCACACCTGGCTAGTTTTTCTATTTTTAGTAGAGACAGGATTTCACCGTGTTGACCAGGCTGGTCTCGAACTCCTGACCTCAAGTGATCCACAAGCCTCAGCCTCCCAAAGTTCTGGGATTAGAGGCTTGAACCACTGTGCCTGGCCTGTGGAAAGTATTTGAATCTGTCATGCTTTATGGAGCCAGTAGTTTTCAGCAGTCAACTTTGACTATCCTTGACTATCATCAGTTCTTGAATTAAAAAAACCTTATTTTTTTTTAAAGAGATGGAGTCTTGCCGTATTGCCCAGGCTGGAGAGCAGTGGCACAGTCCTGGCCCATTGCAGCCTCGACCTCCTGGGCTCAGGCGTGAGCCCCCGCGCCCAGCCTGAAGCTGACTATCTTGACTTGCTCTCCTATGCAACAGCTTGATGGCCCAGCAGTGTTGAAGTTGTATTGCTTTTTTTTTTTTTTTTTTTTGAGACGGAGTTTCGCTCTTGTTACCCAGGCTGGAGTGCAATGGCGCGATCTTGGCTCACCGCAACCTCTGCCTCCTGGGTTCAGGCAATTCTCCTGCCTCAGCCTCCTGAGTAGCTGGGATTACAGGCACGCTCCACCATGCCCAGCTAATTTTTTGTATTTTTAGTAGAGATGGGGTTTCACCATGTTGACTAGGATGGTCTCGATCTCTTGACCTCGTGATCCACCCGCCTCGGCCTCCCAAAGTGCTGGGATTACAGGCGTGAGCCACCGCGCCCGGCCGAAGTTGTATTGCTTTTTAATTAATTAATTAATTTTTTAGACAGAGTCATGCTTGATTGCCCAGGCTAGAGTGCAGTGGCACAATCTTGGTTCAGTGCAACCTCTGTCTCCCAGGCTCAAGTGATTCTGCCTCAGCCTCTTGAGTAGCTGGGATTACAGGTGTGTGCCACCACGCCTGGCTAATTTTTGTATTTTTAGTAGAGATAGGGTTTCACCATGTTGGCCAGGCTGATCTCAAACTCCTGACCTCATGATCCACCCACCTCGGCCTCCCAAAGTGCTGGGATTACAGGCGTGAGCCACCGCATCTGGCCTGCTTTTTTAAAAAGCCAGCACCAAAATTGAAAAATTTCAGAATGAACCACTGTTGGCCACCATCCTCAGTACACCAGATGACTTTGTAAAAGAGTTTTAGTTGCATGATGTTCTTTACATTCTTTATGATTTCATCTTAAAATTACTAGGCACATTAGCCAGTATGGGCCTGAAACAAAAAATTACTAGGCACAGCCACACGTATTTGCAAATTTTATACTGTGATGAAGTCATCTTGGCAACAGCTCACGTTGTTTACATTACAAACTGCTTTGTACAGTGTTCTTAGCGTCGAGGGGTAAAATGCGAGGCAGAGTCTCCTTTGCCACAGATTTTCAGTGAGCTTGTTTTCTGGGCTAACGCTGTGATCACAGCAGTGTGTTTGGGACTTCGATGGAAGTGCAAGTGAAATGTCTATACTTCAGAATCCACTTAGCTGTGTGTTGAGGGGCTCCTACCTGACCTGCAGCTGAAAGCGACTGGCCTGTCACGTAATCACGTGCTGTGGCAGAGGGTCCCCAAGACCACCCTCGGCTGTGATTCACTAGAATTCATGGCACACAGAAGAGCATGTCTGCCAGCACTCACAGTTCATTACAGCCTCTCCGGGGGCTGGGCTCCAGAGAGACCAGGTGTGGATTTCCACACGTCCTCTCCCACAGAGGCTGGGCGGTGCTTGGCTCCAGCAGTAGTCTGTGGGGACGGGCCTGACATATTGCTGACCAGGGAAGCTCCCATGAGCCTTGGTGGCTCAGGTGTTTTTGGAGGTTGGTCATGTGGGCCTGGGGCCTGGCTGAGCGCCGTGTGGCTGCCCTCCGTCCCTCATCTCAGCCCCTGCAGAGGTCAGGCTGATGCCACAAAGTCCCATCATACGTCACTCTGTCAGGGAAGCCTGCCTGAGGTAGTGCCCGTGAGCAGATGCTCTTGGCAGGCAGGATGCCCCAAAGGCTCCGAGGTGACTTCCCAGGAGCAGGTCAGGGTCAGGCCGCTCTGGAAGGAAGAATGCGGGCAGCCTGAGCCTGCTGAGTTGGCCTTCTGGGAAATGGAAAAAAGACTGGAAAAAGTGTGAAGCATCTAGTGGAGTTCTGCAGATCCCAGCTCAGCATCAAGGCTGCCTGCTGAGAGCCACGCACCTGGGGCTGGCAGTGTGCTGGACAGGTCCTGTGAAGCGAGGACTCGCCTCACTGAGGCGACTGAGCCAGCCCCGACCGAGGCACTATTGTTGCTGCGTCTGGTGATAGAGAACGTTACATTTGAACCTGGTGAAGCAAAATGTCATCTCCCAAAATGATCCAAGTCCTCACGAGTTCGTCTGTGTCATAGAAAGCTGCAGTCAGTCATTTTAATTTCATCCGTGTAAAATGTGTGGAAATTTGTTTAGTCCCTACGTGATAACCCGTGGCGTGGCCTCGGCCTGCACAGCCTGGAGTATTTACTCTCCGGGCCGTTATGGGAAGTTCACCAACATGTATTTCATTCCATGACATCTTATCTATTGCCGTTTATTTACATCTTCTGCTGATTTTTCTCACCAGTGTTTCGTACTTTTCAGCATATAGATCTTTGCACAGATCTTTCAGTCTTTAAACATCTATAGGTAGATCTTCTGTAACATTTATTTTGTAAGAATTTCATTTTTCTTGGTGCTCTTGCGACTGGTACTTCAAGTTTGATTTCTGTTTGTTACTAGTTCTTAGAAAGAGAACTCATTTTTAAATGTTAACCCATGAGCTTGCTGAACTCTTCCTCAGCAGTTTCAATAGCTTTTTTGTAGACTCTGGGGATTTCTGTATAGAAAGTCACGTCATCTGCATATAGAAAGTTTTATTTCTTCGTATCCCATTGGTATGCCTTTCACTGATTTTTCTTCCTGTGCACTGGCTGGGACTCCTCAGTGGTCAGCAGTAGTGTGAGAGTAGGTGCCCTTCCACATCCCTGATCTAGCAGAAGCAGCCTCTCACCGCGGAGGATGATGCTAGCTGTAGGTTTTTTCGTAAATGTCTTATCAGGCTGAGGAAGTACCCTTTAGTTCCTTGTTGACTCAGAGTTTAATAGAGTATGTTTGGGATTTCAGGTTATACTCTTGCATCTGTGGAGCTAGTCATAGGCTTTTTCTCACTTATTCTGTGAATATGATGAGCTCCATTGATTTTTGAATTAAAAATTTAAGTTATTTTTAGAGACAGGGTCTCACTCTGTCACCCAGACTGGAGTACAGTGGCACCATCATGTCTCACTGCAGTCCCAAACTCCTGGTTTTAAGTGATCCTCTCACCGTAGCCCCCAAGCAGCTGGGACTACAGGCACATGCTCCCACACCTGGCTAATTAAAAAAAAAGTTTTTAGAGGTGGGGTCTTATGATGTTGCCAAAGCTGGTCTCAAACTCCTGGACTCCAGTGATCCTCCTGATCTCTTGTGTGTCTTTGGTTTTGGTATCAGGGCAATGGTGTCCTCGCTGTGAGCTGGGGAGTGTTCCCTCTTTTTCTGTTTTCTGGAAGAGTTGTGTAGAATTGGTGTTAATTTTTCCTTAAACTTAAGTTTGCTAGACTTCAGTTTGATAGACTTCATCAGTGAAGCCATCTGGGCCTAGAGTTTTTGTTGTTTTATTTCTGTCATATGAATAGGGTTACCTGTTTCTTCTTGAATGAGCTTTGGTGTTTGTGTCTTTCAAGCAATTGGTTCATTTCATTTAAGTTGTAAGTTGTCAGATTCTCTGGCATAAAGCCCTCCATAATATTTCTGATTCCCCTTCTCACATCAGGAGGATCTGTGGTGATGTCTCATCTGTCGTCCTGATGTTGGTTACGTGTGGCTTCTTTGTTTCTTTGTCAGTCTGGCTAAAGATTCCAGTTTATTGATCTTGTTAAAAACCAGCTTTTAGGCCAGGCATGGTGGCTTACACCTGTAATCCCAGGACTTTGGGAGGCCAAAATGGGCAGATCATCTGAGGTCAGGAGTTTGAGACCAGCCTGGCCAACATGGAGAAACCCCGTCTCTATTAGAAATACAAAAATTAGCTGTGTGTGATGGTGCATGCCTGTAGTCCCAGCTACTGGGGAGGCTGAGGCAGGAGAGTCACTTGAACCTGGGAGGCGGGGGTTGCAGTGAGCTGAGATCACGCCACTGGACTCCAGCCTGGGCCACAAGAGTGAGACTGTGTCTCAAAACAAAACAGAATCGCAGCTTTTGATTCCTTTGATGTTTTCCCCTCTGTTTTTGTTTCACTTTTTTTTTTTTTTTTTTTTTTCTGAGACGGAGTTTCGCTCTTGTTACCCAGGCTGGAGTGCAATGGCGCGATCTCGGCTCACCGCAACCTCCGTCTCCCAGGCTCAGGCAATTCTCCTGCCTCAGCCTCCTAAGTAGCTGGGATTACAGGCATGCGCCACCACACCCAGATAGTTTTTTGTATTTTTAGTAGAGACGGGGTTTCACCATGTTGACCAGGTTGGTCTCGATCTCTCGACCTCATGATCCACCCGCCTCGGCCTCCCAAAGTGCTGGGATTACAGGCTTGAGCCACCGCGCCCGGCCTGTTTCACATTATTTTTACTGTATTATTTCCTGCCTTCTTGGTTTATTTGTTCGTTTATTCAAGCATAATTTATTCAGTGCAATTCCTTTTACGTGTACAGTTGTGTGAATATTGGCAAGCCTGTGGTCATGTCGCCCCACAGTCGTGATATGGAACAGTCTGTTCCGCAAATCCCCTGGCCCTCCGTGGTCTCCCGTCCTCTACCCCTTGGTTTCACATGCCACATCGTGTTGGTGGCCCGGCCGCACGTGGCCCCAGTGCCCCCCTACCAAGGGCCTCCCCGGTGCTGCAGGTCCTGTGCCGCCGGGACCTTCACTCATGGCCACTGCCAAGGAGTCCTCCATCAGGTGGACGGAGGACCTCAGCTTGTCTGTCCTTCCTCACTTGAGGGGCATTTTCCCCCCAGTTTTTGGCAAGTTTGATACACTATTTTGGGTTTCATTTCTTTATCTGGTTTCTTAGAATGAAAAGTTGATTTGAGACCTTTTTAAAAAAAAGTTTGTTTGCAATGGTTACATGGGATGAAATCCACCAGTTCTGATTGTGAGATTGAGTGGATTCTGTCGTTTTCACAGCTTTGCACAGGTGTGACCACAGCCTGCATTCGGGGCCTCCTGCAGCCCTGACGCAGACCCACAGGCCTACTGCCACTTCCGCAGCCTTTTCTCAGTGAGCGCTCACTGCTGGGCGTGGCCCCCAGGCACCGTGGCTTTGTCCCCTCTGGGCTCTCCGTGCTCCTAGCCCATTGTCCTGTGGAGCTCTGTGTGGGCGCAGCCTTGTCTGATCAGCTGTGTTGCTTGGGTGGCACAGGGCGCTCAGGAGCTGCATGCATAGGTGTGGCTCTGCATATGGGTGCCCATGCAGGTGTGTCCTCACGGGTGTGTCCTCATGAGCATGTATGTGCAGGTGCGTCCTCACAGGTGCATCCCCACAGGTGCGTCCTCACGGGCACATGACTGCAGGTGTGTGCCGGCAGCAGGGGGAGATGCTCTCTAGGCCCCTCCACAGGGTCCTTGTTGTACAGGTTTGGCCTCCGTGTGGACAGATGGGCTGGACTACTTTGGTGCTGGTCTTGCTGCATTTTGCTGAATCCCAGGCCTGTGTGGGCCTCTGGGCTGATTCCAGCTGGGACGGGCCTCTTGCTGGGTCCTCCTGCAGCAGCAGTGCAGGTGGCTGGCGAGGGTGCTCATGGTTCTGGTTCTCGAGGACGCAGCCTCTGGAGGCCTGGAGCGCTGGGGCTTCTGCACCACTGGCCTGGACTTCCCTGGGCCTTCCAGGGTGAGCTTCTGGGCTCTGTTAATGCAGTGGCTCTCTGCAGAGCTGGTGAGAAGGCGGGAGGCGCTGTGGTTCTATTGCTGAGGGAAGCGTTGTATTCACCCTACAGCTGGTCCCGGGGCCCTCCCAGTGCCCATCGCTGTTCCTGAGCTCTGGCGAGGATGACCCTATAATTCCTAGAGCAACTCTGCCCCGCTTCTGAGCTTGCCTGGGCCCAGAAAGCCCCAGCTGTGTTCTCTTTGTAGTCGCTGCTGTTGGTTTTGGAGGGAAAGATAGGGGTCCCTGGGCACGTGGGCAGGGCTGGGGGCTGGTGGTGGCCATGTGGCTCTGGGAGTGTAGCATCCAGGCAGGCTGCGGCCAGTGGGAAGGTGTCCTGGGGCTCCTGGCAAGGCTGGGCAGCGCTGGAGCTGGGCTTTGCCTGGGAAGCTGCCACCTGACCCCCACGGCTTCCCCAAGAAGGGCCTGAGCCCTCGGCGGCTGGTGCCTGTGAGGATCCAGGATGGGGGCTGTGGGCTCCTGCTGGGTATGGCCCCTCCTGCCGCATCTCACTGGCCCTGAGCCAGCCTGTCAGGTGGTTTTGGTTGTGCCCACCCCTCCTTGAGGGTGTAGGGGCTTTGCTTCCTCCGTTTGTTCCTCGCCTGTGAGAGCAGAGATGGGGATGGCGCTACCCCTCCTGCGCCCCCAGTCCCTGGGCAGCAGGAGGTGAGCGCAGCTCCGGCCTTTGCTGCCACGGGTGACGCTGTCTCTGTCACTGTTTGCAGACTATGTCTACTTCGAGAATTCCTCCAGCAACCCCTACCTGATCCGGAGGATCGAGGAGCTCAATAAGGTACTGGGTAGCCCTGGTGTCACTGTCGGGGGGCGGTGGGCTTCGCCGGCTCCTGCCCTGTGGGCAGCCCCTCTTTGGGGCTGACCTCAGACCGGCCACTGCACAGGCCTTTCAGTGACTCCATCTGCTGTCACCTTGGAGAGGGTGAGTGAGGGGCCTGGTGGCCTCATACAGGACCCAGTGTGGCTTCCCTGAGCTGCCTGCCCACTCCACGCTTGGTCTGTGGACTCTGGGTCCCCTGGAGATGCCATTGTCACCCAGGGAGCCCGAGCAGAATGACATGATTCTGAAACCAACCAAAGACTGCAGGAAGCCACACTCGGTACCCCTAACCCACCGGCTCCCCATCCTCGTGGTCCCGACCCAGCTCCTGGCGGCCAGGCCTGTGGGGCTGTCAGCTCTGCCCCCACCCCTGAGTGTCTGCGTGGCTGAGGGCACCCTCCCTGGCCACTCCGGCAGCCCTTGCTCCCATCTGGTGCACGTCTGCCATCAGTCCTGGGCAGGTGCTTGCTGTTTGGTCAGGGGATGTGGCTGTGCCCATGTATGGAGCCCAGCAGCACGCAGACCCTGCCAGTGGGTGGGGGGGTGGTGACACAGGGGCCCTCAGCCCCAGCCACTCCTGCTCTCCCATGCCTTGGCACAGCCTCCATCCCATCAGCTCTGGGGACAGAGCCGCAGATGGCCATGGGGGTGCAGGACGCCTGCACACCCTGCATACCCTGGGACTCTCTCTGTCCTCTGGGTTGGCGGGTGAGTCCCTGGCCTCTCTTCTTCTCCTGGTTAGGGACTTCCTGAGGGTGTTGAGGGAGGGCAGGTTGGTGCCCACCAGTGGACACATGGTTTTGCAGAGCATGGGGTGGGGCTGGGTGCTTCACAAACCTCTCTGTGCCTGCCTGCAGTGCTCCCGAGCTCCTGAAACCCTGGAGCCAGTGGCCCGACGGCTGCCTTCTCCTAGGAGCCCTGCCCACTCCGCAGGCCTGGAGCACTAGGGCCCTTGGTGTTCCATGCTGGATGCTGCAGGCTCTCCTGTGAGAAGCTGCCTTCCTGGACCTCAGGCTTGGTGGCAGTGCTGGCGCGGGATTCTTGGGATCAGAGGGGACAGGGTGGGGAAGGTCAGCATGCCGCCTCTGACGTAGCCATGCTGGGCTCTGGGCTTCCCTGGCTGTGTTCGTGGAGGGCCGTTCCCTGCTGCATCTGCCACCACCTGGGGCCAAGGAGCATGGGGGGTGGCACCTGCTCCCCCACAGTTTCCTGGGAGGCCTGAGGGCCAGGCCTGTTTGTTGGAGGCACGGGCGACGACCTGGGTGTCCTCTGATCCCACCTCACTGCCCATCTGCAGGGCAAGGCTTCCTGGACTCTGGGTGCTGCTGGAACAGGGTGCCGCTCCTGTGGCTGAGCCTCCTGAGTGCAGGGAACAGTCACTTTATGCATCACAGCATGTGAACTGTAGGGAAACTGAGGCACAGAGGGAGGTTGAAGCATGGCTTGAGGAGGCCTGGTGTCTCTCCTGGGTCTGTGCAGTGGATGGTGGCCGGCAGGCGGCACTGCTGGCCCCACATGCCCAGCTGGCAGGCAGCCTGGGGTGGGAGGCTGCGGTGCCTGTCTGGGTGCTGGGCCGAGTGCCACCTCTGGTAGGGTTCCCTGGAGCCCCCTCTCTGGCTTGCATGCGCAGACAGCAGGTTGCAGGCGTGCACAGGCAGGGTCTGGCTTCCCACCCTTGACGATGTTCAGTTACAGACACAGCATCAGAGAGACCCAGAGGCGGCCCTTTGGTCCTGGACGCCCTCCTCCTCCTCGGGGCCAGGGCCACACGGCCGGATGCTTGCCTGTCTCTGGGCGCCGCTCCAGCCTGTGAGGGGCACCACCACGCTCTCGAGCAGTTCAGGCAGGGCAGCTGAGCCAGACCTCAACACGTGGAGAAGTCCACAGGCCTGCCACCCAGCGGCCAGTGCCCTCTAAGCCAAGGAGCTCTGGGTGGGGCTTCCAGGGTTTCGCAGCTGGTTGAGTACAGACCTCCCTTCTGTTCCCTGGCCCAAATGCCCCCTCAAATAACAGGAAAGGGGTGCCGGAGCTCTGCACCCACAGGGCAAGGAAGGTGGGAGAGGAGGCACTGCTGGCAGGTGCGGGCACTGCCTGGAAGGCACCAGCTGGACTGGGTGGCCTGAGAAGCCCCGGCCCCGGCCCAGGTCACGGGCCATGCTGAAGTGCAGTCGGCAGTTGGGGTTCCCAGCAGCTTGGCGCCTCAGGCCAGGCTCCCATCCCCACAGGCACCCTGCCTGCCAGCATGGCTGTGTGGACTGGGTCTGTTTAGGGTTCGTTCTGCTGCATAAACAGGGAAAGGCGCTGAGGCCACACGGGGACATTCTTCCTTTTCTTTCCTTGAACAACTTTGCTTCCTGAGGTTCATAACCGTCTCATTTTTTCCACTTGCCTAGTTTTTCAAGGAATCATCACCAATTCTTCCCTAAAGCGCTCAGCAGCAGAGCTCCGGAAGGGAACGGCTCCTATCAGGGCAAGTGGATGGGAGCCTGGCTTGAGGCGCCAAGCTGCTGGGAACCCGAATGCGGAAGAGCCTGGCCCTGCGGTGCGGCTGCCGGGTGGGGAGCTGCAGTCGTGTCTTTGCAGTGGCCACGGCTTGCTTTGACATTGCATGGTCTGAGTATCACTGTGATAAAATGTGGGTGTCTCCCTGCTGTGGTGGAGCACATCACTGGGACACAAGAGCCAGCAGAGCAAGAACATGGAGGCCAGAGCAGGGACAGCCTGACCACAGGAGGGTCAGGCCATGTTGGATTATGACTTAAAGGAGAGCGTGGTGGTCCCAGGGTTCATACCACCATAGTGAGCAGATACAGGTCGGAAGGGCAGAGGAGACGCATCCCAAGCACCAGAATTCCACCCTGGGGGACGCCCTGCTCCCAGGCAGGCTCCTCAGAGCCACTGAGCACTTTTCTCCCTCCATCCCTCCCTCCATTCCTTCCTTCTCTTTCAACAAGGTCTTGCTGTCTTGCTCAGGCTGGAGTGCAGTGGAACGATCTCAACTCACTGCAGCCTTGACTTCCCGGGCTCAAGTGATCCTCTCACCTCAGCCTCCCTAGTGGCTGGGACTACAGGCACACACCACTGCATCTGCTTAATTTTTTTTAAACATATTGTAGAGATGGGGTTTTACCATGTTGCCCAGGCTGGTCTCAAACTCCTGGGAGTGAACCACCCAGCCCATTTGTAACAAACAAAATTATCTATAAGAAAAGTGGCCAGGTGCCATGTCTCACGCCTGTAATCCCAGCACTTTGGAAGGCCAAGGTGGGCAGATTGCTTGAGTCCAGGAGTTCAAGATTAGCCTGAGCAATGAGGCAAAACTCCATCTCTACAAAAAATTTTAAAATTAGCTAGTTGACCGGGTGCACCAGCTCATGCCTGTAATCCCAGCCATGTGGGAAGCTGAGGCAGGTGGATCACCAGGTCCAGATATCGAGACCATCCTGGCCAACATGGTGAAACCCTGTCTCTACTAAAAATACAAAAATTAGCTAGGTGTGGTGGCACACGCCTCTAGTCTCAGCTACTCAAGAGGCTGAGGCGGGATAATTGCTTGAACCCAGGAGGCGGAAGTTGCAGTGAGCTGAGATCACGCCACTGTACTTCAGTCTGGTGACAGAGTGAAACTCCGTCTCAAAAAAAAAAAAAAAATTATAAATGGTAGTCCATTAAACATTTGCACAGTGTTTAGAATTATAGCATGATCCTTGCAATATTATAGATGTTATAGAAACTCGTTCCGTGGTGGCATTTTACAGTAGTCTTCACTTGGAGACATTTGCCAGCCAGCCCAGGTGGGAGTGCCCCTAGGAGCTGTGGTAGACGCACAGGCCGTGGCTGCTCTGGGAGGGCGATGGGAGGGCTGGCCCCATGCCCGGGCGAGGCCAAGCAGCATTTGGCTGAGTTGTGGTCAGAGCTGTTCTGAGGACGCTCCTAGGTCAGCGGGGCCTGGGGGCACTGGAGGTCCATGCTTTATTCCCCACTGGGGCCTAGGGGGACTGAAGGTCCATGCTTCGTTGCCTTCTGGGGCCTAGGGGGACTGGAGGTTCATGCCTCGTCCCCCTCTGGGGTCTGGGGGCACTGGAGGTCCATGCTTCGTTGCCTTCTGGGGCCTAGGGGGACTGGAGGTCCATTCCTTGTCCCCCTCTGGGGCCTGGGGGCACTGGAGGTCCATGCTTCGTTGCCTTCTGGGGCCTGGGGGCACTGGAGGTCCATGCTTTATTCTGTGCTGGGGCCTAGGGGGACTGGAGGTCTATGCCTCGTCCCCTGCTGTGGCCTGGAGGTGCTGGAGGTCCATGCTGTATTCCCCGCTGGGGCCCTGCCGGCTGCACAGCTCCGTGCTCACCTGAGAGGGGCTGGGATAGGTGGGTGTAGGCTCCCAGGAGCCAACTGTGGTCCTGCCCAGCGAGGTGGGGCCATTTCCTCGCTGGGACCCTGGTGTTCTCAGGTGGTACACGAGGGTCTGGACAGGAGGGAGGCTGGAGACATGGGTGGAGGTTGGGTGCACATACCTGCCTTCTCCCCGGGAGAGACGCCACGGGTACCCAGAGCTGCAGGATTTGCTCCCTCTGTGAAGTGCCCTCCTGGGGTCCAGAGGGGCAGTGTGGTTACAGATGCCGGCCCAGGATGGCAGGGGCCGGCCTTGGAGCACGACTGGGAGCTGTACAGCCCTGGTTTGGTCGCGTTCCTCAGACACCCCTGCCTTGCTGTTACAGACGGCCAATGGGAACGTGGAGGCCAAGGTGGTGTGCTTCTACCGGAGGCGGGACATCTCCAGCACGCTCATCGCCCTGGCCGACAAGCACGCAAGTGAGTCCGGCCTCCCTGGGGTGCCCGCCTGGTGGGAGGGTCAGCGGGGAGAGCTGGCAAGGTCCTTCGTCCCCGGGGTCCTGGCCTCACGGGGCCACCCTCTGCCCGGCTCTCTGGCCTCTCCTTTTCTCCCCCCTACGGTGGGTGGGGGTGTCCTGGCTCTGTTTCCTTGGGGGCTGGAGCCGCCTGATTCTCACTGGCATCCTCTGTGAGCTTGGCATGGGTTGTGGCTTGGTGTGGGCATCATTGATTGTGGCTTCTTTTTTTCTTTTATGACGACCTGGAGACTTTCAGGCTGGTGGGACCCTGCTGCCTGCACCTGCCCAGGTGCCTCTCCTTTTAGTTGAGCTTGGCTTCTGTTGGCATTCTGTGTAGCATTTTCAGAAAATCATGTATTCTCTACAGTTCAAACCCAAGTTCAGTAAACTGGCTGGGAGGGGCTGCTGTGGCCAGCACAGCCCACGGGAGGAAGCCGCCATGGGAATGCCCTCAGCCTTCAGGGGTCAGCTTCTCCCCTAGGAATAGGCGCCCACAGGTGGTGGGGTCTCCTGTGCCGGGGAACGCCGACTTCAGAGCCAGGAGCCAGGAGGCCCCCCACACCCTCCACTCGCTCCTGACACAGGGCCTGTCGGACTGGGCCCACCTGCACCAGACACAGTGGGTGTGTTTTCTGGAGGGGTGCCTCACTGAGGGTCCCGCAGCTGTGGGTGGGGCAGGCGTGAGGGGTGTTCCTGGCTTCTGCTCTGACGCATCAGCGGGGTGGGATCTGAGCCAGGCTGAGGCTATGGGCCACAGGGTGACATGTCCCAGTAGGTGTGGCATGTGACTGCCTGGGCACCCATGTTGCTGGGGTGGGCCAAGGTCCCACCTGTAGCCTCCCACGACCCTTAACAGGGTGTGGTCCGGGGACCATGGAGTGGCGGTGGGTCGGGTGGGAGGCCCCTGGCATCTTCTGCCCCCTCCCAGTGCTGTGGGTGAGAGGCAGGAGGCCAGTCCAGGTGACCTCCTCCTGCCTTGGAAGGGGCTTCGGGAAAGGCAGACGGTCCAGGCCCCAGTGCCTTGTTCCTGAGCCTTTGCTGGGATTTGGCCAGGCAGGCGCTTATGGAAGGAAGGTGCCCCTGGTATGTCCCCACTGCCTTGCCCACCAGACAGCTGGGACCTTTCCTCAGCACCTAGAGGATGCGGATGTGGGCTGCCCTGGGCCAGTGCAGCTGGGCTGGGTTGCAGGGCATGTGGCTGGCCCAAAGGGAGTTGCCACTTGACCACGGGCTTTCTCTGGCTTCGTGAGGAACTGGAACCTGCTGGGTCTCTGCTCAGAGTGGGGAGCATTCCAAGTGAGGTGACCCTTGACCTCTGACCTCAAAGCTTGTATATTCCACCCCTGCACTCAGTGGCCTCCTGGCACCACGGAAGAGAGCTGGTGTGTTGCTGGGGTGTTGCAGGTCCCCAAGCTGCACACTCTGGAGGGTGTCCGGAGCGGCTGCTGGCTCTGCAGGTGTTGGGCACCAGCGGGCACAGCCATTGGCTCTGCGTGTCGGGGGCTGGCCTTTCGGCGCTATAGGGAGTGGGCCAGCTCACTGGAGAAGCAGGCTGCGCAGCCACAATGTGGCCCTGCCTGTCTGTGTGGCCTGGGGAGTCAGGCGCCACCGCTGAGTTGGGCATGTTTGTGGCTGGCCCAGAGCGGATCCACGCCCTGTCCTCTGGCACCTGGGGCACAGTGTCCCTGCTCCAGAGAGCCTGCATCGGTGGCTTTGAGGGTACTGGGGCCCCCTGGGCTGAGGTTCTGCTCTCAGATGCCCCAGAGGACAGCCTTTTGCTGGGAGGGCCCCAGAAGGGGACTCTAGACATAAAGTGATTGGGAGGAGTCACAGGCAGGCTTTCTAGAAGGGCCTTGCTGGGGCTGTGGGACTGGGCAGAGGGCAGTGTCCCAGCCTGAGCACCGGCCCCCTGAGGAGCCCAGCGCAGTCCCTTCAGTCGGGGCTTCCTGGAAAGCTGCGTGGGCGACCCCTTCGAACAGAGAGCCCAGCGCAGGGAGCGGCAACACTCCTGTTAGGGGTGACAGGTCTGCGCTGGTCCAGGGGTTTGGAGCACAGACACTCAGAGTAGCGGCTGGGCGTCGAGATGACTCTGCAGGGCCCACACCCCCCAGGCCGTGTCCACCTGTGTGTTTCTCCTGCTCCTCCATGAGCTGTAGCCGGGGTGAGGCCCCTGGCTGCCCCCAGGGACAGGTGTGAGGACACTCTGGGAGGCCTCTGGCTTTCCCACGTTGCTGCCTGCACCCAGTCCCTGCTGGGCCGCCCCCCCTGCCACAGCGCAGGCCTCAGGCTGGAGGGTAGACACCTGCCAGGCTGCACTGCAGCCCCTGCGGCAGAGAAGCCCCCACCTTGGCAGAGCCTGTGAGCCTGAGGCCTTTCTCAAGGCTGAATGACAGGCAGAGGGGAATGTCCCTCCTCGTAGTCTCCCAGAGTGGGGCGTAGGGGCCCAGGAGACTCCAGCCAAGAGTGGGTGTGAGGGCAGAGCCCGATCTAGCCCTGAGCCTGGGGCTGCTGTGCCCCAGGCCTCATGCTCTGGTGTATCCGGGGTCCAGGGGAGGGCTTAGTGTGGGATTTAGGGCGCACTAGCCAGCCCCACCTCCTGCCTGGCTGTTTTTGCCTGTTGGGGGTCTCCTGGGAGCTATAGGTCCACCTTACTGCAGCTCTGGCCAGCCCTGAGGCAGGAACCACAGCTGTGACAGGCTGCACCCCGGAGCCCTGTTCTGCTGATGGGGGTGCTGGTGAGGTGGGGGTCTTAGAGCCGCTGTGGGTATCTGTCTAGACTGGGCCAGTGCTCCATTGAGGCCTGGCATAGGGCAGGTGTGACCCAAAGCCAGCCTCTGGCCCTAGTGATGTCTGAGTTCAGGGTGCAGTTTGCTCGTGGGTCCCCAGGAGTGAGCGTGAATGAGGTGTGTTGGCCTGGGACTGGGGCTGTCCTGGTCAGCCTTGCCCTGTTGTATGGACTGGGAGGAGGTGAGGCTTAGCAGGGCAGACACCCTGGGCTCCTGAGGCCTAGGTAGGGCTGACCCAAAACAGGCCCAGCATGGCCGCTCCCAGCCTTAAGTCTCAGCTGCGGGTGCCTGGGGGCGCCCAGAGGAGCCAGGACTTCCCACGGGTACCACCAGGGGGCAGCAGAGAGTGAGCATTCCGGCTGGCTGTGGTCCGGTCTGGCCGGCAGGGTGCTGGGTGTGGGAGGGGACAGCCGGGAGCACCCCTGCACGCTCCCATTTTTCCTGTTATAAGAACCCTACCTGGGTTCCTAGCACAGGGCAGGAATCCCCATGCAGCTGGCCCACACCTGGCCCCAGCCTTGCCTGGACAGTCTGTTCTGGGAAGCCCCGCTGGCGTGGTGGCAGGGGTGGTCGCTGGGCAGGGCCCTCTGCTGCCAGGCTTGCCCAGGTTCTGCTCAAAGAGGCTTGGGCATCAGTGGGTGGGCGGCCGAAGTAGGGGGCGTTTAGGCCCAGGTCATCTTCCACCGGGTGGTCTTCAGGCCCCACTGGGAGGCCTGTGGCCCCCGCTCTGCCCTGTCCCCTGGCGGCACAGCCCTCGGTCCGGGCCCTGGGCAGGGAGCAGCCACGGTGCTGCGCTGACCCTGCTGCCGGGTGCTGTCTGTCTGTTATATAGCCCTGTCAGTCTGCTATAAGGCCGGACCGGGGGCGGACAACGGCGAGGAAGGTAAGAGCCGGCCTCCGCGAGGAGGGTGTCCTCCTGTCTGTGTCCCTGGGCTGGGGGCGGCAGTGCTGCTGAGGGACAGAGTTTGGATGGGCCGCCTGCATGCCTGCCCCCGCGCCCAGCCGGCCCTCCCTCTGTCTGGCCCACGGCCCAGCCTTGGTGCGGCCCCGGCCGAGGGTGTCCTGCTGGTGCGGGAGGTCTGTGGTGGGCTGTGTGGGGCTGTCTGGCACAAGACAGGGATGGATGGAGGGTGCTGCCCCTCGCCCTCCTGGCCTGGGCACTTGGCAGCGCCGGCTACCCGCTCCTCTTGCTCTCGCTCTCGCCGGCTGCTTATGGGGCTGGCCCGGACCTGGCTGTCCCTCCTCCTCCCGTCTTCATGCCCTGGGGAACCTGGGCCTTCAGGATGCCTGGACTCAAAGGGCACGTGGGCACCAGAGTGTCTGCAGGGGCACCTGCCAAGGAGCCACTGGGCCGCCATGGGGTGGGGACAGCAGGACAGTGTCTGGCAGGAGGAGGCGCCTGCTGGGACTGGGCCTCCAAGTGTTGGCGCTGGTGGTTGGGCCTTGGTCTGGCGGCGTGTCTGCCATGGTGCTGACGGGGCTTCTTGTCCTTTAGGGGAAATAGAAGAGGAAATGGAGAATCCGGAAATGATGGACCTGCCAGAGAAACTGAAGCACCAGCTTCGGCACCGGGAGCTGTTCCTCTCCAGGCAGCTGGAGTCCCTGCCCGCCACGCACATCAGGTAGCCCCCGGCAGCTCCCGCCCCGGCCCCTCGGGCTTCCCTCGCCCTCCAGCCTGCCCGTCCTTCTCTTCCAGGGGCAAGTGCAGCGTCACCCTGCTCAACGAGACCGAATCGCTGAAGTCCTACCTGGAGCGGGAGGTGAGGCCCAGCCCAGCCTGGTCTGCTCAGCAGCCCCGGACCCTGTTTCCTCTGCCTGTGTCCTCTGCTGGCCTGGGCAACAGGGACACATTTCCCTCCTGGCTCTATGCCCAGGCTGTTCTGGGGGGAAGCAGGGATTGTGTCCTGACTGTCACTTCCAGGTGTATTAACGTGCAGCTGCCCCTACCCTCTACGTCCAGAGTCCTGGGCCAGGAGCATGGGGCTCTCCCCTCTTTCCCCTGCCTCCCGGGTAACTGATGAGGGGAGGTCCCCCTGGGGAGGGTGTGGAGGGGGCAGGGGCCACCCAGGTCTTCGCAGGAGCCTTGGCTGGTCTCCGTGGGTAGTGGGCAGAGTCCTCCTAGGCCACTTCCATCGCCGGCCTGAGGTGCCCCTGGGGCTGCAGGCATGGCCTGGGCACTGCTGGCCTCTGGGGCAGGCCGTTCTTATCTGGGGGTCATCTGTGATTATGCAGTTACCCACCTCATGGCATCCCCGAAGTCGTGGCAGCTAAACATCGTCTCCAGGCAATGCCACACATCCCTGGGGAGCAGTGTTGCCTGGCGGCGCTCGGGGGCACCAGGGCTGCTGTGAGAAGCAGCTAACGGGAGGGCTGGGTTTTCCGAGACCACGTGGGGGGAAGCGTCTAGAGCCTGTCAGTTTCCCGGAGCTCCTGTCACAGTTGCAGGAGACACCTGGCAAGGGGTGGGTGCATCTGCAGGCCTGGGACTCGGCCTCCTGTGGACTCTGCTGCCATCTGGCCAGAGCCTTGTGGCCCGAACACCCTCAGCGTGTCCAGGCAGCTCAGACGCGGGTTGCCGGATGATGCCTCCACCCTGCCCATTCTAGGGGGGCTCGTCTCTCTGCTGTGGCCATCGGTGCTCTGCAACGGGGTCTGAAGGATCCAGATGGCCACAGTGTGGCCCAAGCTCGGCCCCAAACTACCCGTGTGGCCCCGGTCCCCATTCCCACCGCACAGCCTGGAAGCAGGCACGAAGGGCAACAGTGGCTCAGCTGGAGCTGTGGTCGTGCCCCAGGCCCTAGCACAGGATCATGAGCAGGCAGGGCCCGGCTGGGGGTCCTGACATGTGCCTGGAGCATAGGCTGGCCCAAACCCTCTCAGGCTGCTGGACCAGCTTCCCTGGAGGCTGAGCCGCAACCAGGAAGCCACCTGCTGGGCGGGAGGGAGGCTGTGGAGTCGCCGTGAATGTTTCCACTGTGGAATGTTTCCACTGGTGACAAAGCCACACAGAGAGAGTGAGACTGCAGAAATGTATCTGGACACGGAAAATGTTTGTTCGCAAAAAAAGGCCCCTGACGGAGCGGCAGGTGCGGTGACAAACCTGTCTGCACTGTGTCTGCCCTAGAAAAGGCCTGGTCGACTCCCGCCCTGGGACAAAACAGGCTCCGCATTCAGCTGCCGGGCACCCCAAAACCTCCTGCTGCTCCATGCCGCCTTTTTATCTTTTTTGAGACAGAGTTTCACTCTTGTTGCCCAGGCTGAAGTGCAATGGTGCGATCTTGGCCCACTCCAACCTCTGGTCCTCAAGTTCAGGTGATTCTCCTGCCTCAGCCTCCCTAGTAGTGGGGATTACAGGCGTGTGCCACTGTGCCTGGCTAATTTTTTGTATTTTTAGTAGAAATGGGGTTTTATCATGTTAGCTAGGCTGGTCTTGAACTCCTGATCTCAGGTCATCTGCCCGCCTTGGCCTCCCAAAGTGCTGGGATTATAGGTGGGAACCATTGCGTCTGGCCACTTCCTCCCTTTTTCTTACCGGGGGTTTCTGAGCAGCTCCAAGGTGGGAATTTAATGTAACAGGCCCCGGGGGGTGCCACTGGCCCTTGCATGATCGTGCCCCTGCCTCGCCCCAGATAACCCTCCTGACTGATGAAGTCCTGATAAACACAGGCCCACGTTACAGCCACACGGGAGTGCGGAAACAGCAGTTGCAGACACACGCAGGCCTCGCCAGCAGGGCGGTCCAGCACCAAACAGAAACCACGTGTGTTTATTAATGTAAAGAAATAGGCTGGGCACTGTGTAATTACTCATCCCTGTAATCCCAGTACTTTGGGAGGCCAAGGCTGGGGAATCACTTGAACTCTGGAGTTGAAGAACAAACAGCCTGGGCAACATAGCGAGACCTCACCTCTACAAAAGTGAAAAAAAAAAATCGTCAGCATGGTGGCGTGCACTCACTGTTGTCCCAGCTGCTCAGGAGGCTGAGCTGAGAGGATCCCTTGAGTCAGGAGGTGGAGGCCACAGTGAGTCATGATGGTACCACTGCACCCCCGCCTGGGTGACAGAGCAAGATGCTCACTCAGAAAAACAAAAAAGATCCAGGCAGGGTGGGAGCTGAGGCTGAGCCTGGCAGCTGGCCTCTGGAGAGCCGTGTCCATTCAAGAGGATGAAGGCCGAGCAGCGTGGCTCCTGGTCACATGTGGAGCAGGTGTCACCCTGGACTTTAAAGGTGGCTCTTGAAAGAAAAGACTCAGAGTAGCTTTCAGAATAGGAAAGGGGGAAAGCAGGTAAGGGCTGGAGAAGACGACCTAGAAACGGGAGGGGGAGTGGGCGCCAGGTACATGCCGAGGCCAAGTGCTCGGGATGGGGCTCCAGGGCCAGAGCTGGACAGGCCTGCTTTAAAAATCATCAGACCCGCCCAGTGCAGTACACGCAGCGCCAGACAGCAGAAGGCCGGCAAAGGCTACGTCCTGCAGATTCCATCCCAGAGGGAGCCCTGGGGCCCTGGTGTCAGGTGACCTGAGATCGAGCGCTGGCGGGAAGGGCTGCGCCTGCCGCATGGGTGGTGGCCAGTGGTGCTGGGTCCGGATGGCCTCGTAGCTGGGTCTGGATTTATCCCTAGCTCTCCAGTGGTTTCCACTCCTCAAAGGTCGTGCCCAGAGCTCCTGATTTTCGTTGCTCTTAAGCACCTTAGATCAGTTGGAGTTTCACGCTGCTGCTGCTGATAGGAATGGTTTTGTAGCTGGGTGTGGAGCACACCTGTAGTGCCAACTACTTGGGAGGCTGAGGTGGGAGGATCACTTGTACCCAGGAGGCAGAGGCTGCACTCCAGCCTGGGCAACAGAGCGAGACCTTGTCTCCGAAAGGAAAGTCAGTCATGGTTTTTGTGCCGCAGTCCTGTTCCATCTGTCCTGGTAAGGGTTCGTGGAGCCCAGCCCCACCCCTGCAGCTGCTCAGAGGCCGCCACCCCTGCTGGCCCTCAGTATGTCTCCCCCATGCAGGGTCACAGGGCAAGTGCATCCCTCCGGCGACCCTTGTGGCCCCACTGTAGGCTCCTCCCGGGCATGTTGAGAGCTGTGGGGGCTCCTGTGCCCGTGTCACCCTGCAGGAGCTCTGGGCAACACTTTTCCCAGCGGCCCCGGCCTCGCTGATGCCTCTCTGTCTCCTGTGTTGTTTTCCAGGATTTCTTCTTCTATTCTCTAGTCTATGACCCACAGCAGAAGACCCTGCTGGCGGATAAAGGAGAGATTCGAGTAGGAAACCGGTACCAGGCGGACATCACCGACTTGTTAAAAGAAGGTAGGGGTGGGCCGCCCTGGGTACGTGCCTTCCTTCCTGTCCTGCACCGCCAGGTGATACTGGGTGAGAGGTGCTGGGACACAGCCGCCATGGCAGGGACTCGTGTGTGCCTGGAGGTGACAGGTGCAGGCCTGGAGGCCTGGGCTCTGTCTACGCGGGTGGTATGTGTGGGCTGGTGTCCTGGAGCCTTCCCCACCCACTCCTGGTGGTGCTGGGGTTCTGGGAGAGCCCCAAGCAGCATGCGGGCTCAGCTGTCCCTGCACCAGGAGACCCGGTTTCCTTTCTTTTGGCAGTTCTTTTTTCTTTTTTTTTCAGATGGAGTCTTGCTCTGTCACCCGGGCAGGAGTGTAGTGGCACAATCTCTGCTCACTGTAACCTCCACTTCCTGGGTTCAAGTGATTCTCCTGCCTCAGCCTCCTGAGTAGCTGGGATTATGTGTGCCCACCAGCACGCCCAGATAATTTTTGTATTTTTAGTAGAGACAGGGTTTCACCATGTTGGCCAGGTTGATCTCGAACCCCTGACCTCAGGTGATCCACCCGCCTCAGCCTTCCAAAGTGCTGGGATTACAGGTGTGAGCCACTGTGCCCGGCCTTGGCAGTTAGTTTTCATTACTTTTTTTTTTGACGAGGTCTGGCTGTGTTACCCAGGCTGGAGTGCAGTGGTGCGATCTCAGCTCACTGCAGGCGTGGATGATGCTCCCACCTCAGCCTCTCTTACAGCTGGGACTGCAGGCACATACCACCACACCCTGCTATTTTTTTTTTTTTTTGTATTTTTAGTAGAAACAGGGTTTTGCAGTGTTACCCAGCTTCATCTAAAACCCCTGACCTCAAATTATCTGCTTGCCTCAGCCTCCCAAAGTACTGGGATGACAGGCGTGAGCCATTGCACCCGCCTCATTACTTTCTTAAAGTTTTTTTGTCTCCAGAAATTTTCTTCTAGATGAATCTACCTGCGTTTTGTGTCTTACCTGTGGGTGCCCCGCCCTTGATGCCTGTGGTGGCTGTGGAGCTCCCGTCACCCCTGATGCAGGTGGCTTCCATCTGCCGGGTGCTTCGGCAGCCCTGGGGGGAAGTCCTGGGGCTCCCTGTGTACCCTTCTCTACCCTGTCCCTCATCTCCCTGCTGGGCAGGGCTGCGAGGCTGCCCTCTAGACCCAGGCTCTGCCCCCGAGGGTCAGCAGGGACTTGCAGCTTTGCTTCTTGCCGTCATGATCACGGGGTTTTCCTTTTTCGGTTTGTTTTGAGAGCGGGTCTTGCTGTGTTGCCCAGGCTGGACGTGAAGTCCTGGGCTCCAGCGATCCTCAAGCCTCAGCCTCCTGGGTAGCCGGGGCTGTTTCATGTTTTTGTTGGTCGTACGTGAGGTGCTGGTGCGCCTCACAGTTGCTGGGATGCCGCCTTCTTCAGGCACCTGTGGGTCCCAGCACTGGACTCACGGGGCTGCTGCATTGCCAGCGTTTCTACTCTGGGAGGTTCTGGGCCTGGGGAAAGACCCCCACCTCTCTCCGGGCACACAGGGCACATCGACGCCTGGGTCTAGATTTGGGCCCTCAGGCCAGAATTGGGGGGCTGTGATCGCCCAGCAGCTGCCTCTGGTGCCACAGCAGTTCAGTGGACCCCTCTGTCCTAAAGACAGTGTCTGGGAGGGCCAGCTGTCCCACCTCATCCCCCAGCCAGCCCCACGTGGCTGAGCCTGTGGTGTGAAAAATCATGCTCCGTGTTTAACCACCGGAGTCGGGCTGGCAGCCCAGCACGTGGCTGGCATGCGGGGTTACTGCTCCCTCACAGCCTCTCTGTGTCCTGTTGCCATAGCGTGCTCACGTCTGCTCTGCTCAGGTGTCGACCTGGGGTCCTGGCTTCTCTCTCTTCCATCTTTCTGGAATGTTCTTATGATGAGCCTTGGACTCTGGAGCCCTTGCCAGCCACGTGACTGTGGAGGGTCTCTGTCTTCCTTATGGACAGTGTCCATCAGTAGGGTCAGGGAGTAACCGGCCTGGGTAAGCCCTGGGTCTCCGGGACTTGTGGCAGGTGTCCGAAGGGGACTTTCAGCCTCAGATGTGGGGACCTCAGGCCTGCACGCTCTCTGTTCCTTCTTGGACTCAGGGGGACAGGTGTTGGGCCAGAGGCTGGCAGGGTGCTGGTGGGGACCTGGCCTCCAGGCGTCCTCCCTCCGTCTCCTCATGTCCCATTTGGCCCCACTTTTCCTTGGTATCATGGTCTAGCACCTTCTGCCACCCCATCTCTCCTGTGAGCTTTCTTTTTTTGAGAGGAGTATGGCTCTGTCGCCCAGGCTGGAGTGTGGTGGCACCACCTCAGCTCACTGCAACCTCCGCCTCCTGCTTCAAGTGATTATCCTGTGTTCAGGCGATTCTCCTGCTTCAGCCTCCCGAGTAGCTGGGACTACAGGTGCATGCCACCATACCTGGCTAATTTTTTGCATTTTTAGTAGAGACAGGGTTTCACCATGTTGGCCAGGCTGGTCTCGATCTCCTGACCTCATGATTCGCCCGCCTTGGCCTCCCAAAGTGCTGGGGTTATAGGCATGAGCCACTGCGCCTAGCCTGAGCTCACTTTCTTCGTGTTTCCTGGCTTCTTTTCGTGGACGTAACTTCTCACCTCTCTGAGGCTGTTACAGTTTTGCTAAGCACCCAGCCCGGCCTGCCACAGGCTTTATTTCATTTGACGGCCACCTGGTTCCTTGTTGGTGTGTTTTGTTCTGCATCTCTCCTTGGGTCTGCTTTCCAGGCTGGGTCCCTCTATAGGGTGGGTCTGAGCCTGCGGAGGCTGCTGTGCTGTGCTGGGCCTGGGCCGTGGCCTTCAGGGTGCCTTACTGTTATTTCTGGGTCTCTCAGCCCGGGGCTGTCCTGTCCTTCTGACCTAGCCAAGGGTGAAGGCCTGGCAGCCACGCCCCAGTGGAAAGGCAGCATCCATGGCTGGGAGACAGGTGAGAGCGCAGATCACTTGAGGGCCGGAGAGTGAGGAGCCGCCTCAGGTCAGAGGCCTCACCTGGCGCCTCCATGCCTCCAGTCCCAGCCTGGCCTTCAGCCTGGCGGGAGAATGGGCTGTGAGGCGCCCCCATCCTCCCATGCACACTGGGCTGAGATCCAGCCTGGAGAGACCTGGTGGAGCTCTGCAGGGGCTGGAGCGATGGGGCTGAGGATCCCCCAGCCTGAGCCAGCCACAGAGCTGGCCTCCCCACCCACACTGCCTTCCCCGCTGCCCTGCTGTTCCTTGGCTTGTGGGCCACTGGTACAAGGGGCAGAGCTCTCAACAGCTGCTGAAGGGCCGGGCCGGGGCTTTCAGAGCCCTCCATACCTCCTGGAGGCTGTGTCCCTCTTGAGCGTTAGAAAATTGCACACTCATTGTGCACCTTCCTTTAGTGAGTGAAATGTCAAAGGGAGTGTGACTGTCATCAGCGGTGAGGACAGGCCGAGCCCCATGGCCTGCGGGCTCACTCCAAGGCTCAGCTGCTTGGCAGTTGGGGAGCTGGGCCCCGGCTTCCCCAGGGTACCCCTGAGCCAGGATGAGGAGTCCACCCCAGGCTGGAGACCCCCAGCCCACCTTGCTGGTCCCACAGCCCCAGGCCCTTCAGTTCCAGGTCGTGCAGCAACCCCTCCCTCTGCAGCACCGCACTTCCCTGGCTGACCCCATCCCGAGTCTGGCCGCCGCTGTCCTCTGAGTTTGGCCAGGCATTGTTTTCTAGAGGCCGAAAGGCCTGACCCTCCCCGGACACATGGCCCAGGACGCCCGGCCCTCGGGGCAGGGTGTGGGAGCCAGTGCCCCTTATCGAGAAATAGTGTTTTCTTCGGGACTTTTGACCGAGTCCAGCCCTGTCCTAGCCTCAAGAGCTTCCTCCATGCTGTACCTGGAGCAGGCGCCCCAGTGGAAGGCGGCCCTGCCCTCGGTAGTCCTGATTGGGAGCTGCTGGCGGAGCCTGAGCCTGGCCCGCTGCACTGATCCATGGAGGTGGCTCCAGCCGGAGAATCGGGCAGAGGACAATCGTGGGAGCCGAGGACAGTCGTGGCGCTCATTCTCCAGGTCCTCCCCCTGAGTCAGGCTGGGCCACACTCAGCCACATTCTCCTGGGGGTGTCTTCCGACACCATGGTCTTGTTCTTTGCGAGTAAAAGCCTGTTTCATCAGAGCCCTCCCGCCCTGACCAGTTGCTGGTGTCACGTGGCCTCTTCACCAGCCTTGGGTTTCTCATCGTCCCAGCTCCCAGAAGACAGGAAACAGCCGGTGGCCCCCGAGCCCCCCGCCCCTCACTCTGGCTGTGCCGGGCTTAGCAGCGGCTGCCCCACAGCCTGTCAGGTTGAAGAGGGGCTGGGAGGGAGCCTGTGCTCCAGGAGGTCCTGGGGGTGCTCCACCACTGCTGTGAAGTGGCAGGACCCTCTTGTAACAGCAGGTGAATTTTTATTTTGAGTATCTCAAAATAAAAAGTTTGGGCCTGGTGCCGTGGCTCACACTTGTGATCCCAGCACTTTGGGAGGCTGAGGAGGTGAATCACCTGAGGTCAGGAGTTCAAGACCAGCCTAGGCAACATGATGAAACCCTGTCTCTACTGAAAATACAAAAACTAGCCAGGTGTGCTGTCAGCACCTGTGGTCCCAGCTACTCGGGAGGCTGAGGCAGGAGAATCGCTTGAACCCAATAGGTGGAGGTTGCAGTGAGCTGAGATCACTACAGTGCACTCCAGCCTGGGTGACAGAGCGAGACCTCGTCTCAAAAATAAACAGGCTGGGCGCGGTGGCTCACGCCTATAATCCCAGCACTTTGGGAGGCCGAGGCAGGTGGATCACGAGGTCAAGAGATCGAGACCATCCTGGTCAACATGGTGAAACCCTGTCTCTACTAAAAATCCAAAATATTAGCTGGGCATGGTGGCGCATGCCTGTAGTACCAGCTAGTTAGGAGGCTGAGGCAGGAGAATTGCTTGAACCCAGGAGGCGGAGGTTGTGGTGAGCCGAGATGGCGCCATTGCACTCCAGCCTGAGTAACAAGAGGGAAACTTCGTCTCAAATAAAATAAAATAAAAATAAATAAATAAACAGATAAAAATAAAAAGCTTGATTTAAGTTTACAAACCAACCCTCCCATGTCTCGTGGCCCTGGTTCTTGGAGCCCTGCATTCTGGGAGGGCTGGGAGGCCCCTCAGGTGTGCACCCCATCCCTGGGTTGGGAGGCTACCGTGTGCCGAGTGTGCGTGCGTATACCTGTGCGTGCAACAGCCTCCACCCAGCCTCACACCCTGGCCTCACCTACCGTGCCCTGCAGCCCTTCCCCCTCCCCCTCCCAGCAGCTCCCTGCACCCAGGGAGGAGGGGCGCCACCCGGCATACTGGAAAGGTCACACTTCCTCCCTGTAGGCGAGGAGGATGGCCGAGACCAGTCCAAGCTGGAGACCAAGGTGTGGGAGGCGCACAACCCACTCACAGACAAGCAGATCGACCAGTTCCTGGTGGTGGCCCGGTGAGTCCTGCTCCTGGCAAGACCAGCAGGGGTGGTGCCTGGAGCCCCCATTCTCCCTGCCCTGTGGTGGGTGTCGGGGACGTGGGGGTCTTGGATCCTGTATCCCAACAGGAAGCCCACAGGCTGCAGCCCTGAGACCCCCCCAGCAGTTTCCAGAGAGGCTCTGGAGTGCTCAGCCCAGGCCTTTCATTAACTAGAAGGGCGGCCTGTGGGCCACTGGGAGCAAGTGGGCTGGGCCTGGTCAGGGAGCAGAACCCTGGGTCGGGGCAAAGGCCGAGGCCTAGAGAGGACCATGCATGCGCCTTCCCTGCCAGCAGCCTGGGAGGTAGAGAAAACCCCAAAGAAGCCCGAGGTGGCTCCAATCTATCGGGACGCCTGCAGTCTAATGCGCGTGGTTCCTGGGTGGGTGCTGGGCCCTGGGACACAGGCGTCCACACCGCCTGTGGGCTGCTGCCCATGGCCCCTGGTCCCCTGCGCCTGGGGAGTAGGGTGCGTGGGTGAAGCCCCTGCCTGTCGGGCCAGCACTTGGCGTGTCTCCTCTCCCTAGCTCTGTGGGCACCTTTGCACGGGCCCTGGACTGCAGCAGCTCCGTCCGGCAGCCCAGCCTGCACATGAGCGCCGCTGCCGCCTCCCGAGACATCACCCTGGTAAGTGGGCCGAGGGCTGGGACCTGGGGCGACCCACGGCCCAAGGTGGCTGCGCGCCTCTTCCTGCCTGGGCCTGTCCCTGCCCCAGGCATTTAGGGCCCCTGCAGAGGTGCTGTTCCACCTGGACTGGCCTTTCCTATCCACCCCAAGCTCGGCCAGCTTGTGCAGAGGGTGCAGGAGGGGCTGCCAGGGCCGCAGGGGATCCAGCCCCTTGAGGCAGTGGCGGGAGTGCACGCCACGGGAGCCCAGGTGACCCCGCTCTCTCCTGCCACAGTTCCACGCCATGGACACGCTGCACAAGAACATCTATGACATCTCCAAGGCCATCTCGGCACTGGTGCCCCAGGGCGGGCCCGTGCTCTGCAGAGATGAGATGGAGGAGTGGTCGGCATCAGAGGCCAACCTTTTCGAGGAGGCCCTGGAAAAATATGGGAAGGATTTCACGGACATTCAGCAAGATTTTGTGAGTATTGATAGTGGCAACCGGAGTGGCTGGCTATGCCCGTCTCCTGGTGGGCTGCGGGGCGTGCGTCGAGGGAGCCCATCCTGCACCCTGATGCCCTGTGTGGAGCTGGGCAAGTTCCATTTCGGCTGCACTCGGCCACCATAGTCTCTCCTGTCACACTGTGGCTCAGCCCAGGAGGCCATGTGTGCGCTCAGCAGGCAGGCATGGGGGCGCCAGCGGGGCCTGGGCATAGAGGGCCGCACGGCCGCCACCCCTGCACAATGAGGATGAGTGTCAGCCTGGGGGGCGGAGTCGGTCGGGGGGAGGGCAGAGGCCAGAGGTCCTCACCGAGATCTTCCCTCCCTTGCCAGCCGCTCCAGCCCCAGGCTTGGTCTTGCTGTGTTTTTGTTTTTGTTTAAGACAGAGTCTCGCTCTGTGCTCAGGCTGGAGTGCAGTGGCGTAATCTGTGCTCACTGCAACCTCCGCCTCCTGGGTTCCAGCAATTCTCCTGCCTCAACCTCTTGAGTAGGTTTTGCTTTGTTTTTGACTAAGCTGAACCTCTCTTTCCTCATGTCCTTGTTCTCCGTCTCATGTGAGTTTGGCCCAGCAACAGGCCAAGAGGTTCTTCATGGTGCGGGGTCTTGCCCTCCCTGTACCTCTACCTCAGGACTCCCCACCCTCCCGCTGTCAGCTCCCCTAAAATACTTTCAAACCGGCCGGTACGGTGGCCCATGCCTGTTGTCCTACCACTTAGGGAGGCCGAGGCTGGTGGATCACGAGGTCAGGAGTTCAAGGCCAGCCTGGCCAAGATGGTGAAACCCCATCTCTACTAAAAATACAAAAAATTAGCCAGCCATGGTGGCGTGCGCCTGTAATCCCAGCTACCCAGGAGGCTGAGGCAGAGAACTGCTTGAACCCGGGAGGCAGAGGTTGCAGTGAGCCGAGATGGCTTCACTGCACTTCAGCTTGACGACAGAGCGAGAATGTCTCAAAAAAAGAAAAAAAATGCTTTTAAACTAATCTGTTAGAAGAGCATCCAGTGGGCCCCCAGAGAGAGGAGCACAGCCACATAAAGGTGATGGGGCCCCAGACCGCCAGCCCTGGGGAGGTGGGGCCTGTGCCAGGGCAGGGAGGAGCCTCCAGAGAGGCTGGGCCACGGTGGGGTTGCTGGTATCTGATGAAAGGCACCATCAAGCAGCAGCAGCACTCAAACCAGCGTAGCAGAGGCCGCAGAAGCGATTGAATTCTGAAGAAACAGCACAGGGGTGGGTAGGGCGTCTGGACCTGAAGGGCCAGTGTGAGGCTCTCGAGGAGGCCCTGCTGCAGCTTGGTGTGGGGGTGTCTGGCCGAGGGGTGAGCTTGCCAGGCGGGAGGAATCCCTGATTGTCCCTGGGGCCAGCAGCCTCTGTAAAGCAGATATAGATCTCTCCAGGCTTGAAAGCAAACCGAGAAGAGCAGAGCTTTTTCAGACAAGAGGATGAGGTCTAGAAACAAAATTCGCCAACTAGGCTCAGACCAGGGCAGAATTTGAGGGGCACCCTGTTGCACGTGGTTCCCTCCCGAGGCAGCACTTGAGAGGCTGGGGCTGGGGCCTATGTCTGGGTGTGGGGTCGGGAGGCTGGGGCTGGGGGTCCGTGTCCAGGTTAGGGGTCGGGAGGCTGGGGCTGGGGCCTATGTCTGGCTGTGGGGTCGGGAGGCTGGAGCTGGGGGTCCGTGTCCAGGTTCGGGGTCGGGAGGCTGGGGCTGGGGGGCTGTGTCCGGGTGCGGGGTTGGGAGGCTGGGGCTGGAGGCTATGTCTGGGTGTGGGGTTGGGAGGCTGGGGCTAGGGGGCCGTGTCCGGGTGCGGGGTCGGGAGGCTGGGGCTGGGGAATGGTGTCTGGGTGTGGGGTCTGGAGGCTGGGGCTCGGGAGCTGTGTCCAGGTGCGGGGTCGGGAGGCTGGGGCTGGGGAATGGTGTCTGGGTGCAGGGTCGGGAGGCTGGGGCTGGGGAGCCGTGTCCAGGTGCGGGGTCGGGAGACTGGGGCTGGGGGGCCATGTCCGGGTGCGGGGTCGGGAGGCTGGGGCTGGGGGGCCGTGTCCGGGTGCGGGGTCGGGAGGCTGGGGCTGGGGAATGGTGTCTGGGTGCGGGGTTGGGAGGCTGGGCTGGGGAGCCATGTCCAGGCTCAGAGCTGCGAGGCTGGGCCTGAGGGGCTGTGTCTAGGCATGGGGTTGGGAGGCCGCAGCTTGGGGGCCGTGTGGAGGCAGCTGGCCCTCCTCTCCTTCCTGGCAGATGCAGTAGACCAGGCTGAGGAAAGATATGAACCCTATTTAATAAGACAGGTTATTTAGAGAAATCCCAGCCACAGAGCACACTTGGTTGTCTGTGTATGTGGAAGGTCAGTTACCTTGATCAAGTTGGTAAATACCAGAGAAGCAAGAACTTTACAGGTGAGACCCTCAGACTCCAGGGCTGGACTCAAAAAACTCAAACCCTAGGGCCGGGCGCGGTGCTCACGCCTGTAATCCCAGCACTTTGGGAGGCCAAGGTGGGTGAATCACAAGGTCAGGAGTTTGAGACCAGCCTGGCCAATATGGTGAAACCCGGTTTACTAAAAATACAAAAATGAGCCGGCCATGGTGGTGAGCACCTGTAATCCCAGCTACTCAGGAGGCTGAGGCAGGAGAATCGCTTGAATCTGGGAGGTGGAGGTTGCAGTGAGCCGAAATCATGCCCTTGCACTCCAGCCTGGGCGAGAGTGAGACCCCATCTCAAAAAAAAGAAAGAAAAAGAAAAACTCAAGCTCTTACATGTTAAAAGGTGACATTCTAAAAGCTTAAGATAAAACCCCAGAACACAATAGCAGAAAATTAGAGAATAATCTTGGTGAAGACACTGCCAATCTGAAATTGTTGGGATTATAGCCAAGGAGGCACGAAAAGGACCTTCTTGGCTGTATACGCCGCTGTGTACAAAAGCAGAAAAGCACATGAACACGAGCAGTGAAGCTCAAGCAGGATATAGAACAGAGATGGAAGAAGGAAGTCGTAAAGTTAAACTTTTTATTTTTTTTATGAGACAGTGTCTTACTCTGTCGCCCAGGCTGGAGTGCAGTGGCACGATCTCAGCTCACTGCAGTCTCCGCCTCCCAGGTTTAAGCAGCTCTTGGCCTCAGCCTCCTGAGTAGCTAGGATTACAGGCATGCACCACCATGCCCAGCTGATGTTTTTTGTATTTTTAATAGAGACTGACTTTCACCATCTTGGCCAGGCTGGCCTTGGATTCTTGACCTCGTGATCCACCCGCCTCGGCCTCCCAAAGTGCTGCGAGTACAGGCATGAGTGACTGCACCTCGCTGAGTTAAACTCTTTCCGAGGCAGGTTCCTGCTCTGTCACCCAGGCTGGAGTGTAGTGGCTCAGTCACAGCTCACTGTAGCCTCAGTTCTCCTGCCTCATTGTAAAATTTTTGTGGAGACGAGGTTTTGCCATGTTACCCAGACTGGTTTTGAACTCCTGGGCTCAAGCGAGTCACCCACTTTGGCCTCCCAAAGTGCTGGGATTGCAGGCGTGAGCAATGGCACCCAGCCAGGTTAAACTCTAACCCAGAAAAGGAGTGTTTTAAGAAATTCAGAGTATGGAGAAGATAAAGTACAACTTTAAGAAATGGCTGAGATGGCCGGGCACAGTGGCTGACACCTGTAATCCCAGCACTTGAGGAGGCTGAGGTAGGCGGATCACAAGGTCAGGAGTTGGAGACCAGCCTGGCCAGCATGGTGAAATCCCATCTCTACTAAAAATACAAAAATTAGCCAGGTGTGATGGTGGGCACCTTTAGTCCCAGTTACCGAGGAGGCCGGGGCTAGAGAATCACTTGAATCCGGGAGACGGTGGTTACAGTAAGCCAAGATTGCACCACTGCACTCCAGCCTGGGCGACAGAGTGAGACTCCATCTCAAAAGAAAAAAAAAGGCTGAGCTGGAGGCCGGGTTGTCAGTGCCACTTGGCAGGGTCTCGACCTTGACCCTGTGCCAGCTCCTCTTCCCCTGGCATCAGTGCTCTGGCACCTGGTGGGGGGAACCTGCTTCTCAGCTGCCCTCTGCATCCTCCTGCCCCAGGAGCCTGGCCTCAGGGCACCATGCACACCCTGCCCTCCCGCCTCCCGCCACAGCCCTCCCGCCCCCTCCATGGCCTTCTGGCCGCAGCCCATCCCTGCCCAGGTGACGTGCCTCCCTCCTGCCCCTTCCTGCTTGTGTGACACGCCTCCTCCTGCCAGCTCCCATGGAAGTCGCTCACCAGCATCATCGAGTACTACTACATGTGGAAGACCACCGACAGATACGTGCAGCAGGTGAGCCCGCCCGCTGCCCCAGTGACCCAGGCCTGCCGCATCCACATCCCGGGCCCATCCTGTCCACAGCAGGTGGGGTGCAGTGCTGTGGCAGGAGGGAAGGCAGGCTTCAGAGCCCCCGGCTCAGCTGTGTCCCCGCAGTAGCCCCGCCTGGGCGTCTGAGGCTCCGCTCCTTCCCTCTCTTGGGCTTTTTTCACAAAGTTCTTCCCCAGGGGAGACGGCACTGGGAAGACATTGGTGTCCCTCACCGTGGCCTCCAGTCTGTCTGCACCGCAGTCCCTACTGGGGCCTGGCCCGCTGACCTCTGACCTTCTCTTTTGTTTTAAGAAACGCTTGAAAGCAGCTGAAGCTGAGAGCAAGTTAAAACAAGTTTATATTCCCAACTAGTAAGTATGCCTCGCAGCCATTGTCCTCACTGCCCTGGGGTACCGCATGCTGGGGCCAGGCAGGTCCCAAGGAAGCTCGGACTCAGAGGCTGGGGGCAGCCCCCAGGAGGGTAGCTCGGGGCTGGGTAGCTCTGGCTGCAGACACAGTGGCCATGTCTCCATTGTCCTGGACTCCTGGTCAGTAAGGGGGCATTCGGATTCCAACACACACCGCCAGGGTTCAGTTCCTGAGCTGGGCTCCATGCTGGGGAGGAGCTCAGGGGCCTGGAGAGAGGCTCAGACCTCAGCAGGGGCTACTTCCAGGAACTGAAAGGGGAGAAAGGAAGATCCCTGCTAGGGGCGAGTGTTTCGAGGACGTGGTTCTGGGCGAGGGCGGTCAGCCGCGGTGTGTGCTCGGCAGATGGGCCCTCGAGGCTTGTGCGCCTGCAACTCCTTCCTCCCTCCTTTCCTTCTCTAAGTAACAAGCCAAATCCGAACCAAATCAGCGTCAACAACGTCAAGGCCGGCGTGGTGAATGGCACGGGTGCGCCGGGCCAGAGCCCTGGGGCTGGCCGGGCCTGCGAGAGCTGTTACAGTAAGTGCCCTGGGAGGCCGGGGGCACCCCACGCCCACCTGGTGGGCTGTGGTGCCTGTGCTGGCCCTGAGGGCTCCAGTATGGCCCGGCCTGGGAGAGGCCCACGGACAGTGGGGGCTGCGTCCCATGGGTGTGGTTGGGAAGGCCTCAGGGATGTGTGTGGGATGCCTGGCGGTGGGGATGGCGGGCGTGGGGGTGGTGGGGAATCCTCTGACATCGCTGGTTCTGCTTAAGAATCCGTCTATTTCCAACTTTGTTGTCCGTAGCCACACAGTCTTACCAGTGGTATTCTTGGGGTCCCCCTAACATGCAGTGTCGTCTCTGCGCATCTTGTTGGACATATTGGAAGAAATATGGTGGCTTGAAAATGCCAACCCGGTTAGATGGAGAGAGGCCAGGACCAAACCGCAGTAACATGGTAAGGGGGGGGTGCCCGCCCTGCCGGCTGCGGTCATGTCTGCCTTGCGGCCTCTGCCCCCGGTCATGGCACTGTGTCGGGGCGGTTGCGCCCCCTTCCGCAGAGTCCCCACGGCCTCCCAGCCCGGAGCAGCGGGAGCCCCAAGTTTGCCATGAAGACCCGGCAGGCCTTCTATCTGCACACGACGAAGCTGACGCGGATTGCCCGGCGGCTGTGCCGTGAGATCCTGCGCCCGTGGCACGCCGCGAGGCACCCCTACCTGCCCATCAACAGCGCGGCCATCAAGGCCGAGTGTGAGTCACCCTAACGCCCGCGTACGCCGTTCCTACAGGTGGCGGGAGGAGCAGCAACCTTGGGGCCCAGCTCGCAGCCCTGAGGGGAGTCCCGGACCAGGGAGCCCCATTTCCTTCCGGTGCTGGCATGGCCGAGCCCTCCAAGGGCTCCCGGGTCAAGGCGCAGGCAGGGTCCCGTGCTCCCTGGGGCACCACACCCCTCACGCTGCGTGGTCCCTGCAGGCACGGCGCGGCTACCCGAAGCCTCCCAGAGCCCTCTGGTGCTGAAGCAGGCGGTGCGCAAGCCGCTGGAAGCCGTGCTCCGCTATCTCGGTGAGCAGGCCGGGTGCGAGGAGGGCTCCCGGTGCTGCCTGCGGGCAGCTTCTGACCCAAGCTTATGCACGGGTGCTCCCAGCCTTCTCTAGCCGGCAGCTCCTGGACGGCCCCCCAGGGCCTGGAACCGTCCTTTTGGGGTACTCTGCACTGTGCCAGCCTCAGGCAGACCCACCGGGACCCAGGCTGCTCTCTGCTCCTGGGGCCTGATGAGTCCAGGCGGAGTGGCTGCCAGCCTGGCTTCTATGGGCCAGCCTCCTCAAGGCACACCCAGGCGGCTTTCCTGCCAGCCTTTCTACCCTGGTCTCTGTGTTCTGATCGTCCCTGGGGCCTCAAGGTCTGGGGTTTGGGTGGGGTACACTCATGCCTGTAATGACACCGAGGCAGGGTGGCACCTTTTACCTGCAGGGAGTACACTCCTGAGCCACGCCCACACCATGGGGGCAGCACTCGGGCCTCTGCAGGGCCTGGGCAGGGGGAGGGGCACACCTGGCCTACAGCCTCAGGCGGGGCTTCCCTTGCCTTTGAGGGTCTGAGGACACCCTAGAACCTCAGCCAGCTACCCTAGCCCAGCAGGAAGCAGCCTGGAGGCTGGGCCAGAGGTCAGTGGTGCTGGCGGGTGGCTCACCAGTGTGCTGGGCTGGAGTGGGCTTGTGCGGCCGCCCTCCTCACGCAGGGGTGACTGTCCTGGGAAGCACGTTCCAGAGCCCTGAGCTAAGTGTGCTCTGCACAGTCAAGTGGCTTTGGCATTGCTCCCTGTTTAGGGTCATGGGCCCCTGTCCTGTGGGAAAAGGTGGCCGGTGTCAGGGCTGGCCCTCAGCAGCTGTGTTCCTGGCTAGGCTGGCGGGGTGGTCGGTTCGCGGTCTGAGCAGCAGCCAGCCTGGTGAATAGGCGTGCTGTGCTCAAGGCCCATGTCTGGATCCTGTTGGCTGGGGGCAGAGGAGCCTGGGCACTGCCAAGCAGTCTCCCTACTCCTTGGAAGCCCCGGGGTGCAGGATTGGCCTGGGTATGCCCCCTGCAGAGGGCACTTGGAGCTCCTGGGCCCCTGGTTCTGTGACGACCCCTCCACGTCCACCCCAGTCAGGATGGGGCCAAGTTCCTGGTGGTGTCTCGGAACCATGCGGGCTGGAGGCTGCCTGTCCGCCCGCCCACCCCCTGCTGGGCAGAGGTGACTTGCTCTGCCTGTGTCGTTCCCGGCAGAGACCCACCCCCGTCCCCCCAAGCCTGACCCCGTGAAGAGCGTGTCCAGCGTGCTCAGCAGCCTGACACCCGCCAAGGCAACCCCCGTCATCAACAACGGCTCCCCTACCATCCTGGGCAAGCGAAGCTACGAGCAGCACAACGGGGTGGACGGTGAGTGGCCTCCTCGCCCGGTGAGTCTGGGCCTGCCCTGCCCGGTGAGTGTGGCCCTCGTCACCCACCTGGGGCAACTGCGGTGCGTGCTGACGCTGTCTTCTCTCCCTCTCTCCTGTCCCGGCGCTGCCAGGCAACATGAAGAAGCGCCTCTTGATGCCCAGTAGGGGTAAGGCCTGGGGCCATGGGCGGGCGCTGCGCCCGTGATGCCTGTGCTGTGCTGCTGAGTGTGTCCCCGCGGCGGGCGGCCCGGGGCCCATGCTTGGGGCAGTCCACGGGAGCCAGGCCACGGCCCAGTCCCCTCACTCCTCCTGACACCACTGGTCCCTTGTTGAGACCCCCCTGAGCCCAGGCATCTGGCCCTCGGTCCCCTGGCCCCGCGCCCCGTCAGTGGACTGTCCTGGCACGTGTGGCCCTGTCGTCCTGCCTGCGCTGTCTGCCATCGCGCTGTGACTGCCCGCATGCTGCCAGCCTCAGCTCGTGGGCCACCCGTGCTGTGCCTGCAATCCTTTCGTGCGCCTGCCTGCGGGGGGACAGTGGGGACAGTCAGAGTGTCCGGCAGGCTGTGGGCGACTGAGCTTGCACCCAGGCTTGGTGCCTTCTGTCGGGTGATGGGTTTGGTGCCCTGTGCTGGTTGGTTGGATTAGGGGCTGTGGGACCCCAGGCCCCTCAGGGAAGAGCAGATAGGACTAAGCCCAGCATGGGGAGGCCAAGTCTGTGGGGCTCGGGTGCACCCAGGCCTGGGCCCGGTGTGCGGATGCTGGGCCTGCCAGTGTGGACATGCCTGCAACGCCTCCCCAGGCAGCTTTCACTCAGGGTGTTGGCCAGGGCAGCAGGGCCGGTTTGGGGACCTAAGGCAGCTGTGGGCAGTGGCCATCCAGCCCTGTCCCCTTGGAGCGTTCTCTCGAAGCTGTTGGGCACCCTGGCAGGCATGTCCCATGGGGTCAGCCCGTGAGCTGAGGCAGGGTGGGCCTGAGGTCAGGTGCTGGGCTTCCCCGTCTCCACTTGTCCCCATTGCCTCCATCCGCCAGCCCTTGGCGATGTCTCTGTTCTGGCCCCAGCTCCCCACTGCCCTCCTTTTGTGGGGCACCTGCCCAGCCATCTGGTATTGGGGCTGCCCCGTGGCCTAGTCCTGGCCACACCGGCCCAGGCCGGCACACTCTGGGCTGGCTTTACTTGGCTGTTCCTGGGACGCCTGCCGGGAACGTTGGTAGAAGCAGGAGGGAGTCCTTGTCAGCAGGCATCTTCGAGTTTCCTTTTGTTTTGTAAAAAGCAGCTAAGCAGCAGGTTAGATCAAAGCCAATTTATTCCCATTGAACTTTCCACACCTCACACTCCAGCCCCAGCAGTGCCATGCTCATGAGGGAGTGCCACTGCACGCCACCTGGCTGGGCGGGGCCCTGGGCTCAGAGGGCTCAGCCACAGAGGAAGTGCCTGTCCTGACATGTGGGGCCAGGACCCCGGCGCTGGAGAGGGGCCGGCTGGGTGGAGACGGCTCCCTGGGGGCGTTGGCACACACGGGGTGGGGTCTCTGTCCAACCTGGGTAGGTGTGAGCTGAGCTCAGGCAAGGCCTGCCTGCCCACTGCATGGAGCCCTAGCGTTCTAACCCGGCCAGCTGCCCCTGCTCTGTCCCCACCTGCGGGGCCTGCAGACGCTGTGTGCGGCTCACTAACCTAAAGCATGTGTTTTCTCCTCTCTGCCGTCCACCACTCTGGTAGGCACTTACCTGGGTAAGTAGCTCTCGTGCTAGCGGCCAGCCCTGGGCACTGGGCCTTAGCTCATGGCAGGTCCCCTGAGGTGTGGCTGCCGCTGCTCAGGGGCGCTACAGAGCAGGCACCTGAGCCCCCACCCCACCCTGCCGGCAGGGCTAACTAAGTCAGCTGGTAGGGAAAGGCTGACCCAGGGCTCCAGGGCCCAAGTTGGCCCCTAGGGGAGTGCCCCAAGCTAGGGGGTGGCTGCAGGTGGGGAGGGCTGGACAGGCCACTTCTGTTCAGCCTCAGCTGAGCAGCGTTTTTGGAGCTGGCAGGTTGCTCCAGTGCTCCCCGGCCTGGCACCTGACTGAGTATGGCATCCTGTCCTCTCCGGGTTGGTCCTGCTGGGAGCCGGGCCGTCCTGAGACCAGCTTCTGTGTGCCCACGCTCACACTCACAGGCAGGGCAGCAGAAGATAGCAGCGGAGGTCCTGGACCTGGCTGGGGGTCACCAGGAGCATGGCCTGCCTCTTGGCCTGGCTCCCGCAGTGCCCCTTGGGCTCCTTACTGTGGGAACTCAGAGGCCTCTGGCACCCCACCCCGAGCACCTGCCAGGGTGGCTGGGGCCCAGCAGGGGCAGTGGGTGGTGACCTGAGTTTCCGGCCAGGGCTGGTGGCTCTTGACACCCTGGACCTGGCCAGCGAAGGTAGCTCAGAGCCTTGGGAAGAAGCCCGGCCTCCTGGTGGACCAGGGCCTACAGCGTGGCTGCCCGCAGAGGGGCTTGTGTCACTGCTCTACTGATGGCCGTGCCAGGCTTTGCTTGTCTCTGCACAGGCAGGCGAGTGGGTGGAAGGCCTGCCCTGTGCAGAGACAGCCGTGACATCCAAGGCTCCTGGACTCCTGCCTGGAGCTCAAGCGAGTGTGTCTCTCACCAAACAGAGAGCAATGGGGTCACCAGGCGGCCCAGGACCTGGGGAGGCGAGGCCCCACGTCCCCCAGGCCCGTCCCGGGTGTGGCCTGTGGCTTGGTTGGCGGGTGGCCCCAGCCTGTTGTCCCGGGGTGGCCGAGGCAGCTGTGGGTGGTGGGGGTGCAGGGCGCGCTCTCTGAGCCTCATTTCTCTTCTCCATTTCTCGTCAGGTCTGGCAAACCACGGACAGTCCAGGCACATGGTAAGAGGGACAGCCCATGATGTGGCACACACGTGCTCACCCTTGGGAAGCTCTTGGGGGTCGCCGGCCCTGCCCAGTGACACGTGGAAGCCTCCAGGAGGCCTGGCAGGACCAGAGGGGCTGCAGCATGTGGGGGCCTCTGCGCCAGGCCAGCGGTGTGGGCCATACAGCCCTCAGGGCCGCCCTGGGCCGGGGCGGGAGTTCGAGTAGCTCATGGGGTGGTGGTGGGGTGTCACCAGGCGGCCTTGGCTGGGGTCCCACTCAGCAGGAGCCTGCAGGTTGAGGTGGAGCTGGCCCTCGGCCCACTGCCCAGGAAGCGCACCCCCTCTGCAGGGACCAAGCCGGAACCTCCTGCTCAATGGGAAGTCCTACCCCACCAAAGTGCGCCTGATCCGGGGGGGCTCCCTGCCCCCGGTCAAGCGGCGGCGGATGAACTGGATCGACGCCCCAGATGATGTGTTCTACATGGCCACGGAGGAGACCAGGTGGGGCCTTCCCGGGGTAGGGGGGCGGGCCCCGAGCCGCGTCCCGGCCCTCACCGCCACCTCTGCCCGCAGGAAAATCCGCAAACTGCTCTCTTCCTCGGAAACCAAGCGAGCTGCCCGCCGGCCCTACAAACCCATCGCCCTGCGCCAGGCCCTGCCGCTGCGGCCACCGCCGCCCGCGCCGGTCAACGACGAGCCCATCGTCATCGAGGACTAGGGGCCGCCCCCGCCCGCGGCCGCCCCCGCCCCTCGCCCACCCCAGAGCCCGCGCGGCCCCTTCCCAGCCAGCCCGCCGCCCGCCCCCTCAGTTTGGTAGTGCCCCACCTCCCGCCCTCACCTGCAGAGAAACGCGCTCCTCGGTGGACGCTGGGGGAGGCAGGAGGAAGCGGCTAACTTATTCCCGAACGCCGAGGAGCTGTGTTTTTAGCTTTGTGTTTACTTTTCGGCTGGAGCGGAGATGAGGGGCCGCCCACGCGTGCCCCTGTGCTGCGGGGCCTCCTACCCGGAGGCCGGGCCCTAAGGTTTTGTTGTGTTCTGTTGAAGGTGCCATTTTAAATTTTATTTTTATTACTTTTTTTGTAGATGAACTTGAGCTCTGTAACTTACACCTGGAATGTTAGGATCGTGCGGCCGGCCGAGCTGCCTGGCGGGGTTGGCCCCTTGTCTTTTCAAGTAATTTTCATATTAAACAAAAACAAAGAAAAAAATCTTATAAAAAGAAAAAAAACAACTGGTCCTTCCCTGTCTTTTGTTCCCAGTCCCTCTCCCTGACTTAGGCCTTGGGGCCCCCACCCTCCTCGGGCAGCCCTGGCTATGCCTCTGCCCTGGAGCAGGAGGCCCCTGGAGAGCCGCCCGGCCTCAGGCTCCCTGTCGGGCCTGGCGCAGTGCCCGCTGCCTGTCTCCCAAGTCCGGGGCTCAGCTGGGGCCAGGAGGCTCAGAGAAGGGGCTTCGAGGACATAGCACCAGGAAGCCTTGGGTGCGGAACTTCCCAGGCTGGGGCCAGGCTCTGCAGGGCTTCAGGCCAGAGGCAGCACAGTGGAGGTGGAGCAAGGTCTGGCAGGGCTGGCTGGAAGACGGGTGGGGGTGTGGGGGCGGAGTGACTGGCATGACCCCTCTACCTCCACAAGGGGCTGCAAGGGGTCTCAGGGCTAAGCCCCCTTCCCCATTGGAGCAGGCTGAAACCATTAGCATGTGCGTTTGTGTCTGCGGCAGTGGTGGGCCTGGGGCTGCCCCCTGCCAGGCAGAGCTGGCCCTGCCGAAGACCCTGTGGCTCGTGGCTGCCTCCCACCAGGGCAGCCGGCTCAGTTGGGCTAGCGAGGCCTTGGAGAGCTCCAGCTGGGGGCGCAGCCTCCTGGTTATGCAGAGCCTGGGCCCAGCCGCCTGAGGGTGTCTGCCCAGAGCTGCGGCCCCCAGCAGGTGTGTGAGAATCTGCTCAAATTTCAGTAAGCATGTTCTCAGAGGCCCTGCCTGGCCATCCCTGGGCACCCGACTTGCAGGCCCAGGGACAGGAACAGGCCAGGCCACCAGAAGGAGGGGTCCCGTGGATAGCCTGGCTGCAGACCACCCCTCGGGCCAGCAGGGGTCCCGCAGGCCTCTCCTGGGGATGGCGGCTCCTCTGCCTCTCCCTGGAGCTGTGCCTCTGCGCACCCAGCCCGCCCAGCCGCCTGTCACGTAATCTCTCAGCCAGGGAATTAAAATAGAAACCACTTCTGCTGCCTCCTGGAAGACAAAGATAAGGGGGGCGTCCTGGCCTCCCCTGGGGATTTGTGCTGGGGCCCAGCAGTGACAGGACTGGGTTGGGGACTCAGTTGCAGTGCACCCCCCCCCGGCCCCCGCAGCCAACTGGAATCTGTTGCCTGCATCCAAGTGACCCCACAGCCTGGAGACTTGTCTGTAGCACGTCATGGGGGCCCGGAGAGCAGGCCCCTGACCTCATGGACACAGCCGCCTCTGAGGCCTTTTCCAGCCCTGGGGATCTGGAGGAAGGGGCAGGGTCTCGGTGAAGGCCCCAGCCCCCTTGCCTGCCTGAGTGCCACCCCCTTCCCCAGGCCAAGGCCTGCCCCACAATGCTGGCCACAGCAGCTTGTCCCCCCTCCCCAGTCCTGTCCTTTTCTGGAGTCCACATGTGGACTGTGAGGTGTCTGAGGTCCTGTTCTCTGTCCCAAAGGCAGGGAGGCCCTGAGAAGAGGGGTCCTCTCCCACACTAGACACCCTCCCTGGCCAGACACCCTCCCCGGCCAGACACCCAGGCCTCAAATGTCCTCCCAGGGCCAGACTGGCCACCTATGCTGTATGGGGCCTGGACTGCTCAGGGGTCTCAACCTGGGCTTAGAAAGGGCACGGGCTTGGGGGGGAGCCGTGTTAGGGTCTCCCAGCTTTGCTGTGTCCTCATTTGGCCGTTCCCTGCTGATGGGACAGCAGCCTGCCCCCTGCACCAGCAACCCGGCAGGGCTGCAGGTCCCCAGGGCCAGGGGCATCTCAGGGTGGCAATGCCATACATAGTGCTTTCTTTTTTTTTTTTTTTTTGAGACGGAGTTTCACTCTTGTTACCCAGGCTGGAGTGCAATGGCGTGATCTCGGCTCACCGCAACCTCCGCCTCCTGGGCTCAGGCAATTCTCCTGCCTCAGCCTCCTGAGTAGCTGGGATTACAGGCATGTGCCACCATGCCCAGCTAATTTTTTGCACTTTTAGTAGAGACGGGGTTTCACCATGTTGACCAGGATGGTCTCGATCTCTCGACCTCGTGATCCACCCACCTCGGCCTCCCAAAGTGCTGGGATTACAGGCTTGAGCCACCGCGCCCGGCATACATAGTGCTTTCATACCTGGAGGCCTGTCCTGCCAGCTCCACTCCTCCCTGCCAGGGGCCTCCTGGCCCCCACTCTGCCCAGCCCTGGCTTCCCTGCAGTGGAGCTGAGTGGGGGCCCTGCCTGCCATCTGCCGGTGTCACAGGATGGCAGAAGGCACCAGACCACTGCTGCCCAGGGCGTGATGCCGCCCCACTCACAGCCATTGGCCTTGCCAGCTCCCTTCACGCCCGCCGGGTCCTGTGGCCCCCTCTCCACTCGGGGCCCGTCCTGCTCTGTCGCTGCCCCTGCCTGTGACCCACCACAGCCTCAGGTGGAGATCAAGGCCACGGCTCTGCACCTGTTGATCCCGACCCATGCCTGCCAGGCCCAGAACAGCCCGTCGCATCAGGGAGCCTCTGGCTGCTGCCCAGGGACTACGGCTGGGGTGAGGGCAGTGCAGCAGCTGGACACTCTCCTTGCCCCACTCCCCTCATGTGTCTCCAGGGCACCTGGCCAGTGCCAAATGCCATTCCTTTGCTGCCACCCTGGGAGGGGCCTGCCTCCACCCCGGACACTCTTCTGGCAGGGTTGGGGAACTCGGGCAGGTGTTCTCCCTCGAGAAGGGCCCTGTCCTCCAGAGCAGGCCCTGCAGCCAGCAGAGGTGGGGCCGAGAAAGGAAGGGTAATGGCTCAGCCTCGGTCTTCCAAGCTGGGCTGAACGGGGCAGGGAGCTACAGAGGGGTTTGGCAGTGGCTCCATGAATCCAGCCTGGGCAAGGCACTGCTGCTAGGGACCCCTGGGCCTGCCAGGGAGGAAGGGCTGCCCAGGAAAGGTTCCGGCTGATGCCTCCTCGCCGTCTTCTGCTTTGGCTGGCACAGGTCCCAAGTGCAGAGGGGGAGCTGGTCAGGCTGGTCAGTCGGGCATGGGCGTGGAGGGGTCATGTTTCTGGCCTGCTGTAACCATGGAAATGGCAGTGGCTGCAGGGTGTATGTGCAAGGAAGGAGGGTGCTGCCCTGGGGGCCAGGCCAGGGCTGCCATGAAGGCCTGGTCCAGGAGCACCAAGGGCCACTGGCCAGCTCACAGACACACTTGGTGCACCACACAGAGGAAACGGGGTAGGTCTCCACGCCCAGCCCACAGCCTCCAAGACATTGGGGGAAGGGCGTCCGGAGCCAGCTGTCCCCAGGGGGCCTGATCACTGAGGTTCTGGGAACTGCCTGTCTCCCAAGTCTGAGGCTCATCTGGGGCCTGCAGGCTCAGAGAAGGGGCTACGGGGACATAGCATCAGGAAGCCCGTGGGTGTGGAACTTCCCAGACTCGGGCCAGGCTCTGCGGGGCTTCAGGGCAGAGGCAGCCCAGTGGGGAGAGATCTGGCAGGCCCCGCTGGGAGGAGGCCGGGGTGGGGGTGTGGGAGCCTGGCATGACCCCTCTATGTCCCCGCCTGACCTCTCAAAGTCAGACCTGGGCCGGGAGGCCCGCAGCTGGTCCTGGGCGGTGCGGGAGAAGGGACTGGAGTGTCTGCCCCAGCCCGGGGCACAGAGGGCACGCCCAGTCCTTCCCCTCCTTCCCTTCCTACCTCCCCAGCGCCTCCCGGGCCGCCCCTGGGTGGGAGTCTTGGGGAGGACGCCTTTAGCGCCACCTCCTTGGCGCTGGTGCCCGCCGCCCCTTCCCGGCCTCGGAGGCAGAGGCCGACCTCCCCCACCCCTTTCAGCAGCTTCTCGCGCTGTTTTTGGAGGTGGCGGCGCCTTCCTTCCTGAGCGCTGCCCTCCACTCGAGGAGCCTTCAGCACCACAGACAGTGTTGGGGCGGGGCGCGGGCGCGGGCACGGGCGGGGGCGGGGCGGGGCCCGGAGACCCGGATTAGGGTGGGGGCCGCGCCTGCCGGGAATCCGACTCCGCTCCCGCGGCGCGCCTGTTGCTAGGGTAACCGAGCAACAAAGGGAAGAGGGGCGGGCGCGGCGCGCGGCTGGGTGGGGGTGGGGTCCTCCCGGAGCCCGCGACCCCTTCCCGCGGTGGAACGCAGCCTGGGCGCCCAGGGCCGGGCGTGGCGGACCCAAGGCCCGGATCACCAGGGCTCCCCACGAGCCGAGGGCCAGGTTCCCCGCACCCCGTCCGCGGCCCCAGGGATGGCCCGGCCAGGCGGCCCCGACGTCGCCATGGAAACAGCCGGGGCGCGGGCGGCGCCGCCGTCGCCCGGGCGGGCCCCTGTAGACGCCACCTCCAGCACGAGGGGCGCAGGGGCGCCAGGCCCTGCCCCGCCGCCCCGCACCAGACATCCCCGGCAGGTGCGCCCCGCCCCCCCGCGACGCCCCCTGCCCGGGGGGGCGGGTTCTCGAGGCCCCGCCCCGGCCGCGGAGCCAATGGGCGCGCGGGCAGCCGGGCGGGCGGGGCTGGGCGCGGGCGGCGGCGGCCGGGAGAAGAGCGGGCGGAGGGCGCGGACCAAGCGGGCGCACCGACCATGGCCTCCAAGTGCCCTAAGTGCGACAAGACCGTGTACTTTGGTGAGTGCGAGTGCGAGCCCGCGCCCGGCCGCCCGGCGCATCCCGCCGCCCTTCACGGCCAGTCCCCCGCCGCACAGTCGCGGCGTAACTCGGGGTGTACCCAGCCCTGGCCCCGGCCCCGGCCGGAGGATGCGCGTCTCGGAGCATGGCTGGCCGCGCTGCCCACGCGGCTGAAGCCACAGGGTGGGGCTGCGCGGAAGCGGGGGCGGCCACACCCGAACCCCGAAGCGGCTTGTGGGGGCGGGGCGGGGACCACCCGGGCGGAGCGTGTGGTCCCCTGGGATGAGGCCGGGGTTTGGGGAGCGCACGGGGATCCGTGGACGCACCCTGGTTCCTCTGACGGCGCCGGGCTGGGCGGGGCGGGGCGGGGCGGGGCAGTGCGCCCTGAGTGCCTTCTGCGCGCCCCCGGGGGCCTGGGCCCTTCCTCCTGGACCCCCCCCACACTCGCTGTCCCGCGAACACGTGGCTGGTCCGGCGTGGCCGGGAACAGTGACCCCCAAGTCTCACTCCGGGCTCCGCTGAGCTGGGCTGGGCCGGGTCTGGACTGTTGTCGGGATTCAGTCCAAGCGGGGGCGACCTTGGCCTCTGCCTCCTGCCTGTCCCAACGCATTCCCTTGGCGCGAGTTTCCCCAGGAGTTTCACACGGCGGTAGGGCGGGGCTGGTGTGACACGAGGGTCCCCGCGAACCTGAGAGGGACGTTGTGCTCAAGCAGCCCAGGTGTCCAGGACCCTTGCCTCCTCAAGGTCAGGACAGCCCTGGACGGGATGCAGGTGGTGACAGGAGGAGGGATGTCTCGCCGGGCGCCCTCGGTCGGCAGCCCCTCCCCCAGGCGCGCTCCCCCTTCCTGGCTTGCTCTCTCCCTGAGCCTGGGTGTGCCCTTCCCACCGGTTCCTCCTGGCTGATTCCCTGCCCAGCCTTCTCCAGAGTGGTAAGGTCCGTGCCCACCTACCCACCAGCAGCTGCACGGGGGGCACAGACTTAGTGAAGCAGAGAGAAGGGCCGCCACCCACAAGGCCCTCGCCCTGATGGCCCCAGACCCAGAATGCTGCGTGGCTGCTGGGAAGGCCGCCACTGGGCTTCCCTGGCTCGCTCACAGGCTGGAGGGGGTTGAGTGAAGTTGTTGTTTGCTGTTCGCACTGGGGAGGGACCGGATTTGGCCTGGAGTGCTTCTGGTGTGGCTGGGTGCCGAGGGGCTTCCGGCTGCCTGCCTCTCCCGGAGCCCGCTCAGTCCTCGGTCCCTGTCCCAGCGAGGGGTGTCTCTGCAAGGCTTAGGGTGGGAGATGGTCCTAGGGCCCTCCTGAAGTCCAGCTGCCCATGACTCTGCCCCAGGCCAGGCCAGCTTGGGCTCTCCAGGGTCTTGGCCAACAGTGCCGTGGACAACCCGGAAAGGCCTTGTGCTTGCCCGGCCGGCCCAGGCTCTCAGCGGAAAACAAAGGCGCTTTAGATGCAGCTGGCTTCTGTCCTGCCCTGGAGGCACTGTGAGGATGAGGGTCCGGAATCTTGCCCACCCCACACCAGGCTGCCCCGCAACTCACACCTGAGTGGAACCCAGGCTGGGACGTCAGAGTGCACTGAGGATGATGCCCAGAGCCCAGGCAGGCCAGAGCGGACAGGCAGCTCTTCTGAACCATTAGACCCTATCGATTCTGTGTTCCCAGCTCGGACCTGTGCTGTGTGGCCATCGACCCACCCAGCGGGACTGAAGGCCACTTCCCTGCCCCCACTTGGCCCATGTCCCAGAGATGGCCAGAGCGGAGTGGTGCTGGCAGCCCTGGGCTGCAGCTGCCACGGCCGATAGCCATCGAGACCTCCTTGCTGCTGCTGGGACACGCCTGCCCTGGCTGGGACCCGGTGGGGTCTGTGTCCCAGCTTCCTGGAGTGGAGTGGTTCTGGTCTGAGTGCTCTCAGCTGGTGCAGCCTTGCGGTTGGGCTGGCGTCCTGGAGGCTGGCCCTGGCCATGCCCAGAGGGTTGTGCCAGGGCTGTGGAGAGCCAGCATTCACTGCCCTGCACCTGTAGGCCACCTGGGGGTCCCATCTCACTGCCAGGAGCAGCCCCCATGCGCCTCTCAGAGTGGGCTTCACCCTAGCCTCATCCTCCTCCCCGATGTGTGCCAGACAAGGGGGTGCCGGCCACTTGCTAAGAAAGGAGCCCAGGAGAGCCACTGGTCCTCAGCCGCCTAAGGGACTTGGCCAGATTCTGCCAGGCAGGGCGGGCCCAGCCTCCACACTCCCTCCCCGCTGGCCCGAAGCTTGGCCCCTTCCCTTCAGAATTCCGGCTCTACTGGGCCCTTCCTGCCCCCCCCCACCTCTTCCTGCCTGGCTCCCTGGGGAGGCTCCATTTCCGTCCACTGGGAAGCAGCCCAGCAGCCCAGCACAGGGGGCAGGGGTGGGAGGCCGTGACGGGGATCCCCCACTCTCAGCAGCTGGCCTCAGACCTTCCTCCCCAGTGTCAGCCAGGGGTGTTAGGGTGGGGGAAGAGCTTAGGGCTTAGAGGAAGCTACAGAAGATGAGGGTCCTGCCTGGAGGCCCCACGGGGACGGGGCCTGGCTGTCCCACGAGGAAGCTGGAGGCTCTGGGGCCGCACCTTTGCCTCAGCATCGGGGTGCTGCCAGCTCCATGAGAGTCCAGTTGGTGGGGATCAAGGGCGAGTCAGTGTGAGGCAGGTGTGAGAGGGAGAGCATATGTGTGGGGGAGGCAGGTGCGCCACAGAGGCAGGTGTGTGTGTGTGTGGGGAGGCAGGGGTGTGTGTGGGGAGGCAGGGGTGTGTGTATGTGGAAGCAGGTATGTGTGTGGGGAGGCAGGGGTGTGTGTGTGTAGGCAGGTGTGTGTGCAGGCAGGTGTGTATGTGGGGGGAGGCAGGTGTGTGTGTGAGGCAGGTATGTGTGGAGGCAGGGGTGTGTGTGTGTGGAGGCAGGTTGTGTGTGTGTGGAGGCAGGTGTGTGTGGGAGGCAGGTGTGTGTGTGAGGTGTGTGTGTGGAGGCAGGTGTGTGTGGGAGGCAGGTGTGTGTGTGAGGTGTGTGTGTGGAGGCAGGTGTGTGTGTGGGGAGGCAGGTGTGTGTGTGGAGGCAGGTGTGTATGTGGAGGCAGGTGTGTGTGTGTGCAGGCAGGTGTGTGTGCAGGCAGGTGTGTATGTGGGGGGAGGCAGGTGTGTGTGTGGAGGCAGGTGTGTGTGTGGGAGGTAGGTGTGTGTGTGTGGAGGCAGGTGTGTGTGTGCAGGCAGGTGTGTATGTGCAGGCAGGTCTGTATGTGGGGGGAGGCAGGTGTGTGTGCAGGCAGGTGTGTATGTGGGGGAGGCAGGTGTGTGTGTGGGAGGCAGGTGTGTGGGAGGCAGGTGTGTCTGTGTGGAGGCAAGTGTGTGTGTGTGCAGGCAGGTGTGTATGTGGGGGGAAGGTGTGTGTGTGTGGAGGCAGGTGTGTGTGAGGTAGGTGTGTGTGGATTGAGGCAGGTGTGTGTGTGTGTGGATGCAGGTGTGTGGGGAGGCAGGTTGTGTGGGGGGAGGCAGGTGTGTGTGGGGGGAGGCAGGTGTGTGTGGGGGGGAGGCAGGTGTGTGTGTGGGGGGGGAGGCAGGTGTGTGTATGGGGAGGCAGGTTGTGTGTGGGGGGAGGCAGGTATGTGTGTCGGGGAGGCAGGTGTGTGTGTGGGAGGCAGGTGTGTGTGGATTGGAGGCAGGTTGTGTGTGTGTGTGTAGGCAGGTGTGTGTGTAGGCAGGTGTGTGTGGGGAGGCAGGTGTGTGTGAGGGGTGGAGGCAGGTGTGTGTGTGGATTGGAGGCAGGTGTGTGTGTGTGGATGGAGGCAGGTGTTTGTGTGTAGCTGGAGGCAGGTGTGTGGGGGGAGGCAGGTGTGTGTGTGGATTGGAGGCAGGTATGTGTGGGGGGGGTAGGCAGGTTGTGTGGGGAGGCAAGTGTGTGTGGTGGGTGGAGGCAGGTGTGTGTGTGGGTGGAGGCAGGTATGTGTGGGGGGGGAGGCAGGTTTGTGTGTGGAGGCAGGTGTGTGTGGATTGGAGGCAGGTGTGTGTGGGGGGTGGAGGCAAGTGTGTGTGTGTAGGTGGAGGCAGGTTGTGTGGGTGGAGGCAGGGGTGTGTGTAGGGGGAGGCAGGGGTGTGTGTTTGGAGGCAGGTGTGTGTGGATTGGAGGCAGGTGTGTGTGTGTGGATTGTAGGCAGGTATGTGTTTGTGGATTGGAGGCAGGTATGTGGAGGGGTAGGCAGGTTGTGTGTGTGCGTGTGTGTGTGGAGGCAGGTGTGTGTGTGGATTGGAGGCAGGTATGTGGGGGGGGTAGGCAGGTTGTGTGCGTGTGTGTGTGTGTGTGTAGGCAGGTGTGTGTGGGAGGCAGGTGTGTGTGTGGGGGGAGGCAGGTGTGTGTGTGGGGGGAGGCAGGGGTGTGTGAGGGGAGGCAGGGGTGTGTGTGTATTGGAGGCAGGTGTGTGGAGGGGGTAGGCAGGTGTGTGTGGAGGCAGGTGTGTGGAGGGGGTAGGCAGGTGTGTGTGGAGGCAGGTGTGTGGGGGGGAGGCAGGTGTGTGTGTGGATTGGAGGCAGGTATGTGGGGGGGTAGGCAGGTTGTGTGTGTGCATGTGTGTGTGGGGGGGAGGCAGGTGTGTGTGTGTATTGGAGGCAGGTGTGTGGGGGGTAGGCAGGTGTGTGTGTGAGAGGCAGGTGTGTGTGTGGGTGGAGGCAGGTGTGTGTGTGGATTGGAGGCAGGTATGTGTATGGGGGGGTAGGCAGGTGTGTGTGTGTGTGTGTGCGCGTGTGTGGAGGCAGGTGTGAGGTGTGTGTATGGGGAGGCAGGTGTGAGCTGGGTGTGGGGGACGCAGGTGTTTGAGCGAGGGCAGGCCGGGCACAGGCCCCATCACCCCAGGCACTGAGGGGATTAATGGGGCAGCCCTGGGGCCCTCTCGAAGGCTCTAGCAGGTTTGGGGCTGGGGACGATGAGACCCAGAGGGGTGCAGGGCCTGCCATGTGGAAGGGGGGCGCCTGGCGGGGACTCCCTGGATGTCAGAATGCTCGGAGCATGTGGGGGGGGTGGCTGCCAGCTGGGGACCAAGTAGGGGGGCGGCTTGCCCCGCGCTGACCCCTCCGCCTCCCTCCCGCACAGCTGAGAAGGTGAGCTCCCTGGGTAAGGACTGGCACAAGTTCTGCCTCAAGTGTGAGCGCTGCAGCAAGACGCTGACCCCCGGGGGCCATGCTGAGGTGAGCCCCCCATGCGGTGCAGGCAGGGGAGGAGGAGGGATCGCGACTCCCGGGCAGTCCCTGACTTCAGGTCTTTGCAGCATGACGGGAAGCCGTTCTGCCACAAGCCCTGCTACGCCACGCTGTTCGGACCCAAAGGTGAGCCGCGGCTGCCCACTGCCTTCCCTGGGGCCCTCCGGGAGGGGCGCAGGGGCTGGGGACTGGGGGTGGGGGTTGCGGCCACCGTAGACCTAGGCCAGACTCCCGGCCACTGTGGAACGCCCAGTGCCCCCAGCGGGCCGTTTTCTGGGACGTCAGGTGGCTGTGGCCCCCACCACTTGTGCCCCCACCCGCAGGCGTGAACATCGGGGGTGCAGGCTCCTACATCTACGAGAAGCCCCTGGCAGAGGGGCCGCAGGTCACCGGCCCCATTGAGGTCCCCGCGGCTCGAGCAGAGGAGCGGAAAGTGAGCGGCCCCCCAAAGGGGCCCAGCAGAGGTGGGCTGGGCACGGGCTGGGGGCTGGGGCTGGGGGCTGTGGGGACCCCCGCCCCGCCCCGCCCCACCCTGACTCTTGAGCTCCACAGCCTCCAGCGTCACCACGTTCACTGGGGAGCCCAACACGTGCCCGCGCTGCAGCAAGAAGGTGTACTTTGGTGAGTGCCTACCGTGGGCTCTGGATCCCCGCCCCTGTCCCGGGGACCCGCACCCCCAGGGCTCAGCCTAACCACTCCCCCTTCCCAGCTGAGAAGGTGACATCTCTGGGCAAGGATTGGCACCGGCCCTGCCTGCGCTGCGAGCGCTGCGGGAAGACGCTGACCCCCGGCGGGCACGCGGAGGTGAGGGGAGTGCGAGGGGGCTTTGGGGCACGGAGGGAGGGATGCTGGAGGGGGTAAGGGAGTGCCAGGAGGGCGTGGGGGCGGGAGATGCTGCTGGGAGCTGCGCATGCCTCTCCCTCACCGCCAGGTGGCCTGCACCTTCTGCAAGCCTCCCGGTGATGGGTTGGGGAGTCTGTAGGCCCCTTCCTCAACTCCCACCTTCTGCCCCAGCATGATGGCCAGCCCTACTGCCACAAGCCCTGCTATGGAATCCTCTTCGGACCCAAGGGTGAGTGTGGCCAGGGTGGTCCGAGGTGTTCCCCCTGCCCTCCCCTCTGCCCTGTTCCCTCCACCCACCCCAGCGGCCTTCCTCTGCAGGCGTGAACACCGGCGCCGTGGGCAGCTACATCTATGACCGAGACCCAGAAGGCAAGGTTCAGCCCTAGGCCACGGCTTTCAGGCGTGGGCCCACCTGCACCCCGACCCTGAGGGGGCCCCCTGCTTGGCTCTGGGGGAGGGCCCAGCCACCTAGTCCTATAGCAAGCCCAGGGTGTGTTGGAGAAGGGGTAGCCATGGGTAGAGTGCCACACCCATCCCTGAGGCTCTGCTGTGTCTGCCCCTCTGGCATCCTTGGGTGTCCCATGACCCTCTGACCCCTGTGTGACTGTCCCAGCATTTCCCTGCCGGCCCAGCGGCGCTGTCCGCTCTCCCTCCCTCTCCTGCTGCCCACCCACCTGCCACTGTTATTTATGCTCCCTTCATGGGTGATGGTCACGCCCTCACCGTGTCCCTGGCCAAGCTCGCCCCTCTGGGATGCCCTGCTTGGTATGCACACTGCCCCACAAGCGCTCCACACCCTCACGTGGCTCACCTGCCGCTGAGCCTTGTGCTGTCAATAAACAGTTTGAGGATTGCAGGATTGTCTTTGCTTGTGGAAGGGTTGCGAACCCTAGACCATGTCCCTTTCTGCAGCCGATGCATGCTCCCAGCCAGCGCCTCTGGGTCTGGTGCTGGTGGGCTGGGCCCTCCTCCTGAGGGTGATGGTGGGGGTTGGGCCCTGGGATGTTTCTGAGGAAGAGGGAGGATGGGGGCAGGGAGCATGGTCCCTGGTTTGGGTGGTGGTGCCCCCCCCCAAGATGGGAGGAAAGCAAGAACGCCAGGCAGGGAGGAGGTAAAGAGGGTAGGAGGCATCCCGGGGCCACGGCCTGCTGAGGGTGGGGTCCATGGAGGACAGAGCCCTGGAGGAAAGTTGAATCTGGAACCTGAAAATGCCAACAGCAGGCCTGAGAGCCCGGAGCTGCCTGGTCTGTGGAGCCTGGGAGGCCCCGGAGGGTTTAGCCCTGAGAACAAAGGATATGCCTTTCGGGGAATGGGGCAGGGCCAGGCAGAGAATGGGGAAGCTGGTGAAGGGTGGGTGGGGAAGAGGTCTCCGGCAGCCCAGGACTGGACTGGGAAGCACCGGAGGCTTTGGGGCTGTGGTCAGAGCCAGGAGCAGAGGGTCTCAGGCTGGCTGTTTCTAGCTTTTATCCATAGGCTGATGGACAGGCATTGGTGGCCAGGCCTGCCTTGGCCTGGGGTGTGACCCAGGGACAGAATTCCTGCCCGTTCCGGTGAAGGTCTGAGTGATGACCAACTCGCCCCTGGCCTACTCAGTGGTTGAGGCTCTGGCCTTTCATCCAGGGACCCTGGCGGCTCCAAGGAGCCCTCCCCTCCCCCCAACTCTGCACAGCTGTCTGTCTTCCGTATGCGCCACTCCTCGGGTGTCCACGAGAGGGCGTGCTTTTCCACTGGCAGCACAGGGCAGCCATGCAAAGACCTTCCCCGGCGCCTAGCCCTGCCCCGGGCCACCCCGCAGATGCCTCTGCCCTTCCTGCAATGAGGGGCACCCAGACCTGGCCACCTCCAGGCCCCTGCCCCCAGTGCCACAGGGTGACCAGGGCTTTATGCCTCTTCCCTGCTCCCAGCTGTTGGCACAGCCCCCGGCCTGGCCACCCTCCAGTCCATGGGCTCTGATGGAGCTGAACCTGGATTCAGGGCCCTTTGTACCAAGAGCAGCCACCACATCCTGGTGGGTCCTGGGCTGGCTCTGGGGTCCAGCCATGCCACAGATACCCTCCAGCCAGGCACCCTGTTCGGCCACTGCGTCTCCTCCCACCTAGAATTCGGCCAGAACATCCGGGGCCTGACATCGCGGAAGGGACGGCCACTCCCAACCCCAGGGAGAGGGGTGGTCAAGCAGGATCCAGACCCTGGCTCACCCCCTTCTGCCAGGCCAAGGCTTCCGTATGGGGGGTGGGGCTGTGGGAGGGGTTGTTTCAGGAGAATTCAGAATTCCTGGAGTGCCCATCTCCACCCTTGTTGTGGGCTCCTAGGGTTGCATGGGAAATTCCTGCTTTCTGCTTGTGGTGTGGGGCGGGGGTACTCGAGGGTTCAGCTGGTCCTCCTCCCTTGGGAGCCTCCAGTGGAAACTATGTCTGAGGATAGTGGTGGGCGGTGTGCCCTTCCCTAAAACCTGGGCGGTAGTAGGGGAGGGTGGTAAGACCATTTGTGTGATAGAAGACCCACCTGGGTCAGTTGGGGGGATGATGTGGGCAGGGGTCTCCTCCAGAGATCAGCCCCTGACCTGCCAGGACAGCAGCACCGCCCCCGGGCCTGGCTGGGGCAGGACCGTTTCCCGCGGGGCGGGTTTGAGGATGACGCCTGCCTGCTGTGTTTGTTTCAAGTAATTGTCATGGAAACCGGGGCGGTTGCAGCTACTGTTTGTCTGGACCGCGTCGCTGGGCGGTGTCACTGAGGGTGGCTGCATGCCCATGACACTAACAGGGCTCCCTTGCTGTCTTCAGCTCCAGGAAGCTATCCCCTCCCCCCCAAGCTGTCTGCCAGCCAGGGGCTTCCTTGGGTGCCTACAGCCCCAGACAACCCCTAAAAGGGAGGGAATCTGGAATGGGCACTTTTGTCCCTGGGTGTGCCTCCTCTTCTGTCCCTGCCTTGGGGACTGCTCTGCCTCAACCTTCACTCTCCCCGACCTGGACCCATGCCCAGCCTGTGAAGCGACTCTGAAATGCCATCTGCCCCATCCCTCCCGATCAGAACCTCTGGAAACCAAGTCCAGGGATCCTGGAGGCCCTGGTGCCCCTGTGGGGCCAAGCTCACACCGAAGCCGCTCTGTCAAGCCCAGCTGTGCTTTGGGAGCTGTGCCGCTTCACCTGCCCCTCAGCTGCACCCCCACCATCCAATCTTCCTGTGCCTCCTGGCCAGGACCCCCCAAAGTACCCCCCACCCCAAGCTGGGCTGGTGGGGTCCTCGATGGTGCCCCCAGCCAGGCCTCTGTGGGGCTGGCTCAGCCTGCAGCTACCTGTGTCCACTTCCTCTGGCCGCGGCCCCGGCCCCGGCCCCCAGCACCCTTCCTCCAGGCCCTGCCCCGCCTTCCCTGGGCCAGTGACCGCAGCATCAGGCTTGAGTACCCCCACTCCCAGGGTCTTCCCTACTCCCTGCGCCCTTTCAGACTCCGCACAGCTCAGACTAGCGCCCCGACCCTCCACAGGACTTGGCAGGGCACACTTGCCTCCCCAGCCCTGGGTCCAGCTTACTGGTGACTGAGGTAGCCTGAGGGGTGGATGGTCAGGAAATCATCCAGTGCGTGGGCCCCTAGCTCCAGACCATTGAGGGCAGGGCACAGGCAAGGGCTGGCTGGGGACCAGGACAGCCAGGTATGGGCAGCACTTTGCCCAGTGCCAGATGGGCTTTGGGTGCGGGTGTGGGGTCCAGCTATAGGACAGGGAAGCTGGAATTCCAGCCTCTGGAATTCCTAGACTAAGGCTATGAGATGCTGGGTACCAGGTCCAGCCTCAAGGGCAGGGAGGGAGGGCAGGGGCACCCCATCTGGCCAGTCTGTGGAATCCAGGCAGGGCTTCAGCTCCACTGGGGGCAGGGCTGGCTGAGGAAGCCTCCCCCTTTCACAGCTTGCCACGTGTGGTCTGGGAGAGGAGGACTGCAGCAGCCTTCCCACCTGTACTGGAGGTGAGGCTCAGAGGACAGGAGGGGCCTGTCCGGGAAGCCTGTCCCATCCCAACCCCACACCCGGTCAGCCCAGGGCAGGAACGGCCATTGGACGTAGCACACCCAACCAGGGCCAGACCACAGGCCCGACAGGGGGTCCCGAGAGACAATCAGCTGAAAATAGACCCTGGGAACTTGGGAGAGTCTGAGACTCAGCCGGGCTGAGGGGGAGGGGCAGGAAGGTGGGCCCTGGGGAGGGCTGAGCTGGGGGTGTTGGCAGAGCAGGGCACACCTGGTTGCAGAGTGCCCAGGACAGGCCTGGGAGGGGACCTCACACCTGCCCACACCCTCAGCCTGGGCATGGGGGTGGGAGGTGGTGGGGAGGGCTTCAGGGACAGGGAGGGGCAGTCAGTCCCAAGGCGAGTGCCACAGTCTGCAGAGGGAGGGGCTGTGGGCCTAGAGGAGCAGAACAGTTCTGGAGGGGTGGACGGTGGGATTCCTCAGGGACAATGGGGCCCAGCCTGGCCTCTCTGTCACCCTGGTTCCTGGAGCCCAGGCCTGGCTGCCACACCCCAGCCCCTGCAGGCGTCAGCCACAGGGCCAGCAGGAGCAGGCCAGGGTGCAGGGGCGTGTGCAGAGGACAGCCTGAGCAGACAGAGGCGGCCTCTCGAGGCACCTGGAACCCTGCAGCAGCCCCCACCAGCCCCAGGTCTAGGGCCCTCTTGCTGTCCAGGTGCAGGGTGGAATGTTCTGGGCATAGAGGCAGCCTGGGGTGAGCAGCTGGGGAACTCTGTGTCCCTGTCCCGGCCACTCTGTCCTCTGTTTGTTCCTGCCACAAATGCCACCAGCATCTCACAAGATGGGCTGAGAGGTGCAGAGGCTTCGGTCTCTGGGTAGCTCAGTGAGCTGGAGTCAGGCTGGCCCCATTGACCAGATCAGTGCCCCCGGGGCAGGTGAGAGCCAGGCAAGCTTATGAAGCCAGAGGCCCGGTGCCTGGGCTGGGGCCGGTGTGTCCCAGAAGCTGGCAGGACCCTGACCTGCCCAGACGGGTTAGGCCCTGGGGGTGGGATGGTGTGAACATGGAGTCGAGGTGGAGAAAGGAACTGGAAGGTGGGTTCCTGCAGCTGAGGGGTGGTCTCCACCCCTGGAGCACAGGGTTGTGGGGGGGAATGCAGGAGAAAGGCGGTTTGAGGGACACATCCATCTGTAGCCAAAGTTTGTGGAGGGTTCCAGGGATTGTCTGTGACTGTGTGTGTGTCTGTGTTATGTCTGTGACTGTGTCAGTGTGTGTGTGTGTGTGTGTGAGTGTGGGTGTCTGAGTTGAGTGGAAAAACTGCTGTGAGCCAACGCAGAAGGTGTGGCCCCATGGTGAGGGCATCCTGCCCCCCACCCCACCTCACCCCACCTGTGACCATGGTGACAGGAAACAACAGCCAGGAAGACCAGGAAGGGACTCATCACCCTGGTTTTCAAGGAGGGGGGGGTTCCCCCATGGGCAGGGCAGGTTGGAGTCCAGAGTGTGGGGGAAGGGGCCATCCATGGGGGATGTAGAGGGGAGGACAAGGACTGGGTCATTGTCCTTATCTGCCCTGGCCAATGTCCCTACATGAGCCACAAGGCACCCGGGATGGGCTGGGGAGGGGGCTGGACAGAAACAGGCAAATGCTCTCGGGCACCCCAGAGACCCCACCAATGGACACACACACACACAGGTATGCCTGAGGGTACCAGGCACACATGTGCCTCAGGCACCCGCCGTACACTTCTGCACCCAGAGTATGTTACCCTGGTGGGGGTGTGGATGGTGGTTCTGGGCACCCTAGGGCCTGTGGGCACCACACACCCCAGGGGAAGTGCAATGACAGAGCCTCCGGCCTCCCCAAGACCGTGTGGGCTCCCCTGGCCTCTCCCCCTTCTCAGTGCCTCTGCCTGTCTGCAAGATTGTTCCATGGTGCCCAGACTTGGTGGAGATGGCCGGTGGGCTGAGACCCGAGAGTGGCTTTCGAGGCTCACTGGGCTGGAGACTGGGGTTCCAAGGTTGCAGGGCAGGAGTGCACCCCCGCTCTGGAACCCTTGCCTCTGAGGGGTCTCAGAATGGGGCAGGGGAGGGCTCCAATGGGCCCCTGTGGAATGTCCTATCAGACCCCGTGACTTAGCCCCAGCCGGGGACAGAACAGTGGCCTTGGAAAGGGGGATGCCAGGAGGGGGGTGAGCAGAATGTGGCCTTGGCTGATGTGCCGGTGGGGGTCTCTGCAGTGTGGCCTCCACGCCAGACACCCGTGCCTCAGCCTGTCCTCTCCCCAAGCTGGGACCTGGTGGTGGACAGGGCAGGGCAGGCCTGGAGGGGCTGACGGTGAGGCGGTGGGCTTCAGGGAAAGTGAAGTTGGGATCACAGGTGCAGTTAGGGCTAAGTGCCCACCAGGGGTAAGCCGGGGCTCCTGGGGCCTGGGATGATGGTCTCCAGCACCCGCTGGCTGGGGACAGGGCTGGCACAGGCCCAGAGGTGGAGGTCAAGGGAAGATGACGGCTGACAGGAGGGATGGGGGCAGAGAGAAGGGCAGGAGCCCCCGTGCAGTGGGAGACTGGGCACGGGGCTCCACGAAGCTCGGAAGTGAAGGGCCTGTAGAGAGAGGGCTCCCCTGCCCACTGAGAGGAGAGGGGGCTGGTGGGCTGATCCTGAAGCCTGACCCTGGCCCTGGTCCTGAGGCTGGCTGGTCAGCTGGAGGGCTGCCCCACAAGCCTGAGGGCCAGCGGGCCCCGTTGGCCTTCCTGAATCTCCGGGCGGGCAAGGCGGGACAGCTTGTGCCTGGCACCGGGGTCAGCCTCCACCCCACCTGGGCAGTGGACTTGGACCGCTTTGGCCAAACTAGGCGTTTCCTGCAGAGATCAGGGCCCTCCCAGCGTCCTGCCAAGCATCTCCCAGCCGGCCTGGGGGTGGCCGAACTCTTTGTCCAGGGCGCAAACCGCAGCCCCCACGGCCATGGGTCCTCAAGCTACGGCTCCACTCCCTGGGAGTCCCCGCTTTTGAATCCCCCGGGGGCGTTCCCGCTGTGGTCAGATGGACCTCTCAGAGCAGTGGAGATCAGGGGAGCTAGCAGAGGAGGGATGTCCCTCCAGAGTGAGGGGCTGAGGGGAGCGGCCTCCTAACCCTGCGTGGGATGGAAGGGTTCCTCAGTGGGCGGACAGCGGGGACTCTCCGGCAGTTGTCCCTGGCCCTCCGTCTTGGCGAGGGCAGGATCAGCGTGGGCTGCTTTGCATCTCTTTGCATTTAGAGGTGTTTGGTCCAGTCCTGGCCCGCCCAGATCTGTGGTTCGGGCAGGTGCCGGTGGGGTGGGGCCGGGGACGGAGATGGGCTTCCTGCTTCGGGGGAGCCTTTTGCCCTGAGCCGGGCGACAGCAGTGCTGGGCTAGGGGCGCGGCCTGAACTCCCGGAGGAGCTGCATTCCGTCAGTAAGTCCCCATGGCCCTCTGCTCTGTCCTCTGCCAGGCCCCGGTCCAGCCCGAAGGCGGGGGTGGACCAGATGACCTTTCTCGGGCCGCGAGCCTGGATCCGACGTCCCCGGGGTCCAAGTCCTGGATTGGGGGGCGGGGCGCGAGGGGCGGGGTCTCCAGGGGGCGGGGTCCCGGGGTCCCTGAAAGGCGCAGACCCGGCCGGACCCTCCCAGTCTCGAGCCTGCCGCCCTTCCCGCCCCAGCCGCCGCCACCCGCACCGAACCCGGAGCTGCCATGCCCAAGTGCCCCAAGTGCGACAAGGAGGTGTACTTCGGTGAGTGCGCGCACGCCGGCCCCGCGAGGAGGCGCCGCTGAGGGCGACGGGGCTGGGGGCTGCTCCGGAGGACTGAGGCGCTGGGTCCCCTGGGCGCCGCCTCGGAGCAGACGCTTCAGCCTGGTGCGCGCCTGCCCTGGGAGGAGGGTGGAAGCCTCTGCGTCCGAAGGCCGCACGATCGCCGCGGGTTCGCGGTCTCGCTGTGCTCGGCGGGCTGCCTCTGGCTCTAAGCCTCCCTGTCTCTGGGCCCTACGGTCTCTGCCGTCTCCTCTCGGGCGCACCCTGGGTGGGGCACCCGCGGGGCTGGAAGGAACGCGAGCCTGGGGCGGCGCCTCCCGATGCAAAGTAGAAACAGACGCGGAAACCGACGCCCGGGGCACGATCCCTGAAGCCCGCCTTCCTGCCCCGCGCGCGCCCCGAGGGGAGGGAGGAAGTGGGAAGCCACCCCTGTCCTCGTCTTGGAGAAGGGCTCCCGCAGGCTCCACCCTGGTCACCGCAGAGGCCGGGGGCTGAAAGCCGGCAGCCAGGCCCAGGCCTTCCTGACCCAGCCCGGACCCCTGACCGTGGGCCCCGCCCTTCAGCCCCACCCAGCCCTCAGGAGCAAGACTCAGGGCAGCACCCCCGAGTGGCCCAGGGACCAGGCAGGTTGTACGGGCTCTGGGGATTGGAGATTGGTGCTGTTTGGTTGTAATGGCTCTGTCCTCATGAGACAGGCGGCTGAGACCTTGGGTGGGCTGCCAGGCTGGGAGGATGGAGCCCCAGTGCACAGGGCTTCGGCAGAGCTGGCTGCAAGAGGCGAGTATGCCAGTGGTGGGTGTGCGCGGAGTACCCCAGCGTCTCACGGGCCCGTCTGTGCCTCTGCAGCCGAGAGGGTGACCTCTCTGGGCAAGGACTGGCATCGGCCTTGCCTGAAGTGCGAGAAATGTGGGAAGACGCTGACCTCCGGCAGCCACGCTGAGGTAGGTGGGACCCGTCCTGGCGGCAGGGCCCAGGGGTGATGGCACCCCCTCACAGCCCTTCTCTTTGCAGCACGGAGGCAAACCCTACTGCAACCATCCCTGCTATGCCGCCATGTTTGGGCCTAAAGGTATGCACCCTGTGCCTTGTCCCGCTCACCCCACAGCCCCGTCCCAATCTCCCTGTTGACTTTTTCCACCTTCTCTGCAGGCTTTGGGCGGGGTGGAGCCGAGAGCCACACTTTCAAGTAAACCGGGTAGGTAGGACCCCACCCTTGTCCTGCCCCCTGGTTCTTCTCTCGGGCTGGGGATGCCCCCTCCCAGGGAGGCCTGACCACTCATGGGGTCCAAAGGGAGGCCGTGGGTGCTGCACTCATGTCTGTGCCTGTCTCTCTCTGCACAGGTGGTGGAGACCCCATCCTTGGCCGCTGGCTGGGCCACTCACTGTCCAGCAAATGCTAGGCCTCATTGCCCGATGCCCAGGGCTCCCTTGTAGCCCCTAATGCCCTCAATAAACCTGAACACGTGGAAAACCTGTGTGTGTGTGCGCGCGTGCTGGTGAGCCAGGGTGTGCAAGGGGGCTGCAGTGGATCTCTGGCCACAGCTCTGCCAGTGGCGCCTCCAAGGCGGGGACAGAGGTGACTTCCCACTTCCTATGCATCGCCCTCCCCAGGGCGCCGTTCCAGGGCCTCATGTGCCGGGCCGGGCCCCGTGTGCAGAGTGAGTCCAGGCCACCCTAGGCAGTCCGCACCCAGCCCTGCTGCTCTGAGCCCACCTCCACAACCTTCAGACCCTCAGAGGTGCCCCTGAGCTCTCCTGGCCTTCTGGGAGCAGGAGGGGAGGCTTTGAGAGGCCTGGGGGTGGGTGGGGCTGGCAAGGCGGGGCTGGCCTCGGGTCAGGGGATGAATCAGCTCACTGGTTCCACTTCTGAGAGGCTCTAGAGGAGCTGTGGGGACTCCTAGCCTTCCCGCTTCCTGCCCCCCAACCCTGTCCTCATTCCCTACCCCTCCAGGCCAGGCGAGCTTCTGCAGGGGTCTGATGAGGCTGCTGTGCTCCTGACCCAGACACCACTGCCCCATGTGCGTCCTCGTCTGCCATCTGCCCTGTGCCCAGGGACTTACCCTGTGGCCCGGTGTCCGGCGGGGAACTTGAGTGCTGGCCGTGCACAGGGGCTGAGGGTCCTTCTGGAAACTCCCTTGTCCACTCAGCCAGCCACCTTCAGAGACTCCCTTCCCCACATTGGCCACTTAGATTCTGGCCCCAGCAGAAGGCCACCCCAGAGGACACACACTGATGGAAAAGAGTCCAGAGGCATCACCCTGCCCTAGGGCTGTGGTGGGTGTGCCGCAGGCTCCGCTGGACAGCTGCTGTGTGGGGGCAGTCTAGGGTAGCCCAGGGTGGGATGTGTGGGGCGACTGGGAGATTCCTGAGATCCCAAGAGCTGGGAACCACAGCGCTTTTGGTGGGATGGGGGCAGGGGAGGGGGGATGCCGGGGTGCCGAGGTGAGGCCTCGGTTCTGGACGGTGGTGGGTGGCGCTGCGGGAACTGAGAGCTTTGACTCAGCGACACCTGGTGCAGAGGAAAATCCGCAAGCGCGGGGCTGGGAAGGCGCGGAGCGAGACTGCGGAGAGGCCCGCCACCCCCCACGCTTCCTGCCAAGTTCCTGTGGCGCCGGGGGCCCCCAGCCCTGCCCCATCCCCCCGGCTCCTGCCGCCGTGTGGCTCGCAGGTGCAGAGGCGCTCCGAGCAGGAGGCCCTTGGCTTCGAGGAAGCCGCCGGCGGGGCGAGGAGCTTGGTCTTCCTCCTGGCGCTGGCGCCGCGAAGAGGGTCGCGATGCGCCAGAGGGAAGGAGGCTGCGGGCGGGGGAGGCCGGAGGGCGTGCGGGGAGGGGCAGGATGGGGCCTGCTCGGGTGGGCCCTGAGGGCCAGGAGGGCTGCCTGGAGGAGGAGATGGGGGCGAAGGAGGCCGGGAGGGAGGTGGGGCCGGGACCCCTCGGGCTGAGCCTCGCGTGGGCGCGGCCAGCCATGGCGGGGGTCCAGGGAGGCCCGAGTCTCCCGCCCCGCCTTCGCCGCCGCCCTCGCAGCCCCGGGGAGCTGCCGGGGCATCGCGGGAACAGCCCGGAGCCGCCGCTGGCCGCGAGCCGGCCCAACCTCCTGTCCCCGCGGGCGGCCCCGCGCTCCTCCCGGCCCGCGCCTTTCGGGGCCGCCCGTGCACGCGGGCCCGGCTCAGCGGGGCTCGGGCAGCGGCTGCTTCCCGCGCCGGCTTCCTCCAGGGCTGTTCCGTGGCGGCGGCAGAAGGACGCGCGGCCGCGGGCGGGGGAAGACCGGGAGCGCCGGCGGGCCCGGGCCGCGCGTTCGGAGTGGGGCAGTTGCCCGGGACCCGGCACCTGGAGTCCCGGGCCGGCAGCACCGGGGCTGCGCTGAGGCGCGGCGGGCTCCGGGCGCCTCCTGGCGGCGCTGCGGGAGAGGCGGCGCGGAGCGGCGAGGCTCGTCGGCTCTGGCTCCGCGGGGCCCAGCTGCGCTGCCTTCCGCGGCCCCAGGGGGCGCCCTTGGGAGTCTGCGTGCTCCAGCCGGGCGGTTGCCAGGTCGCCGCGGGCGAGGGATGCCGATGGGCGGGGTTTGGGCGAGGCGGGGAGTCGGGTTCGTGAAGGTACAGTCGGCGAGGGCGGGCTCCGCGGACTTCACACCGACGGCCCGGCCATCACCCCGGAAGTGGGTCCACACGGGACGGAATTAGACTACACTCAAACTCAAGGGAAACCGTTCATTGGGCCAGGCCTCGAAGGCGGGTCCCTGCCGACGCGGTGATTGGATGCAGTTCCGGCCAGCACGGTGATTGGGTGAAAGACCCGGCCAGCGCGGCGCTAGCCCGGGCGGCCCGTACGGTGATTGGGCGCAGGCCCAGCCGGCGCGCTGATTGGGCGCTGCACACGGCCCTTGCGGCGATTGGGTGCAGGTCCCAGCCGCGGCGCTGGACCCGGCCCATGCGATGCTTGTGCGCAGGTCCCGGGCGGCTGCGGCGGGCTATCCGAAGGAGGCTGGTGCTGGCTCTATGGGGAGGCGGCGGCGGCGGGTGCACCCCGCGGCTGGGGCCCGGGCCGGGGCCCTGCCTGAGGCCATCGCCGCGTTGAGTCGGTCGCTGCCCTCGGGACCCAGCCCCGAGATCTTCCGCCGTGCCAAGTTCGACCGTCCGGAGGCGGTGACGCTCGCGCGGAGGGCAGCCGGGCCGGGTAGGGTCACGGGCCGTCGCAGGGAGTTGAGCCAGCTCCGCTGACTGCCCACTTTTTATTTTCCGCAGACCCCCGCGCTCTGGCAGCTTCTCTTCCGCGTGCTCGCGCCACTCCCTCTGGACAACCCCCTGGCCTCGCTCGCCCCGGGTAAGCCCCCCTCCTGGCAGGCCTTAGCCTCGCCCACCCGGTAGCAGTGTCCCCCTCCTGCCCCTGCAAAGCCCCGCCTTTCCCCAGTGAGCCACGCCCCTGACAGGTTCTAGCTCCACCCACCCCAGTAGCACGGGCCCCACCACGCAGAGCCTCGCCTCCCCCAGTAAGCCACGCCCCTGGCAGGCTCTAGCTCCACCCACCCGAGTGGCACGGGCCCCACTCCCGCAGAGCCCCGCCTTCCCCAGTGAGCCACGCCCCTGACAAGTTCTAGCTCCACCCACCCCAGTAGCATGGGCCCCACTCACGCAGAGCCCCGCCTTCCCCAGTAAGCCACGCCCCTGGCAGGCTTTAGCTCCACCCCCTTGGGTAGTTCTGGTTTCTGCTCCTACAAAGCTCTGGGGCCGTCCCCGTTGGCCCTTAGCCTCCTCATCCTGGTCTGAGTTCCAGCTCTCCCACCATAGTTTCTTATGAGCTAGGCCTTGAGCCCCTGTTCGAGTGACTTGTGGGGATCTCTGAGGGCATCCAGGTGGTGTCACCTCCAGGCTTGTGGTCTCCTGAGCTAGTGGTCTTCTATCCTAGAGGTCCAAGCCCGCTTGGTGAAGTCAGCACTGCGCTCCCAGGGCTACCCGCGGCTGGCACTGGCACAGCTCCCTGAGGATGGCTCCCAGGGCAGCCGGGAGCTGCTGCTGGCTCTGTCCTGGCTCTTGGCTCGAGGACCTGTGCCTGAGCAGATGCTGGCCCAGACCCGGGTGCCTCTGGGTGATGAGATGACTGTGTGCCAGGTGCGTGTGGGTGAGGGTGGGCCGAGCCAGCCCTGGTCTCAACTCCTGGGGCCAGAACAAGGGCAGGCCTGGACTAGCCTCCTCGGTGTCTCCTGCCCGGACCCTCAGGGCAGTCCCACAAGGGGTCACCCAGCTGCCTGCTGAAAGCATGGAGGCTCCCTGTGCAGGAAGCACCCTTTGTTCTTGGCTGTGCCTCCACTGCCCTCTTACTGGGGGCAGGGTGGGGTGGGAGCAGGGCCTGACCGTTGCCCTTCTCCAGTGTGAGGCCCTGGCCAGCCCTGGCCCACCTGCACCCCAGGTGCGAGCAGAGGATCCTGTGGATGTCCGCTATGTGCAGTGGCTGATGGGAAAGCTGCGGTTCCGGTGGCGACAGCTGGTGTCCAGTCAGCAGGAACAGTGCACCCTCCTGAGCAAGGTAGAGCTGGCACAGGGCTTCCACCCAGGGGCTGTATCCTGTGCTGCAGTCCTGGCATAGGCTTTTGGCTAGATGTGGGCTTTCCTGCCCCGGGCTTACCCAGAGCCTCAGATGGTTCCAGGTGGTACTTGTGGGGGTCCAGGGCAGGATGGAGGTGGGCAGGGCTGGGCAGTGGTGGGCAGGATGGAAGCTGGTGTCAGAGAGCTCACAGAATTTGCCTTCTTGTTCTTGAAAGGCACCAGAGGCCTTCTGGCTCTGTCATTAAATATTGTGATGGGCTCTGTGCCGTGAATACTGCTCCCTCCTGGGCACTGGAGGGGGAGGAGGATGCCCCCTGCTCCCACCAAATCCTGCTTGGGGCTGACTTAGGGGGTGGGTAGTGCCTGTGGGGCCCCAAATGTGGTAGGGGTAGGCTCAGGGTCATAGGTGCCCAGCAGCATGTCCACTGTGATGCCAGGGCTGACGGGTGCTTCTGTGGCAGCTCCCAGCCTTGCACAGGGTCTGTTGCTCAGCCAGCCTTTCCGGGGACCTCTCACCCCGTCAGGCCTGGCTTTGACACAAACCACCATGCTTACCTACATGCCCCTCTGTGCCGCCCTCCAGCCCGCCTCTCTGGGAAGCCTCTCCCATTCCCCTAGATCCAAGCACTCACTCCCATCCCCACTGTGAGCCTGTCCGGAGGCTGTTCCTCCTCCGATGCTGCGGGGGAAGCCAGGGCACCCCACTGCAATCCTGCTGCTGCTGGGGAGTTGGGTGGGGTGGGGAGGCCATCAGTGAAGCTGCCTGGCCCCGCTGCAGGAGGCCCCAGCAGTGCAGACAGCGGTCCCACATGCAGCCCAGCCCTGACAGCCTCAGGCGGAGTGGCCGGCCCCGAGCCCACTGTGTGGTGGGCTCTGAAGGCAGACCTTCCTGGACTGGTGGAGTTCAGTGCTGGGGGAGGTGCCTGCCTCCCACTCAGCCTGGAGTCTGTAACCGCCTGTTTCAGATCCACCTGTACACAAGCGGCTGCCATGGGGATCAGAGCCTTGGTCATCTGTCGGTCGCTGAAGCAGAGATGCTCAGGGACCCAGAGGGAGGCCAGCAGGTGAGGGCAAGTGAGCTGCTGGGGAGGCACTGCCTGAGGTGGGAGGGGCCCATGGGAGGCAGGGAGTGGTGGGTGTCTCTGCGTTTCTGCCACCCATCATTGCTGGCATGGGTGACAGGCGTGTCCTCTGGGCCTCTCCTAGTCTCACGGGCCACTCCCCCTTCCCTTCTGCAAATCCAGGCAGAGTGTTGGTGGGGGCCCAGGGACACAGGAGCCTGGGCTGGGCCGGCAGCTGGCTGAGGGTAGGTTGCTGGAATGAAGGTGGGAGCCAGTGGTGTTGGCACCTGAAGTAGGTCTCACCTGCTGTGGCAGGGGCCCCTGGGGGTGTGCAGGGACTAGCCCACACTGGGTGAAGGGCTGGGCACAGGGCTGACCATGGCAGGGACAGCCGCCCTTCAGAGCCCAAGGCCAGACCCACATGGGTATGCTGGGTGGAGCCTGCCAAGCTGGAGCCAGCCCCATAGACCCTGGAGATTTGCAGGCCCCATATTGCTTGCAAACCTGGGGCCAACCAGGGGACACAGCTCCAGACAATGGGGCTCTGTGGTCCGGGGCAGATCCTGAGCCCTGGATAACACAGACCTGGAGGAAAGCCTGGCTCTGAGCCTCTGGTGGCTACGTGACCCTGGGCAGACAGTGGCCTACCGGAAGTGTCAGAGTTGACTTAGCCCCAGGCATCTTCCCGAGGGATGGTCACTTCCTCTCACCCTGCTACTCCCCTTCCCTCCTCCCTGCCGGCCTTCCACCTTCATCCTTCTTTCTGGGGGTCTGCCCACCTGTCATCACTGGCTCCTTCCTCTTGGCTAGCATGGTTTCAGGGGACAGGGAAGGGCTGGCAGCCATTCTTTTTATTTTTTTTATCTTTCGAGACAGAGTTTTGCTCTGTTGCCCAGGCTGGATTGCAGCAGTGGCGTGATCTCGGCCCACTGCAACCTCAGTCTCCTGGGTTCAAGCGATTCTCCTGTCTCAACCTCCTGAGTACCTGGGACTATAGGCATGCACCACCTCGTCTGGCTAATTTTTTTGTATTTTTAGTAGAGATGGGGTTTTGCCATGTTGGCCAGGCTGGTCTTAAACTCCTGATCTCTGGTGATCCACCTGGCTCAGCCTCAGCCTCCCAAAGTTCTGGGATTACAGGCATGAGCCACGCACTTGGGCTGGGCTCTGTACTGTCCTGAGTGATGGACTGGTGCTGCCCAGCTCCGGGCAGGTACAGCCAGGCAGGAGGGCTGTGACTCAGGGCTGGTGTGACCCCTTCTTCTAGGCTCGGTCCTCCTCTCTGTCTCTTCTTTCTCCAAATCCAGAGTCTTGGCCCCTGTACCTCATCCCAGGCCTGCCCAGGGGGACCCAGGGGTCAGAGGCGGATGGCCTGGCTCCCAGCCTCCAGTCTTTTTTTTTGAGACGGAGTTTTGCTCTTGTTAACCAGGCTGGAGTGCAATGGCGCGATCTCGGCTCACTGCAACCTCCGCCTCCTGGGTTCAGGCAATTCTCCTGCCTCAGCCTCCTGAGTAGCTGGGATTACAGGCACGAGCCACCATGCCCAGCTAGTTTTTTGTATTTTTAGTAGAGACGGGGTTTCACCATGTTGACCAGGATGGTCTCGATCTCTTGACCTCGTGATCCACCCGCCTCGGCCTCCCAAAGTGCTGGGATTACAGGCTTGAGCCACCGCGCCCAGCCCAGCCCCCAGTCTTATATCTGCTGGGACTTCCCTGCTCATGGCAAGGGCCTGTGCATTCCACTCTGCAGCCCTGACCCTGGGGGACTGCATGCCGCACTGTGGGCTCACAGGGCCCGCTTCTGCCTGCCTGGCCCCCGGTGCCAGCTGGTCCTGTCCCTGGCTGAAGTGGGGCTGGCACCCACCCCGTTGGCCTGCATTGGCGTTGGCGGTGCTGAGGCAGCATCTGGGCACCCCAGTCTGCCCTTGGCCCTGCCTCCCTTGTAGAGGTGGCTCTGCAAAGCCCAAGCTTCTGGCCCCTGGGACCCCTGGGTTGGGGCAGAGCAGAGGCTGCCCTGGCCTCAGCCTGCTCCTACCCAGGGAACCTCTGTGGAGACCACCGTCTGTGGTGGGCTGGGGGGCCTGGAAGTGAGGCCCCATCCTCTCCTGGAAGCTGTGTGCGGTACTGGCCAGGTGGAATGGGGCCACGGGCTGGCTTCCTTCCAGGGTTTCTGGAGTGGGAACCCCCAGAACCTGGACCCGGCCTACCTGAAGGGCTTGCACTTCTCCTGCTCTCCTGGGATGGGTCCCAGGACCTTCTGGAAGGATCTGTGGCTGGTGTGTGAGCAGCCAGGCCTGCTGCTGGGTGACTGGAGGCTCCCTTGGGTCCTGGTGGGGCTCAGCCTGCAGCCTGCTCTCCCCGCTCAGGGCAGTGCGTGGGGGGAGGCTGGCAGGTGTGAAGACCATAGCACTTGGGGGTGGGAGGGGCAGTAAGGGGCGTGTTTGCCCCTCCTCTCCTGCCTGCTCCCACCCCCGGGGCCCTTAGCTTCATGGAAACTGCGGTGACTGCCCATCTGTTGTTAGTTGACTCCCCTTCTGTTAGGTGACCGTCCTGTTGGGGGTGTTTCGGCATCTGTCCCCATGGTGGGGTCTTTGTTCTTCTCATGGCCTGCCTGGGTGGGCATGTGGGTGGCCCCAGCCTGCTCCAGCTCCCATGCCGCCCGCAGACCTCCCTGTTCTCAGCTTCTCTGCCTTCAAGCCTGCCTGCCTCTGCTCTGCTCCCCTCTGCTCTGCCCCAGGTGGGCTGGGTTGAGCCTGGGGTTCAAGGCCATCCCTGTCTGCCCCCCAGCCACTGCTGGAGTCCCAGGCCCCTGCAGCCTGGTTCACACTCTGGGTTCCTTGGGAGGAAGGGTGGAGTGGGCAGGATTCAGGTACAGAGGGCCTGTCCCCACAGGGGTACCCGCTGCCCCAGGGCCCAGGATCACTGGTGCAGATAGCCCATAAGTACACGCGCCCGCCTTCTGCGTGTGGGCAGAGCAACTACCGTGTCTGGCCGTTTCCAGCCGCCTCGCCTGTCTGTGGCACACTGTGGGCAGGTGCCTTCGTGCAGTGCCATGGGGCAGACCCTTTGCTTGGGAATGTCGAGTGTGGCTCAGCTCTGCCTTCTCTGCCACCTGGGCCACTAGGCAGACTCCTTAGGGGGTCCCTGAAGTGATGGGATGGTTTTTCCCTCCCAGGAGCCTGGCTGGCTCCCTAGTTTGGGGCCTCCCCCTCTGCCTGCAGCCCCCGATATAGTCTCCATTCAGCGAGGGGTGTGGGGCGGAGGTCTAGGCTTCAGAGGCACCTGGACTCTGTCCCTGACCTTGTTGGACTCACAGAGGGGCTGGTATGGGGGACAGCAGGTGTCCTCAGAGGGTAGGGCCAGCTCTCGTCTGGCAGGCGGGGCCTGGCTGTGCGTTGGGGGCAGCCCTGCGCTGCAGAAAGGACGGGTGGGCTGTGGTCGCCGCACCACACCAGGGTGCCCTGCTTGTGGTTCTGGCCAGAGAACCTGGGTGCAGGCAGGTGGAAGGCTGCAGGGGTGGGGCGTGTGCTGGGGCCAGCTGTCCGTCTTGCATCTGTCTGTCCTGCGTCTGTCCCTGGGGTCCGGTGTGAGGTTCTAGCCCAGCTGCCGTTTGCCTTCCAGCTGCTGCGGACTCTGGAGTATGAGAACAGGCGCCTGGAGGCGGTCCTGACGTGGCGGCGCACAGAGCTGGTCTTCTGGCAGTGGATGGTGAGGACGCCCACTCGCCCCCTCCCGTTGTCCCCTCCCGCAGCAGCCCCAGGTGGAGGGTGGGGATCTTTCTGTTTTGCAGACAGGGGAGTGACTTTTAGGGAGGCCTCAGATCTCCTAGCATGGGCTTTTTCTAGGGCTTCTGCTCACCTTCTGGGGAGGCCACTGTGGCCCTGTCCTCAGCTCCATGGCCTTTGTGCCTCCCTGGACGTCAAGGCTGCTAGATGGTGGCATCCAGCTGCTGTGGGACCTGGGGGGCCACCACTGCCCTCCGTGCCCTCTGTCCCTCTGTCCCCTCGGCTGGGAAACCCCACTTCGTGCAGGCTGTCTCACTTGGGTCTCTGTAGGACACAGTCCTGGACACCTGTGCCCCCAGGGCGCCGGCTGCCGCCTCACAGGGCACCTTCCTGCCCGGGATCCCTGAGCACAGGGGTGGCGAGTTGGAGCTGGTAGCCTGGGAGCTGCGGGCACTGCAGGAGGAGCTGCAGGAAGCTGCGGAGTGCAGGCGGGCAGCCTGGGAGGCCAAGGTGAGGGCCCGCCTCGCTCTGGGCACTGGCCAACTTTGGGGGATGGCTGACCTGAGGGCGCTTTGAACTTGCTGGATCCCACGGCTGCATCTGATTGAGTGTGGCGTGGTGGGTGGCACACTCACACATGCACTCTGAGGGGCAGGAGGGCACACGGTGACGACCCCTGCTGCTGTGAGACAGCCCGCCCCTCCTGCTGGAAGTGTGTTCTCAGATCTTTTCCTGAGGAGGGAGGGAAGCCTGTGCTGTGGGGCCTGCTGCTCCCAGGCCTCTGCCACACGAGCGATCACATGGTGGTGCTCACCCTGTACCTTCCTGGGACTGTCAGACGCCTGGGTCTCCTCCCTAAACACAGAGCCGTCCTCACCTGCAGGTTTGTGGCTGTGGACACGGGGCTGCATCATTCTCTTTTCTTTTCTTTTTTTTGTGATGGAGGAGTCTCACTCTGTCGTCCAGGCTGGAGTGCAGTGGTGTTATCTCGGCTCACTGCAACCTCTGCCTCCCTGGTTCAAGCGATTCTCCTGCCTCAGCCCCCGAGTAGCTGGGATTACAGACGCATGCCGCCATGCCTGGCTAATTTTTTTATTTTTAGTAGAGACAAGGTTTCACCATATTGGTTAGGCTGGTCTTGAACTCCTGACTTCATGATCCGCCCTCCTTGGCCTTCCAAATGCTGGGATTACAGGCATGAGACGTGGCACCCGGCCTCTGTTTTCTTTTTCTGAAGAATTTTAATGGCTGGGCGCAGTGGCTCACAACTGTAATCCCAATACTTTGGAAGGCTGTGGCAGGTGGATCACAAGGTCAGGAGATCGATACCAGCCTGGCAAATATGGTGAAACCCCATGTCTACCTAAAAATGCAGAAAAATTAGCCAGGCATAGGAGCACGCACCTGTAGTCCCAGCTAATTGAGAGGCTGAGGCAGGAGAATCGCTTGAACCAGGGAGGTAGAGGTTGCAGTGAGCTGAGACTGCACCACTGCATTCCAGCCTGGGCGACAGTGAGACTCTGTCTGAGAGAAAAGAAAAAAAAAAGAATTTTAACGTAAATTGCAGTCATGATTTTTCCCTTAAAGTCTTCAGTAAGCCTCTCTCTTTTTTTCTTCTTGAGACAGAGTCTCGCACTGTCTCCCAGGCTGGAGTGCAGTGCCATGATCTTGGTTCACTGCAACCTCTGCCTCCCAGGTTCAAGCGATTCTCTTGCCTCAGCCTCCCAAGTAGCTGGGATTACAGGCGCACACCACCATGCCCAGCTAATTTTTGTATTTTTAGTAGAGATGGGGTTTCGCTATGTTGGTCAGCCTGTTCAGGGAGCCTCTCTAAAGAGCATGGGTGTTTTCCTGCATGCGTGCTGCATCTGCACCCCTCTTTCTGACCCAGGAAATGCTGAGGGGTCTGAGGCCAGCATCCTGGGGGGACAGCCACCACCATTGTCTCCCATGCAGGCTGGAGGCTGTGGACGGGGGCCAGAGTGGAGTGCTGTGCGGCGGGCCTCTCGAGAGGCTGTGGAGAAGGAGCTGGGAGCTCTGCAGCGGTGCTGGGAGCAAGACAGGGACCCGGCCCAGCCTCACGGGCCACACCGGCTGGTCAGACGAGAGGATGGGGCAGCAGGGGACTGGGACCTGCGGGCAGCTGAGGTGATCAGGACGCTGAGGAGCCAGGAGGCCTGCCTGGAGGCAGTGCTGCATCAACTACAGGGACAGTGTCGGCAGGGACTAGCCAGGTTGGCGGGAGCCCTGCCTGGCCTCATCTGGATCCCGCCACTGGGACGCTGAGGACTGTGGACGGGCACTCCTGTAGGAAACCTGCCTTGGCCCAGCCCGGCTGGGCGTTGGAGGAACAGATACAGGGCCGGGTGGCTGCAGGGATGGCGGTACAGAGCCCAGGTCATGTGCTTGATGCAGGGGCTGGGCTGACTCTGGCCAGAGCTGGGGCCCAAGACCAGCAGCACTGGGAATAGGTGTGGCCAGACCCCTGAGGGGGTTGTGATGGTCCAGCTGGCGGGCTGGAGGGGACCCGGGAGTGAACTGTGGCAGCTTCCCCATAGGCAAGGCTGCCGGGCAAGACTTCCCTGTCTGGGGAATGGGGTGTAGAGGGGCCGTGGTAGGCGGTCAGCCCTGGGCTGTGAGCACAGCTTCTCCCCCGCCCCAGCCTTGGCTGTGCCTGGGGTGATGCCGGATGGGAGCCTGGGGCTCTGTTCCTTCCCTGGAGGTGGTGCTCCGGGTGGGGGCACTGCGTGGACAGAGAGGCTTTGTTCCAGAGGCTACCCAGCAAGCTCTGCTCTGCTCTGACAAAGAGCCATCTGTGTCCCAGGGATGTGCCCCAGCCTGGCGGAAGGAGGCTGGGCCTTAGGGCACCCCCCGCCCCCACCAGCGGGGACAGGTGGCCCTGGGGCCTCCCCTGCCCCCCTCACAGGGCCCTCTGTCTTCTGGGGTCATAGGACTCTGGCCCGAGGTGGGCAGAGACGGGGCTGGTGGGGCCACCTCCAGGCTCCTGCCAGCTCTGCCCTGGGGCCACATCCATCACGCCTGCTAGAACACGCCCTCACTGGAGACTTTCCCACTGGCCTGGGGCTTGTGCCTGTGCGACAGCGCACACCCGGGCTGCCCCTCCGGACAGCCTCAGCCTGTCCGGGCCTCCTCAGCCCTGGGGTGAACACAGCTAGGCTGCCTGCTTCCCTATTCCTGTGCCTGGACCTTAGGAGCACCTCAGTACCCGGATGTGGCCAGCAAGGCCTCCCTTTCAGGAGCACCTCCCTGACCCGCTCATGCTGTGGGCCCTGTGCAAAAGCACTGTGGGCTGCCCACCCTCCGGCCCCTCTGCTGGCTCCTCCTAAGGGTTCCTGCCACTTGTAGCTGCGGGGTCCAGCCCTGTGTCAGGCACTCGGCCCTCAGCCCTCCTCCACTGCAGCCTCGAAGGTCCCCGGTGTCCTCAGCCAGCCTGGGCTTCCGGACAGCGCTCTTATGCTGGGAGCAAGTCCGCGTAAAGCCCTGCTTCTATAACCACAGACCCAGGACTCCCACTTGTAGGACCACAGCCTACAGGGTCTTGGGGTGTCCCCTATCGCTGCTGAGGCGCAGGATCCGAGAAGTAAAGAGATGGGACACAGAAGGACTGGAAAAGCAGCTGGGCTTGGGGGCCACGCCACCTATGAGCAGAGACAGGCGAGGCCCCAAACATCCAGGAGCGTCTGTATTTATTGGGTACAAGACAGGGAAGGGTAGTGAGTGAGGTCATCTTAAGGACAGTGATAGGGTCAAGACAATCACGTGCTCAATAAACAAGGGGTCCACCCCCATTAGGTCACTGAGGCCAGGAGGTGGCCGTGTGCAGCAGAGAGCACAGTGCGCAATATCTCTTGTCTGGGGCCATTTCCAAGGAATTCTATAGGTGGATGCGAGTGAGCACAGTAGCAGAGCTGACCCGGTCCACAGCCCCCTGCTGGCAGCTTCCATCGAGTTCTATAGGAGGATGCTTTTGAACCAGCACAGTAACCAGAGCTGATGAAGTTCAGTCACCAAGGCGAGGTTACACTGGAGGGGTTTTAAGCCCTCGGAGGCCCTCGGGATTGCCGCTCTGAGGGCAGCCTTCCACAAGAACTGGAGCAAGGTCCTACGACTCCTTTATCAGGAGGAGAGGCTCTCGCCCCAAGCCTGCCATACAGCGGGTATCTTTACGACACTGAACGCTGCCGCCTGGGCCATGGATTCTTGTCCTGGTGTAACTGTTTTCCCTTAAATCATGCTCTGCAGTGTGTCTGCTCCAGACATTCCTCCGACTATAAGCAGGTTATGCTTATATATGTATAGCTGTTTATCCCTTAATTCATCCTCTGAACTGCGTCTGCTCTAGGTATTCCTCTGACTATGAACTAAGATAGAATTGTATATATATATGGAAACAACTGAGTTGTAGGATATTCTTTAGTCACTAATTCTGTAAACTAAGATATATAAAGGATTATATGAAGGAAATAACTGAGTAATAACACTATAAACTAAGATATTCTTCAGGCAGTAATTGTGCTGGGGATCTGCTTAGCTCTCCTTCCTCAGTGCCCAGATCGGGGGTACCCACATCACAGGCCTTGGGGAGGGAGCTTGGTGGGAGGGAGGCCAGGGCCGAGGGAGGGAGGCCGGCAGGAGGGAGGCCAGACCTGAGGGAGGGAGGCCGGCGGGAGGGAGACCAGGGCTACAGGAGGGAGGCCGGCAGGAGGGAGGCCGGTGGGTGCTTCTGCGCTCCCGGCATGCCCCAGCTTGCTCTAGTATTTGCAGCCTGTCATGAGGAAGGGGCAGGGATGGGGCCTTGGCTTTCAGCTCCATCTGTTAATCACACATACAGTAGCTTTAGTCACTTGAAGTCACGGCCTCTTGTTCTGGAGGTCCCGGTGTCACCGGTCCACAGGGTTAAAGCTGGGTCCCCATAAGGTCAGCGGCAGCCTTTGCCTTCTGACATGTAGCCTGACACCAGGGCTGAGACCATGCCGTCTGCCCGAGACCACGGAACCGCCTGGAGGCCGCAGCATCGCCTGGCTGGGGTGGCAGGCCCTGCACCCTGGACAGTTGGCATCTGTGTGAGGACAGTGCAGCTGGCTCCCCAGGAAGACCCAGAGGTGGAGATGCCCCCACAGGAAACAGCAGAGGGGACCAGGCTGTGAGACCAAGGCGCTCACTGGAAAGTGTGACAAACTTGACTCCAACAAAACTAGAAACTAATTTTTTTTGTTGTTTTTGAGCGAGTCTCCCTCTATTGCCCAGGTTGGAGTGCAGTGGCACCATCTCGGCGCACTGAAACCTCTGCCTCCTGGGTTCAAGTGATTCTCCTGCCTCAGCCTCCCGAGTAGCTGGGATTACAGGCATGTGTCACCACGTCTGGCTATTTTTTTTTTTTTTTGAGACAGAGTTTCGCTCTTATTACCCAGGCTGGAGTGCAATGGCGCAATCTCGGCTCACTGCAGCCTCCGCCTCCTGGTTCAGGCAATTCTCCTGCCTCAGCCTCCTGAGTAGCTGGGATTACAGGCACGTACCACCATGCCCAGCTGATTTTTTGTATTTTTAGTAGAAATGGGGTTTCACCATGTTGACCAGGATGGTCTCGATCTCTTGACCTCGTGATCCACCCGCCTCGGCCTCGCAAAGTGCTGGGATTACAGGTGTGAGCCACTGTGCCCGGCCCTAATTTTTTTTTTAAGTAGAGATGGGGTTTCACCATGTTGTCCAGGCCAGTGTAGAACTCCTGACCTCAGGTGATCCACCCACCTCGGCCTCCCAAAGTGCTAGGATTACAGGTGTGAGCTACTGTGCTGGGCTGAAACTAATGTTTATTAAGAGATGGCACTGCTGGATGCAGTGGCTCATGCCTGTAATCCCAGCACTTTGGGAAGCCCAGGTTGGAGGATTACATGAGCCTGGGAGATCAAGACCAGCCTGGGCAACATAGGGAGATCCTGCCACTACAAAAAATAAAAAATTAGCTGGGCATGATGGTGTCTGCCTGTAGTCCCAGCTACATAGAAGGGAGGCTGAGGCAGGAGGATCACTTGAGCCTGGAGGCCAAGGCTATGTGAGGCCAAGTGAGCTCTGATCTCCTTGCTGCACTCCAGCTTGGGCAACAGTGTGAGCCTCCATCTGAAAAAGGAAAACCAGTCAGTGAGATCCAGGTGCAGTGTCTTGGGTGCATTCCTATTTTGTCCGGCTCTGCCTTCCTGGCCTCTGCTTCCCTTTGTTGCTACTTCCAGGCTCCTTCACATGGGCCTGGCCGACCCTGCCTGGAGGGATGAGGCTGATTGGGACTCCAGCCAGGTCAGGACCACAACTTCGGGGGCCTGTGGCAGTTGCACCTCCCCCTGTGCCCAGCTTTGGTTGGACAGGAGTGTTTCTTTTTTGAGACAAAGTCCTGCTGTCACCAGTGGCACAATCACAGCTCTCTGCAGCCTCCATCTCCCAGGCTCAAGTGACCCTCCCACCTCAGCCTGCTGAGTAGCTGCAGCTACACGTGCATGCCGCCGTGCCCAGCTATTTTTTTTAGTTTTAGTGCACAGGGTTTCACCATGCCCCTCAGGCTAGTCTCAAACTCCTGGCCTCAAGTGATCCGCCCGCCTCAGCTTCCCAAAATGCTGGGATTACAGACAGGAGCCACTGCACTCGGCCGGAGAGAAGTGTGTTTAAGTGGCTCCTGTTTATCTCACGGGGACCCCGACAGCTCAGTCCACATGGCCCGTGTCTACCCCGTGTCCCAGTGCGTGGTTGTGGCTGGTGGCTGTGGAGTCCTGTGTCTGTGCTCGGCTCCAGCCACGTGGCCTGCATGTGCCCACACTAGCTCACCAGTGTCTGCACCCCTGCCCAGGCTCCTTGACCACTGGGAGCACTGGGTCTGGAGCCATCCCCTCCTCAGAGTGCTTGGAGGGCGTCCTGCCCGGCCTCTCGCCGTCTGGCTGTGCTGGACAGGTCCCTCACTCAGTCATTCCACCTGAAGTCACGTGGTGCCTAATACGTGGCATTCTGAGGGGCCCCATGGCCACGTCCCAGAGGGAAGAGCCAACCCCATAGAGGAAAGTACTCAAAACCGGAGGACACAGGTGCCCAAGGGGGCCCAGCTTCAAGGGGGGCACAAGCTGAGCGCAGGCAGGGCCAGGGCCCAGGCTTCTGCCCCCAGCTGCTGGTGCGGAGGTTCTGGGGCTCAGGTGGGCTTGAGGGGGTGGCTGGACTAGGTGGGATCTGGCCTATTGGGGCACAGGATTAGCTGCTGTCTTGGTTGTGGGTGTGATGAAGAGAGCCGTGGTGGCTGGGCCCGTGGTTGGTGGTCTGAGAGCTGGGCAGGCTGGGATGGGCACTGCTGCTTGAGAGCCCTGCTTGGACCTGCCAACAACCTTCAGCCCTGGCATCTTAGCGGGTGTCGGGTGGGTGGTCAGCTGTGCGAACCTGGAATTTGGGGCTGGAGAATGGAATGCGAGAACCCAGGGCATGGTGGGAGGCAGGGCAGGGCCTCAGACATGGTGGCTGGGTGCTCCTGAGGGGCCTCGGCCTGAGGCCTGAGCCTGGGCCCGCACGGTGGTAGGAAGTGCAGGCAGGGCAGAGGGGGTGGCTGGCAAGTGGGGATGTGGGCAAGTGGCGGGTCTTGGTGGCCAAGTAAAGACAGTTCTTCCGGATGGAGGGGCTCGTCACACCCAGTGCAGGCTTCGATACACAGGTGACCTCACCTGTGCTGCTGAGGCTCATGCTTGGAGTAGGGATGCATACCTGACGGGGGCTGAGGAGGGCCAGGAGGAGGGCTGGGGGGCTGTGCTCTTGCCAGGTCTCCAGGGTCCTGCTATAAGCTGCAGGAAAGACGTGAGATGCTGGTTGCCGGGGTTTGGGTTGTAGCATCCTAAATTTGGGGCCCATATGTTTTTTAAATGAGCCTGGGATTTGTTTTAATCCGGGAGGGTGACGCGCAGGCTCAGGAATGACTGTCTTGTTGAAAGAAAGTTATTTTATCCACAGAGATTGGGGGCTGCTCCACGCACCTGGGTGGTTAGGGTGGAGGAACGGGTAAGACGTCAGCATCAAAACTACAGAAGAAGGTGTGGTGTGGCAGCTCATGCCTGTAATCCCAGCACTTTGGGAGACCAAGGCAGGTGAACCACTTGAGGTCAAGAATTCGAGACCAGCCTGGTCTACACAGTGAAACCCTGTCTCTACTAAAAATGCAAAATATTACCTGGAAGTGGTGGCAGGCGCCTCTAATCCCAGCTACTCAGGAGGCTGAGGCAGGAGAATGGCTTGAACCTGGGAGGCAGAAGTTGCAGTGGGCCGAGATCGCGCCACTGCACTCCAGCCTGGGTGACAAGAGCGAAACTCTGTCTCAAAAACAAACCAACAAACCAAAACTATAGAAAAAGACGTACCTAGTGCAGTGGTACAGCAGCTGCCGTGACCTCAGCTAATAGAAAAAATGTGGGTCTTGAAGTGGGGGACTGGAAGGGATGCCTGCTGGGCTGGAGGGGGCACCGGGCTGGCGGGGGTACCGGGGTGGAGAGGACACCCAGCTGGAGGGGGTGGTGAGCTGGTGGGGGGCGTTAGGCTGGTGGAGCCCTGGGCAGTTGGGGGCACTGGGCCGGTTGGGGTGCTGGAAGGGACTGCCGGGCTGGAGGGGGGACACCAGGCTGGAGGGGGGGTGCCAGGCTGGAGGGTTGGTGGACGTGCTGGGCTGGTGGGGGTGCCAGGCTGGTGGGGGCATCGGGCTGGAGGGGACACCATGTAGTTTTGGGGCACAGGGAGGAAGAGGCCCAGGTGTCACTGGTGAGGGCCGCATGTACCTGGCTCCATGTCTCCCTGGGAGGTGGGCTGGAGCAAGGCCTTGTCGATGTGAGAGCAGAAAGGAAGGGCAGTAGAGAGGGAGTTTGGGGTCTTTCCTGTGGGGAAAACCTGCTGCTCATGACCTAGACTTCGGGTGGTTCAAGAGCCGAGTAGCCACAAAGTCCTAGTAACACCCCTGTGAGCCGAAGGGCCAGGGCCTCGCTGTGAGCATCCTCCTAGGGCATGGCCATCAACAGTGGGGGCAGAGCCTCTAGGTGAGTGGCTGTGGGGCACTGACCAGATGCCCACTGCTGGGTTTTTTTTTTTTTGTTGTTTAGACAGAGTTTCGCTCTTCTTGACCAAGCTGGAGTGCAATGGCGCAATCTCGGATCACTGTAACCTCCGCCTCCCGGGTTCAAGCGATTCTCCTGCCTCAGCCTCCCCAGTAGCTGGCATTACAGGAATGTGCCACCATGCCCAGCTAATTTTTGTACTTTAGTAGAGACAAGGTTTTGTCATGTTGGTCAGGCTAGTCTCAAACTCCTGACCTCAGGTGATCTGCCCACCTCGGCCTCCCAAAGTGCTGGGGTGCACAGAGCGAGACCCTCTCTTTTAAAACAAGCAAAAAAGGCCGGGTGCGGTGGCTCACACCTGTAATCCCAGCACTCTGGGAGACTGAGGTGGGTAGGTCACCTGAGGTCAGGAGTTTGAGACCAGCCTGGCCAACATGGTGAAACTCTGTCTCTACTAAAAATACCAAAAATTAGCCAGGATGGGCCAGGCACAGTGGCTCATGCCTGCAATCCTAGCACTTTGGGAGGCTGAGGTGGGTGGAACACCTGAGGTCAGGAGTTCAAGACCAGCCTGGCCATCATGGTGAAACCCCATCTTAAAAAAAAAAAAAAATTAGCCAAGTATGATGGCAAGTGCCTGTAATCTCACCTATGTGGGAGGCTGAGGCAGGAGAATTGCTTGAACCTGGGAGGCGGAGGTTGCAGTGAGCCGAGACTGTGCCACCGCACTCCAGCCTGGGTGACAGAGGGAGACCCTGTCTCAAAAAAAAAAAAAAAAAAGAAAAGAAAAAGAAAAAAAAAAAGACGGGCAGAGAGGAGAGGCATGGATCCACGAAGACAACAGCCCCAACGAGAAGGTGGTGTGAAGTCTGAGCGCAGGACAGGCCCTCCCCTGGGGCCTTTGGAGGGAGCAGGGCCCTGCCAACACCTTGATCTTGGACTTCTGGCCTCCTCCAGATCAGTGAGAGAATTGATTCCTGCTGTTTTAAACTCCCCGGTTCTGGCAGCCACAGGAGACGAATCTACCCCCTTCCCCCAGCACCAGGAAGGCTGGTCGGGAGCTGGGCTTGGCGAAAGGGTGGCACTGGGAGTGATTTTCCGGTGTCGAACAAGCCTCACATCCTGGTTTAGTCCCCGCTGCAGCCGATGAGATGACCCTTTCCTAGGTTGCTGGATTCAGTTTGTTGATATTTTTGTCTGGGATTTCACCTCTATGTTCGTGAGTGAAACTGGCCTATAATTTCCATTTCTTGTTATGTCCATGCCTGTTTTTGGTGTCGAAGGGAAGATGACTTCAAAAGATGAGTCGGGTATTACTCTTTTATTTTTTTCATTTCTTTTTTTTTTGTTTTGAGACGGAGTTTCGCTCTTGTTACCCAGGCTGGAGTGCAATGGCACGATCTCGGCTCACCGCAACCTCCGCCTCCTGGGTTCAGGCAATTCTCCTGCCTCAGCCTCCTGACTAGCTGGGATTACAGGCAAGCGCCACCATGCCCAGCTACTTTTTTGTGTTTTTAGTAGAGACGGGGTTTCACCATGTTGACCAGGATGGTCTCGATCTCTCGACCTCATGATCCACCCGCCTCGGCCTCCCAAAGTGCTGGGATTACAGGCTTGAGCCACCGCGCCCGGCTATTTTTTTCATTTCTAAAAGAAGTTTTCTTGGGTCTGGGCACAGTGGCTCATGCCTATAATCCTAGCACTTTGGGAGGCTGAGGCAGGTGGATCACTTGAGGTCAGAGGTTCGAGACTAGCCAGGCCAACATGGTAAAACCCTGTCTCTGAACATACAGAAAAATTAGTCAGGCCTGGTGATGTGTGCCTGTAGCCCCAGCTACTTGGGAGGCTGAGGCAGGAGAATTGCTTGAAACCAGGAGATGGAGGTTGCCATGAGCCGAGATTGAGCCCTTGGACTCCAGCCTGGGCAACAGAGAGAGACTGTCTCAAGAAACAAAACAAAACAAAACTTTTTTGGGGGTAAAATTTGATCATTTCTTCTGTAAGTGTCTGCAACAATTTGTTACTGATGCCCTCTGGCATGGAGTTTTCCTCGTGGGAAAGCTTTTATGAATGGACTCAACTTCTTTTGTTATTCCAAGATGATTCCAATTTTCTGTTTCTTTTTGATAATTTTTATTTTTATTTCTTTTTAAAATTTTATTATTTATTTATTTATTTGTTTTGAGACAGAGTCTCGTCCTGTCACCCAGGCTGGAGTGCAATGGCTCGATCTCAGCTCACCGCAACCTCCACCTCCTGGGTTCAAGCAATTCTCCTGCCGCATCTTCCCGAGTAGCTGAAATTACAGGTGCCTGCCACCACGCCCAGCTAGTTTTTTGTATCTTTAGTAGAGATGAGGTTTCACCATGTTGGCCAGGCTGGTCTTGAATTCCTGACCTCATGATCTGCCTGCCTCAGTCTCTGGGATTACAGGTGTGAGCCACCACACCTGGCCTATTTTTTATTTTTTTACAGACAGGGATTTGCTCTATCTCCCAGACTGGTATGCAATGGTGAGATCACAGCTCACTGTAGCCTTGACTTCCCGGGCTCAGGTGATCTTCCCACCTCAGCCTCCTGAGTAGCTGGGACCACCGGTATGTGCCATCATGTCTGGCTAATTTTTTATATACTTTTTTTTTTTTTTTTTTTGCTAGAGATAAGGTCTCACTTTGTTGTCCAGGCTGCTGGTCTCTAACTCCTGGGCTCAAGCGATCCTCCTGCCTCAGCCTCCCAAAGTGCTGGGATTACAGGTTTGAGTTACCATGCTTGGCAAGTTATATTTTTAAAGAAATCTGTCATCAACAATTTCAAAAGACTGTTTAGGCAGTTGTTCTAAATATCTTCTCATCTTTTTAATGTCTGCTGCATCTGACTGCGGTCTGTTTGTTATGGCTTACACTGGTTATTTGTGTTTTCTCTCTTTGTGGCTTGATTAGCAAGGAGCTAAATCATTTCTTAAAACCAGAGGTTAGCAAGGAGATAAAGCATTTCATAAAACCAACTGTTGGCGTGATTGATGTATCTGTTATATATATTTTAAATGCTATTATGTTTTCTTTTTGTTATTTCTTTCTTCTATATTTATTGAATTTATTTTGCTCTTTTCTAATCTGTTGAGTTAGATGCTTAGCGGATTGGTTTTCATAATTTCTTCCTTCATAATATATTCATTCAAATCTAGAAGCCTTCTCCTAAGCACTGATCACACCACTGCATTCCAGCCTCGGAGACAGAGCAAGACCCTGTCTCTAAAATATAAAAAATAGGTTGAGCACCGTGGCCCACGCCTGTAATGCCAGACTTTGTGAGGCCGAGGTGGGCGGATCGTGAGGTCAGGAGTTGAGCTGAATCCCACATTTTTTCATGTGCAGCGTTTGCTTCACTGTGAAATGGCCCCACGTGCTCTCGGCCAGGGTTTCTTCTTTGACTGATGGGCTTATTGAGAAGTGAACTTCTTAACTTGCAAACTTTTGTTTTTTTAATCTAGTCTTCCTTTTGGTAACTAGCTGAATTGCATTATCACCAGAAGAACATGATCTGCATGATTTTATTCCTCTGAAATTCCTGAGACTTGCTTTCTGGCGCAGGCTCAGTCAGTTCTCGTGGACCTGCCGTGTGCTGGGAAAGCGCGCGTGTCCGCGGGGGTCTGCTGCAGTGCTCTGTGTGCCAGCGAGGTCAGGTTTGTTCTGCTGGTCACAGACAGCTGGAAAACCTGCTGCTATGGCCGAGGGCCTGCCTGTTTCTCCTGTTAGTTGTCAACTTGTGCTTTATGTAACCTTGGGTGTGACAGATTATTTTATCTGTCATCTATCTGTTTTGCTGGGTGCAAATATCCTGGTGAATGGAAACTTCTGTCATTGTGAATTGATGTCTACTGACCCTTTCCCTGAAAGCCCACTCTGATCTCACAGGCAAACAAGCCTGCTTTTACCTCATGCTTGCATTATCTCTTCCATTCTCTCCCTTCCTGTTCCCTCCCTCCCTCCTTTCCATCTCTCTCTTGCTCTTTTCTTTTTTTGGCAGAGTTTCACTTTGTCGCCCAGGCTGGAGTGCAGTGGCACGATCTTGCCTCACTGCAACCTCCACCTCCCAGGTTCCAGCGATTTTTGTGGCTCAGCCTTCCAAGTAGCTGGGATTACAGGCACGTGCCACCACATCTGGCTAATTTTTGTATTATTAGTAGAGACAGGATTTCACCATATTGGCCAGACTGGTCTCAAACTCCTGACCTCCTGTAATCCCTCTGCCTCGGCCTCCCAAAGTGCTGGGATTATAGGTGTGAGCCATCTTGCCCAGGCTCTTCTCTTATTTTCAGTCTTTCTGTATATATATTATAAATGTAAATTCCAGAAACAGAATATATGTCTTATGATGAACTCTTCTAATGGATTTGTAATCACTGATATATTTGGGTTTCAATCTACCATCTTTCTAGGAACCGCCATGTAACCATAACCTCACACACTGTAGGCTTCTAGCATCTAATGGGCATGCACAGGAACCTCATCACTATTGAACCAGCATTTTCCCAACATGGAACTTCTCGTGCTGATTTGCATCCATGTATCCTCTTTGGTGAAATGTCTGTTCAAGTCCTTTGCCCATTTTTAGCTTATTGTATTTACTACAGATTGATTTTTTTATTTTTGGAGACAGGGTCTCGCTCTGTCTCCCAGGCTGGAATGCAGATGTAGCTCATTGCAGCCTGGAACTCCTGGCCTCAGGTGAGGCTCCTGACTCAGCCTTCCAAAGCACTGAGATTACAGTCATGAGCCACTGTGCCTGGCCTGATTTTTTTTTTTGAGACGGAGTCTCACTCTGTCACTAGACTGGAGTGCAGTGGCACGATCTCAGCTCACTGCAATTTTCACCTCCTGGGTTCAAGCAATTCTCCTGCCTCAGCCTCTCAAGTAGCTGGGATTACAAGTATGTGCCACCATGCCGGGCTAATTTTTGTAGTTTTAGTAGAGATGGGATTTCACCATGCTGACCAGCCTGGTCTTAAACTCCTTACCTCATGATCCACCTGCTTCCGCCTCCCAAAGTGCTGGGATTACAGGCGTGAGCCACTGGGCCCAGCTGCTGATTTTAAGAGTTAAAAAAACATGTATTCTGAAGCAAAAAAATAGGTGCTGGTGAATTTGTGCAGAAAAAGGAACGCTTATACACTGCTGGTGGAAGTGTAAATTAGTTCAACCATTGTGGAAAACAGTGTGGTGATTTCTCAAAGACCTAAAAACAGAACTAGTATTCAACCCAGAAATCCCATTACTGGATATATACCCAAAGGAATAGAAATTGTTCTGTCATAAGGACACATGCAGCACTATTCACAATGGCAAAGACATAGAATCAACCTGAATGCCCATCAGTAATAGACTAGATAAAGAAAATGTGGTACATCTACACTATGGAATACTATGCAGCCATAAAGAAGAAGGAGATCTTGTTTTTTGCAGGAACATGGATGGAACTGAAGGCCATTATTCTTAGCAAGCTAATGCAGAAACCGAAACCAAAATACATGTTCTCCCTTATAAGTAGGAGCTAAATGATGAGAACACATGGACACATAGAAGGGAACAACTGCCACTGGCCTATCGGAGGGTGGAGGGTGGGAGGAGGGAGAGGATCAGGTAAATAACGAATGAGTACAAAGACTTAGTACCTGCGTGATGAACTAATCTGTACAACAAACCCCCTTTACACAAGTTAACCTATACAACAGACTGCACGTGTTTGTTGTTTACCCCTGAACACAAAAGTTAAATAAATAATTATATATGTCTATTCTGCATACAAATCTTTTGTTTGATATGTGATTCACAAGCTGATATGGTTTGGTGGTGTCCCCACCCAAATCTCATTTAATTGTAGTTCCCATAATTCCCACATGTTGTGGGAGGGACCCAGTGGGAGGTAATTGAATCACAGGGGCGGTTACCCCCATGCTACTCTTCTCTTGATAGTGAGTTCTCACGAGATCTGATGGTTTTATAGGGGCTTTTCCCCCTTCCTTCTCCTGCCACCATGTGAAGAAGGATGTGTTGCTTGCTTCCCCTTCCGCCATGATTCTGTCTCCTGAGGCCTCCCCAGGCATGCAGAACTGTGAGTCAATTAAACCTTTTTCCTTTATAAATTACCCAGTCTTGGGTATTTCTTCATAGCAGCGTGAGAATGGTATACTCATATGCAATACTTTCTCCTGTATATAACTTGTCTTTTCATTCTCTTACCAGTGACTTATACACAGAAAAAAGGTTTAAACTTTGATGAAATCCAATTTATCAATTTATCTTTTATGGATTGAGCTTTTGTTGCTGTGTTTAAGAATATTTTTAGCCTTTGCCCAGGTTGTGAAGATTTCTTCTTTTTCTTCTAAAGATTTTGTAGCTTTCTGCTTGACATTTAGACCTGTGATAATTTTGAGTTAATTTTTGCATAAGGAATGAGGATCTAGGTTGAGGATCTTTTTTTTCCCCCCACACAGATGTCCATTTTGGTGAAAAGACTATCTTTCTAATGTCAGTTCACCTTTGCACTTTAGTTAAAAATTAGTTACCACTTTCAAAAAGCTAGGAGTAGAAGGGAATTTCCTCAACCTGATGAAAGAGGTCTGCTAAGCCCCACAGCTAACATTCTACTTAATGGTAAAAAGCAGGATGCTCTCCGCCTGGGATCAAAAACAAGACCAGGATGTCTCCTCTCACTACTTTTATTCAGCATTGTACTGGAGGCTCTAACCAAGGCAATTCAGCAAGACAAAGGAATAAAGGACATCCAGATCAGAAAGGAAGAAGTAAAACTATCTCTCTGCAGATGACATAATCTTATATATAGAAAATCCTCGGGCCGGGCGCGGTGGCTCAAGCCTGTAATCCCAGCACTTTGGGAGGCCGAGGCGGGTGGATCACGAGGTCGAGAGATCGAGACCATCCTGGTCAACATGGTGAAACCCCGTCTCTACTAAAAATACAAAAAATTAGCTGGGCATGGTGGCGCGTGCCTGTAATCCGAGCTACTCACGAAGCTGAGGCAGGAGAATTGCCTGAACCCAGGAGGCGGAGGTTGCGGTGAGCCGAGATCGTGCCATTGCACTCCAGCCTGGGTAACAAGAGCGAAACTCCGTCTCAAAAAAAAAAAAAAAAAAAAAAAAAAGAAATACACTAAAAATATTAGCACTAATAAAGAAGTTCATCAAGGTTGCAGCATCTTGTGATCAGTGTGCAAACATCCATGGTATTTTTCTGCACTAGCCGTGAGCAACTGAAATCAAGTCAAAAAATTCCATTTATACAGAGTCAAAAAGAAACACAGATTCTACAGAAGAAGTGTAAAACGGCCACGTGTGGTGTATTTTCTGTTAAAAAAAAAAAGAACTGTAAAACGTGTGCTGTGAAAATGACAAAACGTTCTTGAAAGAAATTAAAGAAGATCTAACAGAGTTGATGTAAGGACACACTGTGTTCATCACAAACTGACCTTCAGACTTAATGCAATCCCTATCAAAACCACACATGGCTTCTTTGGTTGTGGCAGAAACTGACAAGCTGTTTCTGAAATTCACAGGGAAATGCAAGAGATCCAGGGCAGCCAAACCAGTCTTTTTTCTGTTTTGTTTTGAGATGGAGTCCTGCTCTGTTGCCCAGGCTGGAGTGCCGCAGTGAGATCTCGGCTCACTGCAATCGCCGCCTCCTGGGTTCAAGCAATTCTCTTGCCTCGGCCTCCTGAGTAGCTGGGATTACAGGTGCCCACCACCACGCTTGGCTAATTTTTGTATTTTTTTTTTTTTTTTTTTTTTGAGACGGAGTTTCGCTCTTGTTACCCAGGCTGGAGTGCAATGGCGCGATCTCGGCTCACCGCAACCTCCGCCTCCTGGGTTCAGGCAATTCTCCTGCCTCAGCCTCCTGAGTAGCTGGGATTACAGGCACGCACCACCATGCCCAGCTATTTTTTTTGTATTTTTAGTAGAGACGGGGTTTCACCATGTTGACCAAGATGGTCTCGATCTCTTGACCTTGTGATCCACCCGCCTCGGCCTCCCAAAGTGCTGGGATTACAGGCTTGAGCCACCGCGCCCGGCCTAATTTTTGTATTTTTAGTAAAGATGGGGTTTCACCATGTTGGCCAGGCTGGTCTCGATTGAACTCCTGGCCTCAAGTGATCCACCCGCCTCCACCTCCCAAAGTGCTGGGATTACAGGAGTGAGCCACTACACCCAGTCTCAAAATGGTCTTGAAGAAAACAGGTGGAGGATCTGCACTTCCTAATGTCAACACTTACTACAAAGCTGCGGAAGTCAAGACAATGAGGGGCTCAGAAGGACAGACTTACAGATTACTGCAACAGAGTGGAGAATCCAGAAGTAAACCTTTATGTGTTTATGGCCAATTAATTTTTGAAAAGGATGTCAAGACCATTGAAGGGGAAAGAATCGTCTTTTCAACGAATGGTGCTGGGTTTGTGTCCCAGGGCTGCCCTAACAAAGTATCACAAATAGGAGCGTGTAGACCACAGTTCATTTTCTATGCTCTGGAAGCTAGAAACCCATGTCTGCAGGGCTGGTGTTGCTGAAACTGACCCAACAGTCCCATAGACTGTTCTTTTTGAAAACACAGAAATTGACTCTGGTCTTAAAGCTTGAAACTTTTGTTTTATCTGACTTTCTTCTTCAGCCAAGGAATTTTTCAGGCCTTTCAAAAAAGTATCAAAGAACTGAAACTTCCCAGACCAAGGCACAGATATTGGACCCCTCATTCACCATGATTTCTTCCTTGCCAGGCATGGTTGGGCTGTGTCCCCACCCAAATCTCAACTTGAATTGTATCTCCCAGAATTCCCATATGTTGTGGGAGGGATGCAGGGGGGTAATTGAATTATGGGGGCTGGTCTTTCCCGTGCTGTTCTCTTGATACTGAATAAGTCTCACGAGATTTGATGGTTTATTGGGGATTTCTGCTTTTGCTTCTCTCTCATTTTCTCTTGCTGCTGCCATGTAAGAATTGCCTTTCACCTTCCACCATGATTCTGTGAACTCCTCAGCCGTGTGGGACTGTCAGTCCAGTTAAACCTTTATTTTGGTTCCCAATTTCAGGTATATCTTTATCAGCAGCATGAAAATGAACTAATATATTGACCCTCCCTAGTTCTTGTTTTCTTACACATTGTTACATTTCTTCCCTGCTATGTGAACTCCTGGTTCTAGTTGGTCAGGAGATGGATTTGAGACTGAGCTCCCATTGCTTTGGCTCAGCACCTGATTAAAGCCTTCTTCCTTGGCCACTCTTGGCATCTCAGTGATTGGCTTGCTGTGCACAAGCAGCAAGACTTGGACCGAAACCCTGGTGTTCCAGTGACATTGCCAGCAACCCTCAGCTTGCAGCTGCTTCCCTCCAACCTCTGTCTGTCCTCACTCAGCCTTCTTTCCAATGTGTATGTCCATCTTCAAAACTCTGTCTTCCTATAAGGACACAGCCACTGGATGTAGGCCACCCCGATCTAACCTGATCTCAACTTAACTCGATTAGATCCACAAAGATCCTATTTTCAAATAAGGTCACATTCGCAGGTACCACGGCTAGGACTGAAACATATCTTTTTGGGAGCCATGATTTAGACTGCAACAAATCCCTTCTTTACAATAGACATAGAATTTAACTCAAAATGCATCATAGACCTAAATGTAAAACCTATAACTATAAAACTTCTAAAAGAAAACAGGAGAAAATCTTTGTGACCTTGGATTATGCAAAAGCTTCTTAGGACACAGAAAAGCACAAGCAACAAAATAAAAGATAGATAAATTGGGTTTAATTAAAATAGAAGTTTCGGCCGGGCACGGTGGCTCAAACCTGTAATCCTAGCACTTTGGGAGGCCGAGGCGGGTGGATCACGAGGTCAAGAGATCGAGACCATTCTGGTCAACATGGTGAAACCCCGTCTCTACTAAAAATACAAAAAAAATTAGCTGGGCATGGTGGCGCGTGCCTGTAATCCCAGCTACTCAGGAGGCTGAGGCAGGAGAATTGCCTGAACCCAGGAGGCGGAGGTTGCGGTGAGCCGAGATCGCGCCATTGCACTCCAGCCTGGGTAACAAGAGCAAAACTCCGTCTCAAAAAAAAAAAAAAAGAAGTTTCTTGGCCAGGTGCGGTGGCTCACATCTGTAATCCCAGAACTTTGGGAGGCCACGGCAGGCAGATCATGATGTTGGGAGTTTGAGACCATCCTGGCCAACATCTCTATTAAAAATACAAAAATTAGCTGGGCATGGTGGCTCTCGCCTGTAGTCCCAGCTACTCGGGAGGCTGAGGCAGGAGAATAGCTTGAACCTGGGAGGTGAAGGTTGCAGTGAGCCAAGATTGCGCCATTGCACTCCAGCCTAGGTGACAAGAGCAAAACTCTGTCTTAAAAAAAGAAAAAAAAAGAAGTTTCTGCCCAGGTGTGGTGGCTCACTCCTGTAATCCCAGGACTTTGGGAGGCTGAGGTGGGCAGATCATGACGTCAGGAATTCGAGACCAGACTGGTCACCATGGTGAAACCTTGTCTCTACTAAAAATACAGAAATTGCTGGATGTGGTGGCACACACCTATAATTCCAGCTACCTGGGAGGCTGAGGCAGGAGAATTACTTGAACCTGGAAGGTAGAGGTTGCAGTGAGCTGAGACTGCAGCACTGCACTCCAGCCTGGGCGACAGAGAGAGACCCTGTCTCAAAAAAAACAGTTGAGACCGGGCATGGTGGCTCACACCTGTAATCCCAGCACTTTGAGAGGCTTAGGCAAGTGGACTGCCTGAGGTCAGGAGTTTGAGACCAGCCTGGCCAACATGGTGAAGCCCTGTCTCTATTAAAGGTACAAAATTTAGCTGGGTGTGGTGGCGGGTGCCTGTATTTCCATCTACTTGGGAGGCTGAGGCAGGAAAATTTGCTTGAACCTGGGAGGTAGATGTTGCAGTGAGCTGAGATTGTGCCACAGCACTCCAACCTGGATGACAGGGCACAACTCTGTCTAAAAAAAAAGTTGAAAAGATAACACACAAATTGGGAAAAACATTTGCAAATCATGTATGTGATAAGAGAATTGTACCCAGAATATATAAGGAACACTTACAATGGAACAGTAAGAGGATAAATAGCCCAATGGAAAAATGTGCAAAGGACTTGGACAGACATTTCTCCAAAGGAGATATGCAAATGACCAATAAACACGTGACCCAATGTCCAGTGCCATTAGCCATCAGGGCAATGTAACTCAGAGCCACAGCGAGGCAGCATTTCACACCCACTATGGTGGCTACGATGAAAAACGCTGACAATAACAAGTGTTGGCAAGGATGTGAAGAAATTGGAATCTTCATATATTGCTGATGGAAATGTAAAATGATCTGAAAAACAGTTGGCACTTCCCGAGAATGTTAAACACAGAGTTACATATGACCTGGCCACTCCACTGCTAGATGGGTGCCTAAGTGAAATAAACACAGGTCCACATCGAATTTTCTACTCAAGTGTTCATAGCCACGTCCATAATAACCAAAAGATGGAAACGCCCAAATGCCCACCAACTGATAAAGAGGTAATAAGAGAATGGAATATTATTTGCAATAAAAAGGAAGAAATAACGACATGCTGCAACACGAACGTGGCTTGAACACGTCGTGTTTAGCAGATTAAGCCCGTCTCAAATGACCACATACAGTATGATCCCATTGTATGAAACTTCCAGAAGAGGTGAATCTGTAGAGATAGAAAGTAGATTAGTAGTTTCCAGGGGCTGGGAAAACTGGGGAAAAGTTGGGGGTGAAAGGGGGATGAATGCTACTGGTCTGGGGCTTCTTTTGGGGATGATGAAAATGTTTTAAAATTGATTACGACATGTGTAAATATACCAAAAATTATTGAATTGTAGAATTGCACACTTTTTCTTTCATTCTTTTTGTTTTTTTGAGATGAGTCTTGCTCTGTCACCCAGGCTGGAGAGTGCAGTGGTGTGATGTCAGCTCACTGCAACCTCTGCCTCCTGGGTTCAAGTGATTCTCCTCCTGCCTCAGGCTCCTGAGTAGCTGGGATTACAGGAATATGCCACCATGCCCAGCTAATTTTTGTATTTTAAGTAGAGACTGGGGTTTTGCTATGTTGGCCAGGCTGGTCTTGAACTCCTGATCTCAAGTGATCTGCCTGCCTCAGCTTCTCAAAATGCTGGGATTATAGGTGTGAGCCACCATGCCCAGCCTGTACGCTTTTGCTTTTTGAGACAGTCTCACTCTATTGCCCAAGCGCTTATGGCTCACTGTAGCCTCAACCTCCCAGGCTCAAGTGGTCCTCCTACCTCAGCCCGCCAAGTAGCTGTGACTACAGGCATACCCCACCACCCCTATCTGCTCTTTATTTTTTGTAGAGATGAGGTCTTGCTATGTTACCCAGGCTGGTATGGAACTCTTGGGTGTGGGGAACATTCCCGTGTAAGACCCCTAAAAGGCGTGAGTCTCACTATACGGTGAGTTTGATCCCAAACACAGTTTCCTACTGGAGGCAGTCGAGCTATCCGGAAATATAGGAACTGAAAGATGAATGATCAGTTTCTAATATCAACCACAATATCCTTTAGGCCTAAAACTATGCGTTGCTGCTAGACCGAGTAACCCCCTACCGGCAACTGGTTCCTGCTTTTAACCTTTTTATGACTTTTTAAGAATAAGCCTTAGGCCGGGCGCGGTGGCTCAAGCCTGTAATCCCAGCACTTTGGGAGGCCGAGGTGGGTGGATCACGAGGTCGAGAGTTCGAGACCATCCTGGTCAACATGGTGAAACCGCGTCTCTACTAAAAATACAAAAAACTAGCTGGGCGTGGTGGCGCGTGCCTGTAATCCCAGCTACTCAGGAGGCTGAGGCAGGAGAATTGCCTGAGCCCAGGAGGCGGAGGTTGCGGTGAGCCGAGATCGCGCCATTGCACTCCAGCCTGGGTAACAAGAGCGACACTCCGTCTCAAAAAAAAAAAAAAAAAAAGAATAAGCCTTAAACCTTACCTGACTGCCTAATGGTTTAACTGTCGATGTTTGTAAAGCAAAATGCCACCATAAGGGATGGCTTTGATTCCTGACTCAGAGATTCCTGAATGGGGAAGTTGAGTTAAGTTGAGTCAGGAGTAGACAAAGGAGAATCCGATTAAAAGATATTCTGATGAGCAAAACCAAAAAACCTTTTCACATCTCAGTTCTAAAACAAAGTCAAACCAGAGATACCTGCAGCCAGGAGGAATAATGTTTGGATGTAAACAAGCTTTGTGAATAATGTTTGGATGTAAACAAGCTTTGTGAATAATGTTTGGATGCAAACAAACTTTGTGATTGTAGGAAATTCTGTTACTTTTTACAACCATTGATTGCATATCTGACTTCTCTATTGCATAGGCCATGTGAGGCATACATTTGCATTTCCTCTTACTATGACGTAAACCAGAGCCAAGAAAGTGTATTTATTCCTGGCCTTTGAAAAATAAAATTTGCTGTTTAGGCACAGCCTATCAGCCCTCCAGACGCCTCGCTTTCTCTATCTCTGTCTTTATTAATTTTCCAGGCACACTCCCTCTTCCAGGTATTGGGACCCTCTTGCAGGTCGGGAGACTCCCGGGCAGACGTGCCTACCGTCCCGGACAGTCCACGACACTTGGGCTCAAGCAATTCTCCTGCCTGGCCTCCTGATGCGCTGGGATTACAGGAGTGAGCTGCTTTGGCTGAATTGCACACTTTTTATTTTTTTGAGATGGAGTCTTGCTCTGTTGCCTAGGCTGGAGTGCAATGGCATGATCTCGGCTCACTGCAACCTCTGTCTCCTGGGTTCAAGTGATTCTCCTGCCTCAGCCTCCAAGTAGCTGAGACTACAGGCATGGGCCACCACACCTGGCTAATTTGTGTGCGTGTGTGTTTTTAGTAGAGGTGAGGTTTCACCATGTTGGCAAGGCTGGTCTCATACTCCTGACCTCAGGTGATCCCCCCGCCTTGGCCTCCCAAAGTGCTGGGATTACAGGTGTGAGCCACTGCACCTGGCCTGAATTTTACCCTTTAAATGGCTGATTTTTTTTTTTTTTTGAGACAGTCTCACTCTATCGCCAGGCTGGAGTGCAGAGGCATGATCTCGGCTCACTGCAACCTCCGCCTCCCAGGCTCCAGCGATTCTCTTGCTTCAGGCTCCCGAGTAGCTAGGACTACAGGTGCCCGTCACCACACCTGGCTAATTTTTGTATTCTTAGTAGAGACAGGGCTTCACCATGTTGGCCAGGATGGTGTCGATTTCTTGACCTTGTGCTCCACCTGCCTCAGCCTCCCAAAGTGCTGGGATTACAGGCGTGAGCCACCGCGCCCAGCCAAATGGATGAATTTTATGGTATTTGAATTATATTTCAATAAAGCTGTTAAGGAATCAGCGGCCATGCTTACACACTTGTTCCATTGAGCTGTTGGCTGACCCTCTGCCAGTGCAGCCTGTCTCAATTGGTTCAGGTTTACAGTGAGTTAACATCCATCAGTGAGAACCCTCCAACTCCTTCCCTTCTTTTCCAGAATTATTTTGGCAACTCTAGTTCCTTTTCATTTCTATATACATTTCAGAATAAGATTGTCTGTATTTATAAAATTTCCTGCAGGGATTTTAATTGAAATTGCATTAAATCTGTAGTCGTTTTGGAAAGAATTGGTATCTTAACTGTATTCATTCTAATTCAGGAACACAGTATGCCTCTCCATATATTTAGGCCTTCTTTGATTTCTTTCTTTTTTTATTTTTTGAGATGAAGTGTCACTCTGTTATCAAGCTGGAGTGCAGTGGCAAGATCTCGGCTCACTGCAACCTCTACCTCACGGGTTCAAACGATTTTCTTGCCTCAGCCTCCCAAGTAGCTGGGACTACAGGTGTGGGTCACCATGCCCAGCTAATTTTTTGTATTTTTAGTAGAGACAGGATTTCACCATGCTGGCCAGGATAGTCTTGATCTCTTGACCTCGTGATCTACCCACCTCGGTTTCCCAAAGTGTTGGGATTACAGGCGTGAGCCACCATGCCTGGCCTGTTTGATTTCTTTTGTCAGCGTTTGATAGTTTTCAGCATACAAATCTTGTACCAGTCTTGTTAGATTAATATCAAACTAATTAATTTACTGGAGGACTATTGTAAATAGCATGGCTTTAGAAATTTTGGTTTTCAATTGTTACTAGTATTCTTTTTTTTTTTTTTTTTTGGTAAATTTCTTGGGATTTTCTATATAGACTTTTTTTTTTTTTTTTTTTTTTTTTTTTTTTTTGAGATGGAGTTTCGCTCTTGTTACCCAGGCTGGAGTGCAATGGCGCAATCTCGGCTCACCGCAACCTCTGCCTCCTGGGTTCAGGCAATTCTCCTGCCTCAGCCTCCCAAGCAGCTGGGATTACAGGCATGTGTCACCATGCCCAGCTGATTTTTTGTATTTTTAGTAGAGACGGGGTTTCACCATGTTGACCAGGATGGTCTTGATCTCTTGACCTCATGATCCACCCGCCTCGGCCTCCCAAAGTGCTGGGATTACAGGCTTGAGCCACTGCACCTGGCCTCTATATAGACTTTATGTTATTTATGGATAGGGGTATTTTTATTTCTTCCTTTCTAATCTGTATGCCTTTTATTTTTCTGGTTTTATTGCATTGGCTAGGGCTTGGCATTTAGTCCTTCATTATTATCCAGAGTGTTGTTTTTTTTTTTTTTTTTTAGACAGGGTCTTGCTCTGTTGCCTAGGCTGGAGCGCAGTGGTGCAATCTCAGTTCACTGTAAACTCTGCCTTCCAGGTTCTCAGCAATTCTCATGCCTCAGCCTCCTGAGTAGCTGGAATTACAGGCATGTGTCACTACGGACTGCTAGAGATGGTGTTTCACCATGTTGCCCAGGCTGATGTCAAACTCCTGAGCTCAGGTGATCTGCCCACCTTGGCCTCTCAAAGTGTTGGGATTACAGAATGAGCCACCACACCCGGCCAGACTGTTTTGTCTTTTTTGTAGACAGGGTTTCACCATGTTTCCCAGGCTGATCTTGAACTCAAGCTCAAGCAATCCACCCACCTTGGCCTCCCCAGATTCTGGTATTGTAGGCATGAGCCACAGCACCTGGCTGTTTTTTTTTTTGTGTTTGTTTTTTTTTTTTAAATTAAAAATCACAGATATGGAGTCTCTCTCTGTTTCCCAGGCTGGTCTTGAACTCCTGGCCTCCCAAAGTGTTGAGATTACAGGGGTGAGCCACCATGCCTGGCCTGTTGTTTTTGTTGCTTTTTGCAGATTCTCTTTATGAGACTAGGCATGTTCCCTTTGCTTTCTAGTTTGCTGGGAGTGTTTATCATGGATGACTGTTGGATTCTGTCAAATGCTTTATTTGAATTGATCTACTAACATGGTAGATCACATTGATTCATTTTCACAGGTTGAACTAGCCTTGCCTTCCTGGGCTGGCCTCCATTTGGTTGTGGTATTTGTGTGTGTGTGTTTTGCTGTTACTTAGTTGAGGGTTTGGTGTCATCTTGGCATTGGTGGCTGTTACTGCCTTCTGTCTTGCAGGTTGGGTTTCCTGGTTCTTCACATGCAGAGTAATGTTAGATCGTATCCTGCACATTTAGACATTATGTTATGAGTCTGGTCTTCTTCAAATCCCATTGAGAATGTTGATATTTTGTTTCATCCCGCAATGAACCTAGTTGGTTTCAGGCCACAAGTTCAAACAGACTCCTGCGGGTCCTGCCTTCCACATCAGTTTTGTTTCCAAAGCCTTTGCAGTAGGACTCAGATCTGTCCTCTGTGTCCAGTGTGGGAAGTGGGCAGTGCCCTGTCCTTTTGTTCAGTTCTTAGTCTTTGGGATGTGAGTGAGGGTCAGACTTGTACATGCACGGCTTGCGCGGCTTCTTGGGTTGCTTTCTAATGCTTCTCCCTGTCCACCGTCTCTCCTGGCCCGGTGGACCACATCTCCTGGGGCTGGAAAGGAAGGTTCTTGTCCCTCAGTGTTTTAGGTGCTTGTCAAGCCCATGTCTTGGTCATGGCTTTGATGGAATACCTAGGGGCTGGGGCACCAGAGAATGGAGAAGAGTAAAATAAAAACACTATAGGCCGGGCGCGGTGGCTCAAGCCTGTAATCCCAGCACTTTGGGAGGCCGAGGCGGGTGGATCACGAGGTCAAGAGATCGAGACCATCCTGGTCAACATGGTGAAACCCCGTCTCTACTCAAAATACAAAAATTAGCTGGGCATGGTGGCGCACGCCTGTAATCCCAGCTACTCGGGAGGCTGAGGCAGGAGAATTGCCTGAACCCAGGAGGCGGAGGTTGCGGTGAGCCGAGATCGCGCCATTGCACTCCAGCCTGGGTAACAAGAGCGAAACTCCGTCTCAAAAAACAAACAAACAAACAAAAAAAAACACTATAAAAACCCCCCCAAAACAAAAAAAAAAAACCCCTGTTCTCCGGAACCCTGACCTCCCCTGGGGCGCTGTCCCACTCCCTGTGAGCGTAAGCGACCTTTTTCTTTGCTGTCCCCTGTGCCGGGACTAGGGGACTTCTAGAGCTCTCTGTTCACTTCTGGCTTTCAGGCTGAGTTGAGTCCAGGCCGGGGATACAGGAAGTGAATCTGAAAGTTCACTAACAGTTGAGGGGTGCTTCAAATTCTGACTTTTCCCCCAAATCTGGTGTCCCTTTACCTCTCTGACCCTCAGTCTCCTCCTCTGTCAGAGGGAAGAGAGTAGTTCTGGGAGGAGGACAGGCAGGCAGATGGGGCTTTCCTCTGGCTCATGCGGGACAGCCTCTGCCCCAGAGATGGACGGGATGTGGGCGGGGGGCTCAGTGGGTGTCCCCTCAGTGACAGAATGACGCCGAAGTCCCCAAACCCTAGCTTCCTCCTTGATGGGCTGCGGAAGATGGGGGCCGCTCATCATTCCTTTCCTCTGTCCTGAGAAGAAACCCGAGAAGGCTGGATTTCTCCCCAGAGAGGACAGAGGGCAGCACGGAGGGCCCCGCCGGCCCGGCCAACCCTGCGCCTACGTCCCTGCCAGCTCCCGGGCCGGCGGGCACCCGTCCGGCGGAGTCGGGTCGCTCTCGGGGTCGGCCGGAGTCTGTCTCCAGGGGGCTGCAGCGGAGTTTCAGAGCGCGGCGGGCACTGAGCGGACCCGGCGACTCCGGGCGGTGGGTGAGGAGTGTGGAGACGGGACCCCGAGCCCCCCGGGGGTGCACGAGGGCGCCCTGCTCCTCAGAGCCACCTGCCCCGCGCGCCGCCGCGCAGTGCTGTCGCCGTGGCAACCGGCGCTGCGGAGGGGGCGGGGCGCCGGGACCCCCGCGCTCCCAGACCCCCAGGTCCCGCGGGGCTCACGGGCCGAGGGGGCGGGGCGGGGCCTCTGGGCCGGGGGCGGTGCCGCGCGGGCGCGGGAGGGGCGCGGCGGGAGGAGCCGGCGCGGCCCGGGCGGTGGCGGCAGAGGCTCGGCGGGCGGGCCCGGGAGCGGCGCAGCATCTGCGGGCGGCGGGGTAGGCGCGGGCGCGGGCGCGGGCGGGACTGGATGGGCGCGCGGCGGGCCTGGGCGACCCTGCACCTCCGGGCGTGGGGGCTGCGGGGCGGGGGCCGAGGCTGCCGGGGTGAGGCCTGGGGCCGGCGGGGTGGCCGGGACCGGCCCTGCGTGGGGAAGCTTCGTGGGGACAAACGGAGACGCAGCTTGCTGGGAGCGGCCCAAGCTCTGCACCGGCCCGCGGCGGGAGCGCAGCGGCCCCCTCCCCGCCCCTCCTTCCCGGGGCTCCGAGGGGGTGGTTCTGGGGCGGGGGTCCTTAGGGGGCGCGGGCAGTGACGGGCCTGGAGGCCTCAGAGGCTGTGCCAGGTCTGAGCCGCGGGGCGTGGGGGGGAGGAGGGGGCCTCGGCCGGGGCCCAGCAGACCCAGGACAGGTGGGCCTGGGGCCAGGTCCTGAGGGAGGGGTGGCCCAGCCGGGCTCTGGCTTCCCCGTGCAGGGGCTCCCCTAGGGGCTGGAGTCCGCCTCCCTTCGCCGGCGCAGAGCCCCTCGGCCCTTGGCCCGCGTCTGCCAAGTGGCTGAGGATCCAGCAGCCGCAGAGTGGAGGGGCCGAAGGCACGGCCGGAAAGGGTGAGCGGCGCCGCGGCTCCTCCGCTATTTATTTGGCCCGGCTGAGCGCGGAGGGAGGAAATTCTCAGGTTGCGGCTGCAGTTAGGGGAGGCCCCGGTGGGCCTGGAATGGGCCCAGAGAAGGCTTCCTGGGTCAGACGTGTCGACCCAGTGGACGTGAGTGTCCCGGTGGGACCCGGAGCGCGGGGAACCCAGGAGGCAGGGGCGTGGGCTGAGGACCCCCAAGGCACTTTCTGCGAGACCCTTAAGAGCTCCGAAGGGTCGGGGGTCCTGTGTGTGGCTGTGGGGATCCTGGGCGGTGAGTGCTGGTGGGGGCAGGGGGCGGCAGTGCAGAGTTCAACGCCTTCCTGGATCCGTGTGGGTTGCGGTGTCACCAGGGCAGTCCGAGCTCCCGACCGTCACGGGGACATTAAATTTTATGCCTTTGTCTAGACAGGGCAGTAAACGGAGCCCCAGGCCTGGGGCGTGTGGAGGGGGGCGGGCGGGGAGTGAGCCTGCCAGTGACTGTGGGGCGGGTGAGGGCGTGCGGGCCTCTATCGTCACCCAGGTGTGCACAGGCCCAGCTGTGGGGACGCACAGTCCGGTGTGGGAATCCGACGGCACGGCCATGACCCAGTGCCAGGTGTGGGACAGAGGTGCCGAGGCCGTGGGAGCCCGACGGGCCTTGGCGGACGGGCTTCCCGAGACTCCAGGGCAGCCAGAGGCAGCGCCCCGGCCACAGGAGCAAAGCAGGGTGGCTGTGCCGGGGCAGAGGGTGGGGGACACGCCTCGCCAGGGGCATGCGGAGCCTTGGGGAGCAGGGCAGGCGGTGGTCACGCGCCCCGGAGGGTGGACAGAGCCGGCCCGCGCAGGGAGGAGGGGCGTGGGGGCTGCCAGGCAGGGGCGGGGAGGCTCGGAGAGGCTTGTGGGACGGATGCATCCGGACCTGGGTGACTCTTGGTCCCAGATCAGAAAGCTGGGGAGGGGCCGGGGCCTCCTTGGGCACTCCGGGAGCGGAGGGGCAGGCCCGCCTCCCGGCCCAGTGCGGTGGCGGCGGGGAGAGGGACGCCCGAAACTCCGCGGGAACGGCTCGGGGCCAGCAGCGCGTGCGTGGGGTCTGGGCCGCCGGAGCCAGGAGGGACAACCCACCCCCCAGCCCCGGACTCGGGAACGCGCGCGGCGGGCAGAAAACGCGTCCGTTCCGTTTCCTTTCTGGCGGCGGGAACGAGGCCCGGGTGCTCTGGCGAGGCAGCAGCGCCCCCTAGAGGCCTCGCTGCGGTTCGCGGCTGCCGGTTCGCGCATGGGCGAAGGCGTGCGCGCTGCCTCTGGCCCCGCGGGTGGGAGGCACGGGGTGGGGGCAGGGGGCAGCAGCCGAGCCCTCACCCTGACCCTGTCTCCTCCGGTCTCCCCAGGTTCCGAGCTCGCCAGGCCGCGCCACGCCATGCCGGCCGGCTGAGCGCCGCCGCAGGGCCTCGTCCCGCCTGGCGTGGGGGCCGCGCGCGCCCAGGCCGGGGCCCGGCGGCCGACCATGGTGCTGCCGCCCCCGGACCGGCGCCACGTGTGCCTGACCACGCTGGTGATCATGGGCAGCATGGCCGTCATGGACGCGTACCTGGTGGAGCAGAACCAGGGCCCGCGCAAGATCGGCGTGTGCATCATCGTGCTGGTGGGCGACGTGTGCTTCTTGCTGGTGCTGCGCTACGTGGCCGTGTGGGTGGGCGCCGAGGTGCGCACGGCCAAGCGCGGCTACGCCATGATCCTGTGGTTCCTTTACATCTTCGTGCTGGAGATCAAGCTCTACTTCATCTTCCAGAACTACAAGGCGGCGCGGCGCGGTGCGGCGGACCCTGTGGCGCGCAAGGCGCTGACGCTGCTGCTGTCGGTGTGTGTGCCCGGCCTGTTCCTGCTGCTCGTGGCGCTGGACCGCATGGAGTACGTGCGCACCTTCCGCAAGCGCGAGGACCTGCGCGGCCGCCTGTTTTGGGTGGCGCTGGACCTGCTGGACCTGCTGGACATGCAGGCCAGCCTGTGGGAGCCGCCGCGCTCCGGGCTGCCGCTGTGGGCCGAGGGCCTCACCTTCTTCTACTGCTACATGCTGCTGCTGGTGCTGCCGTGCGTGGCGCTCAGCGAGGTCAGCATGCAGGGCGAGCACATCGCGCCGCAGAAGATGATGCTCTACCCGGTGCTCAGCCTCGCCACAGTCAACGTGGTGGCCGTGCTGGCGCGCGCCGCCAACATGGCGCTGTTCCGCGACAGCCGCGTCTCGGCCATCTTCGTCGGCAAAAACGTGGTGGCACTCGCCACCAAGGCCTGCACCTTCCTGGAGTACCGCCGGCAGGTGCGCGACTTCCCGCCGCCCGCGCTGGCGCTGGAGCTGCAGCCCCCACCCCCGCAGCGCAACTCAGTGCCACCGCCTCCGCCGCTGCACGGCCCGCCTGGGCGCCCCCACGGGTCCTCGCCCACGCGTGACCCCCTGGACACGTGACAGGGCCCGCCCCTGGGGCACGGAGACACCTGGCTGGCTCGGGGCGCGCGGTTTGCATGGGATGGGGTTGGGGCGGGCTCCCCTAGGGGCAGGTGCTGCCGGTGCCTGGGGTCCCGCGGCTACTTCTTCATCTCAGGAATCCCTCGGACCGCGAATCCTCAGCCCCCACTTCACCAGCCCGCCCCAGCCGGTGCGGCCGTTTGGAAGGCCTGGGCGGGAGCAGAGCAGAGGGGCCCGGTCCCTGCCTGCTGGGCCGCCTGGGTTGGAAGGGAGGGCAGTGTGGGCGGACAGCTGCTCCAGCAGTGGGGGCCTCTGGCTCGGAGTTTGGGGCCAAGGAGGCCTCTGTCATTTTAAAGACTCTATTTACAGTTTTGTATCCAAGGCCGCACTGCTTCGCCTGTTCCTGTGTCCCTGGCTTTACCAGCCAGGCTGGGAGGCCAGGAGCCAGGAGGGCTGTATGGAGGGCGGGGGAGATGCTGGCGTCCGAGTGCGGGATGCTGGTGGGCCTGGGCCGCTCCCCTCCCCCTGGGGCCTGAGGAGCTCCTGGGGGTCACGCCATTCTGTTTCAGGGCCAGCTCCTCCTCCCCAGCCTCAGTGTTCCACTTCTTTTTCTGGGATACCTAGACCCCCATCTTCCCTCAGCCCCATGGGTGTCCTGGTCCCTGCTTCCTCCCAATCTCAGTGCCGGTGTCCCCACATCCCTGGTTCCCCCCCACTGTGGAACCCACCTTCCTCGTGGGCTCCTAAGTTGATGTGGCAGCCCCAGGTCGCAGCCACAGGAACAGCACGGAGCCTCGCCCACCCCACCATCCTGGACTTGCCCCAGCACTGGGGAGCTGGTAGCCCCAGGCCCAGGTACCGGTCCGGAAGGCCATCTGCAAGAAGTCTCTTACCAGCCTTCCCCGGGGCCCCTGCACCTGTGATGTGACCCTGGGGACCCACGCAGCCCAGGAAGGTCCGTAGCATCTGGGGAGGAGGGGCCTCTGTGAGGCCGCTGAAAGGGTTGTGTGAGGACGCCCGCCCTAGGAACGGGTGATGACCACACACATCTCTCCTGGCATCCTCACATCTCTCCTGTGTGTGATGACCACACACATCTCTCCTGGCATGGTTCACTGCCTGGACCTCTGCATCTCCAGGGCCCACAGGCGGCAGGTTTTGCCATCCTGGCCGCATGCATGGGGAGTGGAGCTGGCTGCTCAAGCAGGTCCTCCCCACGCACCCCTCCCAGCAACTGCAGCCATTAAGGGCGTGGCTGGTGGTGGCCCCAGCCCCACACAGTCCTCGTCCTCCAGCTCGATGCCACCTGGGGCCTGGCCTTTGAGAATTGCCTGCCTTCCAGGCAGCTGGCCTCGGTACCACTGTCTTCAGGTGCACGGGGACCACCTCCCTGCCCAGGTCAGAGGAGGTCGGTGCTCTGCCCACCTTCAAACCTGTGCCTCGGCCCGCCTCTGGCCATGCTTCCAGCAGCCCCCTCTGTGCGGGCACCGGGAACTGGCCTGGGTAGGAGGCCTGAGGTGCCCAGTTCTGGGCTGTGCCAAGACCACTAATGATCATGTTGGGAAGTGAAGACTCTGCAGGGTCAGGGGGTCAGGGGTGGGGGTGAGTCTGGGGGGTGGGGATTGGGGGTCGGGTCATGCGGCTGAGGCTGGGGAGGGGCAAGGAGCAGCCCTGGAAAGGCCCCAGGTGTGGCATGGAGAAAGAAGAGGGGCCGTGGGATTTGCGGTGGGTGGTGGGGGTCCCTGGGCCTTCTTGGGAGAGTGTGGTCTGGAGTGGGGGGCTGTGGGTAAGGAGCAAGCTTCATTCTGTATGTCCGGGCTGTAGCTTATGTCCTCCGGCCAAAGCCAGTGCCGGCCCTATTGTGTCTTAAGGGTCTCCTGGGTGAAGACCAGTCCTCAGCCCTCTTGGCTCTGGCACCCGCAGCAAATCCCATGGGAACAGATGGGCAGCTGGCCCTGGGCTAGTGGGGCTGAGGGGCTCAGGGCTCCTGACATCTTGCTCCGACCCTTCCTGAAGGCCCATGGTCTCTTCCCTGCTGGCTACGGTCTGGGAGGTGGTAGGCCCAGGTTGGCCCGTGAAAGCCCATGTCCCCTAGTCAGAGGTGGGATGGCCGCCCCGGTTTAGCTACTCCCCTGGCTTAGCTACGCCCCTGGCTCAGCTACTCCCCTGGCTCAGCTACTCTCCTGGCATAGCTACTCCCCTGGCTCAGCCACTCCCCTGGTTTAGCTACTTCCCTGGTTTAGCTACCCCCTGGCTCAGCTACTCCCCTGGCTCAGCTACTCCCCGGGCAAAGCTACTCCACTGGTGCAGCTACTCTCCTGGTTTAGCTGCTCCCCTAGCTTAGCTACTCCCCTGGCCTAGCTAGTCCCCTGGCTTAGCTACTCCCCTGGCTCTGCTACTCCCCTGGTTTAGCTACTCTCAGGGCAGGGAAGGTCCTGGGGCTTGAAGACCCCCACCAGGCACCCTGCCCTGCACACACCCCACTCCTCCTGGCCTGTTCAGGGGTGGCCCCTGATTTCCGTGCTCCTTGGCACAGGCCAGTGCCCCCTACGTCTGCTCCCACATCCCTGACAGTGAACATCCAAGTCCTGGCTGTCTTCTGCCTCCAGTGGGGCCAGGGATCTGGGTCCACCAGCTCCGATGTGGTTCAATGGCCCATTGGCCCTTATGACTGACTCTGAGGGCATTGGAGCAGACGCCAAGCGCCACCCTTGCCCAGGCCCACGCCTGGCACTCAGTTTCCATGATGAGGAACAGCCATGGCTCTGGCCATGGCAGGACTGGGAACCAGTGGGCCTTTGCCAGGCTTGTGGCCTGAGGTTTCTGGCTTCTGGGATGTCCCCTGGAACAGGATGGGGACCTGGCTGCACTCCAGCCTGCCCTTCTCAAGTTTCCTGAGGTGTCCTGCAATGGCCAGATTCGGCAGAGAAGCCAGCCGGCCCCCTTGTCCCTTCACTGATTCCTGGTCAGTATGTGAATCCTGATGAATGTCCACTACCTGCTGGCACTGTGCTGGGGCCTGGTGCCCAACCCAGGCAGAGACACCTGGGGACAGCCACACTGTGGGAGGTTAGGGCCTGGGAGGAGCAGGACAGCCTCCTCAGATGGGCTTGGGGTGGACTTGGGATTTGGACCCAATGGAGGCCTGCAGGTGCAGCAGCCGAGAGGTGGAGAGCTGAGTGTGTTGGTACCTGAGAGGGCTGCGGTGGGCAGCTCACCAGCAAAGGGAGCCCAAAGGGCCCAGGGGAGAAGTGGGCAGCTCAGGGGGAAGAGGTGGGGCCAGGATGCCGACCAGTGTGGATGGAGATGCAGCTGGGTGCACCAGCATGGTTCAGCTGGGAAGGGAGGCACGGGTGTGGGGGAGAGAAGTTGGGCAGTGGAGGTCCTGTCCGGGAAACAGGCTGTCTGCAGGCTCTGTGCTCCCTCTTGTGGCCTGGCCTGCCTCTACACCACCAGAGGCCTCCCCGCCTTGCAGCCCCTGCCTCCCCAGCAGGGCCAGAAGCCACCTGCCTGGTCCTCCCCTTAGCCCTCTGAGGACAGGAGAGTCCATGAAGGGGCAGAGAAGACCACCCTGTCTCTGGATATGCAGCAGCCTGTGCTGCCGATCTGGAGTGGGGTGTGCCATTCTCCCAGCTTGAGCTCGTGGAAAGGGACACCCCACTTCCAGATGACAGGGCTCTGCCTTGTCTGAGATGCTCACCAAAACCCCCGTGTGTGCTCCTTGCCTTGACACACTTGAGGCCGGGGGGCCTGACCTGGCCATAACAATATGCATGCCCACCGTAACGCCACCACCACCAGGAATTCAGGTGCTGCCAAAGCTGTGCCAAGAAAGCCGCAGCCCAGTGGGCTCCCCTAGATGAACGGAAGTGTCAAGGACCTGACAGAGTGTAGCTGCGAAAACATCGTCAGGCCACTCTGTGGAAGTTTGAGGCAAGCCCTTGGGGGTCACCTGGTCATGGAGGGCCCAGGCGTGGCCTGTCTTTTTTTGCCATCTGGGTGGGTTGGTGATGGGGCCACACCAGTGGTGAGCATCACATTGTTTCAAAACAGCATCCGTGTGAGGGAAGGAGGCACGGCTCCTCCTTGGGTGCCTCCCTCTCTTTGGGAGGAAAACCCTTCTTGGAAGCTCCCAGAATGTGTCTGCTCAGGTCCTGTGGTCCAGAGCTTATTCCATGACAAACTGTACACTTCCGCTGGCAGGAGAAGTGGGTATGACTGGCTGCCCACCCACAGGTGAGTCTGTGGTACCATAGATGCAGCAGAAGACTCGAGACTCCTGAGTCTGAGACAAAGGGCTTTGTTTCTCAGCATGAGCTTCAGTTGTGGCTCCTCTTGCCCACAATCCCATGGGGGTAATGGGAGTGCCTGGTGATACAGCACGCGCAGCTGACAGGAGCCCACCATCCCTCTGCCATTACCCAGGAGGCCCCAACGTGACATCAAAATTACTCTGCAACTTGGCCCAGGTTCACATTCTGCAAAAGCTGGGAACTTGCAAATTGCCTTTGATCACATAAGAGCCATCATCGTGATCAGTTCCTTTCTATATAACGCCAGCACATATTTAACCCCCCACACAGAGCAGCGTCTAGTTTAGCCTGCATGCCAGCAACCCAGCCTCCAGCACGTGTCAGCAATTCTCTTCCTAGGTGATTCCAGCAGCACAGCCTGGCAGCTCCTGAGTCCTAGGGAAGTTCTGCAGCTCAGCTCACCCAGGGCCGCGCTGGCCAAAGCCCCAGCCACTCTCCTTTACTGCAGAAAGTGGGAACGTGCCCCGCTCCAGCTCCCGGAACAGTAGGGCTGGGAGCTGGGTCAGATCCACCTCCACCTGCTTATGAGAGTCTAATCACACTCCAGACGCAGGATCAGTCACCCAAAAAGATAAAAAGTACTCGAACTTCTGACCCTTCATCTTCCTTCTAGAGCATACTCACATTTTCTATAGGAAAACAGCCTCATAATAAAAACCCAATTTAGCAAAATTGAACTCACTTATCTTAAGCAATAAGAAAGTCAAACATACCTGATTTGTTTTATGCAGTAAAGTGACGGAGATGCACTAATTGGTAACTGCAGAGGGAAAAGCCAGGAGAATCACTGCCAGTGAGGAACGGTGGCTTGGGCTGGCAGGGGCGGAGGCTGCAAAGCCACAGTCCCACCCTGGCAGAAACACTGGCTTCATTTGCTGTAAACACAAGACAACTGCCGTTTAACCAGAGAAAGATGGAGGGAAAACACTCCCCCTAAGTCAGAGGATGTCAGGGAGGCCTCTGTTCTTGGGGCTCAGCCTGCACTGGGCATGAGGGCCAAGGGCGCTGAGGGTCAAGAGGTTGAGTGAGGAGAGGGTAGAAAAGACAGTGGGCAGGTGAGGGGGGGACACCAGAAGGAGGCAGATGGGGGCAGGAGGAGGAAGGGGCCTGGGTGCCAGAGGGAGGTCAAGACAGGGGAATGTGAGTTGGAGTGTTGCCAACACAGGGCAGCCCCTTGCCCGTGCCCCCTGCCAGCGTGCATTGGGACGGGGCCCCAGAGTTCCCCAGGACCATGCTGCCTCTCCTCACTCTGTGGCTGATGTGGAATGGACTCCGTCCTCTCGGGGCTGGTGCAGCTGCCGAGGGAGATGTGTTAACATTGCACTGTCCCCGAGAGAAAACCCACGGTGACTGCTGTGCTTTGAATGTTTGTGTCCCCTCAAAACATCTGTTGAAACATAATCCGCAATATAGCAGGCTGTCCATTTTGTGTGGCAGTAACAATACCACAGGATGGGGAATTAATTTACAAAGAAAAGGCATTTATTTATCACAGTTCTGGAGGCCGGGAAGTCCAAGATCAAGGTGCTGGCCCGGGCGAGGGCCTTCGTGCTGCACCAGCTCATAGTGGAAGGTGCAGGGGCAAGAGAGGGTGAGGGACAGAGAGCGCCCAGCTTGCTGCCCTCACCGCCCACTGTGCAGCTAGAAACCACCCCAAGATAAGGATGTTAACACCTCCATGAGGGTGGAACCTGCCTGGCCTCATCACCTCTTAACATCCCCACCTCTTTTTTTGTTTGTTTTTTGAGACAAAGTCTTGCTCTGTCACCAGCCTGGAGTGCAATGGCGTGATCTCAGCTCCCCAATTTCTGCCTCCCAGGTTCAAGTGATTCTCCTGCCTCAGCCTCCTGAGTAGCTGGGACTACAGGCAAGCACCACCATACTCAGCTACTTTTTGTATTTTTAGCGGAGATGGGTTTTCACCATGTTGGCCAGAATGGTCTTGATTTCCTGACCTCGTGAACTACCTGCTTCGGCCTCCCAAAGTGCTGGGATTTCAGGTGTGAGCTAGAGCGCCTGGCCCCCCACCTGTTAATACTGCCACAGTGGCATTAAATTCATGTGACTTCCCACGTGAATTCTGGAGGGGAGACTCAAACCATAGCCCAGGCTAGGATGATGGTGGTGCTTGTCAGTGTAGACATTCATTCCCCTCCTGGGCGAGTCTGGGCAGGTGGTCCAGCTGCCAGGACCCAGGACCCTTCTACCTGTGCTCCCTGGGTCCTGGGTGTGAGTCTTGCTCACAGGTAAGGCTGTGCCATCAGGTCTCAGCTGCAGCACAGACAGGGCAGAGGAGGTTGACGGGGGATGCTTTTTTTTTTTTGAGATGGAGTTTCGCTCTTGTTGCCCAGGCTGGAGTGCAATGGCACGATCTCGGCTCACCGCAACCTCCGCCTCCTGGGTTCAGGCAATTCTCCTGCCTCAGCCTCCTGAGTAGCTGGGATTACAGGCACACGCCACCATGCCTAGCTAATTTTTAGTATTTTTAGTAGAGATGGGGTTTCACCATGTTGACCAGGATGGTCTCGATCTCTTGACCTCGTGATCCACCCGCCTCGGCCTCCCAAAGTGCTGGGATTACAGGCTTGAGCCACCGCGCCCGGCCGGGGGATGCTTTTGGGGTCTCTTTGGGATGGGTCCCAGAACTGTCATAAGGCACCTACCTACACCCTGCTGCCCAGAACTTAGACATGCCAGGGCCCTGAGCCAGGAAAAGGGACCTGCCTTTGTCTGCTACATGCCCAGGTGAGGTTCTTTTGCTGTGAAAAAGGGGAGCCGTGCTGTGTTGCTCTCCTTGGTAACTTTACTGGATTTTTCAGTGTTCTTCTCCCAAGCATCCGCCCAAAGCTGCATCCTCCCCAGCGGCATGAGAGCCCCAGGGTCCACCTCCTCACTCACACCTGCTACTGACAAGTCCTCTGGACAAAATGTAATGCTGCAAAAGTTTACAAAGCAGAGTCACTCTTGATAGTCATAATGGCCGAGAAAGAAAACTCTCAACAACAGAAGCCACCAACTGGCAAAATTTGATGTGGATGTGCACCACCCAGGGTTCATGTCCTCGAGGTCAAATTTATGTGGGGGAGATTTTCTACTCATTTTTTTTTTTTTTTTTTTTTTTTTGAGACGGAGTTTCGCTCTTGTTACCCAGGTTGGAGCGCAATGGCGCGATCTCGGCTCACCACAACCTCCGCCTCCTGGGCTCAGGCAATTCTCCTGCCTCAGCCTCCTGAGTAGCTGGGATTACAGGCATGTGCCACCATGCCCAGCTAATTTTTTTTGGTATTTTTAGTAGAGACGGGGTTTAACCATGTTGACCAGGATGGTCTCGATCTCTTGACCTCGTGATCCACCCGCCTCAGCCTTCCAAAGTGCTGGGATTACAGGCTTGAGCCACCGCGCCCGGCTCTACTCATTTTTTTTTAAGAGAAACGTTGTGTTTAATGGTAAAGCTTAGCACACTCCAGCACCAGGAATGGTGTGGAGTGGGGACAGGCGGCAGGGATAGGTAGGTGACCCCCACGGGGCCTCACGTAGTGAAGAGGATGAGGGAGACAACCATCAAACAGAAGAGGCCCACGGCCCCAGGCAGAGCAAAGCTCAGAATGGCATCGGAGAAGAGCTGCTGCTTGAGACCTAGGTCCCTGGCATAGCCGAACGTCAAGCTGCCCAGCATGTTCTGATGCCAGCCCCTGAACCACCCACAGCAACGGGGGCTGCCCCAACAGTAGTAAACTTGGCATCTGTGTCAGTGTCCCAGGAGACAGCGCTGGTCTGCAGCTCCCATCTGGCCCCCTGGCATGGGAAGCTGCTGTAGAAGGCTGTGGAGATGAATTCTCTGGGCTATTCAAGAAGGAGGCAGACATGGGCCTGATGAGGCCCCTGGTACAACAGTGGAGCAGAGCTGGAGAGACGAGTAGGCCCCGGGACCTGCGCATTCTCAGGCTGCACCCCCACTGCCCTGCAGCCCTGCTGGCCCACGGCACTCACCCGGCTCAAGGTGACTCAAGGTGACTGACTCAGTTTTACTTATTGTTTATGAAATAAGCTTACTGTGATCATCGGAAACAAGCAGCAAAGTGCGTGAGCCTTGAGGAAGCCTTCCTCCTGGCCTCATGAGCACCCACCAGGGGCGCTTTCCCTGAGAGCTGCAGTGAACTCTTCCCAGGCTGCCGTGGGAAGTTGTACAGAAGGGGCTGGTGGTCCTGGAGGGATGGTGAGGCGGGTGGGGCTGTGCACGGGATGCTAAGTCCACAGCGCCGGGAAAAAGCTCACCACAGGACCCACACAGCAGGTGTGATGCCAAGTCCACAGCGCCGGGAGTCTGTGTTCACTGCAGGACCCACACGGCAGGTGCGCTGGTCTCCCTTCTGAAACCTGCACCCATGCGGTGCACCTGAGTGAGCCCCGCCCCTCCGGGGTGTCTCTGTGATGCCTCCTAGGACAAGAGGCTCCACACCTGCAGGGACATAGGTATCACACAGGTGCACTGGGTGGAGCGTGATGCAGGGAGGTTGGGGCAGGGACACATGGAGAAACCCCACCCAGCAGGGTAGGCCTCACCAAGTGATGTTATGCTGGGACTGGGCCATGGGCAAGGCTGTCCTGTAGGCGGGGGCACACATATTTCTGGCAGGTTGGACTGCCTACAAAGCTCACCTCCTTGAGAACCCCACCTGGCTGGGGCAGGCGGGAGTCTCTGGACCTTGGAGCTGGTGGAGCCTGCAGTGTCGCCAGAGGGCCACAAGGTGGCTCCCGAGTCCGGGTCTGGGTTCCTGCGAGGAGGGAGCCGCCGAGACCGGCGGTGAGACGGGGTCCTGATAGTGGGGTCCCGACCCCAACCCCACAGGGCCCTGCCGGGACAAAAGCTGAGCCTGCCCCAGCTCCAGGCTGGGCTGATGCTCCCGACAAAAACCCGAGCTGGATTCTGCTCACTGAACACTCATCTGCTCCCTTGCCTCTGCCTGCCTCGGTAGCGAGGAGGGCCTGGCCAGTGAGTCCGTGTCACCTTCCGCATCATCTGTGTGTCAGCTCCCGCATCACCTCTGTGTCACCTCCCACCTCACCTGCATCATCTCGCATGTCACCTCTCATGTCACCTCCATACCACCTCCATGTCACCTCCCTGCCACTTCCATATCACCTCTGTCACCTTCCACATCACCTGTGTCACCTCTCACCTCACCTGCATCATCTCATGTGTCACCTCGTCACCTCCATATCACCTCTCGCATCATCTCTGTGTCACCTCCCACCTCACCTGTATAATCTCACAAGTCACCTCCATGTCACTTCTGTGTCATCACAGACTCACCCTGGCTTGTCCTGGGTCACTCTTGGGCCGAGGCCCTGACAGCCTGGTCTGGTTGAAGGTCTCCAGCTTATGTCACTCACACTGTTGTCCAGAGCCCAGCCTCACAGTGACATTTGCTGCAGAAGGTTGGGACTCTATCCTGCTCGTGTTCAGGAATGAGGGACGCTGACTTGGTCTCTGCTATCAACACATTACAAACATAACCGTGACTTACAAAATATTTCCAAGAGCTGGGTGCTGTGGCTCACGCCTGCAATCCCAGCACTTTGGGAAGCTGAGGCAGGAGGATCGCTTGAGCCCAGGAGTTTGAGACCAGCCTGGGCAACATAGTGAGACCTCATCTCTACAAAAAATTTTAAAAATTAGCCAGGGGTGGTGGTGTGTGTCCGTGGTCCTAGCTGCTCAGGAGGCTGAGTCAGGAGGATCGCCTGAGCCCAGGAGGTCAAGGCTGCAGAGAGCAGAGATGGTGCCTCTGCACTCCACCCTGGGCAACAAAGCAAGACCCTGTCTCAACCACCCCCCTCCCAAACCTCCCAAAGAACTTAAACGTATTTATCCAAGATGAAGCAGTTCTGCACAGGCACACTTCACACTTGGAAATTCTCTGCTTTTCCCATGCTAGGCTGAGTGGGTCTGGGGCAGCTGATGGTGCTTACTGGATCCAGTTTCTGGCATATCTGAATTGTGACAGCTTCAGAACTGGCCCAGATGATCAACTTTCATGTAAGTTAAGGTGTCCTTAGTTTTTAGGTGATTTTATAATACTTTTTTCTATTAAAACTTTATGATACATAATATAGAAATAATCTATGTAAAATGATGTCTATACATGAACGCACACACAGCCCAGCTTGAGAAACAGAACATGAGTGCTTTCAGTCCTGCCAGGAGCAAAGAAAGTTAATAAAAAATCAACTCTAGGCCGGATGCAGTGGCTCACAGCTTTAATCCCAGCACTTTGGGAAGCCAAGGTGGGTGGGTCACCTGAGGTCAGGAGTTCGAGACCAGCCTGGCCAACATGGTGAAACTCCGTCTCAAAAATTAGCTGGGCATGGTGGCACATGCCTGTAGTCCCAGCTACTCGGGAGGCTGAGGCAGGAGAATTGTTTGAATCCAGGAGTTGGAGGTTGCAGTGAGCTGAGATCACACCACTGCACTCCAGCCTGGGTGACAAGAGTGAGACTCCATCTAAAAAAAAAAAAAAAAAAATCAACTCTGGGCCAGGGGTGGTGTGGCTCATCCCTGTAATTCTAGCATTTTGGGAGGCTGAGTGAGATGGGAGGATCCCTTGAGCCACGAGGATCCCTTGAGCTGCCCAGGAGTTCCAATCCAGTCTGGGCAGCATGGCAATACCCTGTCGCTACAAAAAATTAAAAAACTTAGCAGGCCATAGTGGTGTGCACCTGTAGTCTCAGCTACTTGTGAGGCTGAGGTGAGAGGATCTCTTGAGCCCAGGAGGCCAAGGCTGCAATGAGCTATGATTGCACCACTGTACTCCAGTACTCTCAAAAAAGTAAAAAAAGAAATCACCCTGGAGAACCTGCATGCATAGGAAGCCATATAGATTTCGGGGGCAAACGCGTGGAGCTGCAGAGCCCTGAGCAGGCTGGATGCTGTCTTGCCCCACTGTGGGGTGAGGGCTGCAAACTGGGGAGGAGGCCCTGGGGAGGCGGAGGGAACCCTCAGGAACCATCTCCCTGCTTTCTGTTCTCACTACTGACCCTTTCTTGGTGACACTTGGGGGGTGGGCAGCCAGGCCTCTGCCACTGGCACCCTGTGGGTGCTTTCACCATGTTGGCCAGGGTGGTCTTGATCTCCTGACCTTGTGACCCACCTGTCTTGGCAACCTTGTGGGGAGGAGCTGGGAATCAGTGGGCAGCGCAGCTCTGGGGCTCTGTCAGTCGGGCTCAGTCAGGCTCCGTCCCTCAGTCAGGCTCCATCAGGCTCCGTCAGGCTCTGTCCCTCAGTCAGGCTCCGTCAGTCAGTCTCCACCAGTCAGGCTCAGTCAGGCTCCGTCCCTCAGTCAGGCTCCGTCCATCAGTCAGGCTCCGTCAGTCAGTCTCCACCAGTCAGGCTCCGTCAGTCAGGCTCCGTCAGTCAGTCTCCACCAGTCAGGCCCCGTCAGGCTGCGTCATTCCGGCTCCATCAGGCTTCGCTAGTCAGGCTCCGTCAGGCTCTGTCCCTCAGTCAGGCTCTGCCACTCAGGCTCCGTCAGGCTCCGTCAGGCTCCGTCAGGCTCCGTCCGTCAGTCAGGCTCTGTCAGTCAGTCTCCACCAGTCAGGCTCCGTCAGGCTCTGTCCCTCAGTCAGGCTCCGTCAGTCAGTCTCCACCAGTCAGGCTCCGTCAGGCTCCGTCAGTCAGGCTCCGTCCCTCAGTCAGGCTCCGTCAGGCTCCGTCAGGCTCCGTCAGGCTCCGCCAGTCAGGCTCCGCTAGTCAGGCTCCGTCAGGCTCCGTCCCTCAGTCAGGCTCCGCCAGTCAGGCTCGGTCAGGCTCTGTCCGTCAGGTTCCATCAGTCAGTCAGGCTCCGTCCGTCAGGCTCCGTCAGGTTCCGTCAGTCCGGCTCCATCAGGCTCCGTCAAGCTCCGTCCCTCAGTCAGGCTCCGTCAGGCTTCGTCTCTCAGGCTCCGTCCGTCAGGCTCCGTCAGGTTCCGTCAGTCAGGCTCCGTCAGTCAGGCTCTCTCAGGCTCCGACCCTCAGTCAGGCTCTGTCAGGCTCCGTCAGGCTCCGTCCGTCAGTCCGGCTCCATCAGGCTCCGTCAGGCTCCGTCCCTCAGTCAGGCTCCGTCAGTCAGGCTCCATCAGGCTTCATCAGGCTCCGTCAGGCTCCGTCCCTCAGTCAGGCTCCGTCAGGCTCCGTCAGGTTCCAACAGTCAGGCTCCGTCAGGCTTCGTCTCTCAGGCTCCGTCAGTCAGGCTCAGTCAGGCTCCATCAGGCTCCGTCCGTCAGTCAGGCTCCGTCCGGCTCCGTCCGTCCGGCTCCGTCCGGCTCCGTCCGTCCGGCTCCGTCCGGCTGCGCCTTTGCCTCTCCTTTCCCGACTCTTTCCCGCCACTCTCCTTTCAGCTCTGTCAGATTTCTTTTTCTTCTCATTTTGACTCCATTTTGCTTCTGACGACTTCACACGACCGTTGACCCTGCGGAGGCGGCTGGACCCAAACGGCTTCTGTTTGTGCCGGGACCTCGCTTGGCTGGGTCCCGGCTGCGGAACTCTGGCGCCAAGGCGCCGGTTCCCCCACGGACCCTCGGGGTTCCCGCCTCCCGCTGCCACCTCCAGGCCTTTGCAGAGAGTCCTTCCTTGGAAGACCCCACTGGAGCTCGCCCCGCGGTCCTTTCCCTCGCCTGTCCGCCCTGTCCCGGTGGAGCCTGGAAGGGGAGGCAGGCCGGAGGCGGCGCGGGGGTCAGGCAAGAAATCGGAAGGTCTCCGCCGGGCGGGGGGCGGAGACCCCGCAGCTCCCTCTTCCCCTCCCCGAGCTCGCCAGGACCCGCCCGGTCCCGGCTGGGCCTCAGCCCTTCCCCAGGCCACGCCACAAGGCCGAGGCACCGAGGCCCTCCCGGGCCAGAGCGACGGGAGCCTGGAGAGAACCGCGCCTTGAAGGACGATGGCGCCCTCCACCGCGCGACCCGCGCGCGGCGCAAGAATGAGAGCCTCGGGCACAGAACCAAAGATGAAGGGAAGAGACTAGCCACAGAAGGCACAGCAGGGAGCACAGAGACTCAGCGGGAACGTCCGGCGTCAAAACAACGACAAAAATGCGGTGAACGAGAGACGCTGGGAGACGCCGCCGCTGAGAACTAGCTGCACAGCGGCCGCGAGGGGAAGGAACCCGGGCGAAGCAGCGGGACGCAGGAAGGAGGAGGACAGGGACTGTGCGCAGAGAAGCGGCCGGGAGGACGGAGCCGAAGAAAAAGGTGAGAGGGGCTTTCAAGCGCTGGAGGTGAAAGACACAGAATTCCAGAAGGTGAACCGTACCTCGTCACAGTGACATTAAAATGTAAGAAAAACGGGGAAAATGTAAGAATATTTGAAAAGAAGGAACCAGACGCAGTGGCTCACGCCTGTAATCCCAGCACTTTGGGAGGCTGAGGCAGGTGGATCGCCGGAGGTCTGGAGTTCGAGACCAACCTGACCAACACGAAGAAACCGTGTCTCTACTAAAAATGCAAAAATTGGCACACAGCTGTAATCTCAGCCACTCGGGAGGCTGATGTAGGAGAATCGCTTGAACCGGGGAGGCAGAGGTTGCGGTGAGCGGAGATTACACCACTGCACTCCAGCCTGGGTGACAAGAGCAAAACTCTGTCCCCCCAAAAAAGACGCGGCTAAGTCAGTTTAAAGACCCACCCTTGACCTCTGATTACTTTTGATCCTGGGTTCCTCATCTTCCACCATCTCCAAGGTCTGATCGCCTCCTGGTCTGTCTTCAGCAAAAATCCTATTGGGCCAGTTTAGCCGGACCCCTCCTTCCCCCCAGTATTTTCTCTTAGTAATGCCCGTCCTTCGAGTTTACTCAGCTCCCGGCTGGCAATCCCCACCAGCCCATGTTGTGTCAGGAGCTGAGCCCCATCTCTCTCCCCTGTGGCCATGCGTGGTTCTTGCTCCTGCCGCGCTGGTCCTGAATCACGCCTGCCAACGACCAACTATCATGGAATAAGTTTTTATTTAACATTTCTAAACACATTCTTAGGAGGCGCCAGCAGCCAGCGTGCAGGAGTTAAGTTCCTGTGCCCTTTGTGTGAAAGTGTCACCGCTTGCCCTGGTCTTGAGGGTGGCTTCTGGTGTCAACGGCCGGTAGATGTGAGTAGATGTTCGGAGGCTGCTCCTGGCATCCTGTTTCCTCCGGGCTTCTTGAGACGCTCCTATGAGAACGTGCAGTGGCGCGGGACGGCCGCCGGGGGGCTCCCGAGTCCGGCTCTGGGGTGGCTGTGGCCGCGCGCACACCTGAGCGCCGCGCCTGCCCCTTCCCGGTCCGTGCCTTTCACTGCCTTTCCTTTTGGATGCTTTTTTTTTTTTTTTTTTTTTCTTTTTGAGAAGGAGGCTTGCTCTATCGCCAGGCTGGAGTGTAATGGCACCATTGCGGCTCACTGCAACCTCCATCTCCTGGATTCAAGCTAGTCCCCTGCCTCAGCCTCCCAAGTAGCTGCGACTACAGGGTACGCCACCACCAGGCCCGGCTAATTTTTGTATTTTAGCAAAGGCGGGGTTTCATCATGTTGGCCAGGCTGGTCTCGAACTCCTGACCTCAGGTGATCTGCCTGCCTCGGCTTCCCAAAGTGCTGGGATTATAGGTGTGAGCCGCGGTGTTGGTAGCTCCATGGGCGAGTGTCAAAGTGTGGACGTGGAGCGTGTTTTTATCCTGCTTGGGACTTGGCCTTCTTGATCCTGACGCGTCCTGTTGTTCAGCAATTTTGGAAATTTCCCAGCCACCCCCCACCCCCCCTACTCTGTTTCTCCCGTGGACAGAAGAAGCCCTTGCCAAGCCTCCGTCCCGCTTCCCGGGTTTGGTGAGCCTCCCGCGCTGTCTTCCGTGTTCCCAGCGCCCCTCCTGCGTGTCCTCTGCGCGGCGTGTCCCATCCATTTTTCTGTTAGCCTCACCCATTAGGGTTTTCAGTTCTAGAAGTTGTTTGTAAAACTCTCAGGTAATTTCAAAATGCTTTCTCATTTGCAGTAGTATTTGAATTGCTTCCATAAGTTTACAATCACTTCCATAAGTCTTCAGCACACAGCGCGTATTCTGTCTGATAACGCGACGTTTTGATTTTCTTTGGGTGATTTCTTTTTCCAGCTTCTCTAGGACTTTTCTGATTTGTGAACCGGCTTCCTGGGGTCCTGATCTGGGCATGTCTCTGCGGCTTGCTCCGAGCTCCACAGGCCCCACCCGGCCGGCGTGAGTGGACAGCAGAGCGCACCTGCCTGGGAGCCCGCAGGGCTGGGGGGACCAGGCAGGTGCAGGGACCCCCAGACCCCTCAGCAGCAGAACTGCGGTGGCATGAGGCGGCCACGGGGGTCCCGAGACTGGCTCCGGGGTTCCTGCTGGGTTGAGGGGCTGTGGCCACAGACGCAGACCTGTCAGGGCGACCCCAGCCCCGACAGGGTCCAGACCGGCCCCCAGGCTGAGCCTGGCCTGTCCTGCCAGCGCCCAGATCCCGAGGTTGGGCCGGGGCCTTCCTTTCCTTGCCGCGGTCTCTGCGGTCCCTCCCCGTGTAGGGGCTGACACTGAGCACGCAGAGCCTTCCTCCCCTCTGGGGCTCTGGAACCACTGGGGGCTGGGCCTGGATGGGTCCTCCTTGCTCAGGGGGCTTCTCTCACCCGCCACTGCTGGGCACAGCCCCAGCCCCACGCCCGTCCGCCAAGGGCAACCCCAGGGGAGGACCGTCTGCTCCGGAGCCCCGTCCCTTGCCCTCCACGGACGGTGGCCGGAGGCTGATGTCCGCAGCTCGTGCACCCCCCGAGACAGTCCCCCGCCCACACTCGCGACCACTGTGAAGACAGCAGGCCCCAGGCGCGAGCCCGCTCCTGGTCAGGCCGCGGTCCGGGGCTTCCGCGGGGTCACTGGGCCACGCTAGGAGGAAGCGGGTCCTAACCAGGGTCAGGGAGTTCTGCCGCGGGCAGAAGTTGGGGAGAGGGGTCGCTGGGCCCTACAGAGGAGCCCAGGTCAGCGCCCCCAGCGCCCCCACCTGCAGCCCCTGAGGTCCCCAGGACTCAGCGTCCCCACGCCCTGGGAGTGCAGGGCTTTGGCGGAGGCTGCGATCACAGACCTCAGAGGCCCCGCAAGCTGACGCCTGTTCAACGACGCCACGGCCACCTCCGCTGCAGAGGGGGGGGTCCGGAGGGGATCGCAGTGCTGGATATGGACAGGGCCCCAGCCCCAAGCCCCAGGCAGAGCCGGGGTCCGGCCCAAGGTCACGCCTGCCCCTGCCCCCCTACCTCCCTACCCCGCTCCCCGGGGGGATTCGGGTCCGGGAAGCGCCCCGCGGTCGCGACGTGCGTTGCTGCTGTCGGCCACACGGGGGCGGCAGAGCCTCAGCGGCGGCAGCAGCGGGATCGGTTCCCGGCCGGGGTCGGGTGGGCGGTGCCTGGGTCCTCCCAGGGACCCGTGGGTGAAACGTCTGGGTGCGCCCGGCCCTGGACGCTGAGATGGGTTTTTGGGACGCGGAGCCAGGGGATCCCCCACGGCCAGCCAGGCAGGCCCAGGCAGCCCAGGGTGGGGGTTCCACGGGGCAGGAGGGGAGAAGTGCAGGCGGTGGAGCAACTGGGGCGCCAGGAAGGGGCCTGGGGGGCAGAGGGGCGGCTCCCGGGACAGGGACGCGCGTGGAGGGGCCGGGTTCGTGGCAGCCCCGGGGCCGCCTCTGGACCTTCCCTCTGCAGGTCCCTTCGGGGCTGGGTCACACGAGGACCACCTGCGTGAGGTGGACTTTTTACTCTCAGTTTTAGAAGAACACTTAGAAGCTATAGCAGTTAACATGGCACTGCCGCTGATATCGACTCCCATTCTGGTTTCAATCCAGGAACGGGAGGGTCCACCCCTTTCCGGGGGCTCCGGTGGGCTTGGGGACTAGGTCGTGCTCCACAAAAGCCCCAAGCTGGTTTCTGCGGACGGCCTTTCCCCACGCTCAGGCTGGGTCAGCTGGGGTGCCTAAACTCCTGGGCCATACATCAGGTCACTTGGGGCCATGCAGCAGGGGGCCGAGCTGCTTTGCCTGTCCTGGACGGCTCCCCTACTGCCCTGGGGTCTGCTCAGGGGCCTCCCTCCCTGGGTGGTCTCTCCCACCGGGAGTTCCACATCTCCTATGACGGCTCAGGCCTGGGCAGTGTGACAGGGCTGTCCTCACTTGGGAAAGTTGTCACAGGCCTGCCCTAGTCCCGGGGTGGAGGCTCCCCCTGCCTGGACCATCTGTGAGCCTTTACAAATGGACTTCCTCTCCTTGTCTTCATGCTACTAAATTTGAAAAACCCAGCTGGCATCACCTGGCCAGTAGTGATAGCGCTTGTGTGGCATTTGCACTTCAAGTTCGTCATGTTAATGAGAAAATTATTCATCCACACTTGTAAAACACAGGAGGCAGGCTTCATGCAGGACCATGGGGGCAGGGGAGGCCACCATGGCAATGGGGCGTCACAGCGGAGCTGGGAGAGATGGGGCTCAGCTCTGAATACAGCGTGGGCCGTGGGGGTTTACAGCTAAGGAGCAGGTGGGTCAGAGGATGGAGAGTGACAGAGGAACCGGCAGGGGAGGGGTTCTGGCTGAAGCATCCTGCTGGGATCCTTGCCTTAGGCAGGCCAGGAAGGTCAGCTTCACCTGGGAATGGAGGAGGAAGAGGAGCCCAGTCAGATGTTGCAAGTGACCCTTATCAAGGTTGATAGATGTGGAGGGTGATAGATATGGAGGGAGGTAGATATGGAGGGTGACAGATATGGAGGGTGGCAGATACGGAGGATGACAGATATGCAGGGTGATAAATATGGAGGGTGGGGGTTCCTGCTACGCTGTCTCAGCAGGGCTCTTTCTGAAATTTGATTTTGCAAGGAAGTGCACATATGGGTCTTGAAGGAGCCTCAGGAGCCTGGCTGGGATTTGCTGCAGCAAAGCATCGTGGCTAATAGTAAGTTGTAAGAGCATTCCAACCCCTGGTCCTACAGGGCTGACATTCATGTCGCGAATTGCCACTAGGACCTCGAGTGAGTAGAGCTGAAAAGTGTATGCAGGTGAACACGCACACGTAGCTCTGCATGCGCAGACATACATGCACGCTCAATGTGTGCCTGTTTTCACTTCTCGATTTACCTGAGAATCTCCCTGGCTGGGGCGGGACCAAGTTTAGGCCCCGGGGCCGGCGGAGCCTGCAGTGTCGCCGCACGGCCACGAGGGGGCTCCCGAGCCCGGCTCTGGGTCCCTGCGCGGTCCGGCGCTGGGGCTGACCTGCCAGCGGGGCCCACATCCCGGATTCCGACCGCGACTGCGACCGCGACAGAGGTCGGACTGGCCCCAGAGGCTCTGCCTGCCCATGTCTGTGCCCGGATCCCGATTGGCAGAGGCACTCAACACCCCCAGAAAGTTCTGGAGGCCGGGGCTGCGGGGTGGGGGGGCGGCTGGGGACACAGGCCTGGGCTGCTCCATGGGGCCCCGCGCTCTCCAGTTCTGCTGGCGTCACCGAGGCTCCCTGACCCTGGTTAGGACCCGCTTCCTCCTGGCGTGTCCCAGTGTCCCCGCGGAAGCCCCGGACCGCGGACTGCCCAGGCACGGGCCTGGGGCCTGCGGTCTTCACCGTGGTCGCGAATGGGTCCGGGGGCTGCCTCGTGGGGCGCACGAGCTTGGGGGTGTCCTTGCTGCGCTGCGAGTGGACGCAGCACCCGCCTCCCGCCCTGAGCAAGGAGGTCGGGAGCACGAGCCCCCGCTGCAAGTCAGGGATCCCCGGCCCCACCCACCTCTCAGGGACTAGGCCCAGGGCTGTGGCCGGAGCCAGCAGACACAGCCTCCCACACCTGCCTGTCCACGCGGAACGCAGCTGCGCGGGACCAAGGGCGGGACCCTCCTTCCAGGCTTCTCCCGGACGCCACAGCCATTTCTGGGGCAGGGGCCCGGAGGGGATCGCAGTGTTGGACATGGACCAGGCCCCAGTCCCGAACCCTAGGCAGAACCGGGTCCGGTCCAAGGTCACGCCTGCCCCTGCCCCTCGCCCCCGCCCCCGCCAGGATCCGGGTCCGGGAAGTTCCCCGCGGTCGCGACGTGCGATGCTGCTGTCGGCCACACGGGGGCGGCAGAGCCTCAGCGGCGGCAGCAGCGGGATCGGTTCCCGGCCGGGGTTGGGTGGGCGGTGCCTGGGTCCTCCCAGGGGCCCGTGGGTGAAACGTCTGGGTGCGCCGGGCCCTGGACGCTGAGATGGGTTTTGGGAACGCAGAGCCAGGGGATCCCCCACGGCCAGCTAGGCAGGCCCAGGCAGCCCAGGGTGGGGGTTCCACGGGGCAGGAGGGGAGAAGTGCAGGCGGTGGAGCAGCTGGGGCGCCAGGGAGGGGCCTGGGGGGCAGAGGGGCGGCTCCTGGGACAGGGACGCGAGGGGCTGGGTTTGTGGCAGCCTGGGAGTGGCCTCTGGACCTTCCCTCTGCAGGTGCCTGCGTGGCCGCGTCTCCTTCTTCTCTTGCTGGGGATCCACGTGCACCCCCAGAGGTGCGGGACGACCCCCATTCCAGCCCTCCCGGCACAGACACCCGCGGTGTCGGTGTGAGACCGTCAGCCTCCGTGTGTTCCCGCACGCGCCGCGTCCCTCCGCAGGCCCCCTCCCCACCTAAGAGGCAGTCACACCTCACACCTTCCTGGTCCGCCTCCCTCCCCTCCCCCCCAGTCCCCAGTCCCTGGCCCCCATCACACTGCAGGGAGACCGGTCTATGTAACCTCCAGAACATAAAACCGTACTGGAAGAGGCCAGCGTGGGGAACTGTTTCCACCAGCAGGCGGGGCAGACACCCTGGCTATCCAGTAAACACACTGGATTTCAATCCCTGCAGACTCCCCTTTCTGCGGGTCGCTGTTCAGTGAGAAAGAAAGGGCCTGCAAAAATTTTTTCCCATTGGGATTGTAAATTCGTTCAACCATTGTGGAAGACAGTGTGGCGATTCCTCAAGGACATCGAAATAGAAATCCCATTTGACTCAGCAATCCCATTACTGGGTATATATCCTAAGGATTATAAATCGCTCTACTATAAGGACAGGTGCACACAAATGTTCATTGCAGCACAGTTTACAAAAGCAAAGACCTGGAACCAACCCAAATGCCCATTGATGATAGACTGGACAGGGAAAATGTGGCACATATACACTATGGAATATTATGCAGCAAACTGACACAGGAGCAGAAAATCAAACACGGCATGTTCCCACTCATAGGCGGATGTTGAAGAATGAGAACACATGGACACAGGGAGGGGAGCACTGCACACTGGGGTCTTTTGGGGGGAAATAGGGGCGGGACAGCGGGGGGTGGGGAGTTGGGAAGAGATAGCATGGGGAGAAATGCCAGATATAGGTGAAGGGGAGGAAGGCAGCATATCACACTGCCACGTGTGTACCTATGCAACAATCTTGCATGTTCTTCACATGTACCCCAAAACCTAAAATGCAATAAAAAAAAGAAAGGGCCATGCACAGGTCCACCCGGGCTGGTGGGCAGCCCCACGCCTGTCCTCGGCTCCTGGACACTGCCCATGGGAAGGGCCTGCCCAGGACAGGGGCCAGTGGGAGTACCTGCCTGAGCACAGGCTCATCTTCAGCACCAGTCAGGAGCCCTGGTGCCCGCCCTGTGGAGTAGCTGTGGTCCTGACTGCCTGGGGTCCGAGGTGGTCCCGGGTTGTAAGGGTCCCCAGTGCTTGTGCAAAGCTCACACATCTTTCCAAGGGAGACTCGCACGTGGGGCAGGGGGAGGAGCTGGCACTCCGGTTACACCCAGAACAGGAAGCACTGAGCATCATGCCCGGAGAGGCAGTGGGGTCAGGCCTAGGGGCTTTGCCTCCCACCATCTTACCATTCACACCCCAATGCCTGCCCCTCCCCTGCTCTCCTCACCTGTCACTGCCCCCCACCCTATCCCTGTCTACCATCTCCCACCCAGGAGGGGCAGTTCCTGCCTAGTGTTCGACGTCCTTCCTCCCACCGGGCTTCATCATCTTTGAAAACACCACATTTGAAACCTGTGAAGAATGGAGGGCTTTTCTGAGTGCAGGGTGCCCTTCCCGTGTCCCCCGCCAGGCGGCTTCCCTGTCCAGCCCTGGCTTGTCCCTCTTTCATTTTAACTAAATGTCTTCACCACAGTGCATGTGTGTTTTATGAGCGCAGTATTGGAAGTCAATGCTTTTAATACAGAAAAAAAACCCAAAACACTATGATTGTCCTAAGCGATGCTGGCGGGGAGTGCCGGCTGGGAGCTGAATTGTGGGGCCACCATCCCTCCACCTCTAGCCTGTCCTGGGGGCCATGTGGCCTCTTCTGACCAGCCCCTGAACAACCTCTGGGTGGACGGGTGGGAAGAGGCCCGAAGGGGGCCGCCACACTGCCAGGGCCATGGAGGGGCTCTGGGACCAGGAGAGAGGCCGTGGCCAGAAAGCCCCAGGAGTACCCTCCAGAGCCCGAGTGGGGCTGCGCTGGGGTCCCAGGTGTGGTCCCTCGAGGGTGTGTGGTCCCTCCAGGCCCATGGCCTGCAGTCCCAGTGCCTCCCCAGGCCTCTGCGCCTGCAGCCTCCCTTTCCTATCTGTCTGTGCTGGTGACCCCTGTCTTACTGCCCCACACACCACACTGCCCTCCCCCAGGAAAGCCTCCCCCTTTGCTCTTAGTGAAATAAAAGCGCTTTTCAAGGTGGGATGTCACCTACTCACAGAACAGTGCCCCAGCCCAGGACATAGCCCAAGGACCCTCAGGAGCACCGCATGCCCAGGCCTGTCCCCGCGCTCCCCACCATGGGCCCACCACAGCTGCTGCTGTCAAGGGCAGACCCTGAGCCCTGTCCCTGTGTGGGGGGCACGCGTCTAGGGGCTGGCTTGTCCCCTGCTGGGCAGTGGGCAGCCTGGGCATCTCCCAGACACAGTGGTTATGGGCTGGTGTGGGCTGGGCCAGGTGGGCCAGGAGCTGCTCACCGTGGCAGCAGGACCAGGCTGCCAGGCTCCTGTGTAGGGCTGCCTGTGGGCCCAGCAGGGGGGGACAGGGGACAGCAATGCTCAAGCCTGGTCTGCTGCCCTCGGGTGGGGGCCCTCATGACGCCATGTGGCTGATCTGCCTGAGAGACCCTGGGGCTGGGGCAGGAGCCGGAGGGAGCCCTGGGCAGGTGGTGAGGCAGTGGACAGAGGTGGCTGCAGAGGGACAGGGCCTGGCCAGGACTTCACCCCAAGGCCACTGGAGAGATCAGCAGGGGCCCAAGGAGACTCAGGGAGTGGCCGCTTGGGGACCACAGGGGCACCCCTAAGCCATGAGCAGACACTGGGGACAGAGGTCAGGAGCTGAGAGGGGAAAGGCCCAGCACAGCTGAAGGTGGATGCTGGCGTCCCATCCACAGGGTGGGGGCCTCGAGGGGCTGCAGGGAAGCTGCCATGGGTGTGTGTGAGGGTGTGTGTGTGTGGGAGTGTGGGGATATGTTGGAGGGTGCGTGTGGGTGTGTGAGGTGCGTGTGTGTCAGTGTGTGAGGGGTGTGTGTGGGTGTATGTGTGGATGTGTGTGTGTGAGGGTATGTGTGTGAGGGTGCATGTTTGTGTGTGTGAGGGTGTGTCAGTGTGTAAGGGTGTGTAAGGATGTGTGGGAGTGTGTGGGGATGTGTTGGAGCATGTGTGTGTTTGAGGGTGTGTGTGTGTGAGGGCGGGTTTGAAGGTGCATGTTTGTGAGTGTGAAGGTGTGTCAGTGTGTGAGGGTGTGTATTGTGTGTGAGGGTGTGTGTGTGGGGGGTTGTGTCAGTGTGTGAGAGTGCATGTTTGTGAGTGTGTGAGTGTGAAGGTGTGTCGGTGTGTGTGGATGCATGGGAGGGTGTGTGTGTGTGAGGGTGTGTCAGTGAGGGTGCATGTTTGTGAGTGTGTGAGTGTGAGGGTGTGTCGGTGTGTGTGTGAGCTCCTGTGAGCACTTGCCTGCTGCTCTCCTGCCTGGGCCCAGGTGTGTGCCAGCTCTTGTGTTTCTTGTGTGCCTGGCATGTGCTGGGTGTGTCTGGGTGTAGCCCTGGCGAGTCCCTTTCTGTGCGTCTCGGTGCAGAACTGAGGACCTTGTGTTCCCAGAAGGAAGCCCCCAGCCCTGGGCGGGTGCCTGGCAACAGACCTGGGCCTGTGGGCTTGGCAGGGCCCCCTCGGCTCCTTGGGGACCCTCTGGCACACCTGTCCCACCCCATGTCGTGGGGCTCGCTCTCTGAGACTTCCCTGACCCCATGTTCCAAAGCCTGGCCCAGCCACGCCACGTGTGCACGTGTGAGTGTGAGCTTGGCACAGGCGGGAGGATGTGTGTGTATGTGCCTGAGTGTGAGCGTGGCCTGTGCTTGTCTGGCTGTGGGATTGACTGTGAGCCATGTGGGCCTGAGTGTGGGCCGTGTGAGCTGTGTTCACGGCTGTGGCTGGGTGTGAGCCTCTGAGTGTGTGTATCTGTGCCTGTGTAGTTCTTTGTGTCTGTATGTGTGTGTGTCTGACTCTGTGTGTGTGTGTGTGTGGGGTGTAGTGTGTCTGAGCTTATGTATCTCTGTGTGTCTATGTGATAGTGTCTGTGGTTGTGTATCTCTGTATCTATATGTCTCTGTGTGTGTCTCTCTGTGTGTCTATGTCTGTGTGCCTATGTGTGTGTCTCTGTGGGTGGCAGTGTGTCTGTGCTGTGTATTTATGTATCTGTATGTGTCTGTGTGTTTCTCTTACTCTGTGTGTATGTGTAGCTGTGTGTCTCTGTGTGTATGTCTATGTCTGTGCCTATGCTATGTATCTCTGCATGTCTATAGGTGTCTTTGTGTGTGTCTCTGTGTGTATGTGTGTGTGGCAGTGTGTCTGTGCTGTGTATTTCTGTATATGTGTCTGTGTGTCTTTGTGTTTTTTGTGTCTGTGTGTTTCTCTGTGTGTGTCTGTGTGTCTTTATGTATGTGGTAGTGTGTCTATGCTTGTGTTTCTGTGTATTTGTGTGTCTCTGTCTCTGTATGTGTATTTATGTGTCTGTGTATATGGTAGTGTCTGTGCTGTGTGTTTCTGTGAGTCTGTGTGTCTGTGTGTCTCTGTGTGTGTGGTACTGTGTCTGTGCTTGTGTTTTTGTGTATTTGTTTGTCTGTACGTGTATCTATGTGTCTGTGTGTATGTGGTAGTGTGTCTGTGCTGTTTGTTTCTGTGAGTCTGTGTGTGTCTCTGTGTGTGTCTGTCTCTGTGTGTGTTAGGTAGTATATCTGTGTTGTGTATTTCTGTGTCTGTGTGTCTGTGTGTTTGTGTGTCTCTCTGTGTGTGTTTGTAAGTGTGTGTGTGTGTGTGTGTGTGTGTGTGTGGGGTGTGCATGACTATATTTGTGGGAGGCCATATGTGCAGGAAGGGCCCCCAACCCCTGTCACCCAGGCTGCACCCTGTGGGTCTTCCCAGTGATCCCTCCTTCAAACTTGAGTCCCCCCTGGAGGGCTTAGGTTCCACTGGGGAGTGGGCGTGGGCACAGACCCCTCATCACACACTCACAACACATACATCTACACACACACACACACACAACCCCTCCTCTAAGAGGCTGGAGTGGGGCCGGGCCGCCTGGCTGGGATACGGGTTAGAATGTCCCTCCATGCGCCTCACCCTATGCTAGGCACAGAATGACGTCCCCCAGGGTCTCAGCTGCCGGAGCGAGGGGCCTTGGACAGCACCTGAGTGTGGGGTGGGGTCTTATGGAGGCCTCTGCTGCCCACTGAGGGTGCAGGGCTGGGGTTGGGTGGCCCTGTGGGGCAGCCCCAGAGGGTCCCAAGGCTGGGGTAGCATTGGGGTACCCCACCCAGGGGCTATAGGCTGAAGGTGGCTGGGCTGGCCAGGCCTGGGCAGAGTGGGGACAAGGGTTTGGTGGCAGGGGGGCTGTGAGGGGCTCTGCAGGTGCACAGGAGGCTCTGTCCCCAGCTGAGCCACAGGGTCTTCTTCCAAGGGTGCTGGGGGTCCTGCTCTGGGGGCCATGCCTGGGTCCTCCACTCAGGGGCCTCCTCCCTGGCCCAGCTCCTTGGGGACAAGGCTTGACTTGTTGTCCCTCCTTCAGGCAGTCCTCCAGGAAGTGCCCTGGGAACTGGTCACTCTGGGGCTGGCCACAGCCTGGGCCTGGGCCTGGGCGTGGCTGAGGAGTGTGAATGGCCAGGAATCCTCCAAAACAGCTGCCTGGATGCCAGCCTCCCCCAGCCTCCCCAATGCAAATCACCGTCTCGGGGGCGAGTGGGGGTTTCCACCCCAGTGTCCCACCTGCTCTGTGGTTCCCGTTTTAGGCATTTTTAGAAATATTTGCAAGAATCTGTTTGTGCCTGTGTGGCAGCGTGGGGGTGGGGCTGCGGCCCGGTGCCCACGAGGTCTTGTTTTTCAGACTGGATGGGGTGGGGGGGAGCTGCGCCCCCCTCCTGCTGCTGTGTCCAGCCTCCTGAGTGGGACAGCGAGGGTCCTGGCTGGGCCCCAGGGTGTGACCCCGGTGAGTGTGTGGTGAGGAGGCCTGAGAGGCCCAGGTGCCCGTCCTGAGTGGGATCCAGGGCCCTGCCTCGGGCCTCACGCCCATGCCAAGCCTAGGGCTGGCTGGTGACCCATACACCACACACTCGCACACAACATATACACCTATACACACACAGAACTCATACACCACACACAACACATACACCTACACACACACACCTCATACACCACACACTCACAACATATACATCTACACACACACACACACAACTCATACACTATATGCACACAACACATACACCTACACACACAACACATACACCTACACACACACACAACTCATATGCCATATGCACACAACACATACGCCTATACACACACACAACTCATACACCACACACAACACATACATCTACACACACACAACTCATACACCACACACAACACATACATCTACACACACACAAGTCATATGCCATATGCATACAACATATACACCTATTCACACACACAACTCATACACCACACACACACACAAGACATACATCTACACACACACAACTCATACACCACACACTCACATCTACAGACATACACAACTCATACACCACACACTCACACAACACATATAGCTACATACAGACACAACTCATACACCACACACTCAACACATAAACCTACACACAAAAACTAATACACCACACACTCAACACATATACCTACACACAACTCATACACACACAACCCATACACCACACACTGACACACAACACATATACCACACACACATAAGCCATAACCACACACTCACACAGCCCATATACCTATACACACAATCACACACAACTCATACACCACACACACACATACACACACACAACACATACACCTACACATGCACAACTCATACACCACACACTCACATATAGCACATACATCTACACACAACTCATACACCACACACACACACAACACATACACCTACACACACACAACTTATACACCACACACACAACACATACACCTATACACATAAACACACACAACCCATACACCACACACACACAACACATATATCACACACACACAAGCCATAACCACATATGCACATGCAGCCCATATACCTATACACACACACACACAACCCATACACCACACACTCACAAACAACTCATACACCTACACACACACAACTCATACACTGCACACACAACATATACACCTACACACACACAACTCATACACCACACATTCACACACAGCCCATATACATATACACACAAACACATACAACCCATAAACCACACACTCACACACAACACATATACTACACACACAAGCCATAACCACACACTCATATACAACCCATATACCTATACACACACACACAAACACATAGACCACAAACACACACAAGCCATAGTCACACACACACAGCCCATATGCATAGACACAGAAACACACACAACCCATATGCCATTCACACACAAGCCATAACCACACACAGCCCATATATCTCTACACACACACACACAACCTATACACCACACACACAACCCATACACCTATATACACACACAACTCATCACATTGTATGGCACTGTTGTGTGTTTATAGGTGCCCATGCTCCTCACGGCACTGAGTTCACCGAGGGTGCCTGGCTGTTTGTCCTCAGGGGTCCCCCTGCACCCCCCGCCCCCACTCCTGTCCTGCTGTGGCTGCAGCTGGGTCCCGGGGCACGGGGAGGCCCTGAGCATCTCGTCATCTTGGTCCCTGTGGGGTGAGCTGCTGGCTCTCTTGGGGAGCTGGGGGAGATGGGGGAGCTGTGGTTTAGCCTTGGAGGCTAGGCCTGGGGTCCCGCAGCCATGGGAGCACTGCCCGTTCCTGTGCCCACAGGGAATCGCCCAGGCTGGGGAGGGGCCCACACACCCACAGGGTCGGGGTTGGTGTCAGGCAGCGTGCTCCTGGCACCCAGATCCACAGCCCAGGGGCTCTTTGAGGCAGGCTGGGAGGAAAGTCGAGGGGCCCAGGCCTCCCGCTCCAGCTCTTGGGGCAGACCCCGGCCCACCCGGGAACCCTTCCCATGCACACAGACACACACGACACATATATGGGCACAGGTGTGCACACACTGGCTGCGGCCCCCAGCACTGGCCGGCCCCTGCATCCTCGGGACGTGGTCCACAGGGCGCAGACACGAGCTGGCCCTCTGCAGTTTCTGCAGGTGCCATTCCCACACCCTGCAGAGGCACGCGTGGTATCATTGGGCAGCGACTCTGACCTCTGCCCTGCACACTTGGACGTGCGGCCACAGTCACAATCCAGCAGGCCAAGGGCTTGCTCTCTGAGCCTTCCCTGACCCCGTGTGCGAAAGCCTGGCCCCACCACGCCATGTGTGCGTGTGTGTGTGAGCTTTGCAACAGGTGGAGGACGTGTGCTTTCATGTGTGAGCGTGAGCATGAGTGTGAGGTGCAAGCATGTGTGAAGTGAGTGGTGTGTGAGCTCTGGGTGTGCAGTTGTGTGTTTGTGGACAGGTGTGCAGTGGGCCTGGCTCACTGTCACCCCCAGGACAAGGCCTTCATCCACACTGACAGGGCTGAGCCAGTGGTCAGGCCTGTAGGTATCTGTGTGTGTGTCTCTGTGGGTGTTTGTCTGTGTGTCTCTGTGTGTGTCTGTTTCTGTGTGTGTGTGCGTTTCTGTGTGTGTGTGTGTGCGTGTCTGTGTTTCTGTGTGTCTGTGTGTGTGTTTGTGGGTGTCTGTGTGTGTCTCTGTGGGTGTTTGTGTGTTTCTGTGTGTGTTTGTGGGTGTCTGTGTTTCTGTGTATGTGTGTGTCTCTGTGGGTGTCTGTGTGTGTGTCTCTGTGGTTGAGCATATGTGTGTGTGTTCTATGTGTGTCTGTGTGTTTCTGTGTGTGTGTGTTTCTCTGTGTGTCTCTGTGTGTCTGTTTCGGTGTGTCTGTGTGTGTTTGTGTGTTTCCATGTGTGTGTCTCTGTGTGGGTGTCTATGCATTTCTCTGTGTGTGTGCATGTCTGCGTGTCTGTGTGTCTCTGTGTGTGTTTGTGTGTCTGTGTATCTATATGCGTTTCTGTGTCAGTGCATGTCTGTGTGTTTCTCTGTGTGGGTGTCTGTGTATTTCTGTGTGTATGTGTCTGTGGGTATCTGTGTGTGTGTGTGTGTGTTTCTGTGTGTGTTTGTTTCTGTGTTTGTGTGTTTCTGTGTGGGTGTCTGTGCATTTCTCTGTGTGTGTGCACGTGTCTGTGTGTTTCTGTGTCTGTGTGTCTGTGGGTGTCTGTATTTCTGTATGTGTATCTGTGTGTTTCTGTGTGTGTTTCTGTGTGTGTGTGTTTCTGTGTGTGTGTGTGTGTCTGTGTGTGTGTGTCTCTGTGGGTATTTGTGTGTCTGTGTGTCTCTGTGTGTGTCTCTCTGTGTTTCTGTGTGTGTGTCTGTGCGTTTCTGTGTGTCTCTGTGTGTGTTTGTGTGTCTCTGTGTATCTATGTGTGTTTCTGTGTGTGTCTGTGCATGTCTGTGTGTTTCTGTGTGGGTGTGTATTTCTGTGTGTGTGTTTGTGTGTGTGTGGTTCTGTGTGTGTCTGTGTGTCTCTGTGTGTGTCTCTCTGTGTCTCTGTGTGTGTCTCTCTGTGTTTCTGTGTGTGTGGTTCTGTATGTTTCTGTGTGTGTGGTTCTGTGTGTGTGTTTCTGTGTGTGTGTGTGGTTCTGTGTGTGTCTCTCTGTGTTTCTGTGTGTGTGTCTGTGTTTCTGTGTGTGTGGTTCTGTGTGTGTCTGTGTGTGTCTCTGTGTTTCTGTGTGTGTGGCTGTGTGTTTCTGTGTGTGTGGTTCTGTGTGTCTGTGTGTGTCTCTCTGTGTTTCTGTGTGTGTCTGTGTGTTTCTGTCTGTGTGTTTCTGTGTGTGTGGTTCTGTGAGTGTCTGTGTGTGTGGTTCTGTGTGTGTCTGTGTGTGTCTCTGTGTTTCTGTGTGTGTCTGTGTGTTTCTGTCTGTGTGTTTCTGTGTGTGTGGTTCTGTGTGTGTCTGTGTGTGTCTCTCTGTGTTTCTGTGTGTGTCTGTGTGTTTCTGTGTGTTTCTGTGTGTGTGGTTCTGTGTGTGTCTGTGTGTGTCTCTCTGTGTTTCTGTGTGTGTGTCTGTGTGTTTCTGTGTGTGTGGTTCTGTGTGTGTCTGTGTGTGTCTCTCTGTGTTTCTGTGTATGTAGTTCTGTGTGTGTCTATGTGCATCTCTGTGTTTCTGTGTGTGTGTCTGTGTGTTTCTATGTGTGTGGTTCTGTGTGTGTGTGTGTCTCTCTGTGTTTCTGTGTGTGTCTGTGTGTTTCTGTGTGTGTGTTTGTGTTTGTCTGTGTGTGTGTGTGTCTCTCTCTGTTTCTGTGTGTGTCTGTGTGTTTCTGTGTGTGTGGTTCTGTGTGTGTGTGTGTGTGTCTGTGTGTGTGTGTGTCTGTGTGTTTCTGTGTGTGTGTCTCTGTGCGTGTCTGTGTGTTTCTGTCTCTGTGCACGTCTCTGCATGTGTGCGGATCAGGGGCTGGCCTGTGCGGGGCTCCCAGGGCAGGCAGGTTTGCTCACACCTCCCCTGCAGACTCCCAGCCCCACGCAGGCCCCAGCCCGGGAAGAAGCCGAGCGGTGGAGCCGTCGGGCGTCAGGGATGGGCTGGGGTGGCTGCTCTGGGACTCAGCCTCCGGGGCGTCTGCCCTGCCCTTTGTTTATCCACCATCCCGTGGTGAACACTTGGCGGCTGTCTGGGAGGTGGCCCCAGACTAGGACGAATTCCAGCTCCCAGAGGCAGACGGGGCAGTGACAGGAACGACAGAGGCAGGCACTGAGAGAGACGGAGGCAGAGGGAGACACGCAGAGTCACAGACACTCTCAGGGGCCACCCCCGGGGGGACGGTGCATCCCCCACACCCACAACCACGTCTCACACAAACACACCCGCATACCTCATGTCCACACACATGCAAAGAGACACACAGACACCCACGGCCACACACTCACACCCATGTAACTCCTATCCACACACCCCCAAAGAGACACACCCACATACTTCCTATCCACACACACACAAAGTCACACACTCACACTCACACCCACAAACCTCCTATCCACACACACGCAAAGGCACACAGACACCCACAGCCATGATCACACCCACATACCTCCTATCACACACACCCAAAGAGAAACATCCACATACTTCCTATCCATACACACGCAGAGGCACACATTCACACACCACATACCTCCTATCCACGCACACCCAAAGAGACACATCCACATACTTCCTATCCACACACACACACAGAGACACACACTCACACACCACATACCTCCTATCCACACACAGATACACAGATACCCACAGCCACACACTCACTCACACCCACATACTTCCTATTCACACACACCCAAAGAGACACTCACACCCATATACCTCCTATCCACACAAACACACATACATACAGAGCCACACACTTACACCCACACACCTCCCATCCATACACAGACACACAGACACCCACAGACACACTCAAATTCACATACCTCCTATCCACACGCAGCCACACAGCCACACAAACACCCACAGCCACACACTCACTCACACCCACACACCCACACACCTCCCATCCACAGACACAGACACACAGAGACACACACTCCCACTGACACTCACATATTTCCTGTCCACACGCACAGACACACAGACACTCACAGCCACACACACTCACACTCACATACCTCCTATCCACACACCCACACAGACACACACACTCACAAGGCTATCCAGTCACATCCCATACACTCACACTCACACTCAGCCCCCACACACACACCCACAAACTACATGTGCGCACACAATCCATATACCTACACACACACCCATATACCACACATTCACACTCAATCCATACATCACACACAACTGTCCACACCACACACAACTGCACACCTACAGCTCATACACTCACACACCCATACACAACACTCACAATCCATACAACATACACTCACACTCACAAACTATATACCATACACTCACACACAACCCATACATCTCTATACACACTCACACACCCATACACCATACATACACAACAAATACACCACACACTTACACAACCCATGGACCACAAACATACACAAGCCATAACAACACACTCACATATAGCCCATATACCTATACACACTCACACAAGCCATAACCACACACTCATATGCAACACATACACCTATACACGTTCATACTCACAACCCATACATCACACACTTACACCAAACCCATACACCTATACATATACACACCCATACACCACACACTCACAATCCACGGACCACAAACACACAGAAGCCATTATCGCACATACAACCCATATACCACAAACTCACACACAACAGATACACCTATATACACACACACACACAACTCATACATCACACACACAACCCATAGACCACAAACACACACAACCCAAACACCACACACACAACCCATACACCTGTACACATACTCATACACAAGCCATACACCTATACACACGCACACACAACACTCACATACAACTCACACACCTATATACACACTCATACACAAGCTATATACTTACATACACCCACACACAATACTCACAACCCATACACCTATGCACCTATACACACACAACCCATACATCGCACATTCACAACCCATGTACCTATACACACACAACCTATACACCACACAAAACACACTACACACACAACACATACACGAAACACTCATATACACAAGCCATACACCTACACAAATATATACACCTATACACACTCACAACACATACACCTCCTGTACACACAACACACACACTTCCTACACACACAACCCACACACCTATACACACACCCTCACCCACACTCACCCTCACATTCATATACTCACAAACACAGTTCCACACTCATTCACACCCACACACTAAGTCTGTCACAATTATGCCCACACCCTCACACGCCTACAGGCCCCCTTGACCCAGGCAGCCCCATGGCTCACTGGTGTGTGCCCACCACTCCCTGCCTTGGGGATCCTCTCTGTAAGCTGAGAGCACCCGACTCATGGGTGGCCTCGGGGAAGCAGGGCCTACCCAAGACCTGGCACAGGAAAAGCCCCAAACACACCCGGCCCAGGAGCCAACAGCCAGAGCTCAGCCTGCAGCTGAGGCCGCCGAGCCCGGGCTGGGCCAGAGCTGGGGCCTGTCTGGGTTGGGGGGCAGGCAGCACGGGCCCACCTGCACCTCCCAGACCTGGCCCCCAGGTCACTGGGTCACCACCCAGCCCTCGCCCTGTTCATTGTCTCTGTGCCGGCCGGGACAGGCCTCTGAGCCTTGGGGAAACCCACAGACCCACACAGAACCCCGAACACTGGGCAGGGAGGCTGGGGTGGGGAACACTGTGCCAGAGGTGGGGGTGGGAGGGTGCGGGACCCTGGGCACTGCCACCCCAGCCCAGGGGCTAAGGCCAGGGACTGCCTCGGGTCTCCCAGGAGGGACTGGACAGCAGGGGATGGTCAGAGCAGCCAGCAGGGAGCGGCCGGAGTACGGGGACGGACGCTGGGAAGCCAGCAGGATGGCACAGGGCTCCCAGCAGGATGGTGCAGGGCTCGTGGAGTGGGGAGGGCCTGGAGGGCCTGGAGAACCTGCGGCTGGTGTCTGTGGGGAGGGGGCCCGGGAGCAGCCCAGAGCGGCCAGGCTGGCAGGGGCGAGGAGGTGGGGGCCGCGAGGTGACAGTGAACGGCCGGGGAGGGGACCTTGGCTGGGCTCTGACTGAACCCAGGGCTCCTGCAGAAGGGACCCGGCCTCCAGTGGGGAGAGAGCAGGCAGGGTGAGGATGTGGGCGTCTGACTCCATCCACAGCAGGGCTTCAAACACGCATAGCCTGGCCCACAGACCTGCGCCCTCACCCACCTCCACTGGCACTGGCTGGTCCCATGCATGGTCCCCAGTCCCCCCAGCACCTCCCCACACGGACCACGTTCCAGGGCCCCTCTGAAGCACCTGCTGCGGGGTGTGGGGAGGGGCAGGGACCTGGGCCTGAGCTGCTGGGTTGGGGGGTGGGGATCAGGGACCCAGGCTCAGCGTGGGGCTGGGGACCGGACAGATGGGGACGGACGAGGACACACGTGTGACCCCCACCTGCCGAGAGCTGGACCCGTGCCCAGCCTAGGCCACGTCCCCCGAGGTCTGTGAGCCTTCACTGTGACCCACTCAAACATTCAGAAGCTTTGAAAGCAGCCCCCGTCCTTGTCACTACACGGTGACTCTCAGCGTCACACCGTTCCTGTCGGATCCACCCTCCAGCCCCCGAGAGGGAGGCCAGGACCCAGGCAGTGGGCAGTGAGGGCAGCGGGCATGGCAGGGTCACGGAGATGTGCCCACCACACCCGTGCACACGCTCCTCACCGCACTGAGTTCACCGAGGGTGCCCCGCCGTTTGTCCTCAGGGGTCCCCCTGCACCCCCACCCCCACCCCTGTCCTGCTGGGGCTGCAGCTGGGTCCCGGGGCACGGGGCGGCCCTAAGCGCCTCGCCATCTTGGTCCCTGTGGGGTGAGCCGCGGTTCAGCCTTGGAGGCCAGGCCTGGGGCCCCGCAGCCGTGGGAGCACTGCCCACTCCCGTGCCCACAGGGAACCGCCCAGGCTGGGGAGGGGCACACACCCACAGGGTCGGGGTCGGGTCAGGCAGCGTGCGCCTGGCACTCAGATTCACGTTCTGAGGTGGGGACCACAGCCCAGGGGCTCTGTTCCGTGAGGGTCTCGAGATGGGATCCCCTATTTCCTTCACTCCTTCACCTCTTAGCTGGGAACCTTCTAGAAGGAGGGGTGTCCTCAATCACTGGGTGGTGATGGGTGAGCACAGATCACTCAGGAAGCTTCATGGCTTCTCCTTCACCAGGACACAGTGCACAGAGACAGAGATGCAGAGAGAGACAGAGATGCAGAGAGACAGACACACAGAGAGAGACACAGACAGAGATACAGAGAGACAGAGAGAGACAAAGACAGAGACAAAGAGACAGAGATACAGAGACAGAGAGAGACAGAGGCAGAGAGAGGCAGAGGCAGAGGCAGAGACAGAAAGAGACAGAGACAGAAAGAGACAGAGAGAGAGACAAACAGAGACAGAGACAAAGAGACAGAGACACAGTGAGATGGAGACACAGAGAGAAAGAGACAGAGATGCAGAGAGGTGGAGACAGAGGTGCAGAGATAGAGAGAGACAGAGACAGACAGAGACAGAGACAGAGAGAGATACGGAGAGAGACACAGAGAAACAGATGCAGAGACCAAGAGACACAGAGACACAGACACACAGAGACAGAGACAGAGAGAGACAGAGATGCAGAGAGACAGAGGCAGAAACAGAGACAGAGACAGAGAAATACAGAGACACAAAGAGAGATACAGTGAGAGACAGAGACAGAGTTACAAGACAGAGAGAGACAGAGACAGAGAGAGAGAGACAGAGAGACAGATACAGGTACTGATCGACTTACGATCTATGCAACTTACAACCATTCGACTTTACAACACGATCCCTAGCCACGACTGCTCTGCGTCTGGCAGCGCAAACGTTGCCCAGCTGGGCGTATGACAGTGTGGACCCGCTTCTGGCAGCACTACCATCTCCACGTGAACCATTTCAACTGTACATAGAGCCTACTCAACGTATGACCAAATCCAAGTGTTATGACCGTTCCGCGGTCCCGACCGTGGTCGTGAGTCGAGTGCTACCTGTACAGAGACACAGAGAGACAGGAGATAGGGTAACAGAGAGAGAGACAGAGACACAGAGAGACAGAGACACAAGAGAGACAGAGTAACAGAGCTATATAGAGAAACAGAGACACAAAGAGGTAGAGAGACAAAGTAACAGAGACAGAGAGAAACAGTGACAGAGATTAGGTGTTACAGAGAGACACAGAGAGACACACAGAGACAGAGGCAGAGACAGAGACAGAGAGAGAGAGAGAGATGAAGAGTTACAGAGAGACAGAGACAGACACAGAGATGAGGGACACACAGGAACAAAGAGAGGCAGAGACAGAGACAGAGATAGTCACTGTCGCATTCATACCCACGCTCGCATGCTCACACTGAGGCTCCCTCAGGCCCTGCCACGTCCTCTGGCTCCCATGGCACGTCCAAGCCTCTGGACTAGCAGATCACTGCCGTGGGCCCACCACTCCCCGCCTCGGGGGGCCCTTCTGTGACAGGGCACATACCCTCCGCTCTACTCATGGGTGGCCTCGGGGAGACAGGGCCCCGCCAAGCCTGGCTCAGGAAAGACCCCAAACACACACGGCCCAGGAGCAAACGTCCAGAGCTCAGCCTGCAGCTGGGAGTGGGCAGCATCGTGGAGTGGGAGAGGCTCTGGAGGCCCAGTATTTGCGGGAAGGGGCCAGGAGCAGCCCAGAGGGGCTAGGCTGGCAGGGGTGAGGAAGTGGGGGCAGTGAGGGGGGGTGACTAGGTGGCATGGGGTGCCGGGGGACACTGGGTCTGCTCCGGCTGAGCCCAGGCAGTGGCCAAATCCCTGAGCTGCCAGGAGGAGAGCGGGGCCAGGGTCAGGCAGAGGTGGGTAGTGGGGCAGAGGGCTGGGGCCGGCGGGGAGCAGTCGGTTGGTTGAGGGCACTATTACCTGGAGGGCTGTGAGATGGACCCCCATTCCCTTCATTCCTTGTGCATGTGTTAGTGAGGAACCTTCTAGAAGGAAGGCATTGCTGGCAGTGGGTGTGTGTTAGTGAGGAATCTTCTAGAAGGAAGGCATTGCTGGCAGTGGGTGTGTGTTAGTGAGGAACCTTCTAGAAGGAAGGCATTGCTGGCAGTGGGTGTGTGTTAGTGAGGAACCTTCTAGAAGGAAGGCATTGCTGGCAGTGGGTGTGTGTTAGTGAGGAAACTTCTAGAAGGAAGGCATTGCTGGCAGTGGGTGTGTGTTAGTGAGGAATCTTCTAGAAGGAAGGCATTGCTGGCAGTGGTTGTGGGCACAAATGATGCGGGCCGGCATGCTGCCGTCAAGTGCCTCTTTTTACTTTCCAGGTTTCAGCGTGGCAAGCCCATCCCGCGCCCCAGAGTCGTTCTGGAGCTCATGCCGCGTGGCCCTGGTGGGCACCATACCTGGCAACCTTGCTTCTGCCGCCTGAACCCTGCGCCCTCCCATCCCCAAGTGCTCTCCCTTGAACAAACTGGCCTCTTGCCAGTCCTCCTGTGACACCCCAGTGTCCGGTCCTCCCTTCCTAGCCTCCCATGGAGGCTGGCGGGCACCCCTGCGTCCACCAGCACCAACTCTGCATGGCAAGCCTCCTTTGGGCCTTTGACACATAGTGACCCCCGCGGGTGTAACTCCTGTGGTGGGGACAGTGCCGAGACAGTCCTGGGGCCTCAGCCTTCCTGCTTGGCAGGCACCCTCACCCCTTGCACCCTCATTGGGGCACCTGTGAGCCCTGAGGATCCTGGGTGGGGGTCTCACTGTGGCCCCCACAGCCTAGCATCAGGCCCCAGGGCTCACTGGTGTGTACCCGACACTGTGCCCAGGGGTCTGCATCCAAGTGGCCAAGGACGCCTGTGGGCTTAGCCCGAGTGGGCCTTTGAGCCTTCACATTCTCTGTAAGGTGGGACCTGCCCAAGGGCTGCTGGGGGCTTCCCAGGGGTCCTGTGGGTCCCACCTATGGGCCAGCGGGTGGGAATGGGGGTCCTGCCATGGTGGGCTGCTGGGCTGAGCTTCCTCTAGACCCAAAGAGCAGGTCTTTGGTGTGGCGCCCGCTCCCCCTCCCCCATCCAGGTGTGAGGGCTCTGCTCTGTTTCTCCTTGAGTGACTCATTCTGGGCAAACTCGGCCCTCAAGGGCACATGCAAATGGCTGTTTGTTCCACACCGAAAACATGTTTCTCAACCTCTGAGTCTGTTTCCAGAAATAGCTCTCACGATTCCCCACCTGCAGCTGCAGCCGCTGCCCACCCGGTGTGGCCAGGCCAGCCCAGGCCTCCAGACTGGGGGGCCACCCGCCCCCCAGGACAGGCCCACTTGGGTTACTGAGGCAGGACCCCTGCAAACATCGACGTTATTGAATTCAGTGGTTCTTGACTCGTTGCCACCTTTTGCATGGGGACCCAGGGGTCGCCCCCAGGCTGGCAGGAGGGGCAGGGGTGCCAAGGATGGCAGGGCTGTAGAGGGACATGTGCTCAGGCCCCCAGGCCCCCAGGCAGCCCCACCCAGGAGCCTGAGGAGGCTGAGCAGAGATGGCCCTGCCGGCCTGGGCACCAGTGCCCACTTGTCCAGGGCCTGTCCACTGCAGGCCACACCTCCCCACCCTCAGGGCCGGTGGGCCCCACTGTGCAGAGTGCACCAGGCTCACAGGGCCAGGGAGAAGGCCGGGGGCCACGTGGCGGTGGGCCAGGTCTCCAGGCCTGGGGGCCATGGCCTCCTGGTTCCCAGCTCTGTCACGCCCGTCTCCATCTGAGCCTCCAGCTCCGTCTCTCCCTCTGTCCCTGTCTCTGGTCTCCCTTACATCTTCTGTCTGTCTTTCCGCCTCTCCGAAGGTATCTCTCTGCCTGAATCTGTCCCTGTCCACTGGGGGTGTCTGTGACTCATTTCCACCAAGCGCGCCATCTTGCCTGCTGACCCCTGTCTCTCCCTGTCCCTGTCTGCGCCTCCGGCCCCCATGCGTCTCTGTGTCTCCCTCTCTCTCCACATCCCTCCCTCTGTGCCTGTCCCTTTGCTGTGTTTCTTTCTTTGCCTCTGTCTCTCTGTCTTTGTATCTGTCTCTTCCTGTCTGTGTCTGTCTCTGTATCTTTGTCTCTGTCTCTGCCTCTCTGTGTCATTTTGTCCTCGTTTCTGTCTCTCTGTTTGTCTCTGTCTCTTCCTCTCTGTATCTCTCCCGCTCTCTGTCTCTCCTTATCTCTCTCTCTCTCTCTCTCTGTATTTTTCTCTCTTTCCTCTGGGTTTCTGTCTTGCTGTGTCTCTCTGTCTCTGTCTCTTCCTCTCTGTATCTCTGTTTCTCTTTACCACTTGCTGTCTCCCTTCGTCTCTGTCTCTCTCCGCTTCTCTGTATCTCTGTCTCTCTTCTTATCCCTCTGTCTCTAGCTGTCTCTCATTCTTTGTCTCTCTCACTCTGTATCTCTGCCTCTTATCTTTACATCTCTGTCTCTCTATCTCTTTATGTTTCTCTGTCTCTCCATCCCATGTGTGTCTGTGGGTTTCCCTGAGGCTCAGAGGCCTGCCCTGGCCGGCACAGAGACAGTGAACAGGGCGAGGGCTGGGTGGTGACCCAGTGACCTGGGGGCCAGGCCTGGGAGGTGCAGGTGGACCTGTGCTGCCTGCCCCGCAACCCAGACAGGCCCCGGCTCTGGCCCAGCCCCGGTTCAGCTGCAGGCTGAGTTCTGGCTGCTGGCTCCTGGGCCGGGCATGTTTGGGGCCTTTCCTGAGCCAGGCCTTGGGTGGGCCCCTAGGCCACCCATGAGCAGGGTGCTCTTGGCTTACAAGGGGACCCCTGAAGCAGGGAGTGGTGGGCACACACCGGTGAGCCATGGGGCTGGTGGTCCAGAGGCTTGGACATGGCATGGGTCCCACAGGAAGTGACAGGCCTGAGAGAACCTCAGAGAGAGTGTGTGTGTGTGTGTGTGTGTGTGTGTGTGTGTGAGAGAGAGAAGGGTGTATATGTGAGTGTATGTGCGAGGGTGTGTGTGTGTGAGTGTGTGAGGGTGTGTGTGTGTGAGTGACCATGAGGGTGTGTTTGAGTGTGAGTGTGTGTGAGTGTGTGAGCATGAGAGTGTAAGTGAGCATGAGGGTGTGAGTGTGTGTGTGAGCATGTGAGCATGGGTATGAATGTGACAGTGACTCTCTAGCTCTCTGTTTCTCTGAATCTCTCTGTCTCTGTCTCTATCCGTAACTGTAACTTTATCTCTTTCATTTTGTCTCTTTATATGTCTCTCTATGATTCTTTATCTCTGTCTCTGTTTCTATCTCTGTTTCTCTCTGTCTCTGTCTATATCTCTGTTTCTCTGTCTCTCTCCATCTCTGTCTCTCTCTGTAACTCTTTATGTCTGTCTCTGTCTCTGTGTCTGTCTCTCTCTGTGTCTCTGGTTTTCTCTGTCTCTGTCTCTGCTTGTTTCTTTCTCTGTCTCTGTCAGTGTCTCTCTCTGTATCTGTCTATTTTGCTCTCTGTCTCTCTTTATGTCTCTGTCTCTATCTCTCTGTAATTCTTTATCTCTGTCTGTGTGTCTCTCTGTGTCTCTGTTTTTCTCTCTCTCTGTCTCTGTTTCTATCTTTCTTTCTCTGTGTCTCTGTTTCTCTCTGTGTGTCTCTGTCTCTCTGTGTCTCTGCCTCACTGTGTCTCTGTCTCTGTCTCTGTCTCTTTCTTTCTGTGTCTCTGTCTCTCTCTGTCTCTGTCTCTGTGTGTCTGTGTCTCTCTGTGTCTGTGTCTCTCTCTGTCTTTCTGTATCTCTGTCTCTCTTTGTCTCTGTCTCTGTCTCTGTGTGTCTGTGTCTCTCTGTCTCTGCATCTCTGTCTCTCTGTGTCTCTGTCTCTCTGTGTCTGTGTCTCTCTCTGTCTTTCTGTATCTCTGTCTCTCTTTGTCTCTGTCTCTGTCTCTCTCTGTGTGTCTGTGTCTCTCTGTCTCTGCATCTCTGTCTCTGTCTTTGTCTCTCTGTCTCTGTCTCTCTGTGTATCTGTGTCTCTCTGTCTCTGTGTCTCTGTCTCTCTCTGCATCTCTGTCTCTGTGCACTGTGTCTTGGTGAAGGAGAAGCCATGAAGCTTCCTGAGTAATCTGTGCTCACTCATCACCACCCAGTGATTGAGGACACCCCTCCTTCTAGAAGGTTCCCAGCTAAGAGGTGAAGGAGTGAAGGAAATAGGGGATCCCATCTCGAGACCCTCACGGAACAGAGCCCCTGGGCTGTGGTCCCCACCTCAGAACGTGAATCTGGGTGCCAGGCGCACGCTGCCTGACCCGACCCTGACCCTGTGGGTGTGTGGGCCCCTCCCCAGCCTGGGTGGTTCCCTGTGGGCACGGGAGTGGGCAGTGCTCCCATGGCTGCGGGGCCCCAGGCCTCGCCTCCAAGGCTGAACCGTGGCTAACCCTACAGGGACCAAGATGGCGAGGCACTCAGGGCCGCCCCATGCCCCGGGACCCAGCTGCAGCCCCAGCAGGACAGGGGTGGGGGTGGGGGTGCAGGGGGACCCCTGAGGACAAACGGCGGGGCACCCTCGGTGAACTCAGTGCGGTGAGGAGCGTGTGCACGGGTGTGGTGGGCGCATCCCTGTGACCCTGCCATGCCCGCTGCCCTCACTGCCCACTGCCTGGGTCCTGGCCTCCCTCTCGGGGGCTGGAGGGTGGATCTGACAGGAACGGTGTGACGCTGAGAGTCACCGTGTAGTGACAAGGACGGGGGCTGCTTTCAAAGCTTCTGAATGTTTGAGTGGGTCACAGTGAAGGCTCACAGACCTCGGGGGACGTGGCCTAGGCTGGGCACGGGTCCAGCTCTCGGCAGGTGGGGGTCACACGTGTGTCCTCGTCCGTCCCCATCTGTCCGGTCCCCAGCCCCACGCTGAGCCTGGGTCCCTGATCCCCACCCCCCAACCCAGCAGCTCAGGCCCAGGTCCCTGCCCCTCCCCACACCCCGCAGCAGGTGCTTCAGAGGGGCCCTGGAACGTGGTCCGTGTGGGGAGGTGCTGGGGGGACTGGGGACCATGCATGGGACCAGCCAGTGCCAGTGGAGGTGGGTGAGGGCGCAGGTCTGTGGGCCAGGCTATGCGTGTTTGAAGCCCTGCTGTGGATGGAGTCAGACGTCCACATCCTCACCCTGCCTGCTCTCTGCCCACTGGAGGCCGGGTCCCTTCTGCAGGAGCCCTGGGTTCAGTCAGAGCCCAGCCAAGGTCCCCTCCCCGGCCGTTCACTGTCACCTCGCGGCCCCCACCTCCTCGCCTCTGCCAGCCTGGCCGCTCTGGGCTGCTCCCGGGCCCCCTCCCCACAGACACCGGCCGCAGGTTCTCCAGGCCCTCCAGGCCCTCCCCACTCCACGAGCCCTGCACCATCCTGCTGGGAGCCCTGTGCCATCCTGCTGGCTTCCCAGCGTCCGTCCCCGTACTCCGGCCGCTCCCTGCTGGCTGCTCTGACCATCCCCTGCTGTCCAGTCCCTCCTGGGAGACCCGAGGCAGTCCCTGGCCTCAGCCCCAGGGCTGGGGTGGCAGTGCCCAGGGTCCCGCACCCTCCCACCCCCACCTCTGGCACAGTGTTCCCCACCCCAGCCTCCCTGCCCAGTGTTCGGGGTTCTGTGTGGGTCTGTGGGTTTCCCCAAGGCTCAGAGGCCTGTCCCGGCCGGCACAGAGACAATGAACAGGGCGAGGGCTGGGTGGTGACCCAGTGACCTGGGGGCCAGGTCTGGGAGGTGCAGGTGGGCCCGTGCTGCCTGCCCCCCAACCCAGACAGGCCCCAGCTCTGGCCCAGCCCGGGCTCGGCGGCCTCAGCTGCAGGCTGAGCTCTGGCCGTTGGCTCCTGGGCCGGGTGTGTTTGGGTGTGAGTGTGGTTGTGAGACAGTGACTTAGTGTGTGGGTGTGAGCATGGGTGAGGATGTGAGTCTAAGTGTGGGGATGTATTTCTCTGTGTGTTTGTGAATGTTGTATAATAGTTGTGCTGTGTGTGTGTGAATGTGAGTGTGTGAATGTGTGTGTATGTGTGTGAGTGTGAGAGTGTGTGTGTCAGTTTGTGTGTGTGAGAGTGTGAGTGTGAGAGAGGCTTGCATCTGAGTTCCTGGGCCTACCTTGCTGCCTCTCTAACATCACCTCCTTGAGTGACCTCTTTCTTACATCTCTGTCTCTCGCTCTCTCTGTTTCTTCTTGTTTCTCATCTCCTCTCTCTCTTTCTGTCTCTCGTGTCTCTGTCTCTCTCACTGTCCCTGTCTCATACCTCTCTCCTCCCCATCTCTCTCTGTGTCTCTTTTTGTCTGTCTCCTTTCCTGTCTCTCTGTCTCTGGTCTCTCCCCATCCCTGTCTCTGTCTATGTCTCTGTGTCTCTCTTGGCCCCTGCTCCAATGTCCCCTTCCCAGAACCCCTGTTTCCTTGCTGTGGGGTCCAGGTCCTGCTGTAGCCCGTGGGCTTGACTGTGCTGGACACAGCGTGGCGGGGCAGCCTCTGGAGCCCCAGGGCTGAGCACTGCATCTTGGCTGTGGCCAAGGGTCCTGGGGAGAGCTGAGGGAGGTACATGCAGGGTGTAGGGCCACCAAGGTCACTGCCAGGTGCTCAATGCAGTGCCCCTGGGTCTGCTGTGTGGTGGGCACAGACCTCGTGAGGGCTGCCCATGGAGGAGGCCAGCAGGCTGGAGAGCTTGGCCAGGTGGACAATGGCCTGTGCAGACACTGGTGGGACGCAGGCTGGCCCTGGCTGGCCTCAGATGAACTTAGAAGGCGCTGGCTGACTCTGGCAGAATCCAGGCTGGCCCTGGATGACCCTGGTTGACCCTGGCTGGCCCCAGATGGCCCTAGCTGACCCTGGCAGAACCCAGGCTGATCTTGGCTGACCCTGGCTGATCTCAGATGATGCCGGCTGACCCTAGCTGATCCTGGCTGACTCTGGATGACTTCGGATAAACCATAGTTGACCCTGGCTGACCTTTGCCTAATCCTGGACCTGGAAGGTCCTGGCTGACCCAGGGCTGGTTGGGGCTGGCCCTTCCTGTGGCTGCAGGCCCTCGCTCAGGCCCCAGGCACACCTGGCCTGGTCTCGGTTTTGGGGCATGTTTCTCAGAACAGCAGGTCTCTGGCTGGAACACCTGGGCTGGGCTGTATTCACAATGACTCAGCTGCCCCACAGGGCTATTTTGGGTGTTTCTGCAGGTGATGGGGTGCAAGAGGCTTCAGGACAAAGAGAAAAGCAAAAGAATACAAATGGCATGGCCCACCCCCGCCCCGTCCTTACTCCTGTACTGTACCCCTCCCCAGTGGTAAGTCCAGACCTGGAGACCCCTTAGGGGATGGGGGTGTAGCTCATGGGGCCCCATCAAGTCCTCTTGGGGGCCAATAAGTCCTCTCTGAGCCTGGAAAAAATGAAGCAAGTCATTGGGGTCGTGTCTTCATCTGTCACCGAGTGCGTGCATTGAGAGGATCTTGGCTTCCCTGGAGGTCTCCCTCCGCCTCTGCGGGTCACTTACTAATGAGGGCCCGGGTCAGAAATCAGACAGGACTCAGTGTCCATACAGGCTTGGAAAAGGAATCAGACTTCAAAATGAATATGTATAAGAAAAGGACCAGGGCCCAGTGATCAGGACCAGGGCCCAGTGATCAGGAACAGAGCCCAGTGATCAGGATCAGGGCTCAGTGATCAGGAACAGGGCCCAGTGATCAGGAACAGGGCCCAGTGGTCAGGACCAGGGCTCAGTGATCAGGAACAGGGCCCAGTGGTCAGGACCAGGGCTCAGTTATCAGGAACAGGACCCAGTGATCAGCACCAGGGCTCAGTGATCAGGAACACAGCCCATTGATCAGGACCTGGGCTCAGTGATCAGGAACAGGACCCAGTGATCAGGAATAGAGCTCAATGATCAGGACCAGGGCCCAGTGATCAGGACCAGGGCTCAGTGATCAGGAACAGGGCCCAGTGATCAGGACCAGGGCCCAGTGATCAGGAACAGGGCCCAGTGATCAGGACCAGGGCCCAGTGATCAGGAACAGGGCCCAGTGATCAGGACCAGGGCTCAGTGATCAGGACCAGGGTTCAGTGATCAGGACCAGGGCCCAGTGATCAGGACCAGGGTTCAGTGATCAGGACCAGGGCCTAGTGATCAGGACCAGGGCCTAGTGATCAGGAACAGAGCTCAATGATCAGGACCAGGGCCCAGTGATCAGGACCAGGGCCCAGTGTACAAGACCAGGGACCAGTTATCAGGAACAGGACCCAGTGATCAGGAATAGGGCCCAGTGATCAGGAACAGAGCCCAATGATCAGGACCAGGGCCCAGTGATCAGGACCAGGGCTCAGTGATCAGGAACAGGGTCCAGTGATCAGGACCAGGGCCAAGTGTACAGGACCAGGGACCAGTTATCAGGAACAGGACCCAGTGATCAGGACCAGGGCTCAGTGATCAGGAATAGGGCCCAGTGATCAGGAACAGAGCCCAATGATCAGGACCAGGGCCCAGTGATCAGGACCAGGGCTCAGTGATCAGGAACAGGGTCCAGTGATCAGGACCAGGGCCAAGTGTACAGGACCAGGGACCAGTTATCAGGAACAGGACCCAGTGATCAGGACCAGGGCTCAGTGATCAGGAACAGAGCCCAGTGGTCAGGACCAGGGCCCAGTGATCAGGAACAGGGCCCAGTGATCAGGAATAGAGCTCAATGATCAGGACCAGGGCCCAGTGATCAGGACCAGGGCTCAGTGCTCAGGAACAGGGCCCAGTGATCAGGACCAGGGACCAGTTATTAGGACCAGGACCCAGTGATCAGGACCAGGGCCCAGTGATCAGGAAGAGAGCTCAATGATCAGGACCAGGGTCCAGTGATCAGGACCAGGGCTCAGTGATCAGGAACAGGGCCCAGTGATCAGAAACAGGGCCCAGTTATCAGGACCAGGGCCCAGTGTACAGGACCAGGGACCAGTTATCAGGACCAGGGCCCAGTTATCAGGACCAGGGCCCAGTTATCAGGAACAGAGCCCAGTGATCAGGACCAGGGCCCAGTGATCAGGACCAGGGCTCAGTGATCAGGAACAGGACCCAGTGATCAGGACCAGGGCCCAGTGGTCAGGACCAGAGTGCAGTGATCAGGACCAGGGCCTAGTGATCGGGAACAGGACCCAGTGATCAGGACCAGGACCCAGTGATCAGGACCAGGACCCAGTGATAGGGACCAGGTCCCAGTGATCAGCTCCAGGGCTCAGTGCTCAGGCACAGGGCCCAGTAGTTGGGTCCAGAGCTCAGTGATTAGGAACAGGGCTCAGTGATTAGGAACAGGGGTTAGTGAACAGGAACAGGGTGGAGTGATTAGGTGAAGGGCTCAGTGATCAAGACCAGGGCCTAGTGATTAGGAACAGGGCCCAGTGATCAGGAACAGGGCTCAGTGATCAGGACCAGAGCTCTGTGATCAGGACCAGGGCTCAGTGATCAGGACCAGGGCCCAGTGACCAGGACCAGGGTGCAGTGATCAGGTGCAGGGCTCAGTGATCAGGACCATGGCCCAGTGATCAGGAACAGGGCTCAGTGCTCAGGAACAGGGCTCGGTGCTCAGGAACAGGGCCTAGTGATCAGCAACAGGGCCCAGTGATCAGCAACAGGGCTGAGTGCTCAGGACCAGGGCTCGGTGCTCAGGACCAGGGCTCGGTGCTCAGGAACAGGGCTCAGTGATGAGGACCAGGGCTCAGTGATGAGGACCAGGGCCTAGTGATCAGGATCAGGGCTGAGTGATGAGGACCAGGGCTGAGTGATCAGGTCCAGGGCTGAGTGATCAGAACCAGGGCTGAGTTATCAGGTTCAGGAGTAAAAACAGGAGTAGGACTCAGTGATCAAGACTAAGGCTCATTGATCAAGGATAGAATTGCGTGATCAGAAATAGGACCCGAGTAGTAGGACCAGAGTGCAGTGATCAGGACCAGGGCTCAGTGATCAGGGCCAGGGCCCAGTGATCAGGAACAGGACTCAGTGATCAGGACCAGGGCTCAGTGAGCAGGTCCAGGGCTGATTGATGAGGACCAGGGTTGAGTGATGAGGACCAGGGCTGAGTGATGAGGACCATGGCTGAGTGATGAGGTTCAGGGTTGAGTGATGAGGACCAGGGCTGAGTGATGAGGACCACGGCTGAGTGATGAGGATCAGGGCTGAGTGATGAGGTTCAGAGTTGAGTGGTGAGGACCAGGGCTGAGTGATGAGGACCACGGCTGAGTGATGAGGTCCGGGGTTGAGTGATGAGGACTGGGGCTGAGTGATGAGGACCATGGCTGAGTGATGAGGATCAGGGCTGAGTGATGAGGACCAGGGCTGAGTGATGAGGACCAGGGCTCAGTGATCAGGTCCAGGGCTGATTGATGAGGACCAGGGTTGAGTGATGAGGACCACGGCTGAGTGATGAGGACCAGGGTTGAGTGATGGGGACCATGGCTGAGTGATGAGGCTCAGGGTTGAGTGATGAGGACCAGGGCTGAGTGATGAGGACCAGGGTTGAGTGATCAGGATCAGGGCTAAGTGATGAGGACCAGGGCTGAGTGATGAGGACCAGGGCCGAGTGATCAGGTCCAGGAGTGAGTAATGAGGACCAGGGCTGAGTGATCAGAACCCTGATCAGGGGTAAAAACAGGAGTAGGATTCAGTGATCAATACTAAGGCTCAGTGATCAAGGATAGAATTGCGTGATCAGAAACAGGACCCAAGTAGTAGGACCAGAGCTCAGTGATCAGTAAAAGGGCCCACTGGTCAGGAACAGGGTCCTGTGATCAGGGTGAGGGCCCAGTGAGGAGGACCAGGGCTGTCCAGGTTGTGAGGAATGGGGTTCCCATACAGTCCTTGGGAGTGGGTTTCTTTGCAACAGTCTCTGGTGAATCCCGCATTCATCCCTGGGCCTCAGCCTCATGCAAGATCAGGTCCTTTCTTGATTTTGGGACCAGAGGTACCCTCTGTCCATGCCCACCATGCCCACCATGTCACCCAGGGGGACTTTGAAGCAGGCATCCTCCAGGCTACAGCCACCACCCTTCCCCTGACCCCTGTCTCCTCATTCAGAGTTTGTGAATGTTTTCCTTGGGGCCACTTTATTGCACCTGGAAGGCATGTGAGTAGGGGTGGGTCGGTAGCTTCTGAAAGGGCTGAGTTCTGGCATGCCTGGCTTCTCCAAGAGGTTCCTCCACATTTCCTCCCTGCAAAGACAGAGGGTCACAGCCTGAAGGAGCAGCAGCCAATGCCCTCTGTCCCAGCCCTGGTCCTCATCACTCACCCTCCATCCACCCATCATCCATCTTGGCTCAGGGGAGCCTGGACTGAATCCGGGTTACTGCACTGGAGGGAAGCTCAGGCCTGACCCCGGGCCTGCCTGTGTCCTCAGTGTCCGTGAAGGCCCCCCAGGAGAGCATGACCCTCCACAGCAGGAGCCCGCAGTGCTTGCTGTGCTTGCTATAGATGCTGTCTACAGCATGTATACCTGTGCCCTGCCGGCTGCTGCTCAGAACTGGGGGCCCTCCCTGCTGCTGGATGGGCCCCGGACGCTGGTCACAGTCAGTGCTGTGCTGTAGAACAGGCTCAGCAGGAAGAGGGTGAGGAAGGTGACGGTGGTGGGCCACAGGCTGGCGCCAGGGGTCTCCTCCTCCAGGGTCTCCTGCAGCGGGTCCAGCTCCACACAGGGAGGCAGCGTCTGCCAATCTGCAACACAGTGAGGGCCGGCCAGGCCCAGGCTCATGTGAACAGGGGCTATGCTTCTTTGGGGTCTGGGGACAGTGGGGTCTGTGTCCCCATCTCAGGCCTGAGACTCCCCCAGGGAAGATGAGGAGCAGGGTCCCAGGTGAGGGGCTGAGACCTTCTGTCTTTGAGGTTCTCAGGACACCTCAGGGAGAGACTCAGCAGAGAGTCGGCACCATCTGCTCCTTCAAGGGGAGCTTGAGCCCAAGGTACCTGCCCCCCCCCACCCCCAGATGCAGTCTCAGCCACATATTCAGTGACTGGGTCCCAGGGCCAGAGAGGATCAGACACACCCACCTTCAAGGAGATCAGGGTCCAAGACAGAGACCTGATCCTGACACTCAGTGTGCCAAAGGTTGAATGGGCAAGACCAGAGGCCTCTGTTGCCTTCCCAGGGAATGTGGCTGAGGGGTTACAAGGGAGGGCCAGGCGAGGGCCACAAGCACAGGCATCCTTATTTTCCTCAGGGTCTCAGGGCATAGAGACCACCTAGAGTTGTACTTGCTTGTCATATGCTGATATATCCAATCATTTACCTCTCTTTCTATCCTTCCATCCATTTATCCACCCACCCAACTATAAACTGTTTTCCATATATCCACTTCTCCATCTATAACATCTTACCCGCTCACCCATCCATTCATCCATTAACAGAAGGCTGTCATTCAAATATCCATCCATATGTCTATCCATAAAGCAATTATCCATCCATTTGTCTTCTTTCTACCTATCCTCCATACATACATTCACCCATCCATCTATCCTCAACCCTCCATCCATCCATCCATCAACTCATGTATCCTTCATCCATCCACCTATCCACCATCCATCCATCATCCATCCATCCATCCTCATCCATCCTCCATTGACCTATCCATCACCCATCCATCCATCCATCCTCTATTCATCCATGCTCCATCCACCCATTCACCATCCATCCATCATCCATCCATCCATCCTCCATCCACTCATGTATCCTTCATCCACCCACCCATCCACCATCCATCCATCCATCATCTATCCATCCATCCTCCATCTGTCCATCCATCATCCATCCATCCATCCTCCATCCACCCATCCATCATCCATCCATCCATCCATACATCATCCATCATCCATCATCCATCCATCCACCCACCCATCCATCCATGCATCCATCCTCTATTCATCCATGCTCCATCCACCCATCCATCCGTCTTCCATCCACCCATCCTCCATCTGTCCGCCCATCCACCATCCATCCATCCTCCATCTGCCCATCCATCCTCCATCTACCTATCCATCATCCACCCATCCATCCATCCATCCTCTATTCATCCATGCTCCATCCACCCATCCATCATCCATCCATCCATCCATCTATCATCCATCATCCATGCATCCACCAACCCATCCTCCATCCTTCATTCATCCATCCTCCATCCACCCATCTATCCTCCATCCACCCACCCACCCATCATCCATCCATCCATCCATCATTCATCCATCTGTCCATCCATTTACCACCCATTTACCCACCATTTACCCACCCATCCATTTTACCACCCATCCATCCTTCATTCACCCATCCATTTGACATATGTCCTAGGATCCACCCCGTGTCTGCCTGCTCTCTGCTGGTTCAGCCCCTCATCTGTTGATTCTCCCTCTTTCCCCTTCTCTTTAAAAGCCCCTCCTCTGGGCCAGGTCCTGGGTCCTGTGGGCTGGAGGGCTTCTCGGTGGCAGGGCTTCCCTGAGTGACCTGTTGTTCTCAATTGCCCTCTGGTGACTGGACCCTCGAGGGTGATGGTGGCCTCTTGAGGGTCCAGTCACCAGAGGGTCCAGTCACCTCACCTCGGCTCTGAGAGCAGAGGCAGGCAGCCAGAAGGCGGGTCCCCTGGGGAAGCCCGGAAGGCATCTAAGGCCAGAGCAGGGCCCCCGCTGCCCCCTTGTGGGAGTCCTGGTGCCAGGTGTCCCTGCAGCGGTTGTGACTGTTCTTCCTGGGAGCCCCAAGCAGATCCCAGAGACGTGCAGAGGGGCCAGGCTGGCCCTGTTTTGCTGGCCTGCTCTGATGCTGCCCCATGTGGCCCCTCCATGTCTATGCTTTGGGTCCTACCTGGGCTCAGGAGGGGATGGGAGACAGGAGTTTGGGGCCAGGCAGGGAGCAGGGGCTGCCTGGGTCTGGGGAGTTGGCCCCTGAGCTGTGCACAGTGGAAACATGGGGAGGCTGAGGGGCTGAGCAGTGGGCTGGGCCTGGGAATGCCCGCTGGGTGCTTGGGGCTGAGGGGCTGGGCAGTAGGCTGGGCCTGGGAATGCCCGCTGGGGGCTTGGGAGGGGCTCCCCAGGCCTTTCTGGAGCTGGGTCTGGGCTGTGTACATGCTGTTCCTGTGTGTGAGTATGAGAGTACCCATGTGCCCGCTGGCCCTGTACAGAGCAGTGTGGAGGTGGGAGGTGCCCCTTTCTGCATGAGTCGTGGGGCCATCCTGAGGCCAACCTACTAGGGTGGTGGGGCTCTCCTGGAGCTTGTCCTCCCGCCAGTGGGTCCTGGAGCCCAGTCCCTCACTCCCTCACCATTCCCACTACCTGCCCGAGGCACCAGCCTCTTTCTCTGCCAGCCTGCTCCTCTCACCCTCCCCATTCCCTCCCAGCTGTAGCCACAGACGGCTCTCTCAGGGACAAACGGCCATGCCACTGCCCACTTGGAACTCTCCGGGGCACCCGAGTCTCTCAGAACCCACCCTGGGCTGTGCCTGCCTCGGCAGATCTGATTTCACCCCAGCGAGGCCTCCTGCACCACACACTCACACTCACATGTCACACTCACACCAGGTGGAAGGGCTCTCGGGGGTGCCAGGGACCCCTGAGGCTCGGGCAGGGGTTGCTCTTCCCTCCCCATGACCTGGCCCTTTCCCACATGCTGAGACCCTGAGGCTGGACAGACAGGCGCTGGACGGAAGCGTGGGGCTGCTTGGGGGAGCATGGAGTTTATTCGGGGGCAGGGACAGGTGGGCTCAGTAGCAGACGCCGTCCACCTCCGCCATGACCACAGACACATTGACGTGGGTGGGTTTACCCGCCAGGCGGTCGATGGTTTTCTGCATGAAGACCTGTGGCAGGGCCTCGTGGCCCACCATGCAGGAGAAGGTGTCGCCCTTGTTCCAGGCCTCGGCTGGCACGCGCAGCACGCTGGTCACGGCGAAGGTGGTGGCGTCCTGGCTGGGCTCTTGCCGGGATGTCCAAGTCAGGTACTTCTCTCGGGGCAGCTCCTGGGACCCCTGCAGCCAGCGAACCAGCACTTCCTTGGGGCTGAAGCCGCGTGCCAGGCACGTCAGTGTCACCAGCTCGTTCAGGGCCAGCTCCTCCGACGGCGGCGGCAGCAGGTGGACCTGGGGCCGGAAGGTGTTTCCTGGAGGGTAGAGAGCCAGGTCAGGGGGCTGGACGGGGGATGAGGGAGACCCTCTGCTCTGATGGCACCCCGGGCTGTGTCCTGGTTCCCCTCAGCCTGCCTCAGTTTCCCTCTATACTCGGCATGACCAACCCGAGCCCAGGATGGGGAGGGAGGAGGCAGCCCAGGAAGATGCTTTGCAAACTAGAGCACGAGCAGGGCCCCAAGCTGGGTTCGGGCCCACCTAGTTTTGCGATGGTGGCGGTCAGTGGGGTTTTGGCCTCGGGGTAGGCAGCAGTGCATGTGAAGGTCTCCCCATTGCTCCACGGCTTGGCACAGCCGGGCAGGACGCTGGACACGCTGTAGCAGCCACAGAGGTCACGCTCAGGTTTCCCCTGGACAGCCGTCTTCCCACTGGAGGACTTCCAGGTGAAGGTGACGCCCGAGGCATCGGTCAGGCCGGTCAGTGTGCATGTGAGGTTCGCTTCTAAACCCAGGAGCAGGTCCTCAAGGGCCGGCCGGTGCAGTGACAGTCGGGGCTTGCAGCACGAGCGACATGGGAGTGGGCAATCAGCTGCAGTGGAGAGAAGGCCTGAGCCGGCAGCACGCCCCTCCCCGTTGCCCCCGCCCTGCCCCTGCCTGTCCACTCTCCGTCCCCGGGGCTTTGTCTGCAGTCCACTCTGGTGTGAGGGAAGGGGCGGCCCCCTGTGGGGAACACGGGCCTAGGTGCTGTGTCAGGGCAGGGTAGGGTGGCCCTGGCCCGCTCCCCAGCCTGCCCTCTGACCTCCGCAGGGCACGATCACATCCTGGCTGTCGAACGTGTAGTGCTTCACGCTGCATTTCACAAACGTCGGGCACTGCGCGGCTGGCAGGATCAGTTGGCTGCTCATGGTGTACAGCCCCCCGGGGGCCGCCTGGCTGGCCGGGAAGTGTGTGGTGGTCCCGCTTTGGCTCCAGGTCACACTGAGCGGCTCCTGGGGGAAGAAGCTTCGGACCAGGCAGGCGACGACCACGTTTCCGTCTGTCTGCCCGCAGGCTGGGCTCAGCGGGAAGACCTGGGGCTTGGTCGGAGATTCTGGAACACAGGGTGCGCTGTGAGGGTGCAGCCCTCCTGCCGTGCCCCAGGAGCACAGGCTGTGCTGGCCTCTCCTCTACACTGGAGGAGCCTGGCACAGAGAGGCCCCGTGACAGCCCCGAGGTCACATAGCTCTGGCACCACAGGCCTGCTATGGGACCCAGTCGTCTGATCCCAGCGACATGGTTTCTGAACACGCTGCTCAGATAGGGACCTGACCCAGGCCGTCCCTGACACCAGCTGTGTTAAACAGGGTTCTGTCACATAGCGGCCGAGTCCTCCGAGCCCCCTGAGCCCCCGACCTCAGCGCCTGCTCTGGCTGGGGGACATGCCTTGCTCTGTCCCCTGCAGCTAGAGAGGATCTTGGTGGGGGCTGTGAGGAGGGGTCCTGGGCTCTGAGTGCTGCTTGGATGGGGTAGGGGGTGGGTGGCTCAGCTGTGACCCCACCTCCCTGTCCTCGGTCAGTCCAACACCCACCACTCCACGAACCCCACCCCAGGCCCCAGCAAGCCACAGTGAACCCCTGTTGTCTATGCGGTCTCAGGCCCAGAGGTCAAAACACTAAGCCATGCCCCTGACAGGCCCTCTAGGACAGGGCCTACTACACAGGGGAGCTTGGGGCCAGCTCATTCCAAATTTCCTCCAGGGCAGAGGGCCATGGAGAAGACAGAATCATGGTGCAACTGAGCTGCGTGGCCTTCAGAACCCCTGAGAACACAGACTGCCAAGCTGGGACTCTGCAGGTGGATTGACATTCAACCCACGGCCTCCTTCTCACATGAGCAACCACCTCAGCCCAGCCCATCCAGCCCAGCCCAGGTCAGCTCAGCTCATTCCAGCCCAGGTCAGTCCAGCCCAGCCCAGAGGCCAGCTCAGTACAGCTCAGCCTAGCCCAGTCCAGCCCAGCCCAGCCCAGCCCAGCCCAGCCCAGCCCAGCCCATTCCAGCCTAGTTCAGCTCAGGCAAGCTCAGCCCAGCCCAGGTCAGTCCAGCCCAGCCCAGAGGTCAGCTCAGTACAACTCAGCCTAGCCCAGCCCAGCCCAGCCCAGCTCAGCCCATTCCAGCCTAGTTCAGCTCAGCCCAGCCCAGGCAAGCTCAGCCCAGCCCAGCCCAGCCCAGCCCAGCCCAGCCCAGCCCAGCCCAGCTCAGCCCATTCCAGCCTAGTTCAGCCTAGCCCAGCACAGCTCAGCCCAGCCTAGTTCAGCTCAGCCCAGCTCAGCCTATTCCAGCCTAGCTCAGCCCAGCTTAGCCCAGCACAGCTCAGCCCAGCTCAGCCTATTCCAGCCTAGCTCAGCCCAGCCCAACCCAGCCCAGCTCAGCCCAGCCCAGTCCAGCCCAGCCCAGCTTAGCCCAGCTCAGCCCAGCCCAGCTCAGCTCAGCACAGCCCAGCCCAGCCCAGCCCAGCTCAGCTCAGCTCAGCTCAGCCCAGCTCAGCTCAGCCTAGTTCAGCCTAGCCCAGCCCAGCTCAGCTCAGCCCAGCCCAGCCTGACCATTCCAGCCTAGTTCAGCCCAGCCCAGCCCAGCCCAGCCCAGTCCAGTCCAGTCCAGTCCAGTCCAGCCCAGGCCAGCCCAGCCCAGCCCAGCCCAGCTCAGCCCAGCTCAGCCCAGCTCAGCCCATTCCAGCCTAGTTCAGCCCAGCCCAGCACAGCTCAGCCCAGCCTAGCCCATTCCAGCCTAGTTCAGCTCAGCCCAGCTCAGCCTATTCCAGCTTAGCTCAGCCCAGCCCAACCCAGCCCAGCTCAGCCCAGCCCAGTCCTGCCCAGACCAGCTTAGCCCAGCTCAGCCCAGCTTAGCCCAGCTCAGCCCAGCCCAGCCCAGCCCAGCCCAGCCCAGCTTAGCCCAGCTCAGCCCAGCTCAGCTCAGCTCAGCACAGCCCAGCCCAGCCCAGCCCAGCACAGCTCAGCTCAGCTCAGCCCAGCTCAGCTCAGCCTAGTTCAGCCTAGCCCAGCCCAGCTCAGCTCAGCCCAGCCCAGCCTGACCGTTCCAGCCTAGTTCAGCCCAGCCCAGTCCAGTCCAGTCCAGTCCAGCCCAGGCCAGCCCATCCCAGCCCATCCCAGCCCAGCCCAACCCAGCCCATCCCAGCCCAGCCCAGCCCAGCTCAGCCCAGCCCAGCTCAGCCCAGCTCAGCCCAGCTCAGCCCAGCTCAGCTCAGCTCATTCCAGCCTAGTTCGGCCTAGCTCAGCCCAGCTTAGCCCAGCCCAGCTCAGCCCAGGTCAGTCCAGCTCAGTCCAGCTCAGTCCAGTCTAGCCCAGTCTAGCCCAGCTGAAGTCAGCCCAGCTCAGCTCAGCTCAGCCCAGCCCAGCCCAGCCCAGCTCAGTTCAGCTCAGCTCAGCCCAGCTCAGGTCAGCCCAGCCCAGCCCAGCTCAGCCCAGCCCAGTCCAGTCCAGCCCAGCCCAGCCCAGCTCAGCCCAGCCCAGCCCAGCCCAGCTCAGCCCAGCTCAGCCCAGCCCAGCCCAGCCCAGCTCAGCTCAGCTCAGTCCAGCTCAGGTCAGCTCAGCTCAGCTCAGCTCAGCTCAGCTCAGCCCAGCCCAGCCCAGCCCAGCCCAGCCCAGCCCAGCTCAGTCCAGTCCAGCCCAGCCCAGCCCAGCCCAGCCCAGCCCAGCTCAGCCCAGTCCAGTCCAGCCCAGCCAAGCCCAGCCCAGCCCAGCCCAGCCCAGCCCAGCTCAGCTCAGCCCAGCTCTGGTCAGCCCAGCCCAGCCCAGCTCAGCCCAGCCCAGTCCAGTCCAGTCCAGCCCAGCCCAGCCCAGCTCAGCCCAGCCCAGCCCAGCCCAGCCCAGCTCAGCTCAGCTCAGCTCAGTCCAGCTCAGGTCAGCTCAGCTCAGCTCAGCTCATCTCAGCCCAGCCCAGCCCAGCTCAGCTCAGTCCAGTCCAGCCCAGTCCAGACCAGCCCAGCCCAGCTCATCTCAGCCCAGTCCAGTCCAGCCCAGCCCAGCCCAGCTCAGCCCAGCCCAGCCCAGCCCAGCCCAGCCCAGCTCAGCCCAGCCCAGCCCAGCTCAGCTCAGCTCAGCCCAGCTCAGCCCAGCTCAGCCCAGCCCAGCCCAGACCAGCTCAGCTCAGCTCAGCTCAGTCCAGCCCAGCTCAGCTCAGCTCAGTCCAGCCCAGTCTAGCCCAGCTCAGCTCAGCTCAGCCCAGCCCAGCCCAGCCCAGCCCGGGTCAGCCCAGGGCAGCTCAGCCCAGCTCAGCCCAGCTCAGCTCAGCCCAGTTCAGGCCAGCCGAGCCCAGCTCAGCTCAGCCCATTTCAGCCCAGCCCAGCCCAGCTCAGCCCAGCTCAGCCCAGCCCAGCTCAGCCCAGCCCAGCCCAGCCCAGCCCAGCTCAGCCCAGCCCAGTTCAGCCCAGCTCAGCCCAGCCCAGGGCAGCCCAGCTCAGCCCAGCCCAGGGCAGCCCAGCTCAGCCCAGCTTAGGGCAGCCCAGCTCAGCCCAGCCCAGGGCAGCCCAGCTCAGTGCAGCCCAGCTCAGCCCAGCTCAGCCCAGCCCAGCTCAGCCCAGCTCAGCCTAGCCCAGCCCAGCCCAGGGCAGCCCAGCCCAGCTCAGCCCAGCTCAGCCCAGCCCAGCCCATGGCAGCACAGGGCAGCCCAGCCCAGCTCAGTGCAGCCCAGCTCAGCCCAGCCCAGCCCAGCCCAGCCCAGCCCAGGTCAACCCACAGCTCAGGGCAGCCCCCATGGACCTGCGTTAGCTGGCCCCAGGTCATCTGCTCTTCTTCTCTGACTTGGCTCAGCCTAGGCCTCAGCTCGGCCCCGACAGCTTTTCACCTTGCATCCCAGGAAGGGCCGGGTCATCCCAGTGTAGGCCTGGCCAGCCTGGCTGGGCCCCAGTGCCAGGTCCTTCCTGCCCGTGGTTCTGGGGTCTCTGCGGTGGCCTCTTTCCTCCTTCCCTCTGGTCTTGGTGCCTGCTGTCCATCTTTTGCTCCCAGAAGGGTCTAGGACTAGTTTGGCTGGACGCCTCAATGTTCAGAGGATGCGGAGGCCTGGAGAACTCTGAGCCCCACCTGCCGAGGCTGCTGGAGGGTCCGCAGGGCTGAGTGGGCGGCCTGCAGCGTTCGGGCGCCATGGCTGCAGGTCCGCCCTCACAGGGGTCTGGCTGCCTGCCAAGAGGGGCTGTTGTGGAAAGGGAGCTCAGACTCGGCCCAGACCCTGCCTCGATGGCCCTCTGTCCTCAGCAGACCCCTGCTCTGCCGCTCTGGCCATGTCCACCGATTCGGCTGGATGCTGGGGGCTGGCGGGGAGGGCTGGCATGCCTGTGTGTCTGGCCTACAGACGAGGTCAGTCGCCCACTTCCTGCCTCGGCAGACACGGCCGCGCACCTCCACGTCATGTCTGGTCTGTGGTCTGGCTGTGGTGGGGCCAGGTGTGTGTGGCCAGGGCTCTGTGACCCCACCGGCCGGGAGCTTCGTGGTTCCACAGGGCTGGTGTGGGGGCCAAGAAGCAGGGAAGCAGAAACTGACACAGAGGTTCAGAGACCCCAAGACAGAGACGAGAAGGAGAGACACAGGGCCAGAGAGGGTCCCCAGGGTCCGCAGGGGAAGGGTGCCTGTGAGTGGGCCCCTGGTGAGAGAGAACTTGGGGCCACAGGGTGGGCGTCAGCCTGGGGAGAGTGAGTTTCGTGCCGCTGGGCTGGAGCCACTCCAGCCTGGCCCCTTGGCCTGCCCCATGGGCTGCTGGGGGCCCCAGACTGCAGCCCAGACTGGGGGTGTGGAGAGTGCCCTATCTTCTAGCCTGTAGCCCTGCAGCTCAGGGTGGCCAAGTGCCTGCTGGACCCCCAAGTGCCGCCCACCCCCTATGCCCAGGTGGTGCTCCTACTGCAGGTCTGTGTTGGAGAGATCCCAGGGGCAATGCTGGCCTGCATTCACGGGAGGCCAGCTCTTCCTGGGGGCTCAGTGGCACCGGCAATTGGGAGGCCGGGGCGCTTTTCAGAGGAGCCACTGCAGTGGGAATGGAAGAGGCCTGGCTGTCATGCTCTGGGGTGAAATCCAGGGAGTGACTGTGAGGCCAGGCCAGGGCAGGTGGGGGCAGAGGAGGAGGCGGGTAGCCTGGGGCTGCCCCAGGGTCCTGGGAAGACACCCTGGCGGGTCAAGGAGGCTCCAGAGCTTTTGTTATTAAGCTTGGGATGGCCACAGCCCTCGACAGGGGGACGCTGCCACCGCGTCTTAGTCATTTCTGGCTGCAATAACAGAAATACCAGAGACTGGGTGGGTTCATCAATACACACTCATTTCTTACAGTTCTCAAGCTGGAAGCTCAAGGTCAGGATGGCAGCAGGGTCAAGGTCCAGTGAGGGCCGCTTCCGGGTTCACAGACCCCCATCTCCTTGCTGCATCCTCATGAGGCGGAAAGAGAGCAGGGCTGCTCTCTGGGGTCCCTTTTCTTCAGGGTCTCTAGTGAGATTAGGGAATGAACTTCATTTTTGAGGGCTCTCCCCTCAGGCCCTAACCACCCCCCCAAGGCCCCACCTCTGCACACTCTCACCATGGGATTAGGGCCGTCATACATGAGTTTCAGGAAGACACAGACGTTCAGCCCACCGCCCCACATGCTGCTGCCTCTCCCACCCCTGTGTCTCCTAGTCTGTCTCCAGCCGGGACACTCATGCTGGGATCTACCCCCTTCGTCATCCAGGACGCCCTCATCTCAAAATCCTTACCTTGACTGTATCTAAAGGCCCTTTTAACAGATAACACCACACCCAAGGGCCCCAGGGGTTAGGATGTGTCTACATCTTTTGGGGCCATCGCTGTACTCACTGGTGGGTTAACGGGAGAATAAAGAGGGGGACGAGGGCATCCTCCTAGTCCCGGAAGGCCAGGCCACGTGGAAGGCAGGGGCACTGTTCCCAGCTGGGTGTGGATCCAGGCCTCGCCCCTCCCCACAGGCCCCCCTATGTCTCCTCTATGTGGGTGCCCATCTCGCCTCCCTCTCAGGCCTTCCAGGAGGTGGAATTCTCCGTGTGTGAGGCTGTCTGGCACACAGCGGGGCAGTGAGCCAACCCCTTGTTGTCCTTGTTCTGGGTTCCATGGGGTCTCATGACCCCTAGGGTGTAGGGCAAAGAAGTCACTGGGCTCTGCCTCCCGGAGGGCACCCAGTCCAGGGACCTTGGCCTTGGAGGGTCGGCCTGTTGTAGGAGAGCTGGGTTTGCTGGACCTTGGCTGGTGCTGGGGTGGACTGGGGGCCTGGCTTCCTGAGGCCGTGTGTGTGTTGGTGTGAGCGTGTCCCAGCATGTGAGCGTGTGTTTGTGGCTGCACGACTTGTGTGTGTGAGTGCACGCATGTGAGTGTGAGAGCTTGAGTCTGTGTGTGAGCCTGTGTGTTTCTGCCTGTGGGAGTGTGTGCCTGTGTGTGTCTGTGAATGATCGAGTGTGTGAGGAGCGCTGGGCAGTGGCTGTGGCCTTGGCCATGCCCTGCCACGCCCCTCCTCCGATGTTGCTTGGACCCAGTGGCCTCGGCGCTACCCAGTTTGGCGTTTTCCACCCCACAGGGAGCTGTCGCTCCTCACCCTCTCCCCCATGCCTGGCTGCTCTGAGGTCCCCGAGGAGAACAGGGTGGGGGACCCACATGCCACCGTCAGACCCCGGCAGGCTTGCTTCATTCCACTTTGTGCCAGGCTCCGTGTGACGTGGGTCTCCTGGCACAGAGCGAGGCTCTCCCTGTGGGGCCCTCACTGTCAGCGGACTCTCCTGCATTGGGTGATTTTGCCAACTGGCCCTAAAAGGTGGTCTTAGCAATTCAGGTGCCCTCAGTCAGGGCCCACAAGTACCCCCACCCACTCCATCCTCCAACCCCCTTCATCCGCTCCTTACTTTCACTTTTCTTCTTTTTTGTTTTGAGACAGAGTCTCACTTCTTGCCCAGGCTGGAGTTCAATGGCACCATCTCAGCTCACTGCAACCTCTGCCTCCCAGGTTCAAGCGATTCTCCCGCCTCAGCCTCCTGAATAGCTGGGACTACAGGCACCCGCCACCACGCCCGGCTACTTTTTGTCTATCTAGTAGAGATGGGTTTCATCATGTTGGTCAGGCTGGTCTCAAACTCCTGACCTGATGATCCGCCTGCCTCAGCCTCCCGAAGTGCTGGGATTACAGGTGTGAGCTCCTTGCCCTCTGGCTCCCCCTCCAGTCCTCAGGGGTCCTACCTCCCACCAGCACTCCAGGGCCACAGACACCTCCCAAAGAGCACTTGGAGACCTGGGGTTTGTAAAAAGGAACTTTACTAAGAAACCCAGAGGGAAAGAAATAGGATTGCTGAAGCCAGAGGCTGGGTGAAGTCACAGGGTGGGGTCACAGGGCGGGGTCAGCAGCTGCTGTCCCTGCAGGAAACCCCTTCTCTGGCAGTGGGAGCCCCTCTACCCACCCCAGGGGCCTGAAGCCCCAAACAGTCTTGCGGCCTGGCCTCAGAGGGCTTGCCGGTGCCTTTACTCTGCAGGGATGGGGGCTGTGGACAGATGGCAGGAGGGGCGGGTGGGTGAAGGGAAAGGGCCTGGGCAAGGCCTGGGGGACTGGGAGGCCAGGTACTTGGGCACTTGGGCCTCGGGGCTGGAATGGTCAGACCAAGTCTGACCGGAGTGAGGCCGTGGGCTGGCCTGGGTGGGACACGGACCCAACTGTGTCCTGGGCTGGGCGCTAGGCACTGGGTCCTCCTTGTGTTTTGGTGATTGCACGGTCAGAATGGGACGGACTGTGAGACCCAGGGGCCTGGATAAGCTCAGAGCAGCCGTGGTCACCCCTGCCTTGATGACTCTGTGGAAGGGACGGATGCTATTCTGACGCAGGGGCTGCGACTGGCGGTCTCATCGGTGCTTTAACCTTGTGGTTGGGCTCGGGGTCACCGGCCGTCAGCCCACGGTGGTGTCCTTGTGCCCCTGGAGGGGCTCGTCTGCTTCCCTTTTCCCACCTGGGGCAGGGCGCAGCCGAGGGGGGCTCCAGCACCAGCAGGGAAAGAGCCGGGCCTGGAGGAGTGCGAGGGCCCGCGGCCTAGGCGTGAGGCTGGAGGATGTTGGTGTAGTTGTGGGAGGGCCGGGGCCTCCCCTGCCTCGGGGCTGAGAGGAACCGCTGGGCCTGAGGGGAGGGCTGGGTCAGGGCGCTCTGCCCGCTCTGCCCAGCCCCCCGCCCCGCCCGGCCCCTGGAGGTGGGTGCCCACCATCAGGAGCGTGAGGATGGCGCTGTAGCTCACGCTGAGCAGGAAGAGTGCGGCAAAGATACAGAGGCCAGTCCACGTCCATGGTGCCTCGCCCTCGGCCTCCTCCACACACACGTCCAGCTCAGGGGGTCCCGGCCAGTCAGCCCTCCCGGCTCCGCAGTGGCAGCGGGGGCGGGGGACAGAGCCCCTTGTTGCTCTCGCCAGGCCCTGCTGCTGTCTGCAGTGGCAGAGCACCCTGTCCGGGGCCCTCTGGGACTGTGCAGAGCCTCTGGCCAGCCCTGAGGTGGGGACCCGGGTCCCGAGTCAGTCCCCAGCCCAGGGCCAGGCTGACGACTCCTGACATCCCTGGCCCCGCCCTGGCCCCAGGGTGACCCAGCATTTTCCCTTTGCTCCTTAAGGCTTCCCTCCTGACCTCTGATGGCTCCCACTCTGCCTCTCCAGACCCTATCCCCTCCCCAGAGAGGGACCCGGCCCCTTGGCACACGAGTGGCTGCCCCACTCTGGGCCCTCAGAAGGGTGTGTGAGCTGTGTGGTCTGGCTCCTAGGACCTGGGAATCACTTCGAGGGTGCTCTGAGGGGATGGCCTGGTGTGGACTATGAGCCCCGGCCCAGCCTAGTCCCTCTGTCTCCTCCTGCCCTGGGCCTGGGTCCCCTCCACTCCCTTCCCCAATGCCCTGAGCTGCCTGCTAGTCTCAGGTCACCAGCAGGCGTGGGTCCGGTGTTGGGGGCTCACACCCCCTCTTTCTGCTGCTGCTGGCCTGGAGCTGGGTGTGGCTGGGCTGGGGCTCCTGCTGGTGTGCGGGGACTGTGTCTTCAGACACGGGGGCTTTGGACCCGTGGGGTGCCTGGTGCCTGCGTTTCTGCGTGGATTTGGTGGGTGCTGTGTCCTTGGTGTGCAGCTGTGAGTGACAGGGGTAGTGTCTGGATCTGGGGTGTCAGATGCCCACCTGGGGGTTGAGGCCTGGGAGGGGCATGTAGCCTCCTCTGGGCTTCTGGTGTGGGCAAGAAGGGAGTGGGATGGAGGCCACGTCCTGTGGGAACATGTGTCCTGTGTTTGGCTGTGGGGTGCAGCTGACAGGGTGACAGTGGGGGTTGGACTGGAGGACGCCAAGCCATGTGGGGGCCTCTCCGTTTCTGTCTGGAACCCAGCAACCCAGGTATCCCTCAGAGGAAGGACTTGGGAGGAGCCTGGCTAGTGTGCAAGGTGGAGCGTGGGCCAGGCGTGAGCATGTGTGGGTACCCATGGCACCCTGGGGATGGTGCATGGCGCTGTATTGTTGCCGTGTGCTTGGCACGTGCACAGCTCTGTGCCTGGGGTGAGGCGTTCGAGGGTATGACCAGGTGTGTGAGGCTCCTAGTTCCCTGGGGGCAGATTCAGGGTGGACTGAGGCGGGGCCTGGTGCTGACCTGAGCCTGGTGTGCCCATGGGGCAGGGTGGCAAAGGCTGTGGGGTGTGGGTGGGTTCAGCCCCACTAGCCCCAGGTGGGACGGGGTAAAGAGGTGAATGCCAGTGGCACAGACTTGGGAAGGGCTGTCTGTCTGGGGAGGGTTGTGTGTGTGTGTCTGGGGAGGACTGTCTGGGGAGGGTTGTCTGGGGTCCTACGTGTCTGTGTGGGGGTTTCACTTGGGCTGTTTCTCCACTTGGAGGGGCCTGTGTGCCCAGCTACACCTGGGGGTGCAGGGGCTCCTGTCCAGGGGTGTAGAACCCAAGGCCCCAGGAGAGAGGGCTGTGGGGGCTGGACTTCCTTGTCCCCTTCCCTGTGGACCTCCCCTGGAACTTTGGACTCTGGAGAGGGTGGACCCAGAGTGGGGGCAGAGAGTGCCCGGGGCATCTGTGATGAGCGCCTGGGGCATCTGTGATGAGGGCCTGAGGATGTGCTGTTTGACAAATACCCCTGACACAAAGGCAGATGGCTGACTGGCGCCTCGGCCTTGTCACCTCCTCCCATCCCCCTCCTGGGTGGCCCATTCCTCTGTGCCAAGAGGCCCTTGCCCACCGCCCTCCCGCTCCCAAGAACAGGTGCACCCAGGGCTCTCAGCACACACTGTTTATTGGGGGTGGCTTCCTGGGGTCGTGGCAACAGTGGACAGAAGGTCTGGCCAGCCCTCCCCACCGCACCGCTGGACGGAGCCCTGGGAGGGAGGGAGGCAGGAGGGCGTCATTTACCGAGATTTACAGACACCGCTTTCTCGACGGTCTGTGAGTCTTTCACTGCCTCGTGGATCGCACGGCAGATGAACTCGTTTTTCTGCTCCCATTCGGCCCTGGTCACCTCCAGGCGGCTGAAGACGAAGAAGCCGGAGCCCTTGGTCCTGTAGGGCGGTGTGGTGCTGTGCCGGGAGGGCGGGAGCGCCACCCCGTTGTGCAGCCACTGCACCGAGATGTCCATGGGCAAGAAGTTCTGGATCAGGCAGGCGAGGGTGCGCTTGTCCTGGTTCCCCAGCTCCTCTGGCGTTGCAAACACGTGGACTTCCGGGGCAGCGCGCGGGCCTGGGGCCAGATGTGGGGTCAGCGCTGGCTCCGCTCCCTCCCTCCCCGGCCCGGGCCTGCCTGCAGCTCACCGCTCATCTTGGTCACGGACCGCACGAGGGCCCTGGGCAGGTGGGGGTGGGTCACCCTGCAGTGGTAGGTCTCCCCCTCGATCCAGTCTCTGGTGCCCACTGGCAGGGTGGATGTGACGGTGACCGTGCCATTGCGCTGCCTCTGCTGCTTTGAGGTTATGTGGGGCACAGGCTTCTTACTGGCGCGGGACCAGGTCAGGTTCACCGTCCCCTGGGTGGGTGCCAGGTCCACCACCAGACAGGTGATCGTGGGGGATTTGCTGACGAACAGGTCCAAGGGGCTGGGCCGGCTCAAGTAGGCGCTTACCCCTCTCGGGTTGGAATCTGTGTCACACGGAGGGCTATGTGAGGCCTGCCCGCCCCTCTTCCCTGGCCCCTGTGGTGACCGCCAGGGCAGGTGGGAACGCACCTGCACACTTCTTGGCACTTTCCTCAAAGGTCTCGCCTCCATAGTCCACCAGGCAGGTGTAGGTGTGGTCGGACAGCCAGCGCCTCTGGGTGAGGATGAGCTCGCTCTGCCTGGAGGCCAGCTTGCCCTCCAGCACGGGAGCGGAGACGGTCCAGTTCACGTCCACGACCTGCCCGTCCTGCAGCCACGTGATGTTGACGTCGCCTGGGGTGTACCCGGAAATGAGGCACAGGAGCTGGACGGTCGGGGGGAAGTGCCCGCTGCCGTCGCAGGAGGACTGAAGGATCTTCACAGTGGGTGTCTCGAAGTCCCTGGAGCAGACTGCGGCGGGGCTGGAGGTCATGGGCACTGCCGGCCTCCCGAGCTCTGTGTGTCGGGCTCTTGCCCCCACGTCCTGGCCAGGTCCCCAAGCATGCTGGGTGTTCCCAGCATTGGAGTCCTCCCCCGCTTCGCCCCCTGCCTGCTCTGCCAGCCCTCAGCCTGGCACTCCAGGGAAGTCTCTCCTGCTCCGAACCTGTGGTCTTTGAGCTTGGCCCGCTCTTACCTCTGAAAGTTTTTTCGACCGGGTCCGGGGATGATGGAGTATGTGCCACCCTGCAGGTGAACGCCTCCTTCTTCCATGCACCCGAGACGGTCAGCTGGCTGGTGGTGGTGTAGTGGCCAGAGGCCATGGGGGTGGTGGCTGGGAGGGTCACAACGATCCCTTTGAGGGAGGTTGTGTCCCAGGTCACGGTCACCGGCGTGGGGAAGTATCCTGTGGCCAGGCAGCCCACGGTCACGGAGGTTTCGTTCTTAACTTCTTTGCAGCAGGGGATCAAGGGGAAGACGGATGGGTGCTGTGTGGAGGCTGTGAGGACAGAACCTGGTTGGTGCCAGCCTTGGGCCAGCCCATTGGGCTGGGGGAGTCCTTGCGGGGGAGGTGGGGACGCTGGGGCAGCCCAGGGGTCCAGATGGCCAGGCTCAATCGGGGCCTTTCCCCACCCTGTGCTTCCCCACAAGCTCCAGGCCCAGGGCACCTCCCAGGGTCCCTCTTTCCCTATGAAGCTATTGCTCAGCCACTGTCCTCAGGCTGGGCTCAGGAAGGTGGGGGTGCCCCAGGATGACGCCAGCCTCCACCCCAAGTGCTGAAGCCTGGGTACTGGGGAGCAGAGGCACTGGGCCACGTCCCTAGGCTGAAGCCCGGGACCCAGAGCCCTTTCCCTTCAAAATCTCACTGGGCTCACGATGGGTGGTCTGCCTGGCCTCCAACCCTGGTCCCCACTCCCCGAGGCTGTAGGCTCAGCTTCTCAGGCTCCTGAGTGCTGAACCGAGTTTAGCCCACCCCAGCCCATCCCAGCCCAGTTCAGCTGGACCCAGTTGAGCCCAGCCGAGCCAAACCCAGCCCAGCCTAGTATAGCTGAACTCAGCCTGGCCCAGCCCAGCCCAGTATAGCTGAACTCAGCCTGGCCCAACCCAGCCCAGTTTAGCTGAACTCAGCCTGGCCCAGCCCAGCCCAGTTTAGCTGAACTCAGCCTGGCCCAGCCCAGCCCAGTTTAGCTGAACTCAGCCTGGCCCAGCCCAGCCCAGTTTAGCTGAACTCAGCCTGGCCCAGCCCAGCCCAGTTTAGCTGAACTCAGCCTGGCCCAGCCCAGCCCAGTTTAGCTGAACTCAGCCTGGCCCAGCCCAGCCCAGCCCAGTTTAGCTGAACTCCATCACAGCAGCCCTCGCCTGGCCTGCCAGACACCCACATGCTGTGCCCCCACTGGCCTCTAGGGGAAGGTGGGATGATTTGCCCTGATGCCCCAGGTGGTCCCTCCACAACAGCTCCTTGGCCTGGACAGAGCTGTCTGCACGGTGAGGCCCTCGCTCCTGGCCTGGAGCCCCAGATTCCCAGCCCATCCTGCCCCTGGAGCTGCATTTAGCCTGGTCTGCTCTAGGTACCCGCCGAAATCAGTGTCCAGCCCCACTCTGCCCACTGGGACAGCCAAGGTCAGCAGAGACCGGCCCACCTGGGGGGTCACCCTCTGAGGTCCACTCTAGGCCAGCCTGGTCCAGGTCAGCTCCGCCCAGCCCAACCTAGGCCAGCTGAACCCAGGTTAGGTCAGGTTAGGTTAGCACAGCCAGGCCCGGCCCAACCCAACTCAATCCAACCCAACCTAGCTCAGCCTGTTCAGGCTAGCCTAGTCCAGCCCAGCCCAGCCAGGTTCAATTCTGTCAGTCCAGCCTCGCCAGCCCAGCTGAACCCAGTTTAGCTCAGCTCCACCCAGCTCAGCTCACCTTAGCCTGGCCCAGCCCATATTAGCCCAGCTGAACCTAGGTTAGCCCAGCCCAGCCCACTCGGCAGGTCCAGTTCAGCCCAGATCAGCTCATCCCAGCCAAACCCAGTTTAGGTCACCCCAGCTCAACTCAGTTCAACAATCCAAGCCCAGCTCAGTCGTTTCTAACCCTGTCCTCTCAGGTCCCTCAGCCAGCCTAGCTCAACCCGATTTAGCTCAGGTCCCTCCCCAGCTCAACCCCATTTAGCTCAGCCCAGCTTAGCCCAACCAGCTAAGCTTGCTCAGGTCAGGTCTTCCAATCACAGCTCAGGCCAGGCCAGCTCAGTCTGGTTTGGCCTTATTCAGCCCAGCTGAACTGAGTTTAGCCCACCCCAGCTCATCCCAGCCCAGTTCAGCTGGACCCAGTTGAGCCCAGCCGAGCCCAGCCCAGCCCAGTATAGCTGAACTCAGCCTGGCCCAGCCCAGCCCAGTATAGCTGAACTCAGCCTGGCCCAGCCCAGCCCAGTTTAGCTGAACTCAGCCTGGCCCAGCCCAGCCCAGTTTAGCTGAACTCAGCCTGGCCCAGCCCAGCCCAGTTTAGCTGAACTCAGCCTGGCCCAGCCCAGCCCAGTATAGCTGAACTCAGCCTGGCCCAGCCCAGCCCAGTTTAGCTGAACTCAGCCTGGCCCAGCCCAGCCCAGCCCAGTTTAGCTGAACTCAGCCTAGCCTGGCCCAGCCCAGCCCAGCCCAGTTTAGCTGAACTCAGCCTAGCATGGCCCAGCCCAGCCCAGCCCAGTTTAGCTGAACTCAGCCTGGCCCAGCCCAGGCCAGTTTAGCTGAACTCAGCCTAGCGTGGCCCAGCCCAACCCAGTTTAGCTGAACTCAGCCTGGCCCAGCCCAGCCCAGTTTAGCTGAACTCAGTCTAGCCCAGCCAAGCCCAGCCCAGCCCATCCCAGTTTAGCTGAACTCAGCCTAGCCCAGCCTGGCCTGGCCCAGCCCAGCCCAGCCCAGCCCAGCTCAGCTGAACTCAGCCTGGCCCAGCCCAGCCCAGCCCAGTCCAGCCCAGTCCAGCCCAGCTCAGCTGAACTCAGCCTAGCCTGGCCCAGCCCAGCCCAGCCCAGCCCAGTTTAGCTGAACTGAGCCTAGCCTGGCCTGGCCCAGCCCAGCCAAGCCCAGCCCAGCCAAGCCCAGCCCAGCCCAGTTTAGCTGAACTCAGCCTGGCCCAGCCCAGCCCAGTTTAGCTGAACTCAGCCTGGCCCAGCCCAGCCCAGTTTAGCTGAACCCAGCCTGGCCCAGCCCAGCCCAGCCCAGCCCAGTTTAGCTGAACTCAGCCTGGCCCAGCCCAGCCCAGCCCAGTTTAGCTGAACTGAGCCTAGCCTGGCCCGGCCCGGCCCGGCCCGGCCCGGCCCATCCCAGCCCAGCCCAGTTTAGCTGAACTCAGCCTAGCCTGGCCCAGCCCAGCCCAGCCCAGCCCAGCCCAGTTTAGCTGAACTCAGCCTGGCCCGGCCCAGCCCAGTTTAGCTGAACTCAGCCTGGCCCAGCCTGGCCCAGCACAGCCCAGCCCAGCCCAGCCCAGCCCAGTATAGCTGAACTCAGCCTGGCCCAGCCCAGCCCAGTTTAGTTGAACTCAGCCCAGCCCAGCCCAGTTTAGCTGAACTTAGCCCAGCCCATCCCGGCCCGGCCGGGCCCAGCTCAGCTCAGCCCAGCCCAGCTCAGACCAGCCCAGTTTAGCTGAACTCAGCCTGGCCCAGCCCAGCCCAGCCCAGCCCAGCCCAGCCCAGTTTAGCTGAACTCAGCCTAACCTGGCCTGACCCAGCCCAGCCCAGCCCAGTATAGCTGAACTCAGCCTAGCCCAGCCCAGCCCAGTTTGGTTGAACTCAGCCCAGCCCAGCGCAGTTTAGTTGAACTCAGCCCAGCCCAGCCCAGTTTAGCTGAACTCAGCCCAGCCCAGCCCAGTTTAGCTGAACTCAGCCCAGCCCCTCCCAGCCCGGCCGGGCCCAGCTCAGCTCAGCCCAGCCCAGCTCAGACCAGCCCAGTTTAGCTGAACTCAGCCCAGCCTGGCCCGGCCCAGCTCAGCTCAGCCCAGCCCAGTGTGATCCAGCTCGGGCCTGGCGAGGCCAGTTCAGCTCAACTCCACCCAACTCAGCTCAGCAGGCCCAGCCCAACCAAACCCAATTCAGGCCAGGGCAGGCCAGGCCAGCCCAGCCCAGTTCAGTTAACCTTGACCTGACCCAGCCCAGCCCACATTAGCACATCTCAGTTGACCCCAGTTTAGCCCAGCCCAGCCCAACCTAGGCCCCTGAACCCGAGTTAGGTTAGGTTAGCACAGCCCAGCCCAGCCCAGCCCAGCCCAGCCCAGCCCAGCCCAGCCCGGTTCAGTTCTGGTCAGTTCAGCCTCGCCCAGCTCAGGTGAACCTAGTTTAGCTCAGCTCAGCCCAGCTCAGTTCACCTTAGCCTGGCCCAGCCCATATTAGCACAGCTGAACCTAGGTTAGCCCAGCCCAGATCAGCTCATTCCAGCTAAACACAATTTACATCACCCCAGCTCAACTCAGTTCAATAATCTAAGCCCAGCTCAGTTCAGCTTCTAACCCTGTCCATCTCAGGTCCCTCACCCAGGCTAGCTCAACCCAATTTAGCTCAGCCCAGCTTAGTCAGCCCAACCAGCTAAGCTTGCTCAGGTCAGGTCTTCCAATCACAGCTCAGGCCAGGCCAGCTCAGCTCAACTCCATCCACCTCAGCCCAGTTGGCCCAGCCCAACCAAACCCAATTCAGGCCAGGTCAGCCCAGCTCACATAAACTCAGTTGAGTCCAGCCCAGTTTAACATTAGCACGTTTCAGCTAAACCCAGGTTAGGTTAAGTTAGGTTAGGTTAGCCCAGCTTAGCCCAGTCCAACCTAGCTCAGCCTGCTCAGGCTAGCCTAGTCCAGCCCAGCCCAGCCAGGTTCAGTTCTGTCAGTCCAGCCTCGCCAGCCCAGCTGAACCCAGTTTAGCTCAGCTCCACCCAGCTCAGCTCACTTTAGCCTGGCCCAGCCCATATTAGCCCAGCTGAACCTAGGTTAGCCCAGCCCAGCCCACTCGGCAGGCCCAGTTCAGCCCAGATCAGCTCATCCCAGCCAAACCCAGTTTAGGTCACCCCAGCTCAACTCAGTTCAACAGTCCAAGCCCAGCTCAGTCCAGCTTCTAACCCTGTCCTCTCAGGTCCCTCAGCCAGCCTAGCTCAACCCGATTTAGTTCAGGTCCCTCCCCAGCTCAACCCCATTTAGCTCAGCCCAGCTTAGCCCAACCAGCTAAGCTTGCTCAGGTCAGGTCTTCCAATCACAGCTCAGGCCAGGCCAGCTCAGTCTGGTTTGGCCTTATTCAGCCCAGCTGAACCGAGTTTAGCCCACCCCAGCCCAGTTCAGCTGGACCCAGTTGAGCCCAGCCTAGCTCAGCCCAGTTTAGCTGAACTCGGCCTAGCCCAGCCCAGCCCACATTAGCATGTCTCAGCTGAACCCAGTTGAGCCCAGCCCAGCCCAACCTAGGCCCGCTGAACCCAAGTTCGGTTAGGTTAGGTTAGCCCAGCCCAGCCCAGATCGGCTCATCCCAGCTAAACTCAATTTATATCATCCCAGTTCAGTTCAGTTCAATAATCTAAGCCCAGCTCAGTCCAGCTTCTAACCCTGTCCATCTCAGGTCCCTCACCCAGCCTAACCCTCCCCAGCTCAACCCAATTTAGCTCAGCCCAGTTTAGCCCAACCAGCTAAGCTTGCTCAGGTCAGTCCTGCTCAGCTCAGCAGATAATGTCCCAGCTTGGCCTAGCTCCTCCCCGAGAGTCCGAGAGCATGCATTTTATCCTGAGTGGAGAGAGCTAGCTCACCCCTACTCCTGCGTCGGCCCAGCTTATTTCAACCAAGCGCAGTCACGTCCAGGTCAGCCTAATTCAGCTCAATGCCATCCTGGACCTCCCAGTGCAGGCCACCTCAGCTCAGCTTGGCCTGACTTTGCCCTGCCCCCAACTAAGTCCCGCTCAGACCAGGTCACTCCAACTTAGGGCTTAGGATAACCCAGCTCAAGCCTGGCTCCGATGAGGCTAGCTCATTTCACTCTACCCAGCTCACCCTAACTCAGCCCACTCAGATCGGCTAAACCCGCCTGGCCTGGCCCGGCCCAGCTGAACCCAATTCAGGCCAGCCCAGATTATCCTGGCTCAGGACAGCCCAGCTTAGCCAGCCTGTCCTCTAAAGGGTCAGGGCAGTGCTCGCTTCAGCTCAGCCTGTTTGGGCTGCTCAGTCCACTCTGCTCCGCCAAGGCCTCGTCAGTCTGTCCAGCTGGCCTGGCCCACATCGGCCCAGAAGATATGGGCTGAAGCCAGCCAGTGGCACAGTGCAGATCACTGCTGCCGCCTCCCACCCTCCCTCCTGGCTCTGGGGTGTGTCCCTGTCCTGGGGGTGCAGGCAGTCTGCGCTCAGCCAGCCCTGCCCAGCGTGGGGCCTCTGACCTTCCCGTCTTGGGCCCAGCCCTGTCCCAGTCTATTCCCAGCCCCTTGCTTTCTCCTGGTTGCCGTTAGGCTGTTTCTAGCTTTCCTGTGTTTCTGTGCAGGGAAGGGGCACCTGCCGTCCATGCAGTGGCCAGGAAGCTTGGTCTGTGCTGTGAGGGCAGTCCAGAGCCCCTGCCCTGTCAGGGGCCCAGGCAGCCCGTCCCTCACTTGGCCAGCCCCTTGGTCGGGGTTCCCACCTGAAGTGCTGGGTCGTCCGCCTGGTGCCTGTGGCTGGTGTGGCCCATCCGGCTCCCTGTCGGGTCCCTGGATGGCTCCCAGATGATCGGTAACCATAGTCGTTATTTTTATGCCAGGCAGCAGAGCCTGGACACGGGAAGCTCTGCCTCAGTGCTTTCAGCTAAAAATGGGGTGGGAACCCCCGGGGGCCTGGGCCGCCCTGGAAATTCCCTTTTCTCTTTGTTCTTGGGAACTTGATTGAGCAACAGCGGCGGCTCAGGTGAGGCTCAGTGACTACGCACGTGCGCCCGAGTGCTAGGCGAGGCCCTCTCCTCTCCGCAGCCCGACCGGGGGCCCCTGCCCAGCTCCTGGACACTCACTGTTGCTGCATGTGTGGGCTTGGTGGTGCCAGTCAGCAAACTCGGGGTCCCGCTGCCTGGGAAAGGGAGAGGGCACTGGGCGTCGTCCCTCTGTCCCTGGAAACCTTGTGAAGACAGGGTGGGAGCTTTTTTGTGCAGGGCAATGAGGTACACCGAGGTGAACGGGCCCTTGGGACTGCTTGCCCAAGATGTGTGTGCAGGGCCTCCTGATGTCCCCAACCCTCGTTCCCATGCCCTGCTTGGAGCTGGCGCCCTGTGTGGTGGCCTTACCTTGTACTCACTCCCAGGTCACTGTTCTGCAGCTGGAGGTCCCCAGCTAGGCTGTTCCTCCAGGCCGGGGCCTGGAAGCCTGGCCGGGCTGGCAGGGAGCTGTGCAGAGGTGGCTGGTGGCTCTGTAGAGTCCGTGTCGCTGCTGGAGGCTGGGGACGCTGTGCCCCATATATGCTGTGGGAAGGTGTGGGCACATGGAGTAGGCTGGCTTGGGCTCGGTGGCCTTCCAGGAGGCACCCACGGCATCCATCCCTCGTTGCAGCCAGTGCTGTGCCCTGAGTGAGATGATTTCCTTCGCACTGTTGGCCTGCCTGTCCCCAGAGGCCAGCATGCCTGGGGAGGCCAGCTCGCCTGACCACCTGGGAGGGGTGGGGTGTGTAGAATCTTTGGTGAGCAAGACACCAGACCCCGCCCCGGGTACCCACCTCTGGGACCAAGGTTGCCCAGGGCTGGTGGTCCTGTGCAGGGGTGGAGGGAGAGGAGTGTCAGGCCTGGCGCCCTCAGGGGGCTGTTGAGCACATGGGGAAGACCTAGAGAGGACCGCTGGCCGCCAGGAGGGCTAGGATTGAGGCTCGGGGAGACCAGGCCAGGGGTGACTATCCTCCCTCCCAGGCTGTCCAAGGCCCCCATGCCCCGCTCTTGGCCCTGCCTGGGGCCATGTGGGAGGCCGAGGGGAACATGTTGAGTTCCCTGGAAGGGCCCAGGATTCTGAGAGAAACCACAGCAGGGCTGGCAAGCCTCCTGCCCACTCTGGTCCCCAGTGAGGCTGTGTGCACAGTGTGGGTGTGGCTGGGGCTCCACCTGCCCCCATCTACCAGCTCACTTCCCCCAGCTGGGCCTCAGTGCCAGGCCTGCTCTCTCCTGTTTTTTCCAATGCTCCCAGCTGTGCTGGGCTGCCGGGGCCGGGCAGGGTGGGCCCCCAGGAAGAAGGACGGGTCACCTGCTGCTTGTGTAAGCCTAGGTTCCAGCTGGGGCTCTATCTCTGGCGTCTGCCACTCTTGGGATCCCCTGGCTGTTCCTCTCCTGCCCGGTGTGTGCCCACCTCAGCCCAACAGGCACAGTGTCCCCAGACCCTCCTGCCCTCTTCTGGCCACCCGAGTTGGCCCAGGCCTTGAGCAGGGCCTGGTGTGTCCAGCTGCCCCTTTCCCCCAGTGATGGGGGCTAGACTTGTGTGAGAACGGGCCGTGTCTTAGCTCTACACACCTGTGCGTGTCCATGTGTGCCTGTGTCTGGGGGTAGGGGGAGAGTCTGCCCTCCTACCCCAGGCCTGGAATGGCCCTGCCAGGGAGGACGGAGGCAGCGCACGTGAGGACATTGCAGCTTTAGTGTCTGTGTGTGGCTGGTGGGCTGGTGGGGGCGGAAGTCTTGGGCTCCCTGTCTCCATCCAGCTGCTCCCGGGGGGTCGCACTCCTGAGGGCGCAGAGCAGCCCAGGGAGTCAGGAGGCTGTCGGGATGCTGGAGGCAAGTGCTGGCAGGATGGTGGTGATTGGCCAGGCATGTGTCCAGGTGGGCTTTGAGCCGGGGCAGTGAAACACCCCCCAACTTTTTTAAGTTTAAAAGTCAGATTTATTTAAGTAGTTTATGTTTAGTATAATCCATTCTGCTACATGTGAGTTTCAACAAATGCACAGGCATGCAACCACCACCATGATCCAGGTGAACAGTTGTAAGAATATGTAGAATCTCTCCGGAAATTCCCCAAGGCCCCTTTGCAATCAACACCTCCCTGATTGCTAGGAATCCATTGATCTGCTTTCTGTCAAAAGGCTCAGACTTCATCATTAAAACGATCTACTACAGAAATATTATAAGCATATAAAATACATAAAACCAAGTTTTAAAAAGCGAGTTTTTTTTTGTTTTTTTTTGAGACCGAGTCTTGCTCTGTCACCAGGCTGGGGTGCAGTGGCACACCTCCTCCTCCTGGGTTCAAGGGGTTCCCCTGCCTCGGCCTCCTGAGTAGCTGGGACTGCAGGTTTGTACCACCACACCTGGCAATTTTCTGTATTTTAGTAGAGATGGGGTTTCACTATGTTGGCCAGGCTGGTCTTAAACTCCTGACCTCTTGATCTGCCTACCTTGGCCTCCCAAAGTGTTGAGATTACAGGTGTGAGCCACCATGCCCACCCATAAAGTGAGATTTTAAAAAAAGTTTAGTATACAAACAAAATGAAGGTGCCTTCACATTTTACTACAGATGTGCAGATATTTTTCCTGGTGCACAGAGATAAGGTAGAATTAAGTTAGAATAAATGTGTTCTAAAACTGACCTCCTGAAGAACTAGTCTTAGCCATTTCTTTGCAGAGTATGTGAACCAAGATTAGGGGTTTGGTCTTTGGTGTTTTTTAGCACTGTGTCAAGGATCAGATAGAAAATACAAATGAAGGGGCCCCATTCTGAGGCCGGGCCGCACTGTCAGGGCATGTGGGGTGAGCAGGGGCCAACCCAGCTGAGGCTGAGGCTGCTCTGCGGAGGGTGGGGCTGCAGGTGCCTCTTGGACCCTTTGTTCAGGACTTGTGTGGCCGGGCAGCAGCCTTCAGACCCTCCCTGGCAGACCAGTGCCCGGTGCCCACAACCCTCTGTTGGGTTGTCAGGCCCTTGCTCCCAGTGTGGGGTGCCACTTCTCCTGCTCCAGAGTTCCCTGGGACCAGCTGGCTCCTTGTCCTTAGTTTTGGCCCAAATGCAAGCCCCTAGTCTCCTGCAAGTAACTTCCATTCCCCAGGGCTTGGCAGTCCCCACTGCTGCCTGTTCCTTCCCAGGGCTTCTGGCCCATCCTGGGCCTCCTGCCAGTCCTGATGCTGATGCCTCTCTGCCCACCTAGTTTGTGGCCCCTGCCTCCAGCTTTGTGTCTGCATCCCGTGGTTGATGATCTCCTGAGTGTCTGCCATTCTGAAGTGCAGTGTGAAGTCTCATCAATCTCACTTGAATGCCTAAGCACCTCTTCAGAAACCAGGGAGTCATTCAGTTCTCCATCTTTTCTACGACCATGTTTTCTGAAGGTTTCTTGGCAATTTCTTGGCAATTTGCAAGACAGGATTTTTTTGGTTGCTAATTTCCAATTAGCTTTAAACTTGCCACGATTTCCCAGGGCAGCTTGTCTATTGAGGATGCTTATTACATTCTTCCTGATTTCCATGTGGTCAAATTCAATAGTTATTTACCCCTGGCTTGGATTTTGGAGGCCAGAGAACTCTATTAGCAGCTATGTCCGTGCTGTGGCTGCTGTAACAAAATATCACAAATGTGGTTTAAAACAACAAAATGCAAATCAAAACCACATTGAGATACCATCTCATATCAGTTAGAATGGCAATTATTAAAAAATCTGGAGACAACAGATGCTGGAGAGAATGTGGAGAAATAGTAACGCTTTTACACTGTTGGGAGTGTAAATTAGTTCAACCATTGTGGAAGGCAGTGTGACGAATCCTCAAGGATCTACAAATAGAAATACCATTTGACCCAGCAATCCCATTAGATTATACCCATAGTATATACCCAAAGGATTATAAATCATTCTATTATAAAGACATGTGCACACCTATGTTTATCGTGGCACTGTTCACAATAGCAAAGACTTGGAACCAACCCAAATGCCCATCGAAGATAGACTGGATAAAGAAAATGTGGTACATATACAGCATGGAATACTAAGCAGCCATAAAAAGGATGAATTCATGTTCTTTGCAGGGACATGGATCAATCTGGAAACCATCATTCTCAGCAAATTAACATAAGAACAGAAAACCAAACACCGCATGTTCTCATTCATAAGTGGGTGTTGAACAGTGAGAACACATGGACACAGGGAGGGGAGCATCACACACTGGAGTCTGTTGTGAGGGGGGGGGCCTAGGGGAGGGATAGCAGGGGGTGGGGGATTGGGGAGGGATAACATTCGGAGAAATACCTAATGTAGGTGACGGGGGGATGGATGCAGCAAACCGCGATAGTATGTGTATACCTATGTAACAATCCTGCACGTTCTGCACATGTACCCCAGAACTTAAACCCCCCCAAACAACAAAATTTTTTCAAAGTTCTGGAAGTCAGGAATCTGAGATCAAGATGTTGGAGATGAAGGTGTTGGTGGCTGTGCTCTCTCTGAAGGAGGACCCTCTGTCTCTTCCAGCTTCCTGTGGTGAAATGGTTTGGTTATGCAGCCCTCCAAATTTCATGTTGGGATGTGATTCCCAGTGTTGGAGGTGGGGCCTGGTGGGAGGTGATTAGATCATAGGGCTGGATCCCTCATGAATGGGTCAGCACCATCCCTCAGGTGATGAGTGAGTTCTCGCTCAGTTAGTCCATGTGACAGCTGGTTGTTTAAAAGGCTGGGACCTGCCACTTGTCTTCTCTTGCTCCCTCCTGCTATGTGACATGCCTGCTCCCCGTTCACCTTCTGCCGTGATTGTAATCTCCCTGAGGCCTCGCCAGAAGCAGATGCCAGGGCCACATTTTCTGCATGGCCTGCAGAACTCTGGGGTAATAAACTCTCCCTTCCTCCCTTCTTTTCTCCCTTCCCTGCTCTTCCCTGCCCTTCCCTCCTGCTCTTCCCTTCTACCCTGCCTCACCCTTCCCTTCTTGTCTTTTCTTGTTTTTTCAAGACGAGGTCTCACTGTGTTGCCCAGTGTGGTCTCATACTTCTGAGCTCAAGTGAACCTCCTGCCTTGACCTCCCAAAATGCTAGGATTACAGGTATGAACCACAGTGCCCAGCCTAAACCTCTTTTCCTCATCAATTACTAGCCTCCTGTATTTTTTTTTTTTCTGGTAACACAGACTAACACAGGAAATTGGTATTGAGGAGTGGAATGTTGCCATAAAGATACCTGAAAACGTGGAAGCAGCTTTGAAATTAGGTAATGGGCAGCGAGGTTAGAAGAATTTGGAGGACTCAGAAGAAGACAAGAAGATGAGGGAAAGTCTGGAATTTCTTAGAGACTGATTAAATGGTTGTTACCAAAATGCAGATAGAAATGTGGACTGTAAAAGCTGATGAAATCTCAGATGGAAACGAGGAACAGATTGGGAATTGGAGTAAAGGTCACCCTTGTTAAATTCTAAGAAACAACCGGGCTGCACTGTGTTCATGTCCTAGGGATCTGCAGAAGTTTGACCTCAAGTGTGATGACGTAGGCCAGGCATGGTGGCTAATACCTGCAATCCCAGCACTTTGGGAGGCCAAGGTGGGTGGATCACCCTGGGTTGGGAGTTCGAGACAAGCCTGACCCACATGAAGAAACCCATCTCTACTAAAAATACAAAATTAGCTGGGCATGGTGGCACACGCCTGTAATCCCAGCTACTCCGGAGGCTGAGGCAGGAGAGTCACATGAACCTGGAAGGTGGAGGTTGTGGTTAGCTGTGATGGCACCATTGCACTCCAGCCTGGGCAACGAGAGCAAAACTCCGTCTCACCACCACCACCACCACCACCACCACCAACAACAACAACGACAACAACAACAAATGATGACTTACCGTATCTGGTGGAAGACATTTCTAAGCAGACATTTCTAAGGTGTGACCTGGTTGCTTCAACAGTCTATGATAAGATATGGGAGCAAAGAAATGACTTAAAGTTGGAACTTACATTTAAAAGGTGTAAACTTAAAAATAAAATTCTAAGACAAGGGGATTCCAAAGAAACCTGAAAAAACCAGTTCAGGTCATGACAGGAAGGGGAGGGGTTGGAGGTCCCTCACCAAACCCTCTCCCTGGGAGTTTAGGCTCAGTCGACCGGTATTAACATTTAAAACAGAGCACTTAAGATTGACAAACCAGACTCTGTCGCAATAAGATATCAAATTCCAACCTGACTCTGGTATAGCATCACATGATAGGTAGTAGGCGTGGAAGGAAATTATTTTATCCCAGAATATATTTCTTTGACGTATTTTGGAATGGCCCTGCAAAGCTGTCTCTTGTGGAGGAAATTTATATTCTGCAGAGAATCCTCTTCCTTTTCCAGGTCTCTTCCTGATTCGGGAGAGATTTAACCGAGTCTGGCACTTTTTAGGTTCTGTTAAGAGACCTTTACCATCTATTCTCTCTGAAACCTGGAGGGTTCATCTACAAAATAGGAACTCTGGCTTCCACAACCCTCTTTATAATAACTTAAGCGTTGCTTTTTGCTGACTTCAACTTTTTACATAATAACTTTTTCATCCAATTGCCAATCAGAAAATCTTCAGATCCACCTATGATTTGGAATTCCCCACTTTGAATTATCCTGCCTTTCCAAACCAAACCAATATATACTTTACATGTATTGATTGATGTCTTACATCTCCCTAAAACATAAAACCAAGCTGTACCCCAACCACCTTGGCTACATTTTCGCAGGACCTTTTGAGGCTGTGCCACAGTTCATGGCTCTCACATTTGGCTCAGAATAAATCTCTTCAAGTGTTTCATAGAGTTTGGCTTTTTTCATTAACGAAGAAAAGTAGACCATAAAAAATTAAAAAAGTTCACAATCTAGCCATATGGTAGAAAAGAAAAAGGTATTTTCAGGAGAGGAAGAAATATAAGCAGGCTGTGAAGCAGCCACTTGCCAGAGAGATTAGCATAATGAAAAGGGAGCCAAGTGCTCAGATCCAGAACAAAGGGAAAAAGGCCTTGAAGACCTTTCAGAAATCTCTGAGGTGGTCTTTCCCATCACGGGCCCAGAGGCCAAGGAGGAGGAGAGAATGGTTCTGTGGGCCGTGCCCATGGTCACTGCTGCCCTGTGCAGCCTTGGGACACAGCTTTCCACATCCTGGCTGCTCTGGCGTTAGCCTTGGCTCAAAGGGCCCCGGGTATAGCTAAGGCTGCTGCTTTGGAGAGTCCAAGCCACTACAAGCCTTGGTGGCTTCCACCTGGTATTAAGCCTGTAGGCACCCAGAATGCAAGAGTGAAGGAGGCTTGGCCTCTTCCCTGTAGATTTCAGAAATGTATGAGAAAGCCTTGGTGCCCAGACAGAAGCCTACTGCCAGCATGGAGCCCTCACAGAGACCCTCTGCTAGAGCAGTGCCAAGGGGAAATGTTAATGGTCTCTACCAGGGCATTACCTAGTGGAGCTGTGGAAAGGGGGCCACTGTCCTCCAGATCCCAGAATGGTAGGTTCAGTGGCAGCTTGCACCCTGAATCTGAAAAGCCACAGGCATTCAACTCTATCCTGTGGGAGAAGCCACAGGAAGTACATCCTGCAAAGCCACAGGGGTAGCGTTGTCCAAGGCCTTACAATGACTGAACCCTGCACCAGTGTGCCCTGAATATGGGACATTAAGTCAAAAGAGACTACCTTGGAGCTTTAAGATTTGTTGACTGCCCTGCTGGATTTCTGACTTGTATGGGACATATAGATCCTTTCTTTTTGCCAATTTCTCTCTTATGGAATGAGAATATTTGCCCGATGTCTGCACTTTCACGGTATCTGGGGAGTAAATAATTTGTCTTTGATTTCATAGGCCAATAGGTGGAAGGGACTCATCTTCAGATGCGACTTGGGACTTGGGAATTTTGGGTTGATTCTGGAATGAGGTAAGACTTTGGGGGACTATTGAGAAGGCATGATTGTATTTTGCAGTGTAAGAAGGATGTGAGATTTGGGGGGCCAGGGGTGGAATGATACGGTTTAGATATTTTTCCCCTCCAAATCTCATGCTGAAATATGCTTCTCAATGTTGGAGGTGGGCCTGGTAGAAGGTGATTAGATCATGAGGGCAGATCCCTCATGAATGATTTAGTACCATCGCCTTGGTGATGAGTGAGTTCTCCCCCACTTAGTTCACACACAATCTAGTTGTTTAAGTCTGGGGCCTCTGCTCAGCCTCTTGCTCCCGTTCTTGCCATGTGACATATCTGCTCTCCCTTCACCTTCTGCTGTGATTGGAAACTTCCTGAGGCCCTCACCAGAAGCAGATGCTGGTGCCATGCTGCTTGTATAGCCTGCAGAACTGTGAGCCTGTTCAGCCTCTCTTCTTTGTAAGTTACCCAGCCTCAGGTATTTCTTTACAGTAATGCAAATGGCCAAACCCAGGTGGCTCCTGATACCCCTCATCTTCTCCTTTGTCATCACATGACTTACCTCCACATACGTCTGTGTCCTTTTCTCTTAGGAGGATACCAGTTTCTGGACTTGGAACCCATCCAAAATGTAGTATGATGTCAGCTCAAGTTCTTAACCTAATTTATAAAGATCCTATTTCCAAATAAGGTCACATTCTGTGGTTCCAGATGGGCAACATTTGCCTAGGGAGATGCTATCAGCCCACTATACCAGCCTAGGCTGGTGCATTTCCATATAGCTTAGGGTTGACCTTTCCCATAGAAGTATTACATCCCCGTCTGGACTCTAGTTTCACCTGTTTTAGAATGCTTCACCTTGTCCTGCAGGATGAGGGGTCTCTTTTCATTTTTTAGTATTTTTCTCTCTCTTCTTTGGATTCGATGAAAAAGAATTGATATATTCTATTGATGCATCTTTAAGTTTTCAGTTCTTATGTCTTCTCCAATCTGTTATTAAAGTTGGGTAATGTTTTTCTCTTTCTTTTCTTTTTTAATAAAATAGAGATGGGGTTTCAGCATGTTGTCTAGGCTGGTCTCATACTCCTGGGATTAGGTGATCTTTCCTTGCTGGCCTCCCAAAGTGCTAGGATTACAGGCATGAGCCACTGTGCCTGGCCAAATAATGATGTTCATTTCAGAATTATGCTTTTAATTCTAGAATTTTCATTTGGTTCTTATAAATATTTTCAATTGTTTATAGAGATTCCCCATCTGGTCACTCATTATAACCATAGTTTCCTTTAAGTCTTTGAGCATATTTAACAGAACTTCTTTGAAGTCCTTGTCTGATAACTGGGTCTGCATCTAGGTCATCTTGAGTTGATCTCCATTGACCACCTTTTCTTTTGACTATGGATCACATTTTCATATTTCTTTGCATACATGATAATTTTGGATGTGCACCTGATGTTGTTGACAACATGTGGTACAGACTATGGATTTTGCATTCTTAGTAGAGCATTGATCATTTTTTTAATGTTAGAAAGCAGTTAGCTTGACTTGACTCAAACTCCAAGGTCTGTGTGCCCAGCAGTTGGCAGTAGCTGGAATCTCAGCTCTCTCAAACTTACAGGTGTTGCTTTCTGCTGGGCCCTTTGGAGTTTTCCCTACACATGCACACTTAATGGATCAGCCAGAGGTTTCAGTGGAGTTTGCTTGCAGATTTTGGGATTTCCCTTCTGTGGCCTCCTCCTTTATGGATATCTCCTCTTCATTTCCAGCTGCTCTGAAAATGCAGCCCTGTATCCCACTCCTTACCAGGAGGGCTGCAGTTTTTTGCTTGAACTCTAGTTGCACCTGCTACATGCACTGGAGTGTGACCTCAGACAAATATTTCAAGGAATAATTCTTACTAGTGTTTGCCTACTTTTGGTCATGTTTCAGTGCCTTCAATTGGTGTGTGTGTGTGTGTGTGTGTGTGTGTGTGTGTATGTGTGTGTATAGTTTTTCCAGTGTTTATAATTGCCATCTGCCAAAGGGCTAGTCTCATATTAGCTGCTCCAGCGTTACTGGAATCAGAACTACTTTCTCTCATGTGGCTTTTCATTTTCATTTTTCTGTTGACTAGTGTGGTTCAACACCCTTTTCTTTTCTTTTCTTTTCTTTTTTTTTGAGACGGAGTTTCGCTCTTGTTACCCAGGCTGGAGTGCAATGGTGCGATCTCGGCTCACCACAACCTCCGCCTCCTGGGTTCAGGCAATTCTCCTGCCTCAGCCTCCTGAGTAGCTGGGATTACAGGCACGCGCCACCATACCCAGCTAATTTTTTGTATTTTTAGTAGAGACGGGGTTTCACCAAGTTGACCAGGATGGTCTCGATCTCTTGACCTCGTGATCCACCCGCCTTGGCCTCCCAAAGTGCTGGGATTATGGGCTTGAGCCACCGCACCCGGCCCAATTCAACACCCTTTTCATACATTCAGTGGATATTTAGATATCTTCTGTAAAACATATGTTCAATTATCTTGCCTATTCCTCTGTGGAATTATTTGGTTTTTCTCATTGGTTCTCAGCAGTGGGGTTGGGATCTCGGGTGAAGGGCCTGACACATGGGGTAGCCAAGGCATGAGGATGTGACCCGCCTGGGAGCCTGTGCCCAAATGCGCTGGGTGGTTGCTGGGGCCACAAGCACGCGCATCCCTGTGTGAGGCCCATGTGAGTACATGTGTGTGTGTCACGTGGCCCCCGTGCGTGGCAGGCATGTGCAGCCTGAGTGTTACGCCAGGCTGGGCCTTCTGTCTCCTCCAGGCCTGGCCCTGCCACATCAGTAGGGAAACAATCCATCTACATTATGGATCTGTTTCTGTCAGTTATATATGTCTATAGGAAAAATTGTGAAAAACTGAAATGGACCAAAAGATGACTAGATGCCCTCAATGGAAAGCAAGGCATCTTCTTGTACACTCTTTCAAATTTTTCATTCAATGGAGTTCTACATGTTTTATTTTCTTTGAACTATTTTACAACTCTGTAAGCCAGGGCTCCCCAACCCCTGGGTCATGGACTGGTAGAAATTCAAGCTCTCATCTTTGGAAGGACAATTGATTTCTCCTCACCTTCCAGAGAAAAGGCCAGTTTTGTATCTATTTATGAACCCATTTTAGCATTCCTGAATTGATTATGTGAGTGTAGTACTTTGAATTCCACTTTGATCTGGTTTTAACACCTTAATTAATGAGATAAATAACATTTCTGAAATGTGTCATCATATGTTTATGTGAGTCATGATCATAGTATTTTAAAAAAATGATCTTTTAACTTGTTGCAATTTCTTCTATTCCATGGCCCCCCCAGTCTCAGTATCCAGGAAGCTTAGTTTTCTGTGGCCCAGGAGGGCAGGAGACCAGGTGTTGATGAGCAGATCTGAGGTTGGCCGCAACTTTTCCCCGCAGCTCTGCTTTAAGGAGCACCCTGGGAACACCTCCCAACCGCACACCTATCCTGTTGGCCAAGGTGAGCTCCATGCATGTGGCGTCTCTGCTGGTTGCCACCTGGTGAATATCTGCTGAATGGAGAAATGTGCAGCGTATCCACAGGGCTTCCAGGGCTTCTGTGCCCTCCAAACATCTCTGGGCTCAGGGGCCTTCTCTGGGTGTGACGTGTTAGTGGCTGCGTTGACCCCTGTCCCTGAGGGCAGGATTCAGGCAAGAACAATGTTCAGGACTCAAAGTAGTGGTGTGGGGCGAGTGGAAGGAACAGGAGCTTTGGGGTCAGAAATGTGGGTTCCAGCCTGGCATTGTCCCCATGAGCAGGGGCTGCAGGCTCATCAAGGCCTCAGTTTCTACGATGGTGAGAGAGTGTCAGAGACCTTTGAAAAGAGTCCAAGGATGGCAGGGTTCTGGGTGCGGACCAGTGCTCCTGAATCTCACACCACTGATCTTGACCATTGTGAGAGAAAAATAAAATCTCAGGACCCCAAACTCACTGTGCCAAAAAGAAAAGTTGAGCTGGCAAGCCCAGTCATGGAAAAAAAAAAAAAACAAAAAACAAAAACAAAAGTCATGCCTTTCCTTTTGTTCCTAAACTGATAGCAGCAGACAGGCCATGTCTCCCCAGGTGGCCTCCCTCACCCTGACAATGTCATTTAACAGCCATGTTAAGTTACATCCCATGTCCCATGTCTGTGTCTTCGTGGACATTGTGCTGAGCGGCTGGGAGGGATCCACAGAGAAGACTGTGTGGCTCAACAGCCAGCAGTGGGGTTGGGATTTCGGGTGAAGGGCCTGACACATGGGGCAGCCAAGGAATGAGGATGTGACCCGCCTGGGAGCCCGTGCCCAAATGCGCTGGGGGGTTGCTGGGGCCACAAGCACGCGCATCCCTGTGTGAGGCCCACGTGAGTACATGTGTGTGTGTCACGTGGCCCCCGTGCGTGGCAGGCATGTGCAGCCTGAGTGTTACGCCAGGCTGGGCCTTCTGTCTCCTCCAGGCCTGGCCCTGCCACATCGGTAGGGAGCTTGGCCATAGGAGTGCTGAGCACAGATGTGGCTGTGCCAGGCCTCACTGGCTGGGCTTGGTGGGGACACCATACCTGTGCTGGGTGTGAGTAGCAGAGGGGTCATGGTGCCCTCGGGGAGGTGGTCGGGCAGGGGCAGAGTCAGGGGCGTGTTGGGAGATGGGTATTCAGCTGGGTTCCTTCCCTGTGCAGGGGCTCAGCTAGAACATGGGGTCTCACTCCCCTCACCCCTGCCTCCGTGGCATCCTCCCTCTGCCCCCTTCTTCAGCCTGCTGTGGGCCTTGCTCTGGGACCCCTGCGGAGAGGACATGAGAGGCTTCACCCTGTGCTACGCGGATGCTGAGGTCACAGCTTCACTCTGGGTATCCTCACAAGGCCACACTGAGGCAGGTCCTTCCTCCAGTCTAACCAGAGTCCTGCTTGCTGCTCTGCAAGCCCACTTGGGTCATGTGGGGCAGGGACACCTGGCAGGGTGGGCTTTGTGGACTCAAGGGCTACCAATTCCTCCAGGTCAGCATGCTCAGATCGTTCCATTCTCCCCCTTCCTTTGGCCAAATGGACCTCTGTATCCTGGGCTGATCACAAATGTCACAAGAGTCACACCAGGGCTGTCACACTCCATCACACCAGGAATGTCACACCATGTCACACCATACCACATCACACCATGTCACACCAGAGATGTCACATCATGTCACACCATACCACATCACACCATGTCACACCACCCCACACTGTGTCACACCAGGGCTGTCACACCCCATCACACCAGGAATGTCACACCATGTCACACCATACCACATCACACCATGTCACACTACACCACACTGTGTCACACCAGGGCCGTCACACCCCATCACACCAGGAATGTCACACCATGTCACACCATACTACATCACACCATGTCACACCAGGGATGTCACACTCCTTCACACTGGGAATATACCTGTCACACCATGTCACACCAAGGATGTCACATCATGTCACACCATACGCCATCACACCATGTCACACCACATCACACCATGTCCAACCATGTCACATCACACATCAGACCACATCATACCACGTCACACCATGTCACACTGGGGATGTCACACCACGTCACACCATGCCCCATCACATCATGCCACATTATACCCTGTCACACCAGGGCCATTACACCACGTCACACCATGTCATGTCACATCACAGCACGGACGACTGGGGGTGGGCAGGGGCTGCCTGCAGTGCAGCCTTGCTGGAGAGTTGAGGGAGGGTCCTGGGGCTGGGCGTGGCGTTCCCGTGGGAGGGCCGGCCCTCTGGAGGGTGCTCAGTCCCAGGTGGAAAGGGGCGGGGACGGGTGCCTCAGGGAGGGGCCCAATTTCCCCAGGGGAGCCTGGTCCAGGTGCCAGGTGCTGCAGGTGGCAGGAGCTACAGGGAGCATCTGCTTCTTCCCAACGCAGCCTGCTCAGTGCACGGAATGGCCTGGTGCCCAGCGCTGGCCTGGGTTTCCTTTCCTTAGCCCAGCTGGGCCATCCATCCTCAGGCAGTGGACTGGAGCCCACCCCACCAGAGCACCTAGAGGGGCCTAGGGCCCCTTGAGGGGCAGAAGGTGGAGACCTGTGCAGCAGGGTCCCTGAGGCTGCCATGTTCTCTAGACAGAGCTCACCTGCATCTCTGGGATGCCACGCTTGGGCTTGGGATAGAGCCGGTAGTGCAGCAGCTGCCCACCCCGCACCCTGGGTACTGTCTCTGTCACCCCGCCAGTGGCTGCAGCAGCAAGTCCTGATAGTCAAAGCGCTGGGCTTCAGCACCCAGTTCAGGCCAGGCCCCTGGAGCCCACCCTCCAGCGGTGAGCCCTCCCACGGTGCGGCTGGGCCTGCAGTCTGGGGATTTCACCCCCAGCTCTGTCTGGTGCAGCTCCGCTCCTGCCACTTGGTGCCATGCAAGCAAATGTAACTACCCCCTTTCTCGGTGTGATGATCGCTCTCCTGCCACAGGAGACTCCGGGGCCGCTTCCCAGCCCAGCCACCATGGCCACCGCAGTGATAAGACCCTCTCCGTGGCTGAGGTCCAGCCAGGATCCTTGGAGCCTGTCCACTCGGCCTCAGCCTTGGCTTGGAGAGACTTGAGCGGACGCTGACGTTTCCAACGGCTTCAGGCCGCGCTCCTGGGCCGACCCCGCCAACACCTGCCCGAGAAAGCTCCGCGCACCAGAGCCGGCCGTCTGCTGCATCCCCGACCTCCCTTTCTCAGGGCGTCTGCTGAGAGGGCTGCGGCCACACGTCCTTCTGTCCATTCCTGATGTCTGCGTGTCTCCTGTGGCCAGGAGGGTCTTCCTCGGGACCTGAGATCTGCTCCCTTGAAGTGTCCTCAGTGGGAAGGAGGGGGCCGGTTCTCCAGGCTCTGGGAGGACAGAATCCTGACCTCAACAGTGGCCGGCGCGGACACAGCGGGCCCATCCCAGGGACCCGGACCAGCGCCGGGCAACTTCTCCCTTCCCCGATGACTGAGCCCCGAGCGCCCTCCCTGCTCCTGCCGCCATCTCCCTCTACCAGGCTGTCGCCTCTGCACAGGTGAAGGTGAGTTCAGCTCACGCCAGACTCTTTCTTCTGTTGCAGTAGTTATTTCTGTTGAAAGTCCGTCCTTGCTACATGACCTAGTGCCCAGCTTTGTCTTTGAAAATCTCTCTCTACCTCTGCCTTCCCGCCTGGTCCTTGCTCCTGGCACCCAACATGTCTCTTAAGGGTTACATTTTACCCCAGAATGAATCACACACACCAGGGTTCACCCATACCTGATTCACACACTAGGTTTCACTGTACCTGATTAAGGTAATATTTTGATGAGATTTTAGGCTTAGAATTGATGGTGAAATGGGCTAATACTTGGGGGATGCTGAGATAGGATGAATGTATTTTACATGTGAGAAGAAAATGAATTTTGGGGCCAGAGCATGGAGTGTTGAGTTAAACTGTGGTCCCTGTGAATTCATGTATTGGAGTCGTGATCCTTGGTCTCACAGTGTGACTCTGTTTGGAGATTGGGTTTTTATAGAGGTAATTAAGTTGAAGTGCGGTCACTAATCCAATCTGATGTGTGTCCTTCTAAGAAGAGAAGCTTGGGACATGGGACCCAGGGGATGGCCATGTGAAGGCCCAGGGAGGAGGTGGGTCTGCAGGCCAAGGAGAGAAGGCTCAGGAGGAAGCCGCCTGCCCACACCGCCGTGCTAGGCTCTTGGTCTCTAGGACTGGGAGTATCCACGTCTGCTGTGTGAGCCGCCTATGGTGGCCCTGAGCTCACACAGATTCACACACACTTCTCACTTTGGACCATGGTTCGTGCTGGCAGGGCCTCCACGTGGCTCTGCCTGGCCAGCCTGAGCCAGCTACCAGGCCTCCGCCCAGCTTGCCCTGGAGGTCCTGCCTGCTGCAGAGTGACCAGGGCAGGCAGCACCATGCCCAGCAGGAAGAGAAACTGCATCCATGCAGGAAAGAGGAGAAACCCTGGGGTCCATGTAGTGGCACAGACCAGGGAGGGCCGCATGGGCATGAGTGTGGTTGTGGGAGGCATGAGTGTGGCTGTGGGAGGTGTGAGTCGCTGTGGGAGGTGGAGGTGTGAGTGTGGCTGTGGGAGGTGTGAGGAGTAAGTGTGGCTGTGGGAGGTGGGAGGCGTGAGTGTGGCTGTGGGAGGTGTGAGTGTGGCTGTGGGAGGTGTGAGTGTGGCTGTGGGAGGCAGGGGGTGTGAGTGTGGCTGTGGGGGGTGGAGGTGTGAGTGTGGCTGCGGGAGGTGGGGGCCGTGAGTGTGGCTGTGGGGGGTGGAGGTGTGAGTGTGGCTGTGGGGAATGGAGGTGTGAGTGTGGCTGTGGGGGTTGGAGGTGTGAGTGTGGCTGTGGGAGGTGTGAGTGTGGCTGTGGGAGGTGTGAGTGTGGCTGTGGGGGGTGGAGGTATGAGTGTGGCTGTGGGGGGTGGAGGTGTGAGTGTGGCTGTGGGGGGTGGAGGTGTGTGAGTGTGGCTGTGGGAGGTGGGGGCCGTGAGCGTGGCTGTTGGGGGTGGGGGCTGTGAGTGTGGCTGTGGAGGGTGGGGTGTGAGTGTGGCTGTGGGGGGTGGAGGTGTGTGAGTGTGGCTGTGGGAGGTGGGGGCCGTGAGCGTGGCTGTGGGGGGTGGGGGCTGTGAGTGTGGCTGTGGAGGGTGGAGGTGTGAGTGTGGCTGTGGGGGGTGGAGGTGTGAGTGTGGCTGCGGGAGGTGGGAGCCGTGAGTGTGGCTGTGGGGGGGTGGAGGTATGAGTGTGGCTGTGGGGGGTGGAGGTATGAGTGTGGCTGTGGGGGGTGGAGATGTGAGTGTGGCTGTGGGGGGTGGGGGCTGTGAGTGTGGCTGTGGGGGGTGGAGGTGTGAGTGTGGCTGTGGGAGGCAGGTGGTGTGAGTGTGGCTGTGGGGGGTGGGGGTACCATGTAGGGAGCCCCTGAGTGCAGCTCACCCAGCCTCCTTCTGACCGTGCTTCCCGCTGGGGCAGGGGGTGCTTGGATGGGAAGGCTGCTCCCACCGGGAAGTACAAGACTTAAAAAAGATATTTTATTGTCATTAAAAAGAAACATTCGAGACAATCAATGGGCTTTAGAAAATTTAAAATAACAAAAGCTACCAAAGCTGAGACCGTGGCACCTCCTTCCAGTGAGGCCGGGAGTCCCCGCGATGGCCGAGGCGGGTGCCGGCCACACTCCCGCGCGTGTCTCTCTTCCTGTCTGCGGATTCTGCCTGACATTTGCCCAAAGGCGTGATGGGGGCAGCAGGGTGTAGTGGCCTCTGTGCAGCCCTCGTGGCCAGCAGCCCCAGCCTCCCAGGGCCACGGCGCCCTCACTGTGATCTTGCCCGTCCGACTTGTACCTCCAGAGCAGCTGCTGGGTCCTGCTGCAGGTGCCCTGGGGCTGGACTCAGCCTCGGGGATATTCTGGCTGTGCCCCTGCTCCTGGCTCTCCTGGCGTCCCTACAGGTCTCTCCCTAGTGCTCCTGGGCCTTCTCTGTCCTCAGGCCCCACCAGGGCTGACTCTTGCCCTCCTGGGACCTGGTCACCAGGCCCTCTCGGAGGCCTGTCTGGCCGATGCCCACCTCTTCCCTGGGCCGCCCTGGCCTCACACAGTGTGGGGGCTGCTACAGAGGTCGTGTGGCCCAGGCTCTTCTCCGAGTGGTCTTGGTGGGGTGGGGTGGGTGGGAGGTGGCAGTGTCCTGGGCCCGGCCCCTCCTCTTCCCAGTGCAGACTCTGGGGCTGTCTGTCGCTGCGGGTTGAGTTCCAGTCCTGAGAAAGCAGCAGTGTGAGCAGGCAGCCAAGAGGCGGTGCTGGCACCCGAGACCCTGCTCCGTGGGAGGCATCTTCCCGGCAGCCAGAGAACAGGGTTCTTTAACCTCATTCCTCTTGTCAGGAGTTCACGGGACTGCCCAGAATGGAGCCTGGCTGGCTGCGGGCCGGGAGGAAGGCTGTCTGAGCATTCTCCGCTCTCCGAAGCCTCCCCAGCAGGGCCTGAGGGTGCTGTGACTTCCTGGCTTGGTGGCGGAAGCTCCCACTGGCCACACCTGTGTTCAGGAGGCTGGTGTGGATGGGATTGGCTCCAGGCTGGTTCTTGCCTGGGTGGGCGCATGGGATGCCGGCTGCTGCCTCCTTTTGTGTGAGCAGCTGGGGGGCTGGAGGGCAGAGGTGTCCTGCTGAGGGCACACCTGGCTCCAGCGCCCTGCGCGCACCAAGCAGCAGAGATCTGGGACAGACCTGCTATGCACAGGCTCAAAGGGGGGCACATCGGGTGCGGCAGGTCAGAGGGCGGCTGTGAGGCCGGAGAGCCATGGGGCTGAGGGCGGCGAGGTCAGGGGCAGGCGTGGCCTGGGTGGCGGCTGAGCGTGGCCCATGGCTCCTGTGCCGTGGACTTGCAGCAGAGGGTGGTCCTAGGCCCCCTGCCCAATCATGTTCCTGTAGTCGGGGACGATGGTCTGCTTCAGGTCCACCACCGAGGAGAAGATCCACTTCACCTGCAGGGCAGCACAGAGTATGAGCGAGGCCACAGTCCTGCCCCCAGGCCACCAGGCCACAGTCCTGCCCCCAGGCCACCCAGGCCACAGCCCTGCCCCCAGGCCACCAGGCCACGTCCTGCCCCCAGGCCACCAGGCCACAGTCCTGCCTCCAGGCCACCCAGGCCCAGCCCTGCCCTGAGGTCCACCCAGGCCACAGCCCTGCCCTGAGGCCCACCTGCCCCTCAAGCCACCCAGCTGTGGACATGGAGAGGAGGGCTAGGGCAGCAAAAGCATGTGGACAACAAAGAAGACAGCATGAGGGACAGCATGAAGATGGTGTGTGGGCAGCACTGGAAACAGTGTCAGGGACAGGTGGGGACAGTGTCAGGGACAGGTGGGGACAGTGTCAGGGACAGGTGGGGACAGCGTGGGGGACAGTGTTGGGGACAGGTGGGGACAGTGTGGGGGACAGTGTTGGGGACAGGTGGGGACAGCATGGGGGACAGTGTCAGGGACAGGTGGGGACAGTGTGGGGGACAGTGTTGGGGACAGGTGGGGACAGCATGGGGGACAGTGTCAGGGACAGGTGGGGACAGTGTGGGGGACAGTGTGGGGGACAGTGTGGGGGACTGTCAGGGAGAGGGGACAGCATTGGGGACAGTGTCAGGGACAGGTGGGACAGTGTGGAGGACAGTGTTGGGGACAGCTGGGGACAGTGTGGGGGACAGTGTTGGGGACAGGTGGGGACAGCATGGGGGACAGGTGGGAACAGCGTCAGGGACAGTGTCAAGGACAGGTGAGGACAGTGTCAGGGACAGGTGGGGACAGCGTCGGGGACAGTATCAGGAACAGGTGAGGACAGTGTCAGGGACAGGTGGGGACAGCACAGGGGACAGTGTCAGGAACAGGTGAGGACAGTGTCAGGGACAGGTGGGGACAGTGTGAGGGACAGTGTCAGGGAGAAGGGACAGCATTGGGGACAGTGTCAGGGACAGGTGGGGACAGGGTGGGGACACTGAGAGCCAAGTGGGGACAGTATGGGGGACAGTGTCAGGGACAGGTGGGGACAGTGTTGGGGACAGGTGGGGACAACGTGGGGGACAGTATCGGGGATAGCTGGTGACAGCGTTGGGGACGGTGTCGGGGACAGCATGGGGGACAGTGTCGGGAACAGCTGGGGACAGCATGGGAGACAGTGTTGGGGACAGTGCGGGGGACAGTGTTGGGGACAGCTGGGGACGGCGTGGGACAGTGTCGGGGACAGTGTTGGGGACAGTGTGGGGGACAATGTCGGGGACAGCTGGGGACAGCATGGGGGACGGTGTCAGGGACAGTGCAGGGGACAGTGTCGGGGACAGCTGGGGACAGCATGGGGGACAGTGTAGGGGACAGCGTGGGGGACAGCGTCGGGGACAGCTGGCAACAGTGTGGGGGATAGTGTCGGGGACAACTGGGGACAGCGTGGGGACAGTGTCGGGGACAGCTGGGGACAGCATGGGGGACAGTGTCGGGGACAGCGCAGGGGACAGTGTGGGGGACAATGTCGGGGACAGCTGGGGACAGCATGGGGGACAGTGTCAGGGACAGCGCAGGGGACAGTGTCAGGGACAGCTGGGGACAGCATGGGGGACAGTGTCGGGGACAGCATGGGGGACAGCGTCGGGGACAGCTGGCAACAGTGTGGGGGATAGTGTCGGGGACAGCTGGGGACAGCATGGGGGACAGTGTCAGGGACAGCGCGGGGGACAGCATTGGGGACAGCTGGGGACAGCGTGGGGACAGTGTTGGGGACAGCTGGGGACAGCGTGGGGACAGTGTCGGGGACAACTGGCGACAGTGTGGGGGATAGTGTCGGGGACAGCTGGGGACAGCATGGGGGACTGTCAGGGACAGCGTGGGGGACAGTGTGGGGGACAGTGTCGGGGACAGCTGGGGACAGTGTGGGGTCAGTGTTGGGGACAGCTGGGGACAGCTGGGTACAGTGTCAGTGACAGCTGGGGACAGCGTGTGGCCAACCTTGAAGAAGGTGACAGTGGCACTGTAGCACACACTCAGCAGGAAGAGTGTGATGAAGATAGTGATGGTCGTCCACAGCCCGTCCAGCTCCCCGTCCTGCGCCTCCACACAGCTCTCCTCCAGTATCAGCTCTGTACAGGAAGAGGGTGGTCAGTGCTGTGTCCCACTGGGCTCAGGCCTCGGGGGTGATTCCCTATGTGGTGGGGTCTGGGGTGTAGGGCGTGGCTGGGATGGGCCATCGGTGCCCTGAGGTCTGCTCCCCACAGCTGCCTGCCCCATGCACGAGCTTTGACCCCATGGCTCGGCCAGACACCTGGCCCTAGAGAGCGGACTGGCCCTCAGCGGGACCCACTCCTCATCCCCTGCACCCCTCCCTGAGGCCCAGAGGGCAGGAGGATGGCAAAGCCCACCCCCTATGTGACCCCAGCTGCCGGGAAGGGTGGTATTGGGAAGTGGGCCGGTGCCAGGGAAGCAAGAAGGTGTGGGTGCCTCTGTGGGTGGGGGTCTGTGTGTGGGGGGTGGCTGCAGGGCCCCTTGTGAGGGCAGGGCTGGGTTTGCCTGAGCTGGTCAGCAGGTGGACAAGCTGCTGAGAGGCTCATGGGCCTTGAGGTGCCACATGGGGCTCGTGGGGGCCCATGTCCAAGGAGTGTTGCTGTGTGGGGACCTTGCTGTGGTCTGGGTGCTGCGCAGGCTGCCTGGTGAGGCTCCGTGTGGGGTGTACATGTGTGTGTGTGGTGGCTGAGTGGCCGGCCAGCCTCCATACAAGGTTTGTGGAATGGGTCTGGGCTGAGTGTGAGTGTGAGTGTGGGCTGTGTAAATGTGTGAGTGGGTGAGTATGAGTGTGAGTCTAGGCTGAGTGTGAGAGTGTGAGTGTGAGTCTGGGCTGAGTGTGTGTACGTGGGTATGTGAGTTTGGGCTGAGTGTGAGTGTGTGTGTGTGTGTGTGTGAGTGGGAGTCTGCACTGAGTGTGTATGTGGGTATGTGAGTCAGCTGAGTATGAGTGTGTGTGTGTGAATGGCAGTCTGGGCTGTGTGTGGGTGTGAGTGGGAGTCTGGGTTGTGTGTGGGTGAGTGTGGGTAGGAGTCTGTGTTCAGTGTGTGTGTGTGTCTGCTGAGTGTAGATGTGAGTCTGGGTTGAGTGTGAGTGTGTATGGGTGTGTGAGTGTGTATGGGTGTGTGAGTCTGCACTGGGTGTGTGTGGGTGATTGTGTCTGGGCTGAGTGTGAGTGTGTGTGGGTATGTGAGTCTGGGCTGGGTGTGTGGGTGTGAGTGTGAGTCTGGGCTGAGTGTGTGTGCATGTGTGTGTATGTGAGTCTGGGCTGGTTGTGTGGGTGAATGTGTGAGTCTGGGCTGTGTGAGTGTGTGTGGGTGAGTGTGACTGAGTCTGGGCTGTGTGTGTATGTGTGTGTATGTGAGTCTGGGCTGAGTGTGTGAGTGTGTGAGTCGGCTGTGTGAATGTGTGTGGGTGAGTGTGAGTGTGAGTCTGGGCTGAGTGTGTGTGTGTGTCTGGGCTGAGTGTGAGTATGTGTGTGGATGTGAGTCTGGGCTGTGTGAGTATGTATGGGTGAGTGTGAGTCTGGGCTGGGTGTGAGTGTGTGTGTGGGCATCTGGAACAGTCCCTCCCCGGGAGTCAGTTGTGTCCCCATGTGGGTGGAAGGCTGGGCAGGGCTGCCTGGGCTTCGTGCGGTGGGGGAGGTTGGGGAGGGAGGGCCTGTCTCTTCAGAGGTGGAGGCTGTGTGCCTGTGCCCAGGGGGCTCCTAGGGCCTCTCTTTGTCCAGCCTAGGGCAGCTGCTGCTGGAAGGAGGGGCACGCTGACAAAGCCCCCCACCCCATTTTGGGCAGCCCCTGGCTGAGCCCCACCCTAGGTGGCCCAGGCACGCCTGCACAGCCTGGGCCAGTGTGGGGGCAGTGGGACCCACTCTGCCTTCCTCGTGCCACTCAGGCCTCAGACTCGGCCTGACCCACGGAAAGAACCATCACAGTCTCGAAGGGGCCCAGGGCAGCGCTGGGTGCTTTATTTCCATGCCGGGCGCCTGGGGGGTATGTACACGGGGTGTGTGACAGGCACCCTCGCGGGACCCCGAGAGGCTGGGGAGCGGGGCCTGCCGGGTGTCGCACTCATTTACCCGGAGACGCAGAGAGGCTCTTCTGCGTGTAGTGGTTGTGCAGAGCCTCGTGCATCACGGAGCACGAGAAGACGGTCCCCTGCTGCCACCTGTGCTTGTCCACGGTGAGCTTGCTGTAGAGGAAGAAGGAGCCGTCCGAGTCCAGCACAGGCTGCGTGTTCTTGTAGTTGTTCTCTGGCTGCCCGTTGCTCTCCCACTCCACGGCGATGTCGCTGGGGTAGAAGCCCTGGATCAGGCAGGTCAGGCTGACCTGGCTCCTGCTCATCTCCTCCCGCGATGGGGGCAGGGTGTACACCTGCGGCTCTCGGGGCGTCCCTGTGGGGACAGAGGTGGGCATGGCGGTCAGTCCCGGGGCAGAGGGTGGGCTGGGCCGGCCTCTGTCCACACGGCCCTCGCGCGGCTCCCACCTTTGGCTTTGCGGATGGTTTTCTGGACGGGGGCCGGGAGGGCTTTGTTGGTGACCTTGCATTTGTACTCCTTGCCCTTCAGCCAGTCCTGGTGCACGACGGGGAGGGCGCTGACCACGCGGAACGTGCTGTTGAACTGCTCCTCCCTTGGACTCGTCTTGGCAGTGCGCACCTCCACGTTGTCCACGTACCAGTTGAACTGGACCTCGGGGTCGTCCTGGCTCACGTCCACCACCACGCACGTGACCTCAGGGCTCCCGGAGATCCTGAGGATGTCCTTGGGTTTCGGGGGGAAGAGGAAGACTGACGGTCCCCCCAGGAAATCAGGTGCTGAGGAAGAGATGGAGGCGGACGCGTCAGCATCCAGCTGGGGCCTGTCCCTGGATGGAGGCCCCTCTAGGCACTAGTCCCACCTTGAGCTGGAGGGCGAGGCCTGGGCTGGCTTACCTGGGCATGGCGGACAGGATGTGTCACCTGCAGAGAGAAGAGGGGGAGTTACTGGGGTCTGGGAGGAGAGAAGGTGTCCATGCTGAGGGAGGGGACAGTTTGTCCTTTGGGGTGGGCTCAGGTCAGGGCCAGGCTCCTCCCGGATATGGCTCTTGGCAGGCCTGAGACCAGCCTCTGCGCCTGTATGCGCACGGCCTGGGCTAGGGGCATCCAGCCTGTGCCTGCCCGGAGCCTGGTGGAAGCAGCCAGAAGACCCTCTCCCTGAGCATGAGTGGGGCAGGCAAGGCCTATGGGTGAGGAGACAGACTGGGCCTCTGCGGCTGCTCCCCTGTGGTGTGTCCAGGCAGGAGGACCGAGCCTGTCTTCCCGCAGACACCCTCCCTCCCTGCGCGGTCCACTCACAAGGAGGAGGTTTCACTATCAGGTCCTTCTTGAAGCTGGTGGGCGTGTGGACAACATTGCAGGTGTAGGTCTGGCTGCCCGCGCTGCTGGTGGTCACCATGCTGCTGAGGGAGTAGAGCCCCGAGGACTGCAGGACAGCCGGGAAGGTGTGCACGCCGCTGGTCAGGGCGCCCGAGTTCCAGGACACGGTCACCGGCTGGGGGAAGTAGTCCTTGACCAGGCAGCCCAGGGCCATTGTGGTCCCAGAGGTGCAGCAGGGCGTCAGGGGGAAGACGTCTGGTTTCTTGTTGGAGGCTGCAAGAGAGGTGGCACCGTGTGACCACAGTGTGGGACAGAGCTGGGTCCAGGCCCCAGAGGTCCCTCTGTTCCTGTCCCTCCACGAGGGTCCAGGCAGGGTCCAGTGTCTGGGTGTGTACCTGGCTGGTGCCACCTGCTTTACCTTAGCCTCCTCCCTGCCCCGAGGCCAAGGTCAGGCCCAGCGTGTCCCGGAAAGCTTGTGGACCAGCGGCCCTGTGGTGTCCTGCTGCAGGCACCCCTGTAGCCTGGGAGGTGGGCTCGGCTGCTGGGACAGTGCTCCGTGCCTGCTCGGAGTCAGCACAGCCCAGGGCCTCTAGCTTGGCCTCGGCTCTGGTCACCAGTGCCCCCTCAGGCACAGCTCATGCCCATCAGCCCCACTCCAGCCTTTTGTGGGTTCCTGGCTTGACCAGTGACCACTGTTCCCTAGTGGCTTCTGGTGGACTCCCCGACCCCCTCAGCTCTGACCCTGCTACTCCAGCGTGGCCCCCTGTAGTGAGTGGGTCTGACTTGCCCACGGTCCTGGTCAGAGTCTGCCCTCTGCCCTCTGCCCTCCAGGGCCCTTGTCTTCTGTGCAGCAGAGGGGCCAGGCACTGCACAGGCTGGCGCCCCTCAGCCCCAGGCCCTGGAACCACCTGCTTTAGAAGAGCCCCTGGGAGCCTCCTGCTCAGCCTCTCCCCTCCTTTCCCCTTAGCCCCAGCGTGCACCAGCCTGTGCCAGGGCCCCGAGCACCTGGACCCCCCCACGCCTCCTCAGCTTCCCTGCATTACTTCCCGAAGTTCAGTCACTGCATGTCACCTCATGCCACCGCCCAGCTCTGCCCTCTGTCCAGAGCTCCCCCGGGCAAGGTCCCTGCTGAGCTCAGTCCAGGCTCCCCGAGCACAGGTAGGAGCCTGCCCTTACCCTCCCTGCCCTGCATGGAGCCAGCAACCCCAGGCCCCAGGGAGGCCCCGTTTCTCTCTGCTGCTGGCCTAGTGGCCCTGCAGTCCCACTGCAGGTAGGGTGTGCCCCTGACTCTGAGGAAGCCAAGTGCCCTGCCCCCAGTCAGGCCATCCTCTCCACTCAGCCCCAGGGCCCTGCTCCCACCCCTTCCCCTCACCCACACCCCAGGCTCTGGCAGGCTCTGCTGGTGCACTGCCCTGTGCCACCTCCACTCAGCTTCAGTGTGTTCATCCACCTGCCCCACGTCCCCCCAGCCCCAGGAGCAGAGCTGGTGGCCCTGGCTCCTGGCAGCCCATATTGTTCCTTCTGGAGTGCGAGCCTCAGGGGCCTTACTGGCCAGGGTCCACTCAGGCAAGCCCTGGGACCTTCCTGGTCTCAAGCACACGCTCCCCCTGCAACCAGACCTGCCCCTGCCTGTGAGCTGAGCCCTGAGCCCTGGAACGCATTCCCTTCTCCCTCCCAGCTCGCCCTTGCCAGCTGCTCAATGAGCTGGGCTCACACCCACTCTGTGCACCAGGAGGCTGCACTGTGCTTTCACCAGCTCTCAGCTGTCATCTGCCAGCAACTGTCCAGCTCCTGCCAAAGCCTAGGAGCTCAGTGCTGGCGCCCACCAGCACTGCTCACCTGTGGCTGCTCTGCCCTGGTCCCCTGAGCTCCGTGAGCTGCCCCTTGCTCCTCCACCTCCCACTATCCCTACTCACTTGTGGCTGCTCTCCCTGGTCCTCTGAGCTCTGGGAGCTGCCCCCCACTCGCTCACCTCCCATCTGCCCTGCCCACCTTTGGATGCTCTTCCCTGCTCCCCTGAGCTCCAGGAGCTGCCCTGTGCTCCTCCTGCCTTCCACGTACCCCTGTTCACCTGTGGCTACAGTGGCTTGAGCTCCAGTGCCTGCCCCAGCTCATCCTGCCTCCCACCAACCCCTGCCCAACTTCAGATGCTCTCCCCTGCTCCCCTGAGCTCCAGGAGTTGCCCCAGGCTGGTCTTGCCTCCCGCTGGCCCCTGCTCACATTCAGATGCTCTCCCTTGCTCCCGTGAGCTCCAGGAGCTGCCCCCAGCTGGTCCTGCCTCCCGCTGGCCCCTGCTCACCTTCAGATGCTCTCTCCTGCTCCCCTGAGCCCCAGGAGCTGCCCCCATCTGGTCCTGCTTCTCACCAGTCCCTGCTCACCTTCAGATGCTCTCCCCTGCTCCCCTGACCTCCTGGAGCTGCCCCCAGCTGGTTCTGCTTCTCACCAGTCCCTGCTCACAGTCAGATGCTCTCCCCTGCTCCCCTGAGCTCCAGGAGCTGCCCCCAGCTGGTCCTGCCTCCCACTGGCCCCTGCTCACATTCAGAGCTCTCCCCTGCTCCCCTGAGCTCCAGGAGCTGCCCCCAGCTGGTTCTGCCTCCCACTGGCCCCTGCTCACATTCAGAGCTCTCCCCTGCTCCCCTGAGCTCCAGGAGCTGCCCCCAGCTGGTTCTGCCTCCCACTGGCCCCTGCTCACCTTCAGATGCTCTCCCCTGCTCCCGTGAGCTCCAGGAGCTGCCCCCAGCTGGTCATGCCTTCCATCAGTCCCTGCTCACCTTCAGATGCTCTCCCTTGCTCCCCTGAGCTCCAGGAGTTGCCCCAGGCTGGTCTTGCCTCCCGCTGGCCCCTGCTCACATTCAGATGCTCTCCCTTGCTCCTGTGAGCTTCAGGATCTGCCCCCAGCTGGTCCTGCTTCTCACCAGTCCCTGCTCACCTTCAGATGCTCTCCCCTGCTCCCCTGAGCTCCAGGAGTTGCTCCAGGGTGGTCTTGCCTCCCGCTGGCCCCTGCTCACCTTCAGATGCTCTCCCCTGCTCCCCTGAGCTCCAGGAGTTGCTCCAGGGTGGTCTTGCCTCCCGCTGGCCCCTGCTCACCTTCAGATGCTCTCCCCTGCTCCCCTGAGCTCCAGGAGCTGCCCCCAGCTGGTCCTGCCTCCCACTGGCCCCTGCTCACCTTCAGATGCTCTCCCCTGCTCCCCTGACCTCCTGGAGCTGCCCCCATCTGGTCCTGCTTCTCACCAGTCGCTGCTCACCTTCAGATGCTCTCCCCTGCTCCCCTGAGCTCCAGGAGCTGCCCCCAGCTGGTCCTGCTTCTCACCAGTCCCTGCTTACCTTCAGATGCTCTCCCCTGCTCCCCTGAGCTCGAGGAGCTGCCCCCAGCTGGTCCTGCCTCCCACTGGCCCCTGCTCACCTTCAGATGCTCTCCCCTGCTCCCGTGAGCTCCAGGAGCTGCCCCCAGCTGGTCATGCCTTCCATCAGTCCCTGCTCACCTTCAGATGCTCTCCCCTGCTCCCGTGAGCTCCAGGAGCTGCCCCCAGCTGGTCCTGGTTCTCATCAGTCCCTGCTCACCTTCAGATGCTCTCCCCTGCTCCCCTGAGCCCCAGGAGCTGCCCCCATCTGGTCCTGCTTCTCACCAGTCCCTGCTCACCTTCAGATGCTCTCCCCTGCTCCCCTGACCTCCTGGAGCTGCCCCCAGCTGGTCCTGCTTCTCACCAGTCCCTGCTCACCTTCAGATGCTCTCCCCTGCTCCCCTGAGCTCCAGGAGCTGCCCCCAGCTGGTCCTGCCTCTCATCAGTCCCTGCTCACCTTCAGATGCTCTCCCCTGCTCCCCTGAGCTCCAGGAGCTGCCCCCAGCTGGTCCTGCCTCCCACTGGCCCCTGTTCACCTTCAGATGCTCTCCCCTGCTCCCATGAGCTCCAGGAGCTGCCCCAGCTGGTCGTACCTTCCATCAGTCCCTGATCACCTTCAGATGCTCTCCCCTGCTCCCCTGAGCTCCAGGAGCTGCCCCAGGCTGGTCTTGCCTCCCGCTGGCCCCTGCTCACCTTCAGATGCTCTCCCCTGCTCCTGTGAGCTCCAGGAGCTGCTCCCAGCTGGTCCTGCTTCTCACCAGTCCCTGCTCACCTTCAGATGCTCTCCCTTGCTCCCCTGAGCTCCAGGAGTTGCTCCAGGGTGGTCTTGCCTCCCGCTGGCCCCTGCTCACCTTCAGATGCTCTCCCCTGCTCCCCTGAGCTCCAGGAGCTGCCCCCAGCTGGTCCTGCCTCTCACCAGTCCCTGCTCACCTTCAGATGCTCTCCCCTGCTCCCCTGAGCTCCAGGAGCTGCCCCCAGCTGGTCCTGCCTCCCACTGGCCCCTGCTCACCTTCAGATGCTCTCCCCTGCTCCCCTGACCTCCTGGAGCTGCCCCCATCTGGTCCTGCTTCTCACCAGTCGCTGCTCACCTTCAGATGCTCTCCCCTGCTCCCCTGAGCTCCAGGAGCTGCCCCCAGCTGGTCCTGCCTCCCACTGGCCCCTGCTCACCTTCAGATGCTCTCCCCTGCTCCCGTGAGCTCCAGGAGCTGCCCCCAGCTGGTCATGCCTTCCATCAGTCCCTGCTCACCTTCAGATGCTCTCCCCTGCTCCCGTGAGCTCCAGGAGCTGCCCCCAGCTGGTCCTGCTTCTCACCAGTCCCTGCTCACCTTCAGATGCTCTCCCCTGCTCCCCTGAGCTCCAGGAGTTGCCTCAGGCTGGTCTTGCCTCCCGCTGGCCCCTGCTCACATTCAGATGCTCTCCCCTGCTCCCGTGAGCTCCAGGAGCTGCCCCCAGCTGGTCCTGGTTCTCATCAGTCCCTGCTCACCTTCAGATGCTCTCCCCTGCTCCCCTGAGCCCCAGGAGCTGCCCCCATCTGGTCCTGCTTCTCACCAGTCCCTGCTCACCTTCAGATGCTCTCCCCTGCTCCCCTGACCTCCTGGAGCTGCCCCCAGCTGGTCCTGCTTCTCATCAATCCCTGCTCACCTTCAGATGCTCTCCCCTGCTCACCTGACCTCCTGGAGCTGCCCCCAGCTGGTCCTGCTTCTCACCAGTCCCTGCTCACCTTCAGATGCTCTCCCCTGCTCCCCTGAGCTCCAGGAGCTGCCCCCAGCTGGTCCTGCCTCTCATCAGTCCCTGCTCACCTTCAGATGCTCTCCCCTGCTCCCCTGAGCTCCAGGAGCTGCCCCCAGCTGGTCCTGCCTCCCACTGGCCCCTGCTCACCTTCAGATGCTCTCCCCTGCTCCCCTGACCTCCTGGAGCTGCCCCCATCTGGTCCTGCTTCTCACCAGTCGCTGCTCACCTTCAGATGCTCTCCCCTGCTCCCCTGAGCTCCAGGAGCTGCCCCCAGCTGGTCCTGCTTCTCACCAGTCCCTGCTTACCTTCAGATGCTCTCCCCTGCTCCCCTGAGCTCCAGGAGCTGCCCCCAGCTGGTCCTGCCTCCCACTGGCCCCTGCTCACCTTCAGATGCTCTCCCCTGCTCCCCTGAGCTCCAGGAGTTGCCCCAGGCTGGTCTTGCCTCCCGCTGGCCCCTGCTCACATTCAGATGCTCTTCCCTGCTCCCGTGAGCGCCAGGAGCTGCCCCCAGCTGGTCCTCCTTCTCATCAGTCCCTGCTCACATTCAGATGCTCTCCCTTGCTCCCCTGAGCCCCAGGAGCTGCCCCCAGCTGGTCCTGCTTCTCACCAGTCCCTGATCACCTTCAGATGCTCTCCCCTGCTCCCCTGAGCTCCAGGAGCTGCCCCCTGCTTGTCCTGACTTCTACTGGCCCCTGCTTACATTCAGATGCTCTCCTCTGCTCCCTTGAGCTCCAGGAGCTGCCCCTGCTCATCCTGCCTCCCACCGGTCCCTACTCAGTTGCAGCTGTTCTGCCCAGGGCACCTGAGCTCCAGGAGTGCCCCCAGCTGGTCCTGCTTCTCACCAGTTCCCAATCACCTTCAGAAGCTCTCCCTGCTCCCCTGAGCTCCAGGAGCTGCCCCCTGCTCGTCCTTCCCCCCACTGGCCCCTGCTCACCTGCAGCTGCTCTGCCCAGGGCACCTGAGCTCCTGGAGCTGCCCCAGCTGTTCTTGCCTCTCACCAGTCCCTGCTCACCTTCAGATGCTCTCCCCTGCTCCCCTGAGCTCCAGGAGCCGCCTGCTGTTTGCCCACCTCCCACCAGCTCCTGCTCACCTTCAGCTGCTCTCCCCTTGTGCCCTGAGCTCCAGGAGCTGCCCTCTGCTCCTCCTGCCTCCCACCAGCCCTGCTCACCTGCGGCTTCTCTGCCTTGGTCCCTGAGCTCCAGGGGCTGCCCCTGCTCATTCTGCCCTCCCTCAGTGACTCAGGCTGCTGCTGCCCTTCTGCCTATCCTGGCACCCCCTGTCCAGGTGTGGGCTCTTTTTCTGGCCTCCTTTTTTTCAGCACATGGCTTGCTCCCTGTGCTGTGAAGCACCCCAGTGCCCAGCCATCTCTCCCCAACAGAGCCCCTTGCCCTGCCCATGTGCCCTCCTGGAGGAGCTCCTGGACCTTCCGGTCCCTGCACTGGTCATGCTCTGGAAGCCTCTCCTGAACCTCAGCTCCCAGTGGCTTCTGCTCTTCTGGGTCAGCTCCCTGAACCCACGGAGCCTCAGTCCCTTCCCTCGTCCCGTCCTGTGCTCTGGGCCCTTCTGGGTCTTCCTGTGCTCGTCCCTCCTCCCACCCGTGCGCTCAGCCCCGCTCTCCCTCCTCTCCGCTGCTGACCACAGCCCTGGTTCCCTCCAGCTGGCACCCCAGCCCCTGTCCTGCCCCTGTCCCTGCCTCTGCCCCTGGGCTCATGGGCTCCCATCCTCCCTGCTCTGCTCCGGGCTCACCTGCTGTTCTTGGTCCTGGTTAAGAGGAGGGCCCCGTGGCCACCACTGCTGACCCTGTCCTGGGCTCGGATGATGCTGAGACCTGACAAGCCCCTCTGTTCACCTGGGGCCTCTCCTCCTTCCTCCCTCTGCTGCCTCCTCAGCCCAGGTTGGTCCTGCCCATCCTGGCATCACGACATGGCCGGCTCTGCCACATCCCATCATGATTCTCGTGGTCCCAGCCCGGTCGTCCTGGAGGCCTCAGTCAGTCTCTGGTGCCCTGTTGGCTGGGAAGCCCCTGCCCACGGGCCCCGTCATCTTGCACTGGGTGGGCATCGGAGCCTAAAGGCTGCCCCCCTCCCCTGTGCTGGCTCTGCCTGGGCCTTGGCACTGCGTCTCCCCAGTCTCTTGTAGCACGTTCAGCAGCTCAGGTCTAGGAGTGCTCACAGCGGCCGCCAGGCTCTGTCCTTCTCCTCTCCAGCCTGTGCCAACCCCACTCCCCGAGGTGGGGTCCCTGCCCTTCCTGCTCTGGCCCGGCACCCATGGGCAACCCCGCCCCCGCTGTCAGCCACTATTTCTCTTCCTAGGAAATCACAGCTCGGGGCCCAGGTCCCCAGAGGTGTGAACTCCACCCCTGCACCCGGCAGAGACTAAGAACGGGATTGAAACTGGCAGCACAGCTCACTTCCTGAAGTTCCCTTTTCTTCTGGTGATTTCTGTGTCGGAGGGTGAGGGGGAGTCCGGGCACAGCCGAGGCTGCCTCACGGGTGTGTGGGGGTGGGGCTGGTGGGTGCCCCATACTCAGGGGAGAAGGTGGGGAGCCTGGGGCCTTGTGCGCTGCCATTTTCTCTGTCTCTGAGTCCCTGGGGTGGACTGAGACTGGCAGCGATTATGCCCACTTCGCCCAGGGACTCAGTGTCTCAATACCTGGGCTTCTCACCTGAGCCTTCTGGACCCCACTGGGCCCTGGTGGCTGCTTTTGCCTGGTGGCTCCAGCTGCCTCTCACTCCTGGTTCAGGGAGTGGGTGTGAGCCCAGCTCATTGAGCAGCTGGCAAGGGTGAGCTGGGAGGGAGAAGGGAATGCGTTCCAGGGCTCAGGGCTCAGCTCACAGGCAGGGGCAGGTCTGGTTGCAGGGGGAGCGTGTGCTTGAGACCAGGAAGGTCCCAGGGCTGGCCCGAGTGGACCCTGGCCAGGAAGGCCCCTGAGGCTGGCACTCCAGAAGGAACAAGATGGGCTGCCAGGAGCCAGGGCCACCAGCTCTGCTCCTGGGGCCGGGGGGACGTGGGGCAGGTGGATGAACACACTGAAGCTGAGTGGAGGTGGCACAGGGCAGTGCACCAGCAGAGGGGAGGCTGAGGGGCCCACTCAGGGCCTGGGCAGACCCTGCCGGAGCCTGGGGTGTGGGTGAGGGTAAGGGGTGGGGGCAGGGCCCTGGGGCTGAGTGGAGAGGATGGCCTGACTGGGGGCAGGGCACTTGGCTTCCTCAGAGGTCAGGGGCACACCCGACCTGCAGTGGGACTGCAGGGCCACTGGGCCAGCAGCGGAGAGAAACGGGGCCTCCCTGGGGCCTGGGGTTGCTGGCTCCATGCAGGTCAGGGAGGGCAAGGGCAGGTGCGAGGCTCCTACCTGTGCTCGAGGAGCCTGGGCTGAGCTCAGCAGGGGCCTTGCCAGGGGAAGCTCTGGACAGAGGCGGAGCTGGGCAGGGATGGATGAGGAGGTGGGCGGCAGCAGGGGACGGGATGAGGCCAGAGGCACTAGGTGGGCCACCAGGCCAGGGAGGTGTCCTACAGAAAGTGTCCAGAATGGACACCTGCGAGGGGAAATCATGTCCCTCCCACTAAATGTGCTCTCCCCAAGGATACGACCCGACCTTGGGTCCTGCTGGATCCCTGAGCTGGCAGCAGCCCTGCCCTCAGAGAGAATGGCCAGGAGACAGGTGGAGGTGCACCTGTGGGTCCCGGGGGAAACCCGTCCTCCAGCCACCGGTTCCCCGTCGGCTCCCAGCCTCTGGCTCTGGCTCCGCCTTGGTTACATGGAGCTCCTCACAGGCTCAGCCTCCCAGGCTGGGGGAAGACAGACTGAGGGGCCCCGCACTGCCCAGGGCACACTCAGGGGACTGGGGAGACTGTGCTGGGCTGGAGCAGGGAGGCCTCCTGCAGGCCGTGGGGCTGGCATCTCCTGACAACGCCCACATCTGCTAGCTAAGGCCCTGGCAACACAGTACCCCAGACTGCGGGGCTTCAACAACAGAAGTGTATTCCGTCCTGGCTCTGGAGGCTGGCAGCAGGGAGGGAGGCCTTGGCGGGGTGGGCTCCTCTGTGTCACGGGAGACTCTGTCCCAGCTCTCTCCTGTCTGCTGGGGCTTTGCCGCCATCTCTGCCGCTCTTGGCTTGTGGGAGCAGCGCTGTCTTCAAGGGTGCTCCCCCATGTGCTGTCTGTGCCCCAATTCCCTCTTTGGATGAGGACGGTGTCATATCGGATCAGAGGCTCGCCCTACTCCAGATTGACCTCATCTGAACTTGATGACATCTGCAAAGACTCTGTTTCCAAACAGGGTCACATTCTGAGGTCCTGGGAGTTAAGACTTCAACATGTGAATTTACAGGGGACACATTTTAACCCATGACAGTTTGCCCTCTGGTCCCCCATAATCATGTGTGTCTCACACACACAGTTCCTGTGTCCCATACTAACATCTCCAAGATGGCTAACCCATTCCAGCACCAACTCTTAGTCCAAAGTCTCATCTAAATGCCACCTGCATCCAGTGTGGGCAAAACCCAGGGTGAGCTTCATTCTGGAGTGAAATTCCTCTCTATCTGTGGACCTTTGAAACTGCACAAGAAATTCTCTGCCTCCAAAGTGCAGTGGTGGGACAGGCGTAGGACAGACATTCCCATTTCGAAAAGGATACATCGGAAGGGAGAGGGGAGCCGTGGGCCCAAGCAAGCCCAGAACCCAGCAGGGAAAACTGCATTAGATTTTTTTGGGAAGAAAACGGTATTTTACTTTTTTTAAAAACCTGTTTAGAAACACTTTTATTATTGTTTTTAGTTGACACATGATAATGGTATGTATTTTGGGGTACATTGTGATATTTGGATACATATTTACAATGTGTGATGATCAAATCAGGGTAATTAGCATATCCATCACCTCAAACCTTTATCACTTCTTTGTGCTGGGAACATTCAAAATCCACTCTTCTAGCCATACGAAAACATATAGTAAATTGTTGTTTGTTATACCCTATGGTGTCAGAGAACACCGGGACCTATTCCTCCTATCTGACTGTAATTTTGTATTTATTAACTGACCTCTAGCTGTCTCTTCCCAGCCTCTGGCAACCACGATTCTACTGTCTATGTCTGCGTGATCAACTTATTGGGCTTCCATTTATGAGAACATGCAGTTTTGGCTGTCTGTGTCTAGCTTCATTTCACTTAATATAATGTCCTCCATGTTGCGTCATCCATGTTGCCTCAAATGACAAGATTTCATTCTTTTTCATGGCTGGATAGAATTCCTCTGTGTGTGTGTGTGTGTGTGTGTGTGAACACTACCTTTTCTTTATGCTTTCATCTGTTGACAGACATGTAGGTCGATTCCCACACTGGCATTTCGAATACTGCTGCAATGAACATGGACTGTGGATGTCTCTCTGACATAGATTTATTTTCTTTTGGGTAAATACCCAGTAGAGGATGACTAGACCATGGGGAAGTACTAATTTCTATTTTTTGAGGAAGCTCTATACTGTTTTTCAATGGCTGTACTAATTTCAAAGGCAAGATTTCAACCAATATCGCATTCAAGATCCCCTTTCTCTGAATCTTTGACAGTATTTGTTTTTTATCTTTTTAATAATAGATGAGATTATATGTTATTGTGGCTTTGATTTGCATTTTCCTTATGATTAGTAATGTTGAGCATTTTCTCATATGTCTGTTGGCCATTTGTATATCTTCCTTTTAGAGATGTCTATTCAGTTCCTTTTCTGATTTTAAAAAATTTTACATATTTTTTATTTGCCTATTTTTAATCAAATATTTGCTTTCTTTTATGTTTAGCTATTTGAGTTTCTAATATATTCTAAATATTAGTCCCTTGTTGGATGGAGAGTTTGCAAATATTTTCTAACATTCTGTAGATTGTCTTTTCACTCTGTTGATTGTTTCCTTTGTTGGGCTCAAGTGATCCTCCTGCCTTGGCCTCCAAAAGCGCTGGGATTAGAGGCATGGGCACTGCAAATGGCCTGGCATCACTGGCTTGTTCCAGACTTTAGAGAAAAGCTTTCAACTTTTGACTGTTCAGTATGATGTTGGCTGTGGGTTTGTCACATATAGCCTTTACTGTGTTAAGGTATATTCCTTCCATACCTAACTTGCTGAGAATTTTTATGAAGGATGTTGGATTTTATTAAGTATTTTTTCTGTGTCTGTTATGATAACATGGTTTTTGTCCTTCATTCTGTTGATGTAATTTGCATATGTTGAACCATTCTTGCATTCCTGGGATAAATCTCACTTGATCATGGTAAACAATGTTTTCAATGTGCTGCCGGTTTCAATTTGCTAGTATTTGGTTGAAGATTTTTGCATCTATTATCCTCATCAGGGTAATTAGCCTATAGTTTTCTTTTTTTGTTGTGTCCTTGTCTGGTTTTGGAATCATAGTAAATCCCATATCATAATCATAATCACCATCATGGTGGCCTCATGCAATGTATTTGGAAGAATTGCCTCCTCTTCAATTCTGGAAGATTTTCAGAAGAACTGGTATTAGTTTTTTAGTGTTTGGTAGAATTCCCCAGTGAAGCCATTGGGCTGCTCTAGAATTGGCGTTTTGATCAGAATGTCATTGGTATTTCAATAGGATTTCTTTGGGCTTTTCTTTGATGAGAGACTTTTTATTATGGATTCAATCCCAGTGCTCATGATTGGTTTGTTCAGGCTTTCTATTTCTTTTTGGTTCAATGTTGGTAGGTTGTATTGTCCAGAAACGTACCTGTTTCTGCCAGGTTTTCTAATCTGTTGGTGTACAGTCTCTAATAATCCTTGTGTTTCTGTGATATGAGTTGCAATGTTTCCTTTTTCATTTCTGATTTCATTTATTTGGGTCTTTTTTTTTTGTTTTGTCTAGGTAACTATTTGTCATTTTTGTTTATCTTTTGAAAAATCAATTTTTTCATTTTGTTGATCTTTTATATTTTTTATTCTGAATTTTATTTATTTCTGCTCTGATCTTTATTATTTCTTTCTTTCTACTAATTTTGGGTTTGATTTGTTCTTGATTTCCTAGTTCCTTGACATGCATTTTCAAGGATGAGATTTATTTGAAATCTCTCTACTTTCTTGATGTAGGTATTTATTGCCATAAACTTCCATCTTAATACTGCTTTTGCTGTGTCTTATAAATTCTAGTACGTTGCATTTCTGTGTTCATTTTCTTTCTTGACATTTTAAAATTCCCTTCTCAATTCATATTGGCCATTCAGGAATATATTGTTTAATTTCCCATGTCTTTGTACAGTCTTAAAATTTCCTTATTATTGATTTTGTTTTATTGTGGTCAAAAATGATATTTGATATAATTTTAATTCTTTTAAATTTGTTGAGACTTGTTTTGTGACAATGTATGGTCTATCACAGAGCATGTTTCGTGTGCTGATGGAAAGAATGTGTATTTCACAGCTGTTGGATGAAATGTTTTGTAAATATCTATTAGATCCTTTTGTTCTGAAGTACTTTTTCAATGCAATGCTTCTTAATTGATTTTATGTGTAGATGATCTTTTCAATGCTGAGAGTGGTGTTGAAGTTCTCAACTATATTGTATTGGGATCTATCTCTTCCTTTCTTTTGCTTGATCAAATCTGCTGTTGAAGCTCTTTACTGTATTGTTTAATTTTATTCATTGAATTCTTCAGCTGCAGATTTTAGTTTGGTTCTTTTTTATTTCTATCTCTGTTGAATTTCTCATTTATACTGTAAATTATTTCCCTGAATTAATCGAATTATTCATCTATTTTCTTGTATCTTATTAAGTTACCTTAAGATCATTATTTTGAATTCCTTTTCCAGAAATACATTGATATCTTTTTCATTGGGGTCTGTTAATGAGAATTATTATGCTACTTTGGTGGTGTCGTATTTCCTTGCTTTCTCATGCTTATTGTGTTTCTGCATTGATGTCTGTGCATCTGGCGAAATAGTCACCTCTTCCAAATTTTCAAGAGTGGGTTTTTTAGAGAAAGAGTTTCACCTGCAGTTGGGTTTAGTGTTTTGGTTGGGAAAGTGTGATGCCTGTTTCTGAATAGGTGCAGTGGCATAGCCTCCATGCATCTTCTTCAACTGCACTCAACCTCAGCAATAACTGTGGCACTTCAGTGGCACAGGCTGTAGAAGGTTGTGAATGTAGTGGTGGCATAGGTTTTTAATATACTCTGTGTCAGGGCTTTTGGAGTCCTCCTCTTCTTGTTTCCCCACAATGAGGAGACTTAGTCAAGGGGCTCTCTTGGTGGCAGGTCGAATGTGGCCAATGTGTAGCTGCCGTGGTGCTGGTTTCCAGACGTAGAAGACTAGAGTAGCTATGCAGCTGGGGTCCTAGGCTCCTGGTTTCAAGAACCTATTGTGGCACCTGGGTCTTGGGGTGTAGGTTCAGTTTCTGTAGCAGGGTCGGACTAGGTTGCTCACAGTGCTAGGATCTGTGACTCTGAGGCACCCATTAACATTTCATCCAAGGGGCCAGGTTGTAGCTGTGAGTCTATTCCTGGGGGGCACAGCATTGGTCCAACTCTGGGGAAGGAGGGGTGTTCTGGAGGTGTGGACCTGGGGAGTAGGGTATGATTGCAATTTGGGAAACTGAGCCAATAAGGCCGAATGGAAACTTTGGTCCCGGGGGTGAGGCACTGTGTGATATTGACTCTAGACCCTAGGATGGTGGGGCTCAGAGGATCCCAGACTCTGTGAGACCAGGTACAGTGGCAGCAAGTATCCCCAAATGGCAGAGCATAGTTGTAATTTGGGCCTTGTTGAGGGGCAGGTAGGGAACAGCATGGTGCTGATTGTACTGAGGAGCTCAGAGTCCAGGGGCCTAGGCAAGCTCCAGGAAATCAGGGCACGACAGTTTTTTGGCCTGTAGGCTGAGATGTCTCAGCTCGGCTACTGTTCTGTTTCCCTGGGGCATGGGGTACTATGTCAGCTCAGCCTCGGATGTGCTGCTGCTCAGCTTAAGCTGGGGCACTGATTCCCTAGAGCAAGCGGGCTGCATGCGGCCCCCTGAGGCCATTTATCCGGCCCCCACCACACTTCAGGAAGGGGCACCTCTTTCATTGGTGGTCAGTGAGAGGAGCACAGTATGTGGCGGCCCTCCAACGGTCTGAGGGACAGTGAACTGGCCCCCTGTGTAAAAAGTTTGGGGACAACCTGCCCTAGAGGGTGATGTGTTGTTTCAGCTCAGGTCTGGTGGGTGTGACTGTTCTGAGAAGCTCAGGCACCATTTCCCTAGGATACAGGTTGCTGTTTCAGCCTAAGTACTGCAGCGTGTGACCTTCTGGGGGGCCAAGGCATTATTTCCTGGGATGCAGGATGCTGCTTCAACACTGGAGAGGATATTGAGAAATAGGAACACATTTACACAGTGGGTGGGCATGTAAATTAGTTCAACCATTGTAGAAGACAGTGGGGAGATTCCTCAAGGATCTAGAAATAGAAATACCATTTGACTCAGGAATCCCATTACTGGGTATGTGCCCAAAGGATTATAAATCCTTCTATTATAAAGACACATGCACACATATGTTCATTGTGGCACTGTTTACCATGGCAAAGACCTGGAACCAACACAAATGCCCATCAAGGATAGACTGGATAAAGAAAATATGGCACGTATACAGCATGGAATACTATGCAGCCATAAAAAAGGATGAGTTCATGTCCTTTGCAGGGACGTGGATGAAGGTGGAAACCATCATTCTTAGCAAACTGACACAAGAACAGAAAACCAAACACTGCATGTTCTCACTCATAGGTGGGTGCCAAAAATGAGAACACTTGAACACAGGGAGGGGAACATCACACACTGAGGTCTGTTGGGGGGTGGGAGGGCTAGGGGTGGGGAGATTGGAGAGGGATAAGATTGGGAGAAAAACCTCATGTAGGTGATGGTGGGATGGAGGCAGCAAACCACCATGGCATATGTATACCTATGTAACAATCCTGCAAGATCTACACATGTACTCCAGGACTTAAAGTATAATAAAATAAAATTAAAAAATAAGAGAAATAATGTTTACTCTGGGTCCTGGAATCTAAAGCTTTCATAATTCATGAAAACATTCTCTTAACCATGTTAAAAATAATTACATATTGAGTACAGCGGACACTTCTTGGATGTCAGTGCACCAAAATCTCAGAAATTACCAAGAAAGAACTTACCTATGTAACCAAAATCACCTGTTCCCCATAAGCTGTTGAATTAAAAATAAAAAAAAGAGAGAGACAAAAAAGAAAGCCTGGGAGCCCAGATAGAAACTGACTGCAGGGTGGAGTTCTCCCACAGAGCCTGCACTAGGGGAGTGTGGAGATAAAATGTAGGATTGGAGCCTCCTCATAGAGTCCCCATTGGGGCACTGCCTAGTGGAGCTCTGGGAATCGGGCTACGGCCCTCCAGACCCAAGAATGGTAGCGCCACCAGCAGCTTGCACCCAGAACCGGGAAAGGATTCAGGCACTCAACCCATGAGAGCAGCCAAGTGAGCTGCACTCTGCAAAGCCATTCGCACCGGTGTGCTCTGCGTGAGGAACATGGCGTCAAGGATGATTTGGAGCTTTAAAGTTTAATGTCTTCCCCTCAGAATTGTGTGGGGCCTGTTGCTTCTCCTCTCCTTTTTTGGTCGATTTATTCCTTTTGGAGTGGAAAAGTTCACCCAATTCCTATACCATCTCTGTATCTTGGAAGTAGCAACTTGTTTTTCATCTTACAGATTCATAGGTAGAAGGGGCATGGCTTGGGTCTCAGAGGAAACTTTGGAGTTTTGATTGAGTAGATGCTAGAACAAGTTGAGACTTTTGGGCACTATTGAGAAGGGATGATTGTATTTTGCAATGTGAGAGGGACATGAGATTTGGGGGGACAGGGTGGAATGACATGGTTCGGATGTTTGTTCCCTCCAAATGTCCTGTTGAAATGTGATCCCCAGTGTTGGAGGTGGGGCCAGGCGGGAAGTGTTTGGGGTACCCCTCATGAATGGCTTGCTGCCTTCCTTTTGGTGATGAGTCAGTTCTTGCTCTGTTAGTTCACATGAGAGCTGGTTGTTTCAAAGAGCCTGGCACCTCCTCCTTCCCCCCTTGCTCCCTCCCTCACCATGTCACATGCTCTCTCCCCCTTCAGCTTCTGCCATGGCTCTAAGCTCCCTGATGCCCTCACCAGAAGCAGTTGCTGGCACCAGGGTTCTTGTATGGCCTGCAAAACCACAAGCCAAATAAACCTCTTTTCTTTGCAAGTTACAGAGCCTCAGGTATTCCTTTATAGCAATGCAAAATGAACGAACAGAGCCAGTTGTACTTTATCACCCAAGCATCACGAAAGCTGCAAGAGGAATTGTTTCTGTCTGATTCTACACGCCTCCTCAGTATCGTAATGTTCTAGAGGCACCAAAGGAGCTCAGGTGGAGATGAGAATGGCCTCTCCTCCTGGTGCCCACCCTGATAGCTGGGATGAGCTGTCTTGTGGATGGAAAGACTTGGTAGCCAGCCTGCCCAGGTTCATCCAACAGCCTGACAGCCTGTGGTGTCTCACAACGAGCCCTGTCATCACAACTCTGTTATCATCTCTGACAAGCCTGGCCCTCAGGATCTGTCTCCGGCAGAAGCCCCCAGGCTGTGGGTGCTATGACCCACCTCGCTCTGCCAACACGCTCCAGGCTGGCTCCTCACCTGCCCCACAGCCTCTACCCTTGCAGTGGACTCTGGCCTGCTCACTCCCTGGGTGCTGGACCGGTCAGCTCATTGTTGGGCTGGCTGCCTACAGGAGATGAGAGGGAGGGGTGCCAATGCTGGGCCGTGATGCCAGCTCTCTCTTTGCAGGGTTGCCTGGGGCTAACTGCCTTCCTCAGCAGACAGCCGGGGAGCCACTGTTCCTGCAGATCTCACAGCGGCTCTGCCTCCTCCTCCAGTGTGTGTGGGGTGGTGCTTGCTATTGTAGAGGAAGAAACATTTTTCCCTCTTCTACCCATCTTAGGCTCATTAGCTGGAGTCCTGTCAATTAGATGAACAAGATATTAACTACAGGAAGACAGAGTTTACTAGCATGGACATTATGCCTCCATGCGGGAGCCGTCAGCGACGAGAAACTCAAAGGAGTGGGTGGCATGTGAGCTTATGGAGCATCTTAGCAAACTGGCAATCGTTTTTACAGAAATGGCAAGACGAAGGAAAGGGGCTTTCAGCCTGCAGGGTAGCAAACCATGGGAAGTAAATATATAGGGAAGCTCACGGACGATAACGCGATAGTTTGTTGTGTAGGTTCCTCTGGTGCCTTCTCTGGGCTGATAAGCATCTGGAGTTGTCTCCGAGCATTAAGAATCCTCTGCTTTTCCTAGTAGGAAGGGAATGGGCAGAGACTTTTTTCTTGGGTATGCTTCTTTTTAATTGTCTTCAGCTCAAAATTTTTCTTGTTTGAAAGTGGCATATCCTGCTACTCTTCACTCTGCTGGGGCCAGCTCTGGAGGCCTCAGTGTCCTGGGAGCTCTTGCACCGAGCCCAGACCTGTGCCAGCAAGTCGTTCCTCCATTAAATCCTTCCAAAATGGTTTAGTTGGAGGTGCGAACCCACAGAGCATTGCTGGAGGCATGTGGGAGAGTGGCTGTCAGGCGTCGTCTTCGTCCATTAAGTTGTTATAAGGGAATTCCTGAAGCTGGGTAATTTATAAAGAAAACAGGTTTATTTGTCTCATGGTTCTGCAGGCTGTACAAGGACCATGGTATGTACAGAGATCACATGGGGAGAGGGGAAGCCAGAGAGAGGAGAGATGCCAGGCTCTTTTCAACAGCCAGCTCTAGCAGGAGTAAGAGTGAGAACTCACCCTCAAGGAAGGCATTAGTCTATTCGTGAGGGATCTGCACCCCAAATCCAAACACCTCCCATCAGGCCCCACCTCCAACACTGGGGATCGAATTTCAACATGAAGTCTGGGGGGACAAACATCCAAACTACAGCAAGGGTCCTGCAGGGACTCCCTCCCTCCCACTTAACTTCAAGCCTGAGTGGGTGATGGAATTTGGTGTTTGGTCCTGACAGGATTTGCACTGCCCAGGCCTGCTATGTCTTTAGAATTAGAAGGTCCCCTTCACCTCCAGGGTGTATTGTGACCAGGGCACCACCAGTGCCCACCGAGGCCTGCCCCTGCAGCCTGGTCACATAGGGTGGAGGTAGAGTCACTGTCTCCCACCTCCCACAATGGCGTCCCAGCACCCATGGCAGAGGCCACAAAGACACCTAAGGACTCTTCTGGGTCAGAAGGGGTGCCACTGACAGGGTGAGCTCTGTGTCTGTGGCAGCTAGAGCTACTGAGATTTATAAAAGAATGAACCGAGTTTTTGGCAAATGCAAGAAGACTGTCCACATAAGTCCTTGAGAACTTGGGGAACAGAATGAGCAGAGAAAAAGAGGAAGCTCAGGTGTTTATGCTTTGGTCCACTGAATGAAATAAGCTATGATGAAGCTACTGCTGCTTCCAGGGATGAAGTACATGCCCCGGGCAGTGACTCCAGCAGCAGGGCCACTGGGCACTTGCACATGCCCTGAGGACAGGCTCTCCCTGCACACTGCTGCTGCTGCTGGTGGGGACCTAGGGGTTCACTCACCCTGCCCACCACAGCCAGCACCTCTGTGAGCCCCTGGAGTCTCATCACTGCTATACTGGCCTTACAAGAAATGCTTAAGGGAGTCCTATACCTGGACGCACAAGGACGATCTCTACCATCATGAAAACACATAAAAGTATAAACTTACAGCAGCACAGCAAACACAAAAAATGAGGAAGAAAAAAGGTGCAAATGTTACCACTGCAGAGAACCACCAAGCTGCAATGATAAAGAACAAGAAAGAAAGGGACACAGGATATCCAAAACAATAAGAAAACAACCAACAAAATGACAGCAGTAAGTCCTTGTGTATCCATAATAACCTGAATGTAAACAGATCGAATTTTCCACTTAGAAGATATATACTGGCTGAATGGAAAAAAACCCAGACTCCACCAGAAACTCATAGATCTGACAAATACATTTAGTACAGTTGCAAGATACAAAATCAATATATGAAAGTCAGTAGTATTTCTATGCCCCAATAATGAACTAGCTAAGAAAGAAACCAAGAAGGCAATCCCATGTACGATAGCTACAAAAATCCACATAAATAAATTTCACTGAGGAGGTAAAAGACTTCTGCAAGGAAAACTGCAAGACACTGATGAAAGAAATTGAAGAGGACACAAACAAATGGAAAGACCTTCCATGCTCATGAATCGAAAAAATTAATATTGATAAAATGACCATGCTATCCAAAGCAATCTACGGACTCAGTGTAATCACTATTAAAATATCAATGTCATTTTTTCACAGAAATGGAAAAGCAATTCTAAAATTAATATGAAACCAAAAAGAGCTTCAATAGCCAAAGCAACCTTCAGGAAAAAGAATAAAGCTGGAAGCATCACACTGCCTGACTTTAAAATATATCACAAGGATATAGGAACCAAAATGGCATGGCATTGGTAGAAAAACAGACACGGACCAATGGAATAGAATAGAGAACTCAGAAGCACAACCACATATTTATAGCCTACTTATTTGCAATGAAAGTGCTAGGAAAGAACAGCCTTTTCAATAAATGACGCTAGGAAAACTGGCTATTCATATGCAGAAGAATGAAACTAGGCCCCAATCGCTCATTGAAGAAAAAAATCAACTAAAATGTATTAAGACTTATAAACATAAGACTCAAAGTTATAAAACGAATAGAAGAAAACATAGGGAAAACACTCCAGGACATTGTCATAGGCAAAGATTTTATGGCTAACACCTCAAAAGCACTGGCAACAGAAACACAAATAGACAAATGGGACATGTTAAACCAAAAAGCTTCTGCACAGCAAAAAGTCAACAGAGTGAAGAGTCAACCTGTTTGATGGGATAAAATTCATTCAACAAAGGACTAACATTCAGAATATACAAAGAACTCAACAACAACAACAAATTCCATTAAAATGGGCAAAAGACATTAACATGTATATCTCAAGAGAAGACATGCAAGTGTGACCAGGGCGTACGTGGAAAAATGCTCAACATCACTAATGATGGGGAAATGCAAATCAAAATCGCAGTGAGATAGCATCTTACCCCAGTTAGAATGGTGACTACCAAAGACAAGAAGTAACAGATGCTGGTGAGGATGTGAAGAAACGGGAGTACTCGTTCACTGCTGGTTGGAATGTAAATTAGTACAGCCATTATTGAAAACAGTATGGAGGTTCTTCAAAAAATGAAAAATAGAACTACCATATAATTTAGCAATTTCACTGCTGCATATATATATATATATATATATATATATATATATATATATAAAAGAAAATCAATATTTTGGAGAGATACCTCCACTCCCATATTTATTGCAGCACTGTTCACAATAGCTAAGATAGGGTGTCAACCTAAGTGTCCATCAATGGATAAAAGAATAAAGAAAATGTGGTATATATATGTAATGGAATACTATTCAGCCATAAAAAAACAATGAAAGCCTGTTATTTTTAGCAACATAGATGGAATCGGAGGCTATTATGTTAAAGTGAAATAAGCCAGGCACAGAAAGACAAATATCATGTGTCCTCATTCATATGCGGGAGCTAAAAACGTGGATCTCATGGAGGTAGAGAGGAGAATGGTGGTTACCAGAGACTGGGAAGGGTCACTGGGACAGGAGGAGATGAGAGAGATTGGTTAATGTATACTAAAATACCGTTGGATAGGCCAGGTGTGGCGGCTCGAGCTCGTAACTCCAGCACTTTGAGGAGAGGGAGGCGGATCAGCTGAGGTGAGGAGTTTGAGACCAGCCTGGACAACATGGTAAAACCCCATCTCTAGCAAAAGTACAAAAATTAGCCAGGCATGGTGGCATGTGCCTGTAATCCCAGCTACTTGGGAAGCTGAGGCAGGAGAATTGCTTGAACCCAGGAGGCGGAGGCTGAAGTGAGCCAAGATTGCACCACTGCACTCCAGCCTGGATGATAGAGCGAGACTCCATCTCAAAAAAATAATACAGCTGGATAGAAGGAATAAGTTCTAGTGTTTAGTAGCACAATATGGTGACTGTAGTTAACAATAATTTATTGTATGTTTCAAAATAGCTAGAAGAGAAGATTTGAAATGTTCCAAACACAAAAAAAGATAACTTTTGAGGTGATATATATTTTAACTACCCTGATTTGATCATTACACATTCTAGACATGTATTAAAATATCATGTGTGCCCCATAAATACATTAACATAAAATTATTATGTATCCACAAAAATAACAAATTAAAAATTAGGTTATTTATGAAAGAGGCTGTGGATGGGAAGGCCACCCCTCCAGTCAGACCTTGGCCATCTTCCTTGTCATCCAAGGAAGTCTTAGTGTCCCATCTTGTTTGGGTTCTAGAATAAGTCAGCTTTTCCACTCCTTCCCTGTAATTTTTGGATATTCTCTATTCTTTTGAAATTTTTGCTTGCAAAGCCACCAATTCTCTGACCAAACATCTTTTCTCTAATTAATTAATGAAGGGAGCTAATAGTAGTCAACAGACTCTTAATATTCGGTTTTGCAATCTCCCACCCTAGAGCTGTAGGCTGAACAGGCAGGGACTCTGCCTCTCAGTTTTTGACAACTGATTTAGTAAGGCATGACGGGAATCTGCAGCCCTCCAGCCTGATACCAGGTTTCCTGCTAGCTGCTTCCCTTCTTCTAAGGCAAGTTTTTTTTTTTATTTTTTTATTTTATTTTATTTTATTTTATTTTTTTGAGATAGAATTTCATTTTGTCGTCTAGGCTGGGGTACAGTGGCATGATCTTGGCTCATTGCAGCCTCCACCTCTGCAGGCTCAGGTGATCCTCTCACCTCAGCCTCCCTAGTAGCTGGGACTACAGGTATGTGCCTTCATGCTTGGCTTATTTAAAATTTTTTTTCGGAGAGAGATCCAAGATGGCTGATCACTAGCAGCTCGGGATTGTAGCTCCCACTGAAAGCGCAAAGAAGGAGAGGACGCCACACCTTCACATGAATTCTTGTTGCTCACGCACCAGGAGATTCCCAGCGGAGGAGCCCCACGGGTCGCCAGCGCGACTCTTGTGACCGGCGAGGCGGTTTTGCCGGCACCTCGGAGCGTCCGTTCTCGGTGCAGAGTCGGAAAAGCACCCTCAATCTTAACGCCGCTGATTTAGTTGGTGCAGTGGGTTGCTCAGATTTCGGCGCTGAGAATCAGTAAGTTGGACATCCACTCAGAAACCCAATTACAAAGACGGTGATTATAAAGACTACAGATGGATGAATCTACAACGAAGGGAAGAAAACGGTCAAAAAAGGCTGAGAATACCCAAGATCAGAAAGCCTCTTCCTCAGCAGGGGATCCCAGTTCCTCATCAGCAACGAAACAAGGCTTGATGGAGAACGAGCGTGTTCCAATTACAGAAGCAGGCTTCAAAACGTGGATAATAAGAAACTTCTGTGAATTAAAAGAACTTGTTATAACACAATCTAAAGAAACTAAGAACTTTGAAAAAAGGTTTGACGAAATGTCAACAAGAATACAAAATTTAGAGAGGAAAATAAGTGAATTGATGGAGCTGAAAAACACAATACGAGAACTACGTGAAGTATGCACAAGTTTTAACAGCCGAATTGATCAAGCAGAAGAAAGGATATCAGAGGTCGAAGATCAACTCAATGAAATAAAACAAGAAGACAAGACGAGAGAAAAAAGGATAAAAAGGAACGAGCAAAGTCTCCAAGAAATATGGGACTATGTGAAAAGACCTAATCTACGCTTGATAGGTGTACCTGAATGTGACGAAGAGAATGAATCCAAGCTGGAAAATACGCTTCAGGACATTATTCAGGAAAATTTTCCCAGCCTAGTAAGGCAGGATAATATTCAACTCCAGGTAATACAGAGAACACCACAGAGATATTCCTCAAGAAGAGCAACTCCAAGGCACATAATCGTCAGATTCACCAGGGTTGAAATGAAGGAGAAAATACTAAGGGCAGCCAGAGAGAAAGGTCAGGTTACCCACAAAGGGAAGCCTATCAGACTTACAGCAGATCTCTCAGCAGAAACCCTACAAGCCAGAAGAGAGTGGGGGCCAATATTCAACATCCTTAAAGAAAAGAACTTTCAACCCAGAATTTCACATCCAGCCAAGCTAAGCTTCACATGCGAAGGAAAAATAAAGTTTTTTGTGAATAAGCAAGCACTCAGAGATTTCATCACCACCAGGCCTGCTTTGCAAGAGCTTCTGAAAGAACCACTACACATATGAAAGGAACAAACAGTATCAGCCTTTCTAAAAAAATTATCAAAAAGAGCATCAATATAATGAAGAATTTACATCAACTAATGGACAAAATAGCCAGCTAATGACAGTATTAAACTCACATATATTATTATTAATTCCAAATTTAAATTGACTAAATCCCCCAATCCAAAGACAGGCAATTTGAATAAAAAACTAAAACCCATCAGTATGCTGCATCCAGATCCATCTCACATTCAAGGATACACAAAGACTCTAAACAAGGGATGGAGAAAGATTTACCAACCAAACAGAGAGCTAAAATAAATAAATAAAAAACAGAAGTTACAATTAAGCAACAAAGATCAAAAGAAGCAAAGAAGGACATTACATAATGATAAAAGGATCAATGCAACAACAAGAAGAGCTAAAGATCCTAAATATATACGCACCCAATACAGGAATACCTAGACATACAGGACTTATAAAGAGACTTAGACTCCCACATAATAATAGTGGGAGACTTCAACATTAATATTAGACAGATCAATGAGACAGAAAATTAACAATGATATTCAGGTCTTGAACTCAGATCTGGAACAAGTAAATGTAATTAACATTTATAGAACTCTCCACTTTAAATATACAAAATATACACTCTCATCAGTACCACATCATATCAATTTAGAAGTTTAAATGAAATCTTGGTTGGCTCCTTGTTTGTTATTCTCTTCCCTCATTTTCTTTCATGTCTCCATTATTAAGGACAATTATAGGCATACCCATATTTAGACTGCATTCTAGCCTGGGCAATAAAGCAATACCCCCATCCTCTCTCCCTCTTCCTCTTTCTCTTTCTTCCTCTTCTTTATTCAAAAAAAAAAAAAAAGAATAATGCTTTTTGCATTTTAATAATCATTGCTATTTGGAAATGTACTTACTCAGGTCCTTTACTCACTATAAAAATCATTAAAAACAATAAAGTATGGTTCAGTGATTTAAGTTACTTAAAATTGGCACATTAAAAGTTCTACTTATCAACTTAGGCCCTTTTTAGATTCATCATCTAAAAAAAAAAAAAAAAAGAATAAAATTTTTTTTCTAGAGATGGAGTTTTGCTATGTTGCCCAGGCTGATCTTGAATTAGTGGGTTCAAGCGATCCTCCTGCTTCAGCCTCCCAAAGTGCTGGGATTACAGGCACGAACCACATAATATTTTTTGTTACAGCTTCACACCTCTTCAAGGTACTGTCTGACTTATTCACATTACTCATTGAACAGAACTGGTAACAGGTCTGCATGTGATGGCGCTGGGAAACACAGTCTAGCAGGAGGCAAAGGAAGGAGAGAAACAGGTATGGGTGAGTTCTAGTAGTCTTTTTCAGACTCCTTACCTTTGATATTGACAGCGTAAAATCTAATGTTAATGAAATATTAGCAAATGGAATCCAACCATGCATAAAAATATAATATACCCATTGGGATTTATCCCAGGTATGCAAATGTGATGGCTGATTTTACTTGTCAACTTGGCTAGGTCTTGGAACCCAATATTTGGTCAGACATCAATCTGGATGTTGTGAAGGTATTTTTTTTAAGACAGAATTAACATTTAAGTTGTTAGACTTAGGTAAAGCAGATCATCCTCCAAAATGTAGGTGGGCCTCATCAAATCAGTTGAAGACTGTAACAAAAGACAGACTGAGGTTCCCTGAGAAAGTTGGAATTGTGCCTCCAGATTGTCTTTGGACTCAAGCTGGAACATCAGCTCTTTCCTAGGTCAGCTTCCGCACTGCAGATTTTGATTTTGGACTTGCCTGCACACCCATGTGAGCCAATTCCTTAAAATTCTCTCTCTCTCTCTCTGTCTCTCTCTCTCTCTCACACACACACAGAGACACACACACACACACACACACACACAAACTTATCATATTGGTTCTGTTTATCCGGAGAACTCTCAGTAATACAAGCAAGGCTGATTGGACTTCAAAATCAGTTAATATAAGCTTTCCCCTTAAATGCAAATTAATATAATCCACCTCTTCAAAAGTTTAAAGAAAAGTTATGTGGTCGTAGCAATAGATAACAAAAAAGCATTTGACAAAATACAACTCCATTTATCATAAAAACTCTCAGCAAACTTTGAATAAAGGGGAATAGCCAGCCTTAAGCTGACAAAGGACAACTATCAAAAACCTACTGCTAACATCACACTTCATGGTGAGAAGCGGCATGTTATTCCCCTGAGGTTGGGAACAGCTGGGTAGGTCCCCTTTCCACTCCCATTCAACACCATGCTGGAAGCCTAGCTAATGCATTAATCATGAAAAGCAAGTATAAGATATACAGATTGGAGAACAAATGAAGCTGCATTTGTCATCGGATGACATGATGTCTATGCAGAAAATCCCAAATAATTGACAAAAAACCCCTCCTGGAACTAGTAAGTGATTATAGCAATGATGTAATTTGGACATTTGTTCCACCCAAATCTCATGTTGAAATGTAATCCCCAATGCTGGAGGTGGGGCCTGCTGAGATGTGTTTAAGTCATGGGGGCGGAGCCTCATGAATGGCTTGGGCCAGCCCTTTGGTGATGAGTGAGCTCTTGCTCAGAGTTCAGACGAGATCTAGTCCTTAGGAGTGTGTGGCACCTCCCCCTGCAGAATCTCTCTCCTGCTTCTGCTCCGGTATTTCTTTATAGCAACGCAAGAATGACCTAACAGCACATTTGAAGGATGTTAAGTTTAACAGACAAACCAATTTTTTCTTATATACCAGCAATGAGTGATTGGGATTTAAAGTGGAAAACCTAATGCCATTTACATTAGTACCAGAAATTGAAATACTTGGGTTAAATCTAATAAAACATATACAAGATATATGTTAGGAAAACTATAAAACTCTGATAAAAGAACCAAAGATGATCTAAACCAGTCGAGAGATATATTCCACATTCATGAATAGAAAGACAATATTCTTAAGATGTCAGTTCTTCCCCAACTCTATCTATAGATTTAACACAATCCTGATCAAATTCCTACCACGTTATTTTGTGGATGTTGGCAAACTGATTCTACAGTTTATATGGAAAGGAAAAAGACTCAGAAGAGGCAACACAATTTTGAAGAACAAAGTTAAAGGACTGACTCTACTGACTTTTCCCACATCTGTGCAAGACTTTCTGTAATGCCACAAAAATCAGGACAGTGTGGAACTGGTGAAAGGATAGACAAATCAATAGAACAAAATCTTCTGAAAATAGACCCCCATAAACACAGTCCACTGATCTCTGACAAAGGAGCAAAGGCAGTTCAATGGAGAAAGGATCATCTTTTCACCAAACGGCACCAAAGCAAAGCAAAACAAAACAAAACAAAACAAAACAAAACAAAAAATCTAGACACAGACTTACGCTTTTCACAAAAATTACTCACAGTGGATCATAGACCCAAATGTAACAAAACCACGAAACTTATAGAAGATAACAGGAGCAAATCCAGATGATCTTCAGTTTGGCAATGAGGTTTTAGATATAACACCGAAAGCACAATTTGTAATAAAGAAAAATTCATTACCTGAGCTTTATTAAAATGAAAGTAAGTCTTCATGTGAAAAACACTGTCAAGAGAATGGAAAAGGCAGGCCACAGACTGGGAGAAAATATATATCTGATAAACGACTTGTATCTAAAACACTTAAAGAACTATTATTAAATTTCAACAATAAGAAGACAAACAGCCCAATTTAAATGTGGGCAAAAGATCTGAATAGACACCTCACCAAAGAAGGCTTGCAGATGGCAAATAAGCACACGAAAATATGCTCCACATGGGCTGCCATTGGGAGGGCAAATGAAAACAGCAATGAGCTACCACTACCAGATACGGGATGGAGAAAATCCCAAACAAAACAGAAAGCCCTCAACGTGAAATGCTGTGGAGGATGTGGGGCAAAAAGAACTCTCTTTCATTGCTGGTGGGAACACAAGATGGTGAAGCCACTCTGGAAGACAGTTTGATGGTTTTTACAAGATAAATCTAATTTTACCATACAACCATACACCTAGGTATTTATTCAAATGAGTTGAAAACTTATGTCCACACAGAAATCTGCACATGAGTTTTTACAGCAGCTTTGTCTGCAATTGCCAAAACTTGGAAGCCAGTAAGATACCATTCACAGGTGAATGGATCAGTTAATTGTGGTACATCCAGAGAGTGGAATATTATTCAGCAATAAAAAGTGAGCGATCAAGTCTAGCCATGGTGGCTAACACCTGCAATCCCAGCACTTTGGGAGGTTGAGGCAGGAGGATCACTTGAGCCCAAGAGTTCTACATCAGCCTGGGCAATATAGCCAGACACCATTTCTACAAAAAATTAAAAAATGGGCATAATGGTGGTGCCTGTAATCCCAGCTATGTAGGAGGCTAATGCAAGAGAATCACTTGAGCCTGGGAGGTTGAGGCTGTAGTGAAACATGGTCACACCACTGCACTCCAGCCTGGGTGACAGAGCGAGACCCTATCAAAAAAAAAAAAAAAAAAAAAAAAAAAAAAAAAAAAAACTGTTAAACCATAAACCACATGGAAGAATCTTACATACATACTATTAAGTGAGAGCAGCCAGTTGGAGAAGGCTAAATACTGTATGTTTCCAAACTATATGATATCTGGAAAGGAAAAAATACAGAGAGAGTAGAAAGATCAGCAGTTGCCAGGGTTTAGGGTGAGGGGTGAGGAATGAATAGTGAAATACGGGGTTACTATTCTGTATAAAACTGCCATGGTGGATACGTGACATTGTGCATTTGTCAAAACTCATGAACTATACAACACAAGTAGTGAGCCCTCATGTAAACTATGGATTTCAGTGAATGATAAGGTATCAATATCAGCTATCATTTGTAACAAATGTGCCACACTGGTGCACAATGACAGTAGGTGACACCGTGTGTGTATAGAGAGGCACTGGGTATGTAAAAAGTCTAAGCCCTTTTTGTTCAATTTGTCTGTAAACCTAGCACTGTTCTAAAAAAAAAAAGAAAATCAATTAAACAAACAAAAACAAAAAAATCGTCATGCTAGACACAAAAATGAAAAGAGAACCATGGACAGCAGCTTGGACACCGTGTCTGCCCAAGGCAGCACCATGGACAGCAGCCACCTGTCCTGGGTGTTCCTAACAGACAAATCTGGAACAGTGGTTGACTTATGTGGTCAAGGTGGCATCAGGAACAGGAAAACAGATTTACTTATGGGAGGTGTTATTATTATTTTTTTTATTAAATTTTTTGAGACAGAGTCTCGCTCTGTCACCCAGGCTGGAGTGCAGTGGTGCAATCTCCGCTCACTGCAACCTCCGCCTCCCGGGTTCAAGCAATTCTCCTGCCTCAGCCACCCGAGTAGCTGGGACTACAGGTGTGCGCCACCACACCCAGCTAATTTTTGTATTTCTAGTAGAAACAGGGTTTCACCACGTTGACCAGGATGGTCTCGATCTCTTGACCTCGTGATCTGCCCGCCTCGGCCTCCCAAAGTGCTGGGATTACAGGTGTGAGCCACCGCATCCAGCCACTTAGAGGAGTTTTTAGATTAAGACAGCATTCTGGGCCTGGTGCAGTGCACTTTGGGAGACCAAGATGGGCGAACTGCTTGAGTTCAGAAGTTTGAGACAAGCTTGGGCAACATGGCAAAACCCCATCTCTACAAAGAAATGGAAACCGCCCCCCCCCCCGCCCAAAAAAGAAAAAAATTAGCTGGGCATGGTGGTGTGCACCTGTAGTCCCAGCTACTTGGTGGCCTGAGGTGGGAGGATGGCTTGTACTCAGGTGGTCGATGGTGCAGTGAGCCATGTTGGTACCACTGCACTCAGCCTAAGACCATGTTTCCAAAAAAGAAAGTATCCTGGATAAAAACCCCATGACATCATGTATCTTAAGGTAATGGGCTACACCCATCCTTGTAACTTAGGCACCTGGTACAAGGTCCTGGTGTCATATTCCATGCACACATCAACCGTGAGTGCCCCATAGAGAGAACTGGATTGACCCAGAGTTGAGCTGCTGGAATTCCAGGATGATCCCTTAATTTTGTTTGAAGTTGTGTGTATGTTAACCAATTCTTTTTGTCACCCTCACATTCCCCTGACCATTTAACGTAAGATGTGCTAGTGGTGATTTACTGTGTATCTCAGTATGTAAGTTGCAGGATATTCAAGGCTGAGTGTTACTCATCATGAAGAGAAAAGAACATCACTGCAAGATCGTTAAAGTTGTACGCTGGATTTAGTCTTCTTTTGGAAGGGAGCATTGGCATGCTTCAAGTTATATGTGGGGTGATTTCAACACATTAGATGAAAGATAATTTGGCTGTTGTTTTATTTGTAAATGATTTGTAAAAGCTGTAAATGATCCCAGAAGGCATGTCTGGTTGACAACGAGTGGATTGGGGTGGTTCTGATCTGTCACCTTAGCTAAACTCTGGTTTCTTAGAATTCCTTCCCTGTGTGGTCCCTGACTGGGGTTGATCTTAAGAGAAAATCATGCAGTGTTTGGAAGGCAGAAATGAAGCAATAGTGCTTATGCTTGGAAGGTTGGTGCAGGGCCCTCGCCGCTGAGTTTCTGCGCTGCTGTGACCTGCACACACACCTTGTTAACTTCGAGTAGCTTCTTTTCCAGCTCCCACCAGATCTTCTTCAGGGCTTCTGAGTCCTGGGCCAGGCAGATGTGCAGCTCCATGCTGAAGGCCACCGGCTTCTTCCAGAGGTATGAGAGATGCAGGTTCTAAGCTTTCCTCCGGGGTTTGTTTTCTTTATGGGTTCTGGTTTGTGCTTGCTTTCCGTTGCTTTTTAGCCAGCTTTTCTGCCTGACTTTTTGTCTTGATGCCCTACCCCACTTTTACACCCTCCACCAGATGTAGGGGCAAGAACCCTCCCTCCATAGACCTCACTGGGGCCTCCTGCATGGTCTCTTGCCAGGGATTTTTCTCTGATTCTACAGTGGGCTCTTTCAGATTTTTTGGCTTCTCCCACAGTTGTGCAAAGTCGAGTCTCTGACATCAATCCTTTATCCCATATGACTCACTGTAGTCCTTTACCCATGGTGGAGCCCTACCTGACACACTGTATGGATTATCTGGTGTTTACATGCAAGGAAGGCTCTCCAGTGCGTGTCCACCAGTGCAACTGCTTGGTGACAGAGTACAGAAATGTGCCACATTTGAAGACAGTGATAAACTTTTCTAAAGTGACTTTCCAACTTGACTTTCCACCAGCAATGCATGAAAGATTCTGTGAGTCTACTTCCTAATGCTTGTGGTCCAACTTCTTAATTTTTGCCAATATCATTTTGCTAAAATGATTTCTTAAATATTCTGCTCTTGATTTGATTTTTTTCCCAATTGTTAGTGAAGCTGATATCTTTTAAAATATTTACTGGCCTTATGTATTCTCTCTGAAATACCTGTTCATGTCTTTTGGCCTTTATTTTACTTGATTGATTGATTGATTGAGACAGGCTCTGACTCTGTCACCCAGGCTGGAGTGCAGTGGCACAATCACAGCTCACTGTACCCTCAACCTCCTGGGCTCAAGTAATCCTCCCACCTCATATTTCCAAGCAGCTGGGACTATGGGCGTGTGTCACCATGCCAGCTAATTTTTGTATTTTTTGTAGAGATGGGGTTTTGCCATGTTGCCCAGACTGTTGCCCTTTATTTTTTATTGGAATATCTATCCTTTTCTTCTTGATTTGTAGGAGTTGTTTACACATTTTTGATAATATTCCTTTGTCAAGTATAGGTGTTGCATATGCATTTTCCCAGATTGTGACTTGTCTTTTCACTTTCTTTATCTTTTGATGGACATGACTTTAAAATTTTTATATAGTTACATTTACCAGTAAGTCCTTTATAGTTTGTGTCTTGTCTAAAACACCTTGAGATTTGGCCTTATGGGCACAACAGCCCTCCTGCTGCCTAACCTGGCTGTCTGCACTATCCCTAGTGATTCTCTTACATCTCACTTGAGCCTTTGTAAATAACCCTTTGTATATAAATTTTTCTTGCATTTTCATAATAGAACATAGATAGAAAGTGTTAAAGTGTTGGAGGATGTGCACATTAGGTAATTTCTCTAGCCTTTGAGAAAGACAGGATCAGTGGTAATTGTAAGGGTGGTGGATACTGTGGTAATTACAAGAATGGTAGAATAGCTTGGTTGCTGTTTAGTGAAATTGAATCACTGAAGAAATATAACCACAGACTCAGTTGAACCCTTTTCAACTCAGGAAATAGTGCAAAGATCAGAAAACCTTTATCATAGCATTAGAAAAAATTCCATCTCCTGCAGCTGGAGGACAAACTGTACTGAAAATTGGGCCCAGAATCTGATTATAAGAGTAGCGAGATTACAAAGAAGGCAGAATTCAGGAGCTCAAAGTTCTCTTCCACTAAGAAAAGCACCCCAGTAATGAAGGACTGGGTCCCCAACACCTGGAATAAGGGCATTTTTGTTGGGTTCTATAATTCTGCAGAATATGGAGGTTTGGGTCACCCCACCAGGCACAGAGCAGCAGAAGTTCTTGCCACGGTCGAGGGAAACCCTTAGAGATCTATCTCCAAAAGGAAGATTACAAAGATCAATGAAGACCTCAGGATCAGTCGCAGCAGCAGAGTCTGTAGTTGTTGCTTGGACTCAGAAGATGAACTGAGGGAACAAAGTACCATGGAGGCCTCCCTATCCCTTTCACTCCTCACCTGTTAGAGTCCATGTTTATGGAGGTCAGTGGAAAGAGGTAATTCTGGCCTGAACTCATCTCATGACGGGTTCATTTTCAGAGTAAGAGGAAGGGGTGCAACCACCTTGGGATCCAAGTGCTTCTTAGACATGTGAGGTGGCTGCAGTGGATGCTGTTGGTGCCTTCTGTGTTCCATCAGCCTTTACCATTTTAGTTCATGCTGACCTACCTCCAACCTCCAACACCTGCATCTTTTTTTTTTTTTTTTTTTTTTTTTTTTGAGACAGAGTCTCACTCTGTTACCCAGGCTGGAGTGCAGTGGCGCGATCTTGGCTCATTGCAATCTCTGCCTCCCGGATTCAAGAGATTCTCCTATCTTAGCATCCCCAGTAGTTGGGACTATAGGCACACACCACCATGCCTGGCTAATTTTTGTATTTTTAGTAAAGACGGGGTTTTGCCATGTTGACCAGGCTGATCTTAAACTTCTGCTCTCAGGTTATCTGCCTGATTCAGCCTCCCAAAGTGCTGCAGTTACAGGCATAAGCCACTGTACTGCCCCCGCCCCCCATTTCTTTTTTTGATATGGAATCTTGTTCTGTCACCTAGGCTGGAATGCAGTGGCAAGATCATGGCTCACTGCAACCTCAACTTCCTGGGCTCAGGTGATCCTCCTGCCTCAGCCGACTGAGTAACAAGGATTACAGACATGTACCACCACACTCAGCTAATTTTTAATTTTTCTGTAGAAATGTAGTTTTACTATATTGCCCAGGCTGGTTTTGAACTCCTGAGCTCACGTGATCCTCCTGCCTCAGCTTCCCAAAGTGCTGGTATTATAAGCATAAGCCGCTCTGCCTAGCCATGACACCTGCATCTTCTTGTCTGGATGCTTCCTGTGGCTTCCAGAGCCTACATGAATACAGACCAGAAGTGCCAGGAATTAGTACCCATGGGAGCAGCTCTTAACCCATGGCTGACGGGAGTTTGTGTGTGTAAAAGCCCCAGGTCACTTGTCCCTTGGGATAATTCTAAGGCATATATTCTACAATGATCATCAAAATTCCCCAGAGGTGTTAGACTCTAGTTAGTTGTTATAGTAACATATCTGATAAAACGCTTTTCAGAAAACTAAACAGAGAAAACATTCTATGCCTCAGTACTTCTACTCTTGTGCATATTTCATAGGGAAACTCTCCAGCTTGTATCCATCTTAGTCAGTTTGGGCTGTCCTGACAAAGATATTACAGACTGGGTGGCTTAAACATCAAAAATTTGTTTTTCATTGTTTTGGAGGCTGGAAGTTGAGAACCTGGGTGCCAGCATGGCTGGGCTCTGATGAAGGCTGTCTTCCTGGCTTGTAGATGGCCACCTTCTCACAATGCATTCACATGGCAGAGAGAGTGAGGTGCTCCTGACTTCGTCAAAACCTAATCACTCCCCAAAGGCCCTGTCTCCAAATACCATCACATTGAGGATCAGGGCTTCAATATATGAGTCTGGGGAGAGATGAGGACACGTTCAGTCCATAACAGCATCTCAACAGATGGGAACAAGAATGTAATAGTAAGACAGTCAATAATAGAACAATGTTGAAACAACTATCCAAGGAAAACAAATTCAGCAGTGAAAGTGAATAAAATACCACTCCCCACAGCAACACAGATGAATCTTGGAAACATAATATATAAAAATTGGTAAAAAATGCCAATCACAAACAACTCCATATAGTATGATATAATTTCATATAGCTCAGAAGCAAACAGAATCAGACAAGTTCAGATATACATACATATTTGATAATTTTTTTGCGGCAGAGTCTGCCTCTGTCACCCAGGCTGGAGTGCAGTGGTATCATCTTGGTTCACTGTAACCTCCATTTCCCATATTCAAGGGATTATCCTCCATCATCCTCCTGAGTAGCTGGGACTACAGGTGTGTGCCATTATGCCTGGCTAATTTTTGTATTTTTAGTAGAGATGGGGTTTCCCCATGTTGGCCAGGCTGGTCTTGAACTCTTGACCTTGGGTGATCTGCCTGCCTTGGCCTCCCAATGTGCTGGGACTGCAGGTGTGAGCCACCGTGCCTGGCCATATTTGATCACTTTTTTTTTATGAGAAGGAAGAGAATGATAAATACAAAAATAACGAGTGTGGCCACCTCTGATCAAAGGACACAAGGATACATAAAAGAAGGAAACACAAGCAAATAATTGATGATCTAGTTTCAGGTCAGGTGCTTGTTCATAGACATGCATTATTTTGTTGTATTTAGAATCTATATTTGTTTCATTTATGCTTTTTTGTCTTAAGTATACATGTAAAAGATAATGAAGGAAAAATGGAAGAGAGCCTTGGCTGAGATGACTGGAAACCATGAATAGAGAGAACTCTTCAGGGCTTTGCCATAAAGGAAGCTGACCAATACAGTGGCAATAGATGTGGAATCAAGGGGCAGTTTTCTTTCTTTTCTTTTTTGTATTTAGAAGATATTATGATTAAACAGAGGGAAAATGTGATTCAGCAGAGAGGAGTCATCGCCGAAGCAGAGTTTTTGAGTGTGTGAAGATTCTCAACCTCATTAAGAATCAGGGAAACTCAGGCTGGTTGTGGTGGTTCATGCCAGTAATCCCAGCACTTTGGGAGGCCAAGGCAGGTGGATCACCTGAGGTCAGGAGTCAGAGACCAGCTTGGCCAACATGGTGAAACCCCATCTCTACCAAAAACACAAAAATTAGCTGGGTGTGGTGGTACATGCCTGTAATCTCAGCTACTCAGGAGGCTAAGGCAGGAGGATGGCTTGAACCTGGGAGGTGGAAGTTGCAGTGAGCCGAGATTGCACCACTGCACTGCAGCCTGGGCAATGGAGCAAGACTCTGCCTCAAAAAAAAAAAAAAAAAAAATCAAGGAAACTCAAATTAAGACCATTATGAAATGTATTATTTTATGCCCATTTGACTGGAAGAAATCACTGAGACATTGGTATTGGATAAGGCCTCAGCTTTACTGATGGGAGTGTGAATTGTTGCCATGACTTTGGGGGATGACATGGCATTGTCTTGTTAATTTGAGCATTTGTACACTTGTGGCCGTAGTTTTTGGTGCCCTGCAGGTGCCTTGGGCCTTTTCTCTTTAGTGTATACCAGTGTGACCTCTAACTGCTAGCATCTGCATCTTCTTGCCTGTGGGTTTTCTCTGGTAGTCAGGGTTTTTGTGCATGACAGGCTTAAAGTTCCACAGGACTTTGCTCCACACAAACTGCCATCAACCTATGACTAACAAGTTAGCATATAAATATCCCAGCTCCCTCGCTGCTGGGGTGTGTGCGCAGGGGAAGAACTGGGAAAGTGTGTGTTTGACACAGGCTTCCTGAGGCCCCTGGTGAGATCCAGTTACAGTTATTTCCATGGTAAAGTGCTTATTAGTGCACTTTTTATTGGTTTCCTTTCATCCCCAACTCTTCCACTAGTGTTTGCTGGCATCACCTCTCAAACGAACATAATCCCTCAAGATCAGCTTCTGGGGATCCCCAGTGCAGACAGAAGTGGTCCCAGGAAGCAGATTCTTGAAACACAATTCTGAAGTTGGATACCATGTCCAACAGGATTGCAGTTAGGGCCTCCTGTTTGGTGTTACGTGGGATGGTGATAAACCTTTGCATGTTTTCTTAGCCCCACGATTTCTGAGACTTTCACCTGTAATGAATCGGCAGGGTCCCAGCCCTACCTTTCCCATGACCAGGAGCCAAGGGACTCCTTCAAGCTTCCATGGCTCTCTGTGTGTTCTTTTTGCCGTGTTCATGGCTGGCACCGTCTCCTTTCCCCTGTGTACACTCTCTACGGTCATGAGAAAAAGTTGGTGACTCCGTAACGAGAGGAATATTTAGCATTCCTCTCGTCGCCATAACAACGACGTGCCCCTGGACCTTGCCCTACCCATGACTTTTTCTCTCCTGGTACTTTGCCTGCACTCCTGTCAGTGACAGTCTGAGACATCATGGTGCCACCACATGCCATGGATGGCCACCCCATTTCCTGCAGGCAATAAATTATACCTGTGCTCCTCAAATAGGTGAGAAACACTCCCAAAAGTCCGTTTTGAAGGCTGGTTTCCTGGGTTCATTTCTGTGATGAATCACTTTATTGGTTGGAGTCCCGACGGAAAGCAGATGGCACACTCGGATCGCACAGGCTTCAAACAGTGGCTTACCGGGCATGCACTCTTCTTCAGCTCTCTGGAAGCGTTTGTCTAAGAAGTTTGATATTTCCCTAAATATTTATCAGAAATCTCCTCTGAAATCATATCTGGTTCACAGTTTTCTCTGGGGTAAGGTTATAAATTGTAGATTAAACTTTATTAATACTTATATTTATCCACTTAGCCAGGTCATTTACAACTCTGCGTTAGCCTCTACTTCCTGCTCATGTGGAGCCTAGTGACTAACCAGAGATGAAAGCTTAGGACCTTCTCAAGGCTTACCTGAGCATACGTCTAGAAATGCATATAGCTGTCTGAATTCCCTAGTACATGTGGGAACTTTTTAAAGTTCTAATTTCCCCACATTTCCTTCCTTAGCCTTTTTCTACCTAGGCATTTCAATCTGCCTGCTGTTGTCCCCTTCCATTATTTGTTGACCTAGAGGGTTGCAATGAGTATATGCCTTTAAATACTTTCCGTGAATGCTGCCCAGGAGGCTGTTCCATCCTGCAGAGAATTCTCTGTGTGTGTTTGTTGGGATTAGTAAAACAAAGGCAAGCTCCTGAGCTGACCCCTGAGAGAGCTGTCAGACAGGTCAGGATTCACAAACACAGATCTTTGATGACAAGGTCTTTTTCACTCCCGCTGGCACCAGCAAATCACACTGGGAAGATGAGCTGCTATTGCCCTGGCTGCTTCTGAGCTGGAAAATGAGAGTTTATAGGCAGGTAAGAAAATCCCACAGTTCTCTCTTCCCCAAATTTAGCAGTATCTTTCTTCATTAAGCACCCCTTGTTTTAAGTTTTTGGTTACATTCTAGAGTTATGAAAAATGAATTCTGTCAGTTTTTTTGCCAGCTTAATTGTTGCTTTTGTAAAGGAATACATTTGTGGAGCTGCCATTTTCAGTGACATTACTCTAGCCTGTTTACATTTAATGTAAATACTGATATATTTGAGCCTAAATCTCCTGTCTAGCAATGTGGTTTTAAAGTTAACGTAATTTTAAATTGACAAATCATAATTAGGTACATTTATGGAGTTTAATGCAATGGTTTTTGTTTGTTTGTTTTGAGACGGAGTCTGGCTCTGTCATCCAGGCTGGAGTGCAGTAGCGTGATCTCAGCTCACTATAATTTCCGCCTTCTATGTTCAAGTGATTCTCCTGCCTCAGCTTCCCAAGTAGCTGAGATTACAGGCACGCGCCACCACGTCCAGCTGATTTTTGTATTTTTAGCGGAGACTAGGTTTCAGCCTGTTGGCCAGGCTGATCTCAGATTCCTGACCTCAAGTGATCCTCCCACCGTGGCCTCCCAAAGTGCTGGGACCACACCTGGCCTGGTAACCACCATTCTAATCTCTAATTCTCTGAGCTCTACTCTTTTTAGATTCCACAAATAAATGAGATAATGGTGTCCTTGTTCATCTTCTTTTATCTCTTTTTCTTTGCCTTCCTTTGGACAGACTTTCTTACAGTTGCATTTTTTTTCTATTAGTTTAATTTATCAAAAAAGTATCACTAATTGTTTTATCTTCTTGTCAGATGATGCTGTTATTAGCCCTTCATTACTTATATGTGATTGTTATGTATTTTGTTTTAATTTTCTGTCCTCGCTAGGCATCACATCATCATCGTTATTAGTCAATAACTTAAAATATACTTGCCTGTGTACTTCACACTCTTGAATTCCTTCTTTCATCTCTGAGGGTTCCTCTGGGATGCTTTTCCTTCTTTCTTAGCATACCTTTAAGTAGTTCCTTTAGTGTGTGTCTTCTGGCAACAAATGTTCTGTTTCATCTGAAAATATTTGTTGACCTTTAGCAAAAAATTAGAAGTTGCAAGAAAAGTACAAATAATTTTTTTCCGAATCACTCAAGAGAGTATTTTCTTTTTTTACCCGACACCTCCTCCCTCGTGAACGTTCTACAAATCAGGACAGCTCCTATATCATGGCTATTTATATTAGAAACCATGGATTCAAACTTATGCATCAAATTACAGTCCAGTACCGTGGGATTCATTCCAGCTTCTCCCTGTAGTCTGTTCTTGAATGCTATAAATAAATACCCGAGGTTGGGTAATTTATCAAGAAAAGAGGTTTAATTGACTCACGGTTCTGCAAGCTATCCAGGAAGCATAGTGGCTTCTGCTTGGCTTCTGGGGAGGCCTCTGGAAAATCATGGTAGAAGGCGAAGATAAAGGGAAGCAGGCACGTCTCACATGCCTGGAGCAGGAGAAAGAGAGACCAGGGGGGTGCCACACGCTTTTGAACAGCCAGCTCTCGGGAGGACTCTATAAGGAAAACAGCACTGGGGAGCTGGTGCTAAACCACTCATGGAAGCTGCCCCCATGATCCAATCACCTGCCACCAGGCTCCGCCTCCAACACCGGAGATCACAGAGCCACGTGATCCAGGCCATAGCACTCCCCTTTGGTATTTGGAATGCCTTCTCTCTTTTCCGTTCTTTTCAGTATGTTTACCTCCTTGGCCGATCCCCTTGCATGACCAGCCTGCCTTCTCTGCCAGTACTCCCTTCCCCTCTGCCATTCTGACTCCCCTCCATTCTAGTCTGCACTCCCTCCCCCTGTGGAACGTCCCCACCGCGCTTAAGATCTGACTTTCCACATCAGGCTGCCTGCTGCTGCTCTTGTGGGTGCCCCGAGCCCAGACTCTACACTGGCTTCCCACTCTGGGCCCCTGAATCTCTCCTCCCACCCCACATGCAGACACCCCCGACCCTTGATATGCTCACTGAACAGCTTCCAGTCCGAACTGCTCTTCTCGGGAAGGGAAAGTATACTGGGTTGAATGGAGTCACCACCAAATTTATGTCCACCCAGAACTTGTGAATGTGGCCTTATTTGGAAAGAGGAACTTGGAAGATGTAGTCAGGATAACATGCCATTGTGGAAGACAGTGTGGCGATTCCTCAAGGACCTAGAAATAGAAATTCCATTTGACCCAGCAATCCCATTACTGGGTATATATCCAAAGGATTATAAATCGTTCTACTATAAGGATACATGCACACGAATGTTTATTGCAGCACAGTTTACAATAGCAAAGACCTGGAACCAACCCAAATGCCCATCGATGATAGACTGGACAGGGAAAATGTGGCACATATACACCATGGAATACTATGCAGCCATAAAAAAACGATGAGTTTCTGTCCTTTGTAGGGACATGGATGAACCTGGAAATCATCATTCTCAGCAAACTGACACAAGAGCAGAAAATCAAACACCGCATGTTCTCACTCATAGGCAGGTGTTGAACAATGAGAACACATGGACACAGGGAGGGGAGCATCACACACTAAGGTATGTCGGGGGAAATTGAGGAGGGACAGCAGGGGGTGGGGAGTTGGGGAGGGATAACATGGGGAGAAATGCCCATTATAGGTGATGGGGAGGAAGGCAGCAAACCACACTGCCATGTGTGTACTTATACAACAGTCTTACATGTTCTTCACATGTACCCCAAAAACAAAAAAAAGAAAAAAGATAACATGAGGCCACCATACAGTAGAGTGGGTCCTAGACCCAGCACGGCCAGTGCCATTTTAAGAAGAGGGACAGTTAGACTCAGATACAGGGACAGCACTGCATGAAGACAGATGCAGAGGCTGGAGCCATCTGCCTGCAGGCTCGGGAATGCCCAGGGCACTTGGCAACCACAGAAGCTGGAAGAGTCGCGTCTGGCACTGCCCTAAGTTCTTTGCATATGTCACCTCATGTAATTTCCAGAGACACATGGTGAGCTCGATATTATCAGGGTCCTAATGATAAAAACGTTGCTGATCCGAGGGCTCAACAAATGAGGGCGTGATTAGAATTGGTATTAGAGTCCAGTGTGCTTGAGCACAGAATAAATACTGTTTTTCTGTCATATGTGATATCTATGAGTGTATATTGGGTACTGGGCTATAAAGTTGATGGAGCCTTTGATAATATACCATGTAACGTGATCTTCTAATGATACTGGCGTAGTCATAGTAGTGTTATTCTTGTTGAGAACTGATGCTGGAGAAAAACAAGTTTGTCTAAGCTAAAAATTCAAATCATGTGTTTCAGAGATGAGATTGTCAACCAAATATCTCAGCCTCAAGTCATCCAGTGGTCTTTCCGCCACATCAGGTATGATGAAGCCTCTGTCTCTTTGAACATTGTCTGTGAACGCTGCTCTCCTGTTTATTTTTTATTTCTATTTTTTTTTGAGACGGAGTTTCATTGCCCAGGCTGGAGTGCAGTGGCGCGATCTTGGCTCACTTCAATCTCTGCCTCCTGGGTTCAAGAGAGTCTCCTGCCTCAGCCTCTCAAGCAGCTGGAATTACAGGTGAGTACCACCATACCAGGCTAATTTTTGTATTTTTAGTAGAGACAGGGTCTCACCAGGTTGGCCAGGTTGGTCTGAATCTCTTGGCCTCAAGTGATTTGCCTGTCTCAGCCTTCCAAAGTGCTGAGACTGCTGGCATGAGCCAGCACGCCTGGCCTAGATGAGATTTTCTATGTATTTTATTCTATATGAATAATATAGAATTTTTCTATATTATTCTTTAGGGTATTTCTTTAAGTATGGAAAGGTTTCTGCAATTGCCACTTTAAAAATGTTTCTCCTCTTCTTTCTCACTTCTCCTTCTGGGACTCTAACTATTTATATGTTAGACCTTATCGGTGGACACTCCCTTCTTTTAACCCTCCAGTTCTTGTCTATTCTTCATTCTGCATATTTTCTTCTGACCCAACTTCTGGTTCACTAACTCTTTCTTCAGCTGTGTTAACTCTGCTCTTAAACCCATCATTTGAGCTCTTAATTGTACCCTTCAGTGCTAAAATTCTAAATTAAAAAAAATCTGCTATGTGTGTTTTATAGTTTTCAATTTATGATGAAATTTTCAGATTGTGTTTAAACTCTTCAAACCTAGTAACACTATTATTTTATTAATTTTTAAATTTTATTAACTTTTATTTTTCTCAGGAGACAGGCCTCACTGTCACCCAGACTGGAGTGCAGTGATTCAACCACAGCTCCCTGTAGCCCCAGACTTCTGGCTCACGCAATCCTCCCATCTCAGCCTCTCGGATAGTGGGGGCTACAGACATGTACCACTATGCCCAGGTAATTTTTTTTTTTTTGAGAAGGAGTTTCGCTCTTGTTACCCAGGCTGGAGTGCAATGGCGTGATCCCAGCTCACCACAACCTCCGCCTCCTGGGTTCAGGCAATTCTCCTGCCTCAGCCTCCTGAGTAGCTGGGATTACAGGCATGTGCTACCATGCCCAGCTTATTTTTTTTTGTATTTTTTTTTTTTTTTTTTTTTTTTAGTAGAGACGGGGCTGCACCATGTTGACCAGGATGGTCTCGATCTCTTAACCTTGTGATCCACCCGCCTGAGCCTCCCAAAGTGCTGGGATTACAGGCGTGAGCCACTGCGCCCGGCACCCAGGTAATTTTAAAACATGTTTTGTAGAGATGGGGTCTTGCTATGTTGCCCAGCCTGGTCCCAAACTTCTTGGACTCCTAAAGTGCTGGGATTACAAGTGTGAGTCACTGTGCCTGACTCACAGGAGGAGGGTGGGTGGGGAGGTGAGGAATCAGAAAGGACATACTGGGTACAGTGAACACTGCTTAGATGGCGGGTGCCCTAAAATCTCAGGTTCTTCTCTACCACCAGATTAAGTTGACCTCTGATTTTGAATTCTACTGGAAACCAGCCAGAAGCATATGAAAATCATCTCTGGAAAATTATAATATCACTTTAGGCTCAATGGCTCAACCCAATACTTCTGAATACAATATCTGGCACCCAGGCACAAAGAGCCAGACGTGCAAGGAGACGCAGCCCCACGAGGAAGAACCACGAAACGGAGGTCCACAGGGGCTGCAGACCGCAGCTGTGGGAATAACCAAACGAGGACATTCTTCCTATTTTTTATTCCAATAGTTTTTGAGATACAAGTTTTTGGTTTTTGGTTACATGGATGAGTTATGTATTTTTATTATTTCTAATACTATTTAAGTAATAACATGCAATTTTTGAATATTTTGAATTACTTTTGAATACTTTGCATATTCTTCTGGATGTTGTTTCTGCTCCTCCTCTGGGACTCCTGTGCAGAGACTGGTGGACCCTGTGACTTCCCTCCTCAGCCCCGTGTCACTTGCTGTCCTGTGGCTCCCAGGAAAACACACAACCGCCTCCCACCTGAGTCCCTCTGAGGGCTTCCTATCCCCACAGAGCGATGTCCGAGGCTGGAATCAGGGCCTGCCTGGCCCCGTGCAGTCTGGCCTCTGGCCTGTCCTTCCAGCCCACTGCTTCCCAAGCCCGACGGCCTTCCCATGGCTCTTGAACTTGGCAAGCACGTTTCTGCCCCGGACCCTTTCCCCCCATTCCTTCTGCCTGGGATGCATCTCTCTGTGGTTCATGTCCCCAGGGACATGTCCTGGACACCTGGCATTGATGGCCACACCCTCACCTGGCACTGTTGTCCTTTACGGAGTGTTTACTACTTTTTAACTGCGTTTCCCCGTCTTTTGTTTTCTTGTTATTTGTATTATCCATTCCCCGTTGAGACCTCAGTGCTACAGTGCAGGCACCCTGCATGTGTCCACCTTAGCACGTGCCCGGCATGCAGTAGGTGTTCAATGAAATCACACCGGAAGCTGCTTTCTATTGACTTTTAACCATTTCCATGTCTTCTATTGGCTATTTGTGTCTGCAGCTTGCTAAAGTGAACTCTTCTTCCCACCTTTCACTGAAAGCTTCTTCAAGGTCGAGTTTGTCTCATTCATCATGTGTTTTTTTTGACATTCATTTACATGGACTCTGTGATAGTTTTAGGTGTTAACTTGGGCAGGCCGTAGTACCCAGACACTTGGGCAAACACTAGTCTGGATAGTGCAGGTGATCTTTAGATGCTCTTAACACTTCAACCAGTGAACTTCGAGAAAGGCGGATTATCATCCATAATGTGGGTGGGCCTCATCCAGACAGTTGGAGGACTTAACAGCAAACAGACGGTGGTCCCCAGGAGGAGGCGTCCTGCCAGCAGGCTGAACTTCGGACGGAGCGGCAGCCTCAGCTGTCCTCGGTCTCCAGCCTGCTGGCCTGCCCGGCAGATTTTTGGACATTCATCTCCATAACTGTGTGAGCCAATTCCGTAGACTCTCCCTCTCGCGCCTCTCCCTCCGTCCACACCCGTGGCCGTGGCCCTGCGTCTGTCCACATCATTTCCTCTTGGTTCTGCCGCTTGGGAACCCGCGTGGACTCTCTGATATTAGATTCTTGGGTCGCTTCCTTTCCTGTGGTGTTTACTTTGTTTCTGTTGGTGGCTCTGTCCTTACAGACACTTTATTTTTTCCCCTGTAGGCAAATTTATCAATCTTACTTTCCCCTATTCCGGTTCTTAGCTTCATTCTGAGAAAACTCTTACTCACCTCAAGAGAACACAGATATCTTGCCATACCTTCTTCTGGTCTGATTATTGATCTGTAACAATGCTGGTCCTTAATATGCTTTTTGTCCTTACAGTGAGAGCAGAAATCCTTTCTCTTTTCTCTTGCATTTCCCCAATTCTGTTTTGCGTTCTTGTCCCAATGAATGTTTTCTAGAATAAACTTGGCAAGTACAGACCCGGCTGTGGCCACAACCACAGACATCAGGGCCTCGGCGGGAGAGGTGCAGGCCTCTGGAAGGCCTTTGGGGCTGGAGACTATGGCCTGGTTTCTGTCCAGGTCTTGAGAGGCCTCTGTCCCCAAGTCTAGCGGGGCAGAAAGGGCTCAGATCCTTCCCCCAAAATACCAAAGGACAGGAGATGGGCTGGTCCCAGGCAGGTGGCTGGCAGTGAGTGGCGGGGTCAGGCCCGGCTTGTCAAGTGTTGATTTAGCTGTGGGAGGCACACATGTCCTGTTTGTTCCCAGCTGGAAACAGATGTTTCTGCCCTGAGTGCCAACACAGAGGGCGGCGTCTGGGCCCAGCAGGCTGCGGTGACACGGGTGAGCTGCAGAGCATGAGGGGGCGAGCGCCCAGGCCCCTGTCACGGGGCTGAGTTACGGCCATGGCTTCGGTGCCGGGAAAGCTGTAAACACAGCCCTGTGCGGGGCCCTGGGCCACCTGCGGCCGTCACATGCCCCCAGCAGACAGATTTCTGTAGTTGGTCAGGACTCAACGGACATTTATGTAACATGAAAAGGGGAAGTGGAGCTGGAGGCAGCTCCCTGAGTCATTCTCTTGGAGCGGTTCTGTCGGCTGAAGGTTCAGGAAAACAAGTGTGGCTGAGGCTGGGGCCGTGGACATTTGGGCAGGTGCACAGGCTGTGCCGGGTCAGTCCCGGCCCTAGAAAGCAGGGCAGGGTGGGGAGTTTGCTGGGGACAATGCGCGTAGCGTCGTGCATTTTAGGGCATTTTTAAGCTATGATTCCTAGACAGAAACAAAGCTCAAATACAGACCGTCTGCCCCACACCAGGTTCCCATTGTCCTCAGGGAGTCACAGGTGGCGGGCTCTGGAGCCCGGGATGTCTTCCCACCTCCCAGGGGGCCTGTGGATGGGGCTTCCTGCAAATTCAAGGCCCAAGGGACAAGCCAAGAGCTGCCTCCTTGGGGACAGCGGGGCGGCAGCTGTGATAGCCCGTGGAGGGCTTCGTGCTTAGGGCAGAGGTCTGAGCGGCTTCCTCCGCTGGCCAGCAGCTCTGAGGGTGTGCCCGGCCCGACTGTTGATTCGTCCTTTCACCGGGAGGGCCACTTTGGCTGGCTGTGCTCTCAGGGAAGGCGATGGTGAGGCGCCCGCAGTGCAGATGGGTGTTGGGAGCCAGTTACACTCTGAGGCCAGGCCCAGGCCTGGGGGCACTGGGGCTCCAGGCTGGCTGAGGGCAGTGGGTCCGGCCTGAGAGTTCTGGCTTTGTTCTTGCTGCAGTGGGTACCTCTCTGTGGGTTTGAGTGGGCTGCCCTGACAGATTTATGTTTTAAAAAGACCGCATGGTCTGTGGGGTGGGGTGGGGCTGGAGGGTCAGCAGGAGCCTCTGGCTTTGGGGTCACAGCACTTTCTCCTCTGTCTCACGTCTCCCTCTGCCTCCCTCATATGACACCTTCGGTCACATTCAGGGCCACCCAAAGAACATCAGCCCCTCTCCTCATCTCAAGGTCATTGACTTGGTCACATCTGCAAAGTCCCTTTTGCCATGTAAGATCTGAGAGTCACAGTTCTGGGAATCAGTACACTGCTGGGGCCTGACTGAGCCAACTACCCACCTTCCGTTGTGTTGGTTCAGATGCTGCTGGAAATCGATGCTCGGTGCCACAAAGGAAAATCAGCACTGAGACAAAGGATCGATCTTTCAGCAATGCAGTTTTTACTTCCTGGACTGCAGGAAGGGACCCTCACTAGCCATCATGCCAAGAGAGTACAGTGAACAAAGGGATACACACAAATTTATCCCTTACACATTTGGGGTCATCCTCACTGCTGTGTCTGATCTCCGTTGGCTGGAGCCAGACCTCACCATGTAAACTAAAACCCGATGGCTAGCAACTTAACACTTTTCTAAACAGGTGAAAGCCATGGAGAGCTGGGACCTGCCTGTGAGCACGTCCAGCACAGACATCGTGGTTAAAGTGCAAGGATGTAGAACGTACTAGGTGCCTGTAAGCATAGCGTGTCTAACAGCTACATAGGACAGGGCTTCACACAGAGTTATGAGCACGCTTATTCTTTAGGAAACTTTAAAAAGGAGCTTTCCTACTTCCCACTGATGTCTTGAATGGGAGGCACACAGCTGACTGCCAGTGCTGACGCCTGGGGTAAATGTGCACATTTAGGGACAGATATGAGTTGAAACCATGAACAGACGCTGTTGGAAGCCATATTGATGACAGCTCCTCCCTCGTGCCTTTTCAGTGGCTCTGGAGTTTTCCACTGGATGTTCCGTGGTTTATTGAAACAATTTCCTACTTAGGAGCATGTAGTTTGTTTTCAGGTCTTTATGCTGCAAAGCATATTATTGTCCATGTACCTTAAAGTACTTGTTCACCTCTATTTGTAGATTAAATTCAGCTCCGCATGCTGTGGGGCCTTGGGAAACAGTCATGGTGGAAGGGAAGCAGGCGCGTCTCACATGGCAGCAGATGAGAGTGGTTCTTTTCTATCTTGTTTTTATTTATTTCCTAAATCTATGCTTTGAAACAGCCTTTAAACAAACTCCAAATTACACAAACTTTTTTTTGCAATAAGAATAAATTGTAAATGACTTTCTTATAATTTTTAAAAATAAAAAACACATCTTATTTTTTGTGATGTGCTTTGTAGACAGAATTATATGTATTAATTAGAATTTTAACTCTTTGTCACCTTAATTTCTAGCAAGCGAGTTTTAAACATTTGCCACATATCACTATTTTATAGATGAGAACAATTTTGTAATTTTTTTTTTTTTTTTTTTTTTTGAGACGGAGTTTCGCTCTTGTTACCCAGGCTGGAGTGCAATGGCGCAATCTTGGCTCACCACAACCTCCACCTCCTGGGTTCAGGCAATTCTCCTGTCTCAGCCTCCTGAGTAGCTGGGATTACAGGCATGCACCACCATGCCCAGCTAATTTTTTGTATTTTTAGTAGAGATGGGGTTTCACCTTGTTGACCAAGATGATCTTGATCTCTTGACCTCGTGATCCACCCGCCTCGGCCTCCCAAAGTGCTGGGATTACAGGCTTGAGCCACCGCGCCCGGCCCAATTTTGTAATTTTTAAAAGCATGTTTCACCATAACATAGTTTTTATGTGTATTAATAGACCCAAATAAATTTAGTCTTTCTATGAAATTTCTATAAAACTTAAGAAGCCAAGAACAAACATTTAGGTTCAGTAATTTGTTTTAGTTTTCAAAATCTTATTTGGAAATGGCCCAGACATTTAATAAATATCTTTTATTTAACTAAAGATAACATAACTTTAAGATTTTAAATTATGTAACAGTTTATTTATAAACATTTATTTCTTTACATTTATCTTATTTATTTATTCTGGAGACTGCGGTCTTATGGAATTGCTCAGGGAGGCCTGAACTCCTGGGTTCAAGCAATCCTTCTACCTCAGCCTCCTGAGCAGCTAGGACTACAGGCGTGTGCCACAACACCAGGTTTAATTAATTTATTTTTAACAATTTACCTAGATTATTTATGAAAATTGAGATATCAGATAAAGCTAGTCATCATTTAAAGTTATTTCCATTTTAACCATTTTTATAGCCTGTGACTATCAGATGTTCACTTAAGTGAGAAAGTTAAGTGTATGGGTATTTCGTCGGTAACTCAGAAGATATAGCTGTTGTTATTAAACCAGCAATATTAAATTAGTCTTTTTTTTGAGATGGAGTCTTGCTCTGTTGCTCAGGTGCTCAGGCTGGAGTGCGGTGGTGCTGTCTTGGCTCACTGCAACCTCTGCCTTCCAGGTTCAAGTGATTTTCCTGCCTCTGCCTCCCAAGTAGCTGGGATTATAGGTGCACACCACCATGCCTGGCTAATTTTTGTGTTTTTAGTAGGGATGGAGTTTTGCTGTGTTGGCCAGGCTGGTCTCGAAGTCCTAACCTCAAGTGATCTGCCCACCTTGCCCTCCTGACATGCTGGGATTATAGGCCTGGGCCATCACATCCAGACAAATTAGTCTAGAACTCTAAATTTTCCTTGATGTAATTTGCCCATTAGTTAAAAAATGTGCACAAGGATGAGCCATAATATGCAGCCAGCTGGAGTCCCGGAAAACTTGGCATGCCTTGATATTGAAAAATCATTCCCCTTCTCGTTAATCCCTTGACAGTGAAGAACATTCTACAGATTCGATGAGGCCATGCTGGCAGTTCAGACTGGTGCTTTAGATGGTGCCCTGGCAGCTTTTAACGAGCCAGCATGTGCTCACCATTTACAATGTTTATTTTGTTCTGAAAAGATTTTTAGAAAGAAGCAGACGGAAAGAGCGGAATCATTTACAGATATATGTAATCACAGCAGAAGAAGTCAGATAAGGGCGCTCTCAAAAAAGTCAACCCAGGCACGCAGATCCAACAACATATTAAAGGAGGCACACAGAAAGAACCGGTCACCGCACCAGAGAAGACATCCCTCAGAGACGGAGTGCAGACTCTGTGAAACCAGAGTGCTCGGACCAGAGCATCTTCATGCCAAACAGGACTTGCCAGAAAAGGCAAAAAGTCCTTTTTCATCGTGGGAGGGAGGTAAGGTCCTTTGTTAAGGTAGTCTGAGAAGCAAAACAAACCCCAAGTAATATTAAAAAAGCATCTTCCAGAAAGAGGCAGGGTTGTCCTGAGAGAAGACTGAGTAGGTCGGAAAAAGGGGACCGGGGAAGCTGAGAGCGAGAAGGCTCAGGCGAAGACTGCACGCCGGCCCGGGAATTGCCACCGCCTTCCAGCAGTGATCCCGCTCCACATCCCACCTCTGACCCCATTTATCTCACCCTAAGCAACAGAGAGAAGCTTTCTGAAAGGGAGAGGTATTTACTTGGGAAGAGAGCACTGCAATGGGACGTGTGCCATAGTGAACAGAGCACGTATTCAGGGAGGCAGAGGGAGACCAGGGCTTTCACAGGAAGAATCGGGAGGACCACACGACCATTTTGAGGTGATGACCCTCGGCCACAAGGATCAGCGACGAAGGCCACACCGGTCTGAGGTTGTGCAGGTCCTCCCAGGAGCATTTTTTGGTGCTGAGGTTGTGATGGCCTCTGTGCCAGTCGCAGTTTTTGCCGAGTCCTTCGCGATAGTTCTTGTTGCCAAGTGTTTGTGCACAAGGACTCTCTTCTCTCCTTGGCCTTCCCAGCCTTTATTTGTCAGGAAGTTTTTGTTTTTTTTTTTTAGTACAGGTGACTCCATTTTGATCCTGATGACTTCCACACACTACAGACATAGTGGCTTAGAAAAAACAGAAACTTATTTCTCACTGTTCTGGAGGCTGAACGTCCCACACCAAGGCTCCAGCAGATGAGCGTCTGGTGAGGCCTGCACCCCGGTTCACAGAGGGCATCTCCTCACAAGTGAGTAAGGGTGAGGGAGCTCTCTTGGCTTCTCTCATAAGGGTGCTAATCCTCTTCATGGGGATATCAGTTTTGATCTCATTGCCCCCCAAAAGCCCCATCTTCTAATTCATTACACTGGAGGTTGGGATTTCAGGGGGAAATGCATGAATTTGTGAATGTAAGAATTTCAGGGGGACACAAATGTTCAGCCCTCAGCAGATGGTAACAGGAGGGCCGACCAACAGCCGGGTCCCTGCTGAGTCCCTTTCAGATGGGATTTTATTTACTTCTCACCCCACCCTATCTGACAGGTGCATTTTCACCCCATTCTGATGAGGAGATGGAGGGACGGGGGTCCAGGCTCTTGCTCACAGCATGCAGACAGTAAGAGGTGCAGGCAGAGACACAGAACGGGCTCCACATGCAAGGTGGTTCTGGTGCCATCTTCTCATGGTGTGTGCCTGCGTAAGTGTGCATGTCTGTGTGTATGTGCGTCAGGAGCATGTGTGTCTTTGATGCCTGTGTGCACATGTGTGTGCAGGTGTGAGTCCATATGTGCGCATGCAGATGTCTGTGTCTGCAGACCTGCACATGCATGCCTGTATGTGTGTGTCCATGCCTGCATGTGTGTCCATGTGTGTGCTTGTGTGTCCATGTCTGTGTTCCTGTGCCCATGCCTGTGTGTGTGTCCATGCCTGTGTGTGTCCATGCCTGTGTGTGTCCATGCCTGTGTGTGTGTCCATGCCTGTGTGTATGTGTGTCCATGCCTGTGTGTATGTGTGTCTATGCCTTTGTGTGTGCATGTCCATGCCTGTGTGCGTCCATATCTGTATTTGTGTCCATACCTGTGTGTATGTGCGTCCATGCCTGTGTGTATGTGTGTCCATGCCTGTGTGTGCCCATGCCTGTATGTGTGTCCATGCCTATGTGTATGTGTGTCCATGCCTATGTGTATGTGTGTCCATGCCTGTGTGTGTCCACGCCTGTGTGTATGTCCATGTCTGTGTGTATGTGTGTCCATGCCTGTGTGTGTCCATGCCTGTGTGTGTGTCCATGCCTGTGTGTCCATGCCTGTATGTGTGTCCATGCCTATGTGTATGTGTGTCCATGCCTGTGTGTATGTGTGTCCATGCCTGTGTGTGTGTCCATGCCTGTGTGTGTCCATGCCTATATTTGTGTCCATGTCTGTATGTGTGTCCATGCCTGTGTACATGTGTATCCATGTCTGTGCGTCTGCCTATGTGTGCATGCATGTGGGTGTGCTGCATATTTGCAGGTGTGCAGCTGCATATGTGCATTGCATGTGTGTGCCTCTGTGCTTATTCGTGAGCCGTGCACATGTGCATGTGTGTGTAGATGCTTGTGTGTGTGTGGCTCTGTGCTTATTTGTGAGCTGTGTGCATGTGCGTAGACACTTGTGTGCGTGTGTGTGGCTCTGTGCTTATTTGTGAGCTGTGTGCATGTGCGTAGACACTTGTGTGCGTGTGTGTGGCTCTGTGCTTATTTGTGAGCTGTGTGCATGTGTGTAGGTGCTTGTGTGCGTGTGTGTGCATGTACAGGTGACTGTGTATGCTTGTGTTTGGTGTGGGGAGGAGGGTTTCTTAGCCCATTAACTTCAGAGCAGGGTCTCCGCTCGGTTTTCCTTGCCGTGACAGCTGGCTGCTGTGTTCCCTGTTGCTGCTGACGCCCCAATTCCATCCCCATTGCCCTCAGCTCCCTGTGTCCTTTAACTTGAGGTGAATCCAGACCGCTGGGACAAAGAACAGGAGGCAGGTGAAATGAACCAAAGCGTGTTTATGGGGAGGCCAGGGGGCAGCAGTTGGGACTGGCTGGCTCTGGGGAAGCACAGGAAGGAGGCACAGGGGTCAGGGCCAGGGCAGGGATGCTCTGCCTCGCTGAGGAGTGATGGGCGCCCATCCCCCGGTCTGGAAGACTGGGTTCTGTGGCAGACAGAGCAGAGCTGGGGGCAGGGGCTGGAGCATTTTCCCACATGCAGCAGAGTCCAAGGTAGGTCTTCTCTGCTTTCTGGCAGCCACGGGTGAGGCACAGAGGCCGCTTCCCTTCCCCGTAGGTACAGGGCATCCTGCTCTCCCGGGGCTACTTCACCTGCAAGAGAGCCCTTGGGGTCAGACAGGGGCCTGGCAGCCTGAGGGGTACAGAGGCAGGGGAGACAGAGGGCCCTCAGCCCATGGATGGCCTGCACGTCCTCTAGGCTCCCTCAGCTCTGCCTCTGCCTGGCCCAGGATCCCTGGACCAGCTCCGGCATGTTCCCTGGAAGGGCCCCATACCCACCCCGAGGGGCATTCAGGGCCCGGCTGCTCCCCTGACCTTGATGAAGGTGACAATGCCACTGTAGAGGAGGGTGAGGACAAACAGGGCCACGAACGTGGACAGGGTGGTCCACAGGCTGTCCACGTCATCCACGGGCGTGTAGTCATCGCTGTTCTCATCCTCGCTCTGAGGGATCAACGGGGTCGTGGCCAGGTCTGGGGAGGAACAGGGGCCGAGTGAGAAGCTCCCTGGTCCTGAGGGCCAGGCTGCCCCTCCGCCCACCCTGCACAGGCTGGAGCTGAGCTGACAACGCATCTTCACTAGAAGCCTTGGCTCTAACCACTGCAGCATCTAGCCTCACTGCCTGAGAGGGAGACTTGTGTTGGGGGCACAAGGGCACGCTGGGTATCCCGGTGCACATGGGCACACGTGGTGCACACACCCACACCCACACCCATAGGACTGTAGCCTGGAGCCTGGGGCATGGTGGCAGGGCTGTCTCCAGTGAGCTCCCGCTCTCTCCCGCATCTGTCCCCTTGACAAGCCTCTGCCCACAGTGTCCTCCCTGCCTGGACACATCGCCTGGACACTTTCCTGAGTGGGACAGGCAGATGGAACCACAGACTCTTGTGGACTGTGCTCCCGTGACAAGGGTGATGGGGGGGGGCTCTTTGGCAGTCTGCACACATGGAGACCTTCCTTAGGAAGTACCCAGGTGACAGGATGTGGAAGACTAGACACGGCTGGGCAGCAAGCAGAGCGTGGCTTCTCCTTGGGCGGATCAGTGAGTGCCCTGACCTGGGGGCTGACCCAGGAGGGCAGGAGGGGCCAGGAGGGGAGGTCCAGGCAGGGCGATTCTATCCCAGCAGCAGGAGGGGGTGGTGGAAGGGGCTAAGCAAGGTCTGGCATGAACAAATGTGCATATAGACTGTTCCCTATGGCTGGAGATGGCAGCGGGGCCCGAGGCAAGCCTAGGCCGGGAGAAACACTTCCTTGGCGAGCACAGCCCCATCCGCGAGGAAGAGCCCGTGGGCAGGCAGGAAACAGCGACAAGAAACAGCCACGCCACAGGTTTCCTAGTGTTCATGCAACAAGCGTTTATTGTGTTGTGCGGTGAGCTCAGCCAGAGCTGCTGAGTGGCGGCTGCGGACAGATCTGGTCCAGGGGCCTTGTCACGGGGCCATGGTCTGTTAAATCTAATAACAAAAAATCGGTGTGTCTTTCTGTTCCTATCATTTTTCCAGTGATTCTTATTGCATCTTACAAAGGCATTGCTCCGTGAAGAACTGGAAATTCAGAAAGAAGCTGGGTTCTCTGCCATAGATAACGGGAAATACCTGGAACATGGGGCTTGTGGTCTGGGTGGGTCAGGGAGCTCCTGCTCCTCTCTCTCAGGTGAGGGCCGGGGTGCTCAGACACTGTACCCCTCCTGCCCATGTGCACACAGGAGCCCCTCCCAGCACCAGCTCACTTCCTCCTCACTGCAGCCCAGGACAAGAGGGGAAATCGAGGCAGGAAAGGCATGGGGCTCCCTTGGACCAAGGTGCCAGAATCCTCTGTGGGATAAGCCTTGGCTCTAACCACTGCAGCATCTAGCCTCACTGCCTGAGAGGGAGACTTGTGTTGGGGGCACAAGGGCACGCTGGGTATCCCGGTGCACATGGGCACACGTGGTGCACACACCCACACCCACACCCATAGGACTGTAGCCTGGAGCCTGGGGCATGGTGGCAGGGCAGTTGCCAGCCTCTCCTGGGTCTGGCCAGGTGATGGTCTAGGCTCCCCGGTGAGATCCCAGACTGCCTGTGCCTGGGGATGGCCCCCAGCTGGGTGTGGGAGCCGGGAGGGGTCAGTGTGGAGCCCCTGGTGGAGGGTGGGCAGGCAAGGTCAGGAGGCCATGGCAAGGATGGGAAGGTGCAGGCTGAGCCTGGGGCCCAGCACAGATGGTGCCCTGACCGGGAGGAGGCAGTGGACAGGGAGTCTCAGCCCCAGGTGGGCAGCCGTGGGCTGGGGCTGCAGCTTCAGGGGAGACCCTCTCACGGGGATGGGAGGCTGAGGGACTGAGAAGCAGCTGCTGCTGCAGGGGGATAGGGGTCCCTGCAGGGTCAGGTGGGGCACCCATGGCTGTGGGGCCCACCTGTGTGAGGCAGGCAGGGTCACACACAGAGGTCAGATACTGTCCTCTGTGAGGCCACCTCACAGGGCCACTCTGGGGGAAGGCCCATGCCGGGAGTCAGGGCTGCTGGGAGACCCCGGGGCCAGCAGAGCTTGGGACAGCCCTCGCCCCTGCTCCATGTTGATTTGGGTGTCTTCCTTTCTCTGGCTCTGCAGGGCAGCCTGGGGGCATGGGTGCCTGGCTCCAGCTCATGCCTGGGGCCTCCTGCACCTCCCTTGGCTGGGCAGCTGGGGCTCGGGCAGCAGGCCTGAGCTGGGCAGGCACCCTCCTGCTGTGTGTGCAGCCTGGGCCATGCTCAGGTTGGGGTGGGGCACTGGTCTGGGTGCCATGCCTCAAGGGGGCGGCCAAGGGTATGCCTGGCAGGAGGCTGGGGGCCGGCACTCCGGGGCTCTGTTCCCTCTGCGCTTCTGAGCAGCGTGGTCAGCGCCCACTATGGGCATGTGTGGGGCAGGCCTTTCACTGGGCTCTGAGCCCAAACCTGACATGTGGGGTCTCTGGAGACGCCTCTGACTCCCAGAAGCACTGACTGTGCTCTTGGATGGTCAGACGTCCCCAGGGAGGGCAGCTGCTCGGGCGACCATGTTCATGTTCACACCAGGGAAGGCCTGTGCCCAGCGCCCAGCCATGGAGAGCATCTTGGCAGGAAACCACAGCTCCTCTGGGCACAGCCAGGGGTCGGATCCACCTCTCAACTGTGCCGGCCAGCCTGGGCCAGCACACGGTGTGGACAGTGAGGATAGGCACAGGGACATCTGTGGCCCATGGGCACTGGGAACCCTGCACTCCTGCCGGACACCGAGAAGGGGCCCATGTGCCCTGGGCAGCCTTGGCTCGCCCCACCCCTGCCCGGTGTGAATTCCAGCTCCTTGTGGCCCCCCACTGAGTTCCCCTCCCAGCCCTGGGCCTGATGGTGACTCACAGCTGACATCCAGGCTCAGGCTGGCGTTGAGCAGAGTCTGGGAAGCCTTGTGATGGACCTTGCACGTGAAGGTGGCTGGCTGAGGGCTGGGCGGGACCGGGACACGCAGCACACTCCAGGCCTGGAACATGGTGCTCCCGGGCTGCGGGGCAGGGTGCGCCGTGGCAAACCAAGAAGCGTTCACCTCTTGCTGGTCCTGCAGCCATGTCAGGAGGACGTTGGGGGGCGAGAAGCCGGACACCTTGCACAGGAGCCACGAGGCCACCTCGGGAGGGGCAGATGAGGCCAGCAGGTTCAGGGAAAGCTTGATGGGCGCCTGGGCAGCTGCGGGGAGGGGGAGGAGGAGGTCAGATCTGTGGGCAAAGGCCCACTGGGCATGGGCGCTGCAGTTCTTGGTCCAGCCCAGGGCTGCTGCCTGCTCTCCCCTGAGCAGATGTGGGTCTTTGATGCTTCCAGAGCTCTCTGTGCTGTGGCTGCCAGGCGGGACTCACCCGCAGCCTGGGTTTTTCCATCAGCCTCTCTGGGGAGATGGCTGGAGTGCCATGGGGGGCAATGGGGAGGAGGCAGTGTGGGGGACATGCTGGCCAGAGGCAGAGAGGCTTCCTGACCTCACCCACCAAGCCTGGGACCCTACCTCACCGCACCCCGACCCACGCGGCACAGCCCTCCGAGGGACCTGAGACACCCCTAAGAGCTTCTTCCTCAGTGCACCCGGAGTAGGCGTCTGGTTCCGGGCGGACCCTGACTTTCCTCGTGGGGGCCCTTAGGGGTCACGAGTTTCTAAGTGTTCAGGGCCCGCCCACACAGCAGCAATTGCTTCAGTAGCTTAGGCCAACTGGTGATGGGGCCATAGGTGTTTTGATGGACCAGAGAAGAAAACCAGGGGCTTTTGTCTCGCCCTCTTGTTCCTCTTCCTCCTCCTTCTCTTCTCCTCCTCTTCCTGTTAAAATGGTTTTAATTGACAAAAATTATATATGTTTGTCAGGTACAACATGATAATCTGAAATCTGTGTCCATTGCGGAACGGCTCAGTCCAGCGGATGCCTAGGCCTGAGCTCACAGGCTTGTTACTTCCTGTGGCGAGAACACTGAAAATCTACTTTCTTAGTGCTTTTCCGAATACAACCCATTGTGACTAACTTCAGTTCCCGCGTACAAGGGACGTCCTGCGCTCATTCCTCCCGGCTGAGGTTCTGCGTCCTTTCACCAGCATCTCTGCAGCCACCAGCCGGCTCCCGGCAACCCCACTCTGCTCTCTGTGTCTAAGGGTTTGCCCTTTCAGCACTCAGAGGCAGGTGCCATCACGTGGCTGCTCTCTCTGTGCCTGACTGACTTCACTCAGCAGAAGTGCCCTTCAGACTCATGAGCGTTGTTGCCAGTGACAGGATTTCACTCTTTTTAAAGGCTGAATAGTATCCGCTGTGTGTGCATGCCACATTTCTTCACCCGTGTGTCTGCTGGGGGGTGTTTAGGTGGGTTCCATATCTTGGTGTTTGTGACTAGGGCTGCCAGGAGATGGGAGGGCAGATGTCTTTTCTAAATAGTGTCTTCTTTCTCTCTGGCTGCATCCCCAGCAGTGGGATTACCAGGCGGTATGGTAGTTCTATTTTTCGTTTTCTGAGGAAACTCTGTCTTGCCTGCTTTCCATGGCAGCTGCGTTAATTGCCCTCCCATGTGCACCAGGGTTTCTTTCTCCACACCCTCACCAACACTTGTGACGTTTTGTCTTTTTGGTGGTAGGAATCCTACCAGCTGTGAGATGATATCCATTCTGGTTTCAATTTGAATTCCTCTGAAGGTTAGTGAGGCTGAGCATTTGTTCATGTACGTGTTGGCCATTTATAGGTCTCCTTTTAATAAATGTCTACTGAGATACTTTACCTACTTTTAAATTGAGTTATTTGTTTTCTTACCACTGAGTTGTCTGAGATCCTTATACATTTTGGATACCAGTCACTTCTCAGTTGTAGGTTTGCAGATAATTTTCTCCCAGTCTATAGGCCGTCTCTTTGCTGTTGAGTGTTCCCTCTGCTGTGCAGAAGCCTTTTAGTTTGACATGATCCCATTCGTGTATTTTTGCTTTGGCTGCCTGAGCTTTTGGGGTCATGCCAAAAATCATTGCTCAGACTAATGTCATGGAGTATCCCCCCTATATTTTTTTCTGGTGGATTTATCTGTTCAGCTAAACCTTTAGACCCCTCCACTCCCTTCTCCTTCCCTCTCCTCCTTTTTTTTTTTTTTTTTTTTTTTTGAGATAGAGTCTCACTTTGTTGCCGAGGCTGGAGTGCAGCAGTGTGTTCTCAACTCACTGCAACCTCTGCCTCCCTGGTTCAAGCAATTCTCCTGGCCCTGAGGCCAGTTTGTCAGCCTGGCCAACATGACAAAACCCTGTCTCTACTAAAAATACAAAAATTAGCCGAGCATGATGGTGCACGCCTGTAATCCCAGCTACTCGGGAGGCTGTGGTCTGAGTAAGAGCCCTTGGCTGTCCTGTCGGAGGCTGCGCAGGGGAAGCGCCTCCAGCAGCAGACCAGGCCGTGGGGTGTGATCGGGCTCCAGGGCTGGCCGCCAATGCACTCAGCTCCTTTAGTTGCTGAGTCTCCACTGCCCATGAGAAGAGCGGAGGGGGACGAATGCAGGTACCTGGCTCGGGGAGCCGATACCCTCAGCGTTCTCACGGGAGGCTCTGGCCCATCTCCCTGCATCTGATCTGCCACCCCAAGCCCTGGTGCTAGGCACGTTTACAGGCGGGAATGTCACATTTCTGTACCTGCAGAGTGGAGGCAGATCCTGGCCCAGGGTGAGGGCACCGTAACCACCCATCCAGGCAGGGGCCACCATGGCTGTGCCACACCCTTGGCAGAGCTTGACCACACCCTGGAGGGTGGGCGAGGGACAGCCATTCTGCCTGTGGGTGTACCCACCTCACTGCACTTCTCCTAGTACTTGCCGCCACACTCAGAGAGGGTCAGGCATGTACCTGGGTTCTCCCGAACACGGAACCCCTCCCCGGCCACGTGGCCATCTCAGGCGGTTCAGTCACAAGCTTTGGACTTCTCAGATAAACTTCCTGGAGAGGATTCTCTTTCCTTCACCATTCTGGGGTGGCAGGCAGGGTGAGGGGGAGAAGCAGGCTGGCTACCAGGACTCAGCACTTGGAGATAGCCAGGCCTTGGGGAGGCGAGGGTCACAGGGAGGGGTTGTTGCCGCCCGAGTGACAGGTGAGTCCACACGCTGGGCCGCCTTGGCAGGGTGGCTCCCTGTGAGGCTGCGCACGTGTCCACGCCTCAGCTCAGCAGTGCGGAGCTGGGTCCAATGGGCCAGGGAGCCCTGGAGCTGGCCCTGCGTCCACTCTGGGAGTCTGCGGCTGTTTGGCACCTGCTGGCCCACAGGCCGGAGCTGACTGGAGGTAGGGGTTTGTTAGAGGCAGTTCAATATCCCTTTCCTTACCCAACGTGTGACTTGGAGACTCAGACAAGGAGTTGTGAAGGGCTGCCTGGAGGAGGCAGCTGAGGAATGAGCAGCTAGGTGGGGGTGGGATGTGCAGGGAAAGGGCTTCTCACCTGTGTTCCTGGTGGCAGCTGGGATTCTGCTTGCCTTGGAGGGGCTGCCCTCTGCTTGGGTTGGTGTTTGGGATGGTGATTGGGGTGGTGTGGTGGACACTGAGGGGGACTTCCGAGACTCTGAAATCCGAGGAGCAGTGCGGGTGAGGGTGAGGGCAGAGGCACGCGGGTACCAGGGGCGGGGTTGTGGACAGGAAGGTGGGGGCATGGCAGCCAGGTGGGCAGAAGGGAGGGGTGCAGCATGGGGTGGGAGCTTGGTTGTGGGGGGCCCCTGCTCGGCAACCACCTTTGCTAAGCAAGCTGCCTCCATGCAGTTGGGGGAAGGGTCTGGCAGGAAAAGGATCTGAATGTCGGGACATGGGGCTGCAGAGAGAGGGAGCAGAGGGGCCAAGGGAGAGGGACTGATCAGGGGAGGGCTGGCGGGGGTACAAACGGTGGGGGAGAGGGGAGGTGGGGCCGCCCCATGGCCCAGCCCTTGCTTCTGTCCTTGTGGTCAAGCTCTGAGTGGAAGGTGTGGGGGTCCTGGGGGCCTTTCTGGGTGATCACCAGGGCCACCTACCCGGCCAGGGGAAGGTCTTCTCCATGTTGCTGTTGCTGGGGGTGTGCCGGACGATACATCTGTACTCGCTTTGGTGCTGCAGGGGGACAGGGGTGGCGAGCTGGCTGCTGGTCATGTAGCTCTCCCCTTCTACTTGCACCTCAGGGAAGCTCCTCTGCGGCTGGGTCCGTGTCCCCAGGTGCCAGGTGACATCCACGGGCTTCGGGTGGTACCCAGTTATCAAGCAGGCCAGGGCCATGAAACTGTCATTCTTCGGGAGCTGGCACGCTGATGTGATGGGGAACACGTGTGGAGACTGGACAGACCCTGGAAGACAAACACAGCGGGAGTCTGAGGCTGGAGGCTCTCAGGACGAAGGGCAGGGCAGGGAACCCTGGCAGCAGGCAGGTGGGGGAGCCAGGGAAAAGGGGTCCAGGAGGGCTGGACCGAGTGGCCTGCTGCCGCTCCTGCGCTGTGAGTCAGAATAACTGAGTGGAACCCGTGGCCTTGTAGTCACTGGGCTGCTGTTGCCAGAGCCCCTGGAAGGGAAGGCTCTTTCCTCCAGAGGCTTTGGTGCCCCTCTGGCCACTCCTGTGGCTCCCCTGCCCAGGCCCCCAGCCACTGGTCCTCAGCTGCCCTGCAGGGAGCATGGGGTGCCATAGCCCTGCCAAGGGCCCTGTGTCTGGCCCTCTGAGTGGCTTAGGAGGAGCTGGTGGGATTGGGTCCTCCTGTTCCTGATGCCTGGCTCAGGGGCTCTGATGCTGGGACAAGCCCATGAGCTGGCCTGGCCCCTTGTAAGGGCTGTCACTCGTGGTCAGCAGGCTGTAGGGGTGGCAGGTCCCAGAATGTATGGCTCCCTGCTGGGCTTGGCTCTCAGAATCCCTTTCCTGGAGACCTAGGTGCCCAGGGAGAAGGGCAGGAGGGTGGGGCCACTGCCACACCAGATGACCTCGTGTACCAAGCGGAAGACAGGAACACCTGGTCCCACCTGAGCAGGACAGTCAATGTGGGGGTGGGAGATGGGGTGGAGGCAGTGGGAGCCATGCTCTCCCTCATCAGCAACCCCCACCCTCAAAAGCATCCCACTCCAGGAGGATTGAATTGATGATTAGACACTGGCTCATACTTTCCCCAGTGAAAGGTTCTCGACTCAGCAAGGACCTCAATTAGGAGTGGGCACACTTTCTTTTAAAGGGCCTGTAATCCTGAGCGAGTGCAGGGTCCTTGCTGGGTGCCTGGTGGCCCTAGGTGCCCTGTCTTTATCTAAGGAGGCCTTTTCTATGCTCCCTCTGCCTCCTCCCCTATCTTTCCACCCCCACACTGACTGTCCCTGCTCAGGGGGCCAGATGTTCCCTTCTTTCGCTTGGTACACGAGGTCATCTGGTGCGGTGGCCCCATCCTCCTGCCCTTCTCCCTTGAGGCAGAACCTGCCACCCTGCTTTCCCAGACACTAGGTGACCCAGCCCTTCCCCCCATTTACATCCTTCCCTTGGATTTTCTAAGTAGGATTGTCAGCCCTCCACATCCTCGGTGGTATGCATGGCTCCCCTCAGAATCTCCCACCCCAACAGCATGTCCCTAATTCCCTTCCTCCAGCCACCTCCTGGACCTCTCTGGGCTGTTTTCACTTTTCCCTGAGGTTCTGGGAAGTCAGCCCAGCCAGGCCTCCCTCTGCAGCACCACTGGTGAGACACTAGGGATGGGGTTTGTTATGGGTTGAGTTGTGTCTCCAAATAAATGGATATGTTGAAGCTCTGACCCATAAGATCTCAGAATGTGCCCTTGTTTGGAAGTAGAGTTTTGAAGATGTCATCAAGTGAAGACAAGGTCACGCTGGAGTAGGGTGAGCCTCTGATCCAATGTGGCTGGTGTCTGTATGCAAAGGGGAAGTCTAGACACAGACACGCACACAGGCAGAATGCCATGTGGAGGTGAAGACAGAGACAGGGGAGCAGTTTCTGAAAGCCAAGGAACACCAGAGATTCCCAGCAAACCAACAAAAGCCAGGACAGACACCTGGAACAGGTTTTCCCTGCCAACCCAGAGGAGCCAACCCTGCCCACAGCTTGATCTCAGGCACCTGGCCTCCAGGACCAGGAGAGAATACATTTCTGTTGTTTGAGCCATGCGGTTGTGGTACTTTGTTACAATAGCTCCTAAGAAACTAACACAGATTTTGGCTTTAGAAGTAGGGTGCTGATTTAATTGATACCTCAAACTGTGGAACTGAATTTGGGACAGGGTAATGTGTAGAGGCAAGAAGAGTTTTGAGGTGCATGTTAGAAAAAACCTAGATTTCCTTGAAGATTACTGGTAGAAATTCAAGATGATCCTGGTGGGGGCTCAGAAGGAGAAGAGCTGTAGAGAAAACTCCTGTCATCTTAGAGAATACATAAATTGTCATGAACAGAATGTTGCTAGAAATGTGAATGTTAAAGGTGCCTCTGGTGAGGCCCCAGACAGAAATGAGGAACATGTTATTAAAAACTGGAGGAAAGGGGACCCTTATGATAAAGTAGCAAAGCACTTGGCTGAATCACATTCTCTTCATGGTAAGTAAGACTTACAAGTGGTGAACTTGGATGTTTGGCTAAGGAGATTTCTACGAAAAGTGTTGAAGGCACAACCTGATTTCTCCTGACTGCTTATAGTAACATGTGAGAGGAGACAGATCCATTGAAGAAGGAAGTGTTCAGTAAACAGGATCTACAACTTGAACAGCTGGAGAATCCTCTGCCTGTCCGATAGTGCGTCTGGTTGGGAAGTTCTCCACATGTCCAGGAGTGTGCTTGGGAAAGAAGGCCAAGGAGGTGTCTGGGCAACCATTTGTGAAAGAGAATGGATATGTGACTTGTGGATCCAATCAACCATCTCAGCAGAAACCAGGAATAGAGAGGAGGTTATTGAGGAAATAACTGTGCAGGGCTTTCTTGTCTGATGACTCAAACCTCCACGAATTTCATGGGAAGCTCAGAAGGATTTTGTGGATCATAAAACAGCAGAAACAATGCCAGCTTGGATGGAAGGGGAAAGAGACCAGAAAAAATGAAGGAAAGGTGACTCTGAGATTAGAGCCAAGGATGAGGAGGCTGTGGGGGCTTTGGCCATCATGGGTCCAGAATGTGGGGTCACCCCAGTGGGCCTGGAAGATGGACTATTGACCCAGGAAGATGAATCTTGAGCCTTAAATCTAATGCAGTTTTCCCTGCTGGGTTCTGGGCTTGCTTGGGCCCACGGCTCCCCTCTCCCTTCCGATGTATCCTTTTTGGAATGGGAATATCTGTCCTACGCCTGTCCCACCACTGCACTTTGGAAGCAGAGAATTTCTTGTGCAGTTTCAAAGGTCCGCAGATGGAGAGGAATTTCACCCCAGAATGAAGCTCACCCTGGGTTTTGCCCACACTGGATGCAGGTGGCATTTAGATGAGACTTTGGACTAAGAGTTGGTGCAGGAATGGGTTAGCCATCTTGGAGATGTTAGTATGGGACACAGGAACTGTGTGTGTGAGACGCACATGATTATGGGGGACCAGAGGGCAAACTGTCATGGGTTAAAATGTGTCCCCTGTAAATTCACATGTTGAAGTCTTAACTCCCAGGACCTCAGAATGTGACCCTGTTTGGAAACAGAGTCTGCAGATGTCATCAAGTTCAGATGGGGTCACCCTGGAGTAGGACGAGCCTCTGATCCGATATGACACCGTCCTCATCCAAAGAGGGAATTGGGGCACAGACAGCACATGGGGGAGCACCCTTGAAGACAGCGCTGCTCCCACAAGCCAAGAGCGGCAGAGATGGCGGCAAAGCCCCAGCAGCCAGGAGAGAGCCGGGACAGAGTCTCCCGTGACACAGAGGAGCCCGCCCCGCCGATGCCTCCCTCCCTGCTGCCAGCCTCCAGAGCCAGGACGGAATACACTTCTGTTGCCCTGGGCAGTGCGGGGCCCCTCAGTCTGTCCTCCCCCAGCCTGGGAGGCTGAGCCTGTGAGGAACTCCATGTAACCAAGGCGGAGCCAGAGCCGGAGGCTGGGAGCCGACTGGGAGCCTGTGGCTGGAGGATGGGTTTCCCCCAGGACCCACAGGTGCACCTCCACCTGTCTCCTGGATATTCTCTCCGAGGGCATGGCTGCTGCCAGCTCAGGGATCCAGCAGGGACCCAAGGTTGGGCTGTGTCCTTGGGGAGAGCACATTTAGTGGGAGGGACACAACTTGCACCCAGCAGCCCCCAGTTGCCCATGACAGCTGGCTCAGAGCAAGTGCCAGGCTGCTCCCCAGAACCTGAAGTGGCCTCCTTCCAGGCTCCCTGCTTGTGCACCCTCCCAAGACGCCATCCTGGGTGCTCCTCCAGGGCACTTCTTTGACCCTGTGGTCTGCCCAGTCCTTCCAGCCTGGTCCTCTCCCCTCCCCACCTGCCTCCACCCTGGTCTCACAGCCACTGCTGGCCTTGACTTTGCCATGGCCTGTGGGTCACCCCTGGCTGACTGCACCATGGCCAGGTGAGCCTCCTGTCATGAGTCCCCAACCCCTGCTCTTTGACTCCACCCTCACCTCCTTGGCAGTCACTTTTCCTCCACCATTTGTTGTCCTGGCTGCCACCTGCTCATCTTCAGGGAGATGGCAGAGACCCGCCCTTTCCATCATGCATTCCCTGACAGCTTCTATGGGTGATACAGTCACGCTTCCCACCCCTCAGTCCTCCCTTGCAAGGGGATAGCATTGGAGGCCTGAGAGTCTGTGAGGTGATGAGGCCCTCATCATGGGCTTAGTGCCGTATGAAAGAGACCCTGAGACCCTGAGAGCTCCTTTACCCTCTTCTGCTGCACGAGGGTGCAGTGAGAAGGCATGTCTCTGAGCCGGGAATTGGCCCTCACCAGACACTGAAGTTGCTGGTGCCTTAGACTTCCACCCTCCAGAGCTGTGGGAGGCAAGTGTCTGTTGCTCAAGCCTTCCAGCCCATGGTGTCTTGTGAGAGCAGCACAACTAGACTAAGACACTGGTTCACCTGAAACTTTTGCTCCAACTTCCACAGCCCTGCCGTGGCATGGCTGCAGCACCCCCACCCCAGTTCTCCTGCCAGGTGCAGTGCTCCTGCGGAGTGCAGTGCTTCTGCGGAAGGCAGTGCTCCTGTGGAGGGCAGTGCTCCTGCGGAGGGCAGTGCTCCTGCCGAGTGTGACACCCCCACGCTGTGCAGACAGGGCCACCGCTCTCGAGGGCTCAACCCTCTCCTCCTGGATCCTGGTGGCATACGCCACACATCACAAAGGTTTGGGGCAAGGCCGAGGACTGGCTGGGCTTGCTGGGAATAGCGGAAAGTGGCCCAGGCAGTTGTAGGTAGGTGGGGCACACACTGAGGCCCCCGAGGCCTAAGCCCTGCATCCCAGTTCAGGTCATGCTTGGGAGACCAGGCCTGGAACCGTCTCCTGCTCAGTTGCCCTCCTTCCATCAGGCTGCGCACTCCCCAGTCTGAGTCTGGGCTGCCTGCTGCTGTGGCCCCTGACCTGGGCACATGGCCTTAAAGCTCCTGTGCTGGCTCAGCTCTCTTTCCCATGGCTCCCTTTGGAATTGGGGTCCTCCCTTGAGAGGCCCATGTAGCACGAAAGGTTTGAAAGAGAAACAAAATCCCTCATGAGAAAGCTATTTCATGGATAAAATGTGCATGTTTATTTCAGGGCAACAAGCCTATACACAGCAAAGCAGCGTGGGTAGAGCCAACGTGGTGGCCTGCTCGCCAGCCAGCCCCTGCCCGTCTAGAAGGAAGCCTGTGTTGGAGCACACAGCTGGAGGCCAGGCGGGAAGAGAAACACGCGCCAAGGGCCATGAGGACAGGGACCCCAGGCCTGGAGCAGCGCCCCTTGAGTTCCTCTCTGGTCTTCGTTCTTCAGTTGGGATCATTTGACCTGTGGGAAACAGAGACGGTGTGAAGCACTTTCTCCCTGGTTGGGAAGGGAGCCAGGCAGAGGTGACCCAGTGGGCTGGTGGGAGCCTCCGTGATGAACATCCAGCCCCGGCTGCTCCCTGGGCCCCACGCCCCCCCGTGTCCTATCTGTGCTACCTTGAACAGGGTGACGGTTGTACTGTAGAAGAGGCTCAGGAGGAAGAGGACGATGAAGGTGGAGGCGGTGGCCCACAGGTTCTCAAAGCCCTCCTCGTCGGCGCTCACCTCCCCCTCTGCAGGGAACACAGCACGGGACGGGGTAGGGTCAGGCTGGGGTGGCACCCAGCAAAGACGGACCCTGGGGCCCCTCCTCTAAGCCCACCCTTGGCCCCTAGGCTGTGCTGTGCCCAGGGGTGGGGAGAGCCAGTGGAGGGGTTCAGGCACTGTCCAAGGCATGGGCTGGGTCCCCAACAGCCTGATGCAGGGGGGCACAGGCTGAGGCTGGGCAGGGCAGGGACCCCGCAGTCTTCTCCCAGGAGCCCTGGGGTGGCTGAGATAGTGCAGGCAGCACACAGACACAAGGCGGGGGCCGGACGTCGGGGCCAGCAGAGCAGCTGCCAGCATGTCCTGACTCTCCTGCAGGGGAAGCAGGGGGTGTGGTCCTGTCCTGCGCTGTGGAGCTACGCAGGCAGGAGGCCTGAGCTGGGAGGTGCCTGCTCCTCACCTCCTTACCTCCTCCTCGGGGCCCTGGCTCTCCAGCCCCCCACAGAGCAGAGTGCACCCTGGCTGACTTGTCCTGCCCTGTCAAGACCCAGACAGAGACCTGAGCTCCACAGTGGGCTGAGGATATTTGGGGGTGCTGCATCCCCTGCACAGACAGGCCCTTGGGGGACACCTGGAGCCCAGGACTCCAAAGGGCCAAGACCGTGTGTGGGGACTCAGAGGTGGCCCCAGTTAGGGACAGCACTGTCTGTTGGGTGTGGAGACCTGACTTGGGTCCCTGCCTGGGCTCCATCCTCCCTGGGCTGCTGCAGTGGGACCTGGCTTGCTCCCTGCTCTGGGCTGGGGCAAGTGGTGTGTGCAGGGCAGCCTTGTGCCAGCTCATCTCCAGAGGCCTTCTGCTAAGAGGAGCAGCCGCCAGGCAGCCACCCTGCCCCTGGACACATGTTCGGTCACTGCCTGAGCACATGGCACGGGCCCTGGTTCTGCTCCCGAGCATGTGTGGGAGCCATCTGCTGCTTTCCTCAAGAGCCTGGCCTCAGGGGGTTCACACATGTGGGAGCCACCAGCTGCCTTCCTCAAGAGCCTGGCCTCAGTGGTTCACACATGTAGGAGTCACCTGCTGCCTTCCTCAAGAGCCTGGCCTTGGGAGGGTCACACTATCCCTGGGGCCGCTGCTCCCCAGGCAGAGTCCAAGCTGGGTGCCATGGTGGCACCTCCAAGCAGAGACAGAGGAGAGGCAAAGCCTGGGCCCGAAGCCCCTGGGGGGCCAGGACAGCGCAGGGAGCAAAGTGCTGCAGAGACAGAGCATCCGAGACAGGGCAGCGGGAGAACGTGGGCGGGGCTGGCTGGCATGGGTTTGTGTGTGTGTGGGTGTGTGCATGTTTGTGTGCGCATGTCCATCTATCTGTTGTGTGTCTTTGTGTAGACGTGTGGGTGTCTACATGTTAGCATGTGTGCATGCTCCTGTGTGTGTGTGTGTGCACGTGTCCATGTACTTGTGTCTGTTTTTTGTGTGTGCATGTATCTGTTTGTGAATGTGTGTGTGTCTGTGCCTGTCTGTGGGTGTATGCCTCTGTGCTAGTGTATCTGTGTGTGTGCATGTCGTGCATGTGTGTGTTCATGTGTATGTATCCATGATGTGTCTGTGTGTCCATGTGTGTCTGTGTGTAACCCCGTGTGTGTCCATGTGTGTCTGTGTGTATCCCCGTGTGTGTCCATGTGTGTCTGTATGTGTCCATGATGTGTGTGTCTGTGTGTGTGTCATGATGTGTATGTCCATGTGTGTGTCATGTGTCTCTGTGTGTCCATGATGTGTCCATGTGTGTGTCTGTGTCCATGATGTGTCCATGATGTGTGTCCATGTGTGTGTGTCCGTGTGTCCATGTGTGTGTCTGTGTCCATGTGTCCATGATGTGTATGTCCATGTGTCTGTGTGTCTGTGTGTCCATGTATGTGTCCATTTGTGTGTTCATGTGTGCCTGTAGACAGTGTGTGCCATCTTTGTGTGCCTGGGCATGTTTGCACGTGTGTCTGTGTGTCTGTGTATGTGTGTGTGTGCGCACCCACGGGTTAGCACATCTCTGTGTGTTCATATCTGTGTGTGTGTCCATGTCTGCGTGTGTGTGCACTCATGGGTTAGCACATTTCTGTGCCATGTGTCTGTGTGTGTGTCTATGTTTCTGTGTGTTTGTGTCCATGGGTTAGCACGTCTCTGTCCCTGTATCTATGTGTGCCTGTGTTTCTGTGTGTGTGTGTCCATGGGTTAGCACGTCTCTGTGTGTCCCTGTGTGTCTGTATGTGTCCATGTTTCTGTGTGTGTGTGTGTGCCCACGGGTTAGCATGTCTCTGTGTGTCCCTGTGTGTCTGTGTGTGTCCGTCTGTCCACGTGTGTCCACACATGTGCATGTGTGCTGCCTGTGTTTGTGTGGCCTTGCTCTCAGCCCTGTTTCAAGAAGCAGTAGGAGGAATGGCGAGTGTGAGGTCAGCCTGCAGTGAGCATCTGCTGGGTGTTTGGGGCTTCCAGAAGCCACTGAGGCACACAGGTGGGTGAGGCAGGGTGGGGGCTGTGGAGGAAGGTGGTCTGCAGGGGAGGTGCAGCAGGCCAGAGCATCGCGCACTCAGGACCAGTATCTTTTGAATGGATCTTTTTATTTTTAGTTTTTAAAGATGCAACATCTCACCCGATTGACACGTTAGTTTGCGCGCACACACAGAGCGGCCGGCCGCCCTGAGCCCATGGGCAGGCCGGCAGGGTCAGTAGCAGGTGCCAGCTGTGTCGGACATGACTAGGGACACGTTGTACAGGGTGGGTTTACCGGTGGACTTGTCCACGGTCCTCTCGGTGACCCTGTTGGGCAGGGCCTCGTGGCCCACGACACAGGTGTAGCTCTCCCCTGCGCTCCAGTCCTCCTCGGACACTGTCAGGGTGCTGTAGGCGAAGTACAGGCCCGGGGCTTGGGGCTCGGGCACTGGGGCACTGGTCACATACTTCTCCTGGGGCAGAGGCTGTCCCCTCTGCATCCACTGCACGAAGATGTCCGCGGGAGAGAAGCCGGTTGCCAGGCAGGTGACGGTTGCCGACTCCCGCAGGCTCAGCTGCTCCCGGGCTGGTGGCAGCAAATAGACTTCGGGCCTGTGCAGGGCTGCCCCTGTGGACAGAGACGGTGGTGAGTAAGGGCCTGAGGGGCGCTCTTCACCATGCCCCCGAGGCTGAGGGTGGGTGCTGTGGAGTGCAGGACCAGGGGCTGGGCAGGGGCCTACCCTTGGGCCTGGAGATGCTCTGCTTCAGCGGCGAGGGCAGGTCCGTGTGTGTCACGGTGCAGGTGAACCTCTCCCCGGAGTTCCAGTCGTCCTCACAGATGCTGGCCACACCTGTGGCACTGAAGGTGGCATTGGGGTGGCTCTCGGAGATGTTGGTGTGGGTCTTCAGAACTTCGCCGTTCTGGCGGGTCCAGGAGATGGTCACGCTGTCATAGGTGGCCAGGTCTGTGACCAGGCAGGTCAACCTTGTGGACTTGGTGAGGAAAATGCTGGCAAAGGATGGAGGGATGGCAAAGACCCGGATGCCTGTGGCTGGATCTGGAGTCAAGAGAAAGGTGTCAGAGGTGGAGCAGGTGTGGATGCGGGTGGAGGCACGGCTCCCACCCAGAGACTAGCACCCGCCTCTGCCCAGCCTAGGGCCCCCGTGCCCAAGCCCCTGCCCTTGACTGCTCTGGGAAGCCAAGGCTCAGGGAGCGGGTGGCTGCATCTGGGGTGGCGAATGCCAGACCCAAGTGGACCCCCATGTGTCTGTGGGCGCTGCCCTTGGGGACAGGGTACTCACTGATGCTGCATGTGGAGGACACGTTCTTCTGGAAGGCCAGGCCGCTGTGATCCACGCGGCAGGTGAACACGCTCTGGCTGAGCCAGTCTTTCTCGGCGATGGTCAGTGTGCTGGTCACCTTGAAGGTCGTGGGCCCAGACTCTTTGGCCTCAGCCTCCACCTGGCTGGTGGTGAAGCCAGACTCCAGCTTTTTCCCATCCTGCAGCCAGGACACCTTGATCTGCCGGGGGCTGAAGCCCGTGGCCTGGCAGATGAGCTTGGACGTGCGGGGGTTGCCGGCGAAGGCGTCGCGGGGCGGGATGAAGACACTGACGCTGGGCGGCAGCTCCTGGAACACTGCAGCGAGGGACACGGGTCAGCCGGGGCCCACTCCCACCCTTCCTGCACCCGGGGCTGGGGGGAGCCTGGCCCTCACCTGGAAGAGGCACATTCTTTTCCTGGTTGCCTTTGGGGTGCTGGACTTTGCACACCACGTGGTCGTCCCTGCCCTGCATGAGGTCTCTGGAAGGCAGCAGCACCTGCGAGGTGGCCATGTACTTGCCCTCTCTCAGCTGTGACCTGAAGCCTTGGATGCTGCTGATGTCAGAGTTGTTCTGGTATTTCCAGGAGAAAGTGATGGAGTCGGGCAGGAAGTCCCGCGCCAGGCAGCCAACGGACACTGTGCTTGTATCCAACGGGCCATTCTCACAGGAGACGAGGGGGTAGAGGGCTGGGGCGGACGCAGTCCCTGAGGACCCGCAGGGCAAAACAGAAAGGGAAGGGTGAGGCGCAGTCTCCTCGCGCCCTGTCTGTCACTGCTGAGCGGCGTTCTGAGTGGCCTCTCCCTACTTGCATCCCACTGTGGCTGCCCCACCAAGGCCGAGCCCACCTGCAGGCCTCCAGAGCCCAGATGGCCATGGCTAACAGGGTGGTAGGGCCGTGGCGAGGCTTCGGATCTTTGTCCAAGGCTGCTGGGGCTGCACGCCTCAGCCTGTGCTGCTGCAGGGTCCAGCGCTGACCACCAGGGCCAACCTAGGGTCTTCTGGAGCAGGCCTAGCCGCATCTGCCACCATTCATCTGGCTGCCCTGCTGTGCTCGAGGCCTGCCTGCCCTTGGCTCCCTGTGCAGAATGGCCGAGGGCTCAGGCTTGGGTGGTCTAGGCCTGCTTTCCCCTGAGGCATCAGCAGAGAGGTGCCACACACTCGGCTCCCAGCACACAGGCTGGAGGGCCCAGGCTGCATTCCCGAATGTGAAGCCTGGAGCCACGCAGCACACAGGCAGGCAACAGGAAGCGGGTATCCCAGCCCAGCCTCTGCTGCCCCAGCACAGTCACACTCCAGCTATCCTGGAGTCTCCCCACGAAGACAACCCCGTTCTGCGGGTGTGTGTAGGGAGGGCGGGAGTGATGGGGAATGCAGTGTGGACTCAGCTGAGGCTATCCACCTAAGTCCAACAAGGTCATGAAGACTGGCCCAGTACCATGTCCTCCAGTTCATCCCAGCCCAGCCCAGCTCTATCCAGCCCAGCCCAGCTCAGCAAAGCCAAGCTCAGCCAGCTCAACACAGATGAACTGAGATCAATTAACCCCAGCCCTGCTGAGCTCACATCATCTAAGACCATCTCAGTTCAACCCAGCCAAGCCCAGCACAGCTAAGCCTGGTTCAGCACAGCCTAGTTCAGCCCAGAACAGCTCAACCCAGCTCAGCACAGATCAGCCCAGCTCAGCCCTGCCCAGCCCAGGTCAGCTCAACTCAACTAAACCCAGCCCAGCTCAGCTTAGGTTAGGTTAGGTCAGCACAGCCCAGCATAGCCTAGCCCAGCCCAGCCTAGCCCAGCTCAGCCCAGCCCAGCCCAGCACAACCCAGCTCAGCCCAGCCCAGCCCAGCCCAGCCTAGCTAACCCAGCCCCGCCCAGCTCAGCTCAAATCAGCTTAGCCCAGGTTAGCCCAGGTCACCCCAGGTCAGCCCAGCTCAACCCAACCCAGCTCATCCCAGCTAAGCTCAACCCAATCCAACTCAGCTCAACTTAGCCTAGCTCAGCCCAGCCCAGCTCAGCTCAGCTCAGTCCAGCTTAGTTCAGCTCAGCTCAATCCAGCCCTGCCCAGCCCTGCCCAGCCCAGCCCAGCCCATCCCAGTCCAGCCCAGCCCAGCCCAGCCCAGTCCAGCCCAGCTCAGCCCAGCTCAGCTCAACCCAACCCAGCTCAGCTCAGCTCGGCTCAGCTCAACCCAACCCAGCTCAACCTAGCTCAGCCTAGCTTAGCCCAGCTCAACTCAGCACAGCTCAGCTCAGCTCAGCCCAGCTCAACACAACCCAGCTCAGCTCAGCTTGGTTCAGCTCAACCTAACCCACCTCAGCTCAGCCCGGCTCAGCTCAGCTCAGTCCAGCTCAGCTCAACCCAGGTCATCCCAGCCCAGCCCAGCTCAGCTAAGCTCAGCACAGCTCAGTACAGCCCAGCCCAGCCCAGCTCAACCCAGTCCAGCTCAGCTCAGCTCAGCTCAGCTCAGCTCAACCCAGCTCAGCCTGGCTCAGCTCAACCCAACCCAGCTCAGTTCAGCCCGGACCAACTCACATCAGCCCAGCTCAGCTCATCCCAGCTCAGCTCAACACAGCCCAGCTCATTTCATCTCAGCCTAGCCCAGCCCAGCTCAGCTCAGCCCAGCTCAGGTCAGCCCAGCTCAGCTCAGCTCAGCTCAGCTCAGTCCAGCTCAGCCCAGCTCAGCTCAGCCCAGCCCAGCTCATCCCAGCTCAGCTCAACACAGCCCAGCTCATTTCATCTCAGCCTAGCCCAGCCCAGCTCAGCTCAGCCCAGCTCAGCTCAGCTCAGCTCAGTCCAGCTCAGCTCAGCTCAGCCCAGCTCATCCCAGCTCAGCCAAGCCCAGCTCATCCCAGCTCAGCTCAGCCCAGCCCAGCCCAGACCAGCTCAGCCCAGCTCAGCTCTACCCAGCTCAGCTCAGCTCAGCCCAGCCCATCCCAGCTCAACCCAACCCAGCTCAGCTCAGCTCAGCTCAGCTCAGCTCAACCCAACCCAGCTCAGCTCAGCTCAGCTCAGCTCAGCTCAGCTCAGCTCAACCCAACCCAGCTCAGCTCAGCTCAGCTCAGCTCAACCCAACCCAGCTCATCCCAGCTCATCCCAGCTCAGCCCAGCTCAGCCTGGTTCAACCCATCCCATCCCAGGTCAGCTCAGCCCAGCTCAGCTCATCCCAGCTCATCCCAGCTCATCCCAGCTCAGCCCAGCCCAGCTCAGCTCAGCCCAGCTCATCCCAGCTCAGCCCAGCCCATCCCAGGTCAGCTCAGCCCAGCCCAGCCCAGCCCAGCTCAGCCCAGCTCACCCCAGCTCATCCCAGCTCATCCCAGCTCATCCCAGCCCATCCCGGGTCAGCTCAGCCCAGCTCAGCCCAGCCCAGCTCATCCCAGCTCAACCCAGCTCAGCCCAGCACAGCTCAGCTCAGCCCAGCTCAGCCCAGCCCAGCTCAGCTCAGCCCAGCTCAGTACAGCACAGCTCATCCTAGCTCAGCTCAACCCAGCTCAGCCCAGCCCAGCTCAGCTCAGCCCAGCTCAGTACAGCACAGCTCATCCTAGCTCAGCTCAACCCAGCCCAGCCCAGCTCAGCCCGGCTCAGCTCAACCCAACCCAGCTCGGCTCGGCTCAGCTCGGCTCAGCTCAGCTCAGCCTGGCTCAACCCAGCCCATCCCAGCCCAGCTCAGCCCAGCTCAGCCCAGGTCAGCTCATCCCAGCTCAGCCCAGCCCAGCTCATCCCAGCTCATCCCAGCTAAGCCCAGCCCAGCCCATCCCAGCCCAGCTCAGCCCAGCTCAGTCCAGGCCAGCTCAGCCAGCTCAGCTCAGCTCAGCTCAGCCCAGCCCAGCTCAGCTCAGCCCGGCTCAGCTCAGCCCAGCTCAGCTCAGCCCAGCTCAGCCCATCCCAGGTCAGGTCATCCCAGCTCAGCTCAACCCAGCCCAGCCCAGCCCAGCTCAGCTCAGCTCAGCTCGGCTCGGCTCGGCTCGGCTCAGCTCCGCTCAGCTCAGCTCAGCCTGGCTCAACCCAGCCCATCCCAGCCCAGCTCAGCCCAGCTCAGCCCAGGTCAGCTCATCCCAGCTCAGCCCAGCCCAGCTCATCCCAGCTCATCCCAGCTCAGCCCAGCCCAGCCCAGCCCATCCCAGCCCAGCTCAGCCCAGCTCAGTCCAGGCCAGCTCAGCCAGCTCAGCTCAGCCCAGCTCAGCTCAGCTCAGCTCAGCCCAGCTCAGCCCATCCCAGCTCAGCTCATCCCAGCTCAGCTCAACCCAGCCCAGCCCAGCCCAGCTCAGCTCGGCTCAGCTCGGCTCGGCTCAGCTCGGCTCAGCTCAGCTCAGCCTGGCTCAACCCAGCCCATCCCAGCCCAGCTCAGCCCAGCTCAGCCCAGGTCAGCTCATCCCAGCTCAGCCCAGCCCAGCTCATCCCAGCTCAGCCCAGCTCTGCCCAGCCCAGCCCAGCCCAGCTCATCCCAGCTCAGCCCAGCTCAGCCCAGCCCAGCCCAGCTCCGCTAATCCCAGCTCAGTCCAGGCCAGCTCAGCCAGCTCAGCTCAGCTCAGCTCATCCCAGCTCAGCTCAGCCCAGCTCAGCTCAGCCCAGCTCAGTCCAGCACAGCTCATCCCAGCCCAGCTCAGCCCAGCCCAGCCCAGCCCAGCTCAGCCCGGCTCAGCTCAACCCAACCCGGCTCAGCTCGGCTCGGCTCAGCTCGACTCGGCTCGGCTCAGCTCGGCTCAGCTCAGCTCAGCCTGGCTCAACCCAGCCCATCCCAGCCCAGCTCAGCCCAGCTCAGCCCAGGTCAGCTCATCCCAGCTCAGCCCAGCCCAGCTCATCCCAGCTCAGCCCAGCTCAGCCCAGCCCAGCCCAGCCCATCCCAGCCCAGCTCAGCCCAGCTCAGTCCAGGCCAGCTCAGCCAGCTCAGCTCAGCCCAGCTCAGCTCAGCCCGGCTCAGCTCAGCCCAGCTCAGCTCAGCCCAGCTCAGCCCATCCCAGCTCAGCTCATCCCAGCTCAGCTCAACCCAGCCCAGCCCAGCCCAGCTCAGCTCGGCTCAGCTCGGCTCGGCTCGGCTCGGCTCAGCTCAGCTCAGCCTGGCTCAACCCAGCCCATCCCAGCCCAGCTCAGCCCAGCTCAGCCCAGGTCAGCTCATCCCAGCTCAGCCCAGCCCAGCTCATCCCAGCTCAGCCCAGCTCTGCCCAGCCCAGCCCAGCCCAGCTCATCCCAGCTCAGCCCAGCTCAGCCCAGCCCAGCCCAGCTCCGCTAATCCCAGCTCAGTCCAGGCCAGCTCAGCCAGCTCAGCTCAGCTCAGCTCATCCCAGCTCAGCTCATCCCAGCTCAGCTCAGCCCAGCTCAGTCCAGCACAGCTCATCCCAGCCCAGCTCAGCCCAGCCCAGCCCAGCCCAGCTCAGCCCGGCTCAGCTCAACCCAACCCGGCTCAGCTCGGCTCGGCTCAGCTCGACTCGGCTCGGCTCAGCTCGGCTCAGCTCAGCTCAGCCTGGCTCAACCCAGCCCATCCCAGCCCAGCTCAGCCCAGCTCAGCCCAGGTCAGCTCATCCCAGCTCAGCCCAGCCCAGCTCATCCCAGCTCAGCCCAGCTCAGCCCAGGTCAGCTCAGCCCAGCCCAGCCCAGCCCAGCCCAGCTCCGCTAATCCCAGCTCAGTCCAGGCCAGCTCAGCCAGCTCAGCTCAGCTCAGCTCAGCCCAGCCCAGCTCAGCTCAGCCCAGCTCAGCTCAGCCCAGCTCAGCCCAGCTCAGCTCAGCCCAGCTCAGCCCATCCCAGGTCAGCTCAGCCCAGCTCAGCTCAGCCCAGCTCAGCCCATCCCAGGTCAGCATCCCAGCTCAGCTCAACCCAGCCCAGCTCAGCCCAGCTCAGCCCAGCTCAGCTCAGCCCAGCTCAGCCCAGCTCAGCCCAGCTCAGCTCAACCCAACCCAGCTCAGCCCAGCTCAGCCCAGCTCAGCTCAGCCCAGCTCAGCCCAGCTCAGCCCAGTTCAGCTCAACCCAACCCAGCTCAGCTCAACTCGGCTCAGCTCAGCTCAGCCTGGCTCAACCCAGCCCATCCCAGCTCAGCTCAGCCCAGCTCAGCCCAGCTCAGCCCAGCTTAGCCCAGCTCAACTCAGCCCATCCCAGCTCAGCGCAACCCAACCCAGCTCAACTCAGCACAGCTCAGCTCAATCTAACCCAGGTCAGCTCAGCTCAGCTCAGCTCACCTCAGCTGGGCCCAGCTCGGCTCAGCCTGGCTCAGCTGGGCCCAGCTCGGCTCAGCCTGGCTCAGCTGGGCCCAGCTCGGCTCAGCCTGGCTCAGCTCGGCCCAGCCTGGCCCAGCTCAGCTCAGCTCAGCCCGGCTCATCCTGGTTCAGCTCAGCTCAGCTGCGCTCATCCTGGTTCAGCTCAGCTCAACCCGGCTCAGCCCAGGTCTGCTCAACTCAGTCCAGCTCAGCTCAGCCCAGCCTACCCTAGCTTGTCCCAGCTCAGCCCAGCACACCCCACTTAAGCCCAGTTCAGCTCAGGTCAGCTCAACAACTCAGCCTAATCCAGCCTGGCTCAGCCTAACTCTGCTTAGCTCAGCCCAGCCCAGCCCAGCCCAGCCCAGCCCAGCTCAGCCCAGCGCAGCACAGCGCAGCCCAGCCTTGCTTAGTCTAGGTTAGCTCATGTCAGTTTTACCCATCCTAGTCCATTTCTGAAAGCTGATGGAATGGTCAGAAATGGTCAGCCTGCCAGACCTGCTTGCCTCAGCTAAAGCCATCTCATTGCCGAGTTCCTGCACAGCTGGGCTGGCTTCCGTCTTTTGTCTCCCTCTACTTGATACTCCAATTTCCTGCAGTCCTACCCCAGCACCACCTGGGTTTTGCTTCCAAAGCAGTACCAAGCATGACCACCCTCCACTACCTGGGTGGAATATTTCTTTGCTTCTTTAAAGTCATTAAAACACCTTGAGAATTAGACCAGAACTTAGGAGCTTGTACTGTATAAAAACGAGCAGTTCCCCTTGCTCTAGAAGCAGCAGCACAGCCTCTGCGCCGAGAGGACAGTACTGGAGATGCTCAGAGCCGCCACCCTTCTGGAGCATCTCCTCCCTCCTGAGTCTGAAATAAGCCCCTGCCTTTGCATTCCCTCTAGATAACAGTCATCATTGGAAACAACCCAGAAATGCATTTTATCTGAATTTGCCACTTAAAATTCTGCCGTTTACCATAAGTCGCTTTGGAAAACATGAGCTACTTTCAAGGGCGCGGTGATGACCTACAGTCTGTGACTTAAACAAGGGCGATGCCAATGAGGCTTGGCATATTCTCCAGCACCATGAACCAGGCCGGCCCCATCCATGGGCTGCAAAGCAACTCATGGGGCCTCTCCTCGAAATGAGCTTCAGAGAAAGTTAAATGTGAGTGACCCAGACAATGGTCACTCAAAGGACTCACACAAATGAGTCTCCTGCTCTTCATCAAGCACTTAAGACCAATTTCCCCACTGGTGGAAATAAGACATCAAATACAAAGTTTGCAGAGAAACAGGTGTGGCAGCGCTGGCTGCCTGTCTCTTACCGTGTCAGGTGTCTGGTCACTGCGAGCCGTGCAAGGCTTTGGCATGGAATAATTCCTCCGAGTCCGTTAACAAGGGCTGGGTCCCGAGCAACCAGTCGGGCTGGTGGCATAAGCCATGCATCCTGGCTCTGGGAGGTCCGTGGAGACCCAAAGCCCAGCCCAGGCCTCGCGGCCACCCTCCTAAAGCCTCGCTAGGCCACTCCTGCTGAGGCCGAACCGGGGATTCCAAACAGAACCTGTCCTTCTGTCTGAGTTTTCTCTTAATCCACCAACTAACATGTTCAACTGAAATAATTCAGGATAATTATGCACATTTCACCTAAAACTTATCCTAAAATAAGTAGCTAAAAAGTGGTCTTAAAAAAATACTAAAATGAAAGCCACTTTTTCAGAGTATCAAAGTGTTTCTCCTTAATCACAAAGAGAAAACAGGTTAACCTAAAAAAAATTGTGAGCGCAGTCATTATAAAAATAATGCTCCGAGGTATTGAAAAAGTGCCTGAGATTAATTATCACATGAAGGGATAATAAACTAATTTAAAAAGCTTTTTGAATATAGTCATAAGTTCTCCCTAAGACTGCTAAATTTATTAAACATCTTACTTTGAAAATGAATGCAGTTTAGAAGTTGGTATGCTGTTTGCACAAACTAGAGTTGATAAGCTAAGACTGGAAATTAAGTTCGGACAGTTAAAAAAAGAGCCTTTCCAGTTTCTGTCAGCCTCACCTTATTTTAGAAACGAAAATGGCCCAGGTGTTGTTTTGCTCAGTGGAGCACTTTCAGATCTGGGCCTGGCAAAACCACCACTTCACACCCAGAAGTGACAGATTTACCAAGTGTGTTTTTTCGCTTCCTAAAATAGACTCTGCGGTGACCTGCTTCCTGCCACCTGCTGTGGGTGCCCGAGACCCTTATGCAGCCGTGTTGACTCTAACTCAGCATCCGCTCCCAGCTTCACTAATTAATTAAAAAAATAAACTTGATTTATGATTGTCAAAACTCAGTCCTGCACGGGGCTGACAGCACTGTGCCAGTATTTCTTAGCTGAACTTGCTCTGGCCTCAGTTCCAGAGAGAGATAATTCATGGGTGTTAATCGAATGATAAGAATTTCAAATACTTGGACAGTTAAAAAAATTAATATACTTGAAAAGCTCTCACATTTTTAAGTCAGAATTTTCTTAAACCATTTTTCTCAGGAGCCATTTCAAACATATCCTGTCTTTTCACATTTAGTAAGCGTGCCTCTTAAGATGAAGAATCCCTTTCTCTTGGAAGCTCGAGCGGCCTCCCTAAGTCCTTGTCAGATCAGCAGCTGCCCTTTCTGGGCTACCCCTGCCCCTGACCCTGCTCTCATCGAGACCACGGCTACGCGTCCCTCTTGGCTGGATTCGCCCACTCTGACAGTTCTCTTTCCAGCCAATAAAGAATTTAAGATGCAGCTTAAATTATTTATTGGCTGGAGATAAAGAATTTATCTCTTTACCTCACACAGCGCACTCGTCATTCTAAAGAAAATATTTCATGTTGGCTGTCTGTGCCATGACCTTTCAGTCCCACTGACACCGCTCCCTCCTGAGACACACTCCTCAGCCATCGCTAAGACCCCAGCACCTCGGCAGAGGCCCCCACAGTGGCCCTCCAGCCATGGAGCCCTGGTTTGCTCTGGCTTCTCATGCAGACGTGGCTCCCCAAGCCCCCAGGCTCAGTTACTCCATCAGACGCACCCAACCTGAGATCCATTTTCTAAAGGCATCAGAAAATCCACGGAAGCTCCGAGATCCCCCAGGCCCCACAGTGCCTGTCCCCTCCTGGCCAGCCCACCCAGGTCCCCTCGGAACTTGTCCTGAGGACCAGCCTGCAATGCTCAGAAAACCCCACAGGCACTAGCAGAAAACAGAGACCCTAGAGTGGCCATTCTTACCTGAGGAGACGGTGACCTCGGTCCCTTGGCCCCAGATATCCATACCGTAGTAATCACAATGGCAGAATGTGCATCCTCACCCCACAAAAACCCTAGGCGCCCAGCTCGCATTGCTCGCAGCCACCCAGAGACCCAGGTATCACATGGAAGCTGACTGTCTATGCCCCTGTCCTGGCTCTTCTCATGGAACCCTCTGCTGGCCTCCCACAGACCCCGCATTCCAGCCTGACCCTTCAGAAGCCAGACCACTGTGGCCTGGAAGTCCGAGTGCAAGCAGAAGTCCTAAGTAACTCCAGGAGTCCACACAGCCTGGGGGCACCCGTCCCGGAGAGCAGGTGCCTTGGAACAGGACAGAGCCCTGTCCCACAACCAACACGACAGCCCCTGGCAATGCTCCAGATGAAGCCAAGAATGGCCACCCCAGACCAGACAAAGGGGCGCCTGTGGCCAAGCCTGGGGAAGGGGAGGCTGGGTTCCCATTGGAAGGATCCCTCTCCCCGGCTTTCCTTCCTGACCTCCATAATGTCTGAGACTACGACCCTGAGTCTCCCTAAGTGGACTCAGAGTCCAGCGGGTGAGGACTCACCTGAGGTGACGGTGACCAGGGTCCCCTGACCCCAGGAGGCTAACCAGCTGTCACATTGTGACAACAATGCCAGGACCCCGGCAAGAACCGATCCCCGGCTAACTATCCGGGACCCTCTAAGACTGAGTCCCGGGAGGGCCTGGGGTGGCCCTGACTACGGAGAGACCCCATTGCCAGGCCCAGGAGGAGGAAGCGTCTGGAGCCCTTGCCCTTTGTCGAAGTGGCCGTGGTGGCCTGGGGCGTTTTCCTGAGCCCCCTGAGGCTGCTCCCAGGCTTTCTTGGTATAAGACCAAGGCACACTCATTTCCCCCCAAAATGCAGCACAACCCCAGAGGAGTTAAAGCAGGGGAGAGGTTGTGAGGACTCACCTGAGGAGACGGTGACCAGGGTCCCCTGGCCCCAGTATTCAAAGTAGTCACATTGTGAGAGGCCCCATTAAGAGGTGTGCAAAAACCCGACTCTCCACCTGTCCTGGGCTGGGTGGCCAGCCCTATGTCCCAAGGTCACCCTGTCCCAGCACAAGCATGTCTCTGCCTTCCCTTCACCCCAGGAGCAGAGTCCTGACCCCCGAAGAAAGGCCATCTGCTGAACGTGGCTCAGGCAGCCCCAGAAGGAGCACCGGAGAGACCCACATGGACCTGCACAGACCCAGGAGCCCCTGGACATTCATCTCTCAGCTCCAGGACAGGAGCTGTGCCCAGAGCAAGGAGGCAGAAGGAAAGCCGTCTTACCTGAAGAGACGGTGACCATGGTCCCTTGGCCCCATACATCAAAAGCATCACACAGGGACACAGTCCCTGTTCCTGCCCAGACACAAACCTGTGCCTGCAGGACGCTCAAATGGGTCACGCTGTGCAAGCACAGAGCAGAGGCGGCCGGCGCTCCTGTCCCCACCCACACAGACCCCAGCTGAGATGGAGGGGAAGTCACCCGGGGAGACGGTGGCTGGGGTGCCCTGGCCCTAGCACTCCAAGCACTGGAAGCCGTACTGAAGCATCGGCCAGGTCCGGGCACATGGACAGCCAGCACCCAGCCTCGGCCCCGGCCCTGCCCACAGCTTCTCCTTCCCGGCCAGCCCTGTCCCTGCCCTCGGCCTGCTTGCCACCTGTGGTGGGACCCTGCCTGTCTTTGGGGGCTCCAGCTGGCCCCAGGGCTAAGTGACAGCAGGGCTCTGGCGTGCAGCCCATGGCGGAGACCCCAGAGATGGTACCTTTGTGGCCTCAGGCCAGACCCGGACTGGCCGCAGACCCCAGGGACCTGGCCTGGTGCCCGGAAAGAGAAGATGGGGAGGGGGCTGCAGGGGGACTCACCTGAGGAGACAGTGACCAGGGTGCCCGAGCCCCAGACGTCAAGGTACCAGTAGCACAGCGTCTGCCCTCCTGCTTCTCCCACACAAAAACATGCTGTCCACCCTCCCGCTGACCCCTCGCTGAGTGCTTGTCCCCAGGTCCAAGGCCAAAGCCCTCGCCTGGCCCAGTGCACCTGGATCCCCACCATCCCCAGACAGCAGAGTCACCCGAGGAGATGGTGACCCGGGTGCCGGGGCCCCAGGAGTCCAAGTAATCAGGCATGGTGAGCCCGCCCTGAGCCCGGGGCTGCAGAAACCCACCGAGGGGTCCCTGGGGACATGGTTTTTGTAGCGCTGCCAATCACCATGTCCCCAGTTAGCACAGTGGTTACCAGCTCAGCCGAAACCCCGCAGCTGGTAGGGGCCCTGCGGGGCCGGGGGGAGGGCCTGGCTGTTGCCCCCAGGTCGGGTTGGGGTCCAGGGGCCCCCAATACCTTCGCCTGTGCTCTCCCCACCACTGTCAGCCCCAGAATAAGCGGCGACTCCCCCTCCCCCTGCCCTCGCAGTCACGCTGGAGTCTCATGCCAATCATTTGCTGTTGCCGAGAGTCTTGAGTGCTGGGTGCCACGTGTGCTTTTCCTTTCCTTTCAGAAAGCAGCACAGGTCTGAGGCCGGGTCTGCCATGCCGCCTCCGAGCCGTCCACTTTTTGAGTTGCTTTCTCAGCTGCAGAGGCCTGGGGGGCCATGGCTGGGGGACCCCCTCACCTGGAGGGCCGCGGACCCCACCAGGGCTCTTTGGAGGCCAGCAGGGCAGGCAGCCTTTCCTGCTCTGATCCCGTCTGTGGGAACCGGTGGGATGCCTGGTTGCTTCTGCCTGTCACCCTCGTGCTACTGAACGGGAGTACTGGTGGCGGGGTCGGGGGGTGGTCGCTGGGCTTCACTCACCACGGCGCTGGGGCACGGGCTCCCTGTGTGTCCGTGAGTGCTGGGTCCCTTCGCTGCACCTCAGCTATCCTCACTGAGGTCTCAGCTCTTCCCGTGGTGGTGCCAGGGAAGGGGCAAAGTGGTCTAAGGAGAGACCCTCCCCAGGCCTGCACTGGTGCCCCCCACCGAGCCTGGGTGAAGGGCTTTGCATGAATCCCCAGCCAGAAGTGGGCCAGATGGGGCCCTCAGGGAGGCCAAGGCCCACAGCCAGGTGTGAGCATGGGGGTGTGCCCTGTGTGGGCCTCTGCTGGGGGTAAACTGAGGGGCAGTGGGTGTCTGGGGGGAGATGAGGTGCCCCTTGCTGGGGAGAGTCTACGTCAGGGCATAGTTCCAGACAGAGGAACAGCCAAGGCAAAGGCCTGGAGGCTGTGGCCTGAGGCTGGAGGAGGCTGGTAGTTTGCTGAGGCTGGGTTTAAAGGGGCCTGAGAGCCTTGAATGGGCTGAGGGTGTGAGGGGCTTTCTTAGGTGCCACTCACGAAAGCTCCCTTAGGCACCGTGCGGACTGGGTTGCTCTGTGCTGTGCTAAAAAATTTTTTAATCCAGTCTACAGAGACCATGTAATGCTTTAACTAACTGAATCAAATCCAAGAACATTTTTTGACCTACCTGATAGATGAAAACTCTGAAACGAAGTAAAAACTAAAAACGCTGTATGGATTGTGTGCCTAACATCTTTTTGAGGTCATATTCCTTCTGTGAACCTCCTAAGGTTACAGAGTCTGTGTGGACTTTCTTTTGTTTCACAGGGTCTTCTAGTTCAAACCTTCTTTGTTTCGAAAATAGAAGGGTGGTCTTAATTTGACTCCAAAGACCCTATTCTAAAAAACAAAAAGTAGGGGAAATAAATAAATATCTGTTGATTGATTAATAAGTGACCTGATTTTAGGAGAAGCAGTGAGTAATAACCCTGCTTTTAAGAAGTTATTACTGGACAAGCTCTAGTCACTTTTAGCTCATGCCCTTACCATGCTGGTCCACTTTCTAGTCCCTCTGAATTTATGTCTCATGTGAGCCAGCCCTTATGGGCTGTCCTTCTTGAGTGAACCTTGAAATTATCTTCTCACCAAAACTCACATATTTTGTCCCCCCACACCCTCCTGTTTTTAAGAACAAATGAATCCATGCTAATATAATAACAAATGTTCCGAAAGCAGTCTTTTCCAAGTAACACCAACATTGCGTGTGGGCTTTTGGGAAACAGTTCATTATCTCAAATTAATAACTCTCATTGTCAACATTGCACATATTATGGCAGGTTTGGGGAAGAGTGTGCATGTTTTCATCAGGTGGGCCTTTCAATGAGCCTCAAAAAATCATTCATGCCTTTTTCTGTACACATACATGCTTCCATTCTGTTATTCACTAAAGCTGTATTATAATTTTTTATTCATGTCATTAACTTCTCACTAAACTGAGTTTTTTGACATTATGGCCATGCCTTATTATTTGCCAAGCCAAAGATTACTTGCAGTAGAGTTGATTTACAATAATTAGCAATTCATTTACCTTGAAATAATGGGAGGTATCTGGTTTATCACTGGCAAGCAAATGGTTACCTTGTATACCAGGAACAAATTAGGTGGACCTCCGAGTGGTTTAAAAATCACTTTTAAAGAGTTGGTTTATAGAGATTTAAAAATAGCACTAAATGTGTCACAAGATCAAATTGATACATTTATATCTACGTATTCTCATCTGATAATTCACAGAATGTATGGACTGCTACATTCCATATGTTGTACAGAAAAAGGCATGAATGATTTTTTGAGGCTCATTGAAAGGCCCACCTGATGAAAACATGCACACTCTTCCCCAAACCTGCCATAATGTGTGCAATGTTGACAATGAGAGTTATTAATTTGAGATAATGAACTGCTTCATTTCCCAGGTCAGGAGCAACGCAGAAGCACGCCACTGCTGCAGCTGATGAACCGACGCCGTGACAAGTTACCAAGGGGAATAAAAAGATTTAAGTGAAAAGAAACACTTTCCCTGCTAGCACCCTATTCCTACCCTAAGAGGACGGGGGGAGTGAGGGAAGACCTGAGGAGGGTCCTCTTCCCTGGCATGGAGCTTGACATTTTGTCCCAGAGGAAACAGTGGAATTTGCCTGGGGTGACTTTTGCTCAAGTTTCTTCAGCTTTTCTCATTTTAAATGTAATAATATTCATGAGCTGTAGAGAGCTGAGATTTATCTTGGGGTCCAACTTGGAAGTCTCTTCCTTTCAATAGGCTAGCGGAGACCATTCCCATGCGTTGTTTTCATAGATGTATTTGGCTTCAATCCTATCTTAGTAGTTTATGTTTTCTATTTTTATACTTCTAAAAAAGTTTTCCATCTAAAGTTTTCTTGTTTCTGGCTCTCTTCTGTGTGTAGTGGCTAACTTCGTAACTTTCTGAAATATTCTTTGCTCTTTTTTGGTCAACATACTTTAGCTCTTTACTATACACAAGGATGAAATGACCTGGTTCCTCTTCCTTTGCCCTCCATCTCTAGCATCGTATGATTGTAGTCAGTAATATTATTTTTCTTAGAATGTGTTTGTGCTGTCTAATATGCTCAATTTGGTTTTACTGAAGTCCTTTGGCCGAGAGTTATTTGGAGCAAGGCAGTGATTCCGAAGTGCTCTCTAGCTCCCATTCTGTGTGTTGATCACTGTACAAAGTTCACCTTGTCAGAGCAGACGCCGTTTCCCGCTTGCTTCACGTCTGCTGAGCCCGCACAGTGCCCCCCACCCCCATCATTTCTGTCTTATCCTTGCAGTTAAGGATGCTTAATATTTACTGCTGGTTCTCGGCTCTGGTTTCTCCATCACCTTTTGATGGCTGGTGGTCTTTCTCCGGTAGTTTTATCATGAAATGATGGAGTGTTGATGCTTGGAACTCTTTCTCAGCAGCCTTTGTTCTTGAAGAACAGTTGGCTGCATATGGCTCTGGATTATCAGCCACCTCTTTCCCCCGTGAGGACCCAACAGGTATTGTCCTACCAGGTACTCATGTTGAAGGTGGCTGTGAGAAATCTGGGGCCAGCCATCGACCCCCTTATAGATGATTGTGTGTGTGTTTTATTAGAATTTTTTTGAATTTTTGTCCAAATTAGTTCTTCTAAAATTAATTACCAAAAGTAATAGAACAGAAAGCATACTTAAATCTACAATTTCAAAAAATCCGTCCTGAAATAAAACAGCATCGCCCACGTATTGGTAGGGCGTACTGACAGCCAGAGAAAATTGGTTCCGAATAGCAGCTCCCGAGCTGTCCACTAGCAAATGCGCCGGACTCCATTCTCTCTTCAGGGACTCAGGTTATGTCAATGCCATCTCTTCTTTGTCTGTCTTCCATATCTTCCATACGTGTCACCTCTTCTTATATATTTTATTTTACAGAATTTTTATGGGTACATAGAAGGTGTATACATTTATGGGGTGCATGAGATGTTCTGATCCAGGCATGCAACATAAAATAGTTACATCAGGAAAATGGAGTGTCCAGCCCCTCAAGCATTTGTCCTTTGTGTTACAAACTCTCCAGCTGGGGTGAGATTATAGCCCTTTTAGTTATTAAAAATGTGCAACTAAGTTATTGACCACAACCACCCTGTCGTCCTGCCAAACAGTAAGTCTTACTCATTCTTTCTATTTTTTTTTGTGCCTGTTAGCCATTGCCACCCTTCCCTATCCCCTGACTACTGCGCCCAGCCTCTGGCAACCATCCTTTTACTCTCTATGAACATGTGTTCAATTGTTTTGATTTTTAGATATCACTAGTAAGTAAGAACATGCAGTGTTTGTCTTTCTTTGCCTGGCTTATTTCACTTAACATAGTGATCTTCAGTTCAATCCATGTTGTTCCAAATGGCTTAATCTCATTCTTTTTTATGACTGAATAGTACTCCATGGTACATATGCACCACATTTTCTTTATCTGTTCGGCTGGTGATGACCCTTACGTTGCTTCCAAATCTTGGCTATTGTGAACACAGCTGCAATGAACATGGGAGTGCAGACACCTCTTCAACATACTGATTTCCTTTCTTTTGGGTTTATGCCTGGTAGTGGGATTGCTGGGTCTCATGGTAGCTTTATTTTGTTTTTTTGAGGAACTTTCATGCTGTTCTCCATAGTGGTTGTACTAATTTACATTCCCACCAATAGCGTGGTGTGTGAGAGTTCCCTTTTCTCCACATTCTTGCCAGCATTTGGTATTGCCTGCCTTTTGGATATCAGCCATTTTAACAGGGGTGAGATTATAGCACATCTTAGTTTTGATTGTGTTTCTCTGATAATCAATGATGTTGAGAATCTTTCCATGTCTGTGCCATTTGTAAGTCTTATTTTAAGAAATGTCTATTCTAATATTTTCCCCATTTTTTTTTTTTTTGAGACGGAGTTTCGCTCTTGTTACCCAGGCTGGAGTGCAATGGCGCGATCTCGGCTCACCGCAACCTCCGCCCCCTGGGTTCAGGCAATTCTCCTGCCTCAGCCTCCTGAGTAGCTGGGATTACAGGCACGTGCCACCATGCCCAGCTAATTTTTTGTATTTTTAGTAGAGACGGGGTTTCACCATGTTGACCAGGATGGTCTCGATCTCTTGACCTCGTGATCCACCCGCCTCGGCCTCCCAAAGTGCTGGGATTACAGGCTTGAGCCACCGCGCCCGGCCTTATTGTCCCCATTTTTAAATCAGATTATTAGTTTTCTTTTCTAAAGCGTTGTTTGAACTCCTTGCATATTCTGGTTATTAATCTTTTGTCAGATGGATATTTTTCAAATATTTTCTCCCATTCTCTGGGTTGTCTCTTCATTCTGTTGATTGTTTCCTTTCCTTCCCTTTTTAACTTGGTGTGATCCCATTTGTTCATTTTTTGCTTTGGTTGTTTGCGCTTGTGGGCTATTACTCAGGAAATCTTTGCCTGAACTGATGTCTTGGAGAGTTTGCAGTGGTTTCATAGTGTGAGGTCTTAGATTTAAGTCCTTAATCCATTTTGATTTGATGTTTGTATATGGTGGGAGAGAGGGGTCTAGTTTCATTTTTATGCATGTGGATATCCAGTTTTGCCAGCACCATTTATTGAAGAGATATTATCTTTTCCCCAGTGTATGTTCTTGGCAACTTTGCAAAAAATGAGGTCCCTGTAGGTGTGTGGATTTATTTCCGGGATCTCTATCTTGCTCTGTTGGTCTATGTGTCTGTTTCTATGCCAGTACCATGCTCTTTTGGTTACTATGTATAGCTCTGTAGCACAATCTGAAGACAGGTAATGGCATTCCTGCAGTTTGGTTCTTTTTGCTTAGGAGAGCTTTGGCTCTTCTGAGTCTTTTGTGGTTCCATGTACATTTTGGGATTTTTTTTCTATTTCTGTGAATGACGTCATTGGTATTTCGATACGGATTGCATTTAATCTGTAGATTGCTTTTGATAGTATGGACATTGTAACAACTTTGATTCTTCTAATCCACGAACATGCAATATCTTTCCATTTTTTTTGTGTCCTCTTCAATTTCTTTCACCAGTGTTTTATAGTTTTCATTATAGAGATCTTTCACTTCTTTGATTAATTCCTAGGTGTTTATTTGTGGTTACTGTAAACAGGGTTACTTTCTAATTTCTTTTTCAGGTAGTTCATTGTTGGCATATAGAAATGCTACTGATTTTTGTATGGTGATTTCATATCCTGTAACCTTACTGAATTTGTTTACCTATTCTAATAACTTTTTTTGGTGGAGTCTTTAGTTAGTTCTAAATGTAAGAGCATGCCATATGCAAATGCAGATAATTTGACTTCTTCCTTTCCAATTTGGATGCCTTTTATATATTTCTTTTGTCTGATTGCTCTAGCTAGGACTTCCAGTACTATGTTGAATAACAGTGGTGAAAGTGGGCATCCTTGTCATATTCCAGATCTTAGAGAAAAGGCTTTTAGTTTTTTCCCACTTAGTATCATTACTGTGGGACTGTTATATATGGCTTTATTATGTTGAGGTAAGTTTCTTCTATACCCAGTATAGAAGAAGATTTTTATTATGAAGGAATGTTGAATTTTATTAAATGCTTTTCAACATCAATTGAAATGATTAAATGGTTTTTGTCTTTCATTCTGTTGATGTGATGTATCACATTGATTGACTTGCATATGCTGAGCCATTCTTGCAATCCCAAGTTGGATAAATCCCACTTGGTCACGATGAGTGATCTTTCTAATGTGTTGTTGAATTTGGTTTGCTAGTATTTTGTTGAAGATTTTTGTGTCGATATTCATCAGACATATGGGCCTGTAGTTTTCTTTCTTTCTTTTTTTTTTAATATGTCTTTGTCTCGTTTTGGTATCAGGTTAACACTGGTGTCGTATAATGAGCTTTGAAGTATTCTTTCCTCTTATATTTTTTGAAATAGTGTGAGTAGGATTGGTGTTAGTTCCAGTTTAAATGTTTGGCAGAATTCAGCAGTGAGGCCACCAGGTCCTGGGTTTCTCTTTACTGGGACACTTTTTAATTATGGCTCCGATCTCATTACTTGCTTCCAGTCTGTTCAGGTTTTAAATTTCTTCTTGGTTCAATCTTGGGAGGTTGTACGTGTCTAGGAATTTGTCCCTTTCTTCTAGATTTTCCAATTTATTGGCATGTAATAGCTACTAATGATCCTTTGATATAAGTTATTCTTATATCATCTCTGATTTTATTTGTTCTTTTTCATCTCTGATTTTATTTGTTTGGATCTTCTCTTTTTTTATTAGTCTGGATAAAGGCTTGTCAATTTTGTTTAAATTTTCAAGAAAACAGCTTTTTGTTTTATTGATCTTCTGCATTGTTTTCTTCATGTCAATTTGATTTATTTCTGTGCTGATCTTTACTGTTTGTTTTCTTCTACTAATTTTGGGTTTAATTTCCTCTTGCCTTTCTAGTTCTTTAAGAGTACTGTTAGGTTTTTAATCTGAAGTAGTTCTTCTTTTTTTACAGAAGCATTTATAGCTATAAACTTCCCTCTTAGTACTGCTTTTGCTGTATCCCACAGGTTTTGGTATTTTGTGTTTCCACGATCATTTGTTTCAGGAAAATTTTCAATTTCCTTCTTAACTTCTTCATTGATCTACTCAGCATTCATTGTTTATTTTCCATATATTTATAGTTTCCAAAATTCCTCTTCTTTTTGATTTCTAGTTTTTTCCATTGTGGCCAGAGAAGATACTTGATATTATTTCAATTTCTTTGAATATTTTAAAACTTGTTTTGTGACCCAACATATGGTCTGTCCTTGAGAATGATCTATGCACTGAGGAAAAGATATGTGCTCTGTAGCTCTTGGATGAAATGTTCTGTAAATAGTTATTAGATCCATTTGGTCAATGGTTCACATTAAGTCCAATATTTCTTCGTTGATTTTCTGTCTGGAGGATCTGTCCAATGTTGAAAGTGGGGTGTTGAAATCTCCATCTATTATTGCATTTGAGTCTATTTCTCTCTTTAGTTCTAGTAAATATTTGCTTTATATATCTGGGTGCTCTGGCATTGAGTGCATATATATTTACAATTGTTATATCTTCTTGCTGAATTGACCTGTTTATCATTAGTGACCTTGTCTCTTCTTAATAGTTTTTGTCTTAAAATCTATTTTGTCTGATGTAAGTGTAGCTACTCCTGTTCTTTCTTTGGTTTCCATTGGCATGGAGTATCTCCCTCCATCCCTTTATTTTTAGTCTATGTGTGTCTTTATATATAAAGTGTATTTCTTGTAGGCAACAGATCAATGGGTCTTGATTTTTCTTTAATTGAAGCAGGCACTCTATGTCTTTTGATTGCAGAGTTCAGTCCATTTACATTCAATGCTATTATTGATAAGTAAGGTCTTACTCCTGCCACTTTGTTATTTGTTTTTTGGTCTTCTCTTTCTTCTTTTTTCCCTGTATTCCTTTTAGTGAAGGTGATTTTCTCTGATTATATGATTGAGCTTCTTTCTTTTTGTGTATCTGTTGTATGGTTTTTGGTTTGAGGTTACCATGAGGCTTGCAAATAGTATCTTATGACCCATTATTTTAAGCTGATAATAACTTAACACTGTTTGCATAAACAAACAGACAAGTAAAAAGAAAATGAATAAAGACTCTATGCCTTAACTTCATCCCTTCACTTTTTAACTTTTTGTTGTGATTTATGTCTTATTGTACTGTCTACGTCTTGAAAAGCTGTAGTTATTATTTTTCATTGCTTCATCATTTAGTTTGTCTATTTAAGATAAGACTAGTCTGACCAACATGGTGAAACTCTGTCTCTACTAAAAATATAAAATTAGCCTGGCATGGTGGCAGGTGCCTGTAATCCCAGCTACTCTGGAGGCTGAGACAGAAGAATTGCTTAGGGAGGCAGAGGTTGCAGTGAGCCGAGATTGTGCCACTGCACTCCAGCTTGGGTAACAAGAGTGAAACTCTGTCTCAAAAAAAAAAAAAAAAAAAAAAAAGTAGTTTATACTCCATACTTAGAGTTATAATGTTCTGTGTTTTTCTGTGAACTTACTATTACCAGTGAGTTCTGTGCCTTCAGATGATTTCTTATTGTTCATTAACCTCTGTTTCTTTCTGCTTGAAGTGCTCCCTTTAGCATTTCTTATAAGACAGGGCTGGTGCCCATGAAATCCCTCAGCATTTGTTTCTCTGGAAAAGCCTTTATTTCTCCTTCATGTTTGAAGGATAATTTCACCAGCTACACTTTTGAGGGTAAAAGTGTTTTCCTTCAGCACTTTAAATCCATCATGCCACCCTCTCCTGGCTGGTGAAGTCTTCACTGAAAAGTCTGCTGCCAGACATGGAGCTCCATAGTATTTTATTCATTATTTTCTCTCGCTGCTTTTAGAATCTTTTTAAAATCCTTGACACATGGGAGTCTGAGTACTAAATGCCTCAAGGTAGTCTTCTCTGTGTTAAATCTGCTTGGTGTTCTACATCCTTCTTGTATTTGGATGTTGATGTATTTCTCGAGGTTTGGGAAGTTCTGTTATTATCCCTTTGAATAAACTCTCCATCCCTCTTTCTGTGCCCTCTCTTTAAGGTCAATAATTCTTAGATTTGCCTTTTTTTTTTTTTCTGAGACAGAGTCTCGTTCTGTTGCCAGGTGCCAGGCTGGAGTGCAGTGGTGTGATCTCGGCTCAGTGCAACCTCTGCCTCCCGGGTTCAAGCAATTCTCCTGCCTCAGTCTCCCAAGTAGCTGGGACTACAGGAGCACGCCACCATATCCAGCTAATTTTTGTATTTTTAGTAAAGACAGGGTTGCACCATGTTGGCCAGGATGGTCTCGATCTCTTGACCTCATGATCCACCCACCGTGGCCTCCCAAAGTGCTGGGATTACAGATGTGAGCCACCGTGCCTGGCCACTTAGATTTGTCCTTTTGAGGCTATTTTCTAGATCCTATAGATGTGCTTCATTGCTATTTATTTTTTCCTTTGTCACCTTCTATTGTGCTTTTTCAAATAGCTTGTTCTCGGGTTCACTAATTCTTTCTTCTGCTTGATATGTGATGCTATTAAAATACTCTGTTGAATTTTTCTGTATACCAATGGCATTTTTCAGCTCCATAATTTCTGCTTAATTCTTTTTAATTGTTTCAATCTTTGCTAAATTAATCTGATAGGATTCTGAATTCCTTCTCTGTGTTATCTTGAATTTCTTTCCTCAACACAGCTCTGTTGAATTCTCCAAAAGGTCACATGTCTTTGTTTCTCCAAGACTGGCCCCTGGTACCTTATTGAGTTCATTGGGTGAGGTCGTGTTTTCCTGGATAGTGCTGATGCTAGGACATGTTCTTCAGTTTCTAGGCATTGAAGAGTGAGGTATTTATTGTAGGTCTTTGCAGTCTGGGCTTGTTCTTTTGCTCCTGTCCTTGGGAAGGCTTCCCAGGTATTCAAAAGGACCTGGGTGTTGTGATCTTAGCTGTGTCTGCTTTAGGGGGACTCCAAGGCCAGAAACATGATAGTTCTTGCAGACTCATTGAGGCACTGCTTTGATAGTCTTGGCCAGGATCTAGAATAATTCTCTGGATTACGAGGCAGAGACTCTTGTTCTCTTCCCTTACTTTCTTCTAAGCAAATGGAGTCTCTGTGTCTCTGCTCTGAGCCTCCTGGGGCTGGGGGAGGAATGACACAAGCACCCCTACCACCACCATGGACGCCACCACCATGGACACCACCACCACTATGGACGCCACCACCATGGACGCCACCAGTAGGATGGTGCTGGGCCAGACCTGAAGCCAGCACAACACTGAGCCTTGCTCAAGGCCTGCTGTGACCGCTCCCTGACCACTGCCTACGTTTGTTCCAAGCTGTGGGGCTCCACATTAGCTGGTGGCAAGCCAGCCAGGCCTGGGTCTTTCCCTTCAGGGTGGAAAGGGTCCCCCAGGCCCCAGGCAGGTTCAGATCACTTGTCTTTAGTTCTGTAAAATTTTAGTTCTGCTCTGTTTCATCCCATTTATTTATCTCCCCATGTCCCATCTGTGTCTTCCATGAATCTCTTTTTCCTCTTGCTCTTTGTACTTGAAGGTTTTAAAAAAAATTTCTTTTGTAACTTTGGCCAGACCTTATTTTACCTGGTCCTGTTCATTTCTGATCTCTTCACCTGTATTTGAGCTTCATCATTTTCCTTCACAAATCCAACTCCTTCAGAATGACTTGGCTGGAATTCTTATCTCGGTGTTTACCAGTATTACTCTGATGAATATTTTTATACATCTTGCTGCTGTTTGTAAAAAGTCGATACTGTTCCCGTTCAAGTTTGTTACTCGTCTTTCGTGAATTAAGCTCTGCTGGGCCTGCTCTTTGCAGGTGTTTCTGTGGAATGGGGAGAAGAGGAGCCTGGGAAGCATTGAAGCTCAGGCTTTCTTATCTTCTGCTGAGGCAAAGACGAACACACACCTGCAGTGAAAGCGACGTAGGGTGTGGCTGGCTGGCCTGGTGCCGCCCGTGTCTCTCACTCAGCTGGACACATGGGCACCGGGTGTCTGCCGGCAACTCTGTATTCTGACTCATGCGCTCATCATCATATGCGCAGGGTGAAGCTCCTGAGCTCTCGGCAGGGTCCTCAGTGCAGATGGTATTGCAGCTGCCTCTGGGCCTCGCAGCCTTGTTTGCTTGTCACGTATTCACTTCCTCCCACGTGGCCTCTGTGCAATGTCAGCTATTTTTGGCATCTTCATCTATATTTTGGATTCTGTGGGTTTTATCCGTTTTCCTGGTTTCACTAAAAAAATGAAAGTTTCCAATAAAAAAAAAAAACAACGCATACACTGTGATCCAGCGATCCCACTGCTGGGCACTTATCCAAAGGACATGAAGTCAGGACGCTGAAGAGACAGCCACACACCCAGGTTCACTGCAGCACCGTCCACAACAGCTGAGAAGCGGAATCAACCCACATGTCCATCAGCTGACGCCTGCATAAAGGAAATGCGGTCTATTACACAATGGAATACTGCTTAGCCTTTGAAAAGGATGACACCCTGTCACCTGCAACAACATGGATGAATCAGGAGCATGGTGTGTTGCCTAACACAAGCCAGGCGTAGAAAGCAAGTACTGTATGGTCTTATTCATCTGTGGAATCTTAAAACGCAGGCCAGGTGCGGTGGCTCATGCCTGTAATCCCAGCACTTTGTGAGGCCGAGATGGGCAAATCATGAGGTCAGGAGATCAAGACCATCCTGACTAACATGGTGAAACCCTATCTCTACTAAAAGTACAAAAAAGTAGCCGGGCGTGGTGGTGTGCGCCTGTAGTCTCAGCTACTTGGGAGACTGAGGCAGGAGAATCACTTGAACTCTGGAGGTGGAGGCTGCAGTGAGACGAGGTCGCGCCACCACACTCCAGCCTGGGCGACAGAGCGAGACTCCGTCTCAGAAAAAAAAAAACAACAGAAACCTGAACTCACACAAGTAGTGGGTAGCATGGTAGTTACCAGGGCCAGGGTCCGGGTAGGGGACGCTGGTGAGAGGGCACATGGCCCGAGCTGGCAGGAGAGTGAGCTTGGGTCTGGGCTGGCATCACGGTGACCATGCTGGATAAGAACGTACTGCATTCTTAAAAATACTGAGAGCGTGGGGTTTAAGCATTCTTGCCACAAAAAAATGACAAGTACGGGAAGTAACGCTTGTTGATCAGCTAGATGCTGCCGTTCCACCACGTACGCGTATTTCAAAACATCATCTTATACCCGATAAATATATACAGTTTCATCTGTCAATTTAAACATTAATTACAAAAAGAAAGGTCTACATTTTGCTTTTGTGCAGCTATGAGGAAGGAAGGGGAACTGTTTTGTGGGGGAGGAAAGATGTGCACATCTGATGTGCATGAAAGCACGTCTCTCCCGCGCCTGGAGCTGCTGTGGCGGCACCCACTGCTTCACCCTCTCTGGCCACTCTGTCCCCTGGAGGTGACCTGCTCGGCGCCTCTCTCTGGGCCAGCTGCATCAGTGCCTGCTGACGTGAGGACCCCAAGTCCTGGGCAGCCTGCAGCCGACCTGGGTGTTGACCCGCTCTGCTGCCTTGCTACCTTGTGGGGGGCTCCAGGGACCACATCTCAGCCACCCCAGAGCTCCCTGCAGCAAACCTTGGTCAGCAGGCTGGGTGACCGCCCTGCACACGGCCCTAGCCTCCTGGGCCCCCTGAGCTCTGTGCATTCCATTGTAAACGGCCCCCTCTGTACAATGCTCCCTGTGCCGCCTCCTCACTCTCTTTTCCTACCAGGTCGGGAGGCAGCAAACACTTTCTGTAGCTTTCATTTCATCAGCTCCGTGGGCCTCTGGGCTCTGCTCCTCAGCCCCACTTCCAGTGGTTGTCCTAGAGCTTGTAACACGCCCCTTGCCTTGCACAGCCAGCTCACAAGGACACTGAGGCTGCGGTGGCCATGGTGGGCACTCTGCCACGTGCCTGGCACCCCTGCGCCTGTGCCGGCTGTGCCTTTCTGTCTGGGGCTTTGCATCTTTATCTTGCTGTGATGAAGTTTGTCTTTATTCAAAAACAGAAATTTATTTGTCAATTTGTTTTTGAGCTGGAGTCTCACTCTGTCACTAGGCTGGAGTGCAGTGGTGTGATCTCAGCTCACTGCAACCTCTGCCTCCTGGGTTCAAGTGACTCTCCTGCCTCAGCCTCCCAAGTTGCTGAGATTATAGGTGTGCACCACCACGCCCGACTAATTTTTGTATTTTTAGGAGAGATGAGGTTTCACCATGTGGGCCTGGCTGGTCTGGAACCCTTGACCTCAGGTGATCCAGCCACCTCGGCCTCCCAAAGTTCTGGGATTACAGGTGTGAGCCACCATGTCTGGCTTATTCGTCAACATTCTTGATTGAATAACTAAAAACAAAACATCTCACTCATAAAAATCGACATACACGTTTATGAATATGCTTAAACACCACGTAACATTTATGCAGTGAGAGAGGCACTCATGGGACAACATTCCCTGAGCATATCCGTGTGGAAAACAGGCCAGCTTTTTGGGCATAGAATTCTTGAATCGTATTTTCTTTCCAACAGGCTTTTACAGGCATCAATAAAGTTTTGTGTTTTTTGAGAAAGCTGAGGTGACACTGACTTCCTTTCATAAGGGACTGTTGCGAAGGGGCTCATGTAGCATACTGAAGTCTGGTGACTCTCATGAAATCCGTGTTATGGAATGGTCTGGATTTCTGGCTGGCGCTCACTTCCTTAGTCCTGGCCGGTGGAGTGGCTGGAGCTGGAAGCCTCACCCCCACGCCGCCAGCCCCCAGGCACCCAGAGGCTGCCTTCTGTGAGGAGGTGACCCCAAGTTCAGGGCTGCCCTGCACCCAGCACTCCGGGGAATGTACCCAATTCAGGAAGAAAGGAAGTGGGGAGGTGGGAGGGAGCACAGAGCACTGGGAGCGAACGGAGAAGACAGTGCAGCCACTGGAGTGCCAGGCATCCGGGTTTGGGTTGAACTGTGCGGGAACAGTGTGTGTCAGTGGCTGGGGGAGGGCACGGAGGTCTGGGCAGGAAGGGGTGGCAGGAAGGCAGCTCCTGGCCCTGGGGGTCTGGAGCTTATCTTTTTCCTGTGAGCTGGGCGTGGGTGGCTCCCGGGGCTGTGCCCTGGGCCTGTGGTCTGGTGAAGCCCAGGCCTCCCTCCCAGGGACGCAGGGCAGCCGGGGCTGGAGGAGCCTGAGGGGCCAGGTCAGGGTGGCCCTGGGGCACAGTACCCACACCTGTGACCAGCGCTGGCAGGGGAGACCTGGGCATGAGGCTCCTCTGCCCAGGAAGGGAAGCAAGTGAGTGAGACCTGGAGCCCCCACCCCATGGGCAGGTCCAACCCTCCTGGAGTGGGGCTGGGCAGGGGGTGGGTGTGTGTGAGCAGGTGGGGGATGAGAAGGGGTGGGCTCTGGCCTCTGGCAATCCTGCCAAGGGCTAGGGCACTGCAGAGGAGCTGGGTCCAGGCTGCCCCGTGAGGCTAAGGTGGCCGCATCCCCTGAGCCGGGAAGGAGGCACATTGGGGACTGGCGCCAGGGAGGTGCCTGGCGGTGGCTCCATGGAGCACCTGCCCTGCATGATGCCCCTATCTTGGGGGCACAAGCCTTCTCCGGGGGTCTTCCTAAGGCCACCTCAGTTTGGGGTTCTGGGCTTGGTGACCTGCCAGGAGGTCCTCCCTGCCCAGACCCCAAAGTCTGTGCTGCCCAGGGCAGGGAAGGAAACTGTGGCCTGGCCGAGGTTGGGCCCCCAGTGGTGCCCCCTAAACCTGACTCTTCTCCAAAGAACTCGCCCCTCAGCAGACCCCGAGTGAAGGACAAGGACAGGAGCAGGGGCTTTGGTCCAGGTAGACGCTGGGGTGGATCTCAATGGGGAGTCAACAGGGTGGGGACCCCAGGGTATTGGGGTGTCTGTGCCCCTGAAGTAGGCTCTGGATGTGAGGTTTGTGCCCGTGCTGCCTGGGGGTGATGTCGTGATGCACGGACGGTCCCCAACCCCCATCCTCACCATTCAATGGGGACACCGTGGAGTTCCAGGTGCTGGAGGTCACGAGGGCTGGGAAGGAAACAGGTTTGGGGTGGCGGCTCTCCTCTTGGGCTGGGCCTCTGGCACTGGCCAGGAGACAGTTTTGGACACAGTTTTTCTCACAGTGGTAATAGCTTCCACCATACCCACCATGACTCGGGGCTGTTCAGAATCTGCCCAGGTGCCCTGAGTTCCAGGGCCTCTGGGGTGCGGACTGGGCTGCTGGGCGGGGTCTCCTGTGGGGGTTCTGGAGGCTGTAGCTCGTTTTAGGTGTGGGGTGAGCACTGGGAGCCCCAGCTAGCGGAAAACCCACAGAGCCTGAGGCCTGCACACTTTCCGCCCTGGTGTGTGGGGGCCCAGGACCCTTTGGGCAGGTCAGCCTCAATGATGGGGGGCTGGGGTTCCTGCCTGGCTCCTCCTCAGGGTAGAGGAGACCCATCTCCTGGTCCTAGACCCCCTCAGGCTGCCCCTGTTCTTTCAGGAATGCGGGACAGGGCAGGGAGGGAGGCGCCTGCTGGCCTGGGTGTCAGGCACATCCTCAGATCCTAGGTGTGTCCTCCCTGCTCTCTCTGCCATCCGCTGACTTGGGACAGGGCTTCTGTTCTGGCCAGTGTCATTGTGGTAGCTGCTGCTGTACCCCACGGTGACACAGAGGACTCCAGAAACCTCCTGGTCTGTTTGGGGTCCTTCCCTTCCTGGGCTCAGCGCCCTTTGGATGTGTCTGGCCTTGATGGAGGCGTCCCTAAACCCTGGCTCTGGGGGCCCTTCCTTCCGCTCTGCATTGGGATGGGCTCCAAGAGAATGGGGGTCCGTAACAGAGGCCAGCTGCCTCCCTGACTGCAGGGGCTTGAGAGAGGCGTTCCTTTCAGGGTGGGGCTGGGAAGTCCTGGATGGACCTGAGGTCTTCGCTCTGAGCTCCCCCTGACTGGACCTCCTCGGGGTGCAGGGTCTGTCCTGTCTGGGAGGGGTCCTGGGCACAGCAGTGGACGGCTCACTGAGGGGCTTTCGGGTCTGGCTTGAGCCACTGTGGGGGTATTCCACTGTGAGAGGGTCCCCCACAGAATCTCCCATCCTGCTTGTTCTCCAGGGCCTGGAGGGGGCAGGATATAGGGGTCCCAGAGGAGGATCAGAGAACCAGGGATGGGGGCATCTTCACTGACTGCCCTCATTCAATCCCTTCCTCCCCCACCTGCCCTGGCAACCCCCAGCCTCTGTCTGCACTGGCTCCTCTGGCTCTGGAGTAGATGGCACTTAGGATGGTGTGGATGACCTTTGCCCAGGTGGAGACGGATGGAGAGGAGGTGGGCGGGTCCATGGGGGAGAGGGGTGGGCTCATCCAGGACGCTGGGGCACCCATGGGGCCGTAAGCCCTTCCTGGCACCATCCCTGGTCTTTCCCTGCAGCCCGAGACTGTGGGAGCCCCAGGCGGGGTTGACCATCTCCTCTAGGAGGCTGGCACTTCCCTGGGCTCATGAAGACGGAGCCTCCTGCCCCATGGTGCAGAACCCCGCTTCCTCCCTCAGCCCTTCCGGATGGCTTCCTGGGATTCCGGGTTCCTGTGTGGTGGTGACAGGAGCCCAGAGGGGAGGAGGGGCAGGGCTGGGGCCCGTGGATGGGGGTGCTTAGGCTGGGGATTCTGGAGAGAAGTTCTTGGCTCTGTGGGCCAACCAGGCAGGAGCCCTTTCTGACCACACCCCAAGTGTCCCAGCAGGAGCCAGGTGTGGGAAGTGTAAGGAGCCGGTCTGTGTCCTGTCCTCCCCAGTCCTCTAGACAGGGTGGGGGCTGAGGATCCTCACCAGGGCAGTGCCAGGCAGTGACACTGGGGTGGGGTCACTGGACATCGTGGGCTGGCCTGGGACTGAGGGGTGCAGAGGAGGGGGGCACGCAGGTGGGGGATGGCACGGTCATCCCTGTGTTCATGCCGTTTCCTGCCCTGGGCACCTGCACTGAACCCCGGCAAGGAAGGGGTGGACTCCCAGCCTGAGCCTGCCTGGGGTCTTCCCTGGCTCTAGAACTGGGGATGGGAACCATCCTGTGGGTCAGCAGCCTTGGGGGACAGCAGGAGACCAGGCCAGCCCCTAGCAGGGGAGGCGGTGGGGATTTTGGCAAGGTCTGCATTGTTTGGAGCCAGTACCCCAGTAGCCACGGTGACAGACGCCCCAGCAATGTGCCCCTTCTAAGGCTGGGCTGCCCAACCCGTCTTAGCCAGGGCAAGGGAGGGTGCGGTGCCCCTGGCAGGCTCAGCACTTGGCCTTCCTTGCAGGGGTGAGGCCTTGGGAAGCCGAGCACGGACCTCCCACTGAGGGAATCCTCTGCACAGAGGGCCGGAGGGCAGACCGCAGCGGCCTTGAGAGCCCAGGAGAAGCGGGTGTGCTGGGCGTGGGGCTGCAGGGCGGGACCTGTCCTTGGCCTGGTTGCTGCTACGGGCCTCGGCAGTGTGGTAGCTATAGCTGCCTGTACCACGGCCTGACACCCCCTGACGATATCCACACCTGGAACTGGAGGTGGGGCTGTCAGGAGGAGCTTCTCAGGGCCCAGGGAGGGTCTGGACAGCGGTGCCAGGAGCCCCCAGGGCTGGGGAGGCCCGGTCTGCTCAGGGACCAGACATGCTCACGTCCCCCTGGAGAGGCCTCTGCAGCCTCCTGGGTTCTGGGACAGGCCTCCGGTCCGCAGGAGGCTGGGGGCTCCCGGGCCGGGGCTCTCCTGTCCTCCTCAGCGGTGAGCTCCTATGCGGCCCAGTGCGGGCCCAGCTCCCGTGTCCACTCCTGTCAGCCTGGCCTAGGGTCCAGGCAGAACTGGGCATGGGCTCCTTCCTAGGTGCCTTGGAGATGCTCTCCATGGCTGTACCTGGGGCTGGAGGCTCCATAAGGCATCTTTGCCAGGTGGGCACTTCAAAGGCAGGCCTTTCTACATGGGCAGGTGAGGGGGACTGCCTGCGGCCTGACCCTATGGGCTACACTGGCCTCTCAGAAGAGGGTCTGTGGGGGTCCTGCCTGTTGGGAGCCTGGCGGACTCTGGCCTCTGGATTCCATCCAGGATGGGCCCAGAATTGGCAGGAGGTGCTGGAACGAGGCGGGTGTCTACGGTGAATCTGGGCCCCGGAAATTGGCTGTTGACCTGGGGCAGCTGTCGGGACAGGGTCTGGTGCAGCTGGTGGGGAAGGGGTCAGGGCACCTGCGGACATCAGTGAGGTCAGCTCAGAGTCCCCTGAAGCCCCTGTTTGGTGGGGTACGGTGTGCCTGGCACCAGCCCGTGGACTGATATGGCCAGGGTGTCTCTAGAGGCCGAGGATGTGGGCAAAAACCCTCGGGCCCGGCTCTTGTGGTCCTGGAGAGCTCTGAGCCAAGGAGTGTGCATGGGCCTGGGGGTCCAGCCGGGTTTTTGCCACTGGGATCATCACTGTGGTAGGTATCGTAGTTACACAGTAGGAGGGCCCTTCACAAAAACTCCTGAGTGTGGCCAGAGGCCTTTCCCATGCATGCCCTGGCCCAGGCATCCGGGGCCCCCATTGACAGTGGCGCTGTTTCCTGGGGGTCTCAGAGCGTTCTGAACCTTCCCCGCCTGCCATCGAGGGCAGGTGGATGTGACTCAGGCTCCCGGGCTCCTGTCCCCTCCAGGAGGGGCCTGAGGTGACATCTGCCAGAGGGTGTGCAGGAGTCAGGCCTCCTGGAGTTTAGCCCTGGGGCAGGTGTAGGGGTGGGGTGCCTTTCAGGGGTCTGGGAAGGGCTGTGTGTGGGGCTGTCCCATGGTCATCTTGTGTTCTGGGGGCCCTCCCTATCCAGGTGTGGGTTCCTGTTGTGACCCTGCCGAGGAGGGTCCTGGAAGAGGGTGCCCACTGGGGAGCGACACAGGGCTTTCTGGAAGGTTCTTTGCCTCCGACTGTGGGAGGTGAGTCCTGTGTTGGCTCCCCAGTAAAGTCTGGGAACCAGCACGACTCAGGACGGCCGGGCAAGGTGATTGATGCCCAGCTCTGGCTTCCCCCGGGAATGTTGTCTGTCTTGAAAATGGCCCAGGAGAGGCTCAGGCGTCAGGGCCAGGCAGGCCAGGACCACAGGGGCAGGGACAGTGCACAGGGCCGGCGCTGCCCTCCCCCTGCCCCTGCGCAGACCTGGGGCTCACAGGGTCCGCACATGGTTTCCAGCCTTGAGAATGGGGCTTCCGGGACTGCTGGTCGATGGCAACAGATGGTGCAGTGGGCGCCCTCGCCCCGGTCTGGGTAGGTGCTCGGAGGGCAGCAGCAGTGCGGACCTCTTGGAGCCAGGTCTGGCTGACCTGAGGGTGACTTTGGCCATCATGGGTCTCTGGGCCTGGCGGGCAGGAGCCCCCTGTGGTCACTCGTGGGCCTCTCTGTCGTGCCTGCTGTGCTGTGGGTTTATGTCACGGGCTGTGCTGCTGTGGTAGCCACCATACCCATGGTGCTGTGACCACGATCAAAATCCTAACATGGCACGTGCTGGTCCCTGGGGGGCGCGCTGTGGCAGGAGGCTCCCAGGGATGGGTTTTTGATGGACTGTGCGATGCTGTGGGTGTAAGTATATAACCCAACCTTGTCAGTATAGTAGTACCACAGTGTCACAGACCTCACTCCAATCTACTGCCAGGCCTGGGGAATCCCGGATGTCCGGGGCTGGCCTGAGAGGCAGCAGAGCCCGGAGGGGAGGCTGTGGGCCCAGCGCTCTCAGGACTTCTAGGGGGACACTCACGTCTGCCCCCGGCTTAGGTGGACAGTGTCTGTGCCCACCTGTGTCTGAGGTTTCACCTCAGGCTGGCATTTGTCCCTGCTGTCCCTATCCACCCCATGGCCCTGTCGTTTTGGGTTCATACATGGCCCCCAAACCACGCAGGCATCACTCTGGGGCTTTGGATGTTCCCAGGAAATACGGCGCCTCACCCAGAAAGGTCAGATGAGGTACAAGAGTCATCCCCAGAGTCGTCCCCAATGCTGGATGAGCCCCTGCAGCCTCAGTGCTACTCAGGATCCAGCAAGACCTGGAGCAGGTGCAGGTGAGGCCCAGGCCAGGTGAAGTCCAGGTCAGGTGAAGTCCAGGTCAGGTGAGGCCCAGGTTGGGTGATATCCAGGGCAGGTGAGGCGCATTCCAGGTAAGGCACAGGTCCAGTGAGGTCCAGGTCAGTGAGGCCCAGGCCAGATGAGGCCCAGGTCAGGTGATGTCCAGGGCAGTTGAGGCCCAGGTCAGGTGAGGCTCTGGTCAGGTGATGTCCAGGGCAGACGATGTCCAGGTGAGGGGAGGTCCAGGTCAGCAGAGGCTCAGGTGGATGTGCCAGGCTTCTGTGGTTTTCTCCCGGTGCAGACCCTGCCTGGTGTCCCTGCCCCTGATCCCAGCCCCCTCTCCGCCTGCCCATTGGCGGTCCCTGCACCGGTGGTGCTGGCTGTGGAGGGGCTGGGCTCTGCCTCCCTGTGCATGGGCGTCCCTCTGGGCCCTGGCCTGGAGAGCGGCCGAGTTGCTTCTCTCCGGAATGCACCGACTGTGCCCTCCTGGGTGGTCCGCGGCTCCGTGCTTGCTCCACATCTGGCCCCAGGAACTGCCAACAGGTCGCCTGCCACCTTTCTGGGGATGCCAAGGAGGTGAGTGCCCCTACACGCCAGGCCTTTTTCTCTTGAAGGCATTTCTTTAGGGAACATCATGGATGTCTCCTATAGTAAGTATGTGTCTGTATCATTGTGCAGTGGCCTGTGTCAACATTACTTATCCAGCCTGGGTTCATGTCTTCGCTATTGTGAACAGGGCTGGAGTGAAAATTTTCCAAACCCAGCCGTATGCGTTGTCCTGTTCTTGCGTTTCAGAAGTTGAACTGCTCTTTCCAGTGTGCTGTGATGTATTTGTTCTGCTCTGTTCTGTTAGACTTGCCAGCCCTGGGAGTCTCAGTTCCCACCCTCTTCCTTCCTCGGGAGAAGTAACCACTGCTGTGTTTATATGACCGTCGTTTTCTTGGTTTTCTCTGTGGTTTTCTAACTGGGAAATGTGTCCCTTAAGAAGGCAGTTGATTTTGGTGGGTGTGAATTTTCTTTAGGAGAAATCATATTGAAAGTATTTTTTGGACCTTCCTTTGTTCCTCCAGTTACTCAGCATTGTCACGAACTCACCTGCAGAGCCGCGTGGCCCCCTGTGCTGGTGTCCTCGTCGCTGTCTGGGTTTGCAGTTTTTGAACATGCCATCGTTTATTTGCCTGCTGCACATGCTTGAGAATTTATCCAGGTCTGTACTGCAAATCCGTCTCCCTGATTCTCTCTTTAGCTGTGTCTAGATCAGCTGTTAAGCATCCACGATGCAGCAGTGTGGGCACAGGGCAAACTTTGGAAGATGATGGCGTAGGATAGCTGCTCCTCCTTCTTGGTTCTCTTTCCGCAGACTGTGCTTCTGGGCTCCTCCCAGCCATTGATCCCCAACACCAATGTATGGAATTTTCTGCACAGGAAAGCAGAAGCCGTAAGAAAGCCTCTGCTCAGGCTTTGCCTGCATCTCATCTTGCACACCCGCCAAAGCTCTTTCCCGGGGGCCTGTGCAACCTTCCCCAGCTTGGTTCTCATTTTCTGTTTACTTTGCTCGCTGGCCGGGGAGGGTGAGGACTGGGTGAAGAGTCTGGTGCCTTTTGACTTTGATGCATACCCCTAGCCCCTACTTCCCAGGTGCAACCCCAGCGCTTCAGGGCCTGGAGTGGGTGCGTTTGCAGGAGGGCTTTGGGCATAGGGCTGAGTCACCGTGGGCATAGCAAGTAGTACCAATACAATACTCTCACAGTGACATGGGCCCCCACAATATCCTCCTTTTTCTGCATGGGTCACCGAGTCCCCTCTTGCTGTCTCTGGCCCTGCTCTCCGGCTGAGACTGTGCATTCCCGGGATTTTTGTCTGAAACGCAGGGTGATTGGAGAGGACTCTGAGCCCAGTGCTGTGCAGGGGCTCCTCCTTTTTCCTGGGGGAGCTGCGTGGATCCTGTTTTTGGTCAAGGGAAGCACTTGCTGGTGAAGGAGGCCTCCCCTCCTCTTTTCTGCAGGAGGCTCTGAAGCTGTCGCCTGGTGTCCTTGAGTTAGGTGCTGAGGGCTGTGCAGGGTCTTCCCTGGTCTAGATGGAGCTGTGGGTCTGTCCTGTTTCCTGGGGTGCTGTGGGGCCACCAGTGGGGCGCTCAGGATGTGCGCGGCTGGTCTCTGGCCCTAAGGTCTGAGCTCCGGCTCACTGCTCCTCTGCCTCCGGGTTGGGCACTGACTCAGTTCCTATCCAGTGGCCTCGAGAGCTTTTTGGTGTTAGACTCTGTTGAATGGGTGGCTGCAGGTCTCTTTCCTGGAGGGGCCTGGGAGTGGCTGGATGTCTGGGAGCCCCATTCTTCCATGATGTTGCTGACTGGATCCCTCATCTTTAAAGGAGTCCTGAGCCTCCCTGCAGGAGTGGGCAGTGGATACCCAGGCGGAAGGGCATCAAGGTGCTCGGGCAGAGTTCATCCAGTGCCTTCTGCCTGTGGAAGGGCTGAGCTTCCTGATTCTGTGCAGAGGAGGCTGGCCCCATAGATGGGCAGTGAGGACACGGGCCCCGGCCTGGAGGGAAAGACTTGGGTGAGTTTTTGTTCTGAAACACAAGGTCGCGCCTGAGAGGGGAGCGGGCGACGTGGCCAGGAGGAAGGTGAGAGCATGGGCGGTGGGTGGTGGGGGGGCACGGTCAGGGCCATAGCTCAGGGTCCCCAGGAGAAGAAGAGCTTCTGCTGTGGGCAGGAGGTGGAGGGGTGGGCACAGGCAGGAGAAACTGAGGCTCTGGCGGTAGAAGAGGGGAGGGTCTGCAGGTGCAGGGTTGGCCTGGGAGGGGTGTCTGGAGGGAGGGACAGGAGTCTGGGTGGAGACCAGGGTGGAGGTTGCAGGGACAGGACCCCAGGTTGTCTGGGTGGGCGGCAAGAGCAGCCGGGGAGAAAGAGCCCGAGGGAGGGTGGGGTCTCGCTGGTGTGGGCTTCAGGGAGGGGCTGCACAGGGCGTTCCCAGAAAGAGGGAGGAAGGCGGCAGCACGGAGGAGCTGGGAGCGAATGGAGAAGGAAGGGGCAGCCACCCGAGTGCCAGGCATCCGGGTTCTGGTTGAACTGTGAGGGAACAGCTCCCTGGCCCATGTGCCAGTGGCTGGGGGAGGGCACGGAAGTCTGGGGCAGAAAGGGGAGGCAGGAAGGCGGCTCCTGGCCCTGGGGGTCTGTGGCTTATCCTCTTCCTGAACTGGGTGTGGGTGGCTCCCGGGACTCTGCTCTGGACCTGTGGTCTGGTGGAGCTTAGGCCTCACAGGGACGCAGGGCAGCCCGGCTGGAGCAGCCTGAGGGGCAGTTAGGGTGGCACCAGGGCCACTGCCTCCACCTGTGACCAGCTGCTGCGGGGATCTGGGCATGAGGCCCCACCTCCCAGGAGGGGAGGCTGGTGAGTGAGACTGTATGTCCATATCCCACGGGGGGCTCTGACCCTCCTCAGAGTGGCCCGGCAGGGGCAGGTGGGTGTGTGCAGGTGGGGGTGGGGGTGCGGAGCCCAGCCCCTCCCAGAGCCACCTGCTCTGCTGCAGGGTGGTTTTGGGCACTGAGGGTGGCTGGGCGGGGGCTGCCTGGTGTACCCGAGGTGGCCGCATTCCCAGAGCCTGGACTGAGGCCCAGTGGGGACCAGGCAGGACTCTGACCGGGGGATCCATGGAGGTCCTGTCTTGGGTGATGCCCACATCTTGGGGAGCACATGGGGTCCAGCTGGGAGGAAGGGGCGTGGTCCACCCCCCGGGGACTTCCTTGGACCACTTCAGTCGGGGGCTGTGTATTTGGCCACCTACCAGAAGTTCTTCCCTGCCCAGACCCCAAAGTCTGTGCCACTCCATGGCAGGAGGGAAGGGTGAGTGGCCTGGTGCAGGTTGGAGCCCACTGTGGTGTTCAGTAAACCCGCATCTGCTCCCAAGTGCTCCCCTGCATCAGGCCCTGCGCGAGGGACAGGGACAGGGGTGGGGTCTTTGGTCCTGGTGGACTCCGGGGTGAATTCCAGTGGGGAATCATCATGGTGGGGGTCCCCTAGGGTATTGGGGCTCTGTGTTCCTGTAGTCGGCTCTGGATTTGGGGTTTCTTCCCGTGCTGCCTGGGATGATGTTGGCAGGGGCCGGTGATCTCTGTTTCCCTGAGGCGCACTTGCTTGGTGGTGGTGGGGTCAGTTCTGGTCAGGGGCCCTAGAGCCGTGCTGTAGGATGGGATCCAGCCACTTCCCTGACCCGCCAAACCCCTGGGCCTTGTCCTCAGTGGGGACCCGCTGTGGGTCTCCGGGTGCTGGGGATCCTGGGAGCCGAGCAGGACCTGGGTTTGGGGCAGCTGCCCCCCGCTCTGGCTGGGCCTCCAGCAGTGGCCAGGGGACAGTTTTGGATGCAGCTTTTCTCACAGAGGTAGTTCCCAGGATACCCACTGAGTCTCGGGGCTGTTCAGAACCCGCCCAGGCACCCTGGGCTGCGGGGCCTTCCGAGAGGGGCTGGGCTGCTGCAGGGGTCTCCTGAGGGGGCTCTGGATGCTGTGGCTGGTTTCAGGTATGGGGTAAGCCCTGGGAGCCCCAGTTAGCAGAACACTCCACGGAGCCTGAGGCCTACACACTTTGTGCCCCGTGTGTGTGGGGGTGCAGGCCTCTCTGGGCAGGTCCGCCTCAACGGGGAGGGTGCTCAGGTCCTGACTGGCTCCTCCTCGGTGTAGAGTGGACCCACCTCCTGGTCCTGGACCCCCCTACAGGCTGCCCCTGTTCTTCCAGAAACACGGGACAGTGCCGGGCTCCCAGGAGGGAGGCGTCTGCTTGCCTGAGTGTCAGGCACATCCTCCGATTCTAGGCATGACCTCCCTGCTCTCTCTTTGTTCTGCCGACTTGGGACGGGGTTTCTGGCAGGGCACGTGTCACTGTGGTTCCATCCGCTATACTCCACATTGACACACACACCTTCAGAAACCTCCTGGTCTTTTGGGGGCATTCCTTGCTGGGCTCGGCGCCCCTTGGACGTACCTGACCTTGATGGGGGTGTCCCTGAACCCTGCCTCTGGGGGCCATTCTCCGGCTCTGGTATCAGGATGGGCTCCATGGGAGGTCTTGAGGCAGAGGCCAGCTGCCTTCTGGCCTTGGGGGGCTAGAGAGAGGCATCTCTCCCAGGGCAGGGCTGGGGGATCCTGGGTGGAGCTGATGTCTGCGCCTGTATTGGGGGCTGTATCCTGCTCCTCCAGGGCTGTGAGCTCTTCCTGGCTAGACCTTCTTGGGGTGCGGGGTCTGTCCTGTCTGGGAGGGGCCCTGGGCACAGCAGTGGACGGCTCACTGAGGGGCTTTCCGGTTTGGCCTGAACCACTCTGGGGGTATTCCACTGTGAGAGGTTCCCACACAGAATCTCCCATCCTACTTGTTCTCTAGGACTTGGAGGGGGCAGGATCTAAGTGTCCCAGAGGAGGATCAGAGACCCAGGGATGAGGGCATCTTCACTGACCGCCCTCCCTGGATCCCTTCCTCCCCCACCTGCCCTGGCGACGCCCAGCCTCTGTCTGCACTGGCTCCTCTGGCTCTGGTGTAGATGGCACTTAGGATGGTGTGGATGACCTGTGCCCAGGTGGAGCCGGATGGAGAGGAGGTGGGCGGGTCCATGGGGGAGAGGGGTGGGCTCATCCAGGACGCTGGGGCACCCGTGGGGCCGTGAGCCCTCTCTGGCACCATCCCTGGTCTTTCCACGAAGCCCGAGACTGTGGGAGCCCCAGGCAGAGTTGACCATCTCCTCTAGGAGGCTGGCACTTCCCTGGGCTCATGAAGACGGAGCCTCCTGTCTGGGGGTGCAGCACCCCACTTCCTCTCTCAGCCCTTCTGGATGGCTTCCTGGGATTCCGGGTTCCTGTGTGGTGGTGACAGGAGTGCAGAGGGGAGGAGGGGCAGGGCTGGGGCCCGGGGATGGGTTTGCTTAGGCTGGGGTTTCTGGAAAGAAGTTCTTGGCTCTGTGGGCCAACCAGGCAGGAGCCCTTTCTGTCCACACCCCGAGGGTCCCAGCAGGAGCCAGGTGTGGGAAGTGTAAGGAGCCGGCCTGTGTCCTGTCCTCCCCAGTCCTCTAGACAGGGTGGGGGCTGAGGGTCCTCACCAGGGCAGTGCCAGGCAGTGACACTGGGGTGGGGTCACTGGACATCGTGGGCTGGCCTGGGACTGAGGGGTGCCGAGGAGTGGGGCACGCAGGTGGGGTATGGCCCGGTCATCCCTGTGTTCATGCCGTTTCCTGCCCTGGGCACCTGCTCTGAACCCCGGCAAGGAGCGGGTAGACTCCCAGCCTGAGCCTGCCTGGGGTCTTCCCTGGCTCTAGAACTGGGGATGGGAACCATCCTGTGGGTCAGCAGCTTTGAGGGACAGCAGGAGACCAGGCCAGCCCCTAGCAGGGGAGGCGGTGGGGATTTTGGCGAGGTCTGCATTGTTTGGAGCCAGTACCCCAGTAGCCACGGTGACAGACGCCCCAACAATCTGTCCCTTCTAAGGCTGGGCTGCCCACCCCATCTTAGCCAGGGCAAGGGAGGGTGCGGTGCCCCTGGCAGGCTCAGCACTTGGCCTTCCTTGCAGGGGTGAGGCCTTGGGAAGCCGAGCACAGACCTCCCACTGAGGGAATCCTCTGCACAGAGGGCCGGAGGGCAGACCGAAGCGACCTTGAGAGCCCAGGAGAAGCGGGTGTGCTGGGCCTGGGGCTGCAGGGCGGGACCTGTCCTTGGCCTGGTTGCTGCTACGGGCCTCGGCAGTGTGGTAGCTATAGCTGCCTGTACCACGACCTGACACCCCCGACAACATCCACACCTGGAACTGGAGGCGGGGCTGTCAGGAGGAGCTTCTCAGGGGCCAGGGAGGGTCTGGACAGTGGTGCCAAGAGCCCCCAGGGCTGGGGAGACCTGGGCTGCTCAGGGACCAGACATGCCCCTCGTCCTCTGGAGATGCCTCTGCAGCCTCCTGGGTTCTGGGACAGGCCTCCGGTCAGCAGAAGGCTGGGGGTGTCTAGCAGAGTCTCTCCTGTCCTCCTCAGCGATGAGCTCCTATGTGGTCCAGTGCAGGCCCAGCTCCAGCATCCAATCCTGTCAGCCTGTCTGCGGGTCCAGGCAGAACTGGGCATGGGCTCCTTCCTAGGTGCCTTGGAGATGCTCTCTATGGCTGTACCTGGGGCTGGAGGCTCCATAAGTCATCTTTGCCAAGTGGGCACGTCAAAGGCAGGCCTTTCTACATGGGCGGGTGAGGGCGACGGTCAGGGGCCTGACCTTATGGGCTACACTGGCCTCTCAGAAGAGGGTCTGTGGGGATCCAGCCTGTTGGGAGCCTGGTGGACTCTGGCCTTTGGATTCCATCCAGGATGGGCCCAGAATTGGCAGGAGGTGCTGGAACGAGGCTGGTGTCTACAGTGAATCTGGGCCCCGGGAATTGGCTGTTGACCTGGGGCAGCTGTCAGGACAGGGTCTGGTGCAGCTGGTGGGGAAGGGGTCAGGGCACCTGCGGACATCAGTGGGGTCAGCTCAGAGTCCCCTGAAGCCCCTGTTTGGAGGGATACGGTGTGCCTGGCACCAGCCCGTGGGCTGAGATGGCCAGGGTGTCTCTAGAGGCTGAGGGTGTGGGCAAAAACCCTCGGGCCCGGCTCTTGTGGTCCTAGAGAGCTCTGAGCTGAGGAGTGTGCTCGGGCCTGGCGGTCCGGCCAGGTTTTTGTCACTGGGTTCATCACTGTGGTAGTTACCGTAGTTACACAGTAGGAGGGCCCTTCACAAAAACTCCTGAGTGTGGCCGGAGGCCTTTCCCATGCATGCCCTGGCCCAGGCATCCGGGGCCCCCACCGACAGTGGCGCTGTGTCCTGTGGGTCTCTGAGCATTCTGTACCTTCCCCGCCTGCCATCGAGGGCAGGTGGATGTGACTCAGGCTCCCGGGCTCCTGTCCCCTCCAGGAGGGGCCTGAGGTGACATCTGCCAGAGGGTGTGCAGGAGTCAGGCCCCTTGGAGTTTAGCCCTGGGGCAGGTGTAGGGGTGGGGTGCCTTTCAGGGGTCTGGGAAGGACTGTTTGTGGGGCTGTCCCATGGTCATCTTGTGTTCTGGGGGCCATCCCTATCCAGGTGTGGGTTCCTGTTGTGACCCTACCGAGGAGGGTCCTGGAAGAGGGTGCCCACTGGGAAGCGACACAGGGCTTTCTGGAAGGTTCTTTGCCTCTGACTGTGGGAGGTGAGTCCTGTGTTGGCTCCCCAGTGAGGTCTGGGAACCAAGAGGACTCAGGATGGCCGGGCAAGGTGATGGATACCCAGCTCTGGCTGCCCCCGGGAATGTTGTCTGTCTTGAATATGACCCAGGAGAGGTTGAGGCGTCAGGGCCAGGCAGGCCAGGACCACAGGGGCAGGGACAGTGCACAGTGCCGGCGCCGCCCTCCTGCTGCCCCTGCGCAGACCTGGGGCTCACAGAGTCTGCACATGGTTTCCAGCCTTGAGAATGGAGCTTCCGGGACTGCTGGTCGGATGGCAACAGATGGTGTGGTGGGCGCCCTCGCCCCCGTCTGGGCAGGTGCTGGGAGGGCGGCAGCAGTGCAGACCTCTTGGAGCCAGGTCTGGCTGACCTGAGGGTGACTTTGGCCAACATGGGTCTCTGGGCCTGGTGGGCAGGAGCCCCCTGTGGTCACTCGTGGGCCTCTCTGTCGGGCCTGCTGTGCTGTGGGCTTATGTCACGGGCTGTGCTGCTGTGGTAGCCACCATGGTGCTGTGATCACGATCAAAATCTTAACATGGCACGTGCTGGTCCCCGGGGGGTGCTGTGGCGGGAGGCTCCCAGAGATGGGTTTTTGATGGACTGTGCGATGCTGTGGGTGTAAGTATACAACTCATCCTCGTCAGTATAGTAGTACCACAGTGTCACAGACCTCACTCCAATCCTATTGCCAGGCCTGGGGAATCCCGGATGTCCGGGGCTGGCCTGAGAGGCAGCAGAGCCCCGAGGGGAGGTTGTGGGCCCAGCGCTTTCAGGACTTCTGGGGGGACACTCACGTCTGCCCCTGGGTTAGGTGGACAGTGTCTGTGCCCACCTGTGTCTGAGGCTTCACCTCAGGCTAGCATCTGTCCCTGCTGTCCCTACCCACCCCATGGCCCTGTCCTTTTGGGTTCATACATGGCCCCCAAACCACGCAGGCATCATCTGGGGCTTTGTGTGTTCCCAGGGAATACGGCGCCTCACCCAGAAAGGTCAGATGAGGTACAAGAGTCATCCCCAGAGTCGTCCCCAACGCTGGATGAGCCCCTGCAGCCTCAGTGCTACTCAGGATCCAGCAAGACCTGGAGCAGGTGCAGGTGAGGCCCAGGTCAGGTGAAGTCCAGGTCAGGTAAAGCCCAGGTCAGGTGAAGTCCAGGTCAGGCGAAGTTCAGGCCAGTAGAGGCCCAAGCCAGGTGAGGTGCAGTGCAGGTAAGGCACACGTCTGGTGATGTCCAGGTCAGGTGAGGCCCAGGTCCGGTGAGGTCCAGGCCAGGTGAGGGCCAGGTCAGGTGAGGCCATGTTGGCTGATGTCCAGGGCACGTGAAGTCCAAGCCAGGTGAGGCCCAAGCCAGGTGAGTTGCAGTCCAGGTAAGGCACAGGTCCGGTGATGTCCAGGTCAGGTGAGGCCCAGGTCCGGTGAGGTCCAGGCCATGTGAGGTCCAGGCCAGGTGATGCCATGTTGGGTGATGTCCAGGGCAGGTGAGGCCCAGATCAGGTGAAGCCCAGACCAGGTGAGGCTCAGATCAGGTGATGTCCAGGGCAGGTGAGGCCCAGGTCAGGTGAGGCTCTGGTCAGGTGATGTCCAGGGCAGGCGATGTCCAGGTGAGGGGAGGTCCAGGTCAGCAGAGGCTCAGGTGGATGTGCCAGGCTTCTGTGGTTTTCTCCCGGTGCGGACCCTGCCTGGTGTCCCTGCCCCTCCTCCCAGCCCCCTCTCCGCCTGCCCATTGGCGGTCCCTGCACTGGTGGTGCTGGCTGTGGAGGGGCTGGGCTCTGCCTCCCTGTGCATGGGCGTCCCTCTGGGCCCTGGCCTGGAGAGCGGCCGAGTTGCTTCTCTCCGGAATGCACCGACTGTGCCCTCCTCGGTGGTCTGTGGCTCCGTGCTTGCTCCACATCAGGCCCCAGGAGCTGCCAGCAGGGCGCCTGCCACCTGTCTGGGGATGCCAGGGAGGTGAGTGCCCCTACACACCAGGCCTTTTTCTCTTGAAGGCATTTCTTTGGGGAACATCGTGGATGTCTCCTATAGTAAATATGTGTCTGTATCATGGTGCAGTGGCCTGTGTCAGCATTAGTTATCCAGCCTGGGTTCATGTCTTCGCTATTGTGAACAGGGCTGGAGTGAAAATTTTCCAAACCCAGCTGTATGTGTTTTCCTGTTCTTGCGTTTCAGAAGTTGAACTGCTCTTTCCAGTGTGCTGTGATGTATTTGTTCTGCTCTGTTCTGTTAGACTTGCCAGCCCTGGGCGTCTCAGTTCACACCCTCTTCCTTCCCTGGGAGAAGTAACCACTGCTGTGTTTATATGACCGTCATTTTCTTGGTTTTCTCTGTGGTTTTCTAACTGGGAAATGTGTCCCTTAAGAAGGCAGTTGATTTTGGTGGGTGTGAATTTTCTTTAGGAGAAATCATACTGAAAGTATTTTTTGGACCTTCTTTTGTTCCTCCAGTTACTCAGCATTGTCATGAACTCACCTGCAGAGCCGCGTGGCCCCCTGTGCTGGTGTCCTCGTCGCTGTCTGGGTTTGCATTTTTTGAACGTGCCATCATTTATTTGCCTGCTCCACATACTTGAGAATTTATCCAGGTCTGTACTGCAAATCCGTCTTCCTGATTCTCTCTTTAGCTGTGTTTAGATCAGCTGTTAAGCATCCACGATGCAGCAGTGTGGGCACAGGGCAAACTTTGGAAGATGATGGCATAGGATAGCTGTTCCTCCTTCTTGGTTCTCTTTCCGCAGACTGTGCTTCTGGGCTCCTCCCAGCCATTGATCCCCAACACCAATGTACGGAATTCTCTGCACAGGAAAGCAGAAGCCGTAAGAAAGGCTCTGCTCAGGCTCTGCCTGCATCTCATCTTGCACACCCGCCAAAGCTCTTTCCCGGGGGCCTGTGCAAGCTTCCCCAGCTTGGTTCTCATTTTCTGTTTACTTTGCTCGCTGGCCGGGGAGGGTGAGGACTGGGTGAAGAGTCTGGTGCGTTTTGACTTTGATGGACACCCCTAGCCCCGACTTCCCAGGTGCTACCCCAGCGCTTCAGTGCCTGGAGTGGGTGCATTTGCAGGAGGGCTTTGGGCATAGGGCTGAGTCACTGTGGGCATAGCAGCCACTACTAGTACAGTAGTCTCACAGTGACACGGGCCACCACAATATCTTCCTTTTTCTGCAGGTGTCACAGAGTCCCCTCTTGCTGTCTCTGGCCCAGCTCTCTGGCTGAGACGGTGCATTCTCAGGGTTTTTTGTCTGAAATGCAGGGTGATTGGAGAGGACTCTGAGCCCAGTGCTGTGCAGGGGCTCCTCCTTTTTCCTGGGGGAGCTGCATGGGTCCTGTTTTTGGTCAAGGGAAGCACTTGCTGGTGAAGGAGCCCTCCCCTCCTCTCTTCTGCAAGAGGCTCTAAAGCCGTTGCCTGGTGTCCTTGAGGCAGGTGCTGGGGTCTTGGCAGGGTCTGCCCTGGTCCAGATGGGGCTGTGGGTCTGTCCTGTTTCCTGGGGCGCTGTGGGGCCACCAGTGGGGCTCTCAGGATGTGCGCATCTGGTCTCTGGCCCTAAGGTCTGGGCTCCGGCTCACTGCTCCTCTGCCTCCAGGTCCGGCACTGACTCGGTTCCTATCCAGCGGCCTCCAGGGCTGTTTGGGGTTAGACTCTGTTCAACAGGTGGCTGCAGGTCTCTTTCCTGGAGGGGCCTGGGAGTGGCTGGATGTCTGGGAGCCCCATTCTTCCATGATGTTGCTGACTGGATCCCTCATCTCTAAAGGAGTCCTGAGCCTCCCTGCAGGAGTGGGCAGTGGATACCCAGGCAGAAGGGCATCAAGGTGCTGGGGCAGAGTTCATCCAGTGCCTTCTGCCTGTGGAAGGGCTGAACTCCCTGCTTCTGTGCAGAGGAGGCTGGCCCCATAGATGGGCAGTGAGGACTCGGGCCTGGGCCTGGAGGGAAAGACTTGGGTGAGTCTTTGTTCTGAAACACAAGGGTCGGGTCTGAGAGGGGAGTGGGCGGCGTGGCCAGGAGGAAGGTGAGGGCATGGGCAGTAAGTGTGTGGGGGAGTGCTCAGTCAGGGCCATGGCTCAGGATTACCAGGAGAAGAAGAGCTCTGGCTGTGAGCAGGAGGTGGAGGGTTGGGCACAGGCGGGAGAAACTGAGGCTCTGGCGGCACAAGAGGGGAGGGTCTGCAGGTGCAGGGTCGGCGTGGTAGGGGTGTTTGGAGGGAGGGACAGGGGTCTGGGAGGAGACTGGGGTGGGGGCTACGGGGACAGGACCCCAGGTTGTCAGGGTGGGCGGCAAGAGCAGCCGGGGAGAAAGGGCCCCTGGGAGGGTGGGGTCTCGCTGGTGTGGGCTTCAGGGAGGGGCTGCACAGGGTGTTCCCGGAAGGAGGGAGGAAGGAGCTGCACGGAGGAGGTGGGAGCGAATGGAGAAGGAAGGGGCAGCCACCCGAGTGCCAGGCATCCGGGTTCTGGTTGAACTGTGGGGGAACAGCTCCCTGGCCCATGTGCCAGTGGCTGGGGGAGGGCACGGAGGTCTGGGGCAGGAAGGGGTGGCAGGAAGGCAGCTCCCAGCCCCGGGGGTCTGTGGCTTATCTTCTTCCTGTGAGCTGGATGTGGGTGGCTCCCGGGGCTCTGCTCTGGACCTGTGGTCTGGTGGAGCTTAGGCCTCCCAGGGACGAAGGGCAGCCCGGCTGGACCAGCCTGAGTGCCAGTTACGGTGGCACCGGGGCCACTGCTTCCACCTGTGACCAGCTGCTGTGGGGATCTGGGCATGAGGCCCCTTCTCCCAGGAGGGGAGGCTCATTAGTGAGACTGTATGTCCATATCCCACGGGGGCTCTGACCCTCCTCAGAGGGGCCGGGCAGGAGTGGGTGGGTGTGTGCAGGTGGGGGTGGGGGTGCGGAGCCCAGCCCCTACCAGGGCCACCTGCTCTGCTGCAGGGTGGTTTTGGGCACTGAGGGTGGCTGGGCGGGGACTGCCTGGTGTACCCGAGGTGGCCGCATTCCCAGAGCCTTGACTGAGGCCCAGTGGGGACCAGGAAGGACTCTGACCGGGGATCCATGGAGGTCCTGTCTTGGGTGATGCCCACATCTTGGGGAGGACATGGGGTCCAGATGGGAGGAAGGGGCGTGGTCCACCCCCGGGGATCTTCCTGGGACCACTTCAGTCGGGGGCTGTGTATTTGGCCACCTACCAGAAGTTCTTCCCTGCCCAGACCCCAAAGTCTGTGCCGCTCCAAGGCAGGAGGGAAGGGTGGGTGGCCTGGTGCAGGTTGGAGCCCACTGTGGTGTTCACTAAACTCGAATCTGCTCCCAAGTGCTCCCCTGCATCAGGCCCTGAGCGAGGGACAGGGACAGGGTTGGAGTCTTTGGTCCTGGTGGACTCCGGGGTGAATTCCAGTGGGGAATCATCATGGTTGGGGTCCCTCAGGGTATTGGGGCTCCGTGTTCCTGGAGTCGGCTCTGGATGTGTGGTTTGTGCCTGTGCTGCCTGGGGCAATGTTGGCAGGGGCGGTGACCTCCATTTCCCTGAGGGGCACTTGCTTGGTGGTGGTGGAGTCAGTTCTGGTTGGAGGCCCTAGAGCCGTGCCGTAGGATGGGATTCAGCGGCTTCCCTGACACGCCAAACCCCCGGGCCTTGTCCTCAGTGGGGACAACGTGGGTCTCCGGGTGCTGGGGATCCTGGGAGCCGAGCAGGACCTGGGTTTGGGGCGGCTGCTCCCCTCTCTGGCTGGGCCTCCAGCAGTGGCCAGGAGAGTTTAGGACGCAGCTTTTCTCACAGAGGTAGATCCCAAGATACCCACTGAGTCTCGGGGCTGTTCAGAATCCGCTCAGGGGCCCTGGGCTGCGGGGCCTCCCAAGAGGGGCTGGGCTGCTGCAGGGGTCTCCTGAGGGGGCTCTAGATGCTGTGGCTGCATTTAGGTATGGGGTGAGCCCTGGGAGCCCCAGTTAGCAGAACACCCCACGGAGCCTGAGGCCCGCACACTTTGTGCCCCGTGTGTGTGGGGGTGCAGGCCTCTCTGGGCAGGTCAGCTTCAACGGGACAGGTGCTCAGGTCCTGACTGGCTCCTCCTCGGTGTAGGGGAGACCCACCTCCTGGTCCTGGACCCCCCACAGGCTGCCCCTGTTCTTCCAGAAACACGGGACAGGGCCGGGCTCCCAGGAGGGAGGCGTCTGCTTGCCTGAGTGTCAGGCACATCCTCCGATTCTAGGCATGACCTCCCTGCTCTCTCTGTTCTGCTGACTTGGGATGGGGTTTCTGGCGGGGCACGTGTCACTGTGGGCCCAGCTGTTATACCCCACACTGACACACACACCTTCAGAAACCTCCTCGTCTTTTGGGGGCATTCCTTGCTGGGCTCGGCGCTCCTTGGACAGGTGTGACCTTATGGGGGCGTCCCTCAACCCTGGCTCTGGGGGCCTTTCTCCGGCTCTGGTGTCAGGATGGGCTCCATGGGAGGTCTGAGGCAGAGGCCAGCTGCCTTCTGGCCTTGGGGGGCTAGAGAGAGGCATCTCTCCCAGGGCAGGGCTGGGAGGTCCTGGGTGGAGCTGAGGTCTGCGCCTGTATTGGGGGCTGTATCCTGCTCCTCCAGGGCTCTGAGCTCCTCCTGGCTGGAACTTCTTGGGGTGTGGGGTCTGTCCTGTCTGGGAGGGGCCCTGGGCACAGCAGTGGACGGCTCACTGAGGGCCTTTCGGGTCTGGCTTGAGCCACTGTGGGGGTATTCCACTGTGAGAGGGTCCCGCACAGAATCTCCCATCCTGCTTGTTCTCTAGGGCCTGGAGGGGGCAGGATCTAAGTGTCCCAGAGGAGGATCAGAGACCCAGGGATGGGGGCATCTTCACTGACCGCCCTCCCTGGATCCTTTCCTCCCCCACCTGCCCTGGCGACCCCCAGCCTCTGTCTGCACTGGCTCCTCTGGCTCTGGTGTAGATGGCACTTAGGATGGTGTGGATGACCTGTGCCCAGGTGGAGCCGGATGGAGAGGAGGTGGGCAGGTCCGTGGGGGAGAGGGATGGGCACATCCAGGACACTGGGGCACCCATGGGGTCGTGAGCCCTCCCTGGCACCATCCCTGGTCTTTCCCTGCCACCTGAGACTGTGGGAGCCCCAGGCGGGGTTGACCATCTCCTCTAGGAGGCTGGCACTTCCGTGGGCTCATGAAGACGGAGCCTCCTGTCTGGGGGTGCAGCACCCCACTTCCTCTCTCAGCCCTTCCGGTTGGCTTCCTGGGATTCCGGGTTCCTGTGTGGTGGTGACAGGAGTGCAGAGGGGAGGAGGGGCAGGGCTGGGGCCCGGGGATGGGTTTGCTTAGGCTGGGGTTTCTGGAAAGAAGTTCTTGGCTCTGTGGGCCAACCAGGTAGGAGCCCTTTCTGTCCACACCCCGAGGGTCCCAGCAGGAGCCAGGTGTGGGAAGTGTAAGGAGCCGGCCTGTGTCCTGTCCTCCCCAGTCCTCTAGACAGGGTGGGGGCTGAGGGTCCTCACCAGGGCAGTGCCAGGCAGTGACACTGGGGTGGGGTCACTGGACATCGTGGGCTGGCCTGGGACTGAGGGGTGCCGAGGAGTGGGGCACGCAGGTGGGGTATGGCCCGGTCATCCCTGTGTTCATGCCGTTTCCTGCCCTGGGCACCTGCACTGAACCCCGGCAAGGAGCGGGTAGACTCCCAGCCTGAGCCTGCCTGGGGTCTTCCCTGGCTCTAGAACTGGGGATGGGAACCATCCTGTGGGTCAGCAGCTTTGAGGGACAGCAGGAGACCAGGCCAGCCCCTAGCAGGGGAGGCGGTGGGGATTTTGGCGAGGTCTGCATTGTTTGGAGCCAGTACCTTAGTAGCCACGGTGACAGACGCCCCAGCAATCTGTCCCTTCTAAGGCTGGGCTGCCCACCCCATCTTAGCCAGGGCAAGGGAGGGTGCAGTGCCCCAGGCAGGTTCAGCACTTGGCCTTCCTTGCAGGGGTGAGGCCTTGGGAAGCCGAGCACAGACCTCCCACTGAGGGAATCCTCTGCACAGAGGGCCGGAGGGCAGACCGCAGCGGCCTTGAGAGCCCAGGAGAAGCGGGTGTGCTGGGCCTGGGGCTGCAGGGCGGGACCTGTCCTTGGCCTGGTTGCTGCTACGGGCCTTGGCAGTGTGGTAGCTATAGCTGCCTGTACCACGGCCTGACATCCTCTGACAACATCCACACCTGGAACTGGAGGCAGGGCTGTCAGGAGGAGCTTCTCAGGGGCCAGGGAGGGTCTGGACAGTGGTGCCAAGAGCCCCCAGGGCTGGGGAAGCCGGGACTGCTCAGGGACCAGACATGCCCCTCGTCCTCTGGAGAGGCCTCTGCAGCCTCCTGGGTTCTGGGACAGGCCTCCGGTCAGCAGAAGGCTAGGAGTGTCTAGCAGAGTCTCTCCTGTCCTCAGCGATGAGCTCCTATGCGGTCCAGTGCAGGCCCAGCTCCACTGTCCACTCCTGTCAGCCTGGCTGAGAGTCCAGGCAGAACTGGGCATGGGCTCCTTCCTAGGTGCCTTGGAGATGCTCTCTATGGCTGTACCTGGGGCTGGAGGCTCCATAAGTCATCTTTGCCAAGTGGGCACGTCAAAGGCAGGCCTTTCTACATGGGCGGGTGAGGGCGACGGTCGGGGGCCTGGCCGTATGGGCTACACTGGCCTATCAGAAGAGGGTCTGTGGGGGTCCTGTCTGTTGGGAGCCTGGTGGACTCTGGCCTCTGGATTCCATCCAGGATGGGCCCAGAATTGGCAGGAGGTGCTGGAACGAGGCTGGTGTCTACAGTGAATCTGGGCCCCGGGAATTGGCTGTTGACCTGGGGCAGCTGTCGGGACAGGGTCTGGTGCAGCTGGTGGGGAAGGGGTCAGGGCACCTGTGGACATCAGTGGGGTCAGCTCAGAGTCCCCTGAAGCCCCTGTTTGGAGGGATACAGTGTGCCTGGCACCAGCCTGTGGGCTGAGATGGCCAGGGTGTCTCTAGAGGCTGAGGGTGTGGGCAAAAACCCTAGGGCCCAGCTCTTGTGGTCCTAGAGAGCTCTGAGCCGAGGAGTGTGCTCGGGCCTGGCGGTCCGGCCAGGTTTTTGCCACTGGGTTCATCACTGTGGTAGTTACCGTAGTTACACAGTAGGAGGGCCCTTCACAAAAACCCCTGAGTGTGACCAGACACCTTTCCCATGCATGCCCTGGCCCAGGCGTCCGGGGTCCCCACCGACAGTGGCGCTGTGTCCTGTGGGTCTCTGAGCATTCTGTACCTTCCCCGCCTGCCATCGAGGGCAGGTGGATGTGACTCAGGCTCCCGGGCTCCTGTCCCCTCCAGGAGGGGCCTGAGGTGACATCTGCCAGAGGGTGTGCAGGAGTCAGGCCCCTTGGAGTTTAGCCCTGGGGCAGGTGTAGGGGTGGGGTGCCTTTCAGGGGTCTGGGAAGGGCTGTGTGTGGGGCTGTCCCATGGGTCATCTTGTGTTCTGGGGCCATCCCTATCCAGGTGTGGGTTCCTGTTGTGACCCTACCGAGGAGGGTCCTGGAAGAGGGTGCCCACTGGGAAGTGACACAGGGCTTTCTGGAAGGTTCTTTGCCTCTGACTGTGGGAGGTGAGTCCTGTGTTGGCTCCCCAGTGAGGTCTGGGAACCAACAGGACTCAGGATGGCCGGGCAAGGTGATGGATGCCCAGCTCTGGCTGCCCCCGGGAATGTTGTCTGTCTTGAAAATGACCCAGGAGAGGTTGAGGCGTCAGGGCCAGGCAGGCCAGGACCACAGGGGCAGGGACAGTGCACAGGGCCGGCGCCGCCCTCCCGCTGCCCCTGCGCAGACCTGGGGCTCACAGAGTCTGCACATGGTTTCCAGCCTTGAGAATGGAGCTTCCGGGACTGCTGGTCGGATGGCAACAGATGGTGTGGTGGGCGCCCTCGCCCCCGTCTGGGCAGGTGCTGGGAGGGCAGCAGCAGTGCGGACCTCTTGGAGCCAGGTCTGGCTGACCTGAGGGTGACTTTGGCCATCATGGGTCTCTGGGCCTGGCGGGCAGGAGCCCCCTGTGGTCACTCGTGGGCCTCTCTGTCGGGCCTGCTGTGCTGTGGGCTTATGTCACGGGCTGTGCTTCTGTGGTAGCCACCATGGTGCTGTGACCACGATCAAAATCCTAACATGGCACGTGCTGGTCCCCGGGGGGGCTGTGGCGGGAGGCTCCCAGAGATGGGTTTTTGATGGACTGTGCGATGCTGTGGGTGTAAGTATATAACCCATCCTCGTCAGTATAGTAGTACCACAGTGTCACAGACCTCACTCCAATCCTATTGCCAGGCCTGGGGAATCCCGGATGTCCGGGGCTGGCCTGAGAGGCAGCAGAGCCCCGAGGGGAGGCTGTGGGCCCAGCGCTCTCAGGACTTCTAAGGGGACACTCACGTCTGCCCCTGGGTTAGGTGGACAGTGTCTGTGCCCACCTGTGTCTGAGACTTCACCTCAGGTTGGCATCTGTCCCTGCTGTCCCTACCCACCCCATAGCCCTGTCCTTTTGGGTTCATACATGGTCCCCAAACCACGCAGGCATCACTCTGGGGCTTTGGGTGTTCCCAGGGAATACGGCGCCTCACCCAGAAAGGTCAGATGAGGTACAAGAGTCATCCCCAGAGTCGTCCCCAACGCTGGATGAGCCCCTGCAGCCTCAGTGCTACTCAGGATCCAGCAAGACCTGGAGCAGGTGCAGGTGAGGCCCAGGCCAGGTGAAGTCCAGGTCAGGTGAAGTCCAGGTCAGGTGAAGTCCAGGTCAGGTGAGGCCCAGGTCGGGTGATGTCCAGGCCAGGTGAGGCCCAGGTCAGGTCAGGCTCAGGTCTGGTGATGTCCAGGGCAGGTGAGGCCCATGTCCAGTGAGGCCCAGGTCAGTGAGGTCCAGGCCAGGCGAGGCCCAGGTCCGGTGAGGTCCAGGCCAGGTGAGGCTCAGATCAGATGATGTCCAGGGCAGGTGTGGCCCAGGTCGGGTGAGGCTCTGGTCAGGTGATGTCCAGGGCAGGTGAGGCCCAGGTCAGGTGAGGCTCTGGTCAGGTGATGTCCAGGGCAGGCAATGTCCAGGTGAGAGGAGGCCCAGGTCAGCAGAGGCTCAGGTGGATGTGCCTGGCTTCTGTGGTTTTCTCCCGGTGCAGACCCTGCCTGGTGTCCCTGCCCCTCCTCCCAGCCCCCTCTCCGCCTGCCCATTGGCGGTCCCTGCACCGGTGGTGCTGGCTGTGGAGGGGCTGGGCTCTTCCTCCCTGTGCATGGGCGTCCCTCTGGGCCCTGGCCTGGAGTGTGGCTGAGCTGCTTCTCTCCAGAATGCACTGACTGTGCCCTCCTGGGTGGTCTGTGGCTCCGTGCTTGCTCCATATCAGTCCCCAGGAGCTGCCAGCAGGGCGCCTGCCACCTGCCTGGGGATGCTAGGGAGGTGAGTGCCCCCACACACCAGCCTCTCAGGATGTGCGCAGCTGGTCTCTGGCCCTAAGGTCTGGGTTCTGGCTCACTGCTCCTCTGCCTTTAGGTCCGGCACTGACTCGGTTCCTATCCAGCGGCCTCCAGGGCTATTTGGTGTTAGACTCTGTTGAACGGGTGGCTGCAGGTCTCTTTCCTGGAGGGGCCTGGGAGAGGCTGGATGTCTGGGAGCCCCATTCTTCCATGAGGTTGCTGACTGGATTCCTCATCTCTAAAGGAGTCCTGAGCCTCCCTGCAGGAGTGGGCAGTGGACACCCAGGCAGATGTGCGTCTAGGCGCTGGGGCAGTTCATCCAGTGCCTTCTGCCTGTGGACGGGCTGAGCTCCCTGCTTCTGTGCAGAGGAGGCTGGTCCCATAGACGGGCAGTGAGGACTCGGGCCCGGGCCTGGAGGGAAAGACTTGGGTGAGTTTGGTCTGAAACACAAGGGTCGCACCTGAGAGGGGAGCGGGCGGCGTGGCCAGGAGGAAGGTGAGGGCCTGGGCGGTGGGTGGTGGGGAGGGTATGGTCAGGGCCATGGCTCAGGGGCCCCAGGAGAAGAAGAGCTTGGGCTGTGGGCAGGAGGGGGAGGGGGGTCACAGGTGGGTGCAACGGAGGCTCTGGCGGCAGAAGAGGGGAGGGTCTGCAGGTGCAGGGTCGGCCTGGGAGGGGTGTCTGGAGGGAGGGACGGGGGTCTGGGAGGAGACCTGGGTGGGGGCTGCAGGGACAGGACCCCAGGTTGTCTGGGTGAGCGGCAAGAGCAGCGGGGGAGAAAGGGCCCGAGGGAGGGTGGGGTCTCCCCGGTGTGGGCTTCAGGGAGGGGCTGCACAGGGTGTTCCTGGAAGGAGGGAGGAAGGAAGCGGCACGGAGGAGCTGGGAGCGAATGGAGAAGGAAGGGGCAGCCACCCGAGTGCCAGGCATCCGGGTTCTGGTTGAACTGTGGGGGAACAGCTCCCTGGCCCGTGTGCCAGTGGCTGGGGGAGGGAACTGAGGTCTGGGGCAGGAAGGGGTGGCAGGAAGGTGGCTCCTGGCCCTCGGGGGTCTGTGGCTTATCCTCTTCCTGAGCTGGGTGTGGACGGCTCCCTGGGCTCTGCTCTGGACCTGTGGTCTCGTGGAGCTTAGGCCTCCCAGGGACGCAGGGCAGCCGGGCTGGAGCAGCCTGAGGGCCGGTTAGTGTGGCGCTGGGGCCACTGCCTCCACCTGTGACCAGCTGCTGCGGGGATCTGGGTATGAGGCCCCACCTCCCAGGAGGGGAGGCTGGTGAGTGAGACTGTATGTCCATAACCCAGGTGGGGGGGCTCTGACCCTGCTCAGAGTGGCCGGGCAGGGGCAGGTGTGTGTGTGCAGGTGGGGGTGGGGGTGCGGAGCCCAGCCCCTCCCAGAGCCACCTGCTCTGCTGCAGGGTGGTTTTGGGCACTCAGGATGGCTGGGTGGGGGCTGCGTGGTGTACCTGAGGTGGCCGCATTGCCAGAGCCTGGACTGAGGCCCAGTGGAGACCAGGGAGGACTCTGACCGGGGATCCATGGAGGTCCTGTCTTGGGTGATGCCCACATCTTGGGGAGGACATGGGGTCCAGATGGGAGGAAGGGGCGTGGTCCACCCCCCGGGTCTTCCTGGGACCACTTCAGTCGGGGGCTGTGTATTTGGCCACCTACCAGAAGTTCTACCCTGCCCAGACCCCAAAGTCTGTGCCGGTCCAAGGCAGGAGGGAAGGGTGGGTGGCCTGGTGCAGGTTGGAGCCCACTGTGGTGTTCACTAAACTCGAATCTGCTCCCAAGCGCTCCCCTGCATCAGGCCCTGAGCGAGGGACAGGGACAGGGGTGGGGTCTTTGGTCCTGGTGGACTCCGGGGTGGATTCCAGTGGGGAATCATCAGGGTGGGGATCCCCTAGGGTATTGGGGCTCTGTGTTCCTGGAGTCGACTCTGGATGTGGGGTTTGTGTTCGTGCTGCCTGGGGCGATGTTGGCAGAGGCCGGTGATCTCCATTTCCCTGAGGGGCACTTGCTTGGTGGTGATGGGGTCAGTTCTGGTCAGGGACCCTAGAGCCGTGCCGTACGATGGGATCCAGCCGCTTCCCTGACCCACCAAAGCCCCGGGCCTTGTCCTCAGTGGGGACAACGTGGGTCTCCGGGTGCTGGGGATCCTGGGAGCCGAGCAGGACCTGGGTTTGGGGCAGCTGCTCCCCTCTCTGGCTGGGCCTCCAGCAGTGGCCAGGGGACAGTTTTGGACGCAGCTTTTCTCACAGAGGTAGTTCCCAGGATATCCACTGAGTCTCGGGGCTGTTCAGAACCCGCCCAGGCACCCTGGGCTGTGGGGCCTCCCGAGAGGGGCTGGGCTGCCGCAGGGGTCTCCTGAGGGGGCTCTGGATGCTGTGGCTGGTTTTAGGTGTGGGATGAGCCCTGGGAGCCCCAGTTAGCAGAACACCCCACGGAGCCTGAGGCCTGCACACTTGGTGCCCTGTGTGTGTGGGGGCTCAGGCCTCTCTGGGCAGGTCAGCCTCAACGGGACGGGTGCTCAGGTCCTGACTGGCTCCTCCTCGGTGTAGAGGGAACCCACCTCCTGGTCCTGGACCCCCCACAGGCTGCCCCTGTTCTTCCAGAAACATGTGACAGGGCCGGGCTCCCAGGAGGGAGGCGTCTGCTTGCCTGAGTGTCAGGTGGGTCCTCAGATCCTAGGCCTGTCCTCCCTGCTCTTTCTTTGTTCTGCAGACTGGGGATGGGGTTTCTGGTGGGGCACGTGTCACTGTGGGCCCAGCTACCATACCCCACACTGACACACACACCTTCAGAAACCTCCTGGTCTTTTGGGGGCATTCCTTGCTGGGCTCGGCGCCCCTTGGACGTGCCTGACCTTGGTGGGGGCGTCCCTCAACCCTGGCTCTGGGGGCCTTTCTCCGGCTCTGGTGTCAGGATGGGCTCCATGGGAGGTCTGAGGCAGAGGCCAGCTGCCTTCTGGCCTTGGGGGGCTAGAGAGAGGCATCTCTCCCAGGGCAGGGCTGGGAGGTCCTGGGTGGAGCTGAGGTCTGCGCCTGTATTGGGGGCTGTATCCTGCTCCTCCAGGGCTGTGAGCTCCTCCTGGCTGGACCTTCTTGGGGTGCGGGGTCTGTCCTGTCTGGGAGGGGCCCTGGGCACAGCAGTGGACGGCACACTGAGAGGCTTTCCAGTCTGGCCTGAGCCACTGTGGGGGTATTCCACTGTGAGAGGGTCCCACACAGAATCTCCCATCCTGCTTGTTCTCCAGGACCTGGAGGGGGCAGGATCTAAGTGTCCCAGAGGAGGATCAGGGATGAGGGCATCTTCACTGACCGCCCTCCCTGGATCCCTTCCTCCCCCACCTGCCCTGGCGACCCCCAGCCTCTGTCTGCACTGGCTCCTCTGGCTCTGGTGTAGATGGCACTTAGGATGGTGTGGATGACCTGTGCCCAGGTGGAGTCAGATGGAGAGGAGATGGGCGGGTCTGTGGGGGAGAGGGGTGGGCTCATCCAGGACGCTGGGGCACCCATGGGGCCGTGAGCCCTCCCTGGCACCATCCCTGGTCTTTCCACGAAGCCTGAGACTGTGGGAGCCCCAGGTGGGGTTGACCATCTCCTCTAGGAGGCTGGCACTTCCCTGGGCTCATGAAGACGGAGCCTCCTGTCTGGGGGTGCAGCACCCCACTTCCTCTCTCAGCCCTTCCGGTTGGCTTCCTGGGATTCCGGGTTCCTGTGTGGTGGTGACAGGAGTACAGAGGGGAGGAGGGGCAGGGCTGGGGCCCGGGGATGGGGGTGCTTAGGCTGGGGTTTCTGAAGAGAAGTTCTTGGCTCCGGGGGCCAACCAGGCAGGAGCCCTTTCTGTCCACACCCCGAGGGTCCCAGCAGGAGCCAGGTGTGGGAAGTGTAAGGAGCCGGTCTGTGTCCTGTCCTCCCCAGTCCTCTAGACAGGGTGGGGGCTGAGGGTCCTCACCAGGGCAGTGCCAGGCAGTGACACTGGGGTGGGGTCACTGGACATCGTGGGCTGGCCTGGGACTGAGGGGTGCCGAGGAGGGGGGCACGCAGGTGGGGGATGGCCCGGTCATCCCTGTGTTCATGCTGTTTCCTGCCCTGGGCACCTGCACTGAACCCCAGCAAGGAGGGGGTGGACTCCCAGCCTGAGCCTGCCTGGGGTCTTCCCTGGCTCTAGAACTGGGGATGGGAACCATCCTGTGGGTCAGCAGCCTTCGGGGACAACAGGAGACCAGGCCAGCCCCTAGCAGGGGAGGCGGTGGGGATTTTGGCGAGGTCTGCATTGTTTGGAGCCAGTACCCCAGTAGCCACGGTGACAGACGCCCCAGCAATCTGTCCCTTCTGAGGCTGGGTTGCCCACCCCGTCTTAGCCAGGGCAAGGGAGGGTGCAGTGCCCCTGGCAGGCTCAGCACTTGGCCTTCCTTGCAGGGGTGAGGCCTTGGGAAGCTGAGCACAGACCTCCCACTGAGGGAATCCTCTGCACAGAGGTCTGGAGGGCAGACCGCAGCGGCCTTGAGAGCCCAGGAGAAGCGGGTGTGCTGGGCCTGGGGCTGCAGGGCGGGACCTGTCCTTGGCCTGGTTGCTGCTACGGGCCTCGGCAGTGTGGTAGCTATAGCTGCCTGTACCACGGCCTGACACCCCCTGACAATATCCACACCTGGAACTGGAGGCGGGGCTGTCAGGAGGAGCTTCTCAGGGGCCAGGGAGGGTCTGGACAGCGGTGCCAGGAGCCCCCAGGGCTGGAGAGGCCGGGGCTGCTCAGGGACCAGACATGTCCCTCCTCCCTCTGCAGAGGTCTCTGCAGTCTCCTGGGTTCTGGGTCAGGCCTCCGGTCAGCAGGAGGCTGCGGGCTCCCTGGCAGGCTCTCCTGTCCTTCCCCAGATTGGTTCTCATTTTCTGTTTACTTTGCTCGCTGGCCGGGGAGGGTGAGGACTGGGTGAAGAGTCTGGTGGGTTTTGACTTTGATGGACACCCCTAACCCCTACTTTCCAGATGTTGTCCCCAGCGCTTCAGTGCCAGGAGTGGGTGCGTTTGCAGGAGGGCTTTGGGCATAGGGCTGAGTCACTGTGGGCATAGCAAGTACCCTGAGTACAATACTCTCACAGTGACACGGGCCCCCACAATATCCTGTCCCATTGGGTGTAGCAGAGTGCCCTCTTGTTGTCTCTGGCCCTGCTCTCTGGCTGAGACTGTGCATTCCCAGGGTTTTTGTCTGAAACACAGGGTGATTGGAGAGGACTCTGAGCCCAGTGCTGTGCAGGGGGCTCCTCCTTTGTCCTGGGGGAGCTGCGTGGGTCCTGTTTTTGGTCAAGGGAAGCACTTGCTGGTGAAGGAGGCCTCCCCTCCTTACTTCTGCAGGATCCTCTGAAGGTGTCGCCTGGTGTCCTTGAGGCAGGTGCTGGGGTCTTGTTAGGGTCTGCCCTGGTCCAGATGGGGCTGTGGGTCTGTCCTGTTTCCTGGGGTGCTGTGGGGCCACCAGTGGGGCTCTCAGGATGTGGGCGGCTGGTCTCTGGCCCTAAGGTCTGGGCTCCGGCTCACTGCTCCTCTGCCTCCAGGTCTGGCACTGACTAGATTTTTAACCAGCAGCCTCCAGGGCTGTTTGGTGTTAGACTCTGTTGAACGGGTGGCTGGAGGTCTCTTTCCTGGAGGGGCCTGGGAGAGGCTGGGATGTCTGGGAGCCCCATTCTTCCATGATGTTGCTGACTGGATCCCTCATCTCTAAAGGAGTCCTGAGCCTCCCTGCAGGAGTGGGCAGTGGATACCCAGGCGGAAGGGCGTCAAGGCGCTGGGGCAGAGTTCATCCAGTGCCTTCGGCCTGTGGAAGGGCTGAGCTCCCTGCTTCTGTGCAGAGGAGGCTGGTCCCATAGACCGGCAGTGAGGACTCGGGCCTGGGCCTGGAGGGAAAGACTTGGGTGAGTCTTTGTTCTGAAACACGAGGGTCGGGTCTGAGAGGGGAGCGGGCGGCATGGCCAGGAGGAAGGTGAGGGCATGGGCAGTAAGTGATGGGGAGGGTACGGTCAGGGCCACGGCTCAGGGGCCCCAGGAGAAGAAGAGTGTGGGCTGTGGTCAGGAGGGGGGGTGGTCACAGGTGGGTGAAACGGAGGCTCTGGCGGCAGAAGAGGGGAGGGTCTGCAGGTGCAGAGTCGGCCTGGGAGGGGTGTCTGGAGGGAGGGACGGGTCTGGGTGGAGACCAGGGTGGGGGCTGCGGGGACAGGACCCCAGGTTGTCTGGGTGAGCGGCAAGAGCAGCGGGGGAGAAAGGGCCCGAGGGAGGGTGGGGTCTCCCCGGTGTGGGCTTCAGGGAGGGGCTGCACAGGGTGTTCCCAGAAGGAGGGAGGAAGGAGGTGGCATGGAGGAGCTGGGAGCGAATGGAGAAGGAAGGGGCAGCCACCCGAGTGCCAGGCATCTGGGTTCTGGTTTAACTGTGGGGGAACAGCTCCCTGGCCCATGTGCCAGTGGTTAGGGGAGGGCACGGAGGTCTGGGGCAGGAGGGGGTTGCAGGAAGGCGGCTCCTGCCCCGGGGGTCTGTGGCTTATCCTCTTCCTGTGAGCTGGGTGTGGACGGCTCCCTGGACTCTGCTCTAGACCTGTGGTCTGGTGGAGTTTAGGCTTCCCAGGGACGCAGGGCAGCCAAGCTGGAGCAGCCTGAGGGCCGGTTAGGGTGGCGCCAGGGCCACTGCCTCCACCTGTGACCAGCTGCTGTGGGGATCTGGGCATGAGGCCCCTTCTCCCAGGAGGGGAGGCTCATTAGTGAGACTGTATGTCCATATCCCACGGGGGCTCTGACCCTCCTCAGAGGGGCCGGGCAGGAGTGGGTGGGTGTGTGCAGGTGGGGGTGGGGGTGCGGAGCCCAGCCCCTCCCAGGGCCACCTGCTCTGCTGCAGGGTGGTTTTGGGCACTGAGGGTGGCTGGGCAGGGGCTGCCTGGTGTACCTGAGGTGGCCGCATTCCCAGAGCCTGGACTTAGGCCCAGTGGAGACCAGGGAGGACTCTGACCGGGGATCCATGGAGGTCCTGTCTTGGGTGATGCCCACATCTTGGGGAAGACATGGGGTCCAGATGGGAGGAAGGGGCGTGGTCCTCCCCCCGGGTCTTCCTGGGACCACTTCAGTCGGGGGCTGTGTATTTGGCCACCTACCAGAAGTTCTTCCCTGCCCAGACCCCAAAGTCTGTGCCGCTCCAAGGCAGGAGGGAAGGGTGGGTGGCCTGGTGCAGGTTGGGGCCCACTGTGGTGTCCTCTAAACTCGAGTCTGCTCACAAGCGCTCCCCTGCCTCAGGCCCTGAGTGAGGGACAGGGACAGGGGTGGGGTCTTTGGTCCTGGTGGGTTCCGGGGTGGATTCCAGTGGGGAATCATCAGGGTGGGGGTCCCCCAGGGTATTGGGGCTCTGTGTACCTTGAGTTGGCTCTGGATGTGGGGTTTGTGCCCGCCCTGCCTGGGGCGATGTTGGCAGGGGCCGGTGACCTCCGTTTCCCTGAGGGGCACTTGCTTGGTGGTGGTGGGGTCAGTTCTGGTCAGGGACCCTAGAGCCGTGCCTTACGATGGGATCCAGCCACTTCCCTGACACGCCAAACCCCCGGGCCTTGTCCTCAGTGGGGACCCCATGGGTCTCCAGTTGCTGGGGATCCTGGGAGCCGAGCAGGACCTGGGTTTGGGGCAGCTGCTCCCTTCTCTGGTTGGGCCTCCAGCAGTGGCCAGGGGACAGTTTTGGACGCAGCTTTTCTCACAGAGGTAGTTCCCAGGATACCCACTTAGTCTCGGGGCTGTTCAGAACCCGCCCAGGCACCCTGGGCTGCGGGGCCTCCCGAGAGGGGCTGGGCTGCCGCAGGGGTCTCCTGAGGGGGCTCTGGATGCTGTGGCTGGTTTTAGGTGTGGGATGAGCCCTGGGAGCCCCAGTTAGCAGAACACCCCACGGAGCCTGAGGCCTGCACACTTGGTGCCCCGTGTGTGTGGGGGCGCAGGCCTCTCTGGGCAGGTCAGCCTCAACGGGGAAGGTGCTCAGGTCCTGACTGGCTCCTCCTCGGTGTAGAGGGAACCCACCTCCTGGTTCTGGACGCCCCACAGGCTGCCCCTGTTTTTCCAGAAACACGGGACAGGGCTGGGCTCCCAGGAGGGAGGCGTCTGCTTGCCTGAGTGTCAGGCACATCCTCAGATCCTAGGCGTGTCTCCCCTGCTTTTTCTTTGTTCTGCAGACTGGGGACGGGGTTTCTGGTGGGGCACGTGTCACTGTGGTTCCAGTTGGTATACCCCACACTGACACACACACCTTCAGAAACCTCTTGGTCTTTTGGGGGCATTCCTTGCTGGGCTCGGCGCCCCTTGGATGTGCCTGACCTTGATGGGGGTGTCCCTGAACCCTGGCTCTGGGGGCCTTTCTCCGGCTCTGGTGTCAGGATGGGCTCCATGGGAAGTCTGAGGCAGAGGTCAGCTGCCTTCTGGCCTTGGGGGTGCTAGAGAGAGGCATCTCTCCCAGGGCAGGGCTGGGAAGTCCTGGGTGGAGCTGAGGTCTGCGCCTGTATTGGGGGCTGTATCCTGCTCCTCCAGGGCTGTGAGCTCCTCCTGGCTGGACCTTCTTGGGGTGCGAGGTCTGTCCGGTCTGGGAGGGGCCCTGGGCACAGCAGTGGACGGCTCACTGAGGGCCTTTCGGGTCTGGCTTGAGCCACTGTGGGGGTATTCCACTGTGAGAGGGTTCCGCACAGAATCTCCCATCCTGCTTGTTCTCCAGGGCCTGGAGGGGGCAGATCTTGGGGTCCCAGAGGAGGATCAGAGACCCAGGGATGGGGGCATCTTCACTGACCACCCTCCCTGGATCCCTTCCTCCCCCACCTGCCCTGGCGACCCCCAGCCTCTGTCTGCACTGGCTCCTCTGGCTCTGGTGTAGATGGCACTTAGGATGGTGTGGATGACCTGTGCCCAGGTGGAGCCGGATGGAGAGGAGGTGGGCGGGTCCGTGGGGGAGAGGGGTGGGCTCATCCAGGACGCTGGGGCACCCGTGGGGCTGTTAGCCCTCCCTGGCACCATTCCTGGTCTTTCCCCGCAGCCTGAGACTGTGAGATCCCCAGGCGGGGTTGACCATCTCCTCTAGGAGGCTGGCACTTCCCTGGGCTCATGAAGACGGAGCCTCCTCTCTGGGGGTGCAGCACCCTGCTTCCTCCCTCAGCCCATCCCAGTGGCTTCCTGGGCTTCCGGGTTCCTGTGTGGTGGTGACAGGAGTGCAGAGGGGAACAGGGGCATGGCTGGATGCTGGGGATGGGAGTGCTTAGGCTTGGGTCGCTGGAGAGAAGTTCTTGGCTCTGGGGGCCAACCAGGCAGGCACCCTTTCTGTCCATACTCTGAGGGTCCCAGCAGGAGCCAGGTGTGGGAAGCTTAAGGAGCAGGTCTGTGTCCTGGTGGGAGAAACTGAGGCTCTGGCAGCAGAAGAGGGGAGGGTCTGCAGGTGCAGAGTCGGTCTGGGAGGGGTTTCTGGAGGGAGGGACAAGGGTCTGGGAGGAGACCAGGGTGGGGGCTGCGGGGACAGGACCCCAGGTTGTCTGGGTGGGCGGCAAGGGCAGCGAGGGAGAAAGGGCTCGAGGGAGGTTGGGGTCTCCCCGGTGTGGGCTTCAGGGAGGGGCTGCACAGGGTGTTCCCGGAAGGAGGGAGGAAGGAGGCGGCACAGAGGCGCTGGGAGCAAGTGGAGAAGGAAGGGGCAGCCACCCTAGTGCCAGGCATCCGGGTTCCGGTTTAACTGTGGGGGAACAGCTCCCTGGCCCGTGTGCCAGTGGCTGGGGGAGGGCACGGAGGTCTGAGGCAGGAAGGGGTGGCAGGAAGGCAGCTCCCAGCCCCGGGGGTCTGTGGCTTATCCTCTTCCTGTGAGCTGGGTGTGGGCGGCTCCCTGGGCTCTGCTCTGGACCTGTGGTCTGGTAGAGCTTAGGCTTCCCAGGGACACAAGGCAGCTGGGCTGGACCAGCCTGAGGGCCAGTTAGGGTGGCGCTGAGGCCACTGCCTCCACCTGTGACCAGCTGCTGCGGGGATTTGGGCATGAGGCCCCTTCTCCCAGAAGGGGAGGCGCGTGAGTGACACCCTAAGTACATACCTTACAGGGGGCTCTGACCCTCCTCAGAGGGGCCGGGCAGGGGCGGATGTGTATGTGCAGGTGCAGGGTGGGGGTGGGGAGCCCAGCCTGTCCCTGATGCCCCTGCTCTACTCCAGGGTGGGCTTGGGCACTGCAGGACCCAAGCTGGGTCTGCGCTGCCTGGTGTACCCGAGGTGGCCACATTCCCTGAGCCTAGACTGAGGCCCAGTGGGGACCAGGGAGGACTCTGACCGGGGGTCCATGGAGGACCAGTCTTGGATGACGCCCACATATTGGGGTGGACATGGGGTCCAGCTGGGAGGAAGGGCCGTGGTCCACCTCCTGGCGGCCTTCCTGGAGCCAACTCCGCCTGGGGGCTCTGTGCGTGGCCACCTGCCAGAAGTTCCTCCCTGCCCAGACCCCAAAGTCTGTGCTGCCACAGGGCAGGCAGGAAAGGTCTGTTGCTGGTGCACATCGGGGCCCACCGTGGTATCCCCCACAAACGGTCCCTTGCAGCAGGTCCTGAGTGAGGGACAGGGACAGGGGCAAGTCTTGGGTCCTGGTGGACTCCGGGGCTGATTCCAGTGGGGAGTCACCAGGGTGGGGGCGGAAGTATTGGGGTGTCTGTGCTCTTGGAGTGGGTTCTGGATGTGGGTTTGTGCCGGTGCTGCCTGGGGTGCTGTTGGGAGGTGCCACTGACCCGTTTCCCTGAGGGGTGCTTGTCGGTGATAGCGTCAGTGACTGAGAGCTTTCTGAAACCCTCACCAAAAACAGATGCTGGCCCCACACTTGCTGTACAGCCTGCACAGCCGTGAGCCACTTAAAACCGAAGTCCTTCACAAATTACCCAGCCTTAGGTATTTCTTCACAATTCAATGGAATAACCGAGAAACTATTTAGTTGTGCAGCAAATTAGGGGTGCGGACTCATTCAAATGGAACTACTGTAAAGACACCAGAGAATTTCCCTCTCACTCTCTCCCCTCACCCTTCTTGCCCTTTACACACGCACACGCAGCACGTGAAGATGTCATGTGACCAAATAGCAACGTGGTGGCAGCTTTGAGCCAACAGTAGAAGGCTCAACGTAAAACCTGTCTTGCCAGCATCTTGATCTTGGAATTTCCAGAACCGAGGAACTGAGATCAAATTAAGGTTGCCTAAGTGACCAAGTATGATCGTTTTTAATCTCAGTTTGAACTGACTACACAGAATTTGAGATGAAGAAGTGGGGTTCTGATGTTACAGTTACTTCAACACTGTGAAAGTACCTTGGAATTGGGTTATGTGTAAAAGGCTGGATAGTTTTGATATGCATAAAGAAATGTGCATATTAAGGGTCATTCTGATAGACTGAAATGAGTGGAGTGCTATTGGAAACTGGATAAATAGTGATGTTTTTGTAAAGCGGCAAAAGAGCTTGTCTAGACTGTGTTGTAATATTTAGTGAAAGAGAACTTGAGCGCAGCGAAATTGAATATTTAGCTGAGAACACTTCTAAGTAAAGTTTTCAAAAAAAAAAGTGTGGTTTGCTTTCTCCTGAGCACCTATAATAAGAGTGAGATGAACTAAAGATGAAACTATCAGGAAAAAGTATCCAAAACTTAAAGGCTTGGAAAATTGTCAACCTATCCGTTTTGCAAAACCAGAAAGTGTGTTCTGAAGAGAACAGTGAGTATGGGGCTGTAATGTCACTTGATGAAGAATTTATGGTATTAAAGGAGAATAAATGCTGCAGGTTTTAAAGAATGAGGTTGGAGATGAGACAAAATGGATTAATGCTGTCAGATTCTTCGGATTTAAGAGGATGGAGCTACCTGGTTGCAAATGTGTGTCATTCCTCCAGAAGAAAAAAAAAAATTATAACCACTACCTTGATTTGAACAGACCAGACAACCTGTGCTAAAAAACCTTGAGGAAAGACGTCCTACCAGAGCCTGGAACTTAGGAACTCCCAGCGAGTCTCCTGTGTAGGGCTGCATGGGGTCTTTGGGACGGGACCTTAACCCAGCAGCTACCCAGGCTTTGTGCCTCTGCCTAAAGCCTCGGAGTTAATTCTGCTGCTGCAATGAGCTAGGAAGGAAGAAGCTTGTCCCAGAGAAGATGCCACCTGAGCCATAAGGCCTATGGCAATTTGTTTGATGATGCGTCGTACGTGCTGGGGACACATCATCCCTCTTTTCTTTCCAATTTTTTTCTGTGGGGACAGAAAAATATATTCTATGCCTAACTCACCACTGTATTTGAAATAAAATAACGTGTCCAGTGCTATGGACTGAATGTGTATGTAATCCCAAAATTAATATCATGGAATCCTAATCACCAATGTGATATAATTGGGGTGTGGGCCATTTGAGGGGTGATTAGATGAAAAGGGTGAAGCCATCATAAATGAAATTAGTGCTCTAATAAAAATACATGAGAGAGCTTTTCTCTCTTGCTTCTCTGTCATGAGATGATACAATAAAATTAGGACATCTGCAAACCAGGAAGGAAGCCCTTACAGACACCTGATCGCAGTCTTGGGCTTCCTGGCCTTCGGCACTGCAAGTAATAAATACACCTTGTTAAAGTCATGCATTTTATGACACTTTGTCAAGACAGCCCCAAGGCAGAACACGGTGGCTCACGCCTGTAATCCCAGCACTTTGGGAGGCCAAGGCAGGCAGATCACCAGGTCAAGAGATGCAGACCATCCTGGCCAACATGGTGAAACCCTGTCTCCACTAAAAATACAAAAATTAGCTGGACGCGGTGGCAGACACCTGTAGTCCTAACTACTCAGGAGGCTAGAGCCAGAGAATTGCTTGAACCCGGAAGGCAGAGGTTGCAGTGAGCTAAGATTGCGCCACTGCACTCCAGCCTGGTGCCTGGCGACTGAGCAAGACTCTGTCTCAAAAAACAAAGATAGCCCCTGTAAAATTAGATATCTGGTTTTACAGGCTCAGAGCTGGAGAGAAATTTGTTTCAGAAATAATGGTACCTCCAATCTTACCCAGATATGCTTTAGCTGATATTTAAATTACGTTTTACTCTCGAGAATTTAGAGTTGCTGATGAAATGAGTTAAGAGTCTGGGGACTGTTATGATCAGATGAATGAACTGTGGATGCGTAAATGACACACATTTGGGGCTGGCCTTGGCCATTCTGGGTCTTTTTTGCCTATGTGTGAATTGTAAGATTGCTTTTCCTATTTTTGTGAAGAACATCATTACTATTTTGATAGAGAATTTATCTATCCTGTAAATAACTTTGGGTAGTATGAAAAGTTTAGTGCTATTAACTCTTCCAATTCATAAATACGGAATATCTGGGATATATCTTCTATTGATGTGTGTCTGTAACATAGCTAGCCTGAAGTTAGAACCTGAACAAAGCCATTTTGTACAAGACAAAGCTGTTTTCCAAAATTTAGTTGTAAGGTCTGCCCCGTTCTCTCACAGTAACTGCTGGCCTTGGCTTCTGTAAATAAAACTGCTAGTTTGCTCTGCAAAATGACTACTATGTAAAGCTGCTTACCTTTGCTTATCAGTAACTGCTCTCTGTGACCCTAATGTGACAGGCAAGCCGTCCTAACCCAGGCCATCCTGGCCGCTGGGACTTGTAATAAGAAACTAAGGTTTGTGATTTCCACCCTACCCAGATAATGTGTGAACTCATGTTTATCTTGACTTCTGTAAACCACTTAAATAATAATTGGAATGACAAAAGCCCCCTGGCCCTTGGAATGTCCAGAGCCCTCCTCTCTGCCTAGGAGGTGATTTGCAGAATCCACAGGCCCTCGAAATGTTTGAAGCCCCATTCCTGCTCCTCACCCCCACTCCCAAGGTGGTTTTTTGGGTATAAAAACTATTGGCACCATCCTTTCGACGCCGTGGGTTGGAGAGACGCGAGTCCTCCGTGGCCGCCGGCAATAAAGACCCTGCAGTTTGGCATACTTTTGTCTTGGTGTCGACTTTCTATGCTCGGCCCAGTATAACATGTCCACTTCATTTTTTTCTGTCAATATTGATCAGTTTGCTCTAGAAATCTTTCTCTTATTTGGGAACATTTCTTCCTGGGTATGCTTTTCAGCTATTGTAAAAGGAAATGTTCATTGATTTCATTCTTAGATGTTTTGCTGTCAGCATATAGAAATGCCACCAATTCTTTTATGTAGATGGTGAAGCATACTTTACTTAATTTGCTTATCAATTCTAATATTTTTGAGAAGTCCTTACTTTTCTTTTTTAATATAAGATCTTGTTGTCTGCAAAAAGGCAATCTGACTTCCTCCATTCCAAATATGAGGTCATTTTTTTCTGTTATCCAACGACTCTGGCTGGCATTTCAGTGCAATCCTGAATAAAAGTGATAAAAAATGAGCATCTTTGCCTTGTTCCATTTCTTAGAGGAAAGGTTTCGCTTTTTGCAGCTTTTGTGTAATGAAAGCTGTGTGTTTCTCATATATGAACTTTATTTTTTGAGATATCATTCTTGTATAACCAGTTTTTGAGACTCTCTATCAGGAATGAATGTTAAATTATATTCTAGGATTTTCTAAAATCTATTGACTATACAATAACACAGCAATAAGGAGGTCAACACAACTCAACTGAATTTCACTTAATATCATCCCAACTTCTAATATTTTTTGTATTCGAACATGCCTATTTCCATATGATATTTGCTCACAGGTATTGGTACACATTTTAGCTGATTTGTGGTTATTTTACTCTTAAGAATTAACTCGCCGGGCGCGGTGGCTCAAGCCTGTAATCCCAGCACTTTGGGAGTCCGAGGCGGGTGGATTACGAGGTCAAGAGATCGAGACCAACGTGGTCAACATGGTGAAACCCCGTCTCTACTAAAAATACAAAAAATTAGCTGGGCATGGTGGTGCGTGCCTGTAATCCCAGCTACTCAGGAGGCTGAGGCAGGAGAATTGCCTGAACCCAGGAGGCGGAGGTTGCGGTGAGCCTAGATCGCGCCATTGCACTCCAGCCTGGGTAACAAGAGTGAAACTCCGTCTCAAAAAAAAAAAAAAAAAAAGACAAAAAAAAAAAAAAAAAAAGAATTAACTCAAAAAGTCCTTTCTTATTATGAACTGAAAGTAAACATTGGCCAAATGTAGCCCAATCTTAATCTTTCCCAGACTTTGGAACATTACTGAAGACAATGAGGGGGAAAGTCAGCTTTAACTGAGCTTCTCTGAGGTCAGTGAGGTAAAAACCCAGGGCTTACTGGCTCTACCCTTGAATGTTACTGTCTTTCCTTCCATGATCCACGTCCAGGCCGTTCTCTAAATCTGAGAGGCCTGTGCAGCTTTAGTAATTTCACAATCTCACTGCCTCTTCGTCTTGTTTTCTGCAGCTGAGAAACAGAAGCCTCAGCAATAGAGCCCAGTGTAAATCACCAGCCTTTAATCATTGCAGAACTATGGTTTTCAAACAACACTGCCAATTACACCATGATCCTACTGTATGGCAGCAGTGCAAATGCTTAACTTCCACTACATCGCAGGGCTCAGGGTGGCTGCATGGAGGTGTGTATGTACGCGTGCACTGTCGCAGACATTTCCGGTGACTGTACATGATTGTAGGTAGTAATGAGGTCAGTCTGAACGGACAGAAGTCTCCATGGCTTCATGAGCACAGAAAAGCCTCCAGTGCAGGTGCAAAGCCAGGCTGCAGCAGTCAGCCAGCTGTTCCCCTGGGATCCCTCCAACACCCTGTTCAAAGCCTCTGTTCACTCATGGGCTGAGAACAGGGAAGTCAGCGGTACAGTCTGCTCTTCCGAAAGGGCTGACAGGGCACGAAGGCAGATTGATCATCCACGGAGCATTTCTGTAGGAAGGCACCGGTGTGCAGACACACTAATAATCACACACTTCTTTACGTAATATATTTTTAATGTTTTGTTGATTTACCCTCTATCATTTAAACACATTCATCACTTTTTTCCCTAATCAAAGAGGATTTTGATCAGAAGGCTGTGAGAAGCCAGCTGCTCTCCTAGATTCCCACCCTCATTTCTCCTGAAGAAGGAACATCATCCATTGGTTTCTGCACTCATTCTCTAGGATGAAACCACAGGGTTGCACGCCCCCTGGCGAGCCTTAGAGAGGACCCTGTCTGTAGGGGCAGGAGCCTCACAGCCTGGACTGGGAGCCATGGCCCTGAAATGAGACAGTGTCCCCCATGGAGAGCACACGTGGACGCCCACACCTGAGGGCTTCTGGTGACCTTCAAAGGCATCTGATTTAAGTAATTACCATTGTTTTTTCCTTCAGTAACAAGAGTTTCTTTCCACTGTGTCTTCCCATGAGCATCATAACCTAATGTACGGTCCAGCCAAGTTGTTAATACACACAAATGCCATAACCTCTGTCTGGCCCTAGAGGCCTGATTAATTCTTCTTTGGGGATGAGCACAGCCTAGAAACACGCCCCATTCACATAGACACAGGCACACCATTGACGTGTTCCTCTGTGTGAGCAACAGTTGACACCAACCTCCCTTCAACTCCAGGAGCCCCTGAAGACCAAGACAAACTCTTTCACACCTGTGCAAACTCCGGCCCAGGGACGCTCTGCTGAGGAATGGGCTCACCTGGTTCTGGATGCTGGGCTCATCTCTCCCCATCTCCTGTCCCAAAGCAGGTCCATCATCCTGCTCAGGTCTCAACAGGAGCATCCAGCTTTGTGCGGCCATCTGACTCTTCCAATATGTAGAAGACCTCCTATTACCTACCGTGTTCAGTACATGGGGCTTTAAAAAAAAAATTCCACAGGTCGGATGGCTTACAACGCAGAACCGATTTTCTCACAGTTCTGGACAGTGGAAGGTTACGGTCAGGGGCCAACTGGGTGGGTTTCCCTGAGGCCTGGCTCCTGGCCTGCAGAGGACGTCTCTTCCCTGTCCCGTCCTCACAGGGCCGGCCCTCGGGGCTGCTCGCCCTCCCTACTGCTTCCCTTCTCACAACAACAGTCAGACTGCGTGAGGGCTGCACCCTAGGAACCTCACTTTAAACCATTCACCTCCTTAAAGACACTAATCCAACTGTAATTTCATTCTGAAAGGGCAGGGGTTGGATTTCAGCACATGAATTTAGGAAGAACACAGTCACTCATAACAGCCTTCCTCAGGGGGGACAAATATTCTCCTGCTCCTGCCTGGGAAAACCCTAAGGGCCCAGGGAAAGGGTGTCCAACCCGCACACTCCTACAGGGGAGACCAACTTCCTTCAAAATTGTTCATCTGTCATAAGAAGGTGGGATTCAAAGGGACACAGTGCGGATCCCGGGGCATTGGAAGACCACGTGTGACACAACACGGCCTTGAAACACAGCACGGTCACAGCAAGTTTAAACACAGAGACCACATGTGCCAGGAAAGGAAAATCATTGCAGTTTTGAGGAAAAAGTAATTTGTGTTTCTGAATATGATCTGGCCTGGGATTCTTCCCTCCCCTCAGCAATGACAGAATTGACACGGCTGAGGACCGGCCTGGGAATTCCTGATGACATGTGCCCAAGGAGGTCGGGCACAGCCTGGTTTCATGCATTTCGGGGAAACATGAGACGTCAGTGAATACGCGGAAGAAGTACATTAGTTCTACCCAGAAAGGCTGAGACAACTCAAGGCAAGGCCTCCCCACTGGGGGCTTCCAGGTCCCAGGTAGGTGACAGAGGGTTGTGCTCTTCTGAGTTTCTGATAAGTGTTTCCAAAGGAGGCAGTATGCGTCTGTCTCCGCAGCAGAGGGGCTCCTTCGAACAGAGTGGGAGGCAGATTTCCCCTGAGTGTCTCCAGCTTGAAGGTGCCCAAGGTATTTTCCTTTCACCAGCTGGTGACCCCAAACAGAACTTCAAAGCCCAAACAAAACAAAACAGCCAAAAGAACAAGAGATGGGCACCTATTAAGACTAGAACAACATTCAGCCCTCCCAGGAAACATGGGCAGTGTCTACCTCCACGTGACACAGAAGTAAGCGCTGTGAGTCACAGGAAGCAAGAATATTCACCCACAGAGGGACCGAGAGTAACACGGGTGATGGGAGCCACAGGCGAGGTCACTGAACACTCCCACTGTGTTTTGTAGATTGAGAAGGCAGCACAACAGATTGGCATGGTGAGAAAGACACAGCCCTGCTGCCCTGGCCCCTTCCCTTCCAGTGAGCCCTCACAGCCATTACCTCATCCCACAGCAATCCTGTGCAGACCTGCCCGCTGTCCCACGCTGGGACTGTTACCTCATCCCCTGGGAGTCCAGGGGCCCCAGGGGTGTGATGCGGGAGCCCGGGCAGGGCCTTTGTTCTCTGTCAGGGTCTCCCTGGGAGGGACGTGGCCACCGCAGATGGTTGGGGTCTGGCTTCCCTGAGGACAGTCCTTTCCCATTCTCTGGATGAACGTCCCTGGGCTGGGACATGAGGCTGGCAGAGGTGCGGTTCGCCATCAGGGCCACCCTCTTGCTGCTGGGGCTCTGGGCAACCCTGGTTCCGGTCTGCTGTTCTCAAGGCCGACCCTCGTGGCACTACGCGTCCTCCGAGGTGGTGATCCCCAGGAGGGAGACGCATTGCGGCAAAGGCCTTCAGTTTCCCGGCTGGCTGTCCTACAGCCTGCGTTTTGGGGGTAAAAGACATGTCCTCCACATGCGTAGAAAACGACTTCTCTGGCCCAGACATGTGCTGGTGACCACGCAGGATGACCAAGGCGCCTTGCAGATAGATTACCCCTACATCCCTGCAGACTGCTACTACCTCGGCTACCTGGAGGAGGTGCCTCTGTCCATGGTCACCGTCGACACGTGCTATGGCGGCCTCAGCGGCATCCTGAAGCTGGACGACCTTGCCTACGAAATCAAACCCCTGCAGGATTCCCCCAGGTTTGAACATGTTGTTTCTCAGATAGTGGCCGAGCCCAACGCCACGGGGCCCACATTTAGAGATGGTGAAAATGAACAGACAGACCCCTGGCTCTCTGAAGCAAATGACAGCATGAATCCCAGGTTATCTAATGTCCTGTATAGTTCTCATCCAGGCAATATAAAAGGTCATATTCAATGTTCCAATTCATACTATAGAGTATATAACAATATTACAGCTTGTTCCAAAGAGGTGGTCCGGATGTTCAGCCTCGTTGACAACCTTGCTCAAAATATTGATCTGCGGTACTATATTTATCTGTGTACCATATATAATGATCGAGACTTAGCCCCTGTGAATGAGTATCAAACAAATAGTGCAATTTTTGCTTATTATAGAACAGACTTTTTAAATCCTTTTCGTGTTCATGTATCCACACTACTTATTTAAGATGGACCACATGAATCTAACTATGAAGCTGGACAGTTTGAAATGTGTTACTATCGAGCCCTGATACACATTGGTATTCTAAGCAGACATTATTTATTGATAGCTGTCATAATAATGCAGTCACTGATGAGAAGTATTGGTGTGGTCTATGATAATGACTACTGTACATGTCAGAGGAGGACGTCTTCCATTATGCACCGATTTCCAGGGATGACAGGTGCGTTCAGTAACTGTACCAATGGACATGTGCAAACATCTTTTGCAGGTGCAGCTCAGTGTCTTTTCCGTAAACTGTCCCCTGGGTATAATGAAACTTTGACAACAGTTCGCTGTGGAAACCTGATAGTGGAAGAGAATGAGCAATGTGACTGTGGCTCCTTTAAACAGTGTTGCGCCAGTCGGTGTTGTAGAAGTGACTGTCGCTTCACACCAGGGAGCATCTGTCATATAGGAGACTGCTGTACAAACTGCAGCTTCTCCCCGCCAGGGACTCTCTGCAGACCTATCCAAAACATATGTGACCTTCCAGAGTACTGTCGTGGGACCACCTGGATATGCCCCCTGAACGTTTATATGCAGGACGGAACCCCGTGCACTGAAGAAGGCTACTGCTATCATGGGAATTGCACTGACCGCAATTTGCTCTGCAAGACAATCTTTGGCGTCAGTGCTGAGAGTGCTCCTGACGACTGCTATAATATCAACCTTGAAAGTTACCGATTTGGACATTGTACTCGACTACATGATGCTTCCTCTTACCAGCCTTGTGTAGGAATAGACAAGTTTTGTGGGAGACTGCAGTGCACCAACGTCACCCATCTGCCCCGGCTGCAGGAACACGCTTCATTCCATCACTCCATGATAGGCCCGGCTCAGTGTTTTGGGCTGGATGAACACTGTGGAATGGGCACAACCGATGTTGGACGTGTGATCGACGGCACTCCCTGTGTTCATGGAAACCTGTGTAATCATAGCCGGTGCAACACCACTATCACTTCCCTGGGCTATGACTTGCCCTGAGAAGTGCAGTCACAGAGGGGTCTGCAACAACAGAAGGAACTGCCATTGCCATGTCGGCTGGGATCCTCATTGGTGCCTGAGAAGTGGCGCTGGGGGCAGTGTCGACAGCGGGCCCCCTCCAAAAAGAATGCGTTCCATCACACAAAGCGAACGACCAGTGACATATCTGAGGGTGATCTTTGGTCGCATTTACGCCTTCATAATTGCACTGCTGTTTGGGATCGCCACAAATGTGCGAACTATCAGAACCACCACCGTTAAGGAAGTGACAGTGACTGGCCCCAAATAAGAAAACTTCAGCCTCCCGACCTCTGTAAAGACACTCAGAATATAAAAGCAAAATCTATGAAACAGGAGCAGGAGGAAGGATGGAAAAGCTCGAGTCCAAATTTCTTGAAGTCCGCGGGAGGCACTGGGTCCTCCCTCACATCTTGGGGAAACGGGAAGTGCTGGCTTCTGTCCCAGGTTCCTGTAGGTCGCTGATGCTCACTCTGAAATAAATCTTCAAAATCACATTGGTGCCTTCCACATTTTCTTAGACTCCACTGGGAGCCCAGACTTGGCCAGAGCCTCTGGCCTTGAGAGGAGACCTGAGTGATCAGCCGGGTCTTGACTCGAGGTCGCTGGTCCCAGAATTAACGGAAGTTGCCACCAGCTCCTTAAAGGGAACATTCATGACATTTCTCCCGAAGTGAGCTCCTGAGCAGTGGGCCTCCTCATTCCCCAGGTCATCTGTCCTTGTCTAAACCCAAAGTGAGTTAACGGTCATCCAGGGCTACTCCCTGCTCCGTCTGTTCCTCATGGGAATGCCTGTGGGCTTTGCAGTGAGAACTTGGGTTCCAATCCCCCACCAAGCAAATCTCCCTACCTGGGGTCGAGCTTCCCGTATGCAGGAAACAGTCCCTGAGGTTGATTGCTGCATGCAATGAAATTCAACTCGAAAAATAGGTAGACGTGTGGGGAAAGCTCTCTGGCATTCAGTGGGAGCTCTGGGAATGGCAGCGGCCCCCTCCCTTCCTGTCCCACATTTCCATGAATGGAAGCAGGAAGGGAAGCTGAGTAGGTCATGATGAGGAAGAGAAAGCAGGCTTTAGCAGCACAGGCTGGTCAGGTGAAAAACCGGGCTAGGTGAGTCGCTAAGATTAAAAAATGGGCAAAGGATGTGAACAGACACTTTTTAAAAGAAGACATACATGAGGCCAACAAACATATGAAAAAATGCTCATCATCATTGGTCATTAGAGAAATGCAAATCAAAACTACATTGAAATACCATCTCATGCCCGTTAGAATGGCAGTCATTAAAAAATCCAGAGACAACAGATGCTGGAGAGGATGTGGAGAAATAGGAACACTTTTATACTGTTGGTGGCAATATAAATTAGTTCAACCATTGTGGAAGACAGTGTGGCGATTCCTCAGGACCTAGAAATAGAAATTCCTTTTGACCCGGCAATCCCATTACTGGGTATATATCCAAAGGATTATAAATCATTCTACTATAAGGACACATGCACACGAATGTTAATTGCAGCACTGTTTACAATAGCAAAGACCTGGAACTAACCCAAATGCCCATCGATGATAGACTGGACAGGGAAAATGTGGCACATATACACCATGGAATACTATGCAGCCATCAAAAACGATGAGTTCGTGTTCTTTGTAGGGACATGGATGAACCTGGAAACCATCATTCTCAGCAAACTGACACAAGAGCAGTAAATCAAACACCGCATGTTCTCACTCATAGGCAGGTGTCGAACAATGAGAACACGTGGACACAGGGAGGGGAGCACTACACACTGGGGTCTGTTTTGGGGAAACAGGAGGGACAGCGGGTGGTGGGGAGCTGGGGAGAGATAGCATGGGGAGAAATGCCAGATATAGGTGATGGGAAAGAAGGCAGCAAATAACACTGCCACTTGTGTACCTATGCAACAATCATGCATGTTCTTCACATGTACCCCAAAACCTAAAATGCAATAAAAAATTTTATTTTAAATTAAAATTCAGAATAACATTGACTTTAAAATGCAATGCAGATATGTCACAGAGAATTTCAAAGACAAAGCCCACAAACAGGAAATCACGCTTCCCATATCATCCGCAGAAACCCACTGATACTCTGGAGCAGTACTGAGACGTGGCGTTTTTCTCAACACCTCTGTGTTCTAGCTGCCCTGCTTCGACACACAGTGTTTAGGATTCCCACCCTTTTCTCCAACACAGCGTGATATCCTTTCTGTGAACCTGCTTAGAAATCTCCTCCATTCAGCCAACAAAAAGATGGGAGCAATCCATTCCTGTGCCTGTCTCAGTATATGTTGTCTTTTGTGGGTGAAGGCTACTGGACGGGTAAGTGTGAGGTCAGTGAACCCCACGCCCTCCCCTTCGTGCCTTTCGGGACTGAGGGGATTCGCTGATGCAGCAGGAGGCCTCTCCCACTCTTGGTGCATCTTCCCCCTGCTGCTCAGCCGACTTCTCCCCTGGGGCATGGCTGTTCCCCAGAGGGAATGACCTCCTCTTTCCGGGGCCCACCCACCCCAGTGCACACACGAGACCATGCTGCACTTGGCACAGCTCGATCCCATGTCAGGGCCTGTGTCACCTGCCCCACCCACTACACAGATGGACCCACAGGGACACTGTTCAGGGCAGTGGAGGAAGTATGCAGGAAAGGAAGGCAAATGTGTATTCTGCTGCAGAAACATTACAGACAGTCTGAGCCAAAATCTGATGCCGTGTGAACTTTTAGAACGATACACATTTTAAGAAAGAACGTGACCAATCGAGCTCATGTCGAAGTCAGGTAAACAGTGTTTAGAACAACAGCAATATCAAAAACACAAGCCAACAGTTCACCAAGAGAAATCGCCTTTAACGTGGTGGAAATGGTCTTCCGTGAACATTAGCGTTTACGTCCTCCAGATCTGCATGCCTCAGCACCTGCTGTCTTGACCTGACCATTGACCTTAACCACAGAGCATGTGTGACACCCTGCTTTTTGCCAGCTAAAACAAACTCTCCTTTTCCTGACTAAGGGCTGTTCAAGCTTTATGTTAGCCTTTTTGAGCCGGTCACACGCCATCTTGGCTTCTACATTTTAGTAACCTTCTCCCCATCAAGTGTGCAACTACAGTATAAAGCAAGGTCAGGCTGACTCTGACACATAGAAATGCCTTTGCTGATAAGTGGCCGAGTAAAGTGGTATCAGCAGAGCCTGGAAGTGCAGCTTCAGTGAGCACCCAGAGCCCCCTTATCTGTAAGTTGTATGCCTTCCATGACAGCCGCAGTCCTCACACCTGGCACTGTTTTATTTCTTATGTATCAGTTTTTCTTTTGACTTTTTGCTTACTCTACCTGTGTGAAAACTTTGTTTCAGCTAGGTCCCCCCTTCCTGTTAAAATTAGTGTATAAAAGACCACCTAACTTTTTCGTTGGGCTGAGAGAATTTTGAGTGTTGGTCGCTCTGGGTCACCGGCTTAATGAAGGACTTAGCTGTTCATGTCACTATCAGCATTTTGGTCAAAACCACTCAAAAGTCTCTAGGAAGTTCCAAACTTTCCCACATCTTCCTATCTTCTTCCAAGTCCTCCAAACTCTTACAACCTCTGCCCGTTACCCAGTTCCAAAGTTGCTTCTAGATTTTGAGGTATCTTTCTAGCAGTTCCCCATTCCTGGTACCAGTTTACCCCATTAGTCTGTTTTCACAGTGCTCTAAAGAACTGCCCGAGTGGGTAATTTGTAAAGAAGAGGTTTAATTGACTCACATTTTCTAGTGGTTCGGGTCAGGGCTCAGGAAACTTGCAATCTCAGTGGAAATGGAAACAGGCATGTGATACATGGCAGCAGGAGATAGAGATAGAGAGAGAGAAAGAGAGAGAGAGAGAGAGAGAGAGAGAGAGAGAGAGAGAGAGAGAGAACAGGAAGGAGAAACTACCATGCATTTATAGAACCATCAGACCCCATGAGCAGTCACTCACTGTCATGAGAACAGCATAAGGGGAAACTACCCCGTGATCCAATCCCTTGATGTTTGGGGATGACTGTGTGAGATGAGATTTGGTTGGTGACACAGAGCCAAACCATAACAGCATGAGACAAAGATTTAATATCAAAAATCTATAAGAAACTTAAGCAAACTAGCAAGAAAAAACCAAACAACCTTATTAAAAATGGGCCAACGACATGAAGACACTTCCCAAGAGAAGGTGTTGCCAACAAGCATAAGGAGAAGTGTTCTACATCACTAATCATTAGAGAAATGCAAATCAGAACCACAGAGAGATACATCTCACAGCAGTCAGAACGGCTATCCTTAAAAAGTCAAAGAAACAGTAGATGTTGGTGAGGCTGTGGAGAAAACAGAACAACTTACATACTGTTAGTGATGTGAAAGGAAAATTAATCTTGGAACCCCAAAATCATGAAGCTAGAGGGAAAACTCAGGCTGGGAACTGCTTAGGGCAAACCTGCCTCCCATTCTATTCAACAGCATCCCTCTGAGGCTCACATGAGACAAATCCGTATCTAATTCCTTCCTCTTTTCTATTGTTTATGTAAAACTGAAGATTCACTGACCTAGGCTAAATTGTATATTCAGTGGAAGGCTGATCAAGGACTCAAAAGAATGCAAAATTTTGTCACTTACCTACTTCTAACCTGGTGGAAGCTCCCATGTTGAGATGTTCTGCCTTAGCAGAATGAAACAGTGTACATCTTACACATGTAGCTTGATGTCTCTTGTTTCCCTAAAATGTATACTGTACCCCTGAGCACCTTGGACACGTGTCATCAGTACCTCCTGGGCTGTGTTGCAGGTGCATCTTCTAACTTTCCAAATTGACGAGACCTGTCTTAGGTATTTGGGGCTCAGAGTAGAAATGTAATGTAGTTCAGCCACTAAGGAAAGCAATTTGGAGATTTCTCAAAGAACTTAAAATTGAACCACCATTTGCCCCAGCAATCCCAGTACTGGATATCTACCCTAAGAAATAGAAATTGTTCTAGTAAAGACACATGCACTCATACGTTCACTGCAGCACTACGCACAATAGCAAAGACATGGTATCAACCTAGATGCCCATCAGCAGAGGAGTGGATAAAGAAAACTTCGTACATATACACCGTGGAACACCACGCAGCCGTGAAAAAGAATGAAATCATGTCCTTCGTAGCAACATGGATACAGCTGGAGGCCATCATCCTAAGTGAATTAATGCAGGAACAGAAAATGAAATGCCACACGTTCTCACTTGTGAGTTGGAGCTCAATCCTGAGTGCGTATGGACACAATGCAGGGAACAGCAGACATCAGGGCCTACTAGAAGCTGAACGGTGGAGGAAGGTGGAGATTGAGAAACGAGCTATTGGGTACTATGCTTATTACCTCGGTGATGAAATCATTTCTAATTGTGTCATGCAATTTATGCATATAACAAACCTGAACATGTTCACCCTGAACCTAAAAAATAGAAATGGAAAAAAAAAAAAAAAAGAAAGAAGTCAATCAGGGAAAATTAGGGCCTTTCTTATTTGAATACCAGATTTTTTTAAAAAAAGAGTTAGTCTCTCTCTGTTAGTGCAGAGCAGGCGTCCCCAAACTATGGCCCGCGGGCCTCATGCAGCCCCCTGAGCCATTTATCCGGCCCCCCGCCGCAGTTCAGGAAGGGGCATGTCTTCCACTGGTGGTCAGTGAGAGGAGGACAGTATGTGGCGGTCCTCCAACGGTCTGAGGGACAGTGAAGTGGCCCCTATGTAAAAAGCTTGGGGATGCCTGGTGTAGAGTGCAGTGCTGCAATCATAGCTCACTGCAGCCTCAAATTCCTGATTTGAGTGACCCTCCTGCCTCAGCCTCCCAGGAAGCTGGGACTACAGGCTTGTCCTAGCATGTCCAGCTAATTATTGTTGTGATTTGTTGTAGAGACAGGGTCTCACTATGTTGCTCAGGCTGGTCTGGAACCCCTGGGCTCAAGCGATCCTCCTACCTTGGACTTCCAAAGTCCTGGAATTACAGGTGTGAACCACTAGTGATATTCAGCATGTTTTCATATGCTTGTCAGCCACATGTACGTCTTCTTTTGAGAAATATCTGTTCACGTCCTTTGCACATTTTTTAATGGGGTTGTTTGGTCTTCGTTTGATAATCTATTTAAGTTTCCTGTAGGTTCTGGATGTTAGGCCTTTGTTAGATGCATAGTTTGCAAATATTTTCTCCCATTCTGTAGGCTGCCTGTTTACTCTGTTCATAGTTTTTGTTTGCTTGTTTGTTTTGCTGTGCAGACGCTCTCTAATTTAATTAGGTCCCACTTGTCGATTTTTGGTTTTGTTGCAATTGCTTTTTAAGTCTTCATCATTCACACTTTTCCAGAGCCATTGTCCAGAATGGTGTTTCTTAGATTTTCTTCTAGGGATTTCATAATGTTAGGTTTTATATTTAAGTACTTAATCCATCTTGAGTTGATTTTTGCATATAGTGAAAAGAAAGCATCCAGTTTCAATATTCCGTATATGGCTATCCAGTTGCCCCAGCACCATTTATTGAGCAGAGTTCTTTCCTCTTTGTTTGTTGTTGTCAGATTTGTCAAACATCTGACGGCTATAATTGTGCAGCCTTATTTCTGAGTTTTCCGTTCTGTTCCATCGGTCTGTGTGTCTGTTCTTGTAATGGTGTCAAGCCGTTCTTGTTTTTGTTCTTGTGGCTTTGTAGTACAGTTTGAAATCAAGTATGTGGTGCTTGCAGCATTATTCTTTTTGTGTAGGATTGCTTTGGCTATTCAGGCTCTTTCTCAGTTCCATATAAATTTTAGAATAGCTTTTTTTCTATTTCTGTGAAGAATGATGTTGGTAGTTCTATAAGAATAGCACTGAATTTGTACATGGCCCTGGGCAGTATAGCCACTTTAGCAATATTGATTCTTCTTATCCATGAACATGAAACGTTTTTCCATTTGCTTGTGTTGTCCCTGATTTCTTACAGTAGTGTTTTATAATTGCCATTGTAGAGAGCTTTCACTTCCCTTGTTAGCTCTATTACTAGGTGTTTTATTCTTTCTGTGGCTATTAAGAATGGGATTACATTACTGCTTTGGCTCTCAGCTTGGACGTTATTGGTGTACAGAAACGTTTCTAATTTTTATACATTCATTTTGTGTCCAGAAAATTTGCTAAAGTAGTTTATCAGATCTAGGAACCTTTGGACAGAGACTACCAGGTTTTCTAGGTATAGACTTATATCATCTGTGAAGATAGTTAGGTTAACTTCCTTTCTTCCTATTTGGATTCCATTTCTTTCTTTCTCTTGCCTGATTGCTCTGGCTTGGACTTCCAGAACTAAGTTGAATAGGAGTGGTAAGAGTGGGCATCCTTGTCTTGTTCTGGTCCTCAAGGGGAATGCTTTTAGCTTTAGTCGGCTCAGTATGATGTTTGGCTGTGGACTTGGCACAGATGTTTCTTATTATTTTTCAGTTATGTTTCTTTGATAACTAGTTTGTTGAGAGCTTTCATCATGCAGGGATGTTGAATTGTATTGAAAACTTTTTCTTTTTTATGAAAACTGATAGTTTCGTGTATTTAAAACTTTTTCTATGTCTATTGGGATGATCATGTGGTTTTTGCTTTTAGTTCTGTTTATGTGATGAATCACATTTATTGATTGATATATGTTGAACCAATATTGTATCTGAGGAATACAACTCACTTAATTGTGGGGGAATTAGCATTTTGGTGTGCTGCTGGATTGGATTTGCCAGCATTTTGTTGAGGAATTTGTATCTATGTTTATCATGGATATTGGCCTGAAGTTTTCTTTTTTATTGTGTGTCTGCCAGATTTTGGTATCAGAACGATACTGGTCTCCTAGAATGAGTTAGGAAGGACTCCATCCCCAGTTATTTGGAATAGTTTCTGTAGAATTGGTACCAGCTCTTCTTTATATGTCTGGTGGAGTTTGACTGTGAATCCATCTCTTCCGGGGCTTTTTCTGGTTGGTAGGTTTTTTATAACTGATTCAATTTTGAAACTCATTATTGGTCTGTTCAGGTATTCAATAGGTTCCTGGTTAAATCTTGAGAGGTTATATGTTTCCAGGAATTTATCCATTTCTTCTAGGTTTTCTATTCTGTGTACATAGAGGTGTTCCTAGTAGTCTCTGAGGGTATTTCTGTGGGATTTGTGGTAATGTGCCCTTTGTCATTGTTTTTTTTTTCTTGAGACAAAAGTCTCACTCAGTTACCCAGACTGGAGTGCAATGGCATGATCTTGGCTCACTGCAAGGTCTGCCTCCTGGATTCAAGCAATTCTCCTGTCTCAGTCTCCCACATAGCTGAGACTACAGGCATGCACTACCACACTCAGATAATTTTTGTATTTTTACTAGAGGTGGGGTTTCACCGTGTTGGCTAAGCTGACCTTGAACTCCTGAGCTCAAGTGATCTGCCTACCTTGGCCTCCCAAAGTGCTGGGATTACAGGAGTGAGCCACCAAACCCAGCCATCTCTTTGTCATTTTTTATTGTGGTTCTTTGGATCTTCTCTCTTTTTTTCTCTATCTAGCAGTTTATCCATCTTATTCTTTTCAGAACCAACTTCTGGTTTCATTGGTCTTTTTTATGGTTTTTGGCATCTCAGTTTCATTCAGTGCAGCTTCGATTTTTGTTATGTCTCATCTTCTGCTGGCTTTGGGATTGGTATTCCTTGTTTTTCTAGTTTTTGTAAGTGTGATGTTAGGTTGTTAGTTTGAGATCTTTCTAACTCTTTGATGTTGGTGTTTAGTGCTAAAAACTTTCCTCTTAACACTCCTTTAGCTGTGTCCGAGACATTCTGTTATGTTATATCTTTGCTCTTGTTAGTTTCAAAAAAAAAAAAAAAATTTCTTGGTTTCTGCCTTAATTTTATTGTTTACACAAAAGTCATTCTAGAGAAGGTTGTTTAATTTCCATGTAATTGTATGGCTCTGAGCAACTATTTTAGAGTTGATTTCTATTTATATTGTTCTATGGTCCAAGAGTGTGCTTGGCATGATTTTGTTTTTTTCAGTTTGCTGAGAATAATTTTATGACTGGTCAAGTGTTTTGTTTAAAGTAATTGCCATGTGCAGAAGAGAAGAATGTCTATTCTGTTTTTTTGGGGGTGAAGAGTTCTGTAGATACATTTTAGGTCCATTCAATCAAGTGTTGAGTTCAGGTCTCAAATATCATTGTTAGTTTTCTGTCTTGATGCTCTGTCTGCTACTGTCAATGGGGGTTTGAAGTCTCCCACTGTTATTGTGTGGTTATCTAAATCTGTCTCTTGGTAGATCTCTAAGAACTTGTTTTATGAATATGGGTGCTCCTATGTTGGGTGCATATATATTTAGAATAGTTAAGTCTTCCTGTTGAATTAAACCCTTTAGCATTATCTAATGCCCTTGCCTTATTTTTTTAATCATTATTATTGGTTTAAAGTCTGTTTTGTCTGCCATTAGAATAGAAACACCTGCTTTTTCCTGATTTCCATTTGCTTAGAAGACATTTCTTCATCCTTTCACTTTGAGCTTGTGGATGTCATTGCATGTGAGATGGGTCTCTTGAAGATAGCATACATTTGGGTCTTGATTCCTTATTTAACTTTGGCAATTCTGTGCCCTCTGATTGTGGCATTTAGTTCATTTACATTCAAGGTTAATATTGATGTGTGCATATTTGATCCTGTTATCATGTTAGTTACTTATTGTGCAGATTTGATTGTATACCTGATTTATAGTGCACTCATTATGTAGTTAAGTGTGTTTTTGTGGTGGCCAGTAACATTCTTTCATTATCATATTTAGTACCCCCTTAAGGACTTCATGTAAGCCATGTCTAGTGGTGGTGAATACCCTTAGCATTTGCTTGTCTGAAAATAATCTTATTTGTCCTTCACTTATGAAGCTTAGTTTGGCTGGATATGAAATTCTTGCTCGGAATTTCTTTTCTCTAAGAATACAGAATACAGGCCCTCAATCTCTTCTGGCTTGTACACTTTCTGCTAAAACATTCACTATTAGCCTCATGGGCTTCCCTTTGTATATGATCTGAACCTTCTATCCAGCTGCCTTCAATATGTTTTTCTCTTTTAACCTCTAAGAGTCTGATGGCTATATGTCTTAGGGATGTTTGTCATGTATGGTATCTCATGGGGTTCTTTGCATTTCTTGAATTTGAATGTTGGCCTTTCTGGCAAGGTTGGAGAAATTTTCATGGAGAATAGCCTCAAATGTTTTTCAAGTTGCTTTCTTTCTCTTCCTCCTTTTCAAGGATACCAATGAGTCATCGATCTGGTCTTTTTATATAATACCACATTTCTCTGAGGTTTTATTCCTTCTTTTTTATTCTTTTCTTTATTTTTGTCTGACTGAGTTAATTGAGAGAATCAGTTTTCAAGCTCTGTGATTCTTTCCTCAGCTTGGTCTATTCTGCAGTTAATACTTGTAATTATATTCTGAAATTCTTGAAATGAGTTTTTTAGCTCTATCAAATCAGTTTGGTTCTTTCCTAAAATAACCATTTCATTTTTCAGGTTCTGTATCATTTTATTTTATTTCTTAGCTTCCTGGGACTGGGTTTCAACATTCTCCTAAATCTCAGTGATCTTCATTCCTATCCATATTGTGAATTCTATGTCTTTCATTTCGGCCATTTCAGTCAGGTTAAGAACCATTGCTATGGAACCAGTTGGTCATTTGGAGGTAAGAAGACTCTCTAGATTTTAGAGTTGCAGAGTTTCTTGAATTAATTCTTTCTCATCTCTGTGGACTGATGTTTCTTTGTTCTTGAAGTGGCTGTCCTTTGGATGTTTTTTCCTTTTGTTGTTTTTTTGGTTTTTGTTTGTTTGTTTGTTTGTTGCTTTTATCTTCTTTGATACTCCTGTAGGTTTGATTGTGGTATAAAGTGGATTCAGTTAGCTGTGTTTCTTGAAAACGTTAGGGGATCCAGGCTCACCTCAGCACTCTTGGGGTACGTGCTCTACTCTGGAACTGGGCCCCGGGCTTTGTTCTTTGACCCCTTGAGTTTCAAAACTTGCTGCATTGGAGGGGCTGAGGTGTTCTCAGTCCATTGGCCACAACACTATGAAATGGGGTGCCAGCTAAAGCACTTCATCAGAGTGGTGGCAGTGGGATCCATTCTCACTGACCGGTGCCCACAGTTGTGGTGATGTGACAGGGTGCACATTCACCTGCTAAGGTGGAGTACTCTCAGGAGCAGGGTGGCATTATCTGTGCACAGGTTCCTGCTGGCAGTCACAGTCTAGTGAGGTGCCCACATATTGATGGGGACAGGGTAGCAGGGTGCACATGCACATTCCTAAGTTGTGATCCACCATGCACTCATGCCAGCAAAGCAGTTGGGAGGTGCTATGGGTGGATTGGTGCACATCTGCAGGGGCTGGCCTGATGGAGCTCTCCAATGGTTAGGCATGGTCTGCTGGTAAAGGAGCTCTGATGGTGGCCCCCGGGAAACAGCCTGGTTGTGCTTCCAAGGCTGTACCGCAAGTAGGCACAGCCAGTCTGGGGACCCAGAAGAGGCTAGAAAGCAAGGAAATACTCAGCTCAGATGGACCCAGTCCTATAGACAAGATCAGCCTGCTTTATTCAGGTCCAGTAGCCACTTTAAGGTTAACGTCTCCTAGAGGAGCTTGGTGAGCCCGGGGGGACAGGTGTCCCTTGGCTGTGCTCCACTACAGCCATTCCCAGGTCAGACACTCGGGGCTTTACACAGGCAGGAGTCCTGCCCTGCCATCTCTCTAAGCAGCTGGCCTTGTCAGCCCAAGTGTCCATGGGCATCATGAGGTCTCCTGCTGCTAGGATTCTGGAGGCCCATGGCAAGAGTGGGCCATTCTTCACCTGTTCTACTTCCCCAGGGATTGCTGGAAGCCAGGAGTGAATCCTGGTGGTTGGCATCCCCATGCATGGTTCCCAGCTTCCTCCACCTTCAGCCCAGCATCTGGGTCCTCCCTCATCCTCTCTCAATCCACTCTCAATGACTTCCCTTGAGATCTGCTCGGAATGCACCAGCCTTCGCAATGTCCCAGTCTCTCTGTGGTAGATGTCCCTCCTGGCTGCATCTAGTCAGCCATCTTGACTCACCTCCATAGTCTTCTTGATTAACACTTTGGTTAAATTAGTAACTATTATTTTCAATGGCCTGTGATTCTGTTTGGATTAAATGTTTGGAGACTTTAGCATCTAGAACAAATGTTCTTAAAATCAAAATCCTAAATCAAGTCTCTGACTTAGTCGTATTGCTGGAGCTTATTAAAGCTATAAAAACTAATCACCATAAGATTGTAGAAACTTTTACAGCTTTCAGTCAGGCTGAGAACTCCAGTTTCACACTCCAGCCTGATAATTACATGTATTGGAAGATAACCGGTTAAAGGGCTCCCTCCAGAGCCTTGAAAGGGCATGAGAGACAACCTGGCTTTCTCTGTCCTCTGTGTGCAGCCCATCCCCGTTGCTGCCTCTGTCCACTCCAGCTTGCCCACTTTCTTCCCTTCCCAATGTCTGCCCTGCTGACTTCTGGCCTCCATGACAGATGCAGAGACAGGGTGACAGCCCCCCACCTGTGTGACCCAAAACCATGCAATTGATTCAAGATTGTGTGGGACTCTTAGTCATTTTTTGTTAAATGAGTTCTGACTGTTAAAGTTTAAGAAACTGCTGCCTGTTTTCTTTATTTATTAGAAAATCTATCTATCTATTTAGAGACCAGGTTATAAGAATGGCTAATTTTTGTATTTTTTGGTAGAGTCCTTGCCAAGACTGGTCTCAAACTCCTGGGCTCAAGCAGTCCACCCACGTTGACCTCCCAAAGTGCTGGGATTACAGGCGTGAACCACTGTGCCCGGGCAAGAACCTGTTTTTCACTGGGCACACTGGCACACACCTGTAATCGCAACACTTTGAGAGGTCAAGGTGGGAAGATGGCTTAAGGCCAGGAGTTTGAGGCTGCAGTGACCTGTGGTGACACCACCTCACTCCAGCATGGGTGGCAGAGCAAAACCTTTCCAAACAAGAAAAACATCCCTTGTTTTCGCTGCAGCTGAGCTCCATTCCAAACACAAACTTCCCCTCCAAAGGGTCCAGGAGTAACTGGGCTGCAGCAGGTGCTTAGGGCCTCTGAGGGAATGGCCAGTGACCACCCGACTCAGGCACTCAGCCCCAGGGGCATATGCAGAGAGAGGCTGAGAAGATCCTTTCAGTGACGGGGGCTACAAGCCCTACCATAAGCCATTGCTGGCTCTGTGAGCCTACACCCCTAGAAACCTCTCACTTAGCTGTTAACACTAAGCCACTCTTCACTTTTTCCCACTCTAAATCCCTGGAGAATGCCCACCTTTCTCAGGCTCAGACCAACCTACCAGTTGCATTCTAGTCTTGAACACACAACTCCTCCCTCTGTCTCCACCTGGAAATCTCATCAGTGCCTCACATTTACACCAGTGAAAATCAGGTCTTGTCCACCCACCTTCTTGCTCCACCTAATTCCTGCCTTGTCTCAGCCAGAGGCCTTGCAGTCTCCTGCAACTCTCAAACCCACCCGTGTCACAGAGCATACGGACTGTGTTCTGTGTGAGAAAGAGGTTTCTTGGACATCCTGCAGTTTTATTAGTCTAAAGGCCAAGTGTCGGCAGAGCTGGTTCCTTCTGAACCCTAGGAGGGAGATTCTGCTTTCATGCCTTTTCCGGATTCTGGAACCCATAATCCTCGCTCTGCGCCCCCTTCCTCCATCTTCAAAGGTCGTCCTGCCAGTCTCTGCCCCCATCGTCACATCAGCCCTCCTGACTCTGGCTCTCTTGTTTCCGCTTATAAACACTCTTGTGATTACATCATAGCCACCCAGATAATGCAGGGTCACGTTCTCCTTGAAGTACTTACATCGGTTTCTCACTCGTGTAATTCAAAAGATTAGAGAGCAGATGATTTGAAATATTCTTAAGCTTCTAGAAAAAAGCTACTTCCATATAGTGATAGTCAATAACATCATCATCCACACAAAACTGTGAGTCAATTAAATTTCTTTTCTTTGTAAATTAGAAAGAAAAAATGGCAATTGATAGTAATTTTAAATTCTAAAAACAGGGCACCCACATTACAGAGTATTCTGCAGTAAGAGAATGAGCTATAACATTTTGTCATAAGGTGTAGAAAACATTCTCTAACTTACAGTGGTTGGTGAGAAGAAAGTTTCCAGCACAGTAGATGTATTCTTTTAAAGTGTGTAAGTAGACTGCAATTATTACTATTACTTCTGTTGCTAATTTACTCATAATTAGGCACAGTTTACGGTTAAGAAAATTCTTAATAATTTTTTTCTCCTTAAGGTAAACTGCAGTCAGATAACGTACTTATCAATTATCTCTAGCTCTTGTCAGAAAAATAAATTTTGTGTGTGTGTGTGTGTGTGTGTGTGTGTGTGTGTTTGTCTGTGTGTGTCTGTGTCTTGGCCTTTCCAATGATGAATTGAGATGTGCATTGAGATGGCGTTTGCTTTGTTTGATGTTAAGGAAGTACCAAGAAGACGCTCTCCAGGGACCCCGGGAAAGACTGCAGCTGCACCCAAGGCTATGCTGGGCCGGGAACAGGGAGGCAGCACCACCTGCTGGGCAGGGAAAGTGCCCTCCGAGTCCCTGCCACTTCTCTGCAGAAGGACAAGGAGCTGCCCTGTCTTTGGGGCTGATGAGGTTGCTCCCCTATATGTCACATTAGGGTTGTGTGTCTGAGGCTGTACTTAGACTCAGCTCATTCATCACTCCCTGCAAAGGGAAGAAAACAATGCCAGCGTTCCCTGAGGCGTCCCTTCCCCTGGAGAGTTTCGACTCCCTTCAACAGCTTCCACCATCCAGCCCTCACTCCGTGTCCTTCTTCTTTTTTTTTTTTCAAACCTTCATATTTTAATATAAAATATTCATACATCATACTACACACCTCTGTCTGCTAACTGAATGCTGTTACTGATGAGCTCTAGACAACAAGTAAAGCAAATTCTCTCTCCCAATATCTATGAACAGACAATAAAAACACTACTGGGATGTCGCTTTAGGGTAGGGAAACGTGTTCCAAAAATCTATGGGAGAAAGCAGGCAAGGACACAGCACTTTTTCCATCACCAAATCTGATCCCACGCCTGTTGGAATCAATCCTGGAATCTCATTAGTGTTCCTATTTGAAGGTCTCTTGGCTGTAGATCGCCCCACTGTTTCTGTTTCCTGTGCTGCACAGTCTTCTCCTTCTAGAAGTAGGCATTTCTCCAGTCTTCCTTTTGTTGTGACTTCTCTTTCTTCAGGTAAGAGTTAAATACCAATTAATATTGCTCGAAAGATGAGTTAAAAACCCAAAGTGCAGGCTAGAATCCTGCCATCAGGGTGTCATGTCTCAGGGAGCTGGTTAATGTCCGTCAGTTTCGTATCATTCAGAATTGCCCGAATTCTCTCCAAGGAGTCCACTTGCTGGATCCGCTCTAACTGCACCTGAAGGCTCTGTGAAAGCTTTACAAAATCTCTCTGGACTTGCTCACTGACATCTAATTCTGTCTGTAATCTCTGAGCTTTATTCTTCTCTTCAAACATTAGTTGTTCGACGGTGGCCTTAGCAGCAGTCTCTTTCTGTAACTGTTCTTCCAAACCGGTCTTTATTTCCTGAAGACTCTCAAGCTGTTGAGACTTCTCTCTCAATGTGGACTCCAACTGTCCTTTTTCTGCCTTTATTCTTTCTAATTCAGCTTTTAAGCTAGAAATGGAAGCTCTTTCCTCCTTGCAGTTTTCTATTTCTAGCTGCAAAATTTCTTCAAGATTTTCTTTTAAACACTGTTCTGCTTGGATCTGCTCTTTTAGGAAAAGTATCTCAGCCTTCAGCTTTTCTTCCACGTGGTCTGCTGCTGTCCGAACATTAGTGATGTCCTCACGGTATTTTAATACCAATTCCCGCAGTGCCTCTATGGTGTCTGGGAGGATGAAGTCTTCTGCTTGCTGTAATGATACATGCAAGCTGTGCTTTCCCTGGAGACTGTCATTATCTTTCTGTAACCTCACCAGCTCTTCTGAAACCTGGTCCCGTGACTGCATCAGCACTGCCATCTGTTCCTGAACATCCCTCTTTGCCTGGGAAAACCCCTGTTGTAATTATTCAAGTAAGATCTCGGATGCTTGGGCTCTTAGAACGAGTGCAGAAATCTGGTGACTGGAATCTTCAGTGCTTTGCTTTATGAAGTCTTCTAGCTCCTGCTTATCTTTCATTGTCTTCTCTAACTGGTCATTAGCTTGTCTTAGCATCAGCTGTAGTTTTTTCACCTGGTCTCTTGTTTCTGCCTCTTGAATCTGAATTCCTTGTAACTGTTTTTCATAATTGGAACACATATCTCAACGTCTACCAAGTTTCTTTCCAGCATTATGCACCGGGCTGCTGAGGAGAGGCGGAGGGAAAAGGCCGAGGAGTTAGCAGCCAGGCAAAGAGTTAGAGAAAAGATCGAGAGGGACAAAGCAGAGAGAGCCAAGAAGTATGGTGGCAGTGTGGGCTCTCAGCCACCTCCACCGACACCAGAGCCAGGTCCTGTTCCCTCCTCTTCCAGCCAGGAGCCTCCCACCAAGCGAGAGTATGACCAGTGTCGCATACGGGTCAGGCTGCCAGATGGGACCTCACTGACCCAGACGTTCCGGGCCCGGGAGCAGCTGGCAGCCGTGAGGCTCTATGTGGAGCTCCACCGTGGAGAGGAACCGGGAGGGGGCCAAGACCGTGTGCAATTGCTCAGTGGCTTCCCCAGATGGGCCTTCTCAGAAGCTGACATGGAGCGGTCTTTGCAGGAGCTGGGACTTGTGCCTTCTGCTGTCCTCATTGTGGCCAAGAAATGTCCCAGCTGAGGGCCTGTTTCGTCGTCCCTCTGTGACCCCTTCATCTTTGGTAAAGCACTGACATCTCCTTCCTAATAAATAGACCCTGAGTTCTGTAAAATAAAATAAAATAAAATAAAAAATAAAATAAATAAATTCAATGTTGGCATTACTGTTTTTAACTTTTTTTTTTTGCAGTGAGAATTTATTGAGAATGGTTCATACAAACAATATATATATATAAAATCTCTGCAATGCAAAAGATCCCTTTCATCCGCCTGTGGCTATAGTGAACAAAGCCCACTGTCCCATGTGGCTTCAGGAGCTGTGCTGGGCCCCAGCATGTGGACAGGCTGGGCAGCTGTGGGTGCCATGTGCTGTGGGCAGAAGTCCCTGATGTCCAGGCTCCTTCTCTGGCCCCATTTTCATGACTTATACAAGAATGCAATACAGTGTGGCTTACATCCTGCCTCTGTGACCCTCCCTAGGCAGATGGGTCTTGAGAATGGACAGCTTTCTCATCCATCTTCCAGGCAGGTGACTTTAACTTGTGGCATGCCCTGAGAAGCCATTCTCTGGGACCAGAGATGGAGTGTTTCTAAATATCCTGGATGGACTGAGGTGCTGGTACCACTCTCCATGGAGGCCACTGCCCAGTGACAGCCCTAGCAGCGTGTGCACTGTGTCTGAATCAAATCTCGCCATCCTGAAAAGTTCCTGTCCTCCCACTGGTTTCCTTCATACAGCTAATCTCACAATTTTACCAGAACATCTGAAGATGTCCACACCCCACAGCTGCTATGCATGGGTACTCCTGGGCCACCTGTCATTAAGGTAATGGAGATGAGACCAGACTGGAGCCAACACCAGTCTCTGAAACCCAGAAGGGCTGCCCAGCTAACAGCACCTCCCTCTTGGTCAAGGCTTTGTCTAGGGTTGAGGAGCAATTTGGCTGTGTGGTCTGAGCACCCTCCTAAAAAGAGCCCACCTCTACCCCTGGAGCCATCTGATGGGGGAGGGTCCAGCTGCCACCATGCCATGCCTTTATGCACCTCTTCCCTTCTTTTCCCCCTGAAATGGTGCCCAGTCTGATTCCACTGTGTCAGGGATAACAAGGACATGAGGGGAGAGAAGTTTCTTCCTGAGCCACAGAGACCCAGTGAAATGCAACCTCTGGCTAGGGAGGGCCAGTTACCTTTTCTTGCTCTGTCCTGGGAAGGCCGCTGGGAAGGTCAAGCCCATTGCCGAGGAGAGTGTGAGATCTCTGTGTGTTGTCTCTGCCTGATGGCTGTGCCTGGACGCGAGTCTCAGAGATTTCACAACCGGGGCTATGGGCTGTGGTGCGTCTGTGACTCATCTCTGGCTTCTTGTCCCTGAGTGTCCTGCAGCAGGTGCGGCCACTAGACTCATGCCCAGGGCTGGCCAGGTCCTCACGGACTTCTGGGCCTGGTCCCCGCCACACTCTGGGAAGGTGCTGCAGTGGACGGGGCAGCTCAGATCCAGGGGCAGCACACACGTCAGCCCGCCCTTCCAGGCCAGCTCTCGGCCTGCACAGACACATCCGAGGCGCAGTTATCCCCAAAGCTGAGCTCCGTGACGGCCAAGGGCACGGCCACATATTCCCGTGGGAGACACAGAATGGGGACCTCAGTGGGAGCCACCCAAACTCCCTGCATAAGCACAGACCAGCAGGTGGCGCTCCAGACCACGGGTGGCCCCAGAGCAGGTGGGGTGAGGAGTCAGGGCAGACACCTCCGGGGGAGTCAGGTATTTGGTCTTCTTTTCCCTGAGCCAACGGCCTCTCACTGCACCTCTCACCTTCAGAGTTTTCTTTTTAATCATCACCCTGCAGAGAAAGTCATTCCCTGCCTCTCGCTGACTAAGTTAAACACTGAGGAGTGCTTAATACTTCTCTGGCGTGGGCTTGTAGAAACATTGCCGTTATAAGGAGACCCGTGAGAAATTCCCGGCTTACCGGGGGCAGGGGACAGGGCGGGGGGCGGTGCTGTTGTGGCCCGGGCAAGAGGCCTCGGCCACAGCCACAAAAGCCCAGGCAGCTCTCAGCCTGTGCCCGCTGAGCAAAACGCAAGGGCTGTAACCTCATGTAAAAAGGAACTCTGTGTAACTGTCCTGCATTTGAGTTCAGGATCAGTTTACACTCTGTCTAACAGGTTCTAACATAGAATTTTAAACGCTGGTTCAAGCCATGGTGGTGTCAAATGCACTTACCCACATTCTTTAAACAAATAGAAAACTGAGGTGAACTGAGGTGAAAATGTTTTTAAAAAGTGGTTTTCAGGCTGGGCGCAGTGGCTCACCCCTGTAATCCCGGCACTTTGGGAGGCCAAGGTGGGCAGATGACATGAGGTCAGGAGTTCAAGACCAGCCTGGCCAGCATGGTGAAACCCTATCTCTATTTAAAATACCAAAAATTAGCCAGGGGTGGTGGCGGGCTCCCGTAATCCCAGCTACTCAGGAGGCTCAGACTGGAGAATGGCTTGAAGCCGGGACGGGAGGTTGCAGTGAGCCGAGATGGCACCACTACACACTCCGGCCTGGCCAACAAGAGGGAAACTCTCTCTCAAAGGAAAAACAAACAAACAAACAAACAAACAAAAAAAACAGTAGTTTACCAATATTTGAAAACAAGCATCGCAGGATCCTAACCCCTCAGAAAAGAAAAACGAACTCACAAATCCTGCTATTGCCTGAAAGCCGCGGCCAGGACGCGGGGAAAGGCATAGTGAGGTGAGCAGACAGAGAGCAGAGTTCAAGGCAGCAGCTGCCTGAAGCCCGGAGACTGGGGAGCTGCCTGCTGTGCAGCCAGTGGGTGGCAGCTGCAGACTTGTGGCGGGAAGGGGAGCCCTCAAGTTTGGGGCTGAGAACTGACCTACGCGTGCATGAAAAGAAACTACTCAGTATTGGGGGAAAATCACCAGAAACCTGTGGACCAACACCCGTGCCGGGCCCACACAAGGAAAGCAGTGTGCGTTGCTACCAGCCAGGTAGAAAGACCTTGAGTCAGGTGGGGCGCGAAGTCGTCTCCGGAAGGCAATCTCCTGAGCAGCTGGGCCCCTTAATTGAGGACTAAGGCTGCTCCCAACCTACCCTAAGCAATGAATGAAGTGTAGCCTGGGGCCCAGGTGTAGTGGCTCACACCTGTAATCCCAGCACTGTGGGAGGCCGAGGCAGGCTGATCACCTGAGGTCAGGACTTCCAGAACAGCCTGGCCAACATGGCAAAACCTGTCCCTACTGAAAATACAAAACTGAGCTGGGCAAGTGGCAGACACCCGTAATCACCTCCCACCTGGCCCCTCCCCTGACACATGGGAATTACAGTTCCAGATGAGCTGTGGGTGGGGACACAGAGCCAAACCGTCCTCACATAGGAACCTAGAAGGGGAATACAGCAGAAAAACTTCTCACATTAGGAAGCCTTTATCAGTCGGTAATCCCCATCTGCGAAACAAAACTATTTGATTTTACTAAGACAAGGGAACCTTCTCTACAAAATGACTTTCCCTTGGAAAAGCTCGCCACCCCCACCCTGAAATCCATGGGACCTTTTCCCATTCCTGTGAAGTCCTCAGTTAGAATTGAGACTTCCGAAGGTCAGAAATCCCTTCGCTCAGGCTGCAGGGTCTGAACGAAGCTTAAGAATTATTAGCTGAAACAAAACCACATTGAGATACCATCTCACACCAGTTAGAATGGCGATCATTAAAAAATCGGGAAACAACAGATGCTGGAGAGGATGTGGAGAAATAGGAACACTTTTCCACTGTTGGTGGGAATGTAAATTAATTCAACCATTGTGGAAGACAGTGTGGCGATTCCTCAAGGACCTAAAAATAGAAATCCCATTTGACCCAGCAATCCCATTACTGGGTATATATCCAAAGGATTATAAATCATTCTACTACAAGGACACGTGCACACGAATGTTCATTGCAGCACTGTTTACAATAGCAAAGACCTGGAACCAACCCAAATGCCCAACGATGATAGACTGGACAGGGAAAATGTGGTACATATACACCATGGAATATTATGCAGCCATCAAAAACGATGAGTTCACGTCCTTTATAGGGACATGGATGAACCTGGAAACCATCATTCTCAGCAAACTGACACAAGAGCAGAAAATCAAACACCGTATATTCTCGCTCATAGGCGGGTGTTGAACAATGAGAACACATGGACACAGGGAGGGGAGCACTACACACTGGGGTCTGTTGGGGGGAAATGGGGGAGGGGCGGGGGGTGGGGAGGTGGGAAGAGATAGCATGGGGAGAAATGACAGATACAGGTGAGGGGACGGAAGGCAGCAAAGCACACTGCCATGTGTGTACCTATGCAACAATCTTGCATGTTCATCACATGTACCCCAAAACCTAAAATGCAATAAAAAAAAAAAAAAAGAATTATTAGCTGAGAGGCGTGCAGCAGCTTTTGTGTGAAAGGTGTTATCAGACATTTAAGGTACTTGCTTCTGATCACTAAGCATTTGTTGCGTCACTGGAGCATGTGTACTTACATACCCTGGAACAATTCCAGTAATGGGGTTGCTATTTTGACTTGGATTACATGTAAACTATGGATTTTATTCAGGGAAAGCTGGCATCTTCATTACACTAAGTTTTCCAGTCCATGGTCCAGTACGTGTTGTGTCTCCTCATGTGCTCGTAGCCTCTGAGAACGTTTCTCAATTTTCGCGGTGAAGATCTCACGCATCGTTTTATGTTTCTTCTTAGGTACATCCTGATTGCTGTTTATGTCTTCACAAGTTTTTCCCTTTCAAAATTAATTTTCTAATTGTTTGGTGCTTATATGTTCAAATGTCCTTGATTTTCTTAGTTTGAACAATCTCTGTTTTTGTTCAGGGAATTTTTTTTGCAGATTCTTTAAGATTTTCTCTGTCTATGACCATATAATATCGGAACAGAGACAGGTTTGCTTTTCCTTTCAACTTGTGGCGGGCTTTCTCTGCAATTCCAGGATGTGCAGGTGCTGGGTGGGTGGTGTGAACAGCTGCAAAATGGCTTGGAGAGGACATGGCTCTGTGAACAGCTGAACTCTGTGACCCTTGAGGACGTGGCTCCTGGAGGGACTGCGGCCTCTGCTCAGTGTGCCTGTTCCTGTAGCAGCAGCAACGGCAGCCACCATTCTCACCAGTTTCCAAAGATACACATCACAGGCCCTGTCAAGAGCGATGGGTGGAGGCTATGCCCTCTCCTGGACAAGTCGTCATTCCCAAGCCCCACGATGTGGGCCCTGTAGAACATGCCGTCTGTCTGTCCAGACCTGTCCCACCTCCTGATCCTGCACCAGAACTCTTCAGAGCCCAGTGCAGGAAATGTGGGTGGGTTCCTGGGAGGGAGCTGGTCCTGTGTCTGAGAGCCAGGAGTCTGCTCAGTCTCTCTGGCATCCCTGGGCAGCCCCCAAGGCTACAGCCCACCCTGTGACCATCAGTGTCTCCTTCCTGTGCAAGCCTGGACCTCACCCTGGGCTCAGAGTGGGCTGTAGACTGAGAATGCAGGCGGGAAAACCTTTGTCTATTGGGGCCATAGTCAGACCCTACAGTGAGTCAGGAACAGGCGTGAGAGCTGTGGATGAGGACAGTGGGTCCACCACCGACAGGAGGACACAGATGCGCCCGCTACAGAGGCACAGCCCCGCATCGCAGTCTACTTACACACTTTAAAAGAATACTCGGTGAAACAATGACATGTTATTAAAAACGGGACACTTAATTTGCCGCATGTGGTGACAGTCAATGAGCGGACTCACCTTCTTGCTGGAGAAGCCGCAGCCTCCCCCCAGGTGGACTTCCTGCAGCAATCTTGCATGCCTCACACTTCCGTCCAAAGCATGTGAGGGGGGCGCCCAGTGCGCCCAGGAACCTGCCCCCTGCTGCCCGAGGGATGCGTGAGCTTCCACCTAAGCAGAAGAAGATGGACACTTCAACACCTGCAACAGAAGAGGCTTTCTGCTTGGGGACCCAAACACTTCCATCTGCGGTGGAGATGCAGCCTCATTTCTGCATTAGTGTCAACAAGCCACTGGACACAACAACATTTAGGAGTAGTCGACCCCAGCTTCTCCAGCATGGCCTGCACAGCACAGGCTGTGGAGTGGGAGAGGTTGATTCTGGAGAAAAGTCATTGCTGCTCCCCTGGTACAGCCTCCTCCCCACTGCTTCACATAGGGACCAATGTGATGATGCCATCATGATGCTGAAGCACACACTGAGTCCTGGAATCAATTAAAGGGATTTCCTATCCATCCATCCACCCACACATCCACCCATCCACTCACCTATCCTTCCATCCGCTCATCCATGCATCTATCCACCCAGCCAGCCATCCTCCATCCAGCCACCCACCCTCACATCCATCCATTCATCCATCCATCCTTCCATCCATACACCCACCATCACATCCTTCCATCCGTTCATCCATTCATCCATCCATCCATTCATGCTTCCATCTATCCACCCCCTCACATCCATCCATCTATCCATCCATCCTTCCATCCTTCCCTCCATTTACCCACCCTCACATCCATCCATCCATCCATCCATCCTCCCATCCATTCACCCACCCTCACATCCATCCATCCATCCATCCATCCATCCTCCCATCCATTCACCCACCCTCACATCCATCCATCCATCTGTCCATCCATCCATCCATCCATCCACTAATTGAGGTCTCTGTCCACCCATCCACCCATCCATTAGCAGCAGCGAATCCATACAGGTCTGCAGCAACTTGATTCTTGTCTCCTTGCCTCCTTGGAGGAAAGAATTTGGCCAAGGGCATATGGCAGAGTGAGAGACCCAGGCAAGTTTTCGAGCAGGAGTAAATGTTTATTAAAAAGTTTTAGAGCAGGAATGAAAGGAAGTAAAGTACACTTGGAAGAGAGCTAAGTGGGTGACTTGAGGGAGCTGAGCACTCTGGCCCTTGATTGGGGTTTTACACATTGGCATGGCTCTGGGGTTTGTATTTCTTCTCCCTCAATTCTTCCCTTGGGGTAGGCTGTCTGCATGCACAGTGACCTGCCAGCACTTGGGAAAGGTTGCATACACAGTGGGTTTACTGAAGCTGTTTACATGCTCATTTGAGGTGTTTTTCTCTTACCAGGAGAGTGTTCCCAGAGGAAGGTCATGTCCCACTTAAACTGACATTCTGCCTCTTAGTGCACATGCTTGAGCCAACTCACCCAACTCCTGAGATCTTATCGGGAAGCTGCTGGTTATCAGTTTTAGGTGTTTTCTATCTATTGGGAGACTACCTTTTCTTAGTGTTGGCTAAAACCAATTGTTATTTTAGAAAGGCAGTTTAACAAGCACCTGAGTGATGCTCATGCCTGCCTAACTACCAACTCTAAAACATCCATCCCTTCACCTACCCATCCATTTATCCATCCACCCATCTTTCTATCCTTCCATTTGCCCACCAACCCACACACCCATCCATCCATCCACCCACATATTCATACATCCATACACTCATTCATCTACCCATCCATCCATACATGCATCCATCCTTCCACCCACCCACACATCCACCCATTTATCCACACATCCATCCATCCTTCCACTCACCCATCTATCCAACTACTCATTCATGTATGTAGCCACCCACCTACCTACCCACCACACATCCATCAACCTACCTATCCATCCATACATGCATCCATCTATCTTTTCACTCTTCCATCCACCCACCTACTCAGCCATCCATCCATCCATCTATCCATCCATCCATCCATCCATCCATTCATCCACTCACCCATCTATCCAACTACTCATTCATGCATGTAGCCACCCACCTACCTACCTATCCATCCACCCACCCACACATCCCTCAACCTACCCATCCATTTATACATGTATCCATCTATCTTTTCACTCTTAAATCCACCCACCTACTCAGCCATCCATCCATCCATCCATTCATCCATCCATCCATCCATCCATCCTTCCATCCATCCATCCACTCACCCATGCTTGGGTCCATGGAACTTGTCCTATGTGACAAGTCTGAACTCGGTGTTGGAATCGTGGGAGACGCAAGGTGGAACAGGCTGCCTTCCTCACACCATTAACCCTATGGGGAGAAGGCAGATGGCAAACTCACCTACATGTTACATTTCCTAAAAGAGGAAGGGGAATGTCAAGCTAGAGAGTAATAGAGGCTGCTGCTGTGGACACAGAGGTAATGAAGGCCTCTATGATGACCTAAGACCTGCAGGAGCAGAAACAGCCACGTGAAAACAGGGCAGGAAGGGGGCCTGTGGCAGAGGAGTAGCTGGTGAAAGTTGCCTTAGGTTGGGCAAAGATGTTCTGTTGTGAGGAGCTGAGAAGAGTCCACGGGCAAGACACCAGCCTGTATTTCTCCACTTCCCCGTGTGCCAGTCTGTGTTCCACAGTGATTGTGTCAATGCCAAATGCATTTATGCCTCACCACTGCCTTCATGTTTGAATAAACAAAACAGAAGATAAATCCCTGATGACCCTGCAAGTTGCCTTCTTTTCACTCTGTAGCTCTCATTTCTGTCTCTCTCTGTCTTCCTTCGTTTCCCTGTATATTTTTTTGCCTTATTATTTCAACAAATGCTATTAGGGTCCATCTACTGTGCTGGAAACTTTCTTCTCACCAACCACTATAAGATAGAGAATGTTTTCTACACCTTATGACAAAATGCTATAGCTCATTCTCTTACTGCAGAATACTCTTTAATATGGGTGTCCTATTTTTAGAATTTAAAATTACTATCAATTGCCATTTTTTCTTTCTTTTTAATTTATGAAGAAAAGAGAGTTAATTGACTCACAGTTTTGTGTGGATGATGATGTTATTGACTATCACTAACAATTGCCATTTTTTTTTTCACAATTAGAAGTAGTATTTCACAAATGCGTTTTGTAACAGGGCAGGGCATTAATGAATTAAATTCTGTAATGTGAATGAGAAGTTTTATTTATTTATTTTATTTGAGGTAGAGTCTCACTCTGTCACCCAGGCTGGAGTACAGTGATGTGATCTCAGCTCACTGGAACCTCCACATCCTGGGTTCAAACGATTATCCCGCCTCAGCCTCCCAAGTAGCTCAGACTTCAGGTGCACACGGCCACATCCATCTAATTTTTGTATTTTTGGTGGAGATGGGATTTCATTATGTTGGGCATGCTGGTTTGAACTCCTGAACTCAGGTGATCCGCCTGCCTCTGCCTCCCAAAGTGCTGGGATTACAGGCGTGAGCCACTGTGCCCAGCTAAGAAACTTTATTTTTAATGGACCCACTTAGATAGTTCTTAATAATGGCTGTATCAAAACACATGCAACTTTTTATATGGAAGTAGTTTTTTTCTACAAACTAAAGAATATTTCAAATCATCTTCTCTCTAATCTATTGAATTACATGAGTTAGAAACTGCTTATAAGTATTTCAAGGAGAATATGACCCTGCATTATCTGGGTGGGTATGATGTAATCACAAGGATGCTTGTAAATGGAAACAGGAGAGCCAGAGTCAGGAGGGGTGATGTGACTATGAGGGCAGAGACTGGCAGGACAGCCTTTGAAGATGGAGGAAGGGGGCGCAGAGCGAGGATTATGGGTTCTAGAATCCGGAAAAGGCGTGAAAGCAGAATCTCCCTCCTAGGGTTCAGAAGGAACCAGCTCTGCCGACACTTGGCCTTTAGACTAATAAAACTGCAGGATGTCCAAGAAACCTCTTTCTCACACAGAACACAGTCCGTATGCTCTGTGACACGGGTGGGTTTGAGAGTTGCAGGAGACTGCAAGGCCTCTGGCTGAGACAAGGCAAGAATTAGGTGGAGCAAGAAGGTGGGTGGACAGGACTTGATTTTCAGGGGTGTAAATGTGAGGCACTGATGAGATTTCCAGGTGGAGACAGAGGGAGGATTTGTGTGTTCAAGTCCAGAATGCAGCTGGTAGGTTGGTCTGAGCCTGAGAAAGTAGGTCATTCTCCAGGGATTCAGAGTGGGAAAAAGTGAAGAGTGCCTTAGTGTTAACAGCTAAGTGAGAGATTTCTGGGGGTGTAGGCTCACAGAGCCGGCAGTGGCTTACGGAAGGGCTTATAGCCCCCGTCACTGAAAGGATCCTCTCAGCCTCTCTCTGCATATGCCCCTGGGGCTGAGGGCCTGATTCGGGTGGCCACTGGCCATTCCCTCAGAGGCCCTAAGCACCTGCTGCAGCCCAGTTACTCCCGGACCCTCTGGAGGGGAAGTTTGTGTTTGGCCATGGAGCTCAGCTGCAGCGAAAACAAGGGATGTTTTTCTTGTTTGGAAAGGTCTTGCTCTGCCACCCATGCTGGAGTGAGGTGGTGTCATCCCAGGTCACTGCAGCCTCAACCTCCTGGCCTTAAGCCATCCTCCCACCTCGACCTCTCAAAGTGTTGCGATTACAGGTGTGTGCCAGTGTGCCCAGTGAAAAACAGGTTCTGGCCTGGGCACAGTGGTTCATGCCTGTAATCCCAACACTTTGGGAGGTCAGTGTGGGTGGACTGCTTGAGCCCAGGAGTTTGAGACCAGTCTGGGCAAGGACTCCACCAAAAAATACAAAAATTAGCCAGTCTTATAACATGGTCTCTAAATAGATAGATTAAAAAAAATAAAATAAAGAAAAGAGAAAGCAGGTTCTTGAACTGTGACAGTCAGAACTCATTCAACCAAAAATGGCTAAGAGTGCTACACAATCTTGAATCAACTGCACGGTTTTAGCTCACACAGATGGGGGGCTGTCATCCTGTCTCTGCATCTGTCATGGAGGCCAGAAGTCAGCAGGGCAGACACTTGGGAAGGGAAGACAGTGGGCAAGCTGGAGTGGGCAGAGGCAGCAACGGGGATGGGCTGGACACAGAGGGCAGAGAAAGCCAGATTGTCTCTCATGCCCTTTCAAGGCTCTGGAGGGAGCCCTTTAACCGGTTGTCTTCCAATATATGTAATTATCAGGCTGTAGTGTGAAACTGGAGTTCTCAGCCTGACTGGAAGCTGTAAAAGTTTCTACAATCTTATGGTGATTAGTTTATATAGCTTTAATAAGCTTCAGCAGTACGACTAAGTCAGAGACTTGATTTAGGATTTTGATTTTAAGAACATTCGTTCTAGATGCTAAAGTCTACAAATATTTAATCCAAGCAGAATCACAGGCCATTGTAAAATAATAGTTAGTAATTTAACCAAAGGGTTAATCAAGAAGATTTTAGAGGTGAGTCAAGATGGCTGACTAGATGCAGCTGGGAAGGACATCTGCCACAGAGAGACAGGGACATTGGGAAGGTTGGTGCTTTCCAAGCAGATCTGAAGGGAAGTCATTGAGAGTGAATTGAGAGTGGATGAGGGAGGACCCAGATGCTGGGCTGAAGATGGAGGAAGCTGAGAACTCTGCACAGGGATGCCAACCACCAGGATTCACTCCTCGCTCCCAGCAATTCCTGCGGAAGTAGAACAGGTGAAGAATGGCCCACTCTTGCCATGAGCCTCCAGAATCCTAGCAGCAGGAGACCTCATGATGCCCATGGACACTTGGGCTGACACAGACAGCTGCTTGGAGAGATGGCAGGGGGAGGACTCCTGCCTGTGTAAAGCCCCGAGTGTCTGACATGGCAATGGCTGTAGTGGAGCACAGCCTGGGGACACCTGTCCCCCTGGGCTTACCAAGCTCCTCTAGGAGACGTTAGCCTTAGAGTGGCTACTGGACCTGAATAAAGCAGGGTGATCTTGTCTATGGGACAGAGCCCATCTGAGCTGAGCATTTCCTTGCTTTCTGGCCTCTTGTGGGGCCCCAGACTGGCTGTGCCTACTTGCGGTACAGCCTTGGAAGCCCAACCAGGGTGTTTCCCGGGGGCCGCCATCAGAGCTCCTTTGCCAGCAGACCATGCCTAACCATTGGAGAGCTCCATCAGGCCAGCCCCTGTGGATGTGCACCAATCCACCCATAGCACCTCCCAACTGCTTTGCTGGCATGAGTGCATGGTGGATCACAACTTAGGAATGTGCATGTGCACCCTGCTACCCTGTCCCCATCAATGTGTGGGCACCTCACTGGACTGTGACTGCCAGCGGGAACCTATGCACAGATGCTGTCACCCTGCTCCTGCCAGTACTCCACCTTAGCAGGTGAATGTGAACCCTGCCACATCACCACAACTGTGGGCACTGGTGAGTGAGAATGGATCCCACTGCCACCACTCTGATGAAGTGCTTTGGCTGGCACCCCATTTCATAGTGTTGTGGCCAATGGACTGAGAACACCTCAGCCCCTCCAAAGCAGCAAGTTTTGAAACTCAATGGGCCAAAGGACAAAGCCAGGGGCTCAGTTCCAGAGTAGAGCACATACCCCAAGAGTGTTGAGGTGAGCCTGGAACCCCTAACGTTTTCAAGAAACACAGCTAACTGAATCCACTTTATACCACAATTAAACCTACAAGAGTATCAAAGAAGATAAAAGCAACAAACAAACAAACACAAACCAAAAAACATCAAAAGGAAAAAACATCCAAAGGACAGCCACTTCAAATACCAAAGAAACATCAGTCCACAAAGATGAGAAAGAATTAATGCAAGAAACTCTGCAACTCTAAAATCCAGAGTGTCTTCTTCCCTCCAAATGACCAACTGGTTCCATAGCAATGGTTCTTAACCTGACTGAAATGGCTGAAATGAGAGACATAGAAATCACAATATGGATAGGAATGAAGATCATTGAGATTTAGGAGAATGTTGAAACCCAGTCCCAGGGAGCTAAGAAATAAAATAAAATGATACAGAACCTGAAAAATGAAATGGTTATTTTAAGAAAGAACCAAACTGATTTGATAGAGCTAAAAAACTCATTTCAAGAATTTCAGAAGTATTAACTGCAGAATAGACCAAGCTGAGGAAAGAATCACAGAGCTTGAAAACTGATTCTCTGAATTGACTCAGTCAGACAAAAATAAGGAAAAGAATAAAAAAGAAGGAATAAAACCTCAGAGAAATGTGGTATTATATAAAAAGACCAGATCGATGACTCATTGGTATCCTTGAAAAGGAGGAAGAGAAAGAAAGCAACTTGAAAAACATTTGAGACTATTCTCCATGAAAATTTCTCCAACCTTGTCAGAAAGGCCAACATTCAAATTCAAGAAATGCAAAGAACCCCATGAGATACCATACATGACAAACATCCCTAAGACATATAGCCATCAGACGCTTAGAGGTTAAAAGAGAAAAACATATTGAAGGCAGCTGGATAGAAGGTTCAGATCATATACAAAGGGAAGCCCATGAGGCTAACAGTGAATGTTTTAGCAGAAAGTGTACAAGCCAGAAGAGATTGAGGGCCTGTATTAAGTATTCTTAGAGAAAAGAAATTCCAAGCAAGAATTTCATATCCAGCCAAACTAAGCTTCATAAGTGAAGGACAAATAAGATTATTTTCAGACAAGCAAATGCTAAGGGAATTCACCACCACTAGACATGGCTTACAAGAAGTCCTTAAGGGAGTGCTAAATATGATAATGAAAGAATGTTACTGGCCATCACAAAAACAACTTAATTACATAATAAGTACACTATAAATCAGGTATACAAGCAAATCTGCACAATAAGTAACTAACTTGATAACAGGATCAAATATGCACACATCAATATTAACCTTGAATGTAAATGGACTAAATGCCCCAATCAGAGGGCACAGAATTGCCAAGTAGAGTAAGGAATCAAGACCCAAATGTATGCTGTCTTCAAGAGACCCATCTCACATGCAATGACATCCACAGGCTCAAAGTGAAAGGATGAAGAAATGTCTTCTAAGCAAACGGAAAGCAGGAAACAGCAGGTGTTTCTATTCTAATGCCAGACAAAACAGACTTTAAACCAATAATAATGATAAAAAAAAAGGCAAGGGCATTAGATAATGCTAAAGGGTTTAATTCAACAGTAAGACTTAACTATTCTAAATATATATGCACCCAACATAGGAGCACCCATATTCATAAAACAAGTTCTTAGAGATCTACCAAGAGACAGATTTAGATAACCACACAATAACAGTGGGAGACTTCAAACCCCCATTGACAGTAGCAGACAGAGCATCAAGACAGAAAACTAACAATGATATTTGAGACCTGAACTCAACACTTGATTGAACGGACCTAAAATATATCTACAGAACTCTTCACCCCCCAAAAACAGAATAGACATTCTTCTCTTCTGCACATGGCAATTACTTTAAACAAACCACTTGACCAGTCATAAAATTATTCTCAGCAAACTGAAAAAAACAAAATCATGCCAAGCACACTCTTGGACCATAGAACAATATAAATAGAAATCAACTCTAAAATAGTTGCTCAGAGCCATACAATTACATGGAAATTAAACAACCTGCTCTAGAATGACTTTTGTGTAAACAATAAAATTAAGGCAGAAACCAAGAAATTTTTTGAAACTAACAAGAGCAAAGATATAACATACCAGAATGTCTCGGACACAGCTAAAGGAGTGTTAAGAGGAAAGTTTTTACCACTAAACACCAACATCAAAAAGTTAGGAAGATCTAAAATTAACAACCTAACATTACACCTAGAAAACCTAGAAAAACAAGGAATACCAATCCCAAAGCCAGCAGAAGATGAGACATAACAAAAATCAAAGCTGCACTGAATGAAACTGAGATGCCAAAAACCATAAAAAAGACCAATGAAACCAGAAGTTGATTCTGAAAAGAATAAGATGGATAAACTGCTAGATAGAGGAAAAAAAGAGAGAAGATCCAAAGAACCACAATAAAAAATGACAAAGAGATGGCTGGGTTTGGTGGCTCACTCCTGAAATTCCAGCACTTTGGGAGGCCAAGGTAGGCAGATCACTTGAGCTCAGGAGTTCAAGGCCAGCTTAGCCAACACGGTAAAACCCCACCTCTAGTAAAAATACAAAAATTATCTGGGTGTGGTAGTGCATGCCTGTAGTCTCAGCTACGTGGGAGACTGAGACAGGAAAATTGCTTGAATCCAGGAGGCAGACCTTGCAGTGAGCCAAGATCATGCCATTGCACTCCAGTCTGGGTAACTGAGTGAGACTCTGTCTCAAGAAAAAAAAAACAATGACCAAGGGCACATTATCACAAATCTCACAGAAATACCCTGAGAAACTACTAAGAAGACCTCTATGCACACAGAATAGAAAACCTAAAAGAAATGGATAAATTCCTGGAAACATATAACCTCTCAAGATTTAACCAGGGGCCTATTGAATACCTGAACAGACCAATAATTAGTTTCAAAATTGAATCAGTAATAAAAAACCTACCAACCAGAAAATGTCCCAGAAGAGATGGATTCACAGTCAAACTCTACCAGACATATAAAGAAGAGTTGGTAACAATTCTACAGAAACTATTCCAAATAACTGGGGATGGAGTCCTTCCTAACTCGTTCTAGGAGACCAGCATCGTTCTGATACCAAAATCTGGCAGAGACACAACAAAAAAGAAAACTTCAGGCCAATATCCATGATAAACATAGATACAAATTCCTCAACAAAATGCTGGCAAATCCAATCCAGCAGCACACCAAAATGCTAATTCCCCCACAATTAAGTGAGTTGTATTCCTCAGATACAATATTGGTTCAACATATATCAATCAATAAATGTGATTCATCACATAAACAGAACTAAAAGCAAAAAACACATGATCACCTCAGTAGACACAGAAAAAGTTTTAAATATATCAAACCATCAGTTTTCATAATAAAAGAAAAGCTTTCAATAAAATTCAACATTCCTGCATGATAAAAGCTCTCCACAAACTAGTTATCAAAGAAACATAACTGAAAAATAATAAGAGGCATCTGTGCCAAGTCCACAGCCAAACATCATACTGAGTGGACGAAAGCTAAAAGCATTCCCCTTGAGGACCAGAACAAGACAAGGATGCCCACTCTTACCACTCCTATTCAACGTAGTTCTGGAAGTCCAAGCCAGAGCAATCAGGCAAGAGAAAGAAAGAAATGGAATCCAAATAGGAAGAAAGGAAGTTAACCTATCTATCTTCACAGATGATATAAGTCTATACCTAGAAAACCTGGTAGTCTCTGTCCAAAGGTTCCTAGATCTGATAAACTACTTTAGCAAATTTTCTGGACACAAAATAAATGTATAAAAATTAGAAACGTTTCTGTACACCAATAACGTCCAAGCTGAGAGCCAAAGCAGGAATGTCATCCCATTCTTAATAGCCACAGAAAGAATAAAACACCTAGTAATAGAGCTAACAAGGGAAGTGAAAGCTCTCTACAATGGCAATTATAAAACACTACTGTAAGAAATCAGGGACAACACAAGCAAATGGAAAAACGTTTCATGTTCATGGATAAGAAGAATCAATATTGCTAAAGTGGCTATACTGCCCAAAGCCATGTACAAATTCAATGCTATTCTTATAGAACTACCAACATCATTCTTCACAGAAATAGAAAAAAAGCTATTCTAAAATTTATATGGAACTGAGAAAGAGCCTGAATAGCCAAAGCAATCCTACGCAAAAAGAATAATGCTGCAAGCACCACATACTGGATTTCAAACTGTACTACAAAGCCACAAGAACAAAAACAAGAACGGCTTGACACCATTACAAGAACAGACACACAGACCGATGGAACAGAACGGAAAACTCAGAAATAAGGCTGCACAATTATAGCCGTCAGATGTTTGACAAATCTGACAACAACAAACAAAGAGGAAAGAACTCTGCTCAATAAATGGTGCTGGGGCAACTGGATAGCCATATACGGAATATTGAAACTGGATGCTTTCTTTTCACTATATGCAAAAATCAACTCAAGATGGATTAAGTACTTAAATATAAAACCTAACATTATGAAATCCCTAGAAGAAAATCTAAGAAACACCGTTCTGGACACTGGCTCTGGAAAAGTGTAAATGATGAAGACTTAAAAAGCAATTGCAACAAAACCAAAAATCGACAAGTGGGACCTAATTAAATTAGAGAGCGTCTGCACAGCAAAACAAACAAGCAAACAAAAACTACGAACAGAGTAAACAGGCAGCCTACAGAATGGGATAAAACATTTGCAAACTACATATCTAACAAAGGCCTAATATCCAGAACCTATAGGAAACTTAAACAGATTATCAAACGAAGACCAAACAGTCCCATTAAAAAATGTGCAAAGGATGTGAACAGATATTTCTCAAAAGAAGACGTACATGTGGCTGACAAGCATATGAAAACATGCTGAATATCACTAGTGGTTCACACCTGTAATTCCAGGACTTTGGAAGTCCAAGGTAGGAGGATCGCTTGAGCCCAGGGGTTCCAGACCAGCCTGAGCAATATAGTGAGACCCTGTCTCTACAACAAATCACAACAATAATTAGCTGGACATGCTAGGACAAGCCTGTAGACCCAGCTTCCTGGGAGGCTGAGGCAGGAGGGTCACTCAAATCAGGAATTTGAGGCTGCAGTGAGCTATGATTGTAGCACTGCACTCTACACCAGACGTTCCCAAACTTTTTACACAGGGGCCACTTCACTGTCCCTCAGACCGCTGGAGGCCCGCCACATACTGTGCTCCTCTCACTGACCACCAGTGGAAGACATGCCCCTTCCTGAACTGCTACAGGGGGCTGGATAAATGGCCTCATGAGGCCGCATGCGGCCCGCGGGCTGTAGTTTGGGGACGCCTGCTCTGCACTAACAGAGAGAGACTCTATCTCTTTTTTTAAAAATCTGGTATTTAAATAAGAAAGGCCCTAATTTTCCCTGATTGACTTTTTTTTTTTTTTTTTTTTTTTTTTTTTTTTTTTTTTGCATTTCTTTTTTTTTAGGTTCAGGGTGAACATGTTCAGGTTTGTTATATGCATAAATTGCATGACACAATTAGAAATGATTTCATCACCGAGGTAATAAGCATAGTACCCAATAGCTCGTTTCTCAATCTCCACCTTCCTCCACCGTTCAGCTTCTAGTAGGCCCTGATGTCTGCTGTTCCCTGCATTGTGTCCATACGCACTCAGGATTGAGCTCCAACTTACAAGTGAGAACGTGTGGTATTTCATTTTCTGTTCCTGCATTAATTCACCTAGGATGATGGCCTCCAGCTGTATCCATGTTGCTACGAAGGACATGATTTCTTTCTTTTTCATGGCTGTGTAGTGTTCCATGGTGTATATGTACGAGGTTTTCTTTATCCACTCTTCTGCTGATGGGCATCGAGGTTGATTCCATGTCTTTGTTATTGTGCATAGTGCTGCAGTGAACGTATGAGTGCATGTGTCTTTACTAGAACAATTTCTATTTCTTAGGGTAGATATCCAGTACTGGGATTGCTGGGGCAAATGGTGGTTCAATTTTAAGTTCTTTGAGAAATCTCCAAATTGCTTTCCTTAGTGGCTGAACTACATTACATTTCTACTCTGAGCCCCAAATACCTAAGACAGGTCTCGTCAATTTGGAAAGTTAGAAGATGCACCCGCGACACAGCCCGGGAAGTACTGATGACATGTGTCCAAGGTGCTCAGGGGTACAGTATACATTTTAGGGAAACAAGAGACATCAATCTACATGTGTAAGATGTACACTGTTTCATTCTGCTAAGGCAGAACATCTCAACGTGGGAGCTTCCACTAGGCTGGAAGTAGGTAAGTGACAAAATTTTGCATTCTTTTGAGTCCTTGATCAGCCTTCCACTGAATATACAATTTAGTCTAGGTCAGTGAATCTTCAGTTTTACATAAATAACAGAAAAGAGGAAGGAATTAGATACGGATTTGTCTCATGTGAGCCTCAGAGGGATGCTGTTGAATAGAATGGGAGGCAGGTTTGCCCTAAGCAGTTCCCAGCCTGAGTTTTCCCTCTAGCTTCATGATTTTGGGGTTCCAAGATTAATTTTCCTTTCACATCACTAGCAGTATGTAAGTTGTTCTGTTTTCTCCACAGCCTCACCAACATCTACTGTTTCTTTGACTTTTTAAGGATGGCCGTTCTGACTGCTGTGAGATGTATCTCCCTGTGGTTCTGATTTGCATTTCTCTAATGATTAGTGATGTAGAACACTTCTCCTTATGCTTGTTGGCAACACCTTCTCTTGGGAAGTGTCTTCATGTCCTTGGCCCATTTTTAATAAGATTGTTTGGTTTTTTCTTGCTGGTTTAAGGTTCTTATAGATTCTCGATATTAAATCTTTGTCTCATGCTGTTATGGTTTGGCTCTGTGTCATTGACCAATCTCATCTCACACAGTCATCCCCAAATGTCGAGGGATTGGATCATGGGGTAGTTTCCCCCATGCTGTTCTCATGACAGTGAGTGACTGCTCATGGGGTCTGATGGTTCTATAAATGCGTGGCAGTTTCTCCTTCCTGTTCTCTCTCTCTCTCTCTCTCTCTCTCTCTGTCTATCACCTGTTGCCATGTATCACATGCCTGCTTCCATTTCCACCGAGATTGCAAGTTTCCTGAGCCCTGACCCGAACTACTAGAAACTGTGAGTCAATTAAACCTCTTCTTTACGAATTACCCACTCTTGGGCAGTTCTTTAGAGCACTGTGAAAACAGACTAATAGAGTAAACTGGTACCAGGAATGGGGAACGGCTAGAAAGATACCTCAAAATCTAGAAGCAACTTTGGAACTCGGTAATGGGCAGAGGTTGTAAGAGTTTGGAGGACTTGGAAGAAGATAGGAAGATGTGGGAAAGTTTGGAACTTCCTCGAAACTTTTGAGTGGTTTTGACCAAAATGCTGATAGCGACATGAACAGCTAAGTCCTTCATTAAGCCGGCGACCCAGAGCGACCAACACTCAAAATTCTCTCAGCCCAACGAAAAAGTTAGGTGGTCTTTTATACACTAGTTTTAACAGGAAGGGGGGACCTAGCTGAAACAAAGTTTTCACACAGGCCGAGTAAGCAAAAAGTCAAAAGAGAAACTGATACATAAGAAATAAAACAGTGCCAGGTGTGAGGACTGCGGCTGTCATGGAAGACATACAACTTACAGATAAGGGGGCTCTGGGTGCTCACTGAAGCTGCACTTCCAGGCTCTGCTGATACCACTTTACTCGGCCACTTATCAGCAAAGGCATTTCTATGTGTCAGAGTCAGCCTGACCTTGCTTTATACTGTAGTTGCACACTTGATGGGGAGAAGGTTACTAAAATGTAGAAGCCAAGATGGCGTGTGACCGGCTCAAAAAGGCTAACATAAAGCTTGAACAGCCCTTAGTCAGGAAAAGGAGAGTTCGTTTTAGCTGGCAAAAAGAAGGGTGTCACACATGCTCTGTGGTTAAGGTCAATGGTCAGGTCAAGACAGCAGGTGCTGAGGCATGCAGATCTGGAGGACGTAAACGCTAATGCTCACGGAAGACCATTTCCACCGCGTTAAAGGTGGTTTCTCTTGGTCAGCTGTTGGCTTGTGTTTTTGGTATTGCTGTTGTTTTAAACAGTGTTTACCTGACTTCGACATGAACTCGATTGGTCACTTTCTTTCTTAAAATGTGTATCGTTCTAAAAGTTCACACGGCATCAGATATTGGCTCAGACTTTAATGTTTCTGCAGCAGAATGCACATTTGCCTTCCTTTCCTGCATACTTCTCCCACTGCCCTGAGCAGTGTCCCTGTGGGTCCATCTGTGTAGTGGGTGGGGCAGGTGACACAGGCCCCGATATGGGGTGGAGCTGTGCCAAGTACAGCGCAGTCTCGTGTGTGCACTGGGGTGGGTGGGCCCCGGAAAGAGGAGGTCATTCCCCCTGGGGAACAGCCATGCCCCAGGGGAGAAGTCGGCTGAGCAGCAGGGGGAAGATGCACCAAGAGTGGGAGAGGTCTGCTGCTGCATCAGCGAATCCCCTCAGTCCCGAAAGGCACGCAAGGGGAGGGCGTGGGGTTCACTGACCTCACACTTATCCGTCCAGTAGCCTTCACCCACAAAAGACAACATATACTGAAACAGGCACAGGAATGGATTGCTCCCATCTTTTTGTTGGCTGAATGGAGGAGATTTCTAAGCAGGTTCACAGAAAGGATATCACGCTGTGTTGGAGAAAAGGGTGGGAATCCTAAACACTGTGTGTCGAAGCAGGGCAGCTAGAACACAGAGATGTTGAGAAAAATGCCACGTCTCAGTACTGCTCCAGAATATCAGCATTTCTGCGGATGGTATGGGAAGCGTGATTTCCTCTGTTTGTGGGCTTTGTCTTTGAAATTCTCTGTGATATATCTGCATTGCATTTTAAAAGTCAATATTATTCTGAATTTGATTTTAAAATGAAATTTTATCTCATTCAGTTATTTATACATTGATCTTTCATTTTCCTTGACAATAACTTAGCGACTCACCTAGCCCTGTTTTTCACCTGACCAGCCTGTGCTGCTAAAGCCTGCTTTCTCTTCCTCATCATGACCTACTCAGCTTCCCTTCCTTCTTCCATTCATGGAAATGTGGGGCAGGAAGGGAGAGGGCCCCTGCCATTCCCAGAGCTCCCACTAAATGCCAGAGAGCTTTCCCCACACGTCTACCTATTTTTCTAGTTGAATTTCATTGCATGCAGCAGTCAACCCCAGGGACTCAGATTCCCGCATACGGGACGCTCGACCCCAGGTAGGGAGATTTGCTTGGTGGGGGATTGGAACCCAAGTTCTCACTGCAAAGCGCACAGGCATTCCCATGAGAACAGACGGAACAGGGAGTAGCCCTGGATGACCATAAACGCACTTTGGGTTTAGACAAGGACAGATGACCTGGGAATGAGGCGGCCCACTCGTCAGGAGCTCACTTCAGGAGAAATGTCATGAATGTGCCCTTTAGGGAGCTGGTGGCAACTTCCATTAATTCTGGGACTAGCAACCTCAGTTCATGACCCGGCTGATCACTCAGGTCTCCTCTCAAGGCCAGAGGCTCTGGCCAAGTCTGGGCTCCCAGCAGAGTCTAAGAAAATGTGGAAGGCAGCAATGTGATTTTGAAGATTTATTTCAGAGTGAGCATCAGCGACCTACAGAAACCTGGGACAGAAGCCAGCACTTCCCGTTTCCCCAACATGTGAGGGAGGACCCAGTGCCTCCCGCGGACTTCAAGAAATTTGGACTCGAGCTTTTCCATCCCTCCTCCTGCTCCTGTTTCACAGATTTTGCTTTTATATTCTGAGTGTCTTTACAGAGGTCGGGAAGCTGAAATTTTCTTATCTGGGGCCAGTAACTGTCACTTCCTTAACGGTGGTGGTTCTGATAGTTCGCACATTTGTGGCGATCCCAAACAGCAGTGCAATTATGAAGGCGTAAATGCGACCAAAGACCACCCTCAGGTATGTCGCTGGAAGTTCGCTTTGTGTGATGGAACACATTCTTTTCGGAGGGGGCCCGCTGTCGACACTGCCCCCAGTGCCACTTCTCAGGCACCGCGGAGGATCCCAGCCGACATGGCAATGGCAGTTCCTTCTGTTGTTGCAGACCCCTTGTGACTGCACTTCTCAGGGCGACAGTCGTAGCCCAGGGAAGCGATAGTGGTGTTGCACCGGCTTTGATTACAGAGGTTTCCACGAACACAGGGAGTGCCGTCGATCACACGTCCAACATCGGTTGTGCCCAATCCACGGTGTTCATCCAGCCCAAAACACTGAGCCGGGCCTATCATGGAGTGATGGAATGAAGCGTGTTCCTGCAGCCGGGGCAGATGCGTGACGTTGGTGCACTGCAGTCTCCCACAAAACTTGTCTATTTTTACACAAGGCTGGTAAGCGTAAGAATCATATAGTCGAGTACAATGTCCAAATCGGTAACTTTTGAGGTTGATATTATAGCAGTCGTCAGGAGCATTCTCAGCACTGACACCAAAGATCGCCTTGCAGAGCAAATTGCGGTCAGTGCAGTTCCCGTGATAGCAGTAGCCTTCTTCAGTGCACGGGTTTCCGTCCTGCATATAAACGTTCAGGGGGCATATCCAGGTGGTCCCACGACAGTACTCTGGAAGGTCACATATGTTTTGGATAAGTCTGCAGAGAGTCCCTGGCGGGGAGAAGCTGCAGTTTGTACAGCAGTCTCCTATATGACAAATGCTCCCCGGTGTGAAACGACAGCCACTTATACAACACGGACTGGCGTAACACTGTTTAAAGGAGCCACAGTCACATTGCTCGTTCTCTTCCACTATCAGGTTTCCACAGCGAACTGTTTTCAAGACTTTATTATGCACAGGGGACGGTGTAATGAAGATACAGTGGGATACAGTGGAAAAACAGCTTTGTGCATGTCCATAGGTGCAGTTACTGAACGCATCTGTCATCCCTGGTTATCGCTGCATAATGCAGGAGGTCCTCCTCTGACATGTACAGTATGATCCATCATATTCCACACCAATACTTCTCATCAGTGACTGCATTATTATCAATTATCACGGCTATCAACAAATAATGTCTGCTTAGAATACCGATGTGTATCAGGCCGTGAGATTTACACATTTTATACGTTGGAACTGCATAGTTAGATTCATGTGGTCCATCTTGAATAAGTAGTGTGGATACATGAACTTGAAAAGGAGTAAAAAAGTTTGTTCTATAATAAGTAATAATTGCACTGTTTGTTCTATAATCATTCACAGGGACTGGGTCCCGATCATTATATATGGTCAACAGATAAATACAGTACCGCAGATCAATATTTTGAGCAATGCTGTCAACGAGACTGAACATCCGGACCACCTCTTTGGAACAAGCTGTAATATTGTTATATACTCTATAGTATGAATTGGAACATTGAATATGACCTTTTATATTGCCTGGATGAGAACTATACAGGACATTAGATAACCTGGGATTCATGCTGTCATTTGCTTCAGAGAGCCAGGGGTCTGTCTGTTCATTTTCACCATCTCTAAATGTGGGCCCCGTGGCGTTGGGCTCGGCCACTATCTGAGAAACAACGTGTTCAAACCTGGGGGAATCCTGCAGGGGTTTGATTTCGTAGGCAAGGTCGTCCAGCTTCAGGATGCCGCTGAGGCCGCCATAGCACGTGTCGACGGTGACCATGGACAGAGGCACCTCCTCCAGGTAGCCGAGGTAGTAGCAGTCTGCAGGGATGTAGGGGTAATCCATCTGCAAGGCGCCTTGGTCATCCTGCGTGGTCACCAGCACATGTCTGGGCCAGAGAAGTCGTTTTCTGCGCATGTGGAGGACGTGTCTTTTACCCCCAAAACGCAGGCTGTAGGACAGCCAGCCGGGAAACTGAAGGCCTTTGCCGCGGTGCGTCTCCCTCCTGGGGATCACCACCTCGGAGGACGCGTAGTGCCACAAGGGTCGGCCTTGAGAACAGCGGACCGGAGCCAGGGGTGCCCAGAGCCCCAGTAGCACGAGGGTGGCCCTGAGGGCGACCCGCACCTCTGCCGGCCTCATGTCCCAGCCCAGGGATGTTCATCCAGAGAATGGGAAATAACTGTCCTCACGGAAGCCAGGCCCCAACCATCTGTGGTGGCCACTTCCCCCCCAGGGAGACCCTGACAGAGAACAAAGGCCCTGCCTGGGCTCCCACATAACACCCCTGGGGCCCCTGGACTCCCCTAGGGGATGAAGTAACAGTCTCAGCTTGGGACAGTGTGCGGGTCTGCACAGGATGGTTGTGGGATGAGGTCATGGCTGTGAGGGCTCACTGGAAGGGAAGGGGCCAGGGCAGCAGGGCTGTGTCTTTCTCACCATGCCAATCTGTTCTGCCGCCTTCTCAATCTACAAAACACAGTGGGAGTGTTCAGTGACCTTGCCTGTGGCTCCCATCACCCGTGTTACTCTCAGTCCCTCTGTGGGTGAATATTCCTGCTTCCTGTGACTCACAGCGCTTACTTCTGTGTCACGTGGAGGTAGACACTGCCCATGTTTCCCGGGAGGGCTGAATGTTGTTCTAGTCTTAATAGGTGCCCATCTCTTGTTCTTTTGGCTGTTTCGTTTTGTTTGGGCTTTGAAGTTCTGTTTGGGGTCATCAGCTGGTGAAAAGAAAATACCTTGGGCACCTTCAAGTTGGAGACACTCAGGGGAAATCTGCCTCCCACTCTGTTCGAAGGAGCCCCTCTTCTGTGGAGACAGACGCATATTGCCTCCTTTGGAAACACTTATCAGAAACTCAGAAGAGCACAACCCTCTGTCTGTCACCTACCTGTGACCTGGAAGCCCCCAGTGGGGAGGCCTTGCCTTGAGTTGTCTCAGCCTTTCTGGGTGGAGCAAATGTACTTCTTCCGTGTATTCACTGACATCTCATGTTTCCTTGAAATGCGTAAAACCAGGCCATGCCCAACCTCCTTGGGCACGTGTCATCAGGACTTCCCAGACCAGCCCCAAATGTGTGTCATTTACACATCCACAGTTCATTCATCTGATCATAACAGTCCCCAGACTCTTAACTCATTTCATCAGCAACTCTAAATTCTCGAGGGTAAAACGTAATTTAAATATCAACTAAAGCATATATGGGTAAGATTGGAGGTACCATTATTTCTGAAACAAGTTTCTCTCCAGCTCTGAGCCTGTAAAACCAGATATCTAATTTTACTGGGGCTACCTTTGTTTTTTGAGACAGAGTCTTGCTCAGTCGCCAGGCGCCAGGCTGGAGTGCAGTGGCGCAATCTCAGCTCACTGCAACCTCTGCCTCCCGGGTTCAAGCAATTCTCCGGCTTCAGCCTCCTGAGTAGCTGGGACTACAGGCGTCTGCCACCGCGCCCAGGTAATTTTTGTATTTTTAGTGGAGACAGGGTGTCACCATGTTGGCCAGGATGGTCTGCATCTCTTGACCTGGTGATCTGCCTGCCTTGGTCTCCCAAAGTGCTGGGATTACAGGGGAGAGCCACCGTGTTCTGCCTTGGGGCTGTCTTGACAAAGTGTCATAAAATGCATGACTTTAACAAGGTGTATTTATTACTTGCAGTGCCGAAGGCCAGGAAGCCCAAGACTGCGATCAGGTGTCTGTAAGGGCTTCCTTCCTGGTTTGCAGATGTCCTAATTTTATTGTATCATCTCATGACAGAGAAGCAAGAGAGAAAAGCTCTCTCATGTATTTTTATTAGAGCGCTAACTTCATTTATGATGGCTTCACCTTTTTCACCTAATCACCCCTCAAATGGCCCACACCCCAATTATATCACATTGGTGATTAGGATTCCATGATATTAATTCTGAGATTACATACACATTCAGTCCATAGCACTGGACACGTTATTTTATTTCAAATACAGTGGTGAGTTAGGCATAGAATATATTTTTTTGTCCCCACAGAAAAAAATTGGAAAGAAAAGAGGGGTGATGTGTCCCCAGCAAGTACGACACATCATCAAACAAATTGCCATAAGCCTTATGGCTCAGGTGGCATCTTCTCTGGGACAAGCTTCTTCCTTCCTAGCTCATTGCAGCAGCAGAATTAACTCCGAGGCTTTAGGCAGAGGCACAAAGCCTGGGTAGCTGCTGGGTTAAGGTCCCGTCCCAAAGACCCCATGCAGCCCTACACAGGAGGCTCGCTGGGAGTTCCTAAGTTCCAGGCTCTGGTAGGACGTCTTTCCTCAAGGTTTTTTAGCACAGGTTGTCTGGTCTGTTCAAATCAAGGTAGTGGTCTGATTACTTCTAAATAAGTTCAAAGTTTTTTTTTTTCTTCTGGAGGAATGGTGCACATTTGCAACCTGGTAGCTGCATCCTCTTAAATCCGAAGACTCTGACAGCATTAATCCATTTTGTCTCATCTCCATCCTCATTCTTTAAAACCTGCAGCATTTATTCTCCTATAATACCATAAATTCTTCATCAAGTGACATTACAGCCCCATACTCACTGTTCTCTTCAGAACACACTTCCTGGTTTTCCAAAACGGATAGGTTGAGAATTTTCCAAGCCTTTAAGTTTTGGATACTTTTTCCTGATAGTTTCATCTTCAATTCATCTCTCTCTTATTATAGGTGCTCAGGAGAAAGCAAACCACACTTTTTTTTTGGAAAACTTTACTTAGAAGTGTTCTCAGCTAAATATTCAATTTCGCTGCACACAAGTTCTCTTTCACTAAATATTACAACACAGTCTAGACAAGTTCTTTTGCCGCTTTACAAAAACATCACTATTTATCCAGTTTCCAATAGCACTCCACTCATTTCAGTCTATCAGAATGACCCTTAATATGCACATTTCTTTACCCATGTCAAAACTATCCAGCCTTTTACACATAACTCAATTCCAAGGTACTTTCACAGTGTTGAAGTAACTGTAACATCAGAACCCCACGTCTTCACCTCAAATTCTGTTTAGTCAGTTCAAGCTGAGATTAAAAATGATCATACTTGGTCACTTAGGCAACCTTAATTTGATCTCAGTTCCTCAGTTCTGGAAATTCCAAGATCAAGATGCTGGCGAGGCAGATTTTACGTTGAGGCTTCTACTGTTGGCTCAAAGCTGTCACCACTTTGCTATTTGGTCACATGGTATCTTCACACGCTGCGTGTGTGAGTGTAAAGAGAGAGAAGGGTGAGGTGAGAGAGTGAGAGGGAAATTCTCTGGTGTCTTTACAGTAGTTCCATTTGAATGATTCCGCACCCCTAATTTGCTGCACAACTAAATAGTTTCTCGGTTAGTCCATTGAATTGTGAAGAAATACCTGAGGCTGGGTAATTTGCGAAGGACTTCGGTTTTAAGTGGCTCACGGCTGTGAAGGCTGTACAGCAAGTGTGGGGCCAGCATCTGTTTTTGGTGAGGGCTTCAGAAAGCTCTCAGTCATTGATGCTACCACCGACAAGCGCCACTCAGGGAAACAGGTCAGTGGCACCTCCCAACAGCACCCCAGGCAGCACCGGCACAAACCCGCATCCAGAACCCACTCCAGGAGCACAGACACCCCAATAACCCCACCCCCCACCCTGGTGACTCCCCACTGGAATCAGCCCCGGAGTCCACCAGGACCCAAGACTTGCCCCTGTCCCTGTCCCTCACTCAGGACCTGCTGCAAGGGACCGTTTGTGGGGGATACCAAGGTGGGCCCCGATGTGCACCAGCAACAGACCTTTCCTGCCTGCCCTGTGGCAGCACAGACTTTGGGGTCTGGGCAGGGAGGAACTTCTGGCAGGTGGCCACGCACAGAGCCCCCAGGCGGAGGTGGCCCCAGGAAGGCCGCCAGGAGGTGGACCACGGCTCTTCCTCCCAGCTGGACCCCATGTCCACCCCAATATGTGGGCATCATCCAAGACAGGTTCTCCATGGAGCCCCGGTCAGAGTCCTCCCTGGTCCCCTCTGGGCCTCAGTCTAGGCTCAGGGAATGCAGCCACCTCGGGTACACCAGGCAGCACAGACCTGGCTTGGGTCCTGCAGTGCCCAAACCCACTCTGGAGTAGCGCAGGTGCATCGGGGACAGGTTGGGCTCCCCACCCCCACCCTGCACCTGCACATACGCACCCGCCCCTGCCCGGCCCCTCTGAGGAGGGTCAGAGCCCCCCGTGTGGTATGGACATACAGTCTCACTCACCAGCCTCCCCTCCTGGGAGAAGGGGCCTCATACCCAGATCCCCGCAGCAGCTGGTCACAGGTGGAGGCAGTGGCCCCGGCGCCACCCTAACTGGCCCTCAGGCTGGTCCAGCCCGGCTGCCCTGCGTCGCTGGGAGGCCTAAGCTCCACCGGACCACAAGTCTAGAGCAGAGCCCCGGTAGCCGCCCACACCCAGCTCACAGGAAGAGGATAAGCCACAGACCCCCAGGGCTGGGAGCTGCCTTCCTGCCACCCCTTCCTGCCCCAGACCTCTGTGCCCTCCCCCAGCCACTGCCACACGGGCCAGGGAGCTGCTCCCCCACAGTTCAACCAGAACCCAGATGCCTGGCACTCGGGTGGCTGCCCCTTCCTTCTCCATTCGCTCCCAGCTCCTCCGTGCCGCCTCCTTCCTCCCTCCTTCCAGGAACACCCTGTGCAGCCCCTCCCTGAAGCCCACACCTGGGAGACCCCACCCTCCCTTGAGCCCTTTCTCCCCCGCTGCTCTTGCCGCCCACCCAGACAACCTGGGGTCCTGTCCCCGCAGCCCCCACCCTGGTCTCCACCCAGACCCCTGTCCCTCCCTCCAGACACCCCTCCCAGGCCAACCCTGCATCTGCAGACCCTCCCCTCTTGTGCCGCCAGAGCCTCAGTTTCTCCCGCCTGTGCCCACCCCTCCCCTTCCTGCCCACAGCCCAAGCTCTTCTTCTCCTGAGGCCCCTGAGCCATGGCCCTGACTGAGCCCTCCCCACCACTTACTGCCCATGCCCTCACCTTCCTCCTGGCCACGCCGCCCGCTCCCCTCTCAGGCCTGACCCTTGTGTTTCAGAGCAAACTCACCCAAGTCTTTCCCTCCAGGCCCGGGCCCGAGTCCTCACTGCCCATCTATGGGACCAGCCTCCTCTGCACAGAAGCAGGGAGCTCAGCCCGTCCACAGGCAGAAGGCACTGGATGAACTCTGCCCCAGTGCCTTGACGCACGTCCGCCTGGGTGTCCACTGCCCACTCCTGCAGGGAGGCTCAGGACTCCTTTACAGAGAGGGATCCAGTCAGCAACATCATGGAAGTATGGGGCTCCCAGACATCCCAGCCTCTCCCAGGCCCCTCCAGGGAAGAGACCTGCAGCCACTCATTCAATAGAGTCTAACACCAAACAGCTCTGGAGGCCACTGGATAGGAACTGAGTCAGTGCCCGACCCGGAGGCAGAGGAGCAGTGAGCCGGAGCCCAGACCTTAGGGCCAGAGACCAGCCGTGCACATCCTGAGAGCCTCACTGGTGGCCTCACAGCATCCCAGGAAACAGGACAGACCCACAGCCCCATCTGGACCAGGGCAGACCCTGCCCAGCCCCCAGCACCTGCCTCAAGGACACCAGGCGACAGCTTCAGAGGCTCCTGCAGAAGTGAGGAGGGGAGGCCTCCTTCACCAGCAAGCGCTTCCCTTGAGCAAAAACAGGACCCATGCAGCTCCCCCAGGACAAAGAGGGAGCCCCCTGCACAGCACTGGGCTGAGTCCTCTCTAATCACCCTGCTTCTCAGACAAAAACCCTGGGAATGCACAGTGTCAGCCAGAGAGCCGGGCCAGAGACAGCAAGAGGGGACTCCGTGACAACTGCAGAAAAAGGAGGATATTGTGGGTGCCCGTGTCACTGTGAGACTACTGTACTAGTACTGGCTGCTATGCCCACAGCGACTCAGCCCTATGCCCAAAGCCCTCCTGCAAACGCACCCACTCCAGGCCTTGAAGCACTGGGGTAAGCACCTGGGACCATTTGTATGGAAAATCCTATGGAATCTAAAAAGTGCTGCTAAGATTGAGAGGAAACGTAGCACATTTGCAGGATATATGATGAATTCAATTTCCTTGCTATTTCAAGAACTTCCTTTAGCCAGTCTTTAAGAATACATCTGGTAGCAAATATTCTTTTAGTTTTTGTTTACTTGAGAACATATCCATTTTCTCCTCTTTCTTGAAGGATAGTTTCATGGGGTATAGAATTCACAATCAACAATTCTTGAATATTGAAAAATATTTGAGAAAGACTCTAGAATATGAATTGGCATCCCTGATAGTTAATGCATCATTTCTCTCTTGCTACTCAGTGCTGTCACCTGGGCAGCGCATGGAATAGATGTGTTCAGTTTATGTGTGTGACCACACAACATGTATTGAAGCAGGTGGACCAGGTGGGTGCTGAAGGGGAGGCCGAGTAGAGTGGTCTGGTGAGTGCTTGTCTAAGCAGGGACTTGCCAGACCGCAGCCAAATGCAGGGACAGTGGAGTCACAGAGGGGGAGGATGGTTTGGAAAGAGGGGCTCAAATTGACATAGGGGAGGGAAATGTATATATATTTGTTCCTATGTATAAAGGTGATTTGTTTATTGTAGGAAGTTTATAAATTATAATAATAAAATGATAGCCATTGAACTCTACATTATCCAATAGCATGTGCCACTTACAATATTGAGCAGAATGACTAGACCCTCCCACATGTGGGTTTTCATCTCATGGCTGGGGTTCCAGATGGGGCATGGCCATGGCATAGGTGTCTGGCAGAAATCTCCTTCACTCAGCCATGGTCAGTTATGAATTCCAGACTGATGAGCTATGATACACTCAGCCCCTACTCAAATCATTCTGCCCTTCCTGACCATCACCCATCTAATGCCTCCCAACCTGGTCCCTCGTTACCAACAGTGTGAAGTGTAACAAACCACCATATTCAAAGCAAAGTCCTTAAACACCCTGAAAATAAGAAAAAATAAAAACATGAATGAAACTGCCAATTTAAAATATTATTTAACAAATAAATGTCAAAGGATCTTAAGTTTTATTGCAAAGCCAAAAAATTTTAAATTACTGATTTTAAGCCATAGTGTATTAGTCTTTTTTCACACTACTGTGAAGACACTACTGGAGACCGGGAAATTTATAAAGAAAAGATGCTTGAGTGACTCACAGTCCCAAATGGCCGGGAGGCCTCAGGAAACTTACAATCATGGCAGGTGAAGGGGAAGCAAGGCACATCTTACATGGCAGCAGGTGAGAGAGAGAGTACAGGGGAACCTGCCACTTTAAACCATCAGATCTCATGATAACTCCTTCACTATCATGAGAACAGCATGAGAGAAACCACCTCCTGATCCAGTCACTCCCACCGTGACCTGCCCTCAACACATGGGAATTACAACTCCAGATGGGCTGGGGGTGGGGACACAGAGCCAAACCATATCACACAGGAACCTAAAGGAAGACTAAAGTAGGAAAACTGTCCACACCAGTTGGTAATCCCGATCTGCAAAATAAAACTATGTAATTTTACTCAGATAATGGAATCTTCTCTATAGACTAACTTTCCCATGGAAAAGCTCCTCACCCTCACCATGAAATCTGTGGGACCATTTCCCATTTGTGTGAAGTCCGCAGTCAGTATTGAGACTTCTGAAGGTCAGAAATCCCTTTGCTCAGGCTGCATGGTCTGGACGAGACATTATTAGCTCATAGACATGCAGCAGCTTTTGTGTGAAAGACGTTAGAAGACATTTAAGGTATTTGATTATGACTACTCATTGTACTATTGGAACACATGTACTTATATGCCCTGGAAAAATTTCCATCTTGGAAGAGTATTATTTTGGGGAAAAGTTATTAGAAAACTGTTGTGGACTAGCCGCAGCACAACCTGTGGGTGCTCTATGCCCCAGGGGCGACGAGGGAGTTAAGGACAAAAAGGCAGAGACACAGAAATAGAAATCATTAGCATGGAACCAGGGGTTCTTCAGAAGATGAGGACAGTGAAGACCCAGAGCTGCGGGCTTCACACATATTTATTGCAATACAAACAGAGTTTGATCATATCACTCGAGGTGGGTCGATCATGGGGTGAGGACAATGGAACAGTTTATGTCATCTATATTAGTAGAGGGTATGTGGTTATTTTTAAAAACTAAACTAGTGTTGCATAAACAATAAATAATTATTGAGGTGCAGCTGCATGAGTGTGGGAATGGGTAAAAGCCAGCAAGTTTTGACCACATGATGTACCTCAAAGGAGAGACTATCTCCTGAGCCCAGTCACCTATGGAACAGGTGGGAGACCAGAAAATGCCACTCTCATCTCAACCAGCCCAGAGGCCTCCTGCAAGACCCTTTAGGAGCCTTTGAGCAGGTCCCCTCCTCCAGGCGGGAGACAGAGACCCTTTAGGAGCCTGTGAGCAGGCCCCGTCCTCCAGGCCAGAAGACCCTTACTGAGGTTCAAGCAGCTGGAGGTTGAGCAATGGACCAGGTGTTCCTGTCTTCGATGCCCAAATGTTCCAGGGCTGTCAGCACTTTACAAGCTTTCTCACCAACCCAGCATTGTTTTACAAAGTATAAGCTTCACTCTTTGTTTAGCTAATACAATGCACACACTTCTATAAACTAAAAATCTTAACTAAGGCTGACTTATTAAACAAAGGCAGATTAACTCTCAAGTAGATATGGTGTAGGCCTGCTCTCTATTATTTTGGCCTGCAGAAATCACATTGTTAATATGTGTTTTTAGAGTCTTAGGCGTCTATATTTGAGATCATTGGCAGTTTTCCTCCAATTGTAATGATAATCAGCCAATTTAAGGAGGTTTTCAGTTGCAGAATTTCTGTAGAGGTATCCTCTCCTGAAATCTCAGCATTCACTACTTAAAAACCCATGCATGGATGGAGAATGACATCAGCAAGATGGATGACTAGAGAAGCCTGGTGTTCTTCCCCACCCTCCCCACAAGAAAGGACCAACGCAAAGAAGAAACAGCGCAGGTTTGACTGGAGTGTAGAAGGGAGTGATTCTTTATCAGTCGGTAATCCCGACTGATCAGATGGAGTGCTGCAGAGGAGTGGGAATGCACCTGCGGTGATCAGAGGCTCAGCATGGAGGCACCTGGCCTTTGCAGACTTGTCTTCCCCCGGATTGGACTGGTCTGGACACAGGAGGCACTTCCCATGTAGGGAAAAGCTAAGCAGATTCCCACCAGCACCCACTGCCACTGCAAACATCTACAGCCCTTACAGCAGGAGAATTCCACAGTCTTTGCAAGCCCTCAGCGAAATTTGGGAGTTGCTGGGAATGATCCCAGATCAGGAGCACTAGGCATGTACTCCCCACCCCTGGATTCACGCCTGTGAGCAAAGCTGCTGCAACCCAGCACCATCTTGAGAGTGCATCCTGCCCTGAGGCCAGTAGCCACTGCCCCTCTCCAGCACTGGGGTTCCATCTCCATGATGCCCATATGTGGGAGTTTGAATGCCACAACCCTGGCAGTGCAGAGCCTAGGCCGAGGATTGGCAGTGACTCTGGTCTTGCACAGAAAAAACCCACCCCCTGCTGCTACACATCCAGGTGGAGGAAGAGCCTGCCATTCCTGCCCAGGGTGAACCAGCACTGATTTGGCCAACCTGATGAGTCACCTCCCCTGAGCAGGAGAGGCCCCTGACCACTGAGGACCTGATACTAACTCCAGGCTGGCAGAGCGGATATGTGCCCACACTTGGGGCCTGAGAAACAGCCCTGTGGCACCCACTCCAATTCCCACAGATATGCTGTTGACCTGCCCACGTTGCACCTGCAATTAGGCCTGAGAAACAGCATCATGGGTCACCCCTGGCAGACACTTCTACAGGCCAACAAGCAACTGTGCACCCATGACCCAGACCTGAGAAACAACCCGGTGCCCCCTCAGCCCCCCAGTGGACCCAAATCCAGGCCAGCTGAGGAAGCCATGTGGCTATGTCCTGGGTCTGAGAAAAAGCCCATGGGGTGCCCACAGGAGACACATGCCCAGGACAGTTGAGCAGCTGTGCACTTGTGTCCTGAACCTGAGAAACAGCCCCTGTGGATTGCCCTCAGAAGTCACAGCCCCAGGCCAGCCAAAGAGATCTGTGTTTGTGTCCTGGGCCTGAGAAACAGCCCCATGTCCCCAACCCCAGTGAGCCTGGCACCAAGTTGGTCAATCCACCACGTGGATGCATGTGCCCCTGACCTCAGAAACAGCCTGGTGAGTTCACTTCTAGCAAAGTTGCACTACCACTGCCACAAACCTCTCAGCCTAGGCCACTGAGACCCTTGCAAATGTGGACTGCAGCTGAAGAAACGACACTGCTGCATCAACCTAGAACTAAAGCTAACACACACCACCAGACTGACAGCCTAAGTCCCATCTATAATGGTAAGTCTTTTCCTATAAAACCTACTTCATTAAATTGTAAGAGATGCCTGGCCCACCAGTTGCATAGAAATGAATGTGGAAACACATCAAACATGAAAAGTCAAGGAAACACGACACCTGAAACAGACAACAGTATTTCTCCAGTGCAGACCCCAATCATAAGGAAATATACGGAATGTCAGAAAACGAATTCAAAATGATAATCTGAAAGAAACTCAGGGAGATACAATTGTGTACAGATAGAAAATTCGATGAAATTGGGAAAACAATTTATGATTTGAATGAGAAATTTAACAAAGAGATATGTATCATAAAAAGAATCCTAGGCTCCATAAATAAAGAATCAGTGTTGGAAGAGTGAAAAACAAACAAACAAAAAGGAACCAACAGACATTCTAGAGTTGAAGAATTCAATGAATGAAATTAAAAGTACAACTGAGACCTTCAAGATTAGACTAGGCCAAAAAAGAGAGTTCCTAAAGTTGAAGACAGAACTTTTGAAATAATTCAGGCAGATGAATAAAAAGAAAAATAAAAGAGTAAGAAAGAATGAAGAAAATCCCCAGGATTTATGGGACACAATTAAGTGAACAAATATTTGCATTATGGGTATTCCAAAAGAAGGGAAATGGTGTAGAAAACACATTTGATGGAACAATAGCTGAAGACTTCCCAAGTCTTGGGAGAGAGAAGGGCATCCAGATCCAGGAGGCTCAAAGAACCCAAAATGGAACCTCTTTGAGGCACGCTGTTGAAAGTCAAATTGTCAAAGGTCAAAGACAAAGAATTCCAAAAACAGCAAGCGAAAAGCATTAAGTCACATATAAGGGAATCTCCATTAGACTAAGAACAGATTTCAAAAATATGAAAAAGAGTTTTCTATGATCTCTGTTGCTGAACAAACAACAACAACAACAACAAAAACCAATTTAAGGCACAGCAGGAAGTTCCATTTCTGCTTAACTCTGCACCTGCTCCTGGTACGGATCCTGTGCTGGTAGTACTAAATCCCCTCTGGTGTCCTGAGCAACCCTGCAGGGAGGTTTGTGTCTGGGCTCACACTGACTTTCCCTGACTGTGTCTCTTGCACAGTAATACACAGCTGTGTCCTCGAGGGTCACAGAGTTCAGCTGCAGGGAGAACTGGTTCTTGGATGTGTCTGGGTTGATGGTTATTCGACTTTGCAGAGATGCTGCGTAGTTATAATACCACTTGGAGCTGTAGTATGTCCTTCCCAGCCACTCAAGGCCTCTCCCTGGTGACTGCCTGATCCAGTTCCAAGTAGCACTGTTGCTAGAGACACTGTCCCCAGAGATGGCACAGGTGAGTGAGAGGGTCTGTGAGGGCTTCACCAGTGCTGGACCTGACTCCTGCAGCTGCACCTGTGACAAGACACCTGGAGACGAAAGGAAACAGAAAGTTAAACACCCCTCACTCTGCGAATGCTGCTGTGAACACTGTACCTTCCTGACACTGACCCCATGGGAGCATGGAGAGGAAGACGAGGAAGGAGACAGACATTGTCTGGAGCGCCGTTGACTGCCCTGGTCAGCCAGAATTCAGCAGGCTCTGCAGTTCTGCATGGGGGAGGCTGCATTTAAACAGGAAGCCACACCCTGGCATTTGCCTGTGTACATCACTTGCTGATGTAAGGCCCCAGGAGGGAGAGGCTCACTGAAGTGCAGGGGCCCTCAGGTCTGTGACGGGGTTTCCCCAAAGCCATTTTCTTCAGCAGGTTGGACCCAAAGAGCAGCTCAGAGGCAGGGCCCTTGGGTGTGGTGACTCTGGAATTCCAGCATTTGGCATCTTACATCAACCAAAGTCTACATACTCTTGTTAATGGATTAGAGTCCCTTCATTTATTTGCCCATTCATTCACTCATTCATGCAACAAACCCTGAGGGCCAATGATACTCAGCCCCACCCCCAGGCATAAGGAGGCATCCCTAAGACAGATGCACCTTCCCTGTGCTCCTGGGGCCACGTGCTAGGTCCCTAGAGTAAGAAGGCTCAACACCCACCCCACCCCAGGCAGCCCCGCTGCTCTGGGAGTGAAGGGCAGGAAGACAGCATCCTGGTCGCGGAAAAGCCTGCAGTGGAAAGAGGATGGGTCTTGCTTCTGTATGGTGGGGCAGGATGGAGCCGTGAGCTTCTAAAGGGAGGTCCACAGAGTACAAGGCACAGGGCCAGATCACCCTAAACCCCCAGGCAGTGGAAACACTGCAGGATGGGCTTGAGTTAGTGAGTGGGAGCTCTTTTCTTTCTTTCTTTCTTTCTTTCTTTTTTTTTTTTTTCAAATGCCTCAATCCTGAATCTGCAAGAGTGAGGGCTAATGACAGGTGACTGTGGCACACAGAGTCTAGAAGGGCCCGTTGCTGTCCAGTGACACTTTCTCCCTACGTGGCCCTGAAGTGTATCATCCCAGTTCCTGAGGTTCTCAGGGCCTGAGGTTCCACCCTAACTCCTCAGTACCCACTTGTGTCACCCACAGACATTGCATCTGTGTGGTAGGAACCGGGGTGCTACCACCTCTCGCCACATCCGAGGGCCATTGCAGGCTGGCTTATATGCGGGGTTTGTGGTTCCAGGGCATGGAAGGTCATCTGCTTTCAGGAGGACGGTGGGTGGCATGGAGCTCACCACACAGCCAGGGCAGAAGGCTCAGAGCCACTGCGGAAAGGCGGCCCCCAGGGCATTCCTGCTGACCGGCTGGAGCTGAGAACACGGAAACCCTGTACTGGTGAAGAGAGTGTGGGTCAGTGAGTGTGGGCTGCCTCCCAGCCATGTGGGGCTGTGCCTCTGTAGCGGGCGCATCTATGTCCTGTCGGTGGTGGACCCACTGTCCTCATCCACAGCTCTCACGCCTATTCCTGACTCACTGTAGGGTCTGACTATGGCCCCGATAGACAAAGGTTTTTCCGCCTGCATTCTCGGTCTACAGCCCATGCTGAGCCCAGGGTGAGGTCCAGGCTTGCACAGGAAGGAGACACTGATGGTGATGTGGTGGGCTGTAGCCCTGGGGGTGGACTGTAGCCCATTTCCTGGGCTCTGAAGAGTTCTGGTGCAGGATCAGGAGGTGGGATAGGTCTGGACAGACAGACGGCGTGTCCTACAGGGCCCACATTGTGGGGCTTGGGAATGACGACTTGCCCAGGAGAGGGCATAGCCTCCACCCATCGCTCTTGACAGGCTCTGTGGTGTGGCTTTGGAAACTGGTGAGAATGGTCGCTGCCGATGCTGCTGCTACAGGAACAGGCACACTGAGCAGAGGCCGCAGTCCTCAAGGAGCCACGTCCTCAAGGGTCACAGAGTTCAGCTGTTCACAGAGCCATGTCCTCTCCAAGCCATTTTGCAGCTGTTCATACCACCCACCCAGCACCTGCACGTCCTGGAATTGCCCAGAAAGCCCGCCACAAGTTAAAAAGAAAAAGCAAAGCTGTCTCTGTTCCGATATTATATGGTTGTAGACAGATAAAATCTTAAAGAATCTGCAAAAAAATTCCCTGAACAAAAACAGAGACTGTTCAAACTAAGAAAATCAAGGACATTTGAACATATAAGCGCCAAACAATTAGAAAATTAATTTTGAAAGGGAAAAACTTGTGAAGACATAAACAGCAATCAGGATGTACCTAAGAAGAAACATAAAACGATGCGTGAGATCTTCACCGCGAAAATTGAGAAACGTTCTCAGAGGCTAGGAGCACATGAGGAGACACACCACATACTGGACCATGGACTGGAAAACTTAGTGTAAGGAAGATGCCAACTTTCCCTACATAAAATCCATAGTTTACATGTAATTCAAGTCAAAATAGCAACCCCATTACTGGAATTGTTCCAGGGCATGTAAGTACACATGCTCCAGTGACGCAACGAATGCTTAGTGATCAGAAGCAAGTACCTTAAATGTCTGATAACACCTTTCACACAAAAGCTGCTGCACGCCTCTCAGCTAATAATTCTTAAGCTTCGTTCAGACCCTGCAGCCTGAGCGAAGGGATTTCTGACCTTCGGAAGTCTCAATTCTAACTGAGGACTTCACAGGAATGGGAAAAGGTCCCATGGATTTCAGGGTGGGGGTGGCGAGCTTTTCCAAGGGAAAGTCATTTTGTAGAGAAGTTTCCCTTGTCTTAGTAAAATCACATAGTTTTGTTTCGCAGATGGGGATTACCGACTGATAAAGGCTTCCTGATGTGAGAAGTTTTTCTGCTGTATTCTCCTAGGTTCCTATGTGACACGGTTTGGCTCTGTGTTCCCACCCACAGCTCATCTGGAACTGTAATTCCCATGTGTCAGGGGAGGGGCCAGGTGGGAGGTGATTACGGGTGTCTGCCACTTGCCCAGCTCAGTTTTGTATTTTCAGTAGGGACAGGTTTTGCCATGTTGGCCAGGCTGTTCTGGAAGTCCTGACCTCAGGTGATCAGCCTGCCTCGGCCTCCCACAGTGCTGGGATTACAGGTGTGAGCCACTACACCTGGGCCCCAGGCTACACTTCATTCATTGCTTAGGGTAGGTTGGGAGCAGCCTTAGTCCTCAATTAAGGGGCCCAGCTGCTCAGGAGATTGCCTTCCGGAGACGACTTCGCGCCCCACCTGACTCAAGGTCTTTCTACCTGGCTGGTAGCAACGCACACTGCTTTCCTTGTGTGGGCCCGGCACGGGTGTTGGTCCACAGGTTTCTGGTGATTTTCCCCCAATACTGAGTAGTTTCTTTTCATGCACGCGTAGGTCAGTTCTCAGCCCCAAACTTGAGGGCTCCCCTTCCCGCCACAAGTCTGCAGCTGCCACCCACTGGCTGCACAGCAGGCAGCTCCCCAGTCTCCGGGCTTCAGGCAGCTGCTGCCTTGAACTCTGCTCTCTGTCTGCTCACCTCACTATGCCTTTCCCCGCGTCCCGGCCGTGGCTTTCAGGCAATAGCAGGATTTGTGAGTTCGTTTTTCTTTTCTGAGGGGTTAGGATCCTGCGATGCTTGTTTTCAAATATCGGTAAACTACTGTTTTTTTTTTTTTTTTTCCTTTGAGAGAGAGCTTCCCTCTTGTTGCCCAGGCCGGAGTGTGTAGTGGTGCCATCTCGGCTCACTGCAACCTCCCGTCCCGGCTTCAAGCCATTCTCCAGTCTGAGCCTCCTGAGTAGCTGGGATTACGGGAGCCCGCCACTACCCCTGGCTAATTGTTGGTATTTTAAATAGAGATGGGATTTCACCATGTTGGCCAGACTGGTCTTGAACTCCTGACCTCATGTCATCTGCCCACCTCAGCCTCCCAAAGTGTCGGGATTACAGGCGTGAGCCACCGCGACCAAACTGAAAACCACTTTTTAAAAACATTTTCACCTCAGTTCACCTCAGTTTTCTATTTGTTTAAGGAATGTGGGTAAGTGCATTTGACACCACCAAAACGCTTGAACCAGTGTTTAAAATTCTATGTTAGAACCTGTTAGACAGAGTGTAAACTGATCCTGAACTCAAATGCAGGACAGTTACACAGAGTTCCTTTTTACGTGAGGTTACAGCCCTTGCGTTTTGCTCAGTGGGCGCAGGCTGAGAGCTGCCTGGGCTTTTGTGGCTGTGGCCCAGGCCTCTTGCCCGGGCCACAACAGCACCGTCCCCAGCCCTGCCCCCTGCCCCCAGTGAGCTGGGAATTTCTCACGGGTCTCCTTATAACGGCAATGTTTCTACAAGCCCACGCCAGGGAAGTATTAAGCACTCCTCAGTGTTTAACTTAGTCAGCGAGAGGCAGGGAATGACTTTCTCTACAGGGTGATGATTAAAAAGAAAACTCTGAAGATGAGAGGTGCAGTGAGAGGCCGTTGGCTCAGGGAAAAGAAGACCAAATACCTGACTCCCCCGGAGGTGTCTGCCCTGACTCCTCACCCCACCTGCTCTGGGGCCACCCGTGGTCTGGAGCGCCACCTGCTGGTCTGTGCTTATGCAGGGAGTTTGGGTGGCTCCCACTGAGGTCCCCATTCTGTGTCTCCCACGGGAATATGTGGCCGTGCCCTTGGCCGTCACGGAGCTCAGCTTTGGGGATAACTGGGCCTTGGATGTGTCTGTGCAGGCCGAGAGCTGGCCTGGAAGGGTGGGCTGACGTGTGTGCTGCCCCTGGATCTGAGCTGCCCCGTCCACTGCAGCACCTTCCCAGAGTGTGGCGGGGTCCAGGGCCAGAAATCCGTGAGGTCCTGGCCAGCCCTGGGCATGAGTCTAGTGGCCGCACCTGCTGCAGGACACTCAGGGACAAGAAGCCAGAGATGAGTCACAGATGCACCACAGCCCGTAGCCCCGGTTGTGAAATCTCTGAGACTCGCGTGCAGGCACAGCCGTCAGGCAGAGACGACATACAGAGATCTCACACTCTCCTCGGCAATGGGCCTGACCTTTCCAGCGGCCTTCCCAGGACAGAGCAAGTAAAGGTAACTGGCCCTCCCTAGCCGGAGGTTGCATTTCACTGGGTCTCTGTGGCTCAGGAAGAAACTTCTCTCCCCTCATGTGCTTGTTATCCCTGACACAGTGGAATCAGACTGGGCACCACTTCAGGGAGAGTGGAAGGACACGGAGTGAGGGCTGGATGGTGGAAGCTGTTGAAGGGAGTCGAAACTCTCCAGGGTAAGGGACGCCTCAGGGAACGCTGGCATTGTTTTCTTCCCTTTGCAGCGAGTGATGAAGGAGTTGAGTCTACGTACAGCCTCAGACACACAACCCTAATGTGACATATAGGGGAGCAACCTCATCAGCCCCAAAGACAGGGCAGCTCCTTGTCTTTCTGCAGAGAAGTGGCAGGGACTCCGAGGGCACTTTCCCTGCCCAGCAGGTGGTGCTGCCTCCCTGTTCCCGGCCCAGCATAGCCTTGGGTGCAGCTGCAGTCTTTCCCGGGGTCCCTGGAGAGCGTCTTCTTAGTACTTCCTTAATGTCAAACAAAGCAAACACCTTCTCAATGCACATCTCAATTCATCATTGGAAAGGCCAAGACACAGACACATACACATACACACACACACACACACACACACACATTTATTTTTCTGACAAGAGCTAGAGATAATTGATAAGTACGTTATCTGACTACAGTTTACCTTAAGGAGAAAAAAATTATTAAGAATTTTCTTAAGCGTAAACTGTGCCTAATTATGAGTAAATTAGCAACAGAAGTAAAAGTAATAATTGCAGTCTACTTACACACTTTAAAAGACTACTCGGTGAAACAATGACACGTTATTAAAAACGGGACACTTAATTTGCCGCATGTGGTGACAGTCAATGAGCGGACTCACCTTCTTGCTGGAGAAGTCGCAGCCTCCCTCCAGGTGGACTTCCTGCAGCAATCTTGCATGCCTCACACTTCCGTCCAAAGCATGTGAGGGGGGCGCCCAGTGCGCCCAGGAACCTGCCCCCTGCTGCCCGAGGGATGCGTGAGCTTCCACCTAAGCAGAAGAAGATGGACACTTCAACACCTGCAACAGAAGAGGCTTTCTGCTTGGGGACCCAAACACTTCCATCTGCGGTGGAGATGCAGCCTCATTTCTGCATTAGTGTCAACAAGCCACTGGACACAACAACATTTAGGAGTAGTTGATCCCACCTTCTCCAGCGTGGCCTGCACAGCACAGGCTGTGGAGTGGGAGAGGTTGATTCTGGAGAAAAGTCATTGCTGCTCCCCTGGTACAGCCTCCTCCCCACTGCTTCACATAGGGACCAATGTGATGATGCCATCATGATGCTGAAGCACACACTGAGTCCTGGAATCAATTAAAGGGATTTCCTATCCATCCATCCACCCACACATCCACCCATCCACTCACCTATCCTTCCATCCACTCATCCATGCATCTATCCACCCAGCCAGACATCCTCCATCCAGCCACCCACCCTCACATCCATCCATTCATCCATCCATCCATCCATCCATCCATCTACCCTTCCATCCATCCACCCACTCACGCATCCACCGATCCACTCAGCCATCCATCCATCCACCCACCCTTACATCCATCCATCCATCCATCCATCCATCCATCCATCTACTCACCCTCACATCTATCCATCCATCCTTCCATCCTTCCCTCCATTTACCGACCCTCACATCCATCCATCCATCCATCCATCCATCCTCCCATCCATTTACCCACCCTCACATCCATCCATCCATCCATCCATCCATCCATCCATCCATCCATCTGCTAATTGAGGTCTCTGTCCACCCATCCACCCATCCATCAGCAGCAGCGAATCCATACAGGTCTGCAGCAACTTGACTCTTGTCTCCTTGCCTCCTTGGAGGAAAGAATTTGGCCAAGGGCATATGGCAGAGTGAGAGGCCCATGCAAGTTTTTGAGCGGGAGTAAATGTTTATTAAAAAGTTTTAGAGCAGGAATGAAAGGAAGTAAAGTACACTTGGAAGAGAGCTAAGTGGGTGACTTGAGGGAGCTGGGCGCTCTGGCCCTTGATTGGGGTTTTACACATTGGCATGGCTCCGGGGTTTGTATTTCTTCTCCCTCAATTCTTCCCTTGGCATAGGCTGTCCACATGCACAGTGGCCTGCCAGCACTTGGGAAAGGCTGCATATACAGTGGGTTTACTGAAGCTGTGCACATGCTCATTTGAGGTGTTTTTCTCTTACCAGGAGAGTGTTCCCAGAGGAAGGTCATGTCCCACTTAAACTCTGCCATTTTGCCTCTTAGTGCAGATGCTTGAGCCCACTCACCCAACTCCTGAGGTCTTATCGGGAAGCTGCTGATTATCTGTTTTAGGTGTTTTCTATCTATTGGGAGACTGCCTTTTCTTAGTGCTGTCTAAGACCAATTGTTATTTTAGAAAGGCAGTTTTACAAGCACCTCAGTGATGCTCAATGCCTCCCTAACTACCTACTCTAAAACTTCCGTCCCTTCACCTACCCATCCATCCATCCATCCACCAGTCTTTCTACCCTTTCATTTACCCACTAAGCCACACACGCATCCATCCACCCACCCACATATTCATATATCCATGCACTCATTCATCCACCCATCCATCCATATAAGCATCCATCCTTCCACCCACCCACACATCCATCCACCCACCCACACATCCATCCATTTATCCACACATCCATCCATCCATCCACTCACCCATCTATCCACCTACTCATTCATTCATGTAGCCACCCACCTACCTACCCATCCATCCACTCACCCACACATCCCTCAACCTACCTATCCATCCATACATGCATCCATCTATCTTTTCACTCTTCCATCCACCCACCTACTCAGCCATCCATCCATCCATCCGTCCTTCCATCCACTCACCCATGCTTGGGTCCATGGAACTTGTCCTATGTGACAAGTCTGAACTCGGTGTTGGAATCATGGGAGACGCAAGGTGGAACAGGCTGCCTTCCTCACACCATTAACCCTATGGGGAGAAGGCAGATGGCAAACTCACCTACATGTTACATTTCCTAAAAGAGGAAGGGGAATGTCAAGCTAGAGAGTAATAGAGGCTGCTGCTGTGGACACAGAGGTAATGAAGGCCTCTATGATGACCTAAGACCTGCAGGAGCAGAAACAGCCACGTGAAAACAGGGCAGGAAGGGGGCCTGTGGCAGAGGAGTAGCTGGTGAAAGTTGCCTTAGGTTGGGCAAAGATGTTCTGTTGTGAGGAGCTGAGAAGAGTCCACAGGCAAGACACCAGCCTGTATTTCTCCTCTTCCCAGTGTGCCTGTCTCTGTTCCACAGTGACTGTGTCAATGCCAAATGCATTTATGCCTCACCACTGCCTTTATGTTCGAATAAACAAAACAGAAGATAAATCCCTGATGACCCTGCAAGTTGCCTTCTTTCACTCTGTAGCTCTCATTTCTGTCTCTCTCTGTCTTCCTTCATTTCTCTCTCTCTCTGTCTTCCTTCATTTCTCTGTATATCTTTTTGCCTTATTATTTCAACAAACGCTGTTAGGGTCCATCTACTGTGCTGGAAACTTTCTTCTCACCAACCACTGTAAGTTAGAGAATGTTTTCTACACCTTATGACAAAACGTTATAGCTCATTCTCTTACCGCAGAATACTCTTTAATATGGGTGCCGTGTTTTTAGAATTTAAAGTTACTATCAATTGTCATTTTTTCTTTCTTTCTAATTAACAAAGAAAATATTTAACTGACTCACACTTTTGTGTGGATGATGATGTTATTGACTATCACTAACAATTGCCATTTTTTTCGCAGTTAGAAGTAGTATTTCACAAATGAGTTTTGTAACAGGGCAGGGAATTAATGAATTAAATTCTGTAATGTGAATGAGAAATTTTATTTATTTACTTTATTTGAGGTAGAGTCTCACTGTCACCCAGGCTGGAGTACAGTGATGTGATCTCAGCTCACTGGAACCTCCACATCCTGGGTTCAAACGATTATCCCACCTCAGCCTCCCAAGTAGCTCAGACTTCAGGTGCACACGGCCACATCCATCTAATTTTTGTATTTTTGGTGGAGATGGGATTTCATCATGTTGGCCATGCTGGTTTGAACTCCTGAACTCAGGTGATCCGCCTGCCTCCGCCTCCCAAAGTGCTGGGATTACAGGCGTGAGCCACTGTGCCCAGCTAAGAAATTTTATTTTTAATGGACCCACTTAGATAGTTCTTAATAATGGCTGTATCAAAACACATGCAACTTTTTATATAGAAGGAGCTTTTTTCTAGAAACTTAAGAATATTTCAAATCATCTTCTCTCTAATGTATTGAATTACACAAGTGAGAAACTGCTTATAAGTATTTCAAGGAGAATATGACCCTGCATTATCTGGGTGGGTATGATGTAATCACAAGGATGCTTGTAAATGGAAACAGGAGAGCCAGAGTCAGGAGGGGTGATGTGACGATGGTGGCAGAGATTGGCAGGACGGCCTTTGAAGATGGAGGAAGGGGGCGCAGAGCGAGGATTATGGGTTCCAGAATCCGGAAAAGGCATGAAAGCAGAATCTCCCTCCTAAGGTTCAGAAGGAACCAGCTCTGCCGACACTTGCCCTTTAGACTAATAAAACTGCAGGATGTCCAAGAAACCTCTTTCTCACACAGAACACAGTCCGTATGCTCTGTGACACGGGTGGGTTTGAGAGTTGCAGGAGACTGCAAGGTCTCTGGCTGAGACAAGGCAGGAATCAGGTGGAGCAAGAAGGTGGGTGGACAGGACCTGATTTTCAGGGGTGTAAATGTGAGGCACTGGTGAGATTTCCAGGTGGAGACAGAGGGAGGAGTTGTGCGTTCAAGACTAGAATGCAGCTGGTAGGTTGGTCTGAGCCTGAGAAAGGTGGGCATTCTCCAGGGATTTAGAGTGGGAAAAAGTGAAGAGTGGCTTAGTGTTAATAGCTAAGTGAGAGGTTTCTAGGGGTGTAGGCTCACAGAGCCAGCAATGGCTTATGGTAGGGCTTGTAGCCCCCGTCACTGAAAGGATCCTCTCAGCCTCTCTCTGCATATGCCCCTGGGGCTGAGTGCCTGAGTCGGGTGGTCACTGGCCATTCCCTGAGAGGCCCTAAGCACCTGCTGCAGCCCAGTTACTCCCGGACGCTCTGGAGGGGAAGTTTGTGTTTGGCCATGGAGCTCAGCTGCAGCGAAAACAAGGAATGTTTTTCTTGTTTGGAAAGGTCTTGCTCTGCCACCCATGCTGGAGTGAGGTGGTGTCATCCCAGGTCACTGCAGCCTAAACCTCCTGGCCTTAAGCCATCTTCCCACCTCGGCCTCTCAAAGTGTTGCGATTACAGGTGTGTGCCAGTGTGCCCAGTGAAAAACAGGTTCTTGCCTGGGCACAGTGGTTCACGCCTGTAATCCCAGCACTTTGGGAAGTCAACGTGGGTGGATTGCTTGAGCCCAGGAGTTTGAGACCAGTCTTGGCAAGGACTCTACCAAAAAATACGAAAATTAGTCATTCTTATAAACTGGTCTCTAAATAGATAGATAGATTAAAAAAAATAGAGAAAACAGGCATCAGTGTCTTGAACTGTAACAGTCAGAACTCATTCAACAAAAAATGACTAAGAGTCCCACTGAATCTTGAATCAATTGCATGGTTTTGGGTCACACAGGTGGGGGGCTGTCACCCTGTCTCTGCATCTGTCATGGAGGCCAGAAGTCAGCAGGGCAGACACTTGGGAAGGGAAGACAGTGGGCAAGCTGGAATGGACAGAGGCAGCAACAGGGATGGGCTGGACACAGAGGGCAGGCAAAGCCATGCATGCCCTTTCAAGGCTCTGGGGGGAGCCCTTTAACCGGTTATCTTCCAATACATGTAATTTTCAGGCTGGAGTGTGAAACTGGAGTTCTCAGCCTGACTGAAAGCTGTAAAAGCTTCTACAACCTTATGGTGATTAGTTTTTATAGCTTTAATAAGCTTCAGCAGTACGACTAAGTCAGAGACTTGATTTAAGATTTTGATTTTAAGAACATTTGCTATAGATGCTAAAGTCTCAAAATATTTAATCCAAACAGAATCACAGGCCATTGTAAAAACAATACTTACTAATTTAACCAAAGTGTTAATCAAGAAGATTCTGGAGGTGCGTCAAGATGGCTGACTAGATGCAGCCGGGAGGGACATTAGTCACGAAGAGACTGGGACATTGCGAAGGCTGGTGCATTCCAAGCAGATCTGAAGGGAAGTCATTGAGAGTGAATTGAGAGTGGATGAGGGAGGACCCAGATCCTGGGCTGAAGTTGGAGGAAGCTGGGAACCATGCATGGGGATGCCAACCACCAGGATTCACTCCTGGCTCCCAGCAACGCCTGGGGAAGTAGAACAGGTGAAGAATGGCCCACTCTTGCCATAGGCCTCCAGAATCCTAGCAGCAGGAGACCTCATGATGCCCATGGACACTTGTGCTGACAAGGCCAGCTGCTTAGAGAGATGGCAGGGCAGGACTCCTGCCTGTGTAAGCCCCGAGTGTTTGACATGGGAATGGCTGTAGTGGAGCACAGCCTGGGGACACTTGTCCCCCTGGGCTTAAAAAGCTCCTCTAGGAGACGTTAGCCTTAGAGTGGCTACTGGACCTGAAAAAAGCAGGGTGATCTTGTCTATGGGACAGAGCCCATCTGAGCTGAGCATTTCCTTGCTTTCTGGCCTCTTGTGGGGCCCCAGACTGGCTGTGCCTACTTGCGGTACAGCCTTGGAAGCCCAACCAGGGTGTTTCCCGGGGGCCGCCATCAGAGCTTCTTTGCCAGCAGACCATGCCTAACCATTGGAGAGCTCCATCAGGCCAGCCCCTGCAGATGTGCACCAATCCGCCCATAGCACCTCCCAGCTGCTTTGCTGGCATGAGTGCATGGTGGATCACAACTTAGAAATGTGCATGTGCACCCTGTCACCCTGTTCCAATCAATATGTGGGCACCTCACTGGACTGTGACTGCCAGCAGGAACCTGTGCACAGAAGCTGTCACCCTGCTCCTGCTAGTACTCCACTCTAGCAGGTGCATGTGCACCCTGCCACACCACCACAACTGTGGGCACCGGTGAGTGAGAATGGATCTCACTGCCACCACTCTGATGAAGTGCTTTAGCTGGCACCCCGTTTCATAGTGTTGTGGCCAACGGACTGAGAACACTTCAACCCCGCCAATGCAGCAAATTTTGAAACTGAACGGGCCAAAGGACAAAGACAGGGGCTCAGTTCCAGAGTAGAGCATATACCCCAAGAGTGCTGAGGTGAGCCTGGATCCCCTAACGTTTTCAAGAAACACAGCTAACTGAATCCACTTTATACCACAATCAAACCTACAGGAGTATCAAAGAAGATAAAAGCAACAAACAAACAAACAAACAAAAACCAAAAAATAACAAAAGGAAAAAACATCCAAAGGACAACCACTTCAAAGACCAAAGAAACATCAGTCCACAAAGATGAGAAAGAATTAATGCAAGAAACTCTGCAACTCTAAAATCCAGAGTCTCTTCTTACCTCCAAATGACCAACTGGTTCCACAGCAATGGTTCTTAACCTGACTGAAATGGCCGAAATGAGAGACATAGAATTCACAATATGGATAGGAATGAAGATCACTGAGATTTAGGAGAATGTTGAAACGCAGTCCCAGGGAGCTAAGAAATAAAATAAAATGATACAGAACCTGAAAAATGAAATGGTTATTTTAGGAAAGAACCAAACTGATTTGATAGAGCTAAAAAACTCATTTCAAGAATTTCAGAATATAATTACAAGTATTAACTGCAGAATAGACCAAGCTGAGGAAAGAATCACAGAGCTTGAAAACTGATTCTCTGAATTAACTCAGTCAGACAAAAATAAGGAAAAGAATAAAAAAGAAGGAATAAAACCTCAGAGAAATGTGGTATTATATAAAAAGACCAGATCGATGACTCATTGGTATCCTTGAAAAGGAGGAAGAGAAAGAAAGCAACTTGAAAATGATTTGAGGTTATTCCCCGTGAAAATTTCTCCAACCTTGCCAGAGAGGCCAACATTCAAATTCAAGAAATGCAAAGAACCCCATGAGATACCACACATGACAAACATCCCTAAGACATATGGCCATCAGACTCTTAGAGGTTAAAAGAGAAAAACATATTGAAGGCAGCTGGATAGAAGGTTCAGATCATATACAAAGGGAAGCCCATGAGGCTAACAGTGAATGTTTTAGCAGAAAGTGTACAAGGCAGAAGAGATTGAGGGCCTGTATTAAGTATTCTTAGAGAAAAGAAGTTCCAAGCAAGAATTTCATATCCAGCCAAACTAAGGTTAATAAGTGAAGGACAAATAAGATTATTTTCAGACAAGCAAATGCTAAGGGTATTCACCACTACTAGACATGGCTTACAAGAAGTCCTTAAGGGGGTGGTAAATATGATAATGAAAGAATGTTACTGGCCACCACAAAAACACACTTAATTACGTAATGAGTGCACTATAAATCAGGTATACAATCACAGTAAGTAACTAACATGCACAATAAGTAACTAACATGATAACAGGATCAAATACGCACACATCAAAATTAACCTTGAATGTAAATGGACTAAATGCCCCAATCAGAGGGCACAGAATTGCCAAGTTGAATAAGGAATCATGACCCAAATGTATGCTGTCTTCAAGAGACCCATCTCACATGCAATGACATCCACAGGCTCAAAGTAAAAGGATGGAGAAATGTCTTCTAAGCAAATGGAAAGCAGGAAAAAGCAGGTGATTCTATCCTAATGCCAGACAAAACAGACTTTAAACCAGTAATAAAGGGTTTAAATCAACAGGAAGACTTAACTATTCTAAATATATATGCACCCAATAAAGGAGCACCCATATTCATAAAATAAGTTCTTAGAGGTGTACAAGGAGACAGATTTAGATAACCACACAATAACTGTGGGAGACTTCAACCCCCCATTGACACTGGTAGACAGAGCATCAAGACAGAAAACTAACAATGATATTTGAGACCTGAACTCAACACTTGATGAAGTGGACCTAAAATATATCTACAGAACTCTTCACCCCCAAAGAACAGAATAGACATTCTTCTCTTCTGCACACGGCAATTACTTTAAACAAACCACTTGACCAGTCATAAAATTATTCTCAGCAAACTGAAAAAAACAAAATCATGCCAAGCACACTCTTGGACCATAGAGCAATACAAATAGAAATCAACTCTAAAAAAGTTACTCAGAGCCATACAATTACATGGAAATTAAACAACCTGCTCTAGAATGATTTTGTGTAAACAATAAAATTAAGGCAGAAACCAAGAAATTTTTTGAAACTAACAAGAGCAAAGATATAACATAACAGAATGTCTCGGACACAGCTAAAGGAGTGTTAAGAGGAAAGTTTTTACCACTAAACACCAACATCAAAAAGTTAAGAAGATCTCAAATTAACAACCTAACATCATACCTAGAAAACTAGAAAAACAAGGAATACCAATCCCAAAGCCAGCAGAAGATGAGACATAACAAAAATCAAAGCTGCACTGAATGAAACTGAGATGCCAAAAACCATAAAAAAGACCAATGAAACCAGAAGTTGGTTCTGAAAAGAATAAGATGGATAAACTGCTAGATAGAGAAAAAAAGAGAGAAGATCCAAAGAACCACAATAAAAAATGACAGAGATGGCTGGGTTTGGTGGCTCACTCCTGTAATCCCAGCACTTTGGGAGGCCAAGGTAGGCAGATCACTTGAACTCAGGAGTTCAAGGCCAGCTTAGCCAACACGATGAAACCCCACCTCTAGTAAAAATACAAAAATTATCTTGGTGTGGTAGTGCATGCCTGTAGTCTCAGCTACGTGGGAGACTGAGACAGGAGAATTGCTTGAATCCAGGAGGCAGACCTTACAGCGAGCCAAGATCATGCCACTGCACTCCAGTCTGGGTAACTGAGTGAGACTCTGTCTCAAGAAAAAAAAAAAAACAATGACAAAGGGCACATTACCACAAATCCCACAGAAATACCCTCAGAGACTACTAGAAACACCTCTATGCACACAGAACAGAAAACCTAGAAGAAATGGATAAATTCCTGGAAACATATAACCTCTCAAGATTTAACCAGGAACATATTGAATGCCTGAACAGACCAATAACGAGTTTCAAAATTGAATCAATAATAAAAAAAACTACCAACCAGAAAAAGCCCCAGAAGAGATGGATTCACAGGCAAACTCTACCAGACATATAAAGAAGAGCTGGTACCAATTCTACAGAAACTATTCCAAATATCTGGGGATGGAGTCCTTTCTAACTCGTTCTAGGAGACCAGCATTGTTCTGATACCAAAATCTGGCAGAGACACAACAACAAAAAAACCTCAGGCCAATATCTGTGATAAACATAGATACCAATTACTCAAGAAAATGCTGGCAAATCCAATCCAGCAGCACACCAAAATGCTAATTCCCCACAATTAAGTGAGTTGTATTCCTCAGATACAAGTTTGGTTTAACATATATCAGTCAATAAATGTGATTCATCACATAAACAGAACTAAAAGCAAAAAACACATGATCACCTCAGTAGACACAGAAAAAGTTTTAAATATATCAAACCATCAGTTTTCATAATAAAAGAAAAAGCTTTCAATAAAATTCAACATTCCTGCATGATAAAAGCTCTCCACAAACTAGTTGTCAAAGAAACATAACTGAAAAATAATAAGAGACATCTGTGCCAAGTCCACAGTCAAACATCATACTGAGCCGACGTAAGCTAAAAGCATTCCCCTTGAGGACCAGAACAAGGCAAGGATGCCCACTCTTACCACTCCTATTCAACGTAGTACTGGAAGTTCTAGCCAGAAATACCCTCAGGCAAGAGAAAGAAAGAAACGGAATCCAAATAGGAAGAAAGGAAGTTAACCTATCTATCTTCACAGATGATGTAAGTCTATACCTAGAAAACCCCGCAGTGTCTGTGCAAAGGCTCCTAGATCTGATAAACTACTTTAGCAAATTTTCTGGACACAAAATGAATGTATAAAAATTTGAAGCGTTTCTGTACACCAATAACGTCCAAGCTGAGAGTCAAAGCAAGAAGGTAATCCCATTCTTAATAGCCACAGAAAGAATAAAACACCTAGTAATAGAGCTAACAAGGGAAGTGAAAGATCTCTACAATGGCAATTATAAAACACTACTGTAAGAAATCAGAGACAACACAAGCAAATGGAAAAACGTTTCATGTTCATGGATAAGAAGAATCAATATTGCTAAAGTGGCTATACTGCCCAAAGCCATGTACAAATTCAATGCTATTCTTATAGAACTACCAACATCATTCTTCACAGAAATAGAAAAAAAGCTATTCTAAAATTTATATGGAACTGAGAAAGAGCCTGAATAGCCAGAGCAATCCTACGCAAAAAGAATAATGCTGCCAAGCACCACATACTTGATTTCAAACTATACTACAAAGCCACAAGAACAAAAACAAGAACGGCTTGACACCATTACAAGAACAGACACACAGACCGATGGAACAGAACGGAAAACTCAGAAATAAGGCTGCACAATTATAGCCGTCAGATGTTTGACAAATCTGACAACAACAAACAAAGAGGAAAGAACTCTGCTCAATAAATGGTGCTGGGGCAACTGGATAGCCATATACGGAATATTGAAACTGGATGCTTTCTTTTCACTATATGCAAATCAACTCAAGATGGATTAAGTACTTAAATATAAAACCTAACATTATGAAATCCCTAGAAGAAAATCTAAGAAACACCGTTCTGGACAATGGCTCTGGAAAAGTGTGAATGATGAAGACTTAAAAAGCAATTGCAACAAAACCAAAAATCGACAAGTGGGACCTAATTAAATTAGAGAGCGTCTGCACAGCAAAACAAACAAAAACTATGAACAGAGTAAACAGGCAGCCTACAGAATGGGAGAAAATATTTGCAAACTATGCATCTAACAAACATAGTAAACAGGCAGCCTACAGAATGGGAGAAAATATTTGCAAACTATGCATCTAACAAAGGCCTAACATCCAGAACCTATAGGAAACTTAAACAGATTATCAAACGAAGACCAAACAAGCCCATTAAAAAATGTGCAAAGGACATGAACAGATATTTCTCAAAAGAAGACGTACATGTGGCTGACAAGCATATGAAAGCATGCTGAATATCACTAGTGGTTCCCACCTGTAATTCCAGGACTTTGGAAGTCCAAGGTAGGAGGATTGCTTGAGCCCAGGAGTTCCAGACCAGCCTGAGCAACATAGTGAGACCCTGTCTCTACAACAAAACACAACAATAATTAGCTGAACATGCTAGGACAAGCCTGTAGACCCAGCTTCCTGGGAGGCTGAGGCAGGAGGGTCACTCAAATCAGGAATTTGAGGCTGCAGTGAGCTATGATTGCAGCACTGCACTCTACACCAGGCATCCCCAAACTTTTTACACAGGGGCCACTTCACTGTCCCTCAGACCGTTGGAGGCCCGCCACATACTGTGCTCCTCTCACTTACCACCAGTGAAAGAGGTGCCCCTTCCTGAAGTGCGGCGGGGGGCCAGATAGATGGCTTCAGGGGGCTCCATGCAGCCCGCAGGCCGTAGTTTGGGGATGCCTGCTCTGCACTAACAGAGAGACTCTATCTCTTTTTTTAAAAATCTGGTATTTAAATAAGAAAGGCCCTAATTTTCCCTGTTTGACTTCTTTTTTTTTTTTTCCATTTCTCTTTTTTAAGTTCAGGGTGAACATGTTCAGGTTTGTTATATGCATAAATTGCATGACACAATTAGAAATGATTTCATCACCGAGGTAATAAGCATAGTACCCAATAGCTCGTTTCTCAATCTTCACCTTCCTCCACCGTTCAGCTTCTAGTAGGCCCTGATGTCTGCTGTTCCCTGCATTGTGTCCATACGCACTCAGGATTGAGCTCCAACTTACAAGTGAGAACGTGTGGCATTTCATTTTCTGTTCCTGCATTAATTCACTTAGGATGATGGCCTCCAGCTGTATCCATGTTGCTACGAAGGACATGATTTCATTCTTTTTCATGGCTGTGTGGTGTTCCACGGTGTTTATGTATGAGGTTTTCTTTATCCACTCCTCTGCTGATGGGCATCTAGGTTGATTCCATGTCTTTGCTATTGTGCGTAGTGCTGCAGTGAACGTATGAGTGCATGTGTCTTTACTAGAACAATTTCTATTTCTTAGGGTAGATATCCAGTACTGGGATTGCTGGGGCAAATGGTGGTTCAATTTTAAGTTCTTTGAGAAATCTCCAAATTGCTTTCCTTAGTGGCTGAACTACATTACATTTCTACTCTGAGCCCCAAATACCCAAGACAGGTCTCGTCAATTTGGAAAGTTAGAAGATGCACCTGCGACACAGCCCAGGAAGTACTGATGACATGTGTCCAAGGTGCTCAGGGGTACAGTATACATTTTAGGGAAACAAGAGACATCAAACAAGAGACATGTGTAAGATGTACACTGTTTCATTCTGCTAAGGCAGAACATCTCAACGTGGGAGCTTCCACTAGGCTGGAAGTAGGTAAGTGACAAAATTTTGCATTCTTTTGAGTCCTTGATCAGCCTTCCACTGAATATACAATTTAGTCTAGGTCAGTGAATCTTCAGTTTTACATAAACAACAGAAAAGAGGAAGGAATTAGATACGGATTTGTCTCATGTGAGCCTCAGAGGGATGCTGTTGAATAGAATGGGAGGCAGGTTTGCCCTAAGCAGTTCCCAGCCTGAGTTTTCCCTCTAGCTTCATGATTTTGGGGTTCCAAGATTAATTTTCCTTTCACATCACTAACAGTATGTAAGTTGTTCTGTTTTCTCCACAGCCTCACCAACATCTGTTGTTTCTTTGACTTTTTAAGGATAGCCGTTCTGACTGCTGTGAGATGTATCTCCCTGTGGTTCTGATTTGCATTTCTCTAATGATTAGTGATGTAGAACACTTCTCCTTATGCTTGTTGGCAACACCTTCTCTTGGGAAGTGTCTTCATGTCCTTGGCCCATTTTTAATAAGGTTGTTTCGTTTTTTCTTGCTGGTTTGTTTAAGGTTCTTATAGATTCTCGATATTAAATCTTTGTCTCATGCTGTTATGGTTTGGCTCTGTGTCATCAACCAATCTCATCTCACACAGTCATCCCGAAATGTCAAGGGATTGGATCATGGGGTAGTTTCCCCCATGATGTTCTCATGACAGTGAGTGACTGCTCATGGGGTCTGATGGTTCTATAAATGTGTGGTAGTTTCTCCTTGCTGTTCTCTCTCTGTCTCTCTCTCTCTCTCTCTCTGTCTATCACCTGTTGCCATGTATCACATGCCTGCTTCCATTTCCACTGAGATTGCAAGTTTCCTGAGCCCTGACCTGAACCACTAGAAACTGTGAGTCAATTAAACCTCTTCTTTACAAATTACCCACTCTTGGGCAGTTCTTTAGAGCACTGTGAAAACAGACTAATAGAGTAAACTGGTACCAGGAATGGGGAACTGTTAGAAAGATACCTCAAAATCTAGAAGCAACTTTGGAACTGGGTAACGGGCAGAGGTTGTAAGAGTTTGGAGGACTTGGAAGAAGATAGGAAGATGTGGGAAAGTTTGGAACTTCCTAGAGACTTTTGAGTGGTTTTGACCAAAATGCTGATAGTGACATGAACAGCTAAGTCCTTCATTAAGCTGGCGACCCAGAGCGGCCAACAATCAAAATTCTCTCGGCCCAACGAAAAAGTTAGGTGGTCTTTTATACACTAGTTTTAACAAGAAGGGGTTACCTAGCTGAAACAAAGTTTTCACACAGGCAGAGTAAGCAAAAAGTCAAAAGAAAAACTGATATGTAAGAAATAAAACAGTTCCAGGTGTGAGGACTGCGGCTGTCATGGAAGACATACAACTTACAGATAAGGGGGCTCTGGGTGCTCACTGAAGCTGCACTTCCAGGCTCTGCTGATACCACTTTACTCGGCCACTTATCAGCAAAGGCATTTCTATGTGTCAGAGTCAGCCTGACCTTGCTTTATACTGTAGTTGCACACTTGATGGGGAGAAGGTTACTAAAATGTAGAAGCCAAGATGGCGTGTGACCGGCTCAAAAAGGCTAACATAAAGCTTGAACAGCCCTTAGTCAGGAAAAGGAGAGTTAGTTTTAGCTGGCAAAAAGCAGGGTGTCACACATGCTCTGTGGTTAAGGTCAATGGTCAGGTCAAGACAGCAGGTGCTGAGGCATGCAGATCTGGAGGACGTAAACGCTAATGCTCACGGAAGACCATTTCTATGGCGTTAAAGGCGGTTTCTCTTGGTGAACTGTTGTCTTGTGTTTTTGATATTGCTGTTGTTCTAAACAGTGTTTACCTGACTTCGACATGAACTCGATTGGTCACGTTCTTTCTTAAAATGTGTATCGTTCTAAAAGTTCACACGGCATCAGATTTTGGCTCAGACTGTCTGTAATGTTTCTGCAGCAGAATGCACATTTGCCTTCCTTTCCTGCATACTTCCCCCACTGCCCTGAGCAGTGTCCCTGTGGGTCCATCTTTGTAGTGGGTGGGGCAGGTGACACAGGCCCCGATATGGGGTGGAGCTGTGCCTAGTACAGCGCAGTCTCGTGTGTGCACTGGGGTGGGTGGGCGCCGGAAAGAGGAGGTCATTCCCCCTGGAGAACAGCCATGCCCCAGGGGAGAAGTCGGCTGAGCAGCAGGGGGGAAAATGCACCAAGAGTGGGAGAGGCCTGCTGCTGCATCAGCGAATCCCCTCAGTCCCGAAAGGCACGCAAGGGGAGGGCGTGGGGTTCACTGACCTCACACTTATCCGTCCAGCCTTCACCCACAAAAGACAACATATACTGAGACAGGCACAGGAATGGATTGCTCCCATCTTTTTGTTGGCTGAATGGAGGAGATTTCTAAGCAGGTTCACAGAAAGGATATCACGCTGTGTTGGAGAAAAGGGTGGGAATCCTAAACACTGTGTGTCGAAGCAGGGCAGCTAGAACACAGAGGTGTTGAGAAAAACGCCACGTCTCAGTACTGCTCCAGAGTATCAGCGTTTCTGCGGATGGTATGGGAAGTGTGATTTCCTCTGTTTGTGGGCTTTGTCTTTGAAATTCTCTGTGACATATCTGCATTGCATTTTAAAAGTCAATATTATTCTGAATTGGAATTTAAAATGAAATTTTATCTCATTCAGTTATTTATACATTGATCTTTCATTTTCCTTGACAATAACTTAGCGACTCACCTAGCCCTGTTTTTCACCTGACCAGCCTGTGCTGCTAAAGCCTGCTTTCTCTTCCTCATCATGACCTACTCAGCTTCCCTTCCTTCTTTCATTTATGGAAATGTGGGGCGGGAAGGGAGAGGGCCCCTGCCATTCCCAGAGCTCCCACTGAATGCCAGAGAGCTTTCCCCACACGTCTACCTATTTTTCTAGTTGAATTTCTTTGCATGCAGCAATCAACCTCAGGGATTCAGATTCCTGCATACGGGAAGCTCGACCCAAGGTAGGGAGATTTGCTTGGTGGGGGATTGGAACCCAAGTTCTCACTGCAAAGCCCACAGGCATTCCCATGAAAACAGACAGAACAGGGAATAGCCCTGGATGACCGTAAACGCACTTTGGGTTTAGACAAGTACAGATGACCTAGGAATGAGGAGGCCCACTGGTCAGGAGCTCACTTCGGGAGAAATGTCATGAATGTGCCCTTTGGGGAGCTGGTGGCAACTTCCGTTAATTCTGGGACCAGCGACCTCAGTTCATGACCCGGCTGCTCACTCAGGTTTCCTCTCAAGGCCAGAGGCTCTGGCCGAGTCTGGGCTCCCAGTGGAGTCTAAGAAAATGTGGAAGGCAGCAATGTGATTTTGAAGATTTATTTCAGAGTGAGCATCAGCGACCTACAGGAACCTGGGACAGAAGCCAGCACCTCCCGTTTCCCCAAGATGTGAGGGAGGACCCAGTGCCTCCCGTGGACTTCAGGAAATTTGGACTCGAGCTTTTCCATCCCTCCTCCTGCTCCTGTTTCATAGATTTTGCTTTTATATTCTGTGTGTCTTTACAGAGGTCGGGAGGCTGAAGTTTTCTTATTTGGGGCCAGTCACTGTCACTTCCTTAACGGTGGTGGTTCTGATAGTTCGCACATTTGTGGCGATCCCAAACAGCAGTGCAATTATGAAGGCGTAAATGCGACCAAAGACCACCCGCAGGTATGTTGCTGGTAGTTCGCTTTGTTTGATGGAACGCATTCTTTTCGGAGGGGGCCCGCTGTCGACACTGCCCCCAGCGCCACTTCTCAGGCACCGCGGAGGATCCCAGCCAACATGGCAATGGCAGTTCCTTCTGTTGTTGCAGACCCCTCTGTGACTGCACTTCTCAGGGCGACAGTCGTAGCCCAGGGAAGCGATAGTGGCGTTGCACCGGCTTTGATTACAGAAGTTTCCACGAACACAGGGAGTGCCATCGATCACACGTCCAACATCAGTTGTGCCCATTCCACGGTGTTCATCCAGCCCAAAACAGTGAGCCCGGCCTATCACGGAGTGATGTAATGAAGCGTGTTCCTGAAGCCAGGGCAGATGGGTGACGTTGGTGCACTGCAGTCTCCCACAAAACTTGTCTATTCCTACACAAGACTGGTAAGCGTAAGAATCATATAGTCGAGTACAATGTCCAAATCGGTAACTTTCGAGGTTGATATTATAGCAGTCGTCAGGAGCATTCTCAGCACTGACACCAAAGATCGCCTTGCAGAGCAAATTGCGGTCAGTGCAGTTCCCGTGATAGCAGTAGCCTTCTTCAGTGCATGGGGTTCCGTCCTGCATATAAACGTTCGGGGGGCATATCCAGGTGGTCCCACGACAGTACTCTGGAAGGTCACATATGTTTTGGATAGGTCTGCAGAGAGTCCCTGGCGGGGAGAAGCTGCAGTTTGTACAGCAGTCTCCTATATGACAGATGCTCCCTGGTGTGAAGCGACAGTCACTTGTACAACACGGACTGGCGTAACACTGTTTAAAGGAGCCACAGTCACATTGCTCGTTCTCTTCCACTATCAGGTTTCCACAGCGAACTTTTGTCAAAGTTTCATTATACCCAGGCGACGGTGTAATGAAGATACACTGGGATACAGTTGAAAAACAGTTTTGTGCATGTACATAGGTGCAGTTACTGAACGCATCTGTCATCCCTGGATATCGCTGCATAATGCAGGAGGTCCTCCTCTGACATGTACAGTACGATTCATCATATTCCACACCAATACTTCTCATCAGTGACTGCATTATTATCACGGCTATCAACAAATAATGTCTGCTTAGAATACCGATGTGTATCACGCCTTGATTTTTACACATTTTATACGTTGGAACTGCATAGTTAGATTCATGTGGTCCATCTTGAATAAGTAGTATGGATATATGAACTTGAAAAGGAGTAAAAAAGTTTGTTCTATAATAAGTAAAAATTGCACTATTTGTTCGATAGTCATTCATAGGGGCTGGGTCCCGATTGTTATATATGGTCAACAGATAAATACAGTACCGCAGATCAATATTTTGAGCAATGCTGTCAACGAGACTGAACATCCGGACTACCTCTTTGGAACAAGCTGTAATATTGTTATATACTCTATAGTATGAATTGGAACATTGAATATGACCTTTTATATTGCCTGGATGAGAACTATACAGGAAATTAGATATCCTGGGATTCATGCTGTCATTTGCTTCAGAGAGCCGGGGGTCTGTCTGCTCATTTTCACCATCTCTAAATGTGGGCCCCGTGGCATTGGGCTCGGCCACTATCTGAGAAACAACGTGTTCAAACCTGGGGGAATCCTGCAGGGGTTTGATTTCGTAGGCAAGGTCGTCCAGCTTCAGGATGCCGCTGAGGCCGCCATAGCACGTGTCGACGGTGACCATGGACAGAGGCACCTCCTCCAGGTAGCCGAGGTAGTAGCAGTCTGCAGGGATGTAGGGGTAATCCATCTGCAAGGCGCCTTGGTCATCCTGCGTGGTCATTAGCATATGTCTGGGCCAGAGAAGGCGTTTTCTGCGCATGTGGAGGACGTGTCTTTCACCCCCAAAATGCAGGCTGTAGGACAGCCAGCCGGGAAGCTGAAGGCCTTTGCCGCGGTGCGTCTCCCTCCTGGGGATCACCACCTCGGAGGACGCGTAGTGCCACGAGGGTCGGCCTTGAGAACAGGAGACCAGAGCCAGGGTTGCCCAGAGCCCCAGCAGCACGAGGGTGGCCCTGAGAGAGACCCGCACCTCTGCCGGCCTCATGTCCCAGCCCGGGGATGTTCATCCAGAGAATGGGAAATAACTGTCCTCAGGGAAGCCAGACCCCAACCATCTGAGGTGGCCACGTCCCTCCCAGGGAGACCCTGACAGAGAACAAAGGCCCTGCCCGGGCTCCTGCATCACACCCCTGGGGCCCCTGGACTCCCTGAGGGGATGAGGTAACAGTCCCAGGGTGGGGCAGTGGGCGGGTCTGCACAGGATTGTTGTGGGATGAGGTCATGGCTGTGAGGGCTCACTGGAAGGGAAGGGGCCAGGGCAGCAGGGCTGTGTCTTTCTCACCATGCCAATCTGTTGTGCTGCCTTCTCAATCTACAAAACACAGTGGGAGTGTTCAGTGACCTCGCCTGTGGCTCCCATCACCCGTGTTACTCTCGGTCCCTCTGTGGGTGAATATTCCTGCTTCCTGTGACTCACAGCGCTTACTTCTGTGTCACATGGAGGTAGACACTGCCCATGTTTCCTGGGAGGGCTGAATGTTGTTCTAGTCTTAATAGGTGCCCATCTCTTGTTCTTTTGGCTGTTTCGTTTTGTTTGGGCTTTGAAGTTCTGTTTGGGGTCACGAGCTGGTGAAAGGAAAATACCTTGGTCACCTTCAAGTTGGAGACACTCAGGGGAAATCTGCCTCCCACTCTGTTCGAAGGAGCCCCTCTGCTGCGGAGATAGACGCATACTGCCTCCTTTGGAAACACTTATCAGAAACTCAGAAGAGCACAACCCTCTGTCACCTACCTGTGACCTGGAAGCCCCCAGTGGGGAGGCCTTGCCTTGAGTTGTCTCAGCCTTTCTGGGTGGAGCTAATGTACTTCTTCCGCGTATTCACTGACATCTCATGTTTCCCGGAAATGCGTAAAACCAAGCTGTGCCCGACCTCCTTGGGCACATGTCATCAGGACTTCCCAGGTCCGTCCTCAGCCGTGTCAATTCTGTCATTGCTTCTGAGGGGAGGGAAGAATTCCCGGCCAGATCATATTCAGAAACACAAATTACTTTTTTCTCAAAACTGTAAATATTTACCTTTCCTGGCACATGTGGTCTCTGTGTTTAAACTTGCTCTGACCGTGGTGTGTTTCAAGGCCGTCTTGTGTCACACGTGGTCTTCCGATGCCCCGGGGTCCGCACTGCGTCCCTTTGAATCCCACCTTCTTATGACAGATGAACAATTATGAAGGAAGCCGGTCTCCCCTGTAGGAGTGTGTGGGTTGGACACCCTTTCCCTGGGCCCTTAGGGTTTTCCCAGGCAGGAGCAGGAGAATATTTGTCCCCCCTGAGGAAGGCTGTTATGAGTGACTGTGTTCTTCCTAAATTCATGTGCTGAAATCCAACCCCTGCCCCTTCAGAATGAAATCACAGTTGGATTAGTGTCTTTAAGGAGGTGAATGGTTTAAAGTGAGGTTCCTGGGGTGCGGCCCTCAGACAGTCTGACTGTTGTTGTGAGAAGGGAAGCAGCAGGAAGGGCGAGCAGCCCCGAGGGCCGGCCCTGTGAGGACAGGACAGGGAAGAGACGTCCTCTGCAGGCCAGGAGCCAGGCCTCAGGGAAACCCACCCAGCTGGCCCCTGACCATAACCTTCCACCGTCCAGAACTGTGAGGAAATCGGTTCTGTGTTGTAAGCCATCCGACCTGTGGAATTTTCTTTTAAAAGCCCCATACACTGAACACGGTAGGTAATAGGAGGTCTTCTACGTATTGGAAGAGTCAGATGGCCACACAAAGCTGGATGCTCCTGTTGAGACCTGAGCAGGATGATGGACCTGCTTTGGGACAGGAGAGGGGGAGAGATGAGCCCAGCATCCAGAACCAGGTGAGCCTATTCCTCAGCAGAGCGTCCCTGGGCCGGAATTTGCACAGGTGTGAAAGAGTTTGTCTTGGTCTTCAGGGGTTCCTGGAGTTGGAGGGAGGCTGGTGTCAACTGTTGCTCACACAGAAGAACACGTCAACGGTGTGCCTGTGTCTGTGTGAATGGGGCGTGTTTCTAGGCTGTGCTCATCCCCAAAGAAGAATTAATCAGGCCTCTAGGGCCAGACAGAGGTTATGGCATTTGTGTGTATTAACAACTTGGCTGGACCGTACATTAGGTTATGATGCTCATGGGAAGACACAGTGGAAAGAAACTCTTGTTACTGAAGGAAAAAACAATGGTAATTACTTAAATGAGATGCCTTTGAAGGTCACCAGAAGCCCTCAGGTGTGGGCGTCCACGTGTGCTCTCCATGGGGGACACTGTCTCATTTCAGGGCCATGGCTCCCAGTCCAGGCTGTGAGGCTCCTGCCCCTACAGACAGGGTCCTCTCTAAGGCTCGCCAGGGGGCGTGCAACCTTGTGGTTTCATCCTAGAGAATGAGTGCAGAAACCAATAGATGATGTTCCTTCTTCAGGAGAAATGAGGGTGGGAATCTAGGAGAGCAGCTGGCTTCTCACAGCCTTCTGTTGAAAATCCTCTTTGATTAGGGAAAAAGTGATGAATGTGTTTAAATGATGGAGGGTGAATCAACAAAACATTAAAAATGTATTACGTAAAGAAGTGCGTGCTTATTAGTGTGTCTGCACACCGGTGCCTTCCTACAGAAATGCTCCGTGGATGATCAATCTGCCTTCGTGCCCTGTCAGCCCTTTTGGAAGAGCAGACTGTACCGCTGACTTCCCTGTTCTCAGCCCATGAGTGAACAGAGGCTTTGAACAGGGTGTTGGAGGGATCCCAGGGGAACAGCTGGCTGACTGCTGCAGCCTGGCTTTGCACCTGCACTGGAGGCTTTTCTGTGCTCATGAAGCCATGGAGACTTCTGTCCGTTTAGACTGACCTCATTACTACCTACAATCATGTACAGTCACCGGAAATGTCTGCGACAGTGCACGCGTACATACACACCTCCGTGCAGCCACCCTGAGCCCTGCGATGTAGTGGAAGTTAAGCATTTGCACTGCTGCCATACAGTAGGATCATGGTGTAATTGGCAGTGTTGTTTGAAAACCATAGTTCTGCAATGATTAAAGGCTGGTGATTTACACTGGGCTCTATTGCTGAGGCTTCTGTTTCTCAGCTGCAGAAAACAAGACGAAGAGGCAGTGAGATTGTGAAATTACTGAAGCTGCACAGGCCTCTCAGATTTAGAGAACGGCCTGGACGTGGATCATGGAAGGAAAGACAGTAACATTCAAGGGTAGAGCCAGTAAGCCCTGGGTTTTTACCTCACTGACCTCAGAGAAGCTCAGCTAAAGCTGACTTTCCCCCTCATCGTCTTCAGTAATGTTCCGAAGTCTGGGAAAGATTAAGATTGGGCTACATTTGGCCAATGTTTACTTTCAGTTCATAATAAGAAAGGACTTTTTGAGTTAATTCTTAAGAGTAAAATAACCACAAATTAGCTAAAATGTGTACCAATTCCTGCGAGCAAATATCATATGGAAATAGGCATGTTCGAATACAAAAAATATTAGAAGTTGGGATGATATTAAGTGAAATTCAGTTGAGTTGTGTTGACCTCCTTATTGCTGTGTTATTGTATAGTCAATAGATTTTAGAAAATCCTAGAATATAATTTAACTTTCATTCCTGAGAGAGAGTCTCAAAAGCTGGTCATACAAGAATGATATCTCAAAAAATAAAGTTCGTATATGAGAAACACACAGCTTTCATTACACAAAGGCTGCAAAAAGCGAAACCTTTCCTCTCAGAAATGGAACAAGGCAAAGATGCTCATTTTTATCAGTTTTATTCAGGGTAGGACTGAAATGCCAGCCAGAGTCGTTGGATAAGAGAAAAAAAGTGACCTCATATTTGGAATGGAGGAAGGCAATCTGACCATTTCGAATGGAGGAAGGCAATTTGGAATGGAAGAAGTCAGATTGCCTGTTTGTAGACAAAAAGATCTTATACTAAAAAAGAAAAGTAAGGACTTCTAAAAAATATTAGAATTGATGTGCAAATTAAGTAAAGCATGCTTCACCATCTACATAAAAGAATTGGTGGCATTTCTATATGCTGACAGCAAAACATCTAAGAATGAAATCAATGAAACATTTCCTTTTACAAAAGCTGAAAAGTATACCCAGGAAGAAATGTTCCCAAATAAGAGAAAGATTTCTAGAGCAAACTGATAAATATTGACAGAAAAAACTGAAGTGGACACACATTAATAGAAGATATATCCCAGATATTCCACATTTATGAACTGGAAGAATTAATAGCACTAAACTTTTCATACTACCCAAAGTTATTTACAGGATAGATAAATTCTCTATCAAAATAGTAATGATGTTCTTCACAAAAATAGGAAAAGCAATCTTACAATTCACACATAGGCAAAAAAGACCCAGAATGGCCAAGGCCAGCCACAAATGTGTGTCATTTACACATCCACAGTTCATTCATCTGATCATAACAGTCTCCAGACTCTTAACTCTTTTCATCATCAACTCTAAATTCTCGAGAGTAAAACGTAATTTAAATATCAACTAAAGCATATATGGGTAAGATTGGAGGTACCATTATTTCTGAAACAAATTTCTCTCCAGCTCTGAGCCTGTAAAATCAGATATCTAATTTTACTGGGGCTATCTTTGTTTTTTGAGACAGAGTCTTGCTCAGTCGCCAGGCACCAGGCTGGAGTGCAGTGGCGCAATCTCAGCTCACTGCAACCTCTGCCTCCCGGGTTCAAGCAATTCTCCGGCTTCAGCCTCCTGAGTAGCTGGGACTACAGGTGTCTGCCACCGCGTCCAGCTAATTTTTGTATTTTTAGTGGAGACAGGGTTTCACCATGTTGGCCAGGATGGTCTGCATCTCTTGACCTGGTGATCTGCCTGCCTTGGCCTCCCAAAGTGCTGGGATTACAGGCGTGAGCCACCGTGTTCGGCCTTGGGGCTGTCTTGACAAAGTGTCATAAAATGCATGACTTTAACAAGGTGTATTTATTACTTGCAGTGCCGAAGGCCAGGAAGCCCAAGACTGCAATCAGGTGTCTGTAAGGGCTTCCTTCCTGGTTTGCAGATGTCCTAATTTTATTGTATCATCTCATGACAGAGAAGCAAAAGAGAAAAGCTCTCTCATGTATTTTTATTAGAGCACTAATTTCATTTATGAAGGCTTCACCCTTTTCACCTAATCACCCCTCAAATGGCCCATACCCCAATTATATCACATTGGTGATTAGGATTCCATGATATTAATTTTGGGATTACATACACATTCAGTCCATGGCACTGGACATGTTATTTTATTTCAAATACAGTGGTGAGTTAGGCATAGAATATATTTTTTTGTCCCCACAGAAAAAAATTGGAAAGAAAAGAGGGGTGATGTGTCCCCAGCAAGTATGACGCATCATCAAACAAATTGCCATAGGCCTTATGGCTCAGGTGGCATCTTCTCTGGGACAGCTTCTTCCTTCCTAGCTCATTGCAGCAGCAGAATTAACTCCGAGGCGTTAGGCAGAGGCACAAAGCCTGGGTAGCTGCTGGGTTAAGGTCCCGTCCCAAAGACCCCATGCAGCCCTACACAGGAGGCTTGCTGGGAGTTCCTAAGTTCCAGGCTTTGGTAGGACGTCTTTCCTCAAGGTTTTTTAGCACAGGTTGTCTGGTCTGTTCAAATCAAGGTAGTTGTCTGATTACTTCTAAATAAGTTCAAAGTTTTTTTTTTTCTTCTGGAGGAATGGTGCACATTTGCACCCAGGTAGCTGCATCCTTTTAAATCCGAAGAATCTGACAGCATTAATCCATTTTGTCTCATCTCCAACCTCATTCTTTAAAACCTGCAGCATTTATTCTCCTTTAATACCATAAATTCTTCATCAAGTGACATTACAACCCCATACTCACTGTTCTCTTCAGAACACACTTTCTGGTTTTCCAAAACGGATAGGTTGAGAATTTTCCAAGCCTTTAAGTTTTGGATACTTTTTTCCTGATAGTTTCATCTTCAGTTCATCTCTCTCTTATTATAGGTGCTCAGGAGAAAGCAAACCACACTTTTTTTTTGGAAAAATTTACTTAGAAGTGTTCTCAGCTAAATATTCAATTTCGCTGCACACAAGTTCTCTTTCACTAAATATTACAACACAGTCTAGACAAGTTCTTTTGCCGCTTTACAAAAACATCACTATTTATCCAGTTTCCAATAGCACTCCACTCATTTCAGTCTACCAGAATGACCCTTAATATGCACATTTCTTTACGCATGTCAAAACTATCCAGCCTTTTACACATAACCCAATTCCAAGGTACTTTCACAGTGTTGAAGTAACTGTAACATCAGAACCCCACTTCTTCATCTCAAATTCTGTGTAGTCAGTTCAAGCTGAGATTAAAAACGATCATACTTGGTCACTTAGGCAACCTTAATTTGATCTCAGTTCCTCAGTTCTGGAAATTCCAAGATCAAGATGCTGGCGAGACAGGTTTTACGTTGAGGCTTCTACTGTTGGCTCAAAGCTGCCACCACGTTGCTATTTGGTCACATGACATCTTCACATGCTGCGTGTGTGAGTGTAAAGAGAGAGAGGGTGAGGGGAGAGATTGAGAGGAAAATTCTCTGGTGTCTTTATAGTAGTTCCATTTGAATGATTCCACACCCCTAATTTGCTGCACAACTAGTTTCTCGGTTAGTCCATTGAATTGTGAAGAAATACCTGCGACTGGCTAATTTGTGAAGGACTTCCGTTTTAAGTGGCTCACAGCTGTGCAGGCTGTACAGCAAGTGTGGGGCCAGCATCTGTTTTTGGTGAGGGCCAATAGTGGGGAAGAAAAGAAAAGTGGGTGGTACCAGACTCTTTCAAACAATCAGCTCTCATGTGAGCTGAGTGATAACTCAGTCATCACCAAGGGGATGGCACTAAGTTATTCATGAGGGATCTTCCCCTAATAACATACCTCCCCGTGGACTTTACCTCTAACACTGGGGATCACAGTTCAACAAAGAGTTGGAGAAAACACACATCCAGACTACAACAATCTTCCCTTTGTCTTTCTTAATTGCAATATACAATAATCCCTTCCCAATAGTCCCTGAAAATCCGAACTTGCTCTGGCATTAAGTCGAAATCCAAAGTTCAAAGTCATCTGAGACTCAATGCAAAGTTCCTTTCACCTATGAGATTGTAAAATCGAAAACAATTTATTTATGTCCAAAGCACAAGGATGGGTCAGAAATTGGGTGAACAGTCCTATGCTAAAAAGAGAAATTGGCCCCAAAATTGAGTGAAAATTTCCATGGAAGGCTGAAGCCTAGAGGGACAGTTATTCAGTCTTAAGGCTGTAAAATAATCATTGACTCCATGTCTTGTATCCTGGTGGAAAGGGTGGGTGTCCTAGGCCTTGCACAGCCCTACGTTTGTCGGTTCCCTAATGCAGCCTGTAAAGCTGCTTTCATGGGTTGGAGCTGAATGCCTGTGGCTATTCCAGGCTCACAGTGTAAGTTGCCTGTGGATCTATCATTCTGGGGTCTGGAGGTTGGAAGCCCATTCCATAGCTCCACTCAGCAATGTCCTTGTAGTGACTCTGGGTGGAGGACCCAAGCACACATTTTCCCTGTGATTGCCCTTAAAAGTTTACTTTGTCCCCTAAAAGAGGGAAGTACATAGTAACTCTTTATGTCATTTAATGATGTATATGAAAACTTCATGGTCCCATAAACACATATATAGACACAACAGCCCAGCAAAACACATAGATGTGTCCATGCAAAAGGGAATGCATATCTAAACACTGAAAGGACACATCCATTTGTTTCATATTCTTCTAGGGATTTAATTGAATTTAAATTGTGTTTGCAGTTTGAGGTTGTAGTACAAAATAATGCTTTTCTATGTGTGTGTCTGCCTGTTCCCATATTAAAAAGACAAATGTATTTAAATACATGTTTTGGTAAAACTGTATGTAAATGCCATTCTTGTCAAATATGTTACTGAAATGTGCAATGGTAATTATTTTAAATATTAGCCTGTTATTAATAAATGGAATAATTAATAAGCATAACTTTTAAAATTGTATTATGCTGTCTGTTGGTTTTAGATTGCAGTTTTCAAACTAGGCAAGATAAAATTTTATTTGAAAAGTTTTGAGAAAAACCTTTTTGGCATGAATATTTCATACAAACTCTAGTCTTTATTTGCCAATATGCCTTTGTAATAGAGAACATCCAGCAATATGAAACTGAACCCAGCCCATGCTTTCCAGGATCACTCACAATGGCAGTATCCTAGAGGGCACAAGCACATGGGGATGTGAATTTCATCATCAAAGCACTAGTGAGCCCAGTGCTGGGCACACGGAGGGCAGCAGGAGCTGGAGAGCCCACTCCGTGGTACTTCGGGAAAGGAAGGATGGGATGGGGGTGATGTCTGCAGGACCCTAGAGAAGACTGAGGAGGGCAGAGAGTCTGCAGGTAGATGAACGTATTCTAAGGAGAACTTCTATCCTGTAAACTTGGTTGGCTTCAGTGATTATGAAGAGAAGGGAACTGTTCACCAGACTTGGAGGACAGAAAGTAAAGGGACTTTCTATTCCTGCATGGAGACTGAGGAAGTTGAAAGACTTTCAAAGAGGAAGGTAAGATGGAGAAATTGGCTTAAAAACAGGACACCCAAAGTCACCAAAGTGGAGAACAAGAGCATTTAAAGTGCTGTTTAATTTTCACAAACAGCAGATAAAAGAAAAAAAAAAGAACGCACCATGCATATGCTGAATTAAGGTTAGGGAACATATAGAGTTGTCTGACTATTACAGCACAGAAACATGAAACTCTGTTCATGGAAACAGTTTGTATTGAGGATACACAGTATTTTCTAAGACAGGTTCTCGCTCTGTCCCCAAGGCTGGACTGTGCAGGCACAATCACAGCTCACTGCAGTCTCAACCTCCCAGGCTTAAGGAATCCTCCCGCCTCAGCCTTTCAAGTAGCTGGTAGCACCTCATCCAGCTATTTTGTTTTTGTATAGAAAGGATTTCACTATGTTGCCAGGCTGTTCTAAAACTCCTGAGCTCAAGTGATGTGCCTGCCTCAGCCTCCCAAAGTGCTGGGATTATAGGTGGGTGTATACTATTTTAATAATAGTATTATTTTAAATAAAGAAATATATATTGAATAGGAGTGGTGACAGAGGGCATCCTTGTCTAGTGCCAGATTTCAATGTGTACACCATGGAATACTATGCAGCCATAAAAAACAATGAGTTTGTGTCCTTTGCAGGGACTTGGATGAACCTGGAAAACATCATTTTCAGCAAACTGACACAAGAACAGAAAATCAAACACTACATGTTCTCACTCATAGGCGGGTGTTGAACAATGAGAACACATGGACACAGAGAAGGGAGCATCACACACTGGGGTCTGTTGGGGGCGGCAAGGGAGGGACAGCAAGGTGCTGGTGGGGAGGTCGGGGAGGGATAACACGGGGAGAAATGCCAGATCTAGGTGATGGGGTGATGGAGGCAGCAAACCACATTTTCACGTGTGTACCTATGCAACAATCCTGCATGATCTGCACATGTACCCCAGAGCCTGAAGTACAGTAAAAAAAGAGAAATATATTAACCCATTTTAATAATTGTCCTGAGAGATCATTTCTAGTATTACTTGGAAAATATGCAGCCTTAAAAGTAGAATTAAATCCCTGTTCTAAGTTAACGTGGTAGGTAAAATAAGTCATGGCGTTACAAGGAAGAAATGGTGAGAGGTCCTGGGGAAGACTTTTGCTTGACCAGGTGAGGAGTTACCGAAGTGTAAAAGGAAACCGCAGCCTCTGAGGCTCCCAGTGTCGAGCTGCCTCCGAAGAGAACCCTCGTGTCCTGAGCTCCCACTGGTGTCCTGAGTGTCCCCTGGTGGTGCTGAGAACCACCTGGTGACTCTGAGTGGCCCCTGGTGTCTTGATCGCCCCCTGGTGGTCCTGAGCAGCATCTGCCACGCAGTTCCCTCCTGTTTCCCTTCAGAGATTTTTGTGTCTGGGCTCACCCAGATGTTCCCACTCCTGTGTCCCTCACTGCAGTACACGGCCTTGTCCTTGGCTTTCAGGTTGGTCGTTGTGAGGTGGACTGCCCTTGAAAGGGTGTCATTCAGGAATGTTAATTTATTTGTGCTCATGGAGAGTAACCCCGAGAACTCCCACTTGGTCACTCATGTGGCCACCCACACCAATCCCTGCTGTGAAGCCTGCTGGACCAAGCTCGTGCTGTAGCCAGTAAAAGTGCAATCAAGGGCTTTGCAGGAGAGTCTCAGTGAACTGCTGGGCTGTGCAATGTTTCCCCCTCTGACTCCACCAGCAAACTTCACACAGGAATCCTGTGAACAGAGAAAACAGACTGAGAACAGCCCCATGTGGAGCAGCCACAGCTGGACCTGATTCACAAAGGGCATTAATACTGAGGGTGATGAGAAGGAATCCAGACCAGGGCAGACCCCACGGTGTGGACAGAGAGGAAGGGCACAGACATGGGGTTGGCTCCTCACCAGGGCCTGGAGGAACAGGGATGAGTCCCCTTTCTTGAGGAGAGGAGGGGACACATTTCCATGTCTTTCTTTTTGTGGTCCTGGAGCACCGCTCAGCATTGCTCATCCGTCATTTTTGTCTACATTTCAGGGAGTGTAGAGTCAAAGGATTCCTGGGTCTAGATGCACAGGGGTAATCTGCCCATTACTCTTTTTTTATTCTCTAAAGTGGACACTGTTCAGGTATCTTCATAGTTGCAAACATAATCAACAAACATGTCCAGTGAGAACATGACAATACATTTCCAGAGAAAATGGACACCAGTCTTTAACTGGTTGATTTAGAGCTTCAAACTACTGCTCTTGACAATAAGTAAAAGTCAGGTTACAATGAGAAGAATACGGATCTACACCTGGTCAGGGAGGTGGTTTGTAATTATCATTATCTTGAGATCATTTTGCCACAAAACAATTCAACATTGGATATATGTGCCTGTGTAAGGAAAGAGTCATTGTGGAAACACGTGTACTTATCTGAGTGAAGAGTTCACATGGAGACATTTTTGCTTGTCTGAGACAAGAGTCCACATGAGGAAATGTCTCTTTTCTGAGGAAAGAGTAAATATAAGAACATATGTGGTAGTCTGAGGAAAGAGTCCATGTGGGGACATGTCTGTTTGTCTGAGGGAAGAATCCACATGAGTAAAAGTGTGTTTGTGAGACAGAAGAGTCCACATGTTGACAAGTGTGTGCACGCATCTGAGGGTAAATCACCATTAAGGGACAGTGTACACCTAAACCGAGGTCAAGTTTGGGGAAAATCTTTCTCAAGCAAGAAAAGAAAAAATGCTGTGGGTTATTTGCCTGTCAGGAAGAAAAAACCTGGGTCATGCAGAAAACCAGTTTTTCTAAAAATCAAAAGTCTTTAGTGAATGACAACACCTTATATACAAATGATGAAAATCACTTCATTCTTTGTTGCAGGTATCTCATGACAACCCCACACTCACAAAGTACATTATTAGATGATTTTGTGTAGTCTGCCTTTGATCCTGGGGTTAATGAACAGCTAAATACTTTTTAAATTGTATATGTTTAGGTTTATGTTTTCCATCATAAATTATGAGCTTAGACAGATTAATTGTTTCATGTTTCACCATTGCATATTACTAAAAATAGTTTTACTCTTCTCAAACAGTGCCCTTTTAGCTTATTTTCTACTCACTCTCTGAATTCTTGGGATATGTTCTATATGTTTACTTGACTATTGTTTTGGCATTTATAGAATTTCAAATAAGTTCTATAAAAGCCAAAACTAAAAACAAAATTTTACAGTGTAATTAAAATGACTTCACTGAAGAAAGTAGAAAATTAAGTTGCTGACCTAAGGAACTTTGAAAATGAGGAAATGCTACAAGTTTAAAGTGTAAAGAAACTGCACATAAGCACTGTATTCTAGTAGATGGACATGTATCCAAGAAGGGTACAGCTTTACATTTCTGATATTGCTATGCCTGTGTCTTGAAACTGTGCAGCTAAGTAATACAATGGCATATGGTGGGATGGGGTTCCTCACTTTGCAGTGGGTATTTACAGACATCATGGAAGGAAGGCTAGAAGGGTCCATGTGGTGACATAGTTGAGGATAGAGACCAATGTGTTCTGATTTTAATGTAATAAAGTTACAGAAGATTAGACACATAAATAGTTTCGATGTGTCCATAAACATGGGTTCATGTAAACATGCACATTTACTAGGCCAGTTGGTTGAGAGGTTCTGCAAGTTCTTAACCAAATTAAAAACATGCATACCCAGTATCACAATTTTTTTATTTTAATACTATTCTTTAACATCAGAAACAAGGAATCTTTGGGAAAATGGCTGATTCTATGCATGAAAAAGCTAATATAGAAAACAAGCTTAGAATTTATCGTAATACCAGGAAGCAGGGAAGTGTTCAAAAATAAAAGCATGAGGTGTGCTGTAAGGATGCAAGATCCAAACTCAATGAGCTCCCAGCACCTGGTAAAGCTGTGGTGATTTCAACAATAAAATGAATAATGTAGCATGGATCTTCTCCAGAGTATGAAATACACATCCATAAACCAATATGGATATTAATAGATGATTAAATAAAGAAATAATGGGAATAGAAACACATCTTCCAGAAACATTCCAAATATCTTAGGTGAATAGTCCTCCAATCAAGTAGGTGAAGTTTAAACATGAATGAGTTGATTGTGGCCTGAGATTAGAGACAGGGAAAAAATTCACTATTAGTGTATTTTATAATGAGATTTCAGACATAATGCCAAAGACATGATCTATGAATGAATAAAATTTTACATGTCTTTAATTTAAATTTCTGCAGACACACACATATTTTTCTGCAATACACACTGATAAGGGCATAAAAGGCAACCACAGGCTTGGAGAATATACTTTCAAGTTACATGTTTGTTATATAAATTCTTTTAATTAGTTAAATGAATTTTATAATCAATATGCAAGTAAACTTACAACTAATCAAAAGAAAACAATGTTGTTAAAAATGAATCAACTATCAGGAGGAGCATTTCACCAAATCTATATAAAATTGTTAAATATCAATTTTTTATTTGGGACATGTGCATTTAAACAAAAATTAGATGCCATTACTCACCTGTTAGAATGGTTAAAACACAGAATTCCCATAAAGATAAACGGCAATATGAACGTGGAAAGCTAAGAACCATCATGGATTGATGGTGGAGAATTCAGTGGCACATGCATAAAATGAGATACTTCTTGACATTTTTTTATAGAGATAAAAGTAGTGTTAAAATGTGAACTTGTGTTTGTCGTCCAAAATATTTACAACACTGATTCAGAAACTGATGTTTACAAATATACCTTTAGAGGAAGTTCTATATCAGCTTTATCAATTTTATTCATTCTCTAATCCCTGAAATTTGCTCTCAGAATGAATGTTGTATGAAAAATCTCTCAAATAACTAAAATTTCTCAAATTCATATTTATATTGTTCTTTTCTTTAATGACTTAATGTAATTTTCTAAGAAAGTCTCCAGTCTAATAATCCCTGTCATCTCCTCCATGCCATCACAGCTGCCTCCTCCCTCGGGTTTCTGACACCCTCAGGATGTGGTTTTCACACTGTGTCTCTCGCACAGTAATACACGGCCGTGTCCTCAGATCTCAGGCTGCTCAGTTCCATGTAGGCTGTGCTCGTGGATGTGTCCCTGGTCATGGTGACTCTGCCCTGGAACTTCTGTGCATAGTTTGTGTTACCACTGCCAGGGTAGATCCGTCCCATCCACTCGAGCCCTTGTTCAGGGGCCTGTCGCACCCAGTGCATATAGTAGTCGGTGAAGGTATATCCAGAAGTCTTGCAGGAGACTTTCACTGGGGCCCCAGGCTTCTTCACCTCAGCCCCAGACTGCACCAGCTGCACTTGAGAGTGGACACCTGTGGAGAGAATACAGGAGTGGGTGAGATCTCACCTGACCGGACCCAGTTCCTACATCAGTCCTGGAACTGAGGATTCTCTTAACCTGCAGCTGCTGCCACCCAGAAGAGGATCCTCCAGGTCCAGTCCATGGTGAGGTGCTGTGCTCTGGGGTTTCTGTAGGAGAGGGATGTGGTTGTTGTGTGATGCTCTCTGGGCAAGTACAGATCTGTATTTACCTCGGTAGACACCAGCGAATTTGCATATTCATGAGGCAGGTGTTTCATAGCTCAAGCCACCCCACCCTGAGGAATAAGAGAGGTGGCACCTGGACCACGCCACTGTGGGATGCTGACCTCCCTGCCCTGAACTTTGGTTAATGATATTTGTCCTCTGATGTGCTCAGAAGTCCATGAAGACAGAATCCCTCTTACAGAAACCCAGGGTCTCACAGAACGTGGTCCTCAGTGTGAGTCCTTGTTCCTATGGCACACTGACAACCTGAGCTTTTCCTGGGCCTTGCCCTCTGCACATCTAACTTCTGGGATGAGTGTGTCTCCCGATAGTAACACCCACTGAATTAATAAAACCACCGCTGAGTTCCTAACTATAAATACATTTGAAAGGTCTAGACATTTCTCCTTTTAAATGTGGTTTGCCTTAAATTTTTTGAGTTGAGTATAGGCTACATATACAAGAGAATACTTAAAGACACACCAGTGCTTGCTAAATACTTATTTAACTTTTATGTCATTATTGCTTTGAAATAAGGAATCTTCAGTTCTTGAGAGGAAACCCCTCCCCAGCCTCCTGTGCACCTGCTCCAGGGCTGGGTCCTGTGCTGGGCGTGTCCTGAGTGCCCCCTGCAGCTCCGCTCCTGCCCTGCAGGGACGCTCCTGTCTGGGCTCACAGAGAAGTCTCCTGGTGTCTCAGGCCCAATCTGAAGCCCTTGCACTCTGGCTCAGGATGCTCCTCAGTGACAGAAATTGCTTCTCACATCACCTCTTAAACTAGGAAATAGGCCTCAGAAACCCCAACATAATCTATAGAGAGACCTTAGCACAGCAAGCAAGGAATCACTAAAGCCACCCGAGAGCCCCTTCCCTGGAGCTGCTGATGCACTGATACGGTCCAGACACATGGCGAGTCCAGGAACTGATGGAAACTTTGGGGCAGCCTCTTTTTTTAAGGGTTCTGTGGTTGAAGTTTACATCAGATGATAACTTTCACATAGACCATAAATCTCAAAGCCCCCCACCCCCGCCATACACTCACAGTGGCATATTTTCACAGTAATGAGCCTCAAACTTGCCCTCCTTCCTAGTGTCTTGCCAAAGAGAAGTGCTTCCAACATTGACCTCATCCTGCTTATGCTTTTTGTTGTTACTGTTTTTTTCTTTCCTTCCCCAAACAGAGCTAAAACAAACTCATTGCTACCAGAGACTTGGAAAGCGTCTTCACTTTGTTTTTGCCTGTTCTCACCTGGGAACCCAGGAGATGGCCCGTGAGAGGGTAGATCTAAGGCCATTGAGGGAGGTCCTGAAGCTGTTGGTCTCGTAGGCTTTAGATCGCTTCACTGTCCTTGACATTTCAATGCACAGACTCTGTCCGAGGACCAGAACTTAGGGAAACCAAAGGCAGTTTTGGCTTCCCTAAGTTCTAGTCCTCAGACAGAGTCTGTGCATTGCTACACTTTTCTCTTTAATCCTGATTAATCATATTGGTGAGGAGGTGATGTGTTGGGCAGGGGAACAGTATATTTTCTTGAAATTTAATTCCACTGTTGTCTTGCTGTTCTTTCCCCAAGCTGACCCTTTGTGAGGAGTCTCCAGTGGTTCAGCTGATTTTCCTCCATCCTCTACGCCCCATCCTGGCTGCAGCATCCACAGATTATTTTCTTGAATCTGACCCCAGTTGTTCTGTTAATTATACCCTTTTTCATGACACAGGAAGGCTAAGATGAAGCTGCCTGGGATGGAAAACAATCCCTCCCCCTCACATAGGATAAAGATCTTGAAGTATTTTTTTCCTCTGTGTTTATCAGAAAATAGTTCTCCTGATGACAGAGCCATGAGGGAATCTGTCTGGGTTCTCATCTTGAGAACCCAGAAGTTTCTGAAGGGAAATTCCATAAAATGTGGGGTGTGTGGTCCCCAGGGGTTCTTACCCTGTTCATGGCCACACCTGTCCTCTAGACATTTATGGAATTGCCATGTAACTGTTCCCACCAGCTTGCGCTGTTAACTGAAGAATCACCCAATTTATAAACTTAGAAAGGAAACTTTATTTCTGATAAAGGGTTGAAGTTTCAGGAGGGCCATCTTAACGGGCTGGGAAGCCAAGCTGGGCAGGCACTTCAAGAGAGGGAAAGATAAGAAATGAACTCACGCAGATGGATTGACCAGTGTACACACTCAGCAGGCTGTAGAAGGAACTGTGGATATTCACGTGGCGGGCAGGCTCTCAACTGTAATAAGCAAACACACCTGTCACATGCATTTTGTGTTTGCTTTGGGGTGAGGACTTAAGAACTAAATGAATTACAGTCGCCCCCTGTACATCGGAAGGACTTTGTGCAGGGGCAGAAGGACACAGAGTGTACAGCCTCTGTAAATTGGCCAGGACAAGGCCATGGTCAGTGGTCTCTTCTCAGGAGAAATTTACTGAAATCAGTCTCTTATCCAATCAAAGCTCTATTTATGGCTGTGGAAGAGGGGCACAGTTACCTTGTGTCTGGAGTTCCATGAGCTGCAAATGTTTTAATATTGCTTATCTCAGGACCAGTGTTTGTATAGCTGTTAGAGAAAAAAATAAAAGCCCTGTGGCAGTTACAACATAGTCATATAGTCTATTTTTTAAGTGTAGGGGCAAATGATTTAATCGTTTACTGGTGTGACCTTAGATCTTGTTTATAATTTGGTATCTTATTGGCATAGGAAGTTTATTCTCTCAGTCTGATAATCTCTATTTTAATGTCTTTCTAGTTTTGGGGTCCTGATTTTCCCTGAAATTTCATTTCTTCAACAGATACAAAAAGTCATTGATAATCAATTTTTCCAGGCTTTTATTATTGTAAGACAGTGGGCGATGATTGATGTGCTCTTTACATTATTAAAGCAGAAACCAGAAGTAGCTTCAGAGATCACCACTGACCTAATATGAGCAGCAGGAATCTCGTCTCATTAAGTGCAAATGGCACCACACGGATGCGGCTGAACATGCAGTGACACGGAAGACCTGCAGCACAGGACACATATGAGAAGTTCTTACAGTTCTGAGGCTCTGTCCAGGAACTGGAATTCAGATGCAGGGATGGACTCAGTTACCTGTCAGGTGATACTGTGTTTTGGAAGCTTATTCAGACTCCTGCACTGGATTCGGTAGCTGCACCTGGGCCCACACACCTAAAACAGAAACTCTTTTTTTTAAATTGCATTTTAGGTTTTGGGGTACATGTGAAGAACATGCAAGATTGTTGCATAGGTACACACATGGCAGTGTGGTTTGCTGCCTTCCTTCCCCTCACCTGTATCTGTCATTTCTCCCCATGCTATCTCTTCCCACCTCCCCACCACCTGTCCCTCCCCCATTTCCCCCCAACGGACCCCAGTGTGTAGTCCTCCCCTCCCTGTGTCCATGTGTTCTCATTGTTCAACACCCGCCTATGGGTGAGAACATGTGGTGTTTGATTTTCTGCTCTTGTGTCAGTTTGCTGAGAATGATGGTTTCCAGGTTCATCCATGTCCCTACAAAGGACGTGAACTCATCATTTTTGATGGCTGCGTAATATTCCATGGTGTATATGTACCACATTTTCCCTATCCAGTCTATCATCAGTGGGCATTTGGGTTGGTTCCAGGTCTTTGCTATTGTAAACAGTGCTGCAATGAACATCCGTGTGCATGTGTCCTTATAGTAGAATGATTTATAATCCTTTGGATATACATCCAGTAATGGGATTGCTGGGTCAAATGGGATTTCTATTTTTAGGTCATTGAGGAATCGCCACACTGTCTTCCACAATGGTTGAACTAATTTACACTCCCGCCAACAGTGTAAAAGTGTTCCTATTTCTCCACATCCTCTCTAGCATCTATTGTTTCCAGATTTTTTAATGATCGTCATTCTAACTGGTGTGAGATGATATCTCAATGTGGTTTTGATTTGCATTTCTCTAATGACCAGTGATGATGAGCACTTTTTCATATGTTTATTGGCCTCCTGTATGTCTTCTATTGTAAAGCGTCTGTTCATATCCTTCGCCCATTTTTGAATGGGCTTGTTTGTTTTTTTCTTGTAGATCTGTTTTAGTTCTTTGTAAATTCTGGATATCAGCCCCTTGTCAGATGGGTAGACTGCAAAAATTTTTTCCCATTCTGTTGGTTGCCGATTCACTCTACTGACTGTTTCTTTTGCCGTGCAGAAGCTGTGGAGTTTGATTAGGTCCCATTTGTCTATTTTGGCTTTTGTTGCCATTGCTTTTGGAGTTTTGGTCATGAAGTCCTTGCCTACGCGTATGTCCTGAATGGTTTTGCCTAGATTTTCTTCTAGGGTTTTTATGGTGTTAGGTCTGATGTTTAAGTCTTTAATCCATTTGGAGTTAATTTTGGTGTAAGGTGTCAGGAAGGGGTCCTGTTTCTGCTTTCTGCACATGGCTAGCCAGTTTTCCCAACACCATTTATTAAACAGGGAGTTCTTTCCCCATTGCTTATTAATTAACTCAAGACCCACCATTAAGAAAGCTGTCCCAGGGAAAGGGCAGAGCAGGGGCCTCTGCTTTGGAGCCTGTGGCTGTGCAGGGAGGGTCAGGAGTGTGACTCGTTTCCTTCTGCTCCCCTACCGGCTGCACAGACAACTGCAATCAGGAGCTTCACATGGCTAAGTACATAAAATATGTGATAGTTCCAGGGAAATGTAACACACACATGAAGGAGTGAGGAACCATAATGAAATTAAAATAGAAGAAATATATTAAATATATGCAAAACACTGTAAGAGATTATCATGGAAAAAGACAACAAAAAATATTAAAAACCTGTGTGTGTACGTGTGTGAGGTACTATTCTTGTAAACTAAATTATAATTTTCTAAATAAAGTCCTTAAAGTAGGCACAGAATCTTTGCCTTTGATTGCCCCAAAGATGCAGAAGGATCTGGCACAAGGACTCCAGGGTTCTGCTAGTGATTTCCCCTCCTAATCCTGAGGACAGGGTGCTTCCCACTCTGAGAATCAGGATGCTGTAATTGATTGTGTGAGAAGAGAAAGTGGAATTTTCTGTGGGAAAAGATTGGTGTGAACGCAATTTTCAAGTAAACAAGTTTATTCTACCATGAGACACAGTCACATTGTGCGATGTGTGTGGCTTTTGACATTAGCAATATTGTTGGGGTGTTCCCTGGAAAATGACCAATTGTCACAGAAATAACTTGAGTAGTTTCCATTTCAGTTTTTTTCACACCTCTAGCTAAATTCACTGAGTTTACTATAGTTGATATTGGAAATTTCAGGGCATGGGTTACAAAAGATGCAGTGGAAGGTCTCCTGGGGGTTAGATGCCATTCAGCTAAAGGAGGACCCAGGATCGGCCCAAGGTTCCCCTCCTCATCTATCCCACGTCTGATCCTCAGATTGTCCCTGCCTGCCTGAGTCCTGAGAGTCTCTGTGGTCCTGGACAATGCACATCTGGGGCAATTGCTTCCTAGATGTACATCCTCAGGGCGGGCTGCTGTTGCTAATGGTTGAGACGGAGCTGGGCCTGGATCCACTCAGGAGGCCCCACCCTGAGCACCGGGCTTTCTCTCACCAAGGAGACAGAGTCAGCGGAGTGTCCCCAACTTCACAGAACTACCAGGAGGCAATTTTAGTCAAATTCTAACATACTTCAACTATGTAATCCAGTAATCACACTTTTAAGTGGGTATCTATCTGACTTTAAAAGTATGTCCACAAAGAAAACTGCACATGAGTAATTACAGTAGCTTCCTTTATATTTTCCCAAAACTATAAGCATTCAAAAGGTTCTTCTGTAGGTGAATAAGCAATCTGTGGTAATTCTTATAATGGAATAATTTAGCCATTATAAAGAACAGCTATCAAACCATGAAAATCTTGAATGAATTTTAAGTATGTATTGTTAAGTAAAATAAACCACCAGTCTGATAAAGGTACACAGAGTATAATTTAATTCATTTGGTAACCTGGAGAAGGCCAAACATTAAACAAAGTGAACACATTTGTATTTGCCAGTAATTTGGGGAGAAGGTGAGAATGTGTTAAAAACAGAAGACTTTAAAGGATGACAAAAGTATTATGCATAATATTGCCACGGTAGATATGTGACGTCATACATGTGTCAAATTCCACAGAACACACAACATGAAGGCTAGACCTTACTTTACAAAAAATTAAAAGTCAGTAAGAAATTAGGGACCCCAGGATGGAATTCAGACTATACAGAAGATATCTGATGTCTTTAAAATGCACGAAACAACATAACTGAGAAAAGTAGGTCAAAGAAGCTGCTAACTAAAGAAACTGCATGTCGGCACTGTGCTCTAGTTGATGGTGATGTTCCACAAAGGAGCACAGCTTACCATTTGTGGTTCTACACCACAGGAGTCCTAGAACTTGATAACACAGGGAACAGAGGGTGTGTGGTGGGATGGGGTTCTCACAGCTGGAGTGGAAGACACAGACAGCGAGGAAGAAGAGTGAGAAGCGTCCACGTAGTATTGGATTAAGGTGAGCGTGCTGGCAAGTTTGTATGTTTGGCATAACGTGCATACAACAAGTTAGATAAAAATACTTCATTGAAGAAAGTGGAAGATAAACTCTGACCTAAATGACTTTGGAAATCAGGCTATTCTGAAAGTCTAAAGAGTAAATAAACTGCACATAGCACTGTACTCTGGTGGATAAACATGAGTTCCACTGGGGTACAGCTTCACAATTTTGATTCTGCTTGCATGTTTACTGAAATTGTTCAGCTAAGTAATACAACAGAGCATGGTGGGATGGAGTCCCTCACTTTGTAGTAGATGGTGATTGACAGGCAAGACAGGCAGGCAAGAAACGTTCGTGTGGTAAGGTAGATGCGTGGAGATACAAGTGCGTTCTTATTTTTAATGTATTACAGGTAAGAAGATCAGGTACATAGTTCAGATGTGTCTATAAATGTGGGTTGATGCACACATGCACATTTTTGGTCATTTAGTTGAGAGGTCCTAGAGGCACTTATATCCCATTAACAACACACACACCCAAATTCACAATTCTGTATTTTAGTACCATTCTTCAACACTGGAAGCCAGCAATCCTTAGAAAAATGGCTGATTTTGTGTGTGAAAAAGATAATACAGAAAAGGAGCTTAGAATTTCTTATAATACCAGGAAGCAGGAAGTGTTCAAAAACAGAAGGAAGAAGTGTGTTGTAAGGATGCAGGATCCAAACTAAATGAGCTCCAAGCACATAAAAAAGTTGTGGTGATTTGAGTCATGATGTGAATAATGAAGCATGGATCTTCCTCAGAATATAAGCATCCATAAACCAATACTGTTATTAATAGATGATTAAATAAATAAAACTTGAAAAGAAGGCCACATCTCCCTGACAGAAGTAACCAAGATCTTGGGTTGATAGTACTCTTATCAAAGGGTTGAGGTTTAAACATTCATGTATTGATTGTGGCCTGAGATTATAGACATGGAAAAGGTAATCAGTGCTTGCTTATTTTATAATGAGTTTTCAGATATAATGCCATAAAAGGTCTATGGATGAATAAAATTATGCATGTTAATTTAACCAAATTTGTAAACACACATACATACATTTTTCTGCAATACATACTGATAAAGGAGTAAAAAGACTGCCATAGACTTGGAGAAAATACATTCAAGTAATATATTCGTTAAATGACTTCTTTTATTTTAGTAAATGACTTTTATAATGAATATGCAAGTAAACTACACCTAATTAAAAATGCAGTAAAAAATGAACCAAATATCAGAACAGGCACCTCAGCAAAATTATGTAAAAATTGTTAAATATAAATTTTTCATTAGGGATATGTGCATTAAAACAAAAATTAAATATCATTACTCCCCTATTAGAATACTTAAAATGCATAAGAGGACTCATGGTCAAAAATGGTCAAGATTGTGGAGAAACAAAGACTATTATGCATGGTTGGTGTGAATCCAAAATGGCACATACACAAAATGAAATAAATACATGTTGCTATTTTTTAAAAAGCAGAGATAAAAGTAGAGTTAAAATGTGATCAAGTGGCTGTGTTTCAAAATATTTACAATACTGATTCAGAAACTGATGTTTACACAGGAAACCAGCTTCCGCTCTCTGACATCTATCACCTGGTTTGCGTCAAAAGCATAAATCCTAGGAATTCCTCCCAGAAAATGGCTGTGCACGGGGGTGATATTAAGGTATGGCTGCTACTGAGACTCATAGGAGACTCCTGATGGGCAACAGTAATCAGGAGGCACCAGTGGCCTTGCTGGATTTAGCTTGGACCACAGGTTAACTAGGAAGCTCCGTCAAACTCCCACATTTCTCCAGCACTGATTGTGAGACTGGCATCCCGGCCTGAAGTGTCTACAGCCTCACCTGGCCTCGTGTGTGTTTTTCTGCCTTCCTGCTTACATCTCACTTTGGGAAAAATAAGAATTTTTTAGAAATAAACTTTTCGAATCCAGAGACCTCACTTGTAGGCACAGAAACATAAATATAGAGAGGCTCCCTGGGCAACTGTTTGATGCAGAGGAAGCCAAAGACCCTGAAGGAAAGCAGCCTTTGACCTTAAGCTGTGCCTGTCTTGGGGAATGTCCCTAACTTTTATGGGTGTTGCATGGTTCCTGCAGCCTCCTCACTTCTTGCTGCAGGAAATTGTGTGTTTTGGCTGACTCTGACGTTCCCTCACTTAGTAATTTATGTACAGTAGTACAAGTCCATGTTCTCAGCTCTGACTGTTCTTTCGTAGACACAGTTGAGTTCTTGGCATTGTTTTTGATGATGGTGAATTTGTCCTTCACAGAGTTTGAATGCTATATCTGATTTCCATCATACTTTATACTTACTGCTGACTCTAGCACCTTCTCTGAAGCCTGGTGGACCCAGCTAATTCAGTAGCTCCTCATTCAGCATCTCGTTCAGTAGCTACTATAGTTGAATCCAGAAGCGCACGGAAGACTCTCAGGAACTCTTCAGGCTGTCTCAGGCCTTCTCCAGACTCCACCAGCTGAACCTCACTTGAAACCTTCATATACATAGACATCCTGGTTAGAAACTGTGAAATACATCCACTATTCCTCTTACTCGTATCCACTTATACTCACTTTCTCAAATTTTCTATGAATAACCTTTTAAAACAGCAGCAAGAAAAATCTAGCTGAACTCAAAGCCCATACTGAATCCTCTGTGTCCATTCCTGATTACCCCTTGGAAATGTTTGGAAGTTTCAGAGCTGGTGCTCCTCTCCCAGAGATTTGGACCAGAACCGGGCTGTTTTCATCAGTAGAGGGAGAGCCCTATTTTAATGTCTCCTGCTACATAGAAGCTCAAAGGTAGGATGCCTTAGGATAGGGCAGGGCCCAGTGCAGATATGAGACTCCTGGAATTTAGTAGTTATAAAAGAGTTTAGAGAAATATAATTTCTTATTATGTGATTGCATTATGAAAATCACTTAACAGTATCTATATCTTTTTCCATATTTTTAAAAACATAAAAATAACTGCATTAGGCAAACTTCAAGAGATATGAAGGGCGAAATAAAAAATTCAATAATGAAAAAGACCTTAATATCTCACTTTCAGTAATTTACAGCACTTGCAGAAAGTAAATTCTTAAGAAGTCAGTGGAGTTCAAAAACACTATTGAACAGATTTGCCATATACACATCTACAGAACATTCCAACCAAAAGCAGCGTAATATGTACTCTTCTCAAGCACGCTCTGAACATTCTCCGTGATAGGTTATATGTTACATCACAAGATGAGTCTTACATCCAGGTCACATTGCTGCAAGAGGTGGGCTCCCACGGCCTTGGGCAGCCCCATCCCTGTGGTTTTGCCGAGTATAGCCCCTCTCCTGGCTGCTTCCATGAGCAGGCTTGATTGTCTGCAGCTTTTCCAGGTGCAGGTGCAAGCTTGTGGTAGATCTACCATTCTGGGGTCAGGAGGATGGTGGCCCTCTTCTCACAGCTCCGGTAAGTGGTGCCCCAGTAGGAACTCTGTGTGAGGATTCACACCTCACGTTTCCCTTTCACACTGCCCTAGCAGAGGTTCTTCATGAAAGCCCTGCCCCTGCAGCAAACTTCTGCCTAGACATCCAGGTTTTCCCACACATCTTGTGAGATCTAGGCAGAGGTTCCCAAACCCTAAGTTCTTGACTCCTGTGCACTGGCAGTCTCAACACTATGTGGAAGCTGCTGAAGCTTGAGGTTCACTCCCTCTGAAGCCATGACCCGAGCTCTACATTGGCCTCTTTCCGCCACAGCTGGAGCAGCTGGGACACAGGTGACCATGTCCTTAGGCTGCACACAGCATGCGGACCCTCGGCCTGTCCAACACTACACTTTTTCCTCCCGGGTCTCTGGGCCTGTGCTGAGAGGGGCTGCAGTAAAGACCTCTGACATGCCCCAGATATGTTTTCCTCATTGGCTTTGAGGATGAACTTTCAGCTCCTCATTACTTAGGCAATTTTTTGCAGCTGCTTGAATTTCTACTCAGAAAATAGTATTTCCTTTTCTATTGCATTGTCAGGTTTTAAATTTTCCTACCGTTTATGCTCTGCTTCCCTTATAGAACTTAATGCCTTTAACAGCACACAAGTCAATTCTTGAATGCTTTCCTGCCTAGAAATTTCTTCCACCTGATACCCTAAATTATCTGTCTTAAGTTCAAAGTTCCACACATCTTTAGGGCAAGGGCAAAATGCCACCAGTCTCTTTGCTAAAACATAACAAGAGTAACCTTTGCTCAGTTCCCAACAAGTTCCTTATCTCCATCTGAGACCAGCTCAGTCTGGATTTCATTGCCCATATCATTATCAGCATTTTGATTCAATGCCCTTTAACAAGGCTCTAGGAAGTTCCAAATTTTCCCACATTTTTCTGTCTTTTTAGGAGCCATCCAAACTCTTCCAACCTCTGCCTATTACCCAGTTCCAGAGTCCACATTTTTGAGTATCTTTTCAGCAGCACCCTGCTCCTGGTACCAATTTACTGTATTAGTCCATATTCACGCTGCTGGAAAAGACATACCTGAGGCTGAGAAATTTATAAAAGAAAGAGATTTAATTGGCTTATGTTTCCACTTGGCTGGGGAAGCCTCACAATCATCGTGGAAGGTTAAAGCCACGTCTCACGTGGCAACAGACAAGAGAAGTGAGCTTTTGCAGAGAAATTCCTTTTTTTTCATTAAAAAAACCCATCAGATCTCATGAGACTTATTCACAATCACAAGAAAAGCATGGAAAAGACCTGTCCTTGCAATTCAATTATCTCCCACAGGGTCCCTCCTACCACACATGGAAATTATGGAAGTATATGTCAAGATGAGATTTGGTTGGGGACATAGAGACAAACCATATCAATTACAATGACAAAAAATTATAGATGACATTGATAGTCACGGAACACTGAAATTAGGGAGATTCTCTGGGGAAACTGTCAGATGAAGAAGAAATTCCAACCAGTGAAAGGAAACACATCCTTAACCTCCATCTGCACCTGTCTCTGGGGTTGACTCTGATCAGTGGGTTCTGAGCACCTTCTGCAGCTAATTTCCTACATATGTTTGTGTCTGGGCTCACACTGATCTCCCCTCACTTTGTCTCTAAGACATTAATACACAGCAGTGTCCTCAGCTCTCACACTGTTTATTTGCAGATAAAAGGAGTTCTTGGAATTGTCTCTGAGATGGTGAATCAGCCCTTCATGGCATCTGTGAAGTATGTGCTAGATGCATCACTACTAATTCATGAGACTCACCCCATTCCCTTCCCTAAAGTCTGGTGGATCCAGTGCATATATCGCTACTGAAACTGAATCTAGAGGTGCAACAGGAGAGTCTCAGGGACACACCAGGCTGTACCAAGCCTCCTGTAGAGTTTACCTGCTGCACCTCACACTGGACACCTGCAAACACAGAGACACAGTGGTCAGAAACTGACACACATATCCATTGTTTCTCTCACTCATATCCATGCACACTAAATATCTTCAGATCTCCTGGAATTACCTTTAAATATAGCAACAAGAAAAACCCAGCTCAGTCCAAACTCTAAGGTGAGTTGTTTGTGTTCAGTCCTGAACACCAAATAGAAACACATAGAAATGCTGGGACTGAGTCTCCTCTCCCAGAGCTGAGGATTACTAAATAGCAAGCTCTGGATGGGATGCCTGAGGAGAGGGCAGGTCTCAGAGAAGGTCCTAGGTGAGATGAGTAGAAATACTATCCTTCAGGAAGACATAATTCTATATTATGCAATTGTGCATTGATTAACACTTAGAAGTCACTGTCTTATGTAATTTTACTTATTTGCCCAATATATATTTAATTTAGGTTTTAATGGTACATTTTACAGACAACTATACTTACAGAACAGAGCAGTTGCAGTGTGTCCGAGAGCTCACAGCAGGACAGAGTTAGCCTCATTATCTGTGACCGTGATTGTAAATACTGAGGATGGTGGTCCCCTGAGACAACTCCAGGGCAGTGTGAGACATGCTTTGTGAGGTCTGCAAAAGTCCATACCTCTCATGACAACTGTGTGTGTTTTTGCTGTATTTGGTGTTCACTTAAAATATATAGAAATAATAAGAATTCATACATGGGAAGTTTGAGGGGTTTATAATGTTTCAAATGTCATGATTTATTTTTATTGCTCATTCCCAACCAATATATTCACTTTTTTATTACTGATTTATTTAAGTATAATTAACTAATAATAAACCTAAATTTGTGCTGCACAGTTTGGAAATGTTGAACTAGGTGTGCAATCTTTTTTTTGTGTGTGTATGAAGCATTTCAGAAACCCCTTTTTTATTGCATTTTAGGTTTTGAGGTACATGTGTTGGACACGCAAGATTGTTGCACAGGTACACACATGGCAGTGTGGTTTGCTGCCTTCCTTTCCCTCACCTGTATCTGTCATTTCTCCCCATGCCATCTCTTCCCACCTCCCCACTCCCCATCCCTCCCTTATAATCAGGACATCAAGCAAGGTGTGAAATATTCAATTAACCCTTTAAAATTTCTCTCAATTTTCTGTAATTTTCACTCATTACTCCAGTACTCCTGCCATGCTATTCTGACACAAATTCAAATTTTCTCCATGTTACTTCAGAATAGTTGTATTACATGTGATAATACAAATGGAATTGTATGATACATAGTATATTATAATCTTTAGTTTCTTTTATTGGCACACTTATTGAGAATACAGTCATGTTATTCTGTGACATAGGCATGCCTTGATTGAATTGTATTCTACTACATGAATATATCTGAAACTGTTCAATCATTCACCTATAATTAATATTTGATTTGTTTTTTCAGCAGCTGTCTTTTATATAGGAAGCAACTACTCCATAAGGAAAAGTAAAAAAGTGAGAAAAATACAACCTCATTGACATTAAACTGGAACACCTTCTAATAAAGGAAATAAAGCATCTGCATATCAGAGTTAATGTCACAGGGCAAATGAGAAAACAGCAGTCTGAGGTGATAGGGGCCTGCAGGGAGAATCAGGACCCACATGTTATTGCACATGGGATTGTTGCCGCTGGATGGCATTTCTGGTAGAAAAAGACTAAGCTGGAAATATTTAATAAGTTGCTTTAGGATTTTTAAAATTATACTTTAAGTTCTGGGGTACATGTGCAGAATGTGAAGGTTTGTTACATAGGTACACATGTACCATTGTGGTTTGCTGCATTCAATCCCCCTGTCATCTACATTAGGTATTTCTCCTAATGTTAGCCATCCCCAATCCCCCGGCCCCCTGCTATCCCTCCCCTAGGATCCCCACCTCCTGACAGGCCCTGGTGTGTGATGTTCCCCTCCCTGTGTCTATGTGTTCTCATTGTTCAACACCCACTTATGAGTCAAGAGATGCAGTATTTGGTTTCTTGTTCTTGTGTCAGTTTGCTGAGAATGATGGTTTCCAGCTTCATCCATGTCCCTGCAAAGGACATGAACTCATCCTTTTTTATGGCTGCATAGTATTCCATGGTGTATATGGGCCACATTTTCTTCATCCAGTGTATCATTGATGGGCATTTGGGTTGGTTCCAAGCCTTTACTATTGTAAACAGTACCACAATAAACATACGTGTGCATGTGTCTTTGTAATTGAATGTTTTATAATCCTTTGGGTATGTACCCTGTAATGGGATTGATGGGTTAAATGGTATTTCTATTTTTAGATTGTTGAGGAATTGTCACATTTTCTTCCACAACAGTTGAATTAATTTACACTCCCACCAGTAGTGTAAAAGTGTTCCTATTTCTCCACATCCCCTCCAGCATCTGTTGTCCCGAGATTTTTCAATGATTGCCATTCTAACTGGTGTGAGATGGTATCTCAATGTGGTTTTGATCTGCATTTCTCTAATGACCAGTGATGATGAGCTTTTTTTCCATATGTTTGTTGGCTGCATAAATGTCTTCTTCTGAGAAGTTTCTGTTCATATCCTTTCCCCACTTTTCTTCTTGTAAATTTGTTTATGTTCTTTGTAGATTCTGGATATTAGCCCCTTGTCAGATGGGTAGACTGCAAAAATGTTTTCCCATTCTGTGGGTTGCTGCTTCACTCTAATAATAGTATCTTTTGCTGTGCAGAAGCTCTTGAGTTTAATTATATCTATTTTGGCTTTTGTGGCCATTGCTTTTGGTGTTTTAGTCATGAAGTCCTTGCCTCTGCCTATGTCCTGAATGGTTTTGCCTAGGTTTTCTTCTAAAGTTTTTATGGTGTTAGGTCTTATTTTTAAATCTTTAATCCATCTGGAGTTAATTTCTGTATAAGATGTAAGGAATGGATCCAGTTTCTGCTTTCTGCACATTGTTAGCCAGTTTCCCCAACATCATTTATTAAATAGGGAATCTTTTTGCCATTGCTTGTTTTTGTCAGGTTTGCCAAAGATCAGATAGTTGTAGATGTGTGGTGTTGCTTCTGAGGCCTCTGTTCTGTTCCATTGGTCTATATCTCTGTATTGGTACCGGTATCATACTGTTTTGATTACTGTACCTTTGTAGTATAGTTTGAAGTCAGATGCCTTCAGCTTTGTTCTTTTTGCTTAGGATTGTCTTGGCAATGCGGGCCCTCTTTTGGTATCATGTGAAGTATAAGGCGGGTTTTTTCCAATTCTGTGAAGAAAGTCAATGGTAGCTTGGTGTGGATAGCACTGAATCTATAAGTTACTTTGGGCAGTATGGCCATTTTCACAATGTTGATTCTTCCTAACCATGAGTATGGAATGTTTCTCCATCTGTTTGTGTTGTCTCTTATTTCCTCGAGCAGTGGTTTGTAGTTCTCCTTGAAGAGGTCCCTTACGTCCTTTGTTTGTTGTATTCCTAGGTATTTTATTCTCTTTGTAGCAATTGTGAATGGGATTTTGCTCATGATTTGGCTCTCTGTGTTTTTTTTTTTTCTTTAGTAACTATTTAGGATGATGTATTTGTTAATTAGTGTGATTGTGGAAACCATTATGCAAGGCATTCTTATATCAAAACATCATGTTGTCTATCTTAAATACATACAAGTTCAATTTGTCAATTATCTCTCAAAAAACCTGAATAAGTAAGCAAACAAACAATTTTATCACCAACTAGCACTTCAGCTACACAACTAGTTGTAACCAGAGACTATCTTCTCTCCCTAATCTCTTCTCAGTGCCGGTTAGTGATACCTCCACCAGCGCACTGCAGTCTAGTCGTATATTTTCCTTCATCATTTTCTTTTTTTTTTTCCTTTTTTAAATTGCATTTTAGGTTTTAGGGCACATGTGAAGAACATGCAAGATTGTTGCATAGGTACACACATGGCAGTGTGATGTGCTGCCTTCCTCTTCTTCACCTATATCTGACATTTCTCCCCATGCTATCTCTCCCCACCTCCCCACCACCTGTCCCTCCCCCATTTCCCCCCAACAGACCCCAGTGTGTAGTGCTCCCCTCCCTGTGTCCATGTGTTCTCATTGTTCAACACCCACCTATGAGTGAGAACATGTGGTGTTTGATTGTCTGCTCTTGTGTCAGTTTGCTGAGAAAGATGGTTTCCAGGTTCATCCATGTCCCTACAAAGGACATGAACTCATTGTTTTTGATGGCTGCATAATATTCCATGGTGTATATGTACCACATTTTCCCTGTCCAGTCTATCACTGATGGGCATTTGGGTTGGTTCCGGGTCTTTGCTATTGTAAACAGTGCTGCAATGAACATTCGTGTGCATGTCTCCTTATAGTAGAATGATTTATAATCCTTTGGATATATACCCAGTAATGGGGTTGCTGGGTCAAATGGAATTTCCATTTCTAGGTCCTTGAGGAATCGCCACACTGTCTTCCACAATGGTTGAATTAATTTACACTCCCACCAACAGTGTAAAAGTGTTCCTATTTCTCCACATCCTCTCCAGCATCTGTTGTCTCCAGATTTTTTAATGATCACCATTCTAACTGGTGTGAGATGGTATCTCAATGTGGTTTTGATTTGCATTTCTCTAATGACCAGTGATGATGAACATTTTTTCATATGTTTGTTGGCTGCTTAAATGTCTTCTTTTGTAAGGTGTCTGTTCATATCCTTTGCCCACTTTTGAATGGGCTTGTTTGTTTTTTTCTTTTTTTTTTTTTTTTCAGTTTCAAGGTTGAGTTTAATAGTACAGGTAGAAATAGGATCTAGGGATCAGATCCTCACATTTCAGGTTAATGATATCTTCCCAAAGGAGAAAAATAATTTCTTTTGGTAGATAACATTGATAAATCATTTTTCAAATATATAATATGAATTTCCTTGAAAATCTTTGGCATTTGTGAGAGTCTTTGTAGGCTAAGGTTTTTAGGCATTTTTCCCCCCAAAATATATAAAGTTGGGGGAGCTAGCGTTAAAGTTAAACAAAAAAATTAATCTTAATTTCAAAATGACCTGAGTTCATTTTGCATTCATATAAATCAAATGTACAACTTGAGTATTCTGAAACATAAAAGGTCACCATACTTCATAGAGTTCACACACATGCATTCTACAGTGATATTTATATTACCAGAACTTATCTCACACTTACATAAAGGATAAAATAAAATGTCTTAGTCAAGTTTTTCCATAAGCCCAACTATTTGAAGATGTCCAAGTTATTACAGTGGGATGAATAATTTATATATCATACAGTATCAAGTGAGTCCCATATTCAAGTATTTATAATATTCACCCCATGTGAAAGTTTCTTTGCACTGGCTAAGACGTGAGCTGTGAACTTGATATTGCTCATTTTGGTATTTTTCCCTGTGTGTATGTTTTCCATCACAAAACCTCTATCTCACAATTCTGCACTTGTAAGAGCTCAGGTAGGTTTATGTAGTCAGAATGCAGTAGTCTAGAACATACTATGTTAAAGTAAAAACTAAAATTATTTTCAAGTTTCTTAGTTTTTAAAGTGCTCTATGTGCTGTTATCTCAATTTTCAGGTTACAGAAATTCGTTATGACTAGCAATAGTTTTATAAAAGATCAGCAGTTAAGCAAGAATGATTTCAAGTACCTATACCCAGATTAAGAGAGCATAAATTCTTTAGGCACATTCATATTCAAATATGAAAAAAATCCACGAGAGTACATAAGAGAGATGGCAGAGGTGTTTAGAAGGAATGTCAGAGTGTCAGGGACTAATTGGTAAGGTAACTAGTATGTAAACTCAAAGTGGTTTTGAATATTTTGGTAACAAATATTTGTCCAAAAAAACCAAAACCATAAATACTTATAGCTTATCAGAAATAAAATACAAAACAAGTCTGTCCAAATGTTCAGAAGCTGCATAAAAATATTTTTTGAAAAATTTCATGCCTAATAGGTTGCTTCATCCATGTTGTCATCACTGTCTGCTCCAAAGTCATCTCCATCTTCAAAGTATGAATGAATGTAGTCATTTTCCTCTTCTTGGTCTTCTTCATCATATTCCTCCTGTTCTGCAGCATCATCGTCTTCGTCATCCTCACCTTCTTTACTTTTCTCTTTGCTTCCTTCTTTCTCTTCATTTTCCTCATCTGATTTTTCACCATCACCTCTCTTTTCCAACTCCTCAATTTTTTTAAAAACATCTGCAGTATTAGTGAGTGAAGTGCCTTTGCCTGCGTCTTTTGCCTTTTTGGGTTTGGGGCCTGCTTTTTTACATTTATTCCTTGGCATCATCTCTCTTGGAAGTCTTCTCCAATCTGGTATCCATTCTTCCTTGTACACTTTCATGTATCTTTTACTATACCTTTCGATATGTTGTCTTTCTTCAGGTGTTTCAATAAAGTAAGGCATTCTTTTCATTGTTTCTCTCAACTCCTGTTTCAAAGCCAGCATATATTCTTCACCTTCTCCTGTTTTCAGTGGCACTGGTTTATAATCTGTATCAGGAAATAATGGGGGTGGTTTCAACACTGCATCAGGTAACTTTTCACCTTTGCTAAATCCAACAGCTTCAATATTAAAGGTATAAGCAGCACGTCCTCTTCCTTTATTCCCAGCCATCAGAACCAGTTATACCAGACGAGTGGGCAAATTCGCGGAAAGCTGGTGGGTGGGCGGCGGTCCTAGCGCTTCCCATCCTCGCTCCGGGTCTCTGCTGTCACACGCCTGGGGAGGGGAAACAGTCGCCTCCTGAGTCTCCATTCTGCTGCAGTGGCCCCTGCGTTAATTCTCCCTCGAGCTGCGGCTGGAGAGGCTGCGGTAGCTCCTGTGCCTCGGTGCAGGTGGCGCAGCCTCTGCTGGCTGCCGGCTTGGCGGGAGGGTGCGAGAGCCTGTTTTTTTCTTATAGATCTATTTTAGTTCTTTGTAAATTCTGGATATTAGACAAGAAAAAGAATCCTTCATTTCTTTCTCTTGCCTGATTGCCCTGGCCAGAACTTCCAATACTATGTTAAATAGGAGTGGTGAGAGAGGGCATCTTGTCTTGTGTCAGTTTTCAAAGGGAATGCTTTGGGTTTTTGCTTGTTCGGTATGATATTGGTTGTGGGCTTGTAATAAATAGCACTTATTATTTTGAGATACATTCTATGTATACCTAGTTTATTGAGAATTTTTAGCATAAAGGGCTGTTGAATTTTGTCAAAGGCCTTTTCTGCATCTATTGAGATAGTCATGTGGAGTTTGTCTTTGGTTCTGTTTATGTGATGGATTACATATATAAATTTGTGTATGTTTAACTGGCCTTGCATCCCAGGGATGAAGCTTACTTGATCGTGACACACAAGCTTTTTGATGTGCTGTTGAATTTGGTTTGCCAGTATTTTATTGAGAATTTTTGCATCAATGTTTATCATGGACATTGACCAGAAATTTTCTTTTCAGTTGTGCCTCTGCCACATTTTTGTATCAGAATGATGTTGGACTCATAAAATGAGTTAGGGAAGATTCCCTTTTTTTGTATTGTTTGGAATAGTTTCAGAAGGTATGGTACCAGCTCCTCTTTGTACCTCTGGTAGAATTCATTTGTGAACCCATTTGGTTAACTAATAAGGGATGTGAAGGACCTCTTGAAGGAGAATTACAAACTGCTGCTCAAGGAAATAAGAGAGGACACAAACAGATGGAAACAAATTCCATGCTCATGGTTAGGAAGAATCAATTTCATAAAAATGGCCATACTGCCCAAAGCAATTTGTAGATTCAATGCTATACCCACCAATCTACCACTTTGTTCACAGAATTGGAAAAAACAACTTAAATTTTATATAGAACCAAAAAAGAGCCCACATAGCCAAGACAATCCTAAGCCAATATAACAAAGCTGGAGGCATCACAGTACCTGACTTCAAACTATACTACAAGGCTACAGTAATCAAAACAGATGGCATTGGTACCAAAACAGATATATAGACCAATGAAACAGAACGGAGGCCTCAGAAATAGCACCACACATCTAAAACCATCTGTTCTTTGACAAAGCTGACAAAAACAGGCAGTGGGAAACGGCTTCCCTATTTAATAAATGATGTTGGGAAAACTGACTAGCCATATGCAGAAAGCTCAAAGTGGATCCCTTCTTCACACCTTATGCAAAAATAACTCTAGACTGATTAAAGATTTAAACATAAGACCTAATACCACAAAAATCCTAGAAGAAAACCTAGGTAATACCATTCAGGACATAGGCATAGGCAAGGACTTCATGACTAAAACACCAAAAACAATGGCAACAAAAGCTAAAATAGACAAGTGGGATATAATTAATCTGAAGAGATTCTACACAGTAAAAGAAACTACCATTAGAGTCAACAGCAACCAACAGAAGGTAAAACATTTTGCAATCTACCTATCTGACAAAGATCTAATATACAGAAGATACAAAGAATTTAAACAAATTTATAAGAAAAAAACAAACAACCCCATCAAAAAGTGGGTGGAGGATATGAACAGATACTTTTCAAAAGAAGACATTTATGCAGCCAACAAACGTATGAAAAAGAAGCTTATCATCACTGGTTATCAGAGAAATGACAATTAAAACCACATTGAGATAACATCTCACATTAGTTAGAATGGTGATCATGAAAAAAATCAGAAGACAACAAATGCTGAAAAGGATGTGGAGAAATAGGAATGCTTTTACACTGTTGTGGGAGTGTAAATTAGTTCAACCATTGTGGAAGACAGTGGGACAAATTCTCAAGGATCTACAAATAGAAATACCATTTGACCCAGCAATCCCATTACTGGGTATATGCCAAAAGGATTATAAATCATTCTATTATAAAGACATATGCACATCTAAGTTTATTTTGGCACTGTTCACAATAGCAAAGACTTGGAGCCAACCCAAATGCCTATCAATGATAGACTGGATAAAGAAAATGTGGAACATATACACCATGGAACACTATGCAGCCATAAAAAGGATGAGTTCTTGTCTTTTGCAGGGATATGGGTAAAGCTGGAAACTATCATTCTCAACAAACTGACACAAGAACAGAAAACCAAACACTGCATGTTCTCACTCATAAGTGGGTGTTGAACAATGAAAACACATGGACACAGGGAGGGGAACATCACATACTGGGGCCTGTTACTAGGGGAGGGATAGAAGTGGGTGGGGAATAGGGGAGGGATAGCATTAGGAGATATACCTAATGTAGATGACGGGGTGATGAATGCAGCAAACCACAATGGTACATGTATACCTATGTAACAAACCTGCACATTCTGCTCATGTACCCCAGAACTTAAAGTATAATAAAAATTCCAGAAGACATTTATATAGACATTATAAAGTACACACATATATATGTGTATATATATATACATATACGTGTGTGTGTGTGTATATATACCTATATATATATATACACACACACACACCCAAATTTTACCAAATACTTTAATATGTATATATATAAAATATTAGGCATGGTGATATTAATTCTATCAAAAAGTATATAAAATATATTTCTATACCATATATGTGATAGTATTTGGTAGAATTGTCTATCTATCTATCTATCGTCTATCTCTCCATCTCACATTTGTCGTAGACCTCTCATAAAATGAATATTGAGATAATTTATACATTCACTGGATAACTACAACACTGGTGCCATTTATTCTTCTGATACGTCACTAATAACTTATTAATTGAACTTCACTAATAACTTATTAATTGATCAATTCTCACCTAGAGATTCTGACATGCTTTGGATCTGTGTGTTTACCCGAAGCTCATCTTGAATTGTAAACCCCAAGTGTCAGGTGAGGGGTCTGGTGGGAGGTGATTAGATTGTGGGAGTGGTTTCCTCCAGGCTGTTCTGATGGAATTCTCAGGAGATCTGGTTATTTGATAAGTTTTTGGCTCTTTCTCCTTCTTCTCCTCTCTCTCTCTGTCCTGGTGCCTTGTGGAGAAGGTACTTGCTGCCCCTTTGCCTTCCACCATGATTGTAAGTTTCCTGAGGCTCCACAGCCATGCAGAACTGTGAGTCAATTAAATCTCTTTCCTTTATGAATTACCCAGTTTCAGGTGATATCTTTATAGCAATGTGAGGACGAACTAATACAGACCTTTTCCCATTAAATGTGATTTTAATTAAATAAACATTTTTGCCATGAGATAAAACAATCTTCATGGTGACTAAATATGTGTGTTGATTTTGACCTGACAACCATCATATTAAAGATGATAATGTTCTCAGAAAAATAACCCAAGTTCAATGAGTTTAATGCCGAGTAACATTTACTTCTGTTTTGTTTGGAACAAGAAAGTTATGAGTAACATGACATAAGGGTGGTATCCTTAGGGTTGGATGCTGTTAAGCAAAAGAAGACAACCCTGTATTGTGGTCCTACGTTCCCTGGCTGGTTCCCCTCTGCATCTGCTCCTCACTGGGGCTCTGCCTTGGGTGGGTTCTGAGCATCTCCTGCTGGCCCTCTTCTGCCCATGCAGCCCAGCTAAGGGAAGGCTGGAGGATCTGCTTCTGAGATGCCCAGTTCTATGCCTGGCTCCAGGCCAGGAGCTCTGCCAGTGCTGGGGGCTGCACCTTGGATCTCTCCTGTGAGACCTCACCTGTGCACTGAGCATCCTCACAGCAGGGTGACAGTGTCAGCTTCACAGACATTACTGCAGGCAATTTTCAGCAAATCGAATTGTACGTCGACTATATAATTCAGCAGTAATGTTCATTGGGTTGTAAGTTGTAAGGAACTCATATTCACACACATGTGTGCACGCGCACACACACACACACACACACACACACACACTGCATGGACATTCATTTACATTTTCCCTAAACTGGACATATTTTGTATTATTCCTAATAAGTTCAGAAAATTCTGAGGTATTAAGTGTAAACTAAAAGATAACATTTTCTATAACCAAACTTACAAATAAATGAGAAAATAGGGTCAGAAAAATCAAGATTGAGTAATTACCTGCAGTCTAATGGTGATAATTTACATAAAGAGACTGTGTTAAGATAGGCTACCAGGTGCTCCAATGATAAACTCCACAATTACAGTGTGCAGCAATCTCTGGCAGTGGGGAATATAGAGGTTCCCCCACATGGGACATTTCTCTGACTCCATAAAACTTCACTAGGCTTCTCTGCAGACTCTGAGGTGTGCAGACTCCTACCCCAGATTCTGCAGTGAGGCAAATCTCTGCTGTTTTCCAGGGGACACTAGACATATAGACAGTGAGGATAAGGGCCAGACATGCTCTACTCAAGGTCTCTGCACATGGAGAAAAACCAGTGAGAGTGGAAAATGCATGTTCTCGATCCTTTGAATGATCACTATGAAAAATTCAACTCTGTGCTAGGACATCCTGCAAAATTAAAAAATAATGCAATTGAAGTAAATGTGAAAATTATAATTGTTTGCAGATCCACATTTGTTCATATATTTTCTAATAAAACACAGTAAAAGCAGGTGTTCACTATAAGAATCCACAAACAGTGTGTTGACCCCGAAATGCACCTCCCTGCCTCCTCCTACAGGCAGCAAGATGCACGTGGATCTGGTTCTCAGCAGCTGCTTTCTGATGTCTGTGGCATGCCGTGGGCCGAAGCTCATGTCATGTGGCCCACTCTAATGAAAGGACTGACTCCTCAGTGATTTGTAAGCAGAGCCATTTCTGGGAGTCATGGGGGTCCCCTGAGAGGTAGCACTGACTTGCACAAAGCTCAATTATATTTTGCACCTTCCTTGCACAGCACAGAAATACAGGAACCTTCCACCCAATCCTCCCTCCCTCTCTCCTTCACTCAGGGACAGACTTCCCTCATATGCCATCAGCTTCACAGCCTCATTCCACCCGCTGTGCATTTTCTCTCAAAGGGATGAATGTACTTCTTACAAAAATTCAGGAAAACTTCATTCCATCTTGGAGATTTTAGCTTAGAAAATCAATAATAACAAAAATGTTACCAGAAAGGGGTCCTAATTCCAGGCCAATCCAAAGAGTAAAATGAAAGCCAGTTTATAGTAAAGTAAGAGAATAAAGAATGGCTACTCCATAGGCAGAGTAGTGGCATGGGATGCTGGTTGTCCATTTTTAAAGTTATTTCACGATTGGGAATTGTAACCTGTCATTCTCAATGGCCAGCAGTATTGACCTTAGGCATCCTAGCCAGACTCTACCTTTACTGCCACCCAGAGCTCACAGCAAAATGGAGTGTCCATCCTCAGCTCTCCTCAAAGTCACAGGTGAGAGTGAAAACTCTGTGACAGTGTGAAAAGGCCAAGATCAGCTCTACATCAATATCCCATTAGAGAAAACCAGTACTATTACCTTCATGGCTAATGTCCACTTCATTTTCCAAACGCCTCCACTGCACAGAAGACAGCAGGAGTGTCCAGGCAATGGTGAGTGAGAAAGTCCCTCAGCCTACCCGGGTTCCGCAGACCTGAGCCCTGGGATTTTGACTACAGAAAACACATCCTCTGTTTTCAGGGAAGAGAAGAAGAAAGGGAAGGATGAGAATCAAGTATGCAGAGAACGAAAATGGATTAGCACAAAGAGGGTCAACTGAATCAGTCTGAGTGAGATGTTCACAGTTTTACAAGGTGAGGGGGGATAGCTGTGAAAAACGCTAGTTTTTAAGTCCTGACCCTGGCTGAGCCTCTCACTTGGCTCCCGTCGGAACTCAAAGCCTGTTCTGACGAGAGATTCCCATGGAGGTCTCTGTCCTGAGTCTAATTGGAAAACACTCCCCAGGTTTCCCAGGGATTCCTCAGGGCTCTCCTCCTGTTGACCACGAAAGGATTATTTCTGCCCCCAAAGTGACACTGTAGTTTCTGTGAAGGTGAGGATGTGTCCTGTTGAAAAACAAAACAAAAAGAAAAAGAAAAAAAGAAGTTTTGCATTAAGAGACATCAAGTGTTAGCACAGAATTGTGACTCTGGGAGGTTCCCTGGGGAGATGTGACAAAGAGGCAGCCCCAGACCACGGCAGGAAGCCAGCCCTCAGCTGCACCTGCACCTGCCCCGAGACAGCCCCGTGCGCAGCGTCCGGACGCCCCTGGCGGTCTCGGGGACCCCTGCAGGAGGTTTGTGTCCGGGCCCACACGGGCCTCCCCTCACTGTGTCTGTCGCACAGTAATACACGGCCGTGTCCTAGGCTCTCAGGCTGCTCATCTGCAGATACAGCGAGTTCTTGGCGTTGTCTCTGGAGATGGTGAATCGGCCCTTCACGGAGTCTGCGTAGCTTGTGCCACTCCCATCAGTACTGATAGCTGAGACCCACTCCAGCGCCTTCCCCGGAGCCTGGCGGACCCAGTCCATGTAGTAGCTGCTGAAGGTGAATCCAGAGGCTGCACAGGAGAGTCTCAGGGACCCCCCAGGCTTTGCCAAGCCTCCCCCAGACTCCACAAGCTGCACCTCACACTGGACACCTGCAAACACAGAGACATCCTGGTCAGAAACTGCCACACACATCCACTGTTTCTCTCACTCATGTCCACACACACTCAGTCTCTCTAGTTTTCCATGAATCACCTTCTAAAATAGCAACAAGGAAAACCCAGCTCAGCCCCCACTCCATGCTGAGTCCTCTGTGTTCAGTGCTGATCAGCAGGTGTAAATGCCTTGGATCTAAGGCTCCTCTCTCAGAGCTGCAGGGTCGGGGCTTGGCTGGTTTTCATCAGTACGGGGGGCCCTATTTGCATATATCCTACTATATAGCAAGCTCTAGGGCGGGACGCTTGAGGAGGAGGCTGTGCCCAGAGAACATGACAGTGTCCTTCAGGAGTTTGCTGACAATGATGGTATTCGGAACATATGTGTTCTTTAGGAAATTGTGCTGTGACAAACACTTTGCCCCTATCACCCTATCTAATGTTTAAGTATTTCTGTAAATTATGATCGGTAGGAGTCAATATTTTCTCCATTTACAGATGTGAAAGTGAACCCACACATGGAGGGGCTCTGTATGCATGTAGGGGCTCATGTCTGGGATGAGTGGACCCCGGTATCTGGCCTTGTGCTCCTCATCACTGGCTCTGCCTGCTCTCTAACCCAACTCCAGGACAAAGCTGGGTGTTTCTAGGGTGGTTTTCAGAACCCAGTTTTCTGTAACACAAGCGTGTGTGATGTTGCTGCCCTCCAGCACTCACCTGAAAATATGAGGAGAACTAGGGTCCAGGCACATTAATTTTCAAGTAGCTCAGACATTTAACATATTTCTTCTATCTTGCTATTATTCCTTCATTGTCTAAGTTTCCATTTGTTTTCTTGTAATACATTTTATAAGGCTTAATTGAAAGATAATACATTTTACATATTTAAAATGTACAATGAATAAACATGATGTAATTGCCAGCATTATCAAGAAAGTGGACAAGTGAATTCTTCTCAACATTTCCTCTTGTTCTGCTATATTCCTGCTCCTTTCCCCTTCCCTTCCTCTGCCGTTTCCCCAGGCAACTGCTAACCTTTATTATATTACTTTAGACATATTTTTATTTACCAAAATATATAAAAATGAAAGAACATACTATATATTCTTATTTGTTTGGCATTTATTTAGTATAAATGATGGGTAGTATTCCAGCATAAAAAATTATCATAATTTGTTTTTCTACTAAGCAGCTTAATAATATGAACATTCTTTTATTACTCTGGAACTTAACAAAAGAAAAATCTGCAAGTCACCTTTGAAATGTACACAGGTGAGGAATATATTTTACTTTTTCTGTTTTTACAACCACATCAACAACAATAGATAAACACAGAAAAGGGTATTTTCCTAATTAAAAATATCCTTTAAATACTGGAAGTTTTAAGATAAACATCAAGTCGGAAATCTACGGAGACGGAAGTTCTTGTAGAGAGTAACAAAGCCAGGGTGTGAGCTGAACTGGGGAAGAGTCCGGAATATAAAATGTAGCTATTACAAGATACAAACACACACATATATTGGATTACTCAAAGTCAAGGGTAGTAAACATGTTGAAGTGTGAATTTCTCAGGGACAACAAACTGAAGAGCTTTTCTTTGCTCTTGAATCATTTTTCCCCAAAATCAGGACCATCAAAAACATATTTCTGTCCCAATGTGTCTGTCTGGGAGAGAAAAGGAGCCCACACTCTGAAATGCATTTAGACCCACCTCCTTTATCCCCACTGCAGAACTACGATATTACTCAGCAGGGGCAAGTCACCAAAGCCAGTGTCTTAGGGGCACTGGGGAAACCCCTTAGGAACTGAGACGGGAAAAGAGGTCTTCGCCTAAGTTCCATTGAGAAGTGTCTTCCCACTGTTTCTTATTTAACCGGAGCCTTAATGGGAAGGTCAGTCAGCAAATCTGGAAGGTGATAACACAAAAAGACAACACTGGAGCCGTGGGAGGGAGCAACTGGGGAAAACAAGAGGACTCCACCCAGGGAAAAAGGAACAAGAACGCACAGACCAACATCTCACCTGGAGAAACACTCGAAGCTCACACCCAGACCAGGGATCACGGTGCCTTCGTGGATATGTGGACCCGTGAAAGGTCAGAATATCTTTTATTATTCTACCACCTTCCACCAATTTCACAATTGTCAGTAAAATATAACATTTCAACCCACCTGAAGGAGCTGAGAGCAACTCTCTGGACGGGACAAGGTGAAGAGGCAAAGCCAAGCAGGAAAGAAAAGCAAGGTGTCACGGGAGGATCTGAGGTCTCCGGTGGACCTGAAAGAACAGACTTCAGCTCTGATGTCAACTGCAAAAGTGAATGTCGAATGTAGCTCTGAGAAGATTCACAGACACTTCCACAATGAAGGCCCGGCAAAGATAGAGTGTGGTGAAATACAGGCAGAAAATGTGTAAAATGAAATAATAAGCCAACACTAACTGTCCAACCCAACAGGTCTGGTTATCAACAACAATTATTACATATGTTAGTGAGAAATGTCAAATTCTCAATAAACAAATAATTGGAACGAGATTCATAAATGATTCATTATTTAATTAGAACTATCTAATTAAATAAGATATGTAAAGTAACTATAATTCATATGTAAAAATCTCTTACAGAAACTGTGGACATGATGCAGGACTAGACAGGAAACTGAGGGCTAAAAATTCTAAGAAGGAATCAAATGGAAATGCACAAGAAATCAAAAGCAATGCAGCATAAACCTTGAACAAGCTTTGGGCACACCCCTCAGTCGAGCTGGCTCAGCTTTTAAATGCAACCATGCAATTAAAATGTCACCAGAAATTTCACAAAGTAAATGGCAAAGGAAAAGAGAGTGAAGAAAGTAAACATTAATAGCAAAAGGTATAGTATATGTACTTTTTAAATCAGAAAAGGAGAAATTGTAGATACAAAGACAGTACTTGAAAAAATGATGGCTAAGAATGTTCCCAGTTTTGTGAAATACACAGGACTACAGATCCTAGAATCACAGCGAACCCCAAGCAGAGTAAACACACACAGACACAGACACGCACCACACATCCACCATGGACAGAGCGGTGTGCAAGAAAAACTCACACATCACACACCACACACATTTCCTCAACGATATTCTTTTTACTTAGCTGTTTTAAAATTATTTGCATTGATAGTATAAAGTAGAAGCCTAAAATGAAAATATATTGTTATACACATAAGTCGGTCTATTCTAAACATGATCGAACCCATGCTTTAGTTCAAATGAATGTAACTACATTGTTAGAAAATTCACTATTTCAAAGAAAAATGTTATTATTCCTGGCTGTGTGTTGAATCATTTGTAATATATGCCAATAAAATTCTTTTTAATTAAATAATTTTTTAGCGTTGCCATATAATAACTGTTTATATTTATGGAGTACAGTGTGACATTTCTATATATGTGTTCCATGTGCTATGACCAAATCAGAACAATGAGCAAATTCACCAGATTAGATACTAACATTTCTTTGTGCAGGTAGCTTACAAAATTCTCTCTCTCGCTACTTGTAGACATAAAATTTCCATATTTTGTTAACTGGAGTCGCCCTGCTGTGTGACAGGACACTAGAGCACATCCCTCATGTCTACCTGTAACTGTGCATTTGTCAACAAACCTCTTCTTATCTCTCAGTCTCTTCCCATTCCTGGCATCTCATAACCACTACTCTACTATTTACTGCTAGAAGATCAGCTTTCTTCAGCTTCCACGTAACATTGAGAAAATGTGATATTTATTTTTCTGCGTCTGGCTGGTATCACTCCACGTAATTGTGTCCAGTTCCATCCATGTTGCTTCAAACAACAGAATTCCATTTCTAAGGTTGAGTAATATTCAGTTGTGTTAAAATACCACATTTTATTTATCTATTCAACTGTTGGTGGACACATGTTGATTTCATACGTTAGCTGTTGTGAATAACGCTGCAAGAAACACGATTGTACAGGTATCTCTTCAATATTAGTTTTTTACTTTAATTATTTAGATAGATATATACTTAGCACTTGGATTGTTGAATTACATGGCAGTTCTATTTTTCCCATGATGGCTGTACTAATTTATACTTCCATCAGTGGTCTATAAGAGTTTATCTTACTGGTGGAGGGGTGGGTAGTTAAAGAAAAAAAGAAAAGAAAAAGAAACGAGTTTATCTTTCTATGCATCCCGGCCAGCTTCTGTTGTTTATTTTATTTTATTTTATTGCCTTACTGGGTTTCAAGCAAAAATGAAGGATGAAAAGACTTCTTATTGCATTTTTTGAATATTAGTGATTTCTAGCAATATATGTATGTATATATACTTATCTATTTACCTACCCTTTTTCACTGATTCTTTTGAGAGAAGGATATTCCTATTATTCACCCGTTATTAATCACATTATGATTTGCAGTTCAGTTGAGTTTATTTTATGTGCTTGATAGTACTCCCCTGTCACATGAACAGTTTTCAGGTATGGTCTATCATCTGCAGTTCTCTCCTCACTCAATTGTTTCCTTTACTGCACAGGAGTTGAACTTTGATGGAACCTGGACAGGTGGGCTGAGGTGCTGTGGGACACTGGAGTGGAAGAGCTGGACCCAAAATCCAGAGCCAGGTGAGCTTTTACTCACCATGTGGTTTCTGAGTTTATGGTTTGAACAGATGCAGAAGAGTTTGTCCAGGTCTTCTCAGGAGTAAAAATTTGGAGGGAGAATGATAGAATATATTAGTCAAATAAATGAAAATATCACACTTATGCATATGTTCTTGTGAGTGGGGGTAGCTCAGCAGTGTGTGTTCATCCCTGTAAAAGAGAAAATTATGTCTGCTGTAAAATAATACATAGTTTTTAACATACATATTTATCAATGACAACTGAGCCTGGATACCAGATCATGTTATAATGCTAGTGGGAAGACTCGATAGAAGAAAAAGTGTCATAGCAACAAAACATGAAGCATCAAACATGTAAATGAAATGGCTTTGAATGTTACTAGTAATGAACATGCCAAGAAAAGTCAATTACCATAATTAGAAAAATAATGCATGATCAACCATGGGATTCAATTTGAGAAGATAATTTTCATTGAATGGCTCACCCCACCCTCATAACATGGTTCAGACAACAAGCTAAGAACCGAGCATGACCTTATAGCAAGTGGAGGCCAACCATTTAGGGAGCAGGAGAGTCTGTGTTGGAATTTTGAGAAGCAGAAACCTGAACTCTGCAGAGAAGCAGCAGTGAGCATGGATCTCGCTGAGTTCACTTCAGGTTAGTGGTGAATACAGTAAAGGTGGGTTTCTCTGCCCTCATCCAGTTTTTGCTCTCAATACACTCTTGGAAGCTCAGTTGTGAATACTGGGAATCTTCCTAAAACTCAATCACAGCAAGCAAATTTTCACTGAAGAAAGAGGTAACAATTCAGGCGTAATTAAATTTAGGTAATAAAAATGAGTTATTGAAACCTAAATGCCTGTCTCTAGTAATTTATATTATAAAGTGCTCAGCTACATCAGTGGAATTCTCTTATCCTGTTAGGGATGAGTGTCCACGTGGGCACGTGGTGCAGTCATGGAGATTAGGGAGGTGGGCTGTCCAGGCTTTCCTGGTCTTTCAGAGGAAAATTGCAGAGTCATCTCCTTCCCTATTCACATCAGATTTCACATCTGTATGTGACCCTTGAAAATGTCATTGCCATGTCTCTGCATAATAGGTGTTAAATGGGAAATTAAGCTGACATGCTGGGTATGTCATTGTAGAATTGGCCAAGGAAATTACCTGCATACTGTTTCATCATTCAGGCCTGGAGCCTCTCATGTCTAGGCTTTGCATTATATTTCTGATTTTCCATGTTGTTTAGTCAGTACAAATATTCTTTTTAACTTTCTCTGAAATAACCTTATATAAAAATCTAGAGGCATAAAGATTAAAAAATAACGAATTTGGATATTAACTCAAGTTCCCGGTGAGGTCACAGTTTGTGGTGATAGTGAGACAGCCTGGAAACTGACTGAGCTCATGAATGCTTCATGTTAATAGGGAGACCCTGTATACCCAAGAGATTCAGACACTTCCACGGAGAGCCTCCACCTAATATTATTTGTTGTGAATCACACCTCAATAATGAAACTGTAGGTTAATGACTAAAATTGCTGTTGCTAACAAAAGCCTTCCTTTAGAACATAATCCTCTATCTGACATAAAATCAGCCCATATGACAGAATTGATTGTATTTATTAGAATGTTCTAATTTGACAAAGTAGCAAACAAACACATTGTGAGGCTGTGTGGCTTTGGGGTGCTTTGTAAGTGAAAAAGCATCTGACATATTCTGGAACACCCACCAAAATGGGCAAGTTAGGGAACTCTTAGAACCTTCCTTTATCCCAGATTCCTGGCAAATGTAAATGTGGAAGTCAGTGTAAAAAGAGTGTAAAAACACTGAAGCAAAGAAAACTGCCATGCCAGATCATATCTTCAGAGGATAAAGCTGCTGAGAGAGAGTCACAGATTTTATCAAAATATATCAACGCTTAGCCCCTGATCTTAAATAAAAATGAATGAAATACATCTAGTTATCGATTTTACTTAGATAATTTATGCCAGATTATTTCAAATGAATATTTGTTGCATTTCAACTCTACAATTTGTAGACAAAATGGTTATCAGATTAAATAAACACTTTGAGGAAACTTAGAAAAGATAGCAGAGGTTAATTCTTGATGAGGTGTGACCAGCTCACCACAAGATCCTGGGAAAACTCGAACAAGGAGGCCTACACATACACCAAGCCATCAGCCCTTTGGACACATTTACATAGACTTTCTTCATTTTCCACCCTTGAGGGGATGTGAATGTATTTTATTTATCATCTGTCTGTGTTCTCCATGTCTTGAAATAATTTCTTGACAAAAGGCTACAGCTCTTTTAGTTGATTAAAAGCGTCTGTATTTTGTGTTTTTAGCCTGTTACCAATGAGGTTTTGCATGAACCGAGTGAAGCACATCCAGGAAAGGAAATATTATAAAAAGATTCTGTGAGGCATGGCTGATATTAAGTCCCACATTGTTATAACCTCCCACAATCTTCCATGTAAGTTTAGCAGAATGGTTTTCATACATTAAAGTTATCACAATGTTAAGGATGTATCTGTTATTGCCCTTTCCTCCCTGAGAAACTGATCTTTGACAAGTTGCCAAGAACTCACAATAGAGAAAGGACAGTCCTTCAGCAAGTGGTGTGAAATCTGCACATTTGTATGCAGAAGAAGAAAGATGGGCCTCACCTCACACAACACACAGAAATCAGGTAAAAATGGATTTGAGACATAAACATAGGCCTGAAAATGTGGTCCAAAAGCATCCAAGTATGATTTTGAACAAAGTATAAATTAGTACACTCATTATGAAAAGCAACATGAAGATTACTCAGTGACTCAAACATAGAGTATACCCATTTCTGAGAAGACATCTAGAGAAAATACAGTGAGTGTGACAAATACATGTTCATTGTGAGATTATGAATAAAAGCCTAGATTTGGAAAATAAGTCAATGTCCATCTACGAATAAACAGATAAAATGTGGCTTATACCTACAAAAAGTTGAACACGATTCAGCCTTTAAAAACAAGGAAATTCTTACATTTGAACACATGGAGAACACTATGCTAAGTGGAATAAGCCAGACACCGAAAGATAAATGTTGCATGACCTCATTTATATGTAGAATCTACAATAGTCAAGCTCTTGGAAGCAGAGTAGAATAGTAGGTCCCAGGGGCTGGGAGGAGGAAAAAAATTGAGTGATGTCAGTCAAAGGATAAAATCTTTCAGTTATGCAGGTTGATATGGTTTGGCTCTGTGTTCTGACTCAAATTTCATGCCAGATTGTAATCCTTACGTGTTGAAGGAAAGGCCTAGTATAAAGCGATTGGGTCACGGGGTGGCCTTCTTCTTTGCTGTTCTCATGATAAAGTTCTCAAGCGATCTGTTGGTTTAAAGGTGTGGCCCCTCCTCGCTCACTTGCTCTCTCTCTCTCCTGCCACCACGTGAAGAAGTTTCTTGCTTCCCCTTCCCCTTCCGTCATGATTGTGTGTCCTGATGCCTCTCAGTAACGCTTCCAGTTTAGCCTGCGGAACTGTGAGTCCCTAAACCTCTTTTCTTCATAAATTACTCAGTCTCAGGTAGTTCTTTATAGCAGTCTGAAAATGGACTAATACAGAGAATTTGCACCAGGAGTGAGGTACTGCTATTAAGATACCTGAAAATGTGGAAGTGGCTTTGTAATTGGGGAATGGGCAGAGGTTGGAAAAGCATGGAGGGATCACAGGAAGACAGAAAGATGTGGAAAAGTTTGAAACTTCCTAGAGGCTTGTTGAATGGTTTTGACCAAAATGCTGATAGCGATACGGACAATAAAGTCCAGACCGAGGTGGCCTCACATAGAGATGAAGAACTTAGTATGAAATAGAGTAAAGATCACACTTGCTACGCTTAACAAAAAGACTAGCGGCATTTTCCATCTGCCTTAGTGATCTGTGACATGTCGAGCTAGAGGCAGATGATTTACGGTTCCTGTCAGAAGAAATTTCTAAGCACCACCAAAGCATTCAAGATTTGACTTGGCTGTTTCTGCAATTGTTTAAGTCGTGTGCATTCACAAAGTGGTGGTAGGAAATTGGAACTCACCTTTAAAAGGAAAGCAGAGCATAAGAAGTTTGACAAAAAATTGCAGCCTGGCCACGTAGTAGACAAGAAAAACTCATTTTCCGGGTAGAAATCCAAGCTCACTGCAGAAATTTGCATAAGCAATGAAGAGCCCAGTGGAAAAAAATGTCTCCAGGGCATTTCAGAGATCTTTGTGGCAGCCCTTCCCATCTCAGATCCTGAAGCCCAGAATAGAAAAATGGTTTCATGGTCCAGGCCCATAACACCACTGTTCTGTGCAGCCTCGGGACATGGCACCTTGTGTCCTTGACTCTCCTGTTTCAGCCATGGCCAAAAGCAGTCAAGGTAAAACTATGGCCAGTGCTTCCGAGGCTGGAAGCCCTAAGCTTTTGTTTCGTCCACGTGGTGTTGAGCCTGCTGGTGCACATAAGGCAAGAGTTGAGGTTTAGGAACCTCTTCCTAGATTTCAGATGAGGTATGAAAGTGCCTGGTATTCAGGCAGAAGTCTGATTCAGGGGCTGAGTCCTAATGAAGTGACTCTACTGGGCCAGCGTAGAAGGACCACGTGGTGTTGGATCTATCACAGAGTTCCCACTGGGTCACTGGCTGGTGGATCTGTGTGAAGAGGGACACAATCCTTCAGATCCCGAAATGGTAGCTCCACAAACGGCTTGCACGGTGTGCCTGGAAAAGCCATAGGAACACAATGCCAGCCTGTGAAAGCAGCCATGGGGACTGTACGCTGCAGAGCCACAAGGGTGGAGTCTCCCAGGCCTTGGGAGACCACCTCTTGAGTCAGTGTGTCCTGCATGTGAGACATGGAGCCTTACAATTTAATGACTGCCTTGCTGGTTTCTGGACTTGCATGGGGCCTGTATCCCTTTTGTTATGGCCAATACCTCCCATATTGATATTACATGTTTTTGACTTTACATGTTTATAGGCAGAAGAAACTTACCTTGTCTCAGAGGAGATTTTAGATTGTAGATTTTTTTGTTAATGATGAATGGGTGACTGTTGAGAAGAGATAATGATACTTTACCATGTGAGAAGGACACGAGATTTGTGATGGCCAGGGGTGGAATGATATGGTTTGACTCTGTATTTCCACCCAAATCTCATGTCAAATTTTAATCCCCAAGTGTTGTAGGAAAGGTCTGATGGGGACTGACTGGATCATGGGGCGACCCTCCCCTTTGATGTTGGATATAGTTCTTTGAAGAACTCATGGTTTAAAAGTGTGGTATACCTTCTCTTGCTCGTTCTCTTTGTCTCTCCTGCTGGCATGTGAAGAAGGTCCTTGCTTCCAATTCACTTTCCACAATTTTTCTAAGTTTCCTGCTGCCTCCCAGTAATGCTTTCTGTTAAGGCTGCAGTACTGTGTGTCAACTAACCCATTTTTATTCATAAATTTCCCAGTCTCAGGTAGTTCTTTATAGTAGTTTGAGAACGGACTGATACACAGGTTGAAGACGTTCTGGAGACAAATGCACACTAATGTGATGATGCTAATGAATATTATATTACAAATTTATCTTTTGCCAGAAGAGTAGATCGTATGTGTTCCTGTCACACACTCACAATAAATTAAAGGCATAAAATGATAACTCTGAGATGATAAGCATACCAATTACCTTGATCATGATGAGCATTTTCCCAAATACATCAATACATCAAATGTTGTACATTAAATACGTAAAATATTATTACTCAGCTATAGCTCCATAAAGCTAAAAAGGTCATGTATACTTATTTATACATATTTTATCAATAAAACTGTGAGAATATAAGCAGAAGAACTTGTACAAAAATATTTATAACAGATTTATTTAAGATATTTATTGGAAACATTTAAATTCCATCAACAGAAAATAGATATTGTCACTTATTAATGAACTGATTTATTTACTTAGTAAACTGTCATTTATTAACATAATGGACTGTTTCAGATATGAAATACCTATATGTGTATGAGTACATACATATGTACAGATATGATGACAAAATCTTGATAGATGCCATTACATGAACGAAGCTCACAAATAGCAAAACGAGTCCCTTACAAAAAAATGATTTATGATATTTGATTCCATTTTTATGAAGTTCAAAACAAGAAAAATGGACATAGAGTGACAGAAATCAGAAAATTTATTTGCATTTCTCTGATGATTAGTGATGCTAAACATTTTTAAAAGATATTTACTGGGCACTCGTGTGTATTCTTTTGAGGAGTGTCTGTTTGTGTCACTTGCCCACGTATTACTCCATTTTCAAACTGCTGATAAAGACATACCTGAAACTGAGAAGAAAAAGAGTTTTAATTGGACTCACAGTTCCACATGGCTGGGGAGGCCTCAGAATCATGATGAGAGGTGAAAGGCACTCCTTACCCGACAGTGGCAAGAGAAAATGAGGAAGCAAAAGCAGGAACCATTGATAAATCCACGAGATCTTGAGAGACTTACTCACTATCACAAGAATGGCACGGGAAAGCCAGGCCCCAGTGATTCAGTCGCCTCTCTCCGGGTTCCTCCTACAACACTTGGGAATTCTGGGAGATAAAATTCAAGTTTCAATTTCGGTGGGGACACAGATAAATTAGCCAATTTTTTTTTTTTTTTTTTTTTTAAGAATAAAGAAGAGGAAGAAAGAGAAAGAGGAAGAAGGAGAGAGGATGGGGGTATTGCTTTATTGCCCGGGCTAGAATGCAGTCTAAATATGGGTATGCCTATAATTGTCCTTAATAATGGAGACATGAAAGAAAATGAGGGAAGAAAATAGCAAACAAGGAGCCAACCAAGATTTCTTTTAAACTTCTAAGTTGATATGATGTGGTACTGATAAGAGTGTATATTTTGTATATTTAAAGTGCAGAGTTCTATAAATGTTAATTACATTTACTTGTTCCAGATCTGAGTTCAAGTCCTGAATATCGTTGTTAATTTTCTGTCTCATTGATCTGTCTAATATTAATGTTAAAGTCTCCCACTATTATTATGTGGGAGTCTAAGTCTCTTTATAAGTCTTGTATGTCTGCATATTCCTATATTGGGTGCGTATATATTTAGGATCTTTAGCTCTTCTTGTTGTTGCATTGATCCTTTTATCATTATATAATGTCCTTCTTTGCTTCTTTTGATCTTTGTTGCTTAATTGTAACTTCTGCTTTTTATTTATTTATTTTAGCTCTCTGTTTGGTTGGTAAATCTTTCTCCATCCCTTGTTTGGAGTCTTTGTGTATCCTCGAATGTGAGCTGGATCTGGATGCAGCATACTGATGGGTTTTAGTTTTTTATTCAAGTTGCCTGTCTTTGGATTGGGGGATTTAAATTTAAATTTAATTTTAGAATTAAATTTAGAATTTAAATTTAAATTTAGAATTAATAATAATATATGTGAGTTTAATACTGCCATTAGCTGGCTATTTTGTCCATTAGTTGATGTAAATTCTTCATTATATTGATGCTCTTTTTGATAATTTTTTTAGAAGGGCTGATACTGTTTGTTCCTTTCATATGTGTAGTGGTTCTTTCAGAAGCTCTTGTAAAGCAGGCCTGGTGGTGATGAAATCTCTGAGTGCTTGCTTATTCACAAAAAACTTTATTTTTCCTTCACATGTGAAGCTTAGTTTGGCTGGATGTGAAATTCTGGGTTGAAAGTTCTTTTCTTTAAGGATGTTGAATATTGGCCCCCACTCTCTTCTGGCTTGTAGGGTTTCTGCTGAGAGATCTGCTGTAAGTCTGATAGGCTTCCCTTTGTGGGTAACCTGACCTTTCTCTCTGGCTGCCCTTAGTATTTTCTCCTTCATTTCAACCCTGGTGAATCTGACGATTATGTGCCTTGGAGTTGCTCTTCTTGACGAATATCTCTGTGGTGTTCTCTGTATTACCTGGAGTTGAATATTATCCTGCCTTACTAGGCTGGGAAAATTTTCCTGAATAATGTCCTGAAGCGTATTTTCCAGCTTGGATTCATTCTCTTCGTCACATTCAGGTACACCTATCAAGCGTAGATTAGGTCTTTTCACATAGTCCCATATTTCTTGGAGACTTTGCTCGTTCCTTTGTATCCTTTTTTCTCTAATCTTGTCTTCTTGTTTTATTTCATTGAGTTGGTCTTCGACCTCTGATATCCTTTCTTCTGCTTGATCAATTCGGCTGTTAAAACTTGTGCATACTTCACGAAGTTCTCCTATTGTGTTTTTCAGCTCCATCAATTCACTTATATTCCTCTCTAAATTGTGTATTCTTGTTAACATTTCATCAAATCTTTTTTCAAAGTTCTTAGTTGCTTTAGATTGGGTTAAAACAAGTTCTTTTAATTCACAGAAGTTTCTCATTATCCACATTTTGAAGCCTGCTTCTGAAATTGGAACACACTCGTTCTCCATCAAGCCTTGTTCCGTTGCTGATGAGGAACTGTGATCCCCTGCTGAGGGAGAGGCGTTCCGATCTTGGGCATTCTCAGCCTTTTTTGGCCGCTTTCCTCCCTTCGTTATAAATTTATCCATCTGTGGTCTTTGAATTCACCGTCTTTGTAATTAGGTTTCTGAGTGGACGTCCAACTTACTGATTCTCAGCGCCGAAATCTGAGCAACCCACTGCACCGACTAAATCAGCGGCGTTAAGATTGATGGTGCTTTTCCGACTCTGCACCAAGAACCGTCGCTCCAAGGCGCCGGCAAACCGCCTCGCCGGTCACAAGAGTCGCGCTGGCGACCCGTGGGGCTCCTCCGCTGGGAATCTCCTGGTGCGTGAGCAACAAGAATTCATGCGAAGGTGTGGCGTCCTCTCATTCTTTGCGCTTTCAGTGGGAGCTACAATCCCGAGCTGTTAGTGATCAGCCATCTTGGATCTCTCTCCAAATTAGCCAATTTTTAATGAGGTTATTTGTTTTTTGCTTCTTAGTTCGCTAAATTTCCAACAGATTCTGGATGTGATGTTAGGACTTTGGTGGATGCCATGTTTATGAATATCTTCTCACGGTCTGTAGGTTGATTGCTCTGCTGATAGTTTTGTTTGTTTGTTTGTTTGTTTGTTTGTTTGTTTTGCTCAGCAGAAACTCCTTAGTTAATTAGGTCCCACTTGCCTATTTTGTTTTTTGTTGCAATTGCTTTTGGATACTAAGCCAAAAATTCTGTCAAAACTAGTGTTGAGAAGAGTATTTCTAGGTTGTCTGCAAGGATTTTTATCGCTTGAAGTCTAACGTTTAAATCGTTCATCAATTTTGAGGTAATTTTATACATGTTGAAAGTAGACGTCCAGCTTAAATCTTCATCATACAGCTAGCCTGTTGTGCCAGCAGTATTTATTGAACAGGGAGTCAGTCCTTTCCTCATTGCTTGTTTCTGTCAGCCTTATCAAAGATGACATGATTGCAGGTGTGCAGCTTCACCCCGCTCAGAATAGTTATCACTAAAATGTCAGAAAACAACAGATGCTGGTGGGGCTGTGGAGAAAAGAGAACATTTATACACTGTTGATAGGAATAGAAATTAGTCCTGCCACTTTGGAAAGCAGACTGAAGATTTCTCAAAGAGCTTAAGACAGAGATATCATTTTACACAGCGATTTCACTACTGGGTATACACTAAAAAGTAATTAAATAATTTCTTAATTTGTGCACACATTTGTCAGAAACCCTCAAGCTATCCATTGAAACTCTATGCATTTTATCTTAATTTTATCTCCTAGAAATAGAAAATGGATTGTATAGTAATATTTTATACTGAAATTAAAATATTGACAAAATGTGTATGAAAATTCAAATACAAAATGTAAATGTGATTACTACAACAATTATTAAAATACATTCAGCTATACTAGAATAAAGTCCCAGAAATAAGAAAGATAAAGGTGACATATTAAAATGAAAAATTAATAAACACAAATTTCACAGATAATTTAAGCATGGCTAAAAATATGTGCAATATTTTATATTATTAGTTATACAAACTTAGTAAACTATTTGTATAATATTTTAACCTGTTTTATCAGAGTAATTTACTAATATTTTGTATAAAATTATAACTGGGGACCACAGAAAAATAATGATATTGGTAAGTATATGTATTAATTATTAATATAGTCTTAATGTTGGCCCAGCTATTACACCTGAAATTTGTAATTATATCATGGGTTTGTCTGGAAAAATTAATTTTAAAGGATGACTTAGGGGAATAATCTCCAATATGGAGATATTAGTATCTCATGTATAAAGCAATGGAAAATACAAACTACATGTAAAATCCTGATAAGCAACTGTGTCTCATGGAAAGGAGTTTATCTTATTTGACTGTAATACACTTACTGTTAAAATGATCTCCTTCATGATGTTTTGGAAAATTAAAGCAAAGTGTGGTGAATTGAAGTGTGATGTTGCCTGTTTGGTACAACAGTGGGGTGAGGATAATGAAGAGTCCTGTGATCCCGAGGAGATGGCCTGATCCAAGCAGAGGGGGGCTCCAGGTCCTGCGGACTCACCTGGGGCGCCTGCTTCTGCCCGGCTGCAGCCACTCCCAGAAGCTTCCAGGAGACAGGGGTGCGGCTGGGCCCTCGAGAGGATCCAATGAGACATGGAAGTGAAGAAAAAGATAATGATGTGAAATAAATTTTAAGAATTAAAATAGAAAAATTTTATTTTAAATTCACAAATTATGACTGTTTATATTCACAAGGTAAGAAGCAATGTTCTGATTTGTGAATCCAATAGGGAATAATTAAGATAATAAGAAATAATTAAGATAAATATCATTCGTCATCTCAAATTCTTATCATTTAGTGTGACAACAACATTTAAAATGTACTCTTACCTCTTTTGAAGTGACCAATATACTACTTTTAAATGAACAAACAGAAATCAATTCATGTAAACAATGAAAAATAATTGAAATCTATTGTGAATTACTCTAATAATTTATATTTTGTTCATCATTAAGTTTGATTTTTGAGGAGATATTTTCAGAATTATTTTATTGTAATGTTTAATATGAATGCCTACAACATGTGTGCATAGATAGGTGTATTTATACTTACTTCTTTCTTTATTTCTTTCTTCCTTATTTTTCTTTTTGGATGGAGTCTCACTCTCTCACCCAGGCTTGACTGCAGTGGCATGACAGGGCTCACGGCAACCTCCACCTCCCTGGATCAAGGAATTCTCCCGCCTCAGTTTCCTGAGTAGCTGGAGTTATAAGCGTGAGCCACGCCTGGCCTACACATCTTTCTATGCGTATAAATTTCAGTCCCTATAGCTATGTGGTTGTTGATGTCAACAAATGTTAATAAAACCCTGGAAGAATCAGTGCAAATAATTATGAATGTTTTTTCCTTGAAAGTATATGTTTAAAAAATATTTGTATATACATAGTTTTAATAATTAGTAAAATTTAAATACCAACGTTAACAAACTTATAACAAATATAGCTAATAAAATGTCACAGCCTAAAATGCTCCAGAATTCTGCAAATACAAAGTTGACTTCTCCAGCTGTGGAGAAAAGAACCCTCCCCCTGCACCTGCTCCTCGGGCCCGCCCCGTCCTCGGTGGGTCCCGCCGCCCCCTGGTGGCCCCGCGCGCCCCTGCAGGAGGTTTGTGTCCGGGCCCACACGGGTCTCCCCTCACTGTGTCTCGCACAGTAATACACGGCCGTGTCCTCGGCTATCAGGCTGCTCATTTGCAGATACAGCGAGTTCTTTGAATCATCTCTGGAGATGGTGAATCGGCCTTTCACAGACGCGGCGTACTCTGCTGTCCCACCATTGGCTTTGTTTCTAATAAAACCAACCCACTCCAGCCCCTTCCCCGGAGCCTGGCGGACCCACTCCATGTAGTAGTCACTGAATGTGAATCCAGAGGCCGCACAGGAGAGTCTCAGGGACCCCCCGGGCTGGACCAAGCCTCCCCCAGACTCCACCAGCTGCACCTCACACTGGACACCTGCAAACACAGAGACACCCTTGTCATTAACTGCCACAAAGACCCATTGTTCCCCACGCTCATGTCCACACACACTCAGTATCTCTAGTTCTCCGTGAATTACCTTTCAAAACAGTAACAAGGAAAACCCAGCTCAGCACAGACTCCATGGTTGGTGGGGTCTGTGTTCAGTGCTGATCACCAAGTGGAAACTCCTGGGAATCCCAGGGCCGGGCTCCTCTCCCAGAGCTGCAGGGTCAGGGCCGGGCTGGTTTTTATCAGCAGAGGTAGGGCCGTATTTGCATGTCTCCTGCTATATAGCAAGCTCTGGGGTGAGATGCCTGAGGAGAGGACGGAGCCCAGATAAGGTGACTGTGCCTTGCAGGTGTTTGGTGACAATGATGGTACTTGGAAATTATACTGTCTTCTTATAAAATTATTCTGTGATAAACACTTTGAACTGACCGCCCTATTTTAGTTTTGCATATTCATGTATATTACGTTTTCTGGGAGTCAGTGTTTCTTCATGTACAGATGTGGAAGCACACCACACATGGGAAAGGGGCTCTGTGTGTGTCTAAGAGCTCATGCCTGGATGAGTAAACCCTGGTACCTGGGCCTGTGCTCCTCAGCACGGGCCGCAATGACTCCCTGAGCCAAGTCCAGGACAGAGCGTGGTTTGAGGAACCCACTTTCTGTAGTGAAAACATGTGTGTGGCATTCTAGAATTCACTAAAACTATGATGGGAACCATGGTTCAGGTAGACACATTCTTGAGAATTTCTGAATTCAATGTATCCTTTTTGTATCTTTCTATCATTCCTTCCTTGTCTAAGTTTCAATTTGTTTGCTTGTAATAAACTGTGTAAGTTTTAGTTTACAGATAGTAAACTTCCACATATTTAAAGTGAACAGTTGTAAACATGATTTAACCGTCATTGTTGTCAAGGTGGACAAGAGAATTCTCAGCATTTCCTTTTGTTGCTCTGTGTTCTTTCTCCTTTTTTCCCTTGTTTCTTCTACCATTTCCCTGGTGACTACTGATTTTTACGTTGCTGCACATTTCAATTTATCAGAATTTAAAACAATCAAATAACATAGTATATGTTCTTAATTGTTTGGCTTCTTTTACTTGCCATAAATAGATATTTTACCTTGTAGTTGCATATATCAGACATTTATTTATTATAAATGTTGGGTAGCATTCTAGCAAAAATTTTCTGTAAATTGTTTTTCTAGTAAGCACCTTAACAATTGGACTTTTTACAAATTATTTTGGGTCTTACTAAAAATCTGCGATTAAACTTGGAAATGTACATAGGAAAGGAATATTCTTCTTATTTTTTACAACTGCATCAACGATAGCAGATAGACATAGAAGATGGAATTTTGCAAATTTTCTTAATATTTACAATATTTAAAGTTTGGAAACAAACAAGAAATCTGACGTTTAGGGGAAGCAAGTGCTTGTAGAGCGTAACAATGCCAGGGTTTGAAACTTCCTAAGGTGGGTCTGGAATGTGAAACATACGCTATTCCAAGAAAAAATACAACTATAAATTGGATTGCTTGGAAACGAGTATGGTAAATGTATTGCAGTGTGGAATTTTAAGGAACCGTATACTGAAAAGCTTTCCTATCCTCTTGAATCCCTTTTCTCAAGAAACAGGACAGTCACAAAAGTCTTCCTTTCCTGAACGTCTGTCGAAAGAGAACAAGAACTCCCACTGCTATAACGTATTCAGACCCAACTCCCTGTTGTCACTACGGAACTAGGAATGTACTCTGCAGGGGCAAGCCACTGAAACCTAGGGGCCTAGGGGCGCTGGTTCAACCCCTCAGGTATTGTCATGGGAACCGAGGTCCCCACCAAAGATCTGTTGAGAAGCAGCTCCCCTCTCTTTCTTTTCTTTTCAGTTATATTTTCTTTAATTAACATATTGGCTAATATCCAGAACACACGTTCAGGGAGTTCAATGGAAAGGGTGGCCTCAGTACTTTAAGGCATCCCTGAAATTTTGCTAATATTATAAGCATAAAGCCCTCGTTACGTCAACACTTTTCTTAATTTGTGTAATTATGAAATGAATATTTGGATTACTAAGGCTATTTAAGGCTTTCTATTCTCTGGGAAGAACCAGCATTTTGATGTTGCAAGGCAATTATGTAAGATCTTTCCCCACCATGATAGTATTCTAATAAACTTGGGTTGGCAGCAAAGAATACAGACTTTGAATCTTCTCGTAAATCCAATACTCACATCCCAAACCTACTGTATCCATTCTGTTCTCCTGGATTCACAACTCCTCATCCAGTAAGTGAGGCATAATAAGAACTCCATGTATATTTGTTGACGATTTAATGAAATTATAAAACATCTACTCATGTGCTGTCTAATATACCAAAGGCAACAAATTTCCCACATTTACTCACACTATTTACCAATGTTGAGAAGCTTCCATCCAGTCTCCTTGCCCTAATCTGTCTACAGGGACTGAAATCAATTTATGTCTCACTTTCCTGATTGTCCTAGTGGACATTCATCAACATATTGATCATCCTATATATTCTGCAGATCATTATTAAAATTAATCATACAATTGCTTAAAAGTGACTTATGTCTTAGTAAACATTCATCATCATATTGGTCATCCCATAGTCTACAGATAATTTTAAAATTAATTATGAAATTGCTTAAAAGGGACTTAGGTAAGTGTACTTCTTCCTGCCTAGATTATTCAGCTAATTGAGCCCAGCTACTCTGTCTAAATTGACTCTTTTAAGTACTTGATCCAGAGGTTTTCTTATAGAAGATACTCATTTATGTCGCATTTTCTGAAGAGGTACATTTTTTTCCATTACTTTTGACCATCTATAGGATGCAAGGTGGTGTAACTATGGGACACCAGGACATCCACACAGTCTCTTTAAGACACAGCTTTGTTTCCAGACATAAAGACAAAACAGGTTTTGGCTTTTTCTTTTTTTTAGGTAGCATTTTTTGTAGGAGAAAAGTTTTCTGAAATTTCCTCATAACTTACAAATCTTAAAATTGCTGCACTGTGACAATTATTGGTAAAAATCGGTTAGGTCGTGAACTTGGATAGCAAAAGGTATGATTTATCAGTTTATTACACAAAGCCTTTTCAGCACTGTGTGACATATTGTCGTGTGACTAATTGTACATTATCAAAGTGGAATAGTCTCTGTTTTTTCTAGCACATCTTGATCTAGAATACTGTCATTAATAGATTCTCACCAACTATGTGATTTTGCTTTTTGTGCAATAACTTTTTCAAAATAACTTGCTTTCTTAACCTGTTACTTGTCCGATTGTTTTAAAAAGCCTTACTCTGAGCCAGGCAGAGTGGCTTATGCCTGTAATCCCATCACTTTGGGAAGCTGGGGTGGGAGTCTCACAAGGTCAGAAGATTGATACCATCCTAGCTAATAAAGTGAAACTCCATCTCTACTAAAAATACAAAAAATTTTAGCCGGGCGTGGTGGTACATGCTTATAGTCCCAGCTACTTGGGAGGCTGAGGCAGGAGACTCGCTTGAACCAGGAAGGCAGAGGTTGCAGTGAGCCGAGATTGCACCACTGCACTCCAGCCTGGGTGACAGAGCAAGACTCCATGTCAGAAAAAAAAAAAGCAAAAAAAAAAAAGCCTTACTCTGTTTCGAGATTCCAGTGTTGTCTTAAAATATTTTGCACCTTTACTCTTCAAATGCTGTGCTCTTTAGTAAGCTGGCTTTACAACTTTGCTGGAGTCATTGCTTCATATCTTAGTGGTTTGTCACAGTCAACACACAGTAGAATAGGACAACATATATCAGCAACCCATGTGCAACTCACTGATAATTGATTTTCCTGGTAAAGAAAGCTTGTTTCGTGTCCTGCTACACTACTGCAGTAAAATAACTAGAAATTTGTAATTATTAATTACTAACATTATCAAAATTATTTTTCTTTCTCTCTCTCTCTTTTTTTATAAAGACAGGTTTCACCATGTTGGTAAGGCTGGTCTTGAACTCCGGACCTCAGGTGATCCGTCTGCCTTGGCCTTCAAAGTGCTTGGATTACAGGCATGAGCCACCACGCCTGGCCCAAAATTATTTTTCATCTTAAATCTAGAATTGTTTGTACCTCACACATCATCTTTTAAAAAAGCACATTGAGAAAGCTCCACCAAGATGGCGGAGTAGAAACAGCTCTGAGCACAATTCCCAGTGAGAGTGACGCAGAGGGCAAGTGACCGTCACATTTTCAACCTAGGTACTAGGTGCGTCTCAGAGGGACTGGCTGGACAGTCAGTGTAGCCCAGGGAGGGCGAGCCAATGCAGGGCGGGGCGTTGCCTCACCTGGGAAGTGCAGCAGACTGGGGGATCCCCTTCTACCGAGGGGAGGCCACTGGGGGCTTCTTTGGCTACTCGGGCACTCGGGTTCAGATACTGCGCTTCTCCCGTGGTCTTTACGGCCCACAGACAAGGAGATTTCCTTGGCCGACCAGTGCCGCAGGCTTCCAGGACAAAAGCCCGCACAAAACTGGGCGACCGTGTTAACTGGCACCTGCAAGGCCTGTGAGACAGAGCCTCACACTCCCCTGAAAAAGAGGAGGCGCACGGCAGGGAGCCAGGTGCTCTGGAGCAGCGGGCCCCACCCCAAGGGAGACCAGCAATCTCAAATGCAGGAGCCCGAGAGTTTCGCAGCCAGTGCAGCAGTTTGATCCAGGACTGTCGCTTCCTTGGGGTAAGGGCAGCCACAGTTCTGAGACAGCCAGTCGTTCTCAGACAGTCGCCACTACCGAGGCAGATCTCACCTTACTTGTGTTAACAAAACCGCAAAGACATTGACAGAGCAGCTGGACAAAGCCCGTGGCGGCTCAGCCCCGTCTCTGTCTTATGAAATCAGAGCCTTAGTCTGCAGTGCAGGGCAGCAGATCTGGAGGGCGATGACACCAACGGAGAACACTGGAGCTGAGGGAGGAAACATCTGGGGAAAACGGGAGGACTGTACCCCAGGGGAAGGGGCAGGAACACACAGACCAGCTTCTCATCTGGGGAAGGGGCAGGAACACTCGCAACGTCACGCCCAGACTCAGGGTCACAATGTCTTTTTAGGAATATGAACCCAGGAATATTAACTGTTTAGTCTAATGCCTTTTACCATTTAAAAAATCGTCAGTTAAATAAAACACTTGAATGCACCTGAGGGAGCAGAAAGAGATTATTGGGAAGACAGAACAAGGTGAAGAGACAAAGTCAAGCAGAAAAGACAAAGAAGATATCACTGGAAGATCTGTAAGCCATGGTGGGCATAGAAGAACAGACTTCAGTTAGTTTTTAAAACCTTTATATCTGTTGATAGTAATTTATATGATGAAATTGCCAGCCACGGCAATGGAATCTTATTATCCCCTTCAGGGATGAGTGTCCATTGGGCATGTGGTGAAGTTCTAGTCATGGGGGCAGGGGAGATGGTCTGTTGAGGTGCTCCTGGTCCTTCGGAGAACTGCAAAAATGTCTCTTCCCCACTTCAAGGGATATTTGATACATGTGTTACTCTTGGGAATGTTGTCTCCATGTCACGGCATGATGGGAGTCACCTGAGGTGAATTTCTGGATGCATCAGTGTGGAAAACTGAGAAAAGAAACTGCCTGGGCACATAAACTGTCAAACTACTCAATCTCGGAGCCACTCACATCCAGCCTTCTTAATTCATTAGGTTGTGATTTTCCTCAATGTTTGGTCAGCCTAGGCTGTCTCTCTTCCCTCTCTGCTGAAATAGTCACACATAATAATCTAGAGGCATTAAGATAAATAAGTAGCTAATTTTAAAATTAGAACAAGTGCCAAGTGCAGTCAGAGTTACCACGTGGTTAATAACATGATAGGCAGGAGGTATGGATGGATAGTAAGAGTGTGCTCATGTCAATTTCCTCTATATTAGCAAAATATTTTCTATATCCCTTACATGATATTCCCATTTTGACCCTTGACTTAACATTAATTCTTGATGAGTAACACCTAAATAATAAAGTGGTAGTTATTAACCAATAATTTATATTACTAGTACAAACTTTTATTTAAGTGATATTGCTCTACCGATGTAAATTCAGCCCCAAAGGCAGAAGTTATTGCACTTAATTAAATAAATACAGATATTCTACAGTGGTGCATAATTGTAAAAGATGCTGCATGCAAAGGAGGATTTTAAATCTTCAAGAAGCTCCATGAAAATGAACAACAAGAAAACACACTTGGAAGTAATTTCTGTATTCTAGAGACCTGACATGGAAATTTGAAACTAAATACAAACAAAGAAAAAAAACAAATATCCAGTATGGAAACTAGAATAACGCTATGTTGCATCATGACCAGCAGGAAGCACTGGCTGTCATGGGGATGCAGAGACAGCACAGGCGAGGGGAGGGTCTGCGAGGGCTTCCCCAGGCCAGGAGTGCACCTAGAACACTGCAGTTTGCATCACCGGTTGTGAAAAACACACTGAAACTCACAATATGCACGTTTTGATGCATAAATAAAAACAGGATGGCACTGGCATTAATATATATAGAGAGAGCTCAGAAATAAAAGGATATGTCAACGGCAAACTGATTTTCAGTGTGTGAGCCAACAATATAAAATGTAGAAATCAAGGTCTCTCCCTAAGAGGGTGTTAAACTGCATCTACACATGCAAAGAATTAAGAATTTTAGTTTAGAATGAACACAAAGATCACATTTAAATCGTTAAACGTATGGCTTGCAATTGTAAAATTTCCCCCACCCAGAAAATAATATTAAGAACGATTTTCTGTATTTCAAATTGAAGGCACAGACAACAAACGCACAAATGAACTGGTGGAAATGCATCACAAGAGAAAGATTCCGCAAACCATGGAAACAACTGCAGCCTACAGAATGGGAGAAGGTAATCCCACGCCATGAATCTGAAAATGTGTCAAAATCCAAAACAACTCATTAGCAAAATCATAATTGCTTGATTGTGAACTGGTCAGTTTTACACCTTAACAAACTTAAGAACATAGATCTCATGTTAAAGACTTTTCCCTCTGGGTAGTGGTCAGTGTTATGGTGCACTTGGTAAGGGTAGACTTTGTAGTTATTCAATCCAACACTAATATAGGTGGTGTTAGCTGGGCAAGGCGGCTCACGCCTGTAATCCCAGCACTTTGGGAGGCTGAGGCGGGTGGATCACATGAGGTCAGCAATTTGACATCAGCCTGACCAATATGGAGAAACCCTGTCTCTATTAAAAATACAAACATTAGCTGGATGTGGTGGCATCCACCTGTAGTCCCAGCTACCCAGGAAGCTGAGACAGGAGAATTGATTTAACCTGGGAGGTGGAGGATGCGGTGAGCCAGGATCACACCATTCATTGCACTCTAGCCTGGATGACAGTGAGACTCCATCTCTGTTTCTCTCATATATATATATATAAAATATACACATTTTATACATATTTTATATATATATGTATTATATATGATGTAAATTTATTTAATAGATGTTATTAAAACTGTCATCAGCTAAGTCTACGTTAGGTAGTTTGCCATTGATAAAATTTGTGGGCCCAATTCCACCAGAGCAGAACTGGAGAAAATGTAATTCCGTGGTGATTCAGCAGCTTCACTTCCCGATGGCACCTCCAGCATGCGCTTACTGACGGATGATCCTATGGACATTGGATGTTCCTAGCCACCTCCACAAACTGTCATCCTCTATGTATCACAGAAATGTGGCCTGTCCATCTGTAGCTTGTTAACCCTGAATAATAAACAGAGAGGGACTCTAAAATATAATAAAATTTATTTAAGGATTCGTTTTGAAATTGAAATATGTATGGATGCATTCAGGTTGGTAAAAGAAAGATACATAATTCAGGAAAAATGAGGAGGGTTACATCAGCTGTTTTGAGACAATTATCCTGGGCTAGAAGGATCAATATGGAGGTGACATTGGTGTGAGGTTGAACGGGCAGTTGTTGGAGAAGAAATTCTTTTAAGGTTGTGGTGGCCTCTGTGTAAGGTTGTGGCTGTGCAGAGTCTATTTATGACAGTTCTTGCTATCAGGAATATGTGTGTTAGACCCTGCTTCATGGCCTTCCTTCATTCATTGGGGTTTTAACACACATGGCTCCATTTTGATTCTAACACATTTCAAAAGCTCTTTCTACATCTTTCTAACTCTTTCTAACTTTCATAAGCTCTTTTGAAGCATAAGACTCTGACACTTTGCATAGAACAGGGTTCATTCCACATCCACACCCCATTTTGATCAAATAAATTCATCCCCTTCATTATTAACGGCCAATTGCTTTCCCGGGTGAGTCTACAAACAACACAGTGGAGGGTCCTAAGCAAATGGGAGAGAAGGAAGCCCCATCAACCTCTCCTACGTGGCTGCAGGAGCCACAGCCTGAGCCCCACCTGCGCTCCAAGAAAATGCCCTGAGGCCTGAAACGGAGACCATGGAGACCATCTGTTACTTTTTCAGGAAGCAGGAAAAGTAAATAAAAAAGGGAGAACCAGCACTGCAAAGGAAGGACAGGGAGTGGGAGCAAAGGAGCCCCGGGTCCCTGCTGATGCGATGGGCTTTAGTGTCAGGAGAAGGATCAGACGTGAAACCTGTGAGGTTCTACACGACACCGAACCCGGCCCAGCCTCTCCATTGTCTGAGGCCAAAATTCCTAACAACTGTTCTAGTCCCGGAATCTCCCTGAGGTTTCTGTCCTGGGTCTGATTGGAGAAGACTCGCCAGGCGCTGCTGAGCGTCCTTAGGACTCTGATGCTGGTGTCCACGGTTGAGGACTTTTCATCTCTGTAAGCGTCATCTGCATTTGCTGCATGTGAAAATAAGTCCACATGTTAAAATGATCTTTTAAAAAAGATGTAGAGATGACATTAGGAAACAGAATTCTAAACTTTGAGAGTTTCACTAGAGAAACTTTTTGAGAGGATGAAGACCCACATCCTGACAGGAAATCAGCCTCCATCTGCACCTGCCTCTGGGGTTGACTCTGATCAGTGGCTCCTGAGCGCCCCCTGCAGCTGATTCCCCTGAGTGTTCCTGCAGGAGGTTTGTGTCCGGGCCCACAGGGGCCTCCCCTCACTGTGTCTCTTGCACAGTAATACACGGCCGTGTCCTTGGTTTTCAGGCTGCTCATTTGCACACACAGCGTGTTCTTTGAATCATCTCTTGAGATGGTGAATCGGCCTTTCACAGACGCGGCGTACTCTGCTGTCCCACCATCACATTTTTTTTAAATAAAACCTACCCACTCCAGCCCCTTCCCTGGAGCCTGGCGGACCCAGCTCATCCAGTAGTTACTGAAGGTGAATCCAGAGGCCGCACAGGAGAGTCTCAGGGACCCCCCAGGCTGAGCCAAGCTTCCCCCAGACTCCACCAGCTGCACCTCACACTGGACACCTGCAAACACAGAGACACCCTTGTCATTAACTGCCACACATGTCCACTGTTCCCCTCACTCATGTCCACTCGCACTCAGTATCTCTAGTTCTCCATAAATCACCTTTAAAAATAGCAACAAGGAAAACCCAGCTCAGCCCAAACTCCATGGTGAGTCCTCTGTGTTCAGTGCTGATCACTGAATAGAAACACCCGGGAATTCTGGGGCTGGACTCCTCTCCCAGAGCTGCAGGGTCAGGGCTGGGCTGGTTTTGATGAGCAGAGGGAGGGCCCTATTTGCATGTCCCCTGCTACAAAGCACGCTCTGGGTGGCACAGCTGAGGAGAGGGCAGGGCCCAGAGCAGATGAGAGTGTCCTGGAAAACCTTGGAGGTAATCCTGTCTCTCAGGAAAGTGTAACTTCAGATTATCTGATTGTGTCTTGATAATTATTTAGCAATAATCATCTTATTTTATTTTTATATATTTGGAGAATATCTTAATGCAAGTGTCAGTGTCAGATTTTTAGAGAAGGTAAATTACACATAGCACAGAGCGGTTGTGCAGTGTGTCCAATATCACACATCTGGACAGTGTCAGCCCCATTACCGGTGCCTGTGGTCTAAACACTGAAGAGACTGCTCCCCTGAGACTCCCGGACGATGTGGGATGTGCCTAGTGAGTTTTCAGGATGTCCCACCTGTCACAACCTTTTGTAATTTTGCTTCCCTAACGTTGGAGGTGGGGCCCTGTGGTTGTATCATGGGAGCAGATTTATAATAAATGATTTAACCTCACCCCCTTGCTGTAATAGTAAATGGATTCTCATGAGATTTGGCTGTTTAACAGTGTGTAGCACCTCCGCCCACTCTTCCTTTGCTCCTGCTCCTGCCAAATAAAGTGTCTGCTCCCCCTTTGCCTTTTGCTGTCATTGTAACTTCCCTGAGGTCTCCCCAGAAGCTGAACAGATTCCATCATCATGCTTCCTCTACAGCCGGCAGAATCATGAGTAAATCCAACCTCTCTTCTCTATAAATCATTCAGTTTCAGTTCTTTCTTTCTCGCAATGAGAAGACAAACTAATAAAGTGGACATCTCCCCCATTTCACCAGTGCCCCTTGCAGCCTGCAAACTCCCAGCTAAGGAGGGGGATTACTGACACCATCCATGTGCTGCCCCGGCGGGGATAGTTTGTGATGGATGCCATTTTACTAGTCTTGAGTTCAGGGAGTATAATGCCCTCCTCCCTGTGCCTCACAAATGGAGAAACCACCTTACGATCAGCTCTCTCTAATTCTGTCTGAACCCATTTCTAAGTTTCAGCAATTCCACAGTGGGGAAATCTGATACTGTGGTGTGCCTCCTTATTTCTGGTCGAAAATGTCTAGAGAGGCTAGACTCTACGGGAACAGTTTGCCAATTTTTATCCTGGTGGTGGCCACCAGATGTGTGAAGAGGATCAGAACCCCCATGGACTTACCTCAGTCTCATCCTCCTCCCCATTAGAACTCTTTATTTTATTTTTGAGATGAAGTCTCACTCATTCGACCAGGCTGTAGTGCAGTGGTGTGATCTCGGCTCACTGAAACCTCTGCCTCCTGAGTTCAAGCAATTCTTCTGCCTCAGTCTCCCAAGTAGCTGGACTACAGGCACTATGGCACCACGCACAGCGATTTTTTTTTTTGTATTTTAGTAGAGACAGGGTTTCACCATGTTGCTCAGGATGGTGATAAACTCCTGAGCTCAGGCAATCCATCCACCTTGACCTCCCAAGATGCCGAGATTACAGGCGTGAGCCACCACACCCAGCCTAGAGCTATTCATGGGATCCTAGGTCTTAGGGTCACAGGAAAATTTAGTCATCATAGCCTACCTAATTCGTGTGATGGTCAGAAATCCTTCAAATGTGCTCTCGACAAGCCACCGCCCCCAATGTACCATTCTGCTCACACACCCAGGACAGAAAGGTCTGATTAGTCTGAGCTAGTCTGTCATGCTTCTCTAGGAGTCGCTCTTCTTGTGATGACACACGGTAGCCCACACAGTGAGCTCTGCCCCAGTGGCTGCTCAGAGTGCAGTCGGGAGGGACCAACCACCTGTAATGCAACAGCTTGGGCGTCTGACTTGCACTTTGAAAGATGCACCCTCTGAAGTGGTTCTTCCAGAATGCTTGGCATTTTGGCAGCATCCCCATCCTCATGCCGTGGGCCCCATCCATCACGGACAGCAGCTGTTGGGCCACACATAGAAATTCACAGCCTGCCCGGGATTTCTGCAGGGGACTCCTCTCTTTAGAGTCCACTGTGTGGGTGTTCATCAGATATTTTTACCTTTTGCCAGGTTCACTGGATGTCATGCCAGACCAATATTGACTCCAATAGGACTGGCATCATGTACAACAGGCCAAAGAAATAAACCCAGACCAGTGAACAGGACCTAGAGTTTATTGAGGGTTCTCACACACGTGTGGTTCAGGTACAGCAGGCTGGACAAGAAAACTATGACCATTTGACAAAAAGTATTCAGCTTATGTAGTTATTTTCGCATAACACCCTCCACCTAACAACTTCCATTCAACCCAAAACAAAGAGCCTCGATCACCCATAAATCCTGTGTTCCAAGGGATAGGCAGGGGTTTGGATGTTATTCGTAGATACAAAGTGAGTCCCTGGGCATGTCCCTCCTGGATTCCTTAGCTTGGAACTTGAAACACACATTTCTTTTTTTCTTTCCTGGAGTTTCAGTAATACGTCGAATAGGAGTGGTGAACGTGTGCATTCCTGTACATGCTCTTCAGGAATATTTTTGCAACTTTTTCTTATTTTGTATGATGTGAGATTTTTTTGTATGTGGGTTTTTTTCCAGTCATTCATGTCTTCACTACTAAGTCACTAGCAGTCCATGGAATGAATCAGTTGCTTATGTTTTTACGAAATTTAAGAAGATCCCTGTTTTATTGTTTTATTTATTATTTAAGATCCTTAAGAGTTTTTGTTGGTTGTTGTATGTGGCTTTTAATATTTTGAGGTCTGTTTCTTTGCTGCTAAGCTTATCGAGGGGTTTTTCATGAGGAATATTGAATTTTACTGAATAGTTTTTTTGCATCCATTGAGATGGTCTTATTTTTAAAAATTATGTTTATATAGTGAATCATATTTATTGATGTGTTTCTTTTATCCAGTCTCTGCATCCCTGGAGTAAAACGTTCTTGATCATGATGTATGATCTTTTTATTGTGCTGTTGGTTTCAGTTAGCTAGTCCTTGTTTATGATTTTACATCTAGGTTCACTGGGGACATCTCCCTGTAGCTTTTTGTTGTTGTTGTTGTTGTTGTTCTTGTGGTTGTTGTATCCTTGCCTAAATTGGTATCAGGCGATATGAGTTTTTGTAGACCAAGCTGGGGAAGAATCTCTTCTGCTTAATCTTTTGAAATAGTTCCAGTAACAATGATACGTCTGGTATAATTAGACTGTCAGTTTATCTGGTTCTGGGCTTTGACGGTTGGAAGATTTTCAATTTCTGATTCAATCTTATTACTCTTATTTGTCTATTTAGGATTTTATTCCTTCCTGGTTCAACTTGGGAGGGTTGAATATTTCCAGAAATGTATTGATTTCCTCTGTATCTTCTAGTTTGTGAGCATAGAGATGCTCAGTATGTTTTGATAATCTTTTGTATTTCTGTGGCATCAGTTGTAATATCACCTTTATCATTTCTGCTTTTGCTTTTTTAAATATTCATCTTTTCCTAGTTGACATAGTTAGGGATCTATCAATTGTGTTCATCTTTGAAAATAACCACATGTTTTTTGGTTGATTTCTTACTTTTTTTTTTTTTTGCTTCAATCTAATTTAATTTTGCTATGATCTTTATTTTCTTCTTCTAGCTCTGGGGTTGGTTTGTTCTAATTGTTTAGTTCCTTGAAGTAAATCAATAGAGACCGAGTTTGTAATCTTTATATTTTAGTAGACATTTAGAATTATAAGCTTTTTTTCTTAGCACTGCTTTTGCTATATCCCAGAGTGTTTGGTATGCTGTGTCTTCATTTCTCTTTGTATTTTAAAAAAATAATATCTTAATTTTATTGTTGAGCCAATGATTGGTCAACCTTGTGCTGCTTAATTGCCTCATTTAAAAAAATAGTTTCAACAACTTTTTTGCAATTGATTTTTAGATTTATTCCATGACTGTACAATAAATAACTAACATCTGGAATCTACCAAGAACACAAACAACTCGGAAACAACAACAAATGAATAAATTACACCGTTAAATAGTGGAAAAAGACCGCAACACACATTTGTGAAGAAGACATTCAAATGATGAAGCATATGACAATAAAAAGCTGGACAACACTAATGATCAGATAAATGAATATTAAAACAACAGTGAGACACAACTTTACACCTGTCAGAATGACTTTTGTTATAAAGTTAAAAAGTTAGACATGTTGGTGAGAATTCAGAGAAAAAAATTTATACACTGTTGCTGATAATGTAAATTAGTTTAACTTAGGTGGAAAAAATTGTAAAGGCTTCTAAAACCACTACAAATAGATCTATCGTTCTATCAGCAATCCCACTACATGATATGTACCCCCCAAATAAATCATTTTATCAAAAAAATGTATGTACTCATATATTTATTGCAGCAATATTTACAGTCACAAAGATACAGAGTTAATCTAAGTGTCTAGCAATGGATAATTGAATAAAAAGAACGTGGCATTTACACACAATGAAAAATAATTTATTAACAAAAAAGGAAATTATGACTTTGACAGCAATATGGATGGAACTGGAGGTCATTTTCTTGTCTAACAACTCATAAACAGAAAGTCAAATATGGTTTTTTCTCACCTATAAATTGGAGCTAAAAAATGGGTGCACATAGACACGGAGAATTGAATATTAGACATGGGAGACTCATTTGATTTGGAGAATGAGATCACTAATCATTTAGTGGTTCTAAGATACTATATCTGTTCAGCTTACTTTAAAAACTCACACTTTATCACTATGCAATATATTTATGTAACATAAATGTACTTGTACCCCACATAACTATGAAAAAACTTAAAAAGCACACACACACACACACACACACAAATACACACACACACACAAACACACACACAAGTGAGATATTTCAAAAAGATGAAGGAGACAACTGGAAAAAACTCCCAATTTCCAAAGAGTTGGAAAATTTCAACCAAAGAATTAAATAAATGTTTATAATAACATACTCTTATTAATAAACTAATAAATAAAATTCATGAGAGAAGAAGGATGTTTATCTAAAACAGTATAATTACACTAAATTTTGTTGATATTTCTCCATTCAAAGAGTTGGAGTTTAACCTCCATCTGTTAATTATGACATAGGCTTTGGTGCCTGAGAAAAATTCTTGCTTTCCTTCAACTTCAGACATTTTAGATATAAGACAATAAAATTACAGAAAAAGTAGTGAATTTCACAGGGTCAACATTCCTTACGTGATGTGAGAAACACTCTGATGTAGTAATGTAGAGACAAATCTCACAGCTAGTAATTCTTTCTCAAGGCCAATGCAGAGAAGAGTTTTCCTAGGTTGTCTTCCTACATTTTTTTGTAGTTTGAAATCTTAGCTTACAGCTATAATCCATTTTGAGTTGATTTTCTTTTTCATATGTGATAGTTGGGAGTAAAGTTTCCATCTTCTGCATACGGCTAGCAAGTTATACCAGCACCATTTATTGACTAGGTTGCCCTTTACCCATTGCTTGTTAAGGTTTTTCAGAGTTGTCAAAAATAGAGGGTTGTAGGTGTGCAGCTTTATGTTTGAGTTTTCTATTCTATTTCATTGATCTATGTGTTTGTTCTTGTATCAGTACCAAACAGCTTTTGTTACTGTGGCTTTATAGTAGAGTTTAAAGTCAAACAGTGTGATCTTTCTGTCATTGTTCTTTTGGCTTAGGATTGCTTTGGCTAGTTTGCCTCTTTTTTGGTTACATACAAATTTTAGAATAGTTTTTAAAATATTTCTCTGAAGAATAAAACTGGTATATTGAGAGTAATAACATTAAATATGTAAAATTTGAAGGAAAATATTGCCATTTTTGCAGTATTGTTTCTTCCAATCCATGACCATGAAATTGTTTTTCCATTTATTTGTTTCCTCTCTGATTTATTTTCACAGTGTTTTGCAGTTCTTCTTGCAGAGATCTTTCACCTCCTTTGTTAACTGCATTTTTAAGTATGTCTTTTTTTGTAGATATTATAAGAGGGATTGTGTCCTTTATTTTGTTGTCACCCTGAATATTGTTGGTGTATAAAAAAGCTACTGATTTTTGTATATTTATTCTATATCCTGAAACATTATTTAAGTTGATTATCAATTCTAGGATTCTTTTGGAAGCTCCTATACAGTTTTCTATGCATAGAATCCTATCAACAGTAAATTGAGATAGTTTGAATACTTACTTAATTATGTGAATGTCTTTTATTTCTTTCTCTGGCCTGATTTCTCTGGCTAGCACATCCAGTACTATGTTAAATAGGAGTGATGAGAGTGGGTACTCCTGTTTTGTTGCAGTTATGAAGGGAATGATTTGAGCTTTTGTTGATTCAATATGACGTTAGCTGTGGGTTTGTCATACATGCCTCTTATCATTTTAAGTTATTTTTCTTTGATGTCTAGTCTGCTGAGGGTTTTTACCATGAAAAATGTTGAATCTTATGAAAAATTTCTCAGGATCTATTGAGATAATCGTATAATTTTGGTTTTTATTCTGCTTATGTGATGAATCACCTTTATTGATCTGTGTATGTTGATCTAACCTTGCATGAAAGGTGTCAAACCTACATGAACATAAGGCATTAAGTTTCTAACGTGCTAGTATATTCAATATGCCAGTATGAATATACTTGAAGATTTTTAGGTCTATCATCAGGAATATTGGTCTAAAATTTTCCTCTTTTGTGTGTCTCTTCCAGATTTTGTACATGTTCCTTGAATATGTACATAGTATACATATGTATATTTGAATTATATATATATAAAATCGTGGCTCACTGCAAATTCTGCCTCCTGGGTTCAATTGATTCTCCTGCCTCAATCTCCGAGGTACCTGGGAGTACAGGCTTGCCACCACACCCGGCTAATTTTGCATTTTTAGTAGAAACGGGGTTCTCCATGTTGGTCAGGCTGGTCTCAAACTCTCAGCCTCAGGAGATCCACCCTCCTAGGCCTCCCAAAATGCTGGGATTACAGGCGTGAGCCACTGCGCCCAACCTTAAGTATATATATTTTTAAAATAACACTGCATAAAATGCTGAAAATTATTAAAACTTAAATACCAATGATAATAAATACATACTAAATAACAGTATAAAAATATGACAACCAGAAAGACTCCAGAGTTCTGACTTCTCCAGCTGTGGAGAAAGGACCCTCCCCCTGCACCTGCTCCTGGGACCCGCTGCGTCCTCGGTGGGTCCCGAGCTCCTCCTGGCGGCCCCGCGCGCCCCTGCAGGAGGTTTGTGTCCGGGCCCACTCGGGCCTCCCCTCACTGTGTCTCTCGCACAGTAATACACGGCCGTGTCCTCGGCTCTCAGGCTGTTCATCTGCAGATACAGCGAGTTCTTGGCGTTGTCTCTGGAGATGGTGAATCGGCCCTTCACGGAGTCCGCGTAGTATGTGCTACCTCCATTATGATTAATTTCTCCAACCCACTCCAGTCCCTTCCACGGAGCCTGGCGGACCCAGCCCATCCAGTAGTCACTGAAGGTGAATCCAGAGGCCGCACAGGAGAGTCTCAGGGACCCCCCAGGCTTTGCCAAGCCACCCCCAGACTCCACCAGCTGCACCTCACACTGGACACCTGCGAACACAGAGACATCCTGGTCATTAACTGGCACACAGATCCACTGTTCCCCTCACTCATGTCCACACACACTCAGTATCTCTAGTTCTCCGTGAATCACCTTTTAAAATAGCAACAAGGAAAACCCAGCTCAGCCCAGACTCCATGGTGAGTCCTCTGTATTCAGTGCTGATCGCCAGGTAGAGACAGCTGGGAATCCCAGGGCTGGGGCTCCTCTCCCAGAGCTGCAGGGTCAGGGCCGGGCCGCTTTTCATCAGCAGAAAGACGGGCCTGATTTGCATGTCTTCTGCTACATAGCGCGCTGTGGGGTGGGACGCCCGAGGAGAGGGCTCTGCGCAGAGTAGACGGGGATGTCCTGGGGGCTAGTGGTAGTAATCCTATCATTCGGGAAAACGCAATTTCATGATGTAATTGTGGCTTGATAATCATTTAGCAGTCGTCATTTTATCTCATTTTTGCATATTTGCACACTGTGTTTCCCCTTAGATATTTCTGAAGTCCTTCGGCCTGTCTGATTGAGTGATGTCTCTTTCCTCGACACTGTGAGGGTATGATGTCATCGCTGACACTTGCAGTCCTGGATGTGCATGCAGTTTCCATGGAAATGCTGTCATTTGGCGGAGTTGTCTTTGAGAGCCTAGTTACTTGAGTTTCCTGCTTGACCGATGGTGTCTCTTAGCACACCACCCAGACGTTATGCTCTGCTCATTTCCGGCAGAGTTATGCTGTTTTGTAACATAAATTGATCAACAATCTGATGCAATTATATCCGGATTTCTTTTCAGGGGCAGTTTTTGAGGTTTGTCCTGATCCCAAAATGTTATTGTTTTTTTCTTTGTTTTCTCAAGAAATGGAGTCTCGCTATGTTTCCAGGCTGGGCTCAAAATCCAGGGCTTAAGTGATCCTCTTACCTCAAACTCCCAAGTAAATGGAACTACAGGCAGTGCTGCACTGCCCAGTTGCTGGTCCTTACATTATGGATTTTCTCATTCTCTCTGTTAAAATGAGTGGACTACTGTTTTGTGTATTGCTCTCATGGAGCAGCCAGCTTTCTGTTAATTACTTACCACGAAACAGCTAACATTTCATATGAACGTTACGATTGAAATTACTCTCAGTTGACCGCAAATCAAGTCACACCCTTTAGAGAGCTTCTTATCACTGTTTTTATGCCCTGCCTCTATCATAATAAAATCATACCAGGCTCTACCTTGGTGCAGAAGAAAGGGTTCAAGTATCTCAGAGGGACACTCTTGTTTTAAGAACAGGAAGCTGTATGTGAGGGTGGACTCTTAGAGTCTCACTGTTTCTCTCCCAGAAAATGCTCTAGATCCCCTACCCTGCAGGTGATTTTACACACACACACACACACACACACACACACACACACACACACATATATATATATAAAATTAGATGTGATATTAATTCTGTCAAATACTATATAAAACATGATTTCTATTTCTATACTATATATAGTTATATATATTTATAGTATATGGTAGAACTGTCTATCTATCTATCTATCTATCTATCTATCTATCTATCTATCTACCTACCTGCCTCAAACTTGTCCTAGACCTCTCATAAAATGAATATTGAGATGTTTTGTAGATTAACTGGATAACCACCGCATAGGCACCATTTATTTTTCTTATACTTCACTCATAATTTATAAATTGACCAATTCCCACGTAGAAATTATGATATGGTTTGTCTCTGTGTGTTCACCCAAAGCTCATCTGGAATTGTAAACCCCAAGGGTCAGGAGAGGGGTTTGGTGGAGGTGATTAGATTGTGGGAGTGGTTTCCTCCATGCTGTTTTCTTGGCAGACTTCTCAGGAGATCTGGTTGTCTGTTAAGTTTGTGGCTTTTTCTCCTCCCTCTCATTTTCTCTCTCTCTCTCTCTCTCTCTCTCTCTCTCTCTTTCTCTCTCTCTCGCTCTGTCCTGCCGCCTTGTGCAAAAGGTACTTTCTTCCCTTTCACCTTCCACCATGATTCTAAGTTTCCTGAGGCTACCCAGCCACACAGAACTGTGAGTCAATTAAACCTTTTTGCTTTAAAAATTACCCAGTCTCAGGCAATATATTTATAGCAACGTGAAAATGAAGGAATACCAGTGCTTTCCCATAAAAAAGTATTGTTAGTTAAATAAACATTTTTACCATGAGCTAAAACACAATCTTCATGCTGACTAAATATGTGTGTTGATTTTGACATAAGAACCATCAAGTTGTAGATGATGTCATACTCTGAATAATAACCCAGGTCCAAGAAGTTAACTGCAGAGTCATATTTACCTTGGTTTTGCTTTGGAACAAGAAAGCTGCGAGCTACAGATGATGTGGTGGGTTTGTCTCCATAGGGTTGGATGCTGTTAAGCAAAGGAAGACAACCCAATATTGTAGTCAGATGTTCTCCGGCTGGTTCCTTACTGCACCTGCTCCTAACCGGGGCTATGTCTTGGCTGAGTTCTGAGCATCGCCTTCTGGTCCTCTGCTGCCCATGAAGACCAGCTAAAAGAGATCTGGGGATCTGCTTCTGAGATACCCAGTCCTATGTCTGGGTCCTGGCCAGGAGTTCCACCAGGCCTGCGAGCTGCCCCTTGAACTTCTGTTGTGTGACCTCACCTGTGCACTGAAAATCCTCATAGCAAGGTGACAGGGTCAGCCTCACAGGCGTTACTGCAGCCAATTTTCAGCAAATTTAATTGTAGTTCGACTATATAATTCAGGAATCATGTTTATTGACTGAAATATCCACACACACAAAGAAACTGTATGAACATTCATTTACATTGTCCCCAAACTGCACACATGTATTATTACTTATCCATTAATAAAATTCTAAGGTTTGAATCATAAACTAAAAGATAACATTTCTAGAACCAGACTTACAAATGAATAAGGTGAGTATGGTCAGAAAAATCAAGGCTGAGTTATTACCTGCAGTCTAATGGTGGCAAGTTAAATAGTGAAGCTGTGCTGATACAGGCTTCCAAGTGCTCTAGTTGATAACCTCCCAATGACAGCTGAGCAGCAGTCTCTGACAGTGGGAAAACTAGAGTTTCCCCCACGTGGGACAGCACGCTGTCTTCATAGACATTCACTGGGTTTCTCTGCAGGCTCTGAGGTGTGCAGGCTCCTACCCCAGATTCTGCAGTCAGACAAGTCTCTGCGCCTTCCCAGGGGACACAAGGGATTGTGTGGATAAGCACCAGACATGCTCTACTCAAGGTCTCTGCACATGGAGAAAAAAACAGTGAAAGTGGAAAATTCATGTTCTCAATTCATTGAACAATACCTATGAGAAATGCAACAATGTGCCACGAACTAATGCAGAATTATAAACGAATGCAATTAAAATAAGTATGAAAATTACAATTGTTTATAGGTGCACATTTGTTTATATATTTTCCAATACAATAAGATAAAAACAGGTGTTCTCTATTAAAATCCAAACACAGTGTACTGACCCTGAGAATGCACCTCCCTGCCTCCTCCTACAGGCAGCAAAATCCACGTGGATCCGGTTTCCAGCAGCTGCTTTCTGACACCTGCGGCATGGCGTGTGCTGAGGCCCATGTCCTGTGGTCCACTTTAATGAAGGGACTGACTGCGCAGTGACTCGTAAGCAGAGCCATTTCGGAGAGTCACGGGATCCTTGCAAGGTAGCACTGACTTGCACAAGATCAATATGTTTTGCACCTTCCTTGCACAGCACAGAAGTATAGAAACCTTCCACCCAATACTCCCTCTCTCTCTCCTTCACTCAGGGACAGGCTTCCCCCATCTGCCATCAGCTTCACAGCCTCATTCCACCCCCCGTGCATTTTCTCTCAAAGGGTGAGTGTACTTCTTACAGTAATTGAAGGAAACGTCATCCCATCTTGGAGTTTTCTGCTTTGAAAACCAGTAACAACAGAAATGTTCGCAGAAAGGGGCCCCAGTTTGCAGCAAATCCACAGAGTGAAACGAAAGCAAGTTTATTACAAAAGCCAAAGTATAAAAAGTGGCTCCTCCATAGGCAGAGCAGAGGCACGATCTGCCCTTTATCCACTTTTATGGTTATTTCCTGATTGCATGATAAAGAAGGGATGGATTATTCATGAATTCCCCAGGCAACTCCTGAAGCTGATAGTTCCTCCCCTCCTTTGTAGACCATACAGGGAAACTTCCTGATGTTACCATGGCATTTGTAAACGTCATGGTGTGGGAGGGGATTGTCTTTCAGCATGCTAATGTCTTATAATTAGTGTAAAATTAGCAGTGAAGATGAACAGAGGTGACTTTTGTTGCTGTCTTGGTTTTGGTGGGCTTTGGCCAGCTTCTTTCCTGTAACCTTTATCAGCAAGGTCTTTATCACTTGTGTCTAGTGCAGACCTCCTATCTCATCCTGTGAGGAAGAACACCTTAACTTACTGGGAGTGTAGCCCAGCACGTCTCAGTCTTATTTTGTCTAGCCCCTTTGCAAAATAAAGTTGTTCTGATTCCAAAGTTTTCGGCAAAAAAATGTAGGACACATATTTATAATCATGATTATATTGCCAAATATAAAATAAAACATAATAATGGAAACAAATAGTTTTACATGTCACCTTGACTAGACCACAGTCTCTCAATCACACACGAACCAGGGTGTGGCTTTAATGGCATCATACAGGTGTTAGGGGAGCCTGCCATTATTTTTTCCTGAGTCACAAAGAGTGTTCTAGATAATCCAGGTGGGGTGAATCAATCAGAACCTAACAGAGGACAATGGGACGCCATGACGGATGGCAGATGCAGGTCTTCCCAGGAATCCCAGCCTGTCTTTCCCAATGGCCAGTGGTATTGATCTTAGGCATACCTAGCCAGACCCTATAATTACTGTTACCCAGAGCTCACAGCACAATGGAATGTCCAATTATAGCTTTCCTCAAAGTCGGATGTGAGAGTTCAAACTCTGTGACAGTGTGAGAAGCACAAGGTCAGTTCTGCATCAACATCCCACTGGAGAAGACTAGTACTATTCCCTTCATGACTGATGTCCACTTCATTTTCCAAATGCCTTCATGCTCAGACGACAGCAGGGATGTCCAGGCAATGGGGAGTGAGAAAGTTCCTCAGCCTACCCAGGTCCTGCAGACCTGAGCTGGGGTTTTGACTAAAGACAACTAATTCTCTGTTTTTAGGGAAGAGAAGAAGAAAGGAAGCTGAGAATCAGGTCTGCAGAGAAGGAAATGGATTAGCAGAAAGCGGGTCAACTGAATCATTCTAAGTGAGATGTGCACAGTTTTACAAGACGAGGGGAGACACCTGATACCATCAGGTTTAAAGGACCCTGACCCTGGGTGAGCCTGCCTCTTGGCTCCTGATAAAACTCAAAGCCTGTTATAATAGAGATTCCCATGGTGGTCTCTGTCCCGAGTCTAATTGGAAAACACTCCCCATGTTCCCATAGGATTCCTCAGGACCTATGGAAAGATTATCTGTCCCCAAAGTGACACTGCGGCTCCTGTCGAGGTGAAGATGTGTCTTCCTGTTACAAAAACAAACAAACAAGGAGAAAAAGTTTTGCCTTTAGAGACATCAGCTGTTAGCACAGAATTGTAAATCTGGAAGGTTCCCTGGGGAGATGTGACAACGAGGCAGCCCCAGACCACGGCGGGAAGCCAGCCCTCAGCTGCACCTGCTCCTGCCCCGAGACAGCCCCGTGCGCAGCGTCCGGGCGCCCCCTGGCGATCTCGGGGACCCCTGCAGGAGGTTTGTGTCCAGGCTCACAGGGGCCTCCCCTCACTGTGTCTCTCACACAGTAATACACGGCCGTGTCCTTGGCTCTCAGGCTGCTCATCTGCAGATACAGCGAGTTCTTGGCGTTGTCTCTGGAGATGGTGAATCGGCCCTTCACGGAGTCCGGGTAGTATATGTAACCACCATTACTAATGTATGAGACCCACTCCAGCCTCTTCCCCGGAGCCTGGCGGACCGAGCTCATCCAAGAGGTCACTGAAGGTGAATCCAGAGGCCGCACAGGAGAGTCTCAGGGACCCCCCAGGCTTTGCCAAGCCTCCCCAAGACTCCACCAGCTGCACCTCACACTGGACACCTGCAAACATAGAGACACCCTGGTCAGAAATTGCCACACAGATCCACTGTTTCTCTCACTCATGTCCACACACACTCAGTCTCTCTAGATTTCCATGAATCACCTTCTATAATCGCAACAAGGAAAACCCAGCTCAGCCCCCACTCCATGCTGAGTCTTCCGTGTTCAGTGCTGATCAGCAGGTGGAAATGCCTTGGAACCCCAAGGCTAAGGCTCCTCTCTCAGAGCTGCAGGGTCAGGGTTGCGCTGGTTTTCATCAGTACATGGGGGGCCCTATTTGCATGTCTCCTTCTATATAGCAAGCTCTAGGGCGGGACGCTTGAGGAGGAGGCTGTGCCCAGGGAAGATGACAGCGCCCTGCAGGAGTTTGTTGATAATGATGATATTTGGAACATATGTGTTCTTTATGAAATTGTGCTGTGACAAACACTTTGCCCCGATCACCCTCTCTAATGTTTAAATATTTCTGTAAAGTGTGGTCGGTAGGATTCAATATTTTCTCCATTTACACGTGTGAAAGCGAACCCACACATTGAGGGGCTCTGTATGCATGTAGGAGCTCATGTCTGGGATGAGTGGACCCCGGTATCTGGCCCTGTGCTCCTCATCACTGGCTCTGCCTGCTCCCTAAACCAACTCCAGGGCAAAACTGGATGTTTCTAGGGTGGTTTTCAGAATCCAGTTTCTGTCACATGAGCTTGTGTGATGTTGCTGCCCTCCAGCACTCACCTGAAAATATGAGGAGAACTAGGGTACAGGCACATTAATTTTCAAGTAGCTCAGACATTTAACATATTTCTTCTATCTTTCTATTATTCCTTCATTGTCTAAGTTTCCATTTGTTTTCTTGTAATACATTTTATGAGGCTTAATTGAAAGATAATACATTTTACATATTTAAAATGTACAATGAATAAACATGATGTAACTGCCAGCATTATCAAGAAAGTGGACAAGTGAATTCTTCTCCACATTTCCTCTTGTTCTGCTATATTCCTGCTCCTTTCCCCTTCCCTTCCTCCACCATTTCCCCGGGCAACTGCTAATCATTATTATATTACTTTAGACATATTTTTATTTACCAAAATGTATAAAAATGAAAAAACATACTGTATATTCTTATTTGTTTGGCATTTATTTAGTATAAATGATGGGTACTATTCCAGCAAACAATTTACCGTAATTTGTTTTTCTACTAAGCAGCTTAACAATATGAACATTATTTTATTACTCTGGCACTTAACAAAAGAAAAATCTGCAAGTCACCTTTGAAATGTACACAGATGAGGAATATATTTTGCTTTTTTTTGTTTTTACAACAACAACATCAACAATAATAGATAAACACAGAAAAGGGAATTTTCCTAATTAAGAAAATACTTTAAATACTGGAAATTTTAAGATAAACATCAAGTCTGAAATCTACAGAGAGGCAAGTTCCTGTAGAGAGTAACAAAGCCAGGGTGTGAGCTGAACTGGGGCCAAGTCTGGAATATAAAATGTAGCTATTACAATATACAACCACACACATATATTGGATTACACAAAGTCAAGCGTAGTAAACATATTGAAGTGTGAATTTCTCAGGGACAACATACTGAAGAGCTTTTCTATGCTCTTGAATCCTTTTGCCCCAAAATCAAGACCATCAAAAACATATTTCTGTCCCAATGTGTCTGTCTGGAAGAGAAAAGGAGCCCACACTCTGAAATGCATTTAGACCCACCTCCTTTATCCCCACTGCAGAACTACGAAATTACTCAGCAGGGGCAAGTCACCAAAGCCAGTGTCTTAGGGGCACTGGGGAAACCCCTTAGGAACTGAGATGGGAAAAGAGACACTTCCATTGAGATGTGTCTCCCCTCTCTTTCTTATTTAACTGGAGCCTTAATGGGAAGGTCTGTCAGCAAATCTGGAAGGTGATAACACAAAAAGACAACACTGGAGCTGTGGGAGGGAGCAACTGGGGAAAACAAGAGGACTCCACCCAGGGAAAAAGGAACAAGAACGCACAGACCAACATCTCACCTGGAGAAACACTGGAAGCTCACACCTGGACCAAGGATCACGGTGCCTTCGTGGATGTGTGGACCCGTGAAGGTCAGAACATCTTTTATTATTCTACTGCCTTCCACCAATTTCACAATTGTCAGTTAAGTATAACATTTCAACCCACCTGAAGGAGCTGAGAGCGACTCTCTGGACAGGACAAGGCCAAGCAGGAAAGAAAAACAAGGTGTCACGGGAGGATCTGAAGTCTCCGGTGGACCTGAAAGAACAGACTTCAACTCTGATGTCAAATGCAAAGTGAATGTCGAATGTAGCTCTGAGAAGATTCACAGACACTTCCACAATGAAGGCCTGGCAAAGATAGAGTGTGGTGAAATACAGGCAGAAAATGCGTAAAATGAAATAATAAGCCAACATTAACTGTCCAAGCCAACAGGTCTGGTTATCAACAACAATTATTCCATAGGTTAGTGAGAAATGTCATTCTCAATAAACAAATAATTGGAAGGAGATTCATAAATGATACAAATATTAGAAGTATCTAATTAAATAAGGTATGTAAAGCAACTATAATTCACATGTAAAAATCTCTTACAGAAACTGTGGACATGATGCAGGACTAGGCAGTAATCTGAGGGATAAAAATACTAAGAAGGAATTAAATGGAAATGCACAAGAAATCAAAAGCAATGCAGTATAAACCTTGAGCAAGCTTTGGGCACACCCCTCAGTACAGCTGGGTCAACTTTTAAATGCAACCATGCACTTAAAATGTCACTAGAAATTTCACAAAGTAAATGGCAAAGGAAAAGCGGGTGAAAAGTAAACATTAATAGCAAAAGATATAGTATACGAACTTTTTAAATCAGAAAAGGAGAAATTGTAGATACAAAGACAGTACTTAAAAAAATGATGGCTAAGAATGTTCCCAGTTTTGTGAAATACACAGGACTACAGATCCTAGAATCACAGCGAACCCCAAGCAGAGTAAACACACACAGACACAGACACATGCACCACACATCCACCATGGACAGAGCGGTGTGCAAGAAAAAACTCACACATCACACACCACACACACATTTCCTCAATGATATTCTTTTTGCTTAGCTGTTTTAAAATTATTTGCATTGATAGTATCAAGTAGAAGCCTAAAATGAAAAAATATTATTATACACATAAGTCTGTCTATTCTTAACATGATCAAACACATACTTTAATTCAAAGGAATGTAAGTACATTGTTAGAAAATTCACTATTTCAAAGAAAAATGTTATTATTCCTGGCTGTGTGTTGAATCATTTGTAATATATATCAATATAATTCTTTTTAATTGAATAATTTTTTAGCTTTGGCACATAATAACTGTTTATATTTATGGGGTACAGTGTGACATTTCTATACATGTGTGCCACGTGGTATGACCAAATCAGAACAATGAGCAAATTCCCCAGGTTAGACACTAACATTTTTTTGTGTAGGTAGCATACAAAATTCTCTCTCTGGCTACTTGTAGACATAAAATTACTATATGTTGTCAACTGGAGTCGCCCTGCTGTGTGGCAGGACACTAGAGCACATCCCTCATGTCTACCTGTAACTGTGCATTTATCAACAAACCTCTTCTTATCTCTCAGTCTCTTCCCATTCCCGGTGCAGGAGCTGAACTTTGTTGGAACCTGGACAGGTGGGCTGAGGTGCTGTGGGACACTGGAGGGAGAGAGCTGGACCCAAAATCCAGAGCCAGGTGAGCTTTTACTCACCATGTGGTTTCTGAGTTTATGGTTTGAACAGATGCAGAAGAGTTTGTCCAGGTCTTCTTAGGAGTAAAAAATTTGGAGGGAGAATGATAGAATGTATTAGTCAAATAAATGAAAATATCATACTTATGCATATGTTCTTGTGAGTGGGGGTAGCTCAGCAGTGTGTGTTCATCCCCATAAAAGAGAAAATTATGTCTGCTGTAAAAGAATACATAGCTGTTAACATACGCATTTATCAATGACAACTGAGCCTGGATACCAGATTATGTTATAATGCTAGTGGGAAGACTCAATAGAAGAAAAAGTGTCATAGCAACAAAACATGAAGCATCAAACATGTAAATGAAATGGCTTTGAATGTTACTAGTAATGAACATGCCAAGAAAACTCAATTACCATAATCAGAAAAATAATGCATGACCAACTATGAGATTCAATCTGAGAAGAGATATAATTTTCATTGAATGGCTCAACCCACCCTCATAAAATGGCTCAGCCAACAAGCTAAGAACAGAGCGTGACCTTACAGCAAGTGGAGGCCAAACATTTGGGGAGCAGGAGAGTCTGTGTTGGAATTGTGAGAAGCAGAAACCTGAACTATGCAGAGAAGCAGCAATGAGTATGGATCTTGCTGAGTTCACTTCAGGTTAGTGGTGAATACAGTGAAGGTGAGTTTCTCTGCCCTGATCCAGTTTTTGCTCTCAATACACTCTTGGAAGCTCAGTTGTGAATACTGGGAATCTTCCTAAAACTCAATCACAGCAAGCAAATTTTCACTGAAGAAAGAGGTAACAATTCAGGCATAATTAAATTTAGGTAATAAAAATTAGTTATTGAAACCTCAATGCCAGTCTCTAGTAATTTATATTATAAAGTGCTCAGCTACATCAGTGGAGTTCTCTTATCCTATTAGGGATGAGTGTCCACGTGGGCACGTGGTGCAGTCATGGAGATTAGGGAGGTGGGCTGTCCAGGCCTTCCTGGTCTTTCAGAGGAAAATTGCAGAGTCATCTCCTTCCCTATTCACATCAGATTTCACATCTGTATGTGACCCTTGAAAATGTCATTGCCATGTCCCTGCATAATAGGAGTTAAATGGGAAATTAAGCTGACATGCTGGGTGTGTCATTGTGGAATTGGCCAAGGAAATTACCTGCATACTGTTTAATCATCCAGGCCTGGAGCCTCTCATGTCTAGGCTTTGCATTATATTTATGATTTTCCATGTTGTTTAGTCAGTACAAATATTCTTTTTAACTTTCTCTGAAATAGTCTTATATAAAAATCTAGGGGCATAAAGATTAAAAAATAACAAATTTGGATATTAACTCAAGTTCCAGGTGAGGTCACAGTTTGTGGTGATAGTGAGACAGGCTGGAAACTGACTGAGCTCATGAATGTTTCATGTTAATAGGGAGACCTTGTATACCCAAGAGATTCAGACACTTCCACGGAAAGCCTCCACCTAATATTATTTGTTATGAATCACACCTCAATAATGAAACTGTAGGTTAATGACTAAAATTGCTGTTGCTAACAAAAGCCTTCCTTTAGAATGTAGTCCTCTATCTGATGTAAAATCAGCCCATATGACAGAAGTGATTGTATTGATTAGAATGTTCTAATTTGTCAAAGTAGGAAACAAACACATTGTAAGGCAGTGTGTGGCTTTGGGGTGCTTTGTAAGTGAAAAAGCATCTCACATATTCTGGAACACCCACCAAAATGGGCAATTTAGGGAACTCTTAGAAACTGTCCTTTATCCCAGATTCCTGGCAAATGTAAACATGGAAGTCAGTGTAAAAAGAGTGTAAAAACACTGAAGCAAAGAAAACTGCCATGCCAGATCATATCTTTAGAGGATAAAGCTGCTGAGAGAGAGTCACAGATTTTATCAAAATATATCAACGCTTAGCCCCTGATCTTAAATAAAAATGAATGAAATACATCTAATTATCGATTTTACTTAATTTATGCCAGATTATTTCAAATGAATATTTGTTGCATTTCAACTCTACAATTTGTAGACAAAATGGTTATCAGATTAAATAAACACTTTGAGGAAACTTAGAAAAGATAGCAGAGGTTAATTCTTGATGAGGTGTGACCAGCTCACCACAAGATCCTGGGAAAACTCGAACATGGAGGCCTACGCATACACCAAGCCATCAGCCCTTTGGACACATTTACATAGACTTTCTTCATTTTCCACCCTTGAGGGGATGCGAACGTATTTTATTTATCATCTGTCTGTGTTCTCCATGTCTTGAAATAATTTCTTGACAAAAGGCTACAGCTCTTTCAGTTGATTAAAAGCGTCTGTATTTTGAGTTTTTAGCCTGTTACCAACCAGGTTTTGCATGAACTGAGTGAAGCACATCCAGGAAAGAACTATCATAAAAAGATTCTGTGAGGCATGGCTGATATTAAGTCCCACATTGTTATAACCTCCCACAATCTTCCATGTAAGTTTAACAGAATGGTATTCATACATTAAAGTTATCACAATGTTAAGGATGTATCTGTTATTGCCCTTTTCTCTACAAGAAACTGATCTTTGACAAGTTGCCCAGAACTCAACAACAGAGAAAGGACAGTCCTTCAGCAAGTGGTGTGAAATCTGCACAGTTGTATGCAGAAGAAGAAAGATGGACCTCACCTCACACAACACACAGAAATCAGCTAAAAATGGATTCGAGACATAAACATAGGCCTGAAAATGTGGTTCAAAGGTATCCAAGTATGATTTTGAGCAAAGTATAAATTAATACACTCATTATGAAAAACAACATGAAGATTACTCAGTGACTTGAAGATAGAGTATACCCCTTTCGGAGAATACATCTAGAGAAAATACAGTGAGTGTGACAAATACATGCTCATTGTGAGATTATGCATAACAGCCTAGATTTGGAAAATAAGCCAATGTCCATCTATGAATAAATAGATAAAATGTGGCTTATACCTTCAAAAAGTTGAATATTATTCAGCCTTTAAAAACAAATAAATTCTTACATTGGAACACATGGAGAACCCTACGCTAAGTGGAATAAGCCAGACACCGAAAGACAAATGTTGCATGACCTCATTTATATGTGGAATCGAAAATAGTCAAGCTCTTGGAAGCAGAGTAGAATAGTAGTTCCCAGGGGCTGGGAGGAGGAAGAAAATTGGGTGATGTGGGTCAAAGGATAAAATCTTTCAGTTATGCAGGTTGATATGGTTTGGCTCTGTGTTCTGACTCAAATTTCATGCCAGATTGAAATCCCTACATGTTGAAGGAAAGGCCTGATATAAAGAGATTGGGTCATGGGGTGGCTTTCCTCTTTGCTGTTCTTATGATAACATTCTCAAGAGATCTACTGGTTTAAAGGTGTGGCCCCTCATCGCTCACTTGCTCTCTCTCCTGCCATCACGTGAAGAAAGTTCTTGCTTCCCCTTCTCCTTCCCACGATTGTGCGTCCTGATGCCTCCCAGTAACGCTTCCAGTTTAGCCTGCGGAACTGTGAGTCCCTAAACCTCATTTCTTCATAAATTACTCAGTCTCAGGTAGTTTTTATAGCAGTCTGAAAACGGACTAATTTTCTGAAAATTTGAACCAGGAGTTGGGTACTGCTAAACATACCTGAAAATGTGGAAGTGACTTTGTAATTGGGGAATGGGCAGAGGTTGGAAAAGCATGGAGGGATCACAGGAAGACAGAAAGATGTGGAAAAGTTTGAAACTTCCTAGAGGCGTGTTGCATGGTTTTGACCAAAATGCTGATGGTGATATGGACAATAAAGTCCAGGCCGAGGTGGCCTCACATAGAGAAGAAGAACTTATTATGAGATGGAGTATAGGTCACCTTTGCTACTCTTTAACAAAAAGACCAGTGGCATTTTACCTCCTGCCTTAGTGATCTGTGACATGTCGAACTAGAGAGAGATGATTTAAGGTTCCTGTCAGAAGAAATTTCTAAGCACCAAAGCATTCAAGATTTGACCTGGCTGTTTCTGCAAATTAAGTCGTGTGCATTCACAACGTGGTGGTAAGAAATTGGAACTCACATTTAAAAGGAAAGCAGAGCATAAAAGTTTGATAAAAAATTGCAGCCTGGCCACATAGTAGACAAGAAAAACTCATTTTCTGGGTAGAAATCCAAGCTCACTGCAGAAATTTGCATAAGTAATGAGGAGCCCAATGGGAAAAAAATGTCTCCAGGGCATTTCAGACATCTTTGTGGCAGCCCTTCCCGTCGCAGATCCTGAAGCCCAGAAGAGAAAAATGGTTTCATGGTCCAGGCCCAGAACGCCACTGTTCTGTGCAGCCTCGGGACATGGCACCTTGCGTCCTTGACTCTCCTGTTCCAGCCATGGCCAAAAGCGGTCAAGGTAAAACTATGGCCAGTGCTTCCGAGGCTGGAAGCCCTAAGCTTTGGTTGCCTCCACGTGGTGTTGAGCTTGCTGGTGCACATAAGGCAAGAGTTGAAGTTTAGGAATCTCTTCCTAGATATCAGATGATGTATGAAAGTGCCTGGATATTCAGGCAGAAGTCTGATGCAGGGGCTGAGCCCTAATGAAGTGACTCTACTGGGCCAGCATAGAAGGACCACGTGGTGTTGGATCTATCACAGAGTTCCCACTTGGGCACTGGCTGGTGGATCTGTGTGAAGAGGGCCACAATCCTTCAGATCCCGTAATGGTAGCTCCACCAATGGCTTGCACGGTGTGCCTGGAAAAGCCATAGGAATGCAATGCCAGCCTATGAAAGCAGCCATGGGGACTGTACCCTGCAGAGCCACAAGGGTAGAGTCTCCCAGGCCTTGGGAGACCACCTCTTGTGTCAGTGTGTCCTGGATGTGAGACATGGAGCCTTACAATTTAATGACTGCCCTGCTGGGGTCTGGACTTGCATGGGGTCCATATCCCTTTTGTTATGGCCAATACCTCCCATTTGGATATTACATGTTTTTCACTTTACATGTTTATAGGCAGAAGAAACTTACCTTGTCTCAGAGGAGACTTTAGATTGCAGATTTTTGTGTGAATGCTGAAATGAGTTAAGAATGGGTGACTGCTGAGAAGAGATAATGATACTTTATCATGTGAGAAGGACACGAGATTTGTGATGGCCAGCGGGGGAATGATATGGTTTGACTCTGTATTTCCACCCAAATCTCATGTCAAATTTTAATCCCCAAGTGTTGTAGAAAAGGTCTGATGGGGACTGACTGGATCATGGAGGTAATCCTCTCTTTTGATGTTCTTGGGATATAGTTCTTTGAAGAACTCATGGTTTAAAAGTGTGGTATACCTTCTCTCGCTCGTTGTCTCTGTTTCTCCTGCCACCATGTGAAGAAGGTCCTTGCTTCCCTTCACTTTCCCCAATTATTCTAAGTTTCCTGATGCCTCCCAGTAATGCTTCCTGTTAAGGCTGCAGAACTGTGAGTCAACTAACCCATTTTTATTCATAAATTTCCCAGTCTCAGGTAGTTCTTTATAGTAGTTTGAGAACGGACTGATACAAAGGTTGAAGAAGTTCTGGAGATGAAATGCACGCTAATGTGAAGATGCTAATGAATATTATATTACAAATTTATCTTTTGCCAGAAGAGTAGATCTTAGGTGTTCCTATCACACACACACAATAAATTAAAGGCATAAAATGATAACTCTGAGATGATAAGCATACCAATTACCTTGATCATGATGAGTATTTTCCCCAATACATCAATACATCAAATACTGTACATTAAATACATGAAATGTTATTACTCAGCTATACCTCCATAAAGCTACAAAGGTGATGCATACTTATATTTCTACACATTTGATCAATAAAACTGTGAGAATATAAGCAGAAGAATTTGTACAAAGATATTTATAACAGATTTGTTTAAGATATTTATAATGGAAACATTTAATTCCATCAACAGAAAAATACACATACATATTGTCAATTTTTAACTTAATGAGCTGATTTATTTACTTAGCACACTGTCATGTATTAATATAATGGACTGATTCAGATATACAATACCTATATGTGTATGAGTACATACATATGTACGGATATGATGACAAGAACTTGATAGACGCAATTATGTGAATGAAGCTCACAAACAGCAAAACGAGTCCCTTACAAAAAAATGATCTATGATATTTGATTCCATTTTTATGAAGTTTGAAACAAGAAAAATGGACATAGAGTGACAGAAATCAGAAAATTTATTTGCATTTCTCTGATGATTAGTGATGCTAAACATTTTTAAAAGATATTTACTGTCCACTTGTGTGTTTTCTTTTGAGAAGTGTCTGTTTGTGTCACTTGCCCATGTATTACTCCATTTTCAAACTGCTCATAAAGACATACCTGAAACTGAGAAGAAAAAGAGTTTTAATTGGACTCACAATTCCACATGGCTGGGGAGGCCTCAGAATCATGATGGGAGGTGCAAGGCACTCCTTACCCGACAGTGGCAAGAGAAAATGAGGAAGCAAAAGCAGGAACCATTGATAAATCCACGAGATCTTGCGAGACTTACTCACTATCACAAGAATGGCACAAGAATGGGAAAGCCAGGCCCCAGTGATTCAATCGCCACCCTCTGGGTTCCTCCTACAACACTTGGGAATTCTGGGAGATAAAATTCAAGTTTCAATTTCGGTGGGGACACAGATAAATTAGCCAATTTTTAATGAGGTTATTTGTTTTTTGCTTCTTAATTTGCTAAATTTCCAGTAGATTCTGGATGTGATGTTAGGACTTTGGTGGATGCGATGTTTGTGAATATCTTCTCACGGTCTGTAGGTTGTCTGATTGCTCTGCTGATAGTTTTGTTTCCTTGTTTGTTTGTTTTGCTCAGCAGAAACTCCTTAGTTAATTAGGTCCCACTTGTCCCTCTTGGTTTTTGTTGCAATTGCTTTTGGATACTAAGCCAAAAATTCTTTGTCAAAACTAGTGTTGAGAAGAGTATTTCTAGGTTGTCTGCAAGGATTTTTACAGTTTGAAGTCTAACGTTTAAATCGTTCACCAATTTTGAGGTAATTTTATACGTGTTGAAAGTAGACGTCCAGCTTAAATCTTCATCATACAGCTAGCCCGTTGTGCCAGCAGTATTTATTGAACAGGGAGTCAGTCCTTCCCTCATTGCTTGTTTCTGTCAGCCTTATCAAAGACGAGATGATGGCAGGTGTGCAGCTTCACCCTGCTCAGAATAGTTATCACTAAAAAGTCAGAAAACAACGGATGCTGGTGGGGCTGTGGAGAAAAGAGAACATTTATACACTGTTGATAGGAATAGAAATTAGTCCTGCCACGTTGGAAAGCAGACTGGAGATTTCTCAAAGAGCTTAAGACAGAGATATCATATTACACAGCGATTTCACTACTGAGTATACACTAAAAAGTAAGTAAATAATTCCTTATTTGTGCATACATTTGCCAGAAACCCTCAAACTATCCATTGAAAATCTATGCATTTTATCTTACCTCCTAAAAATAGAAAATAGACGATTGTATAGTAATATTTTATACTGAAATTAAAATATTGACAAAATGTATATGAAAATTCAAATACAAAATGTAAATGTGATTACTACAATAATTATTAAAATACATTCAGCTATACTAGAATAGTCTCCGAAATAAGAGAGATAAAGGTGGCATACTAAAATGAAAAATTAATAAACACAAATTTCACAGATAATTTAAACATGGCTAAAAATATGTGCAATATTTTATATTATTAGTTATACAAACTTAGTAAACTCTTTGTATAATATTTTAACCTGTTTTATCAGGATAATTTACTAATATTTTGTGTAAAATCATAATTGGGGACAGACCACATGAAAATAACGATATTTACAAGCACATGTATTAATTATTAATGTATTCTCAATGTTGGCCCAGCTATTACACCTGAAATTTGTAATTATATCATGGATTTTTTTGGAAAAATTAATTTTAAAGGATGACTTAGGGGAATAATCTCCAATATGGAGATATTAGTATCTCATCTATAAAGAAATGGAAAATACAAACTACATGTAAAATCCTGATAAGCAACTGTGTCTCATGGAAAGGAGTTTATCTTATTTGATTGTAATACATTTACTGTTAAAACGATTGCCTTCATGGTGATCATTTGGCAAATTAAAGCAAAGCGTGGTGAATTGAAGTGTGATGTTGCCTGTTTGGTACAACAGTGGGCTGAGGATAATGAAGAGCCCTGTGATCCCGAGGAGATGGCCTGATTCGAGCAGAGGTGGTTCCAGGTCCTGTGGACTCACCCGGATGCCTGCTTCTGCCCGGCCCGCAGCCACTCCCAGAAGCCTCCAGGAGACAGGGGTGCGGCTGGGCCCTCGAGAGGATCCAATGACACGTGGAAGTGAAGAAAAAGATAATGATGTGAAATAAATTTTAAAAATTAAAATAAAAAATTTTTATTTTAAATTCACAAATTATGACTGTTTATATTCACAAGGTAAGAAGCAATATTCTGATTTGTGAATACAATACGGAATAACTAAGATAATAAGAAATAATTAAGATAATTATCATTCGTCACCTCAAATTCTTATCATTTAGTGTGAAAACAACATTTAAAATGGACTCTTACCTCTTTTGAAATGATCAATATACTACTTTTAAATGAACAAACAGAAGTCAATTCATGTAAATAATGAAAAACAATTGAAATCTATTGTGAATTACTCTAATGATTTATATTTTGTTCATCATTAAGTTTGATTTTTCAGGAGATATTTTCAGAATTATTTTATCGTAATGTTTAATATGAATGCCTACAACATGTGTGCATAGATAGGTGTATTTATATTTACTTCTTTCTTTATTTCTTTCTTCCTTATTTTTCTTTTCGGATGGAGTCTCACTCTGTCACCCAGGCTTGACTGCAGTGTCATGACAAGGCTCACGGCAACCTCCACCTCCCTGGTTCAAGGAATTCTCCCACCTCAGTTTCCTGAGTAGCTGGAGTTATAAGCGTGAGCCACCACGCGTGGCCTATACATCTGTTTATGCGTATAAATTTCAGTCCCTATAGCTATGTGGTTGTTGATGTCAACAAATGTTAATAAAACCCTGGAAGAATCAGTGCAAATAATTATGAATGTTTTTTCCTTGAAAGTATATGTTTAAAAAATATTTGTATATACATAGTTTTAATAATTAGTAACATTTAAATGCTAACGTTAACAAACTTATAAAAAATATAAGTAATAAAATATCACAGCCTAAAGTGCTCCAGAATTCTGAAAATACAAAGCTGACTTTTCCAGCTGAAGAGAAAAGAAACCTCCCCCTGCACCTGCTCCTGGGGCCTGTCCCGTCCTCGGTGGGTCCCGGGCGCTCCCTGGCGGCCCCGCGCGCCCCTGCAGGAGGTTTGTGTCTGGGCCCACACTGACTTCCCCTCACTGTGTCTCTCGCACAGTAATACACGGCCGTGTCCTCGGCTCTCAGGCTGCTCATCTGCAGATACAGCGAGTTCTTGGCGTTGTCTCTGGAGATGGTGAATCGGCCTTTCACGGAGTCTGCGTAGTATGTCTTACTACCACTAGGACCACTAATGAATGAGACCCACTCCAGCCCCTTCCCTGGAGCCTGGCGGACCCAGTTCATTTCATAGTCACTGAAGGTGAATCCAGAGGCCGCACAGGAGAGTCTCAGGGACCCCCCAGGCTGAACCAAGCCTCCCCCAGACTCCAGCAGCTGCACCTCACACTGGACACCTGCAAACACAGAGACACCCTGGTCAGAAACTGCCACACACATCCACTGTTTCTCTCACTCATGTCCACACACAGTCAGTCTCTCTAGATTTCCATGAATCACCTTCTAAAATTGCAACAAGGAAAACCCAGCTCAGCCCCCACTCCATGCTGAGTCCTCTGTGTTCAGTGCTGATCAGCAGGTGGAAATGCCTTGGAACCCCCGGGCTAAGGCTCCTCTCTCAGAGCTGCAGGGTCAGGGCTGGGCTGGTTTTCATCAGAACGGGGGGGCCCTATTTGCATGTCTCCTACTATATAACAAGCTCTAGGGCGGGACGCTTGAGGAGGAGGCTGTGCCCAGAGAACATGACAGTGTCGTGCAGGAGTATGCTGAAATTGATGGTATTTGGAACATATACTGACTCATTATGAAATTGTGCTGTGATAAATGCTTTGCCCTGATCACCCTATCTAATGTTTAAATATTTCTGTAAATTACGGTTGGTAGGATTCAATATTTTCTTCATTTACACGTGTGAAAGCGAACCCACACATGGAGGGGCTCTGTATGCATGTAGGAGCTCATGTCTGGGATGAGTGGACCCCGGTATCTGGCCCTGTGCTCCTCATCACTGGCTCTGCCTGCTACCTAAACCAACTCCAGGACAAAGCTGGATGTTTCTAGGGTGGTTTTCAGAACCCAGTTTCTGTAATACGAGCGTGTGTGATGTTGCTGCCCTCCAGCACTCACCTGAAAATATGAGGAGAACTAGGGTCCAGGCACATTAATTTTCAAGTAGCTCAGACATTTAACATATTTTTTGTATCTTTCTATTATTTCTTCCTTGTCTAAGTTTCCATTTGTTTTCCTGTAATACATTGTATGAGGCTTAATTGAAAGATAATACATTTTACATATTTAAAATGTACAATGAATAAACATGATGTAACTGCCAGCATTATCAAGAAAGTAGACAAGTGAATTCTTCTCCACATTTCCTCTTGTTCTGCTATATTCCTGCTCCTTTCCCCTTCCCTTCCTCCACCATTTCCCCAGGCAACTGCTAACCTTTATTATATTACTTTAGACATATTTTTATTTACCAAAATGTATAAATACGAAAGAACATACTATATATTCTTATTTGTTTGGCATTTATTTAGTATAAATGACGGGTAATATTCCAGGAAACAATTTACCATAATTTGTTTTTCTACTAAGCAGCTTAACAATATGAACATTCTTTTATTACTCTGGCACATAATAAAAGAAAAATCTGCAAGTCACCTTTGACATGTACACAGATGAGGAATATATTTTACTTTTTTTTGTTTTTACAACAATATCTACAATAATAGATAAACACAGAAAAGAGGATTTTCCTAATTCAAAAAATACTTTAAATACTGCAAGTTTTAAGATAAACATCAAGTCTGAAATCTACAGAGAGGCAAGTTCCTGTGGAGAGTAACAAAGCCAGGGTGTGAGCTGACTTGGAGCAGAGTCCGGAATATAAAATGTAGCTATTACAAGATAAAAACACACATATATATTGGATTACTCAAAGTCAAGTGTAGGAAACATGTTGTAGTGTGAATTTCTCAGGGACAACATACTGAAGAGCTTTTCTATGCTCTTGAATCCTTTTTCCCCAAAATCAGGACCATCAAAAACATATTTCTGTCCCAATGTGTCTGTCTGGGAGAGAAAAGGATCCCACACTCTGAAATGCATTTAGACCCACCTCCTTTATCCCCACTGCAGAACTACGAAATTACTCAGCAGGGGCAAGTCACCAAAGCCAGTGTCTTAGGGGCACTGGGGAAACCCCTTAGGAACTGAGATGGGAAAAGAGACACTTCCATTGAGATGTGTCTTCACTCTCTTTCTTATTTAACCGGAGCCTTAATGGGAAGGTCAGTCAGCAAATCTGGAAGGTGATAACACAAAAAGACAACACTGGAGCTGTGGGAGGGAGCAACTGGGGAAAACAAGAGGACTCCACCCAGGGAAAAAGGAACAAGAACGCACAGACCAACATCTCACCTGGAGAAACACTGGAAGCTCACACCCAGACCAGGCATCACGGTGCCTTCGTGGAAATGTGGACTCTTGAAGGTCAGAACATCTTTTATGATTCTACCACTTTCCACCAATTTCACAATTGTCAGTTAAATATAACATTTCAACCCACCTGAAGGAGCTGAGAGCAACTCTCTGGACGGGACAAGGTGAAGAGGCAAAGCCAAGCAGGAAAGAAAAGCAAGGTGTCACGGGAGGATCTGAAGTCTCCGGTGGACCTGAAAGAAGAGACTTCAACTCTGATGTCAACTGCAAAAGTGAATGTCGAATGTAGCTCTGAGAAGATTCACAGACACTTCCACAATGAAGGCCTGGCAAAGATAGAGTGTGGTGAAATACAGGCAGAAAATGCGTAAAATGAAATAATAAGCCAACATTAACTGTCCAAGCCAACAGGTCTGGTTATCAACAACAATTATTCCATAGGTTAGTGAGAAATGTCATTCTCAATAAACAAATAATTGGAAGGAGATTCATAAATGATACAAATATTAGAAGTATCTAATTAAATAAGGTATGTAAAGCAACTATAATTCACATGTAAAAATCTCTTACAGAAACTGTGGACATGATGCAGGACTAGGCAGGAAACTGAGGGATAAAAATACTAAGAAGGAATCAAATAGAAATGCACAAGAAATCAAAAACAATGCAGTATAAACCGTGAGGAAGCTTTGGGCACACCCCTCAGTAGAGCTGGGTCAGCTTTTAAATGCAACCATGCACTTAAAATGTCACTAGAAATTTCACAAAGTAAATGGCAAAGGAAAAGAGGGTGAAGAAAGTAAACATTAATAGCAAAAGGTATAGTATATGTACTTTTTAAATCAGAAAAGAAGAAATTGTAGATACAAAGACAGTACTTAAAAAAAAATGATGGCTAAGAATGTTCCCAGTTTTGTGAAATACACAGGACTACAGATCCTAGAATCACAACGAACCCAAAGCAGAGTAAACACACACAGACACAGACACGCACACTACACATCCACCATGGACAGAGCAGTGTGCAAGAAAAAACTCACACATCACACACCACACACACATTTCCTCAACGATATTCTTTTTACTTAGCTGTTTTAAAATTATTTGCATTGATAGTATTAAGTAGAAGCCTAAAATGAAAAAATATTATTGTACACATAAGTCTGTCTATTCTTAACATGATCAAACACATGCTTTAATTCAAATGAATGCAACTACATTGTTAGAAAATTCATGATTTCAAAGAAAAATGTTATTACTCCTGTCTGTGTGTTGAATCATTTGTAATATATACCAATAAAATTCTTTTTAATTGAATAATTTTTTAGCGTTGGCACATAATAACTGTTTATATTTATGGGGTACAGTGTGACATTTCTATACATGTGTGCCACGTGGTGTGACCAAATTAGAACAATAAGCAAATTCGCCAGGTTAGACACTAACATTTCTTTGTGTAGGTAGCATACAAAATTCTCTCTCTGGCTACTTGTAGGCATAAAATTACTATATGTTGTTAACTGGAGTCGTCCTGCTGTGTGGCAGGACACTAGAGCACATCCCTCATGTCTACCTGTAACTGTGCATTTGTCAACAAACCTCTTCTTATCTCTCAGTCTCTTCCCATTCCCGGTGCAGGAGCTGAGCTTTGTTGGAACCTGGACAGGTGGGCTGAGGTGCTGTGGGACACTGGAGGGAGAGAGCTGGACCCAAAATCCAGAGCCAGGTGAGCTTTTACTCACCATGTGGTTTCTGAGTTTATGGTTTGAACAGATGCAGAAGAGTTTGTCCAGGTCTTCTCAGGAGTAAAAAATTTGGAGGGAGAATGATAGAATGTATTAGTCAAATAAATGAAAATATCATACTTATGCATATGTTCTTGTGAGTGGGGGTAGCTCAGCAGTGTGTGTTCATCCCCATAAAAGAGAAAATTATGTCTGCTGTGAAAGAATACATAACTTTTAACGTACGCATTTAACAACGACAACTGAGCCTGGATACCAGATTACGTTATAATGCTAGTGGGAAGACTCAATAGAAGAAAAAGTGTCATAGCAACAAAACATGAAGCATCAAACATGTAAATGAAATGGCTTTGAATGTTACTAGTAATGAACATGCCAAGAAAACTCAATTACCATAATCAGAAAAATAATGCATGATCAACCATGGGATTCAATTTGAGAAGAGATATAATTTTCATTGAATGGCTCACCCCACACTCATAAAATGGCTCAGACAAGCTAAGAACAGAGCATGACCTTATAGCAAGTAGAGGCCAAACATTTGGGGAGCGGGAGAGTCTGTGTTGGAATTGTGAGAAGCAGAAACCTGAACTCTGCAGAGAAGCAGCAGTGAGCATGGATCTCGCTGAGTTCACTTCAGGTTAGTGGTGAATACAGTAAAGGTGGGTTTCTCTGCCCTCATCCAGTTTTTGCTCTCAATACACTCTTGGAAGCTCAGTTGTGAATACTGGGAATCTTCCCAAAACTCAATCACAGCAAGCAAATTTTCACTGAAGAAAGAGGTAACAATTCAGGCGTAATTGTATTTAGGTAATAAAAATTAGTTATTGAAACCTCAATGCCAGTCTCTAGTAATTTATATTATAAAGTGCTCAGCTACATCAGTGGAATTCTCTTTTTTTATTTTTATTGCATTTTAGGTGTTGGAGTACATGTGATGAACATGCAAGATTGTTGCATAGGTACACACATGGCAGTGTGGTTTGCTGCCTTCCGTCCCCTCACCTGTATCTGTCATTTCTCCCCATGCTATCTCTTCCCACTTCCCCACCCCCCGCCCCCCCCATTTCCCCCCAACAGACCCCAGTGTGTAGTGCTCCCCTCCCTGTGTCCATGTGCTCTCATTGTTCAACACCCGCCTATGAGTGAGAATATACGGTGTTTGATTTTCTGCTCTTGTGTCAGTTTGCTGAGCATGATGGTTTCCAGGTTCATCCATGTCCCTACAAAGGACGTGAACTCATCGTTTTTGATGGCTGCGTAATATTCCATGGTGTATAGGTACCACATTTTCCCTATCCAGTCTATCATCGTTGGGCATTTGGGTTGGTTCCAGGTCTTTGCTATTGTAAACAGTGCTGCAATGAACATTCGTGTGCACGTGTCCTTGTAGTAGAATGATTTATAATCCTTTGGATATATACCCAGTAATGGGATTGCTGGGTCAAATGGGATTTCTATTTTTAGGTCCTTGAGGAATCGCCACACTGTCTTCCACAATGGTTGAATTAATTTACATTCCCACCAACAGTGTAAAAGTGTTCCTGTTTCTCCACATCCTCTCCAGCATCTGTTGTCTCCAGATTTTTTAATGATCGCCATTCTAACTGGTGTGAGATGGTATCTCAATGTGGTTTTGATTTGCATTTCTCTGATGACCAGTGATGATGAGCATTTTTTCATATGTTTGTTGGCCTTCTGTATATCTTCTTTTGTAAAGTATCTGTTCCTATCCTTTGCCCATTTTTGAATGGGCTTGTTTGTTTTTTTCTTGTAGATCTGCTTTAGTTCATTGTTAATTCTGGATAGCAGCCCCTTGTCAGATGGGTAGGCTGCAAATTTTTTTTCCCATTCTGTTGGTTGCCGACTCACTCTACTGACTGTTTCTTTTGCCATGCAGAAGCTGTGGAGTTTGATTAGGTCCCATTTGTCTATTTTGGCTTTTGTTGCCATTGCTTTTGGCGTTTTGGTCATAAAGTCCTTGCCTACACCTATGTCCTGAATGGTTTTGCCTAGATTTTCTTCTAAGGTTTTTATGGTGTTAGGTCTGATGTTTAAGTCTTTAATCCATCTGGAGTTAATTTTGGTGTAAGGTGTCAAGAAGGGGTCCTGTTTCTGCTTTCTGCACATGGCTAGCCAGTTCTCCCAACACCATTTATTAAACAGGGAGTCCTTTCCCCATTGCTTGTTTTTGTCAGGTTTGTCGAAGATCAGATGGTTGTGGGTATGTTGTATTTCCTCTGAGGCCTCTGTTCTGTTCCATTGGTCTATATCTCTGTTTTGGTACCAGTACCATGCTGTTTTGATTACTGTAGCCTTGTAGTATAGTTTGAAGTCCGGTAGTGTGATGCCTCCTGCTTTGTTCTTTTTGCTTAGAATTGACTTGGCTATGTGGGCTCTCTTTTGGTTCCATATGAAGTTTAAGGTGTTTTTTTTCCAGTTATGTGAAGAAGGTCATTGGTAGCTTGATGGGAATAGCGTTGAATCTGTAAATTACTTTGGGCAGTATGGCCATTTTCACGATGTTGATTCTTCCTAACCATGAACATGGAATGTTTCTCCATCTGTTTGTATCCTCTCTTATTTCATTGAGCAATGGCTTGTAGTTCTCCTTGAAGAGGTCCTTTACGTTCCTTGTTAGTTGTATTCCTAGGTACTTTATTCTCTTTGTAGCAATTGTGAATGGCAGTTCGTTCTTGATTTGGCTCTCTTGAAGTCTATTACTGGTGTATAGGAATGCTTGTGATTTTTGCACGTTGATTTTGTATCCTGAGACTTTGCTGAAGTTGTTTATCAATTTCAGGAGATTTTGGGCTGAGATGATGGGGTCTTCCAGATATACAATCATGTCATCTGCAAATAGAGACAATTTGATTTCCTCCTTTCCAATTTGGATACCCTCTATTTCTTTTTCTTGCCTGATTGCTCTGGCTAGAACTTCCAGTACTATATTGAATCGGAGTGGTGAGAGAGGGCATTCTTGTCTAGTGCCAGATTTCAAAGGGAATGCTTCCAGTTTTTGCCCATTCAGTATGATATTGGCTGTTGGTATGTCATAAATAGCTTTTATTGTTTTCAGATACGTTCCATCAATACCTAGTTTATTGAGGGTTTTTAGCATAAAGGGTTGTTGAATTTTGTCAAAAGCCTTCTCTGCATCAATTGAGATAATCATGCGGTTTTTGTCTTTGGTTCTGTTTATGTGGTGAATTACGTTTATGGACTTGCGTATGTTGAACCAGCCTTGCATCCCTGGGATGAATCCTACTTGATCATGGTGGATGAGCTTTTTGATATGCTGTTGCAATAGGTTTGCCAGCATTTTATTGAAGATTTTTGCATCTATGTTCATCATGGATATTGGCCTGAAATTTTCTTTTCTTGTTGAGTCTCTGCCAGGTTTTGGTATCAGGATGATGTTTGTCTCGTAAAATGATTTGGGAAGGATTCCCTCTTTTTGGATTGTCTGGAATAGTTTCAGAAGGAATGGTATCAGCTCCTCTTTGTATGTCTGGTAGAATTCAGCTGTGAACCCATCTGGACCTGGGCTTTTTTTGGGTGGTAGGCTCTTTATTGCTGCCTCGACTTCAGACCATGTTATTGGTCTATTCAGGGTTTTGGCTTCTTCCAGGTTTAGGCTTGGGAGGTTGCAGGTGTCCAGGAATTTATCCATTTCTTCCAGGTTTACTAGTTTATGTGCATAGAATTGTTTGTAATAATCTCTGATGATGGTTTGGATTTCTGTGGAATCTGTGGTGATATCCCCTTTATCGTTTTTTACTGCATCAACTTGGTTATTCTCTCTTTTCTTTTTTATTAATCTGGCTAGTGGTCTGTCTATTTTGTTGATCTTTTGAAAAAACCAGCTCCTGGATTTATTGATTTTTTGAAGAGTTTTTTGTGTCTCTATTTCATTCAGTTCTGCTCTGATCTTAGTTATTTCCTGTCTTCTGCTAGGTTTTGAGTTTTTTTGATCTTGCTCCTCTAGCTGTTTCAATTTTGATGATAGGGTGTCCATTTTAGATCTCTCCTTTCTTCTCATGTGGGCACTCATTGCTATATATTTTCCTCTAGAGCCTGCTTTAAATGTGTCCCAGAGATTCTGGCATGTTGTGTCTTCGTTCTCATTGGTTTCGAAGAACATCTTTATTTCTGCCTTCATTTAATTGTTTATCCAGTCAACATTCAAGAGCAAGTTGTTCAGTTTCCATGAAGCTGTGCGGTTCTGAGTTAGTTTCTGCATTCTGAGTTCTAACTCGATTGCACTGTGGTCTGAGAGACTGTTTGTTATGATTTCTGTTCTTTTGCATTTGCTGAGGAGTGATTTATTGCCAATTATGTGGTCAATTTTAGAGTAGGTGTGATGTGGTGCTGAGAAGAATGTATATTCTGTGGATTTGGGGTGGAGAGTTCTGTAAATGTCTATTAGGTTTGCTTGTTCCAGGTCTGTATTCAGGTCCTGGATATCCTTGTTGATTTTCTGTCTGGTTGATCTGTCTAATATTGACAATGGGGTGTTAAAGTCTCCCACTATTATTGTGTGGGAGTCTAAGTCTCTTCGTAAGTCATTAAGAACTTGCCTTATGTATCTGGGTGCTCCTGTATTGGGTGCATATATATTTAGGATCGTTAGCTCTTCTTGTTGCAGTGATCCTTTTACCATTATGTAATGTCCTTCTTTGTCTCTTTTGATCTTTGTTGCTTTAAAGTCTATTTTATCAGAGATGAGAATTGCAACTCCTGCCTTTCTTTGCTCTCCATTTTCTTGGTAGATCTTCCTTCATCCCTTTATTTTGAGCCTCTGTGTATCCTTGCATGTAATCTGGGTTTCCTGGATACAGCACACTGATGGGTTTTGGCTTTTTATCCAATTTGCCAGTCTGTGTCTTTTGATTGGGGCATTTAGTCCATTGACATTTAGGGATAGTATTGTTATGTGTGAATTTGATACTGTCATTTTGATGCTACCTGGCTGTTTTGTTGGTTAGTTGATGCAGATTCTTGATTGTATTGATGCCCTTTTATCATTTGGTGTGTTTTTGGAGTGGCTGGTACTGGTTGTTCCTTTATATGTGTAGAGCCTCTTTCAGGAGTTCTTGTAGAGCAGGTTTGGTGGTGATGAAATCTCTGAGTGCTTGCTTGTTCACAAAGGATTTTATTTTTCCTTCACTTATGAAGCTTAGTTTGGCTGGATAGGAGACTGTGGGTTGAAAGTTCTTTTCTTTAAGGATGTTGAATATTGGCCCCCAATCTCTTCTGGCTTGTAGGGTGTCTGCTGAGAGATCTGCTGTGAGTCTAATGGGCTTCCCTTTGTGGGTAACCCGACCTTTCTCTCTGGCTGCCCTTAGCATTTTCTCTTTCATTTCAACCCTGGTGAATCTGACAATTATGTGCCTTGGGGTTGCTCTTCTTGAGGAATATCTCTGTGGTGTTCTCTGTATTTCCTGGATTTGAATATTGGTCTGCCTTGCTAGGTTGGGGAAGTTTTCCTGGATAATATCCTGAAGAGTATTTTCCAGCTTGGATTCATTCTCTTCATCACATTCAGGTACACCTATCAGACGTAGATTAGGTCTTTTCACATAGTCCCACATTTCTTGAAGATTTTTTTCATTCCTTTTTGTGCTTTTTTCTCTGTTCTTGCCTTCTCTTTTTATTTCATTGAGTTGATCTTTGACCTCTGATATCCTTTCTTCTGCTTGGTCAATTCGGCTGTTGAAGCTTGTGCATGCTTCACGAAGTTCTCGTGTTGCGTTTTTCAGCTCCATCAATTCACTTATACTCCTCTCTATGCTGTCCATTCTCGTCAGCAGTTCGTCCAATCTTCTTTCAAGGTTCCTATTTTCTTTGCGATGGGTTAGAACATGTTCTTTTAGCTCACTGTAGTTTCTTACTACCCACCTTCTGAAGTCTGATTCTGTCATTTCATCACCCTCCTTCTCCATCTGGTCTGTTTCCCTTGCTGGTGAGGAGTTGTGATCCCTTTTAGGAGGAGAGGTGTTCTGGTTTCGGGAGTTTTCATCCTTTTTGTGCTGGTTTCTTCCCATTTTTGTGGGTTTATCCACCTGTTGTCTGTCTCTGTCCCAGGGAGTTGGAGCTTTATGAGATTCCATTGCACTACTGCCTTTTTTGATTTTTCTTTCAGGTCTGACCCGCCCAGCTAGCAGCACGCCTAGCCACTGCCTGCCCGCAGGGGCTTTGCTGAGCTGCGGTGGGCTCTGCCCAGCTGCCCTGAGCTCTTCCCTGTAGTCCTTTTTATATGGGTGTAGTTAGAACTGTCTGGGCAATGGTGGCCCCGCCTCTGTTATGGCGGACTCTCTCTGTTGTGTCAGGTTGCCTCGGCAACAGCGGGTTGCCTTGGCAACGGCAGCCTGCCTCCATAGTGGTGGAGAGTCTCAGTAATGGCGGAAGCCCCTCCCCCACCGAGCCAGACTGTCCCGGTTCAGCTGTGCTTGGTTTGAAGGGCTCAACCCAGAGGGTTTCCAATTACTGTTTTTGTTTTCGTTGTTGTTGGGGGTGGAGGGGTGGGACCAACCGAGCCTGATCACCTGGCTCCCTGACTCAGAGTCTTTTCTTTTAAGTTGAACGACCCCGCGTTCCGGTCGCTTGTTGAAAAGGCGCCGGGATCTCCCGTGCTGCGACTCACGGAGTCGGCTCGCACTGCGGCGCAGGCTCCTGGCGGATTTTTTGCCTAGAACTCTCCTGGCCTGGCTCGCTATTTCAGATGAATGGGGAACTCTGCCATCTCAGGGCTCTGCTCGCCAGCTAAGAGGGTTCCCAGACCAGTGGCTTTTGTAGGGATAACCGCAGCAACAGGGAGTGGTCACAGCAGCCGCGCGGGTGGAATCAGCCCCACGGGGGCCAAAACAGCCGCACCGGCTGGGACTGGGACGCTGGTGACCCCTTTGCCTGGGTATCTCCTGGTCTGTGGGCAATAAGAGTTCGTCTGGAAATGCGGCGTCCACTCACCCTCTGCACTTTCACTGGGAGCTGAAGTCCTGCGCTGTTCCTAGGTGGCCATCTTCCCAGCATCCTCCCGTTAATAAAATTCCAAGGTTTGAACCATAAACTAAAAGATAACATTTCTGAACCAAACTTACAAATGAATAAGGTGACTATGGTCAGAAAAATCAAGGCTGAGTTATTACCTGGAGTCTAATGGTGGCAAGTTGCATACTGAAGGTGTGCTGATACAGGCTTCTGAGTGCTCTAGTTGATAACCTCCCGATGACAGCTGAGCAGCAATCTTTGGCTGTGGGAAAACTAGAGTTTTCCCCACGTGGGACAGCACTCTGTCTTCATAGACATTCACTGGGTTTCTCTGCAGGCTCTGAGGTGTGCAGGCTCCTACCCCAGATTCTGCAGTCAGACAAGTCTCTGTGCCTTCCCAGGGGACACAAGGGATAGTGTGGATAAGCAACAGACATGCTCTACTCAAGGTCTCTGCACATGGAGAAAAAACAGTGAAAGTGGAAAATTCATGTTCTCGATTCATTGAACAATACCTATGAAAAGTGCAACAACGGGCCAGGAACTAATGCAGAATTATAAACGAATGCAATTAAAAGAAGTATGAAAACTACAATTGTTTAAGGGTGCACATTTGTTTATATATTTTCCAATACAATAAGGTAAAAGCAGGTCTTCTCTATTAAAATCCAAAATCAGTGTGCTGACCATGAGAATGCATCTCCCTGCCTCCTCCTACAGGCAGCAAAATGCACGTGGGTCCGGTTCCCAGCAGCTGCTTTCTGACACCTGCGGCATGGCGTGTGCTGAGGCCCATGTCCTGTGGTCCACTCTAATGAAGGGACTGACCAAAGTGACTCGTAAGCAGAGCCATTTCGGAGAGTGACGGGGATCTCTGCAAGGTAGCACTGACTTGCACGAGACTTCAATATGTTTTGCACCTTCCTTGCACAGCACAGAAGTATAGAAACCTTCCATCCAATCCTCCCTCTCTCTCTCCTTCACTCAGGGACAGGCATCCCCCATCTGCCATCAGCTTCACAGCCTCATTCCACCCTCTGTGCATTTTCTCTCAAAGGGAGAGTGTACTTCTTACAGTAATTCAGGGAAACGTCATCCCATCTTGGAGTTTTCTGCTTCAAAAACCAAGAACAACAGAAATGTTACCAGAAAGGGGCCCCAGTTTGCAGCAAATCCACAGAGTGAAATGAAAGCAAGTTTATTACAAAAGTAAAAGTATAAAAAGTGGCTCCTCCATAGGCAGAGCAGAGGCACGATCTGCCCTTTATCCATTTTTATGGTTATTTCTTGATTGCATGTTAAAGAAGGGATGGATTATTCATGAATTCCCCAGGCAACTCCTGAAGCTGAGGGTTCCTCCCCTCCCTTTTAGACCATACAGGGAAACTTCCTGATGTTACCATGGCATTTGTAAACTGTCATGGAGCAGGAGGGTGTGTCTTTCAGCATGCTAATGCATTATAATAAGCATATAATTAGCAGTGAGGGCAAACAGAGGTGACTTCTGTTGCTTTCTTGGTTTTGGTGGGCTTTGGCCAGCTTCTTTCCTGTAACCTTTATCAGCAATGTCTTTATCACTTGTGTCTAGTGCAGACCTCCTATCTCATCCTGTGAGGAAGAACACCTTAACTTACTGGGAGTGTAGCCCAGCAGGTCTCAGTCTTATTTTGTCTAGCCCCTTTGCAAAATAAAGTTGTTCTGATTCCAAGGTTTTTGGCAAAAGAAAAAAAAAAAGGTGGACACATTTATGATCATGATTATATTGCCAAATATAAAATAAAATATAATAATGGAAACAAATAATTTTATGTGTCACCTTGACTAGACCACAGTCTCTCAATCACACACTAACCAGGGTGTGGCTTTAATGGCATCATACAGGTGTTAGGGGAGCCTGCCATTATTTTTTCCTGAGTCAGAGTGTTCTAGATAATCCAGGTGGGGATGAATCAATCAGAACCTAACAGAAGACAATGGGATGCCATGGTGGATGGCAGATGCAGATCTTCCCAGGAATCCCAGCCTGTCTTTCCCAATGGCCAGCTGTATTCACCTTAGGCTAGCCGCACCTTACAATTACTGTTACCCAGAGCTCACAGCACAATGGAGTGTCCAATTTTAGCTTTCCTCAAAGTCGGATGTGAGAGTCCAAACTCTGTGACAGTGCGAGAAGCACAAGGTCAGTTCTGCATCAACATCCCACTGGAGAAAACTAGTACTCTTCCCTTCATGACTGATGTCCACTTCATTTTTCAAATGCCTCCAAGCTCAGAAGACAGCAGGGATGTCCTGGCAATGGGGAGTGAGACAGTCCCTCCGCCTACCCAGGTCCTGCAGACCTTAGCCCTGGGGTTTTGTCTGAAGACAACTAATTCTCTGTTTTTAGGGAAGAGAAGAAGAAAGGAAACTGTGAGAATCAGGTCTGCAGAGAAGGAAATGGATTAGCAGAAAGAGGGTCAACTGGATCAGTGTAAGTCAGATGTGCACAGTTTTACAAGACGAGGGGAAACAGCCGTGATACCATTAGGTTTAAAGGACCCTGACCCTGGGTGAGCCTGCCTCTTGGCTCCTGATAAAACTCAAAGCCTGTTATAATAGAGATTCCCATGGAGGTCTCTGTCCCGATTCTAACTGGAAAACACTCCCCTTGTTTCCATAGGATTCCTCAGGACTCTCATCCCCCCGACCACAGAAGGATTATCTGTCCCCAAAGTGACACTGCGGCTCCTGTCGAGGCGAAGTTGTGTCCTGTTAAAGAAACAAAGAAAGAAAAAAGGACAAAAAGTTTTGCATTAAAAGACATCAACTGTTAATACAGAATTGTGACTCTGGGAGGTTCCCTGGGGAGATGTGACAAGGAGGCAGCCCCAGACCACTGCAGGAAGCCAGCCCTCAGCTGCACCTACACCTGCCCCGAGACAGCCCCGTGCGCAGCGTACGGGCGCCCCCTGGCGGTCTCGGGGACCCCTGCAGGAGGTTTGTGTCCGGGCGCACACGGGCCTCCCCTCACTGTGTATCTCGCACAGTAATACACGGCCGTGTCCTAGGCTCTCAGGCTGCTCATCTGCAGATACAGCGAGTTCTTGGCGTTGTCTCTGGAGATGGTGAATTGGCCCTTCACGGAGTCCGCGTAGTATATGTTACTACTACTGCTACTAATGGATGAGACCCACTCCAGCCCCTTCCCTGGAGCCTGGCGGACCCAATTCATGCCATAGCTGCTGAAGGTGAATCCAGAGGCCGTACAGGAGAGTCTCAGGGACCCCCCAGGCTTTGCCAAGCCTCCCCCAGACTCCACCAGCTGCACCTCACACTGGACACCTGTAAAGAAAGAGACAGCGCCCTGATCAGAAACGGCCACACAGACCCACTGTTCTCCTAGATCATATCCCCTCACACTCAGTGTCTCTAGTTCTCCCTGAATTACCTTTCAAAACAGTAACAAGGAAAACCCAGCTCAGCACAGACTCCATGATTGGTGGTCTGTGTTCAGTGCTGATCACCAAGTGGAAACTCCTGGGAATCCCAGGGCCGGGGCTCCTCTCCCAGAGCTGCATTGTCAGGGCTGGGCTTGTTTTTATCAGCAGAGGTAGGGCCGTATTTGCATGTGTCCTCCTATATAGCAAGCTGTGGGGTGAGATGCCTGAGGAGAGGACGGAGCCCAGATAAGGTCACTGTGCCTTGCAGGTGACAATGATGGTACTTGGAAATTATACTGTCTTCTTATAAAATTATTCTGTGATAAACACTTTGAACTGAGCGCCCTATTTTAGTTTTGCATATTCATGTATATTACGTTTTCTGGGAGTCAGTGTTTCTCCATGTACAGATGTGGAAGCACACCACACATGGGAAAGGGGCTCCGTGTGTGTCTAAGAGCTCATGCTTGGATGAATAAGCTCTTGTACCTGGGCCTGTGCTCCTCAGCACTGGCCCCAATGACTCCCTGAGCGAACTCCAGGACAGAGCGTGGTTTGAGGAACCCACTTTCTGCAGTGAAAACATGTGTCCTGCATTCCAGAATTCACTAAAACTATGATGGGAACCACGGTTCAGGCAGATACATTCTTAAGAATTTCTGAATTCAACATACCCTTTTCCTATGTTTCTATCATTCCTTCCTTGTCTAAGTTTCAATTTGTTTGCTTGTAATAAATTGTGTAAGTTTTAGTTTACAGATGGTAAACTTCCACATATTTAAAGTGAACAGTTGTAAACATGATTTAACCGTCATTGTTGTCAAAGTGGACAAGAGAATTCTCAGCATTTCCTTTTGTTCTTCTGTGTTCTTTCTCCTTTTTCCTCTTGTTTCTTCTACCATTCCCCTGGTGACTACTGATTTTTACCTTGCTGCACATTCATTTCAATTTGTCAGCATTTAAAACAATCAAATATCATAGTATACATTCTTAATTGTTTGGCTTATTAAACTTGCTATAAATAATTAGATCTTTTACCTTGTAGTTGGGTATATTGGACATTTATCTATTATAAACGTTGGGTACCAGTCTAGTAAAAATTTACCATAAATTGTTTTTCTAGTAAGCACATTAACAATTTGACTTTTTATAAATTATTTTGGGTCTTACTAAAAATCTGCTATTAAACTTGGAAATGTACATAGGAAAGGAATATTTTTCTTATTTTTTTATACTGCATCAACAATAGCAGATAAACATAGAAGATAGAATTTTGCAAATTTTCTTAATATTTCCAATAATTAAAGTTTGAAAACAAACAACAAATCTGACGTTTAGGGGAAGCAAGTGCTTGTAGAGCATAACAAAGCCAGGGTTTGAAACTACCTAAAGCAGGTCTGGAATGTGAAACATGGGCTATTCCAAGAAAAAATACAAATATAAATTGGATTGTTTGGAAACGAGTATGGTAAATGTATTGCAGTGTGGAATTTTAAGGAACCATGTACTGAAAAGCTTTCCTATCCTCTTGAATCCCTTTTCTCAAGAAACAGGACAGTCACAAAAATCTTCCTTTCCTGAACATCTGTCTGGAAGAGATCAAGAACTCCCACTTCTAAAGTGTATTCAGACCCAACTCCCTATTGTCACTACAGAACTAGGAATGTACTCTGCAGGGGCAAGCCACTGAAACCTAGGGGCCTAGGGGCGCTGGTTCAACCCCTCAGGTATTGTCATGGGAACCGAGGTCCCCACCAAAGATCTGTTGAGAAGCAGCTCCCCTCTCTTTCTTTTTTTTTTTCAGTTATATTTCCTTAAATTAACATATTGGCTAATATCCAGAACACATGTTCAGGGAGTTGAATGGAAAGGGTGGCCTCAGTACTTTCAGGCATCCCTGAAGTTTTGCTAATATTATAAGCATAAAGCCCTCGTTATATCAACACTTTTCATAATTTGTGTAATTATGAAATGAATATTCGGATTACTAAGGCTATTTAAGGCTTTCTATTCTCTGGGGGAAAACCAGCATTTTGAAGTTGCAAGACAATTATTTAAGATCTTTCCCCACCATGCTGGTATTCTAATAAACTTGGGTTGGCAGCAAAGAATACAGACTTTGAATCTTCTCATAAATCCAATACTCACATCCCAAACCTACTGTATCCATTCTGTTCTCCTGGATCCACAGCTCCTCATCCAATAAGTGAGGCGTAATAAGAACTCCATGTGTATTTGTTGACTATTGAATGAAATTATAAAACATCTACTCATGTGCTGTCTAATATACCAAAGGCAACAAATTTCCCACATTTACTCACGTCATTTACGGATGTTTAGAAGCTTCCATCCAGTCTCCTTGCCCTAATCTGTCTACAGGGACTGAAATCAATTTATGTCTCACTTTCCTGACTGTCCTATTGGACATTCATCAACATATTGATCATCCTATATATTCGGCAGATCATTATTAAAATTAATTATACAATTGCTTAAAAGCGACTTATGTCTTAGTAAACATTCATCATCATATTGGTCATCCCATATTCTACAGATAATTTTTAAAATTAATTATGTAATTGCTTAAAAGGGATTTAGGTAAGTGTACTTCTTCCTGCCTAGATTATTCAGCTAATTGAGCCCAGCTACTCTGTCTAAATTGACTCTTTTACTTACTTGATCCAGAGTTTTCCTTATAGAAGATACTAATTTATGTCGCATTTTCTGAAGAGGTACATTTTTTTCCATTACTTTTGACCACCTATAGGATGCAAGGTGGTGTAACTGTGCACACCAGGACATATACACAGTCTCTTTAAGACACAGCTTTGTTTCCAGACATAAAGACAAAACATGGTTTGGCTTTTTCTTTTTTTTAGGTAGCATTTTTTTGTAGAAGAAAAGTTTTCTTAAATTTCTCCATAACTTACAAATCTTAAAATTGTTGCACTGCGACAATGATTGGTAAAAATCGGTTAGGTCGTGAACTTGGATAACAAAAGGTATGATTTATCAGTTTATTACACAAAGCCTTTTCAGCACCGTGTGACATATTGTCATGTGACTAATTGTACATTGTTAAAGTGGAATCTTCTCTGGTTTTTTCTAGCACATCTTGATCTAGAATACAGGCATTAATAGATTCTTACCAACTATGTCATTTTGCTCTTTGGGTAATAATTTTTTCAAAATAACTTGCTTTCTTAACCTGTTATTTCTCTGATTGTTTTAAAAAGCCTTACTCTGAGCCAGGCAGAGTGGCTTATGCCTGTAATCCCATCACTTTGGGAAGCTGAGGTGTGAGGATCACAAGGTCAGAAGATTGATACCATCCTAGCTAACACAGTGAAACTCCATCTCTACTAAAAATACAAAAAAAATTTAGCTGGGCATGGTGGTACATGCCTATAGTCCCAGCTACTTGGGAGGCTGAGGCAGGAGAATCGCTTGAACCAGGAAGGCAGAGTTTGCAGTGAGCCGAGATTGCACCACTGCACTGCAGCCTGGGTGACAGAGCAAGACTCCATGTCAAAAAAAAAAAAAAAAAAAAAAAAAAAAAAAAAAAAAAAAAAAAAAAGCCTTACTGTTTCGAGATTCCAGTGTTTGCTTAAAATATTTAGTACCTTTACTCTTCAAATGGTCCGCTCTTTAGTAAGCTGGCTTTACAACTTTGCTGGAGTCATTGCTTCATATCTTAGTGGTTTGCCACAGTCAACACACAGTAGAATAGGACAACATAGCTCAGCAGCCCATGAGCAACTCACTGATAAGTGATTTTCCTGGTAAAGAAAGCTTGTTTCGTGTCCTGCTACACTACTGCTTCTAAAACAACTAGAAATTTGTCATTATTAATTACTAACATTATCAAAATTATTTTTTTTTTTCTTTTTTTTAAAGAAGGGGTTTCACCATGTTGGTCAGGCTGGTCTTGAACTCCTGACCTCAGGTGATCCGTCCGCTTTGGCCTCCAAAGTGCTTGGATTGGCCCAAAATTATTTTTCATCTAAAATCTAGAATTGTTTCTACCTCACACATCATCTTTTAAAAAAGCACATTCAGAGAGCTCCACCAAGATGGCGGAATAGAAACAGCTCTGAGCACAATTCCCAGTGATAGTGACGCAGAGGGCAAGTGACCGCCACAGTTCCAACATAGGTACTAGGTGCGTCTCAGTGGGACTGGCTGGACAGTCAGTGTAGCCCAGGGAGGGCGAGCCAATGCAGGGCGGGGCGCTGCCTCGCCTGGGAAGTGCAGCAGACTGGGGGATCCCCTTCTACCGAGGGGAGGCCATTGTGGGCTTTTTTGGCTACTCGGGCACTCGGGTTCAGATACTGCGCTTCTCCCGTGGTCTTTACGGCCCACAGACAAGGAGATTCCCCTGGCCGACCAGTGCCGCAGGCTTCCAGGACAAAAGCCTGCACAAAGCTGGGTGACCGTGTTAACTGGCACCTGCAAGGCCTGTGAGACAGAGCCTCACACTCCCCTGAAAAAGAGGAGGCCGACGGCAGGGAGCCAGGTGATCTGGTGAGACAGAGCCTCACACTCCCCTAAAAAAGAGGAGGCCGACGGCAGGGAGCCAGCTTATCCGGTGAGACAGAGCCTCACACTCCCCTGAAAAAGAGGAGGCCGAAGGCGGGGAGCCAGGTGATCCGGTGAGACAGAGCCTCACACTCCCCTGAAAAAGAGGAGGTCGACGGCAGGGAGCCAGGTGCTCTGGCGCAGCGGGCCCCACCCCAACAGAGACCAGCAAGCTCAAATGCAGGGGCTCGAGAGTTTTGCATCCAGTGCAGCAGTTTGACCCTGGACTGTCGCTTCGTTGGGGTAAGGGCAGCCACCGTTCTGACACAGCCCTCTGTTCCAAGGCAGATCTCAGCTTACTTGTGTTAACAAAACCGCAAGGACATTGACAGAGCAGCTGGACAAAGCCCGTGGCAGCTCAGCCCTGCCTCTTTCTTATGAAATCAGAGCCTTAGTCTGCAGTGCAGGGCAGCAGATCTGGAGGGCGATGACACCAACGGAGAACACTGGAGCTGCGGGAGGAAACATCTGGGAAAACGGGAGGACTCTACCCCAGGGGAAGGGGCAGGAACACACAGACCAGCTTCTCATCTGGGGAAGCGGCAGGGACACTCGCGAGGTCACGCCCAGACTCAGGGTCACAATGTCTTTTTAGGAATATGGACCCAGGAATATTAACTCTTTAGTCTAATGCCTTTTACCATTTAAAAAATCGTCAGTTAAATAAAACCTGAGGGAACAGAAAGATTCTTGGGAAGACAGAACAAGGTGAAGGGACAAAGTCAAGCAGAAAAGACAAAGAAGGTATTGGGGGATCTGTAATCCATGGTGGACATAGAAGAACAGACTTCAGTGAGTTTTTTAAAACCTTTATATCTGTTGATAATAATTTAAATGATGAAATCACCAGCCTCGGCAATGGAATCTTATTATCCCTTTCAGCGATGAGTGTCCACTGGGCATGTGGTGAAGTTCTAGTCATGGGGGGAGGGGAGATGGTCTGTTGAGGTGCTCCTGGTCCTTCAGAGGAGAATTACAAAAATGTTCTTCCCCACTTCCAGGGATATTTAACACATGTGTTACTCTTGGGAATGTTGTCTCCTTGTCACGGAATGATGGGAGTCACCTGAGGGGTGAAGCTGAATTTCTGGATGCATCAGTGTGGAAAACTGAGAAAAGAAACTGCCTGGGCACATGAGCTGTCAAACTATTCAGTCCCGGAGCCACTCACATCCAACCTTCTTGCTTCATTAGGTTGTGATTTTCCTCAATGTTTGGTCAGCCTAGGCTGTCTCTCTTCCCTCTCTGCTGAAATAGTCACACATAATAATCTAGAGGCATTAAGATAAATAAGTAATTTTAAAATTAGAACAAGTGCCAAGTGCAGTCAGAATTACCACGCAGTTAATAACATGATAGGCAGAAGATATGGTTGGATAATAAGAGTGTGCTCATGTCAATTTATTCTATATTAGCACAATATTTTCTATATCCCTTACATAATATTCCCATTTTGACCCTTGACTTAACATTAATTCTTGATAAGTAACACCTAAATAATAAAGTGGTAGTTATTAACCAATAATTTATATTACTACTACAAACTTTTACTTAAGGTATATTGCTCTACCAATGTAAAATCAGCCCAAAAGGCAGAAGTTACTGCACTTAATCAAATAAATACAGATATTCTACAGTGGTGCATAATTGGAAAATATGCTGCAGGCAAAGGAGGATTTTAAATCTTCAGGAATCTCCATGAAAATGAACAACAAGAAAACATACTTGGAAGTACTTCCTGTATTCTAGAGACCTGACATAGAAATTTGAAACTAAATACAAACAAAGAAAAAAACACAAATCCAGTATGGAAACTAGAATAACGCTATGTTGCATCACGACCAGCAGGAAGCACTGGCTGTGTTGGGGATGCAGAGACGGCACAGGCGAGGGGAGGGTCTGCGAGGGCTTCCCCAGGTCAAGAGTGCACCGAGAACACGGCTGTCGGCATCACTGGTTCTGAAAAACACACTGAAACTCACAATATGCGCGTTTTGATGCACAAATAAAAACAGGATGGCACTGGTATTAATAGAGAGAGGGCTCAGAAATAAAAGGATATGACAACCCCAAACTGATTTTCAGTATGTGAGCCAACAATATAAAATGTATAAATCAAGGTCTCTCCCTAAGAGGGTGTTAGAAAAACTGAATCTACACATGCAAAGAATTAAGAATTTTAGTTTAGAATGAACACAAAAATCACATTTAAATAGTTAAACGTATGGCTTGCAATTGTAAAATTTCCCCCACCCAGAAAATAATAATAAGAACGATTTTCTGTATTTCAAATTGAAGGCACAGACAACAAACGCTGAAGTGAAAGGTGGAAATGCATCACAACAGAAAGATTCCGCAAACCATGGAAACAACTCCAGCCTACAGAATGGGAGAATGTAATCGCATGCTATGAATCTGAAAATGTGACAAAATCCAAAACAACTCATTAGGAAAATCATAATTGCTTGATTGTGAACTGGTCAATTTTACACCTTAACAAACTTAAGAACATAGATCTCATGTTAAAGACTTTTCCCTCTGGGTAGTGGTAAGTGTTACGGTACACTTGGTAAGGGCAGACTTTGTAATTATTCAATCCAACACTAATATAGGTGGTGTTAGCCGGGCAAGGCGGCTCACGCCTGTAATCCCAGCACTTTGGGAGGCTGAGGCGGGTGAATAACCTGAGGTCAGTAATTTGACATCAGCCTGACCAATATAGAAAAACCCTGTCTCTATTAAAAATACAAAAATTAGCTGGATGTGGTGGTGTCCAACTGTAGTCCCCGCTACTCAGGAAGCTGAGACAGGAGAATTGCTTTAACCTGGGAGGTGGAGGATGCAGCGAGCCAAGATCACACCATTGCACTCTAGCCTGGGTGAGAGAGTGAGACTCTGTCTCTCTCTTTCTCTCCATCTATACATATATATATGTTCTACATATGTATTATATATACATATTACATATGATGTCAATTTATTTAATAGATGTTATTTAAAGAGGTTAGGTAGTTTGTCATTGATAAAATTTGTGGCCCCGATTCCACCAGAGCAGAACTGGAGAAAATGTAATTCCGTGGTGATTCAGCAGCTTCACCTCCCGATGGCACCTCCAGCATGCGCTTACTGACGGATGATCCTATGGACATTGGATGTTCCTAGCCACCTCCAGAAACTGTCATCCTCTATGTATCACAGAAATGTGGCCTGTCCATCTGTAGCTTGTCCACCCTGAATAATAAACAGAGAAAGACTCTAAAATACAATAAAATTTATTTAAGGATTGGTATTGAAATTGAAACACGTACGGGTGCATTCAGGTTGGTAAAAGAAAGATACATAATTCAGGAAAAATGAGGAGGCTTACATCAGCTGTTTTGAGAAAATTATCCTGGGCTAGAAGGATCAACATAGAAGTGACATTGGTGTGAGGTTGAATGGGCAGTTGTTGAAGAAGAAATTATTTTAAGGTTGTGGTGGCCTCTGTGCAAGGTTGTGGCTCTGCAGAGTCTATTTATGACAGTTCTTGCTATCAGGAATATGTGTGTTAGACCCTCCTTCACGGCCTTCCTTCATTCATTGGGGTTTTAACACACGTGGCTTCATTGTGATTCTAATGCATTTCACAAGCTCTTTCTAACACTGCTTTTGAAGCCAATGACTCTGACAGTTTGCATAGAACAGGGCTTATTCCACATCCACACCCCATTTTGACCAAATAAGTTCATCTCCTTCACTATTAACGGCCAATTGCTTTCCCAGGTGAGTCTACACACAACACAGCCGAGGGTCCTGAGCAAATGGGGGAGAAGGAAGCTCCATCAGCCTCTCCCACGTGGCTGTAGGAACCACAGCCTGAGCCCCATCTGTGCTCCAAGAAAATGCCTTGAGGCCTGGAATGGAGACCCTGGATACCATCTGTTTCTTTTTCAGGAAGCAGGAAAAGAAAATAAAAAAGGGAGAACCAGCACTGCAAAGGAAGGACAGGGAGTGGGAGCAAAGGAGCCCCGGGTCCCTGCTGATGCGATTGGCTTTAGTGTCAGGAGAAGGGTCAGACGTGAAACCTGTGAGGTTCTACACGACACTGAACCCGGCCCAGCCTCTCCATTGTCTGAGGCCAAAATTCCTAATGACAGTTCTAGTCCCGGAATCTCCCTGAGGTTTCTGTCCTGGGTCTGATTGGAGAAGACTCACCAGGCGCTGCTGAGCGTCCTCAGGACTCTGATGCTGGTGACCACGGTTGAGGACTTTTCATCTCTGTAAGCGTCATCTGCATTTGCTGCATGTGAAAATAAGTCCACATGTTAAAATGATCTTTTAAAAAATACGTAGAGATGACATTAGGAAACACAGAATTCTAAACTTTGAGAGTTTCACTAGAGAAACTTAGAGAGGATGAAGACCCACATCCTGACAGGAAATCAGCCTCCATCTGCACCTGCCTCTGGGGTTGACTCTGATCAGTGGCTCCTGAGCACCGCCTGCAGCTGATTCCCCCGAGTGTTCCTGCAGGAGGTTTGTGTCCGGGCTCACACGGGCCTCCCCTCACTGTGTCTTGCACAGTAATAGACGGCCGTGTCCTCGGTTTTCAGGCTCCTCATTTGCAGATACAGCATGTTCTTTGAATCATCTCTTGAGATGGTGAATCGGCCTTTCACAGACGCGGTGTATTCTGCTGTTCCACCATCAGCTTTGCTTTTAATACGGCCAACCCACTCCAGCCCCTTCCCTGGAGCCTGGCAGACCCAGTTCATCCAGTAGTTACTGAAGGTGAATCCAGAGGCTGCACAGGACAGTCGCAGGGACCCTCCAGGCTGAGCCAAGCCTCCCCCAGACTCCACCAGCTGCACCTCACACTGGACACCTGCAAACACAGAGACACCCTTGTCATTAACTGCCACAAAAACCACTGTTCCCCTCACTCATGTCCCCACACTCAGTCTCTCTAGTTCTCCATAAATCACCTTTAAAAATAGCAACAAGGAAAACCCAGCTCAGCCCAAACTCCATGGTGAGTCCTCTGTGTTCAGTGTTCAGTGCTGATCACTGAATAGAAACACCTGGGAATTCTGGGGCTGGGCTCCTCTCCCAGAGCTGCAGGGTCAGGGCTAGGCTGGTTTTGATGAGCAGAGGGAGGGCCCTATTTGCATGTCTCCTGCTACAAAGCACACTCTGGGTGGCACAGCTGAGGAGAGGGCAGGGCCCAGTGCAGATGAGAATGTCCTGGAAAACCCTGGAGGTAATCCTGTCTCTCAGGAAAGTGTAACTTCAGATTATCTGATTGTGCCTTGATAATTATTTAGCAATCATCATCTTATTTTACTTTTATATATTTGGAGAATACCTTTAATGCAAGTGTCAGTATCAGATTTTCAGAGAAGATAAATTACACATAGCACAGTGTGGTTGTGCAGTGTGTCCAATATCACACATCTGGACAATGTCAGCCCCATTACCTGTGCCTGTGCCTCTAAACACTGAAGAGACTGCTCCCATAGACAGCTCCCGGACGATGTGGGACGTGCCTAGTGAGTTTTCCGGATGTCCCACCTGTCACAACCTTTTGAGATTTTGCTTCCCTAACATTGGAGGTGGGGCCCTGTGGTTGTATCATGGGAGCAGATTTATAATAAATGGTTTAGCATCATCCCCTTGCCGTAATAGTAAATGGGGTCTCATGAGATTTGGCTGTTTAACAGTGTGTAGCACCTCTGCCCTCACTCTTTCTTTGCTCCTGCTCCCGCCATATAAAGTATCTGCTCCCCCTTTGCCTTTTGCTGTCATTGTAACTTCCCTGAGGTCTCCCCAGAAGCTGAACAGATTCCATCATCATGCTTCCTCTACAGCCGGCAGAATCATGAGTAAATCCAACCTCTTTTCTCTATAAATCACTCAGTTTCAGTTCTTTCTTCCTGGCAATGAGAGGACAAACTAATAAAGTGGACTACCCCCATTTCAACAGCGCCCCTTGCAGCCTGCAAACTCACAGTTAAGGAGGGGGATTACTGACACCATCCAGGTGCTGCCCAGGCGGGGATGGTTCGTGATGGGTGCCATTTTACTAGTCTTGAGTTCAGGGAGTATAATGCCCTCCTCCCTATGCCTCACAGATGGAGAAACCACCTTATGATCAGCTCTCTCTAATTCTGTCTGAACCCATTTCTAAGTTTCAGCAATTCCACAGTGGGGAAATCTGACATTGTGGTTTACCTCCTTATTTCCAGTGGAAAATGTGTAGAGAGGCTAGCCTCTGCTGGAACAGTTGGCCAATTTTTATCCTGGTGGTGGCCACCAGATGTGTGCAGAGGACCAGAACCCCCATGGGCTTACCTCAGTCTTCATCCTCCTCCCCATTCGAGTGCTTTATTTTATTTTTGAGATGAAGTCTCACTCTTTCAACCAGGCTGGAGTGCAGTGGTGTGATCTCGGCTCACTGAAACCTCTGACTCCTGAGTTCAAGCAATTCTTCTGCCTCTGTCTCACAAATAGTTGGACTACAGGCACTATGGCACCACGCACAGCGAATTTTTTTTTTTTTTGTATTTTAGTAGAGACGGGGTTTCACCATTTTGCTCAGGATGGTCACAAACTCCTGAGCTCAGGCAATCCATCTACATTCACCTCCCAAAGTGCCGAGATTACAGGCGTGAGCCCACACACCCAACCTAGAACTCTTCATCGGATCCTAGGTCTTAGTGTCCCAGGAAAATTTAGTCATCATAGCCCTACCTAATTCGTGTGATGGTCAGAAATCCTTCAAATGTGCTCTCGACAAGCCACCACCCCCAATGTACCATTCTGCTTACACACCAAGGACAGAAAAGTCTGATTCGTCTGAGCTAGTCTGGCATGCTTCTCTAGGAGTCGCTCTTCTTGTGTTGACACACGGTAGCCCACACAGTGAGCTCTGCCTCAGTGGCTGCTCAGAGTGCAGTCGGGAGGGACCAGCCACCTGCAAATGCAACAGCTTGGGCGTCTGACTTGCACTTTGAAAGATGTACCCTCTGAAGTGGTTCTTCCAGAACGCTTGGCATTTTGGCAGCATCCCCATCCTCATGCCGTGGGCCCCATGCATCAGGGACAGCAGCCGTTGGGCCACACATAGAAATTCACAGCCTGCCCAGGATTTCTGCTGGGGTCTCCTCTCTTTAGAGTCCACTGTGTGGGTGTTCATCACATTTTTTTACCTTTTGCCAGGTTCACTGGATGTCGTGCCAGACCAATATTGACTCCAATAGGACTGGCATCATGTACAACAGGCCTAAGAAATAAACCCAGACCAGTGAACAGGACATAGAGTTTATTGAGGGCTCTCACACAGTGTGGTTCAGGTACAGCAGGCTGGACAAGAAAACTATGACCATTTGACAAAAAGTATTCAGCTTATGCAGTAATTTTCACATAACACCCTGCACCTAACAACTTCCATTTATCCCGAAACAAAGAGCTTCAATCACCCGTAAATCCTGTGTTCCAAGGGATAGGCAGGGGTTTGGATGTTATTCGTAGATAAGAAGTGAGTTCCTGGGTATGGCCCTCCTGGATTCCTTAGCTTGGAACTGGAAACACATATTTCTTTTTTTTCTTTCCTGGAGTTTCAGTAATACGTCGAATAGGATTGGTGAAAGTGTGCATTCCTGTACATGTTCTTCAGGAATATTTTTGCAACTTTTTCTCATTTCGTATGATGTGAGATTTTGTTGTACGTGGCTTTTTTCCAGTCATTCATGTCTTCACTAATAAGTCACTAGCAGGCTATGTAATAAATCAGTTGCATATGTTTTTACAAAATTTAAGAAGATCCCTGTTTAATTGTTTTATTTATTATTTAAGATCCTTAAGGGTTTTTGTTGGTTGTTGTATGTGGCTTTTAATATTTTGAGGTCTGTTTCTTTGCTGTTAAGTTTATCAAGGGCTTTTTCACGAGGGATATTGAATTTTACTGAATAATTTTTTTGCATCCATTGAGATGGTCTTATTTTTTAAAATTATGTTTATATAGTGAATCATATTTATTGATGTGTTTCTTTTATCCAATCTCTGTATCTCTGGAGCAGAACCCAGTTGATCATGATGTATGATCTTTTTGTTGTGCTGTTGGTTTCAGTTAGCTAGTCCTTGTTTATGATTTTACATCTAGGTTCATTGGGGACATCTCCCTGTAGCTTTTTGTTGTTGTTGTTGTTGTTGTTGTTGTTGTGTCCTTGTCTCTATTGTTGTCAGGTGATACCAATTTTTGTAGACCAGCTGGGGAAGAATCTCTTCTCCTTAATCTATTGAAATAGTTCCAGTAACAATGGTACGTCTGGTATAATTAGACTGTCAGTTTATCTGGTTCTGGGCTTTGACGGTTGGAAGATTTTCAATTTCTGATTCAATCTTATTACTCTTATTGGCCTATTTACGATTTTATTCCTTCGTGGTTCAAGTTGGGAATGTTGAATATTTCCAGAAATGTATTGATTTCCTCTAGATTTTCTAGTTCGTGAACATAGAGATGCTCAGTACGCTTTGATAATCTTTTGTATTTCTGTGGCATCAGTTGTAATACCACCTTTATGATTTCTGCTTGTGCTTATTTAAATATTTATTTTTTTCTGGTTGACATAGTTAGGGATCTACGGATTGTGTTCACCTTTGAAAATAACCACCTGTTTTCTGGTTGATTCCTTACATTTTTTTTTTTTTTTGCTTCAATCTAATTTAATTCTGCTGTGATCTTTATTTTCTTCTTCTAGCTCTGGGGTTGGTTTGTTCTAATTGTTTAGTTCCTTGAAGTAAATCAGTAAAGACCCAGTTTGTAATCTTTATATTTTAGTAGACATTTAGAACTATAAGCTTTTTTTTTTTTTAGCACTGCTTTTGCTGTATCCCAGAGGGTTTCTTATGCTGTGTCTTCATTTCTCTATTTTTATAAAATAATATCTTAATTTTATTGTTGAGCCAATGATTGGTCAGACTTGTGCTGCTTAATTGCCTCATTCTTTTACAGTTTCAACAACTTTTTTGCAATTGATTTTTAGATTTATTCCATTACTGTGCAATAAAGAACTGACATCTAGAATCTACCAAGAACACAAACAACTCAGAAACAACAACAAATGAATAAATTACACAGTTAAATAGTGGGAAAAGGCACCAACACACATTTGTGAAGAAGACATTCAAATGACCAAGCATATGACAACAAAATGCTGAACAACACTAATCATCAGATACATGAATATCAAAACAACAGTGAGACACAACTTTACACCAGTCAGAATGACTTATTATAAAGTTAAAAATTAGACATATTGGTGAGATTTCAGAGAAAAAACATTTATACACTGTTGTTGATAATGTAAATTAGTGTAACTTACGTGGAAAAAATTGTAAAGGCTTATGAAACCACTACAAAGAGATCTATCATTCTATCAGCAATACCACTACATGATATGTACCCCCCAAATAAATCATTGTATCAAAAAATGTATGTACTCATATGTTTATTGCAGCAATATTTACAGTCACAAAGATACAGAGTTAATCTAAGTGTCTAGCAATGGATAATCAAATAAAAATAATGTGGTATTAGCACACAATGAAAAATAATTTATTCATAAAAAGCAGGAAATTATGTCTTTGACAGCAATATGGATGGAACTGGAGGTCATTTTCTTAAGTCTAATAACTCATAAACAGAAAGTCAAATATGGCTTTTTCTCATGTATAAGTTGGAGCTAAAAAATGGGTACACATAGATACAGAGAGTTGAATAATAGACATGAGAGACTCATACAATTTGCAAAATGAGATCACTAATCACTTAGTGGTTCCAAGGTACTACATCTGTTGAGCTTACTTTAAAAACTAATACTTCATCATTATGCAATATATTTATGTAACATAAATGTACTTGTACCCCACATAACTATTAAAAAACTTAAAAAGGCAAACACACACACACACACACACACACACACACACACACACACACGAGATATTTCAAAAAGATGAAGGAGACAACTGGAAAAAACTCCCAATTTCCAAAGAGTTGGAAAATTTCAACCAAAGAATTAAATATTTATAAAAACATACTCATTAATAAACTAATAAATAAAATTCATGAGAGAAGAAGGATGTTTATCTAAAACAGTATAATTACACCAAATTTTGTTGATATTTCTCCATTCAAAGAGTTGGAGTTTAACCTCCATCTGTTAATTATGACATAGGCTTTGGTGCATGAGAAAAATTCTTGCCTTCCTTCAACTTCAGAAATTTTAGATATAAGACAATAAAATGATAGGAAAAGTAGTGAATTTCACAGGGTCGACATTTTTTACATGATGTGAAAAACACTCTGATGTAGTAATATAGAGACAATTCTCACAGCTAGTAATTCTTTCTCAAGGCCAAAGCAGAGAAGAGTATTCCTGGTTTGTTTTCCTACATTTTTTTGTAGTTTGAAATCTTAGCTTACAGCGATAATCCATTTTGAGTTGATTTTCTTTTTCACATGATGATAGCTGGGAGTAAAGTTTCCATCTTCCACATATGGCTAGCAAGTTATACCAGCACTATTTATTGACTAGGTTGTCCTTTACCCATTGCTTGTTAAGGTTTTTCAGAGTTGTCAAAAAACAGAGGGTTGTAAGTGTGCAGCTTTATTTTTGAGTTTTCTATTCTATTTCATTGATCTATGTGTTTTTTCTTGTATCATTACCAAACAGCTTTTGTTACTGTGGCTTTATAGTAGAGTTTATAGTCATTGTTCTTTTGGCTTAGGATTACTTTGGCTAGTTTGGCTCTTTTTTGGTTCCATACAAATTTTAGAATAGTTTTAAAAATATTTCTCTGAAGAATGAAACTGGTATATTGAAAATAATAACATTGAATATGTAAAATTTGAAGGGAAATATTGCCATTTTTGCAGTATTATTTCTTCCAATCCATGAGCATGGAATTGCTTTTCCATTTATTTGTTTCCTCTCTGATTTATTTTCACAGTATTTTGTAGTTCTTCTTGCAGAGATCTTTCACCTCCTTTGTTAACTGTATTCCTAAGTATGTCTTTTTTTTGTAGATATTATAAGAGGGATTGTGTCCTTTATTTTGTTCTCTCCCTGAATGTTGTTGGTGTATAAAAAAGCTACTGATTTTTGTATATTTATTCTACATCCTGAAACATTACTCAAGTTGATTATCAATTCTAGGATTCTTTTGGAAGCATCTATAGAGTTTTCTATGCATAGAATCCTATCAACAGTAAATTGAGATAGTTTGAATACTTATTTAATTATGTGAATGTCTTTTATTTCTTTCTCTGGCCTGATTTCTCTGGCTAGCACTATGTTAAATAGGAGTGATGAGAGTGGGTACCCCTGTTTAATTGCAGTTACGAAGGGAATGATTTGAGCTTTTGTTGATTCAATATGATGCTAGATGTGGGTTTGTCATACATGCCTCTTATTATTTTAAGTTACGTTTATTTGATGTCTAGTCTGCTGAGGGTTTTTATCATGAAAAATGTTGAATCTTATGAAAAGTTTCTCAGGATCTATTGAGATAATCATATAATTTTTGGTTTTTATTCTGCTTATGTGACGAATCATCTTTATTGATCTGTGTATGTTGAGCTAACCTTGCATGAAAGGTGTAAAACCTACATGATCATAAGGTATTAACTTTCTAATGTGCTAGTATATTCAATATGCCAGTATGAATATACTTGAAGATTTTTAGGTCTATCATCAGGAATATTGGTCTAAACTTTTCCTCTTTTGTGTGTCTCTGCCAGATTTTGTGTTCCAAGAACACACAATGAGGAAAGGATAGCCTTTTTAACAAATGGTGTAAAAACTGGGCATCCATATGTAGAAAGAAAATGAGATCTCATCTCACATCATGTACAAAAGTCACCTAAAATGTACTCAAGGCTGGAAAATAATATGATATGTAAAACTGTAAACTGAGAGAGAAAAAAAGAGCATCCTGGAATTAATCTGGAAAATGATTTATATGGATTTGACACCAAAATCACAGAAAAATAAATTAAGTGCAATTGTATATCTGACAAGTGGTTCTAACTAAATGTACGAAGGACCCATACAATAGCAAAAAATACAAATTGATTTTTAAGAGGGTAAGACTTGTGTATAGACATTGTATTCTTGGGAAGATCTACACTGTCAGCAGGACGTAGAAAGGTGATCAACATTGCTTATCTTCAGAAGAATTCCAATCAAAACCACAGTGAAATATCACCTCACGTTGCTTAACATGATTATTAGTACACACATAAAAGACAACGAAATGCTGACAGTAAGCTGCTGAAAACGGAATTATTCAATGGTGTGGTAGTAAAGATTATTTTATACATTGAAAGTGAAACTATTATGTAATCTGGTGATCCCACTTCTGGCTATATATTCAAAGAAAATAAAATCAGTAAGTTAAAAAAACAGGCCTATTACAAGATTATTCATAATGGCCTAAAATTTTTTAAAGTTAATTGCCATAGGTAAATGAGTGTATAATGGAAATGTATATACATACTGTGGAATATGATTTGACCTTTAACAAAAAGGAGATTATAATATTTCCAAAAACATCGATGGGCCTGGAGAACATTATTCTAAATGGAATAAACCAGACACAGAAAGACAAATGCTGCATTATTTCATTGTTATGTGGAATCTAAAATATTCAAATTCTTAGAAATGGAGAGTAGTAAAGTGGTTCTCAGGGCTGGGAGGAGGGGAAATGGAGTGATGCTTGTCAAGGGCACCAAGTTTCAGTTGTGCAGGCTGAGTGGGTTCCGGAGGTCTAGTGTAAAGCAATGGACTGTAGTTATCCTGATCTCTGGAGGTCTAATGTAAAGCAATGGACTGTAGTTATCCTGATCTCTGGAGGTCTAATGTAAAGCGATGGACTGTATTGCAAACCTGATCTCTGGTAAAGGATAGAAATCAGGTGTTCTCACAGGACACAAACATAATAAATGAAAAGGAATAAAATGGTAACTGTGAGGTAATAGATATTCTAATTCCTAAGTCATAGTGAAAATTTAACAATTTATAACTAAACACCAAGCATTGAACCTTAAATATATAGAATATTTATGATCAATTATAGTTCCATAAAGATGAACAAATTAAGCTTAGTTTCGTGATGAAGAAATGCATACTTCTACGTGTTTTCTGAATAAAAATGAATATTTATATATAAACAAAAAATATTTAAGCAGCTTTGCTTATGATATTAATAAACTGAGAACAAATTCAAAGTCCATCGACAGGAAAATGGATCAGCTTATTGTCATTTATTGCTTAATGGACTGACTCAGGTATAACATTTCTCTCTCTCTGGCTTGCTCTCACTCTCTCTCTCTCTCTCCATATGTCAAAACGTTGAGATTTTATGTCAAAGGCATTCCATTAAGTGAATAAGTGACAATATGTAATGTAATTTTACATTTGAAATAGCGTAAATAAACGTCAAAAATAACAAAAGTAACCCCTTACCAGAAAAGTGGTCTATAATGCTTGATTTATATGAAGCATTTATATGAAGCTCAGAACTTTAAAAAAGAACCTTCAGCAGCAGAGATCAAACCATTGTGTAAATGTGGGGGCGGGCTGACTGGAAGCACAGAGAAGATGACTTGTGTTGTTTATTTTTTTGAAAATAAAAAATTAAAAAATAATGTATGAAAGTATTTTAAAATTTAGTAAATAATGCAATTATCAATAAAATCATATTCAAAATGTGAACAATATAATACAAATTAGTAAAATATATTCAACAATAGCTGCTAGAATTAAATTCCAGAAATGAGAAGGGTGATGTCTGATAATAAATAAGTTAATAAACACATTTCATAGAGAAATCAGAATGTTCAAAAGTATGTGGAGCATGCATTTTGTTATTATCAAATGTCTTTAAATAATTGATACAATATTTTAACTGTCTTATTAGTATTAATTACAAATATCATGTGTAAAATCATAACCGTAACAACCTATAGGGAAATAAGAATATTTGAGAGCACATGTACTAAGTTAAATATATTCTCAATGTTTTTCCAGCTGTTACTGCTAACATTTCTAACTGTATCCTGGATCTCTAACAGAAGCCATATGGGCCCTTGGGCAAATTAATTTTCAGAAACGACTTAGAAAAATAATCTCTAATATGGAGATACTAATATTCATCTCATAAAGAAACTGAAACTGTAATACATAGAAACTCCTCAAAAGAAAACTTAGTAATAAGAAAGGAGTTATTCATAGTGGGTTGTGATATTCATTGCAAAAATTATTACCTTGATTTTTCAGGGAAAATTAAAGCAAAGCCTGATGAATTGAAGTGTGATATATCTTGTTTGGTACAACAGCAGGGTGAGGATAATGAAGAGCCCTGTGATTGCGAGGGGAGCCCCTAATTTAAGAGGGAGGCTCCAGGTCCTGTGGACTCACCCGGGGCTCCTGCTTCTGCCCTTCATGGAACCACACTCAGAAGCCTTCAGGAGGCAGGAGTGTGGATGGGATGGGTTTCTCAGGACGATCCAATCAGACCTGGACAAGGGAAAAAACATTATGACGCGGGATGCATTAAATCATTGTCTTGAAAATAGATAAATTGTTATATATTTATGAGGTACAAAGAAATGTTGTGATTTATTAGTACAATATGGAATAATAAAATAAAGCTAATTAGCATATTCATCACCTCAGAATATTTTCATATTTTGTGTCAAAGCCATTAGAAATTTAACTTAGCTATTCTGAATTGACCAATATACAATGTTTAAGTGAATAGATATTAATATAAACAATATAAAATTATTGAAATCAATTATGATTTGATTTCATAGAACTTCAATAATTTATATTTCATTCGTCAATAAGTTTGATCATTTAGAGCATATTTAAAAATGTGTTGTATTTAATTTTAAATATAAATGACTACATGTTTATGAACAGGTTTGTCGTATTTAGACTTATGTCTACAGTTGTAAATTTATGTTCTCATAGCCATAGTTGCTGATAGCAATACATGATAAAACTCTGGAAGAATAACTGCAAATAATTAGAAATAATTATTCCTTGAATATGTACAGTATACATATGCATATTTTAAGTATATATGTATGTATACACACACACACACACACACACACACACACACACACACACATATATATATTATTTTGAGACTGAGTTTCTCTCTTGTTGCCCAGGCTGGAGTGCAATGGCGTGATCTCGGCTCACTGCAACGTCTGCCACCCAGGTTCAATCGATTCTCCTGCCTCAGTCTCCCAGGTAGCGGGAGTACAGGCTTGCCACCACACCCGGCTAGTTTTGCGTTTTTAGTAGAGACGGGGTTGGTCAGGCTGGTCTCAAACTCCCAACCTCAGGAGATCCACCCTCCTCGGCCTCCCAAAGTGCTGGGATTACAGGCGTGAGCCACTGCACCAAACCTTGAGTATGTATTTTTAAAAAATAACACTGCATAAAATGTTTAAAATTATTAAAACTTAAGTACCAGTGATAATAAATACATACTAAATAACAGTATAAAAATATGACAACCTGAAAGACTCCAGAGTTCTGACTTCTCCAGCTGTGGAGTAAGGACCCTCCCCCTGCACCTGCTCCTGAGGCCCGCCCCGTCCTCGGTGGGTCCCGAGCGCCCCCTGGCGGCCCAGCGCGCCCCTCCAGGAGGTTTGTGTCCGGGCCCACACGGGCCTTCCCTCACTGTGTCTCTCGCACAGTAATACACGGCCGTGTCCTCGGCTCTCAGGCTGCTCATCTGCAGATACAGCGAGTTCTTGCCGTTGTCTCTGGAGATGGTGAATCGGCCCTTCACGGAGTCCGCGTAGTATGTGCTACCTCCATTAGGATTAATTTCTCCAACCCACTCCAGCCCCTTCTCTGGAGCCTGGCGGACCCAGCTCATCCAGTAGTCACTGAAGGTGAATCCAGAGGCCGCACAGGAGAGTCTCAGGGACCCGCCAGGCTTTGCCAAGCCTCCCCCAGACTCCACCAGCTGTACCTCACACTGGACACCTGCGAACACAGAGACATCCTGGTCATTAACTGGCACACACATCCACTGTTGCCCTCACTCATGTCCACACACACTCAGTATCTCTAGTTCTCCGTGAATCACCTTCTAAAATAGCAACAAGGAAAACCCAGCTCAGCCCAGACTCCATGGTGAGTCCTCTGTGTTCAGTGCTGATCACCAGGTAGAGACAGCTGGGAATCCCAGGGCCGGGGCTCCTCTCCCAGAGCTGCAGGGTCAGGGCCGGGCCGCTTTTCATCAGCAGAAAGACGGGCCTGATTTGCATGTCTTCTGCTACATAGCGCGCTGTGGGGTGGGACGCCCGAGGAGAGGGCTCTGCGCAGAGTAGACGGGGATGTCCTGGGGGCTAGTGGAAGTAATCCTATCATTCGGGAAAACGCAATTTCATGATGTAATTGTGGCTTGATAATCATTTAGCAGTCGTCATCTTATCTCATTTTTGCATATTTGCACACTGTATTTCCCCTTAGATATTTCTGAAGTCCCTCGGCCTGTCTGAAGTCCCTCGGCCTTCCTAGACACTGTGACGGTATGATGTCGTCGCTGACAGGGGCAGTCCTGGATGTGCACGCGGTTTCCATGGAAATGCTGTCATTTGGCGGTGTTGCCTTTGAGAGCCTAGTTACTTGAGTTTCCTGCTTGACCGATGGTGTCTCTTAGCATACCACCCAGACGTTATGCTCTGCTCATTTCCGGCAGAGTTACGCTGTTTTGTAACATAAATTGATCAACAATCTGATGCAATTATATCCGGATTTCTTTTCAGGGGCAGTTTTTGAGGTTTGTCCTGATCCCAAAATGTTATTGTTTTTTTCTTTGTTTTCTCAAGAAATGGAGTCTCGCTATGTTTCCAGGCTGGGCTCAAAATCCAGGGCTTAAGTGATCCTCTTACCTCAAACTCCCAAGTAAATGGAACTACAGGCAGTGCTGCACTGCCCAGTTGCTGGTCCTTACATTATGGATTTTCTCATTCTCTCTGTTAAAATGAGTGGACTACTGTTTTGTGTATTGCTCTCATGGAGCAGCCAGCTTTCTGTTAATTACTTACCACGAAACAGCTAACATTTCATATGAACATTACTACTGATATTATTCTCAATTGACTGCAAATCAAGTCGCACCCTTTAGAGAGCTTCTTATCACTGTTTTTATGCTCTGCCTCTATCATAATAAAAATATACCAGGCTCTACCTTGGTGCGGAAGAAAGGGTTCAAGTATCTCAGAGGGACACTCTTGTTTTAAGAACAGGAAGCTGTATATGATGGTGGACTCTTAGAGTCTCACTGTGCCTCTCCCAGAAAATGCTCCTCTCCCCTACAGGTGAATCTACATAAATATATATATATATATTTATATATATATATATACTTCATATCTCCTAATATTTAGTGTTGTGGTGCTGGGACAGCTGCAGACACAGACATGACAACCCAGCTCATTTCTTCCAACTTGGAGCTCCACTCCCTTTCCACGGACCATCTTCCCAGAGTTGTGACAGCCAATCGGATTCTGAAGTAGATGCTTTTCTGGTATCAAGGTTACATTGGTGCAGCCCTAGTTTTAGGCAGAGTAGACGTTACTGGACCTCACCTCTACAGTATCTATCCTCACGGATCAACTGATAAATTGCCTTATGTCACCATGGGTTCTGGCTCCTTGGCAGCAATGGCTGCATTTGAAGATAAGTTTAAGCCAGACATGGAGGAGGAGGAAGCCAAGAAGCTGGTGAGCGAAGCCATTGTTGCCGGCATCTTCAATGACCTGGGATCTGGAAGCAATGACCTTGCTCTGTGTCATCAGCAAGAGCAAGCTGGATTTTCTCTGCCCATACACAGTGCCCAAAAAGAAGGGGACCAGGTTTGGGTGGTACAGGTGTGAGAAAGGGACCACTGCAATCCTCACTGAAAAAGTCACTACTCTGGAAATTGAAGTGCTCGAAGAAACAGTCCAAATGACGAACACTTCTTGAATGGCATCTGGGTGGCCAGCTGTGGTTCTGGAAGATGGTGGGCATTGGAGGCCCCAAAGACGTTCAGGTTTGCTGAATGAAACTCAATAAAAAATGAAAACCAAATTGGTCAAAAATATATATATATATATATAAAATTAGGTATGATATTAATTGTCAAATACTATATAAAATACTATTTCTATTTCTATACTATATATAGTTATATATATTTATAGTATTTGGTAGAACTGTCTATCTATCTATCTATCTATCTATCTATCTATCTATCTATCTATCTATCTAACTGCCTGCCTCAAACTTGTCCTAGACCTCTCATAAAATGAATATTGAGATGTTTTATAGATTAACTGGATAACTACCACATGGGCACCATTTATTTTTCTTATGCTTCACTCATAACTTATAAATTGACCAATTCCCACCTAGAAATTATGATATGGTTTGTCTCTGTGTGTTCACCCAAAGCTCATCTGGAATTGTAAACCCCAAGTGTCAGGTGAGGGATCTAGTGGGAGGTGATTAGATTGTGGGAGTGGTTTCCTCCATGCTGTTCTCCTGGCAGAGTTCTCAGGAGATCTGGTTGTCTGTTAAGTTTGTGGCTTTTTCTCCTCCCTCTCATTCTCTCTCTCTCTCTCTCTCTCTCTCTGTATCTCTCTCTCTCTCTCTCTCCCTCTGTCCTGCCGCCTTGTGCAGAAGGTACCTGCTTCCCTTTCACCTTCCACCATGATTGTAAGTTTCCTGAGGCTACCCAGCCACACAGAACTGTGAGTCAATTAAACCTTTTTGCTTTAAAAATTACCCAGTCTCAGACAATATATTTATAGCAATGTGAAAATGAACGAATACAGGTGCTTTCCCATAAAAAAGTAATCGTTAGTTAAATAAACATTTTTACCATGAGCTAAAACACAGTCTTCATGCTGACTAAATATGCATGTTGATTTTGACATAAGAACAATTAAGTTGTAGATGATGTCATACTCCGAAAAATAACCCAGGTTCAAGGAGTTAACTGCAGAGTCATATTTAGCTTGGTTTTGCTTTGGAACAAGAAAGTTGCGAGTTACAGATGATGTGGTGGGTGGTATCCTTAGGGTTGGATGCTGTTAAGGAAAGGAAGACAACCAAATATTGTAGTCAGACGTTCTCTGGCTGGTTCCTCACTGTACCTGCTCCTAATCGGGACTATATCTTGGATGAGTTCAGAGCATCGCCTTGTGGTCCTCTGCTGCCCATGAAGACCAGCTAAAAGAGATGTGAGGATCTGCTTCTGAGACACCCAATCGTATATCTGGGTCCTGGCCAGGAGTTCCACCAGGCCTGTGAGCTGCCCCTTGGACTTCTCTTGTGTGACCTCACCTGTGCACTGAGCATCCTCATAGCAAGTTGACAGAGTCAGCCTCACAGGCATTACTGCAGACGATTTCCAGCAAATCTAATTGTAGTTCAACTATATAAATCAGGAAGTATGTTCATTGACTGAAATATCCACACACACAAAGAAACTGTATGGACATTCATTTACATTGTCCCCAAACTGCACACATGTTGTATTATTCCTTATCCATTAATAAAATTCCAAGGTTTGAATCATAAACTAAAAGATAACATTTCTAGAACCAAACTTACAAATGAATAAGGTGAGTATGGTCAGATAAATCAAGGCTGAGTTATTAGCTGCAGTCTAACAGTGGCAGGTTACATACTGAAGCTGTGCTGATACAGGCTTCCGAGTGCTCTAGTTGATAACCTCCCAATGACAGCTGAGCAGAAATCTCTGGCAGAGGGAAAGCCAGAGGTTTCCCAACATGGGACAGCGCTCTGTCTTCATAGACATTCACTGGGTTTCTCTGCAGGCTCTGACGTGTGCAGGCTCCTACCCCAGATTCTGCAGTCAGACAAGTCTCTGCGCCTTCCCAGGGGACAAAAGGGATAGTGTGGATAAGCACCAGACATGCTCTACTCAAGGTCTCTGCACATGGAGAAAAAAACAGTGAAAGTGGAAAATTCATGTTCTCAATTCATTGAACAATACCTATGAAAAATGCAACAATGTGCCACGAACTAATGCAGAATTATAAACGAATGCAATTAAAGTAAGAATGAAAACTACAATTGTTTAAGGGTGCACATTTGTTTATATATTTTCCAATACAATCAGGTAAAAGCAGGTCTTCTCTATAAAAATCCAAAAAGAGTGTGCTGACCCTGAGAATGCACCTCCCTGCCTCCTCCTACAGGCAGCAAAATGCACGTGGATCTGGTTTCCAGCAGCTGCTTTCTGACACCTGCGGCATGGCGTGTGCTGAGGCCCATGTCCTGTGGTCCACTCTAATGAAGGGACTGACTCCGCAGGGACTCGTAAGCAGAGCCATTTCGGAGAGTCACGGGGATCCCTGCAAGGTAGCACTGACTGCACAAGACTTCAATATGTTTTGCACCTTCCTTGCACAGCACAGAAGTATAGAAACCTTCCATCCAATCCTCCCTCCCTCTCTCCTTCACTCAGGGACAGGCATCCCCCATCTGCCATCAGCTTCACAGCCTCATTCCACCCCCTGTGCATTTTCTCTCAAAGGGAGAGTGTACTTCTTACAGTAATTCAGGGAAACGTCATCCCATCTTGGAGTTTTCTGCTTCGAAAACCAATAATAACGGAAATGTTACCTGAAAGGGGTCCCAGTTTGCAGCAAATCCACAGAGTGAAATGAAAGCAAGTTGATTACAAAAGCAAAAGTATAAAAAGTAGCTCCTCCATAGGCAGAGCTGAGGCACGATCTGCCCTTTATCCATTTTTATGGTTATTTCCTGATTGCATGTTAAAGAGGGAATGGATTATTCATGAATTCCCCAGGCAACTCCTGAAGCTGATACTTCCTCCCCTCCTTTTTAGACCATACAGGGAAATTTCCTGATGTTACCATGGTATTTGTAAACTGTCATGCAGTGGGAGAAGAGTGTCTTTCAGCATGCTAATGCATTATAATTAGCGTAAAATTAGCAGTGAGGGGAAACAGACGTGACTTGTTGCTGTCCTGGTTTTGGTGGGCTTTGGCCAGCTTCTCCTGTAACCTTTATCAGCAAGGTCTTTATCACTTGTGTCTAGTGCAGACCTCCTATCCCATCCTGTGATGAAGAACACCTTAACTTACTAGGAGTGTAGCCCAGCAGGTCTCAGTCTTATCTTGTCTAGCCCCTTTGCAAAATAAAGTTGTTCTGATTTCAAAGTTTTTGGCAAAGAAAATGTAGGACACATATTTATGAGCATGATTATATTGCCAAATATAAAATAAAATATACTAATGGAAACAAATAATTTTACGTGTCACCTTGACTAGACCACAGTCTCTCAATCACACACTAACCAGGGTGTGGCTTTAATGGCATCATACAGGTGTTAGGGAAGCCTGCCATTATTTTTTCCTGAGTCACAAAGAGTGTTTTAGATAATCCAGGTGGGGCTGAAGCAATCAGAACCTAACAGAGGACAAAGGGACACCATGGTGGATGGCAGATGCAGGTCTTCCAGGGAATCCCAGCCTGTCTTTCCCAATGGCCAGTGGTATTGACCTTAGGCATGCCTTGCCAGACCCTACAATTACTGTTACCCAGAGCTCACAGCACAATGAAGTGTCCAATCTTAGCTTTCCTCAAAGTCGGACGTGAGAGTCCAAACTCTGTGACAGTGTGAGAAGCACAAGGTCATTTCTGCATCAACATCCCACTGGAGAAAACTAGTACTATTCCCTTCGTGACTGATGTCCACTTCATTTTCCAAATGTCTCATGCTCAGAAGACAGCAGGGATGTCCATGCAATGGGGAGTGAGAAAGTCCCTCAGCCTACCCAGGTCCTGCAGACCTAAGCCCTGGGGTTTTGACTAAAGACAACTAATTCTCTGTTTTTAGGGAAGAGAAGAAGAAAGGAAACTGTGAGAATCAGGTCTGCAGAGAAGGAAATGGATTAGCAGAAAGAGGGTCAACTGAATCAGTGTAAGTCAGATGTGCACAGTTTTACAAGATGAGGGGAGACAGCTGTGATACCATCAGGTTTAAAGGACCCTGACCCTGGGTGAGCCTGCCTCTTGGCTCCTGATGAAACTCAAAGCCTGTTATAATAGAGATTCCCATGGAGGTCTCTGGCCTAAGTCTATTTGGAAAACACTCCCAGGTTTCTCTAGGATTCCTCAGGACTCTCATCTTGTTGACCACGAAAGGATTATTTCTGCCCCCAAAGTGACACTGTAGCTTCTGTGAAGGTGAGGATGTGTCCTCCTTTTCAAGAACAAAACAAAAAGAAAAAGAAAAAAGTTTTGCATTAAGAGACATCAACTGTTAGCACAGAATTGTGACTCTGGGAGGTTCCCTGGGGAGATGTGACAACGAGGCAGCCCCAGACCACGGCGGGAAGCCAGCCCTCAGCAGCACCTGCACCTGCCCCGAGACAGCCCCGTGCGAAGTGTACGAGCGCCCCCTGGTGGTCTCGGGGACCCCTGCAGGAGGTTTGTGTCCGGGCTCACACAGACCTCCCCTCACTGTGTCTCGCAAAGTAATAAACGGCCGTGTCATCGGCTCTCAGGCTGCTCATCTGCCGATACAGCGAGTTCTTGGCGTTGTCTCTGCAGATGGTGAATCGGCCCTGCACGGAGTCTGCGTAGTATATGTAACTACTACTGCTACTAATGGATGAGACCCACTCCAGCCCCTTCCCTGGAGCCTGGCGGACCCAGCTCATGTCATAGTTGCTGAAGGTGAATCCAGAGGCCGCACAGGAGAGTCTCAGGGACCCCCCCAGGCTGAACCAAGCCTCCCCCAGACTCCAGCAGCTGCACCTCACACTGGACACCTGTAAAGAAAGAGACAGCGCCCTGATCAGAAACGGCCACACAGACCCACTGTTCCCCTCGATCATGTCCCCTCACACTCAGTGTCTCTAGTTCTCCGTGAATTACCTTTCAAAACAGTAACAAGGAAAACCCAGCTCAGCAAAATCTTCATGATTGGTGGTCTGTGTTCAGTGCTGATCACCAAGTGGAAACTCCTGGGAATCCCAGGGCCGGGGCTCCTCTCCCAGAGCTGCATTGTCAGGGCTGGGCTGGTTTTTATCAGCAGAGGTAGGGCCATATTTGCATGTCTCCTGCTATATAGCAAGCTCTGGGGTGAGATGCCTGAGGAGAGGACGGAGCCCAGATAAGGTCACTGTGCCTTGCAGGTGTTTGGTGACAATGATGGTACTTGGAAATTATACTGTCTTATTAAAAAATTATTCTGTGACAAACACTTTGAACTGAGTGCCCTATTTTAGTTTTGCATATTCATGTATATTACGTTTTCTGGGAGTCAGTGTTTCTCCATGTACAGACGTGGAAGCACACCACACATGGGAAAGGGGCTCTGTGTGTGTCTAAGAGCTCATGCCTGGATGAGTAAGCCCTGGTACCTGGGCCTGTGCTCCTCAGCACGGGCCGCAATGACTCCCTGAGCCAACTCCAGGACAGAGTGTGGTTTGAAGAACCCACTTTCTGTAGTGAAAACATGTGTGTGGCATTCTAGAATTCACTAAAACTATGATGGGAACCATGGTTCAGGTAGATACATTCTTAAGAATTTCTGAATTCAACATACCCATTTCCTATGTTTCTATCATTCCTTCCTTATCTAAGTATCAATTTGTTTGCTTGTAATAAATTGTGTAAGTTTTAGTTTACAGATAGTAAACTTCCACATATTTAAATTGAAGAGTTGTAAATGTGATTTAACCATCATTGTTGTCAAGGTGGACAAGAGAATTTTCAGCATTTCCTGTTCTTTTTCTGTGTTCTTTCTCCTTTTTCCTCTTGTTTCTTCTACCATTCCCCTGGTGACTACTGATTTTTACCTTGCTGCACATTCATTTCAATTTGTCAGCATTTAAAACAATCAAATAACATAGTATACATTCTTAATTGTTTGGCTTATTAAACTTGCTATAAATAATTAGATCTTTTACCTTGTAGTTGGGTATATTGGACATTTATCTATTACAAACGTTCGGTAGCATTCTAGCAAAAATTTTTAAATTGTTTTTCTAGTAAGCACATTAACAATTTGACTTTTTACAAATTATTTTGGGTCTTACTAAAAATCTGCTATTAAACTTGGAAATGTAGATAGGAAAGGAATATTTTTCTTATTTTTTTTACAACTGCATCAACAATAGCAGAGAAACATAGAAGATAGAAATTTGCGAATTTTCTTAATATTTCCAATAATTAAAGTTTGAAAACAAACAACAAATCTGACATTTAGGGGAAGCAAGTGCTTGTAGAGCATAACAAAGCCAGGGTTTGAAACTACCTAAGGCGGGTCTGGAATGTGAAACATGGGCCATACCAAGAAAAAAATACAAATATAAATTGGATTGCTTGGAAACGAGTATGGTAAATGTATTGCAGTGTGGAATTTTAAGGAACCATGTACTGAAAAGCTTTCCTATCCTCTTGAATCCCTTTTCTCAAGAAACAGGACAGTCACAAAAATCTTCCTTTCCTGAACGTCTGTCGAAAGAGAACAAGAACTCCCACTTCTAAAATGTATTCAGACTCAACTCCCTTATTGTCACTACAGAACTAGGAATGTACTCTGCAGGGGCAAGCCACTGAAACCTAGGGGCCTAGGGGCGCTGGTTCAACCCCTCAGGTATTGTCATGGGAACCGAGGTCCCCACCAAAGATCTGTTGAGAAGCAGCTCCCCTCTCTTTCTTTTTTTTTTCAGTTATATTTCCTTTAATTAAGATATTGGCTAATACCCAGAACACGTGTTCAGGGAGTTGAATGGAAAGGGTGGCCTCAGTACTTTCAGGCATCCCTGAAATTTTGCTAATATTATAAGCATAAAGCCCCCATAATATCAACAATTTTCATAATTTGTGTAATTATGAAATGAATATTTAGATTACTAAGGCTATTTAAGGCTTTCTATTCTCTGGGAAAAACCAGCATTTTGAAGTTGCAAGGCAATGATTTAAGATCTTTCCCCACCATGATAGTATTCTAATAAACTTGGGTTGGCAGCAAAGAATACAGACTTTGAATCTTCTCATAAATCCAATACTCACATCCTAAAACTACTGTATCCATTCTGTTCTCCTGGATCTACAACTCCTCATCAAATAAGTGAGGTGTAATAAGAACTCCATGTGTATTTGTTGACTATTTAATGAAATTATAAAACATCGACTCATGTGCTGTCTAATATACCAAAGGCAACAAATTTCCCACGTTTACTCACATTATTTACCGATGTTTAGAAGCTTCCATCCAGTCTCCTTGCCCTAATCTGTCTACAGGGACTGAAATCAATTTATGTCTCACTTTCCTGACTGTCCTAGTGGACATTCATCAACATATTGATCATCCTATATATTCTGCAGATCATTATTAAAATTTATCATACAATTGCTTAAAAGCGACTTATGTCTTAGTAAACATTCATCATCATATTGGTCATCCCATTATACTACAGATAATTTTTAAAATTAATTATGCAATTTCTTAGAAGGGACATAGATAAGTGTACTTCTTCCTACCTAGGTTATTCAGCTAATTGAGCCCAGCTACTCTGTCTAAATTGACTCTTTTAAGTACTTGATCCAGAGGTTTTCTTATAGAAGATACTCATTTATGTCGCATTTTCTGAAGAGGTACATTTTTGTCCATTACTTTCGACCATCTATAGGATGCAAGGTGGTGTAACTGTGGCACACCAGGACATCTACACAGTCTCTTTAAGACACAGCTTTGTTTCCAGACATAAAGACAAAACATGGTTTGGCTTTTTCTTTTTTTTAGGTAGCATTTTTTGTAGAAGAAAAGTTTTCTTAAATTTCTCCATAACTTAAAAATCTCAAAATTGCTGCACTGTGACAATTATTGGTAAAAATCGGTTAGGTCGTGAACTTGGATAACAAAAGGTATGATTTATCAGTTTATTACACAAAGCCTTTTCAGCACCGTGTGACATATTGTCATATGACTAATTGTACATTATCAAAGTGGAATCTTCTCTGTTTTTTCTAGCACATCTTGATCTAGAATACTGTCATTAATAGATTCTCACCAACTATGTGATTTTGCTTTTTGGGCAATAACTTTTTCAAAATAACTTGCTTTCTTAACCTGTTACTTGTCCGATTGTTTTAAAAAGCCTTACTCTGAGCCAGGCAGAGTGGCTTATGCCTGTAATCCCATCACTTTGGGAAGATGAGGTTGGAGGATCACAAGGTCAGAAGATTGATGCCATCCTAGCTAATAAAGTGAAACTCCATCTCTACAAAAATACAAAAAAAATTTAGCCGTGCGTGATGGTACATGCCTATCATCCCAGCTACTTGGGAGGCTGAGGCAGGAGAATCGCTTGAACCAGGAAGGCAGAGGTTGCAGTGAGCCGAGATTGCACCACTGCACTGCAGCCTCGGTGACAGAGCAAGACTCCATGTCAAAAAAAAAAAAAAAAAAAAAAAAAAAAAAAAAAAAAAGCCTTACTCTGTTTCGAGATTCCAGTATTGTCTTAAAATATTTAGCACCTTTACTCTTCAAATGCTGTGCTCCTTAGTAAGCTGGCTTTACAACTTTGCTGGAGTCATTGCCTCATACCTTAGTGGTTTGTCACAGTCAACACACAGTAGAATAGGACAACATAGATCAGCAACCCATGTGCAACTCTGATAAGTGATTTTCCTGGTAAAGAAAGCTTGTTTCATGTCCTGCTACACTACTTCAGTAAAATAATTAGAAATTTGTAATTATTAATTACTAACATTATCAAAATTATTTTTCTTTTTCTCTCTCTCCTTTTTTTTTTTTAAAGACGGGGTTTCACCATGTTGGTAAGGCTGGTCTTGAACTCCCGACGTCAGGTGATCCGTCTGCTTTGACCTTCAAAGTGCTTGGATTACAGGCATGAGTCACCATGCCTGGCCCAAAATTATTTTTCATCTTAAATCTAGAATTGTTTGTACCTCACACATCATCTTTTAAAAAAGCATATTGAGAGAGCTCCACCAAGATGGCGGAGTAGAAACAGCTCTGAGCACAGTTCCCAGTGAGAGTGTCGCAGAGGGCAAGTGACCGTCACATTTTCAACCTAGGTACTAGGTGCGTCTCAGAGGGACTGGCTGGACAGTCAGTGCAGCCCACGGAGGGCGAGCCAATGCAGGGCGGGGCGCTGCCTCACCTGGGAAGTGCATCAGACTGGGGGATCCCCTTCTACCGAGGGGAGGCCATTGGGGGCTTCTTTGGCTACTCGGGCACTCGGGTTCAGATACTGCGCTTCTCCCATGGTCTTTACGGCCCACAGACAAGGAGATTCCCCTGGCCAATCAGTGCCACAGGCTTCCAGGACAAAAGCCCGCACAAAGCTGGGCGACCGTGTTAACTGGCACCTGCAAGGCCTGTGAGGCAGAGCCTCACACTCCCCAGAAAAAGAGGAGGCCGACGGCAGGGAGCCAGGTTCTCTGAAGCAGCGGGCCCCACCCCAGCCAAAACCAGCAATCTCAAATGCTGGGGCCCAAGAGTTTCGCAGCCAGTGCAGCAGTTTGACCCAGGACTGTCGCTTCCTTGGGGTAAAGGCAGCCACTGTTCTGAGACAGCCAGTTGTTCTCAGACAGTCGCCACTACCGAGGCAGCCGCCATTCCGAGGCAGATCTCACCTTACTTGTCTTAACAAAACCGCAAAGACATTGACAGAGCAGCTGGACAAAGCCAGATGCGGCTCAGCGCCCTCTCTCTCTTATGAAATCAGAGCCTTAGTCTGCAGTGCAGGGCAGCAGATCTGGAGGGCGATGACACCAACGGAGAACACTGGAGCTGCAGGAGGAAACATCTGGGGAAAACGGGAGGACTGTACCCCAGGGGAAGGGGCAGGAACACACAGACCAGCTTCTCATCTGGGGAAGGGGCAGGAACACTCGCAACGACACGCCCAGACTCGGGGTCACAATGTCTTTTTAGGAATATGGACCCAGGAATATTAACTGTTTAGTCTAATGCCTTTTACCATTTAAAAAATTGTCAGTTAAATAAAACACTTGAATGCACCTGAGGGAGCAGAAAGAGATTCTTGGGAAGACAGAACAAGGCGAAGAGGCAAAGTCAAGCAGAAAAGACAAAGAAGATATCATTGAAAGATCTGTAATCCATGGTGGACATAGAACAGACTTCAGTTAGCTTTTAAAACCTTTATATCTGTTGATAGTAATTTATATGATGAAATTGCCAGCCACGGCAATGGAATCTTATTATCCCCTTCAGGGATGAGTGTCCATTGGGCATGTGGTGAAGTTCTAGTCATGGGGGCAGGGGAGATGGTCTGTTGAGGTGCTCCTGGTCCTTCGGAGAATTGCAAAAATGTCTCTTTGCCACTTCTAGGGATATTTGATACATGTGTTACTCTTGGGAATGTTGTCTCCATGTCACGGCATGATGGGAGTCACCTGAGGTGAATTTCTGGATGCATTAGTGTGGAAAACTGAGAAAAGAAACTGCCTGGGCACATGAGCTGTCAAACTATTCAATCCCAGAGCCACTCACATCCAGCCTTCTTGTTTCATTAGGTTGTGATTTTCCTCAATGTTTGGTCAGCCTAGGCTATCTCTCTTCCCTCTCTGCTGAAATAGTCACACATAATAATCTAGAGGCATTAAGATAAATAAGTAGCTAATTTTAAAATTAGAACAAGTCCCAAGTACAGTCAGAGTTACCATGTGGTTAATAACGTGATAGGCAGGAGATATGGATGGATAGTAAGAGTGTGCTCATGTCAATTTCCTCTATATTAGCAAAATATTTTCTATATCCCTTACATGATATTCACATTTTGACCCACGACTTAACATTAATTCTTGATGAGTAACACCTAAATAATAAAGTGGTAGTTATTAATAAATAATTTAACACTTAAATAATAAAGTGGTAGTTATTAACCAATAATTTATATTACTAGTACAAACTTTTATTTAAGGTATATTGCTCTACCGATGTAAATTCAGCCCCAAAGGCAGAAGTTATTGCACTTAATTAAATAAATACAGATATTCTACAGTGGTGCATAATTGTAAAAGATGCTGCATGCAAAGGAGGATTTTAAATCTTCAAGAAGCTCCATGAAAATGAAAAACAAGAAAACACACTTGAAAGTAATTCCTGTATTCTAGAGACCTGACATAGAAATTTGAAACTAAATACAAACAAAGAAAAAAAACAAATATCCAGTATGGAAACTAGAATAACGCTATGTTGCATCACGACCAGCAGGAAGCACTGGCTGTGATGGGGATGCAGAGATGGCACATGCGAGGGGAGGGTCTGCGAGGGCTTCCCCAGGCCAGGAGTGCACCGAGAACACGGCTGTCGACATCACCGGTTGTGAAAAACACACTGAAACTCACAATATGCACGTTTTGATGCATAAATAAAAACGGGATGGCACTGGCATTAATATATATAGAGAGAGCTCAGAAATAAAAGGATATGTCAACGGCAAACTGATTTTCAGTGTGGTAGCCAACAATATAAAATGTAGAAATCAAGGTCTCTCCCTAAGAGGGTGTTAAACTGCATCTACACATGCAAAGAATTAAGAATTTTAGTTTAGAATGAACACAAAAATCACATTTAAATAGTTAAACGTATGGCTTGCAATTGTAAAATTTCCCCCACCCAGAAAATAATATTAAGAACGATTTTCTGTATTTCAAATTGAAGGCACAGACAACAAACGCACAAGTGAACAGGTGGAAATGCATCACAACAGAAAGATTCCGCAAACCATGGAAAAAACTCCAGCCTACAGAATGGGAGAATGTAATCCCACGCCATGAATCTGAAAATGTGTCAAAATCCAAAATAACTCATTAGCAAAATCATAATTGCTTGATTGTGAACTGGTAAGTTTTACACCTTAACAAACTTAAGAACATAGATCTCATGTTAAAGACTTTTCCCTCTGGGTAGTGGTAAGTGTGATGGTGCACTTGGTAAGGGTAGACTTTGTAGTTATTCAATCCAACACTAATATAGGTGGTGTTAGCCGGGCAAGGCGGCTCACGCCTGTAATCCCAGCACTTTGGGAGGCTGAGGCGGGTGGATCACATGAGGTCAGCAATTTGACATCAGCCTGACCAATATGGAGAAACCCTGTCTCTATTAAAAATACAAAAATTAGCTGGATGTGCTGGCGTCCACCTGTAGTCTCAGCTACTCAGGAAGCTGAGACAGGAGAATTGCTTTAACCTGGGAGGTGGAGGATGCAGTGAGCCAGGATCACACCATTCATTGCACTCTAGCCTGGGTGACAGTGAGACTCCGTCTCTCTGTTTCTCACATATATATATGATATATATATATGTTATATATATAATACATATTTTATACATATTTTATATATATGTATTATATATGATGTGAATTTATTTAATAGATGTTATTAAAACTGTCATCAGCTAAGTCTAAGTTAGGTAGTTTGCCATTGATAAAATTTGTGGGACCGATTCCACCAGAGCAGAACTGGAGAAAATGTAATTTCGTGGTGATTCAGCAGCTTCACCTCCCGATGGCACCTCCAGCATGCGCTTACTGACGGATGATCCAATGGACATTGGATGTTCCTAGCCACCTCCACAAACTGTCATCCTCTATGTATCACAGAAATGTGGCCTGTCCATCTGTAGCTTGTCAACCCTGAATAATAAACAGAAAGGGACTCTAAAATATAATACAATTTATTTAAGGATTCGTATTGAAATTGAAATATGTATGTGTGCATTCAGGTTGGTAAAAGAAAGATACATAATTCAGGAAAAATGAGGAGGGTTACATCAGCTGTTTTGAGACAATTATCCTGGGCTGAAGGATCAATATAGAGGTGACATTGGTGTGAGGTGGAACGGGCAGTTGTTGGAGAAGAAATTCTTTTAAGGTTGTGGTGGCCTCTGTGTAAGGTTGTGGCTGTGCAGAGTCTATTTATGACAGTTCTTGCTATCAGGAATATGTGTGTTAGACCCTGCTTCACGGCCTTCCTTCATTCATTGGGGTTTTAACACACGTGGCTCCATTTTGATTCGAATACATTTCATAAGCTCTTTCTACATCTTTCTAACTCTTTCTAACTTTCATAAGCTCTTTTGAAGCATAAGACTCTGACACTTTGCATAGAACAGGGTTCATTCCACATCCAAACCCCATTTTGATCAAATAAGTTCATCCCCTTCATTATTAACGGCCAATTGCTTTCCCGGGTGAGTCTACAAACAACACAGTGGAGGGTCCTAAGCAAATGGGGGAGAAGGAAGCCCCATCAACCTCTCCTACGTGGCTGCAGGAGCCACAGCCTGAGCCCCACCTGCGCTCCAAGAAAATGCCCTGAGGCCTGGAACGGAGACCATGGAGACCATCTGTTACTTTTTCAGGAAGCAGGAAAAGCAAATAAAAAAGGGAGAACCAGCACTGCAAAGGAAGGACAGGGAGTGGGAGCAAAGGAGCCCCGGGTCCCTGCTGATGCGATGGGCTTTAGTGTCAGGAGAAGGATCAGACGTGAAACCTGTGAGGTTCTACATGACACCGAACCCGGCCCAGCCTCTCCATTGTCTGAGGCCAAAATTCCTAACAACTGTTCTAGTCTGGGAATCTCCCTGAGGTTTCTGTCCTGGGTCTGATTGGAGAAGACTCGCCAGGCGCTGCTGAGCGTCCTCAGGACTCTGATGCTGGTGACCACGGTTGAGGACTTTTCATCTCTGTAAGCGTCATCTGCATTTGCTGCATGTGAAAATAAGTCCACATGTTAAAATGATCTTTTAAAAAATATGTAGAGATGCCATTAGGAAACACAGAATTCTAAACTTTGAGAGTTTCACTAGAGAAACTTTGAGAGGATGAAGATCCACATCCTGACAGGAAATCAGCCTCCATCTGCACCTGCCTCTGGGGTTGACTCTGATCAGTGGCTCCTGAGCACCCCCTGCAGCTGATTCCCCCGAGTGTTCCTGCAGGAGGTTTGTGTCCGGGCCCACACGGGCCTCCCCTCAGTGTGTCTCTCGCACAGTAATACACGGCCGTGTCCTCGGTTTTCAGGCTGCTCATTTGCAGATACAGCATGTTCTTTGAATCATCTCTTGAGATGGTGAATCGGCCTTTCACAGACGCGGCGTATTCTGCTGTCCCACCATCAGCTTTTTTTTAAATAAAACCTACCCACTCCAGCCCCTTCCCTGGAGCCTGGCGGACCCAGCTCATCCAGTAGTTACTGAAGATGAATCCAGAGGCTACACAGGAGAGTCTCAGGGACCCACCAGGCTGAGCCAAGCCTCCCCCAGACTCCACCAGCTGCACCTCACACTGGACACCTGCAAACACAGAGACACCCTTGTCATTAACTGCCACACATGTCCACTGTTCCCCTCACTCATGTCCACTCGCACTCAGTATCTCTAGTTCTCCATAAATCACCTTTAAAAATAGCAACAAGGAAAACCCAGCTCAGCCCAAACTCCATGGTGAGTCCTCTGTGTTCAGTGCTGATCACTGAATAGAAACACCCGGGAATTCTGGGGCTGGGCTCCTCTCCCAGAGCTGCAGGTTTAGGGCTGGGCTGGTTTTGATGAGCAGAGGGAGGGCCCTATTTGCATGTCCCCTGCTACAAAGCACGCTCTGGGTGGCACAGCTGAGGAGAGGGCAGGGCCCAGAGCAGATGAGAATGTCATGGAAAACCCTGGAGGTAATCCTGTCTCTCAGGAAAGTGTAACTTCAGATTATCTGATTGTGCCTTGATAATTATTTAGCAATCATCATCTTTTTGTATTTTTATATATTTGGAGAATATCTTTAATGCAAGTGTCAGTGTCAGAGTTTTAGAGAAGGTAAATTACACCTAGCACAGTGTGGTTGTGCAGTGTGTCCAATATCACATCTGGACAGTGTCAGCACCATTATCTGTGCCTGTGCCTCTAAACACTGAAGAGACTGCTCCCATAGACAGCTCGCGGACGATGTGGGACGTGCCTAGTGAGTTTTCAGGATGTCCCACCTGTCACAATCTTTTGTGATTTTGCTTCCTTAACGTTGGAGGTGGGGCCCTGTGGTTGTATCATGGGAGCAGATTTATAATAAATGGTTTAACATCATCCCCTTGCTGTAATAGTAAATGAATTCTCATGACATTTGGCTGTTTAACAGTGTGTAGCACCTCCGCCCTCACTCTTCCTTTGCTCTAGCTCCCACCATATAAAGTTTCTGCTCCCCCTTTGCCTTTTGCTGTCATTGTAACTTCCCTGAGGTCTCCACAGAAGCTGAACAGATTCCATCATCATGTTTCCTCTACAGCCGGCAGAATCATGAGTAAATCCAACCTCTTTTCTCTATAAATCACTCAGTTTCAGTTTTTTCTTTCTGGCAATGATAGGACAAACTAATAAAGTGGACATCTCCCCCATTTCACCAGCACCCCTTGCAGCCTGCAAACTCCCAGCTAAGGAGGGGGATTACTGACACCTTTCAGGTGCTGTCCAGACGGAGATGGTTTGTGATGGGTGCCATTTTACTAGTCTTGGGTTCAGGGAGTATAATGCCCTACTCCCTATGCCCCACAGATGGAGAAACCACCTTACGATCAGCTCTCTCCAATTCTGTCTGAACCCATTTCTAAGTTTCAGCAATTCCACAGTGGGGAAATCTGACATTGTGGTGTGCCTCCTTATTTCTGGTGGAAAATGTGTAGAGAGGCTAGCCTCTGCTGGAACAGTTGGCCAATTTTTATCCTGTTAGTGGCCACCAGATGTGTGAAGAGGACCAGAACACCCATGGGCTTACCTCAGTCTCATCTTCCTCCCCATTAGAGCTCTTTATTTTATTTTTGAGATGAAGTCTCACTCCTTCGACCAGGCTGTAGTGCAGTGGTGTGATCTCGGCTCACTGAAACCTCTGCCTCCTGAGTTCAAGGAATTCTTCGGCCTCAGTTTCACAAATAGCTGGACTACAGGCACTATGGCACCACGCACAGCTATATATTATTATTATTATTTTTTGTATTTTAGTAGAAACGGGGCTTCGCCATGTTGCTCAGGATGGTGATAAACTCCTGAGCTAAGGCAATCCATCCACCTTAACCTCCCAAAGTGCCGAGATTACATGTGAGCCACCACACCCAGCCTAGAGCTCTTCGTGGGATCCTAGGTCTTAGGGTCCCAGGAAAATTTAGTCATCATAGCCTTACCTAACTCGTGTGATGGTCAGAAATTCTTCAAATGTGCTCTCGACAAGCCACCGCCCCCAATGTACCATTCTGCTTACGCACCCAGGACAGAAAGGTCTTATTAGTCTGAGCTAGTCTGGCATGCTTCTCTAGGAGTCGCTCTTCTTGTGATGACACACGGTAGCCCACACAGTGAGCTCTGCCTCAGTGGCTGCTCAGAGTGCTTTCGGGAGGGACCAACCACCTGCAAATGCAACAGCTTGGGCATCTGACTTCCACTTTGAAAGATGCACCCTCTGAAGTGGTTCTTCCAGAATGCTTGGCATTTTGGCAGCATCCCCATCCTCATGCCGTGGGCCCCATCCATCATGGACAGCAGCTGTTGGGCCACACATAAAAATTCACAGCATGCCCGGGATTTCTGCTGGGATCTCCTCTCTTTAGAGTCCACTGTGTGGGTGTTCATCACATTTTTTTACCTTTTGCCAGGTTCACTGGATGTCATGCCAGACCAATATTGACTCCAATAGGACTGGCATCATGTACAACAGGCCAAAGAAATAAACCCAGACCAGTGAACAGGACATAGAGTTTATTGAGGGCTCTCACACAGTGTGGTTCAGGTACAGCAGGCTGGACAAGAAAACTATGACCATTTGACAAAAAGTATTCAGCTTATGTAGTAATTTTCACATAACACCCTCCACCTAACAACTTCCACTTAACCCGAAACAAAGAGCCTCAATCCTATGTAAATCCTATGTTCCAAGGGATAGGCAGGGGTTTGGATGTTATTCGTAGATAAAAAGTGAGTTCCTGGGTATGCCCCTCCTGGATTCCTTAGCTTGGAACTTGAAACACACATTTCTTTTTTTCTTTCCTGGAGTTTCAGTAATATGTCGAATAGGAGTGGTGAACGTGTGCATTCCTGTACATGTTCTTCAGGAATATTTTTGCAACTTTTTCTCATTTCGTATGATGTGAGATTTTGTTGTAGGTGGCTTTTTTTCCAGTCATTCATGTCTTCACTACTAAGTCACTAGCAGTCCATGGAATGAATCAGTTGCCTGTGTTTTTATAAAATTTAAGAAGATCCCTGTTTTATTGTTTTATTTATTATTTAAGATCCTTAAGAGTTTTTGTGGTTGTTGTATGTGGCTTTTGATATTTTGAGGTCTGTTTCTTTGCTGTTAAGCTTATTGAGGGATTTTTCAGGAGGGGTATTGAATTTTACTGAATAATTTTTTTGCATCCATTGAGATGGTCTTATTTTTTAAAATTATGTTTATATATGAATCATATTTATTGATGTGTTTCTTTTATCCAGTCTTTGCATCCCTGGATTAAAACTCAGTTGATCATGATGTATGATCTTTTTATTGTGCTGTTGGTTTCAGTTAGCTAGTCCTTGTTTATGATTTTACATCCAGGTGCATTGGGGACATCTCCCTGTAGCTTTGTTGTTGTTGTTGTTGTTGTTATTGTTGTTGTTGTGTCCTTGCCTAAATTGGTGTCAGGTGATACGAGTTTTGTAGACCAAGCTGGGGAAAAATCTTCTCCTTAATCTATTGAAATAGTTCCAGCAACAATGGTACGTCTGGTATAATTAGACTGTCAGTTTATCTGGTTCTGGGCTTTGATGGTTGGAAGATTTTCAATTTCTGATTCAATCTTATTACTCTTATTGGCCTATTTAGGATTTTATTCCTTCCGGGTTCAACTTTGGAGGGTTGAATAGTTCCAGAAATGTATTGATTTCCTCTAGATTTTCTAGTTTGTGAGCATAGAGATGCTCAGTATGCTTTGATAATCTTTTGTATTTCTGTATCATCAGTTGTAATACCTCCTTTGTCATTTCTGCTTGTGCTTATTTAAATATTTATCTTTTCCTAGTTGACATAGTTAGGGATCTACCAGTGTTCATCTTTGAAAATAACCACCTGTTTTCTGGTTGATTCCTTACATTTTTTTTTGTTTCAATCTAATTTAATTCTGCTATGATCTTTATTTTCTTCTTCTAGCTCTGGGGTTGGTTTGTTCTAATTGTTTAGTTCCTTGAAGTAAATCAATAGAGAGCTAGTTTGAAATCTTTATATTTTAGTAGACATTTAGAACTATAAGCTTTTTCTTAGCACTGCTTTTGCTGTTATCCCAGAGGATTTGGTATGTTGTGCCTTCATTTCTCTTTGTATTTTAAAAAAATAATATCTTAATTTTATTGTTGAGCCAATGATTAGTCAAACTTGTGCTGCTTAATTGCCTCATTCTTTTATAGTTTCAGCAACTTTTTTGGAATTGATTTTTAGAGTTATTCCATTACTGTGCAATAAAGAACTAACATCTGGAATCTACCAAGAACACAAACAACTCAGAAACAACAACAAATGAATAAATTACACAGTTAAATAGTGGAAAAAGGCACCGACACACATTTGTGAAGAAGACATTCAAATGACCAAGCATATGACAACAAAAAGCTGAACAACACTAATCATCAGATAAATGAATATTAAAACAACAGTGAGACACAACTTTACACCAGTCAGAATGACTTTTATTATAAAGTTAAAAATTAGACATGTTGGTGAGAGTTCAGAGAAAAAACGTTTATACACTGTTGCTGATAATGTAAATTAGTGTAACTTATGTGGAAAAAATTGTAAAGCCTTCTAAAACCACTACAAATAGATCTATCGTTCTATCAGCAATACCACTACATGATATGTACCCCCCAAATAAATCATTGTATCAAAAACTGTATGTACTCATGTTTATTGCAGCAATATTTACAGTCACAAAGATACAGAGTTAATCTAAGTGTCTAGCAATGGATATTCAAATAAAACGAATGTGGTATTTACACACAATGAAAAATAATTTATTCATAAAAAGTAGGAAATTATGTCTTTGACAGCAATATGGATGGAACTGGAGGTCATTTTCTTAAGTCTAATAACTCATAAACAGAAAGTCAAATATGGCTTTTTCTTATATATAAGTTGGAGCTAACAAATGGGTGCACATAGACACAGAGAGTTGAATAATAGACATGGGAAACTCTTACAATTTGGAAAATGAGATCAGTAATCACTTAGTGGTTCCAAGGTACTATATGTGTTGAGCTTACTTTAAAAACTCAGACTTTATCACTATGCAATATATTTATATAACATAAGTGTACTTGTACCCCACATAACTATTTAAAAACTTAAAAAGCAAACACACACACACACACACACACACACACACACACACACATGCAAATGAGATATTGCAAAAAGATGGAGACAACTGGAAAAAGCTCCCAATTTCCAGAGTTGGAAAATTTCAATTAAAGTATTAAATAAATATTTATAAAAACATACTCTTATTAATAAACTAATAAATAAAATTCATGAGAGGAGAAGGATGTTTATCTAAAACAGTATAATTACACCAAATTTTGTTGATATTTCTCCATTCAAAGAGTTGGAGTTTAACCTACATCTGTTAATTATTACACAGGCTTTGGTTCCTGAGAAAAATTCTTGCTTCCCTTCAACTTCAGACATTTTAGATATAAGACAATAAAATGATAGAAAAAGTAGTGAATTTCACAGGGTTGACATTTTTTACATGATGAGAGAAACACTCTGATGTAGTAATGTAGCAACAAATCTCACAGCTAGTAATTCTTTCTCAAGGCCAATGCAGAGAACAGTATTCCTAGGTTGTCTTCCCACATTTTTTTGTAGTTTGAAATCTTAGCTTACAGCTATAATCCATTCTGAGTTGATTTTCTTTTTCACATGGTGATAGCTGGGAGTAAAGTTTCCATCTTCTGCTTATGGCTAGCAAGTTATACCAGCACCATTTATTGACTAGGTTGCCCTTTACCCATTGCTTGTTAAGTTTTTTCAGAGTTGTCAAAAAACAGAGGGTTGTAGGTGTGCAGCTTTATTTTTGAGTTTTCTATTCTATTTCATTGATCTATGTGTTTGTTCTTGTATCAGTACCAAATAGCTTTTGTTACTGTGGCTTTATAGTAGATTTTAAAGTCAAACAGTGTGATCTTTCTGTCATTGTTCTTTAAGCTTAGGATTACTTTGGCTAGTTTGGCTCTTTTTTGGTTACATACAAATTTTAGAATAGTTTTTAAAATATTTCTCTGAAGAATAAAACTGGTATATTGATAGTAATACCATTGAATATGTAAAATTTGAAGGGAAATATTGCCATTTTGCAGTACTATTTCTTCTAATCCATGAGCATGGAATTGTTTTTCCATTTATTTGTTTCCTCTCTGATATATTTTCACAGTGTTTTGTAGTTCTTCTTGCAGAGACCTTTCACCTCCTTTGTTAACTGGATTCGTATGTATGTCTTTTTTGTGGATATTATATGAGGGATTGTGTCCTTTATTTTGTTCTCACCCTGAATGTTGTTGGTGTATAAAAAAGCTACTGATTTTTGTATATTCATTGTATATCCTGAAACATTACTCAAGTTGATTATCAATTCTAGGATTCTTTTGGAGGTGTCTATAGATTTTTCTATGTATAGAATCCTATTAACAGTAAATTGAGATAGTTTGAATGCTTATTTAATTATGTGAATGTCTTTTATTTCTTTCTCTGGCCTGATTTCTCTGGCTAGCACATCCAGTACTATGTTAATTAGGAGTGATGAGAGTGGGTACTCCTGTTTTGTTGCAGTTATGAAGGGAATGATTTGAGCTTTTGTTGATTCAATATGATGTTAGCTGTGGGTTTGTCATACATGCCTCTTATTATTTTAAATTAGGTTTCTTTGATGTCTAGTCTGCCGAGGGTTTTTATCATGAAAAATGTTGAATCTTATGAAAAGTTTCTCAGGATCTATTGAGATAATCATATAACTTTTGGTTTTATTGTGCTTATGTAATGAATCACCTTTATTGATCTGTGTATGTTGAGCTAACCTTGCATGAAAGGTGTAAAACCTACATGATCATAAGGTATTAACTTTCTAATGTGCTAGTATATTCAATATGCCAGTATGAATATACTTGAAGATTTTTAGGTCTATCATCAGGAATATTGGTCTAAACTTTTCCTCTTTTGTGTGTCTCTGCCAGATTTTGTGTTCCAAGAACACACAATCAGGAAAGGATAGCCTTTTAAACAAATGGTGTAAAAACTGGGCATCCACATGCAGAAAGAAAATGAGATCTTATCTCACATCATATGCCAAAGTCACCTCAAAATGTACTCAAGGCTTGAAAATAATATGATATGTAAAAATGTAAAGCCAGAGAGAAAAAAAAGAGCATCCTGGAATTAATCTGGAAAATGATTTATATGGATTTGACACCAAAATCACAGAAAAATAAATTATGTGCAATTGTGTATCTGACAGGGGTTCTATCTAAATGTACCAAAGACCAATACAATAACAAAAAATACAAATAAACTGATTTTTAAGAGGGTAAAACTTGTGCATAGACATTGTATTCTTGGGAAGACATACACAGTCAGCAGGACATAGAAAGGTGATCAACATTGCTTATCTTCAGAAGAATTCTGATCAAAACCACAGTGAGATATCACCTCACATTGCTTAACATGAATATTATCACACAGACAAAAGACAATGAAATGCTGACAGTAAGTTGCCCAAAAGGGAATTATTCAATGGTGTGGAAGTAAAGGTTATTTTATAAATTTAAAGTGAAACTATTATGTAACCTGGTGATCCCACTTCTGGCCATATATTCGAAAGAAATAAAATCAGTAAGTTAAAAAAACAGGTCTATTACAAGATTATTCACAATGGCTCAGAATTTTTTTTTTTTTTTTTTTTTTTTTTTTTTTTTTTTGAGACGGAGTTTCGCTCTTGTTACCCAGGCTGGAGTGCAATGGCACGATCTCGGCTCACCGCAACCTCTGCCTCCTGGGTTCAAGCAATTCTCCTGCCTCAGCCTCCTGAGTAGCTGGGATTACAGGCACGTGCCACCATGCCCAGCTAATTTTTTGTATTTTTAGTAGAGACGGGGTTTCACCATGTTGACCAGGATGATCTCGATCTCTCGACCTTGTGATCCACCCGCCTCGGCCTCCCAAAGTGCTGGGATTACAAGCTTGAGCCACCGCGCCCGGCCGGCTCAGAATTTTTTAAAGTTAATTGCCATAGGTCAATGGCATTATATAAGATACATTATATAATGTACATTATAATGGAAATGTATATACATACAGTGGAATATGATTTGACCTTTAACAAAAAGGAAATTATAATATTTCCAAAAACATCGATGGACCTGGAGAACATTATTTTAAATGTAATAAGCCAGACACATAAAGACAAATGCTGCATTATTTCATTGTTATGTGGAATCTAAAATGCTCAGATTCTTAGAAATGGAGAGTAGTAAAGTGGTTCTCAGGGCCGGGAGGAGGGGAAATGGAGTGATGCTTGTCAAGGGCACCAAGTTTCAGTTGTGCAGGCTGAGTGGGTTCCGGAGGTCTAATGTAAAGCAATGGAATGTAGTTATCCTGATCTCTGGAGTCTAATGTAAAGCAATGACTGTACTGCAAACCTGATCTCTGGTAAAGGATAGAAATCAGGTGTTCTCACTGGACACAGACATAATAAATGAAAAGAAATAACATGGTAACTTTGAGGTAATAAATATTCTAATTCCTAGGTCATACTGAAAATTTAACAATTTATAACAAAACATCAAGTGGTGAACCTTAAATATATACAATTTTTATGATCAATTATAGTTCCATAAAGATGAACAAATTAAGCTTAGTTTTATGATGAAGTGCATACTTCCACATATTTTCTGAATAAAAATGAAATATATATACATATATAAACAAAAAATATTTATAGCAGCTTTGCTTGTGATATTAATAAACTGAGAGCAAATTCAAAGTCCATCGACAGGAAGATGGATCAGCTTATTGTCATTTATTGCTTAATGGACTGACTCGGGTATAACATTTCTCTCTCTCTCTCTTTCACTCTCTCTCTCTCTCTCTCCATATATCAAAACGTTGAGATTTTATATCAAAGGCATTCCGTTAAGTGAATAAATGACAATATGTGGATGTATTTTTACATATGAAATAGCGTAAATAAACGTCAAAAATAACAAAAGTAACCCCTTACCAGAAAAGGGGTCTATAATGCTTGAGTCCATTTATATGAAGCTCAAAACTTTAAACAAGAACCTTCAGCGGCAGAGATCAAACCATTGTGTAAATGTGGGGGCGGGCTTACTGGAAGCACAGAGAAGGTCACTTGTGTTGTTTATTTTTTTAAAAAAATAAAAAAATAAAAAGTAGTGTATGAAAGTATTTTAAAATTTAGTAAATAATGTAATTATCAATAAAATCGTATTCAAAATATGAACAATATAATATGAATTAGTAAAATATATTCAACAATAGCTGCTAGAATTAAATTCCAGAAATCAAAAGGGTGATGTCTGATAATAATAATAAACACATTTCATAGAGAAATCAGAATGTTCAAAAATATGTGGAACATGCATTTTGTTATTATCAAATGTCTTTAAATAATTGATACAATATTTTAACTGACTTATTGGTATTAATTACAAATATCATGTGTAAAATCGTAACCATAACAACCTGCAGGGAAAGAGGAATATTTGAGAGCACAGGTACTAAGATAAATTCATTCTCAATGTTTTTCCAGCGGTTATTGCTAATATTTTTAATTGTATCCCGGATCTCTAACAGAAGCCATATGAGCCCTTGGGGAAATTTATTTTCAGAAACGTCTTATAAAACTAATCTCTAATATGGAGATATTAATACTCATCTCTTAAAGAAATTGAAACTGTAATACATGTAAACTCCTCAAAAGAAACCTTAGTATGTAAGAAAGGAGTTATTCATAGTAGGTCATGATATTCATTGCAAACATTATTACCTTGACTTTTCAGGGAAAATTAAAGCAAAGCCTGATGAATTGAAGTGTGATGTTTCTTGTTTGGTACAACAGCAGGGTGAGGATAACGAAGAGCCCTGTGATTCCAAGGGGAGCCCCTAATTTAAAAGGGAGGCTCCAGGTCCTGTGGACTCACCCGGGGCGCCTGCTTCTGCCCTTCATGGAGCCACGCTCAGAAGCCCTTAGGAGGCAGGAGTGTGGATGGGATGGGTTTCTCAGGACGATCCAATCAGACCTGGACAAGGGAAAAAACATTATGACCCAGCATGCATTAAATCATTGTCTTGAAAATAGATAAATTGTTATATATTTATGAGGTACAAAGAAATGTTGTGATTTATTAGTACAATATGGAATAATAAAATAAAGCTAATTAGCATATTCATCACCTCAAAATATTTTCATTTTTTGTGTCAAGGCCATTAGAAATTTACCTTAGCTATTTTGAATTGACCAATATACAATGTTTAAGTGAATAGATATTAATATAAACAATATAAAATTGTTGAAATGAATTATGAATTGATTTCATAGGACTCCAATAATTTATATTTAGTTCATCTATAAGTTTGATCATTTAGAAAATACTTTAAAATGTATTGTATTATAATTTTAAATATAAATGACTACACGGTTATGAACAGGTTTGTCGTATATAGACTTATGTCTACAGTTGTAAATTTATGTTCTCATAGCCATAGCTGCTGATAGCAATAGATGATAAAACTCTGGAAGAATAACTGTAAATAATTAGAATTAATTATTCCTTGAATATGTACATAGCATACATATGTGTATTTTAAATATATATATATATATATATATATATATATATATATGTACATAATTTTGAGACTGAGTTTTGTTCCTGTTGCCCAGGCTGGAGTGCAATGGCGTGATCTTGGCTCACTGCAACTTCCGCCTCCCGGGTTCAATCGATTCTCCTGCCTCAGTCTCCCAGGTAGCTGGGAGTACAAGCGTACCACCGCACCCGGCTAATTTTGCATTTTCAGTAGAAACGGGGTTTCTCCATGTTGGTCAGGCTGGTCTCAAACTCCCAGCCTCAGGAGATCCACCCTCCTCGGCCTCCTAAAGTGCTGGGATTACAGGCGTGAGCCACTGCACCCAACCTTAAGTATATATATATTTAAAACAACACTGCATGAAATGTTTAAAATTATTAAAATTTAAATACCAATGACAATAAATACATACTAAATAACAGTATAAAAATATGACAACCTGCAAGACTCCAGAGTTCTGACTTCTCCAGCTGTGGAGAAAGGACCCTCTCCCCCCCTGCACCTGCTCCTGGGGCCCGCCCCGTCCTCTGTGGGTCCCAAGCGCCCCCTGGCGGCCCCGCGCCCCCCTACAGGAGGTTTGCGTCCGGGCCCACAGGGGACTCCCCTCACTATGTCTCTCGCACAGTAATACACGGCCGTGTCCTCGGCTCTCAGGCCGTTCATCTGCAGATACAGCGAGTTCTTGGCGTTGTCTCTGGAGATGGTGAATCGGCCCTTCACGGAGTCCGCGTAGTATGTGCTACCACCATTAGGATTAATTTCTCCAACCCACTCCAGTCCCTTCCCCGGAGCCTGGCGGACCCATTCCATGTAGTAGCTACTGAAGGTGAATCCAGAGGCCGCACAGGAGAGTCTCAGGGACCCGCCAGGCTTTGCCAAGCCTCCCCCAGACTCCACCAGCTGCACCTCACACTGGACACCTGCGAACACAGAGACACCCTTGTCATTAACTGCCGCACAGATCCACTGTTCCCCTCACTCATGTCCACACCCACTCAGTATCTCTAGTTCTCCATAAATCACCTTTAAAAATAGCAACAAGGAAAACCTAGCTCAGCCCAGACTCCATGGTGAGTCCTCTGTGTTCAGTGCTGATCACCAGGTAGAGACAGCTAGGAATCCTAGGGCTGGAGCTCCTCTCCCAGAGCTGCAGGATCGGGGCCGGGCTGCTTTTCATCAGCAGAAAGGCGGGCCTAATTTGCATGTCTTCTGCTACATAGCGCGCTGTGGGGTGGGACGCCTGAGGAGAGAGCTCTGCACAGTGTAGACGGGGATGTCCTCAGGGCTAGGGGTAGTAATCCTATCATTCGGGAAAACGCAATTTCATGATGTAATTGTGGCTTGATAATCATTTAACAGTCGTCATCTTATCTCATTTTTGAATATTTGCACACTGTATTTCCTGTTAGATATTTCTGAAGTCCCTCGGCCTGTCTGATTGAGTGATGTCTCTTTCCTCGACACTGTGAGGGTATGATGTCATCGCTGACACGTGCAGTCCTGGATGTGCACGCGGTTTCCGTGGCAACGCTGTCATTTGGCGGAGTTGTCTTTGAGAGCCTAGTTACCTGGGTTTCCTGCTTGACGGTTGGTGCCTCTTCGCATACCACCCAGACGTAACGCTCCGCTCATTTCTGGCAGAGTGACACTGTTTTGTAACATAATTTGATCAACAATCTGATGCAATTAAATCCAGGTTTCTTCTCAGGGGCAGTTTTTTTAGGTTTGTCCTGACTCCAAAATGTTATTGTTTTTTTTCTTTGTTTTCTCAAGAAATGGAGTCCTGCTACGTTTCCAGGCTGGGCTCCAAATCCAGGGCTTAAGTGATCCTCTTACCTCAAACTCCCAAGTAAATGGAACTACAGGCAGTGCCACAGTGCCCAGCTGCTGGTTCTTACATTATGGATTTTCTAATTCTCTCTGTTAAAATGAGTGGACTACTGTTTTGTGTATTGCTCTCATGGAGCAGCCAGCTTTCTGTTAATTACTTACCACGAAGCAGCTAACATTTCATATGAATGTTACGATTGAAATTATTCTCAATTGACTGCAAATCAAGTCACACCCTTTAGAGAGCTTCTTATCACTGTTTTTATGCTCTGCCTCTATCATAATAAAAATATACCAGGCTCTACCTTGGTGCAGAAGAAAGGGTTCAAGTATCTCAGAGGGACACTCTCGTTTTAAGGACAGGAAGCTGTATGTGAGGGTGGACTCTTAGAGTCTCACTGTGCCTCTCCCAGAAAATGCTCCAGATCCTCTCCCCTACAGGTGATTTTACATATATATATATATGTATATGTATATGTATATATATATATATAAAATTAGGTGTGATATTAATTCTGTCAAATACTATATAAAATATGATTTCTATTTCTATACTATATATAGTTATATATATTTATAATATTTCGTACAACTGTCTATCTATTTGTCTATCTATCTACCTACCTACCTGCCTCAAACTTGTCCTAGACCTCTCATAAAATGAATATTGAGATGTTTTATAGATTAACTGGATAACTACCACATGGGCACCATTTATTTTTCTTATACTTCACTCACAATTTATAAATTGACCAATTCCCACCTATAAATTATGATATGGTTTGTCTCTGTGTGTTTACCCAAAGCTCATCTGAAATTGTAAACCCCAAGGGTCAGGTGAGGGGTCTGGTGGGAGGTGATTAGATCGTGGGAGTGGTTTCCTCCATGCTGTTCTCCTGACAGAGTTCTCAGGAGATCTGGTTGTCTGTTCAGTTTGTGGCCTTTTCTCCTCCCTCTCATTCTCTCTCTCTCTCTCTCTCTCTCTCTCTCTCTGTCTCTCTCTGTCTCTCTCTCTCCTGCCACCTTGGGAAGAAGGTACTTGCTTCCCTTTCACCTTCCACCATGATTGTAAGTTTCCTGAGGCTACCCAGTCACACAGAACTGAGTCAATTAAACCTTTTTGCTTTAAAAATTACCCAGTCTCAGGCAATATATTTATAGCAATGTGAAAATAAGCGAATACAGGTGCTTTCCCATAATAAGTAATTGGTAGTTAAATAAACATTTTTACCATGAGCTAAAACACAGCCTTCATGCTGAGTAAATATGCGTGTTGATTTTGACATAAGAACCATCAAGTTGTAGATGATGTCATACTCCGAAAAATAACCCAGGTTCAAGGAGTTAACTGCAGAGTCATATTTACCTCGATTTTGCTTTGGAACAAGAAAATTGCAGGTTACAGATGATGTGGTGGGTGGTCTCCTTAGGGTTGGATGCTGTTCAGCAAAGAAAGACAACCCAATATTGTAGTCAGAGGTTCTCTGGCTGGTTCCTCACTGCACCTGCTCCTAATTGGGGCTATGTCTTGGCTGAGTTCTGAGCATCGATTCTAGTCCTCTGCTGCCCATGAAGACCAGCTAAAAGAGATCTGGGTATCTGCTTCTGAGACACCCAATCCTATGTTTGGGTCCTAGCCAGGAGTTCCACCAGGCCTCCGAGCTGCTCCTTGGACTTCTCTTGTGTGACCTCACCTGTGCACTGAGCATCCTCATAGCAAGGTGACAGAGTCAGCCTCACAGGAATTACTGCAGGCAACTTTCAACAAATCTAATTGTAGTTCGACTATATAATTCAGGAATCATGTTTATTGACTGAAATATCCACACATACAAAGAAACTGTACGGACATTCATTTACATTGCCCCCAAACTGCACACATGTTGTATTATTCCTTATCCATTAATTAAATTCCAAGGTTTGAATCATAAACTAAAAGATAACATTTCAAGAACCAAACTTACAAATGAATAAGGTGAGTATGGTCAGAGAAATCAAGGCTGAGTTATTACCTGCAGTCTAACGGTGGCAACTTACATACTGAAGCTGTGCTGACACAGGCTTCCAAGTGCTCTAGTTGATAACCTCCCGATGACAGCTGAGCAGCAATCTCTGGCGGTGGGAAAACTAGTGTTTCCCCCACGTGGGACAGCGCTCTGTCTTCGTAGACATTCACTGCGTTTCTCTGCAGGCTCTGAGGTGTGCAGGCTCCTACCCCAGATTCTGCAGTCAGACAAGTCTCTGTGCCTTTCCAGGGGACACAAGGGATAGTGTGGATAAGCACCAGACATGCTCTACTCAAGGTCTCTGCACATCGAGAAAAAACAGTGAAAGTGGAAAATTCATGTTCTCGATTCATTGAACAATACCTATGAAAAATGCAACAACGGGCCAGGAACTAATGCAGAATTATAAATGAATGCAATTAAAGTAAGTATGAAAATTATAATTGTTTACAGGTGCACATTTGTTTATATATTTTCCAATAAAATAAAGTAAAAGCAGATCTTCTCTATAAAAATCCAAAAACAGTGTGCTGACCCTGAGAATGCACCTCCCTGCCTCCTCCTACGGGCAGCAAAATGCACGTGGATCCGGTTTCCAGCAGCTGCTTTCTGACACCTGCGGCATGGCGTGTGCTGAGGCCCATGTCCTGTGGTCCACTCTAATGAAGGGACTGACTGCGCAGTGACTCGTAAGCAGAGCCATTTCGGAGAGTCAAGGGGACCCCTGCAAGGTAGCACTGACTTGCACAAGACTTCAAAATGTTTTGCACCTTCCTTGCACAGCACAGAAGTATAGAAACCTTCCACCCAATCCTCCCTCCCTCTCTCCTTCACTCAGGGTCAGGCTTCCCCCATCTGCCATCAGCTTCACAGCCTCATTCCACCCCCTGTGCATTTCCTCTCAAAGGTTGAGTGTACTTCTTACAGTATTTCAGGGAAACGTCATCCCATCTTGGAGTTTTCTGCTTCGAAAACCAAAAACAACAGAAATGTTACCAGAAAGGGGTCTCAGTTTGCAGCAAATCCACAGAGTGAAATGAAAGCAAATTTATTACAAAAGCTAAAGTATAAAAAGTGGCTACTCCATAGGCAGAGCAGAGGTACGATCTGCCCTTTATCCATTTTTATGGTTATTTCTTGATTGCATGTTAAAGAAGGGATGGATTATTCATGAATTCCCCAGGCAACTCCTGAAGCTGAGGGTTCCTCCCCTCCCTTTTAGACCATACAGGGAAACTTCCTGATGTTACCATGGCATTTGTAAACTGTCATGGAGCGGGAGGGGAGTGTTTTTCAGCAGGCTAATTCATTATAATTAGCATATAATTAGCAGTGAGGGCAAACAGAGATGACTTCTGTTGCTGTCTTGGTTTTGGTGGGCTTTGGCCAGCTTCTTTCCTGTAACATTTATCTGCAAGGTCTTTATTACTGGTGTCTAATGCAAACATCCTATCTCATCCTGTGACGAAGAACACCTTAACTTACTGGGAGTGTAGCCCAGCAGGTCTCAGTCTTATTTTGTCTATCCCCTTTGCAAAATAAAGTTGTTCCAAAGTTTTGGCAAAAAAAAATGTAGTAAACATTTATGACCATGATTATGTTGCCAAATATAAAATAAAATATAATAATGGAAACAAATAATTTTATGTGTCACCTTGACTAGACCACGGTCTCTCAATCACACACTAACCAGGGTGTTGCTTTAATGGCATCATACAGGTGTTAGGGGAGCCTGCCAGTATTTTTTCCTGAGTCAGAGTGTTCTAGATAATCCAGGTGGGGCTGAATCAATCAACATAACAGAAGACAATGAGTTGCCATGGTGGATGGCAGATGCAAGTCTTCCTGGGAATCCCAGCGTGTCTTTCCCAATGGCCAGCTGTATTCACCTTAGGCTAGCCACACCTTTTAATTACTGTTACCCAGAGCTCACAGCACAATGGAGTGTCCAATTTTAGCTTTCCTCAAAGTCGGATGTGAGAGTCCAAACTCTGTGACAGCACGAGAAGCACAAGGTCAGTTCTGCATCAACATCCCACTGGAGAAAACTAGTACTATTCCCTTCATGACTGATGTCCACTTCATTTTCCAAATGATTCCATGCTAAGAAGACAGCAGGGATATCCAGGCAATGGGGACTGAGACAGTCCCTCAGCCTACCCGGGTCCTGCAGACCTGAGCCCTGGGATTTTGACTAAAGACAACTAATTCTCTGTTTTTAGGGAGGAGAAGAAAGGAAACTGAGAATCAGGTCTGCAGAGAAGGAAATGGATTAGCAGAAAGAGGGAAAACTGAATCAGTGTAAGTCAGATGTGCACAGTTTTACAAGACAAGGGGAAACAGCTGTGATACCATCAGGTTTAAAGGACCCTGACCCTGGGCGAGCCTGCTTCTTGGCTCCTGATGAAACTTAAAGTCTGTTATAATAGAGATTCCCATGGAGGTCTCTGTCCCGAGTCTAACTGGAAAACACTCCCCATGTTTCCATAGGATTCCTCAGGACTCTCATCCTGCGGACCACAGAAGGATTATCTGTCCCCAAAGTGACACTGTGGCTCCTGTCGAGGTGAAGATGTGTCCTCCTGTTACAAAAACAAAGAAACAAGGACAAAAAGTTTTGCTTTAAGAGAGGTCAACTGTTAGCACAGAATTGTAAATCTGGGAGGTTCCCTGGGGAGATGTGACAAGAGACAGCCCCAGACCACAGCGGGAAGCCAGCCCTCAGCTGCACCTGCACCTGCCCCTGCCCCGAGACAGCCACGTGTGCCGTGTCCGGGCGCCCCCTGGTGGTCTCGGGGACCCCTGCAGGAGGTTTGTGTCCGGGCTCACAGGGGCCTCCCATCACTGTGTCACTCGCACAGTAATACACGGCCGTGTCCTCGGCTCTCAGGCTGCTCATCTGCAGATACAGCGAGTTCTTGGCATTGTCTCTGGAGATGGTGAATCGGCTCTTCACGGAGTCTGCGTAGTATGTGCTACTCCCATCATATCTAATGTATGAGAACCACTCCAGCCCCTTCCCTGGAGCCTGGCGGACCCAGCTCATGCCATACCTGCTGAAGGTGAATCCAGAGGCCGCACAGGAGAGTTTCAGGGACCCCCCAGGCTTTACCAAGCCTCCCCCAGACTCCACCAGCTGCACCTCACACTGGACACCTGTAAAGAAAGAGACAGTACCCTGATTAGGAACGGCCACACACATCCACTGTTCCCCTCGATCATGTCCCCTCACACTCAGTATCTGTAATTCTCCGTGAATTACCTTTCAAAACAGTAACAAGGAAAACCCAGCTCAGCACAGACTCCATGATTGGTGGTCTGTGTTCAGTGCTGATCACCAAGTGGAAACTCCTGGGAATCCCAGGGCCGGGGCTCCTCTCCCAGAGCTGCAGGGTCAGGGCCGGGCTGGTTTTTATCAGCAGAGGTAGGGCCGTATTTGCATGTCTCCTGCTATATAGCAAGCTCTGGGGTGAGATGCCTGAGGAGAGGATGGAGCCCAGATAAGGTGACTTTGCCTTCAAGGTGTTTGGTGCCAATGATGGTACTTGGAAATTATACTGTCTTAGTATAAAATTATTCTTTGATAAACACTTTGAACTGAGTGCCCTATTTTAGTTTTGCATATTCATGTCTATTACGTTTTCTGGGAGTCAGTGTTTCTCCATGTACAGACGTGGAAGCACACCACACATGGGAAAGGGGCTCTGTGTGTGTCTAAGTGCTCATGCCTGGATGAGTAAGCCCTGGTACCTGGGCCTGTGCTCCTCAGCACGGGCCCCAATGACTCCCTGAGCCAACTCCAGGACAGAGGGTGGTTTGAAGAACCCACTTTCTGAAGTGAAAACATGTGTGCTGCATTCTAGAATTCACTAAAACTATGATGGGAACCATGGTTCAGGTAGACACATTCTTGAGAATTTCTGAATTCAATATACCCTTTTCCTATGTTTCTATCATTCCTTCCTTGTCTAAGTTTCAATTTCTTTGCTTGTAACAAATTGTGTAAGTTTTAGTTTACAGATAGTAAACTTCCACATATTTAAAGTGAACATTTGTAAACATGATTTAACAGTCATTGTTGTCAAGGTGGACAAGATAATTTTCAGTATTTCCTTTTGTTCTTCTGTGTTCTTTCTCCTTTTTCCTCTTGTTTCTTCTACCATTCCCCTGGTGACTACTGATTTTTACCTTTCTGCACATTCATTTCAATTTGTCAGAATTTATAAAAATCAAATAACATAGTATACATTCTTAATTGTTTGGCTTATTTTACTTGCCATAAATAATTAGATATTTTACCTTGTAGTTGGGTATATTGGACATTTATTTATTATAAATGTTGGGTGGTATTCTAGCAAAAATTTACTGTAAATTGTTTTTCTAGTAATGACCTTAAAAATTTGACTTTTTACAAATTATTTTAGGTCTTACTAAAAATCCGCTATTAAACTTGGAAATGTACATAGGAAAGGAATATTCTTCTCATTTTTTACGACTGCATCAACGATAGCAGATAAACTTAGAAGACGGAATTTTGCAAATTTTCTTAATATTTACAGTATTTAAAGTTTGAAAACAAACAAGAAATCTGAGGTTTAGGGAGAAGCAAGTGTTTGTAGTGCGTAACAAAGCCGGGGTTTGAAACTTCCTGAGGTGGGTCTGGAATGTGAAACATGGGCTATTCCAAGAAAAGATACAACTATAAATTGGATTGCTTGGAAACGAGTAGGGTAAATGTATTGCAGTGTGGAATTTTAAGGAACCATGTACTGAAAAGGTTTCCTATCCTCTTGAATCCCTTTTCTCAAGAAACAGGACAGTCACAAAAATCTTCCTTTCCTGAACGTCTGTCTGGAAGAGAACAAGAACTCCCACTTCTAAAATGTATTCAGACCCAACTCCCTATTGTCACTACAGAACTAGGAATGTACTCTGCAGGGGCAAGCCACTGCAACCTATGAGCCGAGGGGCACTGGTTCAACCCCTCAGGTATTGTCATGGGAACCGAGGTCCCCACCAAAGGTCTGTTGAGAAGCAGCTCCCCTCTCTTTCTTTTTTTTTTTTTTTTTCAGTTATATTTCCTTTAATTAACATATTGGCTAATATCCAGAACACATGTTCAGGGAGTTGAATGGAAAGGGTGGCCTCAGTACTTTCAGGCATCCCTGAAGTTTTGCTAATATTATAAGCATAAAGCCCTTGTAATATTAACACTTTTCATAATTTGTGTAATTATGAAATGAATATTTGGATTAGTAAGGCTATTTAAGGCTTTCTATTCTCTGGGGAAAACCAGCATTTTGAAGTTGCAAGGCAATTATTTAAGATCTTTCCCCACCATGATAGTATTCTAATAAACTTGGGTTGGCAGCAAAGAATACAGACTTTGAATCTTCTCATAAATCCAATTCTCACATCCCAAACCTACTGTATCAATTCTGTTTTCCTGGATCCACAACTCCTCATCCAATAAGTGAGGCGTAATAAGAACTCCATGTATATTTTTTGACTATTTAATGAAATTATAAAACACCTACTCATGTGCTGTCTAATATACCAAAGACAACAAATTTCCCACATTTACTCACGCTATTTACCAATGTTTAGAAGCTTCCATCCAGTCTCCTTGCCCTAATCTGTCTATAGGGACTGAAATCAATTTATGTCTCACTTTCCTGACTGTCCTAGTGGACATTAATCAACATATTGATCATGCTATATATTCTGCGGATAATTATTAAAATTAATCATACAATTGCTTAAAAGCAACTTATGTCTTAGTAAACATTCATCATCATATTGGTCATCCCATATTCTACAGATAATTTTTAAAATTAATTTTGCAATTGCTTAAAAGGGACTGAGGTAAGTGTACTTCTTCCTACCTAGATTATTCAGCTGATTGAGCCCAGCTACTCTGTCTAAATTCACTCTTTTAAGTACTTGATCCAGAGCCTTTCTTTATATATATATTTTATTGCATTTTAGGTTTTGGGGTGCATGTGAAGAACATGCAAGATTGTTGCATAGGTATACACATGGCAGTGTGGTTTTCTGCCTTCCATCCCCTTGCCTGTATCTGTCATTTCTCCCCATGCTATCTCTTCCCACCTCCCCACCCCCCGTCTCTCCCTCATTTCCCCCCAATGGGCCCCAGTGTGTAGTGCTTCCCTCTCTGTGTCCATGTGTTCTCTTTGTTCAACACCCACCTATGAGTGAGAACATGCGGTGTTTGATTTTCTGCTCTTGTGTCAGTTTGCTGAGAATGATGGTTTCCAGGTTCATCCATGTCCCTACAAAGGACGTGAACTCATCATTTTTGATGGCTGTGTAATATTCCATGGTGTAGATGTACCACATTTTCCCTATCCAGTCTATCATCGTTGGGCATTTGGGTTGGTTCCAGGTCTTTGCTATTGTAAACAGTGCTGCTATGAACATTCGTGTGCATGTGTCCTTATAGTAGAATGATTTATAATCCTTTGGATATATACCCAGTAATGAGATTGCTGGGTCAAATGGGATTTCTATTTTTAGGTCATTGAGGAATCGTCACACTGTCTTCCACAATGGTTGAATTAATTTACATTCCCACCAACAGTGTAAAAGTGTTCCTTTTTCTCCACATCCTCTCCAGCATCTGTTGTTCCCAGATTTTTTAATGATCGCCATTCTAACTGGTGTGAGATGGTATCTCAATGCGGTTTTGATTTATATTTCTCTAATGACTAGTGATGAGCATTTTTTCATATGTTTGTTGGCCTCCTGTATGTCTTCTTTTGTAGAGTATCTGTTCATATTCTTCGCCCATTTTTGAATGGGCTTGTTTGTTTTTCTCTTGTAGATCTGTTTTAGTTCATTGTAGTTTCTGGATATCAGCCCCTTGTCAGATGGGTAGACTGCAAAAATTTTTTCCCATTCTGTTGGTTGCCGATTCACTCTACTGACTGTTTCTTTTGCCGTGCAGAAGCTGTGGAGTTTGATTAGGTCCCATTTGTCTATTTTGGCTTTTGTTGCCATTGCTTTTGGCGTTTTGGTCATGAATTCCTTGCCTACGCCTATGTCCTGAATGGTTTTGCCTAGATTTTCTTCTAGGGTTTTTATGGTGTTAGGTCTGATGTTTAAGTCTTTAATCCATCTGGAGTTAATTTTGGTGTAAGGTGTCAGGAAGGGGTCCTGTTTCTGCTTTCTGCACATGGCTAGCCAGTTTTCCCAACACCATTTATTAAACAGGGAATCCTTTCTCCATTGCTTGTTTTTGTCAGGTTTGTCGAAGATCAGATGGTTGTGGGTATGTTGTATTTCCTCTGAGGCCTCTGTTCTGTTCCATTGGTCTATAACTTTGTTTTGGTACCAGTACCTTGCTGTTTTGATTACTGTAGCCTTGTAGTATAGTTTGAAGTCCGGTAGTGTGATGCCTCCTGCTTTGTTCTTTTTGCTTAGAATTGACTTGGCTATGTGGGCTCTCTTTTGGTTCCATATGAAGTTTAAGGTGTTTTTTTCCAGTTCTGTGAAGAAGGTCATTGGTAGCTTGATGGGAATAGCGTTGAATATGTAAATTACTTTGGGTAGTATGGCCATTTTCAAAATGTTGATTCTTCCTAACCATGAACATGGAATGTTTCTCCATCTGTTTGTGTCCTCTCTTATTTCGTTGAGCAATGGCTTGTAGTTCTCCTTGAAGAGGTCCTTTACGTTTTTTCTTAGTTGTATTCCTAGGTATTTTATTCTCTTTGTAGCAATTGTGAATGGCAGTTCGTTCTTGATTTGGCTCTCTTGAAGTCTATTACTGGTGTATAGGAATGCTTGTGATTTTTGCACGTTGATTTTGTATCCTGAGACTTTGCTGAAGTTGTTTATCAGTTTCAGGAGATTTTGGGCTGAGATGATGGGGTCTTCTAGATATACAATCATGTCATCTGCAAACAGAGACAATTTGATTTCCTCCTTTCCAATTTGAATACCCTTCCTTTCTTTTTCTTGCCTGATTGCTCTGGCTAGAACTTCCAGTACTATATTGAATAGGAGTGGTGAGAGAGGGCATCCTTGTCTAGTGCCATATTTCAAAGGGAATGCTTCCAGTTTTTCCCATTCAGTATCATATTGGCTGTTGGTTTGTCGTAAATAGTTTTTATTGTTTTGAGATACGTTCCATCAATACCTAGTTTATTGAGGGTTTTTAGCATAAAGGGCTGTTGAATTTTGTCAAAGGCCTTCTCTGCATCAATTGAGATAATCATGTGGTTTTTGTTTTTGGTTCTGTTTATGTGGTGAATTACGTTTATGGACTTGCATATGTTGAACCAGCCTTGCATCCCCGGGATGAATCCTACTTGATCATGGTGGATGAGCTTTTTGATATGCTGTTGCAATCGGTTTGCCAGTATTTTATTGAAGACTTTTGCATCTATGTTCATCATGGATATTGGCCTGAAAATTTCTTTTCTTGTTGAGTCTCTGCCGGGTTTTGGTATCAGGATGATGTTTGTCTCATAAAATGATTTGGGAAGGATTCCCTCTTTTTGGATTGTCTGGCATAGTTTCAGAAGGAATGGTATCAGCTCCTCTTTGTATGTGTGGTAGAATTCGGCTATGAACCCATCTGGACCTGGGCTTTTTTTGGGTGGTAGGCTCTTAATTGCTGCCTCGACTTCAGACCATGTTATTGGTCTATTCAGGGTTTCGGCTTCTTCGGGGTTTAGGCTTGAGAGGGTGCAGGTGTCCAGGAATTTATCCATTTCTTCCAAGTTTACTAGTTTATGTGCATAGAGTGGTTTGTAATAATCTCTGATCATGGTTTGGATTTCTGTGGAATCCGTGGTGATATCCCCTTTATCGTTTTTTATTGCTTCAATTTGGTTATTCTCTCTTTTCTTTTTAATTAATCTGGCTAGTGGTCTGTCTATTTTGTTGATCTTTTCGAAAAACCAGCTCTTGGATTTATTGATTTTTTTGAAGTGTTTTTTGTGTCTCTATTTCATTCAATTCTGCTCTGATCTTAGTTATTTCCTGTCTTCCACGAGGTTTTGAGTTTTTTTGATCTTGCTCCTCTAGCTCTTTCAATATTGATGATAGGGTGTCAATTTTAGATCTTTCCTTTCTTCTCATGTCGGCACTCATTGCTATATGTTTTCCTCTAGAGACTGCTTTAAATGTGTCCCAGAGATTCTGGTATGTTGTGTCTTCATTCTCATTGGTTTTGAAGAACATCTTTATTTCTGCCTTCATTTCATTGTTTATCCAGTCAACATTCAAGAGCAAGTTGTTCAGTTTCCATGAAGCTGAGCGGTTCTGAGTTAGTTTCTGCATTCTGAGTTCTAACTCGATTGAACTGTGGTCTGAGAGACTGTTTGTTATGATTTCCATTCTTTTGCATTTGCTGAGGAGTGATTTATTGCCAATTATGTGGTCAATTTTAGAGTAGGTGTGATGTGGAGCTGAGAAGAATGTATATTCTGTGGATTTGGGGTGGAGAGTTCTGTAAATGTCTATTAGGTTTGCTTGTTCTAGGTCTTAGTTCATGTCCTGGATATCCTTGTTGATTTTCTGTCTGGTTGATCTGTCTAATATTGACAATGGGGTGTTAAAGTCTCCCACTATTATTGTGTGGGAGTCTAAGTCTCTTTGTAAGTCATTAAGAACTTGCCTTATGTATCTGGGTGCTCCTGTATTGCGTGCATATAAATTTAGGATCGTTAGCTCTTCTTGTTGCAGTGATCCTTTTACCATTATGTAATGTCCTTCTTTGTCTCTTCTGATCTTTTTTTGCTTTAAAGTCTATTTTATCAGAGATGAGAATTGCAACTCCTGCCTTTTTTTGCTCTCCATTTGCTTGGTGGATCTTCCTCCATCCCTTTATTTTGAGCCTTTATGTATCCTTGCATGTAAGATGGGTTTCCTGGATACAGCACACTGATGGGTTTTGGCTTTTTATCCAATTTGCCAGTCTGTGTCTTTTGATTTGGGCATTTAGTCCATTGACATTTAGGGACAGTATTGTTATGTGTGAATTTGATACTGTCATTTTGATGCTACCTGGCTGTTTCGTTGGTTAGTTGATGCAGATTCTTGATTGTGTTGATGCTCTTTTACCATTTGGTGTGTTTTCGGAGTGGTTGGTACTGGTTGTTTCTTTTTATGTGTAGAGCCTCTTTCAGGAGTTCTTGTAGAGCAGGTTTGGTGGTGATGAAATCTCTGAGTGCTTGCTTGTTCACAAAGGATTTTATTTTTCCTTCACTTATGAAGCTTAGTTTGGCTGGATAGGAGATTGTGGGTTGAAAGTTCTTTTCTTTAAGGATGTTGAATATTGGCCGCCAATCTCTTCTGGCTTGTAGGGTTTCTGCTGAGAGATCTGCTGTGAGTCTAATGGGCTTCCCTTTGTGGGTAACCCGACCTTTCTCTCTGGCTGCCTTTAGCATTTTCTTTTTCATTTCAACCCTGGTGAATCTGACGATTATGTGCCTTGGGGTTCCTCTTCTTGAGGAATATCTTTGTGGTGTTTTCTGTATTTCCTGGATTTGAATATTGGTCTGCCTTGCTAAGTTGGGGAAGTTTTTCTGGGTAATATCCTGAAGAGTATTTTCCAGCTTGGATTCATTCTCTTCATCACATTCAGGTACACCTATCAAACGTAGATTAGGTCTTTTCACATAGTCCCACATTTCTTGAAGATTTTGTTCATTCCTTTTTGCGCTTTTTTCTCTGTTCTTGCCTTCTCTTTTTATTTCATTGAGTTGATCTTCGACCTCTGATATCTTTTTTTCTGCTTGGTCAATTCGGCTGTTCAAGCTTGTGCATGCTTCACGAAGTTCTTCTGTTGTGTTTTTCAGCTCCATCAATTCACTTATATTCCTCTCTATGCTATCCATTCTCGTTAGCATTTCGTTCAGTCTTTTTTCAAGGTTCCTAGTTTCTTTGCGTTGTGTTAGAACATGTTCTTTTAGCTCACTGTAGTTTCTTACTACCCACCTTCTGAAGTTTGATTCTGTCATTTCATCACCCTCCTTCTCCATCTGGTCTGGTTCCCTTGATGGCGAGGAGTTGTGATCCCTTTTAGGAGGAGAGGTGTTCTGGTTTCAGGAGTTTTCATCCTTTTTGTGCTGGTTTCTTCCCATTTTTGTGGGTTTATCCACCTGTTGTCTTTGTAGTTGCTGTCTTTCAGATTGGGTCTCGGAGTGAGCTTCTAGTTCATGGATGGTGAAGTTACTTTTTTTTTTAAGTTTTCCTTCTAACAGTCTGGCCCCTCTGCTGTAGGACTGCTGAGGTCCTCTCCAGGCCCTGCTTGCCTGGGGATCACCTGCAGCAGCTGCAGAACAGTAAGGGTTGCTGCCAGTTTCCTCTTCCACTATCTTTGTCCCAGAAGGATGCTCGCCTACTGTCAGTCCGTTCTCTCCTTTATGAGGCGAGTCTTTGGATCTATTGGGGTCAGGGAGCTACTTGTGGAGACAGTCTATCTTTTATTGGGGCTTAAGTCCTGAGCTGTGAGCTCCGTTGTTCATTCAGAGCTGCTGGGCAGGTACGTTTAGGTCTGCTGCAGCTAAACTCATAAAGCACTTTTTTTCCCAGGTGCTCTGTCCCGGGGAGTTGGGGCTTTATGAGTTTCCCTTGCGCTACTGCCTTTTTTGATTTTTCTTTCAGGTCTGGCCTGCCCAGATAGCAGCATGCCTAGCTACTGCCTGCCCGCAGAAGCTTTGCTGAGCCGCTGTGGGCTCCGCCCAGCTGCCCTGTGCTCTTCCCTGCAGTCCTGTTTATATGGGCATAGTTAGAACTGTCTCAGCAACGGGGACCCCGCCTCTGTTATGGCGGACTCTTTCTGTTGTGGCAGGTTGCCTCAGCAACGGCGGGTTGCCTCGGTGATGGCGGCCTGCCTCCGTAGTGGTGGAGAGTCTCAGCAACGGCGGACGCCCCTCCACCACTGAGCTGACCATCCTGGGTTCAGCTGTGCTTCGTTTGAAGGGCTCAACCCACAGGGTTTACAATTACTGTTTTTGGTTTCGTTGTTGTTGGGGGTGGGGGGCTGGGACCTACGGAGCCTGATCACCTGGCTCCCTGATTCAGAGTCTTTTCTTTAAAGTTGGACGACCCCGAGTTCCAGTCCCTTGTTGAAAAGGCGCTGGGATCTCCCACGCTGCGACTCACTGAGTCGGCTCAAACAGCAGAGCCGGCTCCTTGCGAATTTTTTGCCTAGGAATCTCCTGGCCTGGTTCGCTATTTCAGATGAATGGGCAACTCTGCCATCTCAGGGCTCTGATCGCCAGCTAAGAGGGCTCCCAGACCAGTGGCTTTTGTACAGAGAACCACCGCAACAGGGCGTGGTCACAGCAGCCAGGCGGGCCAAATCAGCCCCGCGGGGGCCAGAACAGCCACGTCGGCCGTGACTGTGACACTGGCAACCCCTCCGCCTGGGTATCTCCTGGTCTGTGGGCAATAAAAATTCGTCTGGAAATGCGGCGTCCACTCACCCTCTGCGCTTTCACTGGGAGCTGAAGTCCTGAGCTGTTCTTAGGCGGCCATCTTCCCAGCATTAACCCAGAGTCTTTCTTATAGAAGATATTCATTTATGTTGCATTTTCTGAAGAGGTACATTTTTTCCCATTAGTTTTGACCATCTATAGGATGCAAGGTGGTGTAACTATGGGACACCAGGATATCTACACAGTCTCTTTAAGACAAAGCTTTGTTTCCAGACAAAAAGATAAAACATGTTTTGGTTTTTTCTTTTTTTTAGGTAGCATCTTTGTAGGAGAAAAGTTTTCTTAAGTTTTTCAATCACTTACAAATCTTAAAATTGCTGCACTGCGGCAATTATTGGTAAAAATCGGTTAGGTCATGAACTAGGATAACAAAAGGTATGATTTATCAGTTTATTACACAAAGCCTTTTCAGCATCATGTGACATATTGTCATGTGACTAATTGTACATTATCAAAGTGGAATCTTCTCTGTTTTTTTTTCTAGCACATCTTGATCTAGAATACTGACATTAATAGATTCTCACCAACTATGTGATTTTGCTTTTTGGGCAATAACTTTTTCAAAATAACTTGCTTTCTTAACCTGTTACTTGTCCGATTGTTTTAAAAAGCCTTACTCCAAGCGAGGCAGAGTGGCTTACGCCTGTAATCCCATCACTTTGGGAAGCTGAGATGGGAGGATCACAAGGTCGGAAGATTGATACCATCCTAGCTAACACAGTGAAACTCCATCTCTACTAAAAATACAAAAAAATTTAGCCAGGCGTGGTGGTACACGCCTATAGTCCCAGCTACTTGGGAGGCTGAGGCAGGAGAATCGCTTGAACCAGGAAGGCAGAGGTTGCAGTGAGCCGAGATTGCACCACTGCACTCCAGCCTGGGTGACAGAGCAAGACTCCATGTAAAAAAAAAAAAAAAAAAAAAAGAAAAAAAAAAAAGGAAAAGCTGTTTCGAGATTCCAGTGTTGTCTTAAAATATTTAGCACCTTTACTCTTCAAATGCTGTGCTCTTTAGTAAGCTGGCTTTACAACTTTGCTGGAGTCATTGCTTCATATCTTAGTGGTTTGTCACAGTCAACACACAGTAGAATAGGACAACATAGATCAGTAACCCATGTGCAACTCACCGATAAGTGATTTTCCTGGTAAAGAAAGCTTGTTTCATGTCCTGCTACATTACTGCAGTAAAATAACTAGAAATTTGTTATTATTAATTACTAACATTACCAAAATTATTTTTCTTTTTTTCTTTTCTTTTTTTTTAAAGACTTTTTTATTTAAAGGTTTCACCATGTTGGTCAGGCTGGTCTTGAACTCCCGACCTCAGGTGATCCGCCCGCCTTGGCCTCCAAAGTGCTTGGATTACAGGCATGAGCCACCACGCCTGGCCCAAAATTATTTTTCATCTGTAATCTAGAATTTTTTCCACCTCACACATCATCTTTTAAAAAAGCACATTCAGAGAGCTCCACCAAGATGGTGGAGTAGAAACAGCTCTGAGCACAATTCCCAGTGAGAGTGTCACAGAGGGCAAATGACCGCCACATTTCAACCTAGGTTCTAGGTGCGTCTCAGTGGGACTGGCTGGACAGTCAGTGTAGCCCAGGGAGGGCGAGCCAATGCAGGGTGGGACGCTGCCTCGCCTGGGAAGCGCAGCAGACTGGGGGATCCCCTTCTACCGAGGGGAGGCCATTGGGGGCTTCTTTGGCTACTCGGGCACTCGGGTTCAGATACTGCGCTTCTCCCATGGTCTGTACCGCCCACAGACAAGGAGATTCCCCTGGCCGACCAGTGCCGCAGGCTTCCAGGACAAAAGCCCGCACAAAGCTGGGCGACTGTGTTAACTGGCCCCTGCAAGGCCTGTGAGACAGAGCCTCACACTCCCCTGAAAAAGAGGAGGCCGAAGGCAGGGAGCCAGATGCTCTGGCGCAGCAGGCCCCACCCTAACCAAGACCAGCAAGCTCAAATGCACAGGCTCCAGAGTTTTGCAGCCAGTGCAGCAGTTCGACCCAGGACTGTCGCTTCGTTGAGGTAAGGGCAGCCACTGTTCTGAGACAGCCAGTCATTCCCATGACAGCCCTCCGTTCCGAGGCAGATCACACCTTACTTGTGTTAACAAAACCACAAGGACATTGACAGAGCAGCTGGACAAAGCCCGTGGCAGCTCAGCCCTTTCTCTTCCTCATGAAATCAGTGCCTTAGTCTGCAGTGCAGGGCAGCAGATCTGGAGGGCGATGACACCAACGGAGAACACCGGAGCTGCGGGAGGAAGCTTCTGAGGAAAACGGGAGGAATCTACCCCAGAGGAAGGGGCAGGAGCACACAGACCAGCTTCTCATCTGAGGAAGGGGCAGGAACACTCACAAGGTCACACCCAGACTCAGGGTCACAATGTCTTTTTAGGAATATGGACCCAGGAATATTAATTATTTAGTCTAATGACTTTTACCATTTAAAAAATCATCAGTTAAATAAAACATTTGAATGCACCTGAGGGAGCAGAAAGAGATTCTTGGGAAGACAGAACACGGTGAAGAGACAAAGTCAAGCAGAAAAGACAAAGGTATGATTGGAAGATCTGTAATCCATGGTGGACATAGAAGAACAGACTTCAGTTAGTTTTTAAAACCTTTGTATCTGTTGATAGTAATTTATATGATGTAATTGCCAGCCTCAGCAATGGAATCTTATTATCCGCTTCAGGGATGAGTGTCCATTGGGCATGTGGTGAAGTTCTAGTTATGGGGGCAGGGGAGATGTTCTGTTGAGGTGCTCCTGGTCCTTCAGTGGAGAATTGCAAAAATGTCTCTTCCCCACTTCCAGGGATATTTAATACATTGGTTACTCTTGGGAATGTTGTCTCCATGTCACAACATCATGGAAGTCACCTGAGCGGTGAAGCTGAATTTCTGGATGCATCAGTGTGGAAAACTGAGAAAAGAACCTGCCTGGGCACATGAGCTGTCAAACTATTCAGTCCTGGAGCCACTCACATCCAGCCTTCTTGTTTCATTAGGTTGTGATTTTCCTCAATGTTTGGTCAGCCTAGGCTGTCTCTCTTCCCTCTCTGCTGAAATAGTCACACATGATAATCTAGAGGCATTAAGATAAATAAGTAGCTAATTTTAAAATTAGAACAAGTCCCAAGTGCAGTCAGAGTTACCACGTGGTTAATAACGTGATAGGCAGGAGATATAGATGGATAATAAGAGTGTGCTCATGTCAATTTCTTCTATATTAGAAAAATATTTTCTATATCCCTTACATGATATTCCCATTTTGACCCTTGACTTAACATTAATTATTGATGAGTAACACCTAAATAATAAAGTGGTAGTTATTAACCAATAATTTATATTACTAGTACAAACTTTTATTTAAGGTATATTGCTCTACCGAAGTAAAATCAGCCCAAAAGGCAGAAGTTATTGCACTTAATTAAATAAATACAGATATTCTACAGGGGTGCATAATTGTAAAAGATGTTGCAGGCAAAGGAGGGTTTTAAATCTTCAAGAAGCTCCATGAAAATGAACAACAAGAAAACACACTTGGAAGTAATTCCTGTATTCTAGAGACCTGATATAGAAATTTGAAACTAAATACAAACAAAGAAAAAAAACACAAATCCAGTATGGAAACTAGAATAACGCTATGTTGCATCATGACCAGCAGGAAGCACTGGCTGTGATGGGGATGCAGAGACGGCACATGCGAGGGGAGGGTCTGCGAGGGCTTCCCCAGGCCAGGAGTGCACAGAGAACATGGATGTCAGCATCACCGGTTCTGAAAAACACACTGAAACTCACAATATGCACGTTTTGATGCATAAATAGAAACTCACAATATGCACATTTTGATGCATAAATAAAAACAGGATGGCACTGGCATTAACATATATAGAGGGAGCTCAGAAATAAAAGGATATGTCAATGGCAAACTGATTTTCAGTATGTGAGCCAACAGTATAAAATGTACAAATCAAGGTCTCTCCCTAAGAGGGTGTTATACTGCATCTACTCATGCAAAGAATTAAGAATTTTTTTTTAGAATGAACACAAAAATCACATTTAAATAGCTAAACGTAAGGCTTGCAATTGTAAAATTTCCCCCATCCAGAAAATAATATTAAGAATGATTTTCTGTATTTCCAACTGAAGTCACAGACAACAAACGCAGAAGTGAACGGGTGGAAATGCATCACAACAGAAAGATTCCGCAAACCATGGAAACAACTCCAGCCTACAGAATGGGAGAATGTAATTGCATGCCATGAATCTGAAAATGTGTCAAAATCCAAAACAACTCATTAGCAAAATCATAATTGCCTGATTGTGAAGTGGTCAGTTTTACACCTTAACAAACTTAAGAACATAGATTTCATGTTAAAGACTTTTCCCTCTGGGTAGTGGTAAGTGTTATGGTGCACTTGGTAAGGGTAGACTTTGTAATTATTCAATCCAACACTAATATAGTTGGTGATAGCCAGCAAGGCAGCTCACGCCTGTAATCCCAGCACTTTGGGAGGCTGAGGCGGGTGGATTACTTGAGGTCAGCAATTTGACATCAGCCTGAGCAATATGGAGAAACCCTGTCTCTATTAAAAATACAAAAATTAACTGCATGTGGTGGTGTCCACCTGTTTCCCAGCTACTCAGGAAGCTGAGACAGGATAATTGATTTAACCTGGGAGGTGAAGGATGCAGTTAGCCAAGATCAAACCATTGCACTGTATCCTGGGTGACAGTGAGACTCTGGCTCTTTCTTTCTCTCCATATATATATATATATATATATATATATATATATATATATATATGTTCTACATATGTATTATATATACATATTATATATGATGTGAATTTATTTAATAGATGTTATTAAATCTGTCATCAGCTGAGTCTAGGTTAGGTAGTTTGTCATTAATAAAATTTGTGGGCCTGATTCCACCACAGCAGAACTGGAGAAAATGAAATTCCACAGTGATTCAGCAGCTTCACCTCCCTATGGCACCTCCAGCATGGGCTTACTGACTGATGATCCTATGGACATTGGATGTTCCTAGCCACCTCCACAAACTGTCATCCTCTATGTATCACAGAAATGTGGCCTGTCCATCTGTAGCTTGTCAACCCTGAATAATAAACAGAGAGGGACTCTAAAATATAATAAAATTTATTTAAGGATTGGTATTGAAATTGAAACACGTATGGGTGCATTCAGGTTGGTAAAATAAAGATACATAATTCAGGAAAAATGAGGAGGGTTACATCAGTTGTTTTGAGACAATTATCCTGGGCTAGCAGGATCAATACAGAGGTGACATTGGTGTGGGGTGGAACAGTCAGTTGTTGGAGAAGAAATTCATTTAAGGTTGTGGTGGCCTCTGTGCAAGGCTGTGGCTGTGCAGAGTGTATTTATGACAGTTCTTGCTATCAGGAATATGTGTGTTAGACCCTGCTTCACGGCCTTCCCCAGCTTGATTCTTTAGGATTTTAACACATGTGGCTCCATTTTGATTCTAATATATTTCACAAGCTCTTTCTAACACTACTTTTGAAGCATATTATTCTGACAGTTTGCATAGAACAGCGTTCATTCCACATCCATACCCCATTTTGATCAAATAAGTTCATCCCCTTCATTATTAATGGCCAATTACTTTCCCAGGTGAGTCTACACACAACACAGTGGAGGGTCCTGAGCAAATAGGGGAGAAGGAAGCCCCATTAGCCTCTCCCAAGAGGCTGCAGGAGCCACAGCCTGAGCCCCACTTGTGCTCCAAGAAAATGCCTTGAGACCTGGAATGGAGACCATGGAGACCATCTGTTTCTTTTTCAGGAAGCAGGAAAAGCAAATAAAAAAGGGAGAACCAGCACTGCAAAGGAAGGACATGGAGTGGGAGCAAATGAGCCCCGGGTCCCTGCTGATGTGATTGGCTTTAGTGTCAGGAGAAGGGTCAGACGTGAAACCTGTGAGGTTCTACACGACACTGAACCTAGCCTAGCCTCTGCATTGTCTGAGGCCAAAATTCCTAACGACTGTTCTAGTCTGGGAATCTCCCTGAGGTTTCTGTCCTGGGTCTGATTGGAGAAGACTCGCCAGGCGCTGCTGAGCGTCCTCAGGACTCTGATGCTGGTGACCACGGTTGAGGACTTTTCATCTCTGTAAGCGTCATCTGCATTTGCTACATGTGAAAATAAGTCCACATGTTAAAATGATCTTTTAAAAAATACGTAGAGATGACATTAGGAAACACAGAATTCTAAACTTAGAGAGTTTCACTAGAGAAACTGTGAGAGGAGGATGAAGTCCACATCCTGACAGGAAAGCAGCTCCATCTGCACCTGCCTCTGGGGTTGACTCTGATCATTGGCTCCTGAGCACCCCCTGCAGCTGATTCCCCCGAGTGTTCCTGCAGGAGGTTTGTGTCCGGGCCCACACGAGCCTCCCCTCACTGTGTCTCTCGCACAGTAATACACGGCCGTGTCCTCAGTTTTCAGGCTGCTCATTTGCAGATACAGCGTGTTCTTTGAATCATCTCTTGAGATGGTGAATCGGCCTTTCACAGACGCGGCATATTCTGTCGTGTAACTGTTAGCTTTGTTTCTAATACGGCCAACCCACTCCAGCCCCTTCCCAGGAGCCTGGCGGACCCAGTCCATGTAGTAGTTACTGAAGGTGAATCCAGAGGCTGCACAGGACAGTCTCAGGGACCCCCCAGGCTGAGCCAAGCCTCCCCCAGACTCCACCAGCTGCACCTCACACTGGACACCTGCAAACACAGAGACACCCTTGTCATTAACTGCCACACAGATCCACTGTTCCCCTCTCATGTCCACTCTCACTCAGTATCTCTAGTTCTCCATAAATCACCTTTAAAAAAAGCAACAAGGAAAACCCAGCTCAGCCCAAACTCCATGGTGAGTCCTCTGTGTTCAGTGCTGATCACTGAATAGAAACACCCGGGAATTCTGTGGCTGGGCTCCTCTCCCAGAGCTTCAGGGTCAGGGCTGGGCTGGTTTTTATGAGCAGAGGGAGGGCCCTATTTGCATGTCTCCTTCTATATAGCAAATTCTCGGGTGGGGCGGCTGAGGATAGGGCAGGGCCCAGAGCAGGTGAGAGTGTCCTGGAAAACATTGGCTGTAATCCTGTCTCTCACGAAAGTATATCTTCAGATTATGTGATTGTGCCTTGATAATTATTTAGCAATCATCATCTTATTTTACTTTTATATATTTGGGGAATATCTTTAATGCATGTGTCAGTGTCAGAGTTTTAGAGAAGATAAATTACACATAGCACAGAGCGGTTGTGCAGTGTGTCCAGTATCACACATCTGGACAGTGTCAGCCCCATTACCTGTGCCTGTGCCTCTAAACACTGAAGAGACTGCTCCCCTGAGACAGCTCCAGGGTGATGTGGGACGTGCCCAGTGAGTTTTCAGGATGTCCCACCTGTCACAACCTTTTGTGATTTGCTTCCCTAACGTTGGAGGTGGGGCCCTGTGGTTGTATCATGGGAGCAGATTTATAATGAATGGATTAGCATCATCCCCTTGCCTTAATGGTAAATGGGGTCTCATGAGATTTGGCTGTTTAACAGTGTGTAGCACCTCTGCCCTCTTCCTTTGCTCCAGCTCCCACCATACAAAATATCTGCTCCCCCTTTGCCTTTTGCTGTCATTGTAACTTCCCTGAGGTAACCCCCAGAAGCTGAACAGATTCCATCATCATGCTTCCTCTACAGCCAGCAGAATCATGAGTAAATCCAACCTCCTTTCTCTATAAATAACTCAGTTTCAGTTCTTTCTTTCTGGCAATGAGCAGACAAACTAATAAAGTGGACATCTCCCCCATTTCACCAGCGCCCCTTGCAGCCTGCAAACTCCCACCTAAGGAGTGAGATTACTGACACCATCGAGGTGCTGCCCCAGGTCAGGATGGTGTGTGATGGGTGCCATTTTACTAGTCTTGAGTTCAGGGAGTATAATGCCCTCCTCCCTATGCCCCACAGATGGAGAAACCACCTTATGATCAGCTCTCTCTAATTCTGTCTGAACCCATTTCTATGTTTCAGGAATTCCACAGTGGGGAAAGCTGACATTGTGGTGTGCCTCCTTATTTCTGGTGGAAAATGTCTAGAGAGGCTAGCCTCTGCTGGAACAGTTTGCCAATTTTTATCCTGTTGGTGGCCACCAGATGTGTGGAGAGGACCAGAACCCCCATGGGCTTACCTCAGTCTCATCCTCCTCCCCATTAGAGCTCTTTATTTTATTTTTGAGATGAAGTCTCACTCTTTCGACCAGGCTGGAGTGCAGTGATGTGATCTCGGCTCACTGAAACCTCTGCCTCCTGAGTTCAAGCAATTCTTCTGCCTCAGTCTCACAAATAGCTGGACTGCAGACCCTATGGCAGCACTCACAGCTATTTTTTTTTTTTTTTGTATTTTAGTAGAGACGGGGTTTCACCATGTTGCTAAGGATGGTCACAAACTCCTGAGCTCAGGCAATCCATCCACCTTGATCTCCCAAAGTGCTGAGATTACAAGGGTGAAACACCACACCCAGCCTAGAGCTCTTCATGGGATCCTTGGTCTTAGGGTCCCAGGAAAATTTAGTCATCATAGCTCTACCTAATTCATGTGATGGTCAGAAATCCTTCAAATGTACTCTCGACAAGCCACTGCCCCCAATGTACCATTCTGCTTACACACCCAGGACAGAAAGGTCTGATTAGTCTGAGCTAATCTGGCATGCTTCTCTAGGAGTCGCTCTTCTTGTGATGACACACGGTAGCTCACACAGTGAGCTCTGCCTCAGTGGCTGCTCAGAGTGCAGTTGGGAGGGACCAACCACCTGCAAATGCAACAGCTTGGGCGTCTGACTTGCACTTTGAAAGATGCACCCTCTGAAGTGGTTCTTCCAGAACGCTTGGCATTTTGTCAGCATCCCCATACTCATGCCATGGGCCCCATCCATCACGGACAGCAGCTGTTGGGCCACACATAGAAATTCACAGCCTGCCCGGGATTTCTGCAGGGGTCTCCTCTCTTTAGAGTCCACTGTGTGGGTCTTCATCACATTTTTTAACCTTTTTCCAGGTTCACTGGATGTCATGCCAGACCAATATTGACTCCAATAGGACTGGTATCATGTACAACAGGCCAAAGAAATAAACCCAGACCAGTGAACAGAACATAGAGTTTATTGAGGGCTCTCACACAGTGTGGTTCAGGTGCAGCAGGCTGGACAAGTAAACTATGACCATTTGACAAAAAGTATTCAGCTTATGTAGTAATTTTCGAATAACACCCTCCACCTAACAACTTCCATTTAACCAGAAACAAAGAGCCTCAATCACCTGTAAATCCTGTGTTCCAAGGGATAGGCAGGGGTTTGGATGTTATTCGTAGATACAAAGTGAGTTCCTGGGTATGCCCCTCCTGGATTCCTTAGCTTGGAACTTGAAACACACATTTCTTTTTTTCTTTCCTGGAGTTTCAGTAATACGTCAAATAGGAGCGGTGAAAGTGTGCATTCCTGTACATGGTTCTTCAGGAATATTTTTGCAACTTTTTCTCATTTCGTATGATGTGAGATTTTGTTGTATGTGGGTTTTTTCCAGTCATTCATGTCTTCACTACTAAGTCACTAGCAGTCCATGGAATGAATCAGTTGCATATGTTTTTACGAAATTTAAGAATATCCGTGTTTTATTGTGTTATTTATTATTTAAGATCCTTAAGAGTTTTTGTTGGTTGTTATATGTGGCTTTTAAGATTTTGAGGTCTGTTTCTTTGCTGCTAAGCTGATCGAGGAGTTTTTCAGGAGGGATATTGAATTTTCCTGAATAGTTTTTTTGCATCCATTGAGATGGTCTTATTTTTAAAATTATGTTTATATAGTGAAGCATATTTATTGATGTGTTTCTTTTATCCAGTCTTTGCATCCCTGGAGTAAAATGTTCTTGATCATGATGTATGATCTTTTTATTGTGCTGTTGGTTTCAGTTAGCTAGTCCTTGTTTATGATTTTACATCTAGGTTCATTGGGGACATCTCCCTGTAGCTTTTTGTTGTTGTTGTTGTTGTTGTTGTTGTTGTATCCTTGCCTAAATTGGTATCAGGTGATACGAGGTTTTTTTTTATTTTTAGCAAATTTTGGTTTCATCTCCGTGAATCATAGACTTGAAAAGCCAAAGAATCTCCAAGAAATTCTTTGTTTCAGCACCTTCTTTACAGGCAGAAACACAGGGCATCCCCATTAGAGTTATTGTATTGGACCCCTCAAAATCCTCTTGATTGCTCCTCTTATTTCAGTCACAGCTTTAGAGACATGTTTTCCTGGAGGCTTTGAGCAGCTTGGCACAGATGCTCTTGGACAGTGGCTTCACCTTGACCCTGATAGAGATCTCTTGCTTTCTGCCCTAGGCATCTCTAATCTTTGGTTAATAGTTCTAGGAATCCACTCTGCACTCAAGCACAATCCAGCAATGCAGGTGAGTGAGTGTTGTGAAGGCCACTTTAGAAAATGACGATCTGGAGTCTGTGGTTAAAAGCATTCCATTTCATCCCCTGGCAGACAGTTCTGAAACACTTCATAAACCCTTTCACCAGTCCACCGGGATCAGCCAATGCAACCATGCAGCCTTGAGTTGGCTCCCCCGCCTCACTCTCTTCCACTCCCCCATCCTGCATTTCTGCTCCCGAAGACCACATTTCCAAACAAGCTCCTTATGCTCAAGCCCCCAAAAGCTGAACCAGAGACTAAGGCTTGTGCATAAGTAGTCTCTAGCTCAGCTTTTGGGGGACACTAGGCTAACAAGTGGTTGACAGTCTTAGATTGGGTTTGAAAAATCTCATACCCTGGATTCATGCTGCAAGAGTGCATCACCCATAATTGGTCCCTTGATGCACCCACCACCTCCCCTACAGAAGGACTCTTCAACTACAGTGATGTGGGGTGTGTGTGTGTGTGTGTGTGTGTGTGTGTGTGTGACGTGTCTCTTTTTTCCAAGGCTGAAATAGGAAACAGGTGAGAAACAGACATCCCCTGAGAACTTTTGTGGCTACCCTTATTTTGGTTCTCTCACTTGTCTCCTTTATACAAGGAGGACACAGATTTAGAGACCAAGTGGAGGAATAAAAGGGGAAAATCTAAGCAACAAAGCTCAAGACTTTTCACAGTGAGAGTCAAAATGAGCCAGGGAAAGCAGCTCAGCACCTTGTTTTCCCAAGGAGATGGAAGAGGACCAAATGCAGAGACCTAAGAAGAAATGACCCTGGAAAAGAGTGAAACTGCACATCTATACATCATGTCTTGTATAAAGTGGGTCCTGTAGATCTTCAGGGAATGCATGTGGAAGAAAAAAGATGCTCAAGATTTATAGTAATAAGGACTTAACCTGCTGCTCCCATGCTATTGAAAGATCATGGACTTTGAATCCACAGGCCTGGGTTCAAATTCCAGTTTGAATTATTGCTGTGTGGTCTTGGATGAGTTATCTGGCCTCTCTAAATCTGATACGAGTTTTTGTAGACCAAGCTGGGGAAGAATCTTCTCCTTAATCTTTTGAAATAGTTCCAGTAACAATGGTACGTCTGGTATAATTAGACTGTCAGTTTATCTGGTTCTGGGCTTTGACGGTTGGAAGATTTTCAATTTCTGTTTCAATCTTATTACTCTTATTTGTCTATTTAGGATTTTATTCCTTCCTGGTTCAACTTGGGAGGGTTGAATATTTCCAGAAATGTATTGATTTCCTCTAGATCTTCTAGTTTGTGAGCATAGAGATGCTCAGTATGTTTTGATAATCTTTTGTATTTCTGTGGCATCAGTTGTAATACCACCTTTATCATTTCTGCTTGTGCTTATTTAAATATTCATCTTTTCCTGGTTGACATAGTTAGGGATCTATCAATTATGTTCATCTTTGAAAATAACCACATGTGTTTTGGTTGATTTCTTCCATTTTTTTTTTTTTTTTTGGCTTCAATCTAATTTAATTCTGCTATGATCTTCATTTTCTTCTTCTAGCTCTGGGGTTGGTTTGTTCTAATTGTTTAGTTCCTTGAAGTAAATCAATAGTTTGTAATCTTTATATTTTAGTAGACAGTTTGTAATCTTTATATTTTAGTAGACATTTAGAAGTATAAGCTTTTTTTTCTTAGCACTGCTTTTGCTGTATCCCAGAGTGTTTGATATGCTGTGTCTTCATTTCTCTTTGTATTTTTTAAAAAATAATATCTTAATTTTATTGTTGAGCCAATGATTGGTCGAACTTGTGCTGCTTAATTGCCTCATTTTTAAAAATAGTTTCAACAACTTTTTTGCAATTGAGTTTTAGATTTATTCCATAACTATGCAATAAATAACTAACATCTGGAATCTACCAAGAACACAAACAACTCAGAAACAACAACAAATGAATAAATTACACCTTTAAATAGTGGAAAAAGACTGCAACACACATTTGTGAAGACGACATTCAAATGATGAAGCATATGACAATAAAAAGCTGGACAACACTAATCATCAGATAAATTAATATTAAAACAACAGTGAGACACAACTTTACTCCAGTCAGAATAACGTTTATTATAAAGTTAAAAAGTTAGACATGCTGGTGAGAATTCAGAGAAAAAAATTTATACGCTGTTGCTGATAATGTAAATTAGTTTAACTTAGGTGGAAAAAATTGTAAAGGCTTCTAAAACCATTAAAAATAGATCTATCATTCTATCAGCAATCCCACTACATGATATGTACCCCCCAAATAAATCATTTTATCAAAAAAAGTATGTACTCATATATTTATTGCAGCAATATTTACAGTAACAAAGATACAGAGTTAATCTAAGTGTCTAGCAATGGATAATTGAATAAAAAGAATGTGGTATTTATACACAATGAAAAATAATTTATTCATAGAAAAGCAGGGAATTATGTCTTTGACAGCAATATGGATGGAACTGGAAGTCCTTTTCTTGTCTAACAACTCATAAACAGAAAGTCCAATATGGCTTTTTCTCACGTATAAATTGGAGCTAAAAAATGGGTACCCATAGACACAGAGAGTTGAATAATAGACATGGGAGACTCATATGATTTGGAGAATGAGATCACTAATCATTTAATGGTTCCAAGGTACTATATCTGTTGAGCTTACTTTAAAAACTCAGACTTTATCACTCTGCAATATATTTATGCAACATAAATGTACTTTTACCCCACATAACTATTAAAAAACTTAAAAAGCAAACACACACACACACAAACACACATACACACACACAAATGAGATATTTCAAAAAGATGAAGGAGACAACGGGAAAAAGCCCCCAATTTCCAAAGAGTTGGAAAATTTCAACCAAAGAATTAAATAAATGTTTATAAAAACATACTCTTATTAATAAACTAATAAATAAAATTCATGAGAGAAGAAGGATGTTTATTTAAAACAGTATAATTACACTAAATTTTGTTGATATTTCTCCATTCAAAGAGTTGGAGTTTACTCTCCATCTGTTAATTATGACATAGGCTTTGGTGCATGAGAAAAATTCTTGCTTTCCTTCAACTTCAGACATTTTAGATATAAGACAATAAAATGATAGAAAAAGTTGTGAATTTCACAGGGTCAACATTTTTTTCATGATGTGAAAAACACTCTGATGTAGTAAGGTAGAGACAAATCTCACAGCTAGTAATTCTTTCTCAAGGCCAATGCAGAGAAGAGTATTCCTGGGTTGTCTTACTACATTTTTTTTTTTTGTAGTTTGAAATCTTAGCTTACAGCTATAATCCATTTTGAGTTGATTTTCTTTTTCATATATGATAGTTGGGAGTAAAGCTTTCATCTTTTGCTTATGGCTAGCAAGTTATACCAGCACCATTTATTGACTAGTTTGCCCTTTACCCATTGCTTGTTAAAGTTTTTCAGAGTTGTCAAAAAACAGAGAATTGTAGGTGTGCAGCTTTATTTTTGAATTTTCTATTCTATTTCCTTGATCTATGTGTTTGTTCTTGTATCAGTACCAAACAGCTTTTGTTACTGTGGCTTTATATTAGAGTTTAAAGTCAAGCAGTGTGATCTTTCTGTCATTGTTCTTTAGGATTAGGATTGCTTTGGCTAGTTTGGCTCTTTTTTGGTTACATACATATTTTAGAATAGCTTTTAAAATATTTCTCTGAAGAATAAAACTGGTATATTGACAGTAATAACATTGAATATGTAAAATTTGAAGGAAAATATTTCCATTTTTGCAGTATTATTTCTTCCAATCCAGGAGCATGAAATTGTTTTTTCCATTTATTTGTTTCCTCTCTAATTTGTTTTCACAGTGTTTTGCAGTTCTTCTTGCAGAGATCTTTCACCTCCTTCGTTAACTGCATTTTTAAGTACATCTTTTTTTGTAGATATTATAAGAGGGATTGTGTCCTTTATTTTGTTCTCACCGTGAATATTGTTGGCGTATAAAAAAGCTACTGATTTTTGTATATTTATTCTATATCCTGAAACATTACTCAAGTTGATTATCAATTCTAGGATTCTTTTGGAAGCTCCTATAGAGTTTTCTATGCATAGAATCCTATCAACAGTAAATTGAGATTGTTTGAATACTTATTTAATTATGTGAATGTCTTTAATTTCTTTCTCTGGCCTGATTTCTCTGGCTAGCAGATCCAGTACTATGTTAAATAGGAGTGATGAGAGTGGGTACTCCTGTTTTTTTTTTTTTTTTTTTTTTTTGCAGTTATGAAGGGAATGATTTGACCTTTTGTTGACTTTTTGTTGATTCAGTATGACGTTAGCTGTGGGTTTGTCTGTGATAACATGCATGTTAAGCAACTGTAGTTATCCTGATCTCTGGTAAAGGATAGAAATCAAGTGTTCTCATTGGACACAAGCATAATAAATGAAAAGGAATAAAATGGTAACTGTGAGGTAATAGATATTCTAATTCCTGGGTCATAGTGAAAATTTAGCAATTTATAACAAGACATCAAGTGGTGAACCTTAAATATATACAGTTTTTATTATCAATTATAGTTCCATAAAGATGAACAAATTAAGCTTAGTTTTGTGATGAATAAATGCATACTTCCACATATTTTCTGAATAAAAATGTAAAAGATATATATATATATATATATATATATATATAAACAAAAAGTATTTATAGGAGCTTTGCTTGTGACATTAATAAACTGACAACAAATTCAAAGTCAATTGAGAGAAAAATGAATCAGCTTATTGTCACTTATTGCTTAAGAGACTGACTCAGGTATAACATTTCTCTCTCTCTCTCTCTCTCTCTCTCTCTCGCTCGCTCTCTCGCTCTCGCTCTCGCTCTCTCTTCATATATGTCAAAATGTTGAGATTTCATATCAAAGGCACTCCATTAAGTGAATAAATGACAACATGTGCATGTAATTTTACATATGAAATAGCGTAAATAAACGTCAAAAATAACAAAAGTAACCCCTTACCAGAAAAGGGGTATATAATGCTTGAGTCCATTTATAAGAAGCTCAAAACTTTAAAAAAGAACCTTCAGCGGCAGAGATCAAACCATTGTGTAAATGTGGGGGCGGGCCGATTGGAAGCACGGAGAAGGTCACTTGCGTTGTTTATTTTTTAAAAAATAAAAAATTGCCGGACGCAGTGGCTCAAGCCTGTAATCCCAGCACTTTGGGAGGCAGAGGCAGGTGGATCACGAGGTCAAGAGATCGAGACCATCCTGGTCAACATGGTGAAACCCCATCTCTACTAAAAATAAAAAATATTAGCTGGGCATGGTGGCACATGCCTGTAATCCCAGCTGCTCAGGAGGCTGAGGCAGGAGCATTGCCTGAACCCAGGAGGCGGAGGTTGTGGTGAGCCGAGATCGTGCCGTTGCACTCCAGCCTGGGTAACAAGAGTGAAACTCCATCTCAAAAAAAAAAAAAAAATTAAAATTAGTGTACAAAAGTATTTTAAAATTTAGTAAATAATGCAATTATCAATAAAATCATATTCAAAATGTGAACAATATAATATGAATTAGTAAAATATATTCAACAATAGCTGCTAGAATTAAATTCCAGAAATCAGAAGGGTGATGTCTGATAATAATAATAAACACATTTCATAGAGAAATCAGAATGTTCAAAAATATGTGGAACATGCATTTTGTTATTATCAAATGTCTTTAAATAATTGATACAATATTTTAACTGTTTTATTAGTATTAATTACAAATATCATGTGTAAAATCATAACCTGTAACAACCTGTAGGGAAATAAGAATATTTGAGAGCACATGTACTAAGTTAAGTATATTCTCAATGTTTTTCCAGCTGTTACTGCTAACATTTCTAACCATATCCTGGATCTCTAACAGAAGCCATATAGGCCCTTGGGCAAATTAATTTTCAGAAATGACCTAGAAAAATAATCTCTTATATGGGATATTAATACTCATCTCATAAAGAAATTGAAACTATAATACATATAAACTCCTCAAAAGAAAACTTAGTACATAAGAAAGGAGTTATTCATAGTGGGTTGTGATATTCATTGCAAAAATTATTACCTTGAATTTTCAGGGAAAATTAAAGCAAAGCCTGATGAATTGAAGTGTGATGTTTCTTGTTTGGTACAACAGCAGGGTGAGGATAATGAAGAGCCCTGTGATTCCGAGGGGAGCCCCTAATTTAAGAGGGAGACTTCAGGTCCTGTGGACTCACCTGGGGCGCCTGCTTCTGCCCTTCATGGAGCCATGCTCAGAAGCCTTCAGGAGGCAGCAGTGTGTATGGGTTTCTGAGAACAATCCAATCAGACCTGGACAAGGGAAAAAACATTATGACCCGGGATGAATTAAATCATTGTCTTGAAAATAGATAAATTGTTATATATTTATGAGGTACAAAGAAATGTTGTGATTTATTAGTACAATATGGAATAATAAAGCGAATTAACATATTCATTACCTCAAAATATTTTCATTTTTTGTGTCAAGGCCATTAGAAATTTACCTTAGCTATTTTGAATTGACCAATATACAATATTTAAGTAAATTGATGCTAATATAAACAATATAAAATTATTGAAATCAATTAGGAATTGATTACATAGAACTCCAATAATTTATATTTAGTTCATCAATAAGTTTGATCATTTAGAAAATATTTTAAAATTTATTGTATTATAATTTTAAATATAAATGACTACACGTTTATGAACAGGTTTGTCGTATAGAGACTTATGTCTACAGTTGTAAATTTATGTTCTCATAGCCATAGTTGCTGATAGCAATAGATGATAAAACTCTGGAAGAATAACTGCAAATAATTAGAAATAATTATTCCTTGAATATGTAATATGTACATAGTATACATATGTATATTTGAATTATATATATATATATATATATATATATATATATATATACATAATTTTGAGACTGAGTTTCATTCTTGTTGCCCAGGCTGTAGTGAAATGATGTGATCTTGGCTCACTGCAACTTCTGCCTCCCGTGTTCAATCGAGTCTCCTGCCTCAGTCTCCCAGGTAGCAGGAGTACAGGCTTGCCACCACACCCGGCTAATTTTGCATTTTTAGTAGAAACAGGTTTCTCCATGTTGGTCAGGCTGGTCTCAAACTCCCAGCCTCAGGAGATCCATCCTCCTCGGCCTCCCAAAATGCTGGGATTAAAGGCATGAGCCACTGTGCCCAACCTTAAGTATATATATATATTTAAAATAACAATGAATAAAATGTTTAAAATTATTAAATACAAATGATACTAAATACATACTAAATAATAGTATAAATATATGACAACCTGCAAGACTCCAGACTTCTGACTTCTCCAGCTGTGGAGAAAAGACCCTCACCCTGCACCTGCTCCTGGGGCCTGTCCCGTCCTCGGTGGGTCCCGAGCGCTCCCTGGCGGCCCCGCGCGCCCCTGCAGGAGGTTGTGTCTCGCTCAGTAATACACGGCCGTGTCCTGGGCTCTCAGGCTGCTCATCTGCAGATACAGCGAGTTCTTGGCGTTGTCTCTGGAGATGGTGAATCGGCCCTTCACGGAGTCTGTGAGGTGTTTGCTACCTCCATTAGGATTAATTTATCCAACACACTCCAGCCCCTTCCCTGGAGCCTGGTGGACCCAGCTCATCCAGTAGTCACTGAAGGTGAATCCAGAGGCCGCACAGGAGAGTCTCAGGGACCCGCCAGGCTTTGCCAAGCCTCCCCCAGACTACACCAGCTGCACCTCACACTGGACACCTGCGAACACAGAGACATCCTGGTCATTAACTGGCACACAGATGCACTGTTCCCCTCACTCATGTCCACACACACTCAGTATCGCTAGTTCTCCATAAATCACCTTTTAAAATAGCAACGAGGAAAACCCAGCTCAGCCCAGACTCCATGGGGAGTCCTCTGTGTTCAGTGCTGATCAGCAGGTAGAGACAGCTGGGAATCCCAGGGCTGGGGCTCCTCTCCCAGAGCTGCAGGGTCAGGGCCGGGCCGCTTATATCAGCAGAAAGGCGGGCCTGATTTGCATGTTTTCTGCTACATAGCGCGCTGTGGGGTGGGACGCCTGAGGAGAGGGCTCTGCGCAGAGTAGACGGGATGTCCTGGGGCTAGTGGTAGTAATCCTATCATTCGGGAAAACGCAATTTCTTGATGTAATTGTGGCTTGATAATCATTTAGCAGTCGTCATCTTATCTCATTTTTGCATATTTGCACGCTGTATTTCCCCTTAGATATTTCTGAAGTCCCTCGGCCTGTCTGATTAAGTGATGTCTCTTTCCTCAACACTGTGACGGTATGATGTCATCGCTGACACGTGCAGTCCTGGATGTGCACGCGGTTTCCGTGGAAATGCTGTCATTTGGTGGAGTTGTCTTTGAGAGCCTAGTTACCTGGGTTTCCTGCTTGACCGTTGGTGTCTCTGAGCATACCACCCAGATGTTACGCTCTGCTCATTTCTGGCAGAGTTACGCTGTTTTGTAACATAAATTGATCAACAATCTGATGCAATTAAATCCAGGTTTCTTTTCAGGGGCAGTTTTTGAGTTTTGTCCTGACCTCAACATGTTATTGTTTTTTCCTTTGTTTTCTCAAGAAATGGAGTCTCGCTATGTTTCCAGGCTGGTCTCAAAATCCAGGGCTTCAGTGATCCTCTTACCTCAAACTCCCAAGTAAATGGAACTACAGACAGTGCCACAGTGCCCAGCTGCTGGTTCTTACATTATGGATTTTCTCATTCTCTCTGTTAAAATGAGTGGACTACTGTTTTGTGTATTGCTCTCATGGAGCAGCCAGCTTTCTATTAATTACTTACCACGAAACAGCTAACATTTCATATGAACGTTAGGATTGAAATTATTCTCAATTGACTGCAAATCAAGTCACAGCATTTAGAGAGCTTCTTATCACTGTTTTTATGCCCTGCCTCTATCATAATAAAAATATACCAGGCTCTACCTTGGTGTGGAAGAAAGGGTTCAAGCATCTCAGAGGGACACTCTTGTTTTAAGAACAGGAAGCTGTATGTGAGGGTGGACTCTTAGAGTCTCACTGTGCCTCTCCCAGAAAATGCTCCAGATCCTCTCCCCTACAGGTGATTTTACATATATATATATAAAATATGTATATATATATATATATATATATATATATATATATATATAAGGTGTGATATTAAGTCTGTCAAATACTATATAAAATATGATTTCTATTTCTGTACCATATATATTTATATATATTTATAGTATTTGGTAGAACTGTCTATCTATCTATCAATCAATCAATCTATCTATCTATCTACCTACCTACGTACCTACCTACCTCAAACTTGTCCTAGACCTCTCATAAAATGAATATTGAGATGTTTTATAGATTACCTGGATAACTACCACATGGGCATTATTTATTTTTCTTATACTTCACTCATAATTTATAAACTGACCAATTTCCACCTAGAAATTATGATATGTTTTGTCTCTGTATGTTCACTCAAAGCTCATCTGGAATTGTAAACTCCAAGGGTCAGGAGAGGGGTTTGGTGGAGGTGATTAGATTGTGGGAGTGGTTTCCCCCATGCTGTTCTCCTGGCAGAGTTCTCAGGAGATCTGGTTGTCTGTTAAGTTTGTGGCTTTTTCTCCTCCCTCTCATTCTCTCTCTATCTCTCTGTCTCTCTCTGTCTCTCTGTCTCTCTCTCTCTCTCTCTCTCTCTCTCTCTCTCTCTCTCTCTCTCTCTCCTGCCGCCTTGTGAAGAAGGTACTTGCTTCCCTTTCACCTTCCACCATGATTGTAAGTTTCCTGAGGCTACACAACCACACAGAACTGTGAGTCAATTAAACCTTTTTGCTTTAAAAATTACCCAGTCTCAGGCAATATATTTATAGCAATGTGAAAATTAACGAATACAGGTGCTTTCCTATAAAAAGTAATTGTTAGTTAAATAAACATTTTTACCATAGCGAAAACACAGTCTTCATGCTGACTAAATATGCATATTGATTTTGACATAAGAACCATCAAATTGTAGATGATGTCATACTCTGAAAAATAACCCAGGTTCAAGGAGTTAACTGCAGAGTCATATTTAGCTTGGTTTTGATTTGGATCAAGAAAGTTGCGAGTTACAGATGATGTGGCGGGTGGTCTCCTTAGTGTTGGATGCTGTTAAGCAAAGGAAGACAACCCAATATTGTAGTCAGAGGTTCTCCATCTGGTTCCTCACTGCATCTGCTCCTAATTGGGGCTATATCTTGGCTGAGTTCTGAGCATCGCCTTCTGGTCCTCTGCTGCCCATGAAGACCAGCTAAAAGAGATCTGGGTATCTGCTTCTGAGATACCCAATCCTATGTCTGGGTCCTAGCCAGGAGTTCCACCAGGCCTGCGAGCTGCCCCTTGGACTTCTCTTGTGTGACCTCACCTGTGCACTGAGCATCCTCATAGCAAGGTGACAGAGTCAGCCTCACAGGCATTACTGCAGGCAATTTTCAGCAAATCTAATTGTAGTTCGACTATATAATTCAGGAATCATGTTTATTGACTGAAATATCCACACACACAAAGAAACTGTATGGACGTTCATTTACATTGTCCCCAAACTGCACACATGTTGTATTATTCCTTATCCATTAATAAAATTCCAAGATTTGAATCATAAACTAAAAGATAAAATTTCTGAACCAATCTTACAAATGAATAAGGTGAGTATGCTCAGAAAAATCAAGGCTGAGTTATTACCTGCAGTCTAATGGTGGCAAGTTGCATACTGAAGCTGTGCTGATACAGGCTTCCGAGTGCTCTAGTTGATAACCTCCTGATCACAGCTGAGCAGCAATCTTTGGCAGTGGGAAAACTAGAGTTTCCCCCACATGGGACAGCACTCTGTCTTCATAGGCATTCACTGGGTTTCTCTGCAGGCTCTGAGGTGTGCAGGCACCTACCCCAGATTCTGCAGTCAGACAAGTCTCTGCTCCATCCCAGGGGACACAAAGGATAGTGTGGATAAGCACCGGACATGCTCTACTCAAGGTCTCTGCACATGGAGAAAAATCAGTGAAAGTGGAAAATTCATGTTCTCAATTCATTGAAAAATACCTATGAAAAAATGCAACAATGAGCCAGGAACTAATGCAGAATTATAAACGAATGCAATTAAAATAAGTATGAGAATTACAATTGTTTACAGGTGCACATTTGTTTATATATTTTCCAATACAATAAGGTAAAAGCAAGTCTTCTCTATAAAAATCCAAAAACAGTGTACTGACCCTGAGAATGCACCTCCCTGCCTCCTCCTACAGGCAGCAAAAGGCACATGGATCCGGTTCCCAGCAGCTGCTTTCTGACACCTGTGGCATGGCGTGTGCTGAGGCCCATGTCCTGTGGTCCACTCTAATGAAGGGACTGACCACAGTGACTCATAAGCAGAGCCATTTCGGAGAGTCACGGGGATCTCTGCAAGGTAGCACTGACTGAACGAGACTTCAATATGTTTTGCAGCTTCCTTGCACAGCACAGAAGTATAGAAACCTTCCACCCAATCCTCCCTCCCTCTCTCCTTCACTCAGGGTCCGGCTTCCTCCATCTGCCATTAGCTTCACAGCCTCATTCCACCCCCTGTGCATTTTCTCTCAAAGGGTGAATGTACTTCTTACAGAATTCAGGGAAACCTCATCCCATCTTGGAGTTTTCTGCTTCAAAAACCAATAATGACAGAAGTGTTACCAGAAAGGGGTCCCAGTTTGCAGCAAATCCACAGAGTGAAATGAAAGCAAGTTTATTACAAAAGTAAAAGTATAAAAAGTGGCTCCTCCATAGGCAGAGCAGAGGCACGATCTGCGCTTTATCCATTTTTATGGTTGTTTCTTGATTGCATGTTAAAGAAGGGATGGATTATTCATGAATTCCCCAGGCAACTTCTGAAGCTGGGGGTTCCTCCCCTCCTTTTTAGACCATACAGGGAAACTTCCTGATGTTACCGTGGCATTTGTAAACTGTCATGGAATGGGAGGGGATTGTCTTTCAGCATGCTAATGCATTATAATTAGAGTCTAATTAGCAGTGAGGACGAACAGAGGTGACTTTTGTTGCGGTCTTGGTTTTGGTGGGCTTTGGCCAGCTTCTTTCCTGTAACCTTTGTCAGCAAGATCTTTATCACTTGTGTCTAGTGCAGACCTCCTATCTCATCCTGTGACAAAGAACACCTTAACTTACTGGGAATGTAGCCCAGCAGGTCTCAGTCTTATTTTGTCTAGCCCCTTTGCAAAATAAAGTTGTTCTGATTCCAAAGTCTTTGGCAAAAAAAATGTAGGACACGTATTTACGAGCATGATTATATTGCCAAATATAAAATAAAATATAATAATGGAAACAAATAGTTTTATGTGTCACCTTGACTAGACCACAGTCTCTCAATCAGACACTAACCAGGGTGTTGCTTTAATGGCATCATACAGGTGTTAGGAGAGCGTGCCATTATTTTTTCCTGAGTCACAAAGAGTGTTCTAGATAATCCAGGTGGGGCTGAATCAATCAGAACCTAACAGACGACAATGAGACACCATGGTGGATGGCAGATGCAGGTCTTCCCGGAAATCCCAGCCTGTCTTTCCCAATGGCCAGCGGTATTGATCTTAGGCATGCCTTTCCAGACCCTACAATTACTGTTGCCCAGAGCTCACAGCACAATGGAGTGTCCAATCTTAGCTTTCCTCAAAGGCGGATGTGAGAGTCCAAACTCTGTGACAGTGTGAGAAGCACAAGGTCAGTTCTGCATCAACATCCCACTGGAGAAAACTAGTACTATTCCCTTCATGACTGATGTCCACTTCATTTTCCAAATGCCTCCATGCTCAGAAGACAGCAGGGATGTCCAGGCAATGGGGAGTGAGAAAGTCCCTCAGCCTACCCAGGTCCTGCAGACCTGAGACCTGGGGTTTTGACTAAAGACAACTAATTCTCTGTTTTTAGGAAAGAGAAGAAGAAAGGAAACAGAATCAGGTCTGCAGAGAAGGAAATGGATTAGCAGAAAGAGGGTCAACTGAATCAGTGTAAGTCAGATGTGCACAGTTTTACAAGACGATGGGAGACAGCTGTGATACCATCAGGTTTAAAGGACCCTGACCCTGGGTGAGCCTGCCTCTTGGCTCCTGATAAAACTCAAAGCCTGTTATAATAGAGATTCCCATGGAGGTCTCTGTCCCGATTCTAACTGGAAAACACTCCCCATGTTTCCATAGGATTCCTCAGGACTCTCATCCTGCCTACCACAGGAGGATTAGCTGTCCCCAAAGTGACACTGGGGTTCCTGTGGAGGTGAAGATGTGTCCTTCTGTTACAAAAACAAAGAAACAAAAAAGGACAAAAAGTTTTGCCTTTATAGACATCAACTGTTAGCACAGAATTGTAAATCTCGGAGGTTCCCTGGGGAAATGTGACAAAGAGGCAGCCCCAGACCATGGCAGGAAGCCAGCCCTCAGCTGCAACTGCACCTGCCCCGAGACAGCCCCGTGCGCAGCGACCGGGTGCTTCCTGGTGTTCTCGGGAAACCCTGCAGGAGGTTTGTGTCCGGACCCACACGGGCCTCCCCTCACTGTGTCTCTCGCACAGTAATACACGGCCGTGTCCTCGGCTCTCAGGCTGCTCATCTGCAGATACAGCGAGTTCTTGGCGTTGTCTCTGGAGATGGTGAATCGGCCCTTCATGGAGTCTGCGTAGTATGTGCTACTCCCATCATATCTAATGTATGAGACCCACTCCAGCCCCTTCCCTGGAGACTGGCGGACCCAGCTCATGTCACTGTTACTGAAGGTGAATCCAGAGGCCGCACAGGAGAGTCTCAGGGACCCCCCAGGCTGAACCAAGCCTCCCCCAGACTCCACCAGCTGCACCTCACACTGGACACCCGCAAACAAAGAGACATCCTGGTCAGAAACTGCCACACATATCCACTGTTTCTCTCACTCATGTCCACACACACTCAGTCTCTCTAGTTTTCCATGAATCACCTTCTAAAATTGCAACAAGGAAAACCCAGCTTAACCCCCACTCCATGGTGAATCCTCTGTGTTCAGTGCTGATCAGCAGGTGGAAATGCCTTGGAACCCCAGGGCTAAGGCTCCTCTCTCAGAGCTGCAGGGTCAGGGCTTGGCTGGTTTTCATCAGTACAGGGGGGGCCCTATTTGCATGTCTCCTGCTATATAGCAAGCTCTAGGGTGGGACGCTTGAGGAGGATGGTGTGCCCAGATAAGAAGATGGTGCCCTGCAGAAATGTGCTGAAATTATGTATTTTGAACATATAATGTCTTATGAAATTGTGCTGTGATAAACACTTTGCCCTGATCACCCTATTTCATGTTTAAATATTTGTGTAAATTATGTTCGGTAGGATTCAATATTTTCTCCATTTACAGATGTGGAAGTGAACCCACACATGGAGGGGCTCTATATGCATGTAGGAACTCATGTCTGGGATGAGTAGACCCCGGTATCTGTCCCTGTGCTCCTCATCACTGGCTCTGCCTGCTCCCTAAACCAACTCCAGGACAAAACTGGACATGCCTAGTGTGGTTTTCAGAACCCACTTTCTGTAATAAGAGCATGTGTGATGTTGCGTCACTCCAGCACTCACCCAAAAATATGAAGAAAATTAGGGTTGAGCACATTAATTTTCAAGTATTTCTGACATTTATCATATTTTTCTACTTTTTCATTACTCCTTCCTCGTCTAATTTTCCATTTGTTTGCTTGTAATACGTTTTATGAGTCTGAATGGAAAGACAATAAACCTCACATATTTAAAATGTATAATAAATAAACGTGATGAAACTGTCATAAATATCAAGACAGTGAACAAGTGAATTCGTCTCAGTATTTCCCCTTGTTCTTCTATATTCCTCCTCCTCTCCCCTCCTCTTCTTCTTCCATTTCCCCAGGCAACTACTGATGTTCATTACATTACTTTAGATGCATTTTTATTTATCAGAATGTGTAAAAGTGAAATAACATAGTATATATTTTTATTTGGCTTATTTTATGCAACATAAATACTTAGATATTTTACCTTCTTGTTCTGTCGATAAGGCATTTGTTTATTACAAATGATGGGTGGTATTCTAGTGAACACATTTACCATAATTTGTTTTTCTATTTAACAGCTTAATAATATTTGCAACGTTTTTTAACTCTTGAGTGTAACTAAAAAAATCTGCAACTCAGCTTTGAAATGTGCATAGACAAAGAATATGTCTTACTTATTTTTTTACAACAACAAAATCAACAATAAGATATAAACAGAGAAGATGGAATTTTGCAAATTTGTAAAAAGTACTTTAAATATTTAAAGTTTTAAGATAAAGTCTAGGGAGAAGAAAGTTCCTGTACATAGTAACAAAGCCCAGGTATGAGCTGAACTAGAACAGAGTCTGGCATATAAAATGTAGCTATTATAAGAGAAAAACACTCACATATATTGGATTGCTTGAAGTCAACTGTGGTAAACGTGCTGAAGTGTAAATTTCTCAGGGACTACATACTAAAGAGCTTTCCTATCCTCTTGAATCCCTTTTCCCAAAAATAGGGAGAGTAACAAAAATCTTTCTGTCCAATGTGTCCGTCTGGGAGAGAAAAAGAGCCCACACTCTGAAATGCATTTAGACCCACCTCCCTTAACCCCACCGAACAACTAAGAAATTACTCGGCAGGGACCAGCCACCAAAACCAGTATCTTAGGGGCACTGGGGAAACCCCTTAGGAACTGAGATGGGAAAAGAGGTCTTCACTTAAATTTCATTAATAAGTACCTCCTCTCTCTCTCTTTCTTTCGTTCTTTCGTTCCTTCCTTCCTTCCTTCCTTCCTCCTTCCTTTCTTTTTCTTTGTAGTTACACAGTTTTATTTATATAATTTAGTATGTATAACTTTTAATAAAATAACCACATACTCTATAAATACACAATCTGGGTTTTTTTGTTTCTTTGTTTTTTTTGAGATGGAGTCTTGCCCTGTTGCCCAGGCTGGAGTGCAGTGTGGCAATCTTGGCTCACTGCAATCTCCACCTCCTGGGTTCAAGCGATTCTCCTACCTCAGTCTCCTGAGTAGCTGGGACTACAGGTGCCAGCCACCACACTCAGCTAATTATTTTTTGTACTTTTTGTAGAGGTAGAGTTTCACTATGTTGGTCGGGCTGGTCTCGAACTCCTGACCTCGTAATCCACCCACTTTGGCCTCTCAAAGTGCTGGGATTACAGGCATGAGCCACCGCACCCAGCCTACACAATCTGTTTTGAAACATACATTTTTTTACAATATAATTTGAAAAGTTTTCACAAATTATTTGTAGATTTACCTAATTAAAAAAAAATGTTTAGAAGAGGGGTCAGCAAACTACAACCTGCAGGCCAGCCATCTTATTTTTGTAAAGAAAGTTTTTTTTTTTTTTAATTGTACTTTAGGTTCTGGGGTACCTGTGCAGATCATGCAGGATTGTTGCATAGGTACATACATGGCAAGGTGGTTTGCTGCCTCCATCACCGCGTCACCTGTGTCTAGCATTTCTCCCCATGTTATCTCTCCTAAACCTCCCCACCCCGTTCTGTCCCTCCTCTAGTCCCCCTCAACAGATCCCACTGTGTGATGCTCCCCTCCCTATGTCCATGTGTTCTCATTGTTCAACACCCACCTATGAGTGACAACATGTGGTGTTTTATTTTCTGTCCTTGTGTCAGTTTGCTGAGAATTATGGTCCAGATTCATCCATGTCCCTACAAAGGACACAAACTCATCCTTTTTTATGGCTGCATAGTATTTCATGATGTATATGTGCCACATTTTCCTTGTCCAGTCTATCATCGATGGGCATTTGGGTTAATTTCAGGTCTTTGCTATTGTAAACAGTGCTACAATGAACACACATGTGCATGTGTCTTTATAATAGAAGGGTTTATAATCCTTTGAGTATATACCCAGTAATGGGATTGCTGGATCAAATTGAATTTCTCTTTCTAGATCCTTGAGGAATCACCACACTGTCTTCCACAATGGCTGAACTAATTTACACTCCCACCAACAGTGTGAAAGTGTTCCTATTTCTCCATATTGTCTCCAGCATCTGTTGCCTCCAGATTTTTTAATGATCACCATTCTAACTGGCATGAGATGGTACTGCAACGTGGTTTTGATTTGCGCTTCTCTAATGACCAGTGATGAGCATTTTTTCATGTTTGTTGGCCTCACGAATGCCTTCTTTTGAAAAGGGTCTGTTCGTATCCTTCATCCACTTTTGAATGGGTTTGTTTTTTTCTTGTAAATCTGTTTTAGTTCTTTGTAGATTCTTGATATTAGTCTTTTGTCAGATGGGTAGATGGCAAAAAATTTTTCCCATTCTATTGGTTGCCAGTTCACTCTAATGATTTTTTCTTTTGCTATACAGAAGCTCTAAAGTTTAATGAGATCCCATTTGTCTATTTTGGCTTTTGTTGCCATTGCTTTTGGTGTTTAATCATTAAAGTCCTTGCCTATGTCTATGTCCTGAATAGTATTGCCTAGGTTTTCTTCTAGGGTTTTTATGCTGTTAGGTTTTATATTTAAGTCTTTAATCCATCTGGAGTTCATTTTAGTGTAAGGTCTCAGGAAGGAGTCCTGTTCAGCTTTCTGCACATGGCCAGCCAGTTTTCCTAACACCATTTATTAAACAGGGAATCCTTTCCCCATCGCTTGTTTTTGTCAGGTTTGTCAAAGATCAGATAGTTGTAAATGTGTGTTGTTGCCTCCAAGGCCTCTGTTCTGTTCCGTTGGTCTATATCTCTGTTTTGGTGCCAGTACCATGCTGTTTTAATTACTGTAGCCTTGTAGGATAGTTTGAAATCAGGCAGCATGATGTTTCTAAATTTTTCTTTTTGCTTAGGATTGTCTTGGCTATGCTGGCTCTCTTTTCATTCCATATGAAGTTTAAGGTGGTTTCTTTCCAGTTTTGTGAAGAAGGTCATTGGTAGCTTGATGGGAATATCATTGAATCTGTAAACTTTGGGCAGTATGGCCATTATCACGATATTGATTCTTTCTAACCATGAGTATGGAATATTTTTCCATCTGTTTCTGTCCTCTCTTATTTCCTTGAGAAGTGGTTTGTAGTTCTCCTTGAAGAGGTCCTTTATATCCTTTGTTAGTTGTATTCCCAGGTATTTTATTCTCTCTGTCACAATTGTGAATGGCAGTTCACTCTTCATTTGGCTTTCTGTTTGTCTGTTATTTGTGTATAGGAATGCTTGTGATTTCTGCATATTGATTTTGTGTCCTGAGACTTTGCTGAAGTTGCTTATTAGCTTAAGAATTGGGACTGAGATGATGGGGTCTTCTAAATACACAATCATGCCATCTGCAAATAGATACAATTTAACTTCCTCTTTTCCTAATTGAATACGCTTTATTTCTTTTTCTTGCCTGATTGCTTGGCTAGAATTTGCAACACTATATTGAATAGCAGTGGTGAGAGAAGGCATACTTGTCTAGTGCCAGATTTCAAAGGGAATGCTTCCTGTTTTTGCCCATTCAGTATGATATTGGCTGTGGGTTTGTTTTAAATAGCTTTTATTATTTTGAGATACATTCTATTGATAACTAGTTTATTGAGAGTTTTTTTTTATTTTTTATTTTCTATTCCTTTGGTATGGTTTTTTAAATTGCATTTTAGGTTTTGGAATACATGTAAAGAACATACAAGATTGTTGCATAGGTACACAAGTGGCAGTGTGATGTGCTGCCTTCCTCCCCATCACCTATATCTGGCATTTCTCCCCATGCTATCTCTTCCTAACTCCCACCCCCTGCTCTCCCTCCCCTGTTTCCCCCTGACAAACCCCAGTGTGTGATGCTCCCCTCCTTGTGTCCATGTGTTCTCATTGTTCAACACCCACCTATTAGTGAGAACATGTGGTGTTTGATTTTCTGTTCTTGTGTCAGTTTACTAAAATGATGGTTTCCAGGTTCATCCATGTCCCTAACAAAGGACATGAACTAATCGTTTTTGATAGCTGCATAGTATTCCATGGTATTCCATTTTCCCTGTCCAGTCTATCACTGATGGGCATTTGGGTTGGTTCCAGGTCTTTGCTATTGTAAACAGTGCCCCAATCAACATTCATGTGCATGTGTCCTTATAGTAGAGCTATTTACAATCCTTAGGATATATACCCAGTAGTGGGATTGCTGGGTCAAATGGAATTTCTATTTCTAGGTCCTTGAGAAATTGCCACACTGTTTTCCACAATGGTTGAACTAATTTACACTCCCACCAAATGTAAAAGTGTTCCATTTCTCCACATCCTCTCCAGCATCTGTTGTCTCCAGATTTTTTAATGATTGCCATTCTAACTGGCGTGAGATGGTATCTCAATGTGGTTTTGATTTGCATTTCTCCAATGACCAGTGATGATGAGCATTTTTTAATATGTTCATTGGCTTCATGTATGTCTTCTTGTGTAAGGTGTCTGTTCATGTCCTTTGCCCATTTTCGAATGGGCTTGTTTGTTTTTTTCTTGTAGATCTGTTTTAGTTCTTTGTAGATTCTGGATATCAGCCCTTTGTCTGATGGGTAGATTGCAAATGTTTTTCCCATTCTGTTGGTTTCGATTTACTCTAATGACTATTTCTTTTGCTGTGCAGAAGCTGTGGAGTTTGATGAGGTCCCATTTGTCTATTTTGGCTTTTGTTGCCAATGCTTTTGGTGTTTTGGTCATGAAGTTCTTGCCTATGCCTATGTCCTGAATGGTTTTGCCTAGGTTTTCTTCTAGGGATTTTATGGTTAGGTCTTATGTTTAACTCTTTAATCCATCTGGAGTTAATTTTAGCATAAAGGGCTGTTGAATTTTGTTGAAGGTCTTCTCTGTATCTATTGAGATAATCACGTGTTTTCTGTCTTTGGTTCTGTTTATGTGGTGGATTCCATTTATAGACTTGCGTATGTTGAACCAGCCTTGCACCTCTGGGGTGAAGCCTACTTGATTGTGATGGATAAGTTTTTGACACGCTGTTGCAATCAGTTTGCCAGTATTTTATTGAAGATTCTTGCATCTATATTCATCATGGATATTGGCCTGAAGTTTTCTTTTTTTGTTGAGTTTCTGCTGGGTTTTCGTATCAGGATAATGTTGGTCTCATAAAATAATTTGGGAAGGATTCCCTCTTTTTGTATTCTTTGGAATAGTTTCAGAAGGTGTGATACCAGCTCCTCTTTGTACGTCTGGTGGAATTTGGCATGAACCCGTCTGGAGCTGGCCTTTTTTTTTTTTGTTGGTAGGTTATTAATTGCTGGCTCAACTTCAGTCCTTGTTATTGGTCTATTTAGGCTTTCATCTTCTTCCTGGTTTAGGCTTGGGATGCTGCAAGTGTCCAGGAAATTATCCATTTCTTCCAGATTTACTGGTTTATGTGCATAGAGTTGTTTGTAGTAATCTCTGATGGTAGTCTGTATTTCTGTGGAATCAGTGGTGATATCCCTTTGTCCTTTTTTTATTCATCTATTTGATTCTTCTCTCTTTTCTTTTTTATTAATCTGGTTAGTGGTCTATTTTGTTGATCTTTTCAAAAAAACAATTCCTGGATTTGTTAATTTTTTGAAGGTTTTTTTGTGTCTCTATCTCCTTCAGTTCTGCTCTTAGTTATTTCTTGTCTTCTGCTAGCTTTTGAAGTTTTTTTTTTTTTTTTTTTTTTTCTCCGCTAACTCTTTCAGTTTTGATGATAGGGTGTTGATTTTAGATCTTTCCTCGCTTCTCATGTGGGCATTTATTGCTATAAATTTCCCTCTAGACACTGCTTTAAATGTGTCTCAGAGATTCTGGTACCTTGTGTCTTCATTCTTGTTGGTTTTGAAGAACATCTTTAGTTCTGCTTTCATTTCATTGTTTTTCCAGTCGACATTCAGGAGCCAGTTGTTCAGTTTTCATGAAGTTGTGTGGTTCTCAGTTTCTTAATCCTGAGTTCTAATTTGATTGCGCTGTGGGCTGAGAGACTGTTTGATATGATTTCTGTTCTTTTGTATTTGCAGAAGAGTGATTTAATTCCAATTATGTGTCTATTTTAAAGTAGGAGTGATGTGGTGCTGAGAAGAATATTCTAACTGTGGATTTGGAGTGGAGAGTTCTGCAGATATCTATTCTGTGGAGTTGGAGTGTAGAGTTCTGCAGATATCTATTAGGTTCGCTTGGTCCAGATCTGAGTTCAAGTCCTGGATGTCCTTGTTAATTTTCTGTCTTGTTGATCTGTCTAATATTGACACTGGAGTGTTAAAGTTTTCCACTAGTATCGTGTTGGAGTCTAAGTCTCTTTGTAGGTCGTTAAGATCTTGCTTTATGTATCTGGGTGCTCTTGTGTTGGGTGCAGGCATATTTAGGATAGTTAGCTCTTTTTGTTGGATTGGTCCTTTTACCATTATGTAATGCCTTTCTTTGTCTCTTTCGATCTTTGTTGGTTTAAATTCCATTTTATCAGAGACTAGGATTGCAACTCCTGCTTTTTTTTTTCTCTCTCTCTTCATTTGCTTGGTAAATCTTCCTCCATCCCTTTATTTTTGGCCTATGTGTGTCCTTGCACATGGGGTGGGTTTCCTGAGTACAGCACATTGATGGATTTTGAGTTTTTATCCAATTTGCCAGTCTGTGTCTTTTGATCAGGGCATTTAGCCCATTTACATTTAAGATTAATATTGTTATGTGTGAATTTGATCCTTCCATTTTGATGCTAGCAGGTTGTTTTGCCAGTTAGTTGACTCAGTTTTTTCATTGTGTCAATGCTCTTTACCATTTGTTACATTTTTGGAGTGGTGGGTACTGGTTGTTCCTTTCCATCCATGTTTAGTGCTTTTTTTTTTTTTTTTTTTTTTTTTTTTTGAGACAGAATCTTGTTCTGTCACCAGGCTGGAGGGCAGTGGTGCAATCTTGGCTCACTGCAACCTCTGTCTCCTGGGTTCAAGCGATTCTTCTGCCTCAGCCTCCCAAGTAGCTAGTACCACAGGCATGTGCCACCACACCCAGCTAATTTTTGTATTTTTAGTAGAGATGGGGTTTCACCATGTTGGCCAGGATGGTCTCGATCTCTTGACCTCATGATCCGCCCACCTTTGCCTCCCAAAGTGCTGGGATTACAGGTTTGAGCCACTGCACCCAGCCGTTTAGTGCTTCTTTCAGGAGCTCTTGTAAGGTAGGCCTGATGGTGATGAAATCTCTCAGCAATTGCTTCTCTGTAAAGGATTTTATTTCTCCTTTGCTTACGGAGCTTAATTTGGCTGGATATGAAATTCTAGGTTGAAAATTCTTTTCTTTAAGGATGTTGAATTTTGATTCCTACTCTCTTCTGGCTTGTAGAGTTTCTGCCAAGAGCCCCACTATGAGTCTGATGGGCTTCCTTTTGTGAGTAACCCGACCTTTCTCTCTGGCTGTGCTTACTGTTTTTTTCTTCATTTCAACCCTGGAGAATCTGATGATTACATGCCTTGGGGTGGGTCTTATTAAGAAATACCTTTGTGGTGTTCTCTGTATATCTTGGACTTGAAAGTTGGCCTGCCTTGTTAGGTTGGGGAAGTTCTCCTGGATCGTACGCTGAAGATTGTTTCCCAGCGTGGATTCTTTCTCCCCATCACACTCAGGTACAGCTATCAAATGTAGATTAGGTCTTTTCACATAATCCCGTATTTCTTGGGGGCATTATTTATTTCTTTTTACCCTTTTTCCTCTTATTGTGCCTTCTCATTTTATTTCCTTGAGTTGATCTTCAATCTCTGATATCCTTTCTGCTGCTTGGTTGATTTGGCTATTAAAACTTGTGTATGCTTCAGCAAGTTCTCATGGTGTGTTTTTCAGCTCTATCAAGTCGTTTATGTTCTTCTCTAAGCTGGTTATTCTAGTTATGATTTCATTTAACTTTTTTTTCAAGGTTCTTAATTTCTTTGCATTGCGTTTGAACATATTCTTTTAGATCAGAGAAGTTTGTTATTACACACCTTTTGAAGCCTGCTTCTGTCAATTCATCAGACTCATTCTCCATCCAGCTTTGCTCTCTTGCTGGTGAGGAGTTGTGATCACTTGTAGAAAGAGAGGCATTCTGGTTTTTGGAGTTTTCATCTTTTTTGTGCTGGATCCTTCCCATCTTCATGGATTTATCTACCTATGGTCTTTGTAGTTTGTGACTTTCAGAGGAAGGTCTCTGAGTGGACGTCCTTTTTGTTGATGTTGAAGCTGTTTTTTTCTGCTTGTTAGTTTTCCATCCAACAATCAGGCCCCTCTTCTGCAGGACTGCTAGGGGTCCACTCCAGACCCTGCTTGCCTGAGAATTACCCACAGGGGCTGTAGAACAGTGAGGGTTGCTGACAGGTTTTTTTTGTTATCTTTGTCCCAGAAGGGTACCCACCAGATGTCAGCCAGAGCTCTCCTTTATGATGTGCCTCTTTGGATATATGGGACATATGGGAGTCAGGAAGCCACTTGAGGAGATTGTCCCTTAACTGACCACCCAGGAGCTTGTAGTTGATGGGGCCATCTGGACCTTTATTAATAGAAGGTTTGTAATTTATTAGGGAATGACTGAGATCAGCTCAAGTGCTGTGCTGAGAGCTCCATTGTTCCATTCAGAGCTGCTAGGCAGGTACATTTAATTCTGTTACAGCAGAATTCATAACCACCTCTTTTCCCAGGTGCTTTGTCCTGGGAAGCTGGGGCTTTATAAATTCCTGATGTGCTGCAGCTTTTTTTTTTTTCAGAGATGTCCAGCCCCACATGGAGGTAGTCTAGTCACAGTCTGCCAGCAGAGGCATTGCTTAGATGCTGCGGTCTCTGCCCAGCTGCTGTGTACACTTCCTTGCAGTTTTGCTTATAGAGGTATGTTTAGAACTGCGTTGGTAATGGCAGTCACCCTCAGTAATGGCGAATTGCCTCGGTAATGGCGGATTGCCTCAGCAATGGTGGACTTCCTTGGTAATGGCCTTCTGCATCAGAGATGGCGGACTGCCTCGGCAGTGGTGGACTGCCTCAGTAATGGTGGACACCATTCCTTGCACAGAGCTGGATCATCCTGTGTCCAGCTGTGCTTGCATTGAAACTCTCAATCCAGAGCATTTCAGATTGCTGGTCTTTGTGGTGATGGGACATGTCGAGCCAGATCACCTGGCTCCCTGCTTTCAGCCCCCTCTTTTTCAGTTGAATGGGTGGCTCTGTCTCCCAGGTGTTCCAGGTGCTAGTTGAAATGGCTGCCTAGATTTGTTTGAGTTTTTGTGTGGAAATCCATGGTGCCAGCTGAAACAGCTGTACTGGAAACTCATGGTGCTCTTCGGACTGGGAATCTTCTGTTCTGTGGGCAGTAAAAACTATGGGAGAAGCTCATTGTCTGAACTGGAGCTGGAGTGGCTGGAAAAGCACCCGATGGCCTCTGCTGGGTAGGGATGGGAGTCCTCCAGGGATTGTACTTCCTGGGTGAGGCAGGTCCCTGCCTCTCCTTGGCTTGCCTTTCTTGGGCTACACTCACTGTGAAACCAGTCCCATTGAGATGCACCTGGTACCTCAGTTGGAATTGCAGTGATCAGTCACCGCCTGTGTTGCTCTTGCTGGGAACTGCACTCCAGAGCTGTTCTTATTCAGTCATCTTGAATCTCTCCCGAGGTGGGTTTTTTTTTTCCATGTGCTAATGGTGTTAGAGTGTGAAACTACTAGTCCTTTCAGGCTTTTCTGATGAATTTGAAACATCCACAGTGAACTCCCTTATTTGCTGTCCTGTGGTGTTGACAGGGAGAGAAGAAGAGCAAGGACTGTTGAATGTCTGGATTCACCTCCACTATCCCCAGGAGCAATCCACTAAAACCTGTGTCCTATGCTGTGGGCTGTGAATGAGTCAAAACGAACAAAAAAAAAAAAAAGATTCTCAGGAAACTCCATCCAGATGAAATCCTTAATCTGCAGGGTAAGTACAATGGACGAGAAGCTGAGGACACTAATGAGAAAACTTTGTGGTTGGGAAAGGAAACTCTAACCCTGGGGGAAGAGGAAAGGACAGGAAAAGTTGGAAGCTCACCCCAGAGCCATGATTACTACTTACGAGTAAGAAGGACACTTATTGGAAAGGTTGGAGAATGTCCCCATGTGTTCAGACCCCTTCACCACATGGTCAACTAGGTCTGCAGAGTAATGACCTAGTTGCATCAGCTCCATTCTGGCCTCTGTCTTGTGATAGTTCTTTGTAGATTTGCTTTCTCCTCTCTCATGATTTATTTGTTCTCTCAACTCCTAGCTCAATTCTCCTTTTAATTCTTAGTTTATTGAAGTGATTCACATTTAGCTTAGAACATTAAAACCTTTAAAGACATTTTCATCTTAAACCCATCAAATCTAATCGTGTCTCTTCAGGAGTGTCCAACTCCGTTTGTGTCCTCCTTTCCTTTGGGGTATGGCCCTCGTTTCTACCTGAGTCCAGCTCTTACTTTCATGTGCCTGAGTCTAGCCATCACACACCCAGAAACATCTTGTAGGAATGTACCCTACCGTCCATCTCCCCAGCCTTCATGTGCACAGTGGCTGTGCCTTCAGCTGTGATAAATGATTAGGGATTTCCATTTTAAAAGTGTCTTTCATTATTCCTCAAAATAAAGTTCTTGGACCTTAAATACCTTCAAGGTTCAGTATTCTTCTCTGTCCCTTTGGTGTTAATATTGTTTTATTCCATTAAAATTCACTGGGAACATCAGTGACATAGAATTGACCTGCCTACCTATAGTATTGTCTGACTTCTGCTTAACTGACCACCCAGGAGCTTGTAGTTGATGGGGTCATCTTGACCTTTATTAATAGAAGGTTTGTAATTTATTAGGGAATGACTGAGATCAGCAGGTGCCTGAGCTCATAAGAACACAGGTGTGGTCCTGCAGTAGAGTCTGTGTTACTGAAATCACATCTGTTTATAATTCGTGGCCTCAGCCAAGAAGCTGCTGCCAGCTTCTGGTCATTCCTGTGTAGCCCGATGGGGGTTGTCCTCAGAAGGATGGATGCAGGATATGGATATTAGAAAGTGATGTGGTGTTGGGGGCATTGACAGCCAAACTTCATTGAAAGTCTCTTCTACCCTTGGTACTTGGGGATGACTGAGAAGAAGGGAACAAAACTCAGACCCCAGTTAGCTTCTCATTAAGTTAGAGATTCAGTGCAATTTTAGAAAGTTGAAGAAATAAACTATACTTTCAGGGATCATGTCTATAGTTCATTTGAGGAAGTTGAAGAAAAACTGTGCTGTGGGTGATGTTGGTGTCACTTTCTGTGACATACTTACGAGACAGCTGAAGATGGTCAGTGGTCAGTCTCTATCCTGCTGGTACTCGTTGTCCATTTGTTACTTCCAAGTAAAAGATAAAAGACATCTTGTGTGGTAAAGACACCAGGGATCATTTCAGAGACCTTGAACAAAAATGGCCAACAGGGCCATGATGCAATTTTATATGAGAGCTACTAGTTTTGCCGACTTCATGTGGAAATCTGAGAGCTGTGCCAGCCTCAGGGAGCTGCTTCTCCTTCCAAGAGACAGAGCTAACAGAGTTATGTGGGATTAGTCTGTGTGGGTCTTCATAAGAAGACAACAATTGTGGGTGGCTTAAAGAACAAGCACTGATTTTTATCAGAATTCTGCAGTCTGAATGTTGAAGATCAAGGTGCTATCAGGGTTGGTTCTTGGTGAGGCTTCTTCCTGGCTTGCACAGGGCCACCTTCTAGTGCACTACATCTCAACATGACTCTTCTCTGTGTGCACGTGAAAAATGAGAGGTCTCTGGTGTTATTTCGTCTTCTTACAAAGACAACAGGTCTATTGCATTAGGTTCTCACACTCATGACCGAAGTTAACCTTAATTGTATCCTTACAATTCTGTTCTCCAGTACAGATCCATTGGATTTAAGGTTTCAGCATATGAATTTCAAAGAGGGCACAATTCAATTGATGACACAAATCAAGAGATGCTGAGAAGAATTAGTATTTTTTAAAAATCAGAAAGGTGTAATGGGTCATGGAGTGACATTCAGGAAAGTTTCTAGTAATTGTTGAAACGTCAACTGTAAGAGAAAAATTTGTCTTCCTCCTTTCTTTGCTGGCACAAGGATGTGAGGAAGCAGAGCCACAGATAATGAAGAAAGGAGCCCTGGACACAGCTCAGGTGCTGGCAGGGAAGGAGCCCACTGAGCCCATGAGGAAGCCCCACCCTCTCTGCACCTGCTCCGGACCCGCCTCAGGCTCTGCGGGCCCCGCGCGCTCTCTGCTGGTCCTGAGCAGCACCTGCGCCTGCCCCGCAGCCGCCCTGCAGGGAGGTTTGTGTCTGGGCTCACACTCACCTCCCCTCTCTGTGTTCCGCACAGTAATACACGGCCGTGTCTGCGGCAGTGACAGAGCTCAGCTTCAGGGAGAACTGGTTCTTGGACGTGTCTGTTAATATGGTGACTCGACTCTTGAGGGACGGGTTGTAGTAGGTGCTCCCGCTATAATCGATTCTCCCAATCCACTCTAGCCCCTTCCCTGGAGGCTGGCGGATCCAGCTCCAACAGTAACCACTGCTGATGGAGTAACCATAGACAGCACAGGTGAGGGACAGGGTCTCCGAAGAATTCACCAGTCCTGGGCCCCACTGCTGCAGCTGCACCTGCACCTCGGACAGGACCCCTGTGAACAGAGAGACACACGGTGAGCCCTAGGCTCAGAGGCAGCCCCCATAAATTCATATCTGCACCCCTGAGACACTCACTTCTGGAAGCTGCCACCAGGAGGAGGAAGAACCACAGGTGTTTCATGCTCTTGCAAGTGAGGTCCATGACTCTAAGAAAGCATTTCCCATGTGAGCAGGACCCTGAATTTAAAAAAAGTGTGGTGGTTTCCTGTGGGTGCCTAAGTGAGGATTTGCATGTGGGTGGTGCCTTTGTATGGAACAGTGAAAAGGGATGAGGAAGCCCCAGCCTTTCAGGCTCTCCCTGGGAGGAGGATGCTGGCTGTGCCCTCTGAGAACCCAGTTGTCTTCCTGGTGCCTCCCCTCCCCAAGCCGAGTCCTCTTCTTCCAGATAGGGAGATGTGCCGAAGGAGCTGGTCTGGGAGATAAGTGTCATCATGGATAACGGACAGATTTTGGAATAGGGTCAATACTGTTCTACCCTTAAAAATTCACATAAGACAAACCTCACATTCAGGTCATCTAAATCGTCATTTACCTATTCAGACCCATTGAAACAGGAGCTGAATGTAATAATCAAAATGAATTCAGACAAGCCTGAATTCATCTGATGTTTATTTTAGTTCAGAACACCAGTCATGTTTAGAGGGAAGCTCCCTGTCCCAGGAAGTGGGTCATTTTAAAAAAGCACCTAAGAGCAGCCCTTTGCAACCTTTTGAAATACAGGATTCTGTCTGAGATCTCAGGAGAAGGTCTTGGGACTATCACTTCTCAATGTGTGACTCTGAAGATGTGGCCAGACCTCTAAACACTTCTGTGTGAAAATATGTAGATTGGGGATTGCAGTGACAGCTTTAGACAAAAACTCTATAACAGGTCAGCTCTGCAGGATAGTCTCCGAAATCTGTGCAACTGCCATTCCTGGGAACAAGAGATGACCTCTGTGAATCCTCTCTTCTGAGGGCACAAGGAACTCTGGTCCTTCCCTGACAGATCATACTTGTGGAACATGGCTGGCCAATGACATTCAAGCCCAGAGTCCTTACACACATATTTATCAATTCAGAGCCATCTGTCGCTGAAAGACTTTCTCAATTGAATTGTATAAACCTAATCTGGGGTGTGTGGTATTGCAACTTGGATATTTGACATTAGTTTGGCGAAATGTCAAAGTCAGTATACATTAATTTATCTTTCTTTTTTCTGTTACAGACAGATACTTGTTCAGTTAATAAGTAAAATATCTCCATGGATGTAGGTAACAGGAGAGTCATCAGAAGTTGGGTGTGTCATAAACTCAGGACAAACCTGGGCTCTCTTCCTGGGACCTGAACAAGTGAACTGACCTTCTGTGAGATAACAGAGGGGAAGAGACAGACTCAACATCCAGAGCCAGGTGAGCTCCTTACCTACCTGGTGGTCTCTGGGCCTTTTGTTTGAACAGATCCAGAAAGACCTTCATCCCCTGGCTCCTTTTTCACCCTCAGAAGAATTATGAACATGGAGGGAAATTGAGATAAATTTTTATTTACAGATAATTCATAGGCTTGTAGACATTTATGTGGGTATGTACAGGGATGCTAGGATATGGTCATACAAAGAACAGAAAAAATTATGGTTCTTTGGACAGACCTGGTGGTAAGTACCAGAGTGTTGGTTGTATCTATCTTCTACTATCAGAGTTAGGACTGTGTCAATAGCATTTTAAGAGTTAGCAATAATGATTGCCTTGAAAGTTCATTCATTCAGAAAGTTGAGAAAACCTACATTCATTTAGGAGAAATATATAGCTTCCATGCATAGATCAGCACCTTCTCTGGGTTGTGTACTTTGTAATCATGCAGATCTAAATTTTATGCCCAGAGCTCTGATAAAATAGCTAATCCAAATATCCTTTGCCTTTTATGGTCTTGGTCAATGAAGCATGATATTGCATGAGACAAGTATCACATAGAATTTTCACTTGTCTTGAGGCCTGGAAAGACCTAATAAAATTAATTTGTTTTGCTTGGAGCACTATTGGCTCAAGCATATTGGATTCATCCATAACTTACCACTGAAATCCTAGAAAAAAACTGCTTTGACATTAAGTTTTTCCTTCTGTTTTGTATAGTGGTGACTGTTATAAATAGGTGTGAAAATTATTTAAATGAATGTGTGGTGGTTAAAATTTTACATTAGAATTTCAAATGTGAACTTTCCTCAAATTTATGCAATGAAAAATAATTTAAGAGAGTCTTTCTCCCAGGAAACTTTCTTAGAAAATAATTTTACGTTAACCAATGGAGTGCTTGTATTTTCTCTTATTAAAGATTCTTCAGAATTAATTTTCACAGTCACTTTTTACCTTTACACCTTTCAGTGAAACCTGGAGTCTGATAAATGTGTTAAATAGCTCAGACCAGCAGATATTAATGTGGAAATTGACACCCATCAGCCCCAGTTCCTACATTTATGTCTGTGTGCCTTTGGCCAAGTTACTGAACATTTCTGAGGGTCTAGTTTTTCTACTGTAAAATAATAATACTGTACTAATACTGTCTGTTATGGCATATAGCTCTCAAGGACGAATGGAGATAAGTAAAGGCCTTAACGAGGGGCTTGGTATTACATGTCCAATCCTTGTAGCCAGCAGCACGTCCTGTCACTCGCCTTCCCCTGGACAGATTCTCCTGCAGCTGGCACCTGAGGGCGTGGCATGAAGGCCCACAGGCCCCTTTGAGAAGGCAGACTTTGTGTGAATGTTAACGCAATGTGTACAAACTGCATTAGTTTAATAACACTACTTCCGTCATACATGGTAACCTGTTTAACACCTGGAAAGATTTGATGTTGTAAACAGGACTTGTTCATCCTCTATATACATGATATCCATAGATAAGTAAAACATATGCACAGTCAGAAGAGGTGATGTTTAATCTCACCTCCCTGTGAGCACACAGGCCTAGAACTTTGCACTTTCTCCTCTTCTCCCTTGAACCAGAGCACAAACACAGTGGGCAAGACTCAACCAGGGATTTGGACGTTACTCACCACCACAAAAAATTTCAAAAAGATATTTACAAAGTATAGTATTTTACTACCTATAATTTTAACATTTAACAGGCACTTAGAGCATCTAGAAAGACTAGAAATTTCAAAATAATACTTAGTATTGCCAATGATGTACACTAGTGAGGAATAAAATGGAATCAACAAAACAATGGCAATTATATGAAAATGTTTTCTGAATATGAGCAGCCTGGCATGGAACCCTGTTCCCTTCCTGCCCAGGTCTCCCCTCCATGTCCTCTCACCCACTGGACAAAGGTCACTGTGTGGTTCCTGTGCTCCCTTCAGGGCTGGTCTAACAACTCCATTTCAAAATGTCATTTCGACAAGACACCCATTTTCTATGATTTTTTAAAAAGCAGATGGTTACTTACAAGAGGTGTAATTTTCTGACTCTATCATATCTTGGAACCTCGTTACATCCAGAGGGGACAGATGCAGCAAATGCTTTCTTTTAAAGGATGAGTAAGCGACGAGTTCGTGTTCGAGAACACGTGAACACAGGGAGGGGAGCATCACACACTGTGGTCAGTGGGGGGCAGGCGGGCAGGGCTAGGGAAGGAGGAGGGGTGCTGGGGAGGGTGGAGAGGGATGATGAGAGGAGAAACACCGGATGTAGGTGACCGGGGGGGAAGACTGCAGCAAACCGCCTTGCCACGTGTGCACCTATGCAGCAGTCCTGCATGATCTGCACACGTACCTCAGAACCTAACGTACAATTAAAAAAACAAACAAACAAACAAAAACATGGGAAGGCCGGGAGCGGCTTTTTCGTGTGTCATGCACAGCCTTCTAGAAATGGCTGGTAGAGGGTGGAGGGCATGTCCAGCAGGACAAACGTGGAAGGTTCTCCTCACCCACGTCAAGGTCTGGCAGAAGAAGGATCACTGGCCGGTGGTCGCTACCCGTTCTCCCGTCGTCCTCCAGGATGCTGCTCGCCTTTCTGGCCCTAAGGCCTTTGTCCCTTGTCAGGACTGGGTGGGTCTGTTCCAGTTGGGACAGGATTCACCCCAGGATCCTGAGCTTCAGGACTGCATGGCCTGAGGGAGGAGGGAGCAGCGTCCCAGATCCCCCTTCCCGGCGGCCCCCGCGCCCCGGACCGCCCAGGTCCCATCTGTCCCCGCGCCTCCCCGATAGTGCGAGTCCCATCAGCCCCTGTGCCTCCCTGGACCGCCACTGTCCTGCCAGCCTCCACGCACCCCCAGACTGCCCACATCCCTCCGGCCCCCGCACATCCCAGGGTCACCGGCATCCTATCAGCTCCTGTGCCTCCCCGGACCACCAGCGTCCCTCTGGCCCCCTCACGTCCCAGGGCCACTGGCATCCCGTCAGCCCCCGCGCCTCCCCGGACCACCCACGTCCTGCCAGACACCGCGTCCCTGTGGCGGCTGCCCCCGTGCTTCCCGTCTCGCTGCGCCGGCCCGTCCAAAGGCCTGTGCCCGTGTAGATCGGCGGCGACTTCCTTTAAGTTGTGCAGACTTTGGCCTGGATACCCGGAGGCCCCGGTGTCCAGCTGGGAGACGTGGGCAGAGAGGTTCCCTCTGCTTTGAGGCCATGGCTCGCAGGCGCCCCCGGCTCACCTGAGGCTCAGGGCGGACGGTCCCGTGAGCTGACCTCGCTCTGCTTCCCATCACGCCCCCAGTGTCACTGTATTCGCCCCCCACTCCACAGAGGCACACAGCTCCGAGCCCTGAGAGGCCCCTTGTTCCCTCAGACTCCACAGGGAGCACCGAGTGGGACCTGGATTCACAGCCATGTAGGAGCTGCAAAGGAGCCCCCGTGCTCTCCCACCACCTGGAACACGGAGCACGTTGACAAGGTGGAACCATTCGGGGCAGCTGGGACCAGGGAAGATGGTGAGAGGCTCACAGCACCCGGAGTGCAGATCCTGGTAGCTGGATGCAGTTCTGCTCATCACTAACAGGCTTGCAGGTTTCCTCAGGAATCCACCCACCAACTTCACAGAATGCCGTGTCTATGGAACACCCAATATGGACATTCAGTTTCTGACCTCACTCAGCTCCGGATGCCAGTCACTTTCAGAATCCAGTTAACAAGGGCAAGATCTGGCACAAAGATGAATGTATTAACCATAACAGGTGAGGGGGAAGTGACTGGATTCCCATCCAAAGCGATCACTTCAATTTTGAGGAAAAGGCAGGACTTTAAAAAAGGAGAAGTTGATAAGAAAGGCTTGCAAGGATTGGGCTGAGTACAAGGTCTGTGTGTCTTACTCTGTTTGCTCTCTGGCGTCCCAGTCCACCTGGATCTTAGGCTGGCGTCATCTCAGCAAGGCCTGGGTTATTAACGAGCGACTTTGAAGTCACCTGTAATTTTGCAGCTGGTTTTCCAGACTTAGTCTGTCTGTCTGTCTCAAAATTAACTTCTGGAACTTCCAAAAAGGCACATATTTGATACAAGCATACCGTTAGATAAATGTGAAGAGAATATTTATGGTAAAAGGGAGAGAGGTCGAGTCTATTTTAAGGCTTAAGGAAATTGATTCTGCTCTTTGCCTTAAGATTATATCTTTACACCTGAGAGAAAAAAACTTTAACTTTCCCCTTCTGCTCCCTCTTATAAGACTGCCTTGCTTCTGCTTTGTCTTCTGCCATGATTGCATGTTTCCTGAGGCGTTCCAGGCCATGCAGAACTCATTGGTGTGGAGATCACTGATGAAATGTTTGACTTCCTACTTGACGGAATATCCCTTGATGATGATGAAAATGTCAGAGATCTTTAATTCATGACCATGTTGGTTTCTTGGCAGCTGTCTACCCAAGGATCCCATGTCCAAGAGCTAGATTCTCCTTCCAAAGTGTGGGTGTTGACAAGAGAAGCAGCCTTTAGAAGACGGGGCTGCCCATAGTTTATATAACCTTCTTGATTTCTTGGAGGTTTGCAGTCTTCAGGCTGTCTGTCATCCAGGACCTTGGCTGTTTGTCAGACAGACTTCATCCTTTTGGGTGAAGAACTCTGTATCAATTTCCTAGGGCTGCCAAAAGGAAATACTGTGAACTAATTGGCTTAAAAGGATAGACATGTATTATCTTACAGTTAGAGACTGGAAGTTCGACATCTGGTGTAAGCTCTGCTGCTCTCCCTCTGAAATTCAGGAGAATGCTTGCTTGCCCTTTCCTCACTTGTGGAAAGGGTGAGAGGGTGATTGGTAATCCCTGACATGGCTGGCTGCTGCACAACTCTAATCTTTGCCTTCGCTGTCATATGGCACACTGTGTGTCTCTGTGTCTGTGTCCAAATATTCTTGTTCTTATAAAGACACCAGTCTTCCCAGATTGAGGGCCCACCATACATGACTATGACCTCATCTTCACTAATAACATCTCCAGGTACCATATTTCCAAGTAAGGAATTATTCTAAGGTGATTCTAGTAAGGACTTTGACATATCATTTGGTAACACAATTTAACACGTGACAAACCCTGTTTTAAACCTGCCATGTCTAGTTTCTTACACATTTTGTTGGGTGGGAGAGGTAGAAATAGGAATGAACTCCAGTGTGTTCTCTGACAACAGCAGTACTGAAGCCTGCATTGTTAGTTTGTCTACCTTTGAGGTTTTGGGAACTGGACTGAGACTCCTTGCTCCTCAGTTGCAGATGTCCTACTGTGGGACCTCACCTTGTGATCATTTGACTCAATACTCCTTAATAAACTCCCCTTCCTATACATACTTCTATCCTATAGTTCTGTCCTTCTAGATAATCTTGACTAATACAATGGGAAAAGTGAAGACCTCAGTACTTCAACCACATTTCACTGATGAGAACTTGTCCCACAGAGAGCAGGGGATGTGCAGGAAATAGAGAGGGGTTGGGGGATATTGTCCATGAAAGAACCGATGCGACCTAACTGAGCTCCCCATGAAAAGAGGGTTAAAATGTTTGTTCACAGCTAATGGTGGCTTATTTCATGACCTCCACAGGTTTCAGAAATAGTTTCTATTAACATATGTAATATTTTATTAATTTTTCTTTCATAGTTTATTTTTGCTCTGTAGGCAGCACCCTAGGATGTTTTCAGAATTCTCCCCAATCCTCTTTGAGTTCCTGGTGCAGTTCCTGGAAGAAAAGCTTGCATGGGAATGTGGCCCTCCTCATGTGCAGCCCCTGAGGCTGTCACATCACCTGATGCACCACTGCTCTTCAGTCACTTGGTCAACATTTCCGAGTTAACCTTCCTGAAACATATGGCATTTGACAGTGTCTTCCCTATATTTTTAAATACTTAAGTTCTGTTTGTCCCTGTGAACAACCGTCACTTTCTGGATTACAGTTTTTGAGTGTGTAGTAATTGATCATCAATAGAAGGTTTATGTGCATCTTGTCATCTTCTAGAGTGTACTTGCCATTGGGTTGACATCATCAAGCAAGCAAGTGGACTCGCTCAGCTGGAGGATAGCAGGCATTTCTATAGCCAGTGACCCCAGCGGGGCTCTCACTCTCCAAGACCTATCAGGCTCATGCGTCTGGCTACTGTGCAGCCAGCAAGGGGGATCAGTGCCCACCCATGAGGGACTTTTTTCTATGTCCCTCCCACTTTGTAAATGGAAGCTTTTGCTTCAGCCTGGATGTCGTGCATGTGTTTTCATTTTTTGTACAATGTACAGAAACACCCACAAAGCTTACAGTGAATCTAATGGAACTATAGAGAATCATACATGATGTGTCTCATGACCAAGGTCTCCACTTCTCATTGAAGGACATTCCTCATGGGATTCACCAGAAGTTGCATTCTTTCCATAGACATGGGTCTACCTCTAAATGCTTAGAGACCTTATCCTCTGAGAAGGGACACAGGAAATCAGGAGTCACAGAACCTGTCTGAGAATATACATTTTATGAATCCTCTAAAAAGAGTCCAAATAGGAATACCCCCACTCACTTTTCCTCTTAACTGGCATCATTACCAGGCACACACTTAAAGAACCTGTGGTGCTTTAAGTTAATTTAGGCTTGGTATGCCAAGGGACCATCAAAAAAAAAAAAACCCAATTCGTTCATATAAGTTCATTTGTTGTACCATATTTACGATGCTTGGGAAGGATGGTGATAGTGGGCAAGGCTGTGCATATGTGAAGCAGGGGCACAGAGTAACTCTCTACACCTTCTGTTCAATTTTGTTGTGGTCTTCAAACTACTTTTTAATACGTTTTTATGTAAAAGGAGTGACAGATATTTTGGAATACATTTGGGGCTGTTTTTAGAAATCATATTTAGTCTTAGCCATGTTACCAGCAATCTCACTCCAAATTATTTATGTATTTTATTTTAAAACTTAGGTCTGCACAAAGCCTCCATGGGAATCTTTGCATCAGCCTGATTGATTGCTGCCCTTACCGCTCTGTGAATTTTGCATATGGGGTCTCCGTTGAAAGAAATAGTTCCTATGTAGAGTGTATACGTAATTCTCAATTGTTTAGCCCATTTTCTAAACAACTTTAAACATTGTAAGCCCTGTAATCTCCTCAAATTCAGCCCAGCTGCCTCCTCCCTGGGTTCTCTGACACTCTCAGAATGTGGGTTTTCACACTGTGTATCTTGCACAGTAATACACAGCTGTGTCCTCAGATCTCAGGCTCCTCAGCTCCATATAGATTGTGCTTATTTACGTGTCTCTGATAATGGTGACTCTGCCTTCGATCTTCTGTGCATAGTTGGTGTTACCATTGTAAGGCGTGATCCATCCCATCCACTCAGGCCCTTGTCCAGGGGCCTGTCACACCCAGTGCATGTAGCAGTGAGTGAAGGTGTATCCAGAAGCCTTGCAGGAGACCTTCACCGAGGCCCCAGGCTTCTTCACCTCAGCTCCTGACTGCACCAGCTGCATCTGGGAGTGGGCACCTGTGGGGAGGACGCAGGAGTGGATAAAAGCTCCCTTGGCTGGACTCAATCCCCTCCTCATCACTGGGACTTGGGAACCTCTTACCTGTACCTGCTGCCACCAAGAAGAGGATCTTCCAGGTCCAGTTCATAGTGAGGAGCTGAGCTCTCAAGGGATTCTCTAGAGGAGGGATGTGGTTGTTGGGTGATGCTCTCAGGGCACAGAACATATTTACTTCAGTGGATCTCGGGTTATTTACATATTTATGAAACAGAGCATTTCATAGCTGAAAGCGTGATCCCTGATAAGAAAGAGAAAACAAATGACACATTAGCCTTACAAGAGTGGGATGCTGATGGTCCAAGCCCAAGTCCTGCTTGAGAAATGCAGACCCTGGTCCATTTAGAAATATTTCTGGACAGAGGTCCTTTCACTGAAGAATAAGCCCCCTTAGAACAGGCTCTTCACTGTGAACCTGCATTTGATTAGCATGGAGAACACTTGGATCATTTTTGGGACCATCAATCTTCATGACACTGAGTAGGTGCCTTGGCCTTATCCTGAATCTGTCAGGCACCAACACAGCTCCCTGGTGACTCTCAGGAAGTGACTGCTGAGTTTCTACGTGAGTGTCCATCAGGTTCATGTGAGATCCACTGGGCGCTCCTGAGGCAGTATCTCTAGCACCGGCCTGGTGCCTGATCCCCCAGGATCTTCAACAGAAATGCTCTTGGTTACTGATTTGTCCTGTGATGCATAATTGGAGATGATTTTCTTATATCACGGACACTAGGAATTAGAAGTTGAAAGTTTGGAGTTCTTTATTAACTCACTGCTCCAAAAATAATTTCCAAGTAATTTGTATATTGAATAAGTTTGGATTTTGCTTCCTACTTCATTTAATAGAATTTCATGAAATGATTACATAATTTTAGTTCATATTCATAGATCCTCATCTTTTCATATTGATTTCTGACTCACTAGGTCTGTGCACCTGCCACACTCTCAGATCCACCTGTCACTCACACACTGCAGGAAACATTACTTAAGAGAGATATCTGAATTTATTATTCATAGAAATATAGTGACTCCCACAATCCTATATTAATTGAATTAGTAAAACCATCCCTATTCTTCATATTCTCACTATTAAGATATTTATAATCCTAGATCCCCACTATAAAAAATAGTTCTCATTGCCTTAAATCTTTTGCATGGTTCCAATGTGATATAATATTTAAGGGCACATCAGCAACTTGTTGAACTCTTATTTTAGCTTTCTTTTCTGACAAAGGAACACCCATTGTCCCCTGAGACAAAACCTTCTGAGCAGCCTCCTGTGCACCTGCTTCTAGGCTAGGCCCTGTGCTGTGTGGCTCCTGAGTGCCCCCTCCAGCCCAGCCCTTGCCTCTCAAGGAGGTTCCTGTTGGGGCTCACAAAGCATTTTACCCCAGCTTCTCTAGCCCAGCATGAAGTGGCTGTGTCCTGGTTTATAATTCCCCTTTAGTGACACCATATGCTGCTGACAACATCTCTTAAAATAATTGATTGGCCTTACTAAATCTATTGGACTCTGCAGAGAGACCAAATCAAGGATTCTATGACACAGGAGGGAGCCCCTTCTTGGAAGCTCCAGATTCACTTAATTATTGGACCCACAATAAATACAAAAACTTACAGGAGATTTGGGAGTACCTTGTTTCTTCATTGGGCTCCTGCATGTGAATGTTGCATCTGAGAATACCAACAGGTGCAGCTACTTTGAGATGAAATCTCACTCCATATCCACTATTCTAATAACACACATTTTCACTTCTTCCTTGTACTTATCCTGTAGAAAGTGTCTCCTACCCTGACACTAGGCCCAGGTGTCTGACTTTTTTCCCTTAGAGATCTAAAGCAAACAGGAAACAAGTGGAGACTTGGGAAGAGTATGCAGCATTATTTTCACTTTCTCAGCTAGGAACTCAGCAAAGGCCCCATGATAAAAGAAGTTGAGGTCAATGAGGGAGTTTTCAAGACCTTAATCTTAAAAATAGTGATGTCAGAGGTTTCATGTTGCTCTACTGTCCTCGTCTTACTCTCTGCCAGTTAGTTAGAATGGATTTTGCAGTGAGAGTAAGCACGGCCTGTTCTGACACTGGAAACCTAGAGACTCGATCAGCTTCCTCTTCTGGGCTGTGACCTTGACCATGCGTCTCCAGGGTGAAAGCTCATTTTTGGCCACCTCTGTCTGTTGTAATTGCAGTGTTCCTGGACTATTTACTTTCATCTTACCCTATTGGTTAACTTTACTCATTTGTATAATATTGGAAGAATGGGGGAGAAATTAGGAATGGGATATTTGTTTTCCTTCACAGAGGCTAAGGTTCTGGAAAAGTCCTTCTCTGTAGAAGCTTTTGAAGAAGGATCCTGGTATGTTTCTCAGTAATTAATCATCTCCAATCTGACACACAGAAAATGTATTTGGATTGTAGTTTTTAGAATCTAGAGGTTTCCGGATAGAAAGTCCAGAAAACATAGAAGAACAAGACCCTCTGGAACTGTCATATTTACCGAGTCCACGACTGTCTTTCAGACGTCTATAGTGCTTACCATATAGGTGCCCTCAACAGGTCGTGGCATCTGCAGCTTCTGTTCCAGTTAAGCAAGTGTCAATTGCCATTCTGGACATGCCAGTATCTCCTGGTTTTTGAGTGGGTTTTTTTTTTTTTTTTTTTTTTTTTTTTTTTTACAATTTCAGTTACTTAATATATTCCAAAAGTATTGAGATTCAGATTATGCAGAATCGTTTTGACATAAAAATGGGGTGGTAAATTTTATAATCTACATCTTGGACCATAAACCAAAAATACAATCAAAGATCATAGAATTCGAATCATATTACATATAACTGACACCTATTCTGACATAAATAAGCAGGCAAGAAAATGGAGAAAGGATATGGCACCATGTTTATGAAAAAGTCTCAACAATTTTAATTTTCTTCTGAGGAAGCTGAAATTGTTGAAGTAAAACAATGTGACTGGTCATGTCTCAGGTGATGTTTTGTTCTGCAAAGTATCTCCAGTCCTGGGCTAGATACAGTAGGTGCATCTGGACACCCAAACCTGAAATAGGTACTCTTATTTTTTAAACATGAGACATTCTAATGAGAAAGCTGTTCTCAGATGCAGAGCAGGGAGTAAAAGATGGAGCTGTCATTGGTTTCCCAGAGTTGCTGAAACTTGAAGACCAAGGCCACCTCTGAGGAGCAGAGATCCACCTATGAGAACACCACATCAGCTCTGTCTACAGGAATCTTTGGTTGTGTGGGAAGATAAGAAATACAGTTTATTCCTTTCTACGAATGCAGTGTTTTTCAGAGAAAATGAAATTAAAAATTCAATAAATATTTTTTGCCATATTAGTGGAGAGAACATATATAAATCATCGCAATATAAGTGCTCACAGCATAGCTTGCAGAAGGAGGAAGTTCCCAATTGAGAAAAGGAGGTGCCCTGCCCCAGGAAGCAGGTGCCCTAAGATCATCCCCTGAGTACTGCCGTCTAGATGCCAAGCCTCAATGGAACCTGGAATTCTGCCTAGGATGTTATGAGTAGTATGGAGAGCAGAGCACAGCTCCATTTCTCCTCACTGTGAGACCTAGGATGTGGCCTCTTCCTCTGAGCTTAATTTGAACAAGGTGTTAATATAGAATTGCAGCATTAAATTTACCTGTAACCTTACAGTTAGGAGCCAGTGCTGTTCCATATTGTTATCACTATTTCTGTCCCCAACCTTAGAAACCAGAACAATACCTGTGTGTCCCCCTCATTTCAGGCCTCAGATGATGACTTTTCAGAGAACACTCCTGCTTCATGTCTGTCACTAACATGGTATTGGATACCAGAAAGTATGTGTACCTTGTTACATTCTATGTTAATTAGGTTGCAACAGACAAAATTAGAATTATAAATGACACTTAAAAAATTTAGCTGTGGGGATTTCTAAGCATAGTGTGGATGACTTTTTTGGTTTCTCTTTGCTTAATATAATGTGAATGGAGAGAGATAAAGAGTAGCTATTCAGCAATGTGTAATAAGGTATTTTATAAGTAAAAAAAGGTTCTTTTACTTTATAAGTCAAATAAGGTATATAAAAATACTTTATTTCATTAAGGTATTAAGGTATTTTTCATCTTCTGGAAAACTTATACAACTTTTTAAAAAATGATGGAACTTTAAGACATATTTCTGTATTCTAGATACATGACTAATATAAACATAGATTTAACTGCAAAAAGAAGTACAAAGACAATGAAAATTCTACAACAGAAAATTTTGCCAAAGAGGCGGCTTTATACTAGTTGTAATTTTACCTAAATTTTTCAAAATATAAACTCCAGAGACATCCAAATAAGGAATTATAACATTTCAATGTTAGATGAGTAGTTGAGAGAATGTCGAACTAACATTATTTTGATGAATCATACTTCAATAATACAACTGTGTCTAATAGTTCACCTATTCAAGGGCTTCTAGGGTAAATAGTTTCTGCCTCCGCTACTTGGGAGTCCTGGTACAACCCAACATTCTCTAAACATGGTGGCCACTAAAAACAGAGACTGAAGTTTGAATATTCTGATGTAATTTTGAAGTTTTGAGAGATCTACAATTGCTGACTGGGGTGATTGTTGAGGGTGGTCTCTATGAGCCTAGTCTTTGAAGAGTAGGGCTCTTTGTTTTGATGATCTCTGAGCTGTTTGTTATAGCAACAAAGACGGTCAAGAAAAATGAAGAAACAGGGAACATGGTCCAAACAGAGGGACAACATAAAGGTCCAGAAACTGGCATGAATGAGAAAAAAAGCATATGTATTTCCTGGCAGAAAAATTCAAGCAAATATGAGAAGCATGTTTAATAAGTTAGTGCCATTGCTTTTGGTGTGTTAGTCATGAAGTATTTGTCCATGCCTATGTACTGAATGGCAAAAGCCAAAATAAACAAATGGATCTAGTTAAACTTAAGAGCTTCTTCACAGCAAAAGAAACTATCATTAGAGTGAACTGGCAACCAACAGACTTGGAAAACATTTTTGCAATCTACCCATCTGACAAAGGGATAATATCTGGAATCTACAAAGAGCTTAAACAAATTTACAGGAAAAAAAACAAACCACCCCATCAAAAAGTGGGCAAAGTATATGAACAGACATTTCTTAAAATAAGACACTGATGCAGCCAACAAACGTATGAAAAAAAGCTGATCACCACTGGTCACTAGAGAAATGCAAATCAAAACCACATTGAGATACCATCTCATTCCAGTTAGAATGGCGATCATTAAAAACTCAGGAGACAACAGATGCTGGAGAGGATGTGGAGAAATAGGAACGCTTTTACACTGTTGGCAGGAATGTAAATTAGTTCAACCATTGTGGAAGACAGTGCGGTGATTCCTCAAGGAGCTAGACATAGAAATAACATTTTACCCAGCAATCCCATTACTGCGTGTATATCCAAAGGATTATAAATCATTCTTTTATAAAGACACATTCATACATATGTTTATTGTGGCACTATTCACAACAGCAAAGATTTAGAACTAACCCAAATCCCTATCAGTGATAAACTGGATAAAGAAAATGTGGCACATATACACCATGGAATACTATGCAGCCATAAAAATGATGAGATAATATACTTTGCAGGGACTTGGATGAAGGTGGAAACCATCATTCTCAGAAAACTGGCACAAGAACAGAAAACCAAACACTGCATGTTCTCACTCATAAGTCGGGTTGAACAGTGAGAAGACATGGATACAAGGAGGGAAATGTCACACACCAGGGCCTGTCAGGGAATGGGGGGTAGGGGAGGGATAGCAGGGGGTGGGGGAATTAGGGCAGGATAGCATTAAGAGAAATAGCTACTGTAGTTGACAAGGTGATGGATGCAGCAGACCACAAGGTCACATGTATACCTGTTAAAAACCCTGCACATTCTGCACATATACCCCAGAATTTAGAGTACAAAAAAAAAAAAAAAGAAAGAAAGAAAGAAAGAAAAAAATAGTGGTAGCATGCAAAAACAATGTGAGAATTTTAATAGAAATAAAAAAATTAAAAGAAGACTAAACAAAAATATTGGTGTTGAAGAATATAATGAGTCAGCCAAAAATTTTACCGGAGCACCCTGTGGGATAGGCTCAGGCTTTCCTCCCCCCTAGAGCAGGTAGCCCTGAAATTTCCCTAGACATTAATCACTGTTTCCTCCCTCCCACCTTCTGGGTTCTCCTCAGATATGCCCTGGACTCCAGAGTTCAGGTTCTCACATGTTGTGTGACTTTGGGTGTAAACACCCTGAAACACTGAGTGGCTGTTGGCCTTGATCACTTGATCATCATCCACATTTTAGTTGATGAGATTTTTCTTACCTCATTTTGGAGGACAGAAAACCAACCCATGGACTCTACCAAGGGCAGAGTGACTTCTCTCTCTTTCCCTTGGTAGCTGCAAATGGAGCCCCAAATATAATAGAAATCAATGAACACTGCAGGTCTCACAACACTTTCTTGGTCAACTGGTCCAACAGTGTGAGGACCACAGCAGCAAAATTATTTCATGAGACTAATTCTGCACCCACTTGCAGACACATTTCTCCTTATGTACCGGGACCTCCAGTCCATGGCAGCCTATGATTAAGGAGAAGGAAAGAACCATCCTTGAAATTTTCACCATACATGTGGTAAGAGAAACTGATATTTCTGTCCACTGGTTTCCAGACCCAGGTATTGTAGCTCCTGGCCACTGGGCACTGTGGTGCTTTCTGTTTTGGGGCATTTAAGTATCCTGGAGAATAGTTTTATCCCCAAAATAAACCTTCATTAGAGATTAAATTTCCTACTATAAACAGTAGAATGTAACACCTGGTGAATATCTAATATTAGACTATGGAGACTTAACCCTTTTATTGTTCTACTGGGGTCTTTGTGTCTGGGCAAATGTGAAGGAGAAAGAACTGCTGCCTCTCATACTCATGTTCCCGTGTTCAAATCTCCTGTCTCATAACTATAGCTACATTCCCTCCTGTCAGAGCACATTACGCAGTGTCTCATTCTAGGGAATAAGATATTCAGAATCTTGGAAATTCGCATGAGTACCTTCTCTATAATTAAGAAAAACATACATATGAAGGTAAGATTTAATTCTTCTAAGTCCAAATTACTACCTATCAGGTTTGAATCTTGACTAAAAATTTCAAATTGTCTCCATGTGACTGGTGGGTATCCTTACAGGATGTAATTACTTTGTTAGACAAATATGATATCTACCACTATCAGCTCAGGCACTTGATGAGAGGTGATATGTCAGTCTGCTTGGAGGAATCTATTGGGATTCACTTGGGGTGGTGTGCAAAATATTAAGAGAAATACTAGGGAAATGATATAAGATATCTTTTGGAAGGCCAAAAGGTTTTTATTAACTTATGGAACCGGCTGAAGGCAGCCCATTCTTATGTTAGAACTTTAGGCCATAGAGTGAAAATTAGGAATAATAAAAACTTCCCCAGTTAATTCTGTTTACACCACATTCCTTTGTCCCTACTCAAATTTGCTTACTCATGTAAAATTTGTGCTTGATGACCCTCTCACAGGTCAGTCAAATGGGAATTACCTATTAATGGTGTTTCTTCTGGGCCCCAGAACTAAGACCTTTTATCATTCATAAAATCATTCTTTTAATCATGTTATTTATTGACAAGCATGTTGACTTAGAACCTCAATTATTAAATATATACTGAATAAATGTGAGGAGGACCAGTGAGCAGTGGTCTGTTAGCTGCAATCACCTTCTGAAAGCAGCAGACAAGCATCCATAGCCCACTGAAATCACTGTCCTGGGTGTAAGAGTGTATTTCATTCACCCATCGCTGTCTGGGTCTGCAGGACAGACCTCCGCAGGTGGTGCTCAGCGTCTTAGTGTCTGTGCTCAGTCTCTATTGTACATGTTATGGAAAGCTCTAATATAAAGAGAGAGGATTCTATCACTTGTGTAGCAGGATCAATTAAACTGCAGAAGATCATCGTACTATGAGGATTCCATACCCTCCTATGCAGCAGAATAGATTTCCCTGGCTTTCATCTGCTGGCTTTCTTACATTAAATATTACTGCATTTACTTTTGCATACATTTTTAAAATTCTAAGCTATTGACTGCTTATTTCATTAATGTAAGCAACTGTAAATTTTAAAATTAACTATCGATTACTCATAAAAAGAAACATAAAGTGGGCATGGTGAAGATGCCAAGTACAGATACCAGAAAATGAAACTACGAAAGAAACACGTTGCATAAGTTTAGAGTAGTCAGTGAGCACTGAAGCCATGAGGACCTTGTGTTGACTTTTATATGAGAAAGATCAATTATATTTGACATCCAGAAGGCTGGTCACACCAGTGAGAAAAATCTGTAGAGTGATCTGCACAGATCAGAAATTAGAAAGTGATAAAATCACAAACTTGCAACACCAGCAGACCTTCAGTGTATTCAGCATTCAGCTCTTTCTATTTCTTAAAAAAAAATAGATGGGTTATATCTGCATGGAAAATGGAACAAGTGCTTTCTAAGCTGATTCTCCCGGGAAGTTGCTAATGATGCTCTGACCCAGGATTATGAAGAGGACGTTGATCCCTGGTGGTCGCTGTTGGCAACACGGGATGCTCTACCCTCGTGGGTGCCTTTGCTACTGATTTGTCCACAAGAGATTTAGGCTGTCATGCGCTGCATGCAGGTGAGTTTTTGAACCTCAGATGAGGAAAATAGCATGGCCACATAGAAGATGAGAAAATTGAAGACCTCACTTCATCAGCCACATTCCACGGAAGAGAACTTTTGACACAGAGAGCCAGGGATGAGCTGGGAAGAGGAGGGGCCTGGGGAAGATCATCCATTGGAGGAAACACCCAGCCTGCTGGGACTCCTGTGGAAGGAGGGTTTAAATGTTTGTCCTCAGCTAATCAGGGGTATTTCAAGACCTTTTCAAGCTTTCAGAAAGACAGTTTTCATGAACAAATGTGCAAACTTTACTCAGTTGTATATTTCATAGTTTATTCTTCCTCTCTAGGCAGCACCACAGTAGAATGTTCTCAGAATTCTCCCTGAGCCTTCTTGAGCTCCTGGTGCAGGTCCTGGAGGAAAAGCCTGCATGGGAAGGGAGCCCTCCTCATGTGCAGCCCTGAGGCTGTCAATTCCCTCATCCACCATCACCCTGCAGTCACTTGGTAACCATCTCTGAGCTAATCTTCCTGCAAAGTGTGGTTTGGGGGCAGTATGTTCACCAGGTGAGAAAATTATTAAGCTCTGTTTCTTTCTGCACCCAAGTATCCCTTTCTGGAGCACAGGTTGGTTCTGAGTGTGTGGTAGTGGGTAATTAGTGGGAGGATGTTTGTGTGCATCTTGTCATCTCCCAGAGAGCACCTGCCATGGGGATGACACTCACAGGCAAGCAGATGGACTTGCTCAGCTGGAAGATGACAAACATTTTCATGACCTATGACCTCAGTGCTGCTCTTTCCCTGTAAGACCAAGTGTGATTATGCCTCTGGCTAATGATCAGTCAGCAAGGGTGACCAGTGCCCACCCCTGTGAGGGCTCCTTCCAGGTGCCCACTCACTTTGTAAAGGGAAGCTTCTGTTCCTGCCTAGGTCCCATGCATTTTTGCATTTGCTGCATGAACCGCCTTATTCAAAACCATCACCCAAGAGCATCCAGTGTATCTAATCCACCTCTAGGGCATTACACATGGAGTCTCTCATTGCCAGGGTCTCCAAATCTCAGTAAAGGATGTCCATTATAGGATTCACCAGAACTTGTGGGTATTTTAGAAACATGAACCTGCCTCTAAAAGCTTAAAAATCCTACTCTCTGGGAAGGGGCATTGTAAACCAGAAGTAAGATAGGCTCTAAATTAATATATATTTTGTGGATTTTGGAGGAAAAAGTTAAAATTGTTTTAGCCTCACCCACTTTTTCTCTAACTAATATCATTTCTAGAAAGCCACTGTAAAAACCTGTGGTGCTGAGTGCTCTGAGGTAATTTAGACTTTTTATATTAGGAGATCAACAGAAAAAGACCCAAGTGTTCTTGTAGATTCATCCATAGTAAGTTATTTGTGACTCTGCTGTAGGATGGTCATAGTGGAGAAGGCTCTGCCTGTGTAGGGCAGGGATTCATGGGAATTCTCAAACTTTCCATGCAATTTAATCATAATCCTAAAACTTCTCTAAAATAAAATTTATGATAAGGAGTGATAGAAACATTTGAAAGAAATTTTAGTCACTTTTTAAGAATCATACTTAGTCTTACCACATGATCAAATAACCTTGCTGCCCATTATTGATTCATCTAATTTGAAAACATGTTCAAAGCAGCACCTTCCTGGAATGTCTGCATCAACTGTATTGAGTGTGGCCTTTCCCACTCTGTGAATTTAGCTTATATGATGACTCTCGATTGGAATATTTCTCTTAAAATGAGAGTGTGCACTTGTTTCCACTGTTATTTTCTCTCAAATAAAGAACTCATTTTGTAAACAGCCTCGAACTTAATAACCCCTGTCATCTCCTCAGCTCAGCACAGCTTCCCCCTCACTGGGGTTTCTGACACTCTCAGGATGTGGTTTTAACACTGTGTCTCTCGCACAGTAATACACGGCCGTGTCCTCAGATCTCAGGCTGCTCAGCTCCATGTAGACTGTGCTCGTGGACTTGTCCGCAGTCATGGTGACTCTGCCCTGGAAATTCTGCGCGTACTTTGTGTTACCATTACCAGGGTTGATCCATCCCATCCACTCAAGCCCTTTTCCAGGGGCCTGTCACACCCAGTGCATGTAGTGGTTGGTGAAGGTGTATCCAGAAGCCTTGCAGGAGACCTTCACGGAGGCCCCAGGCTTCTTCACCTCTGCCCCAGACTGCACCAGCTGCACCTGGGACTGGACACCTGTGGAGAGGAGACAGGAGTGAATAAAATCCTCTTTGACCAAATCAGGATCCCTTCCTCACCTTTGGAACTAGGAAGCCCCTTACCTGTAGCTGTTGCCACCAAGAAGAAGATCCTCCAAGTCCAGTCCATGGTGATGAGTTCTGCCCACTGGGGCTTCTTCAGAGGAGGGATGTGGTTGTTGGATGATGCTTGCAGGAAACCAACATATCTATATTTATCTCAGAGGACCTCAGGTTGTTTGCATATTCATGAGTCACAGTATTTCACAGCTTAAAGCCTGATCTAAGATGAGAAGGAAAACACAGATGCCACCTCAGCCATACAAGAGTGGGATGCTGAAAGACCAAACCCTAATCCTGCCTGAGGAAATGCATCCCTGCCCCATTTCTAAGCTTTCTGTGGACGGCACTCTTCCCACTGAAGAACAAGTCCCAACCCAGGATGTGCTCCTCATTGTGAACTCACATTTTATTGGCATAGAGATTACCTGGATTGTATCTGGGACCATCACTGTCTTTGACATTGAGCAGGAAACTTGACTCCATCCTGGTCCCATTAGGAACAGTCAGAGCTCACTGAAAAGTGGCCAATAGTTATCCACATGAGTGTCCAGCAGGGCCCATGGACAGTTCTGAGGTCTGGGCACTCCCCAGCACCTGCCTGAGAGTCCTGAGCTCCCAGCCCCTTCAGCGGAAAGACTCTATTTTACAGATTTGCCCTGTAATGTGTGACTGGTTTTGAATTTTCCCTCCCATTGACAGTAGGAATGAGGGATTGAAATATAAACAGAAAATTGAATTTCTCAATAAGCCCATAGGTCCCCAAATAATTACCAAGTAATTTGCATTTTCAATAAGTTTGAGTTTTATTTCAAACTTCATTAAATAGAATTATTTGAAGTATTTACATACTTTTCATTCATACCCATAGATCATCGTCTTTACATATTCATTTCTGATTCTCTTGGTCTGTGCACCTGCCACACTCTGGAATCCACCACTGCCAAGTCACACACACTATATAAGAAACATTACCTGGCCCTGAAAACTGAATATCTTATCCATTGAAATCTAGTGTCTCCCACAGTTATGTAACTATTCAATTAATAAAACCATCCATTTCTTTCATATTCTTACCATGAAGATATTTATTATCCTATAATCCCACTTTAAAATACAGTTTTCATTGCTTTATTCAGTGATATAAGTGGTCCATATAAAATAGGATATTTAAAGGCATATTGGCAACTTGTTGAAGAGTTAAGTTAGAATGATTTTTTGAATAAGGAAGACTCAGGGACTGAGAGAATATATCCCATTACTTATCTTCCACAAATAAGTGAGAACATATAGTTTGCTTTTTTTTCTGTTCCTGCATTAGTGTGCTAAGAGTAATGAACTCCAGTTTCATCATGTTTTTTTCAGGGGACATAATTTAATTCTTTCTTAGCTGCATAGTAGTCCACGGTTATATGCACCACATTTCCCCCTATCTATTCTGCCAGTGATGAGCAGTTAGGCACATTCCATGTCTATGCCATTGTGAATAGTGCTGCAAGGAACCTACATGTTTATATTCCTTTAGGTATGTGCCTAGTTGTGGAATTTTTGGGTCAAATTAATCTTCTGTTTTAGGTTATTTGAGGGACCACCACACTGCTTTCCACAGTGGTTGAACTAATTTATATTCTCACTGGAAGTGTAAAATGTTTTCTTTCTTCCTGCAACCTTAGCAGCATCTGTTATTTTATTTTTTAAGATTAGCCATTCTGACTGATGTGAGATGGTACCTCACTGTAGTTTTTATGTGTATTTCTCTAATGATAGTGATATTCAGCATTTTACTTCTTATTGGTCACATGTAGGTCTCTTTTTAAAGTGTCTTTTTTATGTCCCTTGGCCACTTTTTTTTTTCTTGTATATTTAAGTTCCATCTATGTTTTGAATATTAGACCTTTGCAGGTGTATAGGTTTCAAATGTTTTATTTTCCATTCTATAGGTTGTCTCTTTACTCTGTTGATGGTATCTTTTGCTATGCAGAAGCTCTTCAGTTTATTTACATTCATTTGTTAATTTTGATTTTGGTTAAATTGCTTCTAGCATTTTCGTCATAGTCTTTGCCAGTTCTTGTGTCCCAAATTGTATTTCCTAGATTATTATTCAAAGGTTTTTTTTTTTTTTTACAGTTTTAGGTTTTACATTTAGATCTTTACTCCACGTATAATATTTTTCAATTGATGCTGAAAAAGCATTTGATGAAACTCAACATCCTTTCATGAAAGAATCTTTAAAAAATGGGTATAGAAAGAACACATCTTAACGTAATACAAGTTACATCAGAAAGACTTTCAGGGAGTACCATATTGAATGAGAATAATGGAAAGTCTTTTCTCTGAGATCCAGAACATGACTTATTTCCCTCTTTAACCACAAGCAGAGCATAAACCCTTCCGCTGCCACCGCAGGCGGCTCCTACCTGCCAGCATCACCTGCTGGCCTGATGCTGAAACTGCACGACCTAATACAGAGTCACCACCACCAGTCACAGCATGTGAAAATGATACTGGCTTTTCAACCCTTCAAAAGAAGTCAAAAGAAGATTGAGAACCAACACAAGCAAATCAGAAAAGCTCAAGATTTATGTAAGACTTTGATTTTTTTTTAAATGATCTTCAGGTAATGAAGACTTCATTGAATTAATTACAGTTTAAAGCTTTACCAATGGACTATACTAAAAAGAAGAAAGAATGTAAAATGTAAGAGACAGATATTTCCAATTAATTCAGTCACATAAAAATAAAAAAATGAACAAAATTATGGTGAAGTATTGGATAATGTGAAACAACTGAGCCCATGAATCATGGATATTTCTAAGGGATGAATCTAGATGGATTAAAGATTTCAACATGAGTTCTAACACCATAAAAACTCTAGAAGAAAACCTAGGCAATAGCATCCAGGATATTGGCATGGGCAAGGACTTCATGACTAAAACACCAAAGCAATGGCAGCATAAGTCAGAATATACAAGTGGTATCTAATTAAATTTAAGAGCTTCTACACAGCAAAAGAAACCATCAGTTGAGTGAACCAGCAACCAACAGAATGGGAAGCAATTTTTGCAATCTACTCATCAAAGTGCTAATATTTAGACTCTACAGAGAACTTAAACAAATTTACAACAACAACAACAAAAACAAACAATGCCATCAAAAAGTGGGCAAAGTATATGAACAGGCACGTTTCAAAGGCACACGTTTCTGCAGCCAACAAACATATGAAAAAAATCTCATCATCACTGATTATTAGAGAAATGCAAATCAAAATCACATTGAGGTACCACCTCATGCCAGTTAGAATGGCGATCAGTAAAAAAATCAGGAGACAACAGATGCTGGAGATGATGTGGAGAAATAGGAACGTTTTTACACTGTTGGCGGGAGTGTAAATTAATTCAACCATTGGGGAGACACTGTGTTATTTCCTCAAGATTATACAAATAGAAATACCATTGACCCAGCAATCCTATTACTGGGTATATACCCAAAGGATTAGAAATCATTCTATTATAAAGACACATGCACACATATGTTCACTGCGGCACAGTTTGCAATAGCAAAGACTTGGAATCAGCCCACATGCCCATCAAAGATAGAATGGATAAAGAAAATATGGCACATATGCACCATGGAATACTATGCAGACATAAAAAAGAAGAGTTCATGCTCTTTGCAGGGACATGGATGAAATGGGAAACCATCACTCTCATCAAACTGACACAACCACAGAGAAGCAAGTACTTCATATTATTACTCATAAGTGGGTGTTAAGCAATGAGAACACGTGAGCACAGGGAGGGGAACATCACACACAGGGACCTGTTGGGGAGTAGGGGGTTAGGGAAGGGATAGCATTGGGAAAAATACCTAATGTAGATGACGGGGTGATGGATGCAGCAAACCACCATGGCTTGCGTATACCTGTGTAGCAAACCTACACGCTCTGCACATGTACCCTAGAACTTAAAGCACGTGTATGTAAAAGAAGAGAACCTCCCCCTGCACCTCTCCTGGACCTGTCGTCAGAGGTGCCTGCGCGCCCCCTGGTGGCCCCGCGCGCCCCTGCAGGAGATTTGCGTCCGGGCTCACACTGACCTCCCCTGTGTCTCACACAGTAGCACAGGGCCGTGACCTCGGTTTTCAGGCTGCTCATTTGCAGCTACAGCGCGTTATTTGAATCATCTCTTGAGGTGGTGAATCTGCCTTTCACAGATGCAGTGTATTCTGTCGTGTGACTTTGAGCTTTATTTCTAGTATGTGCAACCCACTGCAGCCCCTTCCCTGGAGCCTGGTGGAACCAGTCCACGTGGTGGCCACTGAAGGTGAATCCAGAAACTGGTAGGAGAGTCTCAGGGACCCACCAGGCTGTTTCAAGCCTCCCCAGACTCCACCAGGTGAATCTCACACTGGATACTTACAAACACAGAGACACCCTGGTCAGAAAGGGCCACACATATCCGCTGTCTCTCTCATTGGTCACCCTCAATATCGCTAGTTCTCCATGAATCACCCCTTAAAATAGCAACAAAGAATACCCAGCTCAGTCCAAACTCCATGGTGAGTCTTCTGAGTTCAAGGTTGATCAACGAATGAAAACACCTGGGAATTCCGGGGGTGAGCTGCTCTCCCAGAGCTGCAAAATCAGGGCTGGGCTGGTTTTTATCAGCAGAGGGAGGGCCCTATTTGCATGTCTCCTGCTGTATAGCAAGCTCTGGGGTGGGACAGGTGAGGAGAGGCCGTGCCCAGAGCAGATGAGAGTGTCCTGGAAAACACTGGAGGTAATCCTGTCTCTCAGGAAAGTATAAGTTCATATTATGCCATTGTGCCTTGATAATCATTTAGCAGTTATCAACTTATTTAACTTTTACATATTTACGGAATATGTTGAATTTGAGTGTCAGCGTTACATTTTTAGAGAAGATAAATTACATACAGCACAGAGTGGTTATGCAATGTGTCTAACATACCATATCTGCACAATGTTAGCCACATTATCTATGCCTGCACCTGTAAACACTGGAGGAGACTGCTCCCCTGAGACAGCTCCAGGGCGGTGTGGGACATGCCCAGTGAGGTTTTTAGGGTGACCCACCTGTCACAACAACTTAATGTAATTTTGATTTCTCTTGCATTTACCTAAATTTTATAAAGAATTGGTGTTAACATGTGTCTATTTTTAGGAGTCTGTGATGATTCAAGTGTCGGTATTCATCCCTTTCTTGCTTCTTCTCAGCCAATGTATCCAATTTTGCTTGCTGCTTTATTCAAGAAATCAGTAAATAATGAATTCAAATTGATAGTGTACAATTTGGAAAATGTTGATATATGCATGCAGTCATTAAATCCCTGTTAAGTCTTAAAAGGCTTATTTGAGTTTACTTTGGCTGAAATTAAAATAGCTACTCAATCTTTCCTTTGGTTTATATTTTTATGGTCTAGGTTTTCCCATCTTTATGTTTCTATTAGTGAATATGTAGAGTAACTTTCTTGTACATTGGTAATAGTTGAGTCTTGGTTTAATTTTAAGTGGTATTTTTTCTGTTAATTTTTGTTAAAATTAGCATTTCATGATGATTATATCTTTATTAACATCATTTATTTCAATTTTTATAAATATCTTATTGGTTACCATACGATTTACAATAAGAATTGCATATAGTTAGATTCTAATTCAAATACTGTGAAACCCTTCATATGTAGTATAGAGATATTGTAACTGTATGCTCTGAATTTTTCACTTTTATTACTTTTTCTTGTATCAGAGTATGAAGTAAACATTCATAAATCATTAGTGAAATTAATAGATGATTAATTTAAGAAATAGAAGGAAGGACGCATCTCCCTGACAGGAGAATCCCAAATATGTTAAGTTGATAGTCCTTCCATGAAGGAGGTAAAGTTTAAATACTCATGAGATGATTGTGGTCTGAAATTAGAGACATAGAAAATAATGCTCAGCATTAGTGGATTTTATTATGAGTTTTCAGACATAATGCAAAATCATGATCAATGAAATAATAAAATTTTACATGTTACTTTATCCAAATTTATACACACACACACACACACACACACATAGGTAAATATAAAATTTTCTGCAATACACAATGAGAAGTGAGTGAAAAGAAAACCACAGACTTGAAGAGTATGCTTGTAAATCAGATATTTGGTAAATGGCATTTAAAAAAACTTGGTAAATAATTTTATATCAGTATGAAAGCAAACATAAAACTGATTAAAAAATAAAATTAAAAATGAGTCCAAGATGAAAACAGATACTTCATCGAAATCTACATAAAACTGTAAAATATGAATATTTAATTCTGGATATGCGCATTTGAACAATAACTGAACATCATATTAACCTATTAAGATGGTTAAAATAGACAAGGGGGGTTGGGGAGGGAGAGCATTAGAAGAAAAACCTGATGTAGATGAGGGTTGATGGATGCAGCAAACCATCATGGCACGTGTATAGCTATGTAACAAAGTGACACATTCTGCACATCTACCACAGAACTTAAAGTATAATAAAATTAAATAAAAATATACTATACCCACAATGTCAAATGGCAATGAGAATGTGGAAGAAAAAGTACTAATGTGCGTTGCTGGGGAATCCAAATCGTTCCCTCACAAAGTTTTGGTATTTTTTTTTAATGAAGAATAAAGTAGCCTTGAAAATAGTGGCTTTCGTCCAAAACATTTAGAAGACTCATTCAAAAACAGATGTTAACACACATAATTTCAGAGAAAATCTGACATCTGTCCTATTCATTAGGCTTATTTCCCACTCCCTGAATTTTCCTTGCAGAACAAATGCTGCAAGTAAAATTCCCCAAATAATTAGTGTCTTTAGATTATTTCAGGGACCTTCACTGTCCATGACTCTTAGTATGTGCCTTGGCCCCATCCTGGATCCATCAGGCACCAGCACAGCTCGTTGGTGACTCTGAGAGAGTGACTGCTGGCTGTCCCACGTGAGTGCCCAGCAGGTTCACAGACAGCTCTGAGCTCTTCTGGGCGATACTGAGACTGTGTCCCCAGCACAAGCCTGGGTGTCCTGAGAACCCAGCTCTTCAATAGAGAGACTCTCGGTTTACAGGTTTGGCCTGTGACGTTTGGTTGGGGCTTATTTTCTCATTAGAATGACAATAGGAATCATGGGTTTGAATACTAATTCAGAGTTCTTCACGATCTACAGGCTCACAAAATAATTGCTAGACATTTGTGTTTTGACTATGCTTGGGTTTTACTTCCAGCTCCATTTAATAACATTTTATGAAGTATTTATGCATTTTCAGTCGATATGCACGGATCCTCAGCCTCTCATACTGGTTTCTTGCCCTCTGGGTCTGTGCATCTGCCACACTCAAGAGTGTGTCACTGCCCTTCAGCTCACACGCAATGTGGGCAGCATTACTTATCTCTCAAATCTTAATTTCCTACTCATGGGAATGTAGTGTATCCCATCATTCTGTATACTTGGAATTAGTAAAACCATCCCTATCATTCATATTATTACCATTATTATTTGTAATCTCAAGGAACTCAATTTTAGATATAGTTCTCACATGTGAACTTGTTGAACACTTATTTTACATTTTTTTCATACAAAGGAAGACCCAGAACTAAAAGAGAATTTTAGAGTACACCAGACCAAGTAAAAAAAAGAATCAGTATACTCAAAGAAAAACCATTTGAAATAATACAGCGAAAAAGCGAAATATATGAATGAAAGAGAATGAAGAAGCCGAAAGGATTTATGGATGAGGAACCACACTAAAAACTAAATTATGCACTTAAGGAGTTTTCCATATATGAGACAGAGGGGTAATGGGAAGGGAGAGAGAGACAGAGACAGAGACAGAGAGAGAGAGAGAGAGAGAGAGAGAGAGAGAGAGAGAGATCCAGAACTCTGTGGAAGAAACTATCAACATTCAAGAAACTATAAATATTAAATAAGATAAACCCAATGACAAAAACACTGAGGCAGTTTAAAATCAAATTGCTAAAGTTAAAAGAAGTTCAGAAAACATTAAAGAAGAGAGCAGGTTTCTTAGCAGAATGTCTTCAGTTCAGGAGGCAGAGGGGCTGTACTCATTGATGTGTGGCTTTCTGAGGGTTCTTTCTGAGCAATGGTCCTTAGGCAATTTCATCCCTGTGCAAGCATCACAGTGTGTAATTACACAGAGTTCACGGAACACCCCACTACACAGCAGGTGAGGGGAGTCAGCACCGTGCTGCCCGGAACTCACCTGCACAGCGTGTTGCTGCACTGAACACAGTAGGAAACCGAAACTCCACGGTAAGTATCTAATGACTCACAGCTAAACATGGAGAAAGTTGAGTGAAAATGCGCTGTTACAATTTCATGGGGCCACAGATATTTATGTTGCCTATTGCAGGGCTCTCAACTTAAAAGTGCCCTTCATCATCTCCCCACACACAGCTCTCAGACCTAAATTACCTCCAAGACCCAGTATTGTTTTCCATCCCTTTGTTGATAATATTGTTTTATTAAATTAAATGGGGCAAGATCTCAGCCTTGCCATATGGCAGCCTGCATATAGTCTCAGTTCTGTCAGGAGAGCATGGCAGGAGTGAGACTGGTCTTTCTGGCTGCCAGGGAGCTGGCTGAGGCCTGTCACTGCAGGCAGCCATTATCTCCCACGAATGGAACTCCACTGGCCTGAGTACCACCAGCTCAACCCCCACAGTGGCTGCAGCAAGGCCCACCCAAGGAGAGTCTGAGCCAGGCCCACCTAACCCTGCCTCCACCTGAGGGCTGTTTTCTACCCACCCTGGTAGACAAAGACAAATGACCTAAGTTCTTAGGCGCTCCATGGCCCTGTCCACCTCCTGGATAACCCTGGCACTCATCCTGGCACACCTAGGGCAAGACTGTATCCCCTTTCTACTACTGCCATTGGCACTCTCTTGAAAGTGTCATCCCGTGGCTGGAGGTCAACCAAATCAAGCCATTACAGCAGCTTATCACAGAACAACCCTGCTCCAAAGAAGGAGAACCCAACAACCAGTTCCGCCACCTGCTAAACCCTGGCTAGCTGGGGGTCTTGAGTCCGTCCAGGTGACAGCTTCTTTTCTAGCATAACCAGCACACTAAACAAAACTGTAATCAAGAACCCCAGAAGACACCACTTGACTCCCCTGCCACCTCCACAGGAGCAGATGCTGGTATCCATGACTGGGAGACCCGAAGATGGATCACGTCACAAGGCTCTGCAGACATTTCCCAGCACCAGCCTGGAGCCCAGGAGCCCTGCGGGATGGCTAGACACAGAAGGGCGGTAACCATCGCTGTAGTCTGGAACTCAGAAAGCCCCATGCCTAAGGGAAGGTGGCAAGCACCATGTCAAGGGACAACCCTGTGGGACAAAAACTCTAAACAGCAGCCTTGAGTTCTAGATCTTTCCACTGAGACAGTATATTCAAATGAGATAGGTGAAGCACCTGTTTCCAAACTCCAGTAATGAAGGTACTATTTATACAGTTATTTTGTTATCTATAATAGGATGGATACAATATGTTATTATCATAACCATTTCTTTGTCCAATAGTGTGCATGTGTATAATTTCTTTTTATCATTTGTGTACTGGTTTCTGGTGGTTCTGAGCAGCATCGACCACACAGTCCTCCCCGCCTCCCTGCAGGGAGGTTTGTGTCTGGGCTCACACAGATGTCCCCTCACTGTGTCTGTCACAGTGATACATGCCCTTGTCCTTGGCTCTCAGGTTGGCCATTTTGAGGGAGACAGTGCTGATAAGGGTGTCCCTGAGGAGTATGATTCTTCTTTGTATTGATGAAGGTTTCCACTAACAAATCCTGCTGGAATCACTCCCTGCTGCCTCCCATACCAACCCCTGCCCTGAAGCCTGCTGGGCTGAGCTCATGCCACAGTCAGTGAAGGTGAATCCAGAGGCTTTGTAAAGAAGGCTCAGAGAATCCATTGGCCATACCATTCCTCTCCAGATTCCAGCAGTGAACTTTACACAAGACACTTACAAACACAGAGGGAAGAGACGAGAAGCAGTCACAGCTGGACTTGATCCACAGGGACCCTCCTTCTGAGAGTGATAAAGGGAGAAGCCCAGATCAGCACAGACCCTAAGGTGTGGACACTGGGGAAGGGCACAGACATCAGGTGGCTTCCCACCAGGACCTGCACGGACAGGGAATTAGCTGCATGTTACGAGCATGGGGGTCACATTTACACCTGTTTCTCCCTGTAGACAAGAGTGCACTGCTCAACAGGGCTCTTCCCTCTTCTGCCTATGGATTCTTGGGAGGGCAGTGTCAAAGTATCACTGGAAAAGGATGCTCAGGGTTAATCTACCTGACACTCTCTTATTTTTCTGTAATGTGAACCCCGTTTGGGTATTTTAATGGAATCAACATTCAACAACAAGTAAGTCCAGGAAATACACAAAACGGAACCTGGCCCAAGGAAAATGCACACCTGCCTGTGATCTGTGAACTCAGAGATGGAATCACCTGTTCTTAACAATAAGGCAACTTGTTCACGTAGGAGAGAAAATGCAGGCTGCACATTGTCAGGGCTGGAGTTCATAATTTCCTGGGCACCGAGCTCAGGTTTCCACTTTGTCCCTCAACACCTCAGGGACAGGTCACCTCAGTGTGCCCCTGCACACTCCCTGTGCAGGGTGGAAAGTGGGCGAAGGTTCGCTGTGTCTAGAAAAGCATCTGGAGACCCCTGCTAACAGTGCTGCTACCTGCACTTGATTCTCCTGCCTCTGTCTCTTCTCCTGCAGGGGTGAGTGGGTCCAGAGGAACCTTGTGACTCCCTGGGACAGCTCTCCTGGAAAAGTTCCCATGTAACAAGCAAACATTGCTGAGATCTTCCCTGAGGAGACACTCAGATACTCGGCACAACTTTGACTTCAAACGCTGTCAAATGTGTCATAAGGATAAGAAATTGCAGACTTACATGTCTGGTGAAGATAGATGCAGAGATCCCAAAGAAATTGCAATAGCCAAATATTATAATTAGGATTATGTGATTATTATAAGTATTAATTTTCAGTGCAGCATATAGTAGTGGGTAATTAGTGGAAGGTTTGTGTGCAACTTGTCACCTTCCAGAGCCCATCATGGGGTTGACACCAACAGGAAAGTAAATAGACTTGCTCAGCTGGAGAGTGACAGGCATTTTCATAACCTATGACCCCAGTGAGGCTCTCCCTCTGCAAGACAAATCAGGCTCAGGCCTCTGCCTAAAGTGTAGCCAGCAGGGGGACCAGTGCCCAACCCCGAGAGGGCTTTCTTAGGGCACAAACCATGGTGTGCAGGGAAGCGATTCTTCCTGCCTGGATCCCCTGCATGTGTGTTCACTTCCTGCAGAAAGGGCCTCCTCCAGAAATACCCCTGAGAGCTTTCACTGTGTTTAATCCAACTCTAGGGCATCACTCATGAAGTCCCTCATGACCAAACTCTCCACGTCCCTTTAAAGGTCGTGCATTATGGAATTCACCAGAAGCTTCCGGCATTTTCAAGAAATGGACCTGCCTCTACATGCTTGAAGAACTTAGACTCTGGGAAGGGGTGTAGAAAACCAGGAGGGAGTGGAGCTCTAAGTCAGTGCACATTTTATGGATTTCTGAGGAAAGAGTGCAAAATGGAATGGCTTCACCTGCTTTCCCTCTAACTGGCATCATTCCCCGTAGCCCACTTGAAGAATCTGTGGGGCTTCAGAGTAATTTAGGCCTGTTATACCAGGGGACCAGCAGGAAAGGAAAGAACAAATGTGTCCATGTAGGTTCCTCCATTGTAACATGGCTCTGACTCTGCTGCAGGGTGTTGGCAGTGCGGAAGGCTGTGTATGTGACTTTCAGGGGTACTTGGGAGATCTCTCTATTTTTTTGTACAACTACTGTAATCTTAAAACTGCTTTAAAATAAATTTTATGCAAAAATAATACCAAGACACTTTGGAAGACATTTGGCAATTTCTTAGAAATTATATTTAGTCTTAGCATGTGACCAAGCAATCCTGCTGATTTATCCACTCCGTTTTAAAACTTCTGTCCCCACAAAGCCTCCATGGGAATGTCTGTATCAGCTTGATTGATTGCTGCCTTTCCCATTCTGTGAATTTTGCTTATACGGTGAAAGTTGAAAAGAATTTTCTAAATCATTAGAGAGCATACAGCTTTCTATTGCCTTTTTCCTTCAATTACTTAACCCATTTGCTAAAAAACGTTAAACCTCATAATCCCTGTCATCTCCTCCACACCAGCACAGCTGCCTCCTCTCTGGGGTTTCTGACAGTCTCAGGATGTGGGTTTTCACACTGTGTCTCTTGCACAGTAATACACGGCCGTGTCCTCAGATCTCAGGCTGCTCAGCTCCATGTAGGCTGTGTTTGTAGATGTGTCTGCAGTCATGGTGACTCTGCCCTGGAACTTCTGTGCGTAGCTTGTTTTACCATTTTCAGGATCAATACGTCCCATCCACTCAAGCCCTTGTCCAGGGGCCTGTTGCACCCAGTGCATATAGTAGCTGGTGAAGGTGTATCCAGAAGCCTTGCAGGAGATCTTCACTGAGGCTCCAGGCTTCTTCACCTCAGCCCCAGACTGCACCAGCTGCACCTGAGAGTGGGCACCTGTGGAGAGGACACAGGAGTGAATGTGATCCTCATCTATTAGACCTGATTCCATCCTTAGCCCTGGGACCAGGGATTCTCTTACCTGTAGCTGTTGCCACCAACAGGAAGATCCTCCAGGTCCAGTCCATGGTGAGGTTCTGTGCTCTGGTGGCTTCTGTAGGGGAGTGATGTGGCTGTGATGTGATACCCTCAGGGCAAGGAAAGACTCGTATTTACCGAATTAGACACCAGAGCATTTACATATTCATGAGCCAGGTATTTCATAGATCAAGCCCATCCCAGCCTGAGAGACACTTGGACCATGCAACAGTGGGATGCTGAGCTACATGTTCTGACCTGTGTTTAATGACATCTGTCTTCTGGCATGCTCAGAAGTCCATGAAGACAGAAATCCTGTTAGACAGTCTCACAGGACATGGTCCTCAGAGTGAAATGGCACACTGACAACCTGAAGTTTTCCTGGCCTTGCTGTCTTCAAGTCTAGCTACTGGGACTAATGTGTTTCCTCATATTTGGACCCATTGGATTAATAAAATCACCACATTCAATTTCAAACTATAGGTATATCTGAAAGGTCTAAAAATTATCTTTTAAAATGTGGTTCCTACTGACTTGTTGGGCTAAGCAAATGCTACAAATACCAAGGGATGTTTAAGTACACAGCAGTACTCCTTGCTACATTCTTATTTAAATTTCTATATCAACATTGCTTTAAAGTAAATATGATTCAATCGCAAAGAGGAACCTCCTCCCCAGTGTCCTGTGCACCTGCTCCCGGGCTGCAGCCTGTGCTGGGTGGATCCTGAGCTCCCCCTGCAGCTCAGCTTCTGCATTGCAGGGAGGTTCCTGCCGGGCTCACAGAGCATTCTCCTTCCAGCGTCTCTAGCCCAGTAGGAAGTGGCCGTGCCCTGGCTCAGAATACTCCTTCAGCAACCCCATGTGCCGATGATACCACCTCTCCCAACAGGAAACAGGCCTCAGTGAACCCAACACATTTCACAGGGAGACCTCAGCACAGCTAGCAGTGAATCACCAAAGCCACCAGGGAGCTGCTTCTCAGGAGCTCCAGATGAGCTGATGTGGCCCAAACACGTGGCGAACCCAGGAAGTCATGCGGACTCTGGGGGAGTCTCTTTTATTTTTTAAAATTCTGTGATTGAAGATCAGATCAGGTTATATAACTTTATACTCATCTCTCTCTCTCTCTCTCTCACACACACACACACACACACTGACATAATTTCACATTAATGGACCTCAAGTTTGACCTGTTTTCTGGTACCTTGCCAAAAAAATGTGCTGCCACCACTGACCCTAGACCTGGTTGTGGTGCTGTTGCTTTTCCTTTTGCAAACAGACGTATGGAAGCTCGTTACAACTGGAGACTTGGGAAGCGTCTTCACCTTGTTTCTGCCCATTTTCACCTGGGAAGCCTAAAGATGCCCCATGAGACGTGAATCTAAGGTCAATGAATGAGGCCATGACCCAGGTCCTGAAGCTGCTGGTGTCAGAGGCTGCACATGGTTTCTCTGTCCTTGACTTTTTCTCTCTCACCGCCTTTGGTTCCCTAAATTCACCTCCTTAAGAGACTGTGCATTGCCACAATTTCATCTCATCCAGCTTTATCATACTCGTAAGGAAGCAATGGGTGAGGAAGTAGTGGGTATTACATGTTCTTAAAATTAAATTTCAATGTTTTCTTCACGTTCTTTATGGAGGCTGTGCTCTTTATAGGGTGTCTCTAGTGGTACAGCTAATTTTCCTTCGCCCTCTACTCCTTCTCCTGGCTTCAGCATCCCTAGGTTATTTTTGTGTCCAATTCATTGTGCTCTTTATGTAATAAAAAAGGCTGTATGGAAGCTGTCTGGGATGGAGATTCATTCCCCTTTATACAACAAAGATCTTCAAAAGTCCTTACCCTGCAGGGTCTGTGTAGAGAATGCTTTGAGTATATTTCTCAGAGACCACTTCTTCTGATGATAGAGCCATGAGGGAATCTGCATTGATTTCCACCTTGAGAACCTGGAGATTTCTGGATGGAAATTCCACAAGGGTGAGGGGTCTGTGGCCCCCGGGAACTCTCACCCTCATTCTACCCATGCCTGTCCTGACATTCATGGTAAATACTAGGTAAGTGTTCCCACCAACTTGTGCTGTCAACTGATAAATTACACAATCTGTAATGTCAGAAAGGAGACTTTATTTCTAGTGAAGGTTTGAGCCTGCAGGTCGGCCATCCTAACAGGCTGGGAAGCAAAGCCTCCCACAGAGACTGTGAGCAGGCCCTTCCAGGAAGGGAAACATGAGGAATGGATTCATGCTGAATAGACTGGCCACCTGTGCACACTCACAGGCTACAGCAGGAGCTACGAATATTCACAGATGGGCCAGGCTAAGCTGTGTGATTAGAAAACACACGTTATGTGCATTCCATGTTTGCTTCGGGTGAGAACATCACATCTAAATGCATTAAAATTGAACCCTGTATGTACATAAGAAGGTTTTTAAAAGTACAGAGGCACAAAGACAAGCAGTGCACAGCCTCTAACCAGCCGGGACCAGGCTGTGCTCAGCGGTCTCTAATCAGGAGAAAGTCACTGAAATTGGCCTCTAATCCAAGCTCTATTTACAGCTGGTGGAGCAGGGGCACAGTCAGCCAGCTTCTGGCGTTCTGTGATCTGCGACTGTCTAATCTTGCTTGTCTCAGGACCAGTGCTTGGTTAGTTGCCAGAGAAAAAGAAAAGCCTTGAGGCTGTTAGAAAGAACATAGTTTAGGCCAGGTGCGGTGGCTCACGCCTATAATCCCAGCACTTTGGGAAGCCAAGATGGGTGGCTCCCCTGATGTCAGGAGTTTGAGACCAGCCTGCCCAACATGGTGACACCCCACCTCTATTTTTAAAAAAAGAAAAAAAATTTAGAAAAAGAACATAGTTTATTATGTAAATGTGGGTGTATGTGACTAGCTCTTACTTCACGGGGCCTTAGCTCTTCAATATAATGTGGTATCTTATTGCCACAAAGTGTTATATGAAGAAGGTCAATCATATTTGATATTTGGAATGCTGGTCACACCAGTGAAAAAAATCTGTATAGTGGTCTGCACATAACAGAAAATAGAGTGAGAAAGTCACAAACTTGCAAAACCAGGAGACATGTAACATATTCCATATTCAGCTCTGTCTATTCTCTAGGAAAATAGGTTATATCTGCATGGAAAATGAGAGAAGTATTTTTAAAGATAATTCTCGAGAAAGGTTGCTAATAAAGTTACTCAGATGAGGTTCTGACACAGGACTGTGAAGGGGACGTTGACCCGTAGTGGTCACTGTCAGCGATATGGGATGCTCAACCTGGGGGTTTCCTTTGCCAATGTCCTGTCCACGAGAGACGTTATGCTCTAATGTGCCATGTTGCAGGTGAGTTTCTTAACCTCACATCATGATAGGAATGTGAGAACAGAAAAGATGAGAAAAGTGAAGATCACGCTATGTTAAATAAGTTCCACTGTTGAGAATTCATCACACAGAGATCCAGGGATGAGCTGGGAAGAGGAAGGGGCTGGAAAGCACCCTCCATAAAGGGACGCATGCAGCCTGCTTCAGCTTCCCGGGGAAGTAGGGTTTAAATGTTTCTTCTCAGCTAATGGTAGCCATGTCAGGACCTCCACCAGCTTTCATCAATATAGATTTCTTAATAAAGAAATGCCCATACTTTATTCAGAGTGAATTTTTTATGCTTATTTTACCTCTCTAGGAAGCACCAGATAAGGATGTTTCCATCATTCGTCTGGATCCTTCTTGAGTTCCGGCTGCAGGTTCTGGAGGAAAAGCCTGCATGAGGAAGGGAGCCCTCCTCATGTGCAGCCCTGAGGCTGTCACCTCACCTCACCACCACTGCCCATGAGTTGTTAAACATTTCTGAGCTAATGTTCCTGAAACGTGTGGTATTTGGTAGTGTCTTCCCCAGATAAGATAATACTTAAGTCCTATTTACTCCTGCATGTATCCGTTTCTGGAGCTCAGGTGGTTTTTGAATGTGTAGTAGTGGATAATTAGTGGAAGGAGGTTTGTGTGCACCTTGCCATCTTCCAGAGTGCACCCCACATGACACTGACACCAATAAGCAAGCAGATGGGCTTGCTCAGCTGGAGGATGACAGGCATTATTATAACCTGTGACCCCAGTGAGGCTCTCCTGCTGCAAGACCAGTCAGGCTCAGGACTCCCGGCAATGTGCAGCAGCACAGGAAAACAGTGCTCGCCTCGGAGAGGGGTTTTCCAGGTGCCCACCCTCTTCCTAAGGGGAGCTTTTGTTCCTGCCTGGATCCCATGCATGTGCTTGCATTTGCTGTATAAAAGACTTCAACCAGAAACACCACCCAGGAGCCTACAGTGTAGACAATCCATCTACAGGGCCTCATACGTGACATCTCTCATGGCCAAAGTCTCCACTTCTTATTAAAGGACATTCATTTCATTGAGGGTTTCACTAGAACTTTCTGGACTTTTAGAGGCATGGACATAGACACTTACCCTCTGGGAAGGGGCACAGTAAACCAGGAGTAAGATCAGTTCTAAATCAATACAGGTTTTGTGGATCTTGGAAGAAAGTGTCCAAACAGGAATAGCCTTACCCACTTTCCCTCTAAATAATACAATTACTAGAAACCCTCTGAAAATATCTGTGGTGCTCCAGGAGAATTTAGGCTTGTTATACCAGGGGATCACCATTAAAAGAAAGTTTCTTCATTTGTAACTTACTGACGACTCTGGTGCCGGATGCTGATAGTGAAGAAGACTGTGCTTGTGTTGGGCAGGGATTCACGGGAGCTCCGGTACCTTCTGCTGATTTTACTGTTATCCTAAACTGCTCTAAAATAAATTTTATGCAAAAAGAATGACAGAGAGATTCTTGGAAGACATTTTGGTCATTTCTTCAGAATCATACTTAGTCTTGCCATGTGGCCAAATAATCTTGCTCCAAATTACTCATCCATCCAATTTGAAAACTTGTTCATAATAATATGTTCATGGGAATATTTGTATCAGTTTTATTGCTACGGTTTGGCTGTATCCCTAGCCAAATTTCAAGTCAAGGGTGGGCCAAGTGGAGATAAGTGAATCATGGGGGTGGTTTCCCCCATAATGTTCTCGTGATAGTGAATATGTCTCACCAAATCTGATGATGGTTTTATAAAGGGGAGTTACCCTGGCACAAGCTCTCTTTTGCCTGCTGCCATGTAAGATGCCCCTTTACTCTTCCTTCATCTTCTTCCATGATTGCGAGACCCCAGCCATGTGGAACTGTGAGTCCGTTAAACCACTTTTCTTTATAAATTACCCAATCCCAGCTATGTCTTTATTACTAGCATGAGAACGGACTAATACAGGGTCTTTCCTACTCTGTGAATTTGCATATAGGGTGACTCTTAAATAAAATATTTCTCATAAAACTGCAATGCGCCATTGTTTCTAGTGCTCCTAGTCCTCAGTTATTTAACCCATCTTCTAAACAATTTTGAACTTCATAATCCCTGTCATCTCCTCCACACCAGCACATCTGCCTCCTCCCTGGGGTTTCTGACACTCTCAGAATGTGGTTTTCACACTGTGTGTCTTGCACAGTAATACATGGCCATGTCCTCAGATCTCAGGCTGCTCAGCTCCACATAGGCTGTGCTCATGGATGTGTCCCTGGTCATGGTGACCCTGCCCTGGAACTTCTGTGTGTAGCCTTGCTGCCATCACTAGGGCACACGTATCCCATCCACTCAAGCCCTTGTGCAGGGGCCTGGCGCACCCAGTACATACAGTAGCTAGTGAAGGTGTATCCAGAAGCCTTGCAGGAGATCTTCACTGATGCCCCAGGCTGCTTCACCTCAGCCCCACACTGCACCAGCTGCACCTGGGACTGGGCACCTGTGGGGAGGACACAGGAGGGGATGAAAGCACCTTTGACTGGACCCAGTCACCTCCTCAGTCCTGGGGACTGAGAATGATCCTACCTGCAGCCATGACCACCAAAAATAGGATCCTCAAAGTCCAGTCCATGGTGAGGAGCTGTGCTCTCAGGGCCTTCTCTGGAGGAGGAGTGTGGTTACTAGGTGATGCTCTCGGGACACAGATGTATCTGGAGTATCTACCTCAGGTGATTTGCATATTCATGAGCACTACCACTTCATAGCCTTACACCTGATCCAGCATGGGAAAGAAAAAACAGAGCTGACATGAACCACACAGCTGTGGGGTGCTGAGGTACACGTCCTCATTCTTATTTAATGTTGTGTGTCCCTTTATAAGCCCAGAACTTTGTGAAGGGAGAACTTCTCCACTGAGAAGCCGACTCACACAGGACACGGTTCTCAAAGTGAGCCCAAGTTCCCATGGCACATGCACCACCTCCGCCCTCTCGAGGCTTTGCTGTCTGCAGTCTTACTAATGTGTACCTATATTAAATGTGTACCTTTTGATTTAATAAACTGTCCTGGTTCTTTATCTTTTTACTAGTAAAATATCTCAAAGCAGTAACAATTTTGCCTTTTAAACGTGATTCTCACTGAATTGTTGGTTTACCTCTAAATGTATTAGGGTATTTAAAGATACATAAATCATCTTTGTAAAATTCTTATTTTAGTCTTTTATAATTTTTTGGTAATCAAAAAAGTAGCACTCAGTCCTGTGAGAACCCCCCTTTGCACCAGCCCTGGGGCTGGAGCATGTGCTGGGTGGGTCCTGGGCAGCTCCTGCAGCACAGCCTCTGCATTGCATGGAGGTTTCCATCTGGGCTCACAGCGCATTTACTTCTCAGTGTCTCTAGGGCTATAGGGAGCGGCCATGCCCTAGTTTAAAATGCTCCTTCAGTGACGCCATATGTTACTGACACCGTCTTTTGAAGACATTGACCTTAGGAGACCCAGTGAATTCTGCAGGGAGACCCCAAACAAGGATTTAATTAAGGAACTGGGGAGCCCCTTCCCTGGATCTCCGGATGCATTGAATCAGTGGACACATAATAAGCACAAAAATTTTCAAGGGTTTTTGGGGGATCCTTTATCTGTTTTAGGCTCCTGCAGTTGACTATGACATCTAAGAATACCTGTAGCTATATATGCCTATGGATCAATGTCCACTCCGCGTCTTCTGTTTCGATAACACACACACACACACACAAACACACACACTCACACAGAGCTAGTTGATTTTTACAATAATAGGCCTCTAACTTGCACTTTTCTCTAGTGTCTCGCAAATGGGGAGCACCCCCTACACTAATACTAGACATGAGCATATGACTTCCTTCTGCAAACAGAAGGAAAATGGTATACAATTGGAGACCTTCATCATATTTGCCTATTCTCATCCAAATATTGCGGTGGCCCTAAGAGAAGTGACTTTTTGTCCAGCAAGAGTTGAGTCATGACCCTGGGCATCAAGCTCTTGCTGTCAGAGGCTACCAATTGCTCTGCTGTCCTTGAACTTTTTCTCCCATTGTCTTTGCATTTCTCTATGTTCTTTTCCCTAGATGGAGTCTGCACTGCCACACTCATCTTCAATTTAGATTAATCATACTGATGAGAAGGTGATGTGTGGGACAGGGGGGGCATTGTATATATATTTTTTTCTTTTCTATCAACTATAGGCTGTTGCATTCAGTTAAGAGGTAAACAGATTAACATTGAAGGCTATTCCGTTTAACCCAAGTTCATAGTCCACTTCATCTATCCATCCCACACTGCCATACATCCTGAAGAAATGACTGCCAAAAGACTTCTCTTTTAACTTCTCCTTAGCAATTACCTTCAATGAATTGCTCACAAATAATTTATTCCTAGCTTAAATTTTTATTGTGTTCAAAGAATCTCGTCTCTTTAGGAGGGTTCCACATAAGTCAATAGAATCTGCCACCACTGACAGGAGGGCAGAGTACCAGCGACTCGAATTACATGAGCTACTCCAAGGAAAGCTTCAGTGATAATTGTGTTGTTAGATTCTGGGCTTGTTAGGGCAGAAGACGGCGAGGATAACAAAGCAGAGCTCACTTGGTCAAATGGCTGTGTGCTTGGTTGTTTTTAAAATATCTTTGGCTATCTTTAGCGACAACATTAAAACATAATGGAATTGAAGCCTGATATAGAATGTACAGAAACATGCACAGGAATAGGCAGCCAGGAAGCATAGTAGACTGTAGCACCAGGGTTTTCTAAAGGGTTATGTGATAAAGATACAGGAGATAAGGTACATAAATAGTTTAGATGGTCCTGCAAACATGGGTTAATACATGGATGTATATTTTCTAGGCCGGTTAGCTCAGAGATCCTAAAAACACTGACACCTCATCAACACGATTTTGTATTTTAATGTAATTATTTAATACTAGCAACCAGCAACCAGAAATCCTTGGAGAAACAACCGATTCTATGTATGGAAAACATAACGAGAAAATCAGCTTAGAATTTCTCATAATACCGGGAAATAGGGACGTGTTCAAAAACAAAGAATGGGATGTGCTTTACAGAATCCAAACTAAAAGAGCTAACAGAACCTTAAAAACCTGTGATGATTTGAGAAATAAAATGAATAATGTAGCATTGTATCTTCTCCACATCATAAAGTTAACCTCCATGAACCAATTCTAACAATTTATAATAAAGGAAATTAAAAAAAAGACAACTCCCATGCAGAATTCCAAATAGCTTAATAATCCTCCTACCCAGTAGGTGAAACATAAACACTTATGCTGTGATTGTGGCATGAGATTAGAAACAAAGAAAAAAATCCTGTGTTAGTGAATATCATAATGAATTTTTAGATGATCTATGAGAAAAAATTATTTTATTCAAGTTTACACATACACACACACCCATATATGTATATAAATATCTTTCTGCCACATTGATAAAGGAATGAAAAAACAAATGAAGACTTGGAGAATAGACTTGCAAGTCACATATTTGTTAATGACTTTTGGTTAACTTGGTAAAGGACTTTTATAATTAGTATGTAAGGAAACTTACCACTGATCCAAAGAAAACAATGCAACAAAATGAGCCAAATATCAAAACAGACACTTCATCCAAATCACCTAAAATATTTAACTATAAAATGTTAATTCAGGACAGTGCCTTTAACCAACAAGGATATATCAGTACTAATTTATTAGAATGGTTAAGTCCACAACTCTCATGATGCCAGATGGCAATGAGGAGGTGGAAGAACTCGGTCCATCATGCATTTCTGGTGTAAATCCAAAATCATAACTGCACAAAATATGTTGAAATATTTTGATGCTTGAAGATAAAAGTAGAATTAAAATGTGATCTAGCAGCTCTTTTCCAACATATTACAAATACCAATTCAAAAACTGATGTTCACACTGTCTTCAGAGGAATTCTTATATGTTTTATTAATCTGATTTATTTTCCACTGCCTGAATTTTGCCTACAGAATAAATGCTGTATGGAGAGTTTCCCAAGTAATTAGAGTGCATACAAATTTTATTGCTCCTTTTCTTGATGAATGGACCTCTCTTTCTAAGAAAATCTTCAATCTAATAATCCCCTTTCACTTCCTCAGCCCCAGCACAGCTGCCTCCTCCCCAGGGTTTCTGATACTCTCAGGATATGGTTTTCACACTGTGTCTCTCACATAGTAATACACGGCCATGTCTTCAGATCTCAGGCTGCTCAGCTCCATGTAGGCTGTGCTCGTGGATGTGTCCCTGGTCATGGTGACTCTGCCCTGGAACTTCTGTGAGTAGTTTGTGTTACCATTTTAAGGAATGATCCATCCCATCCACTCCAGCCTTTGTCCAGGGGCCTGTCGCACCCAGCTGATAGCATAGCTGGTGAAGGTATATCCAGAAGCTTTGCAGGAGACCTTCACTGAAGCCCCAGGCTTCTTCACCTCAGGCCCAGACTGCACCAGCTGCACCTGGGAGTGGGCACCTGTGGAGGGGAGACAGCAGAGAATCAAAGTCCTCTCAATTGCAAAAAGTTTCCTCCTCAGTCATGCAACTAGGTGTCCCTTTACCTGCAGCTACTGCCAGCAAGCAGAAGATCCTCCAGGTCCAGTCCATGGCGAAGAGATTTACACTCAGGGGCTTCTCTAGAGGAGGGATGTGGTTGTTGGTGATGCTCTCGGGGCCCAGACATACCCATATGTACTTCAGTAGACCTTACATTATTTGCATATTCATGAGACAGATTATTTCACAGCTCAAAGCCTGACCGAGAATGAGAAAGAGGAGATGCATGACACATCCGCCGTAGAGGAGTGGGATGCTGATGGTCCAAGCCTTAATCCTGCTTAAGAAAATCCATGTCCTCTCTTTGTGGATGGCAACCTTTCACTGAAGAACAAGTCCCCACAGATGATGCTCCTCACTCTGAACCCATATGTGATTGGCATAAAGAACACCTAGATCATTTCTGGACCATCAATGTCCATGACGCTGAGCAGGTGCCTTGGCCCCTTCGTGGTTCCCCCAGGAACCAGCACAGCTCACTGGTGACTCTGAGAAACTGACCGCTGATGTTCCACATGAGTGTCCAGCAGGTTCCTCTGAGATCTGCTGTGTGCTCCTGAGACAGTGATTCCATCACCTGCCTGGGATCTTCATTCCTCAGGCTCTTCAATAAAAACACCCTTGCCCTGTGATGCACAATTGGAGATGACTTTCTTATATCACAGACACTAGGAGTCAGAAGTTGAAATAGGAGTTTGGAGTTCTTTGTGAACTCATGATCCTGAAATACCTTCCAAGGAATCTAAGTTACGGATAATTGTGGGTTTTATTTACAACTCCATTTATTAGTATTTTGTGAAGCATTTACATACCATCAGTTCATATTCATAGATCCTCACCTTTCCATATTGATTTCTGACTCGCTAGGTCTGTGCACCTGCCACACTCTCAGATCCTCCACTGCTCTGTCCACTCACACAATGTAGGCAACATTACTTAACAGTGAAATGTGAATTTTTTATAGGAATATAGAGGCTCTCACAATTCTGCATCCATTGAATTAGTAAAACCATCCCTATTCATCATATTCTCACTATTAAGATATTTGTAATCCTAGAAGCCCACTTTAAAAAATAGTTCTCAATGCCCCAAGTTACATGAATTGTTTCACTGAGGCAGGATATTTAATGTCACATCAACAATTTGTAGAACACTTATTTTAGATTTTTTTTTTCCTGAGTAAAGAAAACCAATGTCCTGAGAGGAAACCTCCCTCCAGCTTCCTGCTCTGGGCTGGACTCTGTGCCGCGTGGCTCCTGAGCGCCCCCTCCAGCCCAGCGCTTGCCTTGCAAGCAGGTTCCTGTCGGCTCACAAAGCATTTTCCTCCAGAGTCTTTAGTCCAGCATAAAGTGGCCGTGTCCTGGTCTAGAATACTCCTTCAGCGACAACATCTGCTGCCAACACTTCTCTTGAAACAATTGATTAGCCTAACTAAACCTATTGAACTCTGCAGAAAGACCCAAAGAAAAGATTCTATGACACAGGAAGGAGCCCCTTCTCTGAAGCTGCAGGTGCTCTGAATCAGTGGACACACAGTGAATACAGGAATTTGCAGGACTTTGGGAGGCCCCCGTTTCTTCATTACGTTCTTGTAGTTGAACGTTGCATCTGAGAATACCTGCAGGTGAATGTACATTCAGATTACAGCCGCCTCTGTATCTTCTCTTCCAATAGCACACATTTTCCCTTCCTCCCAGCGTCCCGCCTGTAGAAGGTGCCTCCCGCACTGACACTAGGTCTAGGTTTATGCCTTTTTGTCTCCTAGAAATCCAGTGTAAACAGGACACAAGTGGAGACTTGGGAAGTGCAAGCAGTTCTATATTTGCTCCTCTGCTAGGAACGCTGCAATTTCCCCATGATAAAATAAACTGCGGTCATGAGGGGGTTGCCAAGACCTTGTCTTTACAGAGTTGATATTAGAGGCTTCAGATGCCTCTTCTGACCTTGTCTTGTTCTCTGCCATTCTCTTTCATTTTCCCTACGTTCTCCTCCTCAAATAGTCTGTGCATTGCCCGGCTTTCATCTTTAATCCAGAATAACCATACTGGTGAGAAGGCAATTTGTGCATTACACAAATTGGTAGTATTACATGTTGTTACAATTGAATCTTAATTAACTTAGTGGACTTCTTTCTCTGGAATGTGACCTATACACAGAGTCTCCAGAGCCTAAACTGATGCTTTCCCTTTTCTGGCTGCAGCATTATAGGATCCTTACCCTATTGGCTAATTTGACCCATTTTCATGATGAAGGAAGGCTGCTGGGAGGGTCTGTAATGGAGATGGACGACCTTCCCCACATAGATAAGGTGCTGGAAATGTCCTTCCCCTGGATGGTCTATCTGGAGAAGTTTCTCTGTGTATTTCTCAGAGTTTAGGTGTCTTCATGACTTTGCTATGAAATAATGTCTCAATTCTCACCCAAATAACTTGGAGGTTCCTGGAGCAAAAAAAGCATTAAGAGTGTGGAGTGTGGGGCCTCCAGGACTTCACACCCTCATACTAGGTCAGACCAGCCCTCTGTGTTTATGTGGTTCAGATTTACATAGAACAAACCACACAGCCAGGCTCATCTAAATTGTCATATGCTCATTTAAACACACTGGAGCAGCAGCTGAGTGTAATCATCACACTGAACTCAGAGAAACCTGGATCCAATTCACTGTTTATTGTAGCTCAGAGAAGCATCACTGATTCACTTGAGTGGACATTTCTTTCCTGAAACAGCTTCACTACCAAGTGTCCTAAAGGGTTGCTATGGAGCTGCTGTGGGGCTGGACTTCTTCCTGTCAGCCTGTAATGCAGGATGTTTAGAATGATGTAGACCTTTGTACCTAGGTGCTAATCATTCCCAGTGTTGTTGGAATGGCTGGGAGCCCCAATCCTGTTTCTCCCCTCCACTCACCTGAATGTCTCCAAGAACTAGGTGAACCTTAGGACTCTTTTTTTCATGGATGACTCTGAGGATTGTCAATCTGCTTTGTGCCACAATCAAAGGCAGCTACTGGAGGATTCTCAGTCCACTGATAGGTTAGCCCATAACAGACAACACATATCCTAGAGTGGCCAATTCATGTCCATGCCAATCAACATCTAATTGAAGTGCAGGATTTTCAGTGCATTTGAGTGTAACATCTTCATAATTCTTGATAATAGAGCTACAACCTGAATGGTGTGCAGAAGAAGTGAGCTCAAGGTTAGAAGAAAGCTGCCTGCCCCCAGGAAGTCAGACTCTTTAAAGCACCTGAAACGTGATGTTCTGAGAGCTCGTGAAAATTCATTTTCTCGGGTAAAGAAACAGGAAACCCATTCTCAAAGCACTGGAAGAAAACTCATCAGAAATTCTATCAACACAGCAGTCAAATTTCAGTAAGTCAATCCTTGGGTTTATGTTTTACAACTCAAGAAGCGATAAAGAAATCTACATAATTGGAAGGCTACTCCAACAGAGGGAATTTTGACCTATTTAAGTAATAGACCACTATTCACTCACAGACACTCTCCTTCGAGATCTCCAACTTAAGCAGGTCTCTGTAACTTGAAAAAGTTTTCTCAAAACATTATTTTTCTCTAGACATCCATAAATTCAGAAACGTATCTTGAATATTTGTACATGAGTGATCTGTAGAAGTCCTTGACATATTAATGAAAGTTTATGAAAACATGGTAACTTCATGACTTACTATGAGTTCACACTTCACTGGTTTGAAAGATTTCTCACCCGTGTGATAGGGCAATGGGTGTCTGAGAATACATTGATTTAAACTGAACATGGTCTCTACGCCTCACTTGACTTCATGGTTCCTCCCTCATGTAGATGTGTCTATGACTGAAAAGCTCACACTGGTATTCAGCGGATTTTACCCTTGTAGATTCATATTCTCTCTCTCTTTCTCTTCATGCCTTTGTATCTCCATTTTCCTCTGTCATTGCTATTTATTACTGAATCATCCTGAATCCTGCCGACAGCCTCCATCTCACATTCTGACAATCTTCTGCCTCAAAGATAATTAGGGGCAAACTTATCCTTGCCCAATGTGGTAAAAATTTCTGGACTTTGACTAGATTTATTAGAGCCTCATGGGAAGAACCATAATAAAACATTATTTTTTAGATTATACCTCAAAACTAAAACTGTTCCTCACAGTGGCTATGACATTCCATATTCTGACCATTATGCAAAGCAGTATGGGCCCCCTTAATAAATTAAAGCAGAAATACCGTGTGACCAGTGATCCAGCTTATGAAAATATATGCAAAGGAGAGGAAATTATGCCTTGTAAAGATACCTGCCCTCCTAGGCTTTTTGCAGCACTATTCACAACAACCAAGATACGGAAACTAAGTGTCTGTCAATGGACAAATGGACAATGTGGTACGTGTACACAGCATTATTCTGCCTTATAAAATAAGGAGATGCTGCCATTTTTGTCTTGTCCGCAAGACAAGTGGATTCCCACAACCACTACCAATGTGTTATATCCATTGAGCCCATCCCTGGGAGCTGGCAGATCTAAGTCCAGTAGTTAAAACTAGTTGTGATGGAGCGGCCAGATGCAGTGCAGGTGAGGCAGAGGACAGTGTGGGCTCTTCAGGTCCAGGACTGACTGCTGCAGCTGCTCCTGGCACAGGGCATGTGAGTACATGGATGATCCATGCCTGTCTGTCACAAGTGCCTGCGCTCACCCCACAGACCCCTGTCTGACATCCAAGACACACCTTGGGGAGCTCTCACCAGGCACAGGGGAAGACACAATAATGCCATATTCTTCATGAACACAACTCTGCATTCCCCAGATACCTTAGCCCTGCCTGAGGGGGAAGCTATAGCTTCCACAGTCCCAAAGAATTTTATACACTAGAGCCTGAAAAATAATTTGGGTGTGGCATTGCCTTGTATTTATAAGAGAGAGGGCAGAGGTCATGCTCCCCTTGGATTTGTATATGATTTTTTGTTGTGTCTGTTTTCTTGTTGACACAAATTCCTTGCTTGACAAAAACTGCAGACATAATAGTTGATATAATTCGCATTATTCTGACTTTCCCACCTGTGACATTTGAATTTCCGTATCAAGTGAGCAATGTGCATCCCTCAGAGGAGTAATTACAAAATAACTCTTTTAGCTCCTTAGTGTTACTCAGATGCTGCACTTTTCTTACTGCCAATAATCTTCTGGAGGATTTGAAGTAAAACTAAATCAGAAATTGCAGCCTTAAGTTTAAAGTAGCATAATGTTCAGAAACACATGAATTTTTTTTGCCAAAGGTACATCCACTAAAACTTAGAACACAGTCTGCTTTCTCAGGACACACACATTATCACCATATGACTTGATTCATCAAAAACCCGTGTATTTTCAATTGTACCTTCAATATTAGACTCTTATTCATTAAATGCAGATACAGCAAAGTATTTTAGGAGACTGATGTGCACTGCAGAAACATTCAACAGGATGTTAAAGATGCCTTTCCACCACGTCTTTCTAATGATCTTTTTTAATTGTCATCAACTTGGAAATTCTGTATATTTAAAGACATCAGAGAATAGCATGGAGACACCAGTAGAACAATGATTTTATGGCCATCATTCTGTACCCACTGTTGACATATTTCATTTATGTACCAGGACCTCCAGTCCATCACAGCCTATGATTATATTGATGGAAAGAAACATTCTCCAGATTTTCATCACAGAAGTGGCAAGAAAACCTGGTATTTCTATCCATTGGTTTCCAGACCCAAGTGTTGTAGCTCTTGGCCACAAGGCACTATAATGCTCTCTGTTATGGGACACCTGCAGCTTCCTGGAGGATAGTATTTTCCCCAAAATGAACTTTGTTTAGAGATTATACTTTCTATTATAAAACAGTGCCAGAGAACATCTGGTGTAAATCTCACATCCAACTGTGGAGACTGAAGTCAATACTTTCATTGTTCTACTGAGGTCTCTGTTTCTGGGCAAATGTGAAAGAGGAATGTCTGCTGGATCCCATGCTCACATTCCATAATGACATCTCCTATCCTGAAACAACAGCTGCTTTCCTTCATGTTAGAACATATTATGTAGCATCTCATCCTAGGAAATAAATTATTCAGCAACTCGGACAGTGGCAGTAGCAGCTTCTGTGATTAAAAAGCAAACACATGTAGAGAGAGCAGTCAATTTTTCTAAGTATAAACAACATCCTATCAAGTTTGGGCTTTATTTATATTATTCAAATTGTCTCCATATCCCTGGTGGGTGCCCCTGAAGGGTGTAATATTTTGTTAGGTAAATGTGATATCTATCAGTATCACCTCAGGCTCAGTGAGAGAGGCTAGTTCAGTCTAGTGGGAGGACCCTGTGCTCTGTCTTCATTGCACGTGTTAGGGAAACCTTTGATATAAGGAGAGAGGACACTGTAACTTGAGTAGAAGTAATGAATAGCCTGCAGAAGTTATTGTGCTATGAGTTCTCAATAACCTCTGACCCAGCAGAATAGATTTTCCTTGCTTTCAGCTGCTGGGTCCTTTATCTTAAATATTATTTAATTTAATTTATTTTATTTTACATTGATTTCATCCTGTTATTTCCTGAATACTTAATCAAATCAAGTACCTATAAATTTTAAATGTAATCAATCATTCATAGAAGTAACATAAGATGGGTTGATGAAGATGCCAAATAGAGATGCCAGAATATAAAACAAATAAACAAGCTGTGTATGTTTACAGTGGTACCTGAGGACAGAAACTATGAGGAACTCGTGTTGAATTCCATATGAAGAAGGTCAGTTATATTTACCGGCCAGAATGCTGGTCATTTCAGTGAGAAAACATTGTAGAGTGGTCCGCATAAAACAGAAATTAGAAAGGGATAAAGTCACAAACTTGCAAACCCAGAAGGCATTCAGTGTATTCAGTGTTCACCCCTTTCCATTTTGCTAGGAAGAGAAAATGGATGGGCTATACCGTCCTGGGAAATGAGACAAGCAGTTTTTAAGATGACTCTGCGGGGAAGTTGCCAACAGCATCCCCCAGTGGTGCTCTGACACAGGATGGTGGAGGGACGTTGCCCTGTGGTGGTTGTGGTCAGCAACACGGGATGCTCAACCCTAGTGGGTGCCTTTGCCACTGTTTTGCCCATGAGAGACATTAAGCTGTGATGTGCCACATGCTGCTGAGTTTCATACACTCAGATGAAGAGAGGAACATGACAACACAGAAGACGAGTTTGATGGATAATACTGAGTGTCAACTTGACTGCACTGAGGATGCAGAGAATTGTACCCAGTGTGTCTGAGAGGGTGCTGCCAAGAAGCTGAACATCTGAGTCAGTAGACTGGGGGAGGCAGACCCAGCCTCAACCTCGGTAGGCATCATCTAATCAGCTGCCAGCATGGCTAGAATCATGCAGGTAGAAGAAATTGGAAGGATTAGACTTGCTCAGTCTTCGGCCTTCATCCTTCTCCCATGCTGGATGCTTCCTGTCCCGGAACATCAGAATCCAACTCTTCGGCTTTTCACTCTTGGGCTCACACCAGCGGTTTGTCAGGGGCTCTCCAGCCTTTGGCCACGGACTGAAGGCTGCACTGTGGGCCTCCCTACTTTTGAGGTTGTGGGACTTGGACTGGCTTCCTCGCTCCTCAGGTTGCAGATGGCCTATTACATGACTTCCCTTGTGATCGTGTGAGTCAATACTCCTTAATAAACTCCCTTCAAATACATACATCTATCCTACTAGTTCTGACCCTCTAGAGAATTATGTCTAATACAACGATAAAAGTGAAGACGTTACTATATCAACCACATTTCACTGATGAGAACTTGTCCCACAGAGAGCAGGGGATGTGCAGGAAATAGAGAGGGCTTGGGGATATTGTCTGTAAAAAAACAGATGCAGCCTAATTCAACTCTACATGGAAGAAGGGTTTACAGGTTTGATCACAGCTTATGATGGCTTATGTCACAACCTTCACAAGGTTTCAGAAATACTTTGTATTAACAAATGTAATAAATTATCTAGGTTTTTTTCCCATAGCTTTTTAAAGTTTTTATTTCTAGGCAGCACCACAGAATGATGTCTTCAGAATTCTCCCTAATCTTTGGTGAGTTCTTGGAAGAAAAGCCTGCATGGGGAAGGGAGCCCTCCTCATGTGCAGCCCTGAGGCTGCCACACCATCTCACCCACCACTGCCCTTCAGTCACTTGGTCAACATTTCTGTGTTAACCTTCCTGAAAAATATGGCATTTGGCAGTGCCTTCCCTACTTAAAAACACTCAAGTTCTGTTTATCTCTGTGACACCTGTCCCTTTCTGGAATACAGTTTGTTTTTGAGTGTGTAGTAAGTGAAGATTAATAGAAGGTTTGTGTGCATCTTGTCATGTTCCAGAGTGCAGCCACCATGGGGTTGATACCAACAAGCAAGCAGGTGGACTTGCTCAGCTGGAGGACGAGGTACTTCCATAGCCAGTGACCCCAGTGGGGCTCTCACCCTCGAAGACCAATCAGACTCATGACTCTGGCTAGTGTGCATCCCACAAGGGAGACCATGCCCGCCCAGGAGAGGGTTTCTTCTATGTCCCTTCCACTTTGTAAATGGAAGCTATTGCTTCTGCCTGAATCTCATGCATGTGTTTTCATTTTCTGTACGATGGGTGTCATCCAGAAACACCCAAAAAGCTTACAGTGAATCTAACAGAACTACAGAAAATCATACACGATATGCCTCATGACCAAGGTCTCTACTTCCCATTAAAGGACATTCCTGATGGGATTCACCAGAACTTTCCATAGACATGGACCTACCCCTATGCACTTAGAGACCTTACCCCAGTGGAAGGGACATATAGTAAATCAGTAAATCAGGAGTCACAGAACCTGTAAGAAAATATAAACTTCGTGAATCCTCTAAAATAGGGTCCAAACAATGACAACCCCACCCACTTTTCCTCTAACTGGCATCATTCCCAGGAATCCACTTGAAGAACCTATGGTGCTTCAAGATCATTTAGGCTTGGTATGCCAAAGGACCACCAGAAAAAAAAAATAAAATAATGCATCCATGTAAGTTTATCCATCGTAACTTATTTGACTCTGGGGCAGGATGGTGATAGTGGGGCAGGCTGTGCATGTGTGAAGAGGGACACAGGGGAACTCTCTGCACCTCCTGTTCAATTTTGTTGTGGTCTTACAACTTTACTAATGTATTTTATGTGAAAGGAGTCGCAGAGACATGTTGGAATACATCTTGAGCAGTTTTTAGGAATCATATTTAGTCTTAGCCATGTTACCAGCACCATTGCTCAACATTTTTTATCTATCTGATTTTAAAACTCATGTCTCCACAAAGCCTCCATGGGAATGTTTGCATCAGCTTGATTGATTTCTGTCTTTGCCACTCTGTAAATTTTACATATCAGGTGATTATTGAAAGAGATATTTCCTATACAAAGTGCATACATGCTTCTATTGCTCATATTCCTATGTTTAGCCCATTTTCAAAACAACTTTAAACACTGTAATCCCTGTAATCTCAAATTCAGTGCCGCTGCCTCCTCTCTGGGGTTTCTGACACTCTCAGGATGTGGTTTTCACACTGTGTCTCTCGCACAGTAATACACGGCCGTGTCGTCAGATCTCAGGCTGCTCAGCTCCATGTAGGCTGTGCTTGTGGACCTGTCTGCAGTAATGGTGACTCTGCCCTGGAACTTCTGTGCATACTTTGTGCTACCAACTATAGGCATAGGGACAATCACTCCCATCCACTCAAGCCCTTGTCCAGGGGCCTGTCTCACCCAGCTGATAGCATAGGTACTGAAGGCATATCCAGAAGCCTTGCAGGAGACCTTCACTGAGGCCCCAGGCTTCTTCACCTCCGGCCCAGACTGCACAAGCTGCACCTGGGAGTGGGCGCCTGTGGAGAGGAGACAGGCATGGGTGAAGTCTCACTTGACTGACTTGGTTTCACCCTCAGCCCTGGGACTGGGCTGCCCTTTACCTGTTGCTGCTGCCACCAGGAAAAGGATCCTCCAGGTCCAGTCCATGGTGAGGAGCTGTGTTCTGGGGCTTCTCCCAAGGAGAGGTGTGGTTGTTGGGCGATGCTCTCAGGACACAGAGATATCTAAGTTCACCTCAGTTATTTGCATATGCATGAAGGATGCTATTTAATAGCCCAATTCCTGACCCAGTATGAGAAAGAGCAAATAGATGACACATGGACGACACAACTGTAGAAGCTGAGGGTTCAAGCCGTAAATCTGTTAGAGGCCATGTGTCCCCAACACATCTCTGAACTCTGTTGACAGAGCTTCCCCCACTGGAGAACAAGCTCCCCCAGACACGCACCTTACTTTGAACCCACATTTGAATGTCTCCTTGGCATCTTGAACCATTTCCAGACCATAACATGTGAATGTATTATTTTGGGAATAAGTGTTTATCCAAAAATGACACTTATTTATAAGGAAGGATCTCGTCCTGACTTGCGGCTGCTTACTATTAAGACGTCTAGCAGTTTGAAATCCCCTTTGTAAAAATGGTTCTCCTTACAACATCCCAGTTTGATAAGTGCTCACAATTGAACAGGATATTTATATGAACATCAGCAGTCCTTGTGAAATACTTACTTTAGATATTTTTCAAGGAAGGCCCAGGACCTGAGAGGAACCCCTCCGCAGCCTCCTATCCTGTGCACCTGCTCTGGGGCAGGAGCCTGTGCTGGATGTGTCCTGAGCGCCACCTGCAGCTCAGCCCTGACCCTGCAGTGAGGTTTCTGTCTGAGCTGACAGAGTATACTCCTACGAGTGTCTAGCCCAGTATAAAGTGGCTGTGCCCTGGTTCCGAATTCTCCTTTAATGACACCATATGCTTCCTACACCATCTTTTGAAATAGTGAATTGGCCTTAGGAAACCCAGTGAACTCTGCAGGGAGACCCTAAGAAAATACCTAATGTATCTCCAGGGAGCACTTTCATGGAGCTCAAGAGGTACTGAATCATTGGTCACATGGTGAATACAAAAACTCTTTAGGGGTTTGGGGGAGACTCTTACTTCCTTTAGGGTCCCGCAGTTGATTACTGCCCCTGAGAACAGCTACAGATACAGGTGCATGTAGATGGAATCCTACTCCAATGCAACTGATGCAACTGTTCAAATCACACACACAAACACCCACACACTCACACTTAGGCACACAGATACACACGCACACACACATATACATTGTGGCTAATTTTTACATTAATGAGTCCCATGTTTGCCATTTTTTTCTGGTATCCATTTCATGGGAAACTCTCCCTACCCTGGCACTAAGGTTGAGTTTGTGTCTTTCTGCAAACAGAAATAAAGAAAACAAAATGCAAGTGGAGACCTGGGAAGGACATGCAGATTGAATTCACTGGTCTCATGTTGGAACTGCAGATGTCCCATGCAAAGTAAATTTGAGAGTAATGAAGGTGATATCATTTTATTGGTGCAGAAGTTGTTGGTGTCAGTGGCTTCAAATTGCTCTCTTTTCCTTAACATTTTTCTCCTATTTTCCTTCTCAGATAGAGTTTGTACATTGCCACACTGTCATATGTAATCCATATTAACTAAACTGGTGAGAATATACTGTGTGGTACATGGAAGCATTACATGTTCTTACAGCTAAATTTTAATGTTGTGGTGGTATTCTTTCATTTTACAAAAAATTAAAAGTGAGTAAGAGATTAGGGACCCAAAGATGAAATGCAGACTATACCGAAAATATTTAATGCCCTTTACAGATATATGAAACAAGTTGACCAAATAAAAAAAGGTGCTAAATAGCTTTAGAAAGAATAAAGTCAGTAAGACTAAGAAACAAACTGCATGCCAGCACTGTCCTGTAGTTGATGATGATGTTCCACAAAGCAGCACAGCTTACCTCCACGCTACAGGAATCCTGGAATTAAACAAAAAAGGGAACGGATGTTGTGTGTTGGGAGGGAGTTCTCACAGCTGGAGCAGGAGGTTACAGACAGCAAGGAAGAAAAGTGAGAAATGTCCAAGTAGTATTGGATTACAGCGAACATGCTAGTAGGTTTGCATGTTTGGCATAAAATGCATACAACAAATTGGATAAAAATACTTCATTGAATAAAGCAGAACATAGGCTTTGACCTAAATAGCTTTGGAAATGGGGGAATTCTGAAACTCTGAACTATAAGTTCACCACACATAAGCACTGTATTCTAGTAGGTAAACATGTTTCCAACTGGGGTACAGCTTCACAGTTTTGCTACTGCTATGCATGGTTCCTAAAATTCTGCTTTGCATGGTTCCTGAAACTGTGAAGAAATGTAATACAATGGCATATGGTGAGATGGGGTTCCTCACTTTGCAGTGGGTGGCGATTGACAGTCAAGGCAATCAGGCTGTAAATGTTCATGTGGTATCTTTCTTGGGTGGAGATATAAGCGTGTTCTCATTTTTAATGTAATATAAGTTCACAAGATTAGATGCACAGCTTAGATATGACTGTAAACATGGGTTAATATATACATTCACATTTTCTAGGCCAGTTAGTTGAGAGGTACGAAAAGGTCTTATATCCCATTAACAACACATATATCCAACCTCACGATTTTCTATTTTAATACTATTCTTCAAGACCAGAAGACAGCAATCCCTTAGAATTTCTTATAATACTGGGAAGTAGTAAAGTGTTCAAAAACAAAAGGAAAAGGTATCCTATAAGGACACAGGATCCTAATTAAATGAGGTCCCAGCCTTTGTATTGAAAAAGGTGTGGTGATTTGAGCAAGAACTTAAGGAAGCATGGATCATCCTCAGAGTTAAACATCCATAAACCAATACTGTTATTAATAGATAATTAAATAAAGAAAACTAGAAAAAAAGACACATCTCACTTACAGAAGTTTTCAAAATATCTTAGGTTGATGGTACTCTTTCTTATCCAGTAGGTGAGGTTTAAACACTCATGTATTGATTGTAGCCTGAGATTATACATACAGAAAAAATAATCACTGCTAGTTTATTTTATAATGAGTTTTTAGATATAATGTCAAAAATATGGTCTATGAATGAATAAAATTAAACATATTAATTTATCCAAATTTATAAATGCGCACACACATTTTTCTGCAATACACACTAATAAGGGAGTAAAAAGACAAGGTCAGACTTGGAGAAAATATTTTCAAGTAATGTATTTGTTAAATGACTTCTTTTAACTTAGTGAATGACTTTTATAATGATTACTCAAGTATACTTACACCTAGTTTTACAATGCAGTAAAAAATGAACCAAATATTAAAATAGGCACCTCATTAAAGTTATATAAAAATTGTTAAGTTTATATTTTTCATTAGGGATGTGTGCATTGAAACAAAAGTGAGATGCTATTACTGACCTATTAAAATGGTTTCAATGCACAATATTCATAGTGCCAATGGCAGTAAGAATGTGGAGAAAAGAACTATTATACATGGTTGGTGGGAATCCAAAATGGTATATGCACAAAATGCATATGCACATTTTGGCATTTTTTAACACAGATAAAAGTAGAGTTAAAATGTGATCTAGTGGCTGTGTTACAAAATATTCACAACACTGATTCAGAAATTGATGTTTGCACAGTCAACCGGTTTCTGTTCTCTTACAGCTATCGCCTGGTTTGTGTTCAAATGTGCCAATCATGGGAGCTCTTCCCAGAAAACGCCTGTGTACAGGGGCAATATCAAGGTATGGCTGCTGCTAGGACTGATGGGAGACTCCTGATATATAACTGTAAACAGGGAGGCACCAATGGCCTCGCTGCACTTAACCTGGAACACAGGTTAACTAGTAAGATCCATCAAACTTCCATGTTTCTCCATCACTGGTTGTCATACTGGCATCCTGGTCTGATAGTGTCTACAGCTTCAGCTGGCCTCCTGTGTATTTTTCTGCCTCCATTACTGGCAACTGACTATGGGACAAATAATAATTTTTTAAAAAATAAAACTTCTAATCCAGAGAACTCAGTGGTAGGTACAGAAACATAAATAAAGAGAGGCTCCAAGGGAAATTGATGCAGAGGAAGCCACAGACCCTTGACCTTCAACTACACCTGTCCTGCGGATGCCCCTAAATTCTACGGGTGCATGTACTCCCTGCAGCCCCAGCCTCCTTTCTTCTTGCTGCAAGAAATTTTGTGTTTTGGCTGATGCTGATGTTCCCTCACTTGGTACCTTATGTAAAGTAATACACAAGTTCATGTTCCCTGCTCTGACTGTTCATTCACAGACATAGCGAGGTTTTGGGATTGTCTTGGGACATGGAGAATCTGTCCTTCACAGAGTTTGCATGGTATATCTGACTTCCATCTTACTTTATGTTCACTGCTCACCCCAGTAGCTTCTCTGAAGGCTGGTGGACCCAGCCAATTCAGTAGCTACTCATTCAGTAGCTTATTCAGTAGATACTAAAGTTGATTCCAGAGGCTGCACAAAGATTCTCAGGAAAGCTCCAGGTTGTTTTAGCCCTTCTGCAGACTCCACCAGCTGAACCACATATATATAGACAACCTGGTTAGAAACTGCCAAAGGCATTCACTGTTCCTCTCACTCATATTCACTTACACTGACTATCTGTAATTCTCTATGAATAATATTTTAAAATAGCAAGAAGAAAAATCTAGCTCAGTTCAAAGCCCATACTGAGTCCCCTGTGTTCAGTCCTCATTACCAAGCAGAAACACCTGACAATCCCAGGGCTGGCACTCCTCTCCCAGAGATGCAGGACCAGAACTGGGGTGGTTTTCATTAGGAGAGGGAGAGCCCTATTTGATTGTCTCCTACTACATAGCAAGCTTGAAAGTGTGATGCCTTGGGATAAGGCAGGGCCCAGAGCACATAGGAGACTCCTGGAGAAGTTTAGTGGCAATAAAAGAATTTAGAGAAATATAATTTCTTATTATGCGACTGTGCCACAAAATTACTTAGCAATATATTTTATATGTTTTTCACATTTTTTTTCTTGAGATGGATTCTCACTCTGTAATCCAGGCTGGAGTCTGTATTAATGTTGCTGGTGAAGACATCCCTTTAGACAAAGGAATTTACAAAAGAAAGAGATTTAATTGACTTACATTTCCACTTGGCTGGGGAGGCTTCACAATCATGGTAGAAGGTTAGAGCCATGTCTCTCATGAAGGCAGACAGGACAAGAGAGTTTTGCAAAGAAACTCTTTTTTTATATATATAAAAAAGGGATCCAATTAGATTTACTCACTATCACAGGAAGAGTATGGAGAAGACCTGCCCCATAATTTAGACATCTCCCACTGTGTCCCTCCCACCACACATGGAACTTATGGGAGCATAAGTCAAGATGAGATTTGGCTGGGGACACAGAGAGAAACCCTATCAATTACAATGATTAAAAAAATTGAAAATGACATTGGTAGTCACAGAACTTTGAAATTAGGAAGATTTTCTGGGGAAACTATCAGATGAAGAGGAAGTTCCAAACACTGAAAGTAAACACATCCTTACCCTTCATCTGTACCTGTCTCTGGGGTTGACTCTGATCAGTGGGTTCTGAACACCCTCTGCAGCTGATTTCCTACTTGTGCTCTTGCAGGGAGGTTTGCGTCTGGGCTCACGCTGACTTCCTCTCACTTTGTCTCTTGCACACTAATGCATGTCAGTATCCTCAGCTCTCACGCTGTTATTTGCAGATAAAGGGAGTTCTTGAAATTGTCTCTGGATATGGTGAATCAGCCCTTCATGGCATCTGTGAAGTATGTGCTAGATCCATCACTAATTCATGAGACCAACTCCAGCTTCTTCCAAGAGGCAAATCCACCAAAACTGTTCTGTGGACACTGTTGAGGTCAACAGAAACAGATGAAAACAAAGGAGGATAGGGTGGAATGATGTCTGTAGGTCCCTGGAAAACAGTGAGGAAGGAAGAGAGACTGAAGTTAAATAAGTATATTCTAAAAAGAACTGTTACCTTTGTAAACATGATTGGTTGCAGTGACCATCAGAAGTGAGCTGATTCTGCAGATCCAGAAGAGATAAAGGAAAGGCACTTGCTGATTCCTTGCACAAAGACTGAGGCAAATGAAATGTTTGACAGAAGAAAGGAAGGTGAAGAAATAGTCTGAGGAGCAGGATCAGGTCACCATGAGTCAACCAAAATAGATAAAATAGATAAAACCAGTCCTGGAAGTGTGGAGCTGCCTCCTAAGGGAGTCTGGGTGTCCTGAGCATCCCCTGGTGTCCTGAGTGGCTGCTGATGGTTCTGAGCACCCCCTAGTGTCCTTAGAGCCCCCTGGTATCCTGAGCACTCCCTTGTGTCCTGAGCACCCTCTGGTATCCTGAGCGACCCCTGATGATCTAAGCACCCCTTGTATTCTGAGTGCTCCTGCTGTCCTGAGTGTCCCAAGGTTTCCTGAACACTCCCTTGTTTTCTGAACTTCCCCTGCTGGTTGTGAGTGCCTCCTGGTGATTCTTAGTGCTCTATGTTGTCCTGTACACCTCCTCCTGTCCTGAGTGTCCCCTGGTGTCCTGAGTGTCCTCTGGTGTCCTGAGCTCCCATGGTATCCTCAGTACCCCCTGGTGGTTCTAAGTGCCTCCAGGAGGTCTCGAGTGCCCCCTGGTGTGCTGAATGTCCCCTGGTGTGGTGACAGCCCCTGCTGTCCCGAGCTCCACTCAGTGTCCAGAGCACCCCCTGGTGGTTCTGAGCAGCATTTACAACGCAATTCCCTCCAGCCACCCTGCATGGAGATTTGTGTCTGGGCTCACACAGTCACCCCTAACGGTGATGCTCACAGTAATACAAGTTGTTGTCTTAGGCTCTCAGGTTGGTCGTCTTGAGGGAAAATCTTCTGGAAAGAGTGTGCTGAGGGACTGTTATCTTCTTTGTATGCAAGGAGGATACCAGGAAGAACTTCCACTTGAATCACTCATGTTATCACACACACCAACCCCTGTCATGAAGCCTGCTGGATCAAGCTTATGCTTTTTTACATGAAAGTGAATCTACAGGCTTTGTAGAAAAACCTGAGAACCACTGGGTTGTAGCATTTCTCCCCCGCCCCCCCAGACTTCACCAGAGAACGTCATACAGGACTTCTACAAACTCAGAGGGAACAGACTGAGGACAGCTACACGTGTGGAAGCCACAACTGAGCCCAAACCACAGGGAACCTGAATATTGAGAGTGATGAAAAGGGAAGCCCAAATCAACCCTGATCCCATGGTATGGACACTGAGGAAGGACAAAGTATGGGGTGGATTTTTTTTTTTTTTTTTTAGCAGGAACTCCACGGACAGGGGATAAGCTGTTCTACATTAGCAGTGGAGGGGCCTCCTTTCCATGTCTTTCTCACTGCGGACAGGTTTGTGTGGTGTGGAGCTCAGCAGGACTCTTCCCATCTCTTCTCTGAATTCCAGGGAGGGAAGGATCAAAGGACTCCTGGGACTGAATATTCAGTTAATTTGCCCATTGTGCTTTCTTTTTCTCTAAGGTGGACCCTGTTTGGGTATCTTTATAGTATCAATGTTCATTAACATGTAAGTACAGTAAACAAATAACAAATCTTGCACAGAGGAAATAGACAACTGCCTGTAGTCTGTGCATTTAGAGCTATAAACCACTGTCCTTGAAAATAATGCAACATCTTCAGTTAGAATTTTTTAAAAAGTAAACTTACAACTTGTCAGAGCTGTAGTCTGTAAGTACTATCCTGAGCTCATTTTGCCACACAACTCTTCAGTGTCAGACATATAAGCTTGTCTGAGAGAAAAGTCAATGTGGGGACATGTGTGCTTATCTGAGGGAAGAGTTCACATGAGGACAGGTGCGCTTGTCTGAGGGGAGAGTCAGTATAGGGATGTGTGCATTTGTATGTGGGAAAAGTCCACGTTGGGACATGTCTGTGTATTGTCTGATGGTAAATGCCCATTCAGAGACAGTGTGTGCCTGGGCTGAGATGGAATTTGAGGGAAATCTTTCTCAGTCAAGGGGAGAAGGGGACTCTCTGGATTATTTGCTTGTCAGGAAGGATGCCATGTTACACATGAACCTGATAAAAGAAGGTCTCCTGTGAATGGAAACATTTTATATGCAAATGGAGAAAGTAACTTCATTCTATGTTGCCTGTATCTCATGTCATCCCTGCCCACATAGTGTAAAGTCATTTGATATTTTCTTTTTACTTGAGATAGAATCTTGCTCTGTAGCCCATGCTGGAGTGCAGTGGCATGATCTCAGCTCACTGCAACCTCCACCTTTTGAGTTAAAATGATTCTCATGCCTCAGCCTCCTCAGAAAATTTCTCAGGAATCCTCTCATCCTTCAACTAATTTTTTGTATTTCTTTGGGGGACTGATCAGGGTGGTTGGCAAAATTATAAACATTATAGAATAACTGCAAGCCTTCATGGAAGGTCAGGAGGTTTTTGTTAAAGTTTCAGGAAAGAATGGGTCAAAGGTGGCTACTTGTGTTATCTTGAGGCTTGAAGCATAGGGCAGTTAGCAGGGGAATGCAAAAGAGTCTAAATGGCTTGTAGTCCTAGGACCAACCTTTGCCCATCCGTGCTTGCCTGCCTACTACTCGGTGGGTCTGCAAAAGTTAATTACTCTCTAATGGTGTTATCCATAGACCCTTGACCTTTGATCTATATTAAATAAAAGCCTGCAAGGCCAGCAAGTCAGGACTGTTGTCCGTTAACTCCTTCAGGTTAATGGCCCGGACACATCAGCCCACTCTTTCACTGGAAATCTGTCTTTGAGTGAATTTACTTATCTGTTGTTGGGTCAGGGTCAGTGGGTCAAACCCTGACATATTTTTAGTAGAGATGGGGTTTCACTGTGTTGGCCAGGCTGGTCTCAAACTCCTGGTCTCAGGTGTTCCTCCCACCTCAACCTCTCAAAGAGCTCAGATTATAGGCATGAGCCACCATGGTTGGCCTAGATATCTTTATAGAGTCTGTATTTTATCCTGGGGTTCATGATATGCCAAATAATTTTGTAAGTTGTATATATTTTCACACTTTGCATTATGAAATTATGACATCTGCCAAATTGTGCAATGTGCCCACTACTACATACATATTAAGGGATGAGGTATGCTGTAAGGATACAGAATGCAAATGAAAAGAGCTCACCGAATCTAAACAAGCTGTGGAGATTTGAGTAACAAATGAATCATGTAGCACTATATCTTCTCCAAGGTATAAGTAAACATCTATGAACTAACATTCACAAAGAGTGCTTCCTTGTTCTATTTTACTAGTGAACAGGCACTATCTGCCTGTTTAGTCTGTCTTTATTTTACCTGCTTACTAAAAATAATCACTTGTTCACAAAGAATATGCAGGCTAGAGTCTGCTCTGGGCTTTCAGCTGGGAAATGCTGTCAGTCCCCTGGCGTCCCACTCTGATCCCACTTTTGTACTCTTATCTTTGTGTCTGTCTCTTAATTCCTCTGGCACCACTTGGGATAGGGTCTCCATGACCGAGCTGGTCTCGGCAGTATTTCACAGCTCAAAGCCTGAACTAGGATGAGAAAGAGAACATAGATGCCACATGAGCCATATGAGAGCAGGCTGCTAAGGGACCAAGCCCTAATTCTGCTTGAGGAAATGCACACTTTGCCTCATTTCTAAGCTTTCTGTGGAAACAACTCTTCCTAATGAAGAACAAGCTCCACCCCGAGAATGTGCTTCTCACAGTGAACCCACATTTTTTTGGCACAGGAATTACCTGGGTTGTTTCTGGGACAATCACTGTCTCTGACATTGTGCAGGGACCTTGATTCCATCCTGGTCCCATTAGAACAGTCAGAGCTCACTGGTAACTCTGAATAAGTGGCTACTAATTATCCCACATAAGTATCCAGCAGGCCCCATGGACACCTCTGAGATCTGCTGGGTGCTCCCAAGACAGGGTTCCCATCACCTGCCTGAGAATACTGAGCTTTCAGGCCCTACAATGGAAAAATTCTTGGTTTACAGATTTGCCCTGTGATGTGTGATTGGTACCGAGTTTTCTCTCCCACTAAGAAAAGGAATTTCAGTTTATTGATACACTCATAGCTACCAAAATAATTACCAAGTAATTAATTTGTGTTTTGAATAAGTTTGGGTTTTATTTCAACTTCATTAAATAGAATTATCTGAAGTATTTACATACTTTAAGTTCATATCTAGTCATCTTTACATATTGATTTCTGATCCATTTGGTCTCTGCACCTGCCACACTCTTGAATCTACCACTGCCAAATCACACACACAACACAGAAAACATTACTTAGGTGTGTGTATTCTGAATATCCTATTCATAGGAATAGTGTCTCCCAGAGGTATGTACCCATAGAATAAAACCATCCATATCTTTCATATTCTCATTATTAAGATACATATTATCCTAGAATGGCACTTTTAAATATAGTTCTTATTGCTTTGTTGAGTGACATAGTAGTCCAGATAAAATAGAGTATTTAAAGGCATATGAGCAACTTCTTGAACACATCCTTTAGAATGATTTTTTGAATAAGGAAGACTCAGGCCCTGATAGAATATTTCTCATTATTTATCTCCTAAAAATAAGTGAGAACATACAGTATCTTGTTTCTGTTCCTGCATTAGTTTGCTAAGAGTAATGAACTCCAGTTCCATCATGTTCCTACAAAGGACAGAATTTCATTCTTTTCTTAGCTGCATAGTATTCCATGGTTATATGTACCATATTTTTCTTTATCCATTCTGCCAGTGATGGGCAAGTAGGTAAATTCCATGTCTATGCTATTGTGAAGAGGGCTGCAATGTACCTACATGTTTATATTTCTTTTTTTTTTTTTTTTTTTTTTGTAGAAAATGACTTACTTAAAGAGAGAGAAACAGGAAGAGAGAGAAAGAAACAGCCAACTCTCACACTGTCTGAGAGAATCCAGAAAGATGGCATCCAGGAGAGGAAAGCAGCTTCCACAAGAGTGTTAGGGAACAGAGAGAGATGGAGTTTAGGAGGAGAAGACAGGCTTCCACAAGAGAGTGTGGAAGGGAACCCCAGAGGGAAAATCCAGGAGAGAGAAAGTCGTAACATTTGTTACGACTTTTTTTCAGATTAGCCATTCTGACTGGTGTGAGATGGTACTTCACTGAGGTTTTGGTACGTATTTCTGTAATGATAGTGACATTCAGCATTTTTTCTTATGCTTGTTGGCCACATATAGGCCTTTTTTACAAGTGATTTTATGTCCTTTATTTACTTCTTTTTTCTTGTATGTTTAAGTTCCATGTAGATTCTCAATATTAGACATCTGTCAAATGCATGGGTCAAAAATATTTTTTCCCATTCATAGGCTGCCTGTTTACTCTATTAATAGTGTCTTTTGCTATGCAGAAGCTCTTCAGTTTACTTAGGTCCCCTTTGTCCATTTTTGATTTTGTTCCAATTGTTCTAGCACTTTCATCATAAAGTCTTTGCCAGTTCTTATGTCCTAAATTGTATTTCCTAGGTTATTATCCAGAATTTTTATAGTTTTAGGTTTTATATTTATATGTTTAATTCACATAGAGTTTGTTTAAATTGATGCTAAAAAGCGTTTGATAAAAACATACTTTCATTAACAAAAATCTTTAAAAATGTGTTTAAAAAGAACACATCACGACATAATAAAAGTTACATTTGAAAGACTTACAGGTAGTATTATACTGAATGAGAAATAACGACAAATTTCTTCTCTAAGATCTAGAACATGACAAATATTCCCATGTTAAGTACTGTTAAAGCCCCTCTAAGGGGCTGAGCAGAGAACTCAGGTCACTCACTCTTCACGTCATAGACCAGCTGCCTGAGGCAATGGAAAGCTTCTCCCTGTGCACAGATATCAATCATGGACACATGTGCTTCTGCCACAACTAGCTCAAATCTGTAAGGACCACCTTCTGACTTGAAAGATGAACTGAACAATGCAATACAATATTTACTGAAACAAATGCATTCCAAATTAGAAATGGTTCCTGAGCCCTCAACTATCAAGGACCTGCAGGAGGCAGGGAGCCTGCTTCCAGGCCCAGTACATTGTTACTACAACGAACATTTCAGAAAGTCACTAAGTGATGACTATCTATAGACGAGGAAATCTTTTTTGTTTGTTTGTTTGTTTTGTTTTTTTTTTTGAGATGAATTCTCACTCTGTCACCCAGGCTAGAATGCAGTGGTGTACTTTCGACTCACTGCAACTTCTGCCACCCTGGTTCAAGTGATTCTCCTGCCTAAGCCTCCTGAGTATTTGGGATTACAGGCATGTGTCACCATATCCGGCTAATTTTGGTATGTATTTTTTTTTAAAATGCGTACTCAAGTCATGTGCCTATGTACTAACAGAAGTATTTTGTTGTTGCTGTCCTCACAAGACACAGCATCAGCTGCACGTATCCTGGACCCTTTACCACTGCACACACAGATCCAGTGCCACTATGAACACACTGGACTCAAGGATACTGCAAATCCCAAAATTGGTGTCTCCCAAACAGGTGACTCTGAACACACCAAAGCATCAGCTCTGCATGTCCCTACAGCCAGGGATGCACACAGTACCACCAGAGTAATACATGGTCCTGACGTCAGCTCTCAGGCTGTTTATTTTGCAGATACAGTAATTTCCTGACTTTGTATCTGGAGATGGTGAATCGACTCTTCAGAGTTCGGATAGATTGTGTTACCCCCACTACTGATGAGACCCACTCCAGTCCCTTCCCTGAAGCCTGACGGACCCACCTCATACAGTAGCTACTAAAAGTGAATCTAGAGGCAGCATAGCAGAATCTCTGGGACCCCCTGGGCTTTACCAAGCCTTCCCCAGGCTCCTCCAGATGCACCTCACATTGGACACCTGAAAACACAAAGACATCCTGGTCAGAAACTGCCACACATATCCACTGTTTCTCTCACTCATATCCACCCACACTCAATATCTCTAGTTCTCCATGAATCACCTTTTAAAGTGAATCCTCAGCGTTCAGAGAGCTGAACACTAAATGGAAACTCCTGGTAGTTCAGAACTGGGGCTCTTCTATAGAGGCACGATGTGGGCTGGGCTGGTTTTCATCAGCAGAGGGAGGACCCTATTTGCATGTCTCCTCCTCTATTGCAAGCTGGTTGGGACACCAGAGGACAGAGCAGTGCTCAGTTTAGATGTGAGACTCCTGGAGGAGCTTAGTGCCAATGACAACACCTGGGAAAATATAATTTCTTATTATGTGATTCTGCCATTAAAATTACTTAGCAATTATTATTTATTTTTTACATATTTGTACAAATAGAAATAAAACTGCATCAAGCAAACTTTAAGAGACATGGAGAGAAAAATAGAAAACAATAAAAATTAGGAGGAGAACTTAACATTTCACTTTCAATAATGTATAGAACATCCAGAAAGCTACTCAGGAGGCTGAAGTAGGAGAATCACTTGAAACTGGAACATGGAGGTTGCAGTGTGCTGAGACTGCACCACTGCACTCCAGCCAGAAACACCTCGAGACTCCACCTCAAAAAAAAAAAAAAAAAGAAATTTCTTAAGAAGTCAGTGGACTTGAACAATACTATTGAACAAACTGATCAAATAGAAATCTGCAGAACTTTGAAACTAAGAGTAGTGTAATATGCATGTTTTCCAAGCACAGACTAAATATTCTCCATGATAGGTCATATGTTAGATGACTCAATGTTTAAAGAAGTAATGCCAATCATTCTCTACTTTTTCATAAATTGATGAGGTACCAAACTGCCAGTCTTTATATAAGGTTAAAATTATCATATTTTCAGTAATAGACAAGGTCACAAAAAAAGGAAATTACCAACCAATGTTCCTAGTAGATATAAATGACCCCCCCCCCCCGACACACACACACGCACACACACTACAAATAGTCAAATAAATTCTACAGGACTTTGAAAGGATTTTACACCACGATCATCTCAAATTTATTTTTGAGTTGCACAGATGATTCAACATCCTTAAAACAATAAATTTGATACGTCAAATTAAGATAAGGAGAAAAAGGTCCCATAAACATCGCACCAGACAGAACATAACATTAAAAAAATTCGAGGTTTCATGATAAAACTTGAAACAAAGCGGCAATACAAGAAAATAACCTGTATGTAATAAAACTCATTATGAAAAGCCACAGCTATTATCACAATGGTGAAATGTTATAACATTTTGGTCTAATATCTGTAACAAAACAAGAAGAAACTTGGAAGCATTTTACTCTCAGACGTGAAAATTATTTACAAAAATAATCAAAACAGGATACTACCGGCATAAAAAGATCAGAAACAAACCCACATATTGATGGCAAGCTGATTTTCAACATGAGAACCAACATGAAGGCAAACTGATTTTCAACATTTTCTATGCAATGGCTAAATCATACTCTCTCCCAAAGAGGGTGTTAAGACAAACTGGATTTTCACATGCAAAGAATTAAAAAGTTTAGTTAAGTATAAAAAGTCAACTCTAAGCAGGATAAACAGTTAAATACACAGCCTGCAATTGTAAAATTTTCTCCCACGAAAAGGTTAACTATGATTTCCTAGATTTAACATTAAAAGCACAGACAACAAAAGGAGAACTGAGCAACTGGAACTACATCAAAATATAAACATTTCGCAAAGCAAGGAAAAAAATCCAAACCTACAGGGTGGGAGAATATAGTTGCACACTATGCATCTGAAAAACTGTTAATACCTAAAATACATATGTAACGTCTACAATTCATTAGCAAGTCATAACAGCCTGATTGTCAAATGATCAGTTTTCTGTAAAAAAAATTCAAGAATTTTTAATGTCATGTAAAAGATTCTCCATGGGTCACAGTCTGCTTTACCATATACTTGGTTAGGGTATATTTTATAGTTATTCAAACACTAACCTAGGTGGTGTTGCAAATTTAGAAATAAAACTCTCAACTGACTCGAAGTTAGGTAGATTGTCATTGATTACATGGGTGTGCCCGATTCCATCAGAGCAGAACTAGAGAAGGTGAAATTCTAGAGTGATCCAGCAGCTTCAGCTCTCTCTGAGACTTCCAGCCTGCACTGACTGATGACCAATCTTATGGATATTGTACTTCCCTGGCCATGCCCCAAAATCATCATCCCCTACATCTCACAGAAAAGTGATGTGTCCATCTGCACCGTGTCAAATCTGAGTAACAGACAAAAAGAGACTCTAAAGTAAAATGATAATTTATTTGAAGATGGGCATTGCAATGGGAATATGCATGGGTTCACTCAGGCAGGCAAAGGAACATAAAGGATTAAAGATAAAATGAGGAGGGTTACATACACTTTTTTGAGACAGTTATTCTGGGCTAGAAGAATCAATAAGGGTGGCATAGGTTCATTCTTAAACAGAGAGTTGCTGGGCAGATTCCTCATAGAAGTAATTCTTTTAAGGTTGTGGTGACCTTTGTATAAGGTTGTGGTTCTCCAGAGTCTACTTATGATAGTTCTTGTTATCAGGAATATGAGTGTGAGAACATTTGTCATGGCCTTCCCCAGCTTCATTCAGCAGGGTTTTAACTCAAGTGACCCAATTTTGATTCCGACAACTTTCTCAAGTTGTTTCTAACACTATCATTTAATAAAGTGACTCTGACAGTTTGTAAAGCACAGGGTCAATTCCACATCTGTATCTCATGTTGACCAAACAAGCTCATCCCTTTCAGTTTTCCCCAGCCAGCTGCATTCCCAGATGAGTCTTCACACAATACAGTGGAGGGTCCTGAGCAATAGACCAGAAGAAAGGTCCATTAGCCTCCCCAAGGTGGCTGTAGGAGCCAAAACCTGAGACATACCTGAGCTCCAAGAAAAGGGCTTGAGCCCTGTAATTTAGACCACAGAGGCCCATCTTTCTGTTTGCAGTGAGCAGGAGAAGCAAGTGAAAGAGGGAGAAGAAAAGTAAGTAGAAAGAAATTCCATAGGGAGCAAAAGAAGCACCAGATCAGTGCTGGTGCTGACTTGTACACTTTACTGTCAGGAGAAGGGTCAGATGTGAAACCTCTGGGAATCTATATGACACTGACTCTAGCTCAGCCTCTCTATCAACTGTGCTTAGAATCCCTAAAGCCTGTTCTAGTCAGGAGATCTCACCGAGGTTTCTATCCTGGGTCTAATTGGGGAAGACTCACCAGGAACTCCTGAGCTTCCTCAGGATTCTCATCCTGGGGACCATGGTTGAGAACTTCTCATCTCTGTAAGCTTCAATCTGAGAACAGTTAGTTCCTCTTATTAAAGAATACTATGTAGGCATAAAAAAGTATGAGTCCATGTCCTTTGCAGGGACATGGATGAATCTGAAAACCAACATTCTCAGCAAACAGACACAAGAACAGAAAACCAAACACTGCATGTTCTCACTTGTAAGTGAGTGTTGAACAATGAGAACACATGGACACAAGGAGGGGAACATCACACACTGGGGTCTGCCGGGGGTCGGGGGTGGCTAGCGGAGGGATAGCAGGGCGTGGGGAGATTGGGGAGGGATAACAGTAGGAGAAACACCTAATGTAAGTGAAGGGGGGATGGAGGCAGCAAACCACCATAACATGTGTATACCTATGTAACAATTCTGCAAGATCTGCACATGTTCCCCAGAACTTAAAGTATAATTTAAAAAAGATAAAGCTGAAAGTTCAAATAAGTTGTGGAAAGACTGTAAAAATAAATCTTGTCAAATAAAAAACAAAATCATCATAATAATTAACCCACAAAAGGTACAATTCAGAAAACACTAATGTAAGCACCACCATTACTAAGGTAGAAAACAAATCAATTATCCTCCCAATTTTCTTGTTCTCTTACAACATATTCCTCCCTCTTCTTTTCTCTTACCTTTTCCCCATTCAAATACTGACCTTTTTCATGTTACTTTAGTTTCTATTTTGTAGACTGTATAAAAGTGTAATCATACAGGATGTAGGGGTTTTTGGCTTATTTTACTTATATGTACTTGTGAATTTAGTTCTCTTGTGATTCTATCAACTTTTGTAAATTGTAACGATGAGAAGAATGCCAATGAATGAATTTACTAAATTCGGTGTTTAATCTGGCACTCTTTGGCATTTGCTGACACTGGAATATAAAGAAAATAATTTTCAAGTCTTACGTACAGCTAAAACAAAACCAAAGAATTACCCGTCGCTAAGCTACACTTGCCAGTGGATTTTTAACTGACAAAAGATGAGCCTGGGAGAAATCACAAAAGCAGCCAGTTCAAAGGAAAGCCCTTTTTCTTACTCAGCTGACCCTAAGACCACAGTTACTGGGAAGGCAGCTTCTCAAACTCCTGAACTCAAACCATCTGCCCGCCTCGTCTTCCCACAGTGCTGGGATTCCAGCGTGCGCCCCGCACCCGACCAGCAAAGGCAACGTCTAAAAACCTCCTCACACCCTGTCAGTGACAGAATCCCGAGTTTTCAGAGGACGTGCCGAGTCCAGCGCGAAATGCTGACACTGAGGAGCTCGTGACGCCGCCGGCAGCAGCCGCTCCAAGCTCCGACCCGCGGGCGGTGGCGGGAGGGCCTTCCCGCGGCGTCAGGCACCGGCTGCAGCCCTGGGCTTGGCCGCGCTGGCTCGGCATCCTGTCCTGGAGGCGGCGGCGGGAAGTCCTCAACCCAGGCGGCCAGCGGAGGCGCAGCGCAGTGCCGGCCCCAGGGAAGCAGCCCCCAATGCGCGCACTCCGCCGCCCCCCACCGCCCCTTACCCGGAACTGCGTCTGTGGAGACCCAGAGCGGCCTCCCTGAGCCACGCGCGTCGGGACGGCGCCACCCCGCCCCCCGCAGGCGCCCCACGCGGCCACACCCGCCCCCAGCAGCCAGAGCGGCGCGAACCAGCCCCAGCGGCGGCCGCTACTCCGCTGAGTGCCTCCCGAGCCCAGGCGCCCCGTCCCGCTCCCGCGCCGGGCTCCCCGGGCCTCTGGCTCTGCGCCCACGTCCGGCGGCATTTCCACGAGACGCGCCTTCGCTATGACTTTTGTAAAAGCAGATGACGCCTGACAGGACATGTCATTTTCTGACTCAATAACGCCTGGGAACCTCCTCACGTCTAGACGGGACGGATGCAGCGAACGTTCACTTTTAAAAGGTCGGGGAGGCAGAGAGCGGCTTTTTCATGGTGACGCACAGGACTTCTAGAAATGGCCGGCGAAGGGTGGAGGGCAGGACCAACGGGACAAACGCGGAAGCTTCTCCTGTTTCTCCCCAGCCACGTCAAGGTCTGGCAGAAGAACGACCGTCGCCTGGTGGCTGCTGCCCGGTCCCCCTCGTCCTCCGGGACTCTGTTCACCTTTCTGGCCCTAAAGCCTTTATCCCTCGTCAGGGCGGGTGGGTCTCTTCCGACTGGGACAGGAGTCACCGCAGGATCCGGAGCTTCAGGGCTGCCTGGCCGGAAGAGGAGGCGGAGCAGCGTCACAGATCTTGCTTTCCGGAGGCCCAAGCACCCGGGACTATCCGCGTCCCATCGGCCCCTGCGCTTGCTCAGACCGCCCACTTCCCATCGGCCTCTGTGCTTCACCAGACTACCCACGTCCCATCGGCCCCTGCGCTTCCTCAGACTGCCCACGACTCATCGGCCCCTGCGCTTCCCCTGACCACCCACTTCCCATCAGCCCCGTGCCTCCCCAGACCGCCCACCTCCCATCGTCCGGCGCTTCCCCAGACCGCCCATGTCCTGTTGCCCCCCGCGCGTCTCTGAACTGCCGATGTCCCATCGGCCATTGCGTGTCTCGGAACCGCCCACGTCCCGTCGGCCCTCGAGCGGCTCTGTCACAGCTGCCCCGGTGCTTCCCTGCCCACCCAAAGGCTCTCTTTCCGGGTAGCTTGGCAGGGACTTCCTTTAGGTTGTGCAGGGTTAGGCCTGGAGACGCAACATATCTGGACGCTGTGGGGAACTGGCGAGGCTGCTGTTCCCATGAGTGTCTGAGGTGGGCAGAGAGGTTCCCGCTGCTTTGAGGCCAAGGCTCTTTGGTGGCGGCCACAGAAGCCGTGTCTGTCCAGCCGTGTCACTGTATTCGGCCCCCCACTCCACAGAGGTGCACAGCTCTGAGCCCTGAGAGGCCCCTCATTCCCTCAGAGACTCCACAGGGAGCACCGAGTGGGGCCCTGGAATCACAGCCCTGTAGGAGCTGCGAAGGAGCCCCCTTGCTCTCCCACCACCAGGAACACGGAGCACGTTGTCAAGGTGGAACCATCCGGGGCAGCTGGGACCAGGGCAGATGGTGAGAGGCTCACAGCACCCGGAGTGCAGATCCTGGTAGCTGGATGCAGTTCTGCTCATCACTAACAGGCTTGCAGGCTTCCTCAGGAATCCACCCACCAACTTCGCAGAATACCCTGTCTATGGAACCCCCAATATGGACGTTCAGTTTCCGACCTCACTCAGCTCCGGATGCCCGTCACTTGCAGAATTCAATTAACAAGGGCAAGATCTGGTACAAAGATGAGTGTATTAACCATAAGAGGTGAGGGGGAAGTGACTGGATTCTCATCCAAAGAGACCACTTCAATTTTGAGGAAAAGGCAGGGTTTAAAAAAAGGAAAAGCTGATAAGAAAGGCATGCAGAAATTGGGCTGAGTACAAGGTCGGTGTGTCTTACTCTGTTTGCTCTCTGGTATCCCAGTACACCTGGATCTTAGGCTGGCATAATCTCAGCAAAGCCTGAGTTATTAACAAGTGACTTTGAAGTCCCCTGGGATTTTACAGCTGGGTCTCCAGACTTTGTCTCAAAATTAACTTCTGGAACTTCCAAAAGGGCGCATAAATCGATACAAACATACTGTTAGATAAATGTGAAGGAAATATTTATGGTGAAAGGGAGAGAGATGAAGTCTATTTTAAGGCTTAAGAAAGTTGATTCTGCTGTTTGCCTCAAGATTATATATTTATAAGAGAGAGAGAAAAAAGTTTAACTTCTCTCCTTCGCCATCTTGTAAGACTACCTTGCTTACACTTTGTCTTCTGCCATGACTGTAACCTGAGGTGTTCCAAGCCGTGAAGAACTATTTGATGTGGAGATTACTGATGACAAGTTTGACTTACTACTTGATGGAATCCCCCTTGATGAAGATGTAAGACTGCATCTAAAACACAGAAGAAACATATCTTTCAAACTGCTCTGCTGTGTGTTCGTTCACCTTAGGGAGTTGCATCTTTGTTTAGATTCAGCGAGTTAGGAACACGTTTCTTCTAGGAGCTGCGATTGGACCTTCCAGAGTGAATGGGAGTATATGCCGTAATGAGAAATATCTGGCTCTAAAACGAAAACGGAGCTATCTAACAGCATGGTTGTCAATATGTGCATTCAACTTACAGAGGTAAAGTGATGTGTGTATACAGCAGTTCAGAAACCCTTTCTGTGGAGAATCTAAAAACAGACATTTCCAGCCAATCCAGGCATATAAGAAACAGCAGTAAGACTGCATCTAAAACACAGAAGAAATGTATCTTTCAAACTGCCCTGCTGCCTGTTCGTTCACCTTAGGGAGTTGCATCCATGTTTAGATTCAGCAAGTCAGAAACACGTTTCTTCTAGGAGCTGCATTTGGACATTCTAGAGTGAATGTCAGAGACCTTAAATTCATGACCATGTTGGAGTCTTGGCAGCTGTCTACCCAAGGATCCCATGTCCAAGAGCAGGATTCGCCTTCCAAAGTATGGGTATGGACATGAGGAGCAGCCTTTAGAAGATGGGGCTGCCTATAGTTGATATAACCTCCTTTGATTTCTTGGAGGTTTGCAATCTTCAGGCTGTCCATCATCCAGGACTCTGGCTGTTTGTTAGAGTGCTTCCTTTTGTGTGAAGAACTCTATGAAATTTCCCAGGGCTGCCAAAATCAAAGATTATGAACTGGGTGGCTAAAAAATGACCAGAATGTATTTGCTTACATTTCTGGAGACTGGAAGTTCACAATCAAGTGTAAGCTGTGCTGCACTCCCTCTGAGACTCAGGAGAATGCTTGTCTGCCCCTTTCTCACTTGTTGGGGTGACGTAATCCCTGACATGCCTTGGCTTGCTGCTGAACCACTCTATTCTTTGCCTTGGCTGTCATATGGCATACTGTATGTCTCTGTGTCTGTGTCCAAATTTTCTTGTTCTTTTTTTTTTTTAAATTATACTTTTAAGTTCTGGGGTACATATGCAAAATGGGCATGTTTGTTACATAGGTATATACGTGCTATGGTGGCTTGTTGCATCCATCAGTCTATCATCTACACTGAGTATTTCTCCCAATGCTATCACTCCGCTATCCCCAAACCTCTGCTGTACCTCTGCTAGCCACCATCCTCACAACAGGCCCTGGTGTGTGATATTCCCCTTGTTCTGTCCATGTGTTCTCATTGTTCAACACCCACTTATGAATGAAAACTTGGTGTTTGGTTTTCTGTTCTTGCATCGGTTTGCTGAGAGTGATGGTTTCCAGCTTTATCCATGTCCCTGCAAATGACATTAACTTGTCCTTTTTATGGCTGCATAGTATTCCATGGTGTATATATGCCACATTTTCTTTATCCAGTCTATCATTGATGGACATTTGGGTTGGTTCTAAGTCTTTACTATTGCAAACAGTGCCACGATAGTCTGTAATAGGATGATTTATGATCCTTTGAGTATATGCCTAGTAATGAGATTGCTGAGTCAAATGGTACTTCTAGTTCCAGATCCTTGAGGAATTGCCACAATGTCTTCCATAATGGTTGAATTAATTTAAACTCCAACAGTGTAAAAGCATTCTTATTTCTCCATGTCCATATCCTCCGCCCACTATTTGATGGAGTTGTTTTTTTTTTCTTGTAAATTTCTTTGTAGATTCTATATTAGCCCTTTGTCAGATGGTTAGATTACAAAAAAATTTCCCATTCTATTGGTTGCCAGTTCACTCTAATGACAGATTCTGTTGCTGTGCAGAAACTCTTAAGTTTAAGTAGATCCAATTTGTCTATTTTGGCTTTTGTTGCCATGTTTTTTGGTGTTTTAATCATGAAGTCTTTGTCCATGCCTATATCCTGAGTGGTATTGCCTAGGTTTTCCTCTAGGCTTTTTATGCTGTTAGGTCGTATGTTTAAATCTTTAATCCATCTGGAGTTAATTTTTGTATAAGTTGTAAAGAAGGGATCCAGTTTCATTTTTCTGCATATGGCTAGCGAGTTTTCCCAGCACCATTTATTGAATTGGGTATCCTTTCCCCATCGCTTGTTTTTTTGCAGGTTTCTCAAAGATCAGATGGTTGTAGATGTATGGTGTTATTTCTGTGGCTGCTGTTCTGTTCCATTGGTCTATATCTCTGTTTTGGTACCAGAACCATGCTGTTTTGCTTACTGTAGCCTTGTAGTATAGTTTGAAGTCAGGTAGCATGATGCCTCCAGTTTTGTTTTTCTTTCGCTTAAGATTGTCTTAGCTATGCAGCTCTTTTTTGGTTCCATATGAAATTTAGGGTGTTTTTTCCAATTCTGTGAAGAAAGTCAATGGTAGCTTAATGGGGATAGCAGCAGTGTTCCTAGCTTGAGGGCATACCCTACTTGTCTGTGACCTCTTCTTCACTAATAACATCTCCAGCTACATTATTTCCAAATAAGGACATAGTCTAAGGTGCTTCTAGTAAGGACTTTGACATCTCATTTGGAGACTCAATTTAACACATGACAAACCCTGTGTCAGACCTACCACGTCTATTTTCCTACACATTTTGTTTGAACAGGGAGCATAAAAATAGGAATGAACTCATGTGTGTTCTCTAACAATAGCATTCCTGAAAGCTGCACTGTTGGTTTCTCTACTTTTGAGGTTTGGGGTCTCGAACTGGGACTCATTGCTCCTCAGTTGCAGATAGCCTATGGTGGGACTTCAGCTTTTCATGGTTTGAGTTAATACTCCTTAATAAACTCACCTTCAAAAATATACATCTATCCTATTAGTTCTGTTCCTGTAGAGAATCATCACTAATACAATGGGAAAACTGAAGACCTCACTATATCTACCACATTTCATTGATGATAACTTGTTCCATAGAGAGCAGAGGATGTGCAGGAAATAGAGAGGGGTTGGTGGATATTGTCCCTAAGGAAAAAAAAAAAAAAAAAAAAAAAAAAAAACAGATGCAACCTAACTGAACTCCCCTTGAAAAGAGGGTTAAAAATTTTGTTCACAGCTAATGATGGCTTGTGTCATGACACCCACAAGTTTCAGAAATAGTTTATAGTAACTAATGTAATACTTTATCTAGGTTTTTATTTTTATAGTTTATTTTTCCTCTCTAGGCAGCACCACAGAATAATGTTTTCAGAATTCTCCCCAATTCTCTTTGAGTTTCTGGTGCAGTTCCTGGAGGAAAAGCCTGTATGGGGAAGTAAGCCCGCCTCATGTGCAGCCCCCAAGGCTGCTACATCACCTCATGCACCACTGCCCTTCAGTCACTTGGTCAACATTTCTGAGTTAACCTTCCTGAGACATATGACATTTGGCAGGGTCTTCCCTATTTCAAAAAAGATACTCAAGTTCTGTTTATCACTGCTGACACCTGCCCCTTTCTGGATTATGGTTTATTTTTGAGTGTGCAGTAATTGAAGATTAATAGAAGGTTTGTGTGCATTTCATCATCTTACAGAATGCAACCCCCATGGGGTTGACTTGACAAGCAAGTAGATGGACTTTCTCACCTGGAGGACAAGACATTTTCATAGCCAGTAACTGCGGTGGGGCTCTCACCCTCCGTGACCTATCAGGCACATGCTTCTGGCTAATGTGCTGCCAGCAAGGGGAACCAGTGCCCACCCATGAGAGTGTTCTTCTGTTTCCCTCCCACTTTGTAAATGGAAGCTATTGCTTCTGCCTGGATCTCATTCATGAGTTTTCATTTTCTGTACAACAGGCCTCATCTAGAAACCCCCAAAATCTTAACGGTGAATCTAATGGAACTGTAGAAAATCATACGTGATGCACCTCATGATCAAAGTCTCCACTTCTCATTAAAGGACATTCCTTATGAGATTCACCAGAACTTGCTTTCTTTCCATAGACATGGATCTACCTCTAAACACTTAGAGAACTTGCCCTCAGGGAAGGCACATAGTAAGTCAGGGGTCACAGTAACTGTGAGAAAATAGACATTTTATGAATCTTCTAAAAGGGGTCCAAATGAGAATAGCCCCACCCACTTTTTCTCAAACTGGCATCATCCCCAGGAACCCACTTGAAGAACCTGTGGTGCTTCTAGATAATAGAGGCTTGGTATGCTGAGGGACCGACAGAGAAAAAGAACGAATCTGTCCATGTAAGTGTTTTAATTGTAACTTATTTATGACTCTGGGGCAGGATGGTGATAGTGGGGAAGGCTGTGCATGTGTGAAGCATGTGAAGCAAGAACACACGGGAAATCTCTGCACCTTCTCTTCAATTTTGCTGTGGTCTTAAAACTACTTTTTAATACATTTTATGTAACAGAAGTGGCAGAGACATTTGAGAATTCATTTTGGCCAGTTTTTAGGAATCATATTCAGTTTTAGCCATGTTACAAAGCAATCTTGCTCCATATTATTTACCTATCTGATTTAAAAAATTATGGCTGCCTTCATGGGAATCTTTGGATCACCCTAATTGATTGCTTCCTTTACCACTCTGTGAATTTTGCACAAATTTCTTTTGAAAGAAATATTTCTTAAACAGAATACATACATGTTTCCGTTTCTCATATTCTGCAATTGCTTAGTCCATTTTCTAGGCAACTTTAAGCATTTTAAGCCCTGTAATCTCCTCAAATTCAGTGCAGCTGCCTCCTCCCTGGGGCTTCTGACACTCTCAGGATGTGGGTTTTCACACTGTGTCTCTCGTACAGTAATACACAGCCATGTCCTCAGATCCCAGGCTGCTCAGCTTCATGTAGGCTGTGCTTGTGGAAGTGTCCATGGTAATGGTGACTCTGCCCTGGAATTTCTGTGTGTAGCTTGTTTCACCATCTTCAGGATAAATATGTCCCATCCACTGAAGCCCCTGTTCAGGGGTCTGTCACACCAGTGCATGTAGTAGTCAGTGAAGGTATATCCAGAAGTTTTGCAGGAGACCTTCACTGAGGCTCCAGGCTTCTTCACCTCAGCTCCAGACTGCACCAACTGCACTTGGGAATGGGCACCTTTGGGGAGGACAAAGGAGTGGAAAAAAGCCCTCTTAACTGAACTCAGTCCCCTTCTCATCACTGAGACTTGGGAGTTCCTTACCTGTAGCTGCTGCCACTGAGAAGAACATCCTCCATGTCCAGCCCATGATGAGGAGCTGGGCTGTCAGCGGCTTCTCGAGAGGAGGGGTGTGGTTGTTGCATGATGCTCTCAGGGCACAGACATCCATATTTACTTCAGTGGAACTCAGGTTATTTGTGTATTCATGAGACAGAGCATTTCATAGCTCAACACCTGATCCAGCAGAGGAAAGAAAAGATAAATGACACATCAGCCTTACAATAGTGGGTTGCCAATGGTCCAAGCTCTAATCCTCCTTGAGGAAATACATGTACAGCTCCATTCACAAACTTTTGTGGCTAGACGTACTTTCACTGATGAGCAAGCACCCAGAGGACATGATCCTCACTGTGGACCCATGTTTGATTAGCGCAGAGGCCACCTGGATGATTTATGGACCCATCACTCTCCATGGCACTGAGCAGGTGCCTTAGCCCTAGCCTGGACCCATCAGGCACCAGCACAGCTCACTGGCGACCCTGATAAAGTGACTGCTGATGTCTCACGTAAGCATCCAGGAGGTCCTTCTGCAGTCTGCTGGGCGCAGATTGAGACAGTGTTCTGACACCTCCCTTGTATCCTGATCCCTCAGGATCTTGAATAGAAACACTCTTGGTTTACAGATTTGCCTTTTGATGCATAATTAGAGCTGATTTTCTCATCTTATGGACAATAGGAATCAGAAGATGTACGAGAAGTTTTGAGTTCTTTATGAACTTACTGCTTCCAAAATAATTGTCAAGGAATTTGTGTTTTGAATAAGTTTGGGTTTTATTTTCTACTCCATTTAATAGAACTTCATGAAGTGTTTACATACCTTCCGTTCATGTCCATAGATCTCCTCATCATTACATATTGATTTCTGACTCACTAGGTCTGTGCACCTGGCCACACTCTCATATCCATCACTGCCCTGTCACTCACACAGTGAAGGCAACATTAAGTAACACTGAAATCTTAATTTTTTATTCATAGGAATACAGGAATACAGTGACTCCCACAATTCTGTATCCATTCAATTAGTAAAACCTTCCTATCCCTTATAGCCTCTCTATTAAAATATTTACAGTCCTAGAAACCCGCATTAAAGAATAGTTCTTGTTGCCTTAAGTTATATCGATGGTTCCAATGTAACAGGATATTTAAAGGCGCATTGGTAAGTTGTTGAACACTTAGGTTTTTTTTTTCCCCTGTTTTTGCTGTTGACAAAGGAAGACACAGCTCCTAAAAGGAAACCTCCCCAGCCTCCTGTGCACCTGCTCCAGTGCTGGAACTTGTGCTGAAGACGTTTCTATTCAGGCTCACATTTTCCCCAAGTTTTTTGAGTTCAGCATGAAGTGGCTGTGTCCTAGTTTAGAATACTCTTTTTGTGACACCATATGCTGCTGACACCATCTCTTGAAACAACTGATTAGCCTTACTAAGCCTATTGAATTCTGCAGGGAGACAAAGCAAGGACTCTATGAAACAGGAGGGAGCCCCTTCTCTGAAGCTCCAGATGCACTGAATCAGTGGACACACAATGGATAGAAAAACTTACAGGGCCTTTGGGAGTGCCTTGTTTCTTGCAGTTGAATATTGCATCTGAGATTATCAGCAGGTGCAGATACTTTCAGATGAAAGCCCACTCCATATCCACTATTTCAATAACACACATTTTTCCACCTAGTGCCTAGCCTGTAGAAAGTGCCTCCTACAATGCCAGTAGGCTCAGGTATCTGACTTCCTTCTCCTAGAGACCTAGAGCAAACAGGATACAAGTGGAGACTTGGGAGGCACATGGAGGAGGTTTTTTTCATTTTCTCATCTAGGAACCCAGCAAAGGCCCCACAGTAAAAGAAGCTGAGATCCATGATAGCATTTACAGGACCTTGGTTTTAAAAATAGTGATGTCAGAGGCTTCAGATTGCTCTACTGTCCTTGTCTTATTCTCTGCCATTGTTTTTTAGTTTACCTGTGTTCTGCACAAATACGGTCTGTGCATTTCCACACTTTTATCTTTAATCCAGAGCTATCATCCTGGTTAGAATGGATTGTGCAGTGCAGTTCAGCATGGCTTGTTCTGACAATGGAAACCTAGAGACTCGACCTTCTTCCACTTCTGAACTGTGATCTTGTCCAGGTGTCCCCAAGGGAAAAGCTCAGTTTTGGCCATTACTCCCTTTTGCAATTTCAGTGTTCCTGGACTATTTACTTATATCTTACAGCTATTGGCTAACTTTACTCATTTGTATAATGATGGAAGAATGGGAGAGAAATATGGAATGGGAGATTTGCCTTCCTTCACATAGGAAAAGTTTCTGGAAAAGTCCTTCCCTGTAGAAGATTTTGAAGAAGGCTGCTGGTATATTTCTCAGTAATTACTCATCTCCCATTCTGACCGATAGGTAATGTATTTAGATTGTACTTTTAAAAATCTGGATGCTTCTGAAGAGAAAGTCCAGAAAACATAGACGTATAAGCCTCTCTGGAACTGTCACATTTACCAAGTCCACATCTGTCTTTCAGACGTCTGTAATGCTTACCATGTAAGTGCCCTCAACAGCTTGTGGCTTATGCAGCTTCTATTCCATTTAAGCAAGTGTCAGCTGCCATTCTGGACATGCCCATATTTCCAGGTTTTGGAGTGGGTAATTTTTCTTGCAATTTCAGTTATTTAATAGATTCTAAAAAGTATCGAAATTCAGATTATGCAGATTTCTTTGACATAAAAATGAGGGTGATGAGTTTTATAATCTACATGTTGGAACACAAACCAAAAGTAAAATCAAGGTTCACCTTTGATGTGTTAGTAGAGGCAGAAAATTGATCTTATTATGTATATGTGGAACATCTGACATAAATAAACAGGCAAGACAACCGAGAAACAGTATGGCACAAAACTTATAAAAAAATCTCAGAAATTTCAGTTTTCTTTTCAGGAAGCTGAAATTGTGAAAGCAAAACAGTATGACTGGTCATGTCTCAGGTGATGTTATGTTTTGGCAAGTGTCTCCAATCCTGGGCTGGATCCAGTAGGTGCACCTGGGCACTCAAACCTGAAACAGGGACTCTTATTTGTTAAACACAAGACATTCCTATGAGAAAGCTGTTCTCAGGTGTGTTGCAGAGAAGGGAGGAGGAGATGAAGGTGTTCTTGGCTTCCTATAATTGCTAAAAATTGAAGACCAAGGTCACCTATAAGGGAGGCAAAGATCCACCTATTTGTAAATCACATCAGTTCTGTCTTCGGGAATCTGGCTGTTTTGGAGGATGAGGAATGTTATTTGATTCTTTCTGTTCAACCAATGTGCCTCAGAGGCAATAAAATTGAAAATTAAATAAATATGTGTTTTTCATATTCGAGGAGAGAACATATATAATTCATGGCAATACGAGTGCTCACTCCATAGCTTGCAGAAGGAACAAGGGCATGATTGAAAGAAGGAAGCACCCTGACCCAGGAAGCAGGTGCCCTAAGATCATCCCCTGAGCACTGCACTCTAGATGCTACTGTGTGACCTGGGATGGGCCTCTTCCCCTGAGCTTTATTCTAAAGGGGTATTAATATAAAATTGCAGCAGTAACTTACTGTAACCTTTAGGTAGGGGCTGGTGCTGTTCACTGTTGTTATCACTATTGCTGTCTCAACTCTTAGAAACCAGAACAATACCTGTGTGACCCCCTCATCTCAGGTGTCAGATGACCGCAATGCAGAGAACACACCTGCTTTGTTTCTGTCACAAACATGGTATTGGATCTTGGAAAATATGTGTACCTTGTTATAGAATTTATCATAATTAGGTTATACTTGATAGAATTAGTAAGTGACACTTAAAAGTTAGCTGAGGGGATTTCTAAGCAAAGTGTTGATGGCATGCTTGATTGTCCTTGATCACTTGATCATCATCTGCATTTTAGTTGATGTGAAGTTTTTATCTCATTTTGAAGGAAATAAAACAAATTTATAGACTCTACCTAGGCCAGATTTTCTTATCTCTCTTTCCCTTGGTAGCTAAGAATGTAGCACCAAATATAATAGGAATCAATCAACACTGCAGCTCTCACAACACTTTCTTGGTCAGCTGGTCCAACAGTGTGAGGACCACAATAACACGATTATTTTATGAGACTAATTCTGTACCTACTGCAGACACATTTCTCCTTATGTACCGAGACCTCCAGTCCATCGCAGCCTATGATTATGGAGAAGAAAAAAAAAACTTTCTTCAAATTTCCATTATACATGTGGGCATGTGGGAAGAGAAACTGATATTTCTGTCCACTGGCTTCCAGACACAGGTGCTGTAACTCCTGGCCACTGGGTACTGTGATGTTCATTGTTTTGGGGCACTTATGCATCCTGGATAATAGTATTATCCCCAAAATGGACCTGCTTTCCTACTGTGAAACAGTGGCGTAAATTGCCTGGTGTATATCTCACATCAGACTTAAGCCAACCCTTCCATTGTTCTTCTGGAGTCTTTGTTTCTGGGCAAATGTGAAGGAGAAAGAACTGCTGGATTTCATACTCGTGTTCCTCATGATCACATCTCGTATCCCTTAACTATAGCTACACTCCCTACTTTCCTAAAATTGTCCACAGTTATAGGAAAGCAATCGCATGACAACAAATCACAACCTCATAGAAACACCAGTTAGTCAACGGAGTTCAAACCGTGAGCAGGTCAGTACTGAGGCCTCAGGCCAATCAAGGCTCTTGTGTAAGTTGTACAGAACCCAGAATTGAGCCACACAATCTATGCCAAGTGATCTTTGACAAAGTTAACAAAAACTAACAAAAATAACAATCAAAAAATAATAAATTAAAAAATATATTCAATACTTGGGAAATTGGATAGCAATTATGCAGAAGAACAAAACTAGATTTCCACCTTCAACATATACATATTCAACTCAAAATGAATTAAAGATTTGCATGTAAGGGTGGATCCCAAGATGTCCGAGTAAGAGGCAGCTCCGGAAAGCAGCTCCTAGCGAGAGAGACGCAGAAGCCAGTGGTCTCCACAGCTGCTAAGGAGGTACCAGGTTCACTTTGTGGGTCCGGCTGGACAGTGGGTATAAACTGAACAGGGCAGTTGTGCAGGGCGGGGCAGTGCCCACCAAGGAGGACCACGCAGCCGACGGAGTACGGTGGGATCTGCCCCTCTGGGACTCGGTTCGGATACAGTGCTGCACCCAAGCCTGCTACAACCCACAGAACAGATCTCCGCAGGGCTGAGACATGCCCATGAGCTGCCTGGACAGGGCAGAACAGCGACTTCGGCCAGTGCCCGGCTGTCAGCAGAGATCTGGGCAGAAACGTTGGCTGACGCTGGGAAAGCCAAAAAGCCGTGGGCCGGAGCTACGAGCCCCCCAGGAAGAAGGGGAATGAAGGCAGGGAAACAGCCCAAATGGCAGGACGGGTCCCCCCACTGCCTGCCGCATAGAGCCCAGCAGCCAAAAAACTCTCACTCCAGACTTAGGCGCCCAGAAAGTCAGTCAGAGAGTGACCAGGAAGTATCCAGCTCAGTGGCAGAATGGAGGCCGCCATTGCAGAGCTGGCCTGAGTAAACTAAAGACGCAGCAGCACCTCCGCAGGCAGACGGAGGAAAGGCCGCCTCCCCAGGCAGCTGCCTGAGATCAAAACCTTATAGATCCAAGAGATGGGGAGAAACCAGCGTGAAACCATCAAAAACAAACGTCTCTCCCCCACAACAAGATCACGACTCCTCACTTGCAAGGGAACAAAGCAGGATGGAGAACGGATTTGACAGATTGACAGAAGGTGAGTAATAACAAACTGCTCTGAGTTAAAGGAACATGTTCTATCCCAATGCAATTAAACTAAAAACCTTGAAAAAAGGTTAGACGAAATGCTAACTAGAATAACCAGCTTAGAGAAGAGCATAAACGACTTGATGGAGCTGAAAAACACAGCACAAGAACTTCATGAAGCATAAACAAGTTTCAATAGCCGAATAGGTCAAGCAGAAGAAAGGATGTCAGAGATTGAAGATCAGCTCAATGGCATAAAACAAGAAGGCAAGAAAAGAGAACAAAGAGTGAAAAGAAACGAACAAAGCCTTCAAGAAATATGGGATTACATGAAAAGACCTAATCTATGCCTGATCAGGGTGTACCAGAAGATGACGGGGAGAATGAATCCAAGCTGGAAAACACTCTTCAGGATACTATCCAGGAGAATTTCCCCAACCTAGCAAGGCAGGCCAACATTCAAATATAGGAAATGCAGAGAACACCACGATGATACTCTTCTAGAAAGGCACATAATCATCAGGTTCACCAGGGTTGAAATGAAGGAAAAAAATGCTAAGGGCAGCCAGAGAGAAAGGTCCGGTCAACCACAAAGGGAAGCACATCAGACTCACAACGGATCTCTTGGCAGTAACCCTGCAAACAACCCAGAAGAGAGTGGAGGCCAACATTCAACCCCCTTAAAGAAAAGAACTTTCAACCTAGAATTTTATATCCAGCCAAACTAAGATTCATAGTGAAGGAGAAATGAAATCCTTTATGGACAAGCAATTGCTGAGAGATTTTGTCACTACCAGACCTGCCCTGCAAGAGCTCCTGAAGGAAGCACTAAACACAGAAAGGAAAAACCAGTACCACCCACTGCAAAAAAGAACCAAATGATAAAGACAAGTATCTCTAATGACCAGTGATGATGACGAGCATTTTTTCATATGTTTGTTGGCTGCATAAATGCATTCTTTTGAAAAGTGTCTGTTCATCTCCTTTGCCAAGTTTTTGATGGGGTTGATTTTTTCTTGTAAATTTGTTTTAGTTCTTTGTAGTTTCTGGATATTAGCCCTTTGTCATATGGGTCACTTGTTAAAATTTTTTCCCATTTTATTAGTTGCTGTTTCATGCTAATGCTTATTTCTTTTGCTGTGCAGAAGCTCTTAAGTTTAATTAGATCCCATTTGTCTATTTGGCTTTTGTTGTCATTGTTTTTATGTTCAGATATGAGCTAGAAAATTCATAAGAAATGTGTTGTTGAACTTTCCATTTCTTTTCCATATTGCTCCTTAGACTTACTGAGGTGGGTGTTTGATTGCAAGTTGAGGCATTTTTCTTTCCAGGTGTTGGATTTTTTTTTAAAATTTATCTGGGTATTTATGGGCTCCCTTTGTGGAAACAAGCCTCATCCATCACACCTACCCTATGAAATTTTTAAAAATTTACTTTTGCACTGCCATTGTGAGATAATCCATGAGGACACATTCCACCATCTGTCTTATTGTTTCATACAATTATTTTACTAAGGAACATCCACTCTACAAGAAAAGATACTACCTGGATTTTCATAATTCCTCCTGCTCTCTTATCTCCACATTCTTATTTGACATCATTTCTGCAGTTTATTAATGTCATAGGCTGTGGACATTTGTAGTTGGTCCCTTAAAGTGGTTTGAGCCTAAGAAACCATTGGCCACATATCAGTAATACATCTGCCTAAGGTAACAGAAACCTTTTATGCTGAAACTTTATCAGACAGGATAGTCTCTGCTTGCATAAACCACTAACAGAGGACATATCATTTATTAGTAAAGAAGAGGGAAGAAGACAAGGCTCTGAGTCTGGTGGGGACAAGAAACACAGACTCTGGCAGGAAATGGCATCTCAGCCACACTTTCCTGTTCTCAGAGGTGGGGAGGGAGCATCACTGAGAAGCAGCCTGAGTTCTTGTACAGGAGGCACCCTGAGCTGTGGCTCTGTGGTCTCTGTGCACAGTAATATGTGGGCATCCACGTGTGTTCTCCATGGGGGATATTGTCTCATTTCAGGTCCATGACTCTCAGTGAAGGCTGTGAGGCTCCTGCTCCTATTGACAGGGTCTTCTCTAAGGCTCACCCAGGGGGCATGCAACCTTCTAGTTTTAGTCCTAGAGAATTGGAGTAAAATCAAGAGAGCTGGTGTTTTTCCTCCCTTCAAGAGAAATGAGGTGGGTATCTGGGAGAACAGGGGCTCTCCACAAGCATTTGATCAAAATCCTCTTTGATTAGGGGAAAAGTAGTTTTTTTAATCAGAGAAAATAAATTAAAAAAATTAAATATATTGTGTAAAGCAGTGTGTGCTGATCAGTGTGTCTGCACACAGCTGCATTCTCATAGAAATGTTCCCTGATTTTCGATATTTTCCTTGTGCCCTGTCAGCCCTGTAGAGAGAGTAAATTGCATGTTTGACTTCCCTTTTCTCAGCCCATAAATGAGCAGATGCTTTGGACAAGGAACTGGAAGACTCTAGAGGGAGCAGCTGGCTGACTGCTCCAGCCTTCCTCTGCAACTGCACTGGATGTGGGCTCTGTGCTTAAAAGGCCATGGAGACTCCCTTCAGTTCACATTGTCCTCATTACTGCATAAAATAATGTACAGAAACTGAACATTTCTAGAGCAATGCACTGATACATACACACCTCCATGCTAGCCTCTGAAATTCATAAATTAGTGGTAGTTAGTCATTTTCACTGCTTCCATATAGTAATATCATTCTGTAATTCATACTGTTGGTGGGAAACCATCATTCTGCAATAATTGAAATCTGGTGAGTCACACTGGCCTCTGTTGTTGAGAGATTTTGTTGTCAATCCAAGAAAACAAGACTAAGTGGTGGTGAGATGAAATAATTAAATATGTACAACCTTTTCAGATTTAGAGAATGCCCTGGATGTAGCTCATGGAAGGGAATAAAGCGATGTTCAAGGACATTGCCAATAGTCTTTGGGTTTTTTCGTAACTGTCCTCAGAGAAACTCTATAACTCTATCTATAACTGCCTTTCTCTTGCCTTTGGCTGTCTCAGAGTGTCTCAGATTGTGGGAAAGTATCAAGATTTAGCCAAAGCATATGAATTTACACTTGCCATCCATAATAGGAAATTAATATTTTTAGAGTAAAACCACCATGAATTAGGTAAGATATGTACTATAACCTGTGAGCCAGGAAACTGAAAATAGGACTGTGCTAGTACTAAAAATTGATATTAGAAGTTGAGATGATATGAAGTGAAATTCAGTTAATTGAATAATGGTTCTCAGTGCCGCTTAGTCTTGTTTTCTGCAGTTGACAAGCAAATCTCTCAGTAGAGCCCAGTGTAAATCACCAGCCATTAACATGGCAGAATTATAGTTTCCATCAATACTATGAGCTGCATAATGATCCTAATCTATGGCAGCAGTGCATATAATCAGCTTACACTAATTTATGAATCTTGTATTGACCTGCTTATTATTGTATTATTTTATGATAAAGAGGTTCTAGAAAGTCAAGTCATCGAAAATGTTCAACCTCAATTCCTTATAGAAATTCTCAGCAGGAGGCATCACACTACCAGACTTCAAACTATACTACAAGGCTACAGTAATCAAAACAGCATGGTACTGGTACCAAAACAGAGATATAGGCCAATGGAACGGAACAGAGGTCTCAGAGGAAATACAACATACCCACAACCATCTGATCTTCGACAAACCTGCCAAAAACAAGCAATGGGGAAAGGACTCCCTGTTTAATAAATGGTGTTGGGAAAACTGGCTAGCCATGTGCAGAAAGCAGAAACAGGACCCCTTCCTGACACCTTACACCAAAATTAACTCCAGTTGGATTAAAGACTTAAACATCAGACCTAATACCATAAAAACCTTAGAAGAAAATCTAGGCAAAACCATTCAGGACATAGGTGTAGGCAAGGACTTCATGACCAAAATGCCAAAAGCAATGGCAACAAAAGCCAAAATAGACAAATGGGACCTAATCAAACTCCACAGCTTCTGCACGGCAAAAGAAACAGTCAGTAGAGTGAATCGACAACCAACAGAATGGGAAAAAATTTTTGCAGCCTACCCATCTGACAAGGGGCTGATATCCAGAATTTACAAAGAACAAAAGCAGATGTACAAGAAAAAAACAAACAAGCCTATTCAAAAATGGGCGAAGGATATGAACAGATACTTTACAAAAGAAGACATACAGGAGGCCAACAAATATATGAAAAAATGCTCATCATCACTGGTCATCAGAGAAATGCAAATCAAAACCACATTGAGATACCATCTCACACCAATTAGAATGGCGATCATTAAAAAATCTGGAAACAACAGATGCTGGAGAGGATGTGGAGAAATAGGAACACTTTTACACTGTTGGTGGGAATGTAAATTAATTCAACCATTGTGGAAGACAGTGTGGCGATTCCTCAAGGACCTAAAAATAGAAATCCCATTTGACCCAGCAATCCCATTACTGGGTATATATCCAAAGGATCATTCTACTACAAGGACATGTGCACACGAATGTTCATTGCAGCACTGTTTACAATAGCAAAGACCTGGAACCAACCCAAATGCCCAACGATGATAGACTGGATAGGGAAAATGTGGTACATATACACCATGGAATATTACGCAGCCATCAAAAACGATGAGTTCACGTCCTTTGTAGGGACATGGATGAACCTGGAAACCATCATTCTCAGCAAACTGACATAAGAGCAGAAAATCAAACACCGTATATTCTCACTCATAGGTGGGTGTTGAACAATGAGAACACATGGACACAGGGAGGGGAGCACTACACACTGGGGTCCGTTGGGGGGAAATGGGGGAGGGGCGAGGGGATGGGGAGGTGGGAAGAGATAGCATGGGGAGAAATGACAGATACAGGTGAGGGGACGGAAGGCAGCAAACCACACTGCCAAGTGTGTACCTATGCAACAATCTTGCATGTTCATCACATGTACCCCAAAGCCTAAAATGCAATAAAGAAAAAAAAAAAAAATAAATCATTCTACTATAAGCAAAAAAAAAAAAAAATTCTCAACAAACTTGCTTATAAGAAACGTATCTCAAAATAATAAAGTACAGATATGCAAAATGCACAGCTTGCATTGTACGAAAGCTTGAAAAACTGAAAGCCTTTCCTCTAAGATGTGGAACAAGAAAAAATGTTCTTCACCAGCACTACTACCTAGTACTGTAATTCTAGTCAATGCAATTACACAAGAGCAAAACAAATAAATGGCCTGAAATTTGGAATAGAGGAAATCAAGTTGTCTGTTTGCAGACAATACAATATTATATATTAAGAAAACCTAAAGACTCCTTTAAAAACTATTGTAATTGATAAAAAATTCTGTAAAGTTGCAGATTACGACATCTACATATAAAAATTGGTGATATTGCTAAATGCCAATAGCAAAAAATTAATAAGGCTTTATTTTATAATAGCTAAGAAATATACCTAGGAATGAACATTACCAAACAAGTGAAAGATTTCTAAAATCCAGAAATGATTGATAATAAAAAATAATGTGAATGCACACAAATTGAAAATATGTTTGAAATGTTTCATGTTCATGCCTTAGAAGAATTAACAGTTTTAAAGTGTCTATACTGCCCAATGTTATTTACAAATTAGGTAAATTTTCTATCAGAATACTAATGGCCTCCTTCACAAAAATAGAAGAAGCAACCCTAAAATTTACAGGGAGATACAAAAGACCCAGAAGACTCAAAGCCATCCTGACCAAATACAACACAATGGTTTTATACTATATAACCTCAAATTCTGGCACAAATATCCAATAACCAAAGCAGAATGGTAGTCGCAAATCAACAACAACAACAACAAAAACAAACCAAACACACACACACACACACACACACACACACACACACACACACACACAATTGGAACATAACAGAAAACCCAGAAATTAATGCAGACATTAAAAACTAACTTATTTTCAACAAAGTTCCAAGAACATACATTGATAAAGGGGCACTCTCATCTGTAAATGATTCTGGAGATGCTGCAAATGCTTTTGCAGAAGAATGAAAGTGGACTGCTATTTCTTACCATATACAGAAGTCAAATCAATATAGATCACATAATTTAACAGAAGACCCAAAACTATGAAACAACTAGAAGAAAACCCTCATGAAACGCTAAAGCACATTGGTCAATGAACTCTCTGATCTCTCGTTCCATAAAGGTAGGAATCACATCATGAGGTATCTTTTCTTATAACCTCAACTAGAAATAATCGCCTTCCAAAGACATGTTCAAGTATCATCTCCCTGAAGGTAAAGGATTTATAATAAGCATTGGGAAAACACAGCTCAGTTCATAATATTCTGTACATATTTCTCTCAGAAATTCATGCCAGTTATACAATCACAGTTTATTTATTCCATTCTGACAGTCTCATTGTTCTTAATTCATCCAGGCATTAACTTTAAATTCAATATTTAATTCATATTTTAAACTTTAAGCTGAATCAGACATAGGTGAGATTTGAGGTACAATTATTTTTAAATAAATTTCTCTTCCACCTTGAAGCTTTAAAAGCAGATATTTTATTTTGCCTGAGATAACATGCTGTTACAGAATGAGTGACTTAAGCAAAACACAAATGTTGCTCGCAGGTCTGACGACTGGGAAGCCCAAGACAGATGATCAGGTGTCTGGTCAGGGCTTCCTTCCTGGTTCGTAGATGGTTGTATTTTTATTGTATTATCTCATGATGGAGAAGCAAAACAGAAAATCTTTCTCGTATATTGTTATTAGAGCACAAATCCCATTTATGATGGCTTCAGTATTTTCACCTAATCATCTCTCAAATGACACAGACTCTCAATATCATCACACTGGGGATTAGGATTATACAATATTAATTTTGGGCTTATATACGCATTCAGTTCAGATCACCAGAAACGTTATGCGACTTCAAAATGGAATGGTGGCTGGGCGCGGTGGCTCAAGCCTGTAATCCCAGCACTTTGAGAGGCCGAGTCGGGTGAATCACGAGGTCGAGAGATCGAGACCATCCTGGTCAACATGGTAAAACCCTGTCTCTACTAAAAATACAAAAAATTAGCTGGGCGTGGTGGCACGTGCCTGTAATCCCAGCTACTCAGGAGGCTGAGGCAGGAGAATTGCCTGAACCCAGGAGGCAGAGGTTGCGGTGAGCCGAGATCGCGCCATTGCACTCCAGCCTGGGTAACAAGAGTGAAACTCCATCTCAAAAAAAAAAAAAAAATGTAATGGTGAATTGGGCATAGAATAGACAGTTTCATTGCCAAAGGAAAAAATAGGGGACAAAACAACATGGGTGGTGTATCTGCAGCAAACATAATACACAGGAAAACAAGTTGCCGTAGGCTTTAAGGCTCCAGTGTGATCTTATTTGGCTAAATCGGTGTCCTTTCTAGCTTATTGGGGCAGCGAAATCACCTCCAAGGCTTCAGGCAGAGCCACCGCTCCTGAGGCAGTGCTAGGCCAAGGTCTCATCTCAAAGCCTCATGCAGCCCTCACACAGGGCTTGCTGGGTGTTCCCAAGCCCAAGCCTCTGTTGGGTGGTTTTTTTCTCGATGTTTTGGAAACAGGCTTTCTGGTCTTTTGAAATAAAGGCAGCGGTCCCAGTGGTTTCAAAATAAATTTAAAGTTTATTTTTCTCCCTTCTGTAAGAATGGTGCACATTTACAGGCAGCCATTATTCTGGTCTGTTAAATAAAACAATTCTAACAGTGGTGATCGAATTCATCTGGTGTCATTCCTCATTCTTTAAAACCTGAAATATTTCTTTTCTTGTAATAACATAAACTTCTTACTGAGTGATATTCCAGCCACATACTCAGTGTTCTTTTCAGAATATACTTTCTGATTTTTATGATATGGATAGGTTTTCCAAGCCCTCAATTTTTGTATTCTTTTTGGTTTATAATTTCTTCCTGATATTAATTTATCTTTCTATTTTATTATAAGCACTGAGGAGGAACCAAGCAATATCTTCAACACTTTACTTAGAATTATTCTCAGCTACTCCCAAGTTATCACTACTCACACATTCTCTTTCACTAAATATTATTATACAGTCCAGCCAAGTCCTTTTTAACAACTTTATGATAACAATCACTATTCTTCCAATTTCCCAAACCACTAACTCATTTCTGCATATCAGAACGAACTTCAATATACAAATGTCTTCATGTCTATAAAAGGTATACATCTTTTATACACATCCCAATTCCAAGTTACTTTTACAATGTTTAAATAGTTATAACATCAGAATTCCACTTTTTAATCACAGATTGTCTTTTGTCAATTTAAGTTGTCATTGCAAACTATCGTAATTGGTGACTCATGCAACACTAATTTTATCTAAATTCTCAGTGCTGGGAGCTCCAGGATCAAGATGCTAATAAGATCGGTTTTATTTTGAGGTCCCTGCTTTTAGCTCATCGCAGTCATCATATTGTTACTTGATCATATGACCTTTTCATTGTGGAGTGCGTGCGTGTGTGCGTGTGTGTGTATGTGTGTGTGTGAGAGAGAGAGAGAGAGAGAGAGAGAGAGAGAGAGAGAGAGATAGAGAGAGAGAGAGAGAGAGAGAGAGAGAGACAGGGAGAAAAAGAGACTGTTGTCTTTACTTATGAGGTCACTAATTTCATTCTGATGGTTCCACCCTCATCATCTTTAAAATCAAGTACTTTCTTTGTTGGAGCAATTATTTAATTGTTATAAAAGAATACTTGGGATTAGAGATTTTTATTAATTCTAAATCCATATGGTTCCACTCCAGGAATGTAGCCTGTCCTCTCCCTTAAGGAAGTATATGAGTATGCATTAATCAAAGGGCTCCTTTTTCTGATTTCCTCTCTCTCAGTAATCACTGTCTTTGTTGCCTGATGTCAAGCATCTTAAAATCATGTTTAAGAAATTTTAGTGTTATTCAGTAATTTCTGGTAGAAAGACTCATCTGGTTTCTGTTGTTAAACCGTGTTTGAAAGTGATCATCTTGCACATAAATATTAGAATCTATTTTATGATGTCCACTAATATTTATCCTGGAATATATATAGATATGAAAAAGTTAACACTAAATCCCAGGAGACATTTTTATAGACATCATAGAGTGTATGTCGGGGTGTGTGTGTGTGTGTGTGTGTGTGTGTGTGTGTGTACTTACATAAGTAGTATATATATAAATTCTATCAAATACTCTATGTGTATATGTAATACCAGGTATAATATTAATTCTATGAAATACTATATTAAATACTATTTCTATACTACATATAATATATATGTGTATATATATATTATATATATACATATATTATATATATATTCTTAGTAGAATTAATTTTCTATCTATCCATCTCCTACTTGTCTCAGATCTCTCATAAAATGAATATTGAGATGATTTACAGATTAACTGTGTAACAACAATAGTGTCATTTATTCTTCTGATACTTCATTAATAACTTATTAATTGACCAATTCTCACCTAGAAATCCTGATATGCTTTGGCTCTGTGTTTTCACCAAAAGCCCATCTTGAATTGTAAAAGCCCAAGTGTCTGGTGAGGGGTCTGGTGGGAGGTGATTAAATTGTGGCAGTGGTTTCCGCCATGCTTTTCACCCAATAGAGTTCTCAGGAGATCTGGTTGGTTGTTAATTTTGTGCCGCCTCCTCCTCCTCCTCTTCCTCCTCTTTTTCTTCCTCCTCCTCCTCCTCCATCGTCATCTTCTCCTCCTCCTCCTCCTCCTGCTCCTCCTCTGTTGTCATCATCTTCTTCTTCTCCTTCCTTCTCCCCTCCTCCTCCTCCTCCTCCTTCTTCTTTCTTTCTCTCCTGCTGTGTTGTGAAGAAGGTACTTGTTTCCCTTCACCTTCCACCATAATTGTAAGTTTCCTGAGGCTCCCCAACCATTCAGAACTGTAAGTGAATTAAACCTATTTTCTTTATAAATTACCCAGTCTTAGATGATATCTTTGTAGCAGTGTGAGGACGAACTAATGCAGGCTTTTTCACAAGAAATGTGATTTTTAATTGAAGAAACATTTTTACTATGAGACAAAACAGTCTTCATGGTGACTACATATGCATGTTGATTTTGACAGGATAACCATCATATTGAAGATGGTGGCATTCTCGGAAAAATGATCCAGGTTCAAGGAGTTAAATGGAGAGAAATATTTACTTCTGTTTTACTTTAGAACAGAAACTTATGAGTTACAGATGATATAGTGGGTGGTCTCCTTAGAATTGGGTGCTGTTAAGCAAAAGAAAACCACTCTGGATTGTGGTCATAGGTTTTCTGGTTGGTTCCTCTCTGCATCTGCTGCTAATTGGGGCTCTGGGTGAGTCCTGACCCTCTCCTGCTGGCCCTCTGCTGTCCATGCAGCCCAGATAAGAGGGCTGGGGATCTGCTTCTGAGACACCCAATTGTATGTCTGACTCCAGGCCAGGATTTCTGCCAGACCTTGGCACTGCACCTTGGATCCCTCCTGTGAGACCTCACCTGTGCACTGAGCATCCTCACAGCAAGGTGACAGGATCAGCTTCACAGATATTACTGCAGGCAATTTTGAGCAATTTTAATTGTAGTTTGATGATATAATTCAGTCATCCTGTTCATTGAGGTATGAGTGACTTTCTCTCTGTCTCTCTCTCCTCTCTCTCTCTCTCTCACACACACACACAGGCACACAAACACACGCGTGTGCGCACACACACACACACACAGTATGGGCATTCATTTACATTTCCAAAAACTGACAAATTTTGTATTATTTCTAATGAGTCCATAAACTTCTGAGGTTTGAATCAGAAATGAAAAGATAACATTTTCTATAACCAAACTTACAAATGAATAAGATGAGAAAATAGGGCCAAAAAAAATCAAGTTTCAGGTGTTACTTGCAGTCCAGTGGTGGTAAGTTCCATAATGGAGCTGTGCTGAGATAGACTTCTAGGTGCTTTAATTATGAATCCCACAATTACAGCTGAGCAGCAATCTCTGAGGGGAGGGGAGGCGAGGTTCCCCTACCTGGGATAGCTCTCTGTCTCCATAAAACTTATTTCAGCTGTGGAAGGTGCATCTTGCTGACATTTTTACATGGCGATTGTGTAGTGAAGCTTCCTGGACACAGGGGGACATTCTCCAACCTCCTGCCTGAGCCTCCTTGTTAGCTATGGTGGCGAGACTGGCTCTGAAGCACGGCCTTCCAAGCATTCCTGTTCCTTCCCTTCCGCAAGTGTCAGAGTGTCTCTTCCCAGCCACAGAGGTTTCTCATCAGTGTCTGCAGCTTATGACCCTCTGTCCTTATCCCACAGATTCAGGATTTCATTCCTCAGGAAAGAGATGGGGGGTGTTTCTGGGTAGAGTTTCCTTGGTGTCTTCTGTTTCCTTGTGTTCTAGTTGATTCTACCAGTGCCCACAGGACACAAGATTTAATAAATGCCTCCCACACACAGTAAATGGGGTCTCAGCATTGAATAGAGCTTCTCTTTTTCCTCCCTAGTCAACACCTCAGGACAGTAGGTGGGTGAATTGTCTGGGGATTTTCCCAATTCTGCAGGAAAATCCTGAAAGTACCTGGAGTTTCACACTCTAACATCATTAACACACACATCCCCAAGCAACTAATTAAACATTCCCAGGTTTGCTTTTTCTTATCTTAAATACTATGCTGTGAGTGGCACCTGCACCAGGTACTCTAATAAATCAGCCCTAGTTCCCTCTGCAGGCCCCTATTTTCTCAATACTAATGGACTCAGGGCAGGCAGAGACCTCCATGGGAATCTCTGATTAGAACAGGCTTTGAGTTCTGATGGGAGCCAAGAGACAGGCTCACCCAGAGTCAGAGTCCTTAAAACATGATGGTATTACTGCTGTCCCCCTTCGTCTTGTAAAATGGTGCACATCAGACTCAGACTGATTCAGTTAAGCCTCTTGTACTATATATTATTACTAATAATATTAATACTAATATTATTCCCTTCATGGCTAATGTCTACTTCATTTCCCAAATACCTCCATGCACAGAAGACAACAGGATTGTCCAGGCAATAGAGAGTGAGAAAGTCCCTCAGCCTACCTAAGTCCTGCAGACCTGAGCTCCTGGGATTTAGATCATAGAAAACACATCCTCTGTTTTCAGGGAAGAGAAGAAAGGGAACTGTGAGAATCAAGTCTACAGAGAACAAAATTGATTAGCAGAAAGAGGGTTAACTGAATCAGTCTGAGTCAGATGTGCATCGTTTTACAAGACGAGGGAGAAAAGCTATGAAACTCTCAGGTTTTAAGGACCCTGACCCCAGATGAGTTTGTCCCTTGGATCCCATCAGAACTCAAAGCCTGATCTAATCAAAGATTCCCATGGAGGTATCTGCCCTGAGTCCAACTGGAAAACAGTCCGCAGGTTTCCCAGGGATTCTTCAGGACTCTCATTCTGTTGACCACGAAAGGATTATTTCTGCCCCCAAAGTGATACTGTGGAATTGAAACTGATGTGAGGATTTGTACTCCCGTTACAAAAAGAAACAAAAAGTAGAAAAAAAGTTTTGCATTTCGAGACATGAACTGTTAGCACAGAATTGTAAATCTGGGAGGTTCCCTGGGGAGATGTGACAACGAGGCAGCCCCAGACCACGGCAGGAAGCCAGCCCTCAGCTGCACCTGCACCTGCCCCGAGACAGCTCCGTGCGCAGCGTCCGGGCGCCCCCTGGTGGTCTCGTGGACCCCTGCAGGAGGTTTGTGTCCGGGCCCACACGTGCCTCCCTTCACTGTGTCTCTCGCACAGTAATACACGGCCGTGTCCTCGGCTCTCAGGCTGCTCATCTGCAGGTACAGCGAGTTCTTGGCGTTGTCTCTGGAGATGGTGAATCGGCCCTTCACGGAGTCTGCGTAGCCTGTGCTACCACCATTATAACTAATGGATGAGACCCACTCCAGCCCCTTCCCTGGAGCCTGGCGGACCCAGCTCATGCCATAGCTGCTGAAGGTGAATCCAGAGGCCGCACAGGAGAGTCTCAGGGACCCCCCAGGCTTTGCCAAGCCTCCCCCAGACTCCACTAGCTGCACCTCACACTGGACACCTGCAAACAAAGAGACATCCTGGTCAGAAACTGCCACACACATCCACTGTTTATCTCACTCATGTCCACACACACTCAGTCTTTCTACTTTTCCATGAATCACCTTCTAAAATTGCAACAAGGAAAACCCAGGTCAGCCCCCACTCCATACTGAGTCCTCTGTGTTCAGTGCTGATCAGCAGGTGGAAATGCCTTGGAACCCCAGGGCTAAGGCTCCTCTCACAGAGCTGGAGGGTCAGGACTGGGCTGGTTTTCATCAGTAGAGGGGGGCCCTATTTGCATGTCTCCTACTATATAGCAAGCTCTAGGGTGGGACGCTTGAGGAGGAGGCTGTACCCAGAGAAGATGACAGTGTCCTGCAGGAGTTTGCTGATAATGATGGTATTCAGAACATATGAGTTCTTTATGAAATTGTGCTGTGACAAACACTTTGCCCTGATCACCCTATTTGATGTTTAAATATATGTGTAAATTGTGTTAGGTAGGAGTCAATATTTTCTCCATTACAGATGTGAAAGTGAACCCACACGTGGAGGGGACTCTGTATGCACCGAAAGGCTCATGTCTGGGATGAGTGAACCTTGGTATCTGGCCCTGTGCTCCTCATCACTGGCTGTGACTCCTCCCTAAACCAACTCCAGACAAAGCTGGATGTTTCTAGTGCGGTTTTCAGAACCACTTGAAAATATGGAGAGAACAAGGGTCCAGGCACATTAATTTTCAAGTAGTTCTGACATTTAACATATTTTTCCATCTTCTATTACTCCTTCCATGGCTAAGTTTCCATTTGTTTGCTTGCAATACATTTTATGGGATTGTAATTGAAAGACAAAAAAAATCACATATTTTAAATGTACAATCAATAAACATGATATAACTGCCAGCATTATCAAGAAAGTGGACAAGTGAACTTGTCTCAACATTTCCTCTTGTTCACTTATACTCCTCCTTCTCTTCCCTTCCCTTCTTCATCCATTTCCCCAACTAACTACTGATCTTCATTATATTACTTTAGATGCATTTTTACTTATTAGAATTCACAAATATGAGATAATGTAGTATATATTCTTACGTATTTGGCTTATTTTACTCAACATAAATACTTAGATCTTTTACCTTGTTGTTCTGCCTATAAGGCATTCTTTTATCACAAATGATGGGTAGTATTCCAGTTAAACACATTTACCATAATTTATTTTTCTATTAAACAGCTTAATAACATTTGCATTATTTTATTACTCTGAGTCTTACTAAAAAAATCTGCAAGTCTGCTTTGAAATGTACATAGGTGAGGAATATATTTTATTTATGTTTTTTTTTACAACAACAACATCAACAATAACAGATAAACAGAGAAGGTGGAAATCTGCAAATTTTTAAAAACACTCTAAACACTTGAAGTTTTAATATAAATGTCAAATCTGAAATCTAGGTAGAGGTAAGTTCCTGTAGAAAGTAACAAAACCAGGATATAGGTTGAACTGGGGCAGCCTGGCATATAAAATGTAGGCTCATACATGAGAAACACACAAGCACATATATTGGATTGCTTGAAGTCGAGTGTGGTAAATGTGTTGTGGTGTGAATTTCTCAGGGACCACATGCTGAAGCGCTTTCCCATCCTCCTGAATCCCTTTTCCCAAAAATGGAGACAGTCACAAAAATCTTTCTGTCCCAATGTGTCCATCTGAAAGCGAAAAGGAGACCACACTCTGAAATGCATTTAGACCCACCTCCTTTACCCCATTGCAGAAATTCACTATTTCAAATACAAATGGTATTATTCCTGGCGCTATGTTGAATGATTTGTAATGTATGCCAATACAATCCTTTTTAATTAAAGGACTTTTTTTAAGTTGGCAGATAGTGATTATTTATATCTATGGGGTACAGTGTGATATTTCAATACATCTGTGCCATGTGGTTTGACCAAATCAGAACAATGAGCAAATTCATCAGCTCAGACACTAAGATTTTTTGTGTTGGTAGCATACAAAATTCTCACTTCTGGCTACTTGTAAACATAAAATGTACAATATATTGTTGATTGTAGTCACCCTACTGCACTGTAGGACACTAGAGTGTATCCCTGTTTACTTGTAATTGTGCATTTGTTAACAAACCTCTACTTATCTGTCAACCCTAGGGCAGGTGCCACTGGATGGCAGTGAGAAAGGAACAGGCTAAACTGGGCATATTTAGTGAGATTTTTTTGCATGCATGTGCTAATGGTGTTAGAGTGTTAAACTACTTGTCCTTGCAGGCTGTTGCCATTAATTTGAAAAATCCACAGTGAACTACCTTATCCGCTGTCCTGTCGTGTTGACAGGGAGAGAAGAACAGCGAGGACTGTTGAATGCCTGGATTCACCTCCACTATCCCCGGGGGAAATCCACTAAAACCTGCACCCTGTGGGCTGTGGTGAAGCCAACAGAAACAAAATAAAACAGAGGATTCCCAGGAAACTCGATTCAGAAAAAAATCCTTAATCTGCAGGGTAAGTACAATGGATGAGAAGCTGAGGACGCTGGTGAGAAAACATTGTGGTTGGGAAAGGAAACTCTACCCCCGGGGGTGGAGGTAAGGACAGGAAAATTTGGATGCTCACCCCGGAGCCATGATTACTGCTCATGCATAAGAGGGAGGTGGATTTGGAAGGTTGGAGAATGTCCCCCTGTGTTCAGGCTCCTTCTCCCCATTGTCAACTAGGTCTGTAGAATAACGATGTAGCTGCATCAGCTCTGCTCTGGCCTCTGTCATGTGACAGTTTTTTGCAGATTTGCTTTCTGCTCTATTATGATTTGTTTCCTCTCTTAAGTCCTAACTCCATTCTCCTTTTAATTCTCAGTTTATTGAAGAGATTCATTGTTAGCTTAAAACATTAAAAGCTTTGGAATAAATTTTCATCTTTAACCCCCCAAATCTAACAAGCTCTCTCCAGGGGTGCTCATCTCTGTTTCTCTCTTCCTTTCTTATGGGGGATGGCCCTTGTATCCACCGGAGTCCAGCTCTTATTTCATATGCATGAGGAGTCCAACCGTCGCACACCCAGGAACATCTTGGAGGAAAGTACCCTACCGTCGGTCTCCTCAGCCTTCCTGTGCACCGTGGCCATGCCTTCAGCTGCTGTATGTGCTTTAGAGCTTTCCCTTTAAAAGTGTCTTTCACTGGCCCCCAAATAAAGTTACTAGACCTTAAGTACCTTCAAGAGCCAGTCTTCTTTTCTCTCCTTCTGTTGTTCATATTATTTTATTCCGTTAAAATCCACTGGAAACCTTAGTCACAATAGAAGTGATCCGCTTACCCATCCCATTGTCTGACTTCTGCCTGACTGACCCACCTGTTTACTCCACTGCTCTGCAGCTGATGGGGCCATCTGGAACTTCACCAATAAAAGGTGTGCAATTTATTAGAGAATGACTGAGATCAGCAGGTGCCTGAACCTCTCAGAACACAGGTATGGTCCTGCAGTGTAACTGAAATCACATCTGTGTGTAACCTGTGGCTTCAGCTCAGAAGCTGATGCCAGCTTCTGGTAATTCCTGGGAAGCCTGATGGGGGGTGTCCACAGAAGGATGGATGCAGGATATGGATATTAGAAAGTGATGTGAGGTTGGGGGCATTGAGAACCAAATTTTATTTAAAGTCTATTTTGTCGTTGGTATTTGGAGAAGTCTGGGAGGCAGGGAAAAACTCAGACCCCATGTAGCTCTTCATTTAGGAAGAGATTCGGTGCAATTTTAGAAAGTTGAAGAAATAGATTATACTTTTAGGGATTATTTCTATTGTTTGAGGAAGTTGAACAATGGTGATGTTGGTGTGGTCCTCTGTGCCATACTTAGGAGACAGCAGAAATGGTCAGTGGTTGGTCTCCATCCAGCTGGTACTCATTATCCACTTGTTACGTCCAGACAAAAGATGAAGGACAACTTTTATGGCACAGAACCCAGGGAGAGTTTCAGAGACCTTGCCCAAAAATGGCCGACGGGGCCATGACACGTTTTTATATGAGAGCTACTATTTTTGTCTACTTCAAATGGAAATCTGAGAGATGTGCCTGGCCTCAGATGGCTGCTCCTCCCCACAGGGTACAGAGATAAGAGAGTTGTGTGGGATTAGTATGTATGGGGCTTCATAAGAAGATAACAGGAGTGGGTGGCTCAAACTACAAATATTGATTTTCTTACAATTGCACAGTCTGAATGTCCAAGATCAAGGTGCGTTAGGGTTGGTCCTTGGTGAGGCTTCTTCCTGGCTGCACAGGGCCACCTTCTAGTGCACCATGTCTCCACATGGCCCGTCTCTGTGTGCACGTGAGAAGTGAGAGGTCTCTGGTGTCTCTGCCTCTTCTTATAAAGACAACAGGTCTATTGCATTAGGATCTCACATTTAGGACCACATTTAACCTTAATTATATAATTGAAATTCCTCTCTCCAATATAGATCCATCGGATTTAAGGTTTCAGCAAATAAGGCACAATTTGGCTGATGACACAGATCAAGAGATGGTGAGAATCCGTCGTATATATAAAAAGACGATGAAATGAGCCATTCAGGAGCATGCAGGAAAGTCTCTAGTAAACGGTGAAACCTCAACAGTTAACAGAAAATTTGTCTTCCTCCTTTCTTTGCTGGCACAAGGATGTGAGGAAGCAGAACCACAGATAATAAAGAAAGGAGCCCTGGACACAGCTCAGGTGTTGGCGGGGAGGGAGCCCACTGAGCCCACGAGGAAGCCCCGCCCTCCCTGCACCTGCTCCAGACCCGCCTCGGGCTCTGCGGGCCCCGCGCGCCCCCTGCTGGTCCTGAGCAGAACCTGCGCCCGCCCCGCCGCCCCGCTGATGGGAGGTTTGTGTCTGGGCTCACACTCACCTCCCCTCACTGTGTCTCGCACAGTAATACACGGCCGTGTCTGCGGCAGTGACAGAGCTCATCCTCAGGGAGAACTGGTTCTTGGACATGTCTGTTGATATGGTGACTCGACTCTTGAGGGACGGGTTGTAGTAGGCGCTCCCACTATAATAGATGCTCCCAATCCACTCCAGGGCCTTCCCTGGAGGCTGGCGGATCCAGCTCCACCAGTAACCACTGCTGATGGAGTAACCAGAGACAGCACAGGTGAGGGACAAGGTATCCGAAGGCTTCACCAGTCCTGGGCCCGACTCCTGCAGCTGCACCTGGGACAGGACCCCTGTGAACAGAGAGACACACGGTGAGCCCTGGGCTCAGAGGCAGCCCCCATAAATTCATATGTGCACCCCTCAGACACTCACGTCTGGGAGCGGCCACCAGGAGGAGGAAGAACCACAGGTGTTTCATGCTCTTGCACGTGAGATCCATGACTCTCAGGAAGCATTTCCCATGTGAGCGGGACCCTGAATTTAAGGAAACATATGGTGGTTTCCTGTGGGTGCCTAAGTGAGGATTTGCATGTGGGTGGTGCCTTTGGAGCAGTGAAAAGTGATGAGGAGGCCCCAGCTTTTCAGGCTCTCCCTGGGAGGAGGATGCTGGCTGTGACCTCTGAGAACTCAGATGTCTTCCTGGGGCCTCCCCTCCCCAAACCCAGAGTCCTCTTCTTCCAGGTAGGGAGATGTGCTGAAGGAGCTGGTCTGGGAGATGAGTGTGATCATGGATCAAGACAGATTGTGGAATAGGGTCAATACTGTTCTACCCTTAAATGACCCTGAAGATATGGCCTGACCTCTAAACACATCTGTGTGAAAAGATGTAGATTGGGGATTGCAATGACAATTTAAGACAAAAACCCTGTAATAGATCAGCACTGGAGGATAGTCTCATCACTAAGATTAGTGCAGTTACCTTTCCTAGGATTCAGAAAGAATAACTGTGAGCCCTCCCCTCTGAGAGCACAGGGAACCCTGGTAATTCCCTGACAGGTCACACCTGTGAAATATGGCTGAACAATGACACTTAAGCCCAGAGCTCTCAAACACATATTTACCAATTCAGAGCCATCTGTCTCTGAAAGACTTTCTTCTCCATTGAATTGCAAGGACATACCCTAAGGTGTGCCGTATTGCAGCATGGACATTTGACATTAGTTCAATGAATTATATAATAAACAAACTATCTCTATGGATGTGGGTAACAGGAGAGTCATCAGAAGTTGGGTGTGTCTTAAAATCAGGACAAATCTGAGCTCTCTTCTTAGGAGCAGAACAAACAAGCTGACCTTCTGTGAAACACCAGAGAAGAAGAGACAGACTTAACATCCAGAGCCAGGAGAGCTCCTTACCTTCCAGATGGTCTCTGGGCCTTTTGTTTGAACAGATCCAGAAAGACCTTTCTCCTCTGGCTCCTTGCTCAGGAGAATTATGAACTTTGAAGGGAATCGAGATACACTTTATTAACAGAAAACAATTCATAGGCTTGTAGACCTATATGCAGATATGTAGAGGGATGCTAGGATATGATCATACACATAATAGAAAGAATTATGGTTCATAGGAATAAAAATGAAGAGCTTCTGAATTTGTAGGTATTGTTTACTACAAATGTGTCAGGTCACTAGATCATGTTTTAACGTTAGAGATAAAACTTCCCAATATTGTCCTGGAGACAAAATGCAAAAGAGTTAAAGATTCAAGTGAGATTCCTTTGAAAATCACCAGTAATAGAGACCAAAATAAATCAACCATTATGGAAAGAGTGCTCATTAAATAAAATAGTAAATTCCATGTTGATGTGAGAAGGAAGTTCCATCTGAAAACCCATTTCCACCTCTGTGAAGAGTTCAGAGCACAGACTAAGAGCGTGAACTTAGGGCAAGTGGGAGATAGATGTTTGAGGAGGATGCAGAGTCCTGGAGTCCTTGTGAGTCACTCGGAGAAGCAGCCATGTGCCAGGGCGTACTGAGTCCTCCTGAGTAAGGAAGTGTTTAATACACACCAGTTTCACTGCCCTCAGTGTGCTTTATTCCCCAGACTCTCTTGGATGCCCAGATTTGAACACTTGGAGTGTTGATGGAAATCAACAAAACTAGGAACTTTTCAGTGAAGATGTAGGTAACAATCTCGGTTAATTAAATTTTGGTTTTGAAAATATTATTATCTGAAATGTCAAAGTCAGTTATCTATCAATTTATCTTTCCTTTTTATTTTACAAAGACATGTTCTGTTGCCCACCCTGAGGTAGCTCTAGTCACAGAGGGAAGGAGGGGGTTTGCTGAGTTGATGCTGTACTTCAGAGGAATTTAAACAACCCCTCACTTCACCCAGTCTATTTTCATAACTATGCATGACCGTTGGGAATGCCATCACTGTTTCTCACATAATGGGAGTTGACTGTCCCATGAAGGTAACAAGCAGATGTGCATTTAAAGCCTGGGTATGCTAACTGCTGAATTAACAAAGCCTGCAGCCAATCACATTCTGGTATCTTGTTTAATTAGTTGTGAATTTATTTTCAGTTGGTTAGTTCACATTCCCATAATTCACTTTCTGCTAAAATAGTCATATACAATATTCTTGAGATATTAAAATTAAAAAAAAAACTAATTTGAAAACAAACCCAACTTCCAGGAGAGGTGAAAGTTACTTTGTGGTGAACAGTGTGAAGGGTGAAGACACAGCTGAATACCAAGGTAGTGTTCACAAGTGTTTTATTTTGATTAGGGGAACTTCTATTCATCCCTCATATTTATTACAAACTCCTATTGTGAACCTTGAACTAACATAATTAATTAATGGATCACACAACAATGAAGCTGAAGGTTATTAAGCAGGAATTGCTGTTACAACGTTAGCTTTCCTTTAGAACACATTCCTCTACCTGATGTGAAATTAGCCCAGGTGTACTGATAAATGCTTGTCAGCTAACCGAAGACCAGGAAATGGGCACACATATGTCTGGAACAGGGCGTGACTTTGGGATGCTTTGCAAACAAAGTGGCTTCTCACATATTCTGGAATACCCGTAAGAATGGGCAAGTTACAGATCTCTTAGGAGCAACCACATATCCCACATTCTTGGCTAATATAAAAGGGGAAGTCAATGCTAAATGAGATAATATGGAAGTTAAGGAAACTCCTGTAGCATGGCCTCAGCTCAACAAAGCAGCCTCCTCTCTCAGGGTTTCTGACACTCTCAGGATGTGGGTTGTCACACTGTGTCTCTCGCACAGTAATACACGGCCCTGTCCTCAGGCTTCAGGCTGCCGATCTGCAGATATGCTGTGCTGACCGAGGTGTCCATGGAGAAGACAAATTGTCCTGTGAAGCCCTGGGCATACGGTGGCTTCCCGGTGTTGGTGTTGATCCATCCCATCCCCTCAAGCCCTTGTCCAGGGACCTGTCGCACCCAGTTGATAGCATAGCTGTTGAAGGTGTAACCAGAAGCCTTGCAGGAGACCCTTACTGATGCCCCAGGTTGCTTCAGCTCTGGCCCAGACTGCACCAGCTGCACCTGGGAGTGGACAGCTGTGGAGAGGAGACAGGAGTGGGTGAAGTTTCTCTTTACTGGACTGATTTCTCCCTCAGCCCTGGGAGTGGGGAGCCCCAAACCTGTAGCCGCTGCCACCAAGAAGACGATCCTCCAGGTCCAGACCTTGGTGAGGAGCTGTGCTCTGGGGCTTCTCCGAGGAGGGGTGTGGTTGTTGGGTGATGCTCTCAGGACACAAAGATCTCTATATTCACCTCAGTTATTTGCATATTCATGAAGGATGCTATTTAATAGTACAATTCCTGACCCAGTAAGAGAAAGAGCAAGTCGATGACACATGGACGACACAATTGTAGAAGCTGAGGGTTCAAGCTGTAATCCTGTGAGAAGCCATGTGTCCCTGACACATCCCAGAACACTGCGTTTACAGAACTTCCACCACTGGGGAACAGGCTCCCGCAGGACACGCACCTCGCTTTGAACCCACATTTGAGTGTCTCAGGGGCAACTTGAACCATTTCTAGACCTTGATATGCGAATGTGTTATTTTGGGAATGAGTGTGTTATTCCAAAGTGGCACTTATAAATAAGAAAGACTCTCTTCCTGACCTCCAACTTCTTATTATTAAGTCGTCTAGCAGAGTTTGAGATCGCCTTTGTGAAAGTGGGTCTCATTACAACATCCAGTTTGACAAATATTCACAATTGAACAGGATATTTATATGGACATCAGCAGTCCTTGTGAAATACTTATTTTAGATATTTTTAAAGGAAGTTCCAGGACCTGAGAGGAACCCCTCCCCAGCCTCCTGTCCTGTGCACCTGCTCTGGGGCAGGAGCCTGTGCTGGGTGTGTCCCGAGCGCCCCCTTGCAGCCCAGCTCCCATCCTGCAAGGAGGTGACACGGCATATTCCTACCAGTGTCTCTAGCCCAGTATAAAGTGTCTGTGCCCAGGCCCAGAATTCTCCTTTAGTGACACCATATGCTTCACACACCATCCTTTGAAATACTGAATTGGCCTTAGGAAACCCAGAAAATAATGCAGGGTAACCCTAAGAAAAGATCTCATACATCACCAGGGATACCTTTCCTAGAGCTCAAGAGGCACCGAATTGCTGGAGACATGGTGAATCCAAAAACTCTTCAGGGTTCTGGGGGAGAGTCTTATTTCCTTTAGGGTCCTGCAGTTGATTCTTGCACCTGAGAGTTGATCCTTGTACCTACAAGTGCAGGGGCACACGCACACACACACATACACGTTGCAGCTAATTTTTACATTAATTGGTCCCATGTTTGCCTCTTTTTCTGGTATCCATCTCATGAGAAGCACTCCCTACACCGACAGTAAGTCTGAGTATGTGTCTACTTTCTTCAAACAGATGTAAAAAAACCAGAATGTCCTTGGGAAGCACGCACACTGAATTCACCTATTCTCACTTTGGAATCCTGCAGATGCCCCATGAAAATGAAATCTGAGCCAATGAGGGTGAAATCAGTTTATTGTTACTAAAGTTACTGGTGTCAGCAGCTTCAAATTTGTCTATTTTCCTTAACATTTATTTTTTTAATTTTCTTCCTCAGATACAGTTTGTGCATTGGCACACTCTCATATTTAATCCATAATGACTAACCTGGTGAGAATGTAATGTGGAACACAGAAGCATTCCATGTGCTTACAGTCACATTTTAATGCTGTTGTGGTCTTCTTTCTCTGGGCTGTGCCATATACAAGAAGTCTCCAGGTGGGAAGCTGATTTTTGTTCTCTTCTGGTCGAAATATCAAAGTAAAATTTTCTTAAATGTGCCCCTATTGTCTAATTTTACTCATTTTCATGATAAAGTTAGGCTGCTGGTATGGGCTTGTAAGGGGATGGATTACCTTTCTCCACAGAGAGGAGGATCAAGAAATGCCCTTCCCCTGGCTTGTCTTTCTAAAGAAGGTCTGGGTATATTTATCAGAGATTCGGTCTCCTGGTGATTGAGCCATTCAGAGATCTATGTGGATTCCCGCCCTGAGAACCTGGGGGTTCCTGGAGGAAAAGGGTGATGAGAGTATGGGGGGTGGGTCTCCCAGTATCTCTCACCCTCATGCTAGTCCAGACACACCCTTTATGTTTATTTGGTTCAGATTTTCATATAGCAAACAAAACAGCCAGGCTCATTTAAATTATCCATACTCACTACATATTTGAGCAGCAGCTGAGCATAACAACACATTGAACTCAGACAAGTCTGGGCCCCATTCCCTTTACTGTAGCTCAGAGCAGCTTTAATGACTCACTTAACGTGGAGATTATTTCTTCCCTGAAAGAACTGTAAGGGCTGCTGAGGAGCCTGTGTGAGGTTAGATTTCTTTGTGTCAGCCTGTCATGCAGAGAATTCTGAATGATGTAGACCTTTATACTTAGACGGTAATTATTCCCAGTGTTGTGGACATGGCTGGCAGCCCTCAATCCTGTTTCTTTCTTCTGTTCACCTGAGTGTCTACGAGAATCCCATGAACCTCAGGACTGTCCTTCATGGATGGCTCTGAGGATGGTCAATCAACTCAGTGCTACAGACAGACGGAGCTAATGGAGGATCAGCTCACTGATATGTTGGGCCAGCAACATAGAACACATCTGAATATGAGACATTTTTGTCAATGCCAATCAATATTAAATTCGAGAGTCACTATTTTCAGTAAATTGGAGTGTAAAATTTCTATGATTCTTGGCAGTGAGGTCTCAAACTTAATTATTTGCAGAAGAAATGAGCTTGTCATGTTTACACAGAAGTCTCTTTGCCCGAGAAGCTAGTCTTTTAAAATAAAGCACCTGAGAAGTGGTTTCCTGAATTCTTGTGAAAATTTATCTACTGGATAAAAATATATCAGGATAACTGGTCTCAAATCATTGAAAGAAACCTCGTAAGAAATTTTTAACAACACAGCCATGAAATTCCAGTTAGTCAATTTTTTGGTTCATGTCTACAACTCAAGAAGCAGTTAAGAAATCTACACAATTGGAAGCCCACTCCAACAGAGATGATTTCCCTGCTTGAAAAACAGATCAGTCTTCAAAAAGACTTTCCCATGAGATCCAGAACTAACACAGATTTATGTAACCTGAAAGTTTCTCTAAGAGGATTATCCTCTAGACATCTATGTTTGCAAAAATACTTTGTGCATATTTGTATGTGAGTAATCTGTAGAAGCCCTTGTCATAGTAAACAAACTTCATGTAAACGTGGTAACTTTATCACTTAATGTTCATTTACACTTTATTGGTTTCAAAAGTTTATCACCCTTGTGATGGAACAATAGGTGCCTTTGATAATATCCTGTTTCTTCACTTGGACATGTTCTAGATCCTCTCTTGACTTCTTGGTTTCACGTTTAGTAGCCGTATATCTGTGACTGAACACCCAACAGTATTATCCAACACATTCTCCTCTAATGAGATCATTCTAAAACCTGCCAACAACCTTCATCATGCATGCTTCCAATCATTTGCTTTTAAGGAAATAAGAGGCAAATTTATAATCCATCCTTGCTTTGAGGTGAGAAACTTTCCTTGTTTTCTATCATATTTATTAGGAATCTCACTGAGAAACACATTATTGGTCTATAGATCATACCTCAAAACTGAAACTGTTTTTCATGATGGCCATATCATTCTACATTTCGACAGTTACAGGAAGCAGTATAAAGGCTCTTAAATGAATTAAAACTGGAAGTATTACATGACCAGAAATCCTGTTTCTTGGAATATACCCAAAGGAGATGAAATCACCACCTTATAAAGTGCCTGTACCCTATGTTTATTGAAACACTATTCATAACAGCTAAGAAGTGAAAACTATCTGAGTGTTAGTAGATAGAAAAATGGATAAAGAAAATGTTATATATACAAAATAGAATACAATTTGTTCTTATAAAAGAACATAATGCTTCCATTTGCCACAATGGATCAATTTCCATAACCACTATCAGTGCAGCCCGTCCACCATAGCTCCTCCCTAGGGGACGGCAGATCCTTATTCAGTAAAAACTGGATGTGGTGTGAAGGCAACTTTTAGGTACTGTTGAATTTTTCAGCCTAACACATCAATGTCTTAAAATACTCTGCTCTGTCTGCATGTGATAAAGTGGAGTCTAACATTGAAGGTGAAATTAAAAGTGCATGAGTCTTCCAGACACCAAGTCATAGGATGGTCATGGCTGTGTCCTTGAGAGAGTGGACCACATGCAATAGCATTTAGACTGGGAATTGGTGCATTTCTGCTTATATGAAGAATAATTATAGTATGTTAAGTGTAATAATGACTTTATTATTGTCTTTATTTGAAGATTATGTATAATATCAGGAGATGTGTATGGGTTAAAGTCGAAAAAGGTGGACTTGTAATGGTAAATACTGAGTGTCAAGTTGATCAGATTGAAGGATGCAAAGTATTGATCCAGGGTGTGTCTGTGAGGGTGTTACTAAAGGAGATTAACCTTTGAGCCAGGGGACTGAAAAAGGCAGACACACCCTTAATCTGGGTGACACAATCTAATCAGCTGCCAGTGTGACCAGAATAAACAGCAAACAGAAAAACATGAAAAGGTTAGACTGGCTTAGCCTCCCAGGACACATCTTTCTCCCGTGCTGGATGCTTCCTCATCTCAAACATCAGACTCCAAGTTCTTCAGCTTTGGGACTTGGACTGGCTTCCTTGCTCCTCAGTTTGCAGATGGCCTATTGTGGGGCCTTGTGACAGTGTGGCTTAACACTTTTTTATAAACTTCATATATAATGTGTATATATCTCTCTCTATCTCTCTGTCTCTCTCTCTATCTATCTATCTACCTACCTGCCTATCTATCATCTATCTCCTTTTAGTTCTGTCCCTCTAAAGAACCCTAATACAATCTGAATTCATAAGAAATTTAAAAAATAGGTAATTAGGAATTCCAGGATGGAATGCAGACAGTACAGAAAATATCTAATGTCATTACAAATGTGTGAAATCCAGGGAGGTACCAAGTAGCTTTGGAAATAGTGTGGTCAATAAGATTAAAGAATAAAGGAACTACATGTCAGCACTGGACTCCATTTGATGATGTTCCACAAAAAGGCACAATTGTTGAACTAATTTACACTCCCACCAACAGTGTAAACACCTTCCTATGTCTCCACATCCTCCCCAGGATCTGTTGCTTTCTTTTTTTTTTTTTTTTTTTTTTTTTTTTTTTTTTTTTTGAGATGGAGTTTTGCTTTGTCGCCAGGTGCTGGGCACAATCTTGTCTCACTGCAATCTCCGCCTCCTGGGTTCAAGCAATTCTCCTGCCTCAGCGTCCAGAGTAGCTGAGACTACAGGCACACACCATAGCGCCCAGCTATTTTTTTTGTATTTTTTAATAGAGATGGGATTTCACCATGTTGGCCAGGATGATCTTGATCTCTTGACCTAGTGATCCGCCTGCCTCAGCCTCTCAAAGTGCGGGGATTACAAGCGTGAGCCACCATGCCTGGCTGTTTTCTGACTTTTTAATGATCATCATTATAACTGGCATGAGATGGTATCCCAATGTAGTTTTGGTTTGTATTTCTCTAATGACCATTGATGATGAGCTTTTTAAGTTATATTTGTTGGCTGAAGAAATGTCTCGTTCTGAGCAGTGTCTGCTCCTGTCCTTCACCCATTTTTAGTGGAGTTTTTGGTGTTTTTACAAATTTGTTTAAGTTCTTTGTAGATTCTGGAAATTAGCATTTTCTCAGATGGATAGATTGAAATATTTTCTCCCATTCTGTAAGTTGCCTGCTCACTCTGATGATAGTTTCTTTTACTGTGCAGAATCTTTTTAGTTTAATTAGATCCCACTTGACAATTTCGGCTTTTAACTTTTTAATCCATCTCGAGTTAATTTTTGTATAATGTGTAAGGAAGGGATCCAGACAAACAGAGTGTAAAATCATGAGTGAACACCCATTTACAATTGCTACAAAGAGAATAAAATACCTAGGAATACAACTTGCATGGTATGTGACGGACCTCTTCCAGGAGAACTACAAACCACTGCTCAAGAAAATAAGAGGACACACACAAATGGAAACACATTCCATGCTCATGGATAGGAAGAATCAATATTGTGGAAATGGCTATACTGCTCAAAGGAACGTATACATTCAGTGCTACCCCAGTCAAGCTACCACTGACTTTCTTAACAGAACTGGGGGAAAAAAAAACTACCTTAAATTTCATGTGGAACCAAAAAAGAGCCCACATATCCAAGACAATATTAAGAAAAAAGAACAAAGCTGGAGGCATCACTCTACCTGACTTCAAACTATACTACAAGGCTACAGTAACAAAAACAGCATGGTACTGGTACAAAAACAGATATATAGACCAATGGAACAGAACAGAGGCCTCAGAAATAACACCAAACATCTACTACCATCTGATATTTGACAAATCTGACAAAAACAAGCAATGGGGAAAGATCCATATTTAATAAACGATGTTGGGAAAACTGGCTAGCCATATGCAGAAGGCTTATTTCAGTTAATATAATGAACTCCAGTTTCATCTATGTTGTTACAAATGACAAAATCTCATTCTGTTTATGGCATAATAGTAATCCATATACTATATGTACCACATTTTATTTATCTGTTTATCTGTTAAAGGGCATTTATGCTGCTTTCAAATTTTGAATACTATGAACAGCATTATAACAGATACAATAGTGCAAAAAATTCTTTTTGGGGGTATAGATCAACAGAAGGATTGATGGATTATATGGTAACTCTATTATCAAGCTTTGAGGAAATGCTAAGCTGTTCTTTACAGTGGTTGTACTCATTTAAATGCCCACCAATACTATAAATGTTCCCATTTCTCCATATCCTCTCCAGCATGTTATTGCCTGGTTTTAGGATGAATGTCATTTTAAAATCAGATGGGATGATATTTCATTATAGTTTTGTTTTGCATTTTTCTGATGATCATTGTGGTACAGTGCATTTTTATATGCCTGTTTTCAATTTGAAAGTCTTATTTTGAGAAATAATTATTGTCCACTTTTTATTCAGATAACTAGATTTTCTTTTCTTATAGAGTTTTTTGAGTTTCTGGTATATTCTCATTAATCCATTGTTAGATGGGTAGTAATGTCTTTTTACTTTATAGTATGAGAGACATGATGTCACTATTCACAGGTGCATTCCTGGATATCCACACAATGTCAATGGAAAAGAGTCATCTGGCAGTGTTGCCTTAGAAAGCCTCTTCCTGATATCTCTGAGAGTCTGTATTTCTTCAAATAACAACTGGATGTTATTCTGTACTCATTACTGGCATAGTGTCACTGTTTTGTGTCAAAAATGGATCCACAGTCTAATGCAATTACATTTGTTCCTATTTTGAGGGGCAGTTTTTGAGGTTTTTCATGACCCAGAATGTTATTTTCTTTTTTGAGAAAATGGGTCTAGCAATATTTTGCAGGCTGACCATGAAATCCTGGGCCGAAGTAATCTTCCCACATTAATATCCTGACTAGTTGAAAATACAGGCACATGGCACAGTGTCCAGCTGATTATTCTTAAGTTATGCTATTTCTCATTCTCTCTTCTAAACCAAGTGTTTTATTGCTCTGATGGAGCTGTGAGCTTTTCGTTAATTACTTACAATAAAAATACACTGTGTGCATAAGGAGAACTTTAAGGTAGAAATTATCCAATTTGACTGCAAATAAAGTCTCAAAATTTAGAGTTCTGTATCTCTGTTTTTATGCCCTGTCTCTTTAACTGTAAAAACACAATAGCCTATGCCATGGTACACACAAAGTTATTCATGATTCTCAGTGTGACAGTCCTACTTCAAGGGCACAACACTGTATGGGAATAGTGGACTCATACACTCTCACTGTGCCTCTCGCTGGAAGCTCCCCAGCAGCTCTGCTATACGAGTGATCAGGGGTGAGAATCAATGGAGTCCCTCTGTTTTTCGTCTATAATGCATGGCATGGAAACTCTATCTTGTAAGTGAAGCTTGGAGGAGATACACACCCATCACATCACAGACTGTAATTTATTCTCCACCATGGAGATCTGACACCATGGCCTCAACGGAGATATGGGGGAGAGGAAGCACCATTTTCTTGTCGGATCAGCTCAAGGGCAAGACTCTGTCATCCTGAGCTGAAAATGAGAGAGTCATGCTCGTCTCTTAAGTATGGTGGACCCTCACTGCCCTTCCTGAGACTTCATAAGTGTTTTAGTCTGTTTCAGCTGCTATAAGAGAACTCAATAAAATGGGTGGCTCAGAAATAACATAAACATGTATTTCTGAATTCCCAAGGCTAGGAAGTTAAAGATCAAGATGCTTTTGAGATTCATATCTGGTGAAGACCCAATTAATTATTCATAGAGGAGCATCATTCTACTCTGTCCTCACATGGCGGAAGGGGAGCATGAAAACTGGATTTACACATGAGGTCACTAATCTTACTTATAAAGATGGCACCTCAACATCTCCCCAAAACATCTATTCACTTATCAAAGGCCCCATCTCCTAACACCATCATGTTGGGTTTATTCCAACATAGACACTGTGGGGGTAATAAACATTCAATCTATAGCAGGACATTTTATCAATCAATACGTTTTATCTACTGTGTTTTCTTAGAATAATTTGCACTCATTTTGAATGGTTGAAATTTACATTTATTTTTACCAGATGTGGTTGTTTCAATGGAAAGCTTGGGGCTTCCTACACCACCACTCCTGTAATTAGATAATTTTATTCATGCTTGTGTTTAAAGTTTTTTTAGTAGGTCCATAAGTATTTTAAGTATTTTTCTGTTAAGCCGACTGCCATGATGGAATTGATTTGTTCACTCTCTTTGATGTTATCATTGTTTATAAATACACTTTTCTAGCGATTAATGCAGTTAATTCACCTGTTTTTTATTTGGCTTTATCAAGATATATTTCGGTGTATGTTAAACTAAGCAATTATTTCATTTATTTTTCCATAGTTTTAGGTTTTGAGAAAAGCCTCTCTAATAGGGTGTGTTCTCATGTACAAATTGCCCTGGTTCCCACACACAGATATGCGCTCTACCAAGCCGGGGTCACCCTCCTGCCATCTGTGGGGCTCACTCTCTGAACAGTGTTGTGCAATCCTCTGTGTATTCTGTGGTCTCCACACTTCCTGGCCTGTCTGAGATCTCAGCTCCTTTTCCTCAACTTCAGATCTATCTGATCCCACTTGAGCACGTGCCTGGAAACTGTCTTAAGAAAATAAGCATGCATTCATCAGCGGGCTCCTTTTGTATACTTTCCCTCTCCCAACAATCACTGTCCTTATTACTTGATGCCAAACATTTTAAAATCATGTTTAAGAAATTTCACTGTGATTTAAAGTTATTTCCAGTGGAAAGATATATCTGGTTTCTGTTGTCACAATTTGTTTGAAAGTGATCATTTTGCACATACATATTAGAATCAACTTTATAATGTTTACCAAGATTTATGTATATGTGTGTGTATATGTACCCATGAAAATTGCAACTGTGTTTCCAGGATGTCCTGCACAATAAAGAAATAATTCTACAGGACATCCTGGAACAGATGAATGTGAAAATTACAATTGTTTGCAGTCTGCACGCATTTTCATATGTCTTCCAATAAATTAAGAAAAACCGTTCATCCTGTATAAACATCCACAGCGTGTTAGCTCTGACAATGCACCTTTCTCCCTCCACCTGCAGGCAGAGTTATGTGCTTGGATCATGCATCTGGCTGCTGCTCTCTGATGTGCATGACATGGCTCATGTCGAAGCCCATGTCCTGTGCTCCATTCTCAGGAACAGAGTGAGCTCTGCACTCATCTGAGCCAGAACCACTGCTGGGGGTCATGGCAGTTTCCTGAGGGGCAGCTTTGACTTGCAGAAGACTCAGTGATATTCTGGACTTTCTTAGCACAGTACAGGAATATAGGAAATTTCCACTCAATCCTCCTTCCCTCTCTCCTTCACTCGGGGACAGGCTTCCATCTTATGCCATCAGCCTCCCCAGCCTCATTTACCCTCCACGCATTTTCGCTCAAAAGGGTTGATGCCCTTCTTCCACAAATGCATGCAAACTTAAGCCACTACTGGGTATTTCTGCTCAGAAGACCAATAATGACACACATAGTTTAGCAAAATTATTTATAACATGAGTTTGATTCTATTATCAAATTTAATATATTAAGTATTAATATTAATATTGCATTGATTAATGTTAGCATTAAAATATTAATCAGTGTAAAATATAAGATATTAATCACGACAATAATCAGTTTTGAGTGTCACCTCTACTGGAACATAATCTCAGTTATTCAATCAAACACGAATGTAGGTGTTGCTCTGATGGTATACTACAGGTGTTATTAAAGCCTGTCATCACTTTTCTGTAAGTCAGGAAGATTGTCCTAGATGAATTTGGTTGGTCTGATTTAATCCCAGCAGAAGAGAAGATAATGGAACTCCATGTCTTTGCTGTGGGACTTCCCAGGAATTCCAGCCTGTCTTTCCTGCTGGCCAGCTTCATTGGCTTTGGCTGTGCCTAGCCAGACCTCACGACTGCTGTCACACAGAGCCCACAGTACAACAAAGTGTCTATCCTCAGCTCTCTCGAAAGTCACAGGTGAGGGTGGGGGCTCTGTGACAGGGTGAGAAGTACAGGGTCAGCTCTATATCACTATCTCATTTGAACATTTGAAGAAATGACTATTTATGTCCACTTGCATTTCCCAAATGCATCCATGCATAGAACACAGTAGGGGCATCAAGGCAATGGGGAATAAGAAGGACCCCTCAGCCTGCCAGGCCCTGCAGGAGCCACAGCCTGAGCCACCCTGATTTCCAGGTAATGTATCTGAGACCTGCGGTTTAGACCACAGGAAGCACACACTCCATTTTCAGAAAAAAAAGGAGAAAAGGGAAGTCTAAGAATGAAGCCTAGAGAAAAGGAAAATGGAACAGTAGAGAAAGGGACAAATGGATTAGTCCTGAGCCGGATGTTCAGTTTTAAAGGACAATGAGGTCACTCTGAAAAATGTCAGGATTGTAAGGACCCTGGGCCTGGATGAGCCTCCTTCTTGGTCCCAATTTGAATCCCAAAACCTATTCCAATCAGAGATTCCCACGGAGATGTCTGATTGACAGACTCCTCCCAGGTTCTCCTGGGCTTCCTCAGGACTCTGATTCTGGTGGCCTGGGGAGGGTCATTTGTGTACCCAGGGTAACACTTGGGCTTCTGTGGAGGTGAGGATGAGTCCTCCTGTTAGAAAAAAAAAAAAAACACTGGGGGGAAAGGTTTCACATTCAGAGACATTAACTGTTAGTACAGAATCAGAAATCTGAATGATTCTCTGAGGAAACTTGATGAGCAGGCAGCCCCAGACCATGGCAGGAAGCCAGCCCTCAGCAGCACCTGCACCTGCCCCGTAGACAGCCCAGTTCACAGGGCTCCTGACGCCCCCTGGTGGTCTCGGGGACCCCTGCAGGAGGTTTGTGTCCGGGCTCACACGGGCCTCCCCTCACTGTGTCTCGCACAGTAATACACGGCCGTGTCCTCGGTTCTCAGGCTGCTCATCTGCAGATACAGTGAGGTTTTGGCGTTGTCTCTGGAGATGGTGAATCGGCCCTTCACGGAGTCTGCGTAGCTTGTGCCACTCCCATCAGTATTGATAGCTGAGACCCACTCCAGCCCCTTCCCTGGAGCCTGGCGGACCCAGCTCATGGCATAGTTACTGAAGGTGAATCCAGAGGCTGCACAGGAGAGTCTCAAGGACTCCCCAGGCTTTGCCAAGCCTCCCCCAGACTCCACCAGCTGCACCTCACACTGGACACCTGCAAACACAGAGACACCCTGGTCAGAAACTGCCACAAATATCCGCTGTTTATCTCACTCTTATCACTCACACTCAATTTCAATAGTTCTCCATGAATTACCTTTTAAAATAGCAACAAGGAAAACCCAGCTCAGCTCAGATTTCATGGTGAGTGCTCTGTGTGCCGCCCTGATCAGCAAGCAGAAACACCTGTGAATCCTGGGGCTGGGCTCCTCTCCCAGAGCTGCAGGGTCAGGGCTGCGCTGATTTTCATCAGCAGAGAGGGGGCCTTATTTGCATGTCTCCTGCTATATAGCAAGCTCTGGGGTGAGACATGTAAAGAGAAAGCAGGGCCCCGAGGAGATGAGGGTGTCCTGAGGAAAACTGGTGACAACACTGGGGTTTGAGGAAATGTGCTTATTATTAAGTTGTACTGTGATAGAAACTTTGCACTGATCACCTTATTTCAGTTTTATCTATGAGTGTAAACTATGTTCCGTAGGAGTCAATGTTCTCTATTTACAGATGTGAAAGTAAGCCCATACATGGACGGGCTCCGTATGTATCTCGGAGTTTATGTCTGGGATGAGCGAGTGCTGGTATCTGGGCCTGTGCTTCTCACCACTGGCCCTGACTCTTCCCTTAGCCAACTCCAGGACAGAGCTGGACATGCCTAGTGCGGTTTGTAGAAGCCACTGCTTGATCAGAATAGATGTGATTTTGCTGTGTTCTCCTGTTTACCTAAAACTATGGAGAGAACTAGGGTTCAGATAGATCTCTGACAATTGACATACTGGTATCTATCTTTCTGCCACTCCTACCTTGTCTAATATTCAACTTGTTTCATTGTTACAAATTTTATAGGATTTGATTGACAGATTATACACTTTACATTTGTAAAGTATAAAACTGATAAAATCATGACATAACTATTACCATTATCAAGAAGGTGGACAAGTTAAATTGCCTCAACTTTTCTTCTGTCCTTCTACATTTCCTTATCCTTTCTCTTTTTCTTCTTCCAACATAGTCACAGACAAGTAATAATCTTTTTTTTTTTTTTTTTTTTTTTTTTTTTTTTTTTTTGCTTTTTTTTATACTTTAAGTTCTGGGGTACATGTGCAGATTATGCAGGATTGTTACCTAAGTCTACACATAACACAGTAGTTTGCTGCATCCGTCCCCCCGTCATCTATATTAGGTATTTCTCCTAATGTTATTCTCTCCCCAATCTTTCCAACCCCTCTTTCCCCAACCCCAGTCCACCCAATCCCTCCCTGTGTCCATAGGTTCTCATTGTTCAACACTCACCTATGAGTGAGAATATGCAGTGTTTTGTTTTCTGTTCTTGTGTCAGTTTGCTGACAATGATTGTTTCAAGCTTCACCCATGACCCCGCAAAGGACATTAACTCATCCTTTTTTAGGCTGCATAGTATTCCATCTTGTGTATGTGCCTCATTTTCTTTATTCAGCCTATCATTGAAGGGCATTTAGGTTCGTTCCAAGTCTTTGCTATTGTAAAAAGTGTCACAATGAACATACATATGCACATGTCTTTATGACAGAATGATTTATAATCCTTTGGGTGTATACCCAGTTATGGGATTGCTGGGTCAAATAGTATTTCTATTTCTAGATCCTTGAAGAATTGCCACACTGTCTTCCACAATGTTTGAACTAATATACACTCCCACCAACAGTGTAAAAGTGTTCCTATTTCTCCATTTCCTCTCCAGCATCTGTTGTTTCCAGATTTTTTAATGATTGCCATTCTAACTGGTGTGAGACGATATCTCAATGTGGTTTTGATTTGCATTTCTCTAATGACCAGTGATGATGAGCATTTTTTCATATGTTTGTTTGCTGCATAAATGTCTTCTTTTGAAAAGTGTTCATATCCTTTCCCCACTTTTGGATGGGGTTGTTTGCTTTTATCCTGTAAATTTGTTCAAGTTTATTACAGATTCTGGATATTAGCCATTTGTCAGATGGGTAGCTTGCAAATATTTTTTTCCCTATCTGTTGGTTGCTGGTTCACTCTTATGATAGTTTCTTTTGCTATGCAGAAGCTCTGGAGTTCAATTAGATCCCATTTGTTTATTTTGGCTTTTGTTGCCATTGCTTTTGGTGTTGTGGTCATGATATCCTTGCCTATGCCTATGTTCTGAATGTTATTGCCTAGGTTTTATCCCAGGGTTTTTATGATGTTATGTCTTATGTTTAAATCCTTAATCCATCTGGAGTTAATTTTTGTATCAGGTGTAAGGAAGGGATTCAGTTTTAGCTTCTGCGTATGGCCAGCCAGTTTTCCTAACACCATTTATTAAACAGGGAATCCTTTTCCTGTTGCTTGTTTTTGCCAGGTTTGTCAAAGATCAGAAAGTTGTAGATGTGTGGCATTACCTCTGAGACCTCTGTTCTGTTCCATTGTTTTATATCCCTGTTTTCATACTAGTACCATATTCTTTTGATTACTGTAGCCTTGTAGTATAGTTTGAAGTTAAGTAGTGTGATGCCTTTGTTTTGTTTATTGTTGTTGTTTGTTTTTGTTTAGGATTTTCTTTGCTGTGCAGGCTCTTTTTTTGGTTCTATATGAAGTTTAAGGTGGTTTTTTCCAGTTCTATGGAAGTCTATGGTAGCTTGATGGGGTTAACATTAAACCTGTAAATTACTTTTCATGATATCAAGTCTTCCTAACCATGTGCATGGACTGTTTTTCCATCTGTTTGTGTCCTCTCTTATTTCCTTGAGAAGTGATTTGTAGTTCTCCTTGAAGTTGTCCTTCACATACCTTGTTAGTTATATTCCTAGATATTTTATTCTCTTTGTAGCAATTGTGAATCAGAGTTCACTCGTGATTTCACTCTTTGTCTGTCAGTTTTCATTTTCCAGAATTTATAAAAACAGAATCATATATTATATATTCTTATTAGTTTGGTTTATGTTACTCAATTTACATTCTTGATAATTTAAACTTATTTTGTGTATCAGACATTCCTTTATTAGAATTATGGGTACTATTCCAGTAAAAAAGTTACCATGATTTTTTTTTTTTTCATTAGAGGGATGATCAATATTTAGAATCTTTTATTATTTTTGGACTTCATAAAAAGTCAGCTATTCAGATTGAAAATGTACATAAATAAGATTTTTTATTTTTATTTTTTACAACAGTAAAATCAACAGTTAGTTACATGTTAAAAAGGGATAATTGGCTTTTGCAATTTTATTTAATACTTCAGATCATTGAAATTTTAAGACAATCAATAAATCTGAAATCTAGAGAGAGACAAGTTCTTGTAGGGAGAATCATAGCTAGTGTATGAGCTGAACTGAGGCAGAGTGTGCCGTATGAAATACAGGCTATTACAAGATAAAATACACTAATATACTTTGAATTGCTTTGAGTCGAGTGTGGCAAGCATGTTCTTAGTTTGACATTCTCAGGCACCACAAACTGAAGAGTTTTTCTATTCTTTTGAATTCCTTTCCTTTTTTTAAAATTGTACTTTAGGTTCTGGGGTATATGTGCAGATCATGCAGGATTGTTGCATAGGTACATACATGGCAAGGTGGTTTGCTGCCTTCCTTCCCCCATCACCTATATCTGGTATTTCTCCCCACGTTATCCTTCCCCACCCTCTCTACCCCCCTGCTGTCCTTTCCCTAGTACACTCCAACTGACTGCAGTGTGTGATGCTCCCTTCCTTGTGTCCATGTGTTCTAATTGTTCAACACCCACCTATGAGTGATATCATGCAGTGTTTGATTTTCTGCTCTTGTGTCAATTTGCTGAGAATGATAGTTTCCAGATTCATCCATGTCCCTAGGAAGGACACGAACTCATCGTTTTTTTATGGCTGAATAGTATTCCATGGTTTATATGGGCCACATTTTCTTTATTCAATCTATCATTGATGGACATTTGGGTTGGTTCCAGGTCTTTGTTATTGTAAACAGTGCCACAGTGAACATACGTGTGCATGTGTCTTTATAATAGAACAATTCATAATTCTTTGGGTATATACCCAGTGTTGGGATTGCTGGGTTAAATGGTATTTCTATTTCTAGGTCCTTGAGGAATCACCACATTGTCCTCCACAATGTTTACACTAATTTGCATTCCCACCAACAGTGTTAAAGTGTTCCTATTTCTTCACATCCTCTCCAGCATCTGTTGTCTCCAGATTTTTTAATGATCGCCATTCTAACTGGTGTGAGATGGTATCTCAATGTGGTTTTGATTTGCATTTCTCTAATGACCAGTGATGATGATCATTTTTTCATATGTTTGTAGGCCTCATAGATGTCTTCTTTTGTAAAATGTCTGTTCATATCATTCACCCACATTTGAATGGGCTTGCTTGTTGTTTTCTTGTAAATCTGTTTTAGTTCTTGGTAGATTCTGGATATTAGTCCTTTCTCAGATAGGTAGATTGCAAATTTTTTTTTTCCATTTTTGTTGGGTTACTGGTTCACTCTAATGATTGTTTCCTTTGCTATAGAGAAACCCTGGAGTTTAATTAGATCCCATTTGTCTATTTTGGCTTTTGTTGCCATTGTTTTTGGTGTTTATAACCACTGTCCTATCAGACCCATAAAATGAACCTGGTAACTCGTTTGGAATTGTGGAGACCACTCGGTTTCTGCACCTCTCTCCCTGGGAGATGCTTTCTGGAGCTGCCTCTTATTCAGCCATCTTGGGATTGACTATTCCTTTTCTTTGTAATTGGAACAGTCACAAAAACCTTCCCTTCCCAAAGTGTCTGTCTGAAAGAATATGAGAGCCCACACTTCTGAAATGTGTCCAAACCCAACTCTCTTTTCCCCGCTACAGAACTAAGAAATTACTCTGCCAGGGAAAACCACCAAAACACGTATCCTAAAGGCACTGCTGGAACCTATCACAAATAGAGATGGGAGCAGAGTCCCTCACCAACGTTTTTCTGGGAAGCAGTTTCCCTGTTTCTTATTGAATCAGAGCCTTAGTCTGCAGGGCAGGGCAGTAGATCTGGAACGTGATGACACAGGTAAAGAACACTGGAGCTGTGGGAGGGAACACCTTGGGGAAACAGGGAGACTCTACCCCAGGGTAGGGGCAAGAAAACACAGACCAGCATGTCATCTAGAGAAGGGCAGGAACAAATGCAAGCTCGCTCCCAGACACAGGTCACAAAACCTTCTTAGGAATATGGACCAAGGAATATGGACCTAGGAATATAGAGCCTTTAGTCTAATGTCTTGCACTGATTTAAAAATTGTCTGTAAATAAAACAACTGCATGAACCTGAGGGAGCTGAAAGTGATTGTCTGGAGGACAGAACAAGGTGAAGAGACAAAGTGAAGTAGAGAAGACAAGGAAGATACTGTTGGAAGATCTGTAGTCTCTGGTGGACATAGAATAACAAACTTGAATTAGTTTTGAAAATTTCATGTCAGTCGTTAGTAATTTTATGTAATAAAACAGTCAGCCTCATCAATGGAGTCTTTTTATCCCCATCAAGGATGACTGTCTATGTGGGTATGTGGTGAAGTTCTAGTCATGAGGACTGGGAGATGGTCTGTTGAAGTGTTCCTAGTCCTTCAGAGGAGAGTTACAAAAATGTCTCTTGCTCACTTCCAAAAAATATTTAACACATGTGTGTGACCCCTGGGAATGTTGTCACTATTCACTGCATGATGGGAGTCACCTGGGAAGTGAAGCTGACTTTCTGGATATATCAGTGTGGAAAATTGAGAATTGAAACTGCCTGGGCACATGAGCTGTCAAGTTATTCATTCCTGAAGGCTCTCACATCAAGCTTCCTGAATTGGCATCGTGAGCTGCTACTGTCTACAGCCTCAGCTGGCCTTCTAATGCACTTTTCTGCCTCTTGCCTCTTACCGAGACTCCACCACCTGCACCTCACCCTAGACATCTACAAACATAGAGACATTTTGGTAAGAAACTGTTGCATATAATCATGTTTTTTTCAATCATATCCACTCACACTCAATATCTCTAGTTCTCCATTATTTGCCTCTTAAATTGGCAACATGAAAAACCCAGCTCAGCCCTAACTCTATGGTGAGCCATCTGCGTTGAGAGCTGATCATCAAATGAAAACTCCTGGTAATTCTGGACTGGGGCTTTTCTCCAGGGCTGGGCTGGTTTTCATCAGGAGGGGGAGGGTCCTGTTTGTGTCTCCTCCTCTGTAGCAAACTCTGAGGTGGGCCTTCTGAGGAGAGAGCAAAGCCCAGTGCAGACGTGAGACTCCTGGAGGAGGGTAGTGGTGATGGCAGCATTTGGGAAACATAATTTCTTATTGTGTGATTTTCCCATTAAAATTACTAAGCAATGATTATTTTATTTCTATTTTAAATACTTGTAAAAATAGAAATATAACTGTATTGATCAACTTTAAGAGATATGAAGGCAGAAATAGAAAACAATAAAAAGGAAGAGACTTCAGCACCTCACCCTCAATAATGTATAGAACATCCACAAAAAATTGTTAGGAAGGCAGTGGACTTAACCAACACTATTGAACAAACTGACTTAATAGACATCTACAGAACCTTCCAACCAAGAGCAGTGTAATATGCATCCCAAGCACACAATATAAACGTTCTTCATGATAGGTTGTATGTTAGATAAAAATGAATTTCAAAATAAAAAAAAAATAATGTCAACAGTTCTCTAACTTTTTCAAAATTGGTGTGGCTCCAACCTTCTAAATTCCCTCTAAAAGGCTACAATAACTGTATTACCGGTAATCGACAATGGCAAAAGAAGAAAGTTAAACTTCAAATATTCTTAGTATATATAAATAAACTACTCCCAAGTAATAGTCAACTAAGTTCTAGAGGACTTTAAAAGGATCATACACTGACTGGGTGCAGTGAGTCACACCTGTAATCCCAGCACTTTGGGAGGGTGAGGTGATGAACCACCTGAGGTCAGGCATTTAAGACTAGCATGGCCAACATGTTAAACCTTGTCTCTACTAAAAATACAAAAATTAGCTGGGTGTGGTGGCACATGCCTGTAATGCCAGTTATTTGGGAGGCTAAGACAGGAGAGTCACTTGAGCCTGGGAGGTGGAGGTTGCAGAGAGCCAAGACTGCACCACTGCACTTCAGCCTGGGTGACAGAGCAAGACTCTGTCTCAAGAAAAAAAAAAAAAAAAAAAAAAAAAAAAAAGAGGGGGTTATATACCATAGCAAACTTAAATTTATTTTTGAGATGCACAGATGACTCAACATCCTCAAGTCAATACATTTTGTGTGCTTAATTAAGAGAAAAAAGAAAAAAATTCATTAACTTCTCACTAGACACAGAAAATAACATTTAAAAATCAAGATTTCATAATAAAAACTATAAAAAATAGGAACAAATGAATATAACCTGTACATGATAAAAGTCATTATGAAAAGCCATACCTATTATCTTACTTAATAGTAAAATTTAAGATGGCCACCTAAGAACAGCTCAGGACTTCAGCTCCCAGTGAAAGTGCAGAGGGTGAGTGGACGCCGTATTTCCAGACGAACTCTTATTGCCCACAGACCAGGAGATACCCAGGCAGAGGGGTCGCCAGCATCACAGTCCAAGCTGGTGCGGCTGTTTTGGCCCCCGCGGGGCTGATTCCGCCCGCGCGGCTGCTGTGACCACTCCCTGTTGCTGCGGTTCTCCCTACAAAAGCCACTGGTCTGGGAGCCCTCTTAGCTGGCGAGCAGAGCCCTGAGACGGCAGAGTTGCCCATTCATCTGAAATAGCGAGTCAGGCCAGGAGATTCCTAGGGAAAAAATCCGCCAGGAGCCGGCGCCGCCGTTGGAGCCGACTCCGTGAGTCGCAGCACGGGAGATCCCGGCGCCTTTTCAACAAGTGACTGGAACGCGGGGTCATTCAACTTAAAAGAAAAGACTGAGTCAGGGAGCCACGTGATCAGGCTCAGTTGGTCCCACCCCTCCACGCCCAACAACAACAAAAACAAAAACAGTAATTGGAAACCCTCAAGGTTGAGCCTTTCAAACCAAGCACAGCTGAACCTGGACAGCCCGGCTCTGTGGGGGAGGGGCTTCCGCCATTACTGAGACTCTCCACCTCTATGGAGGCAGGCTGCCGTTGCCGAGGCAACCCGCCACAACAGAGAGAGTCCTCCATAACAGAGGTGGGGCCACCATTGCTGAGACAGTTCTAACTACGCCCATATAAACAGGACTGCAGGGAAGAGCTCAGGGCAGCTAGGCGGAGCCCACAGCAGCTCAGCAAAGCCCCTGCGGGCAGGCAGTGGCTAGGCGTGCTGCTAGCTGGGCGGGTCAGGCCTGAAAGAAAAATCAAAAAAGGCAGTAGTGCAACGGAAACTCATAAAGCTCCAACTCCCTGGGACAGAGCACCTGGGAACAAAAAGTACTTTATGAGTTCAGCTGCAGCAGACCTGAACATACCTGCCCAGCAGCTCTGAATGAACAACGGAGCTCACAACTCAGGACTTAAGCCCCAATAAAAGTTAGACAGTCTCCTCAAGCAGCTCCCTGACCCCCATAGATCCAAAGACTCACCTCATAAAGGAGAGAACAGACTGACAGTAGGTGAGCATCCTTCTGGGACAAAGATAGCAGAAGAGGAAACTGGCAGCAACCTTTACTGTTCTGCAGCTGCTGCAGGTGATCCACAGGCAAGCAGGGCCTGGAGAGGACCTCAGCAGTCCTACAGCAGTGGGGCCAGACTGTTAGAAGGAAAGCTGAAAAAAAAAAATAAAAAAGAAGAAATAACTTCAGCATCCACGAACTAGAAGCTCACTCAGAGACCCAATCTGAAAGACAGTAATTACAAAGACAACAGGTGGATAAACCCACAAAAATGGGAAGAAACCAGCGCAAAAAGGATGAAAACTCCCTAAACCAGAACGCCTCTCCTCCTAAAAGGGATCACAACTCCTCACCAGCAAGGGAAACAGACTGGATGGAGAAGGAGGGTGATGAAATGACAGAATCAGACTTCAGAAGGTGGGTAGTAAGAAACTACAGTGAGCTAAAAGAACATGTTCTAACCCAATGCAAAGATTATAGGAACCTTGAAAAATGATTGGACGAAATGCTAACAAGAATGGACAGCATAGAGAGGAATATAAGTGAATTGATGGAGCTGAAAAATGCAACACGAGAACTTCGTGAAGCATGCACGAGCTTCAACAGCCTAATTGACCAAGCAGAAGAAAGGATATTAGAGGTCGAAGATCAACTCAATGAAATAAAAAGAGAAAGCAAGAACAGAGAAAAAAGCGCAAAAAGGAATGAACAAAATCTTCAAGAAATGTGGGACTATGTGAAAAGACCTAATCTACGTCTGATAGGTGTACCTGAATGTGACGAAGAGAATGAATCCAAGCTGGAAAATACTCTTCAGGATATTATCCAGGAAAACTTCCCCAACCTAGCAAGGCAGACCAATATTCAAATCCAGGAAATACAGAGAACACCACAAAGATATTCCTCAAGAAGAGCAACCCCAAGGCACATAATCATCAGATTCACCAGGGTTGAAATGAAAGAGAAAATGCTAAGGGCAGCCAGAGAGAAAGGTCGGGTTACCCACAAAGGGAAGCCCATTAGACTCACAGCAGATCTCTCAGCAGAAACCCTACAAGGCAGAAGAGATTGGGGGCCAATATTCAACATCCTTAAAGAAAAGAACTTTCAACCCAGAAACTCCTATCCAGCCAAACTAAGCTTCATAAGTGAAGGAAAAATAAAATCCTTTGTGAACAAGCAAGTACTCAGAGATTTCATCACCACCAAACCTGCTCTACAAGAACTCCTGAAAGAGGCTCTACACATATAAAGGAACAACCAGTACCAGCCACTCCAAAAACACACCAAATGGTAAAAGAGCATCAACACAAACAAGAAGCTGCATCAACTAACCAAGCCAGGTAGCATCAAAATGACAGTATCAAATTCACACATAACAGTACTATCCCTAAATGTCAATGGACTAAATGCCCCAGTCAAAAGACACAGACTGGCAAATTGGATAAAAAGCCAAAACCCATCAGTGTGCTGTATCCAGGAAATCCATCTTACATGCAAGGATACACAAAGGCTCAAAATAAAGGGATGAAGGAAGATCTACCAAGAAAACGGAGAGAAAAAAAAAAAAAAAGCAGGAGTTGCAATTCTCATCTCTGATAAAATAGACTTTAAAGCAACAAAGATCAAAAGAGACAAAGAAGGACATTACATAATGGTAAAAGGATCACTGCAACAAGAAGAGCTAACGATCCTAAATATATATGCACCCAATACAGGAGCACCCAGATACATAAGGCAAGTTCTTAAGGACTTACAAAGAGACTTAGACTCCCACACAATAATAGTGGGAGACTTTAACACCCCATTGTCAATATTAGACAGATCAACCAGACAGAAAATCAACAAGGATATCCAGGACCTGAACTCAGACCTGGAACAAGCAAACCTAATAGACATTTACAGAACTCTCCACCCCAAATCCACAGAATATACATTCTTCTCAGCACCGCATCACACCTACTCTAAAACTGACCACATAATTGGCAATAAATCACTCCTCAGCAAATGCAAAAGAACAGAAATCGTAACAAACAGTCTCTCAGACCACAGGACAATCGAGTTAGAACTCAGAATGCAGAAACTAACTCAGAACCACTCAGCTTCATGGAAACTGAACAACTTACTCTTGAATGTTGACTGGATAAACAATGAAATGAAGGCAGAAATAAAGATGTTCTTCGTAACCAATGAGAACGAAGACACAACATACCAGATTCTCTGGGACACATTTAAAGCAGTCTCTAGAGGAAAATATATAGCAATGAGTGCCCACATGAGAAGAAAGGAGAGATCTAAAATTGACACCCTATCATCAAAATTGAAAGAGCTAGAGGAGCAAGATCAAAAAAACTCAAAACCTAGCAGAAGACAGGAAATAACTAAGATCGGAGCAGAACTGAAGGAAATAGAGACACAAAAAAACTCTTCAAAAAATCAATAAATCCAGGAGCTGGTTCTTTGAAAAGATCAACAAAATAGACAGACCACTAACCAGATTAATAAAAAAGAAAAGAGAGAATAACCAAATTGATGCAATAAAAAACGATGAAGGGGATATCACCACAGATTCCACAGAAATCCAAACCATCATCAGAGATTATTACAAACAACTCTATACACATAAACTAGTAAACCGGGAAGAAATGGATAAATTCCTGGACACCTGCATCCTCCCAAGCTTAAACCTGGAAGAAGCCGAAACCCTGAACAGATCAATAACATGGTCTGAAGTCGAGGCAGCAATAAAGAGCCTACCACCCAAAAAAAGCCCAGGTCCAGATGGGTTCACTGCTGAATTCTACCAGACATACAAAGAGGAGCTGGTACCATTCCTTCTGAAACTATTCCAGACAATCCAAAAAGAGGGAATCCTTCCCAAATAATTTTATGAGACAAATATCATCCTGATACCAAAACCCGGCAGAGACTCAACAAGAAAAGAAAATTTCAGGCCAATATCCATGATGAATATAGATGCAAAAGTCTTCAATAAAATACTGGCAAACCGATTGCAACAGCATATCAAAAAGCTCATCCACCATGATCAAGTAGGATTCATCCCGGGGATGCAAGGCTGGTTCAACATACACAAGTCCATAAACGTAATTCACCACATAAACAGAAACAAAGACAAAAACCACATGATTATCTCAATTGATGCAGAGAAGGCTTTTGACAAAACTCAACAACACTTTATGCTAAAAACCCTCAATAAACTAGGTATTGACGGAACGTATCTCAAAACAATAAAAGTTATTCACGACAAACCAACAGCCAATATCATACTGAATGGGCAAAAACTGGAAGCATTCCCTTTGAAATCTGGCGCTAGACAAGGATGCCCTCTCTCACCACTTCTATTCAATATAGTACTGGAAGTTCTAGCCAGAGCAATCAGGCAAGAAAAAGAAATAAAGGGTATCCAATTTGGAAAAGAGGAAAGCAAATTGTCTCTATTTGCAGATGACATGATTGTATATCTGGAAGACCCCATCATCTCAGCCCAAAATCTCCTGAAACTGATAAACAACTTCAGCAAAGTCTCAGGATACAAAATCAACGTGCAAAAATCACAAGCATTCCTATACACCAGTAATAGACTTAAAGAGAGCCAAATCAAGAACGAACTGCCATTCATAATTGCTACAAAGAGAATAAAATACCTAGGAATACAACTAACAAGGAACGTAAAGGACCTCTTCAAGGAGAACTACAAGCCATTGCTCAACGAAATAAGAGAGGATACAAACAGATGGAGAAATATTCCATGTTCATGGTTAGGAAGAATCAACATCGTGAAAATGGCCATACTTCCCAAAGTAATTTACAGATTCAACGCTATTCCCATCAAGCTACCATTGATCTTCTTCACAGAACTGGAAAAAAACACCTTAAAGTTCATATGGAACCAAAAGAGAGCCCACATAGCCAAGTCAATTCTAAGCAAAAAGAACAAAGCAGGAGGCATCACACTACCGGACTTCTAACTATACTACAAGGCTACAGTAATCAAAACAGCATGGTACTGGTACCAAAACAGAGATATAGACCAATGGAACAGAACGGAGGCCTCAGAGGAAATACAACATACCCACAACCATCTGATCTTCGGCAAACCTGACAAAAACAAGCAACGGGGAAAGGACTCCCTGTTTAATAAATGGTGTTGGGAAAACTGGCTAGCCATGTGCAGAAAGCAGAAACAGGACCCCTTCCTGACACCTTACACCAAAATTAACTCCAGATGGATTAAAGACTTAAACGTAAGACCTAACACCATAAAAACCCTAGAAGAAAATCTAGGCAAAACCATTCCGGACATAGGTGTAGGCAAGGACTTCATGACCAAAACGCCAAAAGCAATGGCAACAAAAGCCAAAATAGACAAATGGGACCTAATCCAACTCCACAGCTTCTGCACGGCAAAAGAAACAGTCAGTAGAGTGAATCGGCAACCAACAGAATGGGAAAAAATTTTTGCAGTCTACCCATCTGACAAGGGGCTGATATCCAGAATTTCCAAAGAACTAAAGCAGATGTATAAGAAAAAAAACAAACAAGCCCATTCAAAAATGGGCAAAGGATATGAACAGATACTTTACAAAAGAAGACATACAGGAGACCAACAAACATATGAAAAAATGCTCATCATCACTGGTCATCAGAGAAATGCAAATCAAAACCACATTGAGATACCATCTCACACCAGTTAGAATGGCGATCATTAAAAAATCTGGAAACGACAGATGCTGGAGAGGATGTGGAGAAATAGGAACACTTTTACACTGTTGATGGGAATGTAAATTAATTCAACCATTGTGGAAGAAAGTGTGGCGATCCCTCAAGGACCTAAAAATAGAAATCCCATTTGACCCAGCAATCCCATTACTGGGTATATATCCAAAGGATTATAAATCATTCTACTACAAGGACACGTGCACACGAATGTTCATTGCAGCACTGCTTACAATAGCAAAGACCTGGAACCAACCCAAATGGCCAACGATGATGGACTAGATAGGGAAAATGTGGTACATATGGAATATTACACATGGAATATTACACAGCCATCAAAAATGATGAGTTCACATCCTTTGTAGGGACATGGATGAACCTGGAAACCATCATCCTCAGCAAACTGACACAAGAGCAGAAAATCAAACACCGCATATTCTCACTCATAGGCAGTTGTTGAACAATGAGAACTCATGGACACAGGGAGGGGAGCACTACACACTGGGGTCCGTTGGGGGAAATTGGGGGAGGGACGGTGGTGGGGAGGAGGGAAGAGATAGCATGGGGAGAAATGACAGATACAGGTGAGGGGACAGAAGGCAGCAAACCACACTGCCATGTGTGTACCTATGCAACAATCTTGCATGTTCTTCACATGTACCCCAAAACCTAAAATGCAATAAAAAATTTTAAAAAAGTAAAATTTTACAATATTTTGATTTAGTATGTGTAAGAAGGCAAGAAAAAACTTGAAAGTATTTTACTTCCAGATTTCAAAAGTAATTACAAAAGTAGAATAATAAAAACAAGATGGGATAGGCATAAATATCTTTTGAGAGTTCAGAAATAAACTGATACACTGAGGGGAATCTGATTTTCAGCATGAGAATCAACAATATACAATGGATAAACCAAAATCTCTCCCTAAGAGGGTGTTGGCAAAACTGGATTTACACATGCAAAGAGTTAAGAATTTCAGGTTAGAATAAACACAAAAATCAACTCTAAATGGGCCAAGTAGTTAAATGCATAACCTGCAGTTGTACAATTTCCTTCACCCAAAAATAATGTTAACAGAGATTTCTTGTGTTTCACACTGAAGGCACAGACAACAAGAGCAGATTTGAACAAGTGGAACTGCATCACAATGGAAAGATTCTGCAAATCATGGAAAAAATTACAACATACAAAATGAGAGAATACAATTACAAGTCATGCATCTGAAAAAGTGTTAATACCCAAAATATGAATGCAGCTTCTACAACTCATCAGCAAAATGATAAATGCCTGGTTGTAAAATGTTGAGTTTTGTACCTTAAAAAATTTAAGAATATAGATCTCATGTTAAAGGTTCTTCTCTATGGGTAATGGTTAGTTTTCTGGTATCCGTGCTTTAGGTAAACTTATGTAATAGATGTTATTCAACCTGTCATCAGCTGACTCTAGGTTAGATAGATTGTCGTTGATAAAATGGTTGTGCCTGATTCCATCAGAGCAGAACTGGAGAAAATGAATTCCATGGCAATTTGGCAGCTTCACCTCTCACTGGGACTTCCAGCCTGTAATGACTGATGGATGATCTTATGCACGTTGGATATCCCTAGCCATCTGCAAAAATAGTCATCCCCTATGCCTCACAAAACAGTGGCATGTTCATCAGTAGTTCGTCAACTTTGAATGACAGAGAGACTCTGAAATACAAAAATATTTATCTAAAAATGGATATTGCATTTAAAATATACTTGGGTGCATTTGGGTTGGTAAAGGAAGATAAAGAATGAAGGGAAAATGAGGAGGGTTACATCAGCTGTTTTGAGACAATTATCACGGGCTAGAAAGGTTAATAACAGGTATGACATTTGTGTGAGGTTAACAGGCAGTTGCTGGGCAGATACATTTAGAGAAGCAATTCTTTTAAGATTATGGTGGCCTGGTCCAGGTGCAGTGGCTCACACCTGTAATCCCTGAATTTTGGGAGGCCGAGTCAGGTGTATCACCTGAGGTCAAGAGTTCGAGGCCAGCCCGGTCTACATGGAGAAATTTCATCCCTACTAAAACTACAAAATTAGCTGGGTGTGGTGGCATATGTCGGTAATCCCAGCTACTCGGGGTTGCTGAGGCAGGAGAATCGCTTGAACCCAGGAGGCAGAGGTTTTGGTGAGCCGAGATTGCACCATTGCAATCCAGCCTGGGCAACAAGGGTAAAATTTCATTTCAAAAACAACAACAACAACAACAACAACAACAACAACAAAAACAAGAAAAATAGAAAAGATTGTGGTGGCCTCTGTGCAAGGTTGTGGTTGTGCACAGTCTATATATGACAGTTCTTGCTCTCAGGAATATGCGTGTTAGACCCTCCTTCATGGCCTTCCACAGCTTCATTCATTGGGATTTTAACACAAGTGGCTCCATTTTGTTCTGATACATTTCACAAGCTCTTTCTAACACTACTTCTGAAGCAGATGACTCTGACAGTTTGCACAGAACAGAGTTAATTCCACATCTACACCCCATTTTGATCAAATAAGTTTATCCCTTTCACTATTAACAGCCAACTGCACTCCCAGATGAGTCTACACACAACACAGTGGAGGGTCCTGAGCAAATGGGGAGAGAAGGAAGCCCCATCAGCCTCTCCCACGTGGTTGCAGGAGCCACAGCCTGAGCCCCACCTGCGCTCCAAGAAAATGCCTTGAGGCCTGGAATGGAGACCACAGAGACCATCTCTTTATATATTTTAGAAAGCAGGAAAAGCAAATAAAAAAGGAGGAACAAACGCTCTGAAGGAAGAACATGGATTGGGGGCAAAATAAGCCCAGATCACTGCTGTTGCGATTGGCTTTAGTGTCAGGAGAAGAGTCGGACGTGAAACCTGTGAGGTTCTACAAGATGCTGACCCTGGCCCTACCTCCCTATTGATTCTGGGAATCTCCTTGAGGCTTCCGTCCTGGGTCTGTTTGGAGAAGACTCATTAGGAACCCCTGAGCTTCCTCAGGACTCTGGTGCTGGTAAACATGGTTGAGATCTTTTAATCTCTGTAAGCGTCATCTACATTTGGTGCATGTGAGAATAGATCCTCATGTTAAAATGATCTTTTAATATTAGGAAGCACAGAATTCTAAACTTAGAGAGATTCACTAGAGAAACTGTAAAAAGACAAAATCCCACATCCTGACAGGAAATCAGCTCCATCTGCACCTGCCTCTGCGGTTGACCCTGACCTGTGGGTCCTGAGCGCCCCCTGCAGCTGATTCCTCCAAGTGTCCCTGCAGGAGGTTTGTGTCCCGGCCCACACTGACTTCCCCCACTGTGTCTCTCGCACAGTAATACACGGCCGTGTCCTCGGCTCTCAGGTTGTTCATCTGCAGATACAGCGAGTTCTTGGCGTTGTCTCTGGAGATGGTGAATCGGCCCTTCAGGCGTCTGCGTAGTATGTGTCTCCACCAGAACCAATAGCTAAGATCCACTCCAGCCTCTGCCCTGGAGCCTGGCGGGCCCAGTGCATGTTAGAGCTACTGAAGGTGAATCCAGAGGCCGCACAGGAGAGTCTCAGGGACCCCCCAGGCTGGACCAAGCCTCCCCCAGACTCCACCAGCTGCACCTCACACTGGACACCTGCAAACACAGAGACACCCTTGTCATTAACTGCCACACATACCCACTGTTCCCCTCGCTCATGTCCACACACACTCAGTATCTCTAGTTCTCCATAAATCACCTTTAAAAATAGCAACGAGGAAAACCCAGCTCAGCCTAAACTCCATGGTGAGTCCTCCGTGTTCAGTGCTGATCACTGAATAGAAACACCTGGGAATCCGGGGCCTGGGCTCCTCTCCCAGAGCTGCAGGGTCAGGGCTGGGCTGTTTTTTATGAGCAGAGGGAAGGCCCTATTTGCATGTCTCCTCCTATATAGCAAGTTCTAGAAGGGATTCCCAGAGGAGCTGTATCCCAGAGAGGATGTGAGTGATTATTCTTCATAAATAATTAATTCTCATTAGCATTTCTACTTTTAGATGCACAAGAAGTATGTTCTGTGGGAGTCAAATTTTCCTACATTTACGCATGTGAATGTCAACCCCCAAGTGTGGAGGGGCCATGTCACATGTCTAAGAGCTCACATCCGGTAAGAGCCAGTCTCAGTGTCCGGCCTGTGTTCCTCAGGACTGGATCTGACTGCTCCCTAGATTAACTCCAGGACAGAGCAAGAAATTTCCAGTGAGGTTTATGAAACTCTCTTCTTATAATAATATCATGACATTATTTGGCTATATCTTAGTGCTTTTCTTAATAATACAGAAAAACTGAGTATTAATTCACATGTATTCAGAAGTCTATGACTTCTTTGTATTATTTTTATCTCTCTTAATCGTTTTCTACCAAATCATATATTTTATTATACATTTTTATTTGTAGTATTTTTAATGAGGTCATATTGACAAATAACAATCTTCACACAAATATTTACATCACCATTCAGAGAAAACAAATCAGTTATCCCACAATTTTCTCTTTTTCTCCTGCAATTTCCCTGCCTACACCTTCCATCCTTTTACCATGGAGAAGTCAGTTTGGGATCTTTGTGATGTAATTTGCAATAAATATTCAATTTGCACAGTTTATAAAATTGAATTATATATATGTACATTCATACACATTATATGTAAACATTAATACACATTAGAGTAGATGTAGTGGAGGGTGGCTAGTGTTGGAATGAGAAGACACCACAGAATCCCATCTCCAGTGCCTTTCCCTGCCTGCTGCACCTGCCCTGATGCTGAGCCTTGAGCCTGCCTGACCACTGAGCCCCACAATGGTCCTGATCCCCCACGTGGTGCCAAGTACCCCCTGGGTTTCCCTGCTGGTTCCTGAGTTTCAGCTTTAGTTTCAGCACCTCCTGCTGTCCTGTGAACCCACACAGGAAGGTGTGTGTCTGAGTTCACACGGGTGTCCCCCCACTGTGTCTTTTGCTTGAAAACAGGTGGTTGTGTGCTTGTTGCTCACATTGCTCAGCTGCACGAAGATCTGTTTTTTGGACACAGATCTGGAGGTGGTGACTGGACCCTAGAGGAATGAGTTGGAATTTTTGCTTCCTTGATGACCTGTGCACCTGACCCACTCCAGTCCCTCCCCTGGGGCTGATTGATCCAGCTCCAGCAAGAAGCACTGGATGTGATGCAGAATCCAGTATTAAAACTGAAATGTTATTGCTGTTGGTTAATCAAACAAAGCGTGCCCTGTTGATTTAAGTACCGTGTCTTTTATAGATAGAGCTGATTAACTCCAGAATCACTGGTAACTTATAGACATTGAGAAATAGGAGTGACTGTAGGTGAGTCTGCCTTTGGTACATGTGAGAAAGTTTTTCTCTTGTTACAACAAATGTTTCTTCTTCAGAGACTTCACAGGTAACAACAGGATAAGGAATCCAGAGAAGGGCTCCAGAGGAAACTAATTAATGGAATGGAAGCCAGAGTGACAGGAAACCAGACCTTAACCCCATCTGCCCCTGCCCTGAGGCTGGCTTTTGCGCAGTGTGTCCTGAGGCCCCCCAGTGGTCCTGTGACCACATCAGGGAGGCTTGTTTATGAGCTCACACTGACTTTTTTTCTAATACATTCCCCCCCGCCCACACACAAAGACAAAGTAAACCATGAATCCATGCATCTCAGGAACAAAGAACAGCAGGATCACACACCTCCTGTACCCCACTACAAACACATTTAGGTAAATCTTATTAAAACTGCTGAAAACCAAAGACAAATAGAAATACACGCAGGCAAGTGGACATGAACAGAGGGGGCATTCCTTCCAAAAGAACAGAAAAGATGATGACGGCATTCTTCTGGTTAAAACCTTACAACTAGAGGAAAGTTTATGGTATCTGTAAAGTGTTGGAAGGAAAGTCAACTCATTGTTTTATAATTTATGGATGTTCTCTAAAAAGTGAAAAAATAAGCAGTTCTATTTCTCTTTGAAAGCATGAAGGTCTCCATGAATCCATGCACTCATGAGACCAGTGAAAATTCTTTTGAAAAATTCCAGGGTTTGGAAAGGCCCTAACAGCATACAGCAAGTAAAAAAAAAAAACATTTATTCAAGAAAATCGACAAAACTCAGTAAGGCCAGTCATCACATTAGATCTAAGATGCTCTTCCTCCCTTCCACATCGCAGCTCAGCATGATGTAAACTCCACTGCAGACAGATGCAGCTGAGAAGACAGGACACCTGCTACCCAGCTCCCATCGAGGAAACTCTGCCCCAGGGACCAGGACATTGGCCCTCTGACCCTACCAAGAGCACATGATGCTGGGGCTCATTTCCGGACAAGAGCTAATGAGAAACAGAGTCACTTCTTCCATGGACCCGATCATGGATGGAGGCTCTTCCCTGGGCCCAGTGCTGGGACATTGGGCCCCTGGTTTCTAGCTCTGCTCCCATGGCAGAGGCTTCACCCCACCAGAACTGGAGTGCTGAGAAGGTGGGAAGCTTCTATCTAAACCTCCACTCAGCACTGAGCTTCTATACTGAGGAATAAAAAAGCCCGTCATTGTCTCCACCTGCAGAACCTTGGTTAGGAGCTCTGTCCCAGGAGAGAGTAGGTGCTGGCATTTGCTCATAAAATATGACCCTTAATTTGGCTCCAAACATCCTAACTTCAGTAACAACAGAATGTGGAAAAGTTCAAAACCTACCAGTGTTCTCAAGAGCAGTGGAGGGTGTCATGAAAGGTCCTTGAAAGGAGACGGGTGGATGCCTGGGAGACACAGGCCGAACCTCCCTGGGGGAGGTTCTCTTGTGGTTGGAACAAATGCCAGACATTGTTCAAAGTGTCCCACGTTTGTTTGGTTCAGTCTGTGAAGGAATGGAACCTCAGTCTGCAAGTGGTGGAGCTCAACATCTGGGCCTGGTTAGGAAAGTGACAGAGAACGCCCAGCCCAAACCACTGACATCTGAGTGTGACTATGGCACCTACAGCTGTGTCCATTTGATCTTTGGGACTGGCTTCTCTCACTTAGCCTCATGGCTGGAGTCCACCTGTAATGGTTAGTCATTTGCTGTCTTTTATTGCTGATGGTATTCAATTGATAGATACTTCTTACTTCCTTACCCATTCAATGAGACATTTGTGTTATTTTTAGTTTCTAATGCACACACACACACACACACGCATAACATCTTAAATATTTGAATACAAGTTTTGTGTGAATAGAAGATTGTATTTCTGTGATGCAAATATTTAAAAGTGGGATATATAGGTCATGTGTTAAGGGCATTTTTGATTTAAAAAAAACTGAAAATTATTGTCCTGAGTAGCTGTTTCATTTCGCATTCCCATTAGCAATGTTGTAGACTCTAGGAAACTGGCATGCTCACCAGCATTGGTATTATCTGTATTTCTTCTTAATTTCAGCCATTTTAAAAGTGTAGAGTGTTGTCTCATTGTAGGCTTGATTTGAATTTCTCTAATGAATGATCCTGTTGAGAGCTTGTTTATATCCAGTCATCTGCACATCTTCAGTGAAATGTCAGCAGAAACCATTGAATAGTTTATCCATGGGTTATTTCTTCTTCTTATTTTTTTTTTTGCAGTTGAGTTCTGTGAGTTCTTATTAAAATTACATTGGTGCCTATATGATCTGCAAAGAGTTCTCATTTGAAACTTGACATTCATTTCCATATAGTAAGGAAATTTTTTTTAATTTAATAAGGTTCAACTGATATTAATTTCATTTATTGATCATATATTAAATTATAATTTTTGATCATTGGTCAACTATTAATTATTTTATGTTTTTAATTGTATTTGTTCACACATTTATTTGTATAAATGTAAGAGCTATGAGTGCATCCTTTGCACATGGATATATTACACGGTGGCCTTGGCTTTTAGTGCACTGGCACCCAAATCATGCACATTGTACCCACCAGGTAATGCCTCATCATGCTCCCACCTTCCACCTTCACGTCCTTCTAAGTCTCCATGTCCATCATTTCTCAATCCATGTCCTTGGGTACACATTGTTACCTCCCACTTACAGTTCAGTTAGTATAATGTCCTCCAGTTCTATGCATCTTGATGCAAAAGACACAGTTTCATTCTTTTTTTTGTGGCTGATTAGTATCAAATTGGGTGTACATGGTACATTCTTTCATGAAATCATCTGTTGGGTGACACTCAGGTTGACATAGATGCTGTTGGGAATAGTTTTGTGGTAAACGTAGAAGTATGGGTATCTTTTTTGAAGTAATGATTTATTTTCCTTTGTGTAATTACCCAGTAGTGGGATTGCTGTGTCAAATGGCAGGTCTGTTTCTAGTTATTTTTGGAAATATCCATACCATTATCCACAGAAGTTGTATTTGTCCACATCCTCATCAACACTGTCTAAGAGTTCCCTTTACTATCCATCTTCAGCAGCATCTGATATTTTTGAGTTTCTAGCAATAGTCGTTTTGACTGGTGTCAGACAAGAGCATGTTGTGGTTTTAATTTTCATTTCCCTGACGGTTAGTGATGTTGAGCATTGTTTGTATATGTAGCATCCATTTTTAGGTGTGCTTTAAAAAATGTCTACTGATGTCCTTTGCTCATTTTAATGGGGGTATTTTGTTCTTGTTCCTATGTTGTAGAGTTGATTGAATTGCTTATGAATTCTTCATATTGTTTCCTGTCACAGGCAAGGTGTGCAAAAATGTTGCAACTTGCCTGTTTAGTCTGTTGCTGTGAAAAAAACTCTGTGGGTTAATTACATCTCATGTGTCTACTTTTTTCTCAGGTATGCTTTTTGGGTCTTAGTCATAAATTATTTACCTATTCCAATGCCCAGAAGAGTTGTCCTGGTGTTTTCTTTGAGTGCACTTATAGTTGAAATATTACAGGTAAGTATTTAATTCACTTTGTGTGGAGTATGGATGTGTTGAGGGTGAGAGTCTAGTTTTGTTCTTCTGTATTTGCCATCCAATTTCCCCAGCACCATTTATTGAATGGGATGTCCTTTCCCTGGTGTAAATTTTTTGTTAATTTTTGTTAACTTTGCCAAAGATCACTTGGCAATAGATTGTGTGGCTCAATTCTGGGTTCTGTACAATATACCTGAGAGCATTGATTCACCCGGGGCCTCGGTACTGACCTGCTCACTGCTTGAACTTTGTTGATCAGTGGTGTTTCTATGATTGCAGTGATTCAATGTCATGGGAGAGCTTTCCTAAAATTGTGGACAGTTCTGTTTTCATATTCAAACATGAGTTAGAAACATAATAAATGTGTTTAAAATTTTCCATTTCTTTACCGCATTGCTCCTTGAACTTAGTGAGGTAGATTTCTGGTGTCAAGATGAGGCGCTTTTTTTTTCTAAGTGTTGGATTTGTTTACTTATCTGGGTATTTATGGGCTCCCCATTGGAAATAAGCCTCATCCATCACATCTACCCCATGAAATTTTTAAAAATTTATTTGTGCACTGCCACTGTGAGACACTCCATGATGAAGACATATTTCATCTATCTTATTGTTTCATGAAATTACTTTACTAGTGTAACTTCCACTCTACAAGAAAACTTGCTATCTGGATTTTCATAATTCCTCTTGCTCTCTTATCTCCACATTCTTCTTCAACATCATTTCTACAGTTTAAGAATGGTATACGCTATAAACATTTGTATTTGGTCCTTTAAAGTGATATGAACCTCAGAAACTAGTGGCCACATAGCAGTGATGCAGGTGGCTCAGGTAACAGGAAACTTTCATGCTGAATCTTTGTCAAACAGGATACAGATTCTCTTGCATGAACCACTAACAAGGGACATGCCATTTATTCATCAAGAAGATAGAGGAAGACAAGGCTCTGATTCCAGTGGGGACAAGAAACACAGGCCCTGGCAGGAAATGGCATCTCAGCCACACTTTCCTGTTCTCAGAGGTGGGGAGGGAGCACCACTGAGAAGCAGCCTGGGTTCTTGTACAGGAGGTGCCCTGAGCTGTGGCTCTGTGGTCTCTGTGCACAGTAATATGTGGCTGTGTCCACAGGGTCCATGTTGGTCATTGTAAGGACCACCTGGTTTTTGGAGGGGTCCTTGGAGATGGTGAGCCTGCTCTTCAGAGACGGGCTGTAGTATTTATCATCCTCCCAATCAATGGTTGCAAGCCACTCCAGGGCCTTCCCTGGGGGCTGTCGGATCCAGCCCACACCCATCCCAGAAGTGCTGAGTGAGAACCCAGAGAAGGTGCACGTCAGCGTGAGGGTCTGTGTGGGTTTCACCTGTGCAGGACCAGATTCCTTCAAGGTGACCTGGGACAAGACCCCTGTGGAGAAAGCATAAGAAGATTAAGCTCACAAAGAAAACGACAGATGTTTCACCCCTGAAGGAGTCCCTGGCCACAGCACTCACAGGAAGGGATGGTTAGCAGCAGGAGGGTGGAGCAAAGCGTGTCCATGGTGGGGCACAGGAGCCAGTGAGCCAGGCCCTGTGACCAGCTTTTCAACCCAGAGGAGGGTGGGGCTGGTGGAGATTTGCATCCCCTCATCTGAGCCCTACACTGTGGGTGCACCCAGGTCTCAGGACTCAGTGGGGGAGTGCATCTGTGGCGAGGAGCAGTGAGCCCTCACGTGTGGGCGTCCACATGTGCTCTCCATGGGGGACACCGTCTCATTTCAGGGTCATGGCTCTCAGTTAAGGATTGAGGCTCCTGCTCCTACAGATTGATCTTCTTAGATGCAGACTGCTGGTTTTATTCCAAGAAAATTAGAGTAGAAATCAAGAGAGCTGGTGTTCTTCCTCTCTTCAAGAGAAATGACGGTGGGTATCTGGGAGAACAGGGGCTCCCCACAAGCATTCTGATCAAAATCCTCTTCAATTAGGGGAAAAAGTGATTTTTTTTTTAAATTGGAGAGGAAAAGATTAAAAAAAATTAAAAATGTATTATGTGAAGAACTGTGTGTTTATCAGTTAGTTTGCACAAAGCTGCATTCCTATAGGAAAGTTTCATGAATAATCAATATAGTCCTTGCACCCTATCAGCCCTGTAGAGAGAGTAGACTGCATGCATGACTGTTTTTTTACCCCTTGGATGAGCAGATGCTTTGGACAAGGAACTGGAAGACTCTAGAGGGAGCCGCTGGCTGACGGCTCCAGCCTTGCTCTGCACCTGCACTGGATGTGGTCTCTGTGCTCACAAGGCCATGGAGACTCCCTTCAGTTCACATTGTCCTCATTACTGCATAAAACAGTGTGCAGAAACTGAACATTTCTAGAGCAATACACTGATACATACAAACCTCCATGGTAGCCTCTGAGATTCATAAATTAGTGGATTTAGTCATTTGCTCTACTGCCATAAAATATTATCATTCTATAACTCATCGTGTTGTTGGGAAACCATAGTTCTGCAACATTGAAGTCTAGTTATTTACAATGGGCTCTATTGGGCTTTTTTTCTTTTTTTAATTATACTTTAAGTTCTGAGGTACAAGAGCAGAATATGCAGGTTTGTTATATAGTTACACACATGCCACGGTGTGTTGCTTCATCCATCACTCTGTCATCTGCATTAGGTATTTCTCCTAATGCTCTCCCTCCCCTATCCTCCTTATTACTTTTAGAGTGAAAAACCATGCTAAGGATGAGGCAGCTCAACTTAAGAAAAACCTTTTGGAATGTAAAGAAATTCACAAGAGAAAAACAATCAACCCCTTTAAAATTAGGCAAAGGGAATAAACAGTCATGTTTCAAAACAATGCATAAACACAGCCAATAAGCCAGGAAAAAAAGTTCAACATCACTGATCATCAGAGAAAGGCAAATCGAAACCATGAGATACCATCTCACACAGCCAGAATGGCTGTTATTAAAAAGCCAAAAAGGAATAGATGCTGGTGAGGTTGTGGAGAAAATGGATTGCTTATACACTCTTGGTGGGAGTATAAATCAGTTTAACCATTGTGCAAAGTATAGTGATTCCTCAAAGAGCAAAAGCAGAACTACCATTCAACCCAGAAATCCCACTACTGGGTACATACCCAGATGAATATAAATCATTCATTCACCAACCCCTTACAGGCCTGGTGTGTGGTCTTCACTGCACTGTATACTTTTGTCCTCATTGTTCAACTCCCACTTAAGAGTGATAACATGCGGTGTTTGGTTTTATGTTCTTGCATTAGTTTGTTAGAATGGTGGAGATTTAGTTGTCAACTGGAGAAAACAAGACTAAGGGCACTGAGATGAAATAATTAAACATACACAACCTTTTCACATTCAGGGAATAGCCTGGATGTAGCTCATGAAAAGAAATATAGTGACATTCAAGGTCATAGGTAATAGTCCTTGGGTTCTTACACAACTGACCTCAGAGAAGCTCATCTATAACTGCCTTTCTCTTGCCTCTGGCTGTGAAAGTGTTTCATTAAGATTTGGCTAAGATTTTAAGTGTAAATTAACTATGAATTTATACGCCATCCATAATAGCGTTCCCAGCCCTGCTCCTATGGCAAAGGGCCCACCCCAGCAGGAACTGCATGCTGATAATGTGGAAAGCTTCTCCCCAAGCCTCTACTGAGTGCCCAGCTCCTACACTGAAGAAGAGAAAGGCTCCTAATCTCCACCTGCAGAACCTTATTTAGAGGCTCTGTGTCAGCAGCAGGGGGAAGGGGAAGGGCGGTGCTGACACTTATTCATAAAATAGAGTTCCGAATCTGGTCTTGAAGGACCTGGCTTCTTTCACAACAGGGTGTGGAGAATTACAAAGCCAGAGAGTGCTCTCAAACACAGTGGAGGCTGTGGTAGAATGCACTGAGGAGGAGATGGGTGGATGCATGGGAGATCCAGGCTAAACCACAGGACTGCTGGCTTGCAGGAGAGAAACAAGAAGAAAGAGAGAAGGGAAGAGTTCTACTGGGGTCAGTACAAACGTCAGGCACTGTTAGTGGAAAGGAGTCCGTGTTTGTTTGGTTCCATCTGAAGAGCAATTTAGACTGCAGAGCATTGCTGAAAATATAAATTTCCAACTGCAAGTAGTGGAGCTCAACATCTGGTCCTGATCAGGGAAGGGACAGAGAGAGCCCAGCCCAAACACTGACAGGAAACGGTGACAGCGATATCCATGACTGTCTCTAGGGATCTTTCAGGCAGGTTTTATGTCACTTAGAAGAAATTCTGGAGTTCACTCTAATGGTTTCTATCCTATTTTGAAGGACATTGATGTTCTCTTTAGTTTTTAACACACACACACACACACACACACACACACACAATGTTAAGTATCTGAACACATGTGTGGGAACATATGATTTTAAACTGTAACATTTGCCTATTTTATAAACAGATTGCTTATTTTTGCTGTTGAATTTGCAGATTCTTATTATGATTACATTGCTAATAGGTGATTTTCAAATATTTTCTACTCTGAAGCTCATCCTTATTTTCTTGACAGTCACTTGAGTAGAAAATGTTTCAGAATGCTGGGAAGATGGCCGCCTAAGAACAGCTCAGGACTTCAGCTCCCAGTGAAAGTGCAGAGGGTGAGTGAACGCCGCATTTCCAGATGAACTCTTATTGCCCACAGACCAGGAGATACCCGGCACAGGGGTCGCCAGCGTCGCAGTCCCAGCCGGTGTGGCTGTTTTGGCCCCTGTGGGGCTGATTCCGCCCGCGCGGCTGCTGTGACCACTCCCTGTTGCTGCGGTTCTCCATACAAAAGCCACTGGTCTAGGAGCCCTCTTAGCTGGCGAGCAGAGCCCTGAGACGGCAGAGTTGGCCATTCATCTGAAATAGCGAGTCAGGCCAGGAGATTCCTAGGCAAAAAATCCGCCAGGAGCTGGCGCCGCAGTTCGAGCCGACTCCGTGAGTCGCAGCACGGGAGATCCCGGCGCCTTTTCAACAAACGACCGGAACTCGGGGTCGTTCAAATTAAAAGAAAAGACTCTGAGTCAGGGAGCCAGGTGATCAGGCTCGGTTGGTCCCAGCCCTCCACCCCCAACAACAACGAAAACAAAAACAGTAATTGGAAACCCTCTGGGTTGAGCCCTTCAAACCAAGCACAGCTGAACCCGGACAGTCCCGCTCCGTGGGGGAGGGGCTTCCGCCATTACTGAGACTCTCCACCTTTAAGGAGGCAGGCTGCCATTGCCGAGGCAACCCGCCGTTGCCGAGGCAACCTGCCACAACAGAGAGAGTCTGCCATAACAGAGGCGGGGCCACCATTGCCCAGACAGTTCTAACTACATCCATATAAAAAGGACTTCAGGGAAGAGCTCAGGGCAGCTGGGCGGAGCCCACAGAAGCTCAGCAAAGCCCCTGCCGGCAGGCAGTGGCTAGGCGTGCAGCTAGCTGGGCGGGTCAGACCTGAAAGAAAAATCAAAAAAGGCAGTAGTGTAACGGAAACTCATAAAGCTCCAACTCCCTGGGACAGAGACAGACAACAGGTGGATAAACCCACAAAAATGGGAAGAAACCAGCGTAAAAAGGATGAAAACTCCCGAAACCAGAACACCTCTCCTCCTAAAAGGGATCACAACTCCTCACCAGCAAGGGAACCAGACTGGATGGAGAAGGAGAGTGATGAAATGACAGAATCAGACTTCAGAAGGTGGGTAGTAAGAAACTACAGTGAGCTAAAATAACATGTTCTAACCGCACACAAAGAAAATAGGAACCTTGAAAAAAGATTGGACGAACTGCTGACGAGAATGGACAGCATAGAGAGGAGTATAAGTGAATTGATGGAGCTGAAAAACGCAACACGAGAAATTCGTGAAGCATGCACAAGCTTCAACAGCCGAATTGACCAAGCAGAAGAAAGGATATCAGAGGTCGAAGATCATCTCAATGAAATAAAAAGAGAAGGCAAGAACAGAGAAAAAAGCGCAAAAAGGAATGAACAAAATCTTCAAGAAATGTGGGACTATGTGAAAAGACCTAATCTACGTCTGATAGGTGTACCTGAATGTGACGAAGAGAATGAATCCAAGCTGGAAAATACTCTTCAGGATATTATCCAGGAAAACTTCCCCAACCTAGCAAGGCAGACCAATATTCAAATCCAGGAAATACAGAGAACACCACAAAGATATTCCACAAGAAGAGCAACCCCAAGGCACATAATCGTCAGATTCACCAAGGTTGAAACGAAAGAGAAAATGCTAAGGGCAGCCAGAGAGAAAGGTCGGGTTACCCACAAAGGGAAGCCCATTAGACTCACAGCAGATCTCTCAGCAGAAACCCTGCAAGCCAGAACAGATTGGGGGCCAATATTCAACATCCTTAAAGAAAAGAACTTTCAACCCAGAATCTCCTATCCAGCCAAACTAAGCTTCAAAAGTGAAGGAAAAATAAAATCCTTTGTGAACAAGGAAGCGCTCAGAGATTTCATCACCACCAAACCTGCTCTACAAGAACTCCTGAAAGAGGCTCTACACTTATAAAGGAACAACCAGTACCAGCCACTCCAAAAACACACCAAATGGTAAAAGAGCATCAACACAAACAAGAAGCTGCATCAACTAACCAAGCCAGGTAGCATCAAAATGACAGTATCAAATTCACACATAACAGTACTATCCCTAAATGTCAATGGACTAAATGCCCCAGTCAAAAGACACAGACTGGCAAATTGGATAAAAAGCCAAAACCCATCAGTGTGCTGTATCCAGGAAATCCATCTTACATGCAAGGATACACAAAGGCTCAAAATAAAGGGATGAAGGAAGATCTACCAAGAAAATGGAGAGGAAAAAAAAAAAAAAGCAGGAGTTGCAATTCTCATCTCTGATAAAATAGACTTTAAAGCAACAAAGATCAAAAGAGACAAAGAAGGACATTACATAATGGTAAAAGGATCACTGCAACAAGAAGAGCTAACGATCCTAAATATATATGCACCCAATACAGGAGCACCCAGATACATAAGGCAAGTTCTTAAGGACTTACAAAGAGACTTAGACTCCCACACAAGAATAGTGGGAGACTTTAACACCCCACTGTCAATATTAGACAGATCATCCAGACAGAAAATCAACAAGGATATCCAGGACCTGAATACAGACCTGGAACAAGCAAACCTAATAGACATTTACAGAACTCTCCACCCCAAATCCACAGAATATACATTCTTCTCAGCACCACAACACACCTACTCTAAAATTGACCACAGAATTGGCAATAAATCACTCCTCAGCAAATGCAAAAGAACAGAAATCATAACAAACAGTCTCTCAGACCACAGCGCAATCGAGTTAGAACTCAGAATGCAGAAACTAACTCAGAATCACACAGCTTCATGGAAACTGAACAACTTGCTCTTGAATGTTGACTGGATAAACAATGAAATGAAGGCAGAAATAAAGATGTTCTTCGTAACCAATGAGAACGAAGACACAACATACCAGATCCTCTGGGACACATTTAAAGCAGTACGTAGAGGAAAATATATAGCAATGAGTGCCCACATGAGAAGAAAGGAGAGGTCGAAAATTGACACCCTATCATCAAAATTGAAAGAGCTAGAGGAGCAAGACCAAAAAAACTCAAAACCTAGCAGAAGACAGGAAATATCTAAGATCAGAGCAGAACTGAAGGAAATAGAGACACAAAAAACTCTTCAAAAAATCAATAAATCCAGGAGCTGGTTTTTTGAAAAGATCAACAAAATAGACAGACCACTAGCCAGATTAATAAAAAAGAAAAGAGAGAATAACCAAATTGATGCAATAAAAAACGATAAAGGGGATATCACCACAGATTCCACAGAAATCCAAACCATCATCAGACATTATTACAAACAACTCTATGCACATAAATTAGTAAACCGGGAAGAAATGGATAAATTCCTGGACACCTGCATCCTCCCAAGCCTAAACCTGGAAGAAGCCGAAACCCTGAATAGACCAATAACATGGTCTGAAGTCGAGGCAGCAATAAAGAGCCTACCACCCAAAAAAAGCCCAGGTCCAGATGGGTTCACAGCAGAATTCTACCAGACATACAAAGAGGAGCTGATACCATTCCTTCTGAAACTATTCCAGACAATCCAAAAAGAGGGAATCCTTCCCAAATCATTTTATGAGACAAACATCATCCTGATACCAAAACCCGGCAGAGACTCAACAAGAAAAGAAAATTTCAGGCCAGTATCCATGATGAACATAGATGCAAAAATCTTCAATAAAATACTGGCAAACCAATTGCAACAGCATATCAAAAAGCTCATCCACCATGATCAAGTAGGATTCATCCCGGGGATGCAAGGCTGGTTCAACATATGCAAGTCCATAAACGTAATTCACCGCATAAACAGAACCAAAGACAAAAACCACATGATTATCTCAATTGATGCAGAGAAGGCTTTTGACAAAATTCAACAACACTTTATGCTAAAAACCCTCAATAAACTAGGTATTGATGGAACGTATCTCAAAACAATAAAAACTATTTACGACAAACCAACAGCCAATATCATACTGAATGGGCAAAAACTGGAAGCATTCCTTCTGAAATCTGGCACTAGACAAGGATGCCCTCTCTCACCACTCCTATTCAATATAGTACTGGAAGTTCTAGCCAGAGCAATCAGGTAAGAAAAAGAAATAAAGGGTATTCAAATTGGAAAGGAGGAAATCAAATTGTCTCTATTTGCAGATGACATGATTGTATATCTGGAAGACCCCATCATCTCAGCCCAAAATCTCCTGAAACTGATAAACAACTTCAGCAAAGTTTCAGGATACAAAACCAACGTGCAAAAATCACAAGCATTCCTGTACACCAGTAATAGACTTCAAGAGAGCCAAATCAAGAACGAACTGCCCTTCACAATTGCTACAAAGAGAATAAAGTACCTAGGAATACGACTAACAAGGAATGTAAAGGACCTCTTCAAGGAGAACTACAAGCCATTGCTCAATGAAATAAGAGAGGATACAAACAGATGGAGAAACATTCCATGTTCATGGTTAGGAAGAATCAACATCGTGAAAATGGCCATACTGCCCAAAGTAATTTACAGATTCAACGCTATTCCCATCAAGCTACCAATGACCTTCTTCACAGAACTGGAAAAAAACACCTTAAACTTCATATGGAACCAAAAGGGAGCCCGCATAGCCAAGTCAATTCTAGGGAAAAAGAACAAAGCAGGAGGCATCACACTACCGGACTTCAAACTATACTACAAGGCTACAGTAATCAAAACAGCATGGTACTGGTACCAAAACAGAGATATAGACCAATGGAACAGAACAGAGGCCTCACAGGAAATACAACATACCCACAACCATCTGATCTTCAACAAACCTGACAAAAACAAGCAACGGGGAAAGGATTCCCTGTTTAATAAATGGTGTTGGGAAAACTGGCTAGCCATGTGCAGAAAGCAGAAACAGGACCCCTTCCTGACACATTACACCAAAATTAACTCCAGATGGATTAAAGACTTAAACTTCAGACCTAATACCATAAAAACCTTAGAGGAAAATCTAGGCAAAACCATTCAGGACATAGGTGTAGGCAAGGACTTCATGACCAAAACGCCAAAAGCAATGGCAACAAACGCCAAAATAGACAAATGGGACCTAATCAAACTCCACAGCTTCTGCACGGCAAAAGAAACAGTCAGTAGAGTGAATCAGCAACCAACAGAATGGGAAAAAATTTTTGCAGCCTACCCATCTGACAAGGGGCTGATATCCAGAATTTACAAAGAACTAAAGCAGATCTACAAGAAAAAAACAAACAAGCCCATTCAAAAATGGGCAAAGGACATGAACAGATACTTTACAAAAGAAGACATACAGGAGGCCAACAAACATATGAAAAAATGCCCATCATCACTGGTCATCAGAGAAATGCAAATCAAAACCACACTGAGATACCATCTCACACCAGTTAGAATGGCAATCATTAAAAAATCGGGAAACAACAGATGCTGGAGAGGATGTGGAGAAATAGGAACACTTCTACACTGTTGGTGGGAATGTAAATTAGTTCAACCATTGTGGAAGACAGTGTGGCGATTCCTCAAGGACCTAAAAATAGAAATCCCATTTGATCCAGCAATCCCATTACTGGGTATATATCCAAAGGATTATAAATCATTCTACTACAAGGACACGTGCACACGAATGTTCATTACAGCACTGTTTACAATAGCAAAGACCTGGAACCAACCCAAATGCCCAACGATGATCGACTGGATAGGGAAAATGTGGTACATATACACCATGGAATATTACGCAGCCATCAAAAACGATGAGTTCACGTCCTTTGTAGGGACATGGATGAACCCAGAAACCATCTTTCTCAGCAAACTGACACAAGAGCAGAAAATCAAACACCGTATATTCTCACTCATAGGTGGGTGTTGAACAATGAGAACACAAGGACACAGGGAGGGGAGCACTACACACTGGGGTCCGATGGGGGGAAATGGGGGAGGGGCGGGGGGTGGGGAAGTGGGAAGAGATAGCATGGGGAGAAATGACAGATACAGGTGAGGGGATGGAACGCAGCAAACCACACTGTCATGTGTGTACCTATGCAACAATCTTGCATGTTCATCACATGTACCCCGAAACCTAAAATGCAATAAAATAAAATAAAATAAAATAAAATAAAACAAAATGAATAAGCAAACCAAATAAATATTATTTATCACATTAAAAAAAATAAACTTTCATATTTTGTTTAAAAAAAAAGAAAATGTTTCAAAATTTGATGAAGTTCAACTAACATTATTTTCATTTATTGATTAAAAGTGTTAATTTTCAAGATTATTGGTCAACTGTCAATTTCATATTTTAATTATATTTGTTTTTATATGTACACATTTATAGGGAGTGACTGCAATTTTATTACATATGTACTGCATTGTAGTCTTGGCTTTAATGTGTACATGATCCAAATAATGTACATAATACTCATTAAATTATTTCTCACCATTCTCCCACCTTCTGCTCTCCCATCGTTGAGTCTCCAGTGTTCATCATTTATTTCTCTATATCCCTGTGCACATACTATTTAGCTCCCATTTATAAGTGACATCATGTGGTGTGTGCTGTTCTGTTTCTCAGTTATTACACTTAAACTAATGACCTCGAGTTCCATCCATGTAGCTGTGAAAGACATGATTCCATTCCTTAATATGGCTGGATAGTATTTAATTGTATATATATATGTAACATTTTCTCTATAAAATTATCTTTTGTTAGACACAGGTTAATTCTTTGGTTGGTATCTGTGCTATTGTGAATAGCTATACAGGAAAACAAAAGACTGGTTATTATTCTGATATAACCATTTATTTATCCTTTGGATAGTTACCCAGTATTAGGGTTATTGAATCAAAGAGAGTCCTTCGATCCTCACAAGTATCTGATATTTTTGGCTCTTAATGATAGCCATTCTGATGGGTTTAAGATATGTCATTGCAGTTTGAATTTTCATCTCCCTGATGATTAGTGATGTTTAGCAATGTTTACATATCTATTGTCCAGTTTCATGTGGTCTTTAAATAAATTCTGATTCATGTTCTTTCCCAATTTAGAATGAGATTGTTTTTCATAGCTGTTGTGGTAGAATTGTTTCAGTTCTGTGTAAATGCTGCATATTAGTCCCCTGTCAGATGCAATGTGTATAAATATTTTTCATTGTTCTGCAATATGTCTGTTCACTCTGTTGCTGTGTGAAAGCTCTTTAGTTTAACTAAGTGTCATTTGTCTTATTTTGATGTTATTGCTTGTGTTTTTGAGCTTTTAGGCATAAATTATTTACTAAGCCCAATGCCCAGAGGAGTTCTGGTGCCTTCTGTGAGTATGTTCATAGTTTGAGGTCCTACGTTCAAGTCTTCAGTCCATTTTCTGTTGAGAGGTTGAGGTCCAGTTTCATTTACCTGCATATGGCAGTCCAGTTGTCCCAGCAACATGTAATGAAGAGAGTGTCCCCTTTCCAGTGCATATTTTTGTTGACTTTGTCAAGATCAACTTGGCCATAGATTGTGCGGCTCAGTTCTGGGTTTAGAACAATGTACCTGAGAGCCATGGTTCTCCTGGCATCTCAGCACTGACCTGCTCATTGCTTAAACTCTGTTACTCAGTAGTTTTTGGGTGTAGTGATTTTCCATGTCTTTCTTTTTGTGGTCATGGTGCACCGCTCAGCATTGCTCATCCATCCTCTGTGTCTCCATTTCAGGGAGGGCAGGGTTATAAGTTTCCTGGGTCTAAATGCACATGGTTAATCTGCCCATTACTCTTTCTTATTCTCTAATGTGGACACTGTCCAGGTATCTTCATAGTAGCAAACATCAACAAATACATCCAGTAAGAAACTAAAAATAGATTTCTAGAGAAAATGGACACCTGTCTCTAATTGGTGCATTTAGAGCTGCAAACTCCAGTTCTTGACAATAAGGCAAAGTTAGGCTTCCATGAAAAACATACAAATCTACACCTTGTCAGGGAGGAGGTTATAATGATCATTACCTTGAGATCATTTTGTCACAAAACATTTCAACATTGGATATATGTGCCCTTGTAAGAAAACAGTCAGTGTGGAAACACGTGTACTTATCTGAGTGAAGAGTTCACATGGAGACATGTATGCTTGTCTGAGACAAGAGTCCACATGCAGAAATGTCTGTTTCCTGAGGAAAGAGTAAATATAAGAACATATGTGGTAGTCTAAGGAAAGAGTCCATGAGGGAACAGGTGTGTATGTCTGAAGAAAGAATCCACCTGAGTAAAAGTGTGTTTGTCGGACAGCAGAGTCCACATGTTGACAGGTGTGTGCACCCATCTGAGGGTAAATGCCCATTTGGGGACAGTGTATGCCTGAACCGAGCTGAAATTTGGGAAAACCTTTCTCAACCAAGGAAAGAAAAAATCCCATGGGTTATTTGCTTGTCAGGAATTAAAAAAACCTGGGTCATATAGAAAATTGATTTGTTTTAACATCTTATATGCAAATGAGGAAAATTACTTCATTCTTTGTTTCATTCATCTCATGACAACCCCACCCTCATGAAATAAGTTCTAATTTTATACAATTCATTTGATCCTGGGGTTAATGAACTCCTAAATAGTTCTTTGTAAATTGTATATATTTAAGTTTATATTTTCCATCACAAAAGTATGTGCTTAGACAAATTAATTGTGTAATGTCTCATATCGCATACCACTAAAAATACTTTTACTCTTCTTAAACAGTGCCTTTTAAACTTATTATATACCCACTCTCTAAATTCCTGGAATATCCTCTATATATTTACTTGTCTATAGTTTTGTCTTTTATAAAATTTTAAATAAATCAAATTATAAAGTGTCATTGAAATGACAGTTTATAATGACAGTTTAAATGACAGTTTAAGTTTATAAATGACATTTAAATTTATAAATGACAGTTTATAATGACAGTTTAAGTGACAGTTTAAGTTTATAAATGACATTTAAGTTTATATATGACAGTTTATAATGAAATGACAGCAATGAACAAAGTGGAAAATGAAGTTGCTGACCTAAGAAACTTTGACAATCAGAAAATTCTGTAAGTTTAAAGTGTAAAGAAGCTGCACATAACCACTCTATTCTAGTAGATAAACATGTTTCCAACGAGGGTAAATCTTTACATTTCTGATACTGCTATGCATGTGTCCTGAAATTCTGCAGTCAAGTAATACAATGGCATATGGCAGGATGGGGTTCCTCATTTTGCAGTGGGAGTTCATGGACAGTCAAGAAGGAAGGTGAGAAAGGTCCAAGTGGTGACACAGTTGGGGGAAGAGACAAGGGTGTTCTCATTTTTAATGTAATAAAGTTAGAGAAGATTAGATACATAAATAGTTTCAATGTGTCCATAAACATGAGTTCACATAAATATGCACATTTGCTAGACAAGTTGGTTGAGAGGCCTTACAAGTACTTATACAACATTAACAACACACATAACCAGTGTCACATTTTTTTATGTTAATACTATTCTTTAACATCAGAAACAAGTTATCTTTAGAAAAATGGCTGATTCTATGTACAAAAAAGATAATAAAGGAAACAAGCTTAGAATGTATTGTAATACCAGGAAGCAGGGAAGTGTTCAAAAACCAAAGGATGAGGTGTGCTCTAAGGATGCAGAATCCAAACTAAATGAGCTCCCAGCGCCTGGTAAAGCTGTGGTGTTTTAAAAAATAAAATGGGTAATGTAGCATGGATCCTCTTCAGAATATGAAATAGACATCCATATACCAGTACAGATATTAATGGATGATTAACTGAAGAAATGATGGGAAGAAGAACACAGCTCCTTACAGAAGCATTCCAAATGTGTTAGGTTAATAGTCCTCTAATCAAGCAGGTGAAGCTTAATCGCTCAAGAATTGATTGTGGCGTGAGATTAGAGACATGGAGAATAATCACTGTTAGTGTGTTTTATGATGAGATATCAGATATAATGCCAAAGACATGATCTATGGGTGAATAACATTTTTAAATCTAAATTTGTACAAACACGCACACACATATTTTTCTGCAATACACACTGATGAGGAAGTAAAAGTGAGCCAGAGCCTTGGAGAAAATACTTCAAAGTCACATATTTGTTAAATTTGAATTATTTTAATTAAGTTACACTTACAATAAATAGGCAAGTATATTTAAAACTAATCAAAAGAAAACAATGCAGTTAACAATGAACCAACTATCAGGAGAGGTATCTCACCAAAAATTATATGAAAATTTTAAATTTGAATTTTTATTAGAGACATGTGCATTTAAATAAGTTAGATACCATTACTCACCTATTACAATGGTTCAAACACATAATTCTTTTTTTTTTTTTTTTTTTTTTTTTTTGAGACAGAGTTTCGCTCTTGTTACCCAGGCTGGAGTGCAATGGTGCGATCTCGGCTCACCGCAACCTCTGCCTCCCGGGTTCAGGCAATTCTCCTGCCTCAGCCTCCTGAGTAGCTGGGATTACAGGCACGTGCCACCATGCCCAGCTAATTTTTTGTATTTTTAGTAGAAACGGGGTTTCACCATGTTGACCAGGATGGTCTCGATCTCTTGACCTCGTGATCCACCCGCCTCAGCCTCCCAAAGTGCTGGGATTACAGGCTTGAGCCACCGCGCCCGGCCCAAACACATAATTCTTATAGTGACAAGTGACAATATGAATGGGGAAAACAAAGAACTACCATGCATTGATGGTGGGAATTCAAAATGCTACATGCACAACATGACTTTTTTTGGCAATTTAAAAAATATGGATAAAAGTAGAGTTAAAATGTGATTTGTACATGTGTTCCAAAATATTTATAACACTGATTCAGAAATTGATGTTTACAAAGATCCCTTCAGAGGAAGTTTTATATCAGCTTTATTAATTGCATTCATTCTCCAGTCTCTGATATTTGTTTACAGAGTATCTGTTGTATGAAAAATCTCTCAAATAATTAAAATTTCTCAAATATACATCTATATACTTTTTTCTTTAATGACTTAATGTTAGTTTCTAAGAAAGTCTTAAATCTAATATTTGTTATCTCCTCCATGTCAGCACAGCTGCCTCCTTTCTGGGGTTTCTGACAATCTCAGGATGTGGTTTTCACACTGTGTCTCTCCCACAGTAATACACGGCCGTGTCCTCAGGTCTCAGGCTGCTTAGCTCCATGTAGGCTGTGCTCGTGGACGTGTCACTGGTCATGCTGACTCTGCCCTGGAACTTCTGTGCATAGTTTGTGTTACCATTACCAGGGTCGATCCGTCCCATCCACTCAAGCCCTTGTCCAGGGGCCTGTCACACCCAGTTCATATAGTAGCTGGTAAAGGTGTATCCAGAAGCCTTGCAGGAGATCTACACTGAGGCCCCAGGCTTCTTCACCTCAGCCCCAGACTGCACCAGTTGCACCTGGGAGTGGACACCTGTGGAGAGGAGACAGGAGTGGGTGAAGTCTCACTTGACTGGCCTGGTTTCTCCCTCAGCCCTGGGACTGGGGAGCCCCTAACCTGTTGCTGCTGCCACCAAGAAGAGGATCCTCCAGGTCCAGTCCATGGTGAGGAGTTGTGCTCTAGGGGCTTCTCTCAAGGAGGGGTGTGGTTGTTGGTTGATACTCTCAGGCACAGAGATGTCTAAATTCACCTCAGTTATTTGCATATGCATGAAGGATGCTATTTAATAGCCCAATTCCTGACCCAGTATGAGAAAGAGCAAATAGATGACACATGGACGACACAATTGTAGAAGCTGAGGGTTCAAGCTGTAATCCTGTTAAAAATCATGCGTCCCTGACACATCCCTGAACTGTGTTGACAGAGCTTCCCTCACTGGGTAACAGGCTTCCTCAGGACACACATGTCATTTTGAACCCACATTTGAATGTCTCAGGGGCAACATGAACCATTTCTAGACCTTAATATGCTAACGTGTTATTTTGGGAATGAATGTGTTTCTCCAAAAATTTCACTTATTTTAAGAAAGAGTCTTGCCCTGACCTCCGACTGTTTACTAATAAGAGATCTAGCTGAGTTTGAAATACCTATTGCAAAAGTGGTTCTCATTATAACGTCCAGTTTGATAAATGGTGACAATTAAATAGTATATTTTTACAAATATCGCCAGTCCTTGTGATATACTAATTTTAGATATCCTTAAAGGAAGTCCCAGGCCCTGAGAGGAACCGCTCCCCAGCCTCCTGTGCACCTGCTCTGAGCCAGCAGCCTGTGCTGGGTGTGTCCTGAGCGCCCCCTGCAGCCCAGTCCCAGCCCTGCAGGGAGGTTTCCGTCTGATCAGAATACATTCCCACCAGTGTCTCTAGCCCAGTATAAATTGGCTGTGACCTGTCTCGGAATTCTTCTTTATTGATGCGATATGCTTCTCACAGCATCTTTTCGAATATTAAAATGGCCTTAGGAAACCAGCAAACTCTGCAGGGAGACCCCAAGAAAAGATCTCCTGCATCACCAGGGAGCCCTTTCCTGGAGCTCAAGAGGCACTGAATCATTGGACAAATGGTGGATCCAAAAACTCTTCCGGAGTTTGGGGCAGACTCCTATTTCCTTTAGGGTCCTGCAGTTTGTTATTGCATCTGAGGATACCCGCAGGTGCAAGTGCTGTGGCTAGAAGCCCACTCCAAATCTGCTATTCAAATCACACATACACCTGCACACATTCACACACACACACACACACACACACACACACACACACACATATCGTGGCAAATTTTTACATTAATGGGTCTCATGGTTTGCCTCTTTGTCTGGTATCCATCTCACAGAAAGCACTCCCTACAGTGACACTAAGGCTGAGTATGTGTCTACTTTCTGCAAACAGAAGTAAAGAAAACAGAATACAAGTGGAGACTTGGGAAGAGCATGCACATTAAATTCACCTGTTCTCACTCTGGAACCCTGCAGCTGCCCCATGAAAAGTAAATTGGAGGCCCTGAGAGTGACATAATTTCCTTGGAGCTGAAGTTGCTGGTGTCATAGACTTCAAATGGCTCTATTTTCCTCAACCATTTTTTTCTCCTACTTTCCTCCTGAGAAAGAGTTTGTGCATTGCCACACTTTCATATTTAATCAGTATTGACTAAACTGGTAACAACGTAACATGTGGAACACGGAAGCATTACATGTTCTTCCCGCTGAATTTTAATGCTGTAGTGGTCTTCTTTCTCTGGTCTGTGACAGATACAGGAAGTCTCCAGGTGTAAAGCTGACGTTTGCTCTTTTCTGGCTGAAACATCACAGGAAATTTTTCTTAAATTTATACCTATTGCCTAAGTTTACCATTAAAGTCATTATGAAAAGCCATATCTATTACCATACTTAATTAATAGTAAAATGTTAATATATTTTGCTATAGTATATGTAACAAGGCAAGAATAAACTTGAAGGCATTTTACTTCCAGATTTCAAAAGTAATTACAAGAGTAGAGTAATAAAAACAAGATGGGATAGGCATAAATAGATATTGAGATTTCAGAAATAAACTGATAAACCGAGGACAACCTGATTTTCAACGTGAGAACCAACAATACACAATGGATAAACTAAAGTCTCTCCCTAAGAGGCTGTTGGCAAAACTGGATTTACACATGAAAAGAGTTAAGAATTTTAGGTTAGAATAAACACAAAAATCAACTCTAAATGGACTAAATAGTTAAATGCATAACCTGCAGTTGTACAATTTCTCTCACCCAAAATTAATGTTAACAGAGATTTCTTATGTTTCACATTGAAGGCACAGACAACAAGAGCAGATTTGAACAAGTGGAACTGCATCACAATAGAAAGATTCTGCAAATCATGGAAAAAATTATAACATACAAAATGGGAGAATATAATTACAAACCACGCATCTGAAAAAGTGTTAATACCCAAAATATGAATGCAACTTCTACAACTCATTAACAAAATCATAAATGCCTGGTTGTAAAGTGTTCAGTTTTATACCTTAAAAAATTTAAGAACATAGATCTCATGTTAAAGGTTCTTCTCTATGGGTAATGGTTAGTTTTCAGGCACCCGTGGTTAAGGTAAACTGTAGTTATTCAATCCAACATTAATATAAGTGATGGTGTCAACTTACATAATAGATGTTATTCAACCTGTCATCAGCTGACTCTAGGTTAGGTAAATTGTCATTGATAAAATGGTTGTGCCTGATTCCATCAGAGCAGAACTGGAGAAAATGAAATTCCATGGCGATTTGGCAGCTTCATCTCTCTCTGGGACTTCCAGCCTGTAATGACTGATGGATGATCTTATGCACGTTGGATATCCCTAGCCATCTCCAAAAATGGTCATCCCCTATGCCTCGCAAAACAGTGGCATGTTCATCTGTAGTCTGTCAACTCTGAATAACAGAGAGAGACTCTAAAATACAAAAATACTTATCCAAAAATGGATATTGCATTTGAAATATGTGTGGGTGCATTTGGGTTGGTAAAGGAAGATAAAGAATGAAGGGAAAATGAGCAGGGTTACATCAGCTGTTTTGAGACAGTTATCCTGGGCTGGAAGGGTTAATAAGAAGGATGACATTGATGTGAGGTTAATAGGCAGTTGCTGGACAGATACATGTAGAGAAGCAATTCTTTTAAGATTATGGTGGCCTGGTCTAGGTGCAGTGGCTCACACCTGTAATCCCTGAATTTTGGGAGGCTGAGTCAGGTGTATCACCTGAGGTCAGGAGTTTGAGGCCAGCCTGACCAATATGGAGAAATCTCCATCTCTACTAAAACTACAAAATTAGCTGGGTGTGGTGGCACATGCCTGCAATCCCAGCTACTCGGGAGTGGTGGGTGGGGGCGCTAAGGCAGGAGAATTGCTTGAACCAAGGAGGCAGACGTTTTGGTGAGCCGAGATCGCACCATTGCAATCCAGCCTGGGCAACAACGGTAAAACTCCATCTCAAAAAAAAAAAAAAAAGGACAAGAAAAGAAAAATAGAAAAGAAAAGATTGTGGTGGCCTCTGTGCAAGGTTGTGGCTGTGCAGAGTCTATTTATGACTGTTCTTGTTATCAGGAATATGTGTGTTAGACCCTCCTTGATGGTCTTCCCCAGTTTTGTTCATTGGGATTTTAACACACGTGGCTCCATTTTGATTCTGATACATTTCACAAGCTCTTTCTAACACTACTTCTCAAGAAGATGACTCTGACAATTTGCATAGAACAGGGTTAATTCCACATCCACACACCCTTTTGATCAAATAAGTTTATCCCCTTCAGTATTAACAGCTAATTGCACTCCCAGATGAGTCTACACACAACACAGTGGAAGGTCCTGAGAAAATGGGGAGAGAAGGAAGCCCCATCAGCCTCTCCTACGTGGCTGCAGGAGCCACAGCCTGAGCCCCACCTGCGCTCCAAGAAAATACCTTGAGGCCTGGAATGGAGACCACAGAGACCATCTTTTTATATATTAGAAAGCAGGAAAAGCAAATTAAAAAGGAAGAATAAACAGTCTGAAGAAAGAACATGGATTGGGGGCAAAATAAGCCCAGGTCACTGCTGATTCGATTGGCTTTAGGGTCAGGAGAAGGGTCGGACGTGAAACCTGTGAGGGTCTACAAGATGCTGACACTGACGCAGCCTCTCTATTGATCCTAGGAATCTCCTTGAGGTTTCTATCCTGGATCTGATTGGAGGCGACTCATTAGGAACCACTGAGCTTCCTCAGGATTCTGATGCTGGTGAACATGGTTGAGAACTTTTAATTTCTGTAAGCGTCATCATTTGCTGCATGTGAGAATAGATCCTCATGTTAAAATGATCTTTTAAAAAAAAGGTAGAGATAATATTAGGAAGCACAGAATTCTAAACTTAGAGAGATTCACTAGAGAACATGTAAGAAGATGAAGTCCACATCCTGACGAAATCAGCCTCCATCTGCACCTGCCTCTGGGGTTGACTCTGATCAGTGGGTCCTGAGCGCCCCCTGCAGCTGATTCCCCCGAGTGTCCCTGCAGGAGGTTTGTGTCTGGGCTCACACTGACTTCCCCTCACTGTGTCTCTCGCACAGTAATACACGGCCGTGTCCTCGGTTCTCAGGCTGTTCATCTGCAGATACAGCGAGTTCTTGGCGTTGTCTCTGGAGATGGTGAATCAGCCCTTCACGGCGTCTGTGTAGTATGTGCTACCACCAGTACGAATAGCTGAGACCCACTCCAGCCCCTTCCCTGGAGCCTGGTGGACCTAATGCATGTGATAGCTGCTGAAGGTGAATCCAGAGGCTGCACAGGAGAGTCTCAGGGACCCCCCAGGCTGAACCAAGCCTCCCCCAGACTCCACCAGTTGCATCTCACACTGGACACCTGTAAAAAAAAAGAAACCCTGGTCAGAAAGTGTCACAAAAATCCACCATTTATCTCTCTCTTATCACTCACATTCAATTTCAATAGTTCTCCATGAATTACCTCTTAAAATAGCAACAAGGAAAACCCAGCTCAGCCGAAATTCCATGGTGAGTCTTCTGTGTTCAGTCCTGATCACCAAATGGAAACACCTGAAAATCCCAGGGATGGGCTCCCCTCCCAGAGCTGCAGGGTCAGGGCTGGGCTGGTTTTTATAAGCAGAGGAAGGGCTCTATTTACATGTCTCCTGCCATATGGCAAGCTGTGGGCTGAGAGGCCTGAGGAGACAGTGGGGCTCAGAGCACAGGACAGTGTCCTGGGGAAGATTTGTGACATTGATAGTATTTGGAAATTGTGTTTTCTTATTGTAAGTTTGTTCTGTGATAAACCCTTACATATTTTAATTTCTATTTTAAAACAGTTTTATTGAAGTACAATAGATCTATATAAACCACATATAATTAAAGTTAGCACCAATCATCTTTTATTTTTACATATGCAGAGAAAACATGGTATGTGGTATCAATGTTATTTCCATGTTACAGGTCAAAAATTACCAGGAAAAGCACAGGTGGGTTGTACAATGTCCCCAGAGCTCGCATCTGGTCAGAGTGAACCTGGGTGTCTGGGCCTGTGCTTCTCACCACTGGACCCGATTTCTCCCTGAACCAAGCCCAGCACACAGTGGGTGGCACCTAGTGAAGTTTGCAGAACATTTTCTTTGTAATGAGAACATGGTGTCATGTGTATTCACTGTTGTGATTACCTGACAAATGTAAAGAAAAGCACGTTTCCTACAGTTGTATTTTCTCGAGTGTCATACATTTCTTATATTGGTGTCTATCTTTCCATGGATCTTTATCTAACAAATTACCCATCCACTTATTGGCAATACCCTTATTGAGGCATTATTGCTTTTTAATAAATATTACATAATTAATGTGTGCAGTTGAATAAGCAGTGAAGCGGAGCATGGTGGCGCACACCTGTGGACCCAGCTATGCAGGGAAGAGGGAGGAGGATTGCTGCAGACCCAGGGTCTGAGTGTGCAGAAAGCTATGATCTCACCACTGAGCTCCAGCCTGGATGAAAGAGCAAGACCATGTCTCCAAAGGAAACATGTCATTTCACATGTGCTCACCTGTGCAGCCAATCTTGATTGTTAAATCAAGATACCAATGATTACACTAACAAACTTCCTCCTGTTTCTCTAATTCCTGCCTCCCAGTCATTCCTTCTTATTATACTGAGACAAACTTTCATCTTTGTAACTTTAGATCTATTTTTCAAGATTTGTTAAAGTGAAATCTTGTAGCTTCAATTTCATTTCTGTGGCGTTTTCCTCAGCCTAATTACTTGTGAGTCAGTAATTTGGTTGTGTATAAAAAATGTGTTGATTCTAATGAGGATAAGTATTGCAGTTAATGAGAGCAACCCTATTACTTATTTATAAAGCATCATAATATTTGTGTTATTTCTAGTTTGTAATATTGAAAATAAAGTTTATACTCAGCCTGGAGATATAGGCATCCAAGAAAAGTATGTTATTTTTACAAAAACTGACCTTACTGAGCTGCAAATTGACATATTTTCTTTAGTACATCAGATTTTTGATGTTACAGGACAAACAAGAGTCCTTACATCTTGAGAAACTCAGTGTCTTACAAAAACAAACAGGAAGAGAATATGACCTTATCTGGGGCAGAGGCCAGCAAATGTCATATAAGATAAAACAAGATTAAATTGGACATTTTCTTTCGATTATTTCAAATTTAGTGTGGTGAAGTTATTGTTTAAATTCTCAGAGCACGCACAACTGAGGCATTCCTACTGCTACTGAAACCTTTTCTCTCAGGATTGAGAATACATCACAAAAATCTCCACCCGGCAGGGACCGGGACCGCCATCACCGCGGCCAGCATGAGTGATCAACAGCTGGACTTTGTCTTGGACCTAATGAGGCGCCTGCCTCCACAGCAAATCGAGAAAAACCTCAGCGACTTGATTGACCTGGTCCCCAGTCTATGTGAGGATCTCCTGTCTTCTGTTGACCAGCCACTGAAAATTGCCAGAGACAAGGTGGTGGGAAAGGATTACCTTTTGTGTGACTACAACAGAGATGGGGACTCCTATAGGTCACCATGGAGTAAAAAGTACGACCCTCCCTTGGGGCCATGCCATCAGCTTGGCTTCGAAACCTTGAGGTGGAAGCCAACAATGCCTTTGACCAGTACCGAGACCTGTATTTTGAAGGTGGTGTCTCATCTGTCTACCTCTGGGGTCTGGATCATGGCTTTGCTGGAGTGATCCTCATAAAGAAGGCTGGAGATGGATCAAAGAAGATCAAAGGCTGCTGAGATTCCATCCACGTGGTGGAAGTGCAGGAGAAATCCAGTGGCTGCACCGCCCATTACACGTTGACCTCCACGGTGATGCTGTGGCTGCAGACCAACAAATCCGGCTCTGGCACCATGAACCTCGGAGGCAGCCTCACCAGACAGATGGAGAAAGATAAAACTGTGAGCAACTGCTCCCCACACATAGCCAACATCGGGCGCCTGGTAGAGGACATGGAAAATAAAATCAGAAGTACACTGAACGAGATCTACTTTGGAAAAACAAAGGATATTGTCAACGGGCTGAGGTCTGTGCAGACTTTTGCAGACAAATCAAAACAAGAAGCTCTGAAGAATGACCTGGTGGAGGCTTTGAAGAGAAAGCAGCAATGCTAAACCTCTGCTTCAAGCTAACCAGACGCCGTGCACTCGTTAGAGTCCTTTCTTAGAAAACCTGTTTTCTGCTCCCTCCCCTGGTCCCTTCCCTCCCCACAGGTCACATAACAGCTGCATCATTGACCTCACAGCGCCATCTCTCCCTGAGAATAAAGCCCCATAGCCACCCTCCTCTGGCTCCGGCTCCGAGCCTGCTTCCGCCACACCTCACTCTCAGCTCTCCACATTTCTATAGAGACCGTCTTCCTCCCCGTCCCCACATTTATAGCCATAAAATCCACTGTCTGCCAGCCTCCCTTCGCTTCCACCTTTTTGTTACATTGGTGTAAAAAATGTAAAACAAAAAAAATTTATGAACTAACTGTGGTGTGTGAAAGAGAGAAGAAAAACTAGAAATCTGATTCCGTGTGTGTTTGGGAGTTGCTTGGGGTTGGGGGTTGGGACAGCTCTGGGAGCAGAGGTGGCCCGTGGTGCCATCCTGCGCAGACTCGCCCGTCCCACAGAGGCTGCGGGGTGGGTGCCGGGGGGGGGGGGGGCGCAGACCGTTTAGCTCTTCCAGCCAGGTGCTTTTCTGTAAATTTCTATGGAATGCAAAAGGAGGTTTTTGTTCTATTTTGTTTTTCTGTAAAGCTTAAGAAAAATCTACATCTTATACTTGAGCCTCCATACTTTAAAAAAGAAAAAAAAAAATCAATAATAATAATAATAAAAAAAAAAACCGCCACTCTGTGCCTCCCGAGATGCTTCTGTGTGGGAAACAGAACAGCAGCTGTGACTGAAATGCATCCAGACCCACCTCCTCTGCCACCACTACATTACCAAAGAATTCACCTGCAGGGGCAAAGACGCTAACACCTCTGTGTTGCTGGCACTGGAGGAACTCATAGAAACTGGGATAGAAGAAAGAAAAGCTCCAAAGCTCTGTCCATTCTTTCAGGAATGACAGGCTCATCTCCCACCTCCTCTTATTTCCTCAGAAATAGCAGCCTCGTCTGCTGGGAGGGGCAGAAAAGAGAAAGCAGAAGACATCAGTGGGAAGACACAGTGGCTGCTGGAAGATCTGGAAAAACAACAACAACAAGGAGCCACTCTCCCCAGGAAAGGGAGGAAGATGCGTGGATCAGCACTGCACCTGTAGGAGGCGCAGGGATACCTGAAAGGACACACCCTGAGCCAGGACTGTGATGTCTGCCTGGAGCATGGCTCCTCAGAAAAGCAGAGAGTGCCCATTCAGTGCAACCCTTCCCACCTCATTGCCAACTCTCAGGTCCACGTACCTCTGGGATGACCTGGGGGATCTGAATGACAGAGTCTCTCTGTTTAGCACAGGATTAAGGCCCAAAGCCAAGCAGGAAATAAAATTTAGGTGTCACCAGAGGAATCTGAGTGTCTGGTGTCTGCAGAGGAAACACACTTCAATTCTGGCAGCCACTGTGATAATGACTTTCAAACGTATCCCTGATTAGTTTCACACAATTTCGTACAATAAATGCCTAGATAAGATAGGGTTTGATCATGTACAAAAACTGCAAAAATCACAAAACAAATACTTAGTGGACATAAGGAATCTGAGAGAAGTATCCAGGGAACATTAATTTGGAAATAATTTGCCTAAGTACTCTTAAACATTACACTTGATCTCACAGTTAGTCTATATGTAACTCCATAAGAAATTGCCAACATGTGTTTAATTTTACTAATACTTTATTAATGTCATGCTTGTGAATGTATAAAAGACCAGAGAGTAGCTTTTCTTAAAGTATTGATAAAAAAAATCCAACTTTGCAAAATACTTAGAGAGATTTATTCTGAGCCAAATGTGAAGACCATGCCCTGTAACACAGTCCCAGAAGATCTTGAGTAGGTTATAGGAACCTATCCTAGTCAGAGGCATCGGAAGTTATTTGCTGAGGTAACCACATTGAAGTTGAGACTTGAAAGATGCCAGATTCCTCTCTGAAAACCTTTTCTCTTGACACTAGAAGTAAACTTAGCAGAAATAAATGTTAGCATTCCTTCTATGTTCAAAATTGCCACCCATTGGGAAAATAATTAAACTTAGGAGACTTATCTTTATAAACAAATAGTCTAGTAGATTTCTAAAGTCCTTTACAAACCCAGTGATTCTGATTAGTTTGCAGATTATGCAGAACATCCCGCCTAATAGGAATCTGCAATTAGCTGGATTTCCCTGCATTGGGGTTTTGTAATGTTTAATTTATGTAGATACAGAATACTTCAAAACCTGTAAGGGGTACATGTAATATTTTGATAAAAGAATATTATATGTAGTAATCTAATCTGGATAACTGGAATATCCTGCAGCTTAATAATCAATTATTTCTTTGTGTTAAGAACATTCTAAATCTTGTTTTCTACTTTTTCTGAAATACACACTAAAATGTTACCTGTAGTTTTCTATGTGCCATTTCAGAATTAGTGAAAGTTTCTGTTTTTCTGCTTTCTCATTACCATTTGGTGCTTTCTATACTGTGTGTTTTACTCATTCTCATAGGCTAGTAGCATTTTTTTGAATCTGTCTCTATTGATAACATGGTTTTTGTATTCAGTTTTGCTTATATGATGAATAACATTTACTGATTTGCATATATTGAACCAACCTTGCATCCCAGAAGCAAAGCCTACTTGATCATGGTGGATTAGCTTTTTGAGGTGCTGCTGTGTTCAGTTTGTCAGCATTTCATTGAGCAGTTTTGCATCAGGAATACTGGCCTAAAGTTATCATTTCTTTTTTTCTTCTTCTTCTTTTTTTTTTAATTGCATTTTAGGATTTGGGGTACATGTGAAGAACATGCAAGATTGTTGCATAGGTACACACATGGCAGTGTGGTTTTCTGCCTTCTATCCCCTCACCTGTATCTGTCATTTCTCCCCATGCTATCTCTTCCCACCTCCCCACCCCCGTCCCTCCCCTATTTTCCCCCAACGGACCCCAGTGTGTAGTGCTCCACTCCCTGTGTCCATGTGTTCTCATTGATCAACACCCGCCTATGAGAGAGAACATGTGGTGTTTGATTTTCTGCTCTTGTGTCAGTTTGCTGAGAATGGTGGTTTCCAGGTTCATCTATGTCCCTACAAAGGACGTGAACTCATCGTTTTTGATGGCTGCGTAATATTCCATGGTGTTTATGTACCACATTTTCCCTATCCAGTCTATCATCGTTGGGCATTTGGGTTGGTTCCAGGTCTTTACTATTGTGAACAGTGCTACAATGAACATTCATGTGCATGTGTCCTTATAGTAGAATGATTCATAATACTTTGGATATATACCCAGTAATGGGATTGCTGGGTCAAATGGGATTTCTATTTTTAGGTCATTGAGGAATCGTCACACTGTCTTCCACAATGGTTGAATTAATTTACATTCCCTTCAACAGTGTAAAAGTCTTCCTACTTCTCCACATCCTCTCCAGCATCTGTTGTTTCCAGATTTTTTAATGATTGCCATTCTAACTGGTGTGAGATGGTATCTCAATGTGGTTTTGATTTGCGTTTCTCTAATGACCGGTGATGATGAGCATTTTTTCATATGTTTGTTGGCCTCCTGTACGTCTTCTTTTGTAAAGTATCTACTCATATCCTTTGCCCATTTTTGAATGGACTTGTTTGTTTTTTTCTTGTAGATCTGTTTTAGTTCTTTGTAAATTCTGGATATCAGCCCCTTGTCAGATGGGTAGACTGCAAATTTTTTTTCCCATTTGTTGGTTGCTGATTCACTCTACTGACTGTTTATTTTGCCTTGCAGATGCTGTGGAGTTTGATTAGGTCCCATTTGTCTATTTTGGCTTTTGTTGCCATTGCTTTTGGCGTTTTGGTCATGAAGTCCTTGCCTACACCTATGTCCTGAATGGTTTTGCCTAGATTTTCTTCTAGGGTTTTTATGGTGTTAGGTCTGATGTTTAAGTCTTTAATCAATCTGGAGTTAATTTTGGTGTAAGGTGTCAGGAAAGGGTCCTGTTTCTGCTTTCTGCACATGGCTAGCCAGTTTTCCCAACACCATTTATTAAACAGGGAATCCTTTCCCCGTTGCTTGTTTTTGTCAGGTTTGTCGAAGATCAGATGGTTGTGGGTATGTTGTATTTCCTCTGAGGCCTCCATTCTGTTCCATTGGTCTATATCTCTGTTTTGGTACCAGTACCATGCTGTTTTGATTACTGTAGCCTTGTAGTATAGTTAGAAGTCCGGTAGTGTGATGCCTCCTGCTTTGTTCTTTTTGCTTAGAATTGATTTGGCTATGCGGGCTCTCTTTTGGTTCCATATGAAGTTTAAGGTGTTTTTTTTTTCCAGTTCTGTGAAGAAGGTCATTGGTAACTTGATGGGAATAGCGTTGAATTTGTAAATTACTTTGGTCAGTATGGCCATTTTCATGATGTTGATTCTTCCTAAGCATGAACATGGAATGTTTCTCCATCTGTTTGTATCCTCTCTTATTTCGTTGAGCAGTGGCTTGTAGTTCTCCTTGAAGAGGTCCTTTACGTTCCTTGTTAGTTGTATTCCTAGGTATTTTATTCTCTTTGTAGCAATTGTGAATGGCAGTTCGTTCTTGATTTGGCTCTCTTTAAGTCTGTTACTGGTGTATGGAATGCTTGTAATTTTTGCACGTTGATTTTGTATCCTGAGACTTTGCTGAAGTTGTTTATCAGTTTCAGGAGATTTTGGGCCGAGATGATGGGGTCTTCTAGATATACAATCATGTCATCTGTAAATAGAGACAATTTGATTTCCTCCTTTCCAATTTGAATACCCTTTATTTCTTTCTCTTGCCTGATTGCTCTGGCTAGATCTTCCAATACTATATTGAATAGAAGTGGTGAGAGAGGGCATCCTTGTCTAGTGCCAGATTTCAAAGGGAATGCTTCCAGTTTTTGCCCATTCAGTATGATATTGGCTGTTGGTTTGTCGTAAATAGCTTTTATAGTTTTGAGATACGTTCCGTCAATACCTAGTTTATTGAGGGTTTTTAGCATAAGGGGCTGTTGAATTTTGTCAAAAGCCTTCTCTGCATCAATTGAGATAATCATGTGGTTTTGTCTTTGGTTCTGTTTATGTGGTGAATTACGTTTACGGACTTGCATATGTTGAACCAGCCTTGCATCCCCGGGATGAATCCTACTTGATCATGGTGGATGAGCTTTTTGATATGCTGTTGCAATAGGTTTGCCAGTATTTTATTGAAGATTTTTGCATCTATGTTCATCATGGATATTGGCCTGAAATTTTCTTTTCTTGTTGAGTCTCTGCCGGGTTTTGGTATCAGGATGGTATTTGTCTCATAAAATGATTTGGGAAGGATTCCCTCTTTTTGGATTGTCTGGAATAGTTTCAGAAGGAATGGTATCAGCTCCTCTTTGTATGTCTGGTAGAATTCGGCTGTGAACCCAACTGGACCTGGGCTTTTTTTGGGTGGTAGGCTCTTTATTGCTGCCTCGACTTCAGATCTTGCTATTGGTCTATTCAGGGTTTCGGCTTCTTCCAGGTTTAGGCTTGGGAGGATGCAGGTGCCCAGGAATTTATCCATTTCTTCCAGGTTTACTAGTTCATGTGCATAGAGTTGTTTGTAACAATCTCTGATGATGGTTTGGATTTCTGTGGAATCTGTGGTGATATCTCCTTTATCGTTTTTTATTGCATCAATTTGGTTATTCTCTCTTTTCTTTTTTATTAATCTGGCTAGTGGTCTGTCTACTTTGTTGATCTTTTTGAAAAACCAGCTCCTGGACTTATTGATTTTTTGAAGAGTTTTTTGTGTCTCTATTTCCTTCAGTTCTGCTCTGATCTTAGTTATTTCCTGTCTTCTGCTAGGTTTTGAGTTTTTTTGATCTTGCTCCTCTAGCTCTTTAATTTTGATGATAGGGTGTCAATTTTAGATCTCTCCTTTCTTCTCATGTGGGCACTCATTGCTATATATTTTCCTTTAGAGACTGCTTTAAATGTTTCCCAGAGATTCTGGTATGTTGTGTTTCGTTCTCGTTGGTTTCGAAGAACATCTTTATTTCTGCCTTCATTTCATTGTTTATCCAGTCAACATTCAAGAGCAAGTTGTTCAGTTTCCATGAAGTTGTGCGGTTCTGAGTTAGTTTCTGCATTCTGAGTTCTAACTCGATTGTCCTGTGGTCTGAGAGACTGTTTGTTATGATTTCTGTTCTTTTGCATTTGCTGAGGAGTGATTTATTGCCAATTATGTGGTCAATTTTAGAGTAGGTGTGATGCAGTGCTGAGAAGAATGTATATTCTGTGGATTTGGGGTGGAGAGTTTTGTAAATGTCTATTAGGTTTGCTTGTTCCAGGTCTGAGTTCAGGTCTTGGATATCCTTGTTGTTTTTCTGTCTGGTTGATCTGTCTAATATTGACAATGGGGTGTTAAAGTCTCCCACTATTATTGTGTGGGAGTCTAAGTCTCTTTGTAAGTCCTTAAGAACTTGCCTTATGTATCTGGGTGCTCCTGTATTGGGTGTGTATATATTTAGGATCGTTAGCTCTTCTTGCTGCAGTGATCCTTTTACCATTATGTAATGTCCTTCTTTGTCTCTTTTGATCTTTGTTGCTTTAAAGTCTATTTTATCAGAGATGAATATTGCAACTCCTGCTTTTTTCTGCTTTCCATTTGCTTGGTAGATCATCCTTCATCCGTTTGTTCTGAGCCTTTGCATGTAAGATAGGTTTCCTGGATACAGTACATTGATGGGTTTTGTCTTTTTATCCAATTTGCCAGTCTGTGTCTTTTGATTGGGGCATTTAGTCCATTGACATTTAGGGATAGTATTGTTATGTGTGAATTTGATACTGTCATTTTGATGCTACCTGGCTGTTTTGTTGGTTAGTTGATGCAGCTTCTTGATTGTGTTGATGCTCTTTTACCATTTGGTGTGTTTTTGGAGTGGCTGGTACTGGTTGTTCCTTCATATGTGTAGAGCCTCTTTCAGGAGTTCTTGTAGAGCAGGTTTGGTGGTGATGAAATCTCTGAGTACTTGCTTGTTCACAAAGGATTTTATTTTTCCTTCACTTATGAAGCTTAGTTTGGCTGGATAGGAGATTCTGGGTTGAAAGTTCTTTTCTTTAAGGGTGTTGAATATTGGCCCCCAATCTCTTCTGGCTTGTAGGGTTTCTGCTGAGAGATCTGCTGTGAGTCTAATGGGCTTCCTTTGTGGGTAACCCGACCTTTCTCTCTGGCTGCCCTTAGCATTTTCTTTTTAATTACAACCCTGGTGAATCTGACAATTATGTGCCTTGGGGTTGCTCTTCTTGAGGAATATCTTTGTGGTGTTCTCTGTATTTCCTGTATTTGAATATTGCCCTGCCTTGCTAGGTTGGGGAAGTTTTCCTGGATAATATCCTGAAGAGTATTTTCCAGCTTGGATTCATTCTCTTCATCACATTCAGGTACACCTATCAAACCTAGATTAGGTCTTTTCACAGAGTCACACATTTCTTGAAGATTTTTTTCATTCCTTTTTGCGCTTTCTTCTCTGTTCTTGCCTTCTCTTTTTATTTCATTGAGTTGATCTTCGACCTCTGATATCCCTTCTTCTGCTTGGTCAATTCCACTATTGAAGCTTGTGCATGTTTCATGAAGTTCTCGTGTTGTGTGTTTTTCAGCTCCATCAATTCACTTATATTCCTCTCTATGCTGTCCATTCTTGTTAGCATTTCGTCCAATCTTTTTTCAAGGTTCCTAGTTTCTTTGCGTTGGGTTAGAACATGTTCTTTTAGCTCACTGTAGTTTCTTACTACCCACCTTCTGAAGTCTGATTCTGTCATTTCATCACCCTCCTTCTCCATCCGGTCTGGTTCCCTTGCTGGTGAGGAGTTGTGACCCCTTTTAGGAGGAGAGGTGTTCTGGTTTCGGGAGTTTTCATCCTTTTGCGCTGGTTTTTTCCCATTTTTGTGGGTTTATTCACCTGTTGTCTTTGTAGTTACTGTCTTTCAGATTGGGTCTCTGAGTGAGCTTCTAGTTCATGGATGCTGAAGTTACTTTTTTTTTTTTTTTTTTTAAGCTTTCCTTCTAACAGCCTGGCCCCTCTGCTGTAGACTGCTGAGGTCCTCTCCAGGCCCTGCCTGCCTGTGGATCACCTGCAGCAGCTGCAGAACAGTAAGGGTTGCTGCCAGTTTCCTCTTCCGCTATCTTTGTCCCAGAAGGATGCTCGCCAACTGTCAGTCTGTTCTCTCCTTTATGAGGTGAGTCTTTGGATCTATGGGGGTCAGGGAGCTACTTGAGGAGACAGTCTATCTTTTATTGGGTCTTAGGTCCTGAGCTGTGAGCTCCGTTGTTTGTTCAGAGCCGCTGGGCAGGTATGTTTATGTCTGCTGCAGCTGAACTCATAAAGCACATTTTGTTTCCAGGTGCTCTGTCCCAGGGAGTTGGGGCTTTATGAATTTCCGTTGCACTACTGCCTTTTTGATTTTTCTTTCAGTTCTGCCCCACCCAGCTAGCAGCACACCTGGCTCCAGAGTTTCGCAGCCAGTGCAGCAATTCGATCCAGGACTGTCACTTCGTTGAGGTAAGGGCAGCCACCGTTCTGAGACAGCCAGTCGTTCCCGTGACAGTCCTTCGTTCTGACGCATATCTCACCTTACTTGTGTTAACAATACCATAAGGACATTGACAGAGCAGCTGGACAAAACCCATGGCAGCTCAGCCCCCTCTCTGTCTTATGAAATCAGAGCCCTAGTCTGCAGTACAGGGCAGCAGATCTGGAGGGTGATGACACCAATGGAGAACACTGGAACTGAGGGAGGAAATGTCTGGGGAAAACGGGAGGACTGTACCCCAGGGGAAGGGGCAGGAACACACAGACCAACTTCTCATATGGGGAAGGGGCAGGAACACGCGCAAGGTCACGCCCAGACTCAGGGTCACAATGTCTTTTTAGGAATACGGACGCAGGAATATTAACTGTTTAGTCTAATGCCTTTTACCATTAAAAAAAATCATCAGTAAAGTAAAACACTTGAACGCACCTGAGGGAGTAGAAAGAGATTCTTGGGAAGATAGAACATGGTGAAGAGACAAAGTCAAGCAGAAAAGACAAAGAAGGTATTGGGGGATCTGTAATCCATGGTGGACATAGAAGAACAGAATTCTGTTAGTTTTTAAAACCTTTATATCTGTTGATAGTAATTTATATGATGAAATTGCCAGCCATGGCAATGGAATCTTATTATCCCCTTCAGGGATGAGTGTCCATTGGGCATGTGGTGAAATTCTAGTCATGGGGGCAGGGGAGATGGTCTGTTGAGGTGCTCCTGGTCCTTCAGAGGAGAATTGCAAACATGTCTCTTCCCCACTTCCAGGGATATTTAATACATTGGTTACTCTTGGGAATGTTGTCTCCATGTCACGACATCATGGGAGTCACCTGAGGGGTGAAGCTGACTTTCTGGATGCATCAGTGTGGAAAACTGAGAAAAGAAACTGCCGGGGCATATGAGCTGTCAAACTATTCAATCCCGGAGCCACTCAAATCCAGCCTTCTTGCTTCATTATGTTGTGATTTTCCTCAATGTTTGGTCAGCCTAGGCTGTCTCTCTTCCCTCTCTGCTGAAATAATCACACATAATAATCTAGAGGCATTAAGATAAATAAGTAGCTAATTTTAAAATTAGAACAAGTCCCAAGTACAGTCAGAGTTACCACGTGGTTAATAACGTGATAGGCAGGAGATATGGATGGATAATAAGAGTGTGCTCATGTCAATTTCCTCTATATTAGCAAAATATTTTCTATATCCCTTACATGATATTCCCATTTTGACCCTTGACTTAACATTAATTCTTGATGAGTAACACCTAAATAATAAAATGGTAGTTATTAACTAATAATTTATATTACTAGTACAAACTTTTATTTAAGGCGTATTGCCCTACCGATGTAAATTCAGCCCCAAAGGCAGAAGTTATTGCACTTAATTAAATAAACACAGATACTGTACAGTGGTGCATAATTGTAAAAGATGCTGCATGCAAAGGAGGATTTTAAATCTTCAAGAAGCTCCATGAAAATGAACAAGAAGAAAACACACTTCTAAGTAATTTCTGTATTCTAGAGACCTGACATAGAAATTTGAAACTAAATACAAACAAAGAAAAAAGCAAATATCCATTATGGAAACTAGAATGACGCCACGTTGCATCACAACCAGCAGGAAGCACTGGCTGTGATGGGGATGCAGAGACGGCACAGGCGAGGGGAGGGTCTGCGAGCGCTTCCCCAGGCCAGGAGTGTGCCGAGAACACGGCTGTCGGCATCACCGGTTCTGAAAAACACACTGAAACTCACAATATGCATGTTTTGATGCATAAATAAAAACAGATGGCACTGGCATTAATATATATAGAGAGAGCTCAGAAATAAAAGGATATGTCAACGGCAAACTGATTTTCAGTATGTGAGCCAACAATATAAAATGTGGAAATCAAGGTTTCTCCCTAAGAGGGTGTTAAACTGCATCTACACATGCAAAGAATTAAGAATTTTAGTTTAGAATGAACACAAAAATCACATTAAATAGTTAAACGTATGGTTTGCAATTGTAAAATTTCCACCACACAGAAAATAATATTAAGAACAATTTTCTGTATTTCAAATTGAAGGCACAGACAACAAATGCAGAAGAGAATGGGTGGAAATGCATCACAACAGAAAGATTCCGCAAACCATGGAAACAACTCCAGCCTACAGAATGGGAGAATGTAATAGCATGCCATGAATCTGAAAATGTGTCAAAATCCAAAACAACTCATTAGCAAAATCATAATTGCCTAATTGTAAAGTGGTCAGTTTTACACCGTAACAAACGTAAGAACATAGAGCTCATGTTAAAGACTTTTCCCTCTGGGTAGTGGTAAGTGTTATGGTGCACTTGGTAAGGGCAGACTTCGTAATTATTCAACCCAACACTAATATAGGTGGTGTTAGCCGGGCAAGGTGGCTCATGCCTGTAATCCTAGCACTTTGGGAGACTGAGGCCGGTGAATCACCTGAGGTCAGCAATTTGACATCAGCCTGACCAATATGGAGAAACCCTGTCTCTATTAAAAATACAAAAATTAGCTGGATGTGGTGGTGTCCACCTGTAGTTCCAGCTACTCAGGAAGCTGAGACGGGAGAACTGATTTACCCTGGGAGGTGGAGGATGCAGTGAGCCAAGATCACACCATTGCACTCTAGCCTGGGTGACAGAGTGAGACTCTGTCTCTCTCTTTCTCTCATATATATGTGTGTGTGTGTGTATATATATATTTAATATATATATTAAAAATACATATTTTATACATTTTTTTATATATATGCATATTATATATGATGTGAGTTTATTTAATAGATGTTATTAAAACTGTCATCAGCTAAGTCTAGGTTAGGTAGTTTGTCATTGATAAAATTTGTGGGCCTGATTCCACCAGAGCAGAACTGGAGAAAATGTAATTCCATGGTGATTCAGCAGCTTCACCTCCCTATGGCACTTCCAGCATGTGCTTACTGACAGATGATCCTATGGACATTGGATGTTCCTAGCCACCTCCACAAACTGTCATCCTCTATGTATCACAGAAATGTGGCCTGTCCATCTGTAGCTTGTCAACCCTGAATAATAAACAGAGAGGGACTCTAAAATACAATAAAATTTATTTAAGGATTGGTATTGAAATTGAAATATGTATGGATGCATTCAGGTTGGTAAAAGAAAGATACATAATTCAGGAAAAATGAGGAGGGTTACATCAGCTGTTTTGAGACAATTATCCTGGGCTAGAAGGATCAATACAGAGGTGACATTGGTGTGAGGTGGAACGGGCAGTTGTTGGAGAAGAAATTGTTTTAAGGTTGGGGAGGCCCCTGTGCAAGGTTGTGGCTGTGCAGAGTCTATTTATGACAGTTTTTGCTATCAGGAATATGAATGTTAGACCGTGCTTCATGCCCTTTCTTCATTCATTGGGGTTTTAACGCACGTGGCTCCATGTTGATTCTAATACATTTCACAAGCTCTTTCTACCTCTTTCTAACTCTTTCTAACTTTCATAAGCTCTTTTGAAGCAGATGACTCTGACATGTTGCATAGAACAGGGTTCATTCCACATACACACCCCATTTTGATCAAATAAGTTCATCCCCTTCATTATTAACGACCAATTGCTGTCCCAGGTGAGTCTACACACAACACAGTGTAGGGTCCTGAGCAAATGGGGGAGAAGGAAGCTCCATCAGCCTCTCCCACGTGGTTGCAGGAGCCACAGCCTGAGCCTCACTTGCGCTCCAAGAAAATACCTTGAGGTCCGGAATGTAGACCCTGGAGACCATCTGTTACTTTTTCAGGAAGCAGGAAAAGCAAATAAAAAAGGGAGAACGAGCACTGCAAAGGAAGGACAGAGAGTGGGAGCAAGGGAGCCCCGGGTCCCTGCTGATGCGATTGGCTTTAGTGTCAGGAGAAGGGTCTGACGTGAAAACTATGAGGTTCTACACGACACCGAACCCGGCCCAGCCTCTCCATTGTCTGAGGCCAAAATTTCTAACGGCGGTTCTAGTCCGGGAATCTCCCTGAGGTTTCTGTCCTGGGTCTGATTGGAGAAGACTCGCCAGGCGCTGCTGAGCGTACTCAGGACTCTGATGCTGGTGACCACGGTTGAGGACTTTTCATCTCTGTAAGCATCATCTGCATTTGCTGCATGTGAAAATAAGTCCACATGCTAAAATGATCTTTTAAAAAATACGTAGAGATGACATTAGGAAACACAGAATTCTAAACTTAGAGAGATTCACTAGAGAAGTGAGAGGAGGATGAAGACCCACATCCTGACAGGAAATCAGCCTCCATCTGCACCTGCCTCTGGCGTTGACTCTGATCATTGGCTCCTGAGCACCCCCTGCAGCTGATTCCCCTGAGTGTCCCTGCAGGAGGTTTGTGTCCGGGCCCACACGGGCCTCCCCTCAGTGTGTCTTTCGCACAGTAATACAAGGCCGTGTCCTCGGTTTTCAGGCTGCTCATTTGCAGATACAGCGTGTTCTTTGAATCATCTCTTGAGATGGTGAATCGGCCTTTCACAGACGCGGCGTATTCTGTCGTGTAACTGTTAGCTTTGTTTCTAATTAAACCTACCCACTCCAGCCCCTTCCCTGGAGCCTGGCGGACCCAGTGCATTTCATAGCTGCTGAAGGTGAATCCAGAGGCCGCACAGGACAGTCTTAGGGACCCCGCAGGCTGAGCCAAGCCTCCCCCAGACTCCACCAGCTGCACCTCACACTGGACATCTGCAAACACAGAGACACCCTTGTCATTAACTGCCACACATATACACTGTTCCCCTCGCTTATGTCCACTCGCACTCAGTATCTCTATTTCTCCATAAATCACCTTTAAAAATAGCAACAAGGAAAACCCAGCTCAGCCCAAACTCCATGGTGAGTTCTCTGTGTTCAGTGCTGATCACTGAATAGAAACAGCCAGTAATTCTGGGGCTGGGCTCCTCTCCCAGAGCTGCAGGGTCAGGGTTGGGCTGGTTTTGATGAGCAGAGGGAGGGCCCTATTTGCATGTCTCCTGCTACAAAGCAGGCTCTGGGTGGCACAGCTGAGGAAAGGGCAGGGCCCAGAGCAGATGAGAGTGTCCTGGAAAACACTGGAGGTAATCCTGTCTCTCAGGAAAATGTAACTTCAGATTATCTGATTGTGCCTTGATAATTATTTAGCAATCATCATCTTATTTTACTTTTATATATTTGGAGAATATCTTTAATGCAAGTGTCAGTGTCAGAGTTTTAGAGAAGATAAATTACACATAGCACAGAGCGGTTGTGCAGTGTGTCCAATATCACACATCTGTACAGTGTCAGCCCCATTACCTGTGCCTGTGCCTCTAAACACTGAAGAGACTGTTCCCCTAGACAGCTCCCGGGAGATGTGGGACATGCCTAGTGAGTTTTCAGGATGTCCCACGTGTCACAACCTTTTGTGATTTTGCTTCCCTAACGTTGGAGGTAGGGCCCTGTGGTTGTATCATGGGAGCAGATTTATAATAAATGGTTTAACATCATCCCCTTGCCGTAATAGTAAATGGCGTCTCATGAGATTTGGCTGTTTAACAGTGTGTAGCACCTCCACCCTCACTCTTTCTTTGCTCCTGCTCCAACCATATAAAGTCTATGCTCCCCCTTTGCCTTTTGCTGTCTCTGTAACTTCCCTGTGGTCCCCCCAGAAGCTGAACAGATTCCATTATCATGCTTCCTCTACAGCCGGCAGAATTATGAGTAAATCCAACCTCTTTTCTCCATAAATCACTCAGTTTCAGTTCTTTCTTTCTGGCAATGAGAGGACAAACTAATAAAGTGGACATCTGCCCCATTTCACCAGTGCCCCTTGCAGCCTGCAAACTCCCAGCTAAGGAGGGGGATTACTGACACCATTGAGGTGCTGCCTCAGGCCATGATGGTTTGTGATGGGTGCCATTTTACTAGTCTTGAGTTCAGGGAGTATAATGCCCTCCTCCCTATGCCTCACAGATGGAGAAACCACCTTATGATCAGCTCTCTCTAGTTCTGTCTGAACCCATTGTAAGTTTCAGCAATTCCACAGTGGGGAAATCTGACATTGTGGTGTGCCTCCTTATTTCCAGTGGAAAATGTCTAGTGAGGCTAGCCTCTGCAGGAACAGTTGGCCAATTTTTATCCTGGTGGTGGCCACCAGATGTGTGGAGAGGACCAAAACCCCCATGAGCTTACATCAGTCTTCATCCACCTCCCCATTAGAGCTCTTTATTTTATTTTTGAGATGAAGTCTCACTCTTTCGACCAGGCTGGAGTGCAGTGGTGTGATTTTGGCTCACTGAAACCTCTGCCTCCTGAGTTCAAGCAATTCTTCTGCCTAAGTCTCACAAGTAGCTGGACTACAGGCACTATGGCACCACGCACAGCTATTTTTTTTTTTTTTTGTATTTTAGTAGAGACGGGGTTTCACCATGTTGCTCAGGATGGTCACAAACTCCTGAGCTCAGGCAATCCATCCAACTTGACCTCCCAAAGTGCCGAGATTACATGTGTGAGCCACCACACCCAGCCTAGAGCTCTTCATGGGATCCTAGGTCTTATGGTCCCAGAAAAATTTAGTCATCATAGCCTTACCTAATTCATGTGATGGTCAGAAATCCTTCAAATGTGCTCTGAACAAGCCACCGCCCCCAGTGGACCATTCTGCTTACACCCAGGACAGAAAGATCTGATTAGTCTGAGCTAGTCTGGCATGCCTCTCTAGGAGTTGCTCTTCTTGTGACTGACTCATGGTAGCCCACACAGTGAGCTCTGCCTCAGTGGCTGCTCAGAGTGCAGTCAGGAGTGACCAACCACCTGCAAATGCAACAGCTTGGGCGTCTGACTTGCACTTTGAAAGATGCACCCTCTGAAGTGGTTCTTCCAGAACGCTTGGCATTTTGGCAGCATCCCCATCCTCATGCCATGGGTCCCATCCATCAGGGACAGCAGCTGTTGGGCCACACATAGAAATTCACAGCCTGCCCGGGATTTCTGCAGGGGTCTCCTCTCTTTAAAGTCCACTCTGTGGGTCTTCATCACATTTTTTTTACCTTTTGCCAGGTTCACTGGATGCCATGCCAGACCAATATTGACTCCAATAGGTCTGGCATCATGTACAACAGGCCAAAGAAATAAACCCAGACCAGTGAACAGGACACAGAGTTTACTGAGTGCTCTCGCACAGTGTGGTTCAAGTACAGCAGGCTGGACAAGAAAACAATGACCATTTGACAAAAAGTATTTAGCTTATGTAGTAATTTTCACATAACACCCTCCAGCTAACAACTTCCATTTAACCCAAAACAAAGAGCCTCAATCACCCGTAAATCCTCTTTCCCAAGGGATAGGCAGGGGTTTGGATGTTATTCATAGATAAAAAGTGAGTTCCTGGGTATGGCCCTCCGGGATTCCTTAGCTTGGAACTTGAAACACACATTTCTTTTTTTCTTTCCTGGAGTTTCAGTAATACTTCGCATAGGATTGGTGAAAGTGTGCATTCCAGTACATGTTCTTCAGGAATATTTTTGCAACTTTTTCTCATTTCGTATGATGTGAGATTTTGTTGTATGTGGCTTTTTTTCCAGTCATTCATGTCTTCACTACTAAGTCACTAGCAGTCCATGGAATAAATTAGTTGCATATGTTTTTACGAAATTTAAGAAGATCCCTGTTTTACTGTTTTATTTATTATTTAAGATCCTTAAGAGTTTTGTTGGTTGTTGTATGTGGCTTTTAATATTTTGAGGTCTGTTTCTTTGCTGCTCCGCTTATCGAGGGTTTTTTTTCAGGAGGGGTATTGAATTTTACTGAATAATTTTTTGCATCCATTGAGATGGTCTTATTTTTTAAAATTATGTTTATATAGTGAATCATATTTATTGATGTGTTTCTTTTATCTAGTCTTTGCATCCCTGGAGTAAAACCCAGTTCATCATGATGTATGATCTTTTTATTGTGCTGTTGGTTTCAGTTAGCTAGTCCTTGTTTATGATTTTACATCTAGGTTCATTGGGGACATCTCCCTTTAGCTTTTCGTTGTTGTTGTTGTTGTTGTTGTTGTTGTTGTTGTATCCTTGCCTAAATTGATATCAGGTGATATGAGTTTTTGTAGACCAAGCTGGGGAAGAATCTTCTCCTTAATCTATTGAAATAGTTCCAGTAACAATGGTACATCTGGTATAATTAGACTGTCAGTTTATCTGGTTCTGGGCTTTGACGGTTGGAAGATTTTCAATTTCTGATTCAATCTTATTACTCTTATTGACCTATTTAGGATTTTATTCCTTCCTGGTTCAACTTGGGAGGGTTGAATATTTCCAGAAATGTATAGACTTCCTCTAGATTTTCTAGTTTGTGAGCATAGAGATGCTCAGTATGTTTTGCTAATCTTTTGTATTTCTGTGGCATCAGTTGTAATATCACCTTTATCATTTCTGCTTGTGCTTATTTAAATATTTATCTTTTCCTGGTTGACTTCGTTAGGGATCTACCAATTGTCTTCATCTTTGAAAGTAAACACCTGTTTTCTGGTTGATTCTTTACATTTTTTTTTTTTGCTTCAATATAATTTAATTTTGCTATGATATTTATTTTCTTCTTCTAGCTCTGGGTTTGGTTTGTTCTAATTGTTATTTCCTTGAAGTAAATCAATAGAGAGCTAGTTTGTCATCTTTATATTTAGGTAGTCATTTAGAACTATAAGCTTTTTTCTTAGCACTGCTTTTGCTGTATCCCAGAGGGTTTGGTATGCCGTGTCTTCATTTCTCTTTGTATTTTTAAAAAATAATAACTTAATTTTATTGTTGAGCCAATGATTGGTCAAACTTTTGCTGCTTAATTGCCTCATTCTTTTATAGTTTCAACAACTTTTTTGCAATTGATTTTTAGATTTATTCCATAACTGTGCAATTAAGAACTAACATCTAGAATCTACCAAGAACACAAACAACTCAGAAACAACAACAAATGAATAAATTACACAGTTAAATAGTGGGAAAAGGCACCCACAGACATTTGTGAAGAAGACATTCAAATGACCAAGCATATGTCAATAAAATGCTGAACAACACTAATCATCAGATAAATGAATATTAAAATAACAGTGAGACACAACTTTACACCAGTCAGAATGACTTTTATTAGAAAGTTAAAAAGTTAGACATGTTGGTGAGAGTTCAGAGAAAACACATTTATAAACTGTTGCTGATAATGTAAATTAGTGTAACTTATTTGGAAAAAATTGTATAGGCTTCTAAAACCACTGCAAATAGATCTATCATTCTATCAGCAATAACACTACATGATATGTACCTCCCAAATAAATCATTGTATCAAAAAACATATGTACTCATATGTTTATTGCAGCAATATTTACAGTCACAAAGATACAGAGTTAATCTAAGTGTCTAGCAATGGATAACTGAATAAAAAGAATGTGGTATTCACACACTGAAAAATAATTTATTCATTAAAAGCAGGAAATTATGTCTTTGACAGCAATATGGATAGAACTGTAGGTCATTTTCTTAAGTCTAATAACTCATAAACAGAAAGTCAAATATGGATTTTTCTCATATATAAGTTGGAGCTAAAAAATGGGTACACATAGACACAGAGAGTTGAATAATAGACATGAGAAACTCATACAATTTGGAAAATGAGATCACTAATCACTTAATGGTTCCAAGATAGTATATCTGTTGAGCTTACTTTAAAAATTCAGACTTTATCACTATGCAATGCATTTATGTAACATAAGTGTACTTGTACCCCACATAAATATTTAAAAACTTAAAAAGCAAACACACACACACACACACACACACACACACACACGCAAATGAGATATTGCAAAATGATGGAGACAACTGGAAAAAGCTCACAATTTCCAAAGAGTTGGAAAATTTCAATTAAAGTATTAAGTAAATATTTATAAAAACAGACTCTTATTAATAAACTAATAAATAAAATTCATGAGAGAAGGATGTTTATCTAAAACAGTATAATTACACCAAATTTTGTTGATATTTCTCCATTCAAAGAGTTGGAGTTTAACCTCCATCTGTTAATTATGATATAGGCTTTGGTGCCTGAGAAAAACTCTTGCTTCCCTTCAACTTCAGAAATTTTAGATATAAGACAATAAAATTATAGAAAAAGTAGTGAATTTCACAGGGTCAACATTCCTTACATGATGTGAGAAACACTCTGATGTAGTAAGGTAGCAACAAATCTCACAGCTAGTAATTCTTTCTCAAGGCAGAGAAGAGGATACCTAGGTTGTCTTGCTACATTTTTTTGTAGTTTGAAATCTTAGCTTACAGCTATAATCCATTTTGAGTTGATTTTCTTTTTCACATGGTGATAGCTGGGAGTAAAGTTTCCAGCTTCTGCTTATGGCTAGCAAGTTATACCAGCACCATTTATTGACTAGGTTGCCCTTTACACATTGCTTGTTAAGGTTTTTCGGAGTTGTCAAAACACATAGGGTTGTAGGTGTGCAGCTTTATTTTTGAGCTTTCTATTCTATTTCGTTGATCTATGTGTTTGTTCTTGTATCAGTACCAAACAGCTTTTGTTACTGTGGCTTTAGAGTAGAGTTTAAAGTCCAACAGTGTCATCTTTCTGTCATTGTTCTTTTGGCTTAGGATTACTTTGGCTAGTTTGGCTCTTTTTTAGTTACAAACAGATTTTAGAATAGTTTTAAAAATATTTCTCTGAAGAATAAAGCTGGTAGATTGATAGTAATAACGTTGAATATGTAAAATTTGAAGGGAAATATTGCCATTTTGCAGTACTATTTCTTGTAATCCATGAGCATTTAATTGTTTTTCCATTTATTTGTTTCCTCTCTGATTTATTTTCACAGTGTTTTGCCGTTCTTCTTGCAGAGATCTTTCACCTCCTTTGTTAACTGCATTTTTAAGTATGTGTTTTTTTGTAGATATTATAAGAGGGATTGTGTCCTTTATTTTGTTCTCACTCTGAATATTGCTGATGTATAAAAAAGCTACTGATTTTTGTATATTCATTGTATATCCTGAAACATTACTCAAGTTGATTATCAATTCTAGGATTCTTTTGGAGGCGTCTATTGAGTGTTCTATGTTTGGAATCCTATCAACAGTAAATTGAGATAGTTTGAATAGTTATTTAATTATGTGAATGTCTTTTATTTCTTTCTCTGGCCTGATTTCTCTGGCTAGCACATCCAGTACTATGTTAAATAGGAGTGATGAGAGTGGGTACTCCTGTTTAATTTCAGTTATGAAGGGAATGATTTGAGCTTTTGTTGATTCAATATGACGTTAGCTGTGGGTTTGTCATACATGCCTCTTATCATTTTAAGTTACGTTACTTTGATGTCTAGTCTGCTGAGGGTTTTTATCATGAAAAATGTTGAATCTTATGAAAAGTTTCTCAGGATCTATTGAGATAATCATATAATTTTTGGTTTTTATTCTGCTTATGTGATGAATCTCCTTCATTGATCTGTGTATGTTGAGCTAACCTTGCATGAAAGGTGTAAAACCTACATGATCATAATGTATTAACTTTCTAATGTGCTAGTGTATTCAATATATCAGTATGTTCTTGAAGATTTTTAGGTCTATCATCAGGAATATTGGTCTAAAATTTTCCTCTTTTGTGTGACTCTGCCAGATTTTGTGTTCCAAGAACACACAACGAGGAAAGGATAGCCTTTCTAACATATGGTGTAAAAACTGGGCATCCGTATGCAGAAAGACAATGAGATCTTATCTCACATCATATGCAAAAGTCACCTAAAATGTACTCAAGGCTTGAAAATAATATGATATGTAAAACTGTAAACTCAGAGAGAAAAAATGAAGCATTCTGGAATTAATCTGGAAAATGATTTATATGGATTTGACACCAAAATCACAGAAAAATAAGTTATGTGCAATTGTATATCTGACAAGGGGTTCTATCCAAATGTATGAAGGGCCCATACAATAGCAAAAAATACAAATAAACTGATTTTTAAGAGGGTAAGACTTGTGCATAGACATTGTATTCTTGGGAAGACATACACAGTCAGCAGGACGTAGAAAGGTGATCAACATTGCTTATCTTCAGAAGAATTCCAATCAAAACCACAGTGAGATATCACCTCACATTGCTTAACATGAATATTATTACACAGACAAAAGACAATGAAATGCTGACAGTAAGCTGCTGAAAAGGGAATTATTCAATGGTGTGGTAGTAAAGGTTATTTTAGAAATTGAAAGTTAAACTGTCATGTAATCTGGTGATCCCACTTGTGGCTATATATTCAAAAGAAATAAAATCAGTAAGTTAATAAAACAGGTCTATTTCAAGATTATTCATAATGGCCTAGAATTTTTTAAAGTTAATTGCCATAGGTAAATGGGTGTATAATGGAAATGTATATACATACAGTGGAATATTATTTGACCTTTAACAAAAAGGAAATTATAATATTTCCAAAAACATCGATGGGCCTGGAGAACATTATTCTAAATGGAATAAGCCAGACACAGAAAGACAAATGCTGCGTTATTTCATTGTTATGTGGAATCTAAAATATTCAAATTCTTAGAAATGGAGAGTAGTAAAGTGGTTCTCAGGGCTGGGAGGAGGGGAAATGGAGTGATGCTTGTCAAGGGCACCAAGTTTCAGTTGTGCAGGCTGAGTGGGTTCCGGAGGTCTAATGTAAAGCAATGGACTGTAGTTATCCTGACCTCTGGTAAAGGATAGAAATCGGGTGTTCTCACTGGACACAAACATAATAAATAAATGAAAAGGAATAAAATGGTAACTGTGAGGAAATAGATATTCTAATTCCTGGGCCATAGTGAAAATTTAACAATTTATAACAAAATATCAAGTGGTGAACCTTAAATATATACAGTTTTTATTATCAATTATAATTCCATAAAGATGAATAAATTCAGCTTAGTTTTGTGATGAGGAAATGCATACTTCCACATATTTTCTGAATAAAAATGTAAAAGATATATATAAACATAAAGTATTTGTAGCAGCTTTGCTTGTGATATTAATAAACTGAGAACAAATTCAAAGTCCATCGACAGGAAAATGAATCAGCTTATTGTCATTTATTGCTCAAGAGACTGACCCAGGTATAACATTTCTCTCTCTCTCTCTCTCACGCTCTCTCTCTCTCTTCATATATGTCAAAACGCTGAGATTTTATATCAAAGGCATTCCATTAAGGGAATAAATGACAACATGTGCATGTAATTTTACATATGAAATAGCATAAACAAACGTCAAAAATAACAAAAGTAACCCCTTACCAGAAAAGGGGTCTATAATGCTTGAGTCCATTTATAAGAAGCTCAAAACTTTAAAAAAGAACCTTCAGCAGCAGAGATCAAACCATTGTGTAAATGTGGGGGCGGGTTGACTGGAAGCACAGAGAAGGTCACTTGTGTTGTTTGTTTTTTAAAAAATAAAAAATTGCCGGGCGCGGTGGCTCAAGCCTGTAATCACAGCACTTTGGGAGGCGAAGGAGGGTGGATCACGAGGTCAAGAGATCGAGACCATCCTGGTCAACATGGTGAAACCCCGTCTCTACTAAAAATGCAAAATATTAGCTGGGCATGGTGGCGCGTGCCTGAAATCCCAGCTACTCGGGAGGCTGAGGCAGGAGCATTGCCTGAACCCAGGAGGCGGAGGTTGTGGTGAGCCGAGATCGTGCCATTGCACTCCAGCCTGGGTAACAAGAGCGAAATTCTATCTCAAAAAAAAAAAAAAATTAAAATTAGTGTACTATTTTACAATTTAGTAAATAATGCAATTATCAATAAAATCATATTCAAAATGTGAACAATATAATAGGAATTAGTAAAATATATTCAACAATGGCTGCTAGAATTAAATTCCAGAAATCAGAAGGGTGATGTCTGATAATAATAAGTTAATAAACACATTTCATAGAGAAATCAGAATGTTCAAAAATATGTGGAACATGCATTTTGTTATTATCAAACGTCTTTAAATAATTGATACAATATTTTAAGTGTCTTATTAGTATTAATTACAAATATCATGTGTAAAAATCATAACCTGTAATAACCTGTAGGGAAAGAAGAGTATTTGAGAGCACATGTACTAAGTTAAATATATTCTCAATATTTTTCCAGCTGTTACTGCTAACATTTCTAACTTTATCCTGGATCTCTAACAGAAGCCATATGGGCCCTTGGGCAAATTAATTTTCAGAAACGACTTAGAAAAATAATTCCTAATATGGAGATATTAATACTCATCTCTTAAAGAAATTGAAACTGTAATACATATAAACTCCTCAAAAGAAAACTTAGTACATAAGGAGCTATTCATAGTGGGTTATGATATTCATAAAAATTATTACCTTGATTTTTCAGGGAAAATTAAAGCAAAGCCTGATGAATTGAAGTGTGATGTATCTTGTTTGGTACATCAGCAGGGTGAGGATAATGAAGAGCCCTGTGATTCTGAGGGGAGCCCCTAATTTAAGAGGGAGGCTCCAGATCCTGTGGACTCACCCGGGACGCCTACTTCTGCCCTTCATGGAGCCACGCTCAGAAGCTTTCAGGAGGCAGGAGTGTGGATGGGATGGGTTTCTCAGGACGATCCAATCAGACCTGGACAAGGGAAAAAACATTATGACCCAGGATGCATTAAATCATTGTCTTGAAAATAGATAAATTGTTATATATTTATGAGGTACAAAGAAATGTTGTGATTTATTAGTACAATATGGAATAGTAAAATAAATCGAATTAGCATATTCATCACCTCAAAATATTTTTACTTTTTGTGTCATGACCATTAGAAATTTACCTTAGCTATTTTGAATTGACCAATATACAATATTTAAGTAAATAGATATTAATATAAACAATGTAAAATTATTGAAATCAATTATTAATTGATTTCCTAGAACTCCAATAGTTTATATTTAGTTCATCAATAAGTTTGATCATTTAGAATATATTTTAAAATGTATTGTGTTATAATTTTAAATATAAATGACTACACGTTTATGAACAGGTTTGTCCTATTTAGACTTATGTCTATAGTTGTAAATTTATGTTCTCACAGCCATAGTTGCTGATAGTAATAGATGATAAAACTCTGGAAGAATAACTGCAAATAATTAGAATTAATTATTCCGTGAATATGTACATAGTATACATATGCATATTATATATATGTGTGCATATATATATATATATATATATATATATATAAATTTTGAGTTTCGCTCTTTTTGCCCAGGCTGGAGTGCAATGGTGTGATCTCGGCTCACTGCAACCTCCGCCTCCCAGGTTCAATCGATTCTCCTGCCTCATTCTCCCAGGTAGCGGGAGGACAGGCTTGCCACCACACCCAGCTAATTTTGCATTTTTAGTAGAAACGGGGTTTCTCCATGTTGTTCAGGCTGGTCTCAAACTCCCAGCCTCATGACATCCACCCTCCTTGGCCTCCCAAAGTGCTGGGATTACAGGCGTAAGCCACTGCGCCCAACCTTAAGTATATATATGTATTTAAAATACTGCACAAAATGTTTAAAATTATTAAAACTTAAATACCAATGATAATAAATACATACTAAATAACAGTATAAAAATATGACAACCTGCAAGACTCCAGAGTTCTGACTTCTCCAGCTGTGGAGAAAGGACCCTCCCCCTGCACCTGCTCCTGGGGCCCGCCCCATCCTCGGTGGGTCCCGAGCGCCCCCTGGCGGCCCCGTGCGCCCCTGCAGGAAGTTTGTGTCCGGGCCCACACGGGCCTCCCCTCACTGTGTCTCTCGCACAGTAATACACGGCCGTGTCCTCGGCTCGCAGGCTGTTCATCTGCAGATACAGCGAGTTCTTGGCGTTGTCTCTGGAGATGGTGAATCGGCCCTTCACGGAGTCTGCGTAGCCTGTGCTACCACCATTAGGATTAATTTCTCCAACCCACTCCAGCCCCTTCCCCGGAGCCTGGCGGACCCACTCCATGTAGTAGCTACTGAAGGTGAATCCAGAGGCCGCACAGGAGACTCTTAGGGACCCCCTCAGGCTTTGCCAAGCCTCCCCCATACTCCATCAGCTGCACCTCACAGTGGACACCTGCGAACACAGAGACATCCTGGTCATTAACTGTCACACAGACCCACTGTTCCCCTCACTCATGTCCACACACACTCAGTATCTCTAGTTCTCCGTGAATCACCTTTTAAAACAGCAACAAGGAAAACCCAGTTCAGCCCAGACTCCATGGTGAGTCCTCTGTGTTCAGTGCTGATCAGCAGGTGGAGACAGCTGGGAATCCCAGGGCTGGGGCTGCTCTTCCAGAGCTGCAGGGTCAGGGCCGGGCCGCTTTTCATCAGCAGAAAGGCGGGCCTGATTTGCATGTCTTCTGCTACTTAGCGCGCTGTTGGGTGGGACGCCTGAGGAGAGGGCTCTGCGCAGAGTAGACGGGGATGTCCTGGGGGCTAGTGGTAGTAATCCTATCATTCGGGAAAACACAATTTCATGATGTAATTGTGGCTTGATAATCATTTAGCCGTCTGTCATCTTATCTCATTTTTGCATATTTGCACACTGTGTTTCCCCTTAGATATTTCTGAAGTCCCTTGGCCTGTCTGATTGAGTGATGTCTCTTTCCTCGACACTGTGAGGGTATGATGTCATCGCTGACAGGTACAGTCCTGGATGTGCACGCGGTTTTCATGGAAATGCTGTCATTTGGCGGAGTTGCCTTTGAGAGCCTAGTTACCTGGGTTCCCCGCTTTACGATTGGTGCCTCTTAGCATACCACCCAGACGTTACGCTCTGCTCATTTCTGGCAGAGTGACGCTGTTTTGTAACATAAATTGATCAACAATCTGATGCAATTAAATCCGGGTTTCTTCTCAGGGGCAGTTTTTGAGGTTTGTCCTGACCCCAAAATGTTATGGTTTTTTTCTTTTCTTTCTCAAGAAATGGAGTCTGGCTATGTTTCCAGGCTGGGCTCAAAATCCAGGGCTTCAGTGATCGTCTTACCTCAAACTTCCAAGTAAATGGAACTACAATAGAGGCAGTGCCACATTGCCCAGCTGCTGGTTCTTACATTATGGATTTTCTCATTCTCTCTGTTAAAATGAGTGGACTACTATTTTGTGTATTGCTCTCATGGAGCAGCCAGCTTTCTGTTACTTACCACGAAACAGCTAAAATTTCATATGAACTTTAGGATTGAAATTATTCTCAATTGACTGCAAATCAAGTCACACCCTTTAGAGAGCTTCTTATCACTGTTTTTCTGCTCTGCCTCTATCATAATAAAAATATACCAGGCTCTACCTTGGTGCGGAAGAAAGGGTTCAAGTATCTCAGAGGGACACTCTTGTTTTAAGAACAGGAAGCTAAAATCCCGGATGTGAATCAAGTTGGTAGGGAGCGTGCGTTGCCGCCGCAATGGCGGCGCTCACAATTGCGGCTGGTACTGGCAACTGGTTTTCGGCTTTGGCGCTCGGGGTGACTCTCCTCAAATGTCTTCTCATCCCCACCTAGTAAGGGACTCGCACGGCCAGGGGCTGGGCGGGGAGGCCCCGTGGTCTGTCAGGGCGGGAGAGAAAGGTGGGGATATCCCTGGGTATGAGGAGGGGGACTTTAGGTTATGTTTGTCGCTACCCCGTCTTTGCTAAGCTTTCCATTTCGCCGGTTGTTACTTGACTTCGTCCCAGCTGGCTAGTTTCAGACCTGGCGCTGTCTGATTTGGAGCAAGTCACTTTAACTTTTATGAGCCACTCATCCTTAATATGCATTTGAGAACATCTGCCTCCACCAGCCACTATGCCAGTATATATACATATAGAGAGAAAGAGACAGTCTTGCCCTGTTGCCCAGGCTAGAGTGCAGTGGCGCGATCTTGGCTCTTTGCAATCTCCGCCTCCCGAGTTCAAGCGATTCTTCTGCCTCAACCTCCCAAGTAGCTGGGATTGTAGGCACCCGCCAACCGTGTCAGGCTAATTTTTGTACTTTTAGTAGAGACGGGGTTTCACCATGTTGGCCAGGCTGGTCTCGAATTCCTGACCTCGTGATCCACCCTCCTCGGCCTCCCAAAGTGCTGGGATTACAGGCTTGAGCCACCAGGCTCAGTCCATTCAGCAAGTATTATCAGATGTCTGGGGCGCCAGATGCCATTCTAACTCCCGAAGATGGGGTGGTGAGCAAGACTTACTGGATTCTGCCCTCTATGGTGTTGGTGAGCGGAGCTAGACAAACAGGAAAGCTTCAGATTGTGATAAAGGAAATAGAGGGTAACTGTCTGGGTGCTACTCCTTTAGAAGGTGTTGAGTTAAAATTCAAAAAATGGAGAAGAATAAGCCATGTGAAAAGCAGTTCAGACATAGGAAAGAGTAAATTCAAAGGCCCTGCAGAGCATTGAGAGAGAGGAGTGGCACAGGATTGGGTACACAAGGGACAGATAACACAGGGTTACGAAGACCATAATTACACTGCTGTGTAAAAAAATGGATATAGGGCCAAGACTGAAAGCGTGGAAACCAAGAAGCAAACATCAAATGGTGGTGTATATACACCATTCTACAGATTTTGAAGTACACGGAAACTGGCTTGCTATTACTCACAGTTTGCCAATATCACAGTGGTATTATGAGGCAACTTCAGAGTGGACATTGGATTACCCTCCATTTTTTGCATGGTTTGAATATATACTGTCACATGTCGCCAAATATTTTGATCAAGAGATGCTGAATGTCCATAATGTGAATTACTCCAGCTCAAGGACCTTACGTTTCCAGAGATTTTCCGTCATCTTTACAGATATACTCTTTGTGTATGCTGTCCATGAGTGCTGTAAATGCATTGGTGGGAAAGAAGTGGGTAAAGAACTTACAGAGAAGCCAAAATTTATTCTATCGGTATTACTTCTGTGGAACTTCGGGTTATTAATTGTGGATCATATTCATTTTCAGTACAATGGCTTTTTATTTGGGTTAATGCTACTCTCCATTGCACGATTATTTCAGAAAAGGCATATGGAAGGAGCATTTCTCTTTGCTGTTCTTCTACATTTCAAGCACATCTACCTCTATGTAGCACCAGCTTATGGTGTATATCTGCTGCGACCCTACTGTTTCACTGCAAATAAACCAGATGGGTCTATTCGATGGAACAGTTTCAGCTTTGTCCGTGTTATTTCCCTGGGACTGGTTGTTTTCCTAGTTTCTGCTCTTTCATTGGGTCCTTTCCTAGCCTTGAATCAGCTGCCTCAAGTCTTTTCCCGACTCTTTCCTTTCAAGAGGGGCCTCTGCCATGCGTATTGGGCTCCAAACTTCTGGGCTTTGTACAATGCTTTGGACAAAGTGCTGTCTGTCATCAGTTTGAAATTGAAATTTCTTGATCCCAACAAGATTCCCAAGGCCTCAATGACAAGTGGTTTGGTTCAGCAGTTCCAACATACAGTCCTTCCCTCTGTGACTCCCTTGGCAACGCTTATATGCACACTGATTGCCATATTGCCCTCTATTTTCTATCTTTGGTTTAAACCCCAAGGGCCCAGAGGCTTTCTCCGATGTTTAATTCTTTGTGCCTTGAGCACCTTTATGTTTGGGTGGCATGTACATGAAAAAGCCATACTTCTAGCAATTCTCCCAATGAGCCTTTTGTCTGTGGGAAAAGCAGGAGATGCTTCAGTTTTTCTGATTCTGACCACAACAGGACATTATTCTCTCTTTCCTCTGCTCTTCACTGCACCAGAACTTCCCATTAAAATCTTACTCATGTTACTATTCACCATATATAGTATTTCTTTACTGAAGACATTATTCAGAAAGGAAAAACCTCTTTTTAATTGGATGGAAACTTTCTATCTGCTTGGCCTGGGGCCTCTGGAAGTCTGCTGTGAATTTGTATTCCCTCTCACCTCCTGGAAGCTGAAGTACCCCTTCATCCCTTTGTTACTGACCTCAGTGTATTGTGCAGTGGGCATCACATATGCTTGGTTCAAACTGTATGTTTCAGTATTGATTGACCCTCCTGTTGGCAAGACAAAGAAACAATAAATAAAGGAACTGAAAAAAAAAAAAAAAAAAAAAAAAAAAAAAAAAAAAAAAAAAAAGAACAGGAAGCTGTATGTGAGGGTGGACTCTTAGAGTCTCACTGTGCCTCTCCCAGAAAGGGCTCCAGATCCTCTAACCTACAGGTGATTTTACATATATACATATATATATATATATAAAATTAGGTGTGATATTAATTCTGTCAAATACTATATAAAATATGATTTCTATTTCTATACTATATATAGTTAAATATGTTTATAGTATATGGTAGAACTGTCTATCTATCTATCTATCTATCTATCTATCTATCTATCTACCTACCTACCTGCCTCAAACTTGTCCTAGACCTCTCATAAAATGAATATTGAGATGTTTTATAGATTAACTGGATAACTACCACATGGGAACCATTTATTTTTCTTATATTTCACTCATAATTTATAAATTGACCAATTCCCACCTAGGAATTATGATATGGTTTGTCTCTGTGTGTTCACCCAAAGCTCATCTGGAATTGTAAACCCCAAGGGTCAGGAGAGGGGTTTGGTGGAGGTGATTAGATTGTGGGAGTGGCTTCCTCCATGCTGTTCTCCCGGCAGAGTTCTCAGGAGATCTGGTTGTCTGTTAAGTTTGTGGCTCTTTCTCCTCCCTCTCATTCTCTCTCTCTCTCCTCTCTATTTCTCTCTCTCTCTCCCTCTGTCCTGCCGCCTTGTGAAGAAGGTACTTGCTTCCCTTTCACCTTCCACCATGACTGTAAGTTTCCTGAGGCTATCCAGCCATGCAGAACTGTGAGTCACATAAACCTTTTTGCTTTAAAAATTTCCCAGTTCCAGGTGATACATTTATAGCAATGTGAAAATGAACTAATACAGGTTCTTTCCCATAAAGTGTAACTGTTAATTAAATAAACATTTTTACCATGAGATAAAACACAGTTTTCACACTGACTAAATATGCGTGTTGATTTTGACATAAGAACCATCAAGTTGAAGATAATGTCATATTCAAAAATAACCCAGGTTCAAGGAGTTAACTGAAGAGTAATATTTACCTCGATTTTGCTTTGGAACAAGAAAGTTGTGAGTTACACATGCTATGGTGGGTGGTCTCCTTAGGGTTGGATGCTGTTAAGGAAAGGAAGGCAACCCAACATTGTAGTCAGAGGTTCTCCGGCTGGTTCCTCACTGCACCTGCTCCTAATTGGGGCTATGTCTTGGCTGAGTTCTGAGCATCTCCTTCTGGTCCTCTGCTGCCCATGAAGACCAGCTAAAAGAGATCTGGGGATCTGCTTCTGAGACATCAAATCCTATGTCTGGGTCCTGGCCAGGAGTTCCAGCAGGCCTGCGAGCTGCCCCTTGAACTTCTCTTGTGTGACCTCACCTGTGCACTGAGCATCCTCACAGCAAGGTGACAGGGTCAGCCTCACAGGCATTACTGCAGGCAATTTTTAGCAAATGTAATTGTAGTTTGACTATATAATTCAGGAAGCATGTTCATTGACTGAAATATCCACACACACAAAGAAACTGTATAGACATTCATTTACATTACACCCAAACTGCACATATTTTGTATTATTCCTTATCCATTAATAAAATTCCAAGGTTTGAACCATAAACTAAAAGACAACATTTCTAGAACCAAACTTACAAATGAATAAAGTGAGTATGGTCAGAAAAATCAAGAATGAGTTATTACCTGCCGTCTAATGGTGGCAAGTTACGTACTGAAGCTGTGCTGATACAGGCTTCCGAGTGCTCTAGTTGATAACCTCCCGATGACAGCTGAGCAGCAATCTCTGGCAGCAGGAAAACTAGAGTTTCCCCCACATGGGACAGCGCTCTGTATTCAGAGAAATTCCCTGAGTTTCTCTGCAGGCTCTGAGGTGTGCAGGCTGCTACCCCAGATTCTGCAGTCAGACAAGTCTCTGCGCCTTCCCAGGGGACACAAGGATAAGCACTAGACATGCTCTACTCAAAGTCTCTGCACATGGAGAAAAAACAGTGAAAGTGGAAAATTCATGTTTTCGATTCATTGAAAAATACGTATGAAAAATGCAACAACGGGCCAGGAACTAATGCAGAATTATAAACGAAGGCAATTAAAATAAGTATGAAAATTACAATTTTTTACAGGCGCACATTTGTTTATATATTTTCCAATACAATAAGGTAAAAGCAGGTCTTCTCTATAAAAATCCAAAATGTGTGCTGACCCTGAGAATGCACCTCCCTGCCTCCTCCTTCAGACAGCAAAATGCACGTGGATCCAGTTTCCAGCAGCTGCTTTCTGACACCTGTGGCATGGTGTGTGCTGAGGCCCATGTCCTGTGGTCCACTCTAATGAAGGGACTGACTGCGCAGTGACTCGTAAGCAGAGCCATTTCGGAGAGTCACGGGGATCCCTGCAAGGTAGCACTGACATGCACAAGACCTTAAATATGTTTTGCACCTTTCTTGCACAGCACAGAAGTATACAAACCTTCCACCCAATCCTCCCTCCCTCTCTCCTTCACTCAGGGTCAGGCTTTCCCCATTTGCCATCAGCTTCACAGCCTCATTCCACCCCCTGCGCATTTTCTCTCAAAGGGTGAGTGTACTTCTTACAGTAATTCAGGGAAACGTCATCCCATCTTGGAGTTTTCTGCTTCGAAAACCAGTAACAACAGAAATGTTAGCAGAAAGGGGCCCCAGTTTGCAGCAAATCCATAGAGTGAAATGAAAGCAAGTTTATTACAAAAGTAAAAGTATAAAAAGTGGCTCCTCCATAGGCAGAGCAGAGGGACGATCTGCGCTTTATCCATTTTTATGGTTATTTCTTGATTGCATGTTAAAGAAGGAATGCATTATTCATGAATTCCCCAGGCAACTCCTGAAGCTGAGGGTTCCTACCCTCCCTTTTGGAGCATACAGGGAAACTTCCTGATGTTACCATGGCATTTGTCAACTGTCATGGAGCAGGAGGTTGTGTCTTTCAGCATGCTAATGCATTATAATTAGCATATAATTAGCAGTGAGGGCGAACAGAGGTGACTTTTGTTGCTGTCTTGGTTTTGGTGAGCTTTGGCCAGCTTCTTTCCTGTAACCTTTATCAGCAAGGTCTTTATCACTTGTGTCTAGTGCAGACCTCCTATCTCATCCTGTGACAAAGAACACCTTAACTTACTGGGAGTGTAGCCCAGCAGGTCTCAGTCTTATCTTGTCTAGCCCCTTTGCAAAATAAAGTTGTTCTGATTCCAAAGTTTTTGGCAAAGAAAATGTAGGACACATATTTATGAGCATGATTATATTGCCAAATATAAAATAAAATATGATAATGGAAACAAATAATTTTACGTGTCACCTTGACTAGACCACAGTCTCTCAATCACACACGAACCAGGGTGTGGCTTTAATGGCATCATACAGGTGTTAGGGGAGTCTGCCATTATTTTTTCCTGAGTCACAAAGAGTGTTCTAGATAATCCAGGTGAGGCTGAATCAATCAGAACCTAACAGAAGACAATGGGACGCCATGGTGGATGGCAAATGCAGGTCTTCCCGGGAATCCCAGCCTGTCTTTCCCAATGGCCAGTGGTATTGACGTTAGGCATGCCTAGCCAGACCCTACAATTACTGTTACCCAGAGGTCACAGAACAATGGAGTGTCCAATCTTAGCTTTCCTCAAAGTTGGATGTGAGAGTCCAAACTCTGTGACATTGTGAGAAGCACAAGGTCAGTTCTGCCTCAACATCCCACTGGAGGAAACTAGTACTATTCCCTTCATGACTGATGTCCACTTCATTTTCCAAATGCCTCCATGCTCAGAAGACAGCCGGGATGTCCAGGCAATGGGGAGTGAGAAAGTCCCTCAGCCTACCCAGGTCCTGCAGACCTGAGCCCTGGGGTTTTGACGGAAGACAACTAATTCTGTTTTTAGGGAAGAGAAGAAGAAAGGAAACTGTGAGAATCAGGTCTGCAGAGAAGGAAATGGATTAGCACAAACAGGGTCAACTGAAACAGTGTAAGTCAGATGTGCACAGTTTTACAAGACGAGGGGAGACAGCTGTGATACCATCAGGTTTAAAGGACCCTGACCCTGGGCGAGCCTGCCTCTTGGCTCCTGATGAAACTCAAAGCCTGTTATAATAGAGATTCCCATGGAGGTCTCTGTCCCTATTCTAACTGGAAAACACTCCCCATGTTTCCATAGGATTCCTCAGGAAGTATGGAAAGATGATCTGTCCCCAAAGTGACACTGCGGTTCCTGTCGAGGTGAAGATGTGTCCTCCTGTTACAAAAACAAAGAAACAAGGACAAAAAGTTTTGTCTTTAGAGACATCAAGTGTTAGCACAGAATTGTGACTCTGGGAGGTTCCCTGGGGAGATGTGACAACGAGGCAGCCCCAGACCACGGCAGGAAGCCAGTCCTCAGCTGCACCTGCACCTGCCCCGAGACAGCCCCGTGCGCAGCGTCCGGGCGCCCCCTGGTGGTCTCGGGGACCCCTGCAGGAGGTTTGTGTCCGGGCCCACACGGGCCTCCCCTCACTGTGTCTGTCGCACAGTAATACACGGCCGTGTCCTCGGCTCTCAGGCTGCTCATCTGCAGATACAGCGAGTTCTTGGCGTTGTCTCTGGAGATGGTGAATCGGCCCTTCACGGAATCCGCGTAGTATGTGCTACCACCACCATAACTAATGTATGAGACCCACTCCAGCCCCTTCCCTGGAGCCTGGCGGACCCAGCTCATGTCATAGCTGCTGAAGGTGAATCCAGAGGCCGCACAGGAGAGTCTCAGGGACCCCCCCAGGCTTTGCCAAGCCTCCCCCAGACTCCACCAGCTGCACCTCACACTGGACACCTGCAAACACAGAGACACCCTGGTCAGAAACTGCCACACACATCCACTGTTTCTCTCACTCATGTCTACACACACTCAGTCTCTCGAGTTTTCGATGAATTACCTTCTAAAATCGCAACAAGGAAAACCCAGGTCAGCCCCCACTCCATGCTGAGTCCTCTGTGTTCAGTGCTGATCAGCAGGTGGAAATGCCTTGGAACCCCAGGGCTAAGGCTCCTCTCTCAGAGCTGCAGGGTCGGGGCTGGGCTGTTTTTCATCAGTACAGGGGGGCCCTATTTGCATGTCTCCTACTATATAGCAAGCTCTAGGGCGGGACGCTTGAAGAGGAGGCTGTGCCCAGAGAAGATGGCAGTGTCCTGCAGGAGTTCACTGATAATGATGGTATTCAGAACATTTGTGTTCTTTATGAAATTGTGCTGTGACAAACACTTTGCCCCGATCACCCTATCTAATGTTTAAGTATTTCTGTAAATTATGGTCGGTAGGAGTCAATATTTTCTCCTTTTACAGATGTGAAAGCGAACCCACACTTGGAGGGGCTCTGTATGCATGTAGGAGCTCATGTCTGGGATGAGTGGACCCCGGTATCTGGCCCTGTGCTCCTCATCACTGGCTGTGCCTGCTCCCTAAACTAACTCCAGGACAAAGCTGGATGTTTCTAGGGTGGTTTTCAGAACCCAGTTTCTGTAACACAAGCGTGTGTGATGTTGCTGCCCTCCAGCACTCACCTGAAAATATGAGGAGAACTAGGGTCCAGGCACATTAATTTTCAAGTAGCTCAGACATTTTACACATTTTTTGTATCTTCATATTACTCCTTTGTTGTCTAAGTTTCCATTTGTTTTCTTGTAATACATTTTATGAGGCTTAATTGAAAGATAATACATTTTACATATTTAAAATGTACAATGAATAAACATGATGTAACTGCCAGCATTATCGAGAAAGTGGACAAGTGAATTCTTCTCCACATTTCCTCTTGTTCTGCTATATTCCTGCTCCTTTCCCCTTCCCTTCCTCCGCCAATTCCCCAGGCAACTGCTAATCTTTATTATATTACTTTAGAGATATTTTTATTTACCAAAATGTATAAAAATGAAAGAACATACTATATATTCTTATTTGTTTGGCGTTTATTTAGTATAAATGATGGGTAGTGTTCCAGCAAACAACTTACCATAATTTGTTTTTCTACTAAGCAGCTTAACAATATTAACATTCTTTTATTGCTCTGGCACTTAACAAAAGAAAAATCTGCAAGTCACCTTTGAAATGTACGTAGACAAGGAATATATTTTACTTTTTCTGTTTTTACAACCACATCAACAACAATAGATAAACACAGAAAAGGGAATTTTCCTAAGTAACAATATACATTAAATACTGGAAATTTTACGATAAACATCAAGTCAGAAATCTATGGAGATGCAAGTTCCTGTAGAGAGTAACAAAGCCAGGGTGTGAGCTGAACTGGAGCAGAGTCTGGAATATAAAATGTAGCTATTACAAGATACAAACACACACATATATTGGATTATTCAAAGTCAAGCGTAGTAAATATGTTGAAGTGTGAATTTCTCAGGTACAAAATACTGAAGAGCTTTTCTATGCTTTTCAATACTTTTTCCCCAAAATAAGGACCATCATGCCGAATTTTTCAACATTTCCTCTTGTTCTGCTATATTCCTGCTCCTTTCCCCTTCCCTTCCTCCACCGTTTCCCCAGGCAACTGCTAATCTTTATTATATTACTTAAGACATATTTCGATTTACCAAAATGTGTAAAAATGAAAGAACATACTATATATACTTATTTGTTTGGCATTTATTTAGTAAAAGTGATGGGTAGGATTACTCAAAGGCAAGTGTAGGAAACACGTTGTAGTGTGAATTTCTCAGGGACAACATGCTGAAGAGCTTTTCTATCCTCTTGAATCCTTTTTTCCCCAAAGCAGGACCATCAAAAACATATTTCTGTCCCAATGTGTCTGTCTGGGAGAGAAAAGGAGCCCACACTCTGAAATGCATTTAGACCCACCTCCTGTATCCCCACTGCAGAACTACGATATTACTCAGCAGGGGCAAGTCACCAAAGCCAGTGTCTTAGGGGCACTGGGGAAACCCCTTAGGAACTGAGATGGGAAAAGAGGTCTTCACCTAAGTTCCATTGAGAAGTGTCTCCCCTCTCTTTCTTATTTAACCGGAGCCTTAATGGGAAGGTCAGTCAGCAAATCTGGAAGGTGATAACACAAAAAGACAACACTGGAGCTGTGGGAGGGAGCAACTGGGGAAAACAAGAGGACTCCACCCAGGGAAAAAGGAACAAGGACGCACAGACCAACATCTCACCTGGAGAAACACTCGAAGCTCACACCCAGACCAGGCATCACGGTGCCTTCGTGGAAATGTGGACCCGTGAAAGGTCAGAATATCTTTTATTATTCTACCACCTTCCACCAATTTCACAATTGTCAGTTAAATATAACATTTCAACCCACCTGAAGGAGCTGAGAGCAACTCTCTGATAGGACAAGGTGAAGAGACAAAGCCAAGCAGGAAAGAAAAGCAAGGTGTCACGGGAGGATCTGAAGTCTCTGGTGGACCTGAAAGAACAGACTTCAACTCTGATGTCAACTGCAAAAGTGAATGTCGAATGTAGCTCTGAGAAGATTCACAGACATTTCCACAATGAAGGCCCGGCAAAGATAGAGTGTGGTGAAATACAGGCAGAAAATGCATAAAATGAAATAATAAGCCAACATTAACTGTCCAACCCAACAGGTCTGGTTATCAACAACAATTATTACATATGTTAGTGAGAAATATCAAATTCTCAATAAACAATAATTGGAATGAGATTCAGAAATGATTCATTATTTAATTAGAACTATCTAATTAAATAAGGTATGTAAAGTAACTATAATTCATATGTAAAAATCTCTTACAGAAACTGTGGACATGATGCAGGACTAGACAGGAAACTGAAGGATAAAAATACTAAGAAGGAATCAAATGGAAATCCACAAGAAAGCGAAAGCAATGCAGCATAAACCTTGAGCAAGCTTTGGGCACACCCCTCAGTCGAGCTGGCTCAGCTTTTAAATGCAACCATGCAATTAAAATGTCACTAGAAATTTCACAAAGTAAATGGCAAGGGAAAAGGTATAGTATATGTACTTTTTAAACCTGAAAAGGAGAAATTGTAGATACAAAGACAGTACTTGAATAAATGATGGGTAAGAATGTTCCCAGTTTTGTGAAATACACAGGAATACAGATCCTAGAATCACAGCGAACCCCAAGCAGAGTAAACACACACAGACACAGACGCATGCACCACACATCCACCATAGACAGAGTGGTGTATAAGAAAAAACTCACACATCACACACCACACACACATTTCCTCAACGATATTCTTTTTACTTAGCTGTTTTAAAATTATTTGCATTGATAGTATTAAGTAGAAGCCTAAAATGAAAATATATTGTTATACACATAAGACGGTCTATTCTAAACATGATCAAACACATGCTTTAGTTCAAATGAATGTAACTACGTTGTTAGAAAATTCACTATTTCAAAGAAAAATGTTATTATTCCTGGCTGTGTGTTGAATCATTTGTAATATATGCCAATAAAATTCTTTTTAATTAAATAATTTTTTAGCGTTGCCACATAAGTGTTTATATTTATGGGGTATAGTGTGACATTTCTATACATGTGTGCCATGTGGTATGACCAAATCAGAACAATGAACAAATTCGCCAGGCTAGACAGTAACATTTCTTTGTGTAGGTAGCACACAAAATTCTCTCTCTGGCTACTTGTAGACATAAAATTCCCATATGTTGTTAACTGGAGTCGCTCTCTTGTGCGGCAGGACACTAGAGCACATCCTTCATGTCTACCTGTAACTGTGCATTTGTCAACAAACCTCTTCTTATCTCTCAGTCTCTTCCCATTCCTGGCATCTCATAACCACTACTCTACTATTTACTGCTAGAAGATCAGCTTTCTTCAGCTTCCACGTAACGTTGAGAAAATGTGGTATTTATTTTTCTGCGTCTGGCTGGTATCACTCCACCTAATTGTGTCCAGTTCCATCCGTGTTGCTTCAAACAACAGAATTCCATTTCTAAGGTTGAGTAATATTCAGTTGTGTTAAAATATCACATTTTATTAATCTATTCAACTGTTGGTGGAAACATATTGATTTCATACGTTAGCTATTGTGAATAACGCAGCAAGAAACACGATTGTACAGGTATCTCTTCAATATTAGTTTTTAACTTTAATTATTTAGATAGATATATACTTAGCAGTTGGATTGTTGAATTACATGGCAGTTCTATTTTTCCCATGATGGCTGTACTAATTTAGACTTCCATCAGTGGTCTATAATAGTTTACCTTACTGGTGGAGGGGTGGGTAGTTAAAAAAAAAAAGAAAAGAAAAAGAAACGAGTTTATCTTTCTATGCATCCTGGCCAGCTTCTGTTGTTTATTTTATTTTACTTTATTGCGTTTCTGGGTTTCAAGCAAAAATGAAGGATGAAAAGACTTCTTATTGCATTTTTTTGAATATTAGTCATTTCTAGCAATATATGTATGTATATATACTTATGTATTTATCTACCTTTATTCATTGATTCTTTTGAGAGAAGGATATTCCTATTATTCACCCATTATTAATCACATTATGATTTGCAGTTCAGTTGAGTTTATTTTATGTGCTTGATAGTACTCCCCTGTCACATAAACAGTTTTCAGGTATGGTCTCTCATCTGCAGTTCTCTCCTCACTCAATTGTTTTCTTTACTGTGCAGGAGCTGAACTTTGTTGGAAACTGGACAGGTGGGCTGAAGTGCTGTGGGACACTGGAGGGGGAGAGCTGGACCCAAAATCCAGAACCAGGTGAGCTTTTACTCACCATGTGGTTTCTCAGTTTATGGTTTGAACAGATGCAGAAGAGTTTGTCCAGGTCTTCTCAGGAGTAAAAAATTTGAAGGGAGAATGATAGAATGTATTAGTCAAATAAATTAAAATATCATACTTATGCATATGTTCTTGTGAGTGGGGGTAGCTCAGCAGTGTGTGTTCATCTCCATAAAAGAGAAAATTATGTCTGCTGCAAAAGAATCCATAGCTTTTAACATACGCATTTATCAATGACAACTGAGCCTGGATACCAGATTATGTTATAATGCTAGTGGGAAGACTCAATAGAAGAAAAAGTGTCATAGCAACAAAATATGAAGCATCAAACATGTAAATGAAATGGCTTTGAATGTTACTAGTAATGAACATGCCAAGAAAAGTCAATTACCATAATCAGAAAAATAATGCATGATCAACCATGGGATTCAATTTGAGAAGGTAATTTTCATTGAATGGCTCGCCCCACCCTCATAAAATGGTTCAGACAACAAGCTAGGAACCAAGCGTGACCTTATAGCAAGTGGAGGCCAAACATTTGGGGAGCAGGAGAGTCTGTGTTGGAATTGGGAGAAGCAGAAACCTGAACTCTGCAGAGAAGCAGCAGTGAGCATGGATCTCGCTGAGTTCACTTCAGGTTAGTGGTAAAGGTGGGTTTCTCTGCCCTCATCCAGTTTTTGCTCTCAATACACTCTTGGAAGCTCAGTTGTGAATACTGGGAATCTTCCTAAAACTCAATCACAGCAAGCACATTTTCACTGAAGAAAGAGGTAAGAATTCAGGCATAATTAAATTTAGGTAATAAAAATTAGTTATTGAAACATCAATGCCAGTCTCTAGTAATTTATATTATAAAATGCTCAGCTACATCAGTGGAGTTCTTTTATCCTATTAGGGATAAGTATCCACGTGAGCACGTGGTGCAATCATGGCGATTAGGGAGGTGGGCTGTCCAGGCTTTCCTGGTCCTTCAGAGGAAAATTGCTGAATCATCTCCTCCCCTATTCACATCAGATTTCACATCTGTATGTGACCCTTGAAAATGTCATTGCCATGTCCCTGCATACTAGGAGTTAAATGGGGAATGAAGCTGATATGCTGGGTGTGTCATTGTAGAATTGACCAAGGAAATTACCTGCATACTGTTTCATCATCCAGGCCTGGGGCCTCTCATGTGTAGGCTTTGCATTATATTTATGATTTTCCATGTTGTTTAGTCAGTACAAATATTCTTTTTAACTTTCTACTGAAATAGCTCTATAATAATCTAGAGCCATAAAGACTAAAAAATAACTAATTTGGCTGTTAACCCAAGCTCCAGGTGAGGTCACAGTTTGTGGTGATAGTGAGACAGGCTGGAAACTGACTGTGCTCATGAATTCTTCATGTTAATAAGGAGACCATGTACACCCAAGAGATTCAGACACTTCCACGGAGAACCTCTACCTAATATTATTTGTTATGAATCACACCTCAATAAGGAAACTGTGATTGTATTTATTAGAATGTTCTAATTTGTCAAAGTAGGAAACAAACACATTGTAAGGCAGTGCATGGCTTTGGGGTGCTTTGTAAGTGAAAAAGCATCTCACATATTCTGGAACACCCATCAAAATGGGCAGGTTAGGGAACTCTTAGAAACCCTCCTTTATCCCAAATTCCTGGCAAATGTAAAAGCAGAAGTCAGTGTAAAAAGAGGTAACACTGAAACAAAGAAAACTGCCATGCCAGACCAAATCTTCAGAGGATAAAGGTGCTGAGAGAGAGTCACAGATGTTATCAAAATATATCAATGCTTAGCCCCTGATATTAAATAAAAAATGAATGAAATACATCTAGTTATCGATTTTACTTAGATATTTTATGCCAGATTATTTCAAATGAATATTTGTTGCATTTCAACTCTATAATTTATAGACAAAATGGTTATCAGATTAAATAAACACTTTGAGGAAACTTAGAAAAGACAGCAGAGGTTAATTCTTGATGAGGTGTGACCAGCTCACCACAAGATCCTGGGAAAACTTGAACACAGAGGCCTACACATATATCAAGCCATACAGCCCTTTGGACACATTTATGTAGACTTTCTTCATTTTCCATCCTTGAGGGGATGTGAATGTATTTTATTTATCAACTGTTTGTGTTCTCCATGTCTTGAAATAATTTGTTGACAAAAGGCTACAGCTCTTTTAGTTGATTAAAAGCATCTGCATTTTGTGTTTTTTGTCTGTTACCAATCAGGTTTTATATGAACTGAGTGAAGCACATCCAGGAAAGGAACTATTATAAAAAGATTCTGTGAGGCATGGCTGATATTAAGTCCCACATTGTTATAACCTCCCACAATCTTCCATGTAAGTTTAGCAGAATGGTTTTCATACATTAAAGTTATCACAATGTTAAGGATGTATCTGTTATTGCCCTTTTCTCTCCAAGAAACTGATCTTTGACAAGTTGCCCAGAACTCACAACAGAGAAAGGACAGTCCTTCAGCAAGTGGTGTGAAATCTGCACATTTGTATGCAGAAGAAGAAAGATGGACCTCACCTCACACAACACACAGAAATCAGCTAAAAATAGATTCGAGACATAAACATAGGCCTGAAAATGTGGTTCAAAGGTATCCAAGTATGATTTTGAACAAAGTATAAATTAGTACACTCATTATGAAAAACAACATGAAGATTACTCAGTGACTCAAACATAGAGTATACCCCTTTCTGAGAATACATCTAGAGATAATACAGTGAGTGTGACAAATACATGTTCATTGTGAGATTATGAATAACAGCCTAGATTTGGAAAATAAGTCAATGTCCATCTATGAATAAACAGATAAAATGTGGCTTATACCTACAAAAAGTTGAATATTATTCAGCCTTTAAAAACAAGGAAATTCTTACATTGGAACACATGGAGAACACTATGCTAAGTGGAATAAGCCAGACTCCAAAAGACAAATGTTGCATGACCTCATTTATATGTAGAATCTAAAATAGTCAAGCTCTTGGAAGCAGAGTGGAATAGTAGTTCCCAGGGGCTGGAAGGAGGAAGAAAATTGGGTGATGTTGGTCAAAGGATAATATGCAGGTTGATATGGTTTGGCTCTGTGTTCTGACTCAAATTTCACGCCAAATTGAAATCCCTACATGTTGAAGGTAAGTCCTAATATAAAGTGATTGGGTCATGGGGTGGCCTTCCTCTTTGCTGCTCTCATGATAAAGTTCTCAAAAGATCTGTTGGTTTAAAGGTGTGGTCCCTCCCGGCTCACTTACTCTCTCTCTCTCCTGCCACCATGTGAAGAAGGTTCTTGCTTCCCCTTCCCCTTCCATCATGATTGTGTGTCCTGATGCCTCCCAGTAACGCTTCCAGTTTAGCCTGCGGAACCGGGAGTCACTAAACCTCTTTTCTTCATAAATTACTCAGTCGCAGGTAGCTCTTAATAGCAGTCTGAAAATGGACTAATTTTCCAAAAATTTGAACTAGGAGTGAGGTAATGCTATTAACATACCCGAAAATGTGGAAGTGACTTTGTAATTGGGTAAAGGGCAGAGGTTGGAAAAGCATGGAGGGATCACAGGAAGACAGAAATATGTGGAAAAGTTTGAAACTTCCTAGAGGCGTGTTGAATGGTTTTGACCAAAATGTTGATGGCGATATGGACAATAAAGTCCAGGCCGAGGTGGCCTCACATAGAGATGAAGAACTTACTATGAAATGGAGTAACGATCACACTTACTACGCTTTAGCAAAAAGACTAGTGGCATTTTTCCCCTGCCTTAGTGATCTGTGACATGTCGAACTAGAGAGATATGATGTAAGGTACCTGGCAGAAGAAATTTCTAAGCACCAAAGCATTCAAGATTTGACCTGGCTATTTCTGCAAATGTAAGTCGTGTGCATTCACAAAGTGGTGGTAGAAAATTGGAACTCACATTTAAAAGGAAAGCAGGGCATAAAAGTTTGATAAAAAATTGCAGCCTGGCCACGTAGTAGACAAGAAAAACTCATTTTCTGGGTAGAAATCCAAGCTCGCTGCAGAAATTTGCATAAGTAATGAGGAGCCCAATGGGAAAAAAAGGTCTCCAGCGCATTTCAGAGATCTTTGTGGCAGCCCTTTCCATCGCAGATCCTGAAGCCCAGAAGAGAAAAATGGTTTCATGGCCCAGGCCCAGAGCGCCACTGTCCCGTGCAGCCTCAGGACATGGCACCTTGCGTCCTTGACTCTCCTGTTACAGCCATGGCCAAAAGCGGTCAGGGTAAAACTATGGCCAGTGCTTCCGAGGCTGCAAGCCCTAAGCTTTGGTTGCCTCCATGTGGTGTTGAGCCTGCTGGTGCACATAAGGCAAGAGTTGAGGTTTAGGAATCTCTTCCTAGATATCAGATGATGTATGAAAGTGCCTGGATATTCAGGCAGAAGTCTGATGCAGGGGCTGAGCCCTAATGAAGTGACTCTACTGGGCCAGCATAGAAGGACAACATGGTGTTGGATCTATCACAGAGTTCCCACTGGAGCATTGGCTGGTGGATCTGTGTGAAGAGGGCCACAATCCTTCAGACCCCGAAATGGTTGCTCCACCAATGGCTTGCACGGTGTGCCTGGAAAAACATAGGAACGCAATGCCAGCCTATGAAAGCAGCCATGGGGATTGAACCCTGCACAGCCATAAGGGTAGAGTCTCCCAGGCCTTGGGAGACCACCTCTTGTGTCAATGTGTCCTGTATGTGAGACATGGAGCCTTACAATTTAATGACTGCCCTGCTGGGGTCTGGAGTTGCATGGGGCCCGTATCCCTTTTGTTATGGCCAATACCTCCCCTATGGACATTACATGTTTTTGACTTTACATATTTATAGGCAGAAGAAACTTACCTTGTCTCAGAGGAGACTTTAGATTGTGGATTTTTGTGTTAATGCTGAAATGAGTTAAGAATGGGTGACTGCTGAGAAGAGATAATTATACTTTACCGTGTGAGAAGGACATGAGATTTGTGATGGCCAGGGGTGGAATGATATGGTTTGACTCTGTATTTCCATCCAAATCTTACGTCAAATTTTAATCCCCATGTGTTGTAGGAAAGGTCTGATGGGGACTGACTGGATCATGGGGCAACCCTCCCCTTTGATGTTCTTGGGATATAGTTCTTGGAAGAACTCATGGTTTAAAAGTGTGGTATACCTTCTCTTGCTCGTTCTCTCTGTCTCTCCTGCCAGCATGTGAAGAAGGTCCTTGCTTCCCCTTCACTTTCCACAATTATTCTAAGTTTCCTGATGCCTCCCAGTAATGCTTCCTGTTGAGGCTGCAGAACTGTGAGTCAACTAACCCATTTTTATTCATAAATTTCCTAGTCTCAGGTAGTTCTTTATAGTAGTTTGAGAACGGACTGATACACAGGTTGAAGAAGTTCTGGAGATGAAATTCACACTGATGTGACGATGCTAATGAATATTATATTACAAATTTATCTTTTGCCACAAGAGTAGATCTTAGGTGTTCCTATGACACACACACAATAAATTAAAGTCATAAAGTGATAACTCTCTGAGATGATAAGCATACCAATTACCTTGATCATGATGAGCATTTTCCCAAATACATCAATACATCAAATGTTGTACATTAAATGCATAAAATGCTGTTACTTAGTTATAGCTCCATAAAGCTAAAAAGGTGATGCATACTTATATTTATACATATTTTATCAATAAAACTGTGAAAATATAAGCAGAAGAACGTGTACAAGGATATTTATAACAGATTGGTTTAAGATATTTATAATGGAAAAATTTAAATTCCATCAACAGAAAAATAGATATACTTATTGTCACTTATTAACTGAATGAACTGATTTATTTACTTAGCAAACTGTCATGTATTAATATAATGGACTGTTTCAGATATGAAATACCTATATGTGTATGAGTACATACATATGTACGGATATGATGACAAGAACTTGATAGATGCAATTACATGAATGAAGCTCACAAATAGCAAAACGAGTCCCTTACAAAAAAATGATCTATGATATTTGATTCCATTTTTATGAAGTTGGAAACAAGAAAAATGGACATAGAGTGACAGAAATCAGAAACTTTATTTGCATTTCTCTGATGATTAGTGATGCTAAACATTTTTAAAAGATATTTACTGGCCACTTGTGTGTTTTCTTTTGAGAAGTGTCTGTTTGTGTCACTTGCCCATGTATTACTCCATTTTCAAACTCCTCATAAAAACATACCTGAAACTGAGAAGAAAAAGAGTTTTAACTGGACTCACAGTTCCACATGGCTGGGGAGGCCTCAGAATCATGATGGGAGGTGAAAGGCACTCCTTACCCGACAGTGGCAAGAGAAAATGAGGAAGCAAAAGCGGGAACCATTGATAAATCCAGGAGATCTTGTGAGACTTACTCACTATCACAAGAATAGCACAGGAAAGACAGGCCCCAGTGATTCAATCGCCTCCCTCCGGGTTCCTCCTACAACACTTGGGAATTCTGGGAGATGAAATTCAAGCTTCAATTTCGGTGGGGACACAGATAAATTAGCCAATATTTAATGAGGTTATTTGTTTTTTACTTCTTAATTTGCTAAATTTCCAATAGATTCTGGATGTGATGTTAGGACTTTGGTGGATGCGATGTTTGTGAAGATCTTCTCACGGTCTGTAGGTTGATTGCTCTGCTGATAGTTTTGTTTGTTTGTTTGTTTTGCTCAGCAGAAACTCCTTAGTTAATTAGGTCCCACTTGTCTATTTTGTTTTTTGTTGCAATTGCTTTTGCATACTAAGCCAAAAATTATTTGTCAAAACTAGTGCTGGGAAGAGTATTTCTAGGTTGTCTGCAAGGATTTTTACAGTTTGAAGTCTAACGTTTAAATCATTCATCAATTCTGAGGTAATTTTATACATGTTGAAAGTAGACGTCCAGCTTAAATCTTCGTCATACAGCTAGCCCGTTGTGCCAGCAGTATTTATTGAACAGGGATTCAGTCCTTTCCTCATTGCTTGTTTCTGTCAGCCTTATCAAAGATGACATGATGGCAGGTGTGCAGCTTCACCCCGCTCAGAATAGTTATCACTAAAATGTCAGAAAACAACAGATGCTGGTAGGGCTGTGGAGAAAAGAGAACATTTATACACTGTTGATAGGAACAGAAATTAGTCCTGCCACTCTGGAAAGCAGACTGGAGATTTCTCAAAGAGCTTAAGACAGAGATATCATTTTACACAGCGATTTCACTACTGGGTATACACTAAAAAGTAAGTAAATAATTCCTTAATTTGTGCACACATTTGTCAGAAACCATCAAGCTATCCATTGAAACTCTATGCATTTTATCTTAATTTTATCTCCTAAAAATAGAAAATGGATTGTATAGTAATATTTTATACTGAAATTAAAATATTGACAAAATGTGTATGAAAATTCAAATACAAAATGTAAATGTGATTACTACAACAATTATTAAAATACATTCAGCTATACTAGAATAAAGTCCCAGAAATAAGAAAGATAAAGGTGACATATTAAAATGAAAAATTAATAAACAAAAATTTCACAGATAATTTAAACATGGCTAAAAATATGTGCAATATTTTATATTCTTAGTTATACATACTTAGTAAACTATTTGTATAATATTTTAACCTGTTTTATCAGAGTAATTTACTAATATTTTGTATAAAATTATAAGTGGGGACCACAGGAAAATAATATTTGCAAGTATATGTATTAATTATTAATATAGTCTTAATGTTGGCCCAGCTATTACACCTGAAATTTGTAATTATATCATGGGTTTGTCTGGAAAAATTAATTTTAAAGGATGACTTAGGGGAATAATCTCCAATATGGAGATATTAGTATCTCATGTATAAAGCAATGGAAAATACAAACTACATGTAAAATCCTGATAAGCAACTGTGTCTCATGGAAAGGAGTTTATCTTATTTGACTGTAATACACTTACTGTTAAAATGATCTGCTTCATGATGTTTTGGAAAATTAAAGCAAAGTGTGGTGAATTGAAGTGTGATGTTGCCTGTTTGGTACAACAGTGGGGTGAGGATAATGAAGAGTCCTGTGATCCCGAGGAGATGGCCTGATCCAAGCAGAGGGGGGCTCCAGGTCCTGTGGACTCACCTGGGGCGCCTGCTTCTGCCTGGCTGCAGTCACTCCCAGAAGTTTCCAGGAGACAGGGGTGTGGCTGGGCCCTCGAGAGGATCCAATGAGACATGGAAGTGAAGAAAAAGATAATGATGTGAAATAAATTTTAAGAATTAAAATAAAAAGTTTTTATTTTAAATTCACAGATTATGACTGTTTATATTCACAAGGTAAGAAGCAATGTTCTGATTTGTGAATACAATATGGAATAACTAAGATAATAAGAAATAATTAAGATAATTATCATTCGTTACCTCAAATTCTTAACATTTAGTGTGACAACAACTTTTAAAACGTACTCTTACCTCTTTTGAAGTGACCAATATACTACTTTTAAATGAACAAACAGAAATCAATTCATGTAAATAATGAAAAATAATTAAAATCTATTGTGAATTACTCTAATAATTTATATTTTGTTCATCATTAAGTTTGATATTTGAGGAGATATTTTCAGAATTATTTTATTGTAATGTTCAATATGAATGCCTACAACATGTGTGCATAGGTAGGTGTATTTATACTTACTTCTTTCTTTATTTCTTTCTTCCTTATTTTTCTTTTTGGATGGAGTCTCACTCTGTCACCCAGGCTTGACTGCAGTGGCATGACAGGGCTCACGGCAACCTCCACCTCCCTGGTTCAAGGAATTCTCCCGCCTCAGTTTCCTGAGTAGCTGGAGTTAAAAGCGTGAGCCACGCCCGGCCTACACATCTTTCTATGCGTATAAATTTCAGTCCCTATAGCTATGTGGTTGTTGATGTCAACAAATGTTAATAAAACCCTGGAAGAATCAGTGCAAATAATTATAAATGTTTTTTCCTTGAAAGTATATGTTTAAAAAATATTTGTATATACATAGTTTTAATAATTAGTAACATTTAAATACTAACGTTAACAAACTTATAACAAATATAGCTAATAAAATGTCACAGCCTAAAATGCTCCAGAATTCTCCAAATACAAAGTTGACTTCTCCAGCTGTGGAGAAAAGAACCCTCCCCCTGCACCTGCTCCTCGGGCCCGCCCCGTCCTCGGTGGGTCCCGCGCGCCCCCTGGTGGCCCCGCGCGCCCCTGCAGGAGGTTGGTGTCCGGGTCCACACGGGCCTCCCCTCACTGTGTCTCGCACAGTAATACACGGCCGTGTCCTCGGCTCTCAGGCTGCTCATTTGCAGATACAGCGAGTTCTTTGAATTATCTCTGGAGATGGTGAATCGGCCTTTCACAGACGCGGCGTACTCTGCTGTCCCACCATAGGCTTTGTTTCTAATAAAACCAACCCACTCCAACCCCTTCCCCGAAGCCTGGCGGACCCAGCTCATGTAGTAGTCACTGAAGGTGAATCCAGAGGCCGCACAGGAGAGTCTCAGGGACCCCCCGGGCTGGACCAAGCCTCCCCCAGACTCCACCAGCTGCACCTCACACTGGACACCTGCAAACACAGAGACACCCTTGTCATTAACTGCCACAAAGACCCATTGTTCCCCACGCTCATGTCCACACACACTCAGTATCTCTAGTTCTCCGTGAATTACCTTTTAAAACAGTAACAAGGAAAACCCAGCTCAGCACAGACTCCATGATTGGTGGTCTGTGTTCAGTGCTGATCACCAAGTGGAAACTCCTGGGAATCCCAGGGCCGGGGCTCCTCTCCCAGAGCTGAAGGGTCAGGGCCGGGCTGGTTTTTATCAGCAGAGGTAGGGCCGTATTTGCATGTCTCCTGCTATATAGCAAGCTCTGGGGTGATATGCCTGAGGAGAGGATGGAGCCCAGATAAGGTGACTGTGCCTTCCAGGTGTTTGGTGACAATGATGGTACTTGGAAATTATACTGTCTTCTTATTAAATTATTCTGTGATAAACACTTTGAACTGAGTGCCCTATTTTAGTTTTGCATATTCATGTATATTACGTTTTCTGGGAGTCAGTGTTTCTCCATGTACAGATATGGAAGCACACCACACACGGGAAAGGGGCTCTGTGTGTGTCTATGAGCTCATGCCTGGATCAGTAAGCCCTGGTACCTGGGCCTGTGCTCCTCAGCACGGGCCCCAATGACTCCCTGAGCCAACTCCAGGACAGAGCGTGGTTTGAGGAACCTACTTTCTGTAGTGAAAACATGTGTGCGGCACTCTAGAATTCACTAAAACTATGATGGGAACCATGGTTCAGGTAGACACATTCTTGAGAATTTCTGAATTCAATATACCCTTTTCCTATGTTTCTATCATTCCTTCCTTGTCTAAGTTTCAATTTGTTTGCTTGTAATAAATTGTGTAAGTTTTAGTTTACAGATAATAAACTTCCACATATTTAAAGTGAACAGTTGTAAACGTGATTTAACCGTCATTGTTGTCAAAGTAGACAAGAGAATTCTCAGCATTTCCTTTTGTTCTTCTGTGTTCTTTCTCCTTTTTTGCCTTGTTTCTTCTACCATTTCCCTGGTGACTACTGATTTTTACGTTTCTGCACATTTCAATTTATCAGAATTTAAAACAATCAAATAACATAGTATACGTTCTTAATTGTTTGGCTTATTTTACTTGCCATAAATAGATATTTTACCTTGTAGTTGCATATGTCAGACATTTATTTATTATAAATGTTGGGTAGCATTGTAGCAAAAATTTACCGTAAATCGTTTTTCTAGTAAGCACCTTAACAATTGGACTTTTTACAAATTATTTTGGGTCTTACTAAAAATCTGCTATTAAACTTGGAAATGTACATAGGAAAGGAATATTCTTCTTATTTTTTACAGCTGCATCAACGATAGCAGATAAACATAGAAGATGGAATTTTGCAAATTTTCTTAATATTTCCAATATTTAAAGTTTGGAAACAAACAAGAAATCTGAGGTTTAGGGGAAGCAAGTGCTTGTAGAGCGTAACAAAGCCGGGGTTTGAAACTTCCTAAGGCGGATCTGGAAGGTGAAACATGGGCTATTCCAAGAAAAAATACAACTATAAATTGGATTGCTTGGAAATGAGTATGGTAAATGTATTGCAGTGTGGAATTTTAAGGAACCATGTATTGAAAAGCTTTCCTATCCTCTTGAATCCCTTTCCTCAAGAAACAGGACAGTCACAAAAGTCTTCCTTTCCTGAACGTCTGTCTGGAAGAGAACAAGAACTCCCACTGCTAAAATGTATTCAGACCCAACTCCCTATTGTCACTACAGAACTAGGAATGTATTCTGCAGGGGCAAGCAACTGAAACCTAGGGGGCTAGGGGCGCTGGATCAACCTCTCAGGTATTGTCACGGGAACCGAGGTCCCCACCAAAGATCTGTTGAGAAGCAGCTCCCCTCTCTTTCTTTCTTTTTTTTTTTTTCAGTAATATTTCCTTTAATTAACATATTGGCTAATATTCAGAACACATGTTCAGGGAGTTGAATGGAAAGGGTGGCCTCAGTACTTTCAGGCATCGCTGAAGTTTTGCTAATATTATAAGCATAAAGCCCTCGTTATATCAACACTTTTCATAATTTGTGTAATTATGAAGTGAATATTTGGATTACTAAGGCTATTTAAGGCTTTCTATTCTCTGGGAAAAACCAGAATTTTGAAGTTGCAAGGCAATTATTTAAGATCTTTCCCCACCATGATAGTATTCTAATAAACTTGTGTTGGCAGTAAAGAATACAGACTTTGAATCTTCTCATAAATTCAATACTCACATCCCAAACCTACTGCATCCATTCTGTTCTCCTGGATCCACAACTCCTCATCCAATAAGTGAGGCATAATAAGAACTCCATGTATATTTGTTGACTATTTAATGAAATTATAAAACATCTACTCATGTGCTGTCTAATATACCAAAGGCAACAAATTTCCCACATTTACTCACATTATTTACCAATGTTTAGAAGCTTCCATCCAGTCTCCTTGCCCTAATCTGTCTACAGGGACTGAAATCAATTTATGTCTCACTTTCCTGACTGTCCTAGTGGACATTCATCAACATAGTGATCATCCTATATATTCTGCAGATCATTTTAAAAATTAATCATACAATTGCTTAAAAGCGACTTACGTCTTAGTAAACATTCATCATCATATTGGTCATCCCATATTCTACAGATAATTTTTAAAATTAATTATGCAATTGCTTAGAAGGGACTTAGGTAAGTGCACTTCTTCCTACCTAGATTATTCAGCTAATTGAGCCCAGCTACTCTGTCTAAATTGACTCTTTTAAGTACTTGATCCAGAATCTTTCTTATAGAAGATACTCATTTATGTCACATTTTCTGGATAGATACATTTTTGTCCATTACTTTTGACCATCAATAGGATGCAAGGTGGTGTAACTGTGGCACACCAGGACATCTACACAGTCTCTTTAAGACACAGCTTTGTTTCCACACATAAAGAGAAAACATGTTTTGGCTTTTTCTTTTTTTTAGGTAGCATTTTTTTTGTAGAAGAAAAGTTTTCTTAAATTTCTCCATAACTTACAAATCTTAAAACTGTTGCACTGCGACAATTATTGGTAAAAATCGGTTAAGTCCTGAACTTGGATAACAAAAGTTATGATTTATCAGTTTATTACACAAAGCCTTTTCAGCATTGTGTGACATATTGTCATGTGACTAATTGTACATTATCAAAGTGGAATCTTCTCTGTTTTTTTCTAGCACATCTTGATCTAGAATACAGGCATTAATAGATTCTCACCAACTATGTGATTTTGCTCTTTGGGCAATAACGTTTTCAAAATAACTTGCTTTCTTAACCTGTTATTTCTCTGATTGTTTTAAAAAGCCTTAATCTCAGCCAGGCAGAGAGGCTTATGCCTGTAATTCCATCACTTTGGGAAGCTGAGGTGGGAGGATCACAAGGTCAGAAGATTGATACCATCCTAGCTAACACAGTGAAACTCCATCTCTACTAAAAATACAAAAAAATTTAGCCGGGCGTGGTGGTAAATGCCTATAGTCCCAGCTAATTGGGAGGCTGAGGCAGGAGAATCGCTTGAACCAGGAAGGCAGAGGTTGCAGTGAGCCGAGATTGCACCACTGCACTCCAGCCTGGGTGACAGAGCAACTCCATGTCAAAAAAAAAAAAAAAAAAAAAAAGCTTACTCTGTTTCGAGATTCCAGTGTTTGCTTAAAATATTTAGCACCTTTACTCTTAAAATGCTGTGCTCTTTAGTAAGCTGGCTTTACAACTTTGCTGGAGTCATTGCTTCATATCTTAGTGGTTTGTCACAGTAAACACACAGTAGAATAGGACAACATAGATCAGCAGCCCATGTGCAACTCACTGATAAGTGATTTTCCTGGTAAAGAAAGCTTGTTTTGTGTCCTGCTACACTACTGCAGTAAAACAACTAGAAATTTGTCGTTATTAATTACTAACATTATCAAAATTATTTTTGTTTTTTTCTTTTTTTCTTTTTTTTAAAGAAGAAGTTTCACTATGTTGGTCAGGCTGGTCTTGAACTCCCGACCTCAGGTGATCCGTCCGCTTTGGCCTCCAAAGTGCTTGGATGACAGGCATGAGCCACCACGCCTGGCCCAAAATTATTTTTCATCTGAAATCTAGAATTTTTTCTACCTCACACATCATCTTTTAAAAAAGCAAACTGAGAGAGCTCCACCAAGATGGCGGAGTAGAAACAGCTCTGAGCACAGTTCCCAGTGAGAGTTACGCAGAGGGCAAGTGACCGCCATATTTCCAACCTAGGTACTAGGTGCGTCTCAGTGGGACTGGCTGGACAGTCGGTGTAGCCCAGGGAGGGCGAGCCAATGCAGGGCGGGGCACTGCCTCGCCTGGGAAGTGCAGCAGACTGGGGGATCCCCTTCTACCGAGGGGAGGCCATTGGGGGCTTCTTTGGCTACTTGGGCACTCGGGTTCAGATACTGCGCTTCTCCCATGGTCTTTACGGCCCACAGACAAGGAGATTCCCCTGGCCGACCAGTGCCGCAGGCTTCCAGGACAAAAGCCCACACAAAGCTGGGCGACCGTGTTAACTGGCACCTGCAAGGCCTGTGAGACAGAGCCTCACACTCCCCTGAAAAAGAGGAGGCGCACGGCAGGGAGCCAGGTGATCTGGTGCAGTGGGCCCCACCCCAACCGAGACCAGCAAGCTCAAATGCAGGGGCTCGAGAGTTTTGCAGCCAGTGCAGCAGTTTGACCCTGGACTGTCGCTTCGTTGGGGTAAGGGCAGCCACCGTTCTGAGACAACCCTCCGTTCCGAGGCAGATCTCACCTTACTTGTGTTAACAAAACCGCAAGGACATTGACAGAGCAGCTGGACAAAGCCCGTGGCAGCTCAGCTCCGTCTCTGTCTTATGAAATCAGAGCCTTAGTCTGCAGTGCAGGGCAGCAGATCTGGAGGGCGATGACACCAACGGAGAACACTGGAGCTGAGGGAGGAAACGTCTGGGGAAAACGGGAGGACTCTACCCCAGGGGAAGGGGCAGGAACACACAGACCAGCTTCTCATCTGGGGAAGGGGCAGGAACACGTGCAAGGTCACGCCCAGACTCAGGGTCACAATGTCTTTTTAGGAATATGGACCCAGGAATACTAACTGTTTAGTTTAATGCCTTTTACCATTAAAAAAAATCGTCAGTTAAATAAAACACTTGAATGCACCTGAAGGAGCAGAAAGAGATTCTTGGGAAGACAGAACACGGTGAAGAGACAAAGTCAAGCAGAAAAGACGAAGAAGGTATTGGGGGATCTGTAATCCATGGTGGGCATAGAAAAACAGACTTCAGTTAGTTTTTAAAACCTTTATATCTGTTCATAGTAATTTATATGATGAAATTGCCAGCCTCGGCAATGGAATCTTATTATCCCCTTCAGGGATGAGTGTCCATTGGGCATGTGGTGAAGTTCTAGCCATGGGGGCAGGGGAGATGGTCTGTTGAGGTGCTCCTGGTCCTTCAGAGGAGAATTGCAAAAATGTCTCTTCCCCACTTCCAGGGATATTTAATACATGTGTTACTCTTGGGAATGTTGTCTCCATGTCACAGCATCGTGGGAGTCACCTGAGGGGTGAAGCTGAATTTCTGGATGCATCAGTGTGGAAAACTGAGAAAAGAAACTGCCTGGGCATATGAGCGGTCAAACTACTCAGTCCCGGAGCCACTCACATCCAGCCTTCTTGTTTCATTAGGTTGTGATTTTCCTCACTGTTTGGTCAGCCTAGGCTGTCTCTCTTCCCTCTCTGCTGAAATAGTCACACATGATAATCTAGAGGCATTAAGATAAATAAGTAACTAATTTTAAAATTAGAACAAGCCCCAGGTGAAGTCAAAGTTACCATGCGGTTAATAACGTGTAGGCAGGAGACATGGATGGATAATAAGAGTGTGCTCATGTCAATTTCTTTTAGATTAGCAAAATATTTTTATATCCCCTACATAATATTCCCATTTTGACCCTTGACTTAACATTAATTCTTGATGAGTAACACCTAAATAATAAAGTGGTAGTTATTAATTAATAATTTATATTACTAGTACACTGTTGCTGATAATGTAAATTAGTGTAACTTTTGTGGAAAAAATTGTAAAGGCTTCTAAAACCACTACCAATAGATCTATCATTCTATCAGCAATCCCACTATACGATATGTACCCCCCAAATAAATCATTGTATCAAAAAACGTATGTACTCATATGTTTATTGCAGCAATATTTGCAGTCAGAAAAATACAGGGTTAATCTAAGTGTCTAACAATGGATAATTGAATAAAAAGAATATGGTATTGGCACACAATGAAAAATAATTTATTCATAAAAAGAAGGAAATTATGTCTTTGACAGCAATATGGATGTAACTGGAGGTCATTTTCTTTAGTCTAACAACTCATAAGCAGAAAGTCAAATATGGCTTTTTCTCATGTATAAGTTGGAGCCAAAAAATGGGTACACATAGATACAGAGAGTTGAATACTAGACATGGGAGACTCATACAATTTGCAAAATGAGATCACTAATCACTTAGTGGTTCCAAGGTACTATATCTGTTCAGCTTACCTTAAAAACTCAGACTTTATCACTATGCAATATATTTATGTAACATAAATGTAATTGTACCCCACATAACTATTTAAAAACGTAAAAAGCAAACACACACACACACAGACACACACACGCAAATGAGATATTTCAAAAAGATGGAGACAACTGGAAAAAGCTCCCAATTTCCAAGAGTTGGAAAATTTCAAATAAAATATTAAATAAATATTTATAAAAACATACTCTTATTAATAAACTAATAAATAAAATTCATGAGAGAAGAAGGATGTTTATCTAAAACAGTATAATTACACCAAATTTTGTTGATATTTCTCTATTCAAAGAGTTGGAGTTTGACCTCCATCTGTTAATTATGATATAGGCTTTGGCGCCTGAGAAAAATTCTTGCTTCCCTTCAACTTCAGAAATTTTAGATAGAAGACAATAAAATGATAGAAAAAGTAGTGAATTTCACAGGGTCAACATTTTTTACATGATGTGAGAAACACTCTGATGTAGTAATATAGAGACAAATCTCACAGCTAGTAATTCTTTCTCAAGGCCAATGCAGAGAAGAGTATTCCTGGGTTGTCTTACTACATTTTTTTGTAGTTTGAAATCTTAGCTTACAGCTATAATCCATTTTGAGTTGATTTTCTTTTTTACATGGTGATAGCTGGGAGTAAAGTTTCCAGCTTCTGCTTATGGCTAGCAAGTTATACCAGCACCATTTATTGACCAGGTTGCCCTTTACCCATTGCTTGTTAAGTTTTTTCAGAGTTGTCAAAAAACAGAGGGTTGTAGGTGTGCAGCTTTATTTTTGAGTTTTCTATTCTATTTCGTTGATCTATGTGTTTGTTCTTGTATCAGTACCAAACAGCTTTTGTTACAGTGGCTTTATAGTTGAGTTTAAAGTCAAACAGTGTCATCTTTCTGTCATTGCTCTTTTGGCTTAGGATTACTTTGGCTAGTTTGGCTCTTTTTTGGTTACAAACAAATTTTAGAATAGTATTTAAAATATTTCTCTGAAGAATAAAACTGGCATATTGATAGTAATAACTTTGAATATGTAAAATCTGAAGGGAAATATTGCCATTTTGCAGTACTATTTCTTCTAATCCATGAGCATGGAATTGTTTTTCCATTTATTTGTTTCCTCTCTGATTTATTTTCACAGTGTTTTGTAGTTCTTCTTGCAGAGATCTTTCACCTCCTTTGTTAACTGCATTCCTAAGTATGTATTTTTTTGTAGATATTATACGAGGGATTGTGTCCTTTATTTTGTTCTCACCCTGAATGTTGTTGGTGTATAAAAAAAGCTACTGATTTTTGTATATTCATTGTATATCCTGAAACATTAATCAAGTTGATGATCAATTCTAAGATTCTTTTGGAGGTGTCTTTAGATTTTTTTATGTATAGAATCCTATCAACAGTAAATTGAGATAGTTTGAATACTTATTTAATAATGTAAATGTCTTTTCTTTCTTTCTCTGGCCTGATTTCTCTGGCTAGCACATCCAGTACTATGTTAAATAGGAGTGATGAGAGTGGGTACTCCTGTTTTGTTGCAGTTATGAAGGGAATGATTTGAGCTTTTGTTGATTCAATATGATGTTAGCTGTGGGTTTGTCATACATGCCTCTTATCATTTTAAGTTATGTTTCTTTGATGTCTAGTCTGCTGAGGGTTTTTATCATGAAAAATGTTGAATCTTATGAAAAGTTTCTCAGGATCTATTGAAATAATCATATAATTTTTGATTTTTATTGTGCTTATGTGATGAATCACCTTTATTGATTTGTGTATGTTGAGCTAACCTTTCATGAAAGGTGTAAATCCTAAATGATCATAAGGTATTAACTTTCTAATGTGCTAGTATATTCAATATGCCAGTATGAATATACTTGAAGATTTTTAGGTCTATCATCAGGAATATTGGTCTAAAATTTTCCTCTTTTGTGTGTCTCTTCCAGATTTTGTGTTCCAAGAACACACAATGAAGAAAGGATAGCCTTTTAAACAAATGGTGTAAAAACTGGGCATCCATATGCAGAAAGAAAATGAGATCTTACATCATATGCAAAAGTCACCTAAAAATGTACTCAAGGCTTGAAAATAATATGATATGTAAAAATATAAACTCAGAGAGAAAAAAAAAGAGCATCCTGGAATTAATCTGGAAAATGATTTATATGGATTTGACACCAAAATCACAGAAAAATAAATTATGTGCAATTGTGTATCTGACAAGGAGTTCTATCTAAATGTACTGAGGACCCATACAATAGCAAAAAATACAAATAAACTGATTTTTAAGAGGGTAAACTTGTGCATAGACATTGTATTCTTGGGAAGACATACACAGTCAGCATGACGTAGAAAGATGATCAACATTGCTTATCTTCAGAAGAATTCCGATCAAAACCACAGTGAGATATCACCTCACGTTGCTTAACGTGAATATTATGACACAGAGAAAAGACAATGAAATGCTGAGAGTAAGCTGCTGAAAAGGGAATTATTCAATGGTGTGGTAGTAAAGGTTATTTTATAAATTGAAAGTGAAACTACCATGTAATCTGGTGATTCCACTTCTGGCTATATATTCAAAGGAAATAAGTAAGTTAAAAAAACAGGTCTATTACAAGATTATTCATAATGGCCTAGAATTTTTTAAAGTTAATTGCCATAGGTAAATGGGTGTATAATGGAAATGCATATACATACAGTGGAATATTATTTGACCTTTAACAAAAAGGAAATTATAATATTTCCCAAAACATCGATGGGCCTGGAGAACATTATTCTAAATGGAATAAGCCAGACACAGAAAGACAAATGCTGTATTATTTCATTGTTTTGTGGAAACTAAAATATTCAAATTCTTAGAAATGGAGAGTTGTAAAGTGGTTCTCAGGGCTGGGAGGACTGGGAATGGAGTGATGCTTGTGAAGGACACCAAGTTTCAGTTGTGCAGGCTGAACGGGTTCCGGAGGTCTAATGTAAAGCAATGGACTGTAGTTATCCTGATCTCTGGAGGTCTAATGTAAAGCAATGGACTGTATTGCAAATCTGATCTCTAGTAAAGGAAAGAAATCAGGTGTTCTCACTGGACACAAACATAATAAATGAAAAGAAATAAAATGGTAACTGTGAGGTAATAGATATTCTAATTCCTAGGTCACAGTGAAAATTTAACAATTTATAACAACACATCAAGTCGTGAACCTTAAATATATACAGTTTTTATGATCAACTACAGTTCCATAAAGATGAACAAATTAAGCTTAGTTTTGTGATGAAGAATTGCATACTTTCACATATTTTCTGAAGAAAAATGAAAAAGATATATATACATAAACAGAAAATATTTATGGCAGCTTTGCTTGTGATATTAATAAACTGCGAACAAATTCAGTCCATCGACAGGAAAATGGATCAGCTTATTTTCGTTTATTGCTTAATCGACTGACTTGGGCATAACATTTCTCTCTCTCTCTCTCTCTCTCTCTCTCTCTGTCATTCTCTCTCTCTCTCTCCATATGTCAAAACGTTGAGATTTTATATCAAAGGCATTCCTTTAAGTGAATAAATGACAATATGTGGATTTAATTTTACATATGAAATAGCGTAAATAAACGTGAAAAATAACAAAAGTAACCCCTTACCAGAAAAGGGGTCTATAATGCTTGAGTCCATTTATATGAAGCTCAAAACTTTAAAAAAGAACCTTCAGCAGCAGAGATCAAACCACTGTGTAAATGTGGGGGCGGGCTGACTGGAAGCACAGAGAAGGTCACTTGTGTTGTTTATTTTTAAAAAAATAAAAAATTAAAAAATAGTGTATGAAAGTATTTTAAAATTTAGTAAATAATGTAATTATCAATAAAATCATATTCAAAATGTGAACAATACAAGATGAATTAGTAAAATATATTCAACAATAGCTGCTAGAATTAAATTCCAGAAATCAGAAGGGTGATGTCTGATAATAATAATAAACACATTTCATAGAGAAATCAGAATGTTCATAAATATGTGGAACATGCATTTTGTTATCAAATGTCTTTAAATAATTGATACAATATTTTAACTGACCTATTAGCATTAATTACAAATATCGTGTGTAAAATTGTAACCATAACAACCTGTAGGGAAACAAGAATATTTGAGAGTACAGGTACTAAGATAAATATATTCTTAATGTTTTCCAGCTGTTACTGCTAACATTTCTAATTGTATCCTGGATCTCTAACAGAAGCCATATGGGCCCTTGGGCAAATTAATTTTCAGAAATGACTTAGAAAATTAATCTCTAATATGGAGATATTAATACTCATCTCAAAAAGAAATAGAAACTGTAATACATGTAAACTCCTCAAAAGAAACCTTAGTACATAAGAAAGGACTTATTCATAGTAGGTTGTGATATTCATTGCAAACATTATTACCTTGACTTTTCAGGGAAAATTAAAGCAAAGCCTGATGAATTGAAGTGTGATGTTTCTTGTTTGGTACAACAGTAGGGTGAGGATAATGAAGAGCCCTGTGATTCCGAGGGGAGCCCCTAATTTAAAAGGGAGGCTCCAGGTCCTGTGGACTCACCTGGGGCGCCTGTTTCTGCCCTTCATGGAGCAACAGTCAGAAGCCTTTAGGAGGCAGGAGTGTGGATGGGATGGGTTTCTCAGGATGATCCAATCAGACCTGGACAAGGGAAAAAACATTATGACCCAGGATGCATTAAATCATTGTCTTGAAAATAGATAAATTTTTTTTTATTATTATTTTTTAAATTTTTTATTGCATTTTAGGTTTTGGGGTACATGTGATGAACATGCAAGATTGTTGCATAGGTACACACATGGTAGTGTGGTTTGCTGCCTTCCGTCCCCTCACCTGTATCTGTCATTTCTCCCCATGCTATCTCTTCCCACCTCCTCACCCCGTGGCCCCTCACCCATTTCCCCCCAACGGACCCCAGTGTGTAGTGCTCCCCTCCCTCTGTCCATGTGTTCTCATTGTTCAACACCCGCCTATGAGTGAGAATATACGGTGTTTGATTTTCTGCTCTTGTGTCAGTCTACTGAGAATGATGGTATCCAGGTTCATCCATGTCCCTACAAAGGACATGAACTCATCATTTTTGAAGGCTGCGTAATATTCCATGGTGTATATGTACCACATTTTCCCTATCCAGTCTATCATCGTTGGGCATTGGGGTTGGTTCCAGGTCTTTGCTATTGTAAACAGTGCTGCAATGAACATTCGTGTGCATGTGTCCTTGTAGTAGAATGATTTATAATCCTTTGGATATATACCCAGTAATGGGATTGCTGGGTCAAATGGGATTTCTATTTTTAGGTCCTTGAGGAATGGCCACACTGTCTTCCACAATGGTTGAATTAATTTACATTCCCACCAACAGTGTAAAAGTGTTCCTATTTCTCCACATCCTCTCCAGCATCTGTTGTTTCCCGATTTTTTTAACGATCGCCATTCTAACTGGTGTGAGATGGTATCTCAATGTGGTTTTGATTTGCATTTCTCTGATGACCAGTGATGATGAGCATTTTTGCATATGTTTGTTGGCCTCCTGTATGTCTTCTTTTGTAAAGTATCTGTTCATATCCTTCGCCCATTTTTGAATGGGCTTGTTTGTTTTTTTCTTGTAGATCTGCTTTAGTTATTTGTAAATTCTGGATATCAGCCCCTTGTCAGATGGGTAGGCTGCAAAAATATTTTCCCATTCTGTTGGTTGCCGATTCACTCTACTGACTGTTTCTTTTGCTGTGCAGAAGCTGTGGAGTTTGATTAGGTCCCATTTGTCTATTTTGGCTTTTGTTGCCATTGCCTTTGGCGTTTTGGTCATGAAGTCCTTGCCCACACCTATGTCCTGAATGGTTTTGCCTAGATTTTCTTCTAAGGTTTTTATGGTACTAGGTCTGATGTTTAAGTCTTTAATCCATCTGGAGTTAATTTTGGTGTAAGGTGTCAGGAAGGGGTCCTGTTTCTGCTTTCTGCACATGGCTAGCCAGTTTTCCCAACACCATTTATTAAACAGGGAGTCCTTTCCCCATTGCTTGTTTTTGTCAGGTTTGTCGAAGATCAGATGGTTGTGGGTATGTTGTATTTCCTCTGAGGCCTCTGTTCTGTTCCATTGGTCTATATCTCTGTTTTGGTACCAGTACCATGCTGTTTTGATTACTGTAGCCTTGTAGTATAGTTTGAAGTCCGGTAGTGTGATGCCTCCTGCTTTGTTCTTTTTGCTTAGAATTGACTTGGCTATGCGGGCTCTCTTTTGGTTCCATATGAAGTTTAAGGTGTTTTTTTCCAGTTCTGTGAAGAAGGTCATTGGTAGCTTGATGGGAATAGCGTTGAATCTGTAAATTACTTTGGGCAGTATGGCCATTTTCACGATGTTGATTCTTCCTAACCATGAACATGGAATGTTTCTCCATCTGTTTGTATCCTCTCTTATTTCATTGAGCAATGGCTTGTAGTTCTCCTTGAAGAGGTCCTTTACGTTCCTTGTTAGTTGTATTCCTAGGTACTTTATTCTCTTTGTAGCAATTGTGAATGGCAGTTCGTTCTTGATTTGGCTCTCTTGAAGTCTATTACTGGTGTATAGGAATGCTTGTGATTTTTGCACGTTGATTTTGTATCCTGAGACTTTGCTGAAGTTGTTTATCAGTTTCAGGAGACTTTGGGCTGATGGGGTCTTCCAGATATACAATCATGTCATCTGCAAATAGAGACAATTTGATTTCCTCCTTTCCGATTTGGATACCCTTTATTTCTTTTTCTTGCCTGATTGCTCTGGCTAGAACTTCCAGTACTATATTGAATAGGAGTGGTGAGAGAGGACATCCTTGTCTAGTGCCAGATTTCAAAGGGAATGCTTCCAGTTTTTGTCCATTCAGTATGATATTGGCTGTTGGTTTCTCGTAAATAGCTTTTATTGTTTTGAGATACGTTCCGTCAATACCTAGTTTATTGAGGGTTTTTAGCATAAAGGGTTGTTGAATTTTGTCGAAAACCTTCTCTGCATCAATTGAGATAATCATGTGGTTTTTGTCTTTGGTTCTGTTTACGTGGTGAATTACGTTTATGGACTTGCATATGTTGAACCAGCCTTGCATCCCCGGGATGAATCCTAATTGATCATGGTGGATGAGCTTTTTGATATGCTGTTGCAATCGGTTTGCCAGCATTTTATTGAAGATTTTTGCATCTATGTTCATCATGGATATTGGCCTGAAATTTTCTTTTCTTGTTGAGTCTCTGCCAGGTTTTGGTATCAGGATGATGTTTGTCTCGTAAAATGATTTGGGAAGGATTCCCTCTTTTTGGATTGTCTGGAATAGTTTCAGACGGAATGGTATCAGCTCCTCTTTGTATGTCTGGTAGAATTCAGCTGTGAACCCATCTGGACCTGGGCTTTTTTTGGGTGGTAGGCTCTTTATTGCTGCCTCGAGTTCAGACCATGTTATTGGTCTATTCAGGGTTTCGGCTTCTTCCAGGTTTAGGCTTGGGAGGATGCAGGTGTCCAGGAATTTATCCATTTCTTCCAGGTTTACTAGTTTATGTGCATAGAGTTGTTTGTAATAATCTCTGATGATGGTTTGGATTTCTGTGGAATCTGTGGTGATATCCCCTTTATCGTTTTTTATTGCATCAATTTGGTTATTCTCCCTTTTCTTTTTTATTAATCTGGCTAGTGGTCTGTCTATTTTGTTGATCTTTTCAAAAAACCAGCTCCTGGATTTATTGATTTTTTGAAGAGTTTTTTGTGTCTCTATTTCCTTCAGTTCTGCTCTGATCTTAGTTATTTCCTGTCTTCTGCTAGGTTTTGAGTTTTTTTGATCTTGCTCCTCTAGCTCTTTCAATTTTGATGATAGGGTGTCAATCTGAGATCTCTCCTTTCTTCTCATGTGGGCACTCATTGCTATATATTTTCCTCTAGAGACTGCTTAAATGTGTCCCAGAGATTCTGGTATGTTGTGTCTTCGTTCTCATTGGTTTCGAAGAACATCTTTATTTCTGCCTTCATTTCATTGTTTATCCAGTCAACATTCAAGAGCAAGTTGTTCAGTTTCCATGAAGCTGTGTGGTTCTGAGTTAGTTTCTGCATTCTGAGTTCTAACTTGATTGCACTGTGGTCTGAGAGACTGTTTGTTATGATTTCTGTCCTTTTGCATTTGCTGAGGAGTGATTTATTGCCAATTATGTGGTCAATTTTAGAGTAGGTGTGATGTGGTGCTGAGAAGAATGTATATTCTGTGGATTTGGGGTGGAGAGTTTTGTAAATGTCTATTAGGTTTGCTTGTTCCAGGTCTGTATTCAGGTCCTGGATATCCTTGTTGATTTTCTGTCTGGTTGATCTGTCTAATATTGACAATGGGGTGTTAAAGTCTCCCACTATTATTGTGTGGGAGTCTAAGTCTCTTTGTAAGTCATTAAGAACTTGCCTTATGTATCTGGGTGCTCCTGTATTGGGTGCGTATATATTTAGGATCGTTAGCTCTTCTTGTTGCAGTGATCCTTTTACCATTATGTAATGTCCTTCTTTGTCTCTTTTGATCTTTGTTGCTTTAAAGTCTATTTTTTCAGAGATGAGAATTGCAACTCCTGCCTTTTTTTGCTCTCCATTTGCTTGGTAGATCTTCCTCCATCCCTTTATTTTGAGCCTTTGTTTATCATTGCATGTAAGATGGGTTTCCTGGATACAGCACACTGATGGGTTTTGGCTTTTTATCCAATTTGCCAGTCTGTGTCTTTTGATTGGGGCATTTAGTCCATTTACATTTAGGGATAGTATTGTTATGTGTGAATTTGATGCTGTCATTTTGATGCTACCTGGCTGTTTTGTTGGTTAGTTGATGCAGATTCTTGATTGTGTTGATGGTCTTTTACCATTTGGTGTGTTTTTGGAGTGGCTGGTACAGGTTGTTCCTTTATATATGTAGAACTTCTTTCAGGAGTTCTTGTAGAGCAGGTTTGGTGGTGATGAAATCTCTGAGTGCTTGCTTGTTCACAAAGGATTTTATTTTTCCTTCACTTATGAAGCTTAGTTTGGCTGGATAGGAGATTCTGGGTTGAAAGTTCTTTTCTTTAAGGATGTTGAATATTGGCCCCCAATCTCTTCTGGCTTGTAGGGTTTCTGCTGAGAGATCTGCTGTGAGTCCAATGGGCTTCCCTTTGTGGGTAACCCGACCTTTCTCTCTGGCTGCCCTTAGCATTTTCTCTTTCATTTCAACCCTGGTGAATCTGACGATTATGTGCCTTGTTGTTGCTCTTCTTGAGGAATATCTTTGTGGTGTTCTCTGTATTTCCTGGATTTGAATATTGGTCTGCCTTGCTAGGTTGGGGAAGTTTTCCTGGATAATATCCTGAAGAGTATTTTCCAGCTTGGATTCATTCTCTTCATCACATTCAGGTACACCTATCAGACGTAGATTAGGTCTTTTCACATAGTCCCACATTTCTTGAAGATTTTGTTCATTCCTTTTTGCTTTCTCTTTTCATTTCATTGAGTTGATCTTCAACCTCTGATATCCTTTCTTCTGCTTGGTCAATTCGGCTGTTGAAGCTTGTGCATGCTTCACGAAGTTCTCGTTTTGCGTTTTTCAGCTCCATCAATTCACTTATACTCCTCTCTATGCTGTCCATTCTCGTCAGCAGTTCGTCCAATCTTCTTTCAAGGTTCCTATTTTCTTTGTGTTCAGTTAGAACATGTTCTTTTAGCTCACTGTAGTTTCTTACTACCCACCTTCTGAAGTCTGATTCTGTCATTTCATCACCCTCCTTCTCCATCCGGTCCGGTTCCCTTGCTGGTGAGGAGTTGTGATCCCTTTTAGGAGGAGAGGTGTTCTGGTTCCGGGAGTTTTCATCCTTTTTGCGCTGGTTTCTTCCCATTTTTGTGGGTTTATCCACCTGTTGTCTGTCTCTGTCCCAGGGAGTTGGAGCTTTATGAGATTCCGTTGCACTACTGCCTTTTTTGATTTTTCTTTCAGGTCGGACCCGCCCAGCTAGCAGCATGCCTAGCCACTGCCTGCCCGCAGGGGCTTTGCTGAGCTGCTGTGGGCTCCGCCCAGCTGCCCTGAGCTCTTCCCTGTAGTCCTTTTTATATGGGCGTAGTTAGAACTGTCTTGGCAATGGTGGCCCCGCCTCTGTTATGGTGGACTCTCTCTGTTGTGGCAGGTTGCCTCGGCAACGGCGGGTTGCCTCGGCAACGGCAGCCTGCCTCCGTAGTGGTGGAGAGTCTCAGTAATGGTGGAAGCCCCTCCCCCACTGAGCGGGACCCTCCCAGTTCAGCTGTGCTTGGTTTGAAGGGCTCAACCCAGAGGGTTTCCAATTACTGTTTTTGTTTTCGTTGTTGTTGGGGGTGGAGGGGTGGGACCAACCGAGCCTGATCACCTGGCTCCCTGACTCAGAGTCTTTTCTTTTAAGTTGAACGACCCAGCGCTCTGGTCGCTTGTTGAAAAGGCGCCGGGATCTCCCGTGCTGCGACTCACAGAGTGGGCTCGAACTGCAGCGCCGGCTCCTAGCGGATTTTTTGCCTAGGAATCTCCTGGCCTGACTCGCTATTTCAGATGAATGGGCAACTCTGCCGTCTCAGGGCTCTGCTCGCCAGCTAAGAGGGCTCCCAGACCAGTGGCTTTTGTACGGAGAACCACAGCAACAGGGAGTGGTCACAGCAGCCGCGCGGGCGGAATCAGCCCTGCGGGGGCCAAAACAGCCGCACCAGCTTGGACTGCGACGCTGGCGACCCCTCTGCCTGGGTATCTCCTGGTCTGTGGGAAATAAGAGTTCGTCTGGAAATGCGGCGTCCACTCACCCTCTGCACTTTCACTGAGAGCTGAAGTCCTGAGCTGTTCTTAGGCGGCCATCTTCCCAGCATTCCTCGATAAATTGTTATATATTTATGAGGTACAAAGAAATGTTGTGATTTATTAGTACAATATGGAATAATAAAATACAGCTAATTAGCATATTCATCACCTCAAAATATTTTCATTTTTTGTGTCAATGCCATTAGAAATTTACCTTAGCTATTTTGAATTGACCAATATACAATATTTAAGTAAATAGATATTAATATAAACAATGTAAAATTGTTGAAATGAATTATGAATTGATTTCATAGAACTCCAATAATTTATATTTAGTTCATCAATAAGTTTGATCATTTAGAAAATACTTTACAATTTATTGTATTATAATTTTAAATATAAATGACTACACGTTTATGAACAGGTTTGTCGTATATAGACTTATGTCTACAGTTGTAAATTTATGTTCTCATAGCCATAGTTGCGGATAGCAATAGATGATAAAACTCTGGAAGAATAACTGCAAATAATTAAAAATAATTTTGACACTGAGTTTTGTTCTTGTTGCCCAGGCTGAAGTGCAATGGCGTGATCTTGGCTCCCTGCAACTTCCGCCTCCCGTGTTTAATCGATTCTCCTGCCTCAGTCTCCCAGGTAGCTGGGAGTACAGGCTTGCCACCACACCCGGCTAATTTTGCATTTTTAGTAGAAACGGTTTTCTCCATGTTGGTCAGGCTGATCTCAAACTCCCAGCCTCAGGAGATCCACCCTCCTAGGCCTCCCAAAATGCTGGGATTACAGGCATAAGCCACTGCATCCAAACTTAAGTATATATATATTTAAAATAACACTGCATAAAATGTTTAAAATTATTAAAACTTAAGTACCAATGATAATAAATACATACTAAATAACAGTATAAAAATATGACAGCCTGCAAGACTCTAGACTTCTGACTTCTCCAACTGTGGAGAAAGGACCCTCCCCCGGCACCTGCTCCTGGGGCCTGCCCTGTCCTCGGTGGGTCCCGAGCACCCCGTGGTGGCCCTGTGAGCCCCTGCAGGTTTGTGTCCGGGCCCACACGGGCCTCTCCTCACTATGTCACTCTCATAGTAATACACGGCCGTGTCCTCGGCTCTCAGCCTGCTCATCTGGAGATACAGTGAGTTCTTGGCGTTGTCTCTGGAGATGGTGAATCGGCCCTTCACGGAGTCTGCGTAGCCTGTGCTACCACCATTAGGATTAATTCGTCCAACCCACTCCAGCCCCTTCCCTGGAGCCTTGCGGACCCAGTCCATGTAGTAGCTGCTGAAGGTGAATCCAGAGGCCGCACAGGAGAGTCTCAGGGACCCCCCAGTCTTTGCCAAACCTCCCCCAGACTCCACCAGCTGCACTTCACACTGGACACCTGCAAACACAGAGACACCCTTGTCATTAACTGGCACACAGACCCACTGTTCCCCTCACTCATGTCCACACACACTCAGTCTCTCTAGTTCTCTGTGAATTATCTTTTAAAATAGCAACAAGGAAAACCCAGCTCAGCCCAGACTCCATGGTGAGTCCTCTGTGTTCAGTGCTGAACACCAGGTAGAGACAGCTGGGAATCCCAGGGCTGGGGCTCCTCTCCCAGAGCTGCAGGGTCAGGGCCGGGCCGCTTTTCATCAGCAGAAAGGCGGGCCTGATTTGCATGTCTTCTGCTACATAGCGCACTTTGGGGTGGGACACCTGAGGAGAGGGCTCTGCATAGAGTAGACAGGGATGTCCTGGGGGCTAGTGGTAGTAATCCTATCATTCGGGAAAACACAATTTCATGATGTAATTGTGGCTTGATAATCATTTAGCAGTTGTCATCTTATCTCATTTTTGCATATTTGCACACTGTATTTCCCCTTAGATATTTCTGAAGTCCCTTGGCCTGTCTGATTAAGTGATGTCTCTTTCCTCCACACTGTGACGGTATGATGTCATTGCTGACAGGGGCAGTCCTGCATGTGCACGCAGCTTCCATGGAAACGCTGTCATTTGGCAGAGTTGCCTTTGAGAGCCTAGTTACCTGGGTTTCCTGCTTGACCGTTGGTGTCTCTTAGCATACCACCCAGACGTTACATTCTGCTCATTTCTGGCATAGTGTCGCTGTTTTGTATCATAAATTGATCCACAATCTGATGCAATTAAATCCAGGGTTCTTTTCAGGGGCAGTTTTTGAGTTTTGTCCTGATCCCAACATGTTATTGTTTTTTTTTCTTTGTTTTCTCAAAAAATGGAGTCTTGCTATGTTTCCAGGCTGGTTTCAAAATCCAGGGCTTAAGTGATCCTCTTACGTCAAACTCCGAAGTAAATGGAACTACAGGCAGTGCCACAGTGCCCAGCTGCTGGCTCTTATTATGGATCTTCTCATTCTCTCTGTTAAAATGAGTGGACTACTGTTTTGTGTATTGCTCTCATGGAGCACCAGCTTTCTGTTAATTACTTACCATGAAACAGCTAACATTTCATATGAACGTTAGGATTGAAATTATTCTCGGGAATGCTGGGAAGATGGCCGCCTAAGAACAGCTCAGGACTTCAGCTCCCAATGAAAGTGCAGAGGGTGAGTGGACGCCGCATTTCCAGACGAACTCCTATTGCCCACAGACCAGGAGATACCCAGGCAGAGGGGTGGCCAGCGTCGCAGTCCCAGCCGGTGCGGCTGTTTTGGCCCCCCCGGGGCTGATTCCGCCCGCGGGGCTGCTGTGACCACTCCCTGTTGCTGCGGTTCTCTGTACAAAAGCCAATGGTCTAGGAGCCCTCTTAGCTGGCGAGCAGAGCCCTGAGACTGCAGAATAGCCCATTCATCTGAAATAGCGAGTCAGGCCAGGAGATTCCTAGGGAAAAAATCCGCCAGGAGCCAGCGCTGCAGTTCGAGCCGACTCTGTGAGTCGCAGCACGGGAGATCCCGGCGCCTTTTCAACAAGCGACCAGAACGCGGGGTCGTTCAACTTAAAAGAAAAGACTCTGAGTCAGGGAGCCAGGTGATCAGGCTCAGTGGGTCCCACCCCTCCAACCCCAACAACAACGAAAACAAAAACAGTAATTGGAAACCCTCTGGGTTGAGCTCTTCAAACCAAGCACAGCTGAACCCGGACAGTCTGGCTCTGTGGGGGAGGGGTTTCCGCCATTACTGAGACTCTCCACTGCTATGGAGGCAGGCTGCTGTTGCCGAGGCAACCTGCCACAACAGAGAGAGTCCACCATAACAGAGGCGGGGCCACCATTGCCCTTATAAAAAGGACTACAGGGAAGAGCTCAGGGCAGCTGGGCGGAGCCCACAGCAGCTCAGCAAAGCCCCTGCGGGCAGGCAGTGGCTAGGCATGCTGCTAGCTGGGCGGGTCCGACCTGAAAGAAAAATCAAAAAAGGCAGTAGTGCAACGGAAACTCATAAAGCTCCAACTCCCTGGGACAGAGACAGACAACAGGTGGATAAACCCACAAAAATGGGAAGGACCGAGCACAAAAAGGATGAAAACTCCCGGAACCAGAACACCTCTCCTCCTAAAAGGGATCACAACTCCTCACCAGCAAGGGAACCAGACCGGATGGAGAAGGAGGGTGATGAAATGACAGAATCAGACTTCAGAAGGTGAGTAGTAAGAAACTACAATGAGCTAAAAGAACACGTTCTAACCCATCGCAAAGAAAATAGGAACCTTGAAAAAAGATTGGACGAACTGCTGACGAGAATGGACAGCATAGAGAGGAGTATAAATGAATTGATGGAGCTGAAAAACGCAACACGAGAATTTCGTGAAGCATGCACAAGCTTCAACAGCCGAATTGACCAAGCAGAAGAAAGGATATCAGAGGTCGAAGATCAACTCAATGAAATAAAAAGAGAAGGCAAGAACAGAGAAAAAAGCGCAAAAAGGAATGAACAAAATCTTCAAGAAATGTGGGACTATGTGAAAAGACCTAATCTACGTCTGATAGGTGTACCTGAATGTGATGAAGAGAATGAATCCAAGCTGGAAAATACTCTTCAGGATATTATCCAGGAAAACTTCCCTAACTTAGCAAGGCAGACCAATATTCAAATCCAGGAAATACAGAGAACACCACAGAGATATTCCTCAAGAAGAGTAACCCCAAGGCACATAATCGTCAGATTCACCAGGGTTGAAATGAAAGAGAAAATTCTAAGGGCAGCCAGAGAGAAAGGTCGGGTTACCCACAAAGGGAAGCCCATTGGACTCACAGCAGATCTCTCAGCAGAAACCCTACAAGCCAGAAGAGATTGGGGGCCAATATTCAACATCCTCAAAGAAAAGAACTTTCAACCCAGAATCTCCTATCCAGCCAAACTAAGCTTCATAAGTGAAGGAAAAATAAAATCCTTTGTGAACAAGCAAGCACTCAGAGATTTCATCACCACCAAACCTGCTCTACAAGAACTCCTGAAAGAGGCTCTACACATGTAAAGGAACAACCAGTACCAGACACTCCAAAAACACACCAAATGGTAAAAGACCATCAACACAATCAAGAATCTGCATCAACTAACCAACAAAACAGCCAGGTAGCATCAAAATGACAGCATCAAATTCACACATAACAATACTATCCCTAAATGTAAATGGACTAAATGCCCCAATCAAAAGACACAGACTGGCAAATTGGATAAAAAGCCAAAACCCATCAGTGTGCTGTATCCAGGAAACCCATCTTACATGCAATGATAAACAAAGGCTCAAAATAAAGGGATGGAGGAAGATCTACCAAGCAAATGGAGAGCAAAAAAAGGCAGGAGTTGCAATTCTCATCTCTGATAAAATAGACTTTAAAGCAACAAAGATCAAAAGAGACAAAGAAGGACATTACATAATGGTAAAAGGATCACTGCAACAAGAAGAGCTAACGATCCTAAATATATACGCACCCAATACAGGAGCACCCAGATACATAAGGCAAGTTCTTAATGACTTACAAAGAGACTTAGACTCCCACACAATAATAGTGGGAGACTTTAACACCCCATTGTCAATATTAGACAGATCAACCAGACAGAAAATCAACAAGGATATCCAGGACCTGAATACAGACCTGGAACAAGCAAACCTAATAGACATTTACAGAACTCTCCACCCCAAATCCACAGAATATACATTCTTCTCAGCACCACATCACACCTACTCTAAAATTGACCACATAATTGGCAATAAATCACTCCTCAGCAAATGCAAAAGGACAGAAATCATAACAAACAGTCTCTCAGACCACAGTGCAATCAAGTTAGAACTCAGAATGCAGAAACTAACTCAGAACCACACAGCTTCATGGAAACTGAACAACTTGCTCTTGAATGTTGACTGGATAAACAATGAAATGAAGGCAGAAATAAAGATGTTCTTCGAAACCAATGAGAACGAAGACACAACATACCAGAATCTCTGGGACACATTTAAAGCAGTCTCCAGAGGAAAATATATAGCAATGAGTGCCCACATGAGAAGAAAGGAGAGATCTAAAATTGACACCCTATCATCAAAATTGAAAGAGCTAGAGGAGCAAGATCAAAAATCTCAAAACCTAGCAGAAGACAGGAAATAACTAAGATCAGAGCAGAACTGAAGGAAATAGAGACACAAAAAACTCTTCAAAAAATCAATAAATCCAGGAGCTGGTTTTTTGAAAAGATCAACAAAATAGACAGACCACTAGCCAGATTAATAAAAAAGAAAAGAGAGAATAACCAAATTGATGCAATAAAAAACGATAAAGGTGATATCACCACAGATTCCACAGAAATCCAAACCATCATCAGAGATTATTACAAACAACTCTATGCACATAAACTAGTAAACCTGGAAGAAATGGATAAATTCCTGGACACCTGCAACCTCCCAAGCCTAAACCTGGAAGAAGCCGAAACCCTGAATAGACCAATAACATGGTCTGAAGTCGAGGCAGCAATAAAGAGCCTACTACCCAAAAAAAGCCCAGGTCCAGATGGGTTCACAGCTGAATTCTACCAGACATACAAGGAGGAGCTGATACCATTGCTTCTGAAACTATTCCAGACAATCCAAAAAGAGGGAGTCCTTCCCAAATCATTTTACGAGACAAACATCATCCTGATACCAAAACCCGGCAGAGACTCAACAAGAAAAGAAAATCTCAGGCCAATATCCGTGATGAACATAGATGCAAAAATCTTCAAAAAAATACTGGCAAACCGATTGCAACAGCATATCAAAAAGCTCATCCACCATGATCAAGTAGGATTCATCCCGGGGATGCAAGGCTGGTTCAACATACGCAAGTCCATAAATGTAATTCACCACATAAACAGAACCAAAGACAAAAACCACATGATTATCTCAATTGATGCAGAGAAGGCTTTCAACAAAATTCAACAACCCTTTATGCTAAAATCCCTCAATAAACTAGGTATTGACGGAACGTATCTCAAAACAATAAAAGCTATTTACGACAAACCAACAGCCAATATCATACTGAATGGGCAAAAACTGGAAGCATTCCCTTTGAAATCTGGCACTAGACAAGGATGCCCTCTCTCACCACTCCTATTCAATATAGTACTGGAAGTTTTAGCAAGAGCAATCAGGCAAGAAAAAGAAATAAAGGGTATCCAAATTGGAAAGGAGGAAATCAAATTGTCTCTATTTGCAGATGACATGATTGTATATCTGGAAGACCCCATCATCTCAGCCCAAAATCTCCTGAAACTGATAAACAACTTCAGCAAAGTCTCAGGATACAAAATCAACGTGCAAAAATCACAAGCATTCCTATACACCAGTAATAGACTTCAAGAGAGCCAAATCAAGAACGAACTGCCATTCACAATTGCTACAAAGAGAATAAAGTACCTAGGAATACAACTAACAAGGAACGTAAAGGACCTCTTCAAGGAGAACTACAAGCCATTGCTCAATGAAATAAGAGAGGATACAAACAGATGGAGAAACATTCCATGTTCATGGTTAGGAAGAATCAACATCGTGAAAATGGCCATACTGCCCAAAGTAATTTACAGATTCAACGCTATTCCCATCAAGCTACCAATGACCTTCTTCACAGAACTGGAAAAAAACACCTTAAACTTCATATGGAAGCAAAAGAGAGCCCGCATAGCCAAGTCAATTCTAAGCAAAAGGAACAAAGCAGGAGGCATCACACTACCGGACTTCAAACTATACTACAAGGCTACAGTAATCAAAACAGCATGGTACTGGTACCAAAACAGAGATATAGACCAATGGAACAGAACAGAGGCCTCAGAGGAAATACAACATACCCACAACCATCTGATCTTCGACAAACCTGACAAAAACAAGCAATGGGGAAAGGATTCCCTGTTTAATAAATGGTGTTGGGAAAACTGGCTAGCCATGTGCAGAAAGCAGAAACAGGACCCCTTCCTGACACCTTACACCAAAATTAACTCCAGATGGATTAAAGACTTAAACATCAGACCTAATACCATAAAAACCTTACAAGAAAATCTAGGCAAAACCATTCAGGACATAGGTGTAGGCAAGGACTTCATGACCAAAACGCCAAAAGCAATGGCAACAAAAGCCAAAATAGACAAATGGGACCTAATCAAACTCCACAGCTTCTGCACGGCAAAGGAAACAGTCAGTAGAGTGAATAGGCAACCAACAGAATGGGAAAAAATTTTTGCAGTCTACCCATCTGACAAGGGGCTGATATCCAGAATTTACAAAGAACTAAAGCAGATCTACAAGAAAAAAGCAAACAAGCCCATTCAAAAATGGGCAAAGGATATGAACAGATACTTTACAAAAGAAGACATACGGGAGGCCAACCAACCTATGAAAAAATGCTCATCATCACTGGTCATCAGAGGAATGCAAATCAAAACCACATTGAGATACCATCTCACACCAGTTAGAATGGCGATCATTAAAAAATCGGGAAACAACAGATGCTGGAGAGGATGTGGAGAAATAGGAACACTTTTACACTGTTGGTGGGAATGTAAATTAATTCAACCATTGTGGAAGACAGTGTGGCCATTCCTCAAGGACCTAAAAATAGAAATCCCATTTGACCCAGCAATCCCATTACTGGGTATATATCCAAAGGATTATAAATCATTCTACTACAAGGACACATGCACACGAATGTTCATTGCAGCACTGTTTACAATAGCAACGACCTGGAACCAACCCAAATGCCCAACGATGATAGACTGGATAGGGAAAATGTGGTACATATACACCATGGAATATTATGCAGCCATCAAAAACGATGAGTTCACGTCCTTTGTAGGGACGTGGATGAACCTGGAAACCATTATTCTCAGTAAACTTACACAAGAGCAGAAAATCAAACACCGTATATTCTCGCTTATAAGCGGGTGTTGAACAATGAGAACACATGGACACAGGGAGGGGAGCACTACACACTGGGATCCGTTGGGGGGAAATGGGGGAGGGGTGGGGGGGATGGGGAGGTGGGAAAAGATAGCATGGGGAGAAATGACAGATACAGGTGAGGGGACGGAAGGAAGCAAAGCACACTGCCATGTGTGTACCTATGCAACAATCTTGCATGTTCATCACATGTACCCCAAAACCTAAAATGCAATAAAAAAAAAAGAAAAAGAAATTATTCTCAATTGACTGCAAATCAAGTCACACCCTTTAGAGAGCTTTTTATCACTGTTTTTATGCCCTGCCTCTATCATAATAAAAATATACCAGGCTCTACCTTGGTGTGGAAGAAAGGGTTCAAGTATCTCAGAGGGACACTCTTGTTTTAAAAACAGGAAGCTGTATGTGAGGGTGGACTCTTAGAGTCTCACTGTGCCTCTCCCAGAAAATGCTCCAGATCCTCTCCCCTACAGGTGATTTTACATATATATATATATATATATATATATATATATATATATATATAAAATTAAGTGTGATATTAATTCTGTCAAATACTATATAAAATATTATTTCTTTTTCTATACTATATATAGTTAAATATATTTACAGTATTTGGTAGAACTGTCTATCTATCTACCTACCTACCTAACTACCTGCCTCAAACTTGTCCTAGACTTCTCATAAAATGAATATTGAGATGTTTTATAGATTAACTGGATAACTACCACATAGGCACCATTTATTTTTCTTATACTTCACTCATAATTTATAAACTGACCAATTCCCACCTAGAAATTATGATATGCTTTGTCTCTGTGTGTTCACCCAAAGCTCCTCTGGAATTGTAAACCCCAAGGGTCAGGAGAGGGGTTTGGTGGAGGTGATTAGATTGTGGGAGTGGTTTCCCCCATGCTGTTCTCCTGGCAGAGTTCTCAGGAGATCTGTTTGTCTGTTAATTTTGTGGCCTTTTCTCCTCCCTCTCATTCTCTCTCTTTCTCTCTCTCTCTCTCTCTCTCTCTCTCTGTCCTGCTGCCTTGTGAAGAAGATACTTGCTTTCCTTTCACTTTCCACCATGATTGTAAGTTTTCTGAGGCTACCCGGCCACACAGAACTGTGAGTCAATTAAACCTTTTTGCTTTAAAAATTACCCAGTCTCAGGCGATATACTTATAGCAATGTGAAAACGAACGAACACAGGTGCTTTCCCATAAAAAGTAATTGTTAGTTAAATAAACATTTTTATGATGAGCTAAAACACAGTCTTCATGCTGACTAAATATGCGTGTTGATTTTGACATAAGACCCATCATGTTGTATTTGATGTCATACTCCGAAAAATAATCCAGGTTCAAGGAGTGAACTGAAGAGTAATATTTACCTTGGTTTTGCTTTGGAACAAGAAAGTTGTGAGTTACAGATGATGTGGTGGGTGGTCTCCTTAGGGTTGGATGCTGTTAAGGAAAGGAAGGCAACCCAAAATTGTATTCAGAGGTTCTCTGGCTGGTTCCTCACTGCACCTGCTCCTAATTGAGCCTATGTCTTGGCTGAGTTCTGAGCATCTCCTTCTGGTCCTCTGCTGCCCATGAAGACCAGCTAAAAGAGATCTGGGGATCTGCTTCTGAGATACCCAGTCCTATGTCTGGGTCCTAGCCAGGAGTTCCACCAGCCTGCTAGCTGCCCCTTGGACTTCTCTTTTGTGACCTCACCTGTGCACTGAGCATCCTCATAGCAATGTGACAGGGTCAGCCTCACAGGCATTACTGCAGGCAATTTCCAGCAAATCTAATTGTAGTTCGACTATATAATTCAGGAATCATGTTTATTGACTGAAATATCCACACGCACAAAGAAACTGTATGGACATTCTTTTACTTTACCCCCAAACTGCACACATGTTGTATTATTCCTTATCCATTAAAAAATTCCAAGGTTTGTACCATAAACTAAAAGATAACATTTCTGAACCAAACTTACAAATGAATAAGGTGAGTATGGTCAGATAAATCAAGGCTGAGTTATTACCTGCAGTCTAATGGTGGCAAGTTGCATATGAAGCTGTGCTGATACAGGCTTCCGAGTGCTCTAGTTGATAACCTCCCGATGACAGCTGAGCAGCAATCTTTGGCAGTGGGAAAACTAGAGTTTTCCCCACGTGGGACAGCGCTCTGTCTTCATAGACATTCACTAGGTTTCTCTGCAGGCTCTGAGGTGTGCAGGCTCCTACCCCAGATTATGCAGTCAGACAAGTCTCTGCGCCTTCCCAGGGGACACAAGGGATAGTGTGGATAAGAACCAGACATGCTCTACTCAAGGTCTCTGCACATGGAGAAAAAACAGTGAACGTGGAAAATTCATGTTCTCGATTCATTAAACAATACCTATGAAAAGTGCAACAACGGGCCAGGATATAATGCAGAATTATAAACGAATGCAATTAAAATAAGTATGAAAATTACAATTGTTTACAGGTGCACATTTGTTTATATATTTTCCAATACAATAAGGTAAAAGCAGGTCTTCTCTATAAAAATCCAAAATCAGTGTGCTGACCCTGAGAATGCACCTCCCTGCCTCCTCCTACAGGCAGCAAAATGCACGTGGATCCGGTTTCCAGCAGCTGCTTTCTGACACCTGCGGCATGGCGTGTGCTGAGGCCCATGTCCTGTGGTCCACTCTAATGAAGGGACTGACCACAGTGACTCATAAGCAGAGCCATTTCGGAGAGTCACGGGGATCCTTGCAAGGTAGCACTGACTGCACGAGACTTCAATATGTTTTGCAGCTTCCTTGCACAGCACAGAAGTATAGTAACCTTCTATCCAATCCTCCCTCTCTCTCTCCTTCACTCAGGGACAGGCTTCCCCCATCTGCCATCAGCTTCACAGCCTCATTCCACCCCCTGTGCATTTTCTCTCAAAGGGTGACTGTAATTCTTACAGTAATTCAGGGAAACGTCATCCCATCTTGGAGTTTTCTGCTTCAAAAACCAGTAACAACAGAAATGTTACCAGAAAGGGGTCCCAGTTTGCAGCAAATCCACAGAGTGAAATGAAAGCAAGTTTATTACAAAAGCAAAAGTATAAAAAGTGGCTCCTCCATAGGCAGAGCAGAGGCACGATCTGCCCTTTATCCATTTTTGTGGTTATTTCTTGATTGCATGTTAAAGAAGGGATGGATTTTTCATGAATTACCCAGGCAACTCCTGAAGCTGAAGGTTCCTCTCCTCCCTTTTAGAGCATTCAGGGAAACTTCCTGATGTTACCATGGCATTTGTCAACTGTCATGGAGCAGGAGGGTGTGTCTTTCAGCATGCTCATGCATTATAATAAGCATATAATTAGCAGTGAGGGCAAACAGAGGTGACTTTTGTTGCTGTCTTGGTTTTGGTGGGCTTTGGCCAGCTTCTTTCCTGTAACCTTTATCAGCAAGGTCTTTATCACTTGTGTCTAGTGCAGACCTCCTATCTCATCCTGTGAGGAAGAACACCTTAACTTACTGGGAGTGTAGCCCAGCAGGTCTCAGTCTTATTTTGTCTAGCCCCTTTGCAAAATAAAGTTGTTCTGATTCCAAGGTTTTTGGAAAAAAAAAAAGTAGGACACATTTATGACCATGATTATATTGCCAAGTATAAAATAAAATATAATAATGGAAACAAATAATTTTATGTGTCACCTTGACTAGACCACAGTCTCTCAATCACACACTAACCAGGGTGTGGCTTTAATGGCATCATACAGGTGTTATGGGAGCCTGCCATTATTTTTTCCTGAGTCAGAGTGTTCTAGATAGTCCAGGTGGGGCTGAATCAATCAGAACCTAACAGAAGACAATGGGATGCCATGGTGGATGGCAGATGCAGATCTTCGTGGGAATCCCAGCCTGTCTTTCCCAATGGCCAGAGGTATTGACCTTAGGCTAGCCGCACCTTACAATTACTGTTACCCAGAGCTCACAGCACAATGGAGTGTCCAATGTTAGCTTTCCTCAAAGTCGGATGTGAAAGTCCAACCTCTGTGACAGTGCGAGAAGCACAAGGTCAGTTCTGCATCAACATCCCACTGGAGGAAACTAGTACTCTTCCCTTCATGACTGATGTCCACTTCATTTTCCAAATGCCTCCATGCTCAGAAGACAGCGAGGATGTCCAGGCAATGGGGAGTGAGAAAGTCCCTCAGCCTACCCAGGTCCTGCAGACCTGAGCCCTGGGGTTTTGACGGAAGACAACTAATTCTCTGTTTTTAGGGAAGAGAAGAAGAAAGGACACTGTGAGAATCACGTCTGCAGAGAAGGAAACGGATTAGCAGAAAGAGGGTCAACTGAATCAGTGTAAGTCAGATGTGCACAGTTTTACAAGACGAGGGGAGACAGCTGTGATACCATCAGGTTTAAAGGACCCTGACCCTGGGTGAGCCTGCCTCTTGGCTCCTGATGAAACTCAAAGCCTGTTATAATAGAGATTCCCATGGAGGTCTCTGTCCCGAGTCTAACTGGAAAACACTCCCCTTGTTTCCATAGGATTCCTCAGGACGAATGGAAATATTATCTGTCCCCAAAGTGACACAGAAGGATTATCTGTCCCCAAAGTGACACTGCGGCTCCTGTCGAGGCAAAGTTGTGTCCTGTTAAAGAAACAAAGAAAGAAAAAAGGACAAAAATTTTGCATTAAGAGACATCAACTGTTAGTACAGAATTGTGACTCTGGGAGGTTCCCTGGGGAGATGTGCCAAGAGGCAGCCCCAGACCACGGCGGGAAGCCAGCCCTCAGCTGCACCTGCACCTGCCCCGAGACAGCCCCGTGCGCAGCATCCGGGCGCCCCCTGGCGGTCTCGGGGACCCATGCCGGAGGTTTGTGACCGGGCCCACAGGGGCCTCCCCTCACTGTGTCTCTCGCACAGTAATAAACGGCCGTGTCCTCGGCTCTCAGGCTGCTCATCTGCAGATACAGCGAGTTCTTGGCGTTGTCTCTGGAGATGGTGAATCGGCCCTTCACGGAGTCCGCGTAGTATATGTAACTACTACTGCTTCCAATGTATGAGACCCACTCCAGCCCCTTCCCTGGAGCCTGGCGGACCCAGCTCATGCCATAGCTGCTGAAGGTGAATCCAGAGGCCGCACAGGAGAGTCTCAGGGACCCCCCAGGCTTTGCCAAGCCTCCCCCAGACTCCACCAGCTGCACCTCACACTGGACACCTGTAAAGAAAGAGACAGCGCCCTGATCACAGAAACGGCCACACACATCCACTGTTCCCCTCTATCATGTCCCCTCACACTCAGTGTCTCTAGTTCTCCATGAATTACCTTTCAAAACAGTAACAAGGAAAACCCAGCTCAGCACAGACTCCATGATTGGTGGTCTGTGTTCAGTGCTGATCACCAAGTGGAAACTCCTGGGAATCCCAGGGCCGGGCTCCTCTCCCAGAGCTGCAGGGTCAGGGCCGGGCTGGTTTTTATCAGCAGAGGTAGGGCCGTATTTGCATGTCTCCTCCTATATAGCAAGCTCTGGGGTGAGATGCCTGAGGAGAGGATGGAGCCCAGATAAGGTGACTGTGCCTTGTAGGTGACAATGATGGTACTTGGAAATTATACTGTCTTCTTATAAAATTATTCTGTGATAAACACTTTGAACTGAGTGCCCTATTTTAGTTTTGCATATTCATGTATATTACGTTTTCTGGGAGTCAGTGTTTCTCCATGTACAGATGTGGAAGCACACCACACATGGGAAATAGGCTCCGTGTGTGTCTAAGAGCTCATGCTTGGATGAATAAGCTCTGGTACCTGGGCATGTGCTCCCCAGCACGGGCCCCAATGACTCCCTGAGTCAACTCCAGGACAGAGCGTGGTTTGAGGAACCCACTTTCTGCAGTGAAAACATGTGTGCTGCATTCCAGAATTCACTAAAACTATGATGGGAACCACGGTTAAGGCAGATACATTCTTAAGAATTTCTGAATTCAACATACCCTTTTCCTATGTTTCTATCATTCCTTCCTTGTCTAAGTTTCAATTTGTTTGCTTGTAATAAATTGTGTAAATTTTAGTTTACAGATGGTAAACTTCCACATATTTAAAGTGAACAGTTGTAAACGTGATTTAACCGTCATTGTTGTCAAAGTGGACAAGATAATTTTCAGCATTTCCTTTTGTTCTTCTGTGTTTTTTCTCCTTTTTCCTCTTGTTTCTTCTACCACTCCCCTGGTGACTAATGATTTTTACCTTGCTGCACATTCATTTCAATTTGTCAGCATTTAAAACAATCAAATAACATAGTATACATTCTTAATTGTTTGGCTTATTAAACTTGCTATAAATAATTAGATCTTTTACCTTGTAGTTGGGTATATTGGACATTTATCTATTACAAACGTTCGGTAGCATTCTAGCAAAAATTTTTAAATTGTTTTTCTAGTAAGCACATTAACAATTTGACTTTTTACAAATTATTTTGGGTCTTACTAAAAATCTGCTATTAAACTTGGAAATGTAGATAGGAAAGGAATATTTTTCTTATTTTTTTTACAACTGCATCAACAATAGCAGAGAAACATAGAAGATAGAAATTTGCGAATTTTCTTAATATTTCCAAGAATTAAAGTTTAAAAACAAACAACAAATCTGACGTTTAGGGGAAGCAAGTGCTTGTAGAGCGTAACAAAGCTAGGGTTTGAAACTACCTAAAGCAGGTCTGGAATGTGAAACGTGGGCTATTCCAAGAAAAAATACAAATATAAATTGGATTGTTTGGAAACGAGTATGGTAAATGTATTGCAGTGTGGAATTTTAAGGAACCATGTACTGAAAAGCTTTCCTATCCTCTTGAATCCCTTTTCTCAAGAAACAGGACAGTCACAAAAATCTTCCTTTCCTGAACGTCTGTCTGGAAGAGAACAAGAACTACCACTTCTAAAGTGTATTCAGACCCAACTCCCTGTTGTCACTACAGAACTAGGAATGTACTCTGCAGGGGCAAGCCACTGAAACCTAGGGGCTTAGGGGCGCTGGTTCAACCCCTCAGGTATTTTCATGGGACCCGAGGTCCCCACCAAAGATCTGTTGAGAAGCAGCTCCCCTCTCTTTCTTTCTTTTTTTTTTTTCAGTTATATTTCCTTAAATTAACATATTGGCTAATATCCAGAACACATGTTCAGGGAGTTGAATGGAAAGGGTGGCCTCAGTACTTTCAGGCATCCCTGAAGTTTTGCTAATATTATAAGCATAAAGCCCTCATAATATCAACACTTTTCATAATTTTTGTAAGTATGAAATGAATATTTGGATTACTAAGGCTATTTAAGGCTTTCTATTCTCTGGGGGAAAACCAGCATTTTGAAGTTGCAAGACAATTATTTAAGATCTTTCCCCACCATGATAGTATTCTAATAAACTTGGGTTGGCAGCAAAGAATACAGACTTTGAATCTTCTCATAAATCCAATACTCACATCCCAAACCTACTGTATCCATTCTGTTCTCCTGGATCCACAGCTCCTCATCCAATAAGTGAGGCATAATAAGAACTCCATGTGTATTTGTTGACTATTGAATGAAATTATAAAACATCTACTCATGTGCTGTCTCATATACCAAAGGCAACAAATTTCCCACATTTACTCACACTATTTACCAATGTTTAGAAGCTTCCATCCAGTCTCCTTGCCCTAATCTGTCTACAGGGACTGAAATCAATTTATGTTTCACTTTCCTGACTGTCCTAGTGGACATTCATCAACATATTGATCATCCTATATATTCTGCAGATCATTATTAAAATTAATCATACAATTGCTTAAAAGCGACTTATGTCTTAGTAAACATTCATCATCATATTGGTCATCCCATATTCTACAGATAATTTTTAAAATTAATTATGCAATTGCTTAAAAGGGATTTAGGTAAGTGTACTTCTTCCCACCTAGATTATTCAGCTAATTGAGCCCAGCTACTGTCTCTAAATTGACTATTCTAAGTACTCGATTTACGTCGCATTTTCTGAAGAGGTACATTTTTGTCCATTACTTTTGACCATCTATAGAATGCAAGGTGGTGTAACTATGGGACACCAGGACATCTACAAAGTCTCCTTAAGACACAGCTTTGTTTACACACATAAAGACAAAACATGGTTTGGCTTTTTCTTTTTTTTACGTTGCATTTTTTTATAGAAGAAAAGTTTTCTTAAATTTCTCCATAACTTACAAATCTTAAAATTGTTGCACTGCGACAATTATTGGTAAAAATCGGTTAGGTCGTGAACTTGGATAACAAAAGGTATGATTTATCAGTTTATTACACAAAGCCTTTTCAGCACCATGTGACATATTGTCATGTGACTAATTGTACATTGTTAAAGTGGAATCTTCTCTGTTTTTTTCTAGCACATCTTGATCTAGAATACAGGCATTAATAGATTCTTACCAACTATGTCATTTTGCTCTTTGGGCAATAACGTTTTCAAAATAACTTGCTTTCTTAACCTGTTACTTGTCCGATTGTTTTAAAAAGCCTTACTCTGAGCCAGGCAGAGTGGCTTACGCCTGTAATCCCATCACTTTGGGAAGATGAGGTGGGAAGATCACAAGGTCAGAAGATTGATACCATCCTAGCTAACACAGTGAAACTCCATCTCTACTAAAAATACAAAAAAAAATTTAGCTGGGCGTGGTGGTATATGCCTATAGTCCCAGCTACTTGGGAGGCTGAGGCAGGAGAATCGCTTGAACCAGGAAGACAGAGGTTGCAGTGAGCTGAGATTGCACCACTGTACTCCAGCCTGGGTGACAGAGCAAGACTCCATGTCAACAAAACTTAAGAAAAAAAAAAAAAAAAAAAAGAAAGAAAAAAAAAAGTCTTACTCTGTTTTGAGATTCCAGTGTTTGCTTAAAATATTTAGCACCTTTACTCTTCAAATGCTATGCTCTTTAGTAAGTTGGCTTTACAACTTTGCTGGAGTCATTGCTTCATATCTTAGTGGTTTGCACAGTCAATACACAGTAGAATAGGACAACATAGATCAGCAACCCATGTGCAACTCACTGATAAGTGATTTTCCTGGTAAAGAAAGCTTGTTTCGTGTCCTGCTACACTACTGCAGTAAAATAACTAGAAATTTGTAATTATTATTTACTAACATTATCAAAATTATTTTTCTTTTTTTCTTCTTTAAAGACGGGGTTTCACCATGTTGGTCAGGTTGGTCTTGAACTCCCGACCTCAGGTGATCTGCCCGCCTAGGCCTCCAAAGTGCTTGGATTACAGGCATGAGCCACGACGGCTGGCCCAAAATTATTTTTCATCTGAAATCTAGAATTTTTTCTACCTCACACATCACCTTTTAAAAAAGCACATTGAGAGAGCTCCACCAAGATGGCGGAGTAGAAACAGCTCTGAGCACAATTCCCAGTGAGAGTGACTCAGAGGGCAAGTGACCGTCACATTTCCAACCTAGGTACTAGGTGCGTCTCAGTGGGACTGGGTGGATAGTCAGCGCAGCCCAGGGAGGGCGAGCCAATGCAGCGCCGGGCGTCGCCTCACCTGGGAAGTGCAGCAAACTGGGGTATCCCCTTCTATCGAGGGGAGGCCATTGGGGGCTTTTTTGGCTACTCAGGCACTCGGATTCAGATACTGCGCTTCTCCCATGGTCTTTACGGCCCACGGACAAGGAGATTCCCCTGGCTGACCAGTGCCGCAGGCTTCCAGGACAAAAGCCCGCACAAAGCTGGGCAACCTTGTTAACTGGCACCTGCAAGGCCTGTGAGACAGAGCCTCACATTCCCAAGAAAAAGAGGAGGCCGATGGCAGCCAGGTGCTCTGGCGCAGCGGGCCCCACCCCAACCGAGACCAGCAAGCTCAAATGCAGGGGCCGAGAGTTTCGCAGCCAGTGCAGCAGTTTGACCCAGGAATTTCGCTTCGTTGGGGTAAGGGCACCCACCGTTCTGAGACAGCCAATCGTTCCCGTGACATCCCTCCGATCTGAAGCAGTCTGCTGTTCCTTCAGAGGCACCCGTTATTGCCGAGACAGCCACCGTTCCCCAGGCAGCAGCCGTTCGGAGGCAGATCTCACCTTACTTGTGTTAACAAAACCGCAAGGACATTGACAGAGCAGCTGGACAAAGCCCGTGGCAGCTCAGCCCCATCTCTGTCTTATGAAATCAGAGCCTTCCTCTCCAGTGCAGAGCAGCAGATCTGGAGGGCGATGACACCAACGGAGAACACTGGAGGTGCGGGAGGAAACGTCTGGGAAAATGGGAGGACTGTACCCCAGGGGAAGGGGCAGGAACACACAGACCAGCTTCTCATCTGGGGAAGGGGCAGGAACACGCACAAGATCACGCCCAGACTCAGGGTCACAATGTCTTTTCAGGAATATGGACCCAGGAATATTAACTGTTTAGTCTATTGCCTTTTACCATTTAAAAAATCGTCAGTTAAATAAAACCTGAGGGAGCAGAAAGAGATTCTTGGGAAGACAGAACAAGGTGAAGAGACAAAGTTAAGCAGAAAAGACAAAGAAGGTATTGGAAGATCTGTAATCCATGGTGGTCATAGAAGAACAGACTTCAGTTAGTTTTTTAAAACCTTTATATCTGTTAATAGTAATTTAAATGATGAAATTGCCAGCCTCGGCAATGGAATCTTATTATCCCCTTCAGGGATGAGTGTCCATTGGGCATGTGGTGAAGTTCTAGTCATGGGGGCAGGGGAGATGGTCTGTTGAGGTGCTCCTGGTCCTTCAGAGGAGAATTGCAAAAATGTCTCTTCCCCACTTCCAGGGATATTTAATACATGGGTTATTCTTGGGAATGTTGTCTCCATGTCACGACATCATGGGAGTCACCTGAGGGGTGAAGCTGAATTTCTGGATACATGCGTGTGGAAAACTGAGAAAAGAAACTGCCTGGGCACATGAGCTGTCAAACTATTCAGTCCTGGAGCCACTGACATCCAGCCTTCTTGTTTCATTAGGTTGTGATTTTCCTCAATGTTTGGTCAGCCTAGGCTGTCTCTCTTCCTTCTCTGCTGTAATAGTCACACATAATAATCTAGAGGCATTAAGATAAATAAGTAACTAATTTTAAAATTAGAACAAGTGCCAAGTGCAGTCAGAGTTATCACACGGTTAATAACGTGATAGGCAGAAGATATGGTTGGATAAGAAGAGTGTGCTCATGTCAATTTATTCTATATTAGCAAAATATTTTCTATATCCCTTACATAATATTCCCATTTTGACCCTTGACTGAACATTAATTCTTGATGAGTAACACCTAAATAATAAAGTGGTAGTTATTAACCAATAATTTATATTACTAGTACAAACTTTTATTTAAGGTATATTGCTCTACCAATGTAAAATCAGCCCAAAAGGCAGAAGTTATTGCACTTAATTAAATAGATACAGATATTCTACAGTGGTGCATAATTGGAAAATATGCTGCAGGCAAAGGAGGATTTTAAATCTTCGAGAAGCTCCATGAAAATGCACAACAAGAAAACACACTTGGAAGTAATTCCTGTATTCTAGAGACCTGACATAGAAATTTGAAACTAAATACAAACAAAGAAAAAAACAAATATCCAGTATGGAAACTAGAATAACGCTACATTGCATCAGGGCCAGCAGGAAGCACTGACTGTATTGGGGATGCAGAGTTGGCACAGGCGAGGGGAGGGTCTGCGAGGGCTTCCCCAGGCCAAAAGTGCACCAAGAGCACAGCCGTCGACATCACTGGTTCTGAAAAACACACTGAAACTCACAATATGCACGTTTTGATGCACAAATAAAAACAGGACGGCAGTGGCATTAATATAGAGAGAGCTCAGAATAAAAGGATATGTCAACGGCAAACTGATTTTCAGTATGTGAGCCAACAATATAAAATGTACAAATCAAGGTCTCTCCCTAAGAGGGTGTTAGAAAAACTGGATCTACACATGCAAAGAATTAAGAATTTTAGTTTAGAATGAACACAAAAATCATATTTAAATAGTTAAACGTATGGCTTGCAATTGTAAAATTTCCCCCACCCAGAAAATAATAATAAGAACGATTTTCTGTATTTCAAATTGAAGGCACAGACAACAAACACTGAAGTGAACGGGTGGAAATGCATCACAACAGAAAGATTCCGCAAACCATGGAAACAACTCCAGCCTACAGAATGGGAGAAGGTAATCAGATGGCATGAATCTGAAAACATGTCAAAATCCAAAACAACTCATTAGCAAAATCATAATTGTGTGATTGTGAAGTGGTCAGTTTTACACCTTAACAAACTTAAGAACATAGATCTCTTGTTAAAGACTTTTCCAGGAATGCTGGGAAGATGGCCGCCTAAGAACAGCTCAGGACTTCAGTTCCCAGTGAAATTGCAGAGGGTGAGTGGACGCCGCATTTCCAGACGAACTCTTATTGCCCACAGACCAGGAGATACCCAGGCAGAGGGGTCGCCAGCGTCGCAGTCCCAGCCGGTGCGGCTGTTTTGGCCCCCGCGGGGCTGATTCCACCCGCGCGGCTGCTGTGACCACTCCCTGTTGCTGTGGTTCTCCATACAAAAGCCACTGGTCTGGGAGCCTTCTTAGCTGGCGAGCAGAGCCCTGAGACGGCAGAGTTGCCCATTCATCTGAAATAGCGAGTAAGGCCAGGAGATTCCTAGGCAAAAAATCCGCCAGGAGCCGGCGCCGCAGTCCGAGCCGACTCCGTGAGTCGCAGCACAGGAGATCCCGGCGCCTTTTCAACAAGCGACCGGAACGCGGGGTCCTTCAACTTAAAAGAAAAGACTCTGAGTCAGGGAGCCAGGTGATCAGGCTCGATTGGTCCCACCCCTCCACCCCCAACAACAACGAAAACAAAAACAGTAATTGGAAACACTCTGGCTTGAGCCCTTCGAACCAAGCACAGCTGAACCAGGAAGGTGCGGCTCGGTGGGGTAGGGGATTCCGCCATTACTGAGACTCTCCACTGCTATGGAGGCAGGCTGCCGTTGCCGAGGCAACCTGCCACAACAGAGAGAGTCCGCCATAGCAGAGGTGGGGCCACCATTGCTGAGACAGTTCTAACTATGCCCATATAAAAGGGACTACAGGGAAGAGCTCAGGGCAGCTGGGCAGAGCCCACAGCAGCTCAGCAAAGCCCCTGCGGGCAGGCAGTGGCTAGGCATGCTGCTAGCTGGGCGGGTCCGACCTGAAAGAAAAATCAAAAAAGGCAGCAGTGCAACGGAAACTCATAAAGCTCCAACTCCCTGGGACAGAGACAGACAACAGGTGGAAAAACCCACAAAAATGGGAAGAAATCAGCGCAAAAAGGATGAAAACTCCCGAAACCAGAACACCTCTCCTCCTAAAAGGCATCACAACTCCTCACCAGCAAGGGAACCAGACCGGATGGAGAAGGAGGGTGATGAAATGACAGAATCAGACTTCAGAAGGTGGGTAGTAAGAAATTACAGTGAGCTAAAAGAACATGTTCTAACCGAAAGCAAAGAAAAGAGGAACCTTGAAAAAAGATTTGACGAACTGCTGACGAGAATGGACAGCATAGAGAGGTGTATAAGTGAATTGATGGAGCTGAAAAACGCAACACGGGAACTTCGTGAAGCATGCACAAGCTTCAACAGCCGAATTGACCAAGCAGAAGAAAGGATATCAGAGCTCGAAGATCAACTCAATGAAATAAAAAGAGAAGGCAAGAACAGAGAAAAAAGCACAAAAAGGAATGAACAAAATCTTCAAGAAATGTGGGACTATGTGAAAAGACCTAATCTACGTCTGATAGGTGTACCTGAATGTGATGAAGAGAATGAATCCAAGCTGGAAAATACTCTTCAGGATATTATCCAGGAAAACTTCCCCAACCTAGCAAGGCAGACCAATATTCAAATCCAGGAAATACAGAGAACACCACAAAGATATTCCTCAAGAAGAGCAACCCCAAGGCACATAATCGTCAGATTCACCACGGTTGAAATGAAAGAGAAAATGCTAAGGGCAGCCAGAGAGAAAGGTCGGGTTACCCACAAAGAGAAGCCCATTAGACCCACAGTAGATCTCTCAGCAGAAACCCTACAAGCCAGAAGAGATTGGGGGCCAATATTCAACATCCTTAAAGAAAAGAACTTTCAACCCAGAATCTCCTATCCAGCCAAACTAAGCTTCATAAGTGAAGGAAAAATAAAATCCTTTGTGAACAAGCAAGCACTCAGAGATTTCATCACCACCAAACCTGCTCTACAAGAACTCCTGAAAGAGGCGCTACACATGTAAAGGAACAACCAGTACCAGACACTCCAAAAACACACCAAATGGTAAAAGAGCATCAACACAATCAAGAATCTGCATCAACTAACCAACAAAACAGCCAGGTAGCATCAAAATGACAGTATCAAATTCACACATAACAATACTATCCCTAAATGTCAATGGACTAAATGCCCCAATCAAAAGACACAGACTGGCAAATTGGATAAAAAGCCGAAACCCATCAGTGTGCTGTATCCAGGAAACCCATCTTACATGCAAGGATACACAAAGGCTCAAAATAAAGGGATGGAGGAAGATCTACCAAGCAAATGGAGAACAAAAAAAAGGCAGGAGTTGCAATTCTCATCTCTGATAAAATAGACTTTAAAGCAACAAAGATCAAAAGAGACAAAGAAGGACATTACATAATGGTAAAAGGATCACTGCAACAAGAAGAGCTAACGATCCTAAATATATATGCACCCAATACAGGAGCACCCAGATACATAAGGCAAGTTCTTAATGACTTACAAAGAGACTTAGACTCCCACACAATAATAGTGGGAGACTTTAACACCCCATTGTCAATATTAGACAGATCATCCAGACAGAAAATCAACAAGGATATCCAGGACCTGAATACTGACCTGGAACAAGCAAACCTAATAGACATTTATAGAACTCTCCACCCCAAATCCACAGAATATACATTCTTGTCAGCACCACATCACACCTACTCTAAAATTGACCACATAATTGGCAACAAATCACTCCTCAGCAAATGCAAAAGAACAGAAATCATAACAAACAGTCTCTCAGACCACAGTGCAATCGAGTTAGAACTCAGAATGCAGAAACTAACTCAGAGCTGCACAGCTTCATGGAAACTGAACAACTTGCTCTTGAATGTTGACTGGATAAACAATGAAATGAAGACAGAAATAAAGATGTTCTTCGAAACCAATGAGAACGAAGACACAACATACCAGAATCTCTGGGACACATTTAAAGCAGTCTCTAGAGGAAAATATATAGCAATGAGTGCCCACATGAGAAGAAAGGAGAGATCTAAAATTGACACCCTATCATCAAAATTGAAAGAGCTAGAGGAGCAAGATCAAAAAAACTCAAAACCTAGCAGAAGACAGGAAATAACTAAGATCAGAGCAGAACTGAAGGAAATAGAGACACAAAAAACTCTTCAAAAAATCAATAAATCCAGGAGTTGGTTTTTTGAAAAGATCAACAAAATAGACAGACCACTAGCCAGATTAATAAAAAAGAAAAGAGAGAATAACCAAATTGATGCAATAAAAAACGATAAAGTTGATATCAACACAGATTCCACAGAAATCCAAACCATGATCAGAGATTATTACAAACAACTCTATGCACATAAACTAGTAAACCTGGAAGAAATGGATAAATTCCTGGACACCTGCATCCTCCCAAGCCTAAACCTGGAAGAAGCTGAAACCCTGAATAGACCAATAACATGGTCTGAACTCGAGGCAGCAATAAAGAGCCTACCACCCAAAAAAAGCCCAGGTCCAGATGGGTTCACAGCTGAATTCTAACAGACATACAAGGAGGAGCTGATACCATTCCGTCTGAAACTATTCCAGACAATCCAAAAAGAGGGAATCCTTCCCAAATCATTTTACGAGACAAACATCATCCTGATACCAAAACCCGGCAGAGACTCAACAAGAAAAGAAAATTTCAGGCCAATATCCATGATGAACATAGATGCAAAAATCTTCAAAAAAATACTGGCAAACCGATTGCAACAGCATATCAAAAAGCTCATCCACCATGATCAAGTAGGATTCATCCCGGGGATGCAAGGCTGGTTCAACATACGCAAGTCCATAAACGTAATTCACCACGTAAACAGAACCAAAGACAAAAACCACATGATTATCTCAATTGATGCAGAGAAGGCTTTCGACAAAATTCAACAACCCTTTATGCTAAAAACCCTCAATAAACTAGGTATTGACGGAACGTATCTCAAAACAATAAAAGCTATTTACGAGAAACCAACAGCCAATATCATACTGAATGGGCAAAAACTGGAAGCATCCCCTTTGAAATCTGGCACTAGACAAGGATGTCCTCTCTCACCACTCCTATTCAATATAGTACTGGAAGTTCTAGCCAGAGCAATCAGGCAAGAAAAAGAAATAAAGGGTATCCAAATCGGAAAGGAGGAAATCAAATTGTCTCTATTTGCAGATGACATGATTGTATATCTGGAAGACCCCATCAGCCCAAAGTCTCCTGAAACTGATAAACAACTTCAGCAAAGTCTCAGGATACAAAATCAACGTGCAAAAATCACAAGCATTCCTATACACCAGTAATAGACTTCAAGAGAGCCAAATCAAGAACGAACTGCCATTCACAATTGCTACAAAGAGAATAAAGTACCTAGGAATACAACTAACAAGGAACGTAAAGGACCTCTTCAAGGAGAACTACAAGCCATTGCTCAATGAAATAAGAGAGGATACAAACAGATGGAGAAACATTCCATGTTCATGGTTAGGAAGAATCAACATCGTGAAAATGGCCATACTGCCCAAAGTAATTTACAGATTCAACGCTATTCCCATCAAGCTACCAATGACCTTCTTCACAGAACTGGAAAAAAACACCTTAAACTTCATATGGAAGCAAAAGAGAGCCCGCATAGCCAAGTCAATTCTAAGCAAAAGGAACAAAGCAGGAGGCATCACACTACCGGACTTCTAACTATACTACAAGGCTACAGTAATCAAAACAGCATGGTACTGGTACCAAAACAGAGATATAGACCAATGGAACAGAACAGAGGCCTCAGAGGAAATACAACATACCCACAACCATCTGATCTTCGACAAACCTGACAAAAACAAGCAATGGGGAAAGGATTCCCTGTTTAATAAATGGTGTTGGGAAAACTGGCTAGCCATGTGCAGAAAGCAGAAACAGGACCCCTTCCTGACACCTTACACCAAAATTAACTCCAGATGGATTAAAGACTTAAACATCAGACCTAATACCATAAAAACCTTACAAGAAAATCTAGGCAAAACCATTCAGGACATAGGTGTAGGCAAGGACTTCATGACCAAAACGCCAAAAGCAATGGCAACAAAAGCCAAAATAGACAAATGGGACCTAATCAAACTCCACAGCTTCTGCACGGCAAAAGAAACAGTCAGTAGAGTGAATCGGCAACCAACAGAATGTGAAAAAAATTTTGCAGCCTACCCATCTGACAAGGGGTTGATACCCAGAATTTACAAAGAACTAAAGCAGATCTACAAGAAAAAAAAAACAAACAAGGCCATTCAAAAATGGGCGAAGGATATGAACAGATACTTTACAAAAGAAGACATACAGGAGGCCAACAAACATATGCAAAAATGCTCATCATCACTGGTCATCAGAGAAATGCAAATCAAAACCACATTGAGATACCATCTCACACCAGTTAGAATGGCGATCGTTAAAAAATCGGGAAACAACAGATGCTGGAGAGGATGTGGAGAAATAGGAACACTTTTACACTGTTGGTGGGAATGTAAATTAATTCAATCATTGTGGAAGACAGTGTGGCGATTCCTCAAGGACCTAAAAATAGAAATCCCATTTGACCCAGCAATCCCATTACTGGGTATATATCCAAAGGATTATAAATCATTCTACTACAAGGACACGTGCACACAAATGTTCACTGCAGCACTGTTTACAATAGCAAAGACCTGGAACCAACCCAAATGCCCAACGATGATAGACTGGATAGGGAAAATGTGGTACATATACACCATGGAATATTACACAGCCATCAAAAATGATGAGTTCACATCCTTTGTAGGGACATGGATGAACCTGGAAACCATCATTCTCAGTAAACTGAAACAAGAGGAGAAAATCAAACACCGTATATTCTCACTCATAGGCGGGTGTTGAACAATGAGAACACATGGACACAGGGAGGGGAGCACTACACACTGGGTTCCGTTGGGTGGAAATGGGGGAGGGGCTGGGGGTAGGGAGGTGGGAAGAGATAGCATGGGGAGAAATGACAGATACAGGTGAGGGGACGGAAGGCAGCAAACCACACTGCCATGTGTGTACCTATGCAACAATCTTGCATGTTCATCACATGTACCCCAAAACCTAAAATACAATAAAAAAACAACAAAACAAAAACGAAAACAAAAACAAAACAAACAAACAAAAAAAGACTTCTCCCTCTGGGTAGTGGTCAGTGTTATGGTGCACTTGGTAAGGGTAGACTTTTTAATTATTCAATGCAACACTAATATAGATGGTGTTAGCCGGGCAAGGCAGCTCACGCCTGTAATCCCAGCACTTCGGAAGGCTGAGGCGGGTGGATCACCTGAGGTCAGCAATTTGACATCAGCCTGATGAATATGGAGAAACCCTGTCTCTATTAAAAATACAAACATTAGCTGGATGCGGTGGCATCCACCTGTAGTCCCAGCTACTCAGGAAGCTGAGACAGGAGAATTGATTTAACCTGGGAGGTGTAGGTTGCAGTGAGCCAAGATCAAACCATTGCACTCTAGCCTGGGTGACAGGTGAGACTCTGTCTCTCTCTTTCTCTCATATATATATATATATAAAATATACATATATATTATATATGATGTGAATTTATTTAATAGATGTTATTAAAACAGTCATCAGCTGAGTCTAGGTTAGGTAGTTTGCCATTGATAAAATTTGTGGGCCCGATTCCACCAGAGCAGAACTGGAGAAAATGTAATTCCGTGGTGATTCAGCAGCTTCACCTCCCGATGGCACCTCCAGCATGCGCTTACTGACAGATGATCCTATGGACATTGGATGTCCCTAGCCACCTCCACAAACTGTCATCCTCTATGTATCACAGAAATGTGGCCTGTCCATCGGTAGCTTGTCAACCCTGAATAATAAACAGAGAGGGACTCTAAAATATAATAAAATTTATTTAAGGATTTGTATTGAAATTGAAACACGTATGGGTGCATTCAGGTTGATAAAAGAAAGATACATAATTCAGGAAAAATGAGGAGGGTTACATCAGCTGTTTTGAGACAATTATCCTGGGCTAGAAGGATCAATAACAGAGGTGACATTGGTGTGAGGTGGAACGGGCAGTTGTTGGAGAAGAAATTATTTTAAGGTTGTGGTGGCCCCTGTGCAAGGTTGTGGTGGCCCCTTTGCAACTGTCTATTTATGACAGTTCTTGCTATCAGGTATATGTGTGTTAGACCCTGCTTCACGGCATTCCTTCATTCATTGGGGTTTTAATACACGTGGCTCCATTTTGATTCTAAGACATTTCACAAGCTCTTTCTAACACTACTTTTGAAGCAGATGACTCTGACAGTTTGCATAGAACAGGGTTCATTCCACATCCACACCCCATTTTGATCAAATAATTTCATCCCCTTCACTATTAACGGCCAATTGCTTTCCCAGATGAGTCTACACACAAGACATCGCAGGGTCCTGAGCAAATGGGGGAGAAGGAAGCCCCATCAGCCTCTCCCACAGCGTGAGCCCCACCTGCGCTCCAAGAAAATGCCTTGAGGCCTGGAATGGAGACCATGGAGACCATCTGTTTCTTTTTCAGGAAGCAGGAAAAGCAAATAAAAAAGGGAGAACCAGCACTGCAAAGGAAGGACATGGAGTGGGAGCAAGGGAGCCCCGGTTCCCTGCTGATGCGATTGGCTTTAGTGTCAGGAGAAGGGTCAGACGTGAAAACTGTGAGGTTCTACACGACACCGAACCCGGCTCAGCCTCTCCTTTGTCTGAGGCCAAAATTCCTAGCGACGGTTCTAGTCCCTGAATCTCCCTGAGGTTTCTGTCCTGGGTCTGATTGGAGAAGACTCGCCAGGCGCTGCTGAGCTTCCTCAGGACTCTGATGCTGGTGACCACAGTTGAGGACTTTTCATCTCTGTAAGCGTCATCTGCATTTGCTGCATGTGAAAATAGGTCCACATGTTAAAATGATCTTTTAAAAAGTACGTAGAGATGACATTAGGAAACACAGAATTCTAAACTTAGAGAGTTTCACTAGAGAAACTGTGAGAAGAGGATGAAGACCCACATCCTGACAGGAAATCAGCCTCCATCTGCACCTGCCTCTGGGGTTGACTCTGAGCAGTGGCTCCTGAGCACCCCCTGCAGCTGATTCCCCTGAGTGTTCCTGCAGGAGGTTTGTGTCCGGGCTCACCCGGGCCTCCCCTCACTTTGTCAGTTGCACAGTAATAAACGGCGGTGTACTCGGTTTTCAGGCTGCTCATTTGCAGATACAGCGTGTTCTTCGAACCATCTCTTGAGATGGTGAATCGGCCTTTCACAGACGTGGCGTATTCTGCTGTCCCACCATTGGCTTTGTTTTGAATATGGCCAACCCACTCCAGCCTCTTCCCCGGAGCCTGGCGGACCCAGTGCATGTAGTAGTTACTGAAGGTGAATCCAGAGGCTGCACAGGACAGTCTCAGGGACACTCCCAGGCTGAGCCAAGCCTCCCCCAGACTCCACCAGCTGCACCTCACACTGGACACCTGCAACACTAATCAATAGTCAACTATAGACAACACTAATCATCATATAAATGAATATTAAAACAACAGTGAGACACAACTCTACATCAGTCAGAATAACGTTTATTATAAAGTTAAAAAGTTAGACATGTTGGTGAGAATTCAGAGAAAAAATTTATACACTGTTGCTGATAATGTAAATTAGTTTAACTTACGTGGAAAAAATTGTAAAGGGTTTTAAAGCCACTAAAAATAGATTAACATTCTATCAGCAATCCCACTACATGATATGTACCCCCCAAATAAATTATTTTATCAAAAAAAGTATGTACTCATATATTTATTGCAGCAATATTTACAGTAACAAAGATACAGAGTTAATCTAAGTGTCTAGCAATGGAAAATTGAATAAAAAGAATGTGGCATTTACACACAATGAAAAATAATTTATTCATAAAAAAGCAGGAAATTATGTCTTTGACAGCAATATGGATGGAACTGGAGGTCATTTTCTTGTCTAACAACTCATAAACAGAGAGTTGAATATGGCGTTTTCTCACGTATAAGTTGAAGCTAAAAAATGGGTACACATAGACACAGAGAATTGAATAATAGACATGGGAGACTCATACGATTTGGAGAATGAGATCACTAATCATTTAGTGGTTCCAAGATACTATATCTGTTCAGCTTACTTTAAAAACTCAGACTTTATCACGCTGCAATATATTTATGTAACATAAATGTACTTGTACCCCGCATAACTATTAAAAAACTTAAAAAGGCAAACACACACACACACACACACACACACACACAAATGAGATATTTCAAAAAGATGAAGGAGACAACTGGAAAAAGCTCCCAATTTCCGAAGAGTTGGAAAATTTCACAAAAGAATTAACTAAATATTTAAAAACATACTCTTATTAATAAACTAATAAATAAAATTCATGAGAGAAGAAGAATGTTTATCTAAAACAGTATAATTACACCAAATTTTGTTGATATTTCTCCATTCAAAGAGTTGGAGTTTAACTTCCATCTGTTAAATATGACATAGGCTTTGGTGCATGAGAAAAATTCTTGCTTCCCTTCAACTTCAGAAATTTTAGATAGAAGACAATAAAATGATAGAAAAATTAGTGAATTTCACAGGGTCAACATTTTTTACATGATGTGAAAAACACTCTGATGTGGTAATATAGAGACAAATCTCAAAGCTAGTAATTCTTTCTCAAGGCCAATGCAGAGAAGAGTATTCCTAGGTTGTCTTACTACATGTTTTTGTAGTTTGAAATCTTAGCTTACAGCTATAATCCATTTTGAGTTGATTTTCTTTTTCACATGGTGATAGCTGGGAGTAAAGTTTCCATCTTCTTCATATGGCTAGCAAGTTATACCAGCACCATTTATTGACTAGGTTGCCCTTTACCCATTGCTTGTTAAGGTTTTTCAGAGTTGTCAAAAAACAGAGGGCTGTAGGTGTGCAGCTTTATTTTTGAGTTTTCTTTTCTATTTCGTTGATCTATGTGTCTGTTCTTGTATCGGTACCAAACAGCTTTTGTTACTGTGACTTTATAGTAGATTTTAAAGTCAAACAGTGTGATCTTCCTGTCATTGTTTTTTGACTTAGGATTGCTTTGGCTAGTTTGGCTCTTTTTTGGTTACATACAAATTTTAGAATAGTATTTAAAATATTTCTCTGAAGAATAAAACTGGTATATTGATAGTAATAACACTGAATATGTAAAATTTGAAGGGAAATATTGCCATTTTTGCAGTATTATTTCTTCCAATCCATGAGCATGAAATTGTTTTTCCATTTATTTGTTTCCTCTCTGATTTATTTTCAAAGTGTTTTGCAGTTCTTCTTGCAGAGATCTTTCACCTCCTTTGTTAACTGTATTTTTAAGTATGTCTTTTTTTTGTAGATATTATAAGAGGGATTGTGTCCTTTATTTTGTTCTCATCCTGACTATTGTTGGTGTATAAAAAAGCTACTGATTTTTGTATATTTATTCTATATCCTGAAACATTACTCAAGTTGATTATCAATTCTAGGATTCTTTTGGAAGCTTCTACAGAGTTTTCTATGCATAGAATCCTATCAACAGTAAATTGAGATAGTTTGAATACTTATTTAATTATGTGAATGTCTTTTATTTATTTCCCTGGCCTGATTTCTCTGGCTAGCACATCCAGTACTATGTTAAATAGGAGTGATGAGAGTGGGTACTCCTGTTTTGTTGCAGTTATGAAGGGAATGATTTGAGCTTTTGTTGATTCAATATGATGTTAGCTGTGGGTTTGTCATACATGCCTCTTATCATTTTAAGTTATGTTTCTTTGATGTCTAGTCTGCTGAGGGTTTTTATCATGAAAAATGTTGAATCTTATGAAAAGTTTCTCAGGATCTATTGAAATAATCATATAATTTTTGATTTTTATTGTGCTTATGTGATGAATCACCTTTATTGATTTGTGTATGTTGAGCTAACCTTGCATGAAAGGTGTAAATCCTACATGATCATAAGGTATTAACTTTCTAATGTGCTAGTATATTCAATATGCCAGTATGAATATACTTGAAGATTTTTAGGTCTATTATCAAGAATATTGGTCTAAAGTTTTCCTCTTTTGTGTGTCTCTTCCAGATTTTGTGTTCCAAGAACACACAATGAGGAAATGATAGACTTTTTAACAAATGGTGTAAAAACTGGGCATCCATATGCAGAAAGAAAATGAGATCTCATCTCACATCATATACAAAAATCACCTAAAATGTACTCAAGGCTTGAAAATAATATGATATGTAAAACTGCAAATTCAGAGAGGAAAAAAGACCATCATGTAATTAATCTGGAAAATGATTTATATGGATTTGACACCAAAATCTCGGAAAAATAAATTATGTGCAATTGTGTATCTGACAAGGGGTTCTATCTAAATGTACCAAGGACCCATACAATAGCAAAAAATACAAATAAACTGATTTTTAAGAGGGCAAAACTTGTGCATAGACATTGTGTTCTTGGGAAGACATACACAGTCAGCAGGATGTACAAAGGTGATCAACGTTGCTTATCTTCAGAAGAATTCCGATCAAAACCACAGTGAGATATCACCTCACGTTGCTTAACATGAATATTATCACACAGACAAAAGACCACGAAATGCCCACGGTAACCTGCTGAAAAGTGAATTATTCAAGGGTGTGGTAGTAGAAGTTATTTTATGAATTGAAAGTGAATCTACCATGTAATCTGGTGATCCCACTTCTGGCTATATATTCAAAGGAAATAAAATCAGTAAGTTAAAAAAACAGGCCTATTACAAGATTATTCACAATGGCTCAGAATTTTTTAAAGTTAATTGCCATAGGTAAATGAGTGTATAACAGAAATGTATATACATACAGTGGAATATGATTTGACCTTTAATGAAAAGGAAATTATAATATTTCCAAAAACATCGATGGGCCTGGAGAACATTATTCTAAATGGAATAAGCCAGACACAGAAAGACAAATGCTGCATTATTTCATTGTTATGTGGAATCTAAAATATTCAAATTCTTAGAAATGGAGAGTAGTAAAGTGGTTCTCAGGGCTGGGAGGAGGGGAAATGGAGTGATGCTTGTCAAGGGCGCCAAGTTTCAGTTGTGCAGGCTGAGTGGGTTCCGGAGGTCTAATGTAAAGCAATGGACTGTAGTTATCCTGACCTCTGGAGGTCTAATGTAAAGCAATGGACGGTATTGCAAACCTGATCTCTGGTAAAGGATAGAAATCAGGTGTTCTCATTGGACACAAGCATAATAAATGAAAAGGAATAAAATGGTAAATGTGAGGTAATAGATATTCTAATTCCTGGGTCATAGTGAAAATTTGGCAATTTATAACAAAACATCAAGTGGTGAACCTTAAATATATACAGTTTTTATTATCAATTATAATTCCATAAAGATGAATAAATTCAGCTTAATTTTGTGATGAGGAAATGCATACTTCCACATATTTTCTGAATAAAAATGTAAAAGATATATATAAACAAAAAGTATTTATAGCAGCTTTGCTTGTGATATTAATAAACTGAGAACAAATTCAAAGTCCATCGACAGGAAAATGAATCAGCTTATTGTCATTTATTGCTTAAGAGACTGACTCAGGTATAACATTTCTCTCTCTCTCTCTCTCACGCTATCTCTCTCTCTCTTCATATATGTCAAAACGTTGAGATTTTATATCAAAGGCATTCCATTAAGTGAATAAATGACAACATATGCATGTAATTTTACATATGAAATAGCATAAACAAACGTCAAAAATAACAAAAGTAACTCCTTACCAGAAAAGGGGTCTATAATGCTTGAGTCCATTTATAAGAAGCTCAAAACTTTAAAAAAGAACCTTCAGCGGCAGAGATCAAACCGTTGTGTAAATGTGGGGGCGGGCTGACTGGAAGCACAGAGAAGGTCACTTGTGTTGTTTGTTTTTTAAAAAATAAAAAATTGCCGGGCGCGGTGGTTCAAGCCTGTAATCCCAGCACTTTGGGAGGCCAAGGAGGTTGGATCATGAGGTCAAGAGATCGAGACCATCCTGGTCAACATGGTGAAACCCCGTCTCTACTAAAAATACAAAATATTAGCTGGGCATGGTGGCGCGTGCCTGTAATCCCAGCTACTCGGGAGGCTGAGGCAGGAGCATTGCCTGAACCCAGGAGGCGGAGGTTGTGGTGAGCCGAGATCGTGCCATTGCACTCCAGCCTGGGTAACAAGAGAGAAACTCCATCGCAAAAAAAAAAAAAAAAAAAAAAAAAAAAAAAAAAAATTAAAATTAGTGTACTAAAGTATTTTACAATTTAGTAAATAATGCAATTATCAATAAAATCACATTCAAAATGTGAACAATATAATAGGAATTAGTAAAATATATTCAACAATAGCTGCTAGAATTAAATTCCAGAAATCAGAAGGGGGATGTCTGATAATAATAAGTTAATAAACACATTTCATAGAGAAATCAGAATGTTCAAAAATATGTGGAACATGCATTTTGTTATTATCAAACGTCTTTAAATAATTGATACAATATTTTAACTGTCTTATTAGTATTAATTACAAATATCATGTGAAAAAATCATAACCTGTAACAACCTGTAGGGAAATAAGAATATTTGAGAGCACATGTACTAAGTTAAATATATTCTCAATATTTTTCCAGCTGTTACTGCTAACATTTCTAACTGTATCCTGTATCTCTAACAGAATCCATATGGGCCCTTGGGCAAATTAATTTTCAGAAACGACTTAGAAAAATAATTTCTAATATGGAGATATTAATACACATCTCTTAAAGAAATCGAAACTGTAATACATATAAACTCCTCAAAATAAAACTTAGTACATAAGAAAGGAGCTATTCATAGTGGGTTGTGACATTCATTGCAAAAATTATTACCTTGATTTTTCAGGGAAAATTAAAGCAAAGCCTGATGAATTGAAGTGTGATGTATCTTGTTTGGTACAACAGCAGGGTGAGGATAATGAAGAGCCCTGTGATTGCGAGGGGAGCCCCTAATTTAAGAGGGAGGCTCCAGGTCCTGTGGACTCACCCGGGGCGCCTACTTCTGCCCTTCATGGAGCCACGCTCAGAAGCCTTCAGGAGGCAGGAGTGTGGATGGGATGGGTTTCTCAGGACGATCCAATCAGACCTGGACAAGGGAAAAAACATTATGACCCAGGATTCATTAAATCATTGTCTTGAAAATAGATAAATTGTTATATATTTATGAGGTACAAAGAAATGTTGTGATTTATTAGTACAATATGGAATAGTAAAATAAATCGAATTTAGCATATCCATCACCTCAAAATATTTTTACTTTTTGTGTCAAGGCCATTAGAAATTTACCTTAGCTATTTTGAATTGACCAATATACAATATTTAAGTAAATAGATATTAATATAAACAATGTAAAATTATTGAAATCAATTATTAATTGATTTCATAGAACTCCAATAGTTTATATTTAGTTCATCAATAAGTTTGATCATTTAGAATATATTTCAAAATGTATTGTATTATAATTTTAAATATAAATGACTACACGTTTATGAACAGGTTTGTCGTACTAGACTTATGTCTGTAGTTGTAAATTTATGTTCTCACAGCCATAGTTGCTGATAGTAATAGATGATAAAACTCTGGAAGAATAACTGCAAATAATTAGAATTAATTATTCCTTGAATATGTACATAGTATACATATGCATATTTTAAATCTATCTATCTATCTATCTATATATATATAAAATTTTGAGTTTCGCTCTTTTTGCCCAGGCTGGAGTGCAATGGTGTGATCTCGGCTCACTGCAACTTCCGCCTCCCGGGTTCAATCGATTCTCCTGCCTCAGTCTCCCAGGTAGCTGGGAGTACAGGCTTGCCACCACACCCGGCTAATTTTGCATTTTTAGTAGAAACGGGTTTCTCCATGTTGGTCAGGCTGGTCTCAAACTCCCAGCCTCATGAGATCCACCCTCGTCGGCCTCCCAAAGCGCTGGGATTACAGGCGTGAGCCACTGTGCCCAACCTTAAGTATATATATGTATTTAAAATACTGCACAAAACGTTTAAAATTATTAAAACTTAAATACCAATGATAATAAATACATACTAAATAACAGTATAAAAATATGACAACCTGCAAGACTCCAGACTTCTGACTTCTCCAGCTGTGGAGAAAAGACCCTCCCACTGCACCTGCTTCTGGGGCCCGCCCCGTCCTCGGTGAATCCCGAGCGCCCCCTGGCGGCCCCGCGCGCCCCTGCAGGAGGTTTGTGTCCGGGCGCACAGTGGCCTCCCCTCACTGTGTCTCTCGCACAGTAATACACGGCCGTGTCTTCGGCTCTCAGGCTGTTCATCTGCAGATACAGCGAGTTCTTGGCGTTGTCTCTGGAGATGGTGAATCGGCCCTTCACGGAGTCTGCGTAGCCTGTGCTACCACCATTAGGATTAATTTCTCCAACCCACTCCAGCCCCTTCCCCGGAGCCTGGCGGACCCACTCCATGTAGTAGCTACTGAAGGTGAATCCAGAGGCCGCACAGGAGAGTCTCAGGGACCCCCCAGGCTTCGCCAAGCCTCCCCCAGACTCCACCAGCTGCACCTCACACTGGACACCTGCGAACACAGAGACATCCTGGTCATTAACTGCCACACAGACCCACTGTTCCCCTCACTCATGTCCACACACACTCAGTATCTTTAGTTCTCCGTCAATCACCTTTTAAAACAGCAACAAGGAAAACCCAGCTCAGCCCAGACTCCATGGTGAGTCCTCTGTGTTCAGTGCTGATCAGCAGGTGGAGACAGCTGGGAATCCCAGGGCTGGGGCTCCTCTCCCAGAGCTGCAGGGTCAGGGCCAGGCCGCTTTTCATCAGCAGAAAGGCGGGCCTGATTTGCATGTCTTCTGCTACATAGCGCGCTGTGGGGTGGGACGCCTGAGGAGAGGGCTCTGCCCAGAGTAGACGGGGATGTCCTGGGGGCTAGTGGTAGTAATCCTATCATTCGGGAAAACGCAATTTCATGATGTTATTGTGGATTGATAATCATTTAGCAGTCGTCATCTTATCTCATTTTTGCATATTTGCACACTGTATTTCCCCTTAGATATTTCCGAAGTCCCTCGGCCTGTCTGATTGAGTAATGTCTCTTTCCTCGACACAGTGACGGTATGATGTCATCGCTGACAGGTGCAGTCCTGGATGTGCACGCGGTTTCCATGGAAATGCTGTCATTTGGCGGAGTTGTCTTTGAGAGCCTAGTTACCTGGGTTTCCTGCTTGACTGTTGGTGTCTCTTAGCATACCACCCAGACGTTACGCTCTGCTCATTTCTGGCAGAGTGACGCTGTTTTGTAACATAAATTGATCAACAATCTGATGCAATTACATCCGGGTTTCTTCTCAGGGGCAGTTTTTGAAGTTTGTCCTGACCCAAAATGTTATTGTTTTTTTTCTTTTCTTTCTCAAGAAATGGAGTCTTGCTACGTTTCCAGGCTGGGCTCAAAATCCAGGGCTTCAGTGATCCTCTTACCTCAAACTTCCAAGTAAATGGAACTACAATACAGGCAATTGCCACAGTGCCCAGCTGCTGGTTCTTACATTATGGATTTTCTCATTCTCTCTGTTAAAATGAGTGGACTACTATTTTGTGTATTGCTCTCATGGAGCAGCCAGCTTTCTGTTAATTACTTACCACGAAACAGCTAAAATTTCATATGAACTTTAGGATTGAAATTATTCTCAATTGACTGCAAATCAAGTCACACCCTTTAGAGAGCTTCTTATCACTGTTTTTATGTCCTGCCTCTATCATAATAAAAATATACCAGGCTCTACCTTGGTGCGGAAGAAAGGGTTCAAGTATCTCAGAGGGACACTCTTGTTTTAAGAACAGGAAGCTGTATGTGAGAGTGGACTCTTAAGAGTCTCACTGTGCCTCTCCCAGAAAGTGCTCCAGATCCTCTACCCTACAGGTGATTTTACATATATATATAAAATTAGGTGTGATATTAATTCTGTCAAATACTATATAAAATATGATTTCTTTTTCTATACTATATATAGTTAAATATATTTATAGTATATGGTAGAACTGTCTATCTATCTATCTGTCTATCTATCTATCTATCTATCTATCTATCTATCTATCTACCTACCTATCTGCCTCAAACTTGTCGTAGACCTCTCATAAAATGAATATTGAGATGTTTTATAGATTAACTGGAAAACTACCACACGGGAACCATTTATTTTTCTTATATTTCACTCATAATTTATAAATTGACCAATTCCCACCTAGAAATTATGATATGGTTTGTCTCTGTGTGTTCGCCCAAAGCTCATCTGGAATTGTAAACCCCAAGGGTCAGGAGAGGAGTTTGGTGGAGGTGATTAGATTGTGGGAGTGGTTTCCTCCATTCTGTTCTCCTGGCAGAGTTCTCAGGAGATCTGGTTGTCTGTTAAGTTAAGTTTGTGGCTTTTTCTCCTCCCTCTCATTCCCTCTCTCTCTCTCTCTCTCTCTCTCTCTCTCTCTCTCTCTCTCCTGCCGCCTTGTGAAGAAGGTACTTGCTTCCCTTTCACCTTCCACCATGATTGTAAGTTTCCTGAGGCTACCCAGCCACACAGAACTGTGAGTCAGTTAAACCTTTTTGCTTTAAAAATTACCCAGTCTCAGGCAATATATCTATAGCAACATGAAAATGAATGAATAGAGGTGCTTTCCCATAAAAAGTAATTGTTAGTTAAATAAACATTTTTACCATGAGCTAAAACAGTCTTCATGCTCACTAAATATGCGTGTTGATTTTGATATAAGAACCATCAAGTTGTAGATGATGTCATACTCCGAAAAATAACCCACGTTCAAGGACTTAACTGCAAAATTATATTTACCTCGCTTTTGCTTTGGAACAAGAAAATTGAGAGTTGCAGATGATGTGGTAGGTGGTCTCCTTAGGGGTGGATGCTGTTAAGGAAAGGAAGGCAACCCTTGTTGCCTTCAGAGGTAGTAGAGCATGTCTGGTGCTTATCCACACTATCCCTTTTGTCCCCTGAGAAGGCGCAGAGACTTGTCGGACTGCAGAATCTGGGGTAGGAGCCTGCACACCTCAGAGCCTGCAGAGAAACCCAGTGAATGTCTATGAAGGCAGAGTGCTGTCCCATGTGGGGACTTCAATTGTAGTCAGAGGTTCTCCGGCTGGTTCCTCACTGCACCTGCTCCTAATTGGGGCTATGTCTTGGCTGAGTTCTGAGCATCTCCTTCTGGTCCTCTGCTGCCCATGAAGACCAGCTAAAAGAGATCTGGGGATATGCTTCTGAGATACCCAGTCCTATGTCTGGGTCCAAGCCCGGAGTTCCACCAGGCCTGCGAGCTGCCCCTTGGACTTCTCTTGTGTGACCTCACCTGTGCACTGAGCATCCTCATAGCAAGGTGACAGGGTCAGCCTCACAGGCATTACTGCAGGCAATTTTCAGCAAATCTAATTGTAGTTCGACTATATACTTCAGGAATCATGTTTAGTGACTGAAATATCCACATACACAAAGAAACTGTATGGACATTCATTTACATTGCCCCCAAACTGCACACATGTTGTATTATTCCTTATCCATTAATAAAATTCCAAGGGTTGAACCATAAACTAAAAGATAACATTTCTAGAACCAAACTTACAAATGAATAAGGTGAGTATGGTCAGAAAAATCAAGGCTGAGTTATTACCTGCAGTGTAATGGTGGCAAGTTACATGATGAAGCTGTGCTGATACAGGTTTCCGAGTGCTCTAGTTGATAACCTCCCTATGACAGCTGAGCAGCAATCTCTGGCGGTGGGAAAACTAGAGTTTCCCCCACATGGGACAGCACTCTGCCTTCATAGACATTCACTGGGTTTCTCTGCAGGCTCTGAGGTGCGCAGGCTCTGAGGTGTGCAGGCTCGTACCCCAGATTCTGCAGTCAGACAAGTCTCTGCGCCTTCCCAGGGGACACAAGGGATAGTATGGATAAGCAGCAGACATGCTCTACTCAAGGTCTCTGCCCATGGAGAAAAAACAGTGAACGTGGAAAATTCATGTTCTCAATTCATTGAACAATACCTAAGAAAAATGCAACAATGTGCCACGAACTAATGCAGAATTATAAATGAATGCAATTAAAATAAGTATGAAAATTACAATTGTTTACAGGTGCACATTTGTTTATATATTTTCTAATACAATAATGTAAAAGCAGGTGTTCTCTATAAAAATCCAAAAACAGTGTGCTGACCCTGAGAATGCACCTCTCTGCCTCCTCCTACAGGCAGCAAAATGCACGTGAATCCGGTTTCCAGCAGCTTCTTTCTGACACCTGCGGCATGGCGTGTGCTGAGGCCATTGTCCTGTGGTCCACTCTAATGAAGGGACTGACTCCGCAGTGACTTGTAAGCAGAGCCATTTCGGAGAGTCACGGGGATCCCTGCAAGGTAGCACTGACTTGCACAAGACTTCAATATGTTTTGCACCTTCCTTGCACAGCACAGAAGTATAGAAACCTTCCACCCAATCCTCCCTCCCTCTCTCCTTCACTCAGGGTCCGGCTTCCCCCATCTGCCATCAGCTTCACAGCCTCATTCCACCCGCTGTGCATTTTCTCTCAAAGGGTGAGTGTACTTCTTACAGTAATTCCGGGAAACGTCATCCCATCTTGGAGTTTTCTGCTTCGAAAACCAATAACAACAGAAATGTTAGCAGAAAGGGGCCCCAGTTTGCAGCAAATCCACAGAGTGAAATGAAAGCAAGTTTATTACAAAAGCAAAAGTATAAAAAAGTGGCTACTCCATAGGCAGAGCAGAGGTACGATCTGCTCTTTATCCATTTTTATAGTTATTTCTTGATTGCATGTTAAAGAAGGGATGGATTATTCATGAATTCTCCAGGTAACTCCTGAAGCTGAGGGTTCCTCCCTTCCCTTTTAGACCATACAGGGAAACTTCCTGATGTTACCATGGCATTTGTAAACTGTCATGGAGCCGGAGGGGAGTGTGTTTCAGCATGCTAATGCATTATAATTAGCATATAATTAGCAGTGATGGCAAACAGAGGTGACTTTCATTGCTGTCTTGGTTTTGGTGGGCTTTGGCCAGCTTCTTTCCTGTGACCTTCATCAGCAAGGTTTTTATCACTTGTGTCTAGTGCATTCCTCCTATCTCATCCTGTGATGAAGAACACCTTAACTTACTGGGAGTGTAGCCCAGCAGGTCTCAGTCTTATTTTGTCTAGCCCCTTTGCAAAGTAAGGTTGTTCTGATTCCAAAGTTTTTGGCAAAGAAAATGTAGGACACATATTTATGAGCATGATTATATTGCCAAATATAAAACAAAATATAATAATGGAAACAGATAATTTTAAGTGTCACCTTGACTAGACCACAGTCTCTCAATCACACACTAACCAGAGTGTGGCTTTAATGGCATCATACAGGTGTTAGGGGAGCCTGCCTTATTTTTTCATGAGTCAGAGTGTTCTAGATAATCCAGGTGGGGCTGAATCAATCAGAACCTAACAGAAGACAATGGAATGCCATGGTGGATGGCAGATGCAGGTCTGCCCGGGAATCCCAGTCTGTCTTTCCCAATTGCCAGTGGTATTTATCTTAGGCATGCCTAGCCACACCCTACAATTACTGTTACCCAGAGCTCACAGCACAATGGAGTGTCCAATCTTAGCTTTCCTCAAAGTCGGATGTGAGAGTCCAAACTCTGTGACCGTGTGAGAAGCACAAGGTCAGTTCTGCATCAACATCCCACTGGAGAAAACTAGTACTATTCCCTTCATGACCGATGTCCACCTCATTTTCCAAATGCCTCCATGCTCAGAAGACAGCAGGAATGTCCAGGCAATGGGGAGTGAGAAAGTCCCTCAGCCTACCCGGGTCCTGCAGACCTGAGCTCTGGGGTTTTGACTAAAGACGACTAATTCTCTGTTTTTAGAGAAGAGAAGAAGAAAGGAAACTGTGAGAATCAGGTCTGCAGAGAAGGAAATGGATTAGCAGAAAGAGGGTCAACTGAATCAGTGTAAGTCAGATGTGCACAGTTTTACAAGACGAGGGGAGACAGCTGTGATACCATCAGGTTTAAAGGACCCTGACCCTGGGTGAGCCTGCCTCTTGGCTCCTGATGAAACTCAAAGCCTGTTATAATAGAGATTCCCATGCAGGTCTCTGTCCCGAGTCTAATTGGAAAACACTCCCCATGTTTCCATAGGATTCCTCAGGACTCTCATCCTGCCGACCACAGAAGGATTATCTGTCCCCAAAGTGACACTGCGGATCCTGTCGAGGTGAAGATGTGTCCTCCTGTTAAGAACAATCTTGCATGTTCTTCACATGTACCCCAAAACCTAAAATGCAATAAAAAAAAGGAAAAAAAAAGAAACAAAGAAAGGAAAAAGGACAAAAAGTTTTGCATTAAGAGACATCAACTGTTAGCACAGAATTGTCACTCTGGGAGGTTCTCTGGGGAGATGTGACAACGAGGCAGCCCCAGACCATGCGGGAAGCCAGCCCTCAGCTGCACCTGCACCTGCCCCGAGACAGCCCGTGCGCAGCGTCCGGGCGGCCCCTGGTGGTCTCGGGGACCCCTGCAGGAAGTTTGTGTCCGGGCCCAAACAGGTCTCCCCTCACTGTGTCTGTCGCACAGTAATACACGGCCGTGTCCTCAGCTCTCAGGCTGCTCATCTGCAGATACAGCGAGTTCTTGGCGTTGTCTCTGGAGATGGTGAATCGGCCCTTCACGGAGTCCACGTAGTATATGTAACTACTACTGCTACTAATGTATGAGACCCACTCCAGCCCCTTCCCTGGAGCCTGGCGGACCCAGCTCATGCCATAACTGCTGAAGGTGAATCCAGAGGCCGCACAGGAGAGTCTCAGGGACCCCCCAGGCTTTGCCAAGCCTCCCCCAGACTCCACCAGCTGCACCTCACACTGGACACCTGTAAAGAAAGAGACAGCGCCCTGATCAGAAACGGCCACACAGACTCACTGGTCCCCTCACACTCAGTATCTCTAGTTCTCCGTGAATTACCTTTTAAAACAGTAACAAGGAAAACCCAGCTCAGCACAGACTCCCTGGTTGGTGGTCTGTGTTCAGTGCTGATCACCAAGTGGAAACTCCTGGGAATCCCAGGGCCGGGGCTCCTTTCCCAGAGCTGCAGGGTCAGGGCTGGTCTGGTTTTTATCACCAGAGGTAGGGCCATATTTGCATGTCTCCTGCTATATAGCAAGCTCTGGGGTGAGACGCCTGAGGAGAGGACGGAGCCCAGATAAGGTGACTGTGCCTTGCAGGTGTTTGGTGACAATGATGGTAATTGGAAATTATACTGTCTTCTTATAAAATTATTCTGTGATAAACACTTTGAACTGAGTGCCCTATTTTAGTTTTGCATATTCATGTATATTACGTTTTCTTTGGGTCAGTGTTTCTCCATGTACAGATGTGGAAGCACACCACACATGGGAAAGGGGCTCTGTGTGTGTCTAGGAGCTCATGCCTGGATGAGTAAGCCCTGGTACCTGGGCCTGTGCTCCTCAGCACGGACCCCAATGACTCCCTGAGCCAACTCTAGGACAGAGGGTGGTTTGAAGAACCCACTTCCTGTAGTGAAAACATGTGTGCTGCATTCCAGAATTCACTGAAACTATGATGGGAACTATGGTTCAGGTAGATACGTTCTTAAGAATGTCTGAATTCAATATACCCTTTTCCTATCTTTCTATCATTCCTTCCTTGTCTAAGTTTCAATTTGTTTTCTTGTAATAAATTGTGTAAGTTTTAGTTTACAGATGGTAAACTTCAACATATTTAAAGTGAACAGTTGTAAACATGATTTAACCGTCATTGTTGTCAAGGTGGACAAGAGAATTCTTAGCATTTCCTTTTGTTCTTCTGTGTTCTTTCTCCTTTTTCTTCTTGTTTCTTCTACCATTCCCCTTGTGACTACTGATTTTTACCTTGCTGCACATTCATTTCAATTTATCAGAATTTAAAACAATCAAATAACATAGTATACATTGTTAATTGTTTGGCTTATTTTACTTGCCATAAATAATTAGACATTTTACCTTGTAGTTGGGTATATTGGACATTTATTTATTATAAATACTGGATAGTATTCTAGCAAAAATTTACCATAAATTGTTTTTCTAGTAAGCACCTTAAAAATTTGACTCTTAACAAATTATTTTGGGTCTTACTAAAAATCTGCTATTAAACTTGGAAATGTACATAGGAAAGGAGTATTTTTCTTATTTTTTACAACTGGATCAACGATAGCAGATAAACATAGAAGATGGAATTTTGCAAATTTTCTTAATATTTCCAATATTTAAAGTTTGAAAACAAACAAGAAATCCAACGTTTAAGGGAAGCAAGTTCTTGTAGAGCGTAACAAAGCTAGGGTTTGAAACTACCTAAGGAGGGTCTGGAATGTGAAACATGGGCTACTCCAAGAAAAAATAGAACTATAAATTGGATTGCTGGAAACGAGTATGGTAAATGTATTGCAGTGTGTAATTTTAAGGAATCGTGTACTGAAAAGCTTTCCTATCCTCTTGAATCCCTTTTCTCAAGAAACAGGACAGTCACAAAAATCTTCCTTTCCTGAACGTCTGTCTGGAAGAGAACAAGAACTCCCACTTCTAAAGTGTATTCAGACCCAACTTCCTATTGTCACTACAGAACTAGGAATGTACTCTGCAGGGGCAAGCCACTGAAACCTAGGGGCCTAGGGGCGCTGGTTCAACCCCTCAGGTATTGTCATGGGAACCGAGGTCCCCACCAAAGATCTGTTGAGAAGCAGCTCCCCTCTCTTTCTTATGAAATCAGAGCCTTAGTCTGCAGTGCAGGGCAGCACTTCTGGAGGGCGATGACACCAACGGAGAACACTGGAGATGCGGGAGGAAACATCTGGGAAAACGGGAGGACTCTACCCCAGGGGAAGGGGCAGGAACACACAGACCAGCTTCTCATCTGGGGAAGGGGCAGGAACACTCGCAAGGTCATGCCGAGACTCGGGGTCACAATGTCTTTTTAGGAATACGGACCCAGGAATCTTACCTGTTTAGTCTAATGCCTTTTACCATTTAAAAAAATCGTCAGTTAAATAAAACACTTGAATGTACCTGAGGGAGCAGAAAGAGATTCTTGGGAAGACAGAACAAGGTGAAGAGACAAAGTCAAGCAGAAAAGACGAAGAAGGTATTGGGGGATCTGTAATCCATGGTGGACATAGAAGAACAGACTTCAGTTAGTTTTTAAAACCTTTATAACTGTTGATAGTAATGTATGTGATGAAATTGCCAGCCTCAGCAATGGAATCTTATTTTCCCCTTCAGGGATGAGTGTCCATTGGGCATGTGGTGAAGTTCTAGTCATGGGGGCAGGGGAGATGGTCTGTTGAGGTGCTCCTGGTCCTTCGGAGGAGAATTGCAAAAATGTCTCTTCCCCACTTCCAGGGATATTTAATACATGTTTTACTCTTGGAAATCTTGTCTCCATGTCACGGCATCATGGGAGTCACCTGAGGGGTGAAGCTGCCTTTCTGGATGCATCAGTGTGGAAAATTGAGAAAAGAAACTGCCTGGGCACATGAGCTGTCAAACTATTCAATCCCGGAGCCACTCACATCCAGCCTTCTTGTTTCATTATGTTGTGATTTTCCTCAATGTTTGGTCAGCCTAGGCTGTCTCTCTTCCCTTTCTGCTGAAGTAGTCACACATAGTCTAGAGGCATTAAGATAAATAAGTAACTAATTTTAAAATTAGAACAAGTCCCAAGTGCAGTCAGAGTTACCACGCAGTTAATAACGTGATATGCAGGAGAGATGGCTGGATAAAAAGAGTGTGCTCATGTGAATTTCTTCTATATTAGCAAAATATTTTCTATATCCCTTACATAATATTCCCATTTTGACCCTTGACTTAACATTAATTCTTGATGAGTAACACCTAAATAATAAAGTGGTAGTTATTAACCAATAATTTATATTACTAGCACAAACTTTTATTTAAGATATATTACTTTACAAATGTAAAATCATCCCAAAAGGCAGAAGTTATTACACTTAATTAAATAAATACAAATATTCTACAGTGGTGCGTAATTGTAAAATATGCTGCAGGCAAAGGAGTATTTTAAATCTTCAGGAAACTCCATGAAAATGAACAACAAGAAAACACACTTGGAAGTAATTCCTGTATTCTGGAGACCTGACATAGAAATTTGAAACTAAATACAAACAAAGTAGAAAACACAAATCCAGTATGGAAAGTAGAATAATGCTATGTTGCATCACGATCAGCAGGAAGCACTGGCTGTGATGGGGATGCAGAGACGGCACCAGCGAGGGGAGGGTCTGGGAGGGCTTCCCCAGGCCAGGAGTGCACCGAGAACACGGATGTCGGCATCACCGGTTGTGAAAAACACGCTGAAATTCACAATATGCACGTTTTGGTGCATAAATAAAAACAGGATGGCACTGGTATTAATAGAGAGAGAGCTCAGAAATAAAAGGATATGTCAACCCCAAACTGATTTTCAGTATGTGAGCCAACAATATAAAATGTACAAATCAAGGTCTCTCCCAAAGAGGGTGTTCAACTGGATCTACACATGCAAAGAATTAAGAATTTTAGTTTAGAATGAACACAAAAATCACATTTAAATAGTTAAACGTAAGGCTTGCAATTGTAAAATTTCCCCCACCAGAAAATAATATTAAGAACGATTTTACATATTTCCAATTGAAGGCACAGACAACAAACGCAGAAGTGAACGTGTGGAAATGTATCACAACAGAAAGATTCCGCAAACCATGGAAACAACTCCAGCCTACAGAATGGGAGAATGTAATCGCATGCCATGAATCTGAAAATGTGTTAAAATCCAAAACAACTCATTAGCACAATCATAATTGCCTGATTGTGAAGTGGTCAGTTTTACACCTTAACAAACGTTAAGAACATAGATCTCATGTTAAAGATTTTTCCCTCTGGGTAGTGGTAAGTGTTATGGTGCACTTGGTAAAAGTAGACTTTGTAATTATTCAATGCAACACTAATATAGGTGGTGTTAGCCAGGCAAGGCGGCTCACGCCTGTAATTCCAGCACTTTGGGAGGCTGAGGCGGGTGGATCACCTGAGGTCAGCAATTTGACATCAGCCTGATGAATATGGAGAAACCTTGTCTCTATTAAAAATACAAAAATTAGCTGGATGTGGTGGCGTCCACCTGTAGCTACTCAGGAAGCTGAGACAGGAGAATTGATTTAACCTGGGAGGTGGAGGTTGTAGTGAGCCAAGATCAAACCATTGCACTCTAGCCTGGGTGACAGAGTGAGACTCTGTCTCTCTCTTTCTCTACATATATATATATATATATATATATATATATATATATATATATACACACACACATACATATATATACATAAATATATGTATATACATATATATTTTATATGTATATACATATATATGTTCTACATATGTATTATATATACATATTACATATGATGTGAATTTATTTAATAGATGTTATTAAAACTGTCATCAGCTGAGTCTAGTTTAGGTAGTTTGCCATTGATAAAATTTGTGGGCCTGATTCCACCAGAGCAGAACTGGAGAAAATGTAATTCCGTGGTGATTCAGCAGCTTCACCTCCCGATGGCACCTCCAGCATGCGCTTACTGAGGGATGATCCTATGGACATTGGATGTCCCTAGCTACCTCCACAAACTGTCATCCTCTATGTATCACAGAAATGTGGCCTGTCCATCTGTAGCTTGTCAACCCTGAATAATAGAGAGTGACTCTAAAATATAATAAAATTTATTTAAGGATTCGTATTGAAATTGAAACATGTATGGGCACATTCAGGTTGGTAAAAGAAAGATATATAATTCAGGAAAAATGAGGAGGGTTACATCAGCTGTTTTGAGGCAATTATCCTGGGCTAGCAGGATCAATACAGAGGTGACACTGGTGTGAGGTGGAACGGGCAGTTGTTGGAGAAGAAATTCTTTTAAGGTTGTGGTGGCCTCTGTGCAAGGTGGTGGCTGTGCAGGGTTTATTTATGACAGTTCTTGCTATCAGGAATATGTGTGTTAGACCCTGCTTCATGGCCTTCCTTCATTCATTGGGGTTTTAACACACATGGCTCCATTTTGATTCTAATACATTTCACAAGCTCTTTCTAACACTACTTTTGAAGCCCATGACTCTGACAGTTTGCATAGAACAGGGTTCATTCCACATCCACACCCCATTTTGATCAAATAATTTCATCCCCTTCACTATTAACGGCCAATTGCTTTCCCAGGTGAGTCTACACACAACACAGCGGAGGGTCCTGAGCAAATGGGGGAGAAGGAAGCCCCATCAGCCTCTCCCACGTGGCTGCAGGAGCCACAGCCTGAGCCCCACCTGCGCTCCAAGAAAATGCCTTGAGGCCTGGAATGGAGACCATGGAGACCATCTGTTCCTTCTTCAGGAAGCAGGAAAAGCCAATAAAAAAGGGAGAACCAGCACTGCAAAGGAAGGACAGGGAGTGGGAGCAAAGGAGCCCCAGGTCCCTGCTGATGCGATTGGCTTTAGTGTCAGGAGACGGGTAAGACGTGAAACCTGTGAGGTTCTACACGACACCGAACCCGGCCCAGCCTCTCCATTGTCTGAGGCCACGATTCCTAGCGACGGTTCTAGTCCGGGAATCTCCCTGAGGTTTCTGTCCTGGGTCTGATTGGAGAAGACTCACCAGGCGCTGCTGAGCTTCCTCAGGACTCTGATGCTGGTGACCACAGTTGAGGACCTTTCATCTCTGTAAGCGTCATCTGCATTTGCTGCATGTGAAAATAAGTCCCCAAGTTAAAATGATCTTTTAAGTTCAGGTCCTGGATATCCTTGTTGATTATCTGTCTGGTTGATCTGTCTAATATTGACAATGGGGTGTTAAAGTCTCCCACTATTATTGTGTGGGAGTCTGAGTCTCTTTGTAAGTCATTAAGAACTTGCCTTATGTATCTGGGTGCTCCTGTATTAGGTGCGTATATATTTAGGATCGTTAGCTCTTCTTGTTGCAGTGATCCTTTTACATTATGTAATGTCCTTTGTCTCTTTTGATCTTTGTTGCTTTAAAGTCTATTTTATCAGAGATGAGAATTATAAGTCCTGCTTTTTTTTTGCTCTCCATTTGCTTGGTAGATCTTCCTCCATCCCTTTATTTTGAGTCTTTGTGTATCCTTGCATGTAAGATGGGTTTCCTGGATACAGCACACTGATGGGTTTTGGCTTTTTATCCAATTTGCCAGTCTGTGTCTTTTGATTGGGGCATTTAGTCCATGTACATTTAGGGATAGTATTGTTATGTGTGAATTTTATACCGTCATTTTGATGCTACCTGGCTGTTTTGTTGGCTAGTTGATGCAGATTCTTGATTGTGTTGATGCTCTTTTACCATTTGGTATGTTTTTGGAGTGGCTGGTACTGGTTCCTTTATATGTGTAGAGCCTCTTTCAGGAGTTCTTGTAGAGCAGGTTTGGTGGTGATGAAATCTCTGAGTGCTTGCTTTTTTGCAAAGGATTTTATTTTTCCTTCACTTATGAAGCTTAGTTTGGCTGGATAGGAGATTCTGGGTTGAAAGTTCTTTTCTTTAAGGATGTTGAGTATTGGCCCCCAATCTCTTCTGGCTTGTAGGGTTTCTGCTGAGAGATCTGCTGTGAGTCTAATGGGCTTCCTTTTGTGGGTAACCCGACCTTTCTCTCTGGCTGCCCTTAGCATTTTCTCTTTCAATTTCAACCCTGGTGAATCTGACGATTATGTGCCTTGGGGTTGCTCTTCTTGAGGAATATCTTTGTGGTGTTCTCTGTATTTCCTGGATTTGAATATTGGCCTGCCTTGCTAGGTTGGGGAAGTTTTCCTGTATAATATCCTGAAGAGTATTTTCCAGCTTGGATTCATTCTCTTCATCACATTCAGATACACCTATCAAACGTAGATTAGGTCTTTTCACATAGTCCCACATTTCTTGAAGATTTTGTTCATTCATTTTTGTGCTTTTTTCTCTGTTCTTGCCTTCTCTTTTTATTTCATTGAGTTGATCTTTTAAAAAATATGTGGAGATGACATTAGGAAACACAGAATTCTAAACTTAGAGAGTTTCACTAGAGAAACTGTGAGAGGAGGATAAAGGCCCAAATCCTGACAGGAAAGCAGCCTCCATCTGCACCTGTCTCTGGGGTTGACTCTGATCAGTGGCTCCTGAGCACCCCCTGGAGCTGATTCCCCTGAGTGTTCTTGCAGGAAGTTTGTGTCCAGGCTCACACGGGCCTCCCATCACTGTGTCAGTTGCACAGTAATACACGGCCGTGTCCTCGGTTTTCAGGCTGCTCATTTGCAGATACAGCGTGTTCTTTGAATCGTCTCTTGAGATGGTGAATCGGCCTTTCACAGACGCGGCGTATTCTGCTGTTCCACCATCAGCTTTGTTTCTAATAAAACCTAACCACACCAGCCCCTTCCCTGGAGCCTGGCAGACCCAGTCCATGTAGTAGTTACTGAAGATGAATCCAGAGGCTGCACAGGACAGTCTCAGGGACCACCCAGGCTGAGCCAAGCCTCCCCCAGACTCCACCAGCTGCACCTCACACTGGACACCTGCGAACACAGAGACACCCTTGTCATTAACTGCCACACATGTCCACTGTTCCCCTCACTCATGTCCACTCGCACTCAGTATCTCTAGTTCTACATAAATCACCTTTAAAAATAGCAACAAGGAAAACCCAGCTCAGCCCAAACTCCATGGTGAGTCCTCTGTGTTCAGTGCTGATCACTGAATAGAAACACCTGGGAATTCTGGGGCTGGGCTCCTCTCCCAGAGCTGCAGGGTCAGGACTGGGCTGGTTTTGATGAGCAGAGGGAGGGCCCTATTTGCATGTCTCCTGCTACAAAGCAGGCTCTGGGTGGCACAGCTGAGGAGAGGGCAGGGCCCAGAGCAGATGAGAGTGTCCTGGAAAAGCCTGGAGGTAATCCTGTCTCTCAGGAAAGTGTGACTTCAGATTATCTGATTGTGCCTTGATAATTATTTAGCAATCAACATCTTATTTTATTTTTATATATTTGGAGAATATCTTTAATGCAAGTGTCAGTGTCAGAGTTTTAGAGAAGATAAATTACACATAGCACAGTGTGGTTGTGCAGTGTGTCCAATATCACACATCTGGACAGTGTCAGCCCCATTACCTGTGCCTGTGCCTCTAAACACTGAAGAGACTGCTCCCCTAGACAGCTCCCGGGCGATGTGGGACATGCTTAGTGAGAGTTCAGGATGTCCCACCTGTCACAACCTTTTGAGATTTTGCTTCCCTAACGTTATAAGTGGGGCCCTGTGGTTGTATCATGGGAGCAGATTTATAATAAATGGTTTAGCATCATCCCTTTGCTGTAATAGTAAATGGGGTCTCATGAGATTTGGCTGTTTAACAGTGTGTAGCACCTCCACCCTCACTCTTCCTTTGCTCCTGCTCCTGCCATATAAAGTGTCTGCTCCCTCTTTGCCTTTTGCTGTCATTGTAACTTCCCTGAGGTCTCCCCAGAAGCTGAACAGATTCCATCATCATGCTTCCTCTACAGCCAGCAGAATCATGAGTAAATCAAACATCTTTTCTCTATAAATCACTGAGTTTCAGTTCTTTCTTTCTGGCAATGAGAGGACAAACTAATAAAGTGGACATCTCCCCCATTTCACCAGAGCCCCTTGCAGCCTGCAAACTCCCAGCTAAGGAGGGGGATTACTGACACCATCGAGGTGCTGCCTCAGGCGGGGATGGTTTGTGATGGGTGCCATTTTACTAGTCTTGAGTTCAGGGAGTATAATGCCCTCCTCCCTATGCCTCACAGATGAAGAAACCACCTTATGATCAGCTCTGTCTAATTCTGTCTGAACCCATTTCTAAGTTTCAGCAATTCCACAGTGGAGAAATCTGACATTATTGTGTGCCTCCTTATTTCCAGTGGAAAATGTCTAGGGAGGCTAGACTCTGCAGGAACAGTTGGCCAATTTTTATCCTGGTGGTGGCCACCAGATGTGTGGAGAGGACCAGAACCCCCATGGGCTTACCTCAGTCTTCATCCTCCTCCCTATTAGAGCTCTTTATTTTATTTTTGAGATGAAATTTCACTCTTTCGACCAGGCTGGAGTGCAGTGGTGTGATCTCGGCTCACTGAAACCTCTGCCTCCTGAGTTCAAGCAATTCTTCTGCCTCAGTCTCACAAGTAGCTGGACTACAGGCACTATGGCACCACGCACAGCTATTTTTTTTTTTTTTTTGTATTTTAGTAGAGATGGGGTTTCACCATGTTGCTCAGGATGGTCACAAACTCCTGAGCTCAGGCAATCCATCCAACTTGACCTCCCAAAGTGCCGAGATTACAGGTGTGAGCCCCCACACCAGCCTAGAGCTCTTCATGGGATCCTAGGTCTTAGGGTCCCAGGAAAATTTAGTCATCATAGCCTTACCTAATTCGTGTGATGGTCAGAAATCCTTCAAATGTGCTCTCGACAAGCCACCGCCCCCAATGTACCATTCTGCTTACACACCCAGGACAGAAAGGTCTGATTAGTCTGAGCTAGTCTGGCATGCTTCTCTAGGAATCGCTCTACTTGTGACTGACTCATGGTAGCCCTCACAGTGAGCTCTACCTCAGTGGCTGCTCAGAGTGCAGTCGGGAGGGACCTACCACCTGCAAATGCAACAGCTTGGGCATCTGACTTGCACTTTGAAAGATGCACCCTCTGAAGTGGTTCTTTCAGAACGCTTGGCATTTTGGCAGCATCCCCATCCTCACGCCATGGGCCCCACCCATCACGGACAGCAGCTGTTGGGCCACACATAGAAATCCACAGCCTGCCCGGGATTTCTGCCTGGGTCTCCTCTCTTTAGAGTCCACTGTGTGGGTCTTCATCACATTTTTTTACCTTTTTTCAGGTTCACTGGATGTCATGCCAGACCAATATTGACTCCAATAGGACTGGCATCATGTACAACAGGCCAAAGAAATAAACCCAGACCAGTGAACAGGACGTAGAGTTTATTGAGGGCTCTCACACAGTGTGGTTCAAGTACAGCAGGCTGGACAAGAAAACTATGACCATTTGACAAAAAGTATTCCGCTTATGTAGTAATTTTCACATAACACCCTCCACCTAACAACTTCCATTTAACCTGAAACAAAGAGCCTCAGTCACCCGTAAATCCTCTTTTCCAAGGGATTGACAGGGGTTTGGATGTTATTCGTAGATAAAAAGTTAGTTCCTGGGTATGGCTCTCTGGGATTCCTTAGCTTGGAACTTGAAACACACATTTCTTTTTTTTCTTTCCTGGAGTTTCAGTAATACGTCGAATAGGAGTGATGAACGTGTGCATTCCTGTACATGTTCTTCAGGAATATTTTTGCAACTTTTTCTCATTTCGTATGATGTGAGATTTTGTTGTATGTGGCGTTTTTCCAGTCATTCATGTCTTCACTACTAAGGCACTAGCAGTCTATGTAATAAATCAGTTGCATATGTTTTTATGAAATTTAAGAAGATCCCTGTTTTATTGTTTATTTATTATTTAAGATCCTTAAGAGTTTTTCTTGGTTGTTGTATGTGGCTTTTATCATTTTGAGGTATGTTTCTTTGCTGCTAAGCTTATCGAGGGGTTTTTCACGAGGGGTATTGAATTTTACTGAATAATTTTTTGCATCCATTGAGATGGTCTTATTTTATAAAATTATCTTTATATAGTGAATCATATTTATTGATGTTTCTTTTATCCAGTCTTTGCATCCCTGGAGTAAAACACTCTTGATCATGATATATGAACTTTTTACTGTGCTGTTGGTTTCAGTTCGCTAGTCCTTGTTTATGATTTTATATCTAGGTTCATTGGGGACATCTCCCTGTAGCTTTTTGTTGTTGTTGTTGTTGTTGTACCCTTGCCTAAATTGATATCAGGTGATAGGAGTTTTTGTAGACCAAGCTGGGGAATAATCTTCTCCTTAATCTATTGAAATAGTTCCAGTAACGATGGTACATCTGGTATAATTAGACTGTCAGTTTATCTGGTTCTGGGCTTTGACGGTTGGAAGATTTTCAATTTCTGATTCAATCTTATTACTCTTATTGGCCTGTTTAGGATTTTATTCCTTCCTGGTTCAACTTGGGAGGTTTGAATATTTCCAGAAATGTATTGATTTCCTCTAGATTTTCTAGTTGGTGAGCATAGAGATGCTCAGTATGTTTTGATAATCTTTTGTATTTCTGTGGCATCAGTTGTAATATCACCTTTATCATTTCTGCTAGTGCTTATTTAAATATTTATCTTTTCCTGGTTGACATAGTTAGGGATCTACCAATTGTGTTCATCTTTGAAAGTAACCACCTGTTTTCTGGTTGATTCTTTACATTTTTTTTTTTTTGCTTCAATCTAATTTAATTCTGCTATGATATTTATTTTCTTCTTCTACCTCTGGGGTTGGTTTGTTCTAATTGTTATTTCCTTGAAGTAAATCAATAGAGAGCTAGTTTGTCATCTTTATATTTAGGTAGTCATTTAGAACCATAAGCTTTTTTCTTAGCACTGCTTTTGCTGTATCCCAGAGGATTTGGTATGCTGTGTCTTCATTTCTCTTTGTATTTTTAAAAAATAATATCTTAATTTTATTGTTGAGCCAATGATTGGTCAAACTTTTGCTGCTTAATTGCCTCATTCTTTTATAGTTTCAACAGCTTTTTTGCAATTAATTTTTAGATTTATTCCATTACTGTGCAATAAAGAACTAACATCTAGAATCTACCAAGAACACAAACAACTCAGAAACAACAACAAATGAATAAATTACACAGTTAAATAGTGGGAAAAGGCACTCACACACATTTGTGAAGAAGACATTCAAATGACCAAGCATATGACAATAGAAAGCTGAACAACACTAATCATCAGATAAATGAATATTAAAATAACAGTGAGACACAACTTTACACCAGTCAGAATGACTTTTATTAGAAAGTTAAAAAGTTAGACATGTTGGTGAGAGTTCAGAGAAAACACATTTATACACTGTTGCTGATAATGTAAATTAGTGTAACATGTGGAAAAAATTGTAAAGGCTTCTAAAACCACTACAAATAGATCTATCATTCTATCAGTAATCCCACTACATGATATGTACCCCCCAAATAAATCATTGTGTCAAAAAAAGTATGTACTCATATGTTTATTGCAGTAATATTTACAGTCACAAAGATACAGAGTTAATCTAAGTGTCTAGCAATGGATAACTGAATAAAAAGAATGTGGTATTTACACACAATGAAAAATAATTTATTCATAAAAACGAGGAAATTATGTCTTTGACAGCAATATGGATGGAACTGGAGGTCATTTTCTTAAGTCTAATAACTCATAAACAGAAAGTCAAATATGGCTTTTTCTCATATATAAGTTGGAGCTAAAAACTGGGTACACATAGACACAGAGAGTTGAATAACAGACATGGGAGACTCATACAATTTGGAAAATGAGATCACTAATCACTTAGTGGTTCCAAGGTACTATATCTGTTGAGCTTACTTTAAAAATTCAAACTTTATCACTATGCAATATATTTATGTAACATAAATGTACTTGTACCCCACATAACTATTTAAAAACTTAAAAAGCAAACACACACACACACACACACACACACACGCAAATGAGATATTGCAAAAAGATGGAGACAACTGGGAAAAGCTCCCAATTTCCAAAGAGTTGGAAAATTTCAATTAAAGTATTAAATAAATATTTATAAAAACATACTCTTATTAATAAACTAATAAATAAAATTCATGAGAGAAGGATGTTTATCTGAAACAGTATAATTACACCAAATTTTGTTGATATTTCTCCATTCAAAGAGTTGGAGTTTAACCTCCCTCTGCTAATTATCACATAGGCTTTGGTGCCTGAGAAAAATTCCTGCTTCCCTTCAACTTCAGACATTTTAGATATAAGACATTAAAATGGTAGAAAAAGTAGTGAATTTCACAGAGTCAACATTTTTTACATGATGTGAGAAACACTCTGATGTAGTAATGTAGCAACAAATCTCACAGCTAGTAATTCTTTCTCAAGGCAGAGAAGAGGATACCTACGTTGTCTTACTACATTTTTTTGTAATTTGAAATCTTAGCTTACAGCTATAATCCATTTTGAGTTGATTTTCTTTTTCACATGGTGATAGCTGGGAGTAAAGTTTCCATCTTCTGCATATGGCTAGCAAGTTATATCAGCACCATTTATTGACTAGGTTGCCCTTTACCCATTGCTTGTTAAGGTTTTTCAGAGTTGTCAAAAAACAGAGGGTTGTAAGTGTGCAGCTTTATTTTTGAGTTTTCTATTCTATTTCGTTGATCTATGTGTTTGTTCTTGTATCAGTACCAAACAGCTTTTGTTACTGTGGCTTTATAGTAGAGTTTAAAGTCCAACAGTGTCATCTTTCTGTCATTGTTCTTTTGGCTTATGATTGCTTTGGCTAGTTTGGCTCTTTTTTGGTTACAAACAAATTTTAGAATAGTATTTAAAATATTTCTCTGAAGAATAAAGCTGGTAGATTGATAGTAATAACACTGAATATGTAAAATTTGAAGGGAAATATTGCCATTTTGCAGTACTATTTCTTCTAATACATGAGCATGAAATTGTTTTTCCATTTATGTGTTTCCTCTCTGATTTATTTTCACAGTGTTTTGCAGTTCTTCTTGCAGAGAACTTTCACCTCCTTTGTTACTGCATTTTTAAATATGCCTTTTTTTGTAGATATTATAAGAGGGATTGTGTCCTTTATTTTTTTCTCACCCTGAATATTGCTGATGTATAAAAAAGCTACTGATTTTTGTATATTCATTGTATATCCTGAAACATTACTCAAGTTGATTATCAATTCTAGGATTCTTTTGGAGGCGTCTATTGAGTGTTCTATGTATGGAATTGTATCAACAGTAAATTGAGATAGTTTGAATAGTTATTTAATTATGTGAATGTCTTTTATTTCTTTCTCTGGCCTGATTTCTCTGGCTAGCACATCCAGTACTATGTTAAATGGGAGTGATGAGAGTGGGTACTCCTGTTTTGTTGCAGTTATGAAGGGAATGATTTGAGCTTTTGTTGATTCAATATGATGTTAGCTGTGGGTTTGTCATACATGCCTCTTATCATTTTAAGTTACGTTTCTTTGATGTCTAGTCTGCTGAGGGTTTTTATCATGAAAAATGTTGAATCTTATGAAGAGTTTCTCAGGATCTATTGAGATAATCATATAATTTTTGGTTTTTATTCTGCTTATGTGATGAATCACCTTCATTGATCTGTGTATGTTGAGCTAACCTTGCATGAAAGGTGTAAAACCTACATGATCATAAGCTATTAACTTTCTAATGTGCTAGTATATTCAATATATCAGTATGTTCTTGAAGATTTTTAGGTCTATCATCAGGAATATTGGTCTAAAATTTTTCTCTTTTGTGTGTGTCTGCCAGATTTTGTGTTCCAAGAACACACAATGAGGAAAGGATAGCCTTTTAAACAAATGGTGTAAAAACTGGCCATCCACATGCAGAAAGAAAATGAGATCTCATCTCACATCATATGCAAAAGTCACCTAAAATGTACTCAAGGCTTAAAAATAATATGACATGTAAAACTGTAAACTCAGAGAGAAAAAAAAAAGAAGCATTCTGGAATTAATCTGGAAAATGATTTATATGGATTTGACACCAAAATCACAGAAAAATAAGTTATGTGCAATTGTATAACTGAAAAGGGGTTCTATCCAAATGTATGAAGGGCCCATAGAATAGCAAAAAATACAAATAAACTGATTTTTAAGAGAGTAAGACTTGTGCATAGACATTGTATTCTTGGGGAGACACACAGTCAGCAGGATGTAGAAAGGTGATCAACGTTGCTTATCTTCAGAATTCCAATCAAAACCACAGTGAGATATCACCTCACATTGCTTAACATGAATATTATTACACAGACAAAAGACAACGAAATGCTGACAGTAAGCTGCAGAAAAGGGAATTATTCAATGGTGTGGTAGTAAAGGTTATTTTAGAAATTGAAAGTGAAACTGTCATGTAATCTGGTGATCCCACTTGTGGCTATATATTCAAAGGAAATAAGATCAGTAAGTTAAAAAAAACAGGTCTATTACAAGATTATTCATAATGGCCTAGAATTTTTTAAAGTTAATTGCCATAGGTAAATGGGTGTATAATGGAAATGTATATACATACAGTGGAATATTATTTGACCTTTAACAAAAAGGAAATTATAATATTTCCAAAAACATCGATGGGCCTGGAGAACATTATTCTAAATGGAATAAGCCAGACACAGAAAGACAAATGCTATATTATTTCATTGGTTTGTGGAAACTAAAATATTCAAATTCTTAGAAATGGAGAGTAGTAAAGTGTTTCTCAGGGCTGGGAGGATGGGAAATGGAGTGATGCTGTCAAGGGCACCAAGTTTCGGTTGTGCAGGCCGAGTGGGTTCCGGAGGTCTAATGTAAAGCAATGGACTGTAGTTATCCTGACCTCTGGTAAAGGATAGAATTCAGGTGTTCTCACTGGACACAAACATAATAAATAAATGAAAAGGAATAAACTGGTAACTGTGAGGTAATAGATATTCTAATTCCTATGTCATAGTGAAAATTTAACAATTTATAACAAAACATCAAGCAGTGAACCTTAAATATATATGATTTTTATTATCAATTATAATTCCATAAAGACGAACAAATTAAACTTAGTTTTGTGATGAAGAAATAAAGACTTCCACGTGTTTTCTGAATAAAAATGAAAAAATATATATATGAACAAAAATATTAAAGCAGCTTTGCTTATGATATTAATAAACTGAGAACAAATTTAAAGTCCATCGAGAGGAAAATGGATCAGCTCATGGTCATTTATTGCTTAATGGACTGACTCGGGTATATCTCTCTCTCTCTGGCTCGCTCTCACTCTCTCTCTCTCCGTATGTCAAAACGGTGAGATTTTATTTTAAAGGCATTCCATTAAGTGAATGAGTAACAATACGTAGAGGTAATTTTACATTTGAAATAGCAAAAATAAACGTCAAAAATAAAAAAAGTAACCCCTTACCAGAAAAGGGATCTATAATGCTTGAGTCCATTTATATGAAGCTCAAAACTTTAAAAAAGAAACTTCAGCAGCAGAGATCAAACCATTGTGTAAATGTGGGGGCGGCCTGACTGGAAACATGCAGAAGATCATTTGTGTTGTTTATTTTTTAAAAAATAAACAATTAAAAATAATGTATGAAAGTATTTTAAAATTTAGTAAATAAAGCAATTATCAATAAAATCATATTCAAAATGTGAACAGTATAATATGAATTAGTAAAATATATTCAACAATAGCTGCTAGAATTAAATTCCAGAAATCAGAAGGGTGATGTCTGATAATAATAAGTTTAAATAAACACATTTCATAGAGAAATCAGAATGTTCAAAAATATGTGGAACATGCATTTTGTTATTATCAAACATCTTTAAATAATTGATACAATATTTAAACTGTCTTATTAGTATTAATTACAAATATGTATAAAATCATAACCTGTAACAACCTGTAGGGAAATAAGAATATTTGAGAGCACATGTACTAAGTTAAATATATTCTCAATGTTTTTCCAGCTGTTACTGCTAACATTTCTAACTGTATCCTGGATCTCTAACAGAAGCCATATGGGCCCTTGGGCAAATTAATTTTCAGAAACGACTTAGAAAAATAATCTCTAATATGGAGATATTAATACTCATCTCATAAAGAAATTGAAACTGTAATACATATAAACTCCTCAAAAGAAAACTTAGTATGTAAGAAAGGAGCTATTCGTAGTTGGTTGTGACATTCATTGCAAAAATTATTACCTTGATTTTTCAGGGCAAATTAAAGCAAAGCCTGATGAATTGAAGTGTGATGTATCTTGTTTGGTACAACAGCAGGGTGAGGATAATGAAGAGCCCTGTGATTCCGAGGGGAGCCCCTAATTTAAGAGGGAGGCTCCAGGTCCTGTGGACTCACCCAGGGCGCCTGCTTCTGCCCTTCATGGAGCCACGCTCAGAAGCCTTCAGGAGGCAGGAGTGTGGATGGGTTTCTCAGGACGATCCAATCAGACCTGGACAAGGGAAAAAGAATTATGACCCAGGATGCATTAAATCATTGTCTTGAAAATAGATAAATTGTTATATATTTATGAGGTACAAAGAAATGTTGTGATTTATTAGTACAGTATGGAATAGTAAATTAAATCGAATTAGCATATTCATCACCTCAAAATATTTTTATTGTTTGTGTCAAGGCCATTAGAAATTTACCTTAGCTATTTTGAATTGACCAATATACAATATTTAAGTAAATAGATATTAATATAAACGATGTAAAATTATTGAAATCAATTATTAATTGATTTCATAGAACTCCAATAATTTATATTTGTCGTGTACCGTCCGGGACGGGTAGGCACGTCTGCCCAGGGGTCTCTCGACCTGCAAGAGGGTCCCAATACCTGGAAGAGGGAGTGCGCCTGGAAAATTTATAAAGACAGAGAGAGAGAAAGCGAGGCGTCTGGAGGGCTGATAGGCTGTGCCTAAACAGCAAATTTTATTTTTCAAAGGCCAGGAATAAATACATTTTCTTGGCTTTGGTTTACGTCATAGTAAGAGGAATGTAAATGTATGCCTCACATGGCCTATACAATAGAGAAGTCAGATATGCGATCAATGGTTGTAAAAAGTAACAAAATTTTCTACAATCACAAAGTTTGTTTGCATCCAAACATTATTCACAAAGCTTGTTTATATTCAAACATTGTTCAGAGACTTGTTTATATCCAAACATTATTCAGGAGACTTGTTTATATCCAAACATTATTCGGGAGACTTGTTTATAGCCAAACATTGTTCAGGAATCTCTGAGTCAGGAATCCAAGCCATCCCTTATGGTGGCATTTTTCTTCGCAAATATCAACAGTTAAACCATTATCTAGGGTACAAGGCAGTTAGGTAAGTAAAGGTTAAAACTTATTCTTAAAGTCATAAAAAGGTCATAGCAGGAACCGGTTGCTGGTAGGGGGTTACTCGGTCTAGCAGCAACGCATAGTTTTAGGCCCAAACGATATTGTGGTTGATATTAGAAACTGATCATTCATCTTTCAGTTCCTATATTTCCGGATAGCTCGACTGCCTCCAGTAGGAAACTGTGTTTGGGATCAAACTCACCGTATAGTGAGACTCACGCCTTTTAGGGGTCTCACACGGGAGTGTACCCCACATATATTTAGTTCATCAATAAGTTTGATCGTTTAGAACATATTTTAAAATTTATTGTATTATAATTTTAAATATAAATGACTACACGTTTATGAACAGGTTTGTCGTATTTAGACTTATGTCTACAGTTGTAAATTTATGTTCCCACAGTCATAGTTGCTGATAGCAATAGATGATAAAACTCTGGAAGAATAACTGCAAATAATTAGAATTAATTATTCCTTGAATATGTACATAGTATACATATGTATATTTTAAGTATATATATATATATATATACATAGATATATAATTTTATATATATATATATGTATGTATAATTCCGAGGCTGAATTTCGCTCTTGTTGCCCAGGCTGAAGTGCAATGGCATGATCTCGGCTCACTGCAACCTCCGCCTCCCGGGTTCAATAGATTCTCCTGCCTCAGTCTCCCAGGTAGCTGGGAGTACAGGCTTGCCACCACACCCGGCTAATTTTGCATTTTTAGTAGAAACGGGTTTCTCCATGTTGGTCAGGCTAGTCTCAAACTCCCAGCCTCAGGAGATCCACCCTCCTCGGCCTCCCAACATGCTGGGATTACAGGCGTGAACCACTGCGCCCAACCTTAAGTATATATATTTTTAAAATAACACTGCATAAAATGTTAAAAATTATTAAAACTTAAATACCAATGATAATAAATACATACTAAATAACAGTATAAAAATATGACAACCTGCAAGACTCCAGACTTCTGACTTCTCCAGCTGTGGAGAAAGGACCCTCCCCCTGCACCTGCTCCTGGGGCCCGCCCCGTCCTCGGTGGGTGCCGAGCGCTCCCTGGCGGCCCCGCGCGCCCCTGCAGGCGGTTTGTGTCAGGGCCCACAGGGACCTCACCTCACTGCGTCTCGCACAGTAATACACGGCCGTGTCCTCGGCTCTCAGGCTGCTCATCTGCAGATACAGCGAGTTCTTGGCGTTGTCTCTGGAGATGGTGAATCGGCCCTTCACGGAGTCTGCGTAGCCTGTGCTACCGCCATTAGGATTAATTTCTCCAACCCACTCCAGCCCCTTCCCCGGAGCCTGGTGGACCCACTCCATGTAGTAGCTACTGAAGGTGAATCCAGAGGCCTCACAGGAGAGTCTCAGGGAACTCCCAGGCTTTGCCAAGCCTCCCCCAGACTCCACCAGCTGCACCTCCCACTGGACACCTGCAAACACAGAGACACCCTTTTCATTAACTGGCACACAGATCCACTGTTGCCCTCATTCATGTCCACACACACTCAGTATCTCTAGTTCTCCGTGAATCACCTTTTAAAACAGCAACGAGGAAAACCCAGCTCAGCCCAGACTCCATGGTGAGTCCTCTGTGTTCAGTGCTGATCAGCAAGTGGAGACAGCTGGGAATCCCAGGGCTGGGGCTCCTCTTCCAGAGCTGCAGGGTCAGGGCCAGGCCGCTTTTCATCAGCAGAAAGGCGGGCCTGATTTGCATGTCTTCTGCTACATAGCGCGCTGTGGGGTGGGACGCCTGAGGAGAGGGCTCTGCGCAGAGTAGACGGGGATGTCCTGGGGGCTAGTGGTAGTAACCCTATCATTCGGGAAAACGCAATTTCATGATGTAATTGTGGCTTGATGATCATTTAGCAGTCGTCATCTTATCTCATTTTTGCATATTTGCACACTGTTTCCCCCTAGATATTTCTGAAGTCCCTTGGCCTGTCTGATTGAGTGATGTCTCTTTCCTCGACACTGTGACGGTATGATGTCATCGCTGACACGTGCAGTCCTGGACGTGCTCGCGGTTTCCATGGAAATGCTGTCATTTGGCGGAGTTGTCTTTGAGAGCCTAGTTACCTGGGTTTCCTGCTTGACGGTTGGTGTCTCTTGGCATACCACCCAGACGTTACGCTCTGCTCATTTCTGGCAGAGTGACGCTGTTTTGTATCATAAATTAATCAACAATCTGATGCAATTAATTCCGGATTTCTTCTCAGGGGCAGTTTTTGAGGTTTGTCCCGACCACAAAATGTTATTGTTTTTTTCTTTGTTTTCTCAAGAAATGGAGTCTTGCTACGTTTCCAGGCTGGGCTCAAAATCCAGGGCTTAAGCGATCCTCTTACCTCAAACTCCCAAGTAAATGGAACTACAGGCAGTGCCGCAGTGCCCAGCTGCTGGTTCTTACATTATGGATTTTCTCATTCTCTCAGTTAAAATGAGTGGACTACTGTTTTGTGTATTGCTCTCATGGAGCAGCCAGCTTTCTGTTAATTACTTACCACGAAACAGCTAACATTTCACAGGAACGTTAGGATTGAAATCACTCTCAATTGACTGCAAATCAAGTCACACCCCTTAGAGAGCTTCTTATCACTGTTTTTATGCTCTGCCTCTATCATAATAAAAATACACCAGGCTCTACCTTGGTGTGGAAGAAAGGGTTCAAGTATCTCAGAGGGACACTCTTGTTTTAAGAACAGGAAGCTGTATGTGAGGGTGGCCTCTTAGAGTCTCACTGTGCCTCTCCCAGAAAACGCTCCAGATCCTCTCCCCTACAGGTGATTCTACATATATATATATATATATATATATATATATATATATATATATATTTTTAGGTGTGATATTAATTCTGTCAAATACTATATAAAATACTATGTCTATTTCTATGCTATATATAGTAATATATATTTATAGTATTTGGTAGAACTGTCTCTTTATCTATCTACGTACCTACCTCAAACTTGTCCTAGACCTCTCCTAAAATAAATATTGAGATGTTTTATAGATTAACTGGATAACTACCACATGGGCACCATTTATTTTTCTTATACTTCACTCATAATTTATAAACTGAAAAATTCCCACCTAGAAATTATGATATGCTTTGTCTCTGTGTGTTCACCCAAAACTCATCTGGAATTGTAAACCCCAAGTGTCAGGTGAGGGGTCTGGTGGGAGGTCATCAGATCGTGGGAGTGGTTTCCTCCATGCTGTTCTCCTGACAGAGTTCTCAGGAGATCTGGTTGTCTGTTCAGTTTGTGGCTCTTTCTCCTCCCTCTCATTCTCTCTCTCTCTTTCTCTCTCTCTCTCCCTCTGTCCTGCCACCTTGTGAAGAAGGTACTTGCTTCCCTTTCACCTTCCGCCATGACTGTAAGTTTCCTGAGGCTACCCAGCCATGCAGAACTGTGAGTCACATAAACCTTTTTGCTTTAAAAATTTCCCAGTTCCAGTTGATATATTTATAGCAATGTGAAAATGAACTAATACAGGTTCTTTCCCATAAAGTGTAACTGTTAATTAAATAAACATTTTTACCATGAGATAAAACACAGTTTTCACACTGACTAAATATGCGTGTTGATTTTGACATAAGAACCATCAAGTTGTAGATAATGTCATATTCAAAAATAACCCAGGTTCAAGGAGTTAACTGAAGAGTAATATTTACCTCGATTTTGCTTTGGAACAAGAAAGTTGTGAGTTACACATGATATGGTGGGTGGTCTCCTTAGGGTTGGATGCTGTTAAGGAAAGGAAGGCAACCCAACATTGTAGTCAGAGGTTCTCCAGCTGGTTCCTCACTGCACCTGCTCCTAATTGGGGCTATGTCTTGGCTGAGTTCTGAGCATCTCCTTCTGGTCCTCTGCTGCCCATGAAGACCAGCTAAAAGAGATCTGGGGATCTGCTTCTGAGACATCACATCCTATGTCTGGGCCCTGGCCAGGAGTTCCACCAGGCCTGCGAGCTGCCCCTTGAACTTCTCTTTTGTGACCTCACCTGTGCACTGAGCATCCTCATAGCAAGGTGACAGGGTCAGCCTCACAGGCATTACTGCAGGCAATTTTTAGCAAATGTAATTGTAGTTCGACTATATAATTCAGGAAGCATGTTCATTGACTGAAATATCCACACACACAAAGAAACTGTATAGACATTCATTTACATTACACCCAAACTGCACATATTTTGTATTATTCCTTATCCATTAATAAAATTCCAAGGTTTGAACCATAAACTAAAAGACAACATTTATAGAACCAAACTTACAAATGAATAAAGTGAGTATGGTCAGAAAAATCAAGAATGAGTTATTACCTGCCGTCTAATGGTGGCAAGTTACATACTGAAGCTGTGCTGATACAGGCTTCCGAGTGCTCTAGTTGATAACCTCCCGATGACAGCTGAGCAGCAATCTCTGGCAGCAGGAAAACTAGAGTTTCCCCCACATGGCACAGCGCTCTGTTTTCAGAGAAATTCCCTGAGGTTCTCTGCAGGCTCTGAGCTGTGCAGGCTGCTACCCCAGATTCTGCAGTCAGACAAGTCTCTGCGCCTTCCCAGGGGACACAAGGATAAGCACCAGACATGCTCTACTCAAAGTCTCTACACATGGAGAAAAAACAGTGAAAGTGGAAAATTCATGTTTTCGATTCATTGAAAAATACGTATGAAAAATGCAACAACGGGCCAGGAACTAATGCAGAATTATAAACGAAGGCAATTAAAATAAGTATGAAAATTACAATTGTTTACAGGTGCACATTTGTTTATATATTTTCCAATACAATAAGGTAAAAGCAGGTCTTCTCTATAAAAATCCAAAATGTGTGCTGACCCTGAGAATGCACCTCCCTGCCTCCTCCTTCAGACAGCAAAATGCACGTGGATCCAGTTTCCAGCAGCTGCTTTCTGACACCTGCGGCATGGCGTGTGCTGAGGCCCATGTCCTGTGGTCCACTCTAATGAAGGGACTGACTCCACAGGCACTCGTAAGCAGAGCCATTTCGGAGAGTCAAGGGGAACCCTGCAAGGTAGCACTGACATGCACAAGACCTTAAATATGTTTTGCACCTTTCTTGCACAGCACAGAAGTATACAAACCTTCCACCCAATCCTCCCTCCCTCTCTCCTTCACTCAGGGTCAGGCTTTCCCCATTTGCCATCAGCTTCACAGCCTCATTCCACCCCCTGCGCATTTTCTCTCAAAGGGTGAGTGTACTTCTTACAGTAATTCAGGGAAACGTCATCCCATCTTGGAGTTTTCTGCTTCGAAAACCAGTAACAACAGAAATGTTACCAGAAAGGGGCCCCAGTTTGCAGCAAATCCATAGAGTGAAATGAAAGCAAGTTTATTACAAAAGTAAAAGTATAAAAAGTGGCTACTCCATAGGCAGAGCAGAGGGACGATCTGCGCTTTATCCATTTTTATGGTTATTTCTTGATTGCATGTTAAAGAAGGAATGCATTATTCATGAATTCCCCAGGCAACTCCTGAAGCTGAGAGTTCCTACCCTCCCTTTTGGAGCATACAGGGAAACTTCCTGATGTTACCATGGCATTTGTCAACTGTCATGGAGCAGGAGGGTGTGTCTTTCAGCACGCTAATGCATTACAATTAGCATATAATTAGCAGTGAGGGCGAACAGAGGTGACTTTTGTTGCTGTCTTGGTTTTGGTGAGCTTTGGCCAGCTTCTTTCCTGTAACCTTTATCAGCAAGGTCTTTATCACTTGTGTCTAGTGCAGACCTCCTATCTCATCCTGTGATGAAGAACACCTTAACTTACTGGGAGTGTAGCCCAGCAGGTCTCAGTCTTATCTTGTCTAGACCCTTTGCAAAATAAAGTTGTTCTGATTCCAAAGTTTTATGCAAAGAAAATGTAGGACACATATTTATGAGCATGATTATATTGCCAAATATAAAATAAAATATAATAATGGAAACAAATAATTTTACGTGTCACCTTGACTAGACCACAGTCTCTCAATCACACACGAACCAGGGTGTGGCTTTAATGGCATCATACAGGTGTTTGGGGAGTCTGCCATTATTTTTTCCTGAGTCACAAAGAGTGTTCTAGATAATCCAGGTGAGGCTGAATCAATCAGAACCTAACAGAAGACAATGGGATGCCATGGTGGATGGCAAATGCAGGTCTTCCCGGGAATCCCAGCCTGTCTTTCCCAATGGCCAGTGGTATTGACCTTAGGCATGCCTAGCCAGACCCTACAATTACTGTTACCCAGAGGTCACAGAACAATGGAGTGTCCAATCTTAGCTTTCCTCAAAGTTGGATGTGAGAGTCCAAACTCTGTGACAGTGTGAGAAGCACAAGGTCAGTTCTGCATCAACATCCCACTGGAGGAAACTAGTACTATTCCCTTATGACTGATGTCCACTTCATTTTCCAAATGCCTCCATGCTCAGAAGACAGCCGGGATGTCCAGGCAATGGGGAGTGAGAAAGTCCCTCAGCCTCCCCAGGTCCTGCAGACCTGAGCCCTGGGGTTTTGACGGAAGACAACTAATTCTGTTTTTAGGGAAGAGAAGAAGAAAGGAAACTGTGATAATCAGGTCTGCAGAGAAGGAAATGGATTAGCAGAAAGAGGGTCAACTGAAACAGTGTAAGTCAGATGTGCACAGTTTTACAAGACGAGGGGAGACAGCTGTGATACCATCAGGTTTAAAGGACCCTGACCCTGGGCGAGCCTGCCTCTTGGCTCCTGATGAAACTCAAAGCCTGTTATAATAGAGATTCCCATGGAGGTCTCTGTCCCGAGTCTAACTGGAAAACACTCCCAATGTTTCCATAGGATTCCTCAGGAAGTATGGAAAGATGATCTGTCCCCAAAGTGACACTGCGTCTCCTGTCGAGGTGAAGATGTGTCCTCCTGTTACAAAAACAAAGAAACAAGGACAAAAAGTTTTGTCTTTAGAGACATCAAGTGTTAGCACAGAATTGTGACTCTGGGAGGTTCCCTGGGGAGATGTGACAAGAGGCAGCCCCAGACCACGGCGGGAAGCCAGCCCTCAGCTGCACCTGCACCTGCCCCGAGACAGCCCCGTGCGCAGCATCCGGGCGCCCCCTGGCGGTCTCGGGGACCCCTGCAGGAGGTTTGTGACCGGGCCCACAGGGGCCTCCCCTCACTGTGTCTGTCGCACAGTAATACACGGCCGTGTCCTCGGCTCTCAGGCTGCTCATCTGCAGATACAGCGAGTTCTTGGCGTTGTCTCCGGAGATGGTGAATCGGCCCTTCACGGAATCCGCGTAGTATGTGCTACCACCACCATAACTAATGTATGAGACCCACTCCAGCCCCTTCCCTGGAGCCTGGCGGACCCAGCTCATGTCATAGCTGCTGAAGGTGAATCCAGAGGCCGCACAGGAGAGTCTCAGGGACCCCCCAGGCTTTGTCAAGCCTCCCCCAGACTCCACCAGCTGCACCTCACACTGGACACCTGCAAACACAGAGACACCCTGGTCAGAAACTGCCACACACATCCACTGTTTCTCTCACTCATGTCTACACACACTCAGTCTCTCGAGTTTTCCATGAATTACCTTCTAAAATCGCAACAAGGAAAACCAGCTCAGCCCCCACTCCATGCTGAGTCCTCTGTGTTCAGTGCTGATCAGCAGGTGGAAATGCCTTGGAACCCCAGGGCTAAGGCTCCTCTCTCAGAGCTGCAGGGTCGGGGCTGGGCTGGTTTTCATCAGTACAGGGGGGCCCTATTTGCATGTCTCCTACTATATAGCAAGATCTAGGGCGGGACGCTTGAGGAGGAGGCTGTGCCCAGAGAAGATGACATTGTCCTGCAGGAGTTCGCTGACAAGGATGGTGTTCAGAACATATGTGTTCTTTATGAAATTGTGCTGTGACAAACACTTTGCCCTGATCACCCTATCTAATGTTTAAGTATTTCTGTAAATTATGGTCGGTAGGAGTCAATATTTTCTCCTTTTTACAGATGTGAAAGCGAACCCACACATGGAGGGGCTCTGTATGCATGTAGGAGCTCATGTCTGGGATGAGTGGACCCCGGTATCTGGCCCTGTGCTCCTCATCACTGGCTCTGCCTGCTCCCTAAACCAACTCCAGGACAAAGCTGGATGTTTCTAGGGTGGTTTTCAGAACCCAGTTTCTGTAACACAAGCGTGTGTGATGTTGCTGCCCTCCAGCACTCACCTGAAAATATGAGGAGAACTAGGGTCCAGGCACATTAATTTTCAAGTAGCTCAGACATTTTACACATTTTTTGTATCTTCATATTACTCCTTCGTTGTCTAAGTTTCCATTTGTTTTCTTGTAATACATTTTATGAGGCTTAATTGAAAGATAATACATTTTACATATTTAAAATGTACAATGAATAAACATGATGTAACTGCCAGCATTATCGAGAAAGTGGACAAGTGAATTCTTCTCCACATTTCCTCTTGTTCTGCTATATTCCTGCTCCTTTCCCCTTCCCTTCCTCTGCCAATTCCCCAGGCAACTGCTAATCTTTATTATATTACTTTAGGCATATTTTTATTTACCAAAATGTATAAAAATGAAAGAACATACTATATATTCTTATTTGTTTGGCGTCTATTTAGTATAAATGATGGGTAGTGTTCCAGCAAACAATTTACCATAATTTGTTTTTCTACTAAGCAGCTTAACAATATTACCATTCTTTTATTGCTCTGGCACTTAACAAAAGAAAAATCTGCAAGTCACCTTTGAAATGTACGTAGACAAGGAATATATTTTACTTTTTCTGTTTTTACAACCACATCAACAACGATAGATAAACACAGAAAAGGGAGTTTTCCTAATTAAAAATATAGTTTAAATACTGGAAATTTTACGATAAACATCAAGTCAGAAATCTATGGAGATGCAAGTTCCTGTAAAGAGTAACAAAGCCAGGGTGTGAGCTGAACTGGAGCAGAGTCTGGAATATAAAATGTAGCTATTACAAGATACAAACACACACATATATTGGATTATTCAAAGTCAAGTGTAGTAAATATGTTGAAGTGTGAATTTCTCAGGGACAAAATACTGAAGAGCTTTTCTATGCTTTTCAATACTTTTTCCCCAAAATAAGGACCATCATGCCGAATTTTTCAACATTTCCTCTTGTTCTGCTATATTCCTGCTCCTTTCCCCTTCCCTTCCTCCACCGTTTCCCCAGGCAACTGCTAATCTTTATTATATTACTTAAGACATATTTCAATTTACCAAAATGTGTAAAAATAAAAGAACATACTATATATTCTTATTTGTTTGGCATTTATTTAGTAAAAGTGATGGGTAGGATTACTCAAAGGCAAGTGTAGGAAACACGTTGTAGTGTGAATTTCTCAGGGACAACATGCTGAAGAGCTTTTCTATCCTCTTGAATCCTTTTTTCCCCAAAGCAGGACCATCAAAAACATATTTCTGTCCCAATGTGTCTGTCTGGGAGAGAAAAGGAGCCCACACTCTGAAATGCATTTAGACCCACCTCCTGTATCCCCACTGCAGAACTACGATATTACTCAGCAGGGGCAAGTCACCAAAGCCAGTGTCTTAGGGGCACTGGGGAAACCCCTTAGGAACTGAGATGGGAAAAGAGGTCTTCGCCTAAGTTCCATTGAGAAGTGTCTCCCCTCTCTTTCTTATTTAACAGGAGCCTTAATCGGAAGGTCAGTCAGCAAATCTGGAAGGTGATAACACAAAAAGACAACACTGGAGCTGTGGGAGGGAGCAACTGGGGAAAACAAGAGGACTCCACCCAGGGAAAAAGGAACAAGGACGCACAGACCAACATCTCACCTGGAGAAACACTCGAAGCTCACACCCAGACCAGGCATCACGGTGCCTTCGTGGAAATGTGGACCCGTGAAAGGTCAGAATATCTTTTATTATTCTACCAACTTCCACCAATTTCACAATTGTCAGTTAAATATAACATTTCAACCCACCTGAAGGAGCTGAGAGCGACTCTCTGGACGGGACAAGGTGAAGAGGCAAAGCCAAGCAGGAAAGAAAAGCAAGGTGTCACGGGAGGATCTGAAGTCTTTAGTGGACCTGAAAGAACAGACTTCAACTCTGATGTCAACTGCAAAAGTGAATGTCGAATGTAGCTCTGAGAAGATTCACAGACATTTCCACAATGAAGGCCCGGCAAAGATAGAGTGTGGTGAAATACAGGCAGAAAATGCATAAAATGAAATAATAAGCCAACATTAACTGTCCAACCCAACAGGTCTGGTTATCAACAACAATTATTACATATGTTAGTGAGAAATATCAAATTCTCAATAAACAATAATTGGAATGAGATTCAGAAATGATTCATTATTTAATTAGAACTATCTAATTAAATAAGGTATGTAAAGTAACTATAATTCATATGTAAAAATCTCTTACCGAAACTGTGGACATGATGCAGGACTAGACAGGAAACTGAAGGATAAAAATACTAAGAAGGAATCAAATGGAAATCCACAAGAAAGCGAAAGCAATGCAGCATAAACCTTGAGCAAGCTTTGGGCACACCCCTCAGTCGAGCTGGCTCAGCTTTTAAATGCAACCATGCAATTAAAATGTCACTAGAAATTTCACAAAGTAAATGGCAAGGGAAAAGGTATAGTATATGTACTTTTTAAACCTGAAAAGGAGAAATTGTAGATACAAAGACAGTACTTGAATAAATGATGGGTAAGAATGTTCCCAGTTTTGTGAAATACACAGGAATACAGATCCTAGAATCACAGCGAACCCCAAGCAGAGTAAACACACACAGACACAGATGCATGCACCACACATCCACCATAGACAGAGCAGTGTGCAAGAAAAAACTCACACATCACACACCACACACACATTTCCTCAACGATATTCTTTTTACTTAGCTGTTTTAAAATTATTTGCATTGATAGTATTAAGTAGAAGCCTAAAATGAAAATATATTGTTATACACATAAGTCGGTCTATTCTAAACATGATCAAACACATGCTTTAGTTCAAATGAATGTAACTACGTTGTTAGAAAATTCACTATTTCAAAGAAAAATGTTATTATTCCTGGCTGTGTGTTGAATCATTTGTAATATATGCCAATAAAATTCTTTTTAATTAAATAATTTTTTAGCGTTGCCACATAAGTGTTTATATTTATGGGGTATAGTGTGACATTTCTATACATGTGTGCCATGTGGTATGACCAAATCAGAACAATGAACAAATTCGCCAGGCTAGACAGTAACATTTCTTTGTGTAGGTAGCACACAAAATTCTCTCTCTGGCTACTTGTAGACATAAAATTCCCATATGTTGTTAACTGGAGTCGCTCTCTTGTGCGGCAGGACACTAGAGCACATCCTTCATGTCTACCTGTAACTGTGCATTTGTCAACAAACCTCTTCTTATCTCTCAGTCTCTTCCCATTCCTGGCATCTCATAACCACTACTCTACTATTTACTGCTAGAAGATCAGCTTTCTTCAGCTTCCACGTAACATTGAGAAAATGTGGTATTTATTTTTCTGCGTCTGGCTGGTATCACTCCACCTAATTGTGTCCAGTTCCATCCGTGTTGCTTCAAACAACAGAATTCCATTTCTAAGGTTGAGTAATATTCAGTTGTGTTAAAATATCACATTTTATTTATCTGTTCAACTGTTGGTGGACACATATTGATTTCATACGTTAGCTATTGTGAATAACGCTGCAAGAAACACGATTGTACAGGTATCTCTTCAATATTAGTTTTTTACTTTAATTATTTAGATAGATATATACTTAGCAGTTGGATTGTTGAATTACATGGCAGTTCTATTTTTCCCATGATGGCTGTACTAATTTTCACTTCCATCAGTGGTCTATAATAGTGTACCTTACTGGTGGAGGGGTGGGTAGTTAAAAAAAAAAAGAAAAGAGAAAGAAACGAGTTTATCTTTCTGTGCATCCTGGCCAGCTTCTGTTGTTTATTTTATTTTACTTTATTGCGTTTCTGGGTTTCAAGCAAAAATGAAGGATGAAAAGACTTCTTATTGCATTTTTTTGAATATTAGTCATTTCTAGTAATATATGTATGTATATATACTTATGTATTTATCTACCTTTATTCATTGATTCGTTTGAGAGAAGGATATTCCTATTATTCACCCGTTATTAATCACATTATGATTTGTAGTTCAGTTGAGTTTATTTTATGTGCTTGATAGTACTCCCCTGTCACATGAACAGTTTTCAGGTATGGTCTATCATCTGCAGTTCTCTCCTCACTCAATTGTTTTCTTTACTGTGCAGGAGCTGAACTTTGTTGGAACCTGGACAGGTGGGCTGAGGTGCTGTGGAACACTGGAGTGGAAGAGCTGGACCCAAAATCCAGAACCAGGTGAGCTTTTACTCACCATGTGGTTTCTGAGTTTATGGTTTGAACAGATGCAGAAGAGTTTGTCCAGGTCTTCTCGGGGGTAAAAAATTTGAAGGGAGAATGATAGAATGTATTAGTCAAATAAATGAAAATATCATACTTATGCAAATGTTCTTGTGAGTGGGGGTAACTCAGTAGTGTGTGTTCATCTCCATAAAAGAGAAAATTATGTCTGCTGCAAAAGAATCCATAGCTTTTAACATATGCATTTATCAATGACAACTGAGCCTGGATACCAGATTATGTTATAATGCTAGTGGGAAGACTCAATAGAAGAAAAAGTGTCATAGCAACAAAACATGAAGCATCAAACATGTAAATGAAATGGCTTTGAATGTTACTAGTAATGAACATGCCAAGAAAAGTCAATTACCATAATCAGAAAAATAATGCATGATCAACCATGGGATTCAATTTGAGAAGAAATATAATTTTCATTGAATGGCTCACCACACCCTCATAAAATGGTTCAGACAACAAGCTAGGAACCAAGCGTGACCTTATAGCAAGTGGAGGCCAAACATTTGGGGAGCAGGAGAGTCTGTGTTGGAATTGGGAGAAGCAGAAACCTGAACTCTGCAAAGAAGCAGCAGTGAGCATGGATCTCGCTGAGTTCACTTCAGGTTAGTGGTAAAGGTGGGTTTCTCTGCCCTCATCCAGTTTTTGCTCTCAATACACTCTTGGAAGCTCAGTTGTGAATACTGGGAATCTTCCTAAAACTCAATCACAGCAAGCACATTTTCACTGAAGAAAGAGGTAAGAATTCAGGCATAATTAAATTTAGGTAATAAAAATTAGTTATTGAAACATCAATGCCAGTCTCTAGTAATTTATATTATAAAATGCTCAGCTACATCAGTGGAGTTCTTTTATCCTATTAGGGATAAGTATCCACGTGAGCACGTGGTGCAATCATGGCGATTAGGGAGGTGGGCTGTCCAGGCTTTCCTGGTCCTTCAGAGGAAAATTGCTGAATCATCTCCTCCCCTATTCACATCAGATTTCACATCTGTATGTGACCCTTGAAAACGTCATTGCCATGTCCCTGCATACTAGGAGTTAAATGGGGAATGAAGCTGATATGCTGGGTGTGTCATTGTAGAATTGACCAAGGAAATTACCTGCATACTGTTTCATCATCCAGGCCTGGAGCCTCTCATGTGTAAGCTTTGCATTATATTTATGATTTTCCATGTTGTTTAGTCAGTACAAATATTCTTTTTAACTTTCTACTGAAATAGCTCCATAATAATCTAGAGGCATAAAGACTAAAAAATAACTAATTTGGCTGTTAACCCAAGCTCCAGGTGAGGTCACAGTTTGTGGTGATAGTGAGACAGGCTGGAAACTGACTGAGCTCATGAATTCTTCATGTTAATTGGGAGACCCTGTACACCCAAGAGATTCAGACACTTCCACGGAGAACCTCTATCTAATATTATTTGTTATGAATCACACCTCAATAAGGAAACTGTAGGTTAATGACTAAAATTGCTGTTGCTAACAAAAGCCTTCCTTTAGAACATAGTCCTCTATCTGATGTAAAATCAGCCCATGTGGCAGAAGTGATTGTATTTATTAGAATGTTCTAATTTGTCAAAGTAGGAAACAAACACATTGTAAGGCAGTGCATGGCTTTGGGGTGCTTTGTAAGTGAAAAAGCATCTCACATATTCTGGAACACCCATCAAAATGGGCAGGTTAGGGAACTCTTAGAAACCCTCCTTTATCCCAAATTCCTGGCAAATGTAAAAGCAGAAGTCAGTGTAAAAAGAGGTAACACTGAAACAAAGAAAACTGCCATGCCAGACCATATCTTCAGAGGATAAAGGTGCTGAGAGAGAGTCACAGATTTTATCAAAATATATTAATGCTTAGCCCCTGATATTAAATAAAAAATGAATGAAATACATCTAGTTATCGATTTTACTTAGATATTTTATGCCAGATTATTTCAAATGAATATTTGTTGCATTTCAACTCTATAATTTATAGACAAAATGGTTATCAGATTAAATAAACACTTTGAGGAAACTTAGAAAAGACAGCAGAGGTTAATTCTTGATGAGGTGTGACCAGCTCACCACAAGATCCTGGGAAAACTTGAACACAGAGGCCTACACATATATCAAGCCATACAGCCCTTTGGACACATTTATGTAGACTTTCTTCATTTTCCATCCTTGAGGGGATGTGAATGTATTTTATTTATCATCTGTTTGTGTTCTCCATGTCTTGAAATAATTTGTTGACAAAAGGCTACAGCTCTTTTAGTTGATTAAAAGCATCTGCATTTTGTGTTTTTTGTCTGTTACCAATCAGGTTTTATATGAACTGAGTGAAGCACATCCAGGAAAGGAACTATTATAAAAAGATTACGTGAGGCATGGCTGATATTAAGTCCCACATTGTTATAACCTCCCACAATCTTCCATGTAAGTTTAGCAGAATGGTTTTCATACATTAAAGTTATCACAATGTTAAGGATGTATCTGTTATTGCCCTTTTCTCTCCAAGAAACTGATCTTTGACAAGTTGCCCAGAACTCAGCAATAGAGAAAGGACAGTCCTTCAGCAAGTGGTGTGAAATCTGCACATTTGTATGCAGAAGAAGAAAGATGGGCCTCACCTCACACAACACACAGAAATCAGCTAAAAATAGATTCGAGACATAAACATAGACCTGAAAATGTGGTTCAAAAGTATCCAAGTATGATTTTGAACAAAGTATAAATTAGTACACTCATTATGAAAAACAACATGAAGATTACTCAGTGACTTGAACATAGAGTATACCCCTTTCTGAGAATACATCTAGAGATAATACAGTGAGTGTGACAAATACATGTTCATTGTGAGATTATGAATAACAGCCTAGATTTGGAAAATAAGTCAATGTCCATCTATGAATAAACAGATAAAATGTGGCTTATACCTACAAAAAGTTGAATATTATTCAGCCTTTAAAAACAAGGAAATTCTTAAATTGGAACACATGGAGAACACTATGGTAAGTGGAATAAGCCAGACTCCAAAAGACAAATGTTGCATGACCTCATTTATATGTAGAATCTAAAATAGTCAAGCTCTTGGAAGCAGAGTGGAATAGTAGTTCCCAGGGGCTGGAAGGAGGAAGAAAATTGGGTGATGTTGGTCAAAGGATAATATGCAGGTTGATATGGTTTGGCTCTGTGTTCTGACTCAAATTTCACACCAAATTGAAATCCCTACATGTTGAAGGTAAGTCCTAATATAAAGTGATTGGGTCATGGGGTGGCCTTCCTCTTTGCTGCTCTCATGATAAAGTTCTCAAGAGATCTGTTGGTTTAAAGGTGTGGTCCCTCCCGGCTCACTTACTCTCTCTCTCTCCTGCCACCACGTGAAGAAGGTTCTTGCTTCCCCTTCCCCTTCCGTCATGATTGTGTGTCCTGATGCCTCCCAGTAACGCTTCCAGTTTAGCCTGCGGAACCAGGAGTCACTAAACCTCTTTTCTTCATAAATTACTCAGTCGCAGGTAGCTCTTAATAGCAGTCTGAAAATGGACTAATTTTCCAAAAATTTGAACTAGGAGTGAGGTAATGCTATTAACATACCCGAAAATGTGGAAGTGACTTTGTAATTGGGTAATGGGCAGAGGTTGGAAAAGCATGGAGGGATCACAGGAAGACAGAAAGATGTGGAAAAGTTTGAAACTTCCTAGAGGCATGTTGAATGGTTTTGACCAAAATGCTGATGGCGATATGGACAATAAAGTCCAGGCCGAGGTGGCCTCACATAGAGAGGAAGAACTTACTATGAAATGGAGTAATGATCACACTTGCTACACTTTAGCAAAAAGACTAGCAGCATTTTCCCCCTGCCTTAGTGATCTGTGACATGTCGAACTAGAGAGAGATGATGTAAGGTACCTGGCAGAAGAAATTTCTAAGCACCAAAGCATTCAAGATTTGACCTGGCTATTTCTGCAAATGTAAGTCGTGTGCATTCACAAAGTGGTGGTAGGAAATTGGAACTCACATTTAAAAGGAAAGCAGGGCATAAAAGTTTGATAAAAAATTGCAGCCTGGCCACGTAGTAGACAAGAAAAACTCATTTTCTGGGTAGAAATCCAAGCTCCCTGCAGAAATTTGCATAAGTAATGAGGAGCCCAATGGGAAAAAAATGTCTCCAGGGCATTTCAGAGATCTTTGTGGCAGCCCTTTCCATCACAGATCCTGAAGCCCAGAAGAGAAAAATGGTTTCATGGCCCAGGCCCAGAGCGCCACTGTCCTGTGCAGCCTCGGGACATGGCACCTTGCGTCCTTGACTCTCCTGTTACAGCCATGGCCAAAAGCGGTCAAGGTAAAACTATGGCCAGTGCTTCTGAGGCTGCAAGCCCTAAGCTTTGGTTGCCTCCATGTGGTGTTGAGCCTGCTGGTGCACATAAGGCAAGAGTTGAAGTTTAGGAATCTCTTCCTAGATATCAGATGATGTATGAAAGTGCCTGGATATTCAGGCAGAAGTCTGATGCAGGGGCTGAGCCCTAATGAAGTGACTCTACTGGGCCAGCATAGAAGGACAACGTGGTGTTGGATCTATCACAGAGTTCCCACTGGAGCATTGGCTGGTGGATCTGTGTGAAGAGGGCCACAATCCTTCAGACCCCGAAATGGTTGCTCCACCAATGGCTTGCACGGTGTGCCTGGAAAAACATAGGAACGCAATGCCAGCCTATGAAAGCAGCCATGGGGACTGAACCCTGCACAGCCATAAGGGTAGAGTCTCCCAGGCCTTGGGAGACCACCTCTTGTGTCAATGTGTCCTGGATGTGAGACATGGAGCCTTACAATTTAATGACTGCCCTGCTGGGGTCTGGAGTTGCATGGGGCCCGTATCCCTTTTGTTATGGCCAATACCTCCCATATGGACATTACATGTTTTTGACTTTACATGTTTATAGGCAGAAGAAACTTACCTTGTCTCAGAGGAGACTTTAGATTGTGGATTTTTGTGTTAATGCTGAAATGAGTTAAGAATGGGTGACTGCTGCGAAGAGATAATTATACTTTACCGTGTGAGAAGGACATGAGATTTGTGATGGCCAGGGGTGGAATGATATGGTTTGACTCTGTATTTCCACCCAAATCTCACGTCAAATTTTAATCCCCATGTGTTGTAGGAGAGGTCTGATGGGGACTGACTGGATCATGGGGCAACCCTCCCCTTTGATGTTCTTGGGATATAGTTCTTTGAAGAACTCATGGTTTAAAAGTGTGGTATATCTTCTCTTGCTCGTTCTCTCTGTCTCTCCTGCCAGCATGTGAAGAAGGTCCTTGCTTCCCCTTCACTTTCCACAATTATTCTAAGTTTCCTGATGCCTCCCAGTAATGCTTCCTGTTGAGGCTGCAGAACTGTGAGTCAACTAACCCATTTTTATTCATAAATTTCCTAGTCTCAGGTAGTTCTTTATAGTAGTTTGAGAACGGACTGATACACAGGTTGAAGAAGTTCTGGAGATGAAATTCACACTGATGTGACGATGCTAATGAATATTATTTTACAAATTTATCTTTTGCCAGAAGAGTAGATCTTAGGTGTTCCTATGACACACACACAATAAATTAAAATCATAAAATGATAACTCTCTGAGATGATAAGCATACCAATTACCTTGATCATGATGAGCATTTTCCCAAATACATCAATACATCAAATGTTGTACATTAAATGCATAAAATGTTGTTACTTAGTTATAGCTCCATAAAGCTAAAAAGGTGATGCATACTTACATTTATACATATTTTATCAATAAAACTGTGAAAATATAAGCAGAAGAACTTGCACAAGGATATTTATAACAGATTGGTTTAAGATATTTATAATGGAAACATTTAAATTCCATCAACAGAAAAATAGATATACTTATTGTCACTTATTAACTGAATGAACTGATTTATTTACTTAGCAAACTGTCATGTATTAATATAATGGACTGTTTCAGATATGAAATACCTATATGTGTATGAGTACATACATATGTACGGATATGATGACAAGAACTTGATAGACGCAATTACATGAATGAAGCTCACAAATAGCAAAACAAGTCCCTTACAAAAAAAAGATCTATGATATTTGATTCCATTTTTATGAAGTTGGAAACAAGAAAAATGGACATAGAGTGACAGAAATCAGAAACTTTATTTGCATTTCTCTGATGATTAGTGATGCTAAACATTTTTAAAAGATATTTACTGGCCACTTGTGTGTTTTCTTTTGAGAAGTATCTGTTTGTGTCACTTGCCCATGTATTACTCCATTTTCAAACTCCTCATAAAAACATACCTGAAACTGAGAAGAAAAAGAGTTTTAATTGGACTCACAGTTCCACATGGCTGGGGAGGCCTCAGAATCATGATGGGAGGTGAAAGGCACTCCTTACCCGACAGTGGCAAGAGAAAATGAGGAAGCAAAAGCGGGAACCATTGATAAATCCAGGAGATCTTGCGAGACTTACTCACTATCACAAGAATAGCACAGGAAAGACAGGCCCCAGTGATTCAATCGCCTCCCTCTGGGTTCCTCCTACAACACTTGGGAATTCTGGGATATAAAATTCAAGTTTCAATTTCGGTGGGGACACAGATAAATTAGCCAATTTTTAATGAGGTTATTTGTTTTTTGCTTCTTAATTTGCTAAATTTCGAACAGATTCTGGATGTGATGTTAGGACTTTGGTGGATGCGATGTTTGTGAAGATCTTCTCACGGTCTGTAGGTTGATTGCTCTGCTGATAGTTTTGTTTGTTTGTTTGTTTGTTTGTTTGTTTGTTTGTTTTGCTCAGCAGAAACTCCTTAGTTAATTAGGTCCCACTTGCCTATTTCATTTTTTGTTGCAATTGCTTTTGGATACTAAGCCAAAAATTCTTTGTCAAAACTAGTGTTGAGAAGAGTATTTCTAGGTTGTCTGCAAGGATTTTTATCGTTTGAAGTCTAACGTTTAAATCGTTCATCAATTTTGAGGTAATTTTATACATGTTGAAAGTAGATGTCCAGCTTAAATCTTCATCATACAGCTAGCCCGTTGTGCCAGCAGTATTTATTGAACAGGGAGTCAGTCCTTTCCTCATTGCTTGTTTCTGTCAGCCTTAATCAAAGATGACATGATTGCAGGTGTGCAGCTTCACCCCTCTCAGAATAGTTATCACTAAAATGTCAGAAAACAACAGATGCTGGTGGGGCTGTGGAGAAAAGAGAACATTTATACACTGTTGATAGGAACAGAAATTAGTCCTGCCACTTTGGAAAGCAGACTGGAGATTTCTCAAAGAGCTTAAGACAGATATATCATTTTACACAGTGATTTCACTACTGGGTATACACTAAAAAGTAAGTAAATAATTCCTTAATTTGTGCACACATTTGTCAGGAACCATCAAGCTATCCATTGAAACTCTATGCATTTTATCTTAATTTTATCTCCTAAAAATAGAAAATGGATTGTATAGTAATATTTTATACTGAAATTAAAATATTGACAAAATGTGTATGAAAATTCAAATACAAAATGTAAATGTGATTACTACAACAATTATTAAAATACATTCAGCTATACTAGAATAAAGTCCCAGAGATAAGAAAGATAAAGGTGACATATTAAAATGAAAAATTAATAAACAAAAATTTCACAGATAATTTAAACATGGCTAAAAATATGTGCAATATTTTATATTATTAGTTATACAAACTTAGTAAACTATTTGTATAATATTTTAACCTGTTTTATCAGAGTAATTTACTAATATTTTGTATAAAATTATAAGTGGGGACCACAGGAAAATAATGATATTGGCAAGTATATGTATTAATTATTAATATAGTCTTAATGTTGGCCCAGTTATTACACCTGAAATTTGTAATTATATCATGGGTTTGTCTGGAAAAATTAATTTTAAAGGATGACTTACGGGAATAATCTCCAATATGGAGATATTAGTATCTCATGTATAAAGCAATGGAAAACACAAACTACATGTAAAATCCTGATAAACAACTGTGTCTCATGGAAAGGAGTTTATTTTATTTGACTGTAATACACTTACTGTTAAAATGATCTCCTTCATGATGTTTTGGAAAATTAAAGCAAAGTGTGGTGAATTGAAGTGTGATGTTGCCTGTTTGGTACAACAGTGGGGTGAGGATAATGAAGAGTCCTGTGATCCCGAGGAGATGGCCTGATCCAAGCAGAGGGGGGCTCCAGGTCCTGTGGACTCACCTGGGGCGCCTGCTTCTGCCCGGCTGCAGCCACTCCCAGAAGCTTCCAGGAGACAGGGGTGCGGCTGGGCCCTCGAGAGGATCCAATGAGACATGGAAGTGAAGAAAAAGATAATGATGTGAAATAAATTTTAAGAATTAAAATAAAAAAAATTTTATTTTAAATTCACGAATTATGACTCTTTATATTCACAAGGTAAGAAGCAATATTCTGATTTGTGAATACAATATGGAATAACTAAGATAATAAGAATTAAGATAAATATCATTCGTCACCTCAAATTCTTATCATTTAGTGTGACAACAACATTTAAAATGTACTCTTACCTCTTTTGAAGTGACCAATATACTACTTTTAAATGAACAAACAGAAATCAATTCATGTAAACAATGAAAAATAATTGAAATCTATTGTGAATTACTCTAATAATTTATATTTTGTTCATCATTAAGTTTGATTTTTGAGGAGATATTTTCAGAATTATTTTATTGTAATGTTTAATATGAATGCCTACAACATGTGTGCATAGATAAGTGTATTTATACTTACTCTTTGTTTATTTCTTTCTTCCTTATTTTTCTTTTCGGATGGAGTCTCACTCTCTCACCCAGGCTTGACGGCAGTGGCATGACAGGGCTCACGGCAACCTCCACTTCCCTGGTTCAAGGAATTCTCCCGCCTCAGTTTCCTGAGTAGCTGGAGTTATAAGCGTGAGCCACGCCTGGCCTACACATCTTTCTATGCGTATAAATTTCAGTCCCTATAGCTATGTGGTTGTTGATGTCAACAAATGTTAATAAAACCCTGGAAGAATCAGTGCAAATAATTTTGAATGTTTTTTCCTTGAAAGTATATGTTTAAAAAATATTTGTATATACATAGTTTTAATAATTAGTAACATTTAAATACTAACGTTAACAAACTTATAACAAATATAGCTAATAAAATGTCACAGCCTAAAATGCTCCGGAATTCTGCAAATACAAAGTTGACTTCTCCAGCTGTGGAGAAAAGAACCCTCCCCCTGCACCTGCTCCTCGGGCCCGCCCCGTCCTCGGTGGGTCCCGCGCGCCCCCTGGTGGCCCCGCGCGCCCCTGCAGGAGGTTTGTGTCCGGGCCCACACGGGCCTCCCCTCACTGTGTCTCGCACAGTAACACACGGCCGTGTCCTCGGCTCTCAGGCTGCTCATTTGCAGATACAGCGAGTTCTTTGAATCATCTCTTGAGATGGTGAATCAGCCTTTCACAGACGCGGTGTACTCTGCTGTCCCACCATTGGCTTTGTTTCTAATAAAACCAACCCACTCCAGCCCCTTCCCCGGAGCCTGGCGGACCCACTCCATGTAGTAGTCACTGAAAGTGAATCCAGAGGCCGCACAGGAGAGTCTCAGGGACCCCCTGGGCTGGACCAAGCCTCCCCCAGACTCCACCAGCTGCACCTCACACTGGACACCTGCAAACACAGAGACACCCTTGTCATTAACTGCCACACATACCCACTGTTCCCCACGCTCATGTCCACACACACTCAGTATCTCTCGTTCTCCGTGAATTACCTTTTAAAACAGTAACAAGGAAAACCCGGCTCAGCACAGACTCCATGGTTGGTGGTCTGTATTCAGTGCTGATCACCAAGTGGAAACTCCTGGGAATCCCAGGGCTGGGCTCCTCTTCCAGAGCTGCAGGGTCAGGGCCGGGCTGGTTTTTATCAGCAGAGGTAGGGCCTTATTTGCATGTCTCCTGTTATATAGCAAGCTCTGGGGTGAGATGCCTGAGGAGAGGACGGAGCCCAGATAAGGTGACTGTGCCTTGCAGGTGTTTGGTGACAATGATGGTACTTGGAAATTATACTGTCTTATAATAAAATTATTCTGTGATAAACACTTTGAACCGAACACCCTATTTTAGTTTTGCATTTTCATGTATATTACGTTTTCTGGGAGTCAGTGTTTCTCCATGTACAGATGTGGAAGCACACCACACATGGGAAAGGAGCTCTGTGTGTGTCCAGGACACACACAGTCTCTTTAAGACACAGCTTTGTTTCCAGACATAAAAACAAAACATGGTTTGGCTTTTTCTTTTTTTAGGTAGCATTTTTTTTTTGTAGGAGAAAAGTTTTCTTAAATTTCTCCATAACTTACAAATCTGAAAATTGTTGCACTGCGACAATTATTGGTAAAAATCGGTTAGGTCGTGAACTTGGATAACAAAAAGTGTGATTTATCAGTTTATTCCACAAAGCCTTTTCAGCATCGTGTGACATATTGTCATGTGAATAATTGTACATTATCAAAGTAGAATTGTCTCTGTTTATTTCTAGCACATCTTGATCTAGAATACTGGCATTAATAAATTCTCACCAACTATGTGATTTTGCTTTTTGTGCAATAACTTTTTCACAATAACTTGCTTTCTTTTTCTTTTTTCTTTTTCTTTTCTTTTTTTCTTTTTTTTTTTTTTTGTGACAGAGTTTCGCTCTTGTTACCCAAGCTGGAGTGCAATGGCGCGATCTTGGCTCACTGCAACCTCCGCCTCCTGGGTTCAGGCAATTCTCCTACGTCAGCCTCCTGAGTAGCTGGGATTACAGGCACACGCCACCATGGCCAGATAATTTTTAGTATTTTTAGTAGAGACGGGGTTTCACCATGTTGACCAGGATGGTCTCGATCTCTTGACCTCGTGATCCACCCGCCTCGGCCTCCCAAAGTGGGGGGATTACAGGCTTGAGCCACCGTGCCCGGCCGATAACTTGCTTTCTTTACGTGTTACTTGTCCGATTGTTTTAAAAAGCCTTACTCTGAGCCAGGCAGAGTGGCTTATGCCTGTAATGCCATCACTTTGGGAAGATGAGTTGGGAGGATCACAAGGTTGGAAGATTGATACCATCCTAGCTAACACAGTGAAACTCCATCTCTACTAAAAATACAAAAAAATTTGGCCGGGTGTGGTGGTACATGCCTATAGTCCCAGCTACTTGGGAGGCTGAGGCAGGAGAATCGCTTGAACCAGGAAGGCAGAGGTTGCAGTGAGCCGAGATTTCACCACTTTACGCCAGCCTGGGTGACAGAGCAAGACTCCATGTCAACAACAACAACAACAACAATTAAAAAAAAAAAAAGAAAGAAAAAAGAAAAAAGAAAAAAAAAGTCTTACTCTGTTTCGAGATTCCAGTGTTTGCTTAAAATATTTAGCACCTTTACTCTTCAAATGCTGTGCTCTTTAGTAAGCTGGCTTTACAACTTTGCTGAAGTCATTGCTTCATATCTTAGTGGTTTGTCACAGTCAACACACAGTAGAATAGGATAACATAGATCAGCAACCCATGTGCAACTCACTGATAAGTGATTTTCCTGGTAAAGAAAGCTCGTTTCGTGTCCTGCTACACTACTGCAGTAAAATAACTAGAAATTTGTAATTATTACTTACTAACATTATCAAAATTATATTTCTTTTTTTCTTTTTTCTTTTTAAAGACGGGGTTTCACCATGTTGGTCAGGTTGGTCTTGAACTCCCGACCTCAGGTGACCTGCCCACCTTGGCCTCCAGAGTGCTTGGATTACAGGCATGAGCCACCACGCCTGGCCCAAAATTATTTTTCATCTCAAATCTAGAATTTTTTCTACCTCACACATCATCTTTTAAAAAAGCACATTGAGAGAGCTCCACAAAGATGGCAGAGTAGAAAGAGCTCTGAGCACAATTCCCAGTAAGAGTGACGCAGAGGGCAAGTGACAAATTTCCAACCTAGGTACTAGGTGAGTCTCAGTGGGACTGGCTGGACAGTCAGTGTAGCCCAGGGAGGGCGAGCCAATGCAAGGCGGGGCACTGTCTCGCCTGGGAAGTGCAGCAGACTGGGGGATCCCCTTCTACCGAGGGGAGGCCATTGGGGGCTTCTTTGGCTACTCGGGCACTCGGGTTCAGATACTGCGCTTCTCCCGTGGTCTTTACGGCCCAAAGACAAGGAGATTCCCCTGGCCGACCAGTGCCACAGGCTTCCAGGACAAAAGTCCGCACAAAGCTGGGCGACCGTGTTAAATGGCACCTGCAAGGCCTGTGAGACAGAGCCTCACATTCCCCTGAAAAAGGAGAGGCCGACGCAGGGAGCCAGGTGATCCGGTGAGACAGAGCCTCACATTCCCCTGAAAAAGGGGAGGCTGATGGCGGGGAGCCAGGTGCTCTGGCGCAGCGGGCTCCACCCCAACCGAGACCAGCAGCTCAAATGCACGGGCTCCAGAGTTTCGCAGCCAGTGCAGCAGTTCGATCCAGGACTGTGGCTTCGTTGATGTAAGGGCAGCCACCATTCTGAGACAGCCAGTCGTTCCCATGACAGCCCTCCGTTCTGAAGCAGATCTCACCTTACTTGTGTTAAAAAAACCGCAAGGACATTGACAGAGCAGCTGGACAAAGCCCGTGGCAGCTCAGCCCCGTCTCTTTCTTATGAAATCAGAGCCTTAGTCTGCAGTGCAGGGCAGCAGATCTGGAGGGCGATGACACCAACGGAGAACACTGGAGCTGCGGGAGGAAACGTCTGGGGAAAACGGGAGGACTGTACCCCAGGGGAAGGGGCAGGAACACACAGACCAGCTTCTCATCTGGGGAAGGGGCAGGAACACGCACAAGATCACGCCCAGACTCAGGGTCACAATGTCTTTTTAGGTATACGGATGCAGGAATATTAACTGTTTAGTCTAATGCCTTTCACCATTAAAAAATCGTCAGTTAAATAAAACACTTGAATGCACCTGAGGGAGCAGAAAGAGATTCTTGGGAAGACAGAACAAGGTGAAGGGACAAATCAAGCAGAAAAGACAAAGAAGGTATTGGGGGATCTGTAATCCATGGTGGGCATAGAAGAACAGACTTCAGTTAGTTTTTAAAACCTTTATATCTGTTGATAGTAATTTATATGATGAAATTGCCAGCCTCGGCAATGGAATCTTATTATCCCCTTCAGGAATGAGTGTCCATTGGGAATGTGGTGAAGTTATAGTCATGGGGGGCAGGGGAGATGGTCTGTTGAGGTGCTCCTGGTCCTTCGGAGAATTGCAAAAATGTCTCTTCCCCATTTCCAGGAATATTTAATACATTGGTTACTCTTGGGAATGTTGTCTCCATGTCACGACATCATGGAAGTCACCTGAGGGGTGAAGCTGACTTTCTGGATGCATCAGTGTGGAAAACTGAGAAAAGAAACTGCCTGGGCACATGAGCTGTCAAACTATTCAATCCTGGAGCCTCTCACATCCAGCCTTCTTGTTTCATTAGGTTGTGATTTTCCTCAATGTTTGGTCAGCCTAGGCTGTCTCTCTTCCCTCTCTGCTGAAATAGTCAAACATAATAATCTAGAAGCATTAAGATAAATAAGTAGGTAATTTTAAAATTAGAACAAGTCCCAAGTACAGTCAGAGTTACCACGTGGTTAATAACGTGATAGGCAGGAGATATGGATGGATAATAATAGTGTGCTCATGTCAATTTCCTCTATATTAGCAAAATATTTTCTATATCCCTTACATGATATTCCCATTTTGATCCTTGACTTAACATTAATTCTTGATAAGTAACACCTAAATAATAAAGTGGTAGTTATTAACCAATAATTTATATTACTAGTACAAACTTTTATTTAAGGTGTATTGCCCTACCGATGTAAATTCAGCCCCAAAGGCAGAAGTTATTGCACTTAATTAAATAAATACAGATGTTCTACAGTGGTGCATAATTGTAAAAGATGCTGCATGCAAAGGAGGATTTTAAATCTTCAAGAAGCTCCATGAAAATGCACAACAAGAAAACACACTTGGAAGTAATTCCTGTATTCTAGAGACCTGACATAGAAATTTGAAACTAAATACAAACAAAGAAAAAAACAAATATCCAGTATGGAAACTAGAATAACGCTATGTTGCATCACGACCAGCAGGAAGCACTGGCTGTGATGGGGATGCAGAGACCGCACAGGCGAGGGGAGGGTCTGCGAGGGCTTCCCCAGGCCGGGAGTGCACCGAGAACATGGCTGTCGGCATCACCGGTTCTGAAAAACACACTGAAACTCACAATATGCACGATTTGATGCATAAATAAAAACAGGATGGCCCTGGCATTAATATATATAGAGAGAGCTCAGAAATAAAAGGATATGTCAATGGCAAACTGATTTTCAGTATGTGAGCCAACAATATAAAATGTGGAAATCAAGGTCTCTCCCTAAGAGGGTGTTAAACTGCATCTACACATGCAAAGAATTAAGAATTTTAGTTTAGAATGAACACAAAAATCACATTTAAATAGTTAAACGTATGGCTTGCAATTGTAAAATTTCCCCCACCCGGAAAATAATATTAAGAACTATTTTCTGTATTTCAAATTAAAGGCACAGACAACAAATGCAGAAGTGAACTGGTGGAAATGCATCACAACAGAAAGATTCCGCAAACCATGGAAACAACTCCAGTCTACAGAATGGGAGAATGTAATCCCATGCCATGAATCTGAAAATGTGTCAAAATCCAAAACAACTCATTAGCAAAATCATAATTGCCTAATTGTGAAGCCGTCAGTTTTACACCTTAACAAACTTAAGAACATAGATCTCATGTTAAAGATTTTTCCCTCTGGGTAGTGGTAAGTGTTATGGTGCACTTGGTAAGGGTAGACTTTGTAATTATTCAATCCAACACTAATATAGGTGGTGTTAGCCGGGCAAGGCAGCTCATGCCTGTAATCCCAGCACTTTCGGAGGCTGAGGCAGGTGGATCACCTGAGGTCAGCAATTTGACATCTGCCTGACCAATATGGAGAAACCCTGTCTCTATTAAAAATACAAAAATTAGCTGGATGTGGTGGTGTCCACCTGTAGTACCAGCTACTCAGGAAGCTGAGACAGAAGAATTGATTTAACCTGGGAGGTGGAGGATGCAGTGAGCCAAGATCACACCATTGCACTCTAGCCTGGGTGACAGAGTGAGACTCTGTCTCTCTCTTTCTCTCCTATGTATGCATATATATATATATATTACATATTTTATACATATTATATATATGCATATAATATATGATGTGAATTTATTTAATAGATGTTATTAAAACTGTCATCAGCTAAGTCTAGGTTAGGTAGCTTGTCATTGATAAAATTTGTGGGCCCGATTCCACCAGAGCAGAACTGGAGAAAATGAAATTCCATGGTGATTCAGCAGCTTCACCTCCCTATGGCACTTCCAGCATGTGCTTACTGACAGATGATCCTATGGACATTGGATGTTCCTAGCCACCTCCACAAACTGTCATCCTCTATGTATCACAGAAATGTGGCCTGTCCATCTGTAGCTTGTCAACTCTGAATAATAAACAGAGAGGGACTCTAAAATATAATAAAATTTATTTAAGGATTGGTGTTGAAATTGAAATATGTATGGATGCATTCAGGTTGGTAAAAGAAAGATACATAATTCAGGAAAAATGAGGAGGGTTACATCAGCTGTTTTGAGACAATTATCCTGGGCTAGAAGGATCAATATAGAGGTGACATTGGTGTGAGGTTGAACCGGCAGTTGTTGTAGAAGAAATTCTTTTAAGGTTGTGGTGGCCTCTGTGTAAGGTTGTGGCTGTGCAGAGTCTATTTATGACAGTTCTTGCTATCAGGAATATGTGTGTTAGACCCTGCTTCACGGCCTTCCTTCATTCATTGGGGTTTTAACACACGTGGCTCCATTTTGATTCTAATACATTTCACAAGCTCTCTCTACCTCTTTCTAACTCTTTCTAACTTTCATAAGCTCTTTTGAAGCAGATGACTCTGACACCTTGCATAGAACAGGGTTCATTCCACATCAACACCCCATTTTGATCAAATAAGTTCATCCCCTTCATTATTAATGGCCAATTGCTGTCCCAGGTGAGTCTACACACGACACAGTGGAGGGTCCTGAGCAAATGGGGGAGAAGGAAGCCCCATCAGCCTCTCCCACGTGGCTGCAGGAGCCACAGCCTGAGCCCCACCTGCGCTCCAAGAAAATACCTTGAGGCCAGGAATGGAGACCATGGAGACCATCTGTTTCTTTTTCAGGAAGCAGGAAAAGCAAATAAAAAAGGGACAACCAGCACTGCAAAGGAAGGACAGGGAGTGGGAGCAAAGGAGCCCCGGGTCCCTGCTGATGCGATTGGCTTTAGTGTCAGGAGAAGGGTCATACGTGAAAACTGTGAGGTTCTACACGACACCAAACCCGGCCCAGCCTCTCCATTGTCTGAGGCCAAAATTCCTAGCGACGGTTCTAGTCCGGGAATCTCCCTGAGGTTTCTGTCCTGGGTCTGATTGGAGAAGACTCGCCAGGCGCTGCTGAGCTTCCTCAGGACTCTGATGCTGGTGACCACGGTTGAGGACTTTTCATCTCTGTAAGCGTCATCTGCATTTGCTGTACGTGAAAATAAGTCCACATGTTAAAATGATCTTTTAAAAAATACGTAGAGATGACATTAGGAAACACAGAATTCTAAACTTAGAGAGTTTCTCTAGAGAAACTGTGAGAGGAGGATGAAGACCCACATCCTGACAGGAAATCAGCCTCCATCTGCACCTGCCTCTGGCGTTGACTCTGATCATTGGCTCCTGAGCACCCCCTGCAGCTGATTCCCCTGAGTGTTCCTGCAGGAGGTTTGTGTCCGGGCCCACACGGGCCTCCCCTCACTGTGTCAGTTGCACAGTAATACACGGCCGTGTCCTCGGTTTTCAGGCTGCTCATTTGCAGATACAGCGTGTTCTTTGAATCATCTCTTGAGATGGTGAATCGGCCTTTCACAGACGCGGCGTATTCTGCTGTTCCACCATCAGCTTTGGTTTTAATACGGCCAACCCACTCCAGCCCCTTCCCTGGAGCCTGGCGGACCCATTGCATGTAGTAGGTACTGAAGCTGAATCCAGAGGCTGCACAGGAGAGTCTCAGGGACCCCCCAGGCTGAGCCAAGCCTCCCCCAGACTCCACCAGCTGCACCTCACACTGGACACCTGCAAACACAGAGACACCCTTGTCATTAACTGCCACACAGATCCACTGTTCCCCTCACTCATGTCCACTCGCACTCAGTATCTCTAGTTCTCCATAAATCACCTTTAAAAATAGCAACAAGGAAAACCCAGCTCAGCCCAAACTCCATGGTGAGTCCTCTGTGTTCAGTGCTGATCACTGAATAGAAACACCGGGAATTCTGGAGCTGGGCTCCTTTCCCAGAGCTGCAGGGTCAGGGCTGGGCTGGTTTTGATGAGCAGAGGGAGGGCCCTATTTGCATGTCTCCTGCTACAAAGCAGGCTGTGGGTGGCACAGCTGAGGAGAGGGCAGGGCCCAGAGCAGATGAGAGTGTCCTGGAAAAGCCTGGAGGTAATCCTGTCTCTCAGGAAAGTGTGACTTCAGATTATCTGATTGTGCCTTGATAATTATTTAGCAATCATCATCTTATTTTACTTTTATATATTTGGAGAATATCTTTAATGCAAGTGTCAGTGTCAGATTTTCAGAGAAGATAAATTACACATAGCACAGAGCGGTTGTGCAGTGTGTCCGATATCACACATCTGGACAGTGTCAGCCCCATTACCTGTGCCTGTGCCTCTAAACACTGAAGAGACTGTTCCCCTAGACAGCTCCCAGGCGATGTGGGACGTGCCTAGTGAGTTTTCAGGATGTCCCACCTGTCACAACCTTTTGTGATTTTGCTTCCCTAACATTGGAGTTGGGGCCCTGTGGTCGTATCATGGAGCAGATTTATAATAAATGGTTTAGCATCATCCCCTTGCCGTAATAGTAAATGGGGTCACATGAGATTTGGCTGTTTAACAGTGTGTAGCACCTCCGCCCTCACTCTTCCTTTGCTCCTGCTCCCGCCGTATAAAGTGTCTGCTCCCCCTTTGCCTTTTGCTGTCATTGTAACTTCCCTGAGGTCTCCCCAGAAGCTGAACAGATTCCATCATCATGCTTCCTCTACAGCCAGCAGAATCATGAGTAAAGCAAACCTCTTTTCTCTGTAAATCACTCAGTTTCAGTTCTTTCTTTCGGGCAATGAGAGGAAAAACTAATAAAGTGGACATCTCCCCCATTTCACCAGCGCCCCTTGCAGCCTGCAAACTCCCAGCTAAGGAGGGGGATTACTGACAGCATCGAGGTGCTGCCCAGGCGGGGATGGTTTGTCATGGATGCCATTTTACTAGTCTTGAGTTCAGGGAGTATAATGCCCTCCTCCCTATGCCTCACAGATGGAGAAACCACCTTATGATCAGCTCTCTCTAATTCTGTCTGAACCCATTTCTAAGTTTCAGCAATTCCACAGTGGGGAAATCTGACATTGTGGTGTGCCTCCTTATTTCCAGTGGAAAATGTCTAGGGAGGCTAGACTCTGCTGGAACAGTTGCCAATTTTTATCCTGGTGGTGGCCACCAGATTTGTGGAGAGGACCAGAACCCCCATGGGCTTACCTCAGTCTCATCCTCCTCCCCATTAGAGCTCTTTATTTTATTTTTGAGATGAAGTTTCACTATTTCGACCAGGCTGGAGTGCAGTGGTGTGATCTCGGCTCACTGAAACCTCTGCTTCCTGAGTTCAAGCAATTCTTCTGCCTCAGTCTCACAAGTAGCTGGACTACAGGCACTATGGCACCACGCACAGCTATTTTTTTTTTTTTTGTATTTTAGTAGAGACGGGGTTTCACCATGTTGCTCAGGATGGTGATAAACTCCTGAGCTCAGGCAATCCATCCAACTTGACCTCCCAAAGTGTCGAGATTACAGGCGTGAGCCACCACACCCAGCCTAGAGTTCTTCATGGTATCCTAGGTCTTAGGGTCCCAGGAAAACTTAGTCATCATAGCCTTATCTAATTCGTGTGATGGTCAGAAATCCTTCAAATGTGCTCTCGACAAGCCACCACCCCCAATGTACCATTCTGCTTACACACCCAGGACAGAAAGGTCTGATTCATCTGAGCTAGTCTGGCATGCTTCTCTAGGAGTCGCTCTTCTTGTGATGACACACGGTAGCCCACACAGTGAGCTCTGCCTCAGTGGCTGCTCAGAGTGCAGTCGGGAGGGACCAGCCACCTGCAAATGCAACAGCTTGGGCATCTGACTTGCAGTCTGAAAGATGCACCCTCTGAAATGGTTCTTCCAGAACGCTTGGCATTTTGGCAGCATCCCCATCCTCATGCCGTGTGCCCCATCCATCACGGACAGCAGCTGTTGGGCCACACATAGAAATTCACAGCCTGCCTGGGATTTCTGCAGGGGTCTCCTCTCTTTAGAGTCCACTGTGTGGGTGTTCATCAGATATTTTTACCTTTTGCCAGGTTCAATGGATGTCATGCCAGACCAACATTGACTCCAATAGGACTGGCATCATGTACAACAGGCCAAAGAAATAAACCCAGACCAGTGAACAGGACATAGAGTTTATTGAGGGCTCTCACACAGTGTGGTTCAGGTACAGCAGGCTGGACAAGAAAACTATGACCGTTTAACAAAAAGTATTCAGCTTATGTAGTAATTTTCGCATAACACCCTGCACCTAACAACTTCTATTTAACCCGAAACAAAGGGCCTCAATCACCTGTAAATCCTGTGTTTCAAGGGATAGGCAGGGGTTTGGATGTTATTTGTAGATAAAAAGTGAGTTCCTGGGTATGCCCCTCCTGGATTCCTTAGCTTGGAACTTGAAACACACATTTCTTTTTTTCTTTCCTGGGGTTTCAGTAATACGTCGAATAGGAGTGGTGAAAGTGTGCATTCCTGTACATGTTCTTCAGGAATATTTTTGCAACTTTTTCTCATTTCGTATGATGTGAGATTTTGTTGTATGTGGCTTTTTTCCAGTCATTCATGTCTTCACTACTAAGTCACTTGCAGTCCATGGAATGAATCAGTTGCATATGTTTTTACGAAATTTAAGAAGATTCCTGTTTTATTGTTTTATTTATTATTTAAGATTCTTAAGAGTTTTTGTTGGTTGTTGTATGTGGCTTTTAATATTTTGAGGTCTGTTTCTTTGCTGCTAAGCTTATCAAGGGGTTTTTCATGAGGGATATTGAATTTTACTGAATAGTTTTTTTTGCATCCATTGAGATGGTCTTATTTTTTAAAATTATGTTTAGATAGTGAGTCATATTTATTGATGTGTTTCTTTTATCCAGTCTTTGCACCCCTGGAGTAAAACGTTCTTGATCATGATGTATGATCTTTTTATTGTGCTGTTGGTTTCAGTTAGCTAGTCCTTGTTTATGATTTTACATCTAGGTTCATTGGGGACATCTCCCTGTAGCTTTTTGTTGTTGTTGTTGTTGTTGTTGTTCTTATGGTTGTTGTATCCTTGCCTAAATTGGTATCAGGTGATACGAGTTTTTGTAGACCAAGCTGGGGAAGAATCTCTTCTCCTTAATCTTTTGAAATAGTTCCAGTACAATGATACGTCTGGTATAATTAGACTGTCAGTTTATCTGGTTCTGGGCTTTGACGGTTGGAAGATTTTCAATTTCTGATTCAATCTTATTACTCTTATTTGTCTATTTAGGATTTTATTCCTTCCTGGTTCAACTTGGGAGGGTTGAATATTTCCAGAAATGTATTGATTTCCTCTAGATCTTCTAGTTTGTGAGCATAGAGATGCTCAGTATGTTTTGATAATCTTTTGTATTTCTGTGGCATCAGTTGCAATATCACCTTTATCATTTCTGCTTTTGCTTATTTAAATATTCATCTTTTCCTGGTTGACATAGTTAGGGATATATCAATTGTGTTCATCTTTGAAAATAACCACATATTTTTTGGTTGATTTCTTACATTTTTTTTTTTTTGCTTCAATCTAATTTAATTCTGCTATGATCTTCATTTTCTTCTTCTAGCTCTGGGGTTGGTTTGTTCTAATTGTTTAGTTCCTTAAAGTAAATCAATAGAGACCCAGCTTGTAATCTTTATATTTTAGTAGACATTTAGAACTATAAGCTTTTTTTCTTAGCACTGCTTTTGCTGTATCCCAGAGTGTTTGGTATGCTGTGTCTTCATTTCTCTTTGTATTTTAAAAAAATAATATCTTAATTTTATTGTTGAGCCAATTATTGGTCAACCTTGTGCTGCTTAATTGCCTCATTTTTAAAAATAGTTTCAACAACTGTTTTGCAATTGATTTTTAGATTTATTCCATTACTGTGCAATAAAGAACTAACATCTGGAATCTAACAAGAACACAAACAAGTCGGAAACAACAACAAATGAATAAATTACACCGTTAAATAGTGGAAAAAGACCCTAACACACATTTGTGAAGAAGACATTCAAATGATCAAGCATATGACAATAAAAAGCTGGACAACACTAATTATCAGATAAATGAATATTAATACAACAGTGAGACACAACTTTACACCTGTCAGAATGACTTTTATTATAAAGTTAAAAAGTTAGACATGTTGGTGAGAATTCAGAGAAAAAAATTTATACACTGTTGCTGATAATGTAAATTAGTTTAACTTACATGTAAAAAATTGTAAAGGCTTCTAAAACCACTACAAATAGATCTATCATTCTATCAGCAATACCACTACATGATATGTACCCCCCAAATAAATCATTTTATCAAAAAAAGTATGTACTCATATATTTATTGCAGCAATATTTACAGTAACAAAGATACAGAGTTAATCTAAGTGTCTAGCAATGGATAATTGAATAAAAAGATCGTGGCATTTACACACAATGAAAAATAATTTATTAACAAAAAAGGAAATTATGTCTTTGACAGCAATATGGATGGAACTGGAGGTCATTTTCTTAAGTCTAACAACTCATAAGCAGGAAGTCAAATATGGCTTTTTCTCATGTATAAGTTGGAGCCAAGAAATGGGTACACATAGACACAAAGAGTTGAATAATAGACATGGGAGACTCATACAATTTGGAAAATGAGATCACTAATCACTTAGTGGTTCCAAGGTACTATATCTGTTCAGCTTACTTTAAACAATCAGACTTTATCACTATACAATATATTTATGTAACATAAATGTACTTATACCCCACATAACTATTTAAAAACTTAAAAAGCAAACACACACACACACACGCAAATGAGATATTTCAAAAAGATGTAGACAACTGGAAAAAGCTCCCAATTTCCAAGAGTTGGAAAATTTCAATTAAAGTATTCAATAAATATTTATGAAAACATACTCTTATTAATAAACTAATAAATAAAATTCATGAGAGAAGAAGGATGTTTATCTAAAACAGTATAATTACACCAAATTTTGTTGATATTTCTCCATTCAAAGAGTTGGAGTTTAACCTCCATCTGTTAATTATCACATAGGCTTTGGTGCCTGAGAAAAATTCTTGCTTCCCTTCAACTTCAGAAATTTTACATAGAAGACAATAAAATGATAGAAAAAGTAGTGAATTTCACAGGGTCAACATTTTTTACATGATGTGAGAAACACTCTGATTAGTAATACAGAGAGAAATCTCACAGCTAGTAATTGTTTCTCAAGGCCAATGCAGAGAAGAGTATTCCTGGATTGTCTTACTACATGTTTTTGTAGTTTGAAATCTTAGCTTAGAGCTATAATCCATTTTGAGTTGATTTTCTTTTTCACATGGTGATAGCTGGGAGTAAAGTTTCCAGCTTCTGCTTATGGCTAGCAAGTTTTACCAGCACCATTTATTGACTAGGTTGCCCTTTAACCATTGCTTGTTCAGGTTTTTCAGAGTTGTCAAAAAACAGAGGGTTGCAAGTGTGCAGCTTTATTTTTGAGTTTTCTATTCTATTTCGTTGATCTATGTGTTTGTTCTTGTATCAGTACCAAACAGCTTTTGTTACAGTGGCTTTATAGTTGAGTTTAAAGTCCAACAGTGTCATCTTTCTGTCATTGTTCTTTTGGCTTAGGATTACTTTGGCTAGTTTGGCTCTTTTTTGGTTACAAACAAATTTTAGAATAGTATTTAAAATATTTCTCTTAAGAATAAAACTGGCATATTGATAGTAATAATGTTGAATATGTAAAATGTGAAGGGAAATATTGCCATTTTGCAGTACTATTTCTTCTAATCCATGAGCATGGAATTGTTTTTACATTTATTTGTTTCCTCTCTGATTTATTTTCACAGTGTTTTGTAGTTCTTCTTGCAGAGATCTTTCACCTCCTTTGTTAGCTGAATTCCTAAGTATGTCTTTTTTTGTGGATATTATACGAGGGATTGTGTCCTTTATTTTGTTCTCACCCTGAATGTTGTTGGTGTATAAAAAAAGCTACTGATTTTTGTACATTCATTGTACATCCTGAAACATTACTCAAGTGGATTATCAATTCTAAGATTCTATTGAAGATGTCTTTAGATTTTTCTATGTATAGAATCCTATCAACAGTAAATTGAGATAGTTTGAATACTTATTTAATTATGTAAATGTCTTTTCTTTCTTTCTCTGGCCTGATTTCTCTGGCTAGCACATCCAGTACTATGTTTAATAGGAGTGATGAGAGTGGGTACTCCTGTTTTGTTGCGGTTATGAAGGGAATGATTTGAGCTTTTGTTGATTCAATACGATGTTAGCTGTGGGTTTGTCATACATGCCTCTTATCATTTTAAGTTATGTTTCTTTGATGTCTAGTCTGCTGATGTTTTTTATCATGAAAAATGTTGAATCTTATGAAAAGTTTCTCAGGATCTATTGAGATAATCATATAATTTTTGGTTTTTATTGTGCTTATGTGATGAATCACCTTTATTGATTTGTGTATGTTGAGGTAACCTTGCATGAAAGGTGTAAATCCTACATGATCATAAGGTATTAACTTTCTAACGTGCTAGTATATTCAATATGCCAGTATGAATATACTTGAAGATTTTTAGGTCTATCATCAGGAATATTGGTCTAACATTTTCCTCTTTTGTGTGTCTCTTCCAGATTTTGTGTTCCAAGAACATACAATGAAAAAAGGATAGCCTTTTAAACAAATGGTGTAAAAACTGGGCATCCATATGCAGAAAGAAAATGAGATCTTATCTCCCATCACATGCAAAAGTCACCTAAAAATGTACTCAAGGCTTGAAAATAATAGGATATGTAAAAATATAAACTCAGAGAGAAAAAAAAAGAGCATCCTGGAATTAATCTGGAAAATGATTTATATGGATTTGACACCAACATCACAGAAAAATAAATTATGTGCAATTGTGTATCTGACAAGGGGTTCTATCTAAATGCATGAAGGGCCCATACAATAGCAAAAAATACAAATAAACTGATTTTTAAGAGGGTAAAACTTGTGCATAGACATTATATTCTTGGGAAGACATACACAGTCAGCAGGACATAGAAAGGTGATCAACGTTGCTTATCTTCAGAAGAATTCCGATCAAAACCACAGTGAGATATCACCTCACGTTGCTTAACATGAATATTATGACACAGAGAAAAGACAATGAAATGCTGACAGTAAGCTGCTGAAAAAGGAATTATTCAATGGTGTGGTAGTAAAGGTGATTTTATAAATTGAAAGTGAAACTACCATGTAATCTGGTGATCCCACTTCTGGCTATATATTCAAAGGAAATAAAATCAGTAAGTTAAAAAAACAGGCCTATTACAAGATTATTCATAATGGCCTAAAATTTTTTAAAGTTAATTGCCATAGGTAAATGAGTGTATAACGGAAATGTGTATACATACAGTGGAATATTATTTGACCTTTAACAAAAAGGAAATTATAATATTTCCAAAAACATTGATGGGCCTGGAGAACATTATTCTAAATGGAATAAGCCAGACACAGAAAGACAAATGCTGTATTATTTCATTGTTTTGTGGAAACTAAAATGTTCAGATTCTTAGAAATGGAGAGTAGTAAAGTGGTTCTCAGGGCTGGGAGGAGGGGAAATGGAGTGATGCTTGTCAAGGGCACCAAGTTCCAGTTGTGCAGGCTGAGTGGGTTCCGGAGGTCTAATGTAAAGCAATGGACTGTAGTTATCCTGATCTCTGGAGGTCTGATGCAAAGCAACGGACTGTAGTTATCCTGATCTCTGGTAAAGGATAGAAATCAGGTGTTCTCACTGGACACAAACATAATAAATGAAATGAAATAAAATGGTAACTGTGAGGTAATAGATATTCTAATTCCTAGGTCACAGTGAAAATTTAACAATTTATAACAAAACATCAAGTGGTGAACCTTAAATATATACAGTTTTTATGATCAACTATAGTTCCATAAAGATGAACAAATTAAGCTTAGTTTTGTGATGAAGAAATGCATACTTCCACATATTTTCTGAAGAAAAATGAAAAAGATGTATATATATAAACAAAAAATATTTATAGCAGCTTTGCTTGTGATATTAATAAACTGAGAACAAATTCAAAGTCCATCGACAGGAAAATGGATCCGCTTATTGTCATTTATTGCTTAATGGACTGACTCGGGTATAACATTTTTCTCTCTCTCTCTCTCTGTGTCACTCTCTCTCTCTCTTTCTCCATATGTCAAAATGTTGAGATTTTATATCAAAGGCATTCCGTTAAGTGAATAAATGACAATGTGTGGATTTAATTTTACATATGAAATAGCATAAATAAACGTCAAAAATAACAAAAGTAACCCTTTACCAGAAAAGGGTCTATAATGCTTGTGTCCATTTATATGAAGCTCAAAACTTTAAAAAAGAACCTTCAGCGGCAGAGATCAAACCATTGTGTGAATGTGGGGGCGGGCTGACTGGAAGCATGGAGAAGGTCATTTGTGTTGTTTATTTTTTAAAAAATAAAAAATTAAAAAATAGTTTATGAAAGTATTTTAAAATTTAGTATATTATGTAATTATCAATAAAATCATATTCAAAATGCGAACAATACAAGATGAATTAGTAAAATATATTCAACAATAGCTGCTAGAATTAAATTCCAGAAATCAGAAGGGTGATGTCTGCTAATAATAATAAACACATTTCATAGAGAAATCAGCATGTTCAAAAATATGTGGAACATGCATTTTGTTATCAAATGTCTTTAAATAATTGATACAATATTTTAACTGACTTATTAGTATTAATTACAAATATCGTGTGTAAAATCGTAACCATAACAACCTGTAGGGAAATAAGAATATTTGAGAGCACAGGTACTAAGATAAATATATTCTTAATGTTTTTCCAGCTGTTACTGCTAACATTTCTAATTGTATCCCGGATCTCTAACAGAGGCCATATGGGCCCTTGGGCAAATTAATTTTCAGAAACGACTTAGAAAATTAATCTCTAATATGGAGATATTAATACTCATCTAATAAAGAAATTGAAACTGTAATACATGTAAACTCCTCAAAAGAAACCTTAGTATATAAGAAAGAACTTATTCATAGTAGGTTGTGATATTCATTGCAAACATTATTACCTTGACTTTTCAGGGAAAATTAAGGCAAAGCCTGATGAATAGAAGTGTGATGTATCTTGTTTGGTACAACAGCAGGCTGAGGATAATGAAGAGCCCTGTGATTCCGAGGGGAGCCCCTAATTTAAGAGGGAGGCTCCAGGTCCTGTGGACTCACCCGGGTCGCCTACTTCTGCCCTTCATGGAGCCATGCTCAGAAGACTTCAGGAGGCAGGAGTGTGGATGGGATGGGTTTCTCAGGACGATCCAATCAGACCTGGACAAGGGAAAAAACATTATGACCCAGGATGCATTAAATCATTGTCTTGAAAATAGATAAATTGTTATATATTTATGAGGTACAAAGAAATGTTGTGATTTATTAGTACAATATGGAATAATAAAATAAAGCTAATTAGCATATTCATCACTTCAAAATATTTTCATTTTTTGTGTCAAGGCCATTAGAAATTTACCTTAGCTATTTTCAATTGACCAATATACAATGTTTAAGTAAATAGATATTAATATAAACAATATAAAATTGTTGAAATGAATTATGAATTGATTTCATAGAACTCCAATAATTTATATTTAGTTCATCAATAAGTTTGATCATTTAGAAAATACTTTAAAATTTATTGTATTATAATTTTAAATATAAATGACTACACGTTTTTGAACAGGTTTGCCGTATGTAGACTTATGTCTACTGTTGTAAATTTATGTTCTCATAGCCATAGATGCGGATAGCAAAAGATGATACAACTCTGGAAGAATAACTGCAAATAATTAAAAATAATTTTGAGATTGAGTTTTGTTCTTGTTGCCCATGCTGAAGTGCAATGGTATGATCTTGGCTCATTGCAACTTCCGCCTCCCGGGTTCAATCGATTCTCCAGCCTCAGTCTCCCAGGTAGCTGGGAGTACAGGCTTACCACCGCACCCGGCTAATTTTGCATTTTTAGTAGAAACAGGGTTTCTCCATGTTGGTCAGGCTGGTCTCAAACTCCCAGCCTCTGGAGATCCACCCTCCTCGGCCTCCCAAAATGCTGGGATTACAGGCGTGAGCCACTGTGCCCAACCTTAAGTATATATATTTTTAAAATAACACTGCATAAAATGTTTAAAATTATTAAAACTTAAGTACCAATGATATTAAATACATACTAAAAAACAGTATAAAAATATGACAACCTGCAAGACTCCAGAGTTCTGACTTCTCCAGCTGTGGAGAAAGGACCCTCCCCCTGCACCTGCTCCTGGGGCATGCACCGTCCTCGGTGGGTGCCGAGCGCCCCATGGCGGCCCCGCGCGCCCCTGCAGGAGGTTTGTGTCCGGGCCTACACGGGCCTCCCCTCACTATATCTCTCGCACAGTAATACACGGCCGTGTCCTCGGCTCTCAGGCTGCTCATCTGCAGATACAGCGAGTTCTTGGCGTTGTCTCTGGAGTTGGTGAATCGACCCTTCACGGAGTCTGCATAGTATGTGCTACCACCATTAGGATTAATTACTCCAACCCACTCCAGCCCCTTCCCCGGAGCCTGGCGGACCCACTCCATGTAGTAGCTACTGAAGGTGAATCCAGAGGCCGCACAGGAGAGTCTCAGGGACCCCCCAGTCTTTGCCAAGCCTCCCCCAGTGCTGATCAGCAGGTGGAGACAGCTGGGAATCCCAGGGCTGTGGCTCCTCTCCCAGAGCTGCAGGGTCAGGGCCGGGAAGCTTTTCATCAGCAGAAAGGCGGGCCTGATTTGCATGTCTTCTGCTACATAGCGCGCTGTGGGGTGGGACGCCTGAGGAGAGTGCTCTGCGCAGAGTAGACGGGGATGTCCTGGGGGCTAGTGGTAGTAATCCTATCATTCAGGAAAATGCAATTTCATGATGTAATTGTGGCTTGATAATCATTTAGCAGTCGTCATCTTATCTCATTTTTGCATATTTGCACACTGTATTTCCCCTTAGATATTTCTGAAGTCCCTCGGCCTATCTGATTGAGTGATGTCTCTTTCCTGGACACTGTGACGGTATGATGTCATCGCTGACAGGTCCAGTCCTGGATGTGCACGCGGTTTCCATGGAAACGCTGTCATTTCCCGGAGTTGTCTTTGAGAGCCTAGTTACCTGAGTTTCTTGCTTGACCGTTGGTGTCTCTTAGCATACCACCCAGACGTTACGCTCTGCTCATTGCTGGCAGAGTTACACTGTTTTGTAACATAAATTGATGAACAATCTGATGCAATTAAATCCAGGTTTCTTTTCAGGGGCAGTTTTTGAGGTTTGTCCTGACCCTGAAATATTATTGTTTTTTTCTTTGTTTTCTCAAGAAATAGAGTCTTGCTATGTTTCCAGGCTGGACTCAAAATCCAGGCAGTGCCACAGTGCCCAGCTGCTGGTTCTTACATTATGGATTTTCTCATTCTCTCTGTTAAAATGACTGGACTACTGTTTTGTGTATTGCTCTCATGGAGCAGCCAGCTTTCTGTTAATTACTTACCACGAAACAGCTAACATTTCATATGAACGTTAGGATTGAAATTACTCTCAATTGACTGCAAATCAAGTCACACCCCTTAGAGAGCTTCTTATCACTGTTTTTATGCTCTGCCTCTATCATAATAAAAATATACCAGGCTCTACCTTGGTGCAGAAGAAAGGGTTCAAATATCTCAGAGGGACACCCTTGTTTTAAGGACAGGAAGCTGTATGTGAGGGTGGACTCTTAGAGTTTCACTGTGCCTCTCCCAGAAAATGCTCCAGATCCTCTACCCTACAGGTGATTTTACATACATGCATATATATATGTATAAAATTAGGTGTGATATTAATTCTGTCAAATACTATATAAAATATGATTTCTATTTCTATACTATATATAGTTAAATATATTTACAGTATTTGGTAGAACAGTCTATCTATCTATCTATCTATCTATCTACCTACCTACCTGCCTTAAACTTGTCCTAGACCTCTCATAAAATGAATATTGAGATGTTTTATAGATTAACTGGATAACTACCACATAGGCACCATTTATTTTTCTTATATTTCACTCATAATTTATAAATTGACCAATTCCCACCTAGAAATTATGATATGGTTTGTCTCTGTGTGTTCACCCAAAGCTCATCTGGAATTGTAAACCCCAAGGGTCAGGAGAGGGGTTTGGTGGGAGGTGATTAGATCGTGGGAGTGGTTTCCTCCATGCTGTTCTCCTGGCAGAGTTCTCAGGAGATCTGGTTGTCTGTTAAGTTTGTGGCCTTTTCTCCTCCCTCTCATTCTCTCTCTCTCTCTCTCTCTCTCTCTCTCTCTGTCTCTCTCTCTCTCTCTCTCCTGCCACCTTGGGAAGAAGGTACTTGCTTCCCTTTCACCTTCCACCATGATTGTAAGTTTCCTGAGGCTACCCAGCCACACAGAACTGAGTCAATTAAACCTTTTTGCTTTAAAAATTACCCAGTCTCAGGCAATATATTTATAGCAATGTGAAAATAAGCGAATACAGGTGCTTTCCCATAATAAGTAATTGGTAGTTAAATAAACATTTTTACCATGAGCTAAAACACAGCCTTCATGCTGAGTAAATATGCGTGTTGATTTTGACATAAGAACCATCAAGTTGTAGATGATGTCATACTCCGAAAAATAACCCAGGTTCAAGGAGTTAACTGCAGAGTCATATTTACCTCGATTTTGCTTTGGAACAAGAAAATTGCAGGTTACAGATGATGTGGTGGGTTTGTCTCCTTAGGGTTGGATGCTGTTCAGCAAAGAAAGACAACCCAATATTGTGGTCAGAGGTTCTCCGGCTGGCTCCTCACTGCACCTGCTCCTAATTGGGGCTATGTCTTGGCTGAGTTCTGAGCATCGATTCTAGTCCTCTGCTGCCCATGAAGACCAGCTAAATGAGATCTGGGGATCTGCTTCTGAGACACCCAATCCTATGTCTGGGTCCTAGCCAGGAGTTCCACCAGGCCTCCGAGCTGCCCCTTGGACTTCTCTTGTGTGACCTCACCTGTGCACTGAGCATCCTCATAGCAAGGTGACAGAGTCAGCCTCACAGGAATTACTGCAGGCAACTTTCAACAAATCTAATTGTAGTTCGACTATATAATTCAGGAATCATGTTTATTGACTGAAATATCCACACATACAAAGAAACTGTACGGACATTCATTTACATTGCCCCCAAACTGCACACATGTTGTATTATTCCTTATCCATTAATTAAATTCCAAGGTTTGAATCATAAACTAAAAGATAACATTTCAAGAACCAAACTTACAAATGAATAAGGTGAGTATGGTCAGAGAAATCAAGGCTGAGTTATTACCTGCAGTCTAACGGTGGCAACTTACAAACTGAAGCTGTGCTGACACAGGCTTCCAAGTGCTCTAGTTGATAACCTCCCGATGACAGCTGAGCAGCAATCTCTGGTGGTGGGAAAACTAGTGTTTCCCCCACGTGGGACAGCGCTCTGTCTTTGTAGACATTCACTGCGTTTCTCTGCAGCCTCTGAGGTGTGCAGGCTCCTACCCCAGATTCTGCAGTCAGACAAGTCTCTGTGCCTTTCCAGGTGACACAAGGGATAGTGTGGATAAGCACCAGACATGCTCTACTCAAGGTCTCTGCACATGGAGAAAAAACAGTGAAAGTGGAAAATTCATGTTCTCAATTCATTGAACAATACCTATGAAAAATGCAACAACGGGCCAGGAACTAATGCAGAATTATAAATGAATGCAATTAAAGTAAGTATGAAAATTATAATTGTTTACAGGTGCACATTTGTTTATATATTTTCCAATAAAATAAAGTAAAACAGGTCTTCTCTATAAAAATCCAAAAACAGTGTGCTGACCCTGAGAATGCACCTCCCTGCCTCCTCCTACAGGCAGCAAAATGCACGTGGATCCAGTTCCCAGCAGCTGCTTTCTGACACCTGAGGCATGGCGTGTGCTGAGGCCCATGTCCTGTGGTCCACTCTAATGAAGGGACTGTCTCCGCAGTGACTTGTAAGCAGAGCCATTTCGGAGAGTCACGGGATCCCTGCAAGGTAGCACTGACTTGCACAAGACTTCAATATGTTTTGCACCTTCCTTGCACAGCACAGAAGTATAGAAACCTTCCACCCAATCCTCCCTCCCTCTCTCCTTCACTCAGGGTCAGGCTTCCCCCATCTGCCATCAGCTTCACAGCCTCATTCCACCCCCTGTGTATTTTCTCTCAAAGGGTGAGTGTACTTCTTACAGTAATTCAGGGAAACGTCATCCCATCTTGGAGTTTTCTGCTTCGAAAACCAATAACAACAGAAATGTTAGCAGAAAGGGGCCCCAGTTTGCAGCAAATCCACAGAGTGAAATGAAAACAAGTTTATTACAAAAGCCAAAGTATAACAAGTGGCTCCTCCATAGGCAGAGCAGAGGCACGATCTGCCCTTTAACCATTTTTATGGTTATTTCTTGATTGCATGTTAAAGAAGGGATGGATTATTCATGAATTCCCCAGGCAACTCCTGAAGCTGAGGGTTCCTCCCCTCCCTTTTAGACCATACAGGGAAACTTCCTGATGTTACCATGGCATTTGTAAACTGTCTTGGAGCAGTAGGGTGTGTCTTTAAGCATGCTAATGAATTATAATTAGCATATAATTAGCAGTGAGGGCAAACAGAGGTGACTTTTGTTGCTGTCTTGGTTTTGGTGGGCTTTGGCCAGCTTCTTTCCTGTAACCTTTATTAGCAATGTCTTTATCACTTGTATCTAGAGCAGACCTCCTATCTCATCCTGTGACAAAGAACATCTTAACTTACTGGAGTGTAGCCCAGCAGGTCTCAGTCTTATTTTGTCTAGCCCCTTTGGAAAATAAAGTTGTTCTGATTCCAAGGTTTTTGGCAAAAAAAAAAAAGAAAAAAAAAAAAGTAGGACACATTTATGATCATGATTATATTGCCAAATATAAAATAAAATATAATAATGGAAACAAATAATTTTATGTGTCACCTTGACTAGACCACAGTCTCTCAATCACACACTAACCAGGGTGCGGCTTTAATGGCATCATACAGGTGTTAGGGGAGCCTGCCATTATTTTTTCCTGAGTCAGAGTGTTCTAGATAATCAAGGTGGGGTTGAATCAATCAGAACCTAACAGAAGACAATGGGATGCCATGGTGGATGGCAGATGCAGGTCTTCCTGGGAATCCCAGCCTGTCTTTCCCAATGGCCAGCGGTATTGACCTTAGGCTAGCCACACCTTACAATTACTGTTACTCAGAGCTCACAGCACAATGGAGTGTCCAATCTTAGCTTTCCTCAAAGTCAGACGTGAGAGTCCAAACTCTGTGACAGTGCGAGAAGCACAAGGTCAGTTCTGCATCAACATCCCACTGGAGGAAACTAGTACTATTCCCTTCGTGACTGATGTCCACTTCATTTTCCAAATGCCTCCATGCCCAGAAGACAGCAGGAATGTCCAGGCAATGGGAGTGAGAAAGTCCCTCAGCCTACCCAGGTCCTGCAGACCTGAGCCCTGGGGTTTTTACTAAAAACAACTAATTTTCTGTTTTTAGGGAAGAGAAGAAGAAAGGAAACTGTGAGAATCAGGTCTGCAGAGAAGGAAATGGATTAGCAGAAAGAGGGTCAACTGAATCAGTGTAAGTCAGATGTGCACAGTTTTATAAGACGAGGGGAGACAGCTGTGATACCATCAGGTTTAAAGGACCCTGACCCTGGGCGAGCCTGCCTCTTGGCTCCTGATGAAACTCAAAGCCTGTTATAATAGAGATTCCCATGGAGGTCTCTGTCCCGAGTCTAACTGGAAAACACTCCCCATGTTTCCATAGGATTCCTCAGGACGTATGGAAAGATTATCTGTCCCCAAAGTGACACAGAAGGATTATCTGTCCCCAAAGTGACACTGCGGCTCCTGTCCAGGCAAAGTTGTGTCCTGCTAAAGAAACAAAGAAAGAAAAAAGGACAAAAAGTTTTGCATTAAGAGACATCAACTGTTAGTACAGAATTGTGACTCTGGGAGGTTCCCTGGGGAGATGTGACAAGAGGCAGCCCCAGAACACGGCGGGAAGCCAGCCCTCAGCTGCACCTGCACCTGCCCCGAGACAGCCCCGTGCACAGCATCCGGGCACCCCCTGGTGGTCTCGGGGACCCCTGCAGGAGGTTTGTTTCTGGGCCCACAGGGGCCTCCCCTCACTGTGTCTCTCGCACAGTAATACACGGCCGTGTCCTCGGCTCTCAGGCTGCTCATCTGCAGATACAGCGAGTTCTTGGCGTTGTCTCTGGAGATGGTGAATCGGCCCTTAACGGAGTCCGCGTAGTATCTGGTACTACCACTGCTACTAATGAATGAGACCCACTCCAGCCCCTTCCCTGGAGCCTGGCGGACCCAGTTCATTTCATAGTCACTGAAGGTGAATCCAGAGGCCGCACAGGAGAGTCTCAGAGCCCCCCCAGGCTTTGCCAAGCCTCCCCCAGACTCCACCAGCTGCACCTCACACTGGACACCTGTAAAGAAAGAGACAGCACCCTGATCAGAAACGGCCACACAGACCCACTGTTCCCCTCGATCATGTCCCCTCACACTCAGTGTCTCTAGTTCTCCGTGAATTACCTTTCAAAACAGTAACAAGGAAAACCCAGCTCAGCACAGACTCCATGGTTGGTGGGGTCTGTGTTCAGTGCTGATCACCAAGTGGAAACTCCTGGGAATCCCAGGGCCGGGGCTCCTCTCCCAGAGCTGCAGGGTCAGGGCCGTGCTAGTTTTTATCAGCAGAGGTAGGGCTGTATTTGCATGTATCCTCCTATATAGCAAGCTCTGGGGTGAGATGCCTGAGGACAGGACGGAGCCCAGATAAGGTGACTGTGCCTTGCAGGTGTTTGGTGACAATGATGGTACTTGGAAATTATACTGTCTTCTTATAAAATTATTCTGTGATAAACACTTTGAACTGAGCGCCCTATTTTAGTTTTGCATATTCATGTATATTACGTTTTCTGGGAGTCAGTGTTTCTCCATGTACAGATGTGGAAGCACACCACACATGGGAAAGGGGCTCCGTGTGTGTCTAAGAGCTCATGCCTGGATGAGTAAGCCCTGGTACCTCAGCCTGTGCTCCTCAGCACGGACCCCAATGACTCCCTGAGCCAACGCCAGGACAGAGCGTGGTTTGAGGAACCCATTTTCTGTAGTGCAAGCATGTGTGTGGCATTCTAGAATTCACTAAAACTATGATGGGAATTATGGTTCGGGCAGATACATTCTTAAGAATTTCTGAATTCAACATACCCTTTTCCTATGTTTCTATCATTCCTTCCTTGTCTAAGTTTCAACTTGTTTTCTTATAATAAATTGTGTAAGTTTTAGTTTACAGATGGTAAACTTCCACATATTTAAAGTGAACAGTTGTAAACGTGATTTAACCGTCATTGTTGTCAAGGTGGACAAGAGAATTCTCAGCATTTCCTTTTATTCTTCTGTGTTCTTTCTCCTTTTTCCTCTTGTTTCTTCTACCATTCCCATGGTGACTACTGATTTTTACCTTGCTGCACATTCATTTCAATTTATCAGCATTTAAAATAATCAAATAACATAGTATACATTCTTAATTGTTTGGCTTATTAAACTTGCTATAAATAATTAGATCTTTTACCTTGTAGTTGGGTATATTGGACATTTATCTATTATAAACATTGGGTAGCATTCTAGCAAAAATTTACCATAAATTGTTTTTCTAGTAAGCACATTAACAATTTGATTTTTTACTCATTTTTTTTGTCTTACTAAAAATCTGCTATTAAACTTGGAAATATACATTGGAAAGGAATATTTTTCTTATTTTTTTACAACTGCATCAACAATAGCAGATAAACATAGAAGATAGAATTTTGCAAATTTTCTTCATATTTCCAATAATTAAAGTTTGAAAACAAACAACAAATCTGACATTTAGGGGAAGCAAGTGCTTGTAGAGCGTAACAAAGCCAGGGTTTGAAACTTCATAAGGCGGGTCTGGAATGTGAAACATGGGCTATTCCAAGAAAAAATACAACTATAAATTGGATTGCTTGGAAACGAGTATGGTAAATGTACTGCAGTGTGGAATTTTAAGGAACCGTGTACTGAAAAACTTTCCTATCCTCTTGAATCCCTTTTCTCAAGAAATAGGACAGTCACAAAAATCTTCCTTTCCTGAACGTCTGTCTGGAAGAGAAGAAGAACTCCCACTTCTAAAGTGTATTCAGACCCAACTCCCTTATTGTCACTACAGAACTAGGCATGTACTCTGCAGGGGCAAGCCACTGAAACCTAGGGGCCTAGGGGTGCTGGTTCAACCCCTCAGGTATTGTCATGGGACCCGAGGTCCCCACCAAAGATCTGTTGAGAAGCAGCTCCCCTCTCTTTCTTTTCTTTTTTCAGTTTTATTTCCTTTAATTAACATATTGGCTAATATCCAGAACACACGTTCAGGGAGTTGAATGGAAAGGGTGGCCTCAGTACTTTCAGGCATCCCTGAAGTTTTGCTAATATTATAAGCATAAAGCCCTCGTTATATCAACACTTTTCTTAATTTGTGTAATTATGAAATGAATATTCGGATTACTAAGGCTATTTAAGGCTTTCTATTCTCTGGGGAAAACCAGCATTTTGAAGTTGCAAGGCAATGATTTAAGATCTTTCCCCACCATGATAGTATTCTAATAAACTTTGGTCGGCAGCAAAGAATACAGACTTTGAATCTTCTCATAAATCCAATTCTCACATCCCAAACCTACTGTATCCATTCTGTTCTCTTGGATTCACAACTTCTCATCCAATAAGTGAGGCATAATAAGAACTCCATGTATATTTGTTGACTATTTAATGAAATTATAAAACATCTACTCATGTGCTGTCTAATATACCAAAGGCAACAAATTTCCCACATTTACTCACACTCTTTACCAATGTTTAGAAGCTTCCATCCAGTCTCCTTGCCCTAATCTGTCTACAGGGACTGAAATCAATTTATGTCTCACTTTCCTGACTGTCCTAGTGGACATTCATCAACATATTGATCCTCCTGTATATTCTGCAGATCATTATTAAAATTAATCATACAATTGCTTAAAAGCGACTTATGTCTTAGTAAACATTCATCATCATATTGGTCATCCCATATTCTACAGATAATTTTTAAAATTAATTATACAGTTGCTTAAAAGGGACTTAGGTAAGTGTACTTCTTCCTACCTAGATTATTCAGCTAATTGAGCCCAGCTACTCTGTCTAAATTGACTCTTTTAAGTACTTGATCCAGAGGTTTTCTTATAGAAGATACTCATTTATGTCGCATTTTCTGAAGAGGTACATTTTTTCCCATTACTTTTGACCATCTATGGCATGCAAGGTGGTGTACCTGTGGGACACCAGGATATCTACACAGTCTCTTTAAGACACAGCTTTGTTTCTAGACATAAAGACAAAACAGGTTTTGGCTTTTTCTTTTTTTTAGGTAGCATTTTTTGTAGAAGAAAAGTTTTCTTAAATTTCTCCATAACTTACAAATCTTAAAATTGTTGCACTGTGACAATTATTGGTAAAAATCGGTTAGGTCATGAACTTGGATAACAAAAGGTATGATTTATCAGTTTATTACACAAAGCCTTATCAGCATCATGTGACATATTTTCATGTGACTAATTGTACATTATCAAAGTGGAATGGTCTCTGTTTTATTTCTAGCACATCTTGATCTAGAATACTGGCATTAATAGATTCTCACCAACTATGTGATTTTGCTTTTTGGGCAATAACTTTTTCACAATAACTTGCTTTCTTAACCTGTTACTTGCCCGATTGTTTTAAAAAGCCTTACTCTGAGCCAGGCAGAGTGGCTTACGCCTGTAATCCCATCACTTTGGGAAGATGAGGTGGGAGGATCACAAGGTCAGAAGATTGATGTCATCCTAGCTAACACAGTGAAACTCCATCTCTACTAAAAATACAAAAAAATTTAGCTGGGCGTGGTGGTATATGCCTATATTCCCACTTACGTGGGAGGCTGAGGCAGGAGAATCGCTTGAACCAGGAAGGCAGAGGTTGCAGTGAGCCGAGATTTCACCACTGTACGCCAGCCTGGGTGACAGAGCAAGACTCCATGTCAACAACAACAACAACAACAACAACAACAACAACAACAACAAAAGTCTTACTCTGTTTTGAGATTCCAGTGTTTGCTTAAAATATTTAGCACCTTTACTCTTCAAATGCTGTGCTCTTTAGTAAGCTGGCTTTACAACTTTGCTGGAGTCATTGCTTCATATCTTAGTGGTTTGTCACAGTCAATACACAGTAGAATAGGACAACATAGATCAGCAACCCATGTGCAACTCACTGATAAGTGATTTTCCTGGTAAAGAAAGCTCGTTTCGTGTCCTGCTACACTACTGCAGTAAAATAACTAGAAATTTGTAATTATTATTTACTAACATTATCAAAATTATTTTTCTTTTTTTCTTTTTTCTTTTTTAAAGATGGGGTTTCACCATGTTGGTCAGGTCGGTCTTGAACTCCCGACCTCAGGTGATCTGCCCGCCTAGGCCTCCAAAGTGCTTGGATTACAGGCATGAGCCACGAGGCCTGGCCCAAAATTATTTTTCATCTCAAATCTAGAATTTTTTCTACCTCACACATCATCTTTTAAAAAAGCACATTGAGAGAGCTCCACCAAGATGGCGGAGTAGAAACAGCTCTGAGCACAATTCCCAGTAAGAGTGACGCAGAGGGCAAGTGACACATTTCCAACCTAGGTACTAGGTGCGTCTCAGTGGGACTGGCTGGACAGTCAGTGCAGCCCAGGGAGGGCCAGCCAATGCAAGGCGGGGCGCTGCCTCGCCTGGGAAGTGCAGCAGACTGGGGGATCCCCTTCTACCGAGGGGAGCCACTGGGGCTTTTTTGACTACTCGGGCACTCGGGTTTAGATACTGCACTTCTCCCATGGTCTTTACGGCCCATGGACAAGGAGATTCCCCTGGCCGACCAGTGCCACAGGCTTCCAGGACAAAAGTCCGCACAAAGCTGGGCGACCGTGTTAACTGGCACCTGCAAGGCCTGTGAGACAGAGCCTCACATTCCCGAGAAAAAGAGGAGGCCGACGGCAGGGAGCCAGGTGCTCTGGTGCAGCGGGCCCCACCCCAACCGAGACCAGCAAGCTCAAATGCACGGGCCGAGAGTTTCGCAGCCAGTGCAGCAGTTTGACTCAGGAATGTCGCTTCGTTGGGGTTAGGGCAGCCACCGTTCTCAGACAGCCAATCGTTCCCGTGACAGCCCTCTGATCTGAAGCAGTCTGCTGTTCCTTCAGAGGCACCCGTTATTGCCGAGACAGCCACCGTTCCCCAGGCAGCAGCCATTCGGAGGCAGATCTCACCTTACTTCTGTTAACAAAACCGCAAGGACATTGACAGAGCAGCTGGACAAAGCCCGTGGCAGCTCAGCCCCGTCTCTGTCTTATGAAATCAGAGCCTTAGTCTGCAGTGCAGGGCAGCAGATCTGGAGGGCGATGACACCAACGGAGAACACTGGAGCTGCGGGAGGAAACATCTGGGAAAACGGGAGGACTGTACCCCAGGGGAAGGGGCAGGAACACACAGACCAGCTTCTCATCTAAGGAAGGGGCAGGAACACGCACAAGATCACGCCCAGACTCAGGGTCACAATGTCTTTTTAGGAATACGGACCCAGGAATATTAACTGTTTAGTCTAATGCCTTTTACCATTTAAAAAATCGTCAGTTAAATAAAACCTGAGGGAGCAGAAAGAGATTCTTGGGAAGACAGAACAAGGTGAAGAGACAAAGTCAAGCAGAAAAGACAAAGAAGGTATTGGGGGATCTGTAATCCATGGTGGGCATAGAAGAACAGACTTCAGTTAGTTTTTTAAAACCTTTATATCTGTTGATAGTAATTTAAATGATGAAATCGCCAGCCTCGGCAATGGAATCTTATTTTCCCCTTCAGGGATGAGTGTCCATTGGGCATGTGGTGAAGTTTTAGTCATGGGGGCAGGGGAGATGGTCTGTTGAGGTGCTCCTGGTCCTTCAGAGGAGAATTGCAAAAATGTCTCTTCCCCACTTCCAGGGATATTTAATACATGTGTTACTCTTGGGAATGTTGTCTCCATGTCACAGCATCGTGGGAGTCACCTGAGGGGTGAAGCTGACTTTCTGGATGCATCAGTGTGGAAAACTGAGAAAAGAAACTGCCTGGGCACATGAGCGGTCAAACTACTCAGTCCCGGAGCCACGCACATCCAGCCTTCTTGCTTCATTAGGTTGTGATTTTCCTCAATGTTTGGTCAGCCTAGGCTGTCTCTCTTCCTTCTCTGCTGAAATAGTCACACATAATAATCTAGAGGCATTAAGATAAATAAGTAGGTAATTTTAAAATTAGAACAAGTGCCAAGTGCAGTCAGAGTTATCACACGGTTAATAACGTGATAGGCAGAAGATATGGTTGGATAACAAGAGTGTGCTCATGTCAATTTATTCTATATTAGCAAAATATTTTCTATATCCCTTACATAATATTCCCATTTTGACCCTTGACTGAACATTAATTCTTGATGAGTAACACCTAAATAATAAAGTGGTAGTTATTAACCAATAATTTATATTACTAGTACAAACTTTTATTTAAGGTATATTGCTCTACCAATGTAAAATCAGCCCAAAAGGCAGAAGTTATTGCACTTAATTAAATAGATACAGATATTCTACAGTGGTGCATAATTGGAAAATATGCTGCAGGCAAAGGAGGATTTTAAATCTTCAAGAAGCTCCATGAAAATGCACAACAAGAAAACACACTTGGAAGTAATTCCTCTATTCTAGAGACCTGACATAGAAATTTGAAACTAAATACAAACAAAGAAAAAAACAAATATCCAGTATGGAAACTAGAATACGCTACGTTGCATCAGGGCCAGCAGGAAGCACTGGCTGTGTTGGGGATGCAGAGACGGCACAGGCGAGGGGAGGGTCTGCGAGGGCTTCCCCAGGCCAGGAGTGCACCGAGAACACGGCTGTTGGCATCACCGGTTCTGAAAAACACACTGAAACTCACAATATGCACGTTTTGATGCATAAATAAAAACAGGATGGCACTGGCATTAATATATATAGAGAGAGCTCAGAAACAAAAGGATATGTCAACGGCAAACTGATTTTCAGTATGTGAGCCAACAATATAAAATGTACAAATCAAGGTCTCTCCCTAAGAGGGTGTTAGAAAAACTGGATCTACACATGCAAAGAATTAAGAATTTTAGTTTAGAATGAACACAAAAATCACATTTAAATAGTTAAACGTATGGCTTGCAATTGTAAAATTTCCCCCACCCAGAAAATAATAATAAGAACGATTTTCTGTATTTCAAATTGAAGGCACAGACAACAAATGCTGAAGTGAACAGGTGGAAATGCATCGCAACAGAAAGATTCCACAAACCATGGAAACAACTCCAGCCTACAGAATGGGAGAAGGTAATCACATGCCATGAATCTGAAAACGTGTCAAAATCCAAAACAACTCATTAGCAAAATCATAATTGTGTGATTGTGAAGTGGCCAGTTTTACACCCTAACAAACTTAAGAACATAGACCTCATGTTAAAGGCTTTTCCCTCTGGGTAGTGATAAGTGTTATGGTGCACTTGGTAAGGGCAGACTTTGTAATTATTCAATGCAACACTAATATAGATGGTGTTAGCCGGGCAAGGCGGCTCACGCCTGTAATCCCAGCACTTCGGGAGGCTGAGGCGGGTGGATCACCTGAGGTCAGCAATTTGACATCAGCCTGATGAATACGGAGAAACCCTGTCTCTATTGAAAATACAAACATTAGCTGGATGTGGTGGCATCCACCTGTAGTCCCAGCTACTCAGGAAGCTGAGACAGGAGAATTGATTTAACCTGGGAGGTGGAGGTTGCAGTGAGCCAAGATCAAACCATTGCACTCTAGCCTGGGTGACAGGTGAGACTCTGTCTCTCTCTTTCTCTCATATATATATATACATATATATATATATAATATGTATAAAATATACATATATATATACATATATATAATATGTATAAAATATACATATTATATATATGTACATATATAATATATAAAAAATATACATATTATATATATGTACATATATAATATGTATAAAATATACATATTATATATACATATATATAATATGTATAAAATATACATATTATATATATACATATATATAATATGTATAAAATATACATATTATATATATATTACATATGATGTGAATTTATTTAATAGATGTTATTAAAACAGTCATCAGCTGAGTCTAGGTTAGGTAGTTTGCCATTGATAAAATTTGTGGGCCTGATTCCACCAGAGCAGAACTGGAGAAAATGTAATTCCGTGGTGATTCAGCAGCTTCACCTCCCGATGGCACCTCCAGCATGCGCTTACTGACAGATGATCCTATGGACATTGGATGTCCCTAGCCACCTCCACAAACTGTCATCCTCTATGTATCACAGAAATGTGGCCTGTACATCTGTAGCTTGTCAACCCTGAATAATAAACAGAGAGTGACTCTAAAATATAATAAAATTTATTTAAGGATTCGTATTGAAATTGAAACACGTATGGGTGCATTCAGGTTGATAAAAGAAAGATACATAATTCAGGAAAAATGAGGAGGGTTACATCAGCTGTTTTGAGACAATTATCCTGGGCTAGAAGGATCAATAACAGAGGTGACATTGGCGTGAGGTGGAACGGGCAGTTGTTGGAGAAGAAATTCTTTTAAGGTTGTGGTTGCCCCTGTGCAAGGTTGTGGCTGTGCAGAGTCTATTTATGACAGTTCTTGCTATCAGGAATATGTGTGTTAGACCCTGCTTCACGGCATTCCTTCATTCATTGGGGTTTTAACACACGTGGTTCCATTGTTATTCTAATACATTTCACAAGCTCTTTCTAACACTACTTTTGAAGTATATGACTCTGACACTTTGCATAGAACAGGGTTCATTCCACATCCAGACCCCATTTTGATCAAGTAATTTCATCCCCTTCACTATTAACGGCCAATTGCTTTCCCAGATGAGTCTACACACAAGACATCGGAGGGTCCTGAGCAAATGGGGGAGAAGGAAGCTCCATCAGCCTCTCCCACGTGGCTGCAGGAGCCACAGCCTGAGCCCCACCTGCGCTCCAAGAAAATGCCTTGAGGCCTGTAATGGAGACCATGGAGACCATCTATTTCTTTTTCAGGAAGCAGGAAAAGCAAATAAAAAAGGGAGAACCAGCACTGCAAAGGAAGGACAGGGAGTGGGAGCAAGGGAGCCCCGGGTCCCTGCTGATGCGATTGGCTTTAGTGTCAGGAGAAGGGACATACGTGAAAACTGTGAGGTTCTACACGACACCGAACCCGGCTCAGCCTCTCCTGTGTCTGCGGCCAAAATTCCTAGCGACAGTTCTAGTCTGGGAATCTCCCTGAGGTTTCTGTCTTGGGTCTGATTGGAGAAGACTCGCCAGGCGCTGCTGAGCGTACTCAGGAATCTGATGCTGGTGACCACGGTTGAGGACTTTTCATCTCTGTAAGCGTCATCTGCATTTGCTGCATGTGAAAATAGGTCCACATGTTAAAATGATCTTTTAAAAAGTACGTAGAGATGACATTAGGAAACACAGAATTCTAAACTTAGAGAGTTTCACTAGAGAAACTGTGAGAAGAGGATGAAGACCCACATCCTGACAGGAAATCAGCCTCCATCTGCACCTGACTCTGGGGTTGACTCTGATCAGTGGCTCCTGAGCACCCCCTGCAGCTGATTCCCCTGAGTGTTCCTGCAGGAGGTTTGTGTCCGGGCTCACCCGGGCCTCCCCTCACTTTGTCGGTTGCACAGTAATACACGGCCGTGTCCTCGGTTTTCAGGCTGCTCATTTGCAGATACAGCGTGTTCTTCGAATCATCTCTTGAGATGGTGAATCGGCCTTTCACAGACGCGGCGTATTCTGCTGTCCCACCATTGGCTTTGTTTTGAATATGGCCAACCCACACCAGCCCCTTCCCAGGAGCCTGGAGGACCCAGTGCATGTAGTAGTTACTGAAGGTGAATCCAGAGGTTGCACAGGACAGTCTCAGGGACACCCCCAGGCTGAGCCAAGCCTCCCCCAGACTCCACCAGCTGCACCTCACACTGGACACCTGCAACACTAATCAATAGTCATCTATAGACAACATTAATCATCAGATAAATGAATATTAAAACAACAGTGAGACACACCTGTGCACCAGTCAGAATAACGTTTATTATAAAGTTAAAAAGTTAGACATGTTGGTGAGAATTCAGAGAAAAAAATTTATACACTGTTGCTGATAATGTAAATTAGTTTAACTTACATGGAAAAAATTGTAAAGGCTTCTAAAACCACTACAAATAGATCTATCATTCTATCAGCAATCCCACTACATGATATGTACCCCCCAAATAAATCATTTTATCAAAAAAAGTATGTACTCATATATTTATTGCAGCAATATTTACAGTAACAAAGATACAGAGTTAATCTAAGTGTCTAGCAATGGATAATTGAATAAAAAGAATGTGGCATTGACACACAATGAAAAATAATTTATTCATAAAAAAGCAGGAAATTATGACTTTGACAGCAATATGGATGGAACTGGAGGTCATTTTCTTGTCTAACATCTCATAAACAGAAAGTTGAATATGGCTTTTTCTCACGTATAAGTTGAAGCTAAAAAATGGGTACACATAGACACAGAGAATTGAATAATAGACATGGGAGACTCAGATGATTTGGAGTATGAGATCACTAATCATTTAGTGGTTCCAAGGTACTATATCTGTTCAGCTTACTTTAAAAACTCAGACTTTATCATTATGCAATATATTTATGTAACATAAATGAACTTGTTCCCCACATAACTATTAAAAAACTTAAAAAGGCAAACACACACACACACACACACACACACACACACACACACACACACACACAAATGAGATATTTCAAAAAGATGAAGGAGACAACTGGAAAAAACTCCCAATTTCCAAAGAGTTGGAAAATTTCAACCAAAGAATTAAATAAATATTTAAAAACATACTCTTATTAATAAACTAATAAATAAAATTCATGAGAGAAGAAGGATGTTTATCTAAAACAGTATAATTACACCAAATTTTGTTGATATTTCTCCATTCAAAGAGTTGGAGTTTAACCTCCATCTGTTAATTATGACATAGTCTTTGGTGCATGAGAAAAACTCTTGCTTCCCTTCAACTTCAGACATTTTAGATAGAAGACAATAAAATGATAGAAAAATTAGCGAATTTCACAGGGTAAACATTTTTACATGATGTGAAAAACACTCTGATATGGTAATATAGAGACAAATGTTACAGCTGGTAATTGTTTCTCAAGGCCAATGCAGAGAATAGTATTCCTGGGTTGTCTTACTACATTTTTTGTAGTTTGAACTCTTAGCTTACAGCTATAATCGATTTTGAGTTGATTTTCTTTTTCACATGGTGATAGCTGGGAGTAAAGTTTCCATCTTCTGCATATGGCTAGCAAGTTATACCAGCACCATAAATTGACTAGGTTGCCCTTTAGCCATTGCTTGTTAAGGTTTTTCAGAGTTGTCAAAAAACAGAGGGTTGTAGGTGTGCAGCTTTATTTTTGAGCATTCTATTCTATTTCGTTGGTCTATGTGTTTGTTCTTGTATCAGTACCAAACAGATTTTGTTACTGTGGCTTTATAGTAGATTTTACAGTCAAACAGTGTGATCTTTCTGTCATTGTTCTTTTGGCTAAGGATTGCTTTGGCTAGTTTGGCTCTTTTTTGGTTACATACAAATTTTAGAATAGTATTGAAAATATTTCTCTGAAGAATCAAACTGGTATATTGATAGAAATAACACTGAATGTGTAAAATTTGAAGGGAAATATTGCCATTTTTGCCGTATTATTTCTTCCAATCCATGAGCATGAAATTGTTTTTCCATTTATTTGTTTCCTCTCTGATTTATTTTCACAGTGTTTTGCAGTTCTTCTTGCAGAGATCTTTCACCTCCTTTGTTAACTGCATTTTTAAGTATGTCTTTTTTTGTAGATATTATAAGAGGGATTGTGTCCTTTATTTTGTTCTCACCCTGAATATTGTTGGTGTATAAAAAAGGTACTGATTTTTGTATATTTATTCTATATCCTGAAACATTACTCAAGTTGATTATCAACTCTAGGATTCTTTTGGAAGCTTCTACAGAGTTTTCTATGCATAGAATCCTATCAACAGTAAATTGAGGTAGTTTGAATACTTATTTAATTATGTGAATGTCTTTTATTTCTTTCCCTGGCCTGATTTCTCTGGCTAACACATCCAGTACTATGTTAAATAGGAGTGATGAGAGTGGGTACTCCTGTTTTGTTGCAGTTATGAAGGGAATGATTTGAGCTTTTGTTGATTCAATATTACGTTAGCTGTGGGTTTGTCATACATGCCTCTTATCATTTTAAGTTACGTTTCTTTTATCATGAAAAATGTTGAATCTTATGAAAAGTTTCTCAGGATCTATTGAGATAATCATATAATTTTTGGTTTTTATTCTGCTTATGTGATGAATCACCTTTATTGATCTGTGTATGTTGAGCTAAACTTGCATGAAAGGTGTAAAACCTACATGATCATAAGGTATTAATTCTCTAATGTGCTAGTATATTCAATATGCCAGTATGAATATACTTGAAGATTTTTAGGTCTATCATCAGGAATATTGGTCTAACATTTTCCTCTTTTGTGTGTCTCTTCCACATTTTGTGTTCCAAGAACACACAATGAGGAAAGGATAGCCTTTTTAACAATTGGTGTAAAAACTGGGCATCCATATGCAGAGAGAAAATGAGATCTCATCTCACATCATATACAAAAGTCACCTAAAATGTACTCAAGGCTTGAAAATAATAGGATATGTAAAACTGCAAACTCAGAGAGGAAAAAAGACGATCCTGTAATTAATCTGGAAAATGATTTATATGGATTTGACACCAAAATCATGGAAAAATAAATTATGGGCAATTCTATATCTGACAAGGGGTTCTATCTAAATGTACCAAGGACCCATACAATAGCAAAAAATACAAATAAACTGATATTTAAGAGGGCAAAACTTGTGCATAGACATTGTATTCTTGGGAAGACATACACAGTCAGCAGGACATAGAAAGGTGATCAACGTTGCTTATCTTCAGAAGAATTCCGATCAAAACCACAGTGAGATATCACCTCACGTTGCTTAACATGAATATTATCACACAGACAAAAGACCACGAAATGCTGACGGTAAGCTGCTGAAAAGTGAATTATTCAATGGTGTGGTAGTAGAAGTTATTTTATGAATTGAAAGTGATTCTACCATGTAATCTGGTGATCCCACTTCTGGCTATATATTCAAAGGAAATAAAATCAGTAAGTTAAAAAAACAGGCCTATTACAAGATTATTCACAATGGCTCAGAATTTTTTAAAGTTAATTGCCATAGGTAAATGAGTGTATAACGGAAATATATATACATACAGTGGAATATGGTTTGACCTTTAATGAAAAGGAAATTATAATATTTCCAAAAACATCGATGTGCCTGGAGAACATTATTCTAAATGGAATAATCCAGACACAGAAAGACAAATGCTGCATTATTTCATTGTTATGTGGAATCTAAAATATTCAAATTCTTTGAAGTGGAGAGTAGTAAAGTGGTTCTCAGGGCTGGGAGGAGGGGAAATGGAGTGATGCTTGTCAAGGGCACCAAGTTTCAGTTGTGCAGGCTGAGTGGGTTCTGGAGGTCTAATGTAAAGCAATGGACTGTAGTTATCCTGATCTCTGGAGGTGTAATGTAAAGCAATGGACTGTAGTTATCCTGACCTCTGGAGGTCTAATGTAAAGCAATGGACTGTATTGCAAACCTGATCTCTGGTAAAGGATAGAAATCAGGTGTTCTCATTGGACACAAGCATAATAAATGAAAAGGAATAAATGGTAACTGTGAGGTAATAGATATCTAATTCCTGGGTCATAGTGAAAATTTAGCAATTTAAAACAAAACATCAAGTGGTGAACCTTAAATATATACAGTTTTTATTATCAATTATAATTCCATAAAGATGAATAAATTAAGCTTAGTTTTGTGATGAAGAAATGCATACTTTCACATATTTTCTGAATAAAAATGTAAAAGATATATAAACAAAAAGTATTATAGCAGCTTTCCTTGTGATATTAATAAACAGAACAAATTCAAAGTCCATCGACAGGAAAATGAATCAGCTCATTGTCATTTATTGCTTAAGAGACTGACTCAGGTATAACATTTCTCTCTCTCTCTCTCTCTCTCTCTCTCTCTCTCTCTCTCTCTTTCTCTTCATATATGTCAAAACGTTGAGATTTTATATCAAAGGCATTCCGTTAAGTGAATAAATGACAACATGTGCCTGTAATTTTACATATGAAATAGCACAAACAAACGTCAAAAATAACAAAAGTAACCCCTTACGAGAAAAGGGGTCTATAATGCTTGAGTCCATTTATAAGAAGCTCAAAACTTTAAAAAAGAACCTTCAGCGGCAGAGATCAAACCATTGTGTAAATGTGGGGGCGGGCTGACTGGAAGCACAGAGAAGGTCACTTGTGTTGTTTATTTTTAAAAAATTGCCGGGCTCAGTGGCTCAAGCCTGTAATCCCAGCACTTTGGGAGGCCAAGGAGGGTGGATCACGAGGTCAAGAGATCGAGACCATCCTGGTCAACATGGTGAAACCCCGTCTCTACTAAAAATACAAAATATTAGCTGGGCATGGTGGCGCGTGCCTGTAATCCCAGCTACTCGGGAGGCTGAGGCATGAGCATTGCCTGAACCCAGGAGGCGGAGGTTGTGGTGAGCCGAGATCGTACCATTGCACTCCAGCCTGGGTAACAAGAGCGAAACTCCATCGCAAAAAAAAAAAAAAAAAAAAAAAAAAATAATAATAATAATAAAATAAAATTAGTGTACTAAAGTATTTTACAATTTAGTAAATAATGCAATTATCAATAAAATCGTATTCAAAATGTGAAAAATATAATAGGAATTAGTAAAATATATTCAACAATAGCTGCTAGAATTAAATTCCAGAAATCAGAAGGGTGATGTCTGATAATAAGTTAATAAGCATATTTCATAGAGAAAGCAGAATGTTCAAAAATATGTGGAACATGCATTTAGTTATCATCAAACGTCTTTAAATAAGTGATACAATATTTTAACTGTCTTATTAATTACAAATATCATGTGTAAAAATCATAACCTGTAACAACCTGTAGGGAAATAAGAATCTTTGAGAGCACATGTACTAAGTTAAATATATTCTCAATGTTTTTCCAGCTGTTACTGCTAACATTTCTAACTGTATCCTGGATCTCTAACAGAAGCCATATGGGCCCTTGGGCAAATTAATTTTCAGAAACGACTTAGAAAAATAATCTCTAGTATGGAGATATTAATAATCATCTCTTAAAGAAATCAAAACTGTAATATATATAAACTCCTCAAAAGAAAACTTAGTACATAAGAAAGGAGCTATTCATAGTGGGTTGTGATATTCATTGCAAAAATTATTACCCTGATTTTTCAGGGAAAATTAAAGCAAAGCCTGATGAATTGAAGTGTGATGTATCTTGTTTGGTACAACAGCAGGGTGAGGATAATGAAGAGCCCTGTGATTCCGAGGGGAGCCCCTAATTTAAGAGGGAGGCTCCAGGTCCTGTGGACTCACCCGGGGCGCCTACTTCTGCCCTTCATGGAGCCACGCTCAGAAGCCTTCAGGAGGCAGGAGTGTGGATGTGATGGGTTTCTCAGGACGATCCAATCAGACCTGGACAAGGGAAAAAACATTATGACCCAGGATGCATTAAATCATTGTCTTGAAAATAGATAAATTGTTATATATTTATGAGGTACAAAGAAATGTTGTGATTTATTAGTACAATATGGAATAGTAAAATAAATCGAATTAGCATATTCATCACCTAAAATATTTTTACTTTTTGTGTCAAGGCCATTAGAAATTTACCTTAGCTATTTTGAATTGATCAATATACAATATTTAAGTAAATAGATATTAATATAAACAATGTAAAATTATTGAAATCAATTATTAATTGATTTCATAGAACTCCAATAGTTTATATTTAGTTCATCAATAAGTTTGATCATTTAGAATATATTTTAAAATGTATTGTATTATAATTTTAAATATAAATGACTACACGTTTACGAACAGGTTTGTCGTATTTAGACTTATGTCTATAGTTGTAAATTTATGTTCTCACAGCCATAGTTGCTGATAGTAATAGATGATAAAACTCTGGAAGAACAACTGCAAATAATTAGAATTAATTATTCCTTGAATATGTACATAGTATACATATGCATATTTTAAATATATATATATGTATATATATTTTGAGACGGAGTTTCGCTCTTTTTGCCCAGGCTGGTGTGCAATGGTGTGATCTCGGCTCACTGCAACCTCCGCCTCCCGAGTTCAATCGATTCTCCTACCTCATTCTCCCAGGTAGTGGGAGGACACGCTTGCCACCACACCCGGCTAATTTTGCATTTTTAGTAGAAACGGGGTTTCTCCATGTTGGTCAGGCTGGTCTCAAACTCCCAGCCTCATGAGATCCACCCTCCTCGGCCTCCCAAAGTGCTGGGATTACAGGCGTGAGCCACTGTGCCCAACGTTAAGTATATATATGTATTTAAAATACTGCACAAAATGTTTAAAATTATTAAAACTTAAATACCAATGATAATAAATACATACTAAATAACAGTATAAAAATATGACAACCTGCAAGTCTCCAGAGTTCTGACTTCTCCAGCTGTGGAGAAAGGACCCTCCCCCTGCACCTGCTCCTGGGGCCCGCCCCGTCCGCGGTAGGTCCCGAGCGCCCCCTGGCGGCCCCGCGCGCCCCTGCAGGAGGTTTGTGTCCGGGCCCACACGGGCCTCTCCTCACTGTGTCTCTCGCACAGTAATACACGGCCGTGTCCTCGGTTCTCAGGCTGTTCATCTGCAGATACAGCGAGTTCTTGGCGTTGTCTCTGGAGATGGTGAATCGGCCCTTCACGGAGTCTGCGTACCACCATTAGGATTAATTTCTCCAACCTACTCCAGCCCCTTCCCCGGAGCCTGGCGGACCCACTACATGTAGTAGCTACTGAAGGTGAATCCAGAGGCAGCACAGGAGAGTCTCAGGGACCTCCCAGGCTTTGCCAAGCCTCCCCCAGACTCCACCAGCTGCACCTCACACTGGACACCTGCGAACACAGAGACATCCTGGTCATTAACTGGCACACACATCCACTGTTGCCCTCATTCATGTCCACACACACTCAGTATCTCTAGTTCTCCGTGAATCACCTTTTAAAACAGCAACAAGGAAAACCCAGCTCAGCCCAGACTCCATAGTGAGTCCTCTGTGTTCAGTGCTGATCAGCAGGTGGAGACAGCTGGTAATCCCAGGGCTGGGGCTGCTCTCCCAGAGCTGCAGGGTCAAGGCCGGGCTGCTTTTCATCAGCAGAAAGGCGGGCCTGATTTGCATGTCTTCTGCTACATAGCGCGCTGTGGGGTGGGACGCCTGAGGAGAGGGCTCTGCGCAGAGTAGACGGGGATGTCCTGGGGGCTAGTGGTAGTAATCCTATCATTCGGGAAAACGCAATTTCATGATGTAATTGTGGCTTGATAATCATTTAGCAGTCGTCATCTTCTCATTTTTGCATTTTTGCACACTGTATTTCCCCTTAGATATTTCTGAAGTCCATCGGTCTATCTGATTGAGTGATGTCTCTTTCCTCGACACTGTGACGGTATAATGTCATCGCTGACAGGTGCAGTCCTGGATGTGCACGCGGTTTCCATGAAAATGCTGTCATTTGGCGGAGTTGCCTTTGAGAGCCTAGTTACCTGGGTTTCCTGCTTGACCGTTGGTGTCTCTTAGCATACCACCCAGACGTTACGCTCTGCTCATTTCTGGCAGAGTGACGCTGTTTTGTAACATAAATTGATCAACAATCTGATGCAATTAAATCCGGGTTTCTTCTCAGGGGCAGTTTTTGAGGTTTGTCCTGACCCCGAAATGTTATTGTTTTTTTCTTTTCTTTCTCAAGAAATGGAGTCTTGCTATGTTTCCAGGCTGGGCTCAAAATCCAGGGCTTCAGTGATCCTCTTACCTCAAACTCCCAAGTAAATGGAACTACAATACAGGCAGTGCCACAGTGCCCAGCTGCTGGTTCTTACATTATGGATTTTTTCATTCTCTCTGTTAAAATGAGTGGACTACTGTTTTGTGTATTGCTCTCATGGAGCAGCCAGCTTTCTGTTAATTACTTACCATGAAACAGCTAACATTTCATATGAACTTTAGGATTGAAATTATTCTCAATTGACTGCAAATCAAGTCACACCCTTTAGAGAGCTTCTTATCACTGTTTTTATGCTCTGCCTCTATCATAATAAAAATATACCAGGCTCTACCTTGGTGCAGAAGAAAGGGTTCAAGTATCTCAGAGGGACACTCTTGTTTTAAGAAGAGGAAGCTGTATGTGAGGGTGGCCTCTTAGAGTCTCACTGTGCCTCTCCCAGAAAGTGTTCCAGATCCTCTACCCTACAGGTGATTTTACATATATAAATAAATATATATATATATAAATATATATATATATAATTAGGTGTGATATTAATTCTGTCAAATACTATATAAATATGATTTCTATTTCTATACTATATATAGTTAAATATATTTATCGTATATGGTAGAACTGTCTGTCTGTCTATCTATCTACCTACCTACCTGCCTCAAACTTGTCCTAGACCTCTCATAAAATAAATATTGAGATGTTTTATAGATTAACTGGATAACTACCACATGGGCACCATTTATTTTTCTTATATTTCACTCATAATTTATAAATTGACCAATTCCCACCTAGAAATTATGATATGGTTTGTCTCTGTGTGTTCACCCAAAGCTCATCTGGAATTGTAAACCCCAAGGGTCAGGAGAGGGGTTTGGTGGAGGTGATTAGATTGTGGGAGTGGTTTCCTCCATGCTGTTCTCCTGGCAGAGTTCTCAGGAGATCTGGTTGTCTGTTCAGTTTGTGGCCTTTTCTCCTCTCTCTCATTCTCTCTCTCCTCTCTCTCTCTCTCTCTGTCTCTCTCTCTCTCTCTCTCTCTCTCTCTCTCTCTCTCTCTCCTGCCGCCTTGTGAAGAAGGTACTTGCTTCCCTTTCACCTTCCACCATGATTGTAAGTTTCCTGAGGCTACGCAGCCACACAGAACTGTGAGTCAATTAAACTTTTTGCTTTAAAAATTACCCAGTCTCAGGCAATATATCTATAGCAACATGAAAATGAACGAATACAGGTGCTTTCCCATAAAAAGTAATTGTTAGTTAAATAAATATTTTTACCATGACCTAAAACACAGTCTTCATGCTGACTAAATATGCGTGTTGATTTCGACATAAGAACCATCAAGTTGTAGATGATGTCATACTCCGAAAAATAACCCACGTTCAAGGAGTTAACTGCAAAGTTATATTTATCTCGGTTTTTCTTTGGAACAAGAAAGTTGTGAGTTACACATGATATGGTGGGTGGTCTCCTTAGGGTTGGATGCTGTTAAGGAAAGGAAGACAACCCAATATTGTAGTCAGAGGTTCTCCAGCTGGTTCCTCACTGCACCTGCTCCTAATTGGGGCTATGTCTTGGCTGAGTTCTGAGCATCTCCTTCTGGTCCTCTGCTGCCCATGAAGACCAGCTAAAAGAGATCTGGGGATCTGCTTCTGAGATACCCAGTCCTATGTCTGGGTCCTAGCCAGGAGTTCCACCAGGCCTGCGAGCTGCCCCTTGAACTTCTCTTGTGTGACCTCACCTGTGCATTGAGCATCCTCATAGCAAAATGACAGGGTCAGCCTCACAGGCATTACTGCAGGGAATTTTCAGCAAATCTAATTGTAGTTCGACTATATAATTCAGGAATCATGTTTAGTGACTGAAATATTCACACACACAAAGAAACTGTATGGACATTCATTTACATTGCCCCCAAACTGCACACACGTTGTATTATTCCTTATCCATTAATATAATTCCAAGGGTTGAACCATAAACTAAAAGATAACATTTCTAGAACCAAACTTACAAATGAATAAGGTGAGTATGGTCAGAAAAATCAAGGCTGAGTTATTACCTGCAGTGTAATGGTGGCAAGTTACATACAGAAGCTGTGCTGATACAGGCTTCCGAGTGCTCTAGTTGATAACCTCCCGATGACAGCTGAGCAGCAATCTCTGGCAAAGGGAAAACTAGAGGTTCCCCCACGTGGGACAGCGCTCTGCCTTCATAGACATTCACTGGGTTTCTCTGCAGCCTCTGAGGTGTGCAGGCTCCTACCCCAGATTCTGCAGTCAGACAAGTCTCTGTGCCTTTCCAGGGGACACAAGGGATAGTGTGGATAAGCACCAGACATGCTCTACTCAAGGTCTCTGCACATGGAGAAAAAACAGTGAAAGTGGAAAATTCATGTTCTCAATTCATTGAACAATACCTATGAAATATGCAACAATGTGCCACGAACTAATGCAGAATTATAAATGAATGCAAGTGAAATAAGTATGAAAATTACAATTGTTTAAGGGTGCACATTTGTTTATATATTTTCCAATACAATAAGATAAAAGCAGTTCCTCTCTATAGAAATCCAAAAACAGTGTGCTGACCCTGAGAATGCATCTTCCTGCCTCCTCCTACAGGCAGCCAAATGCACGTGGATCCGGGTCCCAGCAGCTGCTTTCTGACACCTGCGGCATGGCGTGTGCTGAGGCCCATGTCCTGTGGTCCACTCTAAGGAAGGGACTGACTCCGCAGTGACTCGTAAGCAGAGCCATTTCGGAGAGTCACCGGGATCCCTGCAAGGTAGCACTGACTGCACGAGACTTCAATATGTTTTGCACCTTCCTTGCACAGCACAGAAGTATAGAAACCTTCCACCCACTCCTCCCTCCCTCTCTCCTTCCCTCAGGGTCAGGCTTCCCCCATCTGCCATCAGCTTCACAGCCTCATTCCACCCCCTGTGCATTTTCTCTCAAAGGGTGAATGTAATTCTTACAGTAATTCAGGGAAACGTCATCCCATCTTGGAGTGTTCTGCTTTGAAAACCAATAATAACAGAAATGTTACCAGAAAGGGGCCCCAGTTTGCAGCAAATCCACAGAGTGAAATGAAAGCAAGTTTATTACAAAAGCAAAAGTATAAAAAAGTGGCTACTCCATAGGCAGAGCAGAGGTTCGATCTGCCCTTTATGCATTTTTATGGTTATTTCTTGATTGCATGTTAAAGAAGGGATGGATTATTCATGAATTCCCCAGGCAACTCCTGAAGCTGAGGGTTCCTCCCTTTCCTTTTAGACAATACAGGGAAACTTCCTGATGTTACCATGGCATTTGTAAGCTGTCATGGAGCCAGAGGGGAGTGTCTTTCAGCATGCTAATGCATTATAATTAGCATATAATTAGCAGTGATGGCAAACAGAGGTGACTTTCATTGCTGTCTTGGTTTTGGTGGGCTTTGGCCAGCTTCTTTCCTGTGACCTTCATCAGCAAGGTCTTTATAACTTGTGTCTAGTGCAGACCTCCTATCTCATCCTGTGACGAAGAACACCTTAACTTACTGGGAGTGTAGCCCAGCAGGTCTCAGTCTTATTTTGTCTAGCCCCTTTGCAAAATAAGGTTGTTCTGATTCCAAAGTTTTTGGCAAAGAAAATGTAGGACACATATTTATGAGCATGATTATATTGCCAAATATAAAACAAAATATAATAATGGAAACAAATAATTTTACATGTCACCTTGACTAGACCACCGTCTCTCAGTCACACACTAAACAGGGTGCGGCTTTAATGGCATCATACAGGTGTCAGGGGAGCCTGCCATTATTTTTTCCTGAGTCAGAGTGTTCTAGATAATCAAGGTGGGGCTGAATCAATCAGAACCTAACAGAAGACAATGGAATGCCATGGTGGATGGCAGATGCAGGTCTTCCCGGGAATCCCAGCCTGTCTTTGACAATTGCCAGTGGTATTGATCTTAGGCATGCCTAGCCACACCCCACAATTACTGTTACCCAGAGCTCACAGCACAATGGAGTGTCCAATTATAGCTTTCCTCAGAGTAGGATGTGAGAGTCCAAACTCTGTGACCGTGTGAGAAGCACAAGGTCAGTTCTGCATCAACATCCCACTGGAGGAAACTAGTACTCTTCCCTTCATGACTGATGTCCACCTCATTTTCCAAATGCCTCCATGCTCAGAAGACAGCAGGAATGTCCAGGCAATGGGGAGTGAGAAAGTCCCTCAGCCTACCCAGGTCCTGCAGACCTGAGCCCTGGGGTTTTGACTAAAGACAACTAATTCTCTGTTTTTAGAGAAGAGAAGAAGAAAGGAAACTGTGAGAATCAGGTCTGCAGAGAAGGAAATGGATTAGCAGAAAGAGGGTCAACTGAATCAGTGTAAGTCAGATGTGCACAGTTTTACAAGACGAGGGGAAACAGCTGTGATGCCATCAGGTATAAAGGACCCTGATCCTGGGAGAGCCTGCCTCTTGGCTCCTGTTGAAACTAAAAGCCTGTTATAATAGAGATTCCCATGGAGGTCTCTGTCCCGAGTCTAACTGGAAAACACTCCCCATGTTTCCATAGGATTCCTCAGGACGTATGGAACGATTATCTGTCCCCAAAGTGACACTGCGGCTCTTGTCGAGGCAAAGTTGTGTCCTGTTAAAGAAACAAAGAAAGAAAAAAGGACAAAAAGTTTTGCATTAAGAGACATCAACTGTTAGTACAGAATTATGAATCTGGGAGGTTCCCTGGGGAGATGTGACAAGAGGCAGCCCCAGACCACGGCGGGAAGCCAGCCCTCAGCTGCACCTGCACCTGCCCCGAGACAGCCCCGTGCCCAGCGTCCGCGCGCCCCCTGCTGGTCTCGGGGACCCCTGCAGGAGGTTTGTGTCCGGGCCCACACGGGCCTCCCCTCACTGTGTCTCTCGCACAGTAATACACGACCGTGTCCTCGGCTCTCAGGCTGCTCATCTGCAGATACAGCGAGTTCTTGGCGTTGTCTCTGGAGATGGTGAATCGGCCCTTCACGGAGTCTGCGTAGTATATGGTACTACCACTGCTACTAATGTATGAGACCCACTCCAGCCCCTTCCCTGGAGCCTGGCGGACCCAATCCATCCTATAGCTGCTGAAGGTGAATCCAGAGGCCGCACAGGAGAGTCTCAGAGACCCCCCAGGCTTTGCCAAGCCTCCCCCAGACTCCACCAGCTGCACCTCACACTGGACACCTGTAAAAAAAGAGACAGCGCCCTGATCAGAAACGGCCACACACATCCACTGTTCCCCTCGATCATGTCCCCTCACACTCAGTATCTGTAATTCTCCGTGAATTACCTTTCAAAACAGTAACAAGGAAAACCCAGCTCAGCACAGACTCCATGATTGGTGGTCTGTGTTCAGTGCTGATCACCAAGTGGAAACTCCTGGGAATCCCAGGGCCGGGGCTCCTCTCCCAGAGCTGCAGGGTCAGGGCTAGGCTGGTTTTTATCTGCAGAAGTAGGACCTTATTTGCATGTCTCCTGCTATATAAGAAGCTCTGGGGTGAGATGCCTGAGGAGAGGACGGAGCCCAGATAAGGTGACTGTTCCTTGCAGGTGTTTGGTGACAATGATGGTATTTGGAAATTATACTGTCTTCTTATAAAATTATTCTGTGATAAACACTTTGAACTGAGTGCCTTTAGTTTTGCATATTCATGTATATTACGTTTTCTGGGAGTCAGTGTTTCTCCATGTACAGATGTGGAAGCACACCACACATCGGAAAGGGGCTCTGTGTGTGGAAGAGCTCATGCCTGGATAAGTAAGCCCTGGTACCTGGGCCTGTGCTCCCCAGCACGGGCCCCAGTGACTCCCTGAGCCAACTCCCGAACAGAGCGTGGTTTGAGGAACCCACTTTCTGTAGTGAAAACATGTGTGCGGCATTCTAGAATTCACTAAAACTATGATGGGAACCATGGTTCAGGCAGATACATTCTTGAGAATTTCTGAATTCAACATACCCTTTTCCTATCCTTCTATCATTCCTTCCTTGTCCAAGTTTTAATTTGTTTGCTTGTAATAAATTGTGTAAGTTTTAGTTTACAGATGGTAAACTTCCACATATTTAAAGTGAACAGTTGTAAACATGATTTAACCGTCATTGTTGTCAAGGTGGACAAGAGAATTCTCAGCATTTCCTTTTGTTCTTCTGTGTTCTTTCTCCTTTTTCCTCTTGTTTCTTCTACCATTCCCCTGGTGACTACTGATTTTTACCTTGCTGCATATTCATTTCAATTTGTCAGAATTTAAAACAATCAAATAACATAATATACATTGTTAATTGTTTGGCTTATTTTACTTGTCATAAATAATTAGACATTTTACCTTGTAGTTGGGTATATTGGACATTTATCTATTATAAATGTTGGGTAGCATTCTAGCAAAAATTTGCCATAAATTGTTTTTCTAGTAAGCACATTAACAATTTGACTTTTTACAAATTATTTTGGGTCTTACTAAAAATCTGCTATTAAACTTGGAAATATACATTGGAAAGGAATATTTTTCTAATTTTTTTTACAACTGCATCAACAATAGCAGATAAACATAGAAGATAGAATTTTGCAAATTTTCTTCATATTTCCAATAATAAAAGTTTGAAAACAAACAATAAATCTGACGTTTAGGGGAAGCAAGTGCTTGTAGAGCGTAACAAAGCCAGGGTTTGAAACTTCATTAGGCAGGTCTGGAATGTGAAACATGGGCTATTCCAAGAAAAAATACAACTATAAATTGGATTGCTTGGAAACGAGTATGGTAAATGTATTGCAGTGTGGCATTTTAAGGAACCGTGTACTGAAAAACTTTCCTATCCTCTTGAATCCCTTTTCTCAAGAAACAGGACAGTCACAAAAATCTTCCTTTCCTGACCGTCTGTCTGGAAGAGAACAAGAACTCCCACTTCTAAAGTGTATTCAGACCCAACTCCCTATTGTCACTACAGAACTAGGCATGTACTCTGCAGGGGCAAACCACTGAAACCTAGGGGCTTAGGGGCGCTGGTTCAACCCCTCAGGTATTGTCATGGGAACCGAGGTCCCCACCAAAGATCTGTTGAGAAGCAGCTCCCCTCTCTTTCTTTTCTTTTTTCAGTTTTATTTCCTTTAATTAACATATTGGCTAATATCCAGAACACACGTTCAAGGAGTTGAATGGAAAGGGTGGCCTCAGTACTTTCAGGCATCCCTGAAGTTTTGCTAATATTATAAGCATAAAGCCCTCGTTATATCAACACTTTTCTTAATTAGTGTAATTATGAAATGAATATTCGGATTACTAAGGCTATTTAAGGCTTTCTATTCTCTGGGGAAAACCAGCATTTTGAAGTTGCAAGGCAATGATTTAAGATCTTTCCCCACCATGATAGTATTCTAATAAACTTGGGTTGGCAGCAAAGAATACAGACTTTGAATCTTCTCATAAATCCAATTCTCACATCCCAAACCTACTGTATCCATTCTGTTCTCTTGGATTCACAACTTCTCATCCAATAAGTGAGGCATAATAAGAACTACATGTATATTTGTTGACTATTTAATGAAATTACAAAACATCTACTCATGTGCTGTCTAATATACCAAAGGCAACAAATTTCCCACATTTACTCACACTATTTACCAATGTTTAGAAGCTTCCATCCAGTCTCCTTGCCCTAATCTGTCTACAGGGACTGAAATCAATTTATGTTTCACTTTCCTGACTGTCTTAGTGGGCATTCATCAACATATTGATCATCCTATATATTCTGCAGATCATTATTAAAATTAATCATACAATTGCTTAAAAACGACTTATGTCTTAGTAAACATTCATCATCATATTGGTCATCCCATATTCTACAGATAATTTTTAAAATTAATTATACAGTTGCTTAAAAGGGACTGAGGTAAGTGTACTTCTTCCTACCTAGATTATTCAGCTAATTGAGCCCAGCTACTCTGTCTAAATTGACTCTTTTAATTACTTGATCCAGAGTCTTTCTTATAGAAGATACTCATTTATGTCACATTTTCTGAAGAGATACATTTTTTCCATTAGTTTTGACCATCAATAGAATGCAAAGTCGTGTAACTATGTGACACCAGGACATCTACACAGTCTCTTTAAGACACAGCTTTGTTTCCAGACATAAAGACAAAACATGTTTTGGCTTTTTCTTTTTTTTAGGTAGCATTTTTTTAGGAGAAAAGTTTTCTTAAATTTCTCCATAACTTACAAATCTTAAAATTGCTGCACTGCGACAATTATTGGTAAAAATTGGTTAGGTCATGAACTTGGATAACAAAAGGTATGATTTATCAGTTTATTACACAAAGCCTTTTCAGCATCATGTGACATATTGTCATGTGACTAATTGTACATTATCAAAGTGGAATATTCTGTTTTTCTTCTAGCACATCTTGATCTAGAATACTGTCATTAATAGATTCTCACCAACTATGTGATTTTGCTTTTTGGGCAATAACTTTTTCAAAATAACTTGCTTTCTTAACCTGTTACTTGTCTGATTGTTTTAAAAAGCCTTATTCTGAGCCAGGCAGAGTGGCTTATACCTGTAATCCCATCACTTTGGGAAGCTGAGGTGGGAGGATCACAAGGTCGGAAGATTGATACCATCCTAGCTAACACAGTGAAACTCCATTGCTACTAAAAATAGAAAAAAAATTTAGCTGGGTGTGGTGGTATATGCCTATAGTCCCAGCTACTTGGGAGGCTGAGGCAGGAGAATCGCTTGAACCAGGAAGGCAGAGGTTGCAGTGAGCTGAGATTTCACCACTGTACTCTAGCCTGGGTGACAGAGCAAGAGTCCATGTCAACAACAACAACAACAACAACAAAAAAAAAAAAAAAAAAAAAAAAAAGAAAAAAATAAAAGAAAAAAAATCCTTACTCTGTTTCGAGATTCCAGTGTTTGCTTAAAATATTTAGCACCTTTACTCTTCAAATGCTGTGCTCTTTAGTAAGCTGGCTTTACAACTTTGCTGGAGTCATTGCTTCATATCTTAGTGGTTTGTCACGGTTAACACACCGTAGAATAGGACAACATAGATCAGCAACCCATGTGCAACTCACTGATAAGTGATTTTCCTGGTAAAGAAAGCTTGTTTCGTGTCCTGCTATACTAGTGCAGTAAAATAACTAGAAATTTGTAATTATTATTTACTAACATTATCAAAATTATTTTTCTTTTTTTCTTTTTTCTTTTTTAAAGACGGGGTTTCACCATGTTGGTCAGGTTGGTCTTGAACTCCCGACCTCAGGTTATCTGCCCACCTTGGCCTCCAGAGTGCTTGGATTACAGGCATGAGCCACCACGCCTGGCCCAAAATTATTTTTCTTCTGAAATCTAGAATTTTTTCTGCCTCACACATCATCTTTTAAAAAAGCATATTGAGAGAGCTCCACCAAGATGGCGGAGTAGAAACAGCTCTAAGCACAATTCCCAGTGAGAGTGACGCAGAGGGCAAGTGACCGCCACATTTCCAACCTGGGTACTAGGTGCGTCTCAGTGGGACTGGCTGGACAGTCAGTGCAGCCCAGGGAGGGCGAGCCAATGCAGGGCGGGGCGCTGCCTCGCCTGGGAAGTGCATCAGACTGGGGGATCCCCTTCTACCGAGGGGAGGCCATTGGGGGCTTCTTTGGCTACTCTGGCACTCGGGTTCAGACACTGCGCTTCTCCCATGGTCTTTTTGGCCCACAGACAAGGAGATTCCCCTGGCCGACCAGTGCTGCAGGCTTCCAGGACAAAAGCCCACACAAAGCTGGGCGACCTTGTTAACTGGCACCTGCAAGGCCTGTGAGACAGAGCTTCACATTCCCCTGAAAAAGAGGAGGCCGAAGGCAGGGAGCAGGTTATCTGGTGAGACAGAGCCTCACATTCCCCTGAAAAAGAGGAGGCTGAAGGCAGGGAGCCAGGTGGTCCGGTGAGACAGAGCCTCACACTCCGCTGACAAGGAAGAGGACGACAGCAGGGAGCCAGGTGCTTTGGCACAGCGGGCCCCACCCCAACCGAGACCAGCAAGCTCAAATGCAGGGGCTCCAGAGTTTCGCAGCCAGTGCAGCAGTTCGATCCAGGACTGTCGCTTCGTTGAGGTAAGGGCAGCCACCGTTCTGAGACAGCCAGTCGTTCCCGTGACAACCCTCCGTTCTGAAGCAGATCTCTCCTTACTTGTATTAACAAAACCGCAAGGACATTGACAGAGCAGCTGGACAAAGCCCGTGGCAGCTCAGCCCCCTCTCTGTCTTATGAAATCAGAGCCTTAGTCTGCAGTGCAGGGCAGCAGATCTGGAGGGCGATGACACCAACGGAGAACACTGGAGCTGCAGGAGGAAACGTCTGGGGAAAACGGGAGGACTGTACCCCAGGGGAAGGGGCAGGAACACACTGACCAGCTTCTCATCTGGGGAAGGGGCAGGAACACGTGCAAGGTCACGCCCAGACTCAGGGTCACAATGTCTTTTTAGGAATACGGATCCAGGAATATTAACTGTTTAGTCTAATGCCTTTTACCATTAAAAAAATCGTCAGCTAAATAAAACACTTGAATGCACCTGAGGGAGCAGAAAGAGATTCTTGGGAAGACAGAACACGGTGAAGAGACAAAGTCAAGCAGAAAAGACAAAGAAGGTATTGGGGGATCTGTAATCCATGGTAGACATAGAAGAACAGACTTCAGTTAGTTTTTAAAACCTTTATATCTGTTGATAGTAATTTATATGATGAAATCGCCAGCCTCGGCAATGGAATCTTATTATACCCTTCAGGGATGAGGGTCCATTGGGCATGTGGTGAAGTTCTAGTCATGGGGGCAGGGGAGATGGTCTGTTGAGGTGCTCCTGGTCCTTCGGATAATTGCAAAAATGTCTCTTCCCCACTTCCAGGGATATTTAATACATGGGTTACTCTTGGGAATATTGTCTCCATGTCACGACATCATGGGAGTCACCTGAGGGGTGAAGCTGAATTTCTGGATGCATCAGTGTGGAAAACTGAGAAAAGAAACTGCCTGGGCACATGAGCTGTCAAACTATTCAGTCCTGGAGCCACTGACATCCAGCCTTCTTGTTTCATTAGGTTGCGATTTTCCTCAATATTTGGTCAGCCTATGCTGTCTCTCTTGCCTCTCTGCTGAAATAGTCACACATAATAATCTAGAGGCATTAAGATAAATAAGTAGGTAATTTTAAAATTAGAACAAGTCCCAAGTACAGTCAGCGTTACCACGTGGTTAATAACGTGATAGGCAGGAGATATGGGTGGATAATAAGAGTGTGCTCATGTCAATTTCCTCTATATTAGCAAAATATTTTCTATATCCCTTACATGATATTCCCATTTTGGCCCTTGACTTAACATTAATTCTTGATGAGTACACCTAAATAATAAGGTGGTAGTTATTAACCAATAATTTATATTACTAGTACAAACGTTTATTTAAAGTGTTTTGCCCTTCTGATGTAAATTCAGCCCCAAAGGCAGAAGTTATTGCACTTAATTAAATAAATACAGATATTCTACACTGGTGCATAATTGTAAAAGATGCTGCAGGCAAAGGAGGATTTTAAATCTTCAAGAAGCTCCATGAAAATGAACAACAAGAAAACACACTTGGAAGTAATTTCTGTATTCTAGAGACCTGACATAGAAATTTGAAACTAAATACAAACAAAGAAAAAAACAAATATCCAGTATGGAAACTAGAATAACACCATGTTGCATCACGACCAGCAGGAAGCACTGGCTGTGATGGGGATGCAGAGACGGCACAGGCGAGGGGAGGGTCTGCGAGGGCTTCCCCAGGCCAGGAGTGCACCGAGAACATGGCTATCGGCATCACTGGTTCTGAAAAACACACTGAAACTCACAATATGCACGTTTTGATGCATAAATAAAAACAGGATGGCACTGGCTTTAATATATATAGAGAGAGCTCAGAAATAAAAGGTTATGTCAACGACAAACTGATTTTCAGTATGTGAGCCAACAATATAAAATGTGGAAATCAAGGTCTCTCCCTAAGAGGGTGTTAAACTGCATCTACACATGCAAAGAATTAAGAATTTTAGTTTAGAATGAACACAAAAATCACATTTAAATAGTTAAACGTATGGCTTGCAATCGTAAAATTTCCCCACCCAGAAAATAATATTAAGAACTATTTTCTGTATTTCAAATTGAAGGCACAGACAACAAACGCAGAAGTGAATGGGTGGAAATGCATCACAACAGAAAGATTCCGCAAACCAGGGAAACAACTCCAACCTTCAGAATGGGAGAATGTAATCCCATGCCATGAATCTGAAAATGTGTCAAAATCCAAAACAACTCATTAGCAAAATCATAACTGCCTAATTGTGAAGTGGTCAGTTTTACACCTTAACAAACTTAAGAACATAGATCTCATGATGAAGACTTTCCCCTCTGGGTAGTGGTAAGTGTTATGGTGCACTTGGTAAGGGCAGACTTCATAATTATTCAATCCAACACTAATATAGGTGGTGTTAACCGGGCAAGGCAGCTCACGCCTGTAATCCCAGCAATTTGGGAGGCTGAGGCGGGTGAATCACTTGAGGTCAGCAATTTGACATCAGCCTGACCAATATGGAGAAACCCTGTCTCTATTAAAAATACAAAAATTAACTGGATGTGGTGGCATCCACCTGTAGTCCCAGCTACTCAGGAAGCTGAGACAGGTGAACTGATTTAACCTGGGAGGTGGAGGATGCAGTGAGCCAAGATCACACCATTGCACTCTAGCCTGGGTGAGAGTGAGACTCTGTCTCTCTCTTTGTCTCATATATATATATATATAGACATATTTTATAGATATTATATATATATATGCATATTATATATGATGTGAATTTATTTAATAGATGTTATTAAAACTGTCATCAGCTAAGTCTAGGTTAGGTAGTTTGTCATTGACAAAATTTGTGGGCCTGATTCCACCAGAGCAGAACTGGAGAAAATGAAATTCCATGGTGATTCAGCAGCTTCATCTCCCTATGGCACTTCCAGCATGTGCTTACTGACAGGTGATCCTATGGACATTGGATGTTCCTAGCCACCTCCACAAACTGTCATCCTCTATGTATCACAGAAATGTGGCCTGTCCATCTGTAGCTTGTCAACCCTGAATAATAAACAGAGAGGGACTCTAAAATATAATAAAATTTATTTAAGGATTGGTATTGAAATTGAAATATGTATGGATGCATTCAGGTTGGTAAAAGAAAGATACATAACTCAGGAAAAATGAGGAGGGTTACATCAGCTGTTTTGAGACAATTATCCTGGGCTAGAAGGATCAATACAGAGGTGACACTGGTGTGAGGTGGAACGGGCAGTTGTTGGAGAAGAAATTCTTTTAAGGTTGTGGCTGTGCAGAGTCTGTTTATGACAGTTTTTGCTATCAGGAATATGTGTGTTAGACCCTGCTTCATGGCCTTCCTTCATTCAATGGGGTTTTAGCACACGTGGCTCCATTTTGATTCTAATACATTTCACAAGCTCTTTCTACCTCTTTCTACCTCTTTCTAACTTTCATAAGCTCTTTTGAAGCAAATGACTCTGACAGTTTGCATAGAACAGGGTTCATTCCACATCCACACCCCATTTTGAGCAAATAATTTCATCCCCTTCACTATTAACGGCCAATTGCTTTCCCAGATGAGTCTACACACAAGACATCGGAGGGTCCTGAGCAAATGGGGGAGAAGGAAGCCCCATCAGCCTCTCCCACGTGGCTGCAGGAGCCACAGCCTGAGCCCCACCTGCGCTCCAAGAAAATGCCTTGAGGCCTGGAATGTAGACCATGGAGACCATCTGTTTCTTTTTCAGGAAGCAGGAAAAGCAAATAAAAAAGGGAGAAAGAGCACTGCAAAGGAAGGACATGGAGTGGGAGCAAGGGAGCCCCGGGTCCCTGCTGATGTGATTGGCTTTAGTGTCAGGAGAAGGGACATACGTGAAAACTGTGAGGTTCTACACGACACCAAACCTGGCCCAGCCTCTCCATTGTCTGAGGCCAAAATTCCTAACGACTGTTCTAGTCCGGGAATCTCCCTGAGGTTTCTGTCCTGGGTCTGATTGGAGAAGACTCGCCAGGCGCTGCTGAGCGTACTCAGGACTCTGATGCTGGTGACCACGGTTGAGGACTTTTCATCTCTGTAAGCGTCATCTGCATTTGCTGCATGTGAAAATAAGTCCACATGTTAAAATGATCTTTTAAAAAATACGTAGAGATGACATTAGGAAACACAGAATTCTAAACTTAGAGAGTTTCACTAGAGAAACTGCGAGAGGAGGATGAAGACCCACATCCTGACAGGAAATCAGCCTCCATCTGCACCTGCCTCTGGGGTTGACTCTGATCAGTGGCTCCTGAGCGCCCCCTGCAGCTGATTCCCCTGAGTGTTCCTGCAGGAGGTTTGTGTCCGGGCCCACACGGGCCTCCCCTTAGTGTGTCTCTCGCACAGTAATACACGGCCGTGTCCTCGGTTTTCAGGCTGCTCATTTGCAGATACAGCATGTTCTTTGAATCATCTCTTGAGATGGTGAATCGGCCTTTCACAGACGCGGCGTATTCTGTCGTGTAACTGTTAGCTTTGTTTCTAATTAAACATACCCACTCCAGCCCCTTCCCTGTAGCCTGGCGAACCCAGTGCATGTAGTAGTTGCTGAAGGTGAATCCAGAGGCCGCACAGGACAGTCTCAGGGACCCCCCAGGCTGAGCCAAGCCTCCCCCAGACTCCACCAGCTGCACCTCACACTGGACACCTGCAAACACAGAGACACCCTTGTCATTAACTGCCACACATACCCACTGTTCCCCTCGCTCATGTCCACACACTCAGTATCTCTAGTTCTCCGTAAATCACCTTTAAAAATAGCAACAAGGAAAACCCAGCTCAGTCCAAACTCCATGGTGAGAGTCTTCTGTGTTCAGTGCTGATCACTGAATAGAAACACCCGGGAATTCTGGGGCTGGGCTCCTCTCCCAGAGCTGCAGGGTCAGGGCTGGGCTGGTTTTTATGATCAGAGGGAGGGCCGTATTTGCATGTCTCCTGCTACAAAGCAGGCTGTGGGTGGCACAGCTGAGGAGAGGGCAGGGCCCAGAGCAGATGAGAGTGTTCTGGAAAAGCCTGGAGGTAATCCTGTCTCTCAGGAAAGTGTAACTTCAGATTATCTGATTGTGCCTTGATAATTATTTAGCAATCATCATCTTATTTTACTTTTATATATTTGGAGAATATCTTTAATGCAAGTGTCAGTGTCAGATTTTCAGAGAAGATAAATTACACGTAGCACAGAGCGGTTGTGCAGTGTGTCCTATATCACACATCTGGACAGTGTCAGCCCCATTACCTGTGCCTGTGCCTCTAAACACTGAAGAGACTGCTCCCCTAGACAGCTCCCGGACGATGTGGGACGTGCCTAGTGAGAGTTCAGGATGTCCCACCTGTCACAACCTTTTGTGATTTTGCTTCCCTAACGTTGGAGGTGGGGCCCTGTGGTTGTATCATGGGAGCAGATTTGTAATAAATGGTTTAGCATCGTCCCCTTGCCATAATAGTAAATGGGGTCTCATGAGATTTGGCTGTTTAACAGTGTGTAGCATCTCCACCCTCACTCTTTCTTTGCTCCTGCTCCCACCATATAAAGTGTCTGCTCCCCCTTTGCCTTTTGCTGTCATTGTAACTTCCCTGAGGTCTCTCCAGAAGCTGAACAGATTCCATCATCATGCTTCCTCTACAGCCGGCAGAATCATGAGTAAATCCAACCTCTTTTCTCTATAAATCACTCAGTTTCAGTTCTTTCTTTCTGGCAATGAGAGGACAAACTAATAAAGTGGACATCTCCCCCATTTCACCAGTGTCCCTTACAGCCTGCAAACTCCCAGCTAAGGAGGGGGATTACTGACACCATCGAGGTGCTGCCTAGGTGGTGATGGTTTGTGATGGGTGCCATTTTACTAGTCGTGAGTTCAGGGAGTATAATGCCCTCCTCCCTATGCCTCACAGATGGAGAAACCACCTTATGATCAGCTCTGTCTAATTCTGTCTGAACCCATTTCTAAGTTTCAGCAATTCCACAGTGGAGAAATCTGACATTGTGGTGTGCCTCCTTATTTCCAGTGGAAAATGTCTAGAGAGGCTAGACTCTGCGGGAACAGCTGGCCAATTTTTATCCTGGTGGTGGCCACCAGATGTGTGGAGAGGACCAGAACCCCCATGGGCTTACCTCAGTCTTCCTCCTCACCATTAGAGCTCTTTATTTTATTTTTGAGATGAAGTCTCACTCTTTCGACCAGGCTGGAGTGCAGTGGTGTGATCTCGGCTCACTGAAACCTCTGCCTCCTGAGTTCAAGCAATTCTTCTGCCTCAGTCTCACAAGTAGCTGGACTACAGGCACTGTGGGACCACACACAGCTATTTTTTTTTTTTTTTTGTATTTTATTAGAGATGGGGTTTCACCATGTTGCTCAGGATGGTCACAAACTCCTGAGCTCAGGCAATCCATCCAACGTGACCTCCCAAAATGCCGAGATTACAGGTGTGAGCCCCCACACCAGCCTAGAGCTCTTCATGGGATCCTAGGTCTTAGGGTCCCAGGAAAATTTAGTCATCATAGCCCTACCTAATTCGTGTGATGGTCAGAAATCCTTCAAATGTGCTCTCGACAAGCCACCAGCCCCATTGTACCATTCTGCTTACACACCCAGGACAGAAAGGTCTGATTAGTCTGAGCTAGTCTGGCATGCTTCTCTAGGAGTTGCTCTTCTTGTGACTGACTCATGGTAGCCCTCACAGTGAGCTCTGCCTCAGTGGCTGCTCAGAGTGCAGTCGGGAGGGACCAACCACCTGCAAACGCAACAGCTTGGGCGTCTGACTTGCACTTTGAAAGATGCACCCTCTGAAGTGGTTCTTCCAGAATGCTTGGCATTTTGGCAGCATCCCCATCCTCACGCCGTGGGCCCCACCCATCACGGACAGCAGCTGTTGGGCCACACATAGAAATCCACAGCCTGCCCGGGATTTCTGTAGGGGTCTTTTCTCTTTAGAGTCCACTGTGTGGGTCTTCATCACATTTTTTTACCTTTTTCCAGGTTCACTGAATGTCATGCCAGACCAATATTGACTCCAATAGGACTGGCATCATGTACAACAGGCCAAAGAAATAAACGCAGACCAGTGAACAGGACATAGAGTTTATTGAGGGCTCTCACACAGTGTGGTTCAGGTACAGCAGGCTGGACAAGAAAACTATGACCATTTGACAAAAGGCATTCAGCTTATCTAGTAATTTTCACATAACACCCTCCACCTAACAACTTCCATTTAACCTGAAACAAAGAACCTCAATCACCCGTAAATCCTCTTTTCCAAGGGATAGGCAGGGGTTTGGATGTTATTTGTAGATAAAAAGTGAGTTCCTGGGTATGGCCCTCCGGGATTCCTTAGCTTGGAACTTGAAACACACATTTCTTTTTTTCTTTCCTGGAGTTTCAGTAATACGTCGAATAGGAGTGGTGAAAGTGTGCCTTCCTGTACATGTTTTTCAGGAATATTTTTCCAACTTTTTCTCATTTCGTATGATGTGAGATTTTGTTGTATGTGGCTTTTTTCCAGTCATTCATGTCTTCACTACTAAGTCACTAGCAGTCTATGGAATAAATCAGTTGCATATGTTTTTATGAAATTTAAGAAGATCCCTGTTTTATTGTTTTATTGATTATTTAAGATCCCTAAGAGTTTTTGTTGGTTGTTGTATGTGGCTTTTATTATTTTGAGGTCTGTTTCTTTGCTGCTAAGCTTATCGAGGAGTTTTTCACGAGGGGTATTGAATTTTACTGAATAATTTTTTGCATCCATTGAGACGGTCTTATTTTTTAAAATTATGTTTATATAGTGAATCATATTTATTGATGTGTTTCTTTTATCCAGTCTTTGCATCCCTGGAGTATAACGCTCTTTATCATGATGTATGATCTTTTTATTGTGCTGTTGGTTTCAGTTAGCTAATCCTTGTTTATGATTTTACATCTAGGTTCATTGAGGACATCTCCCTGTAGCTTTTCGTTGTTGTTGTTGTTGTTGTTGTTGTTGTATCCTTGCCTAAATTGATATCAGGTGATACGAGTTTTTGTAGACCAAGCTGGGGAATAATCTTCTCCTTAATCTATTGAAATATTTCCAGTAACAATGGTACATCTGGTATAATTAGACTGTCAGTTTATCTGGTTCTGGGCTTTGACAGTTGGAAGATTTTCAATTTCTGATTCAATCTTATTACTCTTATTGGCCTATTTAGGATTTTATTCCTTCCTGGTTCAACTTGGGAGGGTTGAATATTTCCAGAAATGTATTGAATTCTTCTAGATTTTCTAGTTTGTGAGCATAGAGATGCTCAGTATGTTTTGATAATCTTTTGTATTTCTGTGACATCAGTTGTAATATCACCTTTATCATTTCTGCTAGTGCTTATTTAAATATTTATCTTTTCCTGGTTGACATTGTTAGGGATCTACCAATTGTGTTCATCTTTGAAAGTAACCACCTGTTTTCTGGTTGATTCTTTACTTTTTTTTTTCTGCTTCAATCTAATTTACTTCTGCTATGATCTTTATTTTCTTCTTCTAGCTCTGGGGTTGGTTTGTTCTAATTGTTATTTTCTTGAAGTAAATCAATAGAGAGCTAGTTTGTCATCTTTATATTTAGGTAGTCATTTAGAACTATAAGCTTTTTTCTTAGCACTGCTTTTGCTGTATCCCAGAGGATTTGGTATGCTGTGTCTTCATTTCTCTTTGTATTTTTAAAAAATAATATCTTAATTTTATTGTTGAGCCAATGATTGGTCAAACTTTTGCTGCTTAATTGCCTCATTCTTTTATAGTTTCAACAACTTTTTTGCAATTGATTTTTAGATTTATTCCATTACTGTGCAATAAAGAACTGACATCTAGAATCTACCAAGAACACAAACAACTCAGAAACAACAACAAATGAATAAATTACACAGTTAAATAGTGGGAAAAGGCACCCACACACATTTGTGAAGAAGACATTCAAATGACCAAGCATATGACAATAAAATGCTGAACAACACTAATCATCAGATAAATGCATATTAAAATAACAGTGAGACACAACTTTACACCAGTCAGAATGACTTTTATTAGAAAGTTAAAAAGTTAGACATGTTGGTGAGAGTTCAGAGAAAACACATTTATAAACCGTTGCTGATAATGTAAATTAGTGTAACGTATGTGGAAGAAATTGTAAAGGCTTCTAAAACCACTACAAATAGATCTATCATTCTATCGGCAATCCCACTACATGATATGTACCCACCAAATAAATCATTCTATCAAAAAACATATGTACTCATATGTTTATTGCAGCAACATTTACAGTCACAAAGATACAGAGTTAATCTAAGTGTCTAGCAATGGATAACTGAATAAAAAGAATGTGGTATTTACACACAATGAAAAATAATTTATTCATAAAAAGGAAATTATGTCTTTGACAGCAATATGGATGGAACTGGAGGTCATTTTCTTAAGTCTAACAACTCATAAGCAGGAAGTCAAATATGGCTTTTTCTCATGTATAAGTTGGAGCCAAGAAATGGGTACACATAGACACAAAGAGTTGAATAATAGACATGGGAGACTCATACAATTTGGAAAATGAGATCACTAATCACTTAATGGTTCCAAGGTACTATATATCTGTTGAGCTTACTTTAAAAATTCAAACTTTATCACTATGCAATATATTTATGTAACATAAATGTACTTGTACCACACATAACTATTTAAAAACTTAAAAAGCAAACACACACACACACACACACACACACACACACACACGCAAATGAGGTATTGCAAAAAGATGGAGACAACTGGAAAAAGCTCGCAATTTCCAAAGAGTTGGAAAATTTCAATTAAAGTATTAAATAAATATTTATAAAAACATACTCTTATTAATAAACTAATAAATAAAATTCATGAGAGAAGGATGTTTATCTAAAACAGTATAATTACACCAAATTTTGTTGATATTTCTCCATTCAGAGAGTTGGAGTTTAACCTCCCTCTGTTAATTATCACATAGGCTTTGTTGCCTGAGAAAAATTCTTGCTTCCCTTCAACTTCAGAAATTTTAGATATAAGACAATAAAATGATAGAAAAAGTAGTGAATTTCACAGAGTCAACATTTTTTACATGATGTGAGAAACACTCTGATGTAGTAATGTAGCAACAAATCTCACAGCTAGTAATTGTTTCTCAAGGCCAATGCAGAGAAGAGTATTCCTGGGTTGTCTTACTACATTTTTTTGTAGTTTGAAATCTTAGCTTACAGCTATAATCCATTTTGAGTTGATTTTCTTTTTCACATGGTGATAGCTGGGAGTAAAGTTTCCATCTTCTGCATATGGCTAGCAAGTTACACCAGCAGCATTTATTGACTAGGTTGCCCTTTACCCATTGCTTGTTAAGGTTTTTCAGAGTTGTCAAAAAACAGAGGGTTGTAAGTGTGCAGCTTTATTTTTGAGTTTTCTATTCTATTTCGTTGATCTATGTGTTTGTTCTTGTATCAGTACCAAACAGATTTTGTTACTGTTGCTTTATAGTAGAGTTTAAAGTCCAACAGTGTCATCTTTCTGTCATTGTTCTTTTGGCTTAGGATTACTTTGGCTAGTTTGGCTCTTTTTTGGTTACAAACAAATTTTAGAATAGTATTTAAAATATTTCTCTGAAGAATAAAGCTGGTAGATTGATAGTAATAACATTGAATATGTAAAATTTGAAGGGAAATATTGCCATTTTGCAGTACTATTTCTTCTAATCCATAAGCATGAAATTGTTTTTCCATTTATTTGTTTCCTCTCTGATTTATTTTCACAGTGTTTTGCAGTTCTTCTTGCAGAGATCTTTCACCTCCTTTGTTAACTGCATTTTTAAGTATGTATTTTTTTTGTAGATATTATAAGAGGGATTGTGTCCTTTATTTTGTTCTCACCCTGAATATTGCTGGTGTATAAAAAAGCTACTGATTTTTGTATATTCATTGTATATCCTGAAACATTACTCAAGTTGATTATCAATTCTAGGATTCTTTTGGAGGCGTCTATTGAGTGTTCTATGTATGGAATCGTATCAACAATAAATTGAGATAGTTTGAATACTTATTTAATTATGTTAGTGTCTTTTATTTCTTTCTCTGGCCTGATTTCTCTGGCTAGCACATCCAGTACTATGTTAAATAGGAGTAATGAGAGTGGGTACTCCTGTTTAATTGCAGTTATGAAGGGAATAATTTGAGCTTTTGTTGATTCAATATGACGTTAGCTGTGGGTTTGTCATACATGCGTCTTATCATTTTAAGTAAAGTTTCTTTGATCTCTAGTCTGCTGAGGGTTTTTATCATGAAAAATGTTGAATCTTATGAAAAGTTTCTCAGGATCTATTGAGATAATCATATAATTTTTGGTTTTTATTCTGCTTATGTGATGAATCACCTTCATTAATCTCTGTATGTTGAGCTAACCTTGCATGAAAGGTGTAAAAGCTACATGATCATAATGTATTAACTTTCTAATGTGCTAATGTATTCAATATATCAGTATGTTCTTGAAGATTTTTAGGTCTATCATCAGGAATATTGGTCTAAACTTTTCCTCTTTTGTGTGTCTCTGCCAGATTTTGTGTTCCAAGAACACACAATGAGGAAAGGATAGCCTTTCTAACATATGTGTAAAAACTGGGCATCCGTATGCAGAAAGACAATGAGATCTTATCTCACATCATATACAAAAGTCACCTAAAATGTTCTCAAGGCTTGAAAATAATACGATATGTAAAACTGTAAACTCAGAGAGAAAAAATGAAGCATTCTGGAATTAATCTGGAAAATGATTTATATGGATTTGACACCAAAATCACAGAAAAATAAGTTATGTGCAATTGTATATCTGACAAGTGGTTCTATCCAAATGTATGAAGGGCCCATACAATAGCAAAAAATACAAATAAACTGATTTTTAAGAGGGTAAGACTTGTGCATAGACATTGTATTCTTGGGAAGACATACACAGTCAGCAGGACGTAGAAAGGTGATCAACATTGCTTATTTTCAGGAGAATTCCAATCAAAACCACAGTGAGATATCACCTCACATTGCTTAACATGAATATTATTACACAGACAAAAGACAACGAAACGCTGACAGTAAGCTGCCCAAAAGGGAATTATTCAATGGTGTGGTAGTAAAGGTTATTTTAGAAATTGAAAGTTAAACTGTCATGTAATCTGGTGATCCCACTTGTGGTTATATATTCAAAGGAAATAAAATCAGTAAGTTAAAAAAACAGCTCTATTACAAGATTATTCATAATGGCCTAGAATTTTTTAAAGTTAATTGCCATAGGTAAATGGGTGTATAATGGAAATGTATATACATACAGTGGAATATTATTTGACCTTTAACAAAAAGGAAATTATAATATTTCCAAAAACATCGATGGGCCTGGAGAACATTATTCTAAATGGAATAAACCAGACACAGAAAGACAAATGCTGTATTATTTCATTGTTTTGTGGAAACTAAAATATTCAAATTCTTAGAAATAGAGAGTAGTAAAGTGGTTCTCAGGGCTGGGAGTAGGAGAAATGGAGTGATGCTTGTCAAGCGCACCAAGTTTCAGTTGTGCAGGCTGAGTGGGTTCCGGAGGTCTAATGTAAAGCAATGGACTGTAGTTATCCTGACCTCTGGTAAAGGATAGAAATCGGGTGTTCTCACTGGACACAAACATAATAAATAAATGAAAAGGAATAAAATGGTAACTGTGAGGTAATAGATATTCTAATTCCTAGGTCATAGTGAAAATTTAACAATTTATAACAAAACATCAAGCAGTGAACCTTAAATATATATGATTTTTATTATCAATTACAATTCCATAATGATGAACAAATTAAGCTTTTGTGATGAAGAAATGCATACTTCCACGTGTTTTCTGAATAAAAATGAAAAAAAATATATAAACAAAAAATATTTAAGCAGCTTTGCTTATGATATTAATAAACTGAGAACAAATTCAAAGTCTATCGAGAGGAAAATGGATCAGCTTATGGTCATTTATTGCTTAATGGACTGACTCGGGTATAATATCTCTCTCTCTCTGGCTCGCTCTCACTCTCCCTCTCTCTCTCTCCGTATGTCAAAACGTTGAGATTTTATATCAAAGGCATTCCATTAAGTGAATGAGTGACAATATGTAGAGGCAATTTTACATTTGAAATAGCAAAAATAAACGTCAAAAATAAAAAAAGTAACCCCTTACCAGAAAAGGGATCTATAATGCTTGAGTCCATTTATATGAAGCTCAAAACTTTAAAAAAGAACCTTCAGCAGCAGAGATCAAACCATTGTGTAAATGTGGGGGCAGGCTGACTGGTAGCATGGAGAAGGTCATTTGTGTTGTTTATTTTTTTAAAATAAAAAATTAAAAAATAATGCATGAAAGTATTTTAAAATTTAGTAAATAATGCAATTATCAATAAAATCATATTCAAAATGCGAACAGTATAATATGAATTAGTAAAATATATTCAAAAATAGCTGCTAGAATTAAATTCCAGAAATCAGAAGGGTGATGTCTGATAATAATAAGTTAATAAACACATTTCATAGAGAAATCAGAATGTTCAAAAATATGTGGAACATGCATTTTGTTATCATCAAACGTCTTTAAATAATTGATACAATATTTTAACTGTCTTATTAGTATTAATTACAAATATCATGTGTAAAATCATAACCTGTAACAACCTGTAGGGAAATAAGAATATTTGAGAGCATATGTACTAAGTTAAATATACTCTCAATGTTTTTCCAGCTGTTACTGCTAACATTTCTAACTGTATCCTGGATCTCTAACAGAAGCCATATGGGCTATTGGGCAAATTAATTTTCAGAAACGACTTAGGAAAATAATCTCTAATATGGAGATATTAATACTCATCTCATAAAGAAATTGAAACTGTAATACATATAAACTCTTCAAAAGAAAACTTAGTACATAAGAAAGGAGCTATTCATAGTTGGTTGTGACATACATTGCAAAAATTATTACCCTGATTTTTCAGGGAAAATTAAAGCAAAGCCTGATGAATTGAAGTGTGATGTATCTTGTTTGGTACAACAGCAGGGTGAGGATAATGAAGAGCCCTGTGATTCCGAGGGGAGCCCCTAATTTAAGAGGGAGGCTCTAGGTCCTGTGGACTCACCCGGGGCGCCTACTTCTGCCCTTCATGGAGCCACGCTCAGAAGCCTTCAGGAGGCAGGAGTGTGGATGGGTTTCTCAGGACGATCCAATCAGATCTGGACAAGGGAAAAAGAATTATGACCCAGGATGCATTAAATCATTGTCTTGAAAATAGATAAATTGTTATATATTTATGAGGTACAAAGAAATGTTGTGATTTATTAGTACAGTATGGAATAGTAAAATAAATCGAATTAGCATATTCATCACCTCAAAATATTTTTATTTTTTGTGTCAAGGCCATTAGAAATTTACCTTAGCTATTTTGAATTGACCAATATACAATATTTAAGTAGATATTAATATAAACAATGTAAAATTATTGAAATCAATTATTAATTGATTTCATAAACTCCAATAATTTATATTTAGTTCATCAATAAGTTTGATCATTTAGAACATATTTTAAAACTTATTTTATTATAATTTTAAATATAAATGACTACACGTTTATGAACAGGTTTGTCGTATTTAGACTTATGTCTACAGTTGTAAATTTGTGTTCCCACAGTCATAGTTGCTGATAGCAATAGATGATAAAACTCTGGAAGAATAACTGCAAATAATTAGAATTAATTATTCCTTGAATATGTACATGGTACACATATGTATATTTTAAGTATATATATATATATATATATAATTTCGAGGCTGAGTTTCGCTCTTGTTGCCCAGGCTGAAGTGCAATGGTGTGATCTCAGCTCACTGCAACCTCCGCCTCCCGGGTTCAATAGATTCTCCTGCCTCAGTCTCCCAGGTAGCTGGGAGTACAGGCTTGCCACCACACCCGGCTAATTTTGCATTTTTAGTAGAAACGGGTTTCTCCATGTTGGTCAGGCTGGTCTCAAGCTCCCAGCCTCAGGACATCCACCCTCCTCAGCCTCCCAAAATGCCGGGATTACAGGCGTGAACCACTGCGCCCAACTTTAAGTATATATATATTTAAAACAACACTGCATAAAATGTTTAAAATTATTAAAACTTAAATACCAATGATAATAAATACATACTAAATAACAGTATAAAAATATGACAACCTGCAAGACTCCAGACTTCTGACTTCTCCAGCTGTGGAGAAAGGACCCTCCCTCTGCACCTGCTCCTGGTGACCGCCCCGTCCTCTGTGGGTGCCGAGCGCCCCCTGGCGGTCCCGCGCGCCCCTGCAGGAGGTTTGTGTCAGGGCCCACAGGGGCCTACCCTCACTGTGTCTCGCACAGTAATACACGGCCGTGTCCTCGGCTCGCAGGCTGCTCATCTGCAGATACAGCGAGTTCTTGGCATTGTCTCTGGAGATGGTGAATCGGCCCTTCACGGAGTCTGCGTAGCCTGTGCTACCACTATTAGGATTAATTCCTCCAACCCACTCCAGTCCCTTCCCCGGAGCCTGGCGGACCCAGTACATCTAGTAGCTACTGAAGGTGAATCCAGAGGCCGCACAGGAGAGTCTCAGGGAACCCCCAGGCTTTGCCAAGCCTCCCCCAGACTCCACCAGCTGCACCTCACACTGGACACCTGCGAACACAGAGACACCCTCGTCATTAACTGGCACACAGATCCACTGTTCCCCTCACTCATGTCCACACACATTCAGTATCTCTAGTTCTCCGTGAATTACCTCCTAAAATAGCAACAAGGAAAATCCAGCTCAGCCCAGACTCCATAGTGAGTCCTCTGTGTTCAGTGCTGATCAGCAGGTGGAGACAGCTAAGAATCCCAGGGCTGGGGCTCCTCTCCCAGAGCTGCAGGGTCAGGGCCTGGCCGCTTTTCATCAGCAGAAAGGCGGGCCTGATTTGCATGTCTTCTGCTACATAGCGCGCTGTGGGGTGGGACGCCTGAGGAGAGGGCTCTGCTCAGAGTAGACGGGGATGTCCTGGGGGCTAGTGGTAGTAATCCTATCATTCAGGAAAACGCAATTTCATGATGTAATTGTGGCTTGAGAATCATTTAGCAGTCGTCTTCTTATCTCATTTTTGCGTATTTGCACACTGTGTTTCTCCTTAGATATTTCTGAAGTCCCTCGGCCTGTCTGATTGAGTGATGTCTCTTTCCTCGACACTGGGAGGGTATGATGTCATCGCTGACACGTGCAGTCCTGGACGTGCACGCGGTTTCCATGGAAATGCTGTCATTTGGCAGAGTTTTCTTTTAGAGCCTAGTTACCTGGGTTTCCTGCTTGACGGTTGGTGTCTCTTGGCATACCACCCAGACGTTACGCTCTGCTCATTTCTGGCAGAGTGACGCTGTTTTGTAACATAATTTGATCAACAATCTGATGCAATTAATTCCAGATTTCTTCTCAGGGGCAGTTTTTGAGGTTTGTCCTGACCCCAAAATGTTATTATTTTTTTCTTTGTTTTCTCAAGAAATGGAGTCTTGCTACGTTTCCAGGCTGGTCGCAAAATCCAGGGCTTAAGTGATCCTCTTACCTCAAACTCCCAAGTAAATGGAACTACTGGCAGTGCCGCAGTGCCCAGCTGCTGATTCTTACATTATGGATCTTCTCATTCTCTCTATTAAAATGAGTGGACTACTATTTTGTGTATTGCTCTCATGGAGCAGCTAGCTTTCTGTTAATTACTTACCACGAATCAGCTAACGTTTCACTGGAACGTTAGGATTGAAATTACTCTCAATTGACCGCAAATCAAGTCACACCCCTTAGAGAGCTTTTCATCACTGTTTTTATGCTCTGTCTCTATCATAATAAAAATATACCAGGCTCTACCTTGGTGCCGAAGAAAGGGTTCAAGTATCTCAGAGGGACACTCTTGTTTTAAGGACAGGAAGCTGTGTGTGAGGGTGGCCTCTTAGAGTCTCACTGTGCCTCTCCCAGAAAATGCTCCAGATCCTCTCCCCTACAGCTGATTATATGTATATATATATATATGTATATATATGTGTGTGTGTGTGTGTGTGTGTGTGATATTAATTCTATCAAATACTATATAAAATACTATGTCTATTTCTATGCTATATATAATAATATATATTTATAGTATTTGGTACAACTGTCTCTTTATCTATCTTCCTATCTGCCTCAAACTTGTCCTAGACCTCTCCTAAAATAAATATTGAGATGTTTTATAGATTAACTGGATAACTACCACATTGGCACCATTTATTTTTCTTATACTTCACTCATAATTTATAAACTGAACAATTCCCACCTAGAAACTATGATATGGTTTGTCTCTGTGTGTTCACCCAAAACTCATCTGGAATTGTAAACCCCAAGTGTCAGGTGAGGGGTCTGGTGGGAGGTCATTAGATCGTGGGAGTGGTTTCCTCCATGCTGTTCTCCTGACAGAGTTCTCAGGAGATCTGGTTGTCTGTTCAGTTTGTGGCTCTTTCTCCTCCCTCTCATTCTCTCTCTCTCTCCTCTCTCTCTCTCTCTCTCTCTCTCTCTCTCTCTCTCTCTCTCTCCCTCCCTCTGTCCTGCCGCCTTGTGAAGAAGGTACTTTCTTCCCTTTCACCTTCCACCATGACTGTAAGTTTCCTGAGGCTACCCAGTCATGCAGAACTGTGAGTCACATAAACCTTTTTGCTTTAAAAATTTCCCAGTTCCAGGTGATATATTTATAGCAATGTGAAAATGAACTAATGCAAGTTCTTTCTCATAAAGTGTAACTGTAAATTAAATAAACATTTTTACCATGAGATAAAACACAGTTTTCACGCTGACTAAATATGCGTGTTGATTTCGACATAAGAACCATCAAGTTGTAGATGATGTCATAGTCAAAAATAACCCAGGTTCAAGGAGTTAACTGAAGAGTAATATTTACCTCGATTTTGCTTTGGAACAAGAAAGTTGTGAGTTACACATGATATGGTGGGTGGTCTCCTTAGGGTTGGATGCTGTTAAGGAAAGGAAGGCAACCCAATATTGTAGTCAGAGGTTCTCCGGCTGGTTCCTCACTGCACCTGCTCCTAACTGGGGCTATGTCTTGGCTGAGTTCTGAGCATCGCCTTCTGGTCCTCTGCTGCTCATGAAGACCAGCTAAAAGAGATCTGGAGATCTGCTTCTGAGACACCAAATCCAATGTCTGGGTCCTGGCCAGGAGTTCCACCAGGCCTGCGAGCTGCCCCTTGAACTTCTCTTGTGTGACCTCACCTGTGCACTGAGCATCCTCACAGCAAGGTGACAGGGTCAGCCTCACAGGCATTACTGCAGGCAATTTTTAGCAAATGTAATTGTAGTTAGACTATATAATTCAGGAAGCATGTTCATTGACTGAGATATCCACACACACAAAGAAACTGTATGGACATTCATTTACATTGCACCCAAATTGCACATATTTTGTATTATTCCTTATCCATTAATAAAATTCCAAGGTTTGAATCATAAACTAAAAGATAACATTTCTAGAACCAAACTTACAAATGAATAAAGTGAGTATGGTCAGAAAAATCAAGAATGAGTTATTACCTGCAGTCTAATGGTGGCAAGTTACATACTGAAGCTGTGCTGATACAGGCTTCCAAGTGCTCTAGTTGATAACCTCCCGATGACAGCTGAGCAGCAATCTCTGGCAGCGGCAAAACTTGTTTCCCCCACATGGGACAGCGCTCTGTATTCAGAGAAATTCCCTGAGTTTCTCTGCAGGCTCTGAGGTGTGCAGGCTGCTACCCCAGATTCTGCAGTCAGACAAGTCTCTGCGCCTTCCCAGGGGACACAAAGGATAGTGTGGATAAGCACCAGACATGCTCTACTCAAGGTCTCTGCACATGGAGAAAAAACAGTGAAAGTGGAAAATTCATGTTTTTGATTCATTGAAAAACACGTATGAAAAACGCTACAACGGGCCAGGAACTAATGCAGAATTTTAAATGAAGGCAATTAAAATAAGTATGAAAATTACAATTGTTTACTGGTGCACATTTGTTTATATATTTTCCAGTAAAATAAAGTAAAAGCAGGTCTTCGGTATAAAAATCCGAAAACAGTGTGTGACCCTGAGAATGCACCTCCTTGCCTCCTCCTACAGGCAGCAAAATGCACGTGGATCCCGTTTCCAGCAGCTGCTTTCTGACACTTGAGACATGGCGTGTGCTGAGGCCCATGTCCTGTGGTCCACTCTAATGAAGGGACTGACTCCGCAGGGACTCGTAAGCAGAGCCATTTCGGAGAGTCACGGGGATCCCTGCAAGGTAGCACTGACTTACACAAGACTTCAATATGTTTTGCACCTTCCTTGCACAGCACAGAAGTATAGAAACCTTCCACCCAATCCTCCCTCCGTCTCTCCTTCCCTCAGGGTCAGGCTTCCCCCATCGGCCGTCAGCTTCACAGCCTCATTTCACCCCCTGTGCATTTTCTCTCAAAGGGTGAATGTACTTCTTACAGTATTTCAGGGAAACGTCATCCCATCTTGGAGTTTTCTGCTTCGAAAACCAATAACAACAGAAATGTTAGCAGAAAGGGGTCCCAGTTTGCAGCAAATCCACAGAGTGAAATGAAAGCAAGTTTATTACAAAAGCCAAAGTATAAAAAGTGGCTCCTCCATAGGCAGAGCAGAGACACGATCTGCCCTTTATCCACTTTTATGGTTATTTCTTTGTTCTATGTTAAAGAAGGGATGGATTATTCATGAATTTCCCAGGCAACTCCTGAAGCTGATGGTTCCTTTCCTCCTTCTTAGACCATACAGGGAAACTTCCTGATGTTACCATGGCATTTGTAAACTGTCATGGAGCGGGAGGGGAGTGTCTTTCAGCATGCTAATGCATTATAATTAGCATAAAATTAGCCGTGAGGACGAACAGAGGTGACTTTTGTTGCTGTCTTGGTTTTGGTGGGCTTTGGCCAGCTTCTTTCCTCCAACCTTTATCAGCAAGGTCTTTATCACTGGTGTCTAGTGCAGACCTCCTATCTCATCCTGTGACGAAGAACACCTTAACTTACTGGGAGTGTAGCCCAGCAGGTCTCAGTCTTATTTTGTCTAGCCCCTTTGCAAAATAAAGTTGTTCTGATTCCAAGGGTTTTGGCAAAAAAAAGTAGGACACATATTTATGAGCATGATTATATTGCCAAATATAAAATAAAATATAATAACGGAAACAAACAATTTTACATGTCACCTTGACTAGACCACAGTCTCTGAATCAAACACTAACCAGGGTGTGGCTTTAATGGCATCATAGGGGTGTTAGGGGAGTCTGCCATTATTTTTTCCTGAGTCACAAAGAGTGTTCTAGATAATTCAGGTGGGGCTGAATCAATCAGAACCTAACAGAAGACAATGGGATGCCGTGGTGGATGGTAAATGCAGGTCTTCCAGGAAATCCCAGCCTGTCTTTCCCAATGGCCAGCGGTATTGACTTTAGGCATGCCTAGCCAGACCCTACAATTACTGTTACCCAGAGCTCACAGAACAATGGAGTGTCCAATCTTAGCTTTCCTTAAAGTTGGACGTGAGAGTTCAAACTCTGTGACATTGTGAAAAGCACAAGGTCATTTCTGCATCAACATCCCACTGGAGGAAACTAGTACTCTTCCCTTCATGACTGATGTCCACTTCATTTTCCAAATGCCTCCATGCTCAGAAGACAGCAGGAATGTCCAGGCAATGGGGAGTGAGAAAGTCCCTCAGCCTACCCAGGTCCTGCAGACCTGAGCCCTGGGGTTTTGACTAAAGACAACTAATTCTCTGTTTTTAGGGAAGAGAAGAAGAAAGGAAACTGTGAGAATCAGGTCTGCAGAGAAGGAAATGGATTAGCAGAAAGAGGGTCAACTGAATCAGTGTAAGTCAGATGTGCACAGTTTTACAAGACAAGGGGAGACAGCTGTGATACCATCAGGTTTAAAGGACCCTGACCCTGGGCGAGCCTGCCTCTTGGCTCCTGATGAAACTCAAAGCCTGTTATAATAGAGATTCCCATGGAGGTCTCTGTCCTGAGTCTAACTGGAAAACACTCCCCATGTTTCCATAGGATTCCTCAGGACGTATGGAAAGATTATCTGTCCCCAAAGTGACACTGTGGCTCCTGTCGAGGTGAAGATGTGTCCTCCTGTTACAAAAACAAAGAAACAAGGACAAAAAGTTTTGTCTTTAGAGACATCAACTGTTAGCACAGAATTGTAAATCTGGAAGGTTCCCTGGGGAGATGTGACAACGAGGCAGCCCCAGACCACAGCGGGAAGCCAGCCCTCAGCTGCACCTGCACCTGCCCCAAGACAGCCCCGTGCGCAGCGTCCGGACGCTCCCTGGTGGTCTCGGGGACCCCTGCAGGAGGTTTGTGTCCGGGCCCACAGGGGCCTCCCCTCACTGTGTCTCTTGCACAGTAATACACGGCCGTGTCCTCGGCTCTCAGGTTGCTCATCTGCAGATACAGCGAGTTCTTGGCATTGTCTCTGGAGATGGTTAATCGGCCCTTCACGGAGTCTGTGTAGCCTGTGCTACCACCATTATAACTAATGTATAAGACCCACTCCAGCCCCTTCCCTGGAGCCTGCCAGACCCAGTGCATGGGATAGCTGCTGAAGGTGAATCCAGAGGCCGCACAGGAGAGTCTCAGGGACCCCCCAGGCTTTGCCAAGCCTCCCCCAGACTCCACCAGCTGCACCTCACACTGGACACCTGCAAACACAGAGACACCCTGGTCAGAAACTGCCACACACATCCACTGTTTTTCTCACTCATGTCCACACACAGTCAGTCTCTCGAGTTTTCCATGAATTACCTTCTAAAATCGCAGCAAGGAAAACCCAGCTCAGCCCCCACTCCATGCTGAGTCCTCTGTGTTCAGTGCTGATCAGCAGGTGGAAATGCCTTGGAACCCCAGGGCTAAGGCTCCTCTCTCAGAACTGCAGGGTCGGGGCTGGGCTAGTTTTCATCAGTACAGAGGGGACCCTATTTGCATGTCTCCTACTATATAGCAAGCTCTAGGTAGGGACGTTTGAGGAGGAGGCTGTGCCCAGAGTAGACGACAGTGTCCTGCAGGAGTTCACTGACAATGATGGTATTCGGAACATATGTGTTCTTTATGAAATTGTGCTGTGACAAACACGTTGCCCCTATCACCCTATCTAATGTTTAAGTATTTCTGTAAATTATGGTCGGTAGGAGTCAATATTTTCTCCATTTACAGATGTGAAAGCGAACCCACACATGGAGGGGTTCTGTATGCATGTAGGAGCTCATGTCTGGGATGAGTGGACCCCGGTATCTGGCCCTGTGCTCCTCATCACTGGCTCTGCCTGCTCCCTAAACTAACTCCAGGACAAAGCTGGATGTTTCTAGGGTGGTTTTCAGAACCCAGTTTCTGTAACACAAGCGTGTGTGATGTTGCTGCCCTCCAGCACTCACCTGGAAATATGAGGAGAACCAGGGTCCAGGCATATTAATTTTCAAGTAGCTCAGACAGTTTACACATTTTTTGTATCTTCATATCACTCCTTCGTTGTCTAAGTTTCCATTTGTTTTCTTGTAATACGTTTTATGAGGCTTAATTGAAAGATAATACATTTTACATATTTAAAATGTACAATGAATAAACATGATGTAACTGCCAGCATTATCGAGAAAGTGGACAAGTGAATTTTTCTCCACATTTCCTCTTGTTCTGCTATATTCCTGCTCCTTTCCCCTTCCCTTCCTCCGCCAATTCCCCAGGCAACTGCTAATCTTTATTATATTACTTTAGACATATTTTTATTTACCAAAATGTATAAAAATGAAAGAACATACTATATATTCTTATTTGTTTGGCGTTTATTTAGTATAAATGATGGGTAGTATTCCAGCAAACAATTTACCATAATTTGTTTTTCTACTAAGCAGCTTAACAATATTAACATTCTTTTATTGCTCTGGCACTTAACAAAAGAAAAATCTGCAAGTCACCTTTGAAATGTACGTAGACAAGGAATATATTTTACTTTTTCTGTTTTTACAACCACATCAACAACAATAGATAAACACAGAAAAGGGAATTTTCCTAATTAAAAATATACTTTAAATACTGGAAATTTTACGATAAACATCAAGTCAGAAATCTACGGAGATGCAAGTTCCTGTAGAGAGTAACAAAGCCAGGGTGTGAGCTGAACTGGAGCAGAGTCTGGAATATAAAATGTAGCTATTACAAGATACAAACACACACATATATTGGATTATTCAAAGTCAAGCGTAGTAAATATGTTGAAGTGTGAATTTCTCAGGTACAAAATACTGAAGAGCTTTTCTATGCTCTTGAATACTTTTTCCCCAAAATAAGGACCATCATGTCAAATTTTTCAACATTTCCTCTTGTTCTGCTATATTCCTGCTTCTTTCCCCTTCCCTTCCTCCACCATTTCCCCAGGCAACTGCTAATCTTTATTTTATTACTTAAGACATATTTTTATTTACCAAAATGTATAAAAATGAAAAAACATACTATATATTTTTATTTGTTTGGCATTTATTTAGTAAAAATGATGGGTAGGATTACTCAAAGTCAAGTGTAGGAAACACATTGTAGTGTGAATTTCTCAGGGACAACATACTGAAGAGCTTTTCTATGCTCTTGAATCCTTTTTTCCCCAAAGCAGGACCATCAAAAACATATTTCTGTCCCAATGTGTCTGTCTGGGAGAGAAAAGGAGCCCACACTCTGAAATGCATTTAGACTCACCTCCTTTATCCCCACTGCAGAACTACGAAATTACTCAGCAGGGGCAAGTCACCAAAGCCAGTGTCTTAGGGGCACTGGGGAAACCCCTTAGGAACTGAGATGGGAAAAGAGGTCTTCGCCTAAGTTCCATTGAGAAGTGTCTCCCCTCTGTTTCTTATTTAACCGGAGCCTTAATGGGAAGGTCAGTCAGCAAATCTGGAAGGTGATAACACAAAAAGACAACACTGGAGCTGTGGGAGGGAGCAACTGGGGAAAACAAGAGGACTCCACCGAGGGAAAAAGGAACAAGGACGCACAGACCAACATCTCACCTGGAGAAACACTCGAAGCTCACACCCAGACCAGGCATCACGGTGCCTTCGTGGAAATGTGGACCCGTGAAGGTCAGAACATCTTTTATTATTCTACTGCCTTCCACCAATTTCACAATTGTCAGTTAAATATAATATTTCAACCCACCTGAAGGAGCTGAGAGCAATTCTCTGACGGGACAAGGTGAAGAGGCAAAGCCAAGCAGGAAAGAAAAGCAAGGTGTCACGGGAGGATCTGAAGTCTCCGGTGGACCTGAAAGAACAGACTTCAACTCTGATGTCAACTGCAAAAGTGAATGTCGAATGTAGCTCTGAGAAGATTCACAGATACTTCCACAATGAAGGCCCGGCAAAGATAAAGTGTGGTGAAATACAGGCAGAAAATGCGTTAAATGAAATAATAAGCCAACATTAACTATCCAACCCAACAGGTCTGGTTATCAACAACAATTATTACATATGTTAGTGAGAAATATCAAATTCTCAATAAACAAATAATTGGAATGAGATTCATAAATGATACAAATATGAGAACTATCTAATTAAGTAAGGTATGTAAAGCAACTATAATTCATATGTAAAAATCTCTTACAGAAACTGTGGACATGATGCAGGACTAGACAGGAAACTGAGGGATAAAAATACTAAGAAGGAATCAAATGGAAATGCACAAGAAATCAAAAGCAATGCAGTATAAACCTTGAGAAAGCTTTGGGCACACCCCTCAGTCGAGCTGGCTCAGCTTTTAAAAGCAACCATGCAATTAAAATGTCACTAGAAATTTCACAAAGTAAATGGCAAAGGAAAAGAGGGTGAAGAAAGTAAACATTAATAGCAAAAGTTATAGTATATGTACTTTTTAAATCAGAAAAGGAGAAATTGTAGATACAAAGACAGTACTTGAAAAAATGATGGGTAAGAGTGTTCCCAGTTTTGTGAAATACACAGGACTACAGATCCTAGAATCACAGCGAACCCCAAGCAGAGTAAACACACACAGACACAGACGCATGCACCACATATCCACCATGGACAGAGCGGTGTGCAAGAAAAACTCACACATCACACACCACACACACATTTCCTCAACGATATTCTTTTTACTTAGCTGTTTTAAAATTATTTGCATTGAGGAGAGAGATCCAAGATGGCTGATCACTAGCAGCTCGGGATTGTAGCTCCCACTGAAAGCGCAAAGAAGGAGAGGACGCCACACCTTCACATGAATTCTTGTTGCTCACGCACCAGGAGATTCCCAGCGGAGGAGCCCCACGGGTCGCCAGCGCGACTCTTGTGACCGGCGAGGCGGTTTTGCCGGCGCCTCGGAGCGTCGGTTCTCGGTGCAGAGTCAGAAAAGCACCATCAATCCTAACGCCGCTGATTTAGTCGGTGCAGTGGGTTGCTCAGATTTCGGCGCTGAGAATCAGTAAGTTGGACGTCCACTCAGAAACCCAATTACAAAGACGGTAATTATAAAGACCACAGATGGATAAATCTACAACGAAGGGAGGAAAACAGTCAAAAAAGGCTGAGAATACCCAAGATCAGAACGCCTCTTCCTCAGCTGAGGATCCCAGTTCCTCATCAGCAACGAAACAAGGCTTGATGGAGAACGAGTGGGTTCCAATTACAGAAGCAGGCTTCAAAACGTGGATAATAAGAAACTTCTCTGAATTAAAAGAACTTGTTATAACACAATCTAAAGAAACTAAGAACTTTGAAAAAAGGTTTGACGAAATGTCAACAAGAATACAAAATTTAGAGAGGAAAATAAGTGAATTGATGGAGCTGAAAAACACAATACGAGAACTACGTGAAGTATGCACAAGTTTTAACAGCCGAATTGATCAAGCAGAAGAAAGGATATCAGAGGTCGAAGATCAACTCAATGAAATAAAACAAGAAGACAAGACGAGAGAAAAAAGGATAAAAAGGAACGAGCAAAGTCTCCAAGAAATATGGGACTATGTGAAAAGACCTAATCTACGCTTGATAGGTGTACCTGAATGTGACGAAGAGAATGAATCCAAGCTGGAAAATACGCTTCAGGACATGATTCAGGAAAATTTTCCCAGCCTAGTAAGGCAGGATAATATTCAACTCCAGGTAATACAGAGAACACCACAGAGATATTCCTCAAGAAGAGCAACTCCAAGGCACATAATCGTCAGATTCACCAGGGTTGAAATGAAGGAGAAAATACTAAGGGCAGCCAGAGAGAAAGGTCAGGTTACCTACAAAGGGAAGCCTATCAGACTTACAGCAGATCTCTCAGCAGAAACCCTACAAGCCAGAAGAGAGTGGGGGCCAATATTCAACATCCTTAAAGAAAAGAATTTTCAACCCAGAATTTCACATCCAGCCAAGCTAAGCTTCACATGTGAAGGAAAAATAAAGTTTTTTGTGAATAAGCAAGCACTCAGAGATTTCATCACCACCAGGCCTGCTTTGCAAGAGCTTCTGAAAGAACCACTACACATATGAAAGGAACAAACAGTATCAGCCTTTCTAAAAAAATTATCAAAAAGAGCATCAATATAATGAAGAATTTATATCAACAAATGGACAAAATAGCCAACTAAAGACAGTATTAAACTCACATATATTATTATTAATTCTAAACTTAAATTGACTAAATCCCCCAATCCAAAGACAGGCAATTTGAATAAAAAACCAAAACCCATCAGTATGCTGCATCCAGATCCATCTCACATTCAAGGATACACAAAGACTCTAAACAAGGGATGGAGAAAGATTTACCAACTAAACAGAGAGCTAAAATAAATAAATAAAAAGCAGAAGTTACAATTAAGCAACAAAGATCAAAAGAAGCAAAGAAAGACATTATATAATGATAAAAGGATCAATGCAACAACAAGAAGAGCTAAAGATCCTAAATATATACGCACCCAATACAGGAATACCTAGACATATAGGACTTATAAAGAGACTTAGACTCCCACATAATAATAGTGGGAGACTTCAACATTAATATTAGACAGATCAATGAGACAGAAAATTAACAACGATATTCAGGTCTTGAACTTAGATCTGGAACAAGTAAATGTAATTAACATTTATAGAACTCTCCATTTTAAATACACAAAATATACACTCTTATCAGTACCACATCATATCAATTTAGAAGTTTAAATGAAATCTTGGTTGGCTCCTTGTTTGTTATTCTCTTCCCACATTTTCTTTCATGTCTCCATTATTAAAGACAATTATAGGCATACCCATATTTAGACTGCATTCTAGCCTGGGCAATAAAGCAATACCCCCATCCTCTCTCCCTCTTCCTCTTTCTCTTTCTTCCTCTTCTTTAAAAAAATAAATTATTTGCATTGATAGTATAAAGTAGAAGCCTAAAATGAAAATATATTGTTATAAACATAAGTCGGTCTATTCTAAACGTGTTCAAACACATGCTTTAGTTCAAATGAATGTAACTACATTGTTAGGAAATTCACTATTTCAAAGAAAAATGTTATTATTTCTGACTGTGTGTTGAATCATTTGTAATATATGCCAATAAAATTCTTTTTAATTAAATAATTTTTTAGCATTGCCATATAACTGTTTATATTTATGGGGTATAGTGTGACATTTCTATACATGTGTGCCATGTGGTATGACCAAATCAGAACAATGAACAAATTCACCAGGTTAGACACTAACATTTCTTTGTGTAGGTTGTGTAGGTAGCACACAAAATTCTCTCTCTGGCTACTTGTAGACATAAAATTCCCACATGTTGTTAACTGGAGTCGCTCTGCTGTGCGGCAGGACACTAGAACACATCCTTCATGTCTACCTGTAACTGTGCATTTGTCAATAAACCTCTTCTTAACTCTCTGTCTCTTCCGATTCCTGGCATCTCATAACCACTACTCTACTGCTAGAAGATCAGCTTTCTTCAGCTTCCACGTAACATTGAGAAAATGTGATATTTATTTTTCTGCGTCTGGCTGGTATCACTCCACCTAATTGTGTCCAGTTCCATCCATGTTGCTTCAAACAACAGAATTCCATTTCTAAGGCTGAGTAATATTGAGTTGTGTAAAAATACCACATTTTATTTATCTATTCATCTGTTGGTGGACACACATGTTGATTTCATATGTTAGCTATTGTGAATAATGCTGCAAGAAACACGATTGTACAGGTATCTCTTCAATATTAGTTTTTTACTTTAATTATTTAGATAGATATATACTTAGCAGTTGGATCGCTGAATTACATGGTAGTTCTATTTTTCCCATGATGGCTGTACTAATTTAGACTTCCATAAGTGGTCTGTAAGAGTTTATCTTACTGGTGGAGGGGTGGGTAGTAAAAAGAAAAAGAAAAAGAAAAAGAAATGAGTTTATCTTTCTATGCATCCTGGCAAGCTTCTGTTGTTTATTTTATTTTATTGCCTTTCTGGGTTTCAAGCAAAAATGAAGGATGAAAAGACTTCTTATTGTGAATTTGCATTTTTTGAATATTATTGCTTTCTAGCAATATATGTGTGTATATGTACTTATCTATCTACCTACTCTTTTTCGTTTATTCTTTTGAGAGAAGTGTATTCATGTCATTCACCCGTTATTAATCACATTATGATTTGCAGTTCAGTTGAGTTTATTTTATGTGCTTGATAGTACTCCCCTGTCACATAAACAGTTTTCAGGTAGGATCTATCATCTGCAGTTCTCTCCTCACTCAATTGTTTCCTTTACTGCACAGGAGCTGAACTTTGTTGGAACCTGGACAGGTGGGCTGAGGTGCTGTGGGACACTGGAGGGGAAGAGCTGGACCCAAAATCCAGAACCAGGTGAGCTTTTACTCACCATGTGGTTTCTGCGTTTATGGTTTGAACAGATTCAGAGGAGTTTGTCCAGGTCTTCTCGAGGGTAAAAATTTGAAAGGAGAATGATAGAATGTATTAGTCAAATAAATGAAAATATCATGCTTATGCATATGTTCTTGCGAGTGGGGGTAGCTCAGCAGTGTGTGTTCATCCCCATAAAAGAGAAAATTATGTCTGCTGCAAAAGAATACATAGCTTTTAACATACGCATTTATCAATGACAACTGAGCCTGGATACCAGATTATGTTATAATGCTAGTGGGAAGACTCAATAGAAGAAAAAATGTCATAGCAACAAAACATGAAGCATCAAACATGTAAATGAAATGGCTTTGAATGTTACTAGTAATGAACATGCCAAGAAAAGTCAATTACCATAATCAGAAAAATAATGCATGATCAACCATGGGATTCAATTTGAGAAGATAATTTTCATTGAATGGCTCACCTCACCCTCATAAAATGGCTCAGACAACAAGCTAAGAACAGAGCGTGACCTTATAGCAAGTGGAGGCCAAACATTTGGGGAGCGAGAGAGTCTGTGTTGGAATTGGGAGAAGCAGAAACCTGAACTCTGCAGAGAAGCAGCAGTGAGCATGGATCTTGCTGAGCACTTCAGGTTAGTGGTGAATACGGTAAAGGTGGGTTTCTCTGCCCTCATCCAGTTTTTGCTCTCAATACACTCTTGGAAGCTCAGTTGTGAATATTGGGAATCTTCCTAAAACTCAATCACAGCAAGCACATTTTCACTGAAGAAAGAGGTAAGAATTCAGGCATAATTAAATTTAGGTAATAAAAATTAGTTATTGAAACCTCAATGCCAGTCTCTAGTAATTTATATTATAAAATGCTCAGCTACATCAATGGAGTTCTTTTATCATATTAGGGATGGGTGTCCACGTGGGCAGGTGGTGCAGTCACGGAGATTAGGGAGGTGGGCTGTCCAGGCTTTCCTGGTCTTTCAGAGGAAAATTGCAGAGTCATCTCCTTCCCTGTTCACATCAGATTTCACATCTGTATGTGACCCTTGAAAATGTCATTGCCACGTCCCTGCATATTAGGAGTTAAATGGGGAATGAAGGTGACATGCTGCGCATGTCATTGTAGAACAGGCCAAGGAAATTACCTGCATACTGTTTCATTATCCAGGTCTGGAGCCTCTCATGTCTAGGCTTTGCATTATATTTATGATTTTCCATGTTGTTTAGTCAGAACAAATATTCTTTTTAACTTTCTACTGAAATAGCCCCACATAATAATCTAGAGGCATAAAGATTAAAAAATAACGAATTTGGCTGTTAACCCAAGCACCAGATGAGGTCACAGTTTGTGGTGAAGGCGAGACAGGCTGGAAACTGACTGTGCTCATGAATTCTTCATGTTAATAGGGAAACCCTGTACACCCACGACATTTAGACACTTCCACGGAGAACTTCCACCTAATATTATTTGTTATGAATCAAACCTCAATAATGAAACTGTAGGTTAATGACTAAAATTGCTGTTGCTAACAAAAGCCTTCCTTTAGAACATAGTCCTCTATCTGATGTAAAATCAGCCCTTATGGCAGAAGTGATTGTATTTATTAGAATGTTCTAATTTGTCAAAGTAGGAAACAAACATATTGTAAGGCAGTGCATGACTTTGGGGTGCTTTGTAAGTGAAAAAGCCTCGCACATATTCTGGAACACCCCCCTAAATGGGCAAGTTAGGGAACTCTTAGAAACCCTCCTTTATCCTAGATTCCTGGCAAATATAAACGCAGAAGTCAGTGTAAAAAGACGTAACACTGAAGCAAAGAAAACTGCCATGCCAGATCATATCTTCAGAGGATAAAGTGCTGAGAGTCACAGATTTTATCAAAATATGTCAACACTTAACCCCTGATCTTAAAAAAAAATGAATGAAATACATCTAGTTATCGATTTTACTTAGATAATTTATGCCAGATTATTTCAAATAAATATTTGTTGCATTTCAACTCTACAATTTATAGACAAAATGGTTATCAGATTAAATAAACACTTTGAGGAAACTTAGAAAAGACAGCAGAGGTTAATTCTTGATGAGGTGTGACCAGCTCACCACAAGATCCTGGGAAAACTCGAACATGGAGGCCTACACAAACACCAAGCCATACAGCCCTTTCGACATGTTTACGTAGACTTTCTTCATTTTCCACCCTTGAGGGGATGCGAATGTATTTTATTTATCATCTGTCTGTGTTCTCCATGTCTTGAAATAATTTCTTGACAAAAGGCTACAGCTCTTTTAGTTGATTAAAAGCTTCTGTATTTTGTGTTTTTTGCCTGTTACCAATCAGGTTTTGTATGAACTGAGTGAAGCACATCCAGGAAAGGAACCATTATAAAAAGATTCTCTGAGGCATGGCTGATATTAAGTCCCATGTTGTTATAACCTCCCACAATCTTCCATGTAAGTTTAGCAGAATGGTTTTCATACATTAAAGTCATCACAATGCTAAGGATGTATCTGTTATTGCCCTTTTCTCTCCAAGAAACTGATCTTTGACAAGTTGCCAAGAACTCAACAATAGAGAAAGGACAGTCCTTCAGCAAGTGGTGTGAAATCTGCACATTTGTATGCAGAAGAAAAAAGATGGACCTCACCTCACACAACACACAGAAATCAGGTAAAAATGGATTCGAGACATAAACATAGGCCTGAAAATGTGGTTCAAAAGTATCCAAGTATGATTTTGAACAAAGTATAAATTAGTACACTCATTATAAAAAACAACATGAAGATTACTCACTGACTCAAACATAGAGTATACCCCTTTCTGAGAATATATCTAGAGAAAATACAGTGAGTGTGACAAATACATGTTCATTGTGAGATTATGCATAACAGCCTAGATTTGGAAAATAAGTCAATGTCTATCTATGAATAAACAGATAAAATGTGGCTTATACCTACAAAAAGTTGAACATTATTCAGCCTTTAAAAACAAAGAAATTCTTACATTGGAACACATGGAGAACACAACGCTAAGTGGAATAAGCCAGACACCAAAAGACAAATGTTGCATGACCTCATTTATATGTAGAATCTACCATAGTCAAGCTCTTGGAAGCAGAGTGTAATAGTAGTTCCCAGGGGCTGGGAGGAGGAAGAAAATTGGGTGATGTAGGTCAAAGGATACAGTCTTTCAGTTATGCAGGTTGACATGGTTTGGCTCTGTGTTCTGACTCAAATTTCATGCCGAATTGAAATCCATACATGTTGAAGGAAAGGCCTAATATAAAGTGATTGGGTCATGGGATGGCTTTCCTCTTTGCTGTTCTCACTATAAAGTTCTCAAGAGATCTGTTGGTTTAAAGGTGTGGCCCCTCTCGGCTCACTTGCTCTCTCTCTCTCCTGCCACCACGTGAAGAAGGTTCTTGCTTCCCCTTCACCTTCCACCATGACTGTGTGTCCTGATGCCTCCCAGTAAAGCTTCCAGTTTAGCCTGCGGAACTGTGAGTCACTAAACCTCTTTTCTTCATAAATTACTCAGTTCTCAGGTAGCTCTTAATAGCAGTCTGAAACTGGACTAATTTTCCAAAAGTTTGCACCAGAAGTGAGGTATTAAGATACCTGAAAATGTGGCAGTGACTTTGTAATTGGGGAATGGGCAGAGGTTGGAAAAGCATGGAGGGATCACAGGAAGACAGAAAGATGTGGAAAAGTTTGAAACTTCCTAGAGGCGTGTTGAATGGTTTTGACCAAAATGCTGATGGTGATACGGACAATAAAGTCCAGGCCAAGGTGGCCTCACATGAAGATGAAGAACTTACTATGAAATGGAGTAACGGTCACACTTGCTACGCTTTAGCAAAAAGACTAGTGGCATTTTTTCCCTGCCTTAGTGATCTGTGACATGTCGAACTAGAGAGATATGATTTAAGGTACCTGGCAGAAGAAATTTCTAAGCACCAAAGCATTCAAGATTTGACCTGGCTGTTTCTGCAAACATAAGTCGTGTACATTCACAAAGTGGTGGTAGGAAATTGGAACTCACATTTAAAAGGAAAGCAGGGCATAAAAGTTTGATAAAAAAATTGCAACCTGGCCACATAGTAGACAAGAAAAACTCACTTTCTGGGTGGAAATCCAAGCTCACTGCAGAAATTTGCATAAGCAATGAGTAGCCCAATGGGAAAAAAATGTCTCCAGGGCATTTCAGAGATCTTTGTGGCAGCCCTTCCCATCACAGATCCTGAAGCCCAGAAGAGAAAAATGGTTTCATGGCCCAGGCCTAGACCGCCACTGTCCTGTGCAGCCTCGGGACATGGCACCTTGCGTCCTTGACTCTCCTGTTCCAGCCATGGCTAAAAAAGGTCAAGGTACAGCTCAGGACACTGCTTCAGCGGCCACAAGCCCGAAGCTTTGGTTGCATCCACGTGGTGTTGAGCCTGCTGGTGCACATAAGGCAAGAGTTGAGGTTTAGGAATCTCTTCCTAGATTTCAGATGATGTATGAAAGTGCCTGGATATTCAGGCAGAAGTCTGATGCAGGGGCTGAGCCCTAATGAAGTGACTCTACTGGGCCAACATAGAAGGACAACGTGGTGTTTGATCTTTCACAGAGTTCCCACTGGGGCACTGGCTGGTGGATCTGTGTGAAGAGGGCCACAATCCTTCAGATCCCGAAATGGTTGCTCCACCAATGGCTTGCATGGTGTGCCTGGAAAAACATAGGAATGCAATGCCAGCCTGTGAAAGCAGTCATGGGGACTGAGCCCTGCAGAACCACAAGGGTGGAGTCTCCCAGGCCTTGGGAGACCACCTGTTGTGTCAATGTGTCCTGGATGTGAGACATGGAGCCTTACGATTTAATGACTGCCCTGCTGGGGTCTGGACTTGCATGGGGCCCGTATCCCTTTTGTTATGGCCAATACCTCCCCTATGGACATTACATGTTTTTGACTTTACATATTTATAGGCAGAAGAAACTTACCTTGTCTCAGAGGAGACTTTAGATTGTGGATTTTTGTGTTAATGCTGAAATGAGTTAAGAATGGGTGACTGTTTAGAAGAGATAATGATACTTTACCATGTGAGAAGGACACGAGATTTGTGATGGCCAGCGGGGGAATGATATGGTTTGACTCTGTATTTCCACCCAAATCTCATGTCAAATTTTAATTCCCAAGTGTTGTAGGAAAGGTCTGATGGGAACTGACTGGATCATGGGGCAACCCTCCCCTTTGATGTTCTTGGGATATAGTTCTTTGAAGAACTCATGGTTTAAAAGTGTGGTATACCTTCTCTTGCTCATTCTGTCTGTCTCTCCTGCCAGCATGTGAAGAAGGTCCTTGCTTCTCTTCACTTTCCACAATTATTCTAAGTTTCCTGATGCCTCCCAGTAATGCTTCCTGTTAAGGTTTCAGAACTGTGAGTCAACTAACCCATTTTTATTCATAAATTTCCCAGTCTCAGATAGTTCTTTATAGTAGTTTGAGAATGGACTGATACACAGGTTGAAGAAGTTCTGGAGACGAAATGCACACTAATGTGACGATGCTAATGAATATTATATTACAAATTTATCTTCTGCCAGAAGAGTAGATCTTAGGTGTTCCTATCGCACACACACAATAAATTAAAGGCATAAAATGATAACTCTTTGAGATGATAAGCATACCAATTACCTTGATCATGATGAGCATTTTCCCAAATACATCAATACATCAAATGTTGTACATTAAATGCATAAAATGTTATTACTCATAAATTATATCACTCATAAAAAGTGAAATTTCTAAGCACCAAAGCATTCAAGATTTGACCTGGCTTTAAATTAGCTCCATAAAGTTAAAAAGGTGATGCATACTTATTTATACATAGTTTATCAATAAAACTGTGAGAATATAAGCAGAAAAACTTGTACAAAGATATTTATAGCAGATTTGTTTAAGATATTTATAATGGAAACATTTAAATTCCATCAACAGAAAAATAGATACACATATTGTCACTTATTAACTTAATGAACTGATTTATTTACTTAGTAAACTGTCATTTATTAATATAATGGACTGATTCAGATATGAAATTCCTATATGTGTATGAGTACAAACATATGTACAGATATGATGACAAAAACTTGATAGATGCCATTATGTGAATGAAGCTCACTAATAGCAAAAGGAGTCCCTTACAAAAAATGATCTATGATATTTGATTCCATTTTTATGACGTTCAAAACGAGAAAAATGGACATACAGTGACAGAAATCAGAAATTTTATTTGCATTTCTCTGATGATTAGTGATGCTAAACATTTTTAAAAGATATTTACTGTGCACTTGTGTGTATTCTTTTGAGAAGTGTCTGTTTGTGTCACTTGCCCATGTATTACTCCATTTTCAAACTGCTGATAAAGACATACCTGAAACAGAGAAGAAAAAGAGTTTTAATTAGACTCACAATTCCACATGGCTGGGGAGGCCTCAGAATCATGATGGGAGGTGAAAGGCACTCCTTACCCGACAGTGACAAGAGAAAATGAGGAAGCAAAAGCGGGAACCATTGATAAATCCAGGAGATCTTGCGAGACTTACTCACTATCACAAGAATGGCACAGGAAAGACAGGCCCCAGTGATTCAATCGCCTCCCTCTGGGTTCCTCCTACAACACTTGGGAATTCTGGGAGATAAAATTCAAGTTTCAATTTCGGTGGTGACACAGATAAATTAGCCAATATTTAATGAGGTTATTTGTTTTTTGCTTCTTAATTTGCTGAATTTCCAACAGATTCTGGATGTGATGTTAGGATTTTGGTGGATGCAATGTTTGTGAATATCTTCTCAGGGTCTGTAGGTTGTCTGATTGCTCTGCTGATAGTTTTGTTTCCTTTTTTGTTTGTTTATTTTGTTCAGCAGAAACTCCTTAGTTAATTAGGTCCCACTTGTCTCTTTTGGTTTTTGTTGTAATTGCTTTTGGATACTAAGCCAAAAATTCTTTGTCAAACTAGCTGTGGAGAAAGGACCCTCCCCCTGCACCTGCTCCTGGGGCCTGCCCTTACTCGGTGGGTCCCGAGCGCCCCCTGGTGGTCTCGGGGACCCCTTCAGGAGGTTTGTGTCCGGGCCCACACGGGCCTCCCCTCACTGTGTCTCTCGCACAGTAATACGCGGCCGTGTCCTCGGCTCTCAGGCTGTTCATCTGCAGATACAGCGAGTTCTTGGCGTTGTCTCTGGAGATGGTGAATCGGCCCTTCACGGAGTCTGCGTAGCTTGTGCTACCACCATCATATCTAATGTATGAGACCCACTCCAGCCCCTTCCCCGGAGCCTGGCGGACCCAGCTCATGTAGTAGTCACTGAAGGTGAATCCAGAGGCCGCACAGGAGAGTCTCAGGGACCCCCCAGGCTTTGCCAAGCCTCCCCCAGACTCCACCAGCTGCACCTCACACTGGACACCTGTGAACACAGAGACACCCTGGTCAGAAACTGCCACACAGATGCACTGTTCCCCTCGCTTATGTCCACACACACTCAGTATCTCTAGTTCTCCATGAATTACCTTTTAAAATAGCAACGAGGAAAACCCAGCTCAGCCCAAACTCTATGGTGAGTCCTCTGTGTTCAGTGCTGATCACTGAATAGAAACACCTGGGAATCCGGGGCCTGGACTCCTCTGCCAGATCTGCAGGGTCAGAGCTGGGCTGATTTTCATCAGCAGAGGGAGGGCCCTATTTGCATGTCTCCTGCTATATAGCGAGTTCTCGAAGGGATGCCCAGAGGAGCTGTATCCCAGAGAGGATGTGAATGATTATTCTTCATAAATAATTAATTCTCATTAGCATTTCTACTTTTAGATGCACAAGAAGTATGTTCTGTGGGAGTCAAATTTTCCTACATTTACGCATGTGAATGTCAACCCCCAAGTGTGGAGGGGCCATGTCACATGTCTAAGAGCTCACATCCGGTAAGAGCCAGTCTCAGCGTCTGGCCTGTGTTCCTCAGGACTGGATCTGACTGCTCCCTAGATTAACTCTAGGACGGAGCAAGAAATTTCCAGTGAGGTTTATGAAACTCTTTTCTTATAATAATATCATGACATTATTTGGCTATATCTTAGTGTTTTCCTTAATAATACAGAAAAACTGAGTTTTTTTTTTTTTTTTTTGAGACGGAGTTTCGCTCTTATTACCCAGGCTGGAGTACAATGGCGCGATCTCGGCTCACCGCAACCTCCACCTCCTGGGTTCAGGCAATTCTCCTGTCTCAGACTCCTGAGTAGCTGGGATTACAGGCACGCGCAACCATGCCCAGCTAATTTTTTTTTTTTGTTGTATTTTTACTAGAGACGGGGTTTCACCTTGTTGACCAGGATGGTCTCGATCTCTTGACCTTGTGATCCACCCGCCTCGGCCTCCCAAAGTGCTGGGATTACAGGCTTGAGCCACCGCGCCCGGCGAAAAACTGAGTATTAATTCATATATGTATTCAGAAGTCTATGACTTCTTTGTATTATTTTTATCTCTTTTAATCATTTTCTACCAAATCATACATTTTTATTTGTAGTAGTTTTAATGAGGTCATATTGACAAATAACAATCTTCAAACAAATATTTACATAATCATCACCATTCACATAGAAAACAAATCAGTTACCCCACAATTTTCTCTTTTTCTCCTGCAATTTCCCTGCCTACACCTTCCATCCTTTTACCATGGAGAAGTCAGTTTGGGATCTTTGTGATATAATTTGCAATAAATATTCAATTTGCACAGTTTATAAAATTGAATTATATATATGTACTTTCATACACATTATACATAAACATTAATACACATTAGAGTTGATGTAGTGGAGGGTGGCTAGTGGTGGAATGAGAAGACGCCACGGAACCCCATCTCCAGTGCCTTTCCCAGCCTGCTGCACCTGCCCTGATGCTGAGCCTTGAGCCTGCCTGACCACTGAGCCCCACAACGGTCCTGAGCCCCCACGTGGTGCCAAGTGCCCTCTGGGTTTCCCTGCTGGTTCCTGAGTTTCAGCTTCTGTTTCAGCACCCCCTGCTGTCCTGTGAACCCTCACAGGAAGGTGTGTGTCTGGGTTCACACGGGTGTCCTAAGTACTTGTGAATTTAACCATGCTGTTGATTGTATTCAACATTAATTGATTGCAGTAGTGGATACTATGCCAATATATGACTTTCCCAAAATTTGTTTACTGATAAAACTGCTGATTAATATTTTTATTATTTTCAGTTTCTGTGTATTTCATACAAACTGCTGCTCAGCTTAGAGGGCTACACAGCTGAGAAACATGTTCTTAATCTTACAACAACGTGAACAACAGCTAAACTGGTCAAGCTGCAAGTGAATCAGTTTTCTTTAAAATACATCATGTAATTAAAGTTATAGCATCCTGTGTATTTATCAGTGTATGTGAGAGAAAGAAAGAAAGAAAGAGTGAGGAAAGGAGATTGAAAAAGAAAGTGATTCTACATCATCTTTAATTTATGAAATCTTCAAATACAGGAACTTATTCCTAATGAACAGGGTCCATGTAAGTTGAAGAAGGTAACTTGATGCACTCGCATATGGCTATGTATTTATAATATAAATATTATTTTCCAGACATGTAAACACTCAAACACGTTAGAGTTGATTTAGTGGAGGGTGGCTAGTGGTGGAATGAGAAGAAGCCACAGAAACCCATCTCCAGTGCCTTTCCCTGCCTGCTGCACCTGCCCTGATGCTGAGCCTTGAGCCTGCCTGACCACTGAGCCCCACAACAGTCCTGAGCTCCCACGTGGTGCCAAGTGCCCTATGGGTTTCCCTGCTGGTTCCTGAGTTTCAGCTTCTGTTTCAGCACCCCCTGCTGTCCTGTAAACCCCCACAGGAAGGTGTGTGTCTGGGTTCACACGGGTGTCCCCCCACTGTGTCTTTTGCTTGAAAACACATGGTTGTGTGCTTGTTGCTCACATTGTTCAGCTGCAGGAAGATCTGTTTTTTGGGCACAGATCTGGAGGTGGTGACTGGACCCTAGAGGAGTGGGTTGGAATTTCTGCTCCTTCATGACCTGTGCACCTGACCCACTCCAGTCCGTCACCTGGGGCTGATTGATCCAGCTCCAGCAAGAAGCACTGGATGTGATGCGGAATCCAGTATTAAAACTGAAATGTGTCATGTTGATTTAAGTGCCGCATCTATTATAGATAAAGCTGATTGACTTCAGAAGCACTGGTAACTTATAGACACTGAGAAATAGGAGTGACTGTAGGTGACTCTGCCTTCGGTACATGTGAGAAAGTTTTTCTCTTGGTACAACACATATTTCTTCTTCAGAGACTTCACAAGTAAGAACAGGATAAGGAATCCAGAGAAGAGCCCCAGAGGAAACTATTTTATGGAGAGGAAGCCAGAGTGACAGGAAACCAGAACTTAACCCCATCTGCCCTTGCCCTGAGGCTGGCTTTTGCGAAGTGTTTCCTGAGCACCCCGCGGCGGTCCTGTGCCCACGTCAGGGAGGCTTGTTGATGAGCTCACACTGACATTTTTTCTAATAATTTTACCCCCCACAAAGAGAGAGTAAACCATGAATCCATGCTTCTCAGGAACAAAGAACAGCAGGATCACACCCCCTGTACCCCACCACAAACACATTTAGGTAAATCTTAGTAAAACTGCTGAAAACCAAAGACAAATAGAAATACACGCAGGCAAGTGGACGTGAACAGAGGGGGCATTCCTTCCAAAAGAACAGAAAAGATGATGACGGCATTCTTCTGGTTAAACCCTTACAACTAGAGGAAAGTTTATGGTATCTGTAAAGTGTTGGAAGGAAAGTCAACTCATTGTTTTATATTTTATGGATGTTCTCTAAAAAGTTAAAAAATAAACAGTTCCATTTGTCTTTGAAAGCCTGAGGGTCTCAATGAATCTATGCCCTCATGAGACCAGTGAAAATAATTTTGAAAAATTACAGGGTTTGGAAAGGCCCTAACAGCATACAGCAAGTGAAAGCATTTATTCAAGAAAATTGACAAAACTCAGTAAGGCCAGTCATCGCATTAGATCTAAGATGCTCTTCCTCCCTTCCACATCCCAGCTCAGCATGATGTAAACTCCACTGCAGACACATGCAGCTGAGAAGACAGGACACCTGCTACCCAGCTCCCATCGAGGAAACTCTGCCCCAGGGACCAGGACATTGGCCCTCTGACCCTGCCAAGAGCACTTGATGCTGGGGCTCAGTTCTGGACAAGAACTAATGAGAAACAGAGTCACTTCTTCCATGGACCTGATCATGGATGGAGGCTCTGCCCTGGGCCCAGTGCCAGGACATTGGGTCCCTGGTATCTAGCTCTGCTCCCATGGCAGAGGCTTCACCCCACCAGAACTGGCGTGCTGAGAAGGTGGGAAGCTTCTGTCTAAACCTCCACTCAGCACTGAGCTTCTACACTGAGGAAGCAAAAAGTCCATCATTGTCTCCACCTGCAGATCCTTGGTTAGGAGCTCTGTCCCAGGAGAGAGTGGGTGCTGGCATTTGCTCATAAAATATGACCCTTAATTTGGCTCCAAACATCCTAACTTCAGTAACAACAGAATGTGGAGAAGTTCAAAACCTGCCAGTGTTCTCAAAAGCAGTGGAGGGTGTCATGAAAGGTCCTTGACAGGAGACGGGTGGATGCCTGGGAGACGGAGGCTGAACCGAGAATGGGGAGGGCTGGGGGAGGTTCTCTTGCAGTTGGAACAAATGCCAGACATTGTTCAAAGTGTCCCACGTTTGTTTGGTTCAGTCTGTGAAGGAATGGAACCCCAGTCTGCAAGTGGTGGAGCTCAACATCTGGGCCTGGTTAGGAAAGTGACAGAGAAAGCCCAGCCCAAACCACTAATACCTGAGGGTGACCATGGCACCTACAGCTGTGTCCATTTGATCTTTGGGACTGGATTCTCTCACTTAGCCTCATGGCTGGAGTCCACCTGTAATGGTTAGTCATTTGCTATCTTTTATTGCACACACACACACACACACACACACACACAGACAGACACACGCGTGCATGCGCGCATAACATCTTAAATATTTGAATACAAGTTTTGTGTGAATAGAAGATTGTATTTCTGTGACGCAAATATTTAGGAGTGGGATATATAGGTCATGTGTTAAGGGCATTTTGATTTAAAAAAAAACTGAAAATTATTGTCCTGAGTAGCTGTTTCATTTTGCATTCCCATTAGCAATGTTGTAGACTCTAGGAAACTGGCATGCTCACCAGCATTGGTATTATCTGTATTTCTTCTTAATTTCAGCCATTTTAAAAGTGTAGAGTGTTGTCTCATTGTAGGCTTGATTTGAATTTCTCTAATGAATGATCCTGTTGAGAGCCTGTTTATATGCTTCAGTGTCATCTGCTCATCTTCTTCAGTGAAATGTCGGCAGAAACCATTGCCTAGTTTATCCATGGGTTATTTCTTTTTTTTTTTTTTTTTTTTTTTGCAGTTGAGTTCTGCCAGTTCTTATTAAAATTACATTGGTGCCTATATGATCTGCAAGGAGTTCTCATTTGAAACTTGACATTAATTTCCATATAGTAAGGAAACGTTTTTTTAAATTTAATAAGGTTCAACTGATATTAATTTCATTTATTGATCATATATTAAATTATAATTTTTGATCATTGGTCAACTGTTAATTATTTTATATTTTTAATTGTATTTGTTTGCACACTTATTTGTATAAATGTAAGAGCTATGAGTGCATCCTTTGCACATGGATATATTACACCGTGGCCTTGGCTTTTAATGCACTGTCACCCAAATCATGCACATTGTACTCACCAGGTAATGCCTCATCATGCCCCCACCTTCCACCCTTACGTCCTTCTAAGTCTCCATGTCCATCATTTCTCACTCCATGTCCTGTGTACACATTGTTACCTCCCACTTACAGTTCAGTAAGTATAATGTCCTCCAGTTCTATGCATCTTGATGCAAAAGACACAGTTTCATTCTTTTTTGTGGCTGATTAGTATCAAATTGGGTGTACATGGTACATTCTTTCATTAAATCATCTGTTGGATGACACTCAGGTTGACATAGATGCTGTTGAGAATAGTTTTGTGGTAAACATAGAAGTGTGGGTATCTTTTGAAGTAATGATTTATTTTCCTTTGCGTAGTTACCCAGTAGTGGGATTGCTGTGTCAAATGGCAGGTCTATTTCTAGTTATTTTTGGAAATATCCTTACCATTATCCACAGAAGTTATATTTGTCCACATCCTCATCAACACTTTCTAAGAGTTCCCTTTACTATCCATCTTCAGCAACATCTGATATTTTTGAGTTTCTAGCAATAGTTGTTTTGACTGGTGTCAGACAAGAGCTTGTTGTGGTTTTAATTTTCATTTCCCTGACGGTTAGTGATGTTGAGCATTGTTTGTATATGTAGCATCCATTTTTAGGTGTGCTTTAAAAAATGTCTACTGATGTCCTTTGCTCATTTTAATGGGGGTATTTTGTTCTTGTTCCTATGTTGTAGAGTTGATTGAATTGCTTATGAATTCTTCATATTGTTTCCTGTCACAGGCAAGGTGTGCAAAAATGTTGCAACCTGCCTGTTTAGTCTGTTGCTGTGAAAAAAACTCTGTGGGTTAATTACATCTCATGTGTCTACTTTTTTCTCAGGTATGCTTTTTGGGTCTTAGTCATAAATTATTTACCTAGTCCAATGCCCAGAAGAGTTGTCCTGGTGTTTTCTTTGAGTGCACTTATAGTTGAAATATTACAGGTAAGTATTTAATTCACTTTGTGTGGAGTATGGATGTGTTGAGGATGAGAGTCTAGTTTTGTTCCTCTGCATTTGCTATCCAATTTCCCCAGCACCATTTATTGAATGGGATGTCCTTTCCCTGGTACACATTTTTGTTAATTTTTGTTAACTTTGCCAAAGATCACTTGGCAATAGATTGTGTGGCTCAATTTTGGGTTCTGTACAGTGTACCTGAGAGCATTGATTCACCCGGGGCCTCGGTACTGACCTGCTCACTGCTTGAACTTTGTTGATCAGTGGAGTTTCTATGGCTGTAGTGATTCAATGTCATGGGAGAGCTTTCCTAAAATTGTGGACAGTTCTGTTTTCATATTCAAACATGAGTTAGAAACATAATAAATGCGTTTAAAATTTTCCATTTCTTTACCGCATTGCTCCTTGAACTTAGTGAGGTAGATTTCTGGTGTCAAGATGAGGCACTTTTTTTTTCTAAGTGTTGGATTTGTTTACTTATCTGGGTATTTATGGGCTCCCCATTGGAAATAAGCCTCATCCATCACACCTACCCTATGAAATTTTTAAAAATTTATTTGTGCATTGCCACTGTGAGACACTCCATGATGAAGACATATTTGATCTATCTTATTGTTTCATGAAATTACTAATGTAACTTTCACTCTACAAGAAAACTTGCTATCTGGATTTTCATAATTCCTCTTGCTCTCTTATCTCCACATTCTTTTTCAACATCATTTCTACAGTTTAAGAATGGTATACTCTATGGACATTTGTATTTGGTCCTTTAAAGTGATATGAGCCTCAGAAACTAGTGGCCACATAGCAGTGATGTATCTGGCTCAGGTAACAGGAAACTTTCATGCTGAATCTTTGCCAAACAGGATACAGCTTCTCTTGCATGAACCACTAACAGGGGTCATGCCATTTATTAGTCAAGAAGATAGAGGAAGACAAGTCTCTGATTCTGGTGGGGACAAGAAACACAGGCCCTGGCAGGAAATGGCATCTCAGCCACACTTTCCTGTTCTCAGAGATGGGGAGGGGGCACCACTGAGAATTAGCCTGGGTTCTTGTACAGGAGGTGCCCTGGGCTGTGGCTCTGTGGTCTCTGTGCACAGTAATATGTGGCTGTGTCCACAGGGTCCACGTTGGTCATTGTAAGGAGCACCTGGTTTTTGAAAGTATTTTAAAATTTAGTAAATAATGCAATTATCAATAAAATCATATTCAAAATGTGAACAATACAATATGAATTAGTAAAATATATTCAACAATAGCTGCTAGAATTAAATTCCAGAAATCAGAAGGGTGATGTCTGATAATAATAATAAACACATTTCATAGAGAAATCAGAATGTTCACAAATATGTGGAACATGCATTTTGTTATCAAATGTCTTTAAATAATTGATACAATATTTTAACTGACTTATTAGTATTAATTACAAATATCATGTGTAAAATTGTAACCATAACAACCTGTAGGGAAATAAGAATATTTGAGAGCACAGGTACTAAGATAAATATATTCTTAATGTTTTTCCAGCTGTTACTGCTAACATTTCTGACTGTATCCTGGATCCCTAACAGAAGCCATATGGGCTCTTGGGCAAATTAATTTTCAGAAATGACTTAGAAAAATAATCTCTAATATGGAGATATTAATATTCATCTCATAAAGAAATTGAAATTGTAATCCATGTAAACTCCTCAAAAGAAACCTTAGTACATAAGAAAGGAGTTATTCATAGTAGGTTGTGATATTCATTGCAAACATTATTACCTTGATTTTTCAGGGAAAATTACAGCAAAGCCTGATGAATTGAAGTGTGATGTTTCTTGTTTGGTACAACAGCAGGGTGAGGATAATGAAGAGCCCTGTGATTCCGAGGGAAGCCCCTAATTTAAAAGGGAGACTCCAGGTCCTGTGGACTCACCTGGGGCGCCTGCTTCTGCCCTTCATGGAGCCAGGCTCAGAAGCCTTCAGGAGGCAGGAGTGTGGATGGGATGGGTTTCTCAGGACGATCCAATCAGACCTGGACAAGGGAAAAAACATTATGACCCAGGATGCATTAAATCATTGTCTTGAAAATAGACAAATTGTTATATAATTATAAGGTACAAAGAAATGTTGTGATTTATTAGTACAATATGGAATAATAAAATAAAGCTAATTAGCATATTCATCACCTCAAAATATTTTCATTTTTTGTGTCAAGGCCATTAGAAATTTACCATAGCTACTTTGAATTGATCAATATACAATGTTTAAGTGAAAAGATATTAATATAAACAATATAAAATTGTTGAAATGAATTATGAATTGATTTCATAGAACTCCAATAATTTATATTTAGTTCTTCAATAAGTTTGATCATTTAGAAAATACTTTAAAATTTATTGTATTATAATTTTAAATATAAATGACTACACGTTTATGAACAGGTTTGTCGTATATAGACTTATGTCTACAGTTGTAAATTTATGTTCTCATAGCCATAGTTTCTGATAGCAAAAGATGGTAAAACTCTGGAAGAATAACTGCAAATAATTAGAAATAATTATTCCTTGAATATGTACATAGCATACATATGCATAATTTAAATATATATATATATATATATATATATATATATATATATATAATTTTGAGATTGAGTTTTGTTCTTGTTGCCCAGGCTGGAGTGCAATGGCGTGATCTTGGCTCACTGCAACTTCCGCCTCCTGGGTTCAATCGATTCTCCTGCCTCAGTCTCCCAGGTAGCTGGGAGTACAGGCTTGCCACCACACCCGGCTAATTTTGCATTTTCAGTAGAAACGGGGTTTCTCCATGTTGGTCAGGCTGGTCTCAAACACCCAGCCTCAGGAGATCCACCCTCCTCGGCCTCCCAAAATGCTGGGATTACAGGCATGAGCCACTGAGCCCAACCTTAAGTATATATATATATTTAAAATAACACTGCATAAAATGTTTAAAATTATTAAAACTTAAATACCAATGATAATAAATACCTACTAAATAACAGTATAAAAATATGACAACCTGCAAGACTCCAGAGTTCTGATTTCTCCAGCTGTGGAAAAAGGACCCTCCCCCTGCACCTGCTCCTGGTGCCTGCCCGGTCCTCGGTGGGCGGCCCCGCGCGCCCCTGCCGGAGGTTTGTGTCTGGGCCCACACGGGCCTCCCCTCACTGTGTCTTTCGCACAGTAATACACGGCCGTGTCCTCGGCTCTCAGGCTGCTCATCTGCAGATAGAGCGAGTTCTTGGCGTTGTCTCTGGAGATGGTGAATCGGCCCTTCACGGAGTCTGCGTAGTATGTGCTACCTCCATTAGGATTAATTTGTCCAACCCACTCCAGCCCCTTCCCCGGAGCCTGGCGGACCCAGCTCATCCAGTAGTCACTGAAGGTGAATCCAGAGGCCGAACAGGAGAGTCTCAGGGACCCCTCAGGCTTTGCAAAGCCTCCCCCAGACTCCACCAGCTGCACCTCACACTGGACACCTGTGAACACAGAGACATCCTGGTCATTAACTGGCACACAGATCCACTGTTCCCCTCACTCATGTCCACACACACTCAGTATCTCTAGATCTCCGTGAATTACCTTTTAAAATAGCAACAAGGAAAACCCAGTTCAGCCCAGACTCCATGGTGAGTCCTCTGTGTTCAGTGCTGATCAGCAGGTAGAGACAGCTGGGAATCCCAGGGCTGGGGCTCCTCTCCCAGAGCTGCAGGATCAGGGCCGGGCCGCTTTTCATCAGCAGAAAGGCGGGCCTGATTTGCATGTCTTCTGCTACATAGCGCGCTGTGGGGTGGGACGCCAGAGGAGAGGGCTCTGCCCAGAGTAGACGGGGATGTCCTGGGGGCTAGTGGTAGTAACCCTATCATTCAGGAAAACGCAATTTCATGATGTAATTGTGGCTTGATAATCATTTAGCAGTCGTCATCTTATCTCATTTTTGCATATTTGCACACTGTATTTCCCCTTAGATATTTCTGAAGTCCCTCGGCCTTTCTGATTGAGTGATGTCTCTTTCCTCGACACTGTGAGGGTATGATGTCATCGCTGACAGGTGCAGTCCTGGATGTGCATGCGGTTTCCATGGAAACGCTGTCATTTGGTGAAGTTGTCTTTGAGAGCCTAGTTACCTGGGTTTCCTGCTTGATCGTTAGTGTCTCTTAGCATACCACCCAGACGTTACGCTCTGCTCATTTCTGGCAGAGTGACGCTGTTTTGTAACATAAATTGATGAACAATCTGATGCAATTATATCCGGGTTTCTTCTCAGCGGCAGGTTTTGAGGTTTGTCCTGACCCCAAAATGTTATTGTTTTTTTCTTTGCTTTCTCAAGAAATGGAGTCTCGCTATGTTTCCAGGCTGGGCTCAAAATCCAGGGCTTAAGTGATCCTCTTACCTCAAACTCCCAAATAAATGGAACTACAGGCAGTGCCATAATGCCCAGCTGCTGGATCTTACATTATGGATCTTCTCATTCTCTCTGTTAAAATAAGCAGACTACTGTTTTGTGTATTGCTCTCATGGAGCAGCCAGCTTTCTGTTAATTACTTATCACGAAACAGCTAACATTTCACAGAAACATTAGGATTGAAATTATTCTCAATTTACCGCAAATCAAGTCACACCCTTTAGAGAGCTTCTTATCACTCTTTTTATGCTCTGCCTCTATCATAATAAAAATATACCAGACTCTACCTTGGTGTGGAAGAAAGAGTTCGAGTATCTTAGAGGGACACTCTTATTTTAAGAACAGAAAACCGTATGTGAGGTTGGACTCCTAGAGTCTCACTGTGCCTCTCCCAGAGAATGCTCCAGATCCTCTACCCTACAGGTGATTTTACATATATATATATATAATTAGGTGTGATATTATTTCTGTCAAATACTATATAAGATATGATTTCTATTTCTATACTATATGTATGATATATATTTATAGTATTTGGTAGAACTGTCTATCTATCTCTCTATCTACCTACCTGCCTCAAACTTGTCCTAGACCTCTCCTAAGATGAATATTGAGATGTTTCATAGATTAACTGGACAACTACCGCATGGGCACCATTTATTTTTCTTATACTTCACTCATAATTTATAAATTGACCAATTCCCACCTAGAAATTATGATATGGTTTGTCTCTGTGTGTTCACCCAAAGCTCATCTGGAATTGTAAACCACAAGTGTCAGGAGAGGGGTCTGGTGGAGGTTATTAGATCACGGGAGTGGTTTCCTCCATGCTGTTCTCCTGACAAAGTTCTCAGGAGATCTGGTTGTCTGTTCAGTTTGTGGCTCTTTCTCATCCCTCTCATTCTCTCTCTCTCTCACTCTCTCTCTCTCTCTCTCTCTCTCTCTCTGTCCTGCCACCTTTTGAAGAAGGTACTTGCTTCCCTTTCACCTTCCACCATGACTGTAAGTTTCCTGAGGCTATCCAGCCATGCAGAACTGTGAGTCACATAAATATTTTGCTTTAAAAATTTCCCAGTTCCAGGTGATATATTTATAGCAATGTGAAAATGAACTAATACAGGTTCTTTCCCATATAGTGTAACTGTTAATTAAATTTTTACCATGAGATAAAACACAGTTTTCATGCTAAATATGCATGTTGATTTTGACATAAGAACTATCAAGTTGTAGATGATGTCATACTCAAAAATAACCCAGGTTCAAGGAGTTAACTGAAGAGTTATATTTACCTCGATTTTGCTTTGGAACAAGAAAGTTGCAAGTTACAGATGATGTGGTGGGTGGTCTCAGTGTTGGGTGCTGTTAAGCAAAGGAAGACAAACCAATATTGTAGTCAGAGGTTCTCCAGCTGGTTCCTCACTGCACCTGCTCCTAATTGGGGCTATGTCTTGGCTGAGTTCTGAGCATCTCCTTCTGGTCCTCTGCTGCCCATGAAGACCAGCTAAAAGAGATCTGGGGATCTACTTCTGAGACACCCAATCCTATGTCTGGGTCCTAGCCAGGAGTTCCACCGGGCCTGCGAGCTGCCCCTTGAACTTCTCTTGTGTGACCTCACCTGTGCACTGAGCATCCTCATAGCAAGGTGACAGGGTCAGCCTCACAGGCATTACTGCAGGCAATTTACAGCAAAGATAATTGTAGTTCGATTATGTAATTCAGGAAGCATGTTCATTGACTGAAGTATCCACACAAACACACACACAAAAAAACTGTATGGACATTCATTTACATTGCGCCCAAACTGCACGCATTTTGTATTATTACTTATTTGTTCATAAAATTCCAAGGTTTGAATCATAAACTAAAATATAACATTTCTGAACCAAACTTACAAATGAATAAGGTGAGTATGGTCAGAAAAATCAAGGCTGAATTATTTCCTGCAGTCTAATGGTGGCAGGTTACATACTGAAGCTGTGCTGATACAGGCTTCCAAGTGCTCTGGTTGATAACCTCCCGATGACAGCTGAGCAGCAATCTCTGGCGGTGGGAAAACTAGAGTTTCCCCCACGTGGTACAGTGCTCTGTCTTCATAGACATTCACTGGATTTCTCTGCAGGCTCTGAGGTGTGCAGGCTCCTACCCGAGATTCTGCAGTCAGACAAGTCTCTGCTCCTTCCCAGGGGACACAAGGGATAGTGTGGATAAGCACCAGACATGCTCTACTCAAGGTCTCTGCACATGGAGAAAAAACAGTGAAAGTGGAAAATTCATGTTCTCAATTCACTGAAAAATACCTATGAAAAATGCAACAATGTGCCAGGAACTAATGCAGAATTATAAATGAATGCAATTAAAATAAGTATGAAATTTACAATTGTTTACAGGTGCACATTTGTTTATATATTTTCCAATAAAATAAAGCAAAAGGAGGTCTTCTCTATAAAAATCCAAAAACAGTGTGCTGACCCTGAGAATGCACCTCCCTGCCTCCTCCTACAGGCAGCAAAATGCACATAGATCCAGTTCCCAGCAGCTGCTTTCTGACACCTGCGGCATGGCCTGTGCTGAGGCCCATGTCCTGTGGTCCACTCTAATGAAGGGACTCACTGCGCAGTGACTCTTAAGCAGAGCCATTTCGGAGAGTCACGATGACCCCTGCAAGGTAGCACTGACTTGCACAAGACTTCAATATGTTTTGCACCTTCCTTGAACAGCACAGAAATATAGAAACCTTCCACCCAATCCTCCCTCCCTCTCTCCTTCACTCAGGGTCAGGCTTCCCCAGTCTGCCATCAGCTTCACAGCCTCATTCCACCCCCTGTGCATTTTCTCTCAAAGGGTGAATGTACTTCTTACAGTAATTCAGGGAACCGTCATCCCATTTTGGAGTTTTCTGCTTCGAAAACCAATAATAACAGAAATATTAGCAGAAAGGGGTCCCAGTTTGCAGCAAATCCACAGAGTGAAATGAAAGCAAGTTTATTACAAAAGCAAAAGTATAAAAAGTGGCTCCTCCATAGGCAGAGCAGAGACACGATCTGCCCTTTATCCACTTTTATGATTATTTCTTGATTGCATGTTAAAGAGGGATGGATTATTGATGAATTTCCCAGGCAACTCCTGAAGCTGAGGGTCCCTCCCCTCCTTTGTAGACCATACAGGGAAACTTCCTGATGTTACCATGGCATTTGTAAACTGTCATGGAGCCAGAGGGGAGTGTCTGTCAGCATGCTAATGCATTATAATTAGCATATAATTAGCCGTGAGGACGAACAGAGGTGACTTTTGTTGCTGTCTTGGTTTTGGAGGGCTTTGGCCAGCTTCTTTCCTGTAACCTCTATCAGCAGGGTCTTTATCACTGGTGTCTAGTGCAGACCTCCTATCTCATCCTGTGACGAACAACACCTTAACTTACTAGGAGTGTAGCCCAACAGGTCTCAGTCTTATTTTGTCTAGCCCCTTTGCAAAATAAAGTTGTTCTGATTCCAAGGTTTTTGACAAAAAAAAAAATGTAGGACACATTTATGATCATGATTATATTGCCAAATATAAAATAAAATATGATAATGGAAACAAATAATTTTACGTGTCACCTTGACTAAACCAGTCTCTCAATCATACACTAACCAGGGTGTTGCTTTAATGGCATCATACAGGTGTTAGGGGAGCCTGCCATTATTTTTTCCTGAGTCAGAGTGTTCTAGATAATCCAGGTGGGGGTGAATCAATCAGAACCTAACAAATGACAATGGAATGCCATGGTGGATGGCAGATGCAGGTCTTCCCGGGAATCCCAGCCTGTCTTTCCCAATGGCCAGCAGTATTGACCTTAGGCATGCCTAGCCAGACCCTACAATTACTGTTACCCAGAGCTCACAGCACAATGGAGGGTCCAATTTTAGCTTTCCTCAATGTCGGATGTGGGAGTCCAAACTCTGTGACAATGTGAGAAGCACAAGGTCAGTTCTGCATCAACATCCCACTGGAGAAAACTAGTACTCTTCCCTTCATGACTGATATCCACTTCATTTTCCAAAAGCCTCCATGCTCAGGAGACAGCAGCAATGTCCAGGCAATGGGGAATGAGAAAGTCCCTCAGTATACCCAGGTTCTGCAGACCTGAGCCCTGGGGTTTTGACTAAAGACAACTAATTCTCTGTTTTTAGGGAAGAGAGGAAGAAAGGAAACTGTGAGAATCAGGTCTGCAGAGAAGGAAATGGATTAACAGAAAGAGGGTCAACTGAATCAGTGTAAGTCAGATGTGCACAGTTTTACAAGACGAGGGGAAACAGCTGTGATACCATCAGGTTTAAAGGACCCTGACCCTGGGTGAGCCTGCCTCTTGGCTCCTGATGAAACTCAAAGCCTGTTATAATAGAGATTCCCATGGAGGTCTCTGTCCCGAGTCTAACTGGATAACACTCCCCATGTTTTCATAGGATTCCTCAGGACTGTCATCCTGCCGACCACAGAAGGATGATCTGCCCCCAAAGTGGCACTGCGGCTCCTGTCGAGGTGAAGATGTGTCCTCCTGTTACAAAAACAAAGAAACAAAAAAGGACAAAAAGTTTTGCCTTCAGAGACGTCAAGTGTTAGTACAGAATTGTGACTCCGGAGGTCCCCTGGGGAGATGTGACAACGAGGCAGCCCCAGACCACGGCGGGAAGCCAGCCCTCAGCTGCACCTGCACCTACCCCGAGACAGCCCTGTGCGCAGCGTCCGGGCGCCCCCTGGTGGTCTCGGGGACCCCTGCAGGAGGTTTGTGTCCGGGCCCACACGGGCCTCCCCTCACTGTGTCTCGCGCAGTAATACACGGCCGTGTCCTCGGCTCTCAGGCTGCTCATCTGCAGATACAGCGAGTTCTTGGCGTTGTCTCTGGAGATGGTGAATCGGCCCTTCACGGAGTCTGCGTAGTATATGGTACCACCACTGCTACTAATGAGTGAGACCCACTCCAGCCCCTTCCCTGGAGCCTGGCGGACCCAGTTCATTTCATAGTCACTGAAAGTGAATCCAGAGGCCGCACAGGAGAGTCTCAGAGACCCCCCAGGCTTTGCCAAGCCTCCCCCAGACTCCACCAGCTGCACCTCACACTGGACACCTGTAAAGAAAGAGACAGCACCCTGATCAGAAACGGCCACACACATCCACTGTTCCCCTCGATCATGTCCCCTCACACTCAGTATCTCTAGTTCTCCGTGAATTACCTTTCAAAACAGTAACAAGGAAAACCCAGCTCAGCACAGACTCCATGATTGGTGGTCTGTGTTCAGTGCTGATCACCAAGTGGAAACCCTTGGGAATCCCAGGGCCGGGGCTCCTCTCCCAGAGCTGCAGGGTCAGGGCTAGGCTGGTTTTTATCAGCAGAGGTAGGGCCGTATTTGCATGTCTCCTGCTATATAGCAAGCTCTGGGGTGAGATGCCTGAGGAGAGGACGGAGCCCAGATAAGGCGACTGTGCCTTGCAGGTGTTTGGTGACAATGATGGTACTTGGAAATTATACTGTCTTCTTATAAAATTATTCTATGATAAACACTTTGAACTGAGCTCCCTATTTTAGTTTTGCATATTCATGTATATTACTTTTCTGGCAGTCAGTGTTTCTCCATGTACAGATGTGGAACCACACCACACATCGGAAAGCGGCTCTGAGTGTGTCTAAGAGCTCATGCCTGGATGAGTAAGCCCTGGTATCTGGGCCTGTGCTCCTCAGCACGGGCCCCAATGACTCCCTGAGCCAACTCCAGGACAGAGCGTGGTTTGAGGAACCCACTTTCTGAAGTGAAAACATGTGCTGCATTCTAGAATTCACTAAAACTATGATGGGAACCATGGTTCAGGTAGACACATTCTTGAGAATTTCTGAATTCAATATACCCTTTTCCTATGTTTCTGTCATTCCTTCCTTGTCTAAGTTTCAATTTCTTTGCTTGTAACAAATTGTGTAAGTTTTAGTTTACAGATAGTAAACTTCCACATATTTAAAGTGAACATTTGTAAACATGATTTAACAGTCATTGTTGTCAAGGTGGACAAGATAATTTTCAGTATTTCCTTTTATTCTTCTGTGTTCTTTCTCCTTTTTCCTCTTGTTTCTTCTACCATTCCCCTGGTGACTGCTGATTTTTACCTTGCTGCACATTCATTTCAGTTTGTCAGAATTGATAAAAATCAAATAACATAGCATATATTCTTAATTGTTTGGCTTATATTATTTGCCATAAATAATTAGATATTTTACCTTGTAGTTGGGTATATTGGACATTTATGTATTATAAATGTTGGGTAGCATTCTAGCAAAAATTTATCTTAAATTGTTTTTCTAGTAAGCACCTTAAAAATTTGATTTTTTACAAATTATTTTGGGTCTTACTAAAAATCTGCTATTAAACTTGGAAATGTACATAGGAAAGGAATATTCTTCTTATTTTTTACAACTGCATCAATGATAGCAGATAAATATAGAAGATGGAATTTTGCAAATTTTCTTAATATTTACAATATTTAAAGTTTGGAAACACACAAGAAATCTGAGGTTTAGGGGAAGCAAGTGTTTGTAGAGCATAACAAAGCCAGGGTTTGAAACTTCCTAAGGTGGGTTTGGAATGTGAAACATGGTTTACTCCAAGAAAAAATACAACTATAAATTGGATTGCTTGGAAACGAGTATGGTAAATGTATTGCAGTGTGGAATTTTAAGGAACCGTGTACTGAAAAGCTTTCCTATCCTCTTGAATCCCTTTTCTCAAGAAACAGGACAGTCACAAAAGTCTTTCTTTCCTGAACGTCTGTCTGGAAGAGAACAAGAACTCCCACTTCTAAAATGTATTCAGACCCAACTCCCTTATTGTCACTACAGAACTAGGCATGTATTCTGCAGGGGCAAGCCACTGAAACCTAGGGGCTTAGGGGCGCTGGTTCAACCCCTCAGGTATTGTCATGGGAACCGAGGTCCCCACCAAAGATCTGTTGAGAAGCAGCTCCCCTCTCTTTCTTTTTTTATTTTTTCAGTTTTTATTTCCTTTAATTAACATATTGGCTAATATCCAGAACACATGTTCAGGGAGTTGAATGGAAAGGGTGGCCTTAGTACTTTCAGGCATCCCTGAAGTTTTGCTAATATTATAAGCATAAAGCCCTCGTAATATTAACACTTTTCATAATTTGTGTAATTATGAAATGAATATTTGGATTACTAAGGCTATTTAAGGCTTTCTATTCTCTGAGAAAAACCAGCATTTTGAAGTTGCAACACAATTATTTAAGATCTTTCCCCACCATGATAGTATTCTAATAAACTTAGGTTGGCAGTAAAGAATACAGACTTCAAATCTTCTCATAAATTCAATACTCACATCCCAAACCTACTGTATCCATTCTGTTCTCCTGGATCCACAACTCCTCATCCAATAAGTGAGGCATAATAAGAACTCCATGTATATTTGTTGACTATTTAATGAAATTATAAAACACCTACTCATGTGCTGTCTAATATACCAAAGGCAACAAATTTCCCACATTTACTCACACTATTTACCAATGTTTAGAAGCTTCCATCCAGTCTCCTTGCCCTAATCTGTCTACAGAGACTGAAATCAATTTATGTCTCACTTTCCTGACTGTCTTAGTCATCAACATATCGATCATCCTATATATTCTGTGGATAATAATTAAAATTAATCATACAATTGCTTAAAAGCGACTTATGTCTTAGTAAACATTCATCATCATATTGGTCATCCCATATTCTACAGATAATTTATAAAATTAATTATGCAATTGCTTAAAAGGGACTGAGGTAAGTGTACTTCTTCCTACCTAGATTATTCAGCTAATTGAGCCCAGCTACTCCGTCTAAATTGACTCATTTAAGTACTCAATTCAGAGTCTTTCTTATAGAAGATACTCATTTATGTCGCATTTTCTGAAGAGGTACATTTTTCCCCATTAGTTTTGACCATGTATAGGATACAAGGTGGTGTAACTATGGGACACCAGGATAACCACACAGTCTCTTTAAGACACAGCTTTGTTTCCAGACATAAAGACAAAACATGAAAGAAAAAAAAAAGCAAAAAAAAAAAAAAAAAAAAAAAAAAAAGCCTTACTCTGTTTCGAAATTCCAGTGTTGTCTTAAAATATTTGGCACCTTTACTCTTCAAATGTTCTGCTCTTTAGTAAGCTGGCTTTACAACTTTGCTGGAGCCATTGCTTCATATCTTAGTGGTTTGTCACAGTCAACACACAGTAGAATAGGACAACATAGATCAGCAACCCATGTGCTACTCACTGATAAGTGATTTTCCTGGTAAACAAAGCTTGTTTCGTGTCCTGATACACTACTGCAGTAAAATAACTAGAAATTCGTAATTATTTATTACTAACATTATCAAAATTATTTTTCTTTTTTCTTTTTTTTTTTTTTTAAAGATGGGGTTTCACCATGTTGGTCAGGCTGGTCTTGACCTCCCCACCTCAGATGATCCACCCGCCTTGGCCTCCAAAGTGCTTGGATTACAGGCATGAGCCACGACACCTGGCCCAAAATTATTTTTCATCTGAAATCTAGAATTTTTTCTACCTCACACATCATCTTTATAAAAAGCACACTGAGAGAGCTCCACCAAGATGGCGGAGTAGAAACAGCTCTGAGCACAATTCCCAGTGAGAGTGACGCAGAGGGCAAGTGACCGCCACATTTCAACCTAGGTACTAGGTGCGTCTCAGTGGGACTGGCTGGACAGTCAGTGTTGCCCAGGGAGGGCGAGCCAATGCAGGGCGGGGCGCTGCCTCACCTGGGAAGTGCAGCAGACTGGGGGATCCCCTTCTACCGAGGGGAGGCCACTGGGAGCTTTTTTGGCTACTCGGGCACACGGTTTCAGATACTGCACTTCTCCCACAGCGCAGTATCTCCTTGTCTATTCGGCCCACAGACAAGGAGATTCCCCTGGCCGACCAGTGCCGCAGGCTTCCAGGACAAACGCCCACACAAAGCTGGGTGACCGTGTTAACTGGCACCTGCAAGGCCTGTGAGACAGAGCCTCACATTCCCCTGAAAAAGAGGAGGCCGGAGGCAGGGAGCCAGGTGATCCGGTGAGACAGAGCCTCACATTCCCTTGAAAAAGAGGAGGGCGAAGGCAGGGAGCCAGGTGCTCTGGCTCAGCGGGCCCCACCCCAACCGAGACAAGCAATCTCAAATGCACAGGCTCGAGAGGTTCGCAGTCAGTGCAGCAGTTCGACCTTGAACTGTCGCTTCATTGGGGTAAGGGCAGCCACCGTTCTGAAGGCAGCCAGTCATTTCCCAGGCAGCCGCACTTCCAGAGGCAGATCTCACCGTACTTGTGTTAACAAAACCACAAGGACATTGGCAGAGAAGCTGGACAAAGCCCGTGGCGGCTCAGCCCCCTCTCTCTCTTATGAAATCAGAGCCTTAGTCTGCAGTGCAGGGCAGCGGATCTGGAGGGCGATGACACCAACGGAGAACACTGGAGCTGCGGGAGGAAACATCTGGGTAAACAGGAGGACTCTACCCCGGGGGAAGGGGCAGGAACACACAGACCAGCTTCTCATCTGGGGAAGGGGCAGGAACACTGGCAACGTCATGCCCAGAATCAGGGTCACAATGTCTTTTTAGGAATATGGACCCAGGAATATTAACTGTTTAGTCTAATGCCTTTTACCATTTAAAAAATCGTCAGTTAAATAAAACACTTGAATGCACCTGAGGGAGCAGAAAGAGATTCTTGGGAAGACAGAACACGGTGAAGAGACAAAGTCAAGCAGAAAAGACAAAGAAGGTATCGGAGGATCTGTAATCCATGGTGGACATAGAAGAACAGACTTCAGTTAGTTTTTTAAAACCTTTATATCTGTTCACAGTAATTTATATGGTGAAATTGCCAGCCTCAGCAATGGAATCTTATTTTCCCCTTCAGGGATGAGGGTCCATTGGGCATGTGGTGACGTTCTAGTCACCCACCCAGAAAATAATATTAAGAACGATTTTCTGTATTTCAAATTGAAGGCACAGACAACAAATGCAGAAGTGAACAGGTGGAAATGCATCACAACAGAAAGATTCTGCAAACCATGGAAACAACTCCAGCCTACAGAATGGGAGAATGTAATCGCATGCCATGAATCTGAAAATGTGACAAAATCCAAAATAACTCATTAGCAAAATCATAATTGCCTGATTGTGAAGTGGTCAGTTTTAGACCTTAACAAACTTCAGAACATTGATCTCATGTTAAAGACTTTTCCCTCTGGGTAGTGGTAAGTGTTATGGTACACTTGGTAAGGGTAGACTTTGTAATTATTGAATCCAGCACTAATATAGTTGGTGTTAGCCAGACATGGCGGGTCATGCCTGTAATCCCAGCACTTTGGGAGGCTGAGGGAGGTGGATCACCTGAGGTCAGCAACTTGACATCAGCCTGACCAATATGGAGAAACCCTGTCTTTATTAAAAATACAAAAATTAGCTGGATGTGGTTGCATCCACCTGTAGTCCCAGCTACTGAGGAAGCTGAGACAGGAGAATTGATATAACCTGGGAGGTGGAGGTTGCAGTGAGCCAAGATAACACCATTGCACTCTAGCCTGGGTGACAGGTGAGACTCTGTCTCTCTCTTTCCATATATATATATATATATATATATATATATATATATATATATATGTACTACAGATATATATATATATGTACTACATATGTATTATATATACATATTACATATGATGTGAATTTATTTAATAGATGTTATTAAAACTGTCATCAGCTGAGTCTAGGTTAGGTAGTTTGCCATTGATAAAATTTGTGGGCCCAATTCCACCAGAGCAGAACTGGAGAAAATGAAATTCCATGGTGATTCAGCAGCTTCATCTCCCTATGGGACCTCCAGCATGTGCTTACTGATGGATGATCCTATGGACATTGGATGTTCCTAGCCACCTCCACAAACTGTCATCCTCTATGTATCATAGAAATGTGGCCTGTCCATCTGTAACTTGTCAACTCTGAATAATAAACAGAGAGAGACTCTAAAATATAATAAAATTTATTTAAGGATTGGTATTGAAATTGAAACACGTATGTGTGTATTCAGGTTGGTAAAAGAAAGATACATAATTCAGGAAAAATGAGGAGGGCTACATCAGCTGTTTTGAGACAATTATCCTGGGCTAGAAGGATCAATACAGAGGTGACATTGGTGTGAGGTGGAACGGGCAGTTGTTGGAGAAGAAATTCTTTTAAGGTTGTGGTGGCCTCTGTGCAAGGTTGTGGCTGTGCAGAGTCTATTTATAACAGTTCTTGCTATCAGGAATATGTGTGTTAGACCCTGCTTCATGGCCTCCTTTCATTCATTGGTGTTTTAACACACTTGGCTCCATTTTGATTCTAATACATTTCACAAGCTCTTTCTAACACTACTTTTGAAGCAGATGACTCTGACAGTTTGCATAGAACAGGGTTCATTCCACATCCACACCCCATTTTGATCAAATTAGTTCATCTCCTTAACTATTAACGGCCAATTGCTTTCCCAGATGAGTCTACACACAACACAGCGGAGGGTCCTGAGCAAATGGGGGAGAAGGAAGCCGCATCAGCCTCTCCCATGTGGCTGCAGAAGCCACAGCCTGAGCCCCACCTGCGGTCCAAGAAAATGCCTTGAGACCTGGAATGGAGACCATGGAGACCATCTTTTTATATATTAGAAAGCAGGAAAAGTAAATAAAAAAGGAAGAACAAACACTCTGAAGGAAGAACATGGATTGGGGGCAAAATAAGCCCAGGTCACTGCTGATGCTGATTGGCTTTAGTGTCAGGAAAAGAGTCAGACGTGAAACGTGTAAGGTTCTGCAAGATGCTGACCCTGGCCCAGCCTCTCTATTGATTCTGGGAATGTCCTTGAAACTTCCGTCCTGGGTCTGATTGGAGAAGATTCATTAGGAACCCCTGAGCTTCCTCAGGACTCTGATGCTGGTGAACATGGTTGAGACCTTTTAATGTCTGTAAGCGTCATCTACATTTGGTGCATGTGAGAACAGATCCTCATGTTAAAACAATCTTAATATTAGGAAGCACAAAATTCTAAACTTAGAGAGATTCACTAGAGAAACTGTAAAAAGACAAAATCCCACATCCTGACAGGAAATCAGCCTCCATCTACACCTGCCTCTGGGGTTTATTCTGATCAGTGGGTCCTGAGCATCCCCTGCAGCTGATTCATCCGAGTGTCCCTGCAGGAGGTTTGTGTCCGGGCCCACACAGGCCTCCCCTCACTGTGTCTCCCACAGTAATACACAGCCGTGTCCTCAGCTCTCAGGCTGTTCATTTGCAGAAACAGCGAGTTCTTGGCATTGTCTCTGGAGATGATGAATTGGCCCTTCACGACATCTGCGTAGTATGTGTCTCCACCAGAACCAATAGCTGAGATCCACTCCAGCCCCTTCCCTGGAGCCTGGCGGACCCAGCTCATGGCATAGCTGCTGAAGGTGAATCCAGAGGCTGCACAGGAGAGTCTCAGGGACCCCCCAGGCTGAACTAAGCCTCCCCCAGACTCCACCAGCTGCACCTCACACTGGACACCTGCAAATACAGAGACACCCTGGTCAGAAAGTGCCACAAATATCCACGGTTTATCTCACTCTTGTCACTCACACCCAATTTCAATAGTTCTCCATAAATTACCTTTTAAAATAGCAACAAGGAAAACCCAGCTCAGCCCAAACTCCATGGTGAATCTTCTGTGTTCAGTCGTGATCACCAAATGGAAACACCTGAAAATCCCAGGGCTGGGTCTCCCCTCCTAGAGCTGCAGGGTCAGGGCTGGGCTGGTTTTCATCAGCAGAGGAAGGGCTCTATTTGCATGTCTCCTGCTATATAGCAAGCTGCGGACTGAGAGGCCTGAGGAGACAGTGGGGCTTAAAGCACAGGACAGTGTCCTGGGGAGATTTGTGACATCGGTAGTATTGGGAAACTGTGCTTTCTTGTTGTAAGTTTGTTCTGTGATAAACACTTAAAACCTATAAAACTTATATATTTTAATTTCTATTTTAAAACAGTTTTATTGAGGTACAATAGATCTATATAAACCACATATAATTAAAGTTAGCACCAATCATCTTTTATTTTTACATATGCAGATAAAACATGCTATTTGGTATCAATGTTATTTCCATGTTACAGGTCAAAAATTACCAGGAAAAGCAGAGGTGGGTTGTACAATGTCCCCAGAGCTCACATCTGGTCAGATTGAGCCTGGGTGTCTGGGCCTGTGCTTCTCACCACTGGACCCGACTTCTCCCTGAACCAAGCCCAGCATACAGTGGGTGGCACCTAGTGAGGTTTGCAGAACCTTTTCTTTGTAATGAGAACATGGTGTGATGTGTATTCACTGTTGTGATTACCTGACAAATGTAAAGCAAAGCACGTTTCCTACAGTTGTATTTTCTCAAGTGTCATACATTTCTTATATTGGTGTCTATCTTTCCATCGATCTTTATCTAACAAATTACCCATCCACTTATTGGCAATACCCTTATTGAGGCATCATTGCTTTATAATAAATATTGCATAATTAATGTGTGAGGTTGAATAAGCATTGAAGCCGAGCATGGCGGCACACACCTGTGGTCCCAGCTATGCAGGGAAGAGTGAGGAGGATTGCTGCAGACCCAGGGTCTGAGTGTGTAGAGAGCTATGATCTCGCCACTGAGCTCCAGCCTGGATGACAAAGCCAGGCCATGTCTCCAAAGAAAACATGTCATTTCACATGTGCTCACCTGTGCAGCCAATCTTGATTGTTAAATGAAGATACCAATGAATTACACTAAAAAACTTCCTCCTGTTCCTCTAATTCCTGCCTCCTAGTCATTTCCCTCTTACTATACTGAGACAAACTTTCATCTTTGTTACTTTAGATCTATTTTTCAAGATTTGTTAAAAGTGAAATATTGTAGCTTCAATTTCATTTCTGTGGCTTCTTCCTCAGCCTAATTACTTGTGAGTCAGTAATTTGGTTGTGTATAAAAAATGTGTTGATTCTAATGATCAGCATTGCAGTTAATGACAGCACCCCATTACTTCTTTATAAAGCACCATAATATTTGCATTATTTCTAGTTTTTAATATTAAAAATAAAAGTTTATACTCAGCCTGGAGATATAGGCATCCAAGAAAAGTATGTTATTTTTACAACTGACCTTACTGAGCTGCAAATTGACATATTGTCTTTAGTACATCAGATTATTGATGTTATAGGACAAACAAGAGTCCTTACATCCTGAGAAACTCAGTGACTTACAAAAACAAACAGGAAGAGAATATGACCTTATCTAGGGCAGAGGCCAGCAAATGTCATATAAGATAAAACAAGATTAAATTCGGCATTTTCTTTAGATTATTTAACATTTAGTGTAGTGAAGCTATTGTTGAAATTCTCAGAGCATGCACAACTGAGGAATTCCTACTGCTACTGAAACCTTTTCTCCTAGGATTGAGGATACATTACAAAAATCTCCACCCTCTGCCTCCCGAGATGCTTCTGTGTGGGAAACAGAACAGCAGCTGTGGCTGAAATGCATCCAGACTCACCTCCTCTGCCACCACTCCATTACCAAAGAATTCGCATTCAGGGGCAAAGACGCTAACACCTCTGTGTTGCTGGCACTGGAGGAACTCATAGAAACTGGGATAGAATAAAGAAAAGCTCCAAAGCTCTGGTCATTCTCTTAGGAATTACAGCCTCATCTCCCACCGCCTCTCATTTCCTCAGGAATAGCAGCCTCGTCTGCTGGGAGGGGCAGAAAAGAGAAAGCTGAAGACATCAGTGGGAAGACATAGTGGCTGCTGGAAGATCTGGAAAAACAACAACAACAAGGAGACACTCTCCCCAGGAAAGGGAGGAAGATGCGTGGATCAGCACTGCACCTGCAGGAGGTGCAGGGATACCTGGAAGGACACACCCTGACCCAGGACTATGATGTCTGCCTGGAGCATGGCTCCTCAGAAAAGCAGAGAGTGCCTGTTCAGTGCAACCCTTCCCACCTCATCGCCAACTCTCAGGTCCACGTACCTCTGGGATGACCTGGGGGATCTGAATGACAGAGTCTCTCTGTTTAGCACAGGATTAAGGCCCAAAGCCAAGCAGGAAACAAAATTTAGGTGTCACCGGAGGAATCTGAGTGTCTGGTGTCTGCAGAGGAAACACACTTCAATTCTGGCTGCCACTGCGACAATGACTTTCAAATGTATCCCTGATTAGTTTCACACAATTTTGTACAATAAATGCCTAGATAAGATAGGGTGTAATCATCTACAAAAATTGCAAAATTCATAAAACAAATACTTAGTGGACATAAGGAATCTGAGAGAAGTATCTGGGGAACATTAATTTTGAAATAATTTGCCTAAGTACTTTTAAACATTACACTTGATCCCACAGTTAGTCTATGTGTAACTCCGTAAAAAATTGCCAACATGTGTTTAATTTTACTAATACTTTATTAATGTCATGCTTGTGAATGTATAAAGGACCAGAGAGTAGCTTTTCTTAGAAGTTTTGATAAAAAATCCAACTTTGCAAAATATTTAGAGAGATTTATTCTGAGCCAAATGTGAAGACCATGCCCTGTGACACAGTCCCAGAAGATCTTGAGTAGGTTATAGGAACCTATCCTAGTCAGGGGCATCGGAAATTATTTACTGAGGTAACCACATTGAAGTTGAGACTTGATAGATGACAGATTCCTCTCTGAAAACCTTCTCTCTTGACACTAAAAGTAAACTTACCAGAAACAAATGTTAACATTTCTTCTATGTTCAAAATCGCCACCCATTGGGAAAATAATTAAACTTGGGAGACTTATCTTTACAAACCAATAGTCTAGTAGATTTCTAAAGTCCTTTACAAACCCAACGATTCTGATTAGTTTGCAGATTATGCAGAACATCCCACCTAATAGGAATCTGCAATTAGCTGGATTCTCCTGCATTGGAGTTTCATAATGTTTAATTTATATAGATACAGAATACTTCAAAATGTGTAAGGAGTATATGTGATATTTTGATAAAAGAATATTATGTGTAGTGATCAAATCTGGATAACTGGAATACCCTTCAGCTCAATAATAGATTATTTCTTTGTGTTAAGAACATTCTAAATCTTGTTTTCTACTTTTTCTGAAATATACACTAAAATATTAACTGTTGTTGTCTATGTGTCATTTCAGAATTTCCACCAGCAAGGAGTGAAAGTTCCTGTTTTTCTGCCTCCTCATTACCATTTGGTACTTTCTATATTGTGTGTTTTACACATTCTCATAGGCTAGTAGTATTTTTTTTTAATCTGTCTTGATTGGTAACATGGTTTTTGTATTTAGTTTTGCTTATATGATGAATAATATTTACTGATTTGCATATGTTGAACCAACCTTGCATCCCAGGAGTAAAGCCTACTTGATATGGTGGATTAGCTTTTAGATGTGCTGCTGTGTTCAGTTTGTCAGTATTCCATTGAGCAGTTTTGCATCCAGAATACTGGCCTAAAGTTATCTTTTCTTTTTTTTTAATTGAGTCTCTTTCAGGGTTTGTTATCAGAATACTGTTCCCATAGAATAATTCAGGGAGCAGTGCGTCCTCCTCATTTTTTGAGAATAGTTTCAGTAGGATTGGTGCAACTCTTGTTTATAAATCTGAAAAAAAAATTGGCTGTGAATCTTTTTGGTCCATGGCCTTTTCTGTTGTTACCAGCTATCTATGTTGATGTCTGACCCCTACCTGAGCCAGTAATAATCACACTGAATTCAGACAAACCTGAATCCAATCCAATGTTTATTATAGTTCTTGACAACTTTATGGGCTCACTTAACTTCGTGAATATTTTATCACCAAAAACAGTTTCACTGCCAACAATATTTAAGAATTTCTCTTTGAAATTTTTTCATGTATTTTAGTGACACAATTTATTTTACAACAACGTTGACTTGTCTACATGCATAATAATCATTCTTACTATTGCTGAATGGGCCAGCAACCATGTATTCCTGCTTTTTCCCTCTGCATACCTGAATGCCTGCAAGAGCTCCCTGGATCTCACTTCTCTACTGTAGAGGGAAGCTTTGAGAAATGTCAGATATACTCAGTCCTAAAAACAGAAAATGCTAATGGAAGCTCTTTTTCCCATTGACATGTTAGGCATGTATTCCAGAGGCTGCATTTATCCCCACACCTGTCCCAGAGCCTCCATTTATGTCACTTCCAATGAATTTTGTGTTATTTTAAACATAATTATAATAGACAAATAATAATTGTCAGTGTTCATGAGTTACACAGTGATGTTTTGATACATATAATGTATAGGGGCCAGATTAAGTTAATTAGCATATCCATCATCTCAATCCTTTTCTTTTTATTGAGAATATTAACATACTTCTTCTACTATTTGAAACTCCATATTATTGTTAACTATATTCATCCTACAGTGGTAAAGGACATTATAATCTATTCCTCCTTCCTAACTGAAATGTCGTATTCTATAATAAATCTCTGCCTATCTCCCCCTTTCCACTACCCTTCTCAGCCTATAGATTTCTCTGTTCTACTCTTTACTTCTAGGATACCTTTTTTATTCTTTCTTTATTTTTTAATTTTTTAATTTTTATTTTTTTGCTTCCATGTATGAGTGAAAAAACAAGGTCCATTACTTTCTGCTATGGGTGTACTTCATGTAACATAGTGTCTTCCATTTCCATCCTCGTTACCACAAATAACAGGATTTCATTTTTTATGGATGACTAGTATTCACCATGTATCTGCACCACATTATCTTGAACCATTCATCTCTTGTGCAGCACCAAGGTTGATTTCATATCTTGGCTGTTATGAAAGGTCCTGCCATATTCATTGGTGTGCTGAAATCTCTGACATACTGATAATGATTTTCATTTCTTTGTTTCAATTTGCACGACTGGAATTGGTGGATCATATGGTAGTTTCATTTGTGTTTTTTGAGATACCTCCACGCTGCTCTCCATAGTGACTGTACTAATTTACATTCTCCCAAACAACGCATAACAGTTTTCTTTTCTCTGAATCCTTATCAGCATTTGTTAGAGATGTTTTTTCTTTTCTGACAACAGCCATTTTAAGTGAGGTGAGATGATATCTTCTATCATTCTGCAGGTTTTTTACTCACCATGTTGATGATTTCTTTTTCTGTGCAGAAGCTTTTTAGTTCAAATAAATCCCATTTGTCTATTTTTGTTTTCATTGTATTTGCTTTTGAAGTCTTAGTCATATTTTATTTGCCTAGGCCAATGTCCTGAGAATTTTCTCCTACATTTTCTATGAGTACTTTTACAGTTTCTCTTTATAAATTTAAATATTGAATTCATATTCAATTAATTTTTGTCTATGCTGAGATAGAAGTCCGGTTTTATTCTTCTACATGTGGCTATCCAGTTTTCCCAGCACCAGTTATTGAGCAGAGGGTTGTTTCCCCAGTACCGTGCTGTCTTTCTGAGTATATCTGTGTAGTTTAATTTGAAGACAGGCAATGTGGTGCTTCCAGCTTTGTTCCTTTTTCTTAGCATTGCTTTGCTATTCAGACTCTTTTTTGATTCCATATATATTTTAGGATTTTTTAAAAAACAGGTAATCAATTATATTGGTTACTTGATAAAATGCATTGCATATGCATATTGCTTTGGGCAGTGTATTAGTCTATTTTGCATTGCTATAAATTAATACCTGAGGCCAAATTATTTGCAAAAATAAGAGGCTTATTTGGCTTCCAATTCTGCAGACTGTATGAGAGGCATGGCCCCAGCATCTGCTCCTTGTGAGGGCCTCAGGAAACTTACAATCATGGTGGATGGCAAAGGAGAAGCAGGGTGTGACACATGGTGAGAGAGGGAACAGAAGAGTGGACGAGGGTTGGCAGACTGTTTTGAACAAGTAGATGTCACAGTAGCTAATACAGAAGTAATTCAGTAATTACCATGGGGTAGATACTAAGTCATTCTTGAAGGATCTCTCCCCATGATGCAAAAACTCCTAGTGGGCCCCACCTCAAATATTGTGGATTACATTTCACCATGAGATTTGGAGGGGACAATCATCCAAACTATATCATTTTACTGTTATGCCCTATCATCTCAAGTCCTTCTTAGATTGCAAAATCATCTTTTTAAGAAATAGTTCTCAAAACCTTAACTCGATCAACCACAATTCCAAAGTCTCCTCTGAGTCTTAAGGCAATTTTTGCCACCTGTGAGCTGGCAAAATGTTTTAGAGAGTTATTTACTTTCAAGGTGCAATATTACCACAGGAATTGGGTAAATATTGTCATTAAAAAAGGAATAAATTGGGCAAAGGCATGGTCAACATGCCCGTCACACACCTAAAGCCTAGCAAGACAGATATTAAATCTTAAAGCTACAAAATAATCTATCTTGACTTTATGTACTTCAAGCAGGGCACACCAAGAGATAAGGGGTCCTAAAAACCTCAGGCATCTCATCTCTACAGCTGGGCACAGCCCATGGTGCTACTTTCACAGGCCAGGATAAAGTGCCAGAAATTATTCCAGGCTAAGAGTGCAAGCTGCATTTGTCTCTACCATTCTGGGATCTTGAGGGTTGTGGCCACACTCCCACAGCTTTACTATGAAATGCCCTAGTGGAGACTCTGAATGGGGGCTCCAACCACATCCTTCCCCACATTTGGCACCGCCTTAGTAGAGGATGTTTGAGGTGGATCCACCCCTACAGCAGGCTTCTTCCTGGGCATACAGGATTCCCTACACATCTTCTAAAATCTAGACAGAAATTGCCCAGCCTCTTTTACTCCCGCATTCTGCATATTGGCTAGAATCCAGCAATCCCAACACCATTTACTGAATACCGGAGAACGTCCTAGTGCTGTCTGGTCTCGCACACACACGTGGGACTCACGGGTGAGCCCAGGTCTTGACAGCCCTGGCTCTTGGTGCCCAGCATGGGGAGGCCTGGGCGGAAGTCGGGTGGGTCACAGAACTTCCGGTCCAGCAGCTCCGGGAAGCTCTTCGCCTCCACCTCCAGGTGGCGCTGTGGGCGTTTGCTCGCCTCCGTGTCTGTATAGGGAGCGCCCTCTGACTTCTGGGTTCTCATTCTCTCTGGGCCGCCTGGAGCTTCTCAGAGACGAAGCCGCGTTCTGACAGGAGCTGAGGCTGGATTTCACTTCGTTTTAGGAGACCTTTCAGCTCCTCTCCTGCTCTGGGAGCTCCGCCTCCAGGTTCTCCACCCTCCTCTTGAGCTGCGTGTTCTTCTCCTCCTCCCTGTGGGTGTCCCGGCCGTGGTCTGTGGGGCGTGGCTCTCCTCAGGGCTGCAGCTGCAGCTCCCGCTTCTGCTCGGTGGCCGCGCTCTGCGTCCTGGCGGTCTCCGCGCGCCCTTCTCAGACTTCCAGTGCGCCCTTCCCAGACTTCCAGTGCGCCCGTCTCAGACTTCCAGTGCGTGTCGGCTGCGGCGGCGGAGAGGCCTTTTCATCACCGCCCTTGACGCTGGAGGCTGCAGCATAAGATGTGGCTTTACGTCCAGAGCATTGGGAACCATGACTCCAGCTCTCGTTGTTCTCCCGGGCCTTGTCTTTGGGCATCTCGGAAGCTTCTTTCAGTTCCTGGAATTTCTCTGCAAACATTGCCAGCTGCTGCTCAGAAGAAAACCCCAAAGCAAAGTGTCGGCCCTGCTGTCGGCCCCCTGCCCAGACTTCGGCGTTTTGGCGAAGGTCGTATTTGGTGGGATTGTGCTGTTGATGGTCACCTTGGCTCCGTCCTTGCTGACGATCCGATAGCGGTTCCTTGTGACGTCATAGTAGTAGGAAACGGTGACCGCTGCTTGCTCGCAGGATCCAGTTCTTCTCGATGTTGGGGTCATTCTGGAAGACACGGGCTCGGGTGAGGACGGGCTGTTCCATCTCTGGCACCGATCAGACAAGGCATCTCATGCTCACTCTCCTCCATGTCTACATCTGCTCCTGGGGTGGAGCATGTGGCGGCTCCTGTGCTGCTGGGTCAGCCTCAGCACTGCTCCATTCGATGGTGCCCCTTAGGTGGCCAGGGCCCTGGAAACAATAATTCTAAGAGATCAATTAAAAGAGTCATCTCTAATAAGAAGGTGTCAGCATTCCATCTCAGAAAACAATTGAAAATGTGTAATACATACGAAGTCCTCAGAAGAAACTTTGAAGCACAGGAAGGGTCTCATGTGTGTTGTTTTGAAAAATTGAAGCAAAACATAATGAAATTAAGTGTTTCTGTGCTTATATGGTACAACAGCATGTTGAGAAAACGGAAGAGTCTTGTAATCTTGAGGAGATGGCCTAATCCAAGGAGAGAGATGCTCCAGGTCCTGTTGACACACACAGTTTGCCTGCTTCTGCCCACCTAGGAGCTACTTGCTGAAGCCTTCAGGAGGCGGGAGGGTGAATGATTTTCTCAACACAATCTAATCACATCTGGACAGCGAGAAAAGAATTCATGACCCAGGATGGAGTTAAAAATATGTAATTAAAATTTCACTGAAAATTGAGAAATTTTCATTGTATATATTTATAGAATACAAAGCTGTATTATGATTTATGAATACAATATGGAATAATTGAATCGAGCTAATTGACATATATGTCAGCTCAAGTCCCCAGATCTTATTGTGTGTGTGTGTGTGACAAGGACGTTTAAAGTTTGTTCTTGGCTATTTTAAAATAATCAGTACACTATGTTTAAGCTTACAAATAGACATCAATTTATGTAAAATATAGAGAATGATTGAAATTAATTAGAGAATACTATAATTTATATGTAATTAATCAGTAAGTTTTTTCTTTAGGACACACTATAATTATTTTGTTTAAATATGAAGACTACAGATGTATGAATAAGTTTGTTTACACATAGTCTGTATTATTCTATATTTGTAAATTGATGTCCCTATAGCTATGTAGCTGGTGTTATCAACAGATGTTAATAAAATTCTAGAAGAATAAGTGAAAATTATTAAGAAAAAATATTTATTGAAGGTATGTATTAAAAAAAAATACCCGTACATATAAATTTAAAGATTACTTTAAAAACACAAGTCCCAATAAAAAATCCTGGTAAGTAACCATAGTAAAATATCACAACCTCATAAAACTCCAGAGTCTTGCAAAAACATGCCTGCCTGGTGCCGGCAGCTGAGAAAGGGAACCTCCCTCTGCATCTGCTCCTGGGTCCTCAGTGGGTCCTGAGCGCCCCCTAGTGTACCCGCGCACCCCTGCAGGGAGGTTTGTGTCTGGGCTCACACTGACATCCTCTTGTTGTGTGTCTAGTACAGTAAAAGATGACCATGTCCTCAGTTTTCAGGCCATTTGCAGAAGGAGCTTGTTTTTGGCGTTGTCTGTGGACATGGTGAATCGGCCCTTCATGGAATCTGTGTAGTATGTGCCACCTCCACCAGGATTGATTTGTCCAACCCACTCCATGCCCTTCCCTGTAACCTGGCGGATCCAGTTCATGTGGGAACTACTGAAGTTGAAGCCAGAGACTGCACAGGAGAGTCTCAGGTACTTCCCAGGCTTTGCCAAGCCTCCCCCAGTCTCCACCAGCTGCACTTCACACTGGACACCTGCAAACACAGAGACATCCTGATCGGAAACTGCCACACACATACGTCCACTGTTTCTCTCACTCATGTCCGCTCACACTCAACATCACTAGTTCTCCATAAATCGCCATTTATAATACCAAAAAGGAAAACCCAGCTCAGCCCAAACTCTGTGGTGAGTCTTTTGTGTTCAGTACTGATCACCAAACAACTGAGTATTCTGGGGCTCGGCTCTTCTCCCAGAGCTGCAGGGTCAGAGATAGGCTGATTTTTATGAGCAGAGGGAGAGCCCTATTTGCACGTCTTCTGCTATTTATGTTGTTACTCTGTTGACTACTAGTTGTGCTGTGCAGAAACATTTTATTTTAACAGGTTCCGTATGTTTATTTTTGTTTTTGTTGCATTTGCTTTTGGAGTCTTAGTTATAAATTATTTGCTTACCCTGATGTCTCTAAGTGTTTTTTCCAATATTTTTTTCTAGAATTTTTAGAGTTTAATGTCTTACATTCAAGTATCTGATTGATTTTGAGTTGATCTTTTATATGCTGACAGATATTCAGTTATATTCTTTTATTTGTGGGTTAATAGTTTCCAAGTACCATTTATTAAATACAGTGTCTATTTTCCAATTTATATTTTTGTATGCTTTGCTAACCATCAGTTGGCTTTACATATTTGGCTTGTTTTCTGCATTTTCCATTCTGTCCCAGTGGTCTATGTGCCCACGTTTATTTCAGTATCATGTTTTGGTAAATGCAGCCTTGTGCTATGATTTAAACTTCATTCATGTGAAGGCTTCAATTTTTTTTTTCTTATTAGGGTTTATTTGGCTATTTGGGCTTTTTTGGTTTTATATAAATTTTAGCATTTTTGCTTTTTAATTATGTAAAAAATAATGTGGGTATTTTCATAAGAATTGCACTGTATTTGCAGAATGCTTTGCACAGTATGTTATTTTCACAATATTGATTCTTCAAATCCATGAGCATGGGATTCGTTTTCCATTTGTTCGTCTCATCTATGATATTTTCAGCAGTGTGCTGTAGTTCTCCTTGTAGAAATCTTTTACCTTTTTATTTAATTATATTCCTAAAAGTTCTATCTTTTTCCAGCTTCTGTAAAAGGTATGGAATACTTGATTTGATTCTCAACTCTGTTGTTGTTGATATACCACAGTGCTACTAAGTTGTGTACATTTATTTTGTAGCCTGAGACTTAACTGAATATTTATTAAAACTAACAGTATTTTGGAGAGGTCTAGGATTTTCTAGGCATATAATCAGTTCATCTGTCAACAGTGATAGTTTGACTTTCTCCTTTTCAATCTGGATGTCCTTTATTTTTTTCTCCTAATTGCTCTGGCTAGAACTTCTAGAACTATGTTGAATAGAATTGTTGAATATGGGCATTCGTGGATTTTTTGTGTTTTCAGGGGGATGCTTTTAACATTTTCCAATTCAACATGATGTTCACTGTGGGTTTTTCATATGTATCTTTTATTATTTTGAGGTAGGTTCCTTCTATGCCTAATTTATTTAGAGTTTTTATTATTAAAAACTGCTGTGTTTTGTTGACTGCTTTTACTGAATTTATTGAGATTATTATATGCTTTTTAATTCAATTTATGTTATGTATTACATTTATTGACTTGTGTATGTTTAAATAATCAATGTATTTCTGAGATGAATCCCACTTGATCATGATTAATTATCTTTCTGATGTGCTGTTGGATTTGGTTACCTATTATTTTTTGAGTACTTTTGCGTCTATATTTATAAGGAAAATTCATCTGAAGTTTATGTGTGTGTGTGTGTGTGTGTGTGTGTGTGTGTGTTTCTAGTTTTGGTATCTGTGTTATACTAGCTTCATATAATAATTTAGGGTATTGGGGTGACCATCTGTGGGGGTCTATCCTGTAGAACCTGACTTAGTGATGGATGAATAAAGTATACTGACACATAGATATTATGCTTTGCCAGTTTGACTGAGTGTCTGGCCACTTACAGACTCTCTGGTGAGTGCTGTAAACAGTTGTGACCAGTGGCCTTGAGCAGCCAGTGAGAATTGTATTTATTTAGTAAAGTTTAATTGACAAAGGCTTGAGCCAACACCAGTAGAGAGAAGATTAAAACACAGGTTTCCAAGTCTCAGGCAAACACCATTAATGGGTAATATCCCTGGTTGACCTCCCCCAAGAGAGCAATATGAAATGATCAAAGGTTAATTTTAGAACCACCTGAGTAAACAAGCTAGCTAGGTAAAGTACTCACATTGGTTTGTATTTGCACCTCCGGCTCCTGCAAAGAAACCCCAGCTGCCTTCAGCCAAGAACTATAGAAAAAACCCTTAGGCCTTCCAAAAGGGCTTGAGACTATATTCTATAACTTTCTCTAATATTTCTCCCTTAATATTATTTCCACCACCCTAACTGACCTGCCACATTAGGGGAGACTTTTTTATTTCTAAATTAAAAAATACAGTGACAGCAAAATTGTTGGTAATTCTTCTTTAAATTTTTTATAGAATTCGACTGTGAATTCACCTGGTCCTATATCCTTGTTGTTATTGTTGGAAACTCTTAAATTACTGATTCAATCTCACTTTTAAATTCATCTATTCAAAGTTATTGTTTATTCTTGATTTAATCTAGGAGAGTTGTAGGTTTCTGGAAATTTGTCCATTTCCTCTAAGTCTTCTAGATTGTGCACATGAAGGTGTACATAGTAGTCTCACATTATTTTTTATGTTAGTGGTGTAGACTGTAATGTCCCATTTCATTTCTAATTGAGCTTATTTGGATCTTTGTCTTTGTTATTCTAGCAATGGTCTGTGAATTTGTTTGGTTTTTCAAATGTCAAGCTTTTTGTTTCACTGATTTTTAAAAATTTTTTGTTTGAATTCAATTTAGTCTGCTCTGATCTTTGTTATTTCTTTTATTTTTCTGGATCTAGGTTTAGTTTGTTTTTATTTCTCTAGTTTCTTGAGGTGTGACATTAGGTTGTCAGTTTGTGCTCTTTCTTATATTTTGAAGTAAGCAATTGGAACTATAAACTTTTCTCATACTACTGCTTTTGTTGCATTTTTGAGGTTTCAATAACTTGTCTAATTATTACCATTTAATTAAGATAATTTTTAAATGTTCATCTTAATGTCATTGTTAACCCAGATATTATTCAGCAGCTGATTTCTTTATTCCATGTATTCATTTAGTTTTGAGGGTTCCTTTGGGAGTTATTTTTAGTTTCATTTTGCTGTGGTCTGAGAAGTTACTTGATGTGATTTCATGGTTTTAAAAATGTATCGAGACTTGTTTTGTGGCTTATCTGTTATATGTTCTATCTTGCAGGATGTTGCATGTGATGATTAGAAGGTATAATCCGCAGATCTGGGACAGAATGTTCTGTAAATATCTGTTACATCCATTTGTTCCTGTGAGTCATTTAAGTGCGTTGTTTCTCTGTTGACTTTCTGTCTTTAAGATGTCTATTAGTGCTTGTTTTATGAATCGATTTCCTCCCGTGTTTGGTGCATATCAATTTTATATAGAAATATTTTCTTGTTGAATTTTTATATAAATCTTTGTGTGTTAGCCAAGTCTCTTAAATATACCAGGTTTTTTTTTTTTTTTTTGAGACGGAGTTTCGCTCTTGTTACCCAGGCTGGAGTGCAATGGCGTGATCTCGGCTCACTGCAACCTCCGCCTCCTGGGTTCAGGCAATTCTCCTGCCTCAGCCTCCTAAGTAGCTGGGATTACAGGCACGTGCCACCATGCCCAGCTAGTTTTTTGTATTTTTAGTAGAGACGTGGTTTCACCATGTTGACCAGGATGGTCTCGATCTCTCGACCTCATGATCCACCCATCTCGGCCTCCCAAAGTGCTGGGATTACAGGCTTGAGCCACCGCGCCCGGCCCAGATATTTTAATTGTCATTTAAAAAATCTATTCTGCCATTGTGTTTTTTATGTGGAACATTTAGGCCATTTACGTTAGATGTAAACATTTAGATATGAGTTACTGTTCTCTTTTTCATGCTGTTAGCTACTTTTTTTTTTCATTGTGTTATTGTTCTACAGGCCCTGTGAGTTTTAAACTTTTAAGAGATGGCTTTTATGTGAATATTGGGCTTTTGTTTCAAGGTTTAGAATTTATTGTCACATTTCTTATATTGCTGCTTTGGTAGTGACAAATTCCCTCCGCATTTGTCATTCTGAAAATGATGTTCTTTGTTTTTTACTTATAAAACAATTTGTCAGGATTCAAAATTCTTGGTTGAAAGTTGTTCTGTTTAAGGAGTTTGTAGATAGAACTTTAATCCATCTGGTTGTGAAGTTTTTGCTGAGAGCTTAGCCATTATTCTAATGGGTTTCTTTGTTTTCTTCTACTGCTCTTAGAATTATTTCCTTCAGGTTGACTTTAGGTAGCCGGATGACTATATGCTTGGTGAAGGTATTTTTGCAATAAATTTCCCGGGAGTTCCTTGAACTTTTAGGAATTGGATATTGAGGTATCTAGGCAGGCCAGGAAAGTATTTCTCAATTATTCCCTCAAATAAGTTTTCTGAGTTTATTATTTGTGTATGTTTCCTGGACACTTTGCTCACTTCTTTTCATTCTTTGTAAATGCATTTTTGTGTGATTGGGTTATTTCAAAAATAGTATAGCCTTTCTACTTTTTTTTCTTCTTTTCTTCTACTTTTTTTACACATTTTTCTTTTTATTTTGTACTTTTTAAAGTCTATTGTTATATTTTTAATCTACTTTTTCTAGTCTATCTGTTATATTTTTATTCCACGGCATTTTGTAATTCCCTTACTAAATTCTTGCATTTTATATTTTATTTTTACAAGTTCCTCTGATTTTATGATATCTATCTCTCCATAGAATTTCTATTTATATTCTGAACTACTTTTATACATTTTTATGATGATTTTCACCTTCTTCTGATATTTTCTTGAGTAGCTTAATATTCGACATTTTGAATTTCTTATCTGGTATTTTAAAGACTTCACTTTGCTTAAAGTTTATTGCTGGAGAGCCAGCATGACCTTTTTGGGATGTGACGGCACCCTGTTTTGTCATATTACCCAAGTTATTTTTCTCAATTCTTCTCGTTTTTGTAGACTGTATCTTCTAATTATTAAATTTACGTTTGGTTTGACTGCTTTTATGTTTGTTTGTTTGTTTTTAAATATATTTGTCCGCTAAGGATGACGATTTAATGCTTATAATTAATTATAGCCTAATTTGGTTTTTGGTGTTTACCAGGGTGAAGACTCTGTAAGAGTTGCATGATTATGGAGCGTCTTTGCATCATGGCTTTCTTATGCATTGGTTACAGCAGAAATTTTCTCAGTGTGTGAGGAAGTTCACTATCTTCTTTGGGGTTAGAATGGTAGAGGTCTCAAAGCTTATCTCATTCCTCTGTGGCATGCACATATTTATTTATTTTTCACCAGTGATTTATTAACTGGTTTGATGGTTCAGGTTTCAGGCCAGTGGGGAACTTGACCCTGGGTAGAAACCACTGTGGCTAAAGCAGGTGGGTAAATGAAGTCCCAGCTTTGATAGAGGTGTCTATAGGAGCTTTTAGTGAGTCACACTGAGGTCTTATCAGGGGGAAGGATTAGAGCTACCTCAGCTCTCTTGCCAGGTCAGAAGGAAAGTTATGCACCTCTAAGACACACTCCTGTTCCAGAATTCCAGCTATTCAGATCAGACGGGCATGTCTTTTCACCTGTACAAATGTTGATGTGCCAAATAGAAAGGAATTCTGACTCTGTCTCATGCAAGCCTGAACCTGGAGGGTGTTCGTACAGTGGGGATGCAGTCACCAAGATGTGTTCCAGAAAGGCTGTCTATAGTTACAGTCATGCTGACCACGTGAGGCCTCAAGAGTGTCTACAGTGGTGTACAAGGGGGAAAGACTTCCTCTTCTTCAAGACCCTTCACAGGCACCAGGGCTGTCTGACTGTTGCGACAGAGCTGAAGACTTTCCCTGCTGAGCCCAGCAGGGCAACTGTGTGTCTGCAAGAAGAAGTTTCCCACCAGGGGAGGGATCTGGGGTTCAAGATCTGGCATCCAGAGTCTCTTTTCCTGTGGGGTTTTCCCTCAGTTTGGTGCACTCCCTTCATTTAGAAGTAGAAGAACCTGGGAGCCAGGCTACTGTGAGTGCTGTGGCTTCTCTAGATCTAGCTGCCCAGTGAAGTTGGCACACTTCAGCCTGGTATTGAGAAATGTCTGCAAGGGATCTGGTGATGTAATCTGTACTCACATTTTTCAGCAGTGAGCCACAGAAGAGGTCTGATGCAGGTGGCAAGGGAGTGATGAAGACTGAAATTTCTCGGATATTGATAGCTTTTGTGTGCTGACCTTTTTGAACGTCAGTTATAATAGTAATGAACTGGTCACATGGACAGACTCATGATCTCCTGTTCATTCACAGTGGTGTGTGCAGTGCTGATAGCAGAGATCACACAGTCACTGTCTCCTTCTGCAGTACAGTGTTATTCTAACACAAGATACTGTGATGAACTCTTGGTTTACTCCTGCTTTGGCATGGTACTTGCAAAAGAGCATCAGTTGCTGAACTAGCAGTGGGTTTTTGCATGCCTTATGTTGCCCAAGACTGTGGGGTACTATGGATTCTCAGGCAGTGGGTGTGGCCATGTAGCTCCCAAAATATGTCATCCTTTGGGTTAGGCTGCCAGGACAGGTGACTGCACAAAGAAAGGTGAGGGCTGGGCCAGGTGGGCTTGTGTTCTGAGTCTCCATGTGCAGGGCAAGCAGCAACCCCCGTGGGTTTGGGGGCCAGGGCCGGTTCTCAGGCCACTGGGTTGATGCTCCACAGGAGGGTAGTGCTGCCTCTGCTGCACTGAAGTTTGGTTAGGGAGTCGGGGGAGGCAGGTGGTGGTCAACCCCTCACAGTTCTCACACACTTGGTGAGGTAGATCCACTCCCTTGGTGTTCCACTGGCAGCAGTGAGATGAGTTCGTGAGCCTGTAATCAATACCTGCAAATGCCAGGAGTCATACGCCTTCCCCCTGAGGCTGCAGCAGTGGGTCTCATGCCATGTCCCTTCCTGTCTGCTGCAAAGCTGGGCACCAGCTCCTGCCCCCACAGCTCCTGACCTTGCAGCTCACTTTCCACTCTTCCCTGCCCTGGCCGTGGCCAAGGGAGTTCGTCCGCACATGAGGTTATATCACAAAACCCTGTTGGGAGCTTCTTTCAACATGTCACTCACAACTGCCTGAAAGTTTTGGCTGTTCTCCCCAGGGCGCTCTGTGAAGAACATTAAAAAATGGCTGCCCTAAGACCACAATGAGATCTGGGAGTTTATGCAAGGGTCTTCCTACCACTGCTCCTTCTTTTATATTCCACCACCCTCCACAGTGGATCTCTGCCCTGGGTGAGATTAGGGCCTTCTGTGGCCTCGACTTTCAGGTCTCCATTTGGGAGTGTGTATCCCAGAGGCAATTTCTCCCCTCGAACTCTGCAGACCCCAGCCCTTCACCTGTCTCACACTGTAGGCTGTGATTTTTCAAAGTTTGTAGATTATTTCAGTGTTTCTGTTCAGTTCCTGCGTTGCTTCTTAAAAATAAGTCCACAGTGTTAACCTCTCCACCTTAGCTTGTCCTTCCCAGTGGAAGAGGTATGCTAGCAATGCCTCTAACCTGCCTTCTTGGAAGGTAAGTTTGATTTTGTATCAGCGACTTCACTGAATCTGTTCATTAGTTCCAACCACTTTTTGGTGTAAACGTTAGGGATTTGTGTAAGACCATATAATATATAAAAATAAATTTAAAATTTATTCATTGCTATGTGAATGACATCTATTTTTTATTATTGCCTGTCTATTCTGTCTAGACAGCCCAGTGCTAGGTTGAGTAATATTGGTGATAATGAGTATCATGTCTTGTTTCTATTCTTAGAGGAAAACAAAATTTTCCTCATTGAGTATAATGTTAGGTATGGGCTTGTGATATGTGGCCTTCATTGTGTTGAGGTCTATATCTTTTATGCATAATTTGTTCAGACTTTTAGTAATGACAGTGTTGTGGATTTCATCAGAAACCTGTTTGAATTTATTGACATGGACATATGTTTTTAGTCCTATAATATTTTAATTTGATATATCACATTTATTTGTGCAGGTTGAAACTTCATTGTATCCTAGAGATAAACCAACCTGATTTGGTGAATCATGTTGCTAATATGTTGTTTAATTTTATTTGTCATCACTCTGGAGAATTTTGGAAACTATGATAATCAGGGATATTGGCCTGTAATTTTATTACTTGTAGTGTCTTTTCCATGCTTTGGAAATGGGACCTTCCAAAATAACCTTGGGTATATTTCTTCCTTATTATTTTGTTGAAAAATTGAGTAAAGATTCTAGTTTTTAAAATGTTTTATGAAATTCAGTAGTGAAACAATCAAGTTCTTGACTTTTCCTTGATTTGAGGTGGTTTAAAAATCACTGACTCAATCTTTTTACCATGGATCTCTTCAGATTTTTTTTTTTTGAGATGGAATCTCACTCTGTCACTTAGGCTGGAGAGCAGTTGCTTGATTTTGGCTCACTGCAACCTCCACCTCCTGGATTCAAGCAGTTGAACCTCCACCTCCTGCCTCAGCCTCCTGAGCAGCTGGGACTACTGGCAAATGCCACCACTCCCAGCTGATTTTTCTATTTCCAGTGGAGACTGAGTTTTGCTATGTTGTCTAGACTGATCTCAAACTCTGGACCTCAGATGATCCACCCACCTTGGCCTACCAGTGTGCTGGGAATACTTGTGTGGGCCACCACACATGATTCAGATTTTTTATTTCTTAATGGTTAAGTTGTGATAGGTTGTATGTTTTTAAATTTTATCTATTTATTTTAATTTATCAAATTTTTATGAAAGAAGTCTTTATTACACCCAAATACTTATGAATTGGCCAAAATTTGGGTGTACTTATCATTGAAAGGAAAATGACAACAGAGAACGATCAAAACAAGAGAACCTACTAATAGTTCAAAAAGGGATTAAATGATTTTGTAAAATTAAGTAGAAAATAAAAGGAGGGTGTGAGAGAGGATAGTAGGGAGAATAGCCAGCAATGGTTAACTGTGTAAAATCTTCACTAATTAAAAGACTGTCATACTTAACAGCTGCCTATTAGGCAGCCTTTTGATGTTAACCATGTAATATACTCCATGAACGACCTTCTAGAAGACACAGTGGGAGCCCCTCAGAGAATCCACTCCCAGGAGCAGGTCCCCCATCCAGTTGCTGTAGGGGCTACAAACCCTCCCATGTTGTTCTCTGGTTCTGGCTTCTGAGGACACAAACAGCCAGTGATTCCTCCCCAGAGGGAATTGAGAGGGGCGCCCTGGGGAGGTCGTCTCTGGCAGCTCACTCTGCACCTGCCCTGTGGGGGATTTTAGATGGGCTCAGTGCTGATTTCTCACACTGTGTCTCTCGCACAGTAATACATGGCAGCGTCCGAGGCCTTCAGGCTGCTCCACTGCAGGTAGGCAGTGCTGGTGGACTTGTCGACTGAGATGGTGATGTGACCTTGGAAGGACGGGCTGTATCTGGTATCAGAGTCACCAGGATAGATCATCCCCATCCACTCCAGGCCTTTCCCAGGCATCTGTCGCACCCAGCCGATCCAGTAGCTGTTAAAGCTGTATCCAGAAGCCTTACAGGAGATCTTCAGAGACTCCCCGGGCCTTTTCACCTCTGCTCCGGACTGCACCAGCTGCACCTCGGCACAGACACCTGTGTGGGAGATACAAAATTTGAATCAGGGACTCCTTGTGCCCTCAAATCCTTCTTCTCTGTGACCTCAAACCCTGGGCATGACTGACCTTGGAGAACAGCCAGGAGGAGGGCGAGGACGGTGGTTGACCCCATCCTGGAGGAGGACAGGAAAGGAAGCCCTGAGATCCCAGCTGGGCGGTGAGGGAGACACACTGTGGAGGGGAGCCCTGGGTTTAAGTGGAAGCCCCCACTTGAATTTGCATAGTGGACGCCCTGGCCTGAAGGGAAGAGTCTACTGGGTTTATAACCCAGAAACGCAATTGCAGACAAAAGGCCGGCCTGCGCCTCCTGAGAGAGGCAGAATAAGGTCTCAGTAATTCCTTACACCCTCTTCGTGCCCCTCCCACTCTTGTCCGTGCTTCTAGAAGAGCCATACCAGGGCCTCCCTTCTTCCACCCTTCTCTGTGACACCAGGAAAGTGGCAAATCTAGATGAAATTATGTGTATTTAAAAATTAGAAATAGAGCCAGAAGAGGCCATGAAGAGAAGATTCAAACACACATATGCCTGATAACAAGAACAACCAAAAAACTACTCTCCAGTCCCTGGCAATTTCCTATGACTATGATTATGGCCTGGGCTCCCAACAAGGGCAGGACCACCCCAGGCCCTCAACAGTCCTCAGCTTGATTAACTTGTCAGACCTTCACCCAAAATCACACATCATTCCTGGTCATTTTGTCTTCTAGATTTTACACTCTGCTCATTTAACATAAATAGGGAAACTTGTTTAGATCTCTGAATTGCTGATGGAACTGAAGGGATTCCCATTGCTACACCCACTCCTGGCAGTGCTATTTCAAGTCTTTTGTGTCAACCCCAGCTCCTTCTTGTTGAGTTCTTTCATTCTTTACTTTTATTTTATGTTATCCACATATCTTGGAGGAGGCTTTTAACTATCCCCTGTTTCTGCCCCATTTTGTTGTGAACCACGTACATTTCCTTAGCATTTTTTGAGACAAATGAAAAGCCAAGGTGACACAAACTACACAGGTTCTAAAATATTTGCAAGTCTAGTCAAGGGAATTGTACCTGGGGAGCAGAAGCAAAAGGACTTCTCTTTACCACAGCATAGGCCATGACCTGTGTAAGGTGCAGGCAAAGCAATGACTGTCAGCATCAACAGAAACTCCCAGCAGCAGGTTATGCAGAATGTGCAGCATCAGCCTCCCCATATGGAGAGCCCACTTTGTATTTCAAAGAAAGTAAAGGAAAGCTTATTCTCAGGGCAGAGAAACTTTACCCAATCTGGGATCAGCTGAAGTCATCTGCAAGGTTACTGTTGTGAGCTATTGGGTCCAGCGTCCTCTCAAACATGCCCCTCCCTTCTGCAGCACACAAAGCCAGAGAGAATCTGCTGCATCAGCCACTCGCAGTCCATTGGCTAATTTTGTTCATGTTCTGATGAGAGTAATTAATGATATTAATTGTATCACGAAATGATGCCACTCTTCCACACTGTCCTCCCTGTTCTAGCTCTCTAGTGGATTTCCCTCCACAGCCTGGGCTACTTTCTGTGTGGCTACTGTATGTTGTATGTTTTTCTTCTGGACAACTGTATTTGACGGTGGTGGATGGGAGTGTAGCAGCCTTGGCTCACAGGGTACAGTGCAGGGCTGAATGCAGCTTCATTTTATTTTATTTTAACTATCATGGATATGAATTGCACAGTCAGATTTACCTTAATTATTTTACTTTTCATTATTCAGGGACCACCTCCTAGGGAGCTGTGTCTATCATTTCAAATTTCCTTGGATTACTTTTTTTTCCTGCTGCTTACTGGAGTGCACACGCCATCTCATGCCATATGATTCTGTAGCCATCCCTTCCTCATCCTTTGATATTATAAACAATGCTCTAGCCATATGTCAGTCATCAGGGTCTTCTAGCAATTTCCACCTCTGATGTAATAGTGTTGAGTGTCCCAAGACCATCCTCAGGACCCATAGTCAGTAGAAATAAAGGACTCAGGACAAGCTGTTGTTCTCATGGGTACAGCTTTATTCTAGCAGAGGAATATGAATTTTAATGAGCAGATGCTCCAGGAGGAAGGTTCTTAGAATCTGGAACAAGCTCCCAGGTGTTCTTTCCCTGAGGAGTCTATTGTCCCCAGTTCTCCCAGTGGTGATGAATGACAGCACATGTGAGGCATTGTTCATATGGAAGCTCACCTGAGTGCTGGTGCCCAGTGCTGCTTATTGGGGCCCCTCACAGATGTGTGTGGCACCTGCATACCTGACGTCCAGCGCTCAGAAAAGAGATCCTTCAGCAATGATGGGCATTCACCATAAGTCATCATGGAAACAGCTAGGATACGGTGCACCCAGGATACACACACACACACACACACACACACACACACACACACACACACACAAATACTTTTTAAATAATAATAATAATAATAGGAATACAGGAATGTTTTGGAAGTGATTGCTGTGGTTACAACCTTGATGGTGGTAATAACTTTGCAGGTATACCCTTACTCCCAGGTGTTCCCAAGAACACCTTGGGAGCTTGTTCCAGATTCTCAATGAGGTAAGTATGTTAAACAATGTATTGTTTCATAGATGTAAACCTTACCTTAATAAAGTGGTTTCAAAAATATTACCAGGAGGAGTATGACAGAAAAGCAGATATCTCCCAGGAGCTGAATGTGGACCTGGTTTGAGAAAGGACATTTTCAGGAAAGTTAAGGGTTTGAACACCCCAAGCCTGCTCATTAAATCTTTCCTGTACACAGGTCCAGGTGAGATGGAAACAGGCTGCTGGGATAAAAGGCTCAGAAGAAAGCAGAGAGGAAGTGGTGGACAAGGTCTGACCCCATGGAGGGCCAGCGTGGATGGGACGCACTTCTGAGAGCTGTGGATGGACAAGAATGTGGACGAGCAGCAGGAGGAAGACAAGGGAGGGGGCTCTTCCTGAGCCAAGAGGATGTTTCACAGAGGGTGTGGGCAGGGGCCATGCACAGGCACAGGTGATGTCATGGAGTAGGGGAGCCATCGGGGTATAGACCCAGGACAGAGCATAAGAAATGTGGACATTCCCAAGGGAGCAGGCACAGAAACAGCGACTGGCAAGCCTCTGTCTTGGGCTGTCATCCATCTATCAAAGATGAAGTTAGCTGATGTTCCCACCCGGACGGAAATGACTGAATCTCCGAGTGAGGACGGACGTAAGTGGTGCGGCCAAGGGAAGAAATGCTGGACCTGCCAGCCACCCTCCTCCCTCACACTGCCCGGCCTGTCTCCCATCCCCAAACTTGGAGGTTCTCATCTTTGTTCAGTGTGGCAGCCACACTCAGTCCCTAGAACCCTCAGGGGGCTTCCTGACATGCTCAGCTGAGTCTAACAAAAATATGGCATTTACAAAGTTCTCTATCTGCATGTCATCAATGTGCTTATGAGGCTTTAGAGGAAACGAAATAAGTGAAAAACAGACTTTATAAGGCTACAGAAAAATCAATGAATCTAAGAGTTTTTTTCTCTCTGAACAAAAATAGAAAAATTCTTAGCTAGATTGAGAGAAAAAGCGAGAATCCTTTAATAACCAAGATCTGAAACAATAGAGAAAGCATTAGCACTGATAAAGCTGAAATTTAGAAGCAATTACAGATGATTGCTCTGACATTGTTCAAAGTCGTTTCAATTTGCCAGGTACTAATGGCATTCCTTGTCACGGAACCCAAGAAGGGGCATAAACCACACAGTAATTGGTGTTCACAGGTTCCTGACAAAATATCAACAATCCAAAATACACGAGTGTAGAAAAAAGAAGAATCTGCTTATATGCAGTTTGCAAGTGTTCTAGACGGTTTCAGGAGATTCTGACACTGGATTTATGCAGATTTATGGTAATAATTTTGTCTCTCCAAAGGTACACTCCAATAATAATAATAAATGTGACAACAATTGGTGTTGTGTTATTATTTCTATCTATAATGATGGTAATTTATTGAAGCATGATAACCTAAATGTCCTAATTCTGAACCCACAGTTCTAACTGAGCAGCAAACACTGGCAGCTGAGCTCCCCCACATGGAGACACACCTGACTCCATAAAGCTGCCCTTGGGGGTCTCTGCAAGCTCTAAGCTGTGGAGAAACAGCTTCCACCTCAGACACACTTGGATAAATCTCTTCTTTTTCTCTGAGGAAGGTGAGGCTTAGTGTGTGGAAAGGACCAAATTTGCTCTACTCAGGATCTCTACAGCTGAATTAAAACCAAGGAATATGATAACCATGTGGTCTCAGCTGGGATTGAACAGTTTCTTAAGAGAAAGTCAATGCTCTGCTAAATCCACACTCAGAATTGAGACATAATGCATGTGTTCAGGAGAAATGTGGACATTGCAGTTGTTTGAAGACTGTCTTCTTGCTCCTCTATGTCATCTGAGAGAAGCAATAAAATCATGGTTTCTATATAAAAATGCATGGGCAGAGTGTTGGCCCTGAGACTGCACCTCCCACTTCTCCACCATCAGGGAACCCATCGATCAGGCACGCAGCTCTGATAATGACACCCATGACCTGGTTAATGCAAAGACACGTGCCCTGGGAGCTCCTGCAGGCAGTGACGACACACAGTGGAGACACTCAGGCACGTCTGCTGCTGGGACACGGGACTGATCCCTGACGGGCGGATTTGGTTCAGGGAGGCATCAGTGGCTTTACTAGACTTAGAGTGGATCACAAGGTAAGTAGGCGGTTTTATCAGATGCCTGTGATTTTTATGTCTTTGTCATCAGTTCTGCACCCACATCCCACAGTTTCCACAGCCCCCCTGGCCTCCTGTGACATCTTCTGCCTCCATTAGTGATGCAGTCCTTAGGGGCATAGGAGAACGTTTTATTTTATTTTTTTCTAGTAATGAACTTTTCCAATCCAGAGCCCTCAGTGGTAGGCAGAGAACCTACCATAAATATATAGAGAGGCTCCTGGGAGCCATAAATATATAGAGAGAACTATAAATACAGAGAGGCTCCAGGACAACGCTTTTGATGCAGAAGAACTACAGACCCCGACAGGAAAGCAGCCCTTGGACTGCACCTGCCCCTGCCCCTGGGCGGCCCCTGTCTTCTGTGGGTGCCGAGCGCCCCCTGCAGCCAAGCCGACCCTGTGTCCTGCTGGGCTGTCTGGACGTCCATCACGGTGTCTCCTGCACAGTTATCCGCTGCTGTGTTCTTGGTTCTCAGGGGGCGGTCTGGACGTCCATCACGGTGTCTCCTGCATAGTTATCCGCTGCCATGTCCTTGGTTCTCAGGCTGCTCATTTGCATGTACGGCACGAACGGGGTGTTGTCTCTGGAAACGGTGAGTCTGCCCCTAACAGTCTGCTTTGTATTGATGACTTTCCCTACATCACATAACTGCGACCCACTCCAGCCCCTTCCCTGAGGCCTGGCAAACCCAGTGACTCTCATAGCTACGGAAGGTGAATCAAGAGCTTCACAGGAGAGACTCAGGGACCCCTCTAAGCTACACCAACTCTCCCCCAGGCTCTGTAAGCTGCAACTCACACTGGTCACCTGCAAACACAGATATTCTGGTTAGAAACTGTCACAGCTATGTAATGTTTCTTTCACGTGCTGGACCTCAAGGTCCACGGTCACCTTTGGGGGCCGTGGTCTGCTGTGAGGTCATGGCACCTGCTCTGCCTTCAGGGGCCTGCAGCTGTGGGGAAGGATCAGGAGAGTGACTTCTTACTTTTTGCTCACCAGACAGAGTTTGGCATGTTTAATTCTGTGAAAGCAACCGATGCTCTGAAAAAATACAAAGTACACAGGTAAGGATTGATGAAAACAAAAACTAGCAATTACATGCCAGATATAGGTGATGGGGAAGAAGGCAGCAAATCACACTGCCACGTGTGTACCTTTGCAACAATCTTGCATGTTCTTCACATGTACCCCAAAACCTAAAATGCAATAAAATAAATAAATAAACAGTCTCATAAAAAATCAATGGCATTTGGATATAATTTTCTTCAAAAAATTAAAGACAAATGTTGTAATACTGCTATTTTTAAATTATATGGTAATATATTCTTAACTAGCCTGTATACTGCCAACCACTGTGTGTGTGTGTGTGTGTGTGTGTGTGTAAGAGAGAGAGAGAGAGAGAGAGAGAGAGAGAGAGAGAGAAAATACAGACAATAAGAGAAACTCCAAAAAGGAGATGCATTTTACATGAAGTATTATAATTTATAAGGTCCTTGAATAAGGTGGGAGATGTCATCTTTAACGGTCACATAAGGTGGAAACAACAAATTGCTGCACTAAATATGATTATACATCTATATAGATTCCATGTTCTAATTGTACTGTGCATGTACCTCAGCATAGGCATAGTGCAGAGTATCTAGTGGTGAAATGTGAGGGTGACAGGAAACCCATTCTCCAGCCTGGGCCCTGTCTTCATGGAGCCCGAGTGTCCTTGGTGGTCCTGGGCCCCTCTCCAGGGAAGTTTGTGTCTGGGGGTCACACTGACGTCTTCTACATGTGTCTCTCACAGTAACACAGGTTGTGGCATTGTTGGTCACAGAGCTCAGTGGCAAGAACATTTGGTTTTTGGACGTGGATCTGGAGATGGTGACTGAGCTCATGAGGAGGGGTCAGAACTTGTGCTCCCTCGTGACCTATGCCCTGATCCACTCCCTGGCCTGAGGACTGGGGGATCCAGCTCCAACCGGAAGCGCTGGTCGTGATGGAGAATCCAGAGATAGCACAGGTGAGGGAGGGACCTGGGAGGCCTCGCCAGGCCAGTGATGACCAGGAAGCACAGTGGTCAGTGTGCACGGGTTCTGGACAACGCACTGAAATTCCTACATACACACATTTTGGTAAGAATGAAGAATTTACTTTTATTCAACTTGTGAGATTTCTAGACAATTCAGTAGATTCGGAGATTAAATTCAGGCACATATATGGTACACTTGCAACCAAATTAAAAAAAAAAAACTGCTTTCAGAGGAATGAACATTGAGCTATTTTATTTTACTATAAAGAGGGTGGTTTTTAGAATAGAAGTGAAGCATGATACCCTAATAGCGTGTTAACTCTGAAATCACAGTTAATTCTTAGCAGAAATCAGAGGCAGTGGAGGTCACGCCTCCTGAAGCAGAAAATACCTGAGTCTATAAACCTGACTTGGTGGTCTCTGCAGTCTCTGAGTGCGCAGAACCAGCCCCCACCCCAGACTCAGGAACAGGGAAAGACTCTGCTCTTTCTCTGGGGAGGTGAAGCTTCGTGTGTGGAAAGGTCCAAACTTACTCTACTCTAAATCTCTGTACATGGACAGAAACCAAACAATATGAGAACCATGTGGACTCACTGTAGATGCAGCAGTTCCTCATGAGAAAGGCAATTGGTGGTTGGATCCCGCACAGAATTAAGGAAGAACCCATTGGGGGTCATTGTAGAGATAGTCATTATTTGCCGACTGCATGCCTGCTTCTCTACGTCCCCTGAGAGAAGCAAGTAAATTCGTGGTTTCTAGATACAAATCCATAAACAGGGTCCTGTCCCTGAGAACGCTCCTCGTTCCTCCAGCATTAGAAGCCCAGGACCCGGCGCCAGCTGCTGCTCTCTGACGTCCGTCACCGGGTTTGGGCCAAACACACACGTCCTGGGAGCTCCTTGCAGACAGAGACTGAGCACAGTGGGGGTGAGAAGGCGGGTGGCTGCGGGGCACACGGCCGGTCCCTGATGGGCTCCTATGGCTCAAGGGGCCTGCTGGCCATGCTGGACACAGTGTACACCTCCTGGTAGTTAGGGAGCCCCATCGAACTCCCCATTTCCCCTTCACTGCTTGTGAAACCCGAATCCTGGGCAGACAGTGTCCACAGCCTCAACCGGCCTCCTGCACAATTTTCTTTCACCATCAGTGGCACCTGCCCTGGGGCATGTGGTCATGGCTCTTGCTATAGAAATAAGCGTCACAAACGTAGACGCCTCAGTGGCAAGGACATAACTGTAAATACACAGCCTCTCCCAAGGGAACGTTACATGCAGACGAAGCCACAGGCCCTGGAGGAGAGCAGCCCTTGACCTCCACCTGCACCTGCCCTGGGTGGCCCCTGTCCTCGGTGTATCCTGAGCGTCTCCTGGTGGTTCCAGGTGCTCCTGCAGGAGGTTTGTGTCCGGGCTCACACGGGCCTCCCCTCACTGTGTCTCTCGCACAGAAACACACGGCCGTGTCCTCGGCTCTCAGGCTGCTCATCTGCAGATACAGTGAGTTCTTGGCGTTGTCTCTGGAGATAGTGAATCGGCCCTTCACGGAGTCTAAGTTGTATATGTAACCACTACTAATGGATGAGACCCACTCCAGCCCCTTCCCCAGAGCCTTGCGGATCCAGTACATCCAGTAGTCACTGAAGGTGAATCCATAGGCCGCACAGGAGAGTCTCAGGGACCCCCCAGGCTTTACCAAGCCTCCCCCAGACTCCACCAGCTGCACCTCACACTGGACACCTGTAAAGAAAGAGACAGCGCCCTGATAAGAAACGGCCACACACATCCACTGTTCCCCTCTATCATGTCCCCTCACACTCAGTGTCTCTAGTTCTCCGTGAATTACCTTTCAAAACAGTAACAAGGAAAACCCAGCTCAGCACAGACTCCATGGTTGGTGGTCTGTGTTCAGTGCTGATCACCAAGTGGAAACTCCTGGGAATCCCAGGGCGGGGGCTCCTCTCCCAGAGCTGCAGGGTCAGGGCTGGGCTGGTTTTTATCAGCAGAGGTAGGGACGTATTTGCATGTCTCCTGCAATATAGCAAGCTCTGGGGTGAGAAGCCTGAGGAGAGGATGGAGCCCAGATAAGGTGACTGTGCCTTGCAGGTGTTTGATGACAATGATGGTATTTGGAAATTATACTGTCTTATTATAAAATTATTCTGTGATAAACACTTTGAACTGAGCTCCCTATTTTAGTTTTGCATATTCATGTATATTACGTTTTCTGGGGGTCAGTGTTTCTCCATGTACAGACGTGGAAGCACACCACACATGGGAAAGGGGCTCTGAGTGTGTCTAAGAGCTCATGCCTGGATGAGTAAACCCTGATACCTGAGCCTGTGCTCCTCAGCCTGGGCCCCAATGACTCCCTGAGCCAACTCCAGGACAGACCATGGTTTGAGGAACCCACTTTCTGCAGTGAAAACATGTGTGCTGCATTCCAGAATTCACTAAAACTACGATGGGAACCATGGTTCAGGCAGATACATTCTTAAGAATTCCTGAATTCAGTATAACCTTTTCCTATCTTTCTATCATTCCTTCCCAGTGTAAGTTTCAATTTGTTTGTTGTAATAAATTGTGTAAGTTTTAGTTTACAGACAGTAAACTTCCACATATTTAAAGTGAACAGTTGTAAACATGTTTTAACTGTCATTGTTGTCAAGGTGGACAAGAAAATTCTCAGCATTTCCTTTTGTTCTTCTGTGTTCTTTCTCCTTTTTCCTCTTGTTTCTTCTACCATTCCCCTGGTGACTACTGATTTTTGCTTTGCTGTACATTCATTTCAATTTATCAGAATTTAAAACAGTCAAATAACATAGTATACATTCTTAATTGTTTGACTTATTTACTTGCCATAAATAATTAGATATTTTATCTTGTAGTTGGGTATATTGGGCATTTATTTATTATAAATGTTGGGTAGTATCTTAGTAAAAATTTACTGTAAATTGGTTTTCTAGTAAGCACCTTAACAATTTGACTTTTTACAAATTATTTTGTGTCTTACTAAAAATCTGCTATTAAACTTGAAAATGTGCATAGGAAAGGAATATTTTTCTTATTTTTACAACTGCATCAACGATAGCAGATAAACATAGAAGATGGAATTTTGCAAATTTTCTTAATAATTCCAATAATTAAAGTTTGAAAACAAACATGAAATCTGACATTTAGGGGAAACAAGTGCTTGCAGAGCATAACAAAGCCAGGGTTTGAAACTACCTAAGGTGGGTCTGGAATGTGAAACATGGGCTATTCTAAGAAAAAATACAAGTATAAATTGGATTCCTTGGAAATGAGTATGGTAAATGCATTGCAGTGTGGAATTTTAAGGAACCATGTACTGAAAAGCTTTCCTATCTTCTTGAATCCCCTTTCTCAAGAAACAGGACAGTCACAAAAGTCTTCCTTTCCTGAACGTCTGTCTGGAAGAGAACAAGAACTCCCACTTCTAAAATGTATTCAGACCCAACTCCCTTATTGCCACTACAGAACTAGGAATGTACTCTGCAGGGGCAAGCCACTGAAACCAGAGTCCTAGAGGCGCTGGTTCAACCCCTCAGGTATTGTCATGGGAACTGAGGTCCCCACCAAAGATCTATTGAGAAGCAGCTCCACTATCTTTCTTATGAAATCAGAGCCTTAGTCTGCAGTGCAGGGCGGCAGATCTGGAGGGCGATGACACCAACGGAGAACACTGGAGCTGTGGGAGGAAACATCTGTGGAAAACGGGAGGACTGTACCCCAGGGGAAGGGGCAGGAACACACAGACCAGCTTCTCATCTTGGGAAGGGGCAGGAACACTCGCAAGGTCATGCCCAGACTCAGGGTCACAATGTCTTTTTAGGAATACGGACCCAGGAATATTAACTGTTTAGTCTAATGCCTTTTACCATTTAAAAAATCGTCAGTTAAATAAAACACTTGAAGGTGCCTGAGGAAGCAGAAAGAGATTCTTGGGAAGACAGAACAAGGTGAAGAGACAAAGTCAAGCAGAAAAGACAAAGAAGGTATTGGAGGATCTGTAATCCATGGTGGGCATAGAAGAAGAGACTTCAGTTAGTTTTTAAAACCTTTGTATCTGTTGATAGTAATTTATGTGATGAAATTGCCAGCCTCGGCAATGGAATCTTATTATCCCCTTCAGGGATGAGTGTCCACTGGGCATGTGGTGAAGTTCTAGTCATGGGGGCAGGGGAGATGGTCTGTTGAGGTGCTCCTGGTCCTTCAGAGGAGAATCACAAAAATATATCTTCCCCACTTCCAGGGATATTTAATACATGTGTTACTCTTGGGAATGTTGTCTCCATGTCACGGCATCATGGGAGTCACCTGAGGGGTGAAGCTGAATTTCTGGATGCATCAGTGTGGAAAATTGAGAAAAGAAACTGTCTGGGCACATGAGCTGTCAAATCTACTCAGTTCTGGAGCCACTCACATCCAGCCTTCTTGTTTCATTAGATTGTGATTTTCCTCAATGTTTGGTCAGCCTAGGCTGTCTCTCTTCCCTCTCTGCTGAAATAGTCACACATAATAATCCAGAGGCATTAAGATAAATAAGTAACTAATTTTAAAATTAGGACAAGTCCCAAGTGCAGTCAGAGTTACCACACAGTTAATAACGTGATAGGCAGAAGATATGTTTGGATAATAAGAGTGTGCTCATGTCAATTTCTTCTATATTAGCAAAATAATTTCTATATCCCTTACATAATATTCCTATTTTGACCCTTGACTTAACATTAATTCTTGATGAGTAACACCTAAATAATAAAGTGGTAGTTATTAAACAATAATTGATATTACTAGTACAAATTTTTATTTAAGGTATATTGCTCTACCGACATAAATCAGCACAAAAGGCAGAAGTTATTGCACTTAATTAAATAAATACAGATATTCTACAGTGGTGCATAATTGCAAAACATGCTGCAGTCAAAGGAGGATTTTAAATCTTCAAGAAGCTCCATGAATATGAACAACAAGAAAACACACTTGGAAGTAATTCCTGTATTCTGGAGACCTGACATAGAGATCTGAAACTAAATACAAACAAAGAAAAAATCACAAATCCAGTATGGAAACTAGAATAACGCTATGTTGCATCACGACTAGCAGGAAGCACTGGCCGTGATGGGGATGCAGAGATGGCACAGGCGAGGGGAGGGTCTGCGAGGGCTTCCCCAGGCCAGGAGTGCACTGAGAACATGGCTGTTGGCATCACTGGTTCTTAAAAACACACTGAAACTCACTATATGCACGTTTTATGCATAAATAAAAACAGGATGGCACTGGTATTAATAGAGAGAGATCTCAGAAATAAAAGGATGTGTCAATGGCAAACTGATTTTCAGTATGTGAGCCAACAATATAAAATGTACAAATCAAGGTCTCTCCCTAACAGTGTGTTAGATAAATGGAAATACACATGCAAAGAATTAAGAATTTTAGTTTAGAGTGAACACAAAAATCATATTTAAATAGTTAAACGTGTGGCTTGCAATTGTAAAATTTCCCCCATCCAGAAAATAATAAGAAGAACGATTTTCTGTATTTCAAATGGAAGGCATAGACAACAAATGCAGAAGTGAACAGGTGGAAACGCATCACAACAGAAAGATTCTGCAAACCATGGAAACAATTCCAGTCTACAGAATGGGAGAATGTAATTGCATGCCATGAATCTGAAAATGTGTCAAAATCCAAAACAACTCATTAGCAAAATCATAATTGCCTGATTGTGAAGTGGTCAGTTTTACACCTTAACAAACTTAAGAACATAGATCTCATGTTAAAGACTTTTCCCTCTGGGGAGTGGTAAGTGTTATCGTGTACTTGGTAAGGGTAGACTTTGTAATTATTCAATCCAACACTAATATAAGTGGTGTTAGCCGGGCAAGGTGGCTCACGCCTGTAATCCCAGCACTTTGGGAGGCTGAGGTGCATGGATCACCTGAGGTCAGCAATTTGACATCAGCCTGACCAATATGGAGAAACCCTGTCTCTATTAAAAATACAAAAATTAGCTGGATGTGGTGGCATCCCCCTGTAGTCCCAGCTACTCAGGAAGCTGAGAAAGGAGAATTGATTTAACCTGGGAGGTGGAGGTTGCAGTGAGCCAGGATCACACCATTCATTGCACTCTAGCCTGAGTGACAGAGTGAGACTCTGTCTCTCTCTTTCTGTCATATATATATATATATATATATATATATATATATATATGGAAAAATATATCCATATATAATATACATATTATATATATATTATATATACATATTATAAGTGATGTGAATTTATTTAATAGATGTTATTAAAACTGTCATCAGCAGAGTCTAGGTTAGGTAGTTTACCATTGACAAAATTTGTGGGCCTGATTCCACCAGAGCAGAACTGGAGAAAATGTAATTCCATGGTGATTCAGCAGCTTCACTTCCCTATGGCACCTCCAGCATGCTCTTACTGACCGATGATCCTATGGACATTGGATGTCCCTAGCCACCACCACAAACTGTCATCCTCTATGTATCACAGAAATGTGGCCTGTCCATCTGTAGCTTGTCAACCCTGAATAATAAACAGAGAGGGACTCTAAAACATAATAAAATTTATTTAAGGATTGGTATTGAAACTGGAACACGTATGGGTGCATTCAGGTTGGTAAAAGAAAGATACATAATTAAGGAAAAATGAGGAGGGTCACATCAGCTGTTTTGAGACAATTATCCTGGGCTAGAAGGATCAATATAGAGGTGACACTGGTGTGAGTTTGAACGGGCAGTTGTTGGAGAAGAAATTATTTTAAGGTTGTGGTGGCCACTGTGCAAGGTTGTGGCTGCACAGAGTCTATTTATGACAGTTCTTGCTATCAGGAATATGTGTGTTAGACCCTCCTTCAAGGCCTTCCTTTATTCATTGGGGTTTTAACACACGTGGCTCCATTTTGATTCTAATACATTTCACAAGCTCTTTCTAACACTACTTTTGAAGCAGATGACCCTGACAGTTTGCATAGAACAGGGTTCATTCCACATCCACACCCCCTTTATAACCAAATAAGTTTATCCCCCTCACTATTAACGGCCAATTGCTTTCCCAGATGAGTCTACACATAACACAGCGGAGGGTCCTGAGCAAATAGGGGAGAAGGAAGCCCCATCAGCCTCTCCCACGAGGCTGCAGGAGCCACAGCCTGAGCCCCACCTGCGCTCCAAGAAAATGCCTTGAGGCCTAGAATGGAGACCATGGAGACCATCTGTTTCTTTTTCAGGAAGCAGGAAAAGCAAATAAAAAAGGGAGAACCAGCACTGCAAAGGAAGGACATGGAGTGGGAGCAAAGGAAGCCTGGGTCCCTGCTGATGCGATTGGCTTTAGTGTCAGGAGAAGGGTCAGACATGAAACCTGTGAGGTTCTACACGACACCGAACCCGGCCCAGCCTCTCCATTGTCAGAGGCCAAAATTCCTAACGACTGTTCTAATCCGGGAGTCTCCCTGAGGTTTCTGTCCTGAGTCTGATTGGAGAAGACTCGCCAGGTGCTGCAGAGCTTCCTCAGGACTCTGATGCTGGTGACTACGGTTGAGGACTTTTCATCTCTGTAAGCGTCATCTGCATTTGCTGCATGTGAAAATAGGTCCACATGTTAAAATGATCTTTTAAAAAATACGTAGAGATGAAATTAGGTAGCACAGAATTCTAAACTTAGAGAGTTTCACTAGAGAAACTTTGAGAGGATGAAGATCCACATCCTGACAGGAAAGCAGCCTCCATCTGCACCTGTCTCTGGGGTTGACTCTGATCAGTGGCTCCTGAGCACTCCCTGCAGCTGATTCCCCTGAGTGTTCCTGCAGGAGGTTTGTGTCCGGGTCCACACGGGCATCCCCTCACTGTGTCTCTCGCACAGTAATACACGGCCGTGTCCTCGGCTCTCAGGCTGCTCATTTGCAGATACAGCAAGTTCTTTGAATCATCTCTTGAGATGGTGAATCGGCCTTTCACAGACGCGGCATAGTCTGTCGTGTAACTGTTAGCTTTGTTTCTAATACGGCCAACCCACTCCAGCCCCTTCCCAGGAGCCTGGCAGACCTAGTCCATGTAGTAGTTACTGAAGGTGAATCCAGAGGCTGCACAGGACAGTCTCAGGGACCCCCCAGGCTGAGCCAAGCCTCCCCCAGACTCCACCAGCTGCACCTCACACTTGACACCTGCAAACACAGAGACACCCTTGTCATTAACTGCCACACAGATCCACTGTTCCCCTCTCATGTCCACTCGCACTCAATATCTCTAGTTCTCCATAAATCACCTTTAAAAATAGCAACAAGGAAAACCCAGCTCAGCCCAAACTCCATGGTGAGTCCTCTGTGTTCAGTGCTGATCAATGAATAGAAACACCTGGGAATTCTGGGGCTGGGCTCCTCTCCCAGAGCTGCAGAGTCAGGGCTGGGCTGGTTTTTATGAGCAGAGGAAGGTCCCTATTTGCATGTCTCCTGCTACAAAGCATGCTCTGGGTGGCACAGCTGAGGAGAGGGCAGGGCCCAGAGCAGATAAGAGTGTCCTGGAAAACACTGGAGGTAATCATGTCTCTCAGGAAAGTGTAACTTCAGATTATCTGATTGTGCCTTGATAATTATTTAGCAATCATCATCTTATTTTATTTTTATATATTTGGAGAAAATCTTTAATGCAAGTGTCAGTGTCAGAGTGTTAGAGAAGATAAATTACACATAGCACAGAGTGCTTGTGCAGTGTGTCCAATATCACACGTCTGGACAGTGTCAGCCCCATTATCTGTGCCTGTGCCTCTAAACACTGAAGAGACTGCTCCCCTAGACAGCTCCTGGACGATGTTGGACGTACCTAGTGAGAGTTCAAGATGTCCCACCTGTCACAACCTTTTGTGATTTTGCTTCCCTAACGTTGGAGGTGGGGCCCTGTGGTTGTATCGTGGGAGCAGATTTATAATAAATGGTTTAGCATCATCCCCTTGCCGTAATAGTAAATGGATTCTCATGAGATTTGGCTGTTTAACAGTGTGTAGCACCTCTGCCCTCACTCTTCCTTTGCTCCTGCTCCCACCATATAAAGTATCTGCTCCCCCTTTGCCTTTTGCTGTCATTGTAACTTCCCTGAGGTCTCCCCAGAAGCTGAACAGATTCCATCATCATGCTTCCTCTACAGCCAGCAGAATCATGAGTAAATTCAACCTCTTTTCTCTATAAATCACTCAGTTTCAGTTCTTTCTTTCTAGCAATGAGAAGACAAACTAATAAAGTGGACATCTCTCCCATTTCACCAGTGCCCCTTGCAGCCTGCAAACTCCCAGCTAAGGAGGGGGATTACTGACACCATTCAGGTGCTGCCCAGGTGGAGATGGTTTGTGATGGGTGCCATTTTACTAGTCATGACTTCAGGGAGTATAATGCCCTCCTCTTTATGCCTCATTTATGGAGAGAGCACCTTAAGATCAGCTCTCTCTTATTCTGTCTGAACCCATTTCTAAGTTTCAGCAATTCCACAGTGGGGAAATCTGACATTGTTGTGTGCCTCCTTATTTCCAGTGGAAAATGTCTAGAGAGGCTAGACTCTGTGGGAACAGTTGGCCAATTTTTATCCTGGTGGTGGCCACCAGATTTGTGGAGAGGACCAGAACCCTCATGGGCTTACCTCAGTCTTCATCCTCCTCCCCATTAGAGCTCTTTATTTTTGAGATGAAGTCTCACTCTTTTGACCAGGCTGGAGTGCAGTGGTGTGATCTCGGCTCACTGAAACCTCTGCCTCCTGAGTTCAAGCAATTCTTCTGCCTCAGTCTCACAAATAGCTGAACTACAGGCACTATGGCACCATGCACAGCTATTTTTTTTTTTTTGTATTTTAGTAAAGATGGGGTTTCACCATGTTGCTCAGGTTGGTGATAAACTCCTGAGCTCAGGCAATCCATCCACCTTGACCTCCCAAAGTGCTGGGATTACAGGCATGAGCCACCACACCCAGCCTAGAGCTCTTCATGGGATCCTAGGTCTTAGGGTCCCAGGAAAATTTAGTCATCATAACCCTACCTAATTCGTGTGATGGTCAGAAATCCTTCAAATGTGCTCTTGACAAGCCACCAGCCCCAATGTACCATTCTGCTTACACACCCAGGACAGAAAGGTCTGATTCGTCTGAGCTAGTCTGACATGCTTCTCTAGGAGTCGCTCTTCTTGTGATGACACACGGTAGCCCACACAGTGAGTTCTGCCTCAGTGGCTGCTCAGAGTGCAGTCAGGAGGGACCAGCCACCTGCAAATGCAACAGCTTGGGCGTCTGATTTGCACTTTGAAAGATGCACCCTCTGAAGTGGTTCTTCCAGAACGCTTGGCATTTTGGCAGCATCCCCATACTTACGCCATGGGCCCCATCCATCACGGACAGCAGCTGTTGGGCCACACATAGAAATTCACAGCCTGCTCGGGATTTCTGCTGGGGTCTCCTCTCTTTAGAGTCCACTGTGTGGGTGTTCATGACATTTTTCTACCTTTTGCCAGGTTCACTGGATGTCGTGCCAGACCAATATTGACTCCAATAGGACTGGCATCATGTACAACAGGCCAAAGAAATAAACCCAGTGAACAGGACATAGAGTTTATTGAGGGCTTTCACTCAGTGTGGTTCAGGCACAGCAGGCTGGACAAGAAAACTATGACCATTTGACAAAATTATTCAGCTTAAGTAGTAATTTTCACATAACACCCTCCACCTAACAACTTCAATTTAACCCGAAACAAAGAGCCTCAATCACCCGTAAATCCTCTTTTCCAAGGGATAGGCAGGGGTTTCGATGTTATTCGTAGACAAAAAGTGAGTCCCTGGGTATGCCCCTCCTGGATTCCTTAGCTTGGAACTTGAAACACACATTTCCTTTTTTCTTTCCTGGACTTTCAGTAATACGTCAAATAGGAGTGGTGAAAGTGTGCATTCCTGCTCATGTTCTTCAGGAATATTTTTGCAACTTTTTCTCATATCGTATGATGTGAGATTTTGTTGTATGCAGCTTTTTTTCTAGTCATTCATATCTTCACTACTAAGTCACTAGCAGTCCATGGAATAAATCAGTTGCATATGTTTTTACGAAATTTAAGAATATCCCTGTTTTATTGTTTTATTTATTATTTATGATCCTTAAGAATTTTTGTTTGTTGTTGTATTTGGCTTTTAATATTTTGAGGTCTGTTTATTTGCTGCTAAGCTTGTTGAGGGATTTTTCATGAGGGGTATTGAATTTTACTGAATAATTTTTTGCATCCATTGAGATGGTCTTATTTTTTTAAAATTATGTTTATATAGTGAATCATATTTATTGATGTGTTTCTTTTATCCAGTCTTTGCATCCCTGGAGTAAAACGCTCTTTATCATGATGTATGATCTTTTTATTGTGCTGTTGGTTTCAGTTAGCTAGTCCTTCTTTATGATTTTACATCTAGGTTCATTGGGGACATCTCCATGTAGCTTTTTGTTGTTGTTGTTGTTGTTGTTGTTGTTGTTGTTGTTGTTGTTGTTGTATCCTTGCCTAAATTGATATCAGGTGATACGAGTTTTTGTAGACCAAGCTGGGGAACAATCTTCTCCTTAATATATTGAAATAGTTCCAGTAACAATGGTACATCTGGTATAATTAGACTGTCAGTTTATCTGGTTCTGGGCTTTGATGGTTGGAAGATTTTCAATTTCTGATTCAATCTTACTACTCTTATTGGCCTATTTAGGATTTTATTCCTTCCCGTTTCAGCTTGGGAGGGTTGAATATTTCCAGAAATGTATTGATTTCCTCTAGATTTTCTAGTTTGTGAGCATAGAGATGCTCAGTATGTTTTGATAATCTTTTGTATTTCTGTGGCATCAGTTGTAATATCACCTTTATCATTTCTGCTTGTGCTTATTTAAATATTTATCTTTTCCTGGTTGACATCGTTAGGGATCTACCAATTGTGTTCATGTTTGAAAATAACCACCTGTTTTCTGGTTGATTCCTTACATTTTTTTTTTTTTTGCTTCAATCTAATTTAATTCTGCTATGATCTTTATTTTCTTCTTCTAGCCCTGGGGTTGGTTTGTTCTAATTGTTATTTCCTTGAAGTAAATCAATAGAGAGCTAGTTTGTCATCTTTATATTTAGGTAGTCATTTGAAACTATAAGCTTTTTTCTTAGCACTGCTTTTGCTGTATCCCATAGGGTTTGGTATGCTGTGTCTTCATTTCTCTTTGTATTTTTAAAAAATAATATCTTAATTTTATTGTTGAGCCAATGATTGGTCAAACTTGTGCTGCTTAATTGCCTCATTCTTTTGTAGTTTCAACAACTTTTTTGCAATTGATTTTTAGATTTATTCCATTACTGTACAGTAAAGAACTAACATTTAGAATCTACCAAGAACACAAACAATTCAGAAACAACAACAAATGAATAAATTACACAGTTAAATAGTGGGAAAAGGCACCCACACACATTTGTGAAGAAGACATTCAAATGACCAAGCATATGACAATAAAATGATGAACAACACTAATCATCAGATAAATGAATATTAAAATAACAGTGAGACACAACTTTACACCAGTCAGAATGACTTTTATTAGAAAGTTAAAAAGTTAGACATGTTGGTGAGAGTTCAGAGAAAACACATTTATAAACTGTTGCTGATAATGTAAATTAGTGTAACTTATGTGGAAAAAATTGTAAAGGCTTCTAAAACCACTACAAATAGATCTATCATTCTATCAGGAATCCCACTACATGATATGTACCCCACAAATAAATCATTGTATCAAAAAATGTATGTACTCATATGTTTATTGCAGCAATATTTACAGTCACAAAGATACAGAGTTAATCTAAGTGTCTAGCAATGGATAATTGAATAAAACGAATGTGGTATTTACACACAATGAAAAATAATTTATTCATAAAAAGCAGGAAAGTATGTCTTTTTTTACTGCATTTTAGGTTTTGGGGTACATGTGATGAACATGCAAGATTGTTGCATAGGTACACACATGGCAGTGTGGTTTGCTGCCTTCCGTCCCCTCACCTGTATCTGTCATTTCTCCCCATGCTATCTCTTCCCACCTCCCCACCCCCCGCCCCTCCCCCATTTTCCCCCAACGTACCCCAGTGTGTAGTGCTCCCCTCCCTGTGTCCATGTGTTCTCATTGTTCAACACCCGCCTATGAGTGAGAATATACGGTGTTTGATTTTCTGCTCTTGTGTCAGTTTGCTGAGAATGATGGTTTCCAGGTTCATCCATGTCCCTACAAAGGACGTGAACTCATCGTTTTTGATGGCTGCGTAATATTCCATGGTGTATATATACCACATTTTCCCTATCCAGTCTATCATCGTTGGGCATTTGGGTTGGTTCCAGGTCTTTGCTATTGTAAACAGTGCTGCAATGAACATTCGTGTGCACGTGTCCTTGTAGTAGAATGATTTATAATCCTTTGGAGATATACCCAGTAATGGGATTGCTGGGTCAAATGAGATTTCTATTTTTAGGTCCTTGAGGAATCGCCACACTGTCTTCCACAATGGTTGAATTAATTTACATTCCCACCAACAGTGTAAAAGTGTTCCTATTTCTCCACATCCTCTCCAGCATCTGTTGTTTCCCGATTTTTTAATGATCGCCATTCTAACTGGTGTGAGATGGTATCTCAATGTGGTTTTGATTTGCATTTATCTGATGACCAGTGATGATGAGCATTTTTTCATATGTTTGTTGGCCTCCTGTATCAACTCCACAGCTTCTGCACGGCAAAAGAAACAGTCAGTAGAGTGAATCGGCAACCAACAGAATGGGAAAAAATTTTTGCAGCCTACCCATCTGACAAGGGGCTGATATCCAGAATTTACAAAGAACTAAAGCAGATCTACAGGAAAAAACAAACAAGCCCATTCAAAAATGGGCGAAGGATATGAACAGATGCTTTACAAAGGAAAGTATTTCTTTGACAGCAATATGGATGGAACTGGAGGTCATTTTCTTAAGTCTAATAACTCATAAACAGAAAGTCAAATATGGCTTTTTCTCATTTGTAAGTTGGAGCTAACAAATGGGTACACATAGACACAGAGAGTTGAATAATAGACATGGGAAACTCATACAATTTGGAAAATGAGATCACTAATCAATGGTTCCAAGGTACTATATCTGTTGAGCTTACTTTAAAAACCCACACTTTATCACTATGCAATATATTTATGTAACATAAATGTACTTGTACCCCACATAACTATTAAAAACTTAAAAAGAACACACACACACACACACACAAGCAAATGAGATATTTCAAAAAGATGGAGACAACTGGAAAAAGCTCCCACTTTCCAAAGAGTTGGAAAATTTCAATTAAAGTATTAAACAAATATTTATAAAAACATACTCTTATTAATAAACTAATAAATAAAATTCATGAGAGAAGAAGGATGTTTATCTAAAACAGTATAATTACACCAAATTTTGTTGATATTTCTCCATTCAAAGAGTTGGAGTTTAACCTCCGTCTGTTAATTATCACATAGGCTCTGGTGCCTGAGAAAAATTCTTGCTTTCCTTCAACTTCAGAAATTTTATAAATAAGACAATAAAATGATAGAAAAAGTAGTGAATTTCACAGGGTCGACATTTTTTACATGATGTGAGAAACACTCTGATGTAGTAATATAGAGACAAATCTCACAGCTAGTAATTCTTTCTCAAGGCCAATGTGGAGAAGAGTATTCCTGGGTTGTCTTACTACATTTTTTTGTAGTTTGAAATCTTAGCTTATAGCTATAATCCATTTTGAGTTGATTTTCTTTTTCATATATGATAGTTGGGAGTAAAGTTTCCATTTTCTGCTTATGGCTAGCAAGTTTTACCAGCACCATTTATTGACTAGGTTGCCCTTTACCCATTGCTTGTTAAGGTTTTTCAGAGGTGTCAAAAAAAGAGGGTTGTAGGTGTGCAGCTTTATTTTTGAGTTTTCTATTCTATTTCGTTGATCTATGTGTTTCTTCTTGTATCAGTACCAAACAGCTTTTGTTACTGTGGTTTCATAGCAGAGTTTAAAGTCAAACAGTGTGATCTTTCTATCATAGTTCTTTTGGCTTAGGATTACTTTGGCTAGTTTGGCTCTTTTTTGGTTACATACAAATTTTAGAATAGTTTTAAAAATATTTCTCTGAAGAATAAAACTGGTATATTGATAGTAATCACATTGAAAATTTGAAGGGAAATATTGCCATTTTGCAGTACTGCTTCTTCTCATCCATGAGCATGGAATTACTTTTCCATGTATTTGTTTCCTCTCTGATTTATTTTCACAGTGTTTTGTAGTTCTTCTTGCAGAGATCTTTCACCTTCTTTGTTAACTGCATTTTTAAGTATGTCTTATTTTGTAGATATTATATGAGGGATTGTGTCCTTTATTTTGTTCTCACCCTGAATATTGTCGGTGTATAAAAAAAGCTACTGATTTTTGTATATTCATTGTATATCCTGAAACATTACTCAAGTTGATTATCAATACTAGGATTCGTTTGGAGGTGCCTATAGAGTTTTCTATGTATAGAATCCTATCAACTGTAAATTGAGATAGTTTAAATACTTATTTAATTGTGTGAATGTCTTTTATTTCTTTCTCTGGCCTGATTTCTCTGGCTAGCACATCCAGTACTATGTTAAATAGGAGTGATGAGAGTGGGTACTCCTGTTTTGCTGCAGTTATGAAGGGAATGATTTGAGCTTTTGTTGATTCAATATGATGTTAGCTGTGGGTTTGTCATACATGCCTCTTATCATTTTAAGTTACGTTTCTTTGATGTCTAGTCTGCTGAGGGCTTTTATCATGAAAAATGTTGAATCTTATGAAAAGTTTCTCAGGATCTATTGAGATAATCATATAATTTTTGGTTTTTATTGTGCTTATGTGATGAATCACCTTTATTGATTTGTGTATGTTGAGCTAACCTTGCATGAAAGGTGTAAAACATACATGATCATAAGGTATTAACTTTCTAATGTGCTAGTATATTCAATATGCCAGTATGAATATACTGAAGATTTTTATTTCTATCATCAGGAATATTGGTCTAAAATTTTCCTCTTTTGTGTGTCTCTGCCAGATTTTGTGTTCCAAGAACACACAATGAGGAAGGGATAGCCGTTTAAACAAATGGTGTAAAAACTGGCCATCCACATGCAGAAAGAAAATGAGATGTCATCTCACATCATATGCAAAAGTCACCTAAAATGTACTCAAGGCTTGAAAATAATATGATATGTAAAAATGTAAACTCAGAGAGAAAAAAAAAAAAGAGCATCCTGGAATTAATCTGGAAAATGATTTATATGGATTTGACACCAAAATCACAGAAAAATAAATTATGTATAATTGTGTATCTGACAAGGGGTTCTATCTAAATGTATAAAGTACCCATACAGTAGCAAAAAAATACAAATAAACTGATTTCTAAGAGGGTAAAACTTGTGCATAGACATTGTATTCTTGGGAACTCATACACAGTCAGGAGGACGTAGAAAGGTGATCAACATTGCTTATCTTCAGAAGAATTCCAATCAAAACCACAGCGAGATATCACCTCACGTTGCTTAACATGAATATTATTACACAGACAAAAGACCACGAAATGCTGACAGTAAGTTGCTCAAAAGGGAATTATTCAATGGTGTGGTAGTAAAGGTTATTTTATAAATTGAAAGTGAAACTATTATGTAATCTGGTGATCCCACTTCTGGCTATATATTCAAAGGAAATGAAATCAGTAAGTTAAAAAAAAAAAACAGGCCTATTACAAGATTATTCATAATGGCTTAGAAGTTTTTAAAGTTAATTGCTATAGGTAAATGAGCATATAACGGAAATGTATATACATACAGTGGAATATGATTTGACCTTTAACAAAAAGGAAATTATAGTATTTCCAAAAACATCGATGGGTCTGGAGAAAATTATTCTAAATGGAATAAGCCAGACACAGAAAGACAAATGCTGCATTATTTCATTGTTATGTGGAATCTAAAATATTCAAATTCTTTGAAGCGGAGAGTAGTAAAGTGGTTCTCAGGGCTGGGAGGAGGGGAAATGGAGTGATGCTTGTCAAGGGCACGAAGTTTCAGTTGTGCAGGCTGAGTGGGTTCCGGAGGTCTAATGTAAAGCAATGGACTGTAGTTATCCTGATCTCTGGAGGTGTAATGTAAAGCAATGGACTGTAGTTATCTTGATTTCTGGAGGTCTTATGTAAAGCAATGGACTGTAGTTATCCTGATCTCTGGAGGTCTGATGTAAAGCAATGGACTGTAGTTATCCTGATCTCTAGAGGTCTAATGTAAAACAATGGACTGTATTGCAAACCTGATATCTGGTAAAGGATAGAAATCAGGTGTTCTCCCGTCCCCTCACCTGTATCTGGAAGGCAGCAAACCACACTGCCATGTGTGTACCTATGCAACAATCTTGCATATTCTTCACATGTACCACAAAACCTAAAATGCAATAAAAAAAAAATCAGATGTTCTCATTGGACACAAACATAATAAATGAAAAGAAATAAAATGGTAACTGTGAGGTAATAGACATTCTAATTCCTAGGTCATAGTGAAAATTTAACAATTTATAATAAAACATCAAGTGGTGAACCTTAAATATATACAGTTTTTATTGTCAATTATTGTTCCATAAAGATGAACAAATTAAGCTTAGTTTTGTGATGAAGAAATGCATACTTCCACAAATTTTCTGAATAAAAATGAAATATATATATATATACATACAAACAAAAAATATTTATAGCAGCTTTGCTTGTGATATTAATAAACTGAGAACAAATTCAAAGTCCATTGACAGGAAAATGGATCAGCTTATTGTCATTTATTGCTTAATGGACTGACTCAGGTATAACATTTCTCTCTCTCTCTCTCTATCGCTCTCGCTCTCTCTTCATATATGTCAAAACGTTGAGATTTTATATCAAAGGCATTTCGTTAAGTGAATAAATGACAGTATGTGGATGTAATTTTACATATGAAATAGCATAAATAAATGTCAAAAATAACAAAAGTAACCCCTTACCAGAAAAGGGGTCTTTAATGCTTGAGTCCATTTATATGAAGCTCAAAACTTTAAAAAAGAACCTTCAGCGGCAGAGATCAAACCATTGTGTAAATGTGGGGGTGGGCTGACTGGAAGCACCGAGAAGGTCACTTGTGTTGTTTATGTTTTAAAAAATGAAAAATTAAAAAATAGTGTATGAAAGTATTTTAAAATTTATTAAATAATGCAATTATCAATAAAATCATATTCAAAATGTGAACAATGCAATATGAAATAGTAAAATATATTCAACAATAGCTGCTAGAATTAAATTCCAGAAATCAGAAGGGTGATGTCTGATAATAATAATAAACACATTTCATAGAGAAATCAGAATGTTCAAAAATATGTGGAACATGCATTTTGTCATCAAATGTCTTTAAATAATTGATACAATATTTCAAATGTCTTATTAGTATTAATTACAAATATCATGTGTAAAATTGTAACCGTAACAACCTGTAGTGAAATAGGAATATTTGAGAGCATAGGTACTAAGTTAAATATATTCTCAATGTTTTTCCAGCTGTTACTGCTAACATTTTAACTGTATCCTGGATCTCTAACAGAAGCCGTATGGGCCCTTGGGGAAATTAATTTTCAGGAACGACTTAGAAAAATAATATCTAATATGGAGATATTAATATCTCATCTCATAAAGAAATTGAAACTGTAATACATGTAAACTCCTCAGAAGAAACCTTAGTACATAAGAAAGGACTTATTCATAGTAGGTTGTGATATTAATTGCAAAAATTATTGCCTTGGTTTTTCAGGGAAAATTAAAGCAAAGCCTGATGAAGTGTGTTTCTTGTTTGGTACAACAGCAGGGTGAGGATAATGAAGAGCCCTGTGATTCCGAGGGGAGCCTCTAATTTAAGAGGGAGGTTCCAGGTACTGTGGACTCACCCAGGGCGCCTGCTTCTGCCCGTCATGAAGCCACGCTCAGAAGCCTTCAGGAGGCAGGAGTGTGGATGTGTTTCTGAGAACAATCCAAACAGATCTGGACAAGGGAAAAAACATTATGACCCGGGATGCATTAAATCATTGTCTTGAAAATAGATAAATTGTTATATATTTATGAGGTAGAAAGAAATGTTGTGATTTATTAGTACAATATGGAATAATAAAATAAAGCTAATTTGCGTATTTATCACCTCAGAATATTTTCATATTTTGTGTCAAAGCCATTAAAAATTTACCTTAGCTATTTTGAATTGACCAATATAAAATGTTTAAGTAAATATATATTAATATAAACAATATAAAGTTATTGAAATCAATTATGAATTGATTTCATAGAATTCCAGAAATTTATATTTCGTTCATCAATAAGTTTGATAATTTAGAACGTATTTTAAAATGTAATGTATTGTAATTTTAAATATAAATGACTATACGTTTATGAACAGGTTTGTCATATTTAGACTTATGTCTGCAGTTGTAAATTTATATTCTCATAGTCATAGTTGCTGATAGCAATAGATGATAAAACTCTGGAAGAATAACTGCAAATAATTAGAAATAATTATTCCTTGAATATGTACATAGTATACTTATGCATATTTTAAGTATATATGTATGCATATACATATTTTGTTTTCAGACGTAGTTTCGTACTTGTTGCCCAGGTTGGAGTACAATGGTGTGATCTCGGCTCGCTGCAACCTCAGCCTCTCAGCCTCCCGGGTTCAATCGATTCTCCTGCCTCAGTCTCCCAGGTAGCGGGAGTACAGGCTTGCGCTACCACTCCCGGCTAGTTTTGTGTTTTTAGTAGGGGCGGGATTTCTCCATGTTGGTCAGGCTGGTCTCAAACTCCCAACCTCAAGAGATCCAACCTCCTCGGCCTCCCAAAGTGCTGGGATTACAGGCATTGAGGCACTGTGCCAAACCTTGAGTATGTATTTTTTGAAAAAACACTGCATAAAATGTTTAAAATTATTAAAACTTAAATACCAATGATAAGAAATACATACTAAATAACAGTACAAAAATATGACAACCTGGAAGACTCCGGAGTTCTGACTTCTCCAGCTATGGAGAAAGGACTCTCCCCCTGCACCTACTCCTGGGGCCCGCCCCGTCCTCGGTGGATCCCGAGCGCCCCCTGGCGGCCCCGCGCGCCCCTGCAGGAGGTTTGTGTCTGGGCGCACATGGGCCTCCCCTCACTGTGTCTCTCGCACAGTAATACACGGCCGTGTCCTCGGCTCTCAGGCTGCTCATCTGCAGATACAGCGAGTTCTTTGAATCATCTCTTGACATGGTGAACCTGCCTTCCACAGACGCAGCGTATGCTGTCGCGTAACTGTTGGATTTGCTTCTGATATGGCCAACCCACTCCAGCCCCTTCCCTGGAGCCTGGCGGACCCAGCTCATCCGTTAGTCACTGAAGGTGAATCCAGAGGCCGCACAGGAGAGTCTCAGGGACCCGCCAGGCTTTGCCAAGCCTCCCTCAGACTCCACCAGCTGCACCTCACACTGGACACCTGCCAACACAGAGACATCCTGGTCATTAACTGGCACACAGACCCACTGTTCCCCTCATTCATGTCCGCACACACTCAGTATCTCTAGTTCTCCGTGAATCACCTTGTAAAATAGCAACAAGGAAAACCCAGCTCAGCCCAGACTCCATGGTGAGTCCTCTGTGTTCAGTGCTGATCAGTAGGTAGAGACAGCTGGGAATCCCAGGGCTGGGGCTCCTCTCCCAGAGCTGCAGGATCAGGGCTGGGCTGCTTTTCATCAGCAGAAAGGGGGGCCTGATTTGCATGTCTTCTGCTACATAGCGCGCTGTGGGGTGGGACGCCTGAGGAGAGGGCTCTGCGCAGAGTAGACGGGGATGTCCTGGGGCTAGTGGTAGTAACCCTATCATTCGGGAAAACGCAATTTCATGATGTAATTGTGGCTTGATAATCATTTAGCAGTTGTCATCTTATCTCATTTTTGCATATTTGCACACTGTGTTTCCCCATAGATATTTCTGAAGTCCCTCGGCCTGTCTGATTGAGTGATGTCTCTTTCCTCGACACTGTGAGGGTATGATGTCATCGCTGACACGTGCAGTCCTGGATGTGCACACGGTTTCCATGGAAATGCTGTCATTTGGCGGAGTTGCCTTTGAGAGCCTAGTTACCTGGGTTTCCTGCTTGACTGTTGGTGTCTCTTAGTATACCACCCAGACGTTACGCTCTGCTCATTTCTGGCAGAGTGACGCTGTTTTGTAACATAAATTGATCAACAATCTGATGCAATTAAATCCGGGTTTCTTCTCAGGGGTAGTTTTTGAGGTTTGTCCTGACCCCAAAATGTTATTGTTTTTTTTTTCTTTTCTTTCCCAAGAAATGGAGTCTTGCTATGTTTCCAGGCTGGGTTCAAAATCCAGGGCTTCAGTGATCCTCTTACCTCAAACTCCCAAGTAAATGGAACTACAATACAGGCAGTGCCACAGTGCCCAGCTGCTGGTTCTTACATTATGGATTTTCTCATTCTCTCTGTTAAAATGAGTGGACTACTGTTTTGTGTATTGCTCTCAAGGAGCAGCCAGGTTTCTGTTAATTACTTACCATGAAACAGCTGAAATTTCATATGAACTTTAGGATTTAAATTATTCTCAATTGACTGCAAATCAAGTCACACCCTTTAGAGAGCTTCTTATCACTGTTTTTATGCTCTGCCTCAATCATAATAAAAATATACCAGGCTCTACCTTGGTGCAGAAGAAAGGGTTCAAGTATCTCAGAGGGACACTCTTGTTTCAAGAACAGGAAGCTGTATGTGAGGGTGGACTCTTAGAGTCTCACTGTGCCTCTCCCAGAAAGTGCTCCAGATCCTCTACCCTACAGGTGATTTTACATATATATATATATATATATATATGTGTGTGTGTGTGTGTGTGTGTATGTGTGTGTGTGTATAATTAGGTGTGATATTAATTCTGTCAAATACTATATAAAATACTATTTCTATTTCTATACTATATATGTAATATATATTTATAGTATTTGGTAGAACTGTCTCTTTATCTCTCTACCTACCTACCTCAAACTTGTCCTAGACCTCTTCTAAAATGAATATTGAGATGTTTTATAGATTAACTGGATAACTACCACATGGGCACCATTTATTTTTCTTATACTTCACTCGTAATTTATAAACTGACCAATTCCCACCTAGAAATTATGACATGGTTTGTGTCTGTGTGTTCACCCAAAACTTATCTGGAATTGTAAACCCCAAGTGTCAGGTGAGGGGTCTGGTGGGAGGTCATCAGATCGTGGGAGTGGTTTCCTCCATGCTGTTCTCCTGACAGAGTTCTCAGGAGATCTGGTTGTCTGTTATGTTTGTGGCTTTTTCTCTTCCCTCTCATTCTCTCTCTCTCTCTCTCTCTCTCTCTCTCTCTCTCTCTCTTCTCTCTCTCTCTTTCTCTCTCTCTGTCTCTCTCCTCTCTCTCTTTCTCTCTCTCTCTTTCTCTCTCTCTGTCTCTCTCCTCTCTCTCTTTCTCTCTCTCCCTTTCTCTCTCTCTCTGTCTTTCTCCTCTCTCTCTCTCTCTCTCTCTCTCTCTCTCTCTCTCTCTCTCTCTCTCCCCCTCCCTCTGTCCTGCCACCTTTTGAAGAAGGTTCTTGCTTCCCTTTCACTTTCCACCATGACTGTAAATTTCCTGAGGCTCCCCAGCCATGCAGAACTGTGAGTCACATAAATCTTTTTGCTTTAAAAATTTCCCAGTTCCAGGTGATATATTTATAGCAATGTGAAAATGAACTAATACAGGTTCTTTCCCATAAAGTGTAACTGTTAATTAAATAAACATTTTTACCATGAGATAAAACACAATTTTTATGCTGACTAAATATGCGTGTTGATTTTGACATAAGAACCATCGAGTTATAGATGATGTCATACTCAAAAATAACTCAGGTTCAAGGAGTTAACTGAAGAGTTATATTTACCTAGATTTTGCTTTGGGACAAGAAAGTTGTGAGTTAGACATGATATGGTGGGTGGTCTCCTTAGGGTTGGATGCTGTTAAGCAAAGGAAGGCAACCCAATATTGCAGTCAGAGGTTCTCCAGCTGGTTCCTCACTGCACCTGCTCCTAATTGGGGCAATGTTTTGGCTGAGTTCTGAGCATCTCCTTCTGTTCCTCTACTGCCCTTGAAGACCAGCTAAAAGAGATTTTGGGATTTGCTTCTGAGACAACCAGTCCTATGTCTGGGTCCTGGCCAGGAGTTCCACCAGGCCTGCGAGCTGCCCCTTGGACATCTCTTGTGTGACCTCATCTGTGCACTGAGCATCCTCATAGCAAGTTGACAGGGTCAGACTCACAGGCATTACTGCAGGCAATTTTTAGCAAATGTAATTGTAGTTCGACTATATAATTCAGGAAGCATGTTCATTGACTGAAATATCCACACACACACACAAAAAAACTGTATGGACATTCATTTACATTGCCCCCAAACTGCACACATTTTGTATTATTCCTTATCCGTTCATAAAATTCCAAGGCTTGAATCATAAACTAAAAGATAACATTTCTGAACCAAACTTATAAATAAATGAGATGAATATGGTCAGAAAAATCAAGGCTGAGTTATTACCTGCATTCTAATGGTGGCAAGTTACATACTGAAGCTGTGCTGATACAGGCTTCCGAGTGCTCTAGTTGATAACCTCCCGATGACAGCTGAGCAGCAATCTCTGGCGGTGGAAAAACTAGAGTTTCCCCCACGTGGGACAGCACTCTGCCTTCATAGACATTCACTGGGTTTCTCTGCAGGCTCTGAGGTGTGCAGTCTCCTACCCCAGATTCTGCAGTCAGACAAGTCTCTGCTCCTTCCCAGGGGACACAAGGGATAGTGTGGATAAGCACCAGACATGCTCTACTCAAGGTCTCTGCACATGGAGAAAAAACAGTGAAAGTGGAAAATTCATGTTCTTGATTCATTGAAAAATACCTATGAAAAATGCAACAATGTGCCACGAACTAATGCAGAATTATAAATGAATGCAATTAAAATAAGTATGAAAATTACAATTGTTTACAGGTGCACATTTGTTTATATATTTTCCAAAAAAATAAAGTAAAAGCAGGTCTTCTCTATAAAAATCCGAAAACAGTGTGCTGACCCTGATAATGCACCTCCCTGCCTCCTCCTACAGGCAGCAAAATGCACCTGGATCCGCTTCCCAGGAGCTGCATTCTGACACCTGTGGCATGGTGTGTGCCGAGGCCCATGTCCTGTGGTCCACTCTAATGAAGGGACTGACCACAGTGACTCGTAAGCAGAGCCATTTCGGAGAGTCACGGGGATCTCTGCAAGGTAGCACTGACTTGCACAAGACTTCATTCAATATGTTTTGCACCTTCCTTGCACAGCACAGAAGTATAGAAACCTTCCACCCAATCCTCCCTCCCTCTCTCCTTCACTCAGGGTCAGGCTTCCCACATCTGCCATCAGCTTCACAGCCTCATTCCACCCCTGTGCATTTTCTCTCAAAGGGTGAGTGTACTTCTTACAGTATTTCAGGAAAACATCATCCCGTCTTGGAGTTTTCTGCTTCGAAAACCAGTAACAACAGAAATGTTAGCAGAATGGGGCCCCAATTTGCAGCAAATCCACAGAGTGAAATGAAAGCAAGTTTATTACAAAAGCAGAAGTATAAAAAGTGGTTACTCCATAGGCAGAGCAGAGGTACGATCTGCCCTTTATCCATTTTTATGGTTATTTCTTGATTGCATGTTAAAGAAGGGATGGATTATTCATGAATTCCCCAGGCAACTCCTGAAGCTGAGGGTTCCTCTCCTTCCTTTTAGACCATACTGGGAAACTTCCTGATGTTACCATGACATTTGTAAACTGTCATGGAGCGGGAGGGGAGTGTTTTTCAGCATGCTAATTCATTAGCATATAATTAGCAGTGAGGGCAAACAGAGGTGACTTCTGTTGCTGTCTTGGTTTTGGTGGCCTTTGGCCAGCTTCTTTCCTGTAACATTTATCTGCAAGGTCTTTATCACTTGTATCTAATGCAAACCTCCTATCTCATCCTTTGAGGAAGAGCACCTTAACTTACTGGGAGTGTAGCCCAGCAAGTCTCAGTCTTATTTTGTCTAGCCCCTTTGCAAAATAAAGTTGTTTCAAGGTTTTTGGCAAAAAAAATGTAGTACACATTTATGATCATGATTATATTGCCAAATATAAAATAAAATATAATAATGGAAACAAATAATTTTATGTGTCACCTTGACTAGACCACAGTCTTTCAATCACACACTAACCAGGGTGTTGCTTTAATGGCATCAGACAGGTGTTAGGGGAGCCTCCTAGTATTTTTTCCTGAGTCAGAGTGTTCTAGATAATCCAGGTGGGGCTGAATCAATCAACCTAACAGAAGACAATGGGTTGCCATGGTGGATGGCAGATGCATGTCTTCCTGGGAATCCCAGCCTGTCTTTCCCAATGGCCAGCTGTATTCACCTGAGGCTAGCCACACCTTACAATTACTGTTACCCAGAGCTCACAGCACAGTGGAGTGTCCAATTTTAGCTTTCCTCAAAGTCGGACGTGAGAGTCCAAACTCTGTGACAGCGCGAGAAGCACAAGGTCAGTTCTGCATCAACATCCTACTGGAGAAAACTAGTACTATTCCCTTCATGACTGATGTCCATTTCATTTTCCAAATGCTTCCATGCTAAGAAGACAGCAGGGATATCCAGGCAATGGCGACTGAGGAAGACCCTCAGCCTACCCGGGTCCTGCAGACCTGAGCCCTGGGATTTTGACTAAAGACAACTAATTCTCTGTTTTTAGGGAAGAGAAGAAGAAAGGAAACTGTGAGAATCAGGTCTGCAGAGAAGGAAATGGATTAGCAGAAAGAGGGTCAACTGAATCAGTGTAAGTCAGATGTGCACAGTTTTACAAGACGAGGGGAAACAGCTGTGATACCATCAGGTTTAAAGGTCCCTGACCCTGGGCGAGCCTGCTTCTTGGCTCCTGATAAAACTCAAAGCCTGTTATAATAGAGATTCCCATGGAGGTCTCTGTCCCGAGTCTAACTGGAAAACACTCCCCATGTTTCCATAGGATTCCTCAGGACTCTCATCCTGCCGACCACAGAAGGATGATTTGCCCCCAAAGTGACACTGCGGTTGTTGTCGAGGTGAAGATGTGTCCTGTTACAAAAACAAAGAAACAAGGGCAAAAAGTTTTGCATTAAGAGACATCAACTGGTAGCACAGAATTGTAAATCTGGGAGGTTCCCTGGGGAGATGTGACAAGAGGTAGCCCCAGACCACGGCAGGAAGCCAGCCCTCAGCTGCACCTGCACCTGCCCCGAGACAGCCCCGTGCGCAGCGTCCGGGCGCCCCCTGGTGGTCTCGGGGACCCCTGCAGGAGGTTTGTGTCCGGGCTCACAGGGGCCTCCCCTCACTGTGTCTCTCGCACAGTAATACACGGCCGTGTCCTCGGCTCTCAGGCTGCTCATCTGCAGATACACCGAGTTCTTGGCGTTGTCTCTGGAGATGGTGAATCGGCCCTTCACGGAGTCTGCGTAGTATATGTAACTACTATTGCTACTAATGGATGAGACCCACTCCATCCCCTTCCCTGGAGCCTGGCGGACCCAGCTCATGCCGTAGCTGCTGAAGGTGAATCCAGAGGCCGCACAGGAGGAGTCTCAGAGACCCCCCAGGCTTTACAAAGCCTCCCCCAGACTCCACCAGCTGCATCTCACACTGGACACCTGTAAAGAAAGAGACAGCGCCTTGATCAGAAACGGCCACACACATCCACTGTTCCCCTCTATTATGTTCCCTCACACTCAGTATCTCTAGTTCTCCGTGAATTACCTTTCAAAACAGTAACAAGGAAAACCCAGCTCAGCACAGACTCCAGGATTGGTGGTCTGTGTTCAGTGCTGATCACCAAGTGGAAACTCCTGGGAATCCCAGGGCCGGGGCTCCTCTCCCAGAGCTGCAGGGTCAGGGCCGGGCTGATTTTTATCAGCAGAGGTAGGGCCGTATTTGCATGTCTCCTCATATATAGCAAACTCTGGGGTGAGATGCTTGAGGAGAGGATGGAGCCCAGATAAGGCGACTGTGCCTTGCAGGTGTTTGGTGACAATGATGGTACTTGGAAATTATACTGTCTTAGTATAAAATTATTCTGTGATAAACACTTTGAACTGAGTGCCCTATTTTAGTTTTGCATATTCATGTATATTACGTTTTCTGGGAGTCAGTGTTTCTCCATGTACAGATGTGGAAGCACACCACACATGGGAAAGGGGCTCTGCGTGTGCCTAGGAGCTCATGCCTGGATGAGTAAGCCCTGGTACCTGGGCCTGTGCTCCTCAGCACGGGCCCCAATGACTCCCTGAGCCAACTCCAGGACAGAGCGTGGTTTGAAGAACCCACTTTCTGTAGTGAAAACATGTGTGCTGCATTCCAGAATTCACTAAAACTAGGATGGGAACCATGGTTCAGGCAGATACATTCTTAAGAATTTCTGAATTCAATATACCCCTTTCCTATGTTTCTATCATTCCTTCCTTGTCTAAGTTTCAATTTGTTTTCTTGTAATAAATTGTGTAAGTTTTAGATTACAGATAGTAAACTTCCACATATTTAAATTGAACAATTGTAAACATGATTTAACCGTCATTGTTTTCAAGGTGGACAAGAGAATTCTCAGCATTTCCTTTTGTTCTTCTGTGTTCTTTCTCCTTTTTCCTCTTGTTTCTTCTACCATTCCCCTGGTGGCTACTGATTTTTACCTTGCTGCACATTCATTTCAATTTGTCAGAATTTATAAAATTCAAATAACAGAGTATACATTCTTAATTGTTTGGCTTATTTTACTTGGCATAAATAATTAGATATTTTACTTGTAGTTGTGTATATTGGACATTTATTCATTGTAAATGTTGGGTGGCATTATGGAAAAAATTTACTGTAAATTGTTTTTCTAGTACGCACCTTAAAAATTCGACTTTTTACAAATTATTTTGGGTCTTACTAAAAATCCGCTATTAAACTTGATAATGTACATAGGAAAGGAATATTCTTCTTATTTTTTACAACTGCATCAACGATAGCAGATAAACATAGAAGATGGAATTTTGCAAATTTTCTTAATATTTACAGTATTTAAAGTTTGAAAACAAACAAGAAATCTGAGGTTCAGGGAGAAGCAAGTGTTTGTAGTGCATAACAAAGCTGGGGTTTGAAACTTCCTAAGGCGGGTCTGGAATGTGAAACATGGGCTATTCCCAGAAAAGATACAACTATAAATTGGATTCTTGGAAACGAGTATGGTAAATGTATTGCTGGGTGGAATTTTAAGGAACCGTGTACTGAAAAGCTTTCCTATCCTCTTGAATCCCTTTTCTCAAGAAATAGGACAGTCACAAAAATTTTCCTTTCCTGAACGTCTGTCTGGAAGAGAACAAGAACTCCCACTTCTAAAATGTATTCAGACCCAACTCCCTATTGTCACTATAGAACTAGGAATGTACTCTGCAGGGGCAAGCCACTGAAACCTAGGAGCCTAGGGGTGCTGGTTCAACCCCTCAGGTATTGTCATGGGAACCGAGGTCCCCACCAAAGATCTGTTGAGAAGCAGCTCCCCTCTCTTTCTTATGAAATCAGAGCCTTAGTCTGCAGTGCAGGGAAGCACATCTGGAGGGCAATGACACCAACGGAGAACACTTGAGCTGCGGGAGGAAACATCTGTGGAAAACGGGAGGACTCTACCCCAGGGGAAGGGGCAGGAACACACAGACCAGCTTCTCATCTGGGGAAGGGGAAGGGTCAGTAACACTGGCAAGGTTATGCCCATACTCAGGGTCACAATGTCTTTTTAGGAATATGGACCCAAGAATATTAACTGTTTAGTCTAATGCCTTTTACCATTTAAAAAATCATCAGTTAAATAAAACACTTGAATGCACCTGAGGGAGCAGAAAGAGATTCTTGGGAAGACAGAACAAGGTGAAGAGACAAAGTCAAGCAGAAAAGACAAAGAAGGTATTGGAGGACCTGTAATCCATGGTGGACATAGAAGAACAGACTTCAGTTAGTTTTTAAAACCTTTATATCTGTTGATTGTAATTTATGTGATGAAATTGCCAGCCTCAGCAATGGAATCTTATTTTCCCCTTCAGGGACGAGTGTCCATTGGTCATGTGGTGAAGTTCTAGTTATGGTGGCAGGGGAGATGGTCTGTTGAGGTGTTCCTGGTTCTTCAGAGGAGAATTGCAAAAATGTCTCTTCCCCACTTCCAGGGATATTTAACACATGTGTTACTCTTGGGAATGTTGTCTCCATGTCACGGCATCATGGGAGTCACCTGAGGGGTGAAGCTGACTTTCTGGGTGCATCAGTGTGGAAAATTGAGAAAAGAAACTGCCTGGGCACATGAACTGTCAAACTATTCAATCCTGGAGCCACTCACATCCAGCCTTCTTGTTTCGTTATGTTGTGATTTTCCTCAATGTTTGGTCAGCTTAGGCTGTCTCTCTTCCCTCTCTGCTGAAATAGTCACACATAATAATCTAGAGGCATTTAGATAAATAAGTAACTAATTCTCAAATTAGAACAAGTCCCAAGTGCAGTCATATTTACCACGGAGTTAATAATGTGATAGGCAGGAGAGATGGCTGGATAAAAAGAGTGTGCTCATGTCAATTTCTTCTATATTAGCAAAATATTTTCTATATCCCTTACATAATATTCCCATTTTGACCCTTGACTTAACATTAATTCTTGATGAGTAACACCTAAATAATAAAGTGGTAGTTATTAACCAATAATTTATATTACTAGTACAAACTTTTATTTAAGATATATTCCTCTACAAATGTAAAATCAGCCCAGAAGGCAGAAGTTATTGCACTTAATTAAATAAATACAAGTATTCTACAGTGGTGCGTAATTGTAAAATATGCTGCAGGCAAAGGAGGATTTTAAATCTTCAGGAAACTCCATGAAAATGAACAACAAGAAAACACACTTGGAAGTAATTCCTGTATTCTGGAGACCTGACATAGAAATTTGAAACTAAATACAAACAAAGTAAAAAACACAAATCCAGTATGGAAACTAGAATAACGCTATGTTGCATCACGACCAGCAGGAAGCACTGGTTGTGATGGGGATGCAGAGACACCACAGGTGAGGGGAGTGTGTGCGAGGGCTTCCCCAGGCTAAGAGTGAACCGAGAACACGGCTGTTTGCATCACCGGTTCTAAAAAACACACTGAAACTCACAATATGCACGTTTTGATGCATAAATAAAAACAGGATGGCACTGGTATTAATAGAGAGAGAGCTCAGAAATAAAAGGATATGTCAATCCCAAACTGATTTTCAGTATGTGAGCCAACAATATAAAATGTACAAATCAAGGTCTTTCCCAAAGAGGGTGTTCAACTGGATCTACACATGCAAAGAATTAAGAATTTTAGTTTAGAATGAACACAAAAATCACATTTAAATAGTTAAACGTGTGGATTGCAATTATAAAATTTCCCCCACCCAGAAAATAATATTAAGAATGATTTTCTGTATTTCAAATTGAAGGCAGAGACAACAAACGCAGAAATGAACGGGTGGAAATGCATCACAACAGAAATATTCCACAAACCATGGAAACAACTCCAGTCTACAGAATGGGAGAATGTAATCGCATGCCATGAATCTGAAAATGTGTCAAAATCCAAAACAACTCATTAGCAAAATTATAATTGCCTAATTGTGAAGTGGTCAGTTTTACACCTTAACAAACTTAAGAACATAAATGTCATGTTAAAGACTTTTCCCTCTGGGGAGTGGTAAGGGTTATCGTGTACTTGGTAAGGGTAGACTTTGTAATTATTCAATCCAACACTAATATAGGTGGTGTTAGCCGGGCAAGGCGGCTCACGCCTGTAATCCCAGCACTTTGGGAGGCTGAGGTGGGTGGATCACCTGAGGTCAGCAATTTGACATCAGCGTGACCAATATGGTGAAACCCTGTCTCTATTAAAAATACAAAAATTAGCTGGATGTGGTGGTGTCCACCTGTAGTCCCAGCTACTCAGGAAGCTGAGACAGGAGAATTGATTTAACCTGGGAGGTGGAGGATGCAGTGAGCCAGGATCACACCATTCATTGCACTCTAGCCTGGGTGACAGAGTGAGACTCTGTTTCTCTCTTTCTCTCATATACATATATATATGTATATATATATACACACTATATATATATACACACTATATATATATAATATACATATTTTATACATATTACATATATTATATATACATATTATATTTGATGTAAATTTATTTAATAGATGTTATTAAAACTCTCATCAGCTGAGTCTAGTTTAGGTAGTTTGCCATTGATAAAATTTGTGGGCCTGATTCCACCAGAGCAGAACTGGAGAAAATGAAATTGCATGGTGATTCAGCAGCTTCACCTCCCTATGGCACCTCCAGCATGCACTTACTGACGAATGATCCTATGGACATTGGATGTTCCTAGCCACCTTCACAAACTGTCATCCTCTATGTATCACAGAAATGTGGCCTGTCCATCTGTAGCTTGTCAACCCTGAATAATAAACAGAGAGAGACTCTAAAATATAATAAAATTTATTTAAGGATTGGTATTGAAATTGAAACACGTATGGGTGCATTCAGTTTGGTAAAAGAAAGATACATAATTAAGGAAAAATGAGGAGGGTTACATCAGCTGTTTTGAGACAGTTATCCTGGGCTAGAAGGAACAATACGGAGGTGACATTGGTGTGAGGTGGAACGGGCAGTTGTTGGAGAAGAAATTCTTTTAAGGTTGTGGTGGCCTCTGTGCAAGGTGGTGGCTGTGCAGAGTCTATTTATGACAGTTATTGCTATCAGGAATATGTGTGTTAGACCCTGCTTCACGGCATTCCTTCATTCATTGGGGTTTTAACACACGTGGCTCCATTTTGATTCTAATACATTTCACAAGCTCTTTCTACCTCTTTCTAACTCTTTCTAACTTTCATAAGCTCTTTTGAAGCAGATGACTCTGACACTTTGCATAGAACAGGTTTCATTCCACATACACACCCCATTTTGATCAAATAAGTTCATCCCCTTCATTATTAACGGCCAATTGCTGTCCCAGGTGAGTCTACACACAACACAGTGGAGGGTCCTGAGCAAATGGGGGAGAAGAAAGCCCCATCAGCATCTCCCACGTGGCTGCAGGAGCCACAGCCTGAGCCCCACCTGTGCTCCAAGAAAATGCCTTGAGGCCTGGAATGGAGACCATGGAGACCATCTGTTTCTTTTTCAGGAAGCAGGAAAAGCAAATAAAAAAGGGAGAACCAGCACTGCAAAGGAAGGACAGGGAGTGGGAGCAAAGGAGCCCTGGGTCCCTGCTGATGCGATTGGCTTTAGTGTCAGGAGAAGGGTCAGACGTGAAACCTGTGAGGTTCTACACGACACGGAACCCAGCCCAGCCTCTCCATTTTCTGAGGCCAAAATTCCTAAGGACTGTTCTAGTCCGGGAATCTCCCTGAGGTTTCTGTCCTGGGTCTGATTGGAGAAGACTCGCCAGGCGCTGCGGAGCTTCCTCTGGACTCTGATGCTGGTGACTACGGTTGAGGACTTTTCATCTCTGTAAGCGTCATCTGCATTTGCTGCATATGAAAATAAGTCCACATGTTAAAATGATCTTTTAAAAAATACTTAGAGATGACATTAGGAAACACAGAATTCTAAACCTAGAGAGTTTCACTAGAGAAACTTTGAGAGGATGAAGACCCACATCCTGAAAGGAAATCAGCCTCCATCTGCACCTGCCTCTGGGGTTGACTCTGATCAGTGGCTCCTGAGCACCCCCTGCAGCTGATTCCCCTGAGTGTTCCTGCAGGAGGTTTGCGTCCAGGCTCACATGGGCCTCCTGTCACTGTGTCTCGCACAGTAATACATGGCTGTGTCCTCGGTTTTCAGGCTGCTCATTTGCAGATACAGCGTGTTCTTTGAATCATCTCTTGAGATGGTGAATCGACCTTTCACAGACGCAGCGTATTCTGCTGTCCCACCATCAGCTTTTTTTTTTAATAAAACCTACCCAATCCAGCCCCTTCCCTGGAGCCTGGCGGACCCAGCTCATTCAGTAGTTACTGAAGGTGAATCCAGAGGCCACACAGGAGAGTCTACAGGACCCCCCAGGCTGAGCCAAGCCTCCCCCAGACTCCACCAGCTGCACCTCACACTGGACACCTGCAAACACAGAGACACCCTGGTCAGAAACTGCCACACAGATGCACTGTTCCCCTCGCTTATGTCCACACACACTCAGTATCTCTAGTTCTCCATGAATCACCTTTAAAAATAACAACAAGGAAAACCCAGCTCAGCCCAAACTCCATGGCGAGTCCTCTGTGTTCAGTGCTGATCACTGAATAGAAACACCTGGGAATTCTGGGGCTGGGCTCCTCTCCCAGAGCTGCAGGGTCAGGGCTGGGCTGGTTTTTATGAGCAGAGGGAGGGCCCTATTTGCATGTCTCCTGCTACAAAGCACGCTCTGGGTGGCACAGCTGAGGAGAGGGCAGGGCCCAGAGCAGATGAGAGTGTCCTGGAAAACCCTGGAGGTAATCCTGTCTCTCAGGAAAGTGTAACTTCAGATTATCTGATTGTGCCTTGATAATTATTTAGCAATCATCATCTTATTTTATTTTTATATATTTGGAGAATATCTTTAATGCAAGTGTCAGTGTCAGAGTTTTAGAGAAGATAAATTACAAATAGCACAGAGCGGTTGTGCAGTGTGTCCAATATCACACATTTGGACAGTGTCAGCCCCATTACCTGTGCCTGTGCCTCTAAACACTGAAGAGACTGCTCCCCTAGACAGCTCCTGGGCGATGTGCGACACGCCTAGTGAGTTTTCAGGATGTCCCACCTGTCACAACCTTTTGTGATTTTGCTTCCCTAACGTTGGAGGTAGGGCCCTGTGGTTGTATCATGGGAGCAGATTTATAATAAATGGTTTAGCATCATCCCCTTGCCGTAATAGTATATGGGGTCTCATGGGATTTGGCTTTTTAACAATGTGTAGCATCTCCACCCTCACTCTTTCTTTGCTCCTCCTTCTGCCATATAAAATGTCTGATCCCCCTTCGCCTTTTGCTGTCATTGTAACTTCCCTGAGGTCTCCCCAGAAGCTGAACAGATTCCATCATCATGCTTCCTCTACAGCCAGCAAAATCATGGGTAAATCAAACCTCTTTTCTCTATAAATCACTCAGTTTCAGTTCTTTCTTTCTGGCAATGAGAGAACAAACTAATAAAGTGGACATCTCCCCCATTTCACCAGTGCCCCTTGCAGCCTGCATATTCCCAGCTAAGGAGGGGGATTACTGACACCATCTAGGTGCTGCCCAGGCGGGGATGGTTTGTGATGGATGCCATTTTACTAGAAGAACATAGATCTCATGTTAAAGGTTCTTCTCTATGTGTTATGGTTAGTTTTCTGGTACCCGTGGTTAAGGTAAACTATAGTTATTCAATCCAACATTAATATAAGTGATGATGTCAACTTACGTAATAGATGTTATTCAACCTGTCATCAGCTGACTCTAGGTTAGGTAGATTGTTGTTGATAAAATGGTTGGGCCTGATTCCATCAGAGCAGAACTGGAGAAAATGAAATTCCATGGCGATTTGGCAGCTTCACCCCTCTCTGGGACTTCCAGCCTGTAATGACTGATGGATGATCTTATGCACGTTGGATATCCCTAGCCACCTCCAAAAATAGTCATCCTCTATGCCTCACAAAACAGTGGCATGTTCATCTGTTGTCTGTCAACTCTGAATAACAGAGAGAGACTCTAAAATACAAAAATATTTATCCAAAAATGGATATTGCATTTGAAATATGTGTGGGTGCATTTGGGTTGGTAAAGGAAGATAAAGAATGAAAATGAGGAGTGTTACATCAGCTGTTTTAAGACAACTATCATGGACTAGAAGGGTTAATAACAGGTATGACATTGGTGTGAGGTTAATAGGCAGTTGCTGGGCAGATACATTTAGAGAAGCAATTCTTTTAAGATTATGGTGGCCTGGTCCAGGTGCAGTAGCTCACACCTTTAATCCCTGAATTTTGGGAGGCCGAGTCAGGTGTATCACCTGAGGTCAAGAGTTCGAGGCCAGCCTGGCCTACATGGAGAAACCACATCTCTACTAAAACTACAAAATTAGCTGGGTATGCTGGTGTATGCCTGTAATCGCAGCTGCTTGTGGGGCTGAGGCAGGAGAATCGCTTGAACCCAGGAGGCAGAGGTTTTGGTGAGCCAAGATTGCACCATTGCAATCCAGCCTGGGCAACAAGGGTGACACTCCATCTCAAAAAAAAAAAAAAAAAAGACAGGAAAAACAGAAAAGATTGTGGTGGCCTCTGTGAAAGCTTGTGTCTGTGCAGAGTCTACTTATGGCAGTTCTTGCTATCAGGAATATGTGTGTTAGACCCTCCTTCATGGCCTTCCCCAGCTTCATTCATTGTGGTTTTAACACAAGTGGCCCCATTTTGATTCTGATACATTTCACAAGCTCTTTCTAACACCAATTCTGAAGAAGATGACTCTGACACTTTGCATAGAATAGGGTTATTTCCACATCCACATCCCATTTGGATCAAATAAGTTTATCCCTTTCACTATTAACAGCCAATTGCACTCCCAGATGAGTCTACACACAACACAGTGGAGGGTCCTGAGCAAATGGGAGCACAGAATTCTAAACTTAGAGAGATTAACTAGAGAAACTGTAAAACGACAAAATCCCACATTCTAACAGGAAATCAGCTCCATCTGCACCTGCCTCTGGGGTTGACTCTGACCAGTGGGTCCTGAGCGCCCCCTGCAGCTGATTCCCCCGAGTGTCCCTGCAGGAGGTTTGTGTCTGGGCTCACACGGGCCTCTCTCACTGTGTCTCTCACACAGTAATACACAGCCATGTCCTCGGCTCTCAGGCTGTTCATCTGCAGATACAGCGAGTTCTTGGCGTTGTCTCTGGAGATGGTGAATTTACCCTTCACGGAGTCTGCTTAGCTTGTGCTACCCCTATGATAACTAATGAATGAGACCCACTCCAGCCCCTTCCCTGGAGCCTGGTGGGCCCAGTGCATGTTAGAGCTACTGAAAGTGAATCTAGAGGCCGCACAGGAGAGTCTCAGGGACCCCCCAGGCTGGACCAAGCCTCCCCCAGACTCCACCAGCTGCACCTCACACTGGACAACTGCAAACACAGAGACACCCTGGTCAGAAACTGCCACACAGATGCACTGTTCCCATCACTTATGTCCACACATACTCAGTATCTCTTGTTCTCCATGAATCACCTTTAAAAATAGCAACAAGGAAAACCCAGCTCAGCCCAAAATCCATGGTGAATCCTCTGTGTTCAGTGCTGATCACTGAATAGAAACACCTGGGAATCCGGGGCCTGGACTCCTCTGCCAGAGCTGCAGGGTCAGAGCTGGGCTGGTTTTCATCAGCAGAGGGAGGGCCCTATTTTCATGTCTCCTGCTATATAGCGAGTTCTCGAAGGGATGCCCAGAGGAGCTGTATCCCAGAGAGGATGTGAGTGATTATTCTTCATAAATAATTAATTCTCATTTGCATTTCTACTTTTAGATGCACAAGAAGTATGTTCTGTAGGAGTCAAATTTTCCTACATTTACACATGTGAATGTCAACCCCCAAGTGTGGAGGGGCCATGTCACATGTCTAAGAGCTCACATCCGGTAAGAGCCAGTCTCAGTGTCTGGCCTGTGTTCCTCAGGACTGGATCTGACTGCTCCCTAGATTAACTCTAGGACTGAGCAAGAAATTTCCAGTGAGGTTTATGAAACTCTTTTCTTATAATAATATCATGACATTATTTGGCTATATCTTAGTGTTTTCCTTAATAATACTGAAAAACTGAGTAGTAATTCATATATGTATTCAGAAGTCTATGACTTGACTTCTTTGTATTATTTTTACCTCTTTTAATCATTTTCTACCAAATCATACATTTTTATTTGTAGTAGTTTTAATGAGATCATATTGACAAATAACAATCTTCACACAAATATTTACATAATCAACACCATTCACAGAGAAAACAAATCAGTTACCCCACAATTTTCTCTTTTTCTCCTGCAATTTCCCCTGCCTACACCTTCCATCCTTTTACCATGGAGAAGTCAGTTTGGGATCTTTGTGATATAATTTGCAATAAATATTCAATTTGCACAGTTTATAAAATTGAATTATATATATGTACTTTCATACACATTATACATAAACATTAATACACATTAGAGTAGATGTAGTGGAGGGTGGCTAGTGGTGGAATGAGAAGACGCCACAGAACCCCATCTCCAGTGCCTTTCCCTGCCTGCTGCGCCTGCCCTGATGCTGAGCCTTGAGCCTGCCTGACCACTGAGCCCCACAACGGTCCTGAGCCCCCACGTGGTGCCAAGTGCCCTCTGGGTTTCCCTGCTGGTTCCTAAGTTTCAGCTTCTGTTTCAGCACCCCCTGCTGTCCTGTGAACCCCCACAGGAAGGTGTGTGTCTGGGTTCACACGGGTGGCCTAAGTACTTGTGAATTTAACCATGCTGTTGATTGTATTCAACATTAATTGATTGCAGTAGTGGATACTATGCCAATATATGACTTTCCCAAAATTCGTCTACTGATAAAACTGCTGATTAATATTTTGATTATTTTCAGTTTTGTGTATTTCATACAAACTGCTGCTCAGCTTAGAGGACTACACAACTGAGAAACGTGTTCTTAATCTTACAACAACGTGAACAACAGCTAAACTGGTCAAGCTGCAAATGAATCAGTTTTCTTTAAAATACATAATGTAAGTAAAGTTATAGCATCCTGTGCATTTATCAGTGTATGTGAGAGAAAGAAAGAAAGAAAGAGTGAGGAAAGGAGATTGAAAGAGAAAGTGATTCTACATCATCTTTAATTTATAAAATCTTCAAATACAGGAACTTATTCCTAATAAACAGGGTCCATGTAAGTTGAAGAGAGTAACTTGATGCACTCACATATGGCTATGTATATAATATAAATATTATTTTCCAGACATGTAAACACTCAAACACGTTAGAGTCGATTTAGTGGAGGGTGGCTAGTGGTGGAATGAGAAGAAGCCACAGAACACCATCTCCAGTGCCTTTCCCTGCCTGCTGCACCTGCCCTGATGCTGAACCTTGAGCCTGCCTGACCACTGAGCCCCACAATGGTCCTGAGCTCCCATGTGGTGCCAAGTGCCCTCTGGGTTTCCCTGCTGGTTCCTGAGTTTCAGCTTCTGTTTCAGCACCCCCTGCTGTCCTGTGAACTCCCACAGGAAGGTGTGTGTCTGGGTTCACACGGGTGTCCCCCACTGTGTCTTTTGCTTGAAAACACATGGTTGTGTGCTTGTTGCTCACATTGCTCAGCTGCAGGAAGATCTGTTTTTTGGGCACAGATCTGGAGGTAGTGACTGGACCCTAGAGGAATGGGTTGGAATTTCTGCTCCTTCATGACCTGTGCACCTGACCCACTCCAGTCCCTCCCCTGGGGCTGATTGATCCAGCTCCAGCAAGAAGCACTTGATGTGATGCGGAATCCAGTATTAAAACTGAAATGTGTCATTTTGATTTAAGTACCGCATCTATTATAGATAAAGCTGATTGACTTCAGAAGCATTGGTAACTTATAGACACTGAGAAATAGGAGTGACTATAGGTGACTCTGCCTTTGGTACATGTGAGAAAGTTTTTCTCTTGGTACAACACATATTTCTTCTTCAGAGACTTCACAGGTAAGAACAGGTTAAGGAATCCAGAGAAGAGCCCCAGAGGAAACTATTTTATGGAGAGGAAGCCAGAGTGACAGGAAACCAGACCTTAACCCCATCTGCCCTTGCCCTGAGGCTGGCTTTTGCGAAGTGTTTCCTGAGCAACCCTCGGTGGTCCTGTGCCCACGTCAGGGAGGCTTGTTGGTGAGCTCACACTGACATTTTTTCTAACAATTTTACTCCCCACAAAGACAGAGTAAACAATGAATCCATGTGTCTCAGGAACAAAGAACAGCAGGATCACACCCCCTGTACCCCACCACAAACACATTTAGGTATATCTTACTAAAACTGCTGAAAATCAAAGACAAATAGAAATACACGCAGGCAAGTGGACGTGAACAGAGAGGGCATTCCTTCCAAAAGAACAGAAAAGGTGATGACGGCATTCTTCTGGATAAACCCTTACAACTAGAGGAAAGTTTATGGTATCTGTAAAGTGTTGGAAGGAAAGCCAACTCATTGTTTTATAATTTATGGATGTTCTCTAAAAAGTGAAAAAATAAACAGTTCCATTTGTCTTTGAAAGCCTGAGGGTCTCAATGAATCCATGCCCTCATGAGACCAGTGAAAGTAATTTTGAAAAATTACAGGGTTTGGAAAGGCCCTAACAGCATACAGCAAGTGAAAGCATTTATTCAAGAAAATTGACAAAACTCAGTAAGGCCAGTCATCGCATTAGATCTAAGATGCTCTTCCTCCCTTCCACATCCCAGCTCAGCATGATGTAAACTCCACTGCAGACAGATGCAGCTGAGAAGACTGGACACCTGCTACCCAGCTCCCATCGAGGAAACTCTGCCCCAGGGACCAGGACATTGGCCCTCTGATCCTGCCAAGAGCACATGATGCTGAGGCTCAGATCTGGACAAGAGCTAATGAGAAACAGAGAGTTGCTTCTTCCATGGAACCACTCATGGATGGAGGCTCTGCCCTGGGCCCAGTGCCGGGACATTGGGTCCCTGGTTTCTAGCTCTGCTCCCATGGCAGAGGCTTCACCCCACCAGAACTGGAGTGCTGAGAAGGTGGGAAGCTTCTGTCTAAACCTCCACTCAGCACTGAGCTTCTACACTGAGGAAGAAAAAAGCCCATCATTGTCTCCATCTGCAGAACCTTGGTTAGGAGCTCTGTCCCAGGAGAGAGTGGGTGCTCATAAAATATGACCCTTAATTTGGCTCCAAACATCCTAACTTCAGTGACAACAGAATGTGGAAAAGTTCAAAACCTGCCAGTGTTCTCAAAATCAGTGGAGGGTGCCTTGAAAGGTCCTTGAAAGGAGACAGGTGGATGCCTGTGAGACAGAGGCTGAACCGAGAATGGGGAGGGCTGGGGGAGGTTCTCTTGTGGTTGGAACAAATGCCAGACATGATTCAAAGTGTCCCACGTTTGTTTGGTTCAGTCTGTGAACCAAACTTACAGTTCAGTAAGTATAATGTCCTCCAGTTCTATGCATCTTGATGCAAAAGACACAGTTTCATTCTTTTTTGTGGCTGATTAGTATCAAATTGGGTGTACATGGTACATTCTTTCATGAAATCATCTGTTGGATGACACTCAGGTTGACATAGATGCTGTTGAGAATAGTTTTGTGGTAAACATAGAAGTGTGGGTATCTTTTGAAGTAATGATTTATTTTCCTTTGCCTAGTTACCCAGTAGTGGAATTGTTGTGTCAAATGGCAGGTCTATTTCTAGTTATTTTTGGAAATATCCATATCATTATCCACAGAAGTTGTATTTGTCCACATCCTCATCAACAGTGTCTAAGAGTTCCCTTTACTATCCATCTTCAGAAACATCTGATATTTTTGAGTTTCTAGCAATAGTCGTTTTGACTGGTGTCAGACAAGAGCTTGTTGTGGTTTTAATTTTCATTTCCCTGACGGTTAGGGATGTTGAGCATTGTTTGTATATGTAGCATCCATTTTTAGGTGTGCTTTAAAAAATGTCTACTGATGTCCTTTGCTCATTTTAATGGGGGTATTTTGTTCTTGTTCCTATGTTGTAGAGTTGATTGAATTGCTTATGAATTCTTCATATTGTTTCCTGTCACAGGCAAGGTGTGCAAAAATGTTGCAACCTGCCTGTTTAGTCTGTTGCTGTGAAAAAAAAACTCTGTGGGTTAATTAAATCTCATGTGTCTACTTTTTTCTCAGGTATGCTTTTGGGGTCTTAGTCATAAATTATTTACCTAGTCCAATGCCCAGAAGAGTTGTCCTGGTGTTTTCTTTGAGTGCACTTATAGTTGAAATATTACAAGTAAGTATTTAATTCACTTTGTGTGGAGTATGGATGTGTTGAGTGTGAGAGTCTAGTTTTGTTCTTCTGCATTTGCCATCCAATTTCCCCAGCACCATTTATTGAATGGGATGTCCTTTCCCTGGTGCACATTTTTGTTAATTTTTGTTAACTTTGCCAAAGATCACTTGGCAATAGATTGTGTAGCTCAATTCTGGGTTCTGTACAATGTACCCGAGAGCATTGTTTCACCCGGGGCCTCGGTACTGACCTGCTCACTGCTTGAACTTTGTTGATCAGTGGAGTTTCTATGACTGTAGTGATTCAATGTCATGGAAGAGCTTTCCTAAAATTGTGGACAGTTCTGTTTTCATATTCAAACATGAGTTAGAAACATAATAAATGTGTTTAAAATTTTCCATTTCTTTACCACATTGCTCCTTGAACTTACTGAGGTAGATTTCTGGTGTCAAGATGAGGCACTTTTTTTTTCTAAGTGTTGGATTTGTTTACTTATCTGGGTATTTATGGGTTACCCATTGGAAATAAGCCTCATCCATCACACCTACCCTATGAAATTTTTAAAAATTTATTTGTGCACTGCCACTGTGAGACACTCCATGATGAAGACATATTTCATCTATCTTATTGTTTCATGAAATTACTAGTGTAACTTCCACTCTACAAGAAAACTTGCTATCTGGATTTTCATAATTCCTCTTGCTCTCTTATCTCCACATTCTTCTTCAACATCATTTCTACAGTTTAAGAATGGCATACTCTATGGACATTTGTATTTGGTCCTTTAAAGTGATATGAGCCTCAGAAACTAGTGGCCACATAGCAGTGATGCATCTGGCTCAGGTAACAGATAACTTTCATGCTGAATCTTTACCAAACAGGATACAGCTTCTCTTTCATGAACCACTAACAGGGGTCATGCCATTTATTAGTCAAGAAGATAGAGGAAGACAAGGCTCTGATTCCGGTGGGGACAAGAAACACAGGCCCTGGCAGGAAATGGCATCTCAGCCACACTTTCCTGTTCTCAGAGATGGGGAGGGGGCACCACTGAGAAGCAGCCTGGGTTCTTGTACAGGAGGTGCCCTGGGCTGTGGCTCTGTGGTCTCTGTGCACAGTAATATGTGGCTGTGTCCACAGGGTCCATGTTGGTCATTGTAAGGACCACCTGGTTTTTGGAGGTGTCCTTGGAGATGGTGAGCCTGCTCTTCAGAGACGGGCTGTAGCGCTTATCATCATCCCAATAAATGGTTGCAAGCCACTCCAGGGCCTTCCCTGGGGGCTGTCGGATCCAGCCCACACCCATCCCAGAAGTGCTGAGTGAGAACCCAGAGAAGGTGCAGGTCAGCGTGAGGGTCTGTGTGGGTTTCACCTGTGCAGGACCAGATTCCTTCAAGGTGACCTGGGACAAGACCCCTGTGGAGAAAGCATAAGAAGATTAAGCTCACAAAGAAAAGAACAGATGTTTCACCCCTGAAGGAGTCCCTGGCCACAGCACTCACAGGAAGGGATGGTTAGCAGTAGGAGAGTGGAGCAAAGTGTGTCCATGGTGGGGCACAGGAGTCAGTGAGCCAGGCTCTGTGCTTGGCTTTTCAACCCAGAGGAGGGTGGGGCTGGTGGAGATTTGCATCCCTTCATCTGAGCCCTACACTATGGGGTGCACCCAGGTCTCAGGACTCAGTGGGGGAGTGCATCTGTGGTGAGGAGCAGTGAGCCCTCACATGTGGGTGTCCACGTGTGCTCTCTATGGGGGACACCATCTCATTTCAGGGTTATGGCTCTCAGTCAAGGATTGACGCTCCTGCTCCTGCAGATTGGTCTTCTTAGATGCAGACTGCTGGTTTTATTCCTAGAAAATTAGAGTAGAAATCTAGAGAGCTGGTGTTCTTCCTCTCTTCAAGAGAAATGACAGTGGATATCTGGGAGAACAGGGGCTCCCCACAAGCATTCTGATCAAAATCCTCTTTGATTAGGGGAAAAAGTGAGTTTTTTTAATTGGAGAGGAAAAGGTTAAAAAAAAAAACTATTAAAATGTATTATGTGAAGAACTGTGTGTTTATCAGTAAGTCTGCACAAAGCTGCATTCCTATAGGAAAGTTTCATGAATAATCAATATAGTCCTTGTACCCCATCAGCCCTATAGAGAGAGCAGACTGCATGCGTGACTTCTGTTTTCTTACCCCATGGATGAGCAGATGCTTTGGACAAGGAACTGGAAGACGCTAGAGGGAGCCGCCGGCTGACTGCTCCAGCCTTGCTCTGCACCTGCACTGGATGTGGTCTCTGTGCTCACAAGGCCATGGAGACTCCCTACAGTTCACATTGTCCTCATTACTGCATAAAATAGTGTACAGAAACTGAACATTTCTAGAGCAATACACTGATACATACAAACCTCCATGGTAGCCTCTGAGATTCATAAATTAGTGGATTTAGTCATTTGCTCTACTGCCATAAAATAGTATCATTCTATAACTCATCGTGTTGTTGGGAAACCATATTTCTGCAACATGGAAGTCTAGTGATTTACAATGGGCTCTATTGGGTTTTTTCTTTTTTTAAATTATACCTTAAGTTCTAAGGTACAAGAGCAGAACATGCAGGTTTGTTATATAGTTAAACACATACCACGCGTGTTGCTCCATCCATCACTCTGTCATCTACATTAGGTATTTCTCCTATTGCTGTTCCTCCCCGGTCCTCCTTATTCTTTTTAGAGTGAAAAACCATGCTAAGGATGAGGCAGCTCAACTGAATAAAAAGCTTTTGGAATGTAAAGAAATTCACAAGAGAAAAACAATCAACCCCATTAAAATTAGGCAAAGGGAATGAACAGTCATGTTTCAAAACAATGCATAAACACAGCCAATAAACCAGGAAAAAAAAGTTCAACATCACTGATCATCAGAGAAAGGCAAATCAAAACCATGAGATACCATCTCATGCCAGTCAGAATGGCTGTCATTAAAAAGCCAAAAAGTAATAGTTGCTGGTGAGGTTGTGGAGAAAATGGATTGCTTATACACTCTTGGTGGGAGCATAAATCAGTTTAACCATTGTGCATAGTATAGTGATTCCTCAAAGAGCAAAAGCAGAACTACCATTCAACCCAGAAATCCCACTACTGGGTACATACCCAGATGAATATAAATCATTCGTTCACCAACCCCTTACAGGCCCGGTGTGTGGTCTTCACTGCCCTGTATACTTTTGCCCTCATTGTTCAACTCCCACTTAAGAGTGATAACATGCAGTGTTTGGTTTTATGTTCTTGCATTAGTTTGTTAGAATGGTGGAGATTTGGTTGTCAACTGGAGAAAACAAGACTAAGGGCACTGAGATGAAATAATTAAACATACACAACCTTTTCACATTCAGGGAATAGCCTGGATGTAGCTCATGAAAAGGAATATAGTGACATTCAAGGTCATAGGCAACAGTCCTTGGGTTCTTACACAACTGACCTCAGAGAAACTCATCTATAACTGCCTTTCTCTTGCCTCTGGCTGTGAAAGTGTTTCATTAAGATTTGGCTAAGACCTTAAGTGTAAATTAACTATGAATTTACATTTGCCATCCATAATAGGGTTCCCAGCTCTGCTCCTGTGGCAAAGGGCCCACCCCAGCAGGAACTGCATGCTGATAAAGTGGAAAGCTTCTCCTCAACCCTCCACTGAGTACCCAGCTCCTACACTGAAGAAGAGAAAGGCTCCTAATCTACACCTGCAGAACCTTATTTAGGGGCTCTGTGTCAGTAGCAGGGGGAAGGGGAAGGGCGGTGCTGACACTTATTCATAAAATAGAGTTCCGAATCTGGTCTTGAAGGACCTGGCTTCTTTCACAACAGGGTGTGGAGAATTACAAAGCCAGAGAGAGCTCTCAAACACAGTGGAGGCTGTGGTAGAATGCACTTAGGAGGAGATGGGTGGATGCATGGGAGATCCAGACTAAACCACAGGGCTGCTGGCTTGCAGGAGAGAACCAAGAAGAAAGAGAGCAGGGAAGAGTTCTACCGGGGTCAGTACAAACGTCAGGCACTGTTAGTGGAAAGGAGTCCACATTTGTTTGGTTCCGTCTGAAGAGCAATTTAGACTGCAGAGCATTGCTGAAAATATAAATTTCCAACTACAAGTAGTGGAGCTCAACATCTGGTCCTGATCAGGGAAGGGACAGAGAGAGCCCAGCCCAAACACTGACAGGTAACGGTGACAGTGATATCCATGACTGTCTCTAGGGATCTTTCAGGCAGGTTTTATGTCACTTAGAAGAAATTCTGGAGTTCACTGTAATGGTTTCTATCCTAATTGAAGGACATTGATGTTCTTTTTAGTTTTTAACACACACACACACACACACACACACACAATGTTAAGTATCTGAACACATGTGTGGGAACATATGATTTTAAACCGTAACATTTGCCTATTTTATAAACAGATTGCTTCTTTTTGCTGTTGAATTTGCAGATTCTTATTATGATTACATTGCTAATAGGTGATTTTCAAATATTTTCTACTCTGAAGCTCATCCTTATTTTCTTGACAGTCACTTGAGTAGAAAATGTTTCAAAATTTGATGATGTTCAACTAACATTATTTTCATTTATTGATGACAAGTTTTAATTTTCAAGATTATTGGTCAACTGTTAATTTCATATTTTAATTATATTTGTTTTTATATGTACACATTTATAGGGAGTGACTGCAATTTTATTACATATGTACTGCATTGTAGTCTTGGTTTTAATGTGTATGTGATCCAAATAATGTACACAGTACTCATTAAATAATTTCTCACCATTCTCCCACCTTCTGCTCTACCATAGTTGAGTCTCCAATGTTCATCATTTATTTCTCTATATCCCTGTGCACATAATATTTAGCTCCCATTTATAAGTGACATCATGTGGTGTGTGCTGTTCTGTTTCTCAGTTATTACACTTAAACTAATGACCTCGAGTTCCATCCATGTAGCTGTGAAAGACATGATTCCATTCCTTAATATGGCTCGATAGTATTTAATTGTATATATATATGTAACATTTTCTCTATAAAATTATCTGTTGTTAGACACAGGTTAATTCCTTAGGTTGGTATCTGTGCTATTGTGAATAGCTATACAGGAAAACAAAAGACTGGTTATTATTCTGATATAACCATTTATTTATCCTTTGGATAGTTACCCAGTATTAGGGTTATTAAATCAAAGAGAGCCCTTCGGTCCTCACAAGTATCTGATATTTTTGGCTCTTAATGATAGCCATTCTGATGGATTTAAGATATGTCATGGCAGTTTGAATTTTCATCTCCCTGATGATTAGTGATGTTTAGCATTGTTTACATATCTATTGTCCTGTTTTATATGGTCTTTAAATAAATTCTGATTCATGTTCTTTCCCAATTTAAAATGAGATTGTTTTTCATAGCTGTTGTGGTAGAATTGTTTCAGTTCTGTGTAAATGCTGCATATTAGTCCCCTGTCAGATGCAATGTGTATAAATATTTTTCATTGTTCTGCAATATGTCTGTTCACTCTGTTGCTGTGTGAAAGCTCTTTAGTTTAACTAAGTGTCATTTGTCTTATTTTGATGTTATTGCTTGTGTTTTTGAGCTTTTAGGCATAAATTATTTACTGAGCCCAATGCCCAGAGGAGTTCTGGTGCTTTCTCTGAGTATGTTCATAGTTTGAGGTCCTACGTTCAAGTCTTCAGTCCATTTTCTGTTGAGAGGTTGAGGTCCAGTTTCATTTATCTGCATATGGCAGTCCAATTGTCCCAGCAACATGTAATGAAGAGAGTGTTCCCTTTCCAGCGCATATTTTTGTTGACTTTGTCAAGATCAACTTGGTCATAGATTGTGCAGCTCAGTTTTGGGTTTAGAACAATGTACCTGAGAGCCATGGTTCTCCTGGCATCTCAGCACTGACCTGCTCATTGCTTAAACTCTGTTGCTCAGTAGTTTTTGGGTGTAGTGATTTTCCATGTCTTTCTTTTTGTGGTCATGGTGCACCGCTCAGCATTGCTCATCCATCCTCTGTGTCTCCATTTCAGGGAGGGCAGGGTTATAAGATTCCTGGGTCTAAATGCACATGGTTAATCTGCCCATTACTCTTTCTTATTCTCTAATGTGGACACTGTCCAGGTATCTTCATAGTAGCAAACATCAACAAATACATCCAGTAAGAAACTAAAAATAGATTTCTAGAGAAAATGGACACCTGTCTCTAATTGGTGCATTTAGAGCTGCAAACTCCAGTTCTTGACAATAAGGCAAAGTTAGGCTTCCATGAAAAACATACAAATCTACACCTTGTCAGGGAGGGGGTTATAATGATCATTATCTTGAGATCATTTTGTCGCAAAACATTTCAACATTGGATATATGTGCCCCTGTAAGAAAACAGTCAGTGTGGAAACACGTGTACTTATCTGAGTGAAGAGTTCACATGGAGACATGTTTGCTTGTCTGAGACAAGAGTCCACATGCGGAAATGTCTGTTTCCTGAGGAAAGAGTAAATATAAGAACATATGTGGTAATCTAAGGAAAGAGTCCATGTGGGAACAGGTGTGTATGTCTGAAGGAAGAATCCACATGAGTAAAGGTGTGTTTGTCGGACAGCAGAGTCCACATGTTGACAGGTGTGTGCACCCATCTGAGGGTAAATGCCCATTCGGGGACAGTGTATGCCTGAACCGAGCTGAAATTTGGGAAAATCTTTCTCAACCAAGGAAAGAAAAAAATCCCATGGGTTATTTGCTTGTCAGGAATAAAAAAACCTGGGTCATAGAGAAAATTGATTTGTTTTAACATCTTATATGCAAATGAGGAAAAATTACTTCATTCTTTGTTTCTTTCATCTCATGACAACCCCCACCTTCATGAAATAAGTTCTAATTTTATACAATTCATTTGATCCTGCAGTTAATGAACTCCTAAATAGTTCTTTGTAAATTGTATATATTTAAGTTTATATTTTCCATCACAAAAGTATGTGCTTAGACAAAGTAATTGTGTAATGTCTCATATCGCATATCACTAAAAATACTTTTACTCTCCTTAAACAGTGCCTTTTAAACTTCTTATATACTCACTCTCTAAATTCCTGGAATATCCTCTATATATTTACTTGTCTATAGTTTTGTCTTTTATAAAATTTTAAATAAATCAAATTATAAAGTGTCATTGAAATGACAGTTTATAATGACAGTTTAAATGACAGTTTAAGTTTATAAATGACAGTTTATAATGACAGTTTAAGTTTATAAATGACATTTAAGTTTATAAATGACAGTTTAAATGACAGTTTATAATGAAATGGCAGCAATGAACAAAGTGGAAAATGAAGTTACTGACCTAAGAAACTTTGACAATCAGAAAATTCTGTAAGTTTAAAGTGTAAAGAAGCTGCGCATAAGCACCCTATTCTAGTAGATAAACATGTTTCCAACGAGGGTAAAGCTTTACATTTCTGATACTGCTATGCATGTGTCCTGAAATTCTGCAGTCAAGTAATACAATGGCATATGGTGGGATGGGATTCCTCATTTTGCAGTGGGAGTTCATGGACAGTCAAGAAGGAAGGTGAGAAAGGTCCAAGTGGTGACACAGTTGGGGGAAGAGACAAGTGTGTTCTCATTTTTAATGTAATAAAGCTAGAGAAGATTAGATACATAGTTTCAATGTGCCCATAAACATGAGTTCACATAAACATGCACATTTGCTAGACAAGTTGTTTGAGAGGCCTGACAAGTACTTATACAACATTAACAACACACATAACCAGTGTCACATTTTTTTATGTTAATACTATTCTTTAACATCAGAAACAAGTGATCTTTAGAAAAATGGCTGATTCTATATACAAAAAAGATAATAAAGGAAACAAGCTTAGAATTTATTGTAATACCAGGAAGCAGGGAAGTGTTCGAAAACCAAAGGATGTGGTGTGCTGTAAGGATGCAGGATCCAAACTAAATGAGCTCCCAGTGCCTGGTAAAGCTGTGGTGTTTGAAAAAATAAAACGGGTAATGTAGCATGGATCCTCTTCAGAGTATGAAATAGACATCCATAAACCAGTACGGATATTAATGGATGATTAACTACAGAAATAATGGGAAGAAGAACACAGCTCCTTACAGAAGCATTCCAAATGTGTTAGTTTAATAGTCCTCTAATCAAGCGGGTGAAGCTTAATCGCTCATGAATTGATTGTGGCCTGAGATTAGAGACATGGAGAATAATCACTGTTAGTGTGTTTTATGATGAGATATCAGATATAATGCCAAAGACATGATCTATGGGTTAATAACATTTTACATTTTTTAAATCTAAATTTGTACAAACACGCACACACATATTTTTCTGCAATACACACTGATGAGGAAGTAAAAGAGAGCCAGAGCCTTGGAGAAAATACTTCAAAGTCACATATTTGTTAAATGAATTATTTTAATTAAGTTACACTTACAATAAATAGGCAAGTATATTTAAAACTAATCAAAAGAAAACAATGCAGTTAACAATGAACCAACTATCAGGAGAGGTATCTCACCAAAAATTATATGAAAATTTTAAATTTGAATTTTTATTAGAGACATGTGCATTTAAATAAGTTAGATGCCATTACTGAGCTATTACAATGGTTCAAACACGTAATTCTTATAGTGACAAGTGACAATATGAATGGGGAAAACAAAGAACTACCATGCATTGATGGTTGGAATTCAAAATGCTACATGCACAACATGACTATTTTTGGCAATTAAAAAATATGGATAAAAGTAGAGTTAAAATGTGATTTGTACATGTGTTCCAAAATATTTATAACACTGATTCAGAAATTGATGTTTACAAAGATCCCTTCAGAGGAAGTTCTATATCAGCTTTATTAATTGCGTTCATTCTCCAGTCTCTGATATTTGTTTACAGAGTATCTGTTGTATGAAAAATCTCTCAAATAATTAAAATTTCTCAAATATACATCTATATACTTTTTTCTTTAATGACTTAATGTTAGTTTCTAAGAAAGTCTTAAATCTAATATTTGCCATCTCCTCCATGTCAGCACAGCTGCTTCCTTCCTGGGGTTTCTGACAATCTCAGGATGTGGTTTTCACACTGTGTCTCTCCCACAGTAATACACGGCCGTGTCCTCAGGTCTCAGGCTGCTTAGCTCCATGTAGGCTGTGCTCGTGGACGTGTCCCTGGTCATGCTGACTCTGCCCTGGAACTTCTGTGCATAGTTTGTGTTACCATTACCAGGGTCGATCCGTCCCATCCACTCAAGCCCTTGTCCAGGGGCCTGTCGCACCCAGTTCATATAGTAGCTGGTAAAGGTGTATCCAGAAGCCTTGCAGGAGATCTTCACTGAGGCCCCAGGCTTCTTCACCTCAGCCCCAGACTGCACCAGTTGCACCTGGGAGTGGACACCTGTGGAGAGGAGACAGGCGTGGGTGAAGTCTCACTTGACTGGCCTGGGTTCTCCCTCAGCCCTGGGACTGGGGAGCCCCTTACCTGTTGCTGCTGCCACCAAGAAGAGGATCCTCCAGGTCCAGTCCATGGTAAGGAGTTGTGCTCTAGAGGCTTCTCTCAAGGAGCGGTGTGGTTGTTGGTTGATACTCTCAGGCACAGAGATGTCTAAATTCACCTCAGTTATTTGCATATGCATGAAGGATGCTATTTAATAGCCCAATTCCTGACCCAGTATGAGAAAGAGCAAATAGATGGCACATGGACGACACAATTGTAGAAGCTGAGGGTTCAAGCTGTAATCCTGTTAAAAATCATGCGTCCCTGACACATCCCTGAACTGTGTTGACAGAGCTTCCCTCACTGGGTAACAGGCTTCCTCAGGACACACATGTCATTTTGAACCCACATTTGAATGTCTCAGGGGCAACATGAACCATTTCTAGACCTTAATATGCTAACGTGTTATTTTGGGAATGAATGTGTTTCTCCAAAAATTTCACTTATTTTAAGAAAGAGTCTTGCCCTGACCTCCAACTGTTTACTAATAAGAGATCTAGCTGAGTTTGAAATACCTATTGCAAAAGTGGTTCTCATTATAACGTCCAGTTTGATAAATGGTGACAATTGAATAGTATATTTTTACAAATATCGCCAGTCCTTGTGATATACTAATTTTAGATATCCTTAAAGGAAGTCCCAGGCCCTGAGAGGAACCGCTCCCCAGCCTCCTGTGCACCTGCTCTGAGCCAGCAGCCTGTGCTGGGTGTGTCCTGAGCGCCCCCTGCAGCCCAGTCCCAGCCCTGCAGGGAGGCTTCCGTCTGATCAGAATACATTCCCACCAGTGTCTCTAGCCCAGTATAAATTGGCTGTGACCTGGCTCGGAATTCTTCTTTATTGATGCGATATGCTTCTCACAGCATCTTTTCGAATATTAAAATGGCCTTAGGAAACCAGCAAACTCTGCACGGAGACCCCAAGAAAAGATCTCCTGCATCACCAGGGAGCCCTTTCCTGGAGCTCAAGAGGCACTGAATCATTGGACAAATGGTGGATCCAAAAACTCTTCCGGAGTTTGGAGCAGACTCCTATTTCCTTTAGGGTCCTGCAGTTTGTTATTGCATCTGAGGATACCCGCAGGTGCAAGTGCTGTGGCTAGAAGCCCACTCCAAATCTGCTATTCAAATCACACATACACCTGCACACATTCACACACACACACACACACACACACACACACACACACACACATATCGTGGCAAATTTTTACATTAATGGGTCTCATGGTTTGCCTCTTTGTCTGGTATCCATCTCACAGAAAGCACTCCCTACAGTGACACTAAGGCTGAGTATGTGTCTACTTTCTGCAAACAGAAGTAAAGAAAACAGAATACAAGTGGAGACTTGGGAAGAGCATGCACATTAAATTCACCTGTTCTCACTCTGGAACCCTGCAGCTGCCCCATGAATAGTAAATTGGAGGCCCTGAGAGTGACATAATTTCCTTGGTGCTGAAGTTGCTGGTGTCATAGACTTGAAATGGCTCTATTTTCCTTAACCATTTTTTCTCCTACTTTCCTCCTGAGAAAGAGTTTGTGCATTGCCACACTTTCATATTTAATCAGTATTGACTAAACTGGTAACAACGTAACGTGTGGAACACGGAAGCATTACATGTTCTTCCCGCTGAATTTTAATGCTGTAGTGGTCTTCTTTCTCTGGGCTGTGACAGATACAGGAAGTCTCCAGGTGTAAAGCTGACGTTTGCTCTTTTCTGGCTGAAACATCAGAGGAAATTTTTCTTAAATTTATACCTATTGCCTAAGTTTACCATTAAAGTCATTATGAAAAGCCATATCTATTACCATACTTAATTAATAGTAAAATGTTAATATTTTTTCTATAGTATCTGTAACAAGGCAAGAATAAACTTGAAGGCATTTTACTTCCAGATTTCAAAAGTAATTACAAAAGTAGAGTAATAAAAACAAGATGGGATAGGCATAAATAGATATTGAGAGTTCAGAAATAAACTGATAAACCGAGGAAAACCTGATTTTCAACGTGAGAACCAACAATACACAATGGATAAACTAAAGTCTCTCCCTAAGAGGCTGTTGGCAAAACTGGATTTACACATGAAAAGAGTTAAGAATTTTAGGTTAGAATAAACACAAAAATCAACTCTAAATGGGCTAAATAGTTAAATGCATAACCTGCAGTTGTACAATTTCTCTCACCCAAAAATAATGTTAACAGAGATTTCCTATGTTTCACATTGAAGGCACAGACAACAAGAGCAGATTTGAACAAGTGGAACTGCATCACAATAGAAAGATTCTGCAAATCATGGAAAAAATTATAACATACAAAATGGGAGAATATAATTACAAACCACGCATCTGAAAAAGTGTTAATACCCAAAATATGAATGCAACTTCTACAACTCATTAACAAAATCATAAATGCCTGGTTGTAAAGTGTTCAGTTTTATACCTTAAAAATTTAAGAACATAGATCTCATGTTAAAGGTTCTTCTCTATGGGTAATGGTTAGTTTTCAGGCACCCGTGGTTAAGGTAAACTGTAGTTATTCAATCCAACATTAATATAAGTGATGATGTCAACTTACATAATAGATGTTATTCAACCTGTCATCAGCTGACTCTAGGTTAGGTAAATTGTCATTGATAAAATGGTTGTGCCTGATTCCATCAGAGCAGAACTGGAGAAAATGAAATTCCATGGCGATTTGGCAGCTTCACCTCTCTCTGGGACTTCCAGCCTGTAATGACTGATGGATGATCTTATGCACGTTGGATATCCCTGGCCATCTCCAAAAATGGTCATCCCCTATGCCTCGCAAAACAGTGGCATGTTCATCTGTAGTCTGTCAACTCTGAATAACAGAGAGAGACTCTAAAATACAAAAATACTTATCCAAAAATGGATATTGCATTTGAAATATGTGTGGGTGCATTTGGGTTGGTAAAGGAAGATAAAGAATGAAGGGAAAATGAGGAGGGTTACATCAGCTGTTTTGAGACAGTTATCCTGGGCTGGAAGGGTTAATAAGAAGGATGACATTGATGTGAGGTTAATAGGCAGTTGCTGGACAGATACATGTAGAGAAGCAATTCTTTTAAGATTATGGTGGCCTGGTCTAGGTGCAGTGGCTCACACCTGTAATCCCTGAATTTTGGGAGGCTGAGTCAGGTGTATCACCTGAGGTCAGGAGTTCGAGGCCAGCCTGACCAATATGGAGAAATCTCCATCTCTACTAAAACTACAAAATTAGCTGGGTGTGGTGGCACATGCCTGCAATCCCAGCTACTCGGGAGTGGTGGGTGGGGGCGCTAAGGCAGGAGAATTGCTTGAACCAAGGAGGCAGACGTTTTGGTGAGCCGAGATCGCACCATTGCAATCCAGCCTGGGCAACAACGGTAAAACTCCATCTCAAAAAAAAAAAAAAAAAAAAAAAAAAAAAAAAAAAAAAAAAAAAGGACAAGAAAAGAAAAATAGAAAAGAAAAGATTGTGGTGGCCTCTGTGCAAGGTTGTGGCTATGCAGAGTCTATTTATGACTGTTCTTGTTATCAGGAATATGTGTGTTAGACCCTCCTTGATGGTCTTCCCCAGTTTTGTTCATTGGGATTTTAACACACGTGGCTCCATTTTGATTCTGATACATTTCACAAGCTCTTTCTAACACTACTTCTCAAGAAGATGACTCTGACAATTTCATAGAACAGGGTTAATTCCACATCCACACACCCTTTTGATCAAATAAGTTTATCCCCTTCAGTATTAACAGCTAATTGCACTCCCAGATGAGTCTACACACAACACAGTGGAAGGTCCTGAGAAAATGGGGAGAGAAGGAAGCCCCATCAGCCTCTCCTACGTGGCTGCAGGAGCCACAGCCTGAGCCCCACCTGCGCTCCAAGAAAATGCCTTGAGGCCTGGAATGGAGACCACAGAGACCATCTCTTTATATATTAGAAAGCAGGAAAAGCAAATAAAAAAGGAAGAATAAACAGTCTGAAGAAAGAACATGGATTGGGGGCAAAATAAGCCCAGGTCACTGCTGATTCGATTGGCTTTAGGGTCAGGAGAAGGGTCGGACGTGAAACCTGTGAGGGTCTACAAGATGCTGACACTGACGCAGCCTCTCTATTGATTCTGGGAATCTCCTTGAGGTTTCTATCCTGGATCTGATTGGAGACGACTCATTAGGAACCCCTGAGCTTCCTCAGGATTCTGATGCTGGTGAACATGGTTGAGAACTTTTAATTTCTGTAAGCGTCATCATTTGCTGCATGTGAGAATAGATCCTCATGTTAAAATGATCTTTTAAAAAAAGGTAGAGATAATATTAGGAAGCACAGAATTCTAAACTTAGAGAGATTCACTAGAGAACATGTAAGAAGATGAAGTCCACATCCTGACGAAATCAGCCTCCATCTGCACCTGCCTCTGGGGTTGACTCTGATCAGTGGGTCCTGAGCGCCCCCTGCAGCTGATTCACCCGAGTGTCCCTGCAGGAGGTTTGTGTCTGGGCTCACACTGACTTCCCCTCACTGTGTCTCTCGCACAGTAATACACGGCCGTGTCCTCGGCTCTCAGGCTGTTCATCTGCAGATACAGCGAGTTCTTGGCGTTGTCTCTGGAGATGGTGAATCGGTCCTTCACGGCGTCTGTGTAGTATGTGCTACCACCAGTACGAATAGCTGAGACCCACTCCAGCCCCTTCCCTGGAGCCTGGTGGACCTAATGCATGTGATAGCTGCTGAAGGTGAATCCAGAGGCTGCACAGGAGAGTCTCAGGGACCCCCCAGGCTGAACCAAGCCTCCCCCAGACTCCACCAGTTGCATCTCACACTGGACACCTGTAAACAAAAAGAAACCCTGGTCAGAAAGTGTCACAAAAATCCACCATTTATCTCTCTCTTATCACTCACATTCAATTTCAATAGTTCTCCATGAATTACCTCTTAAAATAGCAACAAGGAAAACCCAGCTCAGCTGAAATTCCATGGTGAGTCTTCTGTGTTCAGTCCTGATCACCAAATGGAAACACCTGAAAATCCCAGGGATGGGCTCCCCTCCCAGAGCTGCAGGGTCAGGGCTGGGCTGGTTTTTATAAGCAGAGGAAGGGCTCTATTTACATGTCTCCTGCCATATGGCAAGCTGTGGGCTGAGAGGCCTGAGGAGACAGTGGGGCTCAGAGCACAGGACAGTGTCCTGGGGAAGATTTGTGACATTGATAGTATTTGGAAATTGTGTTTTCTTATTGTAAGTTTGTTCTGTGATAAACCCTTACATATTTTAATTTCTATTTTAAAACAGTTTTATTGAAGTACAATAGATCTATATAAACCACATATAATTAAAGTTAGCACCAATCATCTTTTATTTTTACATATGCAGAGAAAACATGGTATGTGGTATCAATGTTATTTCCATGTTACAGGTCAAAAATTACCAGGAAAAGCACAGGTGGGTTGTACAATATCCCCAGAGCTCGCATCTGGTCAGAGTGAACCTGGGTGTCTGGGCCTGTGCTTCTCACCACTGGACCCGATTTCTCCCTGAACCAAGCCCAGCACACAGTAGGTGGCACCTAGTGAAGTTTGCAGAACATTTTCTTTGTAATGAGAACACGGTGTCATGTGTATTCACTGTTGTGATTACCTGACAAATGTAAAGAAAAGCACGTTTCCTACAGTTGTATTTTCTCGAGTGTCATACATTTCTTATATTGGTGTCTATCTTTCCATCGATCTTTATCTAACAAATTACCCATCCACTTATTGGCAATACCCTTATTGAGGCATTATTGCTTTTTAATAAATATTGCATAATTAATGTGTGCAGTTGAATAAGCAGTGAAGCGGAGCATGGTGGCACACACCTGTGGCCCCAGCTATGCAGGGAAGAGGGAGGAGGATTGCTGCAGACCCAGGGTCTGAGTGTGCAGAAAGCTATGATCTCACCACTGAGCTCCAGCCTGGATGAAAGAGCAAGACCATGTCTCCAAAGGAAACATGTCATTTCACATGTGCTCACCTGTGCAGCCAATCTTGATTGTTAAATCAAGATACCAATGATTACACTAAAAAACTTCCTCCTGTTTCTCTAATTCCTGCCTCCCAGTCATTCCTTCTTATTATACTGAGACAAACTTTCATCTTTGTTACTTTAGATCTATTTTTCAAGATTTGTTAAAGTGAAATCTTGTAGCTTCAATTTCATTTCTGTGGTGTTTTCCTCAGCCTAATTACTTGTGAGTCAGTAATTTGGTTGTGTATAAAAAATGTGTTGATTCTAATGAGGATAAGTATTGCAGTTAATGAGAGCAACCCTATTACTTATTTATAAAGCATCATAATATTTGTGTTATTTCTAGTTTGTAATATTGAAAATAAAGTTTATACTCAGCCTGGAGATATAGGCATCCAAGAAAAGTATGTTATTTTTACAAAAACTGACCTTACTGAGCTGCAAATTGACATATTTTCTTTAGTACATCAGATTTTTGATGTTACAGGACAAACAAGAGTCCTTACATCTTGAGAAACTCAGTGTCTTACAAAAACAAACAGGAAGAGAATATGACCTTATCTGGGGCAGAGGCCAGCAAATGTCATATAAGATAAAACAAGATTAAATTGGACATTTTCTTTCGATTATTTCAAATTTAGTGTGGTGAAGTTATTGTTTAAATTCTCAGAGCACGCACAACTGAGGCATTCCTACTGCTACTGAAACCTTTTCTCTCAGGATTGAGAATACATCACAAAAATCTCCACCCGGCAGGGACCGGGACCGCCACCACCGCGGCCAGCATGAGTGATCAACAGCTGGACTTTGCCTTGGACCTAATGAGGCGCCTGCCTCCACAGCAAATCGAGAAAAACCTCAGCGACTTGATTGACCTGGTCCCCAGTCTATGTGAGGATCTCCTGTCTTCTGTTGACCAGCCACTGAAAATTGCCAGAGACAAGGTGGTGGGAAAGGATTACCTTTTGTGTGACTACAACAGAGATGGGGACTCCTATAGGTCACCATGGAGTAACAAGTACGACCCTCCCTTGGAGGATGGGGCCATGCCGTCAGCTTGGCTTCGAAACCTTGAGGTGGAAGCCAACAATGCCTTTGACCAGTACCGAGACCTGTATTTTGAAGGTGGTGTCTCATCTGTCTACCTCTGGGATCTGGATCATGGCTTTGCTGGAGTGATCCTCATAAAGAAGGCTGGAGATGGATCAAAGAAGATCAAAGGCTGCTGAGATTCCATCCACGTGGTGGAAGTGCAGGAGAAATCCAGTGGCTGCACCGCCCATTACACGTTGACCTCCACGGTGATGCTGTGGCTGCAGGCCAACAAATCCGGCTCTGGCACCATGAACCTCGGAGGCAGCCTCACCAGACAGATGGAGAAAGATAAAACTGTGAGCAACTGCTCCCCACACATAGCCAACATCGGGCGCCTGGTAGAGGACATGGAAAATAAAAGCAGAAGTACACTGAACGAGATCTACTTTGGAAAAACAAAGGATATTGTCAACGGGCTGAGGTCTGTGCAGACTTTTGCAGACAAATCAAAACAAGAAGCTCTGAAGAATGACCTGGTGGAGGCTTTGAAGAGAAAGCAGCAATGCTAAACCTCTGCTTCACGCTAACCAGACGCCATGCACTCGTTAGAGTCCTTTCTTAGAAAACCTGTTTTCTGCTCCCTCCCCTGGTCCCTTCCCTCCCCACAGGTCACATAACAGCTGCATCATTGACCTCACAGCGCCATCTCTCCCTGAGAATAAAGCCCCATAGCCACGCTCCCCCGGCTCCGAGCCTGCTTCCGCCACACCTCACTCTCAGCTCTCCACATTTCCATAGAGACCGTCTTCCTCCCCGTCCCCACATTTATAGCCATAAAATCCACTGTCTGCCAGCCTCCCTTCGCTTCCACCTTTTTGTAACATTGGTGTAAAAAATGTAAAACAAAAAAATTTTATGAACTAACTGTGGTGTGTGAAAGAGAGAAGAAAAACTGGAAATCTGATTCCGTGTGTGTTTGGGAGTTGCTTGGGGTTGGGGGTTGGGACAGCTCTGGGAGCAGAGGTGGCCCGTGGTGCCATCCTGCGCAGACTCGCCCGTCCCACAGAGGCTGCGGGGTGGGTGCCGGGGGGGCGCGCCGACCGTTTAGCTCTTCCAGCCAGGTGCTTTTCTGTAAATTTCTATGGAATGCAAAAGGAGGTTTTTGTTCTATTTTGTTTTTCTGTAAAGCTTAAGAAAAATCTACACCTTATACTTGAGCCTCCATACTTTAAAAAAAGAAAAAAAGAAAAAAAAATCAATAGTAATAATAAAAAAAAAACCACCACTCTGTGCCTCCCGAGATGCTTCTGTGTGGGAAACAGAACAGCAGCTGTGACTGAAATGCATCCAGACCCACCTCCTCTGCCACCACTACATTACCAAAGAATTCACCTGCAGGGACAAAGACGCTAACACCTCTGTGTTGCTGGCACTGGAGGAACTCATAGAAACTGGGATAGAAGAAAGAAAAGCTCCAAAGCTCTGTCCATTCTTTCAGGAATGACAGGCTCATCTCCCACCTCCTTTTATTTCCTCAGAAATAGCAGCCTCGTCTGCTGGGAGGGGCAGAAAAGAGAAAGCAGAAGACATCAGTGGGAAGACACAGTGGCTGCTGGAAGATCTGGAAAAACAACAACAACAAGGAGCCACTCTCCCCGGGAAAGGGAGGAAGATGCGTGGATCAGCACTGCACCTGCAGGAGGCGCAGGGATACCTGAAAGGACACACCCTGAGCCAGGACTGTGATGTCTGCCTGGAGCATGGCTCCTCAGAAAAGCAGAGAGTGCCCATTCAGTGCAACCCTTCCCACCTCATTGCCAACTCTCAGGTCCACGTACCTCTGGGATGACCTGGGGGATCTGAATGACAGAGTCTCTCTGTTTAGCACAGGATTAAGGCCCAAAGCCAAGCAGGAAATAAAATTTAGGTGTCACCAGAGGAATCTGAGTGTCTGGTGTCTGCAGAGGAAACACACTTCAATTCTGGCAGCCACTGTGATAATGACTTTCAAACGTATCCCTGATTAGTTTCACACAATTTCGTACAATAAATGCCTAGATAAGATAGGGTTTGATCATGTACAAAAACTGCAAAAATCACAAAACAAATACTTAGTGGACATAAGGAATCTGAGAGAAGTATCCAGGGAACATTAATTTGGAAATAATTTGCCTAAGTACTCTTAAACATTACACTTGATCCCACAGTTAGTCTATATGTAACTCCATAAGAAATTGCCAACATGTGTTTAATTTTACTAATACTTTATTAATGTCATGCTTGTGAATGTATAAAAGACCAGAGAGTAGATTTTCTTAAAATATTGATAAAAAAAATCCAACTTTGCAAAATACTTAGAGAGATTTATTCTGAGCCAAATGTGAAGACCATGCCCTGTAACACAGTCCCAGAAGATGTTGAGTAGGTTATAGGAACCTATCCTAGTCAGGGGCATCGGAAGTTATTTGCTGAGGTAACCACATTGAAGTTGAGACTTGAAAGATGCCAGATTCCTCTCTGAAAACCTTTTCTCTTGACACTAGAAGTAAACTTAGCAGAAATAAATGTTAGCATTCCTTCTATGTTCAAAATTGCCACCCATTGGGAAAATAATTAAACTTAGGAGACTTATCTTTATAAACAAATAGTCTAGTAGATTTCTAAAGTCCTTTACAAACCCAGTGATTCTGATTAGTTTGCAGATTATGCAGAACATCCCGCCTAATAGGAATCTGCAATTAGCTGGATTTCCCTGCATTGGGGTTTTGTAATGTTTAATTTATGTAGATACAGAATACTTCAAAACCTGTAAGGGGTACATGTAATATTTTGATAAAAGAATATTATATGTAGTAATCTAATCTGGATAACTGGAATATCCTGCAGCTTAATAATCGATTTATTTCTTTGTGTTAAGAACATTCTAAATCTTGTTTTCTACTTTTTCTGAAATACACACTAAAATGTTACCTGTAGTTTTCTATGTGCCATTTCAGAATTAGTGAAAGTTTCTGTTTTTCTGCTTTCTCATTACCATTTGGTGCTTTCTATACTGTGTGTTTTACTCATTCTCATAGGCTAGTAGCATTTTTTTGAATCTGTCTCTATTGATAACATGGTTTTTGTATTTAGTTTTGCTTATATGATGAATAACATTTACTGATTTGCATATATTGAACCAACCTTGCATCCCAGAAGCAAAGCCTACTTGATCATGGTGGATTAGCTTTTTGAGGTGCTGCTGTGTTCAGTTTGTCAGCATTTCATTGAGCAGTTTTGCATCAGGAATACTGGCCTAAAGTTATCATTTCTTTTCTTCTTCTTCTTCTTTTTTTTTTAATTGCATTTTAGGATTTGGGGTACATGTGAAGAACATGCAAGATTGTTGCATAGGTACACACATGGCAGTGTGGTTTTCTGCCTTCTATCCCCTCACCTGTATCTGTCATTTCTCCCCATGCTATCTCTTCCCACCTCCCCACCCCCCGTCCCTCCCCTATTTCCCCCCAACGGACCCCAGTGTGTAGTGCTCCATTCCCTGTGTCCATGTGTTCTCATTGATCAACACCCGCCTATGAGAGAGAACATGTGGTGTTTGATTTTCTGCTCTTGTGTCAGTTTGCTGAGAATGATGGTTTCCAGGTTCATCCATGTCCCTACAAAGGACGTGAACTCATCGTTTTTGATGGCTGCGTAATATTCCATGGTGTTTATGTACCACATTTTCCCTATCCAGTCTATCATCGTTGGGCATTTGGGTTGGTTCCAGGTCTTTACTATTGTGAACAGTGCTACAATGAACATTCATGTGCATGTGTCCTTATAGTAGAATGATTCATAATCCTTTGGATATATACCCAGTAATGGGATTGCTGGGTCAAATGGGATTTCTATTTTTAGGTCATTGAGGAATCGTCACACTGTCTTCCACAATGGTTGAATTAATTTACATTCCCTTCAACAGTGTAAAAGTCTTCCTACTTCTCCACATCCTCTCCAGCATCTGTTGTTTCCAGATTTTTTAATGATTGCCATTCTAACTGGTGTGAGATGGTATCTCAATGTGGTTTTGATTTGCGTTTCTCTAATGACCGGTGATGATGAGCATTTTTTCATATGTTTGTTGGCCTCCTGTACGTCTTCTTTTGTAAAGTATCTGCTCATATCCTTTGCCCATTTTTGAATGGGCTTGTTTGTTTTTTTCTTGTAGATCTGTTTTAGTTCTTTGTAAATTCTGGATATCAGCCCCTTGTCAGATGGGTAGACTGCAAATTTTTTTTCCCATTTGTTGGTTGCCGATTCACTCTACTGACTGTTTCTTTTGCCTTGCAGATGCTGTGGAGTTAGATTAGGTCCCATTTGTCTATTTTGGCTTTTGTTGCCATTGCTTTTGGCGTTTTGGTCATGAAGTCCTTGCCTACACCTATGTCCTGAATGGTTTTGCCTAGATTTTCTTCTAGGGTTTTTATGGTGTTAGGTCTGATGTTTAAGTCTTTAATCAATCTGGAGTTAATTTTGGTGTAAGGTGTCAGGAAAGGGTCCTGTTTCTGCTTTCTGCACATGGCTAGCCAGTTTTCCCAACACCATTTATTAAACAGGGAATCCTTTCCCCGTTGCTTGTTTTTGTCAGGTTTGTAGAAGATCAGATGGTTGTGAGTATGTTTTATTTCCTCTGAGGCCTCTGTTGTGTTCCATTGGTCTATATCTCTGTTTTGGTACCAGTACCATGCTGTTTTGATTACTGTAGCCTTGTAGTATAGTTAGAAGTCCGGTAGTGTGATGCCTCCTGCTTTGTTCTTTTTGCTTAGAATTGATTTGGCTATGCGGGCTCTCTTTTGGTTCCATATGAAGTTTAAGGTGTTTTTTTTTCCAGTTCTGTGAAGAAGGTCATTGGTAACTTGATGGGAATAGCGTTGAATTTGTAAATTACTTTGGTCAGTATGGCCATTTTCATGATGTTGATTCTTCCTAAGCATGAACATGGAATGTTTCTCCATCTGTTTGTATCCTCTCTTATTTCGTTGAGCAGTGGCTTGTAGTTCTCCTTGAAGAGGTCCTTTACGTTCCTTGTTAGTTGTATTCCTAGGTATTTTATTCTCTTTGTAGCAATTGTGAATGGCAGTTCGTTCTTGATTTGGCTCTCTTTAAGTCTGTTACTGGTGTATAGGAATGCTTGTAATTTTTGCACGTTGATTTTGTATCCTGAGACTTTGCTGAAGTTGTTTATCAGTTTCAGGAGATTTTGGGCCGAGATGATGGAGTCTTCTAGATATACAATCATGTCATCTGTAAATAGAGACAATTTGATTTCCTCCTTTCCAATTTGAATACCCTTTATTTCTTTCTCTTGCCTGATTGCTCTGGCTAGATCTTCCAATACTATATTGAATAGAAGTGGTGAGAGAGGGCATCCTTGTCTAGTGCCAGATTTCAAAGGGAATGCTTCCAGTTTTTGCCCATTCAGTATGATATTGGCTGTTGGTTTGTCGTAAATAGCTTTTATAGTTTTGAGATACGTTCCGTCAATACCTAGTTTATTGAGGGTTTTTAGCATAAGGGACTGTTGAATTTTGTCAAAAGCCTTCTCTGCATCAATTGAGATAATCATGTGGTTTTGTCTTTGGTTCTGTTTATGTGGTGAATTACGTTTACGGACTTGCATATGTTGAACCAGCCTTGCATCCCCGGGATGAATCCTACTTGATCATGGTGGATGAGCTTTTTGATATGCTGTTGCAATAGGTTTGCCAGTATTTTATTGAAGATTTTTGCATCTATGTTCATCATGGATATTGGCCTGAAATTTCCTTTTCTTGTTGAGTCTCTGTTGGGTTTTGGTATCAGGATGGTATTTGTCTCATAAAATGATTTGGGAAGGATTCCCTCTTTTTGGATTGTCTGGAATAGTTTCAGAAGGAATGGTATCAGCTCCTCTTTGTATGTCTGGTAGAATTCGGCTGTGAACCCAACTGGACCTGGGCTTTTTTTGGGTGGTAGGCTCTTTATTGCTGCCTCGACTTCAGATCTTGTTATTGGTCTATTCAGGGTTTCGGCTTCTTCCAGGTTTAGGCTTGGGAGGATGCAGGTGCCCAGGAATTTATCCATTTCTTCCAGGTTTACTAGTTCATGTGCATAGAGTTGTTTGTAACAATCTCTGATGATGGTTTGGATTTCTGTGGAATCTGTGGTGATATCTCCTTTATCATTTTTTATTGCATCAATTTGGTTATTCTCTCTTTTCTTTTTTATTAATCTGGCTAGTGGTCTGTCTACTTTGTTGATCTTTTTGAAAAACCAGCTCCTGGACTTATTGATTTTTTGAAGAGTTTTTTGTGTCTCTATTTCCTTCACTTCTGCTCTGATCTTAGTTATTTCCTGTCTTCTGCTAGGTTTTGAGTTTTTTTGATCTTGCTCCTCTAGCTCTTTAATTTTGATGATAGGGTGTCAATTTTAGATCTCTCCTTTCTTCTCATGTGGGCACTCATTGCTATATATTTTCCTCTAGAGACTGCTTTAAATGTGTCCCAGAGATTCTGGTACGTTGTGTTTCGTTCTCGTTGGTTTCGAAGAACATCTTTATTTCTGCCTTCATTTCATTGTTTATCCAGTCAACATTCAAGAGCAAGTTGTTCAGTTTCCATGAAGTTGTGCGGTTCTGAGTTAGTTTCTGCATTCTGAGTTCTAACTCGATTGTCCTGTGGTCTGAGAGACTGTTTGTTATGATTTCTGTTCTTTTGCATTTGCTGAGGAGTGATTTATTGCCAATTATGTGGTCAATTTTAGAGTAGGTGTGATGTGGTGCTGAGAAGAATGTATATTCTGTGGATTTGGGGTGGAGAGTTTTGTAAATGTCTATTAGGTTTGCTTGTTCCAGGTCTGATTTCAGGTCTTGGATATCCTTGTTGATTTTCTGTCTGGTTGATCTGTCTAATATTGACAATGGGGTGTTAAAGTCTCCCACTATTATTGTGTGGGAGTCTAAGTCTCTTTGTAAGTCCTTAAGAACTTGCCTTATGTATCTGGGTGCTCCTGTATTGGGTGTGTATATATTTAGGATCGTTAGCTCTTCTTGCTGCAGTGATCCTTTTACCATTATGTAATGTCCTTCTTTGTCTCTTTTGATCTTTGTTGCTTTAAAGTCTATTTTATCAGAGATGAATATTGCAACTCCTGCTTTTTTCTGCTTTCCATTTGCTTGGTAGATCATCCTTCATCCGTTTATTTTGAGCCTTTGCATGTAAGATAGGTTTCCTGGATACAGCACATTGATGGGTTTTGTCTTTTTATCCAATTTGCCAGTCTGTGTCTTTTGATTGGGGCATTTAGTCCATTGACATTTAGGGATAGTATTGTTATGTGTGAATTTGATACTGTCATTTTGATGCTACCTGGCTGTTTTGTTGGTTAGTTGATGCAGCTTCTTGATTGTGTTGATGCTCTTTTACCATTTGGTGTGTTTTTGGAGTGGCTGGTACTGGTTGTTCCTTTATATGTGTAGAGCCTCTTTCAGGAGTTCTTGTAGAGCAGGTTTGGTGGTGATGAAATCTCTGAGTACTTGCTTGTTCACAAAGGATTTTATTTTTCCTTCACTTATGAAGCTTAGTTTGGCTGGATAGGAGATTCTGGGTTGAAAGTTCTTTTCTTTAAGGGTGTTGAATATTGGCCCCCAATCTCTTCTGGCTTGTAGGGTTTCTGCTGAGAGATCTGCTGTGAGTCTAATGGGCTTCCTTTGTGGGTAACCCGACCTTTCTCTCTGGCTGCCCTTAGCATTTTCTTTTTCATTTCAACCCTGGTGAATCTGACAATTATGTGCCTTGGGGTTGCTCTTCTTGAGGAATATCTTTGTGGTGTTCTCTGTATTTCCTGTATTTGAATATTGCCCTGCCTTCCTAGGTTGGGGAAGTTTTCCTGGATAATATCCTGAAGAGTATTTTCCAGCTTGGATTCATTCTCTTCATCACATTCAGGTACACCTATCAAACGTAGATTTGGTCTTTTCACAGAGTCACACATTTCTTGAAGATTTTTTTCATTCCTTTTTGCGCTTTCTTCTCTGTTCTTGCCTTCTCTTTTTATTTCATTGAGTTGATCTTCGACCTCTGATATCCTTTCTTCTGCTTGGTCAATTCCACTATTGAAGCTTGTGCATGTTTCACGAAGTTCTCGTGTTGTGTGTTTTTCAGCTCCATCAATTCACTTATATTCCTCTCTATGCTGTCCATTCTTGTTAGCATTTCGTCCAATCTTTTTTCAAGGTTCCTAGTTTCTTTGCGATGGGTTAGAACATGTTCTTTTAGCTCACTGTAGTTTCTTACTACCCACCTTCTGAAGTCTGATTCTGTCATTTCATCACCCTCCTTCTCCATCTGGTCTGGTTCACTTGCTGGTGAGGAGTTGTGATCCCTTTCAGGAGGAGAGGTGTTCTGGTTTCGGGAGTTTTCATCCTTTTTGTGCTGGTTTCTTCCCATTTTTGTGGGTTTATTCACCTGTTGTCTTTGTAGTTACTGTCTTTCAGATTGGGTCTCTGAGTGAGCTTCTAGTTCATGGATGCTGAAGTTACTTTTTTTTTTTTTTTTTTTTTTTTTTTTTAAGCTTTCCTTCTAACAGCCTGGCCCCTCTGCTGTAGACTGCTGAGGTCCTCTCCAGGCCCTGCCTGCCTGTGGATCACCTGCAGCAGCTGCAGAACAGTAAGGGTTGCTGCCAGTTTCCTCTTCCGCTATCTTTGTCCCAGAAGGATGCTCGCCAACTGTCAGTCTGTTCTCTCCTTTATGAGGTGAGTCTTTGGATCTATGGGGGTCAGGGAGCTACTTGAGGAGACAGTCTATCTTTTATTGGGTCTTAGGTCCTGAGCTGTGAGCTCCGTTGTTTGTTCAGAGCCGCTGGGCAGGTATGTTTATGTCTGCTGCAGCTGAACTCATAAAGCACATTTTGTTTCCAGGTGCTCTGTCCCAGGGAGTTGGGGCTTTATGAATTTCCGTTGCACTACTGCCTTTTTGATTTTTCTTTCAGTTCTGCCCCACCCAGCTAGCAGCACGCCTGGCTCCAGAGTTTCGCAGCCAGTGCAGCAGTTCGATCCAGGACTGTCGCTTCGTTGAGGTAAGGGCAGCCACCGTTCTGAGACAGCCAGTCGTTCCCGTGACAGTCCTCCATTCTGACGCATATCTCACCTTACTTGTGTTAACAAAACCATAAGGACATTGACAGAGCAGCTGGACAAAACCCATGGCAGCTCAGCCCCCTCTCTGTCTTATGAAATCAGAGCCCTAGTCTGCAGTACAGGGCAGCAGATCTGGAGGGCGATGACACCAATGGAGAACACTGGAACTGAGGGAGGAAATGTCTGGGGAAAACGGGAGGACTGTACCCCAGGGGAAGGGGCAGGAACACACAGACCAACTTCTCATATGGGGAAGGGGCAGGAACACGCGCAAGGTCACGCCCAGACTCAGGGTCACAATGTCTTTTTAGGAATACGGACGCAGGAATATTAACTGTTTAGTCTAATGCCTTTCACCATTAAAAAAAATCATCAGTAAAGTAAAACACTTGAACGCACCTGAGGGAGCAGAAAGAGATTCTTGGGAAGATAGAACATGGTGAAGAGACAAAGTCAAGCAGAAAAGACAAAGAAGGTATTGGAGGATAAGTAATCCATGGTGGACATAGAAGAACAGAATTCTGTTAGTTTTTAAAATCTTTATATCTGTTGATAGTAATTTATATGATGAAATTGCCAGCCATGGCAATGGAATCTTATTATCCCCTTCAGGGATGAGTGTCCATTGGGCATGTGGTGAAATTCTAGTCATGGGGGCAGGGGAGATGGTCTGTTGAGGTGCTCCTGGTCCTTCAGAGGAGAATTGCAAACATGTCTCTTCCCCACTTCCAGGGATATTTAATACATTGGTTACTCTTGGGAATGTTGTCTCCATGTCACGACATCATGGGAGTCACCTGAGGGGTGAAGCTGAATTTCTGGATGCATCAGTGTGGAAAACTGAGAAAAGAAACTGCCGGGGCACATGAGCTGTCAAACTATTCAATCCTGGAGCCACTCAAATCCAGCCTTCTTGCTTCATTATGTTGTGATTTTCCTCAATGTTTGGTCAGCCTAGGCTGTCTCTCTTCCCTCTCTGCTGAAATAATCACACATAATAATCTAGAGGCATTAAGATAATAAGTAGCTAATTTTAAAATTAGAACAAGTCCCAAGTACAGTCCGAGTTACCACGTGGTTAATAACGTGATAGGCAGGAGATATGGATGGATAATAAGAGTGTGCTCATGTCAATTTCCTCTATATTAGCAAAATATTTTCTATATCCCTTACATGATATTCCCATTTTGACCCTTGACTTAACATTAATTCTTGATGAGTAACACCTAAATAATAAAATGGTAGTTATTAACTAATAATTTATATTACTAGTACAAACTTTTATTTAAGGCGTATTGCCCTACCGATGTAAATTCAGCCCCAAAGGCAGAAGTTATTGCACTTAATTAAATAAACACAGATATTGTACAGTGGTGCATAATTGTAAAAGATGCTGCATGCAAAGGAGGATTTTAAATCTTCAAGAAGCTCCATGAAAATGAACAAGAAGAAAACACACTTCTAAGTAATTTCTGTATTCTAGAGACCTGACATAGAAATTTGAAACTAAATACAAACAAAGAAAAAAGCAAATATCCATTATGGAAACTAGAATGACGCCACGTTGCATCACAACCAGCAGGAAGCACTGGCTGTGATGGGGATGCAGAGACGGCACAGGAGAGGGGAGGGTCTGCGAGCGCTTCCCCAGGCCAGGAGTGTGCCGAGAACACGGCTGTCGGCATCACCGGTTCTGAAAAACACACTGAAACTCACAATATGCATGTTTTGATGCATAAATAAAAACAGATGGCACTGGCATTAATATATATAGAGAGAGCTCAGAAATAAAAGGATATGTCAACGGCAAACTGATTTTCAGTATGTGAGCCAACAATATAAAATGTGGTAATCAAGGTTTCTCCCTAAGAGGGTGTTAAACTGCATCTACACATGCAAATAATTAAGAATTTTAGTTTAGAATGAACACAAAAATCACATTAAATAGTTAAACGTATGGTTTGCAATTGTAAAATTTCCACCACACAGAAAATAATATTAAGAACAATTTTCTGTATTTCAAATTGAAGGCACAGACAACAAATGCAGAAGAGAATGGGTGGAAATGCATCACAACAGAAAGATTCCGCAAACCATGGAAACAACTCCAGCCTACAGAATGGGAGAATGTAATAGCATGCCATGAATATGAAAAAGTGTCAAAATCCAAAACAACTCATTAGCAAAATCATAATTGCCTAATTGTAAAGTGGTCAGTTTTACACCGTAACAAACGTAAGAACATAGATCTCATGTTAAAGACTTTTCCCTCTGGGTAGTGGTAAGTGTTATGGTGCACTTGGTAAGGGCAGACTTTGTAATTATTCAACCCAACACTAATATAGGTGGTGTTAGCCGGGCAAGGTGGCTCATGCCTGTAATCCTAGCACTTTGGGAGACTGAGGCCGGTGAATCACCTGAGGTCAGCAATTTGACATCAGCCTGACCAATATGGAGAAACCCTGTCTCTATTAAAAATACAAAAATTAGCTGGATGTGGTGGTGTCCACCTGTAGTCCCAGCTACTCAGGAAGCTGAGACGGGAGAACTGATTTACCCTGGGAGGTGGAGGATGCAGTGAGCCAAGATCACACCATTGCACTCTAGCCTGGGTGACAGAGTGAGACTCTGTCTCTCTCTTTCTCTCATATATATGTGTGTGTGTATATATATATATATATATAATATATATATTTATTTAATATATATATTAAAATACATATTTTATACATTTATATATATATATATGCATATTATATATGATGTGAGTTTATTTAATAGATGTTATTAAAACTGTCATCAGCTAAGTCTAGGTTAGGTAGTTTGTCATTGATAAAATTTGTGGGCCCGATTCCACCAGAGCAGAACTGGAGAAAATGAAATTCCATGGTGATTCAGCAGCTTCACCTCCCTATGGCACTTCCAGCATGTGCTTACTGACAGATGATCCTATGGACATTGGATGTTCCTAGCCACCTCCACAAACTGTCATCCTCTATGTATCACAGAAATGTGGCCTGTCCATCTGTAGCTTGTCAACCCTGAATAATAAACAGAGAGGGACTCTAAAATACAATAAAATTTATTTAAGGATTGGTATTGAAATTGAAATATGTATGGATGCATTCAGGTTGGTAAAAGAAAGATACATAATTCAGGAAAAAATGAGGAGGGTTACATCAGCTGTTTTGAGACAATTATCCTGGGCTAAAAGGATCAATACAGAGGTGACATTGGTGTGAGGTGGAACGGGCAGTTGTTGGAGAAGAAATTCTTTTAAGGTTGGGGAGGCCCCTGTGCAAGGTTGTGGCTGTGCAGAGTCTATTTATGACAGTTTTTGCTATCAGGAATATGAATGTTAGACCGTGCTTCATGCCCTTTCTTCATTCATTGGGGTTTTAACGCACGTGGCTCCATGTTGATTCTAATATATTTCACAAGCTCTTTCTACCTCTTTCTAACTCTTTCTAACTTTCATAAGCTCTTTTGAAGCAGATGACTCTGACATGTTGCATAGAACAGGGTTCATTCCACATACACACCCCATTTTGATCAAATAAGTTCATCCCCTTCATTATTAACGACCAATTGCTGTCCCAGGTGAGTCTACACACAACACAGTGTAGGGTCCTGAGCAAATGGGGGAGAAGGAAGCTCCATCAGCCTCTCCCACGTGGTTGCAGGAGCCACAGCCTGAGCCTCACTTGCGCTCCAAGAAAATACCTTGAGGTCCGGAATGTGGACCCTGGAGACCATCTGTTACTTTTTCAGGAAGCAGGAAAAGCAAATAAAAAAGGGAGAACGAGCACTGCAAAGGAAGGACAGAGAGTGGGAGCAAGGGAGCCCCGGGTCCCTGCTGATGCGATTGGCTTTAGTGTCAGGAGAAGGGTCTGACGTGAAAACTATGAGGTTCTACACGACACCGAACCCGGCCCAGCCTCTCCATTGTCTGAGGCCAAAATTTCTAACGGCGGTTCTAGTCCGGGAATCTCCCTGAGGTTTCTGTCCTGGGTCTGATTGGAGAAGACTCGCCAGGCGCTGCTGAGCGTACTCAGGACTCTGATGCTGGTGACCACGGTTGAGGACTTTTCATCTCTGTAAGCATCATCTGCATTTGCTGCATGTGAAAATAAGTCCACATGTTAAAATGATCTTTTAAAAAATACGTAGAGATGACATTAGGAAACACAGAATTCTAAACTTAGAGAGTTTCACTAGAGAAGTGAGAGGAGGATGAAGACCCACATCCTGACAGGAAATCAGCCTCCATCTGCACCTGCCTCTGGTGTTGACTCTGATCATTGGCTCCTGAGCACCCCCTGCAGCTGATTCCCCTGAGTGTCCCTGCAGGAGGTTTGTGTCCGGGCCCACACGGGCCTCCCCTCACTGTGTCTCGCACAGTAATACATGGCTGTGTCCTCGGTTTTCAGGCTGCTCATTTGCAGATACAGCGTGTTCTTTGAATCATCTCTTGAGATGGTGAATCGGCCTTTCACAGACGCGGCGTATTCTGTCGTGTAACTGTTAGCTTTGTTTCTAATTAAACCTACCCACTCCAGCCCCTTCCCTGGAGCCTGGCGGACCCAGTGCATTTCATAGCTGCTGAAGGTGAATCCAGAGGCCGCACAGGACAGTCTTAGGGACCCCGCAGGCTGAGCCAAGCCTCCCCCAGACTCCACCAGCTGCACCTCACACTGGACACCTGCAAACACAGAGACACCCTTGTCATTAACTGCCACACATATACACTGTTCCCCTGGCTTATGTCCACTCGCACTCAGTATCTCTATTTCTCCATAAATCACCTTTAAAAATAGCAACAAGGAAAACCCAGCTCAGCCCAAACTCCATGGTGAGTTCTCTGTGTTCAGTGCTGATCACTGAATAGAAACAGCCAGTAATTCTGGGGCTGGGCTCCTCTCCCAGAGCTGCAGGGTCAGGGTTGGGCTGGTTTTTATGAGCAGAGGGAGGGCCCTATTTGCATGTCTCCTGCTACAAAGCAGGCTCTGGGTGGCACAGCTGAGGAAAGGGCAGGGCCCAGAGCAGATGAGAGTGTCCTGGAAAACACTGGAGGTAATCCTGTCTCTCAGGAAAATGTAACTTCAGATTATCTGATTGTGCCTTGATAATTATTTAGCAATCATCATCTTATTTTACTTTTATATATTTGGAGAATATCTTTAATGCAAGTGTCAGTGTCAGAGTGTTAGAGAAGATAAATTACACATAGCACAGAGCGGTTGTGCAGTGTGTCCAATATCACACATCTGGACAGTGTCAGCCCCATTACCTGTGCCTGTGCCTCTAAACACTGAAGAGACTGCTCCCCTAGACAACTCCCGGGAGATGTGGGACATGCCTAGTGAGTTTTCAGGATGTCCCACCTGTCACAACCTTTTGTGATTTTGCTTCCCTAACGTTGGAGGTAGGGCCCTGTGGTTGTATCATGGGAGCAGATTTATAATAAATGGTTTAACATCATCCCCTTGCCGTAATAGTAAATGGCGTCTCATGAGATTTGGCTGTTTAACAGTGTGTAGCACCTCCACCCTCACTCTTTCTTTGCTCCTGCTCCAACCATATAAAGTCTCTGCTCCCCCTTTGCCTTTTGCTGTCTCTGTAACTTCCCTGAGGTCCCCCCAGAAGCTGAACAGATTCCATTATCATGCTTCCTCTACAGCCGGCAGAATTATGAGTAAATCCAACCTCTTTTCTCCATAAATCACTCAGTTTCAGTTCTTTCTTTCTGGCAATGAGAGGACAAACTAATAAAGTGGACATCTGCCCCATTTCACCAGTGCCCCTTGCAGCTTGCAAACTCCCAGCTAAGGAGGGGGATTACTGACACCATCGAGGTGCTGCCTCAGGCCATGATGGTTTGTGGTGGGTGCCATTTTACTAGTCTTGAGTTCAGGGAGTATAATGCCCTCCTCCCTATGCCTCACAGATGGAGAAACCACCTTATGATCAGCTCTGTCTAGTTCTGTCTGAACCCATTGTAAGTTTCAGCAATTCCACAGTGGGGAAATCTGACATTGTGGTGTGCCTCCTTATTTCCAGTGGAAAATGTCTAGGGAGGCTAGCCTCTGCAGGAACAGTTGGCCAATTTTTATCCTGGTGGTGGCCACCAGATGTGTGGAGAGGACCAAAACCCCCATGAGCTTACATCAGTCTTCATCCACCTCCCCATTAGAGCTCTTTATTTTATTTTTGAGATGAAGTCTCACTCTTTCGACCAGGCTGGAGTGCAGTGGTGTGATTTTCGCTCACTGAAACCTCTGCCTCCTGAGTTCAAGCAATTCTTCTGCCTAAGTCTCACAAGTAGCTGGACTACAGGCACTATGGCACCACGCACAGCTATTTTTTTTTTTTGTATTTTAGTAGAGACGGGGTTTCACCATGTTGCTCAGGATGGTCACAAACTCCTGAGCTCAGGCAATCCATCCAACTTGACCTCCCAAAGTGCCGAGATTACAGGTGTGAGCCACCACACCCAGCCTAGAGCTCTTCATGGGATCCTAGGTCTTATGGTCCCAGAAAAATTTAGTCATCATAGCCTTACCTAATTCATGTGATGGTCAGAAATCCTTCAAATGTGCTCTGAACAAGCCACCGCCCCCAGTGGACCATTCTGCTTACACCCAGGACAGAAAGATCTGATTAGTCTGAGCTAGTCTGGCATGCCTCTCTAGGAGTTGCTCTTCTTGTGACTGACTCATGGTAGCCCACACAGTGAGCTCTGCCTCAGTGGCTGCTCAGAGTGCAGTCAGGAGGGACCAACCACCTGCAAATGCAACAGCTTGGGCGTCTGACTTGCACTTTGAAAGATGCAGCCTCTGAAGTGGTTCTTCCAGAACGCTTGGCATTTTGGCAGCATCCCCATCCTCATGCCATGGGTCCCATCCATCAGGGACAGCAGCTGTTGGGCCACACATAGAAATTCACAGCCTGCCCGGGATTTCTGCAGGGGTCTCCTCTCTTTAAAGTCCACTCTGTGGGTCTTCATCACATTTTTTTTACCTTTTGCCAGGTTCACTGGATGCCATGCCAGACCAATATTGACTCCAATAGGTCTGGCATCATGTACAACAGGCCAAAGAAATAAACCCAGACCAGTGAACAGGACACAGAGTTTACTGAGTGCTCTCGCACAGTGTGGTTCAAGTACAGCAGGCTGGACAAGAAAACAATGACCATTTGACAAAAAGTATTTAGCTTATGTAGTAATTTTCACATAACACCCTCCAGCTAACAACTTCCATTTAACCCAAAACAAAGAGCCTCAATCACCCGTAAATCCTCTTTCCCAAGGGATAGGCAGGGGTTTGGATGTTATTCATAGATAAAAAGTGAGTTCCTGGGTATGGCCCTCCAGGATTCCTTAGCTTGGAACTTGAAACACACATTTCTTTTTTTCTTTTCTGGAGTTTCAGTAATACTTCACATAGGATTGGTGAAAGTGTGCATTCCAGTACATGTTCTTCAGGAATATTTTTGCAACTTTTTCTCATTTCGTATGATGTGAGATTTTGTTGTATGTGGCTTTTTTTCCAGTCATTCATGTCTTCACTACTAAGTCACTAGCAGTCCATGGAATAAATTAGTTGCATATGTTTTTACGAAATTTAAGAAGATCCCTGTTTTATTGTTTTATTTATTATTTAAGATCCTTAAGAGTTTTGTTGGTTGTTGTATGTGGCTTTTAATATTTTGAGGTCTGTTTCTTTGCTGCTCCGCTTATCGAGGGTTTTTTTCAGGAGGGGTATTGAATTTTACTGAATAATTTTTTGCATCCATTGAGATGGTCTTATTTTTTAAAATTATGTTTATATAGTGAATCATATTTATTGATGTGTTTCTTTTATCTAGTCTTTGCATCCCTGGAGTAAAACCCAGTTCATCATGATGTATGATCTTTTTATTGTGCTGTTGGTTTCAGTTAGCTAGTCCTTGTTTATGATTTTACATCTAGGTTCATTGGGGACATCTCCCTTTAGCTTTTCGTTGTTGTTGTTGTTGTTGTTGTTGTTGTTGTTGTATCCTTGCCTAAATTGATATCAGGTGATTTGAGTTTTTGTAGACCAAGCTGGGGAAGAATCTTCTCCTTAATCTATTGAAATAGTTCCAGTAACAATGGTACATCTGGTATAATTAGACTGTCAGTTTATCTGGTTCTGGGCTTTGACAGTTGGAAGATTTTCAATTTCTGATTCAATCTTATTACTCTTATTGACCTATTTAGGATTTTATTCCTTCCTGGTTCAACTTGGGAGGGTTGAATATTTCCAGAAATGTATAGATTTCCTCTAGATTTTCTAGTTTGTGAGCATAGAGATGCTCAGTATGTTTTGCTAATCTTTTGTATTTCTGTGGCATCAGTTGTAATATCACCTTTATCATTTCTGCTTGTGCTTATTTAAATATTTATCTTTTCCTGGTTGACATCGTTAGGGATCTACCAATTGTCTTCATCTTTGAAAGTAAACACCTGTTTTCTGGTTGATTCTTTACTTTTTTTTTTTTTTTTGCTTCAATATAATTTAATTTTGCTATGATATTTATTTTCTTCTTCTGGCTCTGGGTTTGGTTTGTTCTAATTGTTATTTCCTTGAAGTAAATCAATAGAGAGCTAGTTTGTCATCTTTATATTTAGGTAGTCATTTAGAACTATAAGCTTTTTTCTTAGCACTGCTTTTGCTGTATCCCAGAGGGTTTGGTATGCCGTGTCTTCATTTCTCTTTGTATTTTTAAAAAATAATAACTTAATTTTATTGTTGAGCCAATGATTGGTCAAACTTTTGCTGCTTAATTGCCTCATTCTTTTATAGTTTCAACAACTTTTTTGCAATTGATTTTTAGATTTATTCCATAACTGTGCAATTAAGAACTAACATCTAGAATCTACCAAGAACACAAACAACTCAGAAACAACAACAAATGAATAAATTACGCAGTTAAATAGTGGGAAAAGGCACCCACAGACATTTGTGAAGAAGACATTCAAATGACCAAGCATATGTCAATAAAATGCTGAACAACACTAATTATCAGATAAATGAATATTAAAATAACAGTGAGACACAACTTTACACCAGTCAGAATGACTTTTATTAGAAAGTTAAAAAGTTAGACATGTTGGTGAGAGTTCAGAGAAAACACATTTATAAACTGTTGCTGATAATGTAAATTAGTGTAACTTATTTGGAAAAAATTGTATAGGCTTCTAAAACCACTGCAAATAGATCTATCATTCTATCAGCAATAACACTACATGATATGTACCCCCCAAATAAATCATTGTATCAAAAAACATATGTACTCATATGTTTATTGCAGCAATATTTACAGTCACAAAGATACAGAGTTAATCTAAGTGTCTAGCAATGGATAACTGAATAAAAAGAATGTGGTATTCACACACTGAAAAATAATTTATTCATTAAAAGCAGGAAATTATGTCTTTGACAGCAATATGGATAGAACTGTAGGTCATTTTCTTAAGTCTAATAACTCATAAACAGAAAGTCAAATATGGATTTTTCTCATATATAAGTTGGAGCTAAAAAATGGGTACACATAGACACAGAGAGTTGAATAATAGACATGAGAAACTCATACAATTTGGAAAATGAGATCACTAATAACTTAATGGTTCCAAGATAGTATATCTGTTGAGCTTACTTTAAAAATTCAGACTTTATCACTATGCAATGTATTTATGTAACATAAGTGTACTTGTACCCCACATAAATATTTAAAAACTTAAAAAGCAACACACACACACACACACACACACACACACACGCAAATGAGATATTGCAAAATGATGGAGACAACTGGAAAAAGCTCACAATTTCCAAAGAGTTGGAAAATTTCAATTAAAGTATTAAGTAAATATTTATAAAAACAGACTCTTATTAATAAACTAATAAATAAAATTCATGAGAGAAGGATGTTTATCTAAAACAGTATAATTACACCAAATTTTGTTGATATTTCTCCATTCAAAGAGTTGGAGTTTAACCTCCATCTGTTAATTATGATATAGGCTTTGGTGCCTGAGAAAAACTCTTGCTTCCCTTCAACTTCAGAAATTTTAGATATAAGACAATAAAATTATAGAAAAAGTAGTGAATTTCACAGGGTCAACATTCCTTACATGATGTGAGAAACACTCTGATGTAGTAAGGTAGCAACAAATCTCACAGCTAGTAATTCTTTCTCAAGGCAGAGAAGAGGATACCTAGGTTGTCTTGCTACATTTTTTTGTAGTTTGAAATCTTAGCTTACAGCTATAATCCATTTTGAGTTGATTTTCTTTTTCACATGGTGATAGCTGGGAGTAAAGTTTCCAGCTTCTGCTTATGGCTAGCAAGTTATACCAGCACCATTTATTGACTAGGTTGCCCTTTACACATTGCTTGTTAAGGTTTTTCGGAGTTGTCAAAAAACAGAGGGTTGTAGGTGTGCAGCTTTATTTTTGAGCTTTCTATTCTATTTCGTTGATCTATGTGTTTGTTCTTGTATCAGTACCAAACAGCTTTTGTTACTGTGGCTTTAGAGTAGAGTTTAAAGTCCAACAGTGTCATCTTTCTGTCATTGTTCTTTTGGCTTAGGATTACTTTGGCTAGTTTGGCTCTTTTTTAGTTACAAACAGATTTTAGAATAGTTTTAAAAATATTTCTCTGAAGAATAAAGCTGGTAGATTGATAGTAATAACGTTGAATATGTAAAATTTGAAGGGAAATATTGCCATTTTGCAGTACTATTTCTTGTAATCCATGAGCATTTAATTGTTTTTCCATTTATTTGTTTCCTCTCTGATTTATTTTCACAGTGTTTTGCAGTTCTTCTTGCAGAGATCTTTCACCTCCTTTGTTAACTGCATTTTTAAGTATGTCTTTTTTTGTAGATATTATAAGAGGGATTGTGTCCTTTATTTTGTTCTCACCCTGAATATTGCTGATGTATAAAAAAGCTACTGATTTTTGTATATTCATTGTATATCCTGAAACATTACTCAAGTTGCTTATCAATTCTAGGATTCTTTTGGAGGCGTCTATTGAGTGTTCTATGTTTGGAATCCTATCAACAGTAAATTGAGATAGTTTGAATAGTTATTTAATTATGTGAATGTCTTTTATTTCTTTCTCTGGCCTGATTTCTCTGGCTAGCACATCCAGTACTATGTTAAATAGGAGTGATGAGAGTGGGTACTCCTGTTTAATTTCAGTTATGAAGGGAATGATTTGAGCTTTTGTTGATTCAATATGACGTTAGCTGTGGGTTTGTCATACATGCCTCTTATCATTTTAAGTTACGTTACTTTGATCTCTAGTCTGCTGAGGTTTTTATCATGAAAAATGTTGAATCTTATGAAAAGTTTCTCAGGATCTATTGAGATAATCATATATTTTTTGGTTTTTATTCTGCTTATGTGATGAATCTCCTTCATTGATGAGCTAACCTTGCATGAAAGGTGTAAAACCTACATGATCATAATGTATTAACTTTCTAATGTGCTAGTGTATTCAATATATCAGTATGTTCTTGAAGATTTTTAGGTCTATCATCAGGAATATTGGTCTAAAATTTTCCTCTTTTGTGTGTCTCTGCCTGATTTTGTGTTCCAAGAACACACAACGAGGAAAGGATAGCCTTTCTAACATATGGTGTAAAAACTGGGCATCCGTATGCAGAAAGACAATGAGATCTTATCTCACATCATATGCAAAAGTCACCTAAAATGTACTCAAGGCTTGAAAATAATATGATATGTAAAACTGTAAACTCAGAGAGAAAAAATGAAGCATTCTGGAATTAATCTGGAAAATGATTTATATGGATTTGACACCAAAATCACAGAAAAATAAGTTATGTGCAATTGTATATCTGACAAGGGGTTCTATCCAAATGTATGAAGGGCCCATACAATAGCAAAAAATACAAATAAACTGATTTTTAAGAGGGTAAGACTTGTGCATAGACATTGTATTCTTGGGAAGACATACACAGTCAGCAGGACGTAGAAAGGTGATCAACATTGCTTATCTTCAGAAGAATTCCAATCAAAACCACAGTGAGATATCACCTCACATTGCTTAACATGAATATTATTACACAGACAAAAGACAATGAAATGCTGACAGTAAGCTGCTGAAAAGGGAATTATTCAATGGTGTGGTAGTAAAGGTTATTTTATAAATTGAAAGTGAAACTGTCATGTAATCTGGTGATCCCACTTGTGGCTATATATTCAAAAGAAATAAAATCAGTAAGTTAATAAAACAGGTCTATTTCAAGATTATTCATAATGGCCTAGAATTTTTTAAAGTTAATTGCCATAGGTAAATGGGTGTATAATGGAAATGTATATACATACAGTGGAATATTATTTGACCTTTAACAAAAAGGAAATTATAATATTTCCAAAAACATCGATGGGCCTGGAGAACATTATTCTAAATGGAATAAGCCAGACACAGAAAGACAAATGCTGCGTTATTTCATTGTTATGTGGAATCTAAAATATTCAAATTCTTAGAAATAGAGAGTAGTAAAGTGGTTCTCAGGGCTGGGAGGAGGGGAAATGGAGTGATGCTTGTCAAGGGCACCAAGTTTCACTTGTGCAGGCTGAGTGGGTTCCGGAGGTCTAATGTAAAGCAATGGACTGTAGTTATCCTGATCTCTGGAGGTCTAATGTAAAGCAATGGACTGTATTGCAAACCTGATCTCTGGTAAAGGATAGAAATCAGGTGTTCTCATTGGACACAAGCATAATAAATGAAAAGGAATAAAATGGTAACTGTGAGGAAATAGATATTCTAATTCCTGGGCCATAGTGAAAATTTAACAATTTATAACAAAATATCAAGTGGTTAACCTTAAATATATACAGTTTTTATTATCAATTATAATTCCATAAAGATGAATAAATTCAGCTTAGTTTTGTGATGAGGAAATGCATACTTCCACATATTTTCTGAATAAAAATGTAAAAGATATATATAAACAAAAAGTATTTGTAGCAGCTTTGCTTGTGATATTAATAAACTGAGAACAAATTCAAAGTCCATCGACAGGAAAATGAATCAGCTTATTGTCATTTATTGCTTAAGAGACTGACTCAGGTATAACATTTCTCTCTCTCTCTCTCTCACGCTCTCTCTCTCTCTTCATATATTTCAAAACGTTGAGATTTTATATCAAAGGCATTCCATTAAGTGAATAAATGACAACATGTGCATGTAATTTTACATATGAAATAGCATAAACAAACGTCAAAAATAACAAAAGTAACCCCTTACCAGAAAAGGGGTCTATAATGCTTGAGTCCATTTATAAGAAGCTCAAAACTTTAAAAAAGAACCTTCAGCAGCAGAGATCAAACCATTGTGTAAATGTGGGGGCGGGTTGACTGGAAGCACAGAGAAGGTCACTTGTGTTGTTTGTTTTTTAAAAAATAAAAAATTGCCGGGCGCGGTGGTTCAAGCCTGTAATCACAGCACTTTGGGAGGCCAAGGAGGGTGGATCACGAGGTCAAGAGATCGAGACCATCCTGGTCAACATGGTGAAACCCCGTCTCTACTAAAAATGCAAAATATTAGCTGGGCATGGTGGCGCGTGCCTGTAATCCCAGCTACTCGGGAGGCTGAGGCAGGAGCATTGCCTGAACCCAGGAGGCGGAGGTTGTGGTGAGCCGAGATCGTGCCATTGCACTCCAGCCTGGGTAACAAGAGCGAAATTCTATCTCAAAAAAAAAAAAAAAATTAAAATTAGTGTACTATTTTACAATTTAGTAAATAATGCAATTATCAATAAAATCATATTCAAAATGTGAACAATATAATAGGAATTAGTAAAATATATTCAACAATGGCTGCTAGAATTAAATTCCAGAAATCAGAAGGGTGATGTCTGATAATAATAAGTTAATAAACACATTTCATAGAGAAATCAGAATGTTCAAAAATATGTGGAACATGCATTTTGTTATTATCAAACGTCTTTAAATAATTGATACAATATTTTAAGTGTCTTATTAGTATTAATTACAAATATCATGTGTAAAAATCATAACCTGTAATAACCTGTAGGGAAATAAGAATATTTGAGAGCACATGTACTAAGTTAAATATATTCTCAATATTTTTCCAGCTGTTACTGCTAACATTTCTAACTTTATCCTGGATCTCTAACAGAAGCCATATGGGCCCTTGGGCAAATTAATTTTCAGAAACGACTTAGAAAAATAATTCCTAATATGGAGATATTAATACTCATCTCTTAAAGAAATTGAAACTGTAATACATATAAACTCCTCAAAAGAAAACTTAGTACATAAGAAAGGAGTTATTCATAGTGGGTTATGATATTCATAAAAATTATTACCTTGATTTTTCAGGGAAAATTAAAGCAAAGCCTGATGAATTGAAGTGTGATGTATCTTGTTCGGTACATCAGCAGGGTGAGGATAATGAAGAGCCCTGTGATTCCGGGGGGATCCCCTAATTTAAGAGGGAGGCTCCAGGTCCTGTGGTCTCACCCGGGACGCCTACTTCTGCCCTTCATGGAGCCACGCTCAGAAGCTTTCAGGAGGCAGGAGTGTGGATGGGATGGGTTTCTCAGGACGATCCAACCAGACCTGGACAAGGGAAAAAACATTATGACCCAGGATGCATTAAATCATTGTCTTGAAAATAGATAAATTGTTATATATTTATGAGGTACAAAGAAATGTTGTGATTTATTAGTACAATATGGAATAGTAAAATAGATCGAATTAGCATATTCATCACCTCAAAATATTTTTACTTTTTGTGTCAAGACCATTAGAAATTTACCTTAGCTATTTTGAATTGACCAATATACAATATTTAAGTAAATAGATATTAATATAAACAATGTAAAATTATTGAAATCAATTATTAATTGATTTCATAGAACTCCAATAGTTTATATTTAGTTCATCAATAAGTTTGATCATTTAGAATATATTTTAAAATGTATTGTGTTATAATTTTAAATATAAATGACTACACGTTTATGAACAGGTTTGTCCTATTTAGACTTATGTCTATAGTTGTAAATTTATGTTCTCACAGCCATAGTTGCTGATAGTAACAGATGATAAAACTCTGGAAGAATAACTGCAAATAATTAGAATTAATTATTCCTTGAATATGTACATAGTATACATTTGCATATTATATATATGTGTATATATATATATATGTATGTATATATATATATATATATATATATATATATATATATATATATATAAATTTTGAGTTTCGCTCTTTTTGCCCAGGCTGGAGTGCAATGGTGTGATCTCGGCTCACTGCAACCTCCGCCTCCCGGGTTCAATCGATTCTCCTGCCTCATTCTCCCAGGTAGCGGGAGGACAGGCTTGCCACCACACCCGGCTAATTTTGCATTTTTAGTAGAAACGGGGTTTCTCCATGTTGGTCAGGCTGGTCTCAAACTCCCAGCCTCATGAGATCCACCCTCCTTGGCCTCCCAAAGTGCTGGGATTACAGGCGTAAGCCACTGCGCCCAACCTTAAGTATATATATGTATTTAAAATACTGCACAAAATGTTTAAAATTATTAAAACTTAAATACCAATGATAATAAATACATACTAAATAACAGTATAAAAATATGACAACCTGCAACACTCCAGAGTTCTAACTTCTCCAGCTGTGGAGAAAGGACCCTCTCCCTGCACCTGCTCCTGGGGCCCGCCCCATCCTCGGTGGGTCCCGAGCGCCCCCTGGCGGCCCCGTGCGCCCCTGCAGGAAGTTTGTGTCCGGGCCCACACGGGCCTCCCCTCACTGTGTCTCTCGCACAGTAATACGCGGCCGTGTCCTCGGCTCTCAGGCTGCTCATCTGCAGATACAGCGAGTTCTTGGCGTTGTCTCTGGAGATGGTGAATCGGCCCTTCACGGAGTCTGCGTAGCCTGTGCTACCACCATTAGGATTAATTTCTCCAACCCACTCCAGCCCCTTCCCCGGAGCCTGGCGGACCCACTCCATGTAGTAGCTACTGAAGGTGAATCCAGAGGCCGCACAGGAGAGTCTTAGGGATCCCCCCAGGCTTTGCCAAGCCTCCCCCAGACTCCATCAGCTGCACCTCACAGTGGACACCTGCGAACACAGAGACATCCTGGTCATTAACTGGCACACAGACCCACTGTTCCCCTCACTCATGTCCACACACACTCAGTATCTCTAGTTCTCCGTGAATCACCTTTTAAAACAGCAACAAGGAAAACCCAGTTCAGCCCAGACTCCATGGTGAGTCCTCTGTGTTCAGTGCTGATCAGCAGGTGGAGACAGCTGGGAATCCCAGGGCTGGGGCTGCTCTTCCAGAGCTGCAGGGTCAGGGCCGGGCCGCTTTTCATCAGCAGAAAGGCGGGCCTGATTTGCATATCTTCTGCTACTTAGCGCGCTGTTGGGTGGGACGCCTGAGGAGAGGGCTCTGCGCAGAGTAGACGGGGATGTCCTGGGGGGTAGTGGTAGTAATCCTATCATTCGGGAAAACGCAATTTCATGATGTAATTGTGGCTTGATAATCATTTAGTAGTCGTCATCTTATCTCATTTTTGCATATTTGCACACTGTATTTCCCCTTAGATATTTCTGAAGTCCTTCGGCCTGTCTGATTGAGTGATGTCTCTTTCCTCGACACTGTGAGGGTATGATGTCATCGTTGACAGGTACAGTCCTGGATGTGCACGCGGTTTTCATGGAAATGCTGTCATTTGGCGGAGTTGCCTTTGAGAGCCTAGTTACCTGGGTTCCCCGCTTTACGATTGGTGCCTCTTAGCATACCACCCAGACGTTACGCTCTGCTCATTTCTGGCAGAGTGACGCTGTTTTGTAACATAAATTGATCAACAATCTGATGCAATTAAATCCGGGTTTCTTCTCAGGGGCAGTTTTTGAGGTTTGTCCTGACCCCAAAATGTTATGGTTTTTTTCTTTTCTTTCTCAAGAAATGGAGTCTGGCTATGTTTCCAGGCTGGGCTCAAATTCCAGGGCTTCAGTGATCCTCTTACCTCAAACTTCCAAGTAAATGGAACTACAATAGAGGCAGTGCCACAGTGTCCAGCTGCTGGTTCTTACATTATGGATTTTCTCATTCTCTCTGTTAAAATGAGTGGACTACTATTTTGTGTATTGCTCTCATGGAGCAGCCAGCTTTCTGTTACTTACCACGAAACAGCTAAAATTTCATATGAACTTTAGGATTGAAATTATTCTCAATTGACTGCAAATCAAGTCACACCCTTTAGAGAGCTTCTTATCACTGTTTTTCTGCTCTGCCTCTATCATAATAAAAATATACCAGGCTCTACCTTGGTGCGGAAGAAAGGGTTCAAGTATCTCAGAGGGACACTCTTGTTTTAAGAACAGGAAGCTAAAATCCCGGATGTGAATCAAGTTGGTAGGGAGCGTGCGTTGCCGCCGCAATGGTGGCGCTCACAATTGTGGCTGGTACTGGCAACTGGTTTTCGGCTTTGGCGCTCGGGGTGACTCTCCTCAAATGTCTTCTCATCCCCACCTAGTAAGGGACTCGCACGGCCAGGGGCTGGGCGGGGAGGCCCCGTGGTCTGTCAGGGCGGGAGAGAAAGGTGGGGATATCCCTGGGTATGAGGAGGGGGACTTTAGGTTATGTTTGTCGCTACCCCGTCTTTGCTAAGCTTTCCATTTCGCCGGTTGTTACTTGACTTCGTCCCAGCTGGCTAGTTTCAGACCTGGCGCTGTCTGATTTGGAGCAAGTCACTTTAACTTTTACGAGCCACTCATCCTTAATATGCATTTGAGAACATCTGCCTCCACCAGCCACTATGCCAGTATATATACATAGAGAGAGAAAGAGACAGTCTTGCCCTGTTGCCCAGGCTAGAGTGCAGTGGCGCGATCTTGGCTCTTTGCAATCTCCGCCTCCCGAGTTCAAGCGATTCTTCTGCCTCAGCCTCCCAAGTAGCTGGGATTGTAGGCACCCGCCAACCGTGTCAGGCTAATTTTTGTACTTTTAGTAGAGACGGGGTTTCACCATGTTGGCCAGGCTGGTCTCGAATTCCTGACCTCGTGATCCACCCTCCTCGGCCTCCCAAAGTGCTGGGATTACAGGCTTGAGCCACCAGGCTCAGTCCATTCAGCAAGTATTATCAGATGTCTGGGGCGCCAGATGTCATTCTAACTCCCGAAGATGGGGTGGTGAGCAAGACTTACTGGATTCTGCCCTCTATGGTGTTGGTGAGCGGAGCTAGACAAACAGGAAAGCTTCAGATTGTGATAAAGGAAATAGAGGGTAACTGTCTGGGTGCTACTCCTTTAGAAGGTGTTGAGTTAAAATTCAAAAAATGGAAAAGAATAAGCCATGTGAAAAGCAGTTCAGACATAGGAAAGAGTAAATTCAAAGGCCCTGCAGAGCATTGAGAGAGAGGAGTGGCACAGGATTGGGTACACAAGGGACAGATAACACAGGGTTACGAAGACCATAATTACACTGCTGTGTAAAAAAATGGATATAGGGCCAAGACTGAAAGCGTGGAAACCAAGAAGCAAACATCAAATGGTGGTGTATATACACCATTCTACAGATTTTGAAGTACACCGAAACTGGCTTGCTATTACTCACAGTTTGCCAATATCACAGTGGTATTATGAGGCAACTTCAGAGTGGACATTGGATTACCCTCCATTTTTTGCATGGTTTGAATATATACTGTCACATGTCGCCAAATATTTTGATCAAGAGATGCTGAATGTCCATAATGTGAATTACTCCAGCTCAAGGACCTTACGTTTCCAGAGATTTTCCGTCATCTTTACAGATATACTCTTTGTGTATGCTGTCCATGAGTGCTGTAAATGCATTGGTGGGAAAGAAGTGGGTAAAGAACTTACAGAGAAGCCAAAATTTATTCTATCGGTATTACTTCTGTGGAACTTCGGGTTATTAATTGTGGATCATATTCATTTTCAGTACAATGGCTTTTTATTTGGGTTAATGCTACTCTCCATTGCACGATTATTTCAGAAAAGGCATATGGAAGGAGCATTTCTCTTTGCTGTTCTTCTACATTTCAAGCACATCTACCTCTATGTAGCACCAGCTTATGGTGTATATCTGCTGCGACCCTACTGTTTCACTGCAAATAAACCAGATGGGTCTATTCGATGGAACAGTTTCAGCTTTGTCCGTGTTATTTCCCTGGGACTGGTTGTTTTCCTAGTTTCTGCTCTTTCATTGGGTCCTTTCCTAGCCTTGAATCAGCTGCCTCAAGTCTTTTCCCGACTCTTTCCTTTCAAGAGGGGCCTCTGCCATGCGTATTGGGCTCCAAACTTCTGGGCTTTGTACAATGCTTTGGACAAAGTGCTGTCTGTCATCAGTTTGAAATTGAAATTTCTTGATCCCAACAAGATTCCCAAGGCCTCAATGACAAGTGGTTTGGTTCAGCAGTTCCAACATACAGTCCTTCCCTCTGTGACTCCCTTGGCAACGCTTATATGCACACTGATTGCCATATTGCCCTCTATTTTCTATCTTTGGTTTAAACCCCAAGGGCCCAGAGGCTTTCTCCGATGTTTAATTCTTTGTGCCTTGAGCACCTTTATGTTTGGGTGGCATGTACATGAAAAAGCCATACTTCTAGCAATTCTCCCAATGAGCCTTTTGTCTGTGGGAAAAGCAGGAGATGCTTCAGTTTTTCTGATTCTGACCACAACAGGACATTATTCTCTCTTTCCTCTGCTCTTCACTGCACCAGAACTTCCCATTAAAATCTTACTCATGTTACTATTCACCATATATAGTATTTCTTCACTGAAGACATTATTCAGAAAGGAAAAACCTCTTTTTAATTGGATGGAAACTTTCTATCTGCTTGGCCTGGGGCCTCTGGAAGTCTGCTGTGAATTTGTATTCCCTCTCACCTCCTGGAAGCTGAAGTACCCCTTCATCCCTTTGTTACTGACCTCAGTGTATTGTGCAGTGGGCATCACATATGCTTGGTTCAAACTGTATGTTTCAGTATTGATTGACCCTCCTGTTGGCAAGACAAAGAAACAATAAATAAAGGAACTGCAAAAAAAAAAAAAAAAAAAAAAAAAAAAAAAGAACAGGAAGCTGTATGTGAGGGTGGACTCTTAGAGTCTCACTGTGCCTCTCCCAGAAAGGGCTCCAGATCCTCTAACCTACAGGTGATTTTACATATATACATATATATATATATATATAAAATTAGGTGTGATATTAATTCTGTCAAATACTATATAAAATATGATTTCTATTTCTATACTATATATAGTTAAATATATTTATAGTATATGGTAGAACTGTCTATCTATATCTATCTATCTATCTATCTATCTACCTACCTACCTGCCTCAAACTTGTCCTAGACCTCTCATAAAATGAATATTGAGATGTTTTATAGATTAACTGGATAACTACCACATGGGAACCATTTATTTTTCTTATATTTCACTCATAATTTATAAATTGACCAATTCCCACCTAGGAATTATGATATGGTTTGTCTCTGTGTGTTCACCCAAAGCTCATCTGGAATTGTAAACCCCAAGGGTCAGGAGAGGGGTTTGGTGGAGGTGATTAGATTGTGGGAGTGGCTTCCTCCATGCTGTTCTCCCGGCAGAGTTCTCAGGAGATCTGGTTGTCTGTTAAGTTTGTGGCTCTTTCTCCTCCCTCTCATTCTCTCTCTCTCTCCTCTCTATTTCTCTCTCTCTCTCCCTCTGTCCTGCCGCCTTGTGAAGAAGGTACTTGCTTCCCTTTCACCTTCCACCATGACTGTAAGTTTCCTGAGGCTACCCAGCCATGCAGAACTGTGAGTCACATAAACCTTTTTGTTTAAAAATTTCCCAGTTCCAGTTGATACATTTATAGCAATGTGAAAATGAACTAATACAGGTTCTTTCCCATAAAGTGTAACTGTTAATTAAATAAACATTTTTACCATGAGATAAAACACAGTTTTCACACTGACTAAATACGCGTGTTGATTTTGACATAAGAACCATCAAGTTGAAGATAATGTCATATTCAAAAATAACCCAGGTTCAAGGAGTTAACTGAAGAGTAATATTTACCTCGATTTTGCTTTGGAACAAGAAAGTTGTGAGTTACACATGCTATGGTGGGTGGTCTCCTTAGGGTTGGATGCTGTTAAGGAAAGGAAGGCAACCCAACATTGTAGTCAGAGGTTCTCCGGCTGGTTCCTCACTGCACCTGCTCCTAATTGGGGCTATGTCTTGGCTGAGTTCTGAGCATCTCCTTCTGGTCCTCTGCTGCCCATGAAGACCAGCTAAAAGAGATCTGGGGATCTGCTTCTGAGACATCAAATCCTATGTCTGGGTCCTGGCCAGGAGTTCCAGCAGGCCTGCGAGCTGCCCCTTGAACTTCTCTTGTGTGACCTCACCTGTGCACTGAGCATCCTCACAGCAAGGTGACAGGGTCAGCCTCACAGGCATTACTGCAGGCAATTTTTAGCAAATGTAATTGTAGTTTGACTATATAATTCAGGAAGCATGTTCATTGACTGAAATATCCACACACACAAAGAAACTGTATAGACATTCATTTACATTACACCCAAACTGCACATATTTTGTATTATTCCTTATCCATTAATAAAATTCCAAGGTTTGAACCATAAACTAAAAGACAACATTTCTAGAACCAAACTTACAAATGAATAAAGTGAGTATGGTCAGAAAAATCAAGAATGAGTTATTACCTGCCGTCTAATGGTGGCAAGTTACATACTGAAGCTGTGCTGATACAGGCTTCCGAGTGCTCTAGTTGATAACCTCCCGATGACAGCTGAGCAGCAATCTCTGGCAGCAGGAAAACTAGAGTTTCCCCCACATGGGACAGCGCTCTGTATTCAGAGAAATTCCCTGAGTTTCTCTGCAGGCTCTGAGGTGTGCAGGCTGCTACCCCAGATTCTGCAGTCAGACAAGTCTCTGCGCCTTCCCAGGGGACACAAGGATAAGCACTAGACATGCTCTACTCAAAGTCTCTGCACATGGAGAAAAAACAGTGAAAGTGGAAAATTCATGTTTTCGATTCATTGAAAAATACGTATGAAAAATGCAACAACGGGCCAGGAACTAATGCAGAATTATAAACGAAGGCAATTAAAATAAGTATGAAAATTACAATTTTTTACAGGCGCACATTTGTTTATATATTTTCCAATACAATAAGGTAAAAGCAGGTCTTCTCTATAAAAATCCAAAAAGTGTGCTGACCCTGAGAATGCACCTCCCTGCCTCCTCCTTCAGACAGCAAAATGCACGTGGATCCAGTTTCCAGCAGCTGCTTTCTGACACCTGTGGCATGGCGTGTGCTGAGGCCCATGTCCTGTGGTCCACTCTAATGAAGGGACTGACTGCGCAGTGACTCGTAAGCAGAGCCATTTCGGAGAGTCACGGGGATCCCTGCAAGGTAGCACTGACTTGCACAAGACCTTAAATATGTTTTGCACCTTTCTTGCACAGCACAGAAGTATACAAACCTTCCACCCAATCCTCCCTCCCTCTCTCCTTCACTCAGGGTCAGGCTTTCCCCATTTGGCATCAGCTTCACAGCCTCATTCCACCCCCTGCGCATTTTCTCTCAAAGGGTGAGTGTACTTCTTACAGTAATTCAGGGAAACGTCATCCCATCTTGGAGTTTTCTGCTTCGAAAACCAGTAACAACAGAAATGTTACCAGAAAGGGGCCCCAGTTTGCAGCAAATCCATAGAGTGAAATGAAAGCAAGTTTATTACAAAAGTAAAAGTATAAAAAGTGGCTCCTCCATAGGCAGAGCAGAGGGACGATCTGCGCTTTATCCATTTTTATGGTTATTTCTTGATTGCATGTTAAAGAAGGAATGCATTATTCATGAATTCCCCAGGCAACTCCTGAAGCTGAGGGTTCCTACCCTCCCTTTTGGAGCATACAGGGAAACTTCCTGATGTTACCATGGCATTTGTCAACTGTCATGGAGCAGGAGGGTGTGTCTTTCAGCATGCTAATGCATTATAATTAGCATATAATTAGCAGTGAGGGCGAACAGAGGTGACTTTTGTTGCTGTCTTGGTTTTGGTGAGCTTTGGCCAGCTTCTTTCCTGTAACCTTTATCAGCAAGGTCTTTATCACTTGTGTCTAGTGCAGACCTCCTATCTCATCCTGTGACAAAGAACACCTTAACTTACTGGGAGTGTAGCCCAGCAGGTCTCAGTCTTATCTTGTCTAGCCCCTTTGCAAAATAAAGTTGTTCTGATTCCAAAGTTTTTGGCAAAGAAAATGTAGGACACATATTTATGAGCATGATTATATTGCCAAATATAAAATAAAATATGATAATGGAAACAAATAATTTTACGTGTCACCTTGACTAGACCACAGTCTCTCAATCACACACGAACCAGGGTGTGGCTTTAATGGCATCATACAGGTGTTAGGGGAGTCTGCCATTATTTTTTCCTGAGTCACAAAGAGTGTTCTAGATAATCCAGGTGAGGCTGAATCAATCAGAACCTAACAGAAGACAATGGGACGCCATGGTGGTTGGCAAATGCAGGTCTTCCCGGGAATCCCGGCCTGTCTTTCCCAATGGCCAGTGGTATTGACGTTAGGCATGCCTAGCCAGACCCTACAATTACTGTTACCCAGAGGTCACAGAACAATGGAGTGTCCAATCTTAGCTTTCCTCAAAGTTGGATGTGAGAGTCCAAACTCTGTGACAGTGTGAGAAGCACAAGATCAGTTCTGCCTCAACATCCCACTGGAGGAAACTAGTACTATTCCCTTCATGACTGATGTCCACTTCATTTTCCAAATGCCTCCATGCTCAGAAGACAGCCGGGATGTCCAGGCAATGGGGAGTGAGAAAGTCCCTCAGCCTACCCAGGTCCTGCAGACCTGAGCCCTGGGGTTTTGACGGAAGACAACTAATTCTGTTTTTAGGGAAGAGAAGAAGAAAGGAAACTGTGAGAATCAGGTCTGCAGAGAAGGAAATGGATTAGCACAAAGAGGGTCAACTGAAACAGTGTAAGTCAGATGTGCACAGTTTTACAAGACGAGGGGAGACAGCTGTGATACCATCAGGTTTAAAGGACCCTGACCCTGGGCGAGCCTGCCTCTTGGCTCCTGATGAAACTCAAAGCCTGTTATAATAGAGATTCCCATGGAGGTCTCTGTTCCTATTCTAACTGGAAAACACTCCCCATGTTTCCATAGGATTCCTCAGGAAGTATGGAAAGATGATCTGTCCCCAAAGTGACACTGCGGTTCCTGTCGAGGTGAAGATGTGTCCTCCTGTTACAAAAACAAAGAAACAAGGACAAAAAGTTTTGTCTTTAGAGACATCAAGTGTTAGCACAGAATTGTGACTCTGGGAGGTTCCCTGGGGAGATGTGACAACGAGGCAGCCCCAGACCACGGCAGGAAGCCAGTCCTCAGCTGCACCTGCACCTGCCCCGAGACAGCCCCGTGCGCAGCGTCCGGGCGCCCCCTGGTGGTCTCGGGGACCCCTGCAGGAGGTTTGTGTCCGGGCCCACACTGGCCTCCCCTCACTGTGTCTGTCGCACAGTAATACACGGCGGTGTCCTCGGCTCTCAGGCTGCTCATCTGCAGATACAGCGAGTTCTTGGCGTTGTCTCTGGAGATGGTGAATCGGCCCTTCACGGAATCCGCGTAGTATGTGCTACCACCATCATAACTAATGGATGAGACCCACTCCAGCCCCTTCCCTGGAGCCTGGCGGACCCAGTGCATGGCATAGCTGCTGAAGGTGAATCCAGAGGCCGCACAGGAGAGTCTCAGGGACCCCCCAGGCTTTGCCAAGCCTCCCCCAGACTCCACCAGCTGCACCTCACACTGGACACCTGCAAACACAGAGACACCCTGGTCAGAAACTGCCACACACATCCACTGTTTCTCTCACTCATGTCTACACACACTCAGTCTCTCGAGTTTTCCATGAATTACCTTCTAAAATCGCAACAAGGAAAACCCAGGTCAGCCCCCACTCCATGCTGAGTCCTCTGTGTTCAGTGCTGATCAGCAGGTGGAAATGCCTTGGAACCCCAGGGCTAAGGCTCCTCTCTCAGAGCTGCAGGGTCGGGGCTGGGCTGTTTTTCATCAGTACAGGGGGGCCCTATTTGCATGTCTCCTACTATATAGCAAGCTCTAGGTAGGGACGCTTGAGGAGGAGGCTGTGCCCAGAGAAGATGGCAGTGTCCTGCAGGAGTTCGCTGATAATGATGGTATTCAGAACATTTGTGTTCTTTATGAAATTGTGCTGTGACAAACACTTTGCCCCGATCACCCTATCTAATGTTTAAGTATTTCTGTAAATTATGGTCAGTAGGAGTCAATATTTTCTCCTTTTACAGATGTGAAAGCGAACTCACACTTGGAGGGGCTCTGTATGCATGTAGGAGCTCATGTCTGGGATGAGTGGACCCCGGTATCTGGCCCTGTGCTCCTCATCACTGGCTGTGCCTGCTCCCTAAACTAACTCCAGGACAAAGCTGGATGTTTCTAGGGTGGTTTTCAGAACCCAGTTTCTGTAACACAAGCGTGTGTGATGTTGCTGCCCTCCAGCACTCACCTGAAAATATGAGGAGAACTAGGGTCCAGGCACATTAATTTTCAAGTAGCTCAGACATTTTACACATTTTTTGTATCTTCATATTACTCCTTTGTTGTCTAAGTTTCCATTTGTTTTCTTGTAATACATTTTATGAGGCTTAATTGAAAGATAATACATTTTACATATTTAAAATGTACAATGAATAAACATGATGTAACTGCCAGCATTATCGAGAAAGTGGACAAGTGAATTCTTCTCCACATTTCCTCTTGTTCTGCTATATTCCTGCTCCTTTCCCCTTCCCTTCCTCCGCCAATTCCCCAGGCAACTGCTAATCTTTATTATATTACTTTAGAGATATTTTTATTTACCAAAATGTATAAAAATGAAAGAACATACTATATATTCTTATTTGTTTGGCGTTTATTTAGTATAAATGATGGGTAGTGTTCCAGCAAACAATTTACCATAATTTGTTTTTCTACTAAGCAGCTTAACAATATTAACATTCTTTTATTGCTCTGGCACTTAACAAAAGAAAAATCTGCAAGTCACCTTTGAAATGTACGTAGACAAGGAATATATTTTACTTTTTCTGTTTTTACAACCACATCAACAACAATAGATAAACACAGAAAAGGGAATTTTCCTAATTAACAATATACTTTAAATACTGGAAATTTTACGATAAACATCAAGTCAGAAATCTATGGAGATGCAAGTTCCTGTAGAGAGTAACAAAGCCAGGGTGTGAGCTGAACTGGAGCAGAGTCTGGAATATAAAATGTAGCTATTACAAGATACAAACACACACATATATTGGATTATTCAAAGTCAAGCGTAGTAAATATGTTGAAGTGTGAATTTCTCAGGGACAAAATACTGAAGAGCTTTTCTATGCTTTTCAATACTTTTTCCCCAAAATAAGGACCATCATGCCGAATTTTTCAACATTTCCTCTTGTTCTGCTATATTCCTGCTCCTTTCCCCTTCCCTTCCTCCACCGTTTCCCCAGGCAACTGCTAATCTTTATTATATTACTTAAGACATATTTCGATTTACCAAAATGTGTAAAAATGAAAGAACATACTATATATACTTATTTGTTTGGCATTTATTTAGTAAAAGTGATGGGTAGGATTACTCAAAGGCAAGTGTAGGAAACACGTTGTAGTGTGAATTTCTCAGGGACAACATGCTGAAGAGCTTTTCTATCCTCTTGAATCCTTTTTTCCCCAAAGCAGGACCATCAAAAACTTATTTCTGTCCCAATGTGTCTGTCTGGGAGAGAAAAGGAGCCCACACTCTGAAATGCATTTAGACCCACCTCCTGTATCCCCACTGCAGAACTACGATATTACTCAGCAGGGGCAAGTCACCAAAGCCAGTGTCTTAGGGGCACTGGGGAAACCCCTTAGGAACTGAGATGGGAAAAGAGGTCTTCACCTAAGTTCCATTGAGAAGTGTCTCCCCTCTCTTTCTTATTTAACCGGAGCCTTAATGGGAAGGTCAGTCAGCAAATCTGGAAGGTGATAACACAAAAAGACAACACTGGAGCTGTGGGAGGGAGCAACTGGGGAAAACAAGAGGACTTCACCCAGGGAAAAAGGAACAAGGACGCACAGACCAACATCTCACCTGGAGAAACACTCGAAGCTCACACCCAGACCAGGCATCACGGTGCCTTCGTGGAAATGTGGACCCGTGAAAGGTCAGAATATCTTTTATTATTCTACCACCTTCCACCAATTTCACAATTCTCAGTTAAATATAACATTTCAACCCACCTGAAGGAGCTGAGAGCAACTCTCTGATAGGACAAGGTGAAGAGGCAAAGCCAAGCAGGAAAGAAAAGCAAGGTGTCACGGGAGGATCTGAAGTCTCTGGTGGACCTGAAAGAACAGACTTCAACTCTGATGTCAACTGCAAAAGTGAATGTCGAATGTAGCTCTGAGAAGATTCACAGACATTTCCACAATGAAGGCCCGGCAAAGATAGAGTGTGGTGAAATACAGGCAGAAAATGCATAAAATGAAATAATAAGCCAACATTAACTGTCCAACCCAACAGGTCTGGTTATCAACAACAATTATTACATATGTTAGTGAGAAATATCAAATTCTCAATAAACAATAATTGGAATGAGATTCAGAAATGATTCATTATTTAATTAGAACTATCTAATTAAATAAGGTATGTAAAGTAACTATAATTCATATGTAAAAATCTCTTACAGAAACTGTGGACATGATGCAGGACTAGACAGGAAACTGAAGGATAAAAATACTAAGAAGGAATCAAATGGAAATCCACAAGAAAGCGAAAGCAATGCAGCATAAACCTTGAGCAAGCTTTGGGCACACCCCTCAGTCGAGCTGGCTCAGCTTTTAAATGCAACCATGCAATTAAAATGTCACTAGAAATTTCACAAAGTAAATGGCAAGGGAAAAGGTATAGTATATGTACTTTTTAAACCTGAAAAGGAGAAATTGTAGATACAAAGACAGTACTTGAATAAATGATGGGTAAGAATGTTCCCAGTTTTGTGAAATACACAGGAATACAGATCCTAGAATCACAGCGAACCCCAAGCAGAGTAAACACACACAGACACAGACGCATGCACCACACATCCACCATAGACAGAGTGGTGTATAAGAAAAAACTCACACATCACACACCACACACACATTTCCTCAACGATATTCTTTTTACTTAGCTGTTTTAAAATTATTTGCATTGATAGTATTAAGTAGAAGCCTAAAATGAAAATATATTGTTATACACATAAGACGGTCTATTCTAAACATGATCAAACACATGCTTTAGTTCAAATGAATGTAACTACGTTGTTAGAAAATTCACTATTTCAAAGAAAAATGTTATTATTCCTGGCTGTGTGTTGAATCATTTGTAATATATGCCAATAAAATTCTTTTTAATTAAATAATTTTTTAGCGTTGCCACATAAGTGTTTATATTTATGGGGTATAGTGTGACATTTCTATACATGTGTGCCATGTGGTATGACCAAATCAGAACAATGAACAAATTCGCCAGGCTAGACAGTAACATTTCTTTGTGTAGGTAGCACACAAAATTCTCTCTCTGGCTACTTGTAGACATAAAATTCCCATATGTTGTTAACTGGAGTCGCTCTCTTGTGCGGCAGGACACTAGAGCACATCCTTCATGTCTACCTGTAACTGTGCATTTGTCAACAAACCTCTTCTTATCTCTCAGTCTCTTCCCATTCCTGGCATCTCATAACCACTACTCTACTATTTACTGCTAGAAGATCAGCTTTCTTCAGCTTCCACGTAACGTTGAGAAAATGTGGTATTTATTTTTCTGCGTCTGGCTGGTATCACTCCACCTAATTGTGTCCAGTTCCATCCGTGTTGCTTCAAACAACAGAATTCCATTTCTAAGGTTGAGTAATATTCAGTTGTGTTAAAATATCACATTTTATTAATCTATTCAACTGTTGGTGGAAACATATTGATTTCATACGTTAGCTATTGTGAATAACGCAGCAAGAAACACGATTGTACAGGTATCTCTTCAATATTAGTTTTTAACTTTAATTATTTAGATAGATATATACTTAGCAGTTGGATTGTTGAATTACATGGCAGTTCTATTTTTCCCATGATGGCTGTACTAATTTAGACTTCCATCAGTGGTCTATAATAGTTTACCTTACTGGTGGAGGGGTGGGTAGTTAAAAAAAAAAAGAAAAGAAAAAGAAACGAGTTTATCTTTCTATGCATCCTGGCCAGCTTCTGTTGTTTATTTTATTTTACTTTATTGCGTTTCTGGGTTTCAAGCAAAAATGAAGGATGAAAAGACTTCTTATTGCATTTTTTTGAATATTAGTCATTTCTAGCAATATATGTATGTATATATACTTATGTATTTATCTACCTTTATTCATTGATTCTTTTGAGAGAAGGATATTCCTATTATTCACCCATTATTAATCACATTATGATTTGCAGTTCAGTTGAGTTTATTTTATGTGCTTGATAGTACTCCCCTGTCACATAAACAGTTTTCAGGTATGGTCTCTCATCTGCAGTTCTCTCCTCACTCAATTGTTTTCTTTACTGTGCAGGAGCTGAACTTTGTTGGAAACTGGACAGGTGGGCTGAAGTGCTGTGGGACACTGGAGGGGGAGAGCTGGACCCAAAATCCAGAACCAGGTGAGCTTTTACTCACCATGTGGTTTCTCAGTTTATGGTTTGAACAGATGCAGAAGAGTTTGTCCAGGTCTTCTCAGGAGTAAAAAATTTGAAGGGAGAATGATAGAATGTATTAGTCAAATAAATGAAAATATCATACTTATGCATATGTTCTTGTGAGTGGGGGTAGCTCAGCAGTGTGTGTTCATCTCCATAAAAGAGAAAATTATGTCTGCTGCAAAAGAATCCATAGCTTTTAACATACGCATTTATCAATGACAACTGAGCCTGGATACCAGATTATGTTATAATGCTAGTGGGAAGACTCAATAGAAGAAAAAGTGTCATAGCAACAAAATATGAAGCATCAAACATGTAAATGAAATGGCTTTGAATGTTACTAGTAATGAACATGCCAAGAAAAGTCAATTACCATAATCAGAAAAATAATGCATGATCAACCATGGGATTCAATTTGAGAAGATAATTTTCATTGAATGGCTCGCCCCACCCTCATAAAATGGTTCAGACAACAAGCTAGGAACCAAGCGTGACCTTATAGCAAGTGGAGGCCAAACATTTGGGGAGCAGGAGAGTCTGTGTTGGAATTGGGAGAAGCAGAAACCTGAACTCTGCAGAGAAGCAGCAGTGAGCATGGATCTCGCTGAGTTCACTTCAGGTTAGTGGTAAAGGTGGGTTTCTCTGCCCTCATCCAGTTTTTGCTCTCAATACACTCTTGGAAGCTCAGTTGTGAATACTGGGAATCTTCCTAAAACTCAATCACAGCAAGCACATTTTCACTGAAGAAAGAGGTAAGAATTCAGGCATAATTAAATTTAGGTAATAAAAATTAGTTATTGAAACATCAATGCCAGTCTCTAGTAATTTATATTATAAAATGCTCAGCTACATCAGTGGAGTTCTTTTATCCTATTAGGGATAAGTATCCATGTGAGCACGTGGTGCAATCATGGCGATTAGGGAGGTGGGCTGTCCAGGCTTTCCTGGTCCTTCAGAGGAAAATTGCTGAATCATCTCCTCCCCTATTCACATCAGATTTCACATCTGTATGTGACCCTTGAAAATGTCATTGCCATGTCCCTGCATACTAGGAGTTAAATGGGGAATGAAGCTGATATGCTGGGTGTGTCATTGTAAAATTGACCAAGGAAATTACCTGCATACTGTTTCATCATCCAGGCCTGGGGCCTCTCATGTGTAGGCTTTGCATTATATTTATGATTTTCCATGTTGTTTAGTCAGTACAAATATTCTTTTTAACTTTCTACTGAAATAGCTCTATAATAATCTAGAGGCATAAAGACTAAAAAATAACTAATTTGGCTGTTAACCCAAGCTCCAGGTGAGGTCACAGTTTGTGGTGATAGTGAGACAGGCTGGAAACTGACTGTGCTCATGAATTCTTCATGATAATAAGGAGACCATGTACACCCAAGAGATTCAGACACTTCCACGGAGAACCTCTACCTAATATTATTTGTTATGAATCACACCTCAATAAGGAAACTGTGATTGTATTTATTAGAATGTTCTAATTTGTCAAAGTAGGAAACAAACACATTGTAAGGCAGTGCATGGCTTTGGGGTGCTTTGTAAGTGAAAAAGCATCTCACATATTCTGGAACACCCATCAAAATGGGCAGGTTAGGGAACTCTTAGAAACCCTCCTTTATCCCAAATTCCTGGCAAATGTAAAAGCAGAAGTCAGTGTAAAAAGAGGTAACACTGAAACAAAGAAAACTGCCATGCCAGACCAAATCTTCAGAGGATAAAGGTGCTGAGAGAGAGTCACAGATGTTATCAAAATATATCAATGCTTAGCCCCTGATATTAAATAAAAAATGAATGAAATACATCTAGTTATCGATTTTACTTAGATATTTTATGCCAGATTATTTCAAATGAATATTTGTTGCATTTCAACTCTATAATTTATAGACAAAATGGTTATCAGATTAAATAAACACTTTGAGGAAACTTAGAAAAGACAGCAGAGGTTAATTCTTGATGAGGTGTGACCAGCTCACCACAAGATCCTGGGAAAACTTGAACACAGAGGCCTACACATATATCAAGCCATACAGCCCTTTGGACACATTTATGTAGACTTTCTTCATTTTCCATCCTTGAGGGGATGTGAATGTATTTTATTTATCATCTGTTTGTGTTCTCCATGTCTTGAAATAATTTGTTGACAAAAGGCTACAGCTCTTTTAGTTGATTAAAAGCATCTGCATTTTGTGTTTTTTGTCTGTTACCAATCAGGTTTTATATGAACTGAGTGAAGCACATCCAGGAAAGGAACTATTATAAAAAGATTACGTGAGGCATGGCTGATATTAAGTCCCACATTGTTATAACCTCACACAATCTTCCATGTAAGTTTAGCAGAATGGTTTTCATACATTAAAGTTATCACAATGTTAAGGATGTATCTGTTATTGCCCTTTTCTCTCCAAGAAACTGATCTTTGACAAGTTGCCCAGAACTCAGCAATAGAGAAAGGACAGTCCTTCAGCAAGTGGTGTGAAATCTGCACATTTGTATGCAGAAGAAGAAAGATGGGCCTCACCTCACACAACACACAGAAATCAGCTAAAAATAGATTCGAGACATAAACATAGGCCTGAAAATGTGGTTCAAAGGTATCCAAGTATGATTTTGAACAAAGTATAAATTAGTACACTCATTATGAAAAACAACATGAAGATTACTCAGTGACTTGAACATAGAGTATACCCCTTTCTGAGAATACATCTAGAGATAATACAGTGAGTGTGACAAATACATGTTCATTGTGAGATTATAAATAACAGCCTAGATTTGGAAAATAAGTCAATGTCCATCTATGAATAAACAGATAAAATGTGGCTTATACCTACAAAAAGTTGAATATTATTCAGCCTTTAAAAACAAGGAAATTCTTACATTGGAACACATGGAGAACACTATGCTAAGTGGAATAAGCCAGACTCCAAAAGACAAATGTTGCATGACCTCATTTATATGTAGAATCTAAAATAGTCAAGCTCTTGGAAGCAGAGTGGAATAGTAGTTCCCAGGGGCTGGAAGGAGGAAGAAAATTGGGTGATGTTGGTCAAAGGATAATATGCAGGTTGATATGGTTTGGCTCTGTGTTCTGACTCAAATTTCACGCCAAATTGAAATCCCTACATGTTGAAGGTAAGTCCTAATATAAAGTGATTGGGTCATGGGGTGGCCTTCCTCTTTGCTGCTCTCATGGTAAAGTTCTCAAAAGATCTGTTGGTTTAAAGGTGTGGTCCCTCCCGGCTCACTTACTCTCTCTCTCTCCTGCCACCACGTGAAGAAGGTTCTTGCTTCCCCTTCCCCTTCCATCATGATTGTGTGTCCTGATGCCTCCCAGTAACGCTTCCAGTTTAGCCTGCGGAACCGGGAGTCACTAAACCTCTTTTCTTCATAAATTACTCAGTCGCAGGTAGCTCTTAATAGCAGTCTGAAAATGGACTAATTTTCCAAAAATTTGAACTAGGAGTGAGGTAATGCTATTAACATACCCGAAAATGTGGAAGTGACTTTGTGATTGGGTAAAGGGCAGAGGTTGGAAAAGCATGGAGGGATCACAGGAAGACAGAAATATGTGGAAAAGTTTGAAACTTCCTAGAGGCGTGTTGAATGGTTTTGACCAAAATGTTGATGGCGATATGGACAATAAAGTCCAGGCCGAGGTGGCCTCACATAGAGATGAAGAACTTACTATGAAATGGAGTAACGATCACACTTACTACGCTTTAGCAAAAAGACTAGTGGCATTTTTCCCCTGCCTTAGTGATCTGTGACATGTCGAACTAGAGAGATATGATGTAAGGTACCTGGCAGAAGAAATTTCTAAGCACCAAAGCATTCAAGATTTGACCTGGCTATTTCTGCAAATGTAAGTCGTGTGCATTCACAAAGTGGTGGTAGAAAATTGGAACTCACATTTAAAAGGAAAGCAGGGTATAAAAGTTTGATAAAAAAATTGCAGCCTGGCCACGTAGTAGACAAGAAAAACTCATTTTCTGGGTAGAAATCCAAGCTCGCTGCAGAAATTTGCATAAGTAATGAGGAGCCCAATGGGAAAAAAATGTCTCCAGCGCATTTCAGAGATCTTTGTGGCAGCCCTTTCCATCGCAGATCCTGAAGCCCAGAAGAGAAAAATGGTTTCATGGCCCAGGCCCAGAGCGCCACTGTCCCGTGCAGCCTCGGGACATGGCACCTTGCGTCCTTGACTCTCCTGTTACAGCCATGGCCAAAAGCGGTCAGGGTAAAACTATGGCCAGTGCTTCCGAGGCTGCAAGCCCTAAGCTTTGGTTGCCTCCATGTGGTGTTGAGCCTGCTGGTGCACATAAGGCAAGAGTTGAGGTTTAGGAATCTCTTCCTAGATATCAGATGATGTATGAAAGTGCCTGGATATTCAGGCAGAAGTCTGATGCAGGGGCTGAGCCCTAATGAAGTGACTCTACTGGGCCAGCATAGAAGGACAACATGGTGTTGGATCTATCACAGAGTTCCCACTGGAGCATTGGCTGGTGGATCTGTGTGAAGAGGGCCACAATCCTTCAGACCCCGAAATGGTTGCTCCACCAATGGCTTGCACGGTGTGCCTGGAAAAACATAGGAACGCAATGCCAGCCTATGAAAGCAGCCATGGGGATTGAACCCTGCACAGCCATAAGGGTAGAGTCTCCCAGGCCTTGGGAGACCACCTCTTGTGTCAATGTGTCCTGGATGTGAGACATGGAGCCTTACAATTTAATGACTGCCCTGCTGGGGTCTGGAGTTGCATGGGGCCCGTATCCCTTTTGTTATGGCCAATACCTCCCCTATGGACATTACATGTTTTTGACTTTACATATTTATAGGCAGAAGAAACTTACCTTGTCTCAGAGGAGACTTTAGATTGTGGATTTTTGTGTTAATGCTGAAATGAGTTAAGAATGGGTGACTGCTGAGAAGAGATAATTATACTTTACCGTGTGAGAAGGACATGAGATTTGTGATGGCCAGGGGTGGAATGATATGGTTTGACTCTGTATTTCCATCCAAATCTTACGTCAAATTTTAATCCCCATGTGTTGTAGGAAAGGTCTGATGGGGACTGACTGGATCATGGGGCAACCCTCCCCTTTGATGTTCTTGGGATATAGTTCTTGGAAGAACTCATGGTTTAAAAGTGTGGTATACCTTCTCTTGCTCGTTCTCTCTGTCTCTCCTGCCAGCATGTGAAGAAGGTCCTTGCTTCCCCTTCACTTTCCACAATTATTCTAAGTTTCCTGATGCCTCCCAGTAATGCTTCCTGTTGAGGCTGCAGAACTGTGAGTCAACTAACCCATTTTTATTCATAAATTTCCTAGTCTCAGGTAGTTCTTTATAGTAGTTTGAGAACGGACTGATACACAGGTTGAAGAAGTTCTGGAGATGAAATTCACACTGATGTGACGATGCTAATGAATATTATATTACAAATTTATCTTTTGCCACAAGAGTAGATCTTAGGTGTTCCTATGACACACACACAATAAATTAAAGTCATAAAGTGATAACTCTCTGAGATGATAAGCATACCAATTACCTTGATCATGATGAGCATTTTCCCAAATACATCAATACATCAAATGTTGTACATTAAATGCATAAAATGCTGTTACTTAGTTATAGCTCCATAAAGCTAAAAAGGTGATGCATACTTATATTTATACATATTTTATCAATAAAACTGTGAAAATATAAGCAGAAGAACGTGTACAAGGATATTTATAACAGATTGGTTTAAGATATTTATAATGGAAAAATTTAAATTCCATCAACAGAAAAATAGATATACTTATTGTCACTTATTAACTGAATGAACTGATTTATTTACTTAGCAAACTGTCATGTATTAATATAATGGACTGTTTCAGATATGAAATACCTATATGTGTATGAGTACATACATATGTACGGATATGATGACAAGAACTTGATAGATGCAATTACATGAATGAAGCTCACAAATAGCAAAACGAGTCCCTTACAAAAAAATGATCTATGATATTTGATTCCATTTTTATGAAGTTGGAAACAAGAAAAATGGACATAGAGTGACAGAAATCAGAAACTTTATTTGCATTTCTCTGATGATTAGTGATGCTAAACATTTTTAAAAGATATTTACTGGCCACTTGTGTGTTTTCTTTTGAGAAGTGTCTGTTTGTGTCACTTGCCCATGTATTACTCCATTTTCAAACTCCTCATTAAAACATACCTGAAACTGAGAAGAAAAAGAGTTTTAACTGGACTCACAGTTCCACATGGGTGGGGAGGCCTCAGAATCATGATGGGAGGTGAAAGGCACTCCTTACCCAACAGTGGCAAGAGAAAATGAGGAAGCAAAAGCGGGAACCATTGATAAATCCAGGAGATCTTGTGAGACTTACTCACTATCACAAGAATAGCACAGGAAAGACAGGCCCCGGTGATTCAATCGCCTCCCTCCGGGTTCCTCCTACAACACTTGGGAATTCTGGGAGATGAAATTCAAGCTTCAATTTCGGTGGGGACACAGATAAATTAGCCAATATTTAATGAGGTTATTTGTTTTTTACTTCTTAATTTGCTAAATTTCCAATAGATTCTGGATGTGATGTTAGGACTTTGGTGGATGCGATGTTTGTGAAGATCTTCTCACGGTCTGTAGGTTGATTGCTCTGCTGATAGTTTTGTTTGTTTGTTTGTTTTGCTCAGCAGAAACTCCTTAGTTAATTAGGTCCCACTTGCCTATTTTGTTTTTTGTTGCAATTGCTTTTGCATACTAAGCCAAAAATTCTTTGTCAAAACTAGTGCTGGGAAGAGTATTTCTAGGTTGTCTGCAAGGATTTTTACAGTTTGAAGTCTAACGTTTAAATCATTCATCAATTCTGAGGTAATTTTATACATGTTGAAAGTAGACGTCCAGCTTAAATCTTCGTCATACAGCTAGCCCGTTGTGCCAGCAGTATTTATTGAACAGGGATTCAGTCCTTTCCTCATTGCTTGTTTCTGTCAGCCTTATCAAAGATGACATGATGGCAGGTGTGCAGCTTCACCCCGCTCAGAATAGTTATCACTAAAATGTCAGAAAACAACAGATGCTGGTAGGGCTGTGGAGAAAAGAGAACATTTATACACTGTTGATAGGAACAGAAATTAGTCCTGCCACTTTGGAAAGCAGACTGGAGATTTCTCAAAGAGCTTAAGACAGAGATATCATTTTACACAGCGATTTCACTACTGGGTATACACTAAAAAGTAAGTAAATAATTCCTTAATTTGTGCACACATTTGTCAGAAACCATCAAGCTATCCATTGAAACTCTATGCATTTTATCTTAATTTTATCTCCTAAAAATAGAAAATGGATTGTATAGTAATATTTTATACTGAAATTAAAATATTGACAAAATGTGTATGAAAATTCAAATACAAAATGTAAATGTGATTACTACAACAATTATTAAAATACATTCAGCTATACTAGAATAAAGTCCCAGAAATAAGAAAGATAAAGGTGACATATTAAAATGAAAAATTAATAAACAAAAATTTCACAGATAATTTAAACATGGCTAAAAATATGTGCAATATTTTATATTATTAGTTATACATACTTAGTAAACTATTTGTATAATATTTTAAAATGTTTTATCAGAGTAATTTACTAATATTTTGTATAAAATTATAAGTGGGGACCACAGGAAAATAATATTTGCAAGTATATGTATTAATTATTAATATAGTCTTAATGTTGGCCCAGCTATTACACCTGAAATTTGTAATTATATCATGGGTTTGTCTGGAAAAATTAATTTTAAAGGATGACTTAGGGGAATAATCTCCAATATGGAGATATTAGTATCTCATGTATAAAGCAATGGAAAATACAAACTACATGTAAAATCCTGATAAGCAACTGTGTCTCATGGAAAGGAGTTTATCTTATTTGACTGTAATACACTTACTGTTAAAATGATCTGCTTCATGATGTTTTGGAAAATTAAAGCAAAGTGTGGTGAATTGAAGTGTGATGTTGCCTGTTTGGTACAACAGTGGGGTGAGGATAATGAAGAGTCCTGTGATCCCGAGGAGATGGCCTGATCCAAGCAGAGGGGGGCTCCAGGTCCTGTGGACTCACCTGGGGCGCCTGCTTCTGCCTGGCTGCAGTCACTCCCAGAAGTTTCCAGGAGACAGGGGTGCGGCTGGGCCCTCGAGAGGATCCAATGAGACATGGAAGTGAAGAAAAAGATAATGATGTGAAATAAATTTTAAGAATTAAAATAAAAAATTTTTATTTTAAATTCACAGATTATGACTGTTTATATTCACAAGGTAAGAAGCAATGTTCTGATTTGTGAATACAATATGGAATAACTAAGATAATAAGAAATAATTAAGATAATTATCATTCGTTACATCAAATTCTTAACATTTAGTGTGACAACAACTTTTAAAACGTACTCTTACCTCTTTTGAAGTGACCAATATACTACTTTTAAATGAACAAACAGAAATCAATTCATGTAAATAATGAAAAATAATTAAAATCTATTGTGAATTACTCTAATAATTTATATTTTGTTCATCATTAAGTTTGATTTTTGAGGAGATATTTTCAGAATTATTTTATTGTAATGTTCAATATGAATGCCTGTAACATGTGTGCATAGGTAGGTGTATTTATACTTACTTCTTTCTTTATTTCTTTCTTCCTTATTTTTCTTTTTGGATGGAGTCTCACTCTGTCACCCAGGCTTGCCTGCAGTGGCATGACAGGGCTCACGGCAACCTCCACCTCCCTGGTTCAAGGAATTCTCCCGCCTCAGTTTCCTGAGTAGCTGGAGTTAAAAGCGTGAGCCACGCCTGGCCTACACATCTTTCTATGCGTATAAATTTCAGTCCCTATAGCTATGTGGTTGTTGATGTCAACAAATGTTAATAAAACCCTGGAAGAATCAGTGCAAATAATTATAAATGTTTTTTTCCTTGAAAGTATATGTTTAAAAATATTTGTATATACATAGTTTTAATAATTAGTAACATTTAAATACTAATGTTAACAAACTTATAACAAATATAGCTAATAAAATGTCACAGCCTAAAATGCTCCAGAATTCTCCAAATACAAAGTTGACTTCTCCAGCTGTGGAGAAAAGAACCCTCCCCCTGCACCTGCTCCTCGGGCCCGCCCCGTCCTCGGTGGGTCCCGCGCGCCGCCTGGTGGCCCCGCGCGCCCCTGCAGGAGGTTTGTGTCCGGGCCCACACGGACCTCCCCTCACTGTGTCTCGCACAGTAATACACGGCCGTGTCCTCGGCTCTCAGGCTGCTCATTTGCAGATACAGCGAGTTCTTTGAATTATCTCTGGAGATGGTGAATCGGCCTTTCACAGACGCGGCGTACTCTGCTGTCCCACCATAGGCTTTGTTTCTAATAAAACCAACCCACTCCAGCCCCTTCCCCGGAGCCTGGCGGACCCAGCTCATGTAGTAGTCACTGAAGGTGAATCCAGAGGCCGCACAGGAGAGTCTCAGGGACCCCCCGGGCTGGACCAAGCCTCCCCCAGACTCCACCAGCTACACCTCACACTGGACACCTGCAAACACAGAGACACCCTTGTCATTAACTGCCACAAAGACCCATTGTTCCCCACGCTCATGTCCACACACACTCAGTATCTCTAGTTCTCCGTGAATTACCTTTTAAAACAGTAACAAGGAAAACTCAGCTCAGCACAGACTCCATGGTTGGTGGTCTGTGTTCAGTGCTGATCACCAAGTGGAAACTCCTGGGAATCCCAGGGCCGGGGCTCCTCTCCCAGAGCTGCAGGGTCAGGGCCGGGCTGGTTTTTATCAGCAGAGGTAGGGCCGTATTTGCATGTCTCCTCCTATATAGCAAGCTCTGGGGTGAGATGCCTGAGGAGAGGATGGAGCCCAGATAAGGTGACTGTGCCTTCCAGGTGTTTGGTGACAATGATGGTACTTGGAAATTATACTGTCTTCTTATAAAATTATTCTGTGATAAACACTTTGAACTGAGTGCCCTATTTTAGTTTTGCATATTCATGTATATTACGTTTTCTGGGAGTCAGTGTTTCTCCATGTACAGATATGGAAGCACACCACACACGGGAAAGGGGCTCTGTGTGTGTCTATGAGCTCATGCCTGGATGAGTAAACACTGGTATCTGGGCCTGTGCTCCTCAGCACGGGCCCCAATGACTCCCTGAGCCAACTCCAGGACAGAGCGTGGTTTGAGGAACCCACTTTCTGTAGTTAAAACATGTGTGCGGCACTCTAGAATTCACTAAAACTATGATGGGAACCATGGTTCAGGTAGACACATTCCTGAGAATTTCTGAATTCAATATGCCCTTTTCCTATGTTTCTATCATTCCTTCCTTGTCTAAGTTTCAATTTGTTTGCTTGTAATAAATTGTGTAAGTTTTAGTTTACAGATAGTAAACTTCCACATATTTAAAGTGAACAGTTGTAAACGTGATTTAACCGTCATTGTTGTCAAGGTGGAGAAGAGAATTCTCAGCATTTCCTTTTATTCTTCTGTGTTCTTTCTCCTTTTTTGCCTTGTTTCTTCTACCATTTCCTTGGTGACTACTGATTTTTACGTTGCTGCACATTTCAATTTATCAGAATTTAAAACAATCAAATAACATAGTATACGTTCTTAATTGTTTGGCTTATTTTACTTGCCATAAATAGATATTTTACCTTGTAGCTGCATATGTCAGACATTTATTTATTATAAATGTTGGGTAGCATTGTAGCAAAAATTTACCGTAAATTGTTTTTCTAGTAAGCACCTTAACAATTGGACTTTTTACAAATTATTTTGGGTCTTACTAAAAATCTGCTATTAAACTTGGAAATGTACATAGGAAAGGAATATTCTTCTTATTTTTTACAACTGCATCAACGATAGCAGATAAACATAGAAGATGGAATTTTGCAAATTTTCTTAATATTTCCAATATTTAAAGTTTGGAAACAAACAAGAAATCTGAGGTTTAGGGGAAGCAAGTGCTTGTAGAGCGTAACAAAGCCGGGGTTTGAAACTTCCTAAGGCGGGTCTGGAAGGTGAAACATGGGCTATTCCAAGAAAAAATACAACTATAAATTGGATTGCTTGGAAATGAGTATGGTAAATGTATTGCAGTGTGGAATTTTAAGGACCCATGTATTGAAAAGCTTTCCTATCCTCTTGAATCCCTTTCCTCAAGAAACAGGACAGTCACAAAAGTCTTCCTTTCCTGAACGTCTGTCTGGAAGAGAACAAGAACTCCCACTGCTAAAGTGTATTCAGACCCAACTCCCTATTGTCACTACAGAACTAGGAATGTCCTCTGCAGGGGCAAGCCACTGAAACCAAGGGGGCTAGGGGCGCTGGATCAACCTCTCAGGTATTGTCATGGGAACCGAGGTCCCCACCAAAGATCTGTTGAGAAGCAGCTCCCCTCTCTTTCTTTCTTTTTTTTTTTTCAGTAATATTTCCTTTAATTAACATATTGGCTAATATCCAGAACACATGTTCAGGGAGTTGAATGGAAAGGGTGGCCTCAGTACTTTCAGGCATCCCTGAAGTTTTGCTAATATTATAAGCATAAAGCCCTCGTTATATCAACACTTTTCATAATTTGTGTAATTATGAAGTGAATATTTGGATTACTAAGGCTATTTAAGGCTTTCTATTCTCTGGGAAAAACCAGCATTTTGAAGTTGCAAGGCAATTATTTAAGATCTTTCCCCACCATGATAGTATTCTAATAAACTTGGGTTGGCAGTAAAGAATACAGACTTTGAATCTTCTCATAAATTCAATACTCACATCCCAAACCTACTGCATCCATTCTGTTCTCCTGGATCCACAACTCCTCATACAATAAGTGAGGCATAATAAGAACTCCATGTATATTTGTTGACTATTTAATGAAATTATAAAATATCTACTCATGTGCTGTCTAATATACCAAAGGCAACAAATTTCCCACATTTACTCACACTATTTACCAATGTTTAGAAGCTTCCATCCAGTCTCCTTGCCCTAATCTGTCTACAGGGACTGAAATCAATTTATGTCTCACTTTCCTGACTGTCCTAGTGGACATTCATCAAAATATTGATCATCCTATATATTCTGCAGATCGTTTTAAAAATTAATCATACAATTGCTTAAAAGCGACTTACGTCTTAGTAAACATTCATCAACATATTGGTCATCCCATATTCTACAGATAATTTTTAAAATTAATTATGCAATTGCTTAGAAGGGACTTAGGTAAGTGCACTTCTTCCTACCTAGATTATTCAGCTAATTGAGCCCAGCTACTCTGTCTAAATTGACTCTTTTAAGTACTTGATCCAGAATCTTTCTTATAGAAGATACTCATTTATGTCACATTTTCTGGATAGATACTTTTTTGTCCATTACTTTTGACCATCAATAGGATGCAAGGTGGTGTAACTGTGGCACACCAGGACATCTACACAGTCTCTTTAAGACACAGCTTTGTTTCCACACATAAAGACAAAACATGTTTTGGCTTTTTCTTTTTTTTAGGTAGCATTTTTTTTGTAGAAGAAAAGTTTTCTTAAATTTCTCCATAACTTACAAATCTTAAAACTGTTGCACTGCGACAATTATTGGTAAAAATCGGTTAGGTCCTGAACTTGGATAACAAAAGTTATGATTTATCAGTTTATTACACAAAGCCTTTTCAGCATTGTGTGACATACTGTCATGTGACTAATTGTACATTATCTAAGTGGAATCTTCTCTGTTTTTTTCTAGCACATCTTGATCTAGAATACAGGCATTAATAGATTCTCACCAACTATGTGATTTTGCTCTTTGGGCAATAACGTTTTCAAAATAACTTGCTTTCTTAACCTGTTATTTCTCCGATTGTTTTAAAAAGCCTTACTCTCAGCCAGGCAGAGTGGCTTATGCCTGTAATCCCATCACTTTGGGAAGCTGAGGTGGGAGGATCACAAGGTCGGAAGATTGATACCATCCTAGCTAACACAGTGAAACTCCATCTCTACTAAAAATACAAAAAAATTTAGCCGGGCGTGGTGGTACATGCCTATAGTCCCAGCTAATTGGGAGGCTGAGGCAGGAGAATCGCTTGAACCAGGAAGGCAGAGGTTGCAGTGATTCGAGATTGCACCACTGCACTCCAGCCTGGGTGACAGAGCAACTCCATGTCAAAAAAAAAAAAAAAAAAAAAAAAAAAAGAAGGCTTACTCTGTTTCGAGATTCCAGTGTTTGCTTAAAATATTTAGCACCTTTACTCTTAAAATGCTGTGCTCTTTAGTAAGCTGGCTTTACAACTTTGCTGGAGTCATTGCTTCATATCTTAGTGGTTTGTCACAGTAAACACACAGTAGAATAGGACAACATAGATCAGCAGCCCATGTGCAACTCACTGATAAGTGATTTTCCTGGTAAAGAAAGCTTGTTTTGTGTCCTGCTACACTACTGCAGTAAAACAACTAGAAATTTGTTGTTATTAATTACTAACATTATCAAAATTATTTTTGTTTTTTTCTTTTTTTCTTTTTTTTAAAGAATAAGTTTCACTATGTTGGTCAGGCTGGTCTTGAACTCCCGACCTCAGGTGATCCGTCCGCTTTGGCCTCCAAAGTGCTTGGATTACAGGCATGAGCCACCACGCCTGGCCCAAAATTATTTTTCATCTGAAATCTAGAATTTTTTCTACCTCACACATCATCTTTTAAAAAAGCACACTGAGAGAGCTCCACCAAGATGGCGGAGTAGAAACAGCTCTGAGCACAGTTCCCAGTGAGAGTTACGCAGAGGGCAAGTGACCGCCACATTTCCAACCTAGGTACTAGGTGGCTGGACAGTTGGTGTAGCCCAGGGAGGGCGAGCCAATGCAGGGCGGGGCACTGCCTCGCCTGGGAAGTGCATCAGACTGGGGGATCCCCTTCTACCGAGGGGAGGCCATTGGGGGCTTCTTTGGCTACTTGGGCACTCGGGTTCAGATACTGCGCTTCTCCCATGGTCTTTACGGCCCACAGACAAGGAGATTCCCCTGGCGACCAGTGCCGCAGGCTTCCAGGACAAAAGCCCACACAAAGCTGGGCGACCGTGTTAACTGGCACCTGCAAGGCCTGTGAGACAGAGCCTCACACTCCCCTGAAAAAGAGGAGGCCGACGGCAGGGAGCCAGGTGATCTGGTGAAGTGGGCCCCACCCAAACCGAGACCAGCAAGCTCAAATGCAGGGGCTCGAGAGTTTTGCAGCCAGTGCAGCAGTTTGACCCTGGACTGTCGCTTCGTTGGGGTAAGGGCAGCCACCGTTCTGAGTCAACCCTCCGTTCCGAGGCAGATCTCACCTTACTTGTGTTAACAAAACCGCAAGGACATTGACAGAGCAGCTGGACAAAGCCCGTGGCAGCTCAGCCCCGTCTCTGTCTTATGAAATCAGAGCCTTAGTCTGCAGTGCAGGGCAGCAGATCTGGAGGGCAATGACACCAACGGAGAACACTGGAGCTGAGGGAGAAAACGTCTGGGGAAACGGGAGGACTGTACCCCAGGGGAAGGGGCAGAAACACACAGACCAGCTTCTCATCTGGGGAAGGGGCAGGAACACGCGCAAGGTCACGCCCAGACTCAGCGTCACAATTTCTTTTTAGGAATATGGACCCAGGAATACTAACTGTTTAGTTTAATGCCTTTTACCATTAAAAAAAATCGTCAGTTAAATAAAACACTTGAATGCTCCTGAGGGAGCAGAAAGAGATTCTTGGGAAGACAGAACACGGTGAAGAGACAAAGTCAAGCAGAAAAGACGAAGAAGGTATTGGGGGATCTGTAATCCATGGTGGGCATAGAAAAACAGACTTCAGTTAGTTTTTAAAACCTTTATATCTGTTCATAGTAATTTATATGATGAAATTGCCAGCCTCGGCAATGGAATCTTATTATCCCCTTCAGGGATGAGTGTCCATTGGGCATGTGGTGAAGTTCTAGCCATGGGGGCAGGGGAGATGGTCTGTTGAGGTGCTCCTGGTCCTTCAGAGGAGAATTGCAAAAATGTCTCTTCCCCACTTCCAGGGATATTTAATACATGTGTTACTCTTGGGAATGTTGTCTCCATGTCACAGCATCGTGGGAGTCACCTGAGGGGTGAAGCTGAATTTCTGGATGCATCAGTGTGGAAAACTGAGAAAAGAAACTGCCTGGGCACATGAGCGGTCAAACTACTCAGTCCCGGAGCCACTCACATCCAGCCTTCTTGTTCCATTAGGTTGTGATTTTCCTCACTGTTTGGTCAGCCTAGGCTGTCTCTCTTCCCTCTCTGCTGAAATAGTCACACATGATAATCTAGAGGCATTAAGATAAATAAGTAACTAATTTTAAAATTAGAACAAGCCCCAGGTGAAGTCAAAGTTACCATGTGGTTAATAACGTGTAGGCAGGAGACATGGATGGATAATAAGAGTGTGCTCATGTCAATTTCTTTTAGATTAGCAAAATATTTTTATATCCCCTACATAATATTCCCATTTTGACCCTTGACTTAACATTAATTCTTGATGAGTAACACCTAAATAATAAAGTGGTAGTTATTAATTAATAATTTATATTACTAGTACACTGTTGCTGATAATGTAAATTAGTGTAACTTATGTGGAAAAAATTGTAAAGGCTTCTAAAACCACTACCAATAGATCTATCATTCTATCAGCAATCCCACTATACGATATGTACCCCCCAAATAAATCATTGTATCAAAAAATGTATGTACTCATATGTTTATTGCAGCAATATTTGCAGTCAGAAAGATACAGGGTTAATCTAAGTGTCTAACAATGGATAATTGAATAAAAAGAATATGGTATTGGCACACAATGAAAAATAATTTATTCATAAAAAGAAGGAAATTATGTCTTTGACAGCAATATGGATGGAACTGGAGGTCATTTTCTTTAGTCTAACAACTCATAAGCAGAAAGTCAAATATGGCTTTTTCTCATGTATAAGTTGGAGCCAAAAAATGGGTACACATAGATACAGAGAGTTGAATACTAGACATGGGAGACTCATACAATTTGGAAAATGAGATCACTAATCACTTAGTGGTTCCAAGGTACTATATCTGTTCAGCTTACCTTAAAAACTCAGACTTTATCACTATGCAATATATTTATGTAACATAAATGTAATTGTACCCCACATAACTATTTAAAAACTTAAAAAGCAAACACACACACACACACACACACACGCAAATGAGATATTTCAAAAAGATGGAGACATCTGGAAAAAGCTCCCAATTTCCAAGAGTTGGAAAATTTCAATTAAAATATTAAATAAATATTTATAAAAACATACTCTTATTAATAAACTAATAAATAAAATTCATGAGAGAAGAAGGATGTTTATCTAAAACAGTATAATTACACCAAATTTTGTTGATATTTCTCTATTCAAAGAGTTGGAGTTTAACCTCCATCTCTTAATTATGATATAGGCTTTGGCGCCTGAGAAAAATTCTTGCTTCCCTTCAACTTCAGAAATTTTAGATAGAAGACAATAAAATGATAGAAAAAGTAGTGAATTTCACAGGGTCAACATTTTTTACATGATGTGAGAAACACTCTGATGTAGTAATATAGAGACAAATCTCACAGCTAGTAATTCTTTCTCAAGGCCAATGCAGAGAAGAGTATTCCTGGGTTGTCTTACTACATTTTTTTTGTAGTTTGAAATCTTAGCTTACAGCTATAATCCATTTTGAGTTGATTTTCTTTTTTACATGGTGATAGCTGGGATTAAAGTTTCCAGCTTCTGCTTATGATAAAGTTTCTGCTTCTGCTTAGCAAGTTATACCAGCACCATTTATTGACCAGGTTGCCCTTTACCCATTGCATGTTAAGTTTTTTCAGAGTTGTCAAAAAACAGAGGGTTGTAGGTATGCAGCTTTATTTTTGAGTTTTCTATTCTATTTCGTTGATCTATGTGTTTGTTCTTGTACCAGTACCAAACAGCTTTTGTTACAGTGGCTTTATAGTTGAGTTTAAAGTCAAACAGTGTCATCTTTCTGTCATTGCTCTTTTGGCTTAGGATTACTTTGGCTAGTTTGGCTCTTTTTTGGTTACAAACAAATTTTAGAATAGTATTTAAAATATTTCTCTGAAGAATAAAACTGGCATATTGATAGTAATAACGTTGAATATGTAAAATCTGAAGGGAAATATTGCCATTTTGCAGTACTATTTCTTCTAATCCATGAGCATGGAATTGTTTTTCCATTTACTTGTTTCCTCTCTGATTTATTTTCACAGTGTTTTGTAGTTCTTCTTGCAGAGATCTTTCACCTCCTTTGTTAACTGCATTCCTAAGTATGTCTTTTTTTGTAGATACTATACGAGGGATTGTGTCCTTTATTTTGTTCTCACCCTGAATGTTGTTGGTGTATAAAAAAAGCTACTGATTTTTGTATATTCATTGTATATCCTGAAACATTACTCAAGTTGATGATCAATTCTAAGATTCTTTTGGAGGTGTCTTTAGATTTTTTAATGTTTAGAATCCTATCAACAGTAAATTGAGATAGTTTGAATAGTTATTTAATTATGTGAATGTCTTTTATTTCTTTCTCTGGCCTGATTTCTCTGGCTAGCACATCCAGTACTATGTTAAATAGGAGTGATGAGAGTGGGTACTCCTGTTTTGTTGCAGTTATGAAGGGAATGATTTGAGCTTTTGTTGATTCAATATGATGTTAGCTGTGGGTTTGTCATACATGCCTCTTATCATTTTAAGTTATGTTTCTTTGATGTCTAGTCTGCTGAGGGTTTTTATCATGAAAAATATTGAGTCTTATGAAAAGTATCTCAGGATCTATTGAAATAATCATATAATTTTTGATTTTTATTGTGCTTATGTGATGAATCACCTTTATTGATTTGTGTATGTTGAGCTAACCTTTCATGAAAGGTGTAAATCCTAAATGATCATAAGGTATTAACTTTCTAATGTGCTAGTATATTCAATATGCCAGTATGAATATACTTGAAGATTTTTAGGTCTATCATCAGGAATATTGGTCTAAAATTTTCCTCTTTTGTGTGTCTCTGCCAGATTTTGTGTTCCAAGAACACACAATGAAGAAAGGATAGCCTTTTAAACAAATGGTGTAAAAACTGGGCATCCATATGCAGAAAGAAAATGAGATCTTACATCATATGAAAAGTCACCTAAAAATGTACTCAAGGCTTGAAAATAATATAATATGTAAAAATATAAACTCAGAGAGAAAAAAAAAGAGCATCCTGGAATTAATCTGGAAAATGATTTACATGGATTTGACACCAAAATCACAGAAAAATAAATTATGTGCAATTGTGTATCTGACAAGGAGTTCTATCTAAATGTACCGAGGACCCATACAATAGCAAAAAATACAAATAAACTGATTTTTAAGAGGGTAAAACTTGTGCATAAACATTGTATTCTTGGGAAGACATACACAGTCAGCATGACGTAGAAAGATGATCAACATTGCTTATCTTCAGAAGAATTCCGATCAAAACCACAGTGAGATATCACCTCACGTTGCTTAACGTGAATATTATGACACAGAGAAAAGACAATGAAATGCTGACAGTAAGCTGCTGAAAAGGGAATTATTCAATGGTGTGGTAGTAAAGGTTATTTTATAAATTGAAAGTGAAACTACCATGTAATCTGGTGATTCCACTTCTGGCTATATATTCAAAGGATATAAAATCAGTAAGTTAAAAAAACAGGTCTATTACAAGATTATTCATAATGGCCTAGAATTTTTTAAAGTTAATTGCCATAGGTAAATGGGTGTATAATGGAAATGTATATACATACAGTGGAATATTATTTGACCTTTAACAAAATGGAAATTATAATATTTCCCAAAACATCAATGGGCCTGGAGAACATTATTCTAAATGGAATAAGCCAGACACAGAAAGACAAATGCTGTATTATTTCATTGTTTTGTGGAAACTGAAATATTCAAATTCTTAGAAATGGAGAGTTGTAAAGTGGTTCCCAGGGCTGGGAGGACTGGGAATGGAGTGATGCTTGTGAAGGACACCAAGTTTCAGTTGTGCAGGCTGAACGGGTTCCGGAGGTCTAATGTAAAGCAATGGACTGTAGTTATCCTGATCTCTGGAGGTCTAATGTAAAGCAATGGACTGTATTACAAACCTGATCTCTAGTAAAGGAAAGAAATCAGGTGTTCTCACTGGACACAAACATAATAAATGAAAAGAAATAAAATGGTAACTGTGAGGTAATAGATATTCTAATTCCTAGGTCACAGTGAAAATTTAACAATTTATAACAACACATCAAGTCGTGAACCTTAAATATATACAGTTTTTATGATCAACTATAGTTCCATAAAGATGAACAAATTAAGCTTAGTTTTGTGATGAAGAATTGCATACTTTCACATATTTTCTGAAGAAAAATGAAAAAGATATATATACATAAACAAAAAATATTTATAGCAGCTTTGCTTGTGATATTAATAAACTGAGAACAAATTCAGTCCATCGACAGGAAAATGGATCAGCTTATTGTCATTTATTGCTTAATCGACTGACTCGGGTATAACATTTCTCTCTCTCTCTCTCTCTCTCTCTCTCTCTCTCTCTCTCTGTCATTCTCTCTCTCTCTCCATATGTCAAAACGTTGAGATTTTATATCAAAGGCATTCCTTTAAGTGAATAAATGACAATATGTGGATTTAATTTTACATATGAAATAGCGTAAATAAACGTGAAAAATAACAAAAGTAACCCCTTACCAGAAAAGGGGTCTATAATGCTTGAGTCCATTTATATGAAGCTCAAAACTTTAAAAAAGAACCTTCAGCGGCAGAGATCAAACCATTGGGTAAATGTGGGGGCGGGCTGACTGGAAGCACAGAGAAGATCACTTGTGTTGTTTATTTTTTAAAAAATAAAAAATTTAAAAATAGTGTATGAAAGTATTTTAAAATTTAGTAAAAAATGTAATTATCAATAAAATCATATTCAAAATGTGAACAAAACAAGATGAATTAGTAAAATATATTCAAAAATAGCTGCTAGAACTAAATTCCAGAAATCAGAAGGGTGATGTCTGATAATAATAATAAACACATTTTATAGAGAAATCAGAATGTTCAAAAATATGTGGAACATGCATTTTGTTATCAAATGTCTTTAAATAATTGATACAATATTTTAACTGACCTATTAGCATTAATTACAAATATCGTGTGTAAAATCGTAACCATAACAACCTGTAGGGAAACAAGAATATTTGAGAGTACAGGTACTAAGATAAATATATTCTTAATGTTTTCCAGCTGTTACTGCTAACATTTCTAATTGTATCCTGGATCTCTAACAGAATCCATATGGGCCCTTGGGCAAATTAATTTTCAGAAACGACTTAGAAAATTAATCTCTAATATGGAGATATTAATACTCATCTCAAAAAGAAATAGAAACTGTAATACATGTAAACTCCTGAAAAGAAACCTTAGTACATAAGAAAGGACTTATTCATAGTATGTTGTGATATTCATTGCAAACATTATTACCTTGACTTTTCAGGGAAAATTAAAGCAAAGCCTGATGAATTGAAGTGTGATGTTTCTTGTTTGGTACAACAGTAGGGTGAGGATAATGAAGAGCGCTGTGATTCCGTGGGGAGCCCCTAATTTAAGAGGGAGGCTCCAGGTCCTGTGGAATCACCTGGGGCGCCTGTTTCTGCCCTTCATGGAGCCACAGTCAGAAGCCTTTAGGAGGCAGGAGTGTGGATTGGATGGGTTTCTCATGACGATCCAATCAGACCTGGACAAGGGAAAAAACATTATGACCCAGGATGCATTAAATCATTGTCTTGAAAATAGATAAAATTTTTTTATTATTTTTTTTAAATTTTTTATTGCATTTTAGGTTTTGGGGTGCATGTGATGAACATGCAAGATTGTTGCATAGGTACACACATGGTAGTGTGGTTTGCTGCTTTCCGTCCCCTCACCTGTATCTGTCATTTCTCCCCATGCTATCTCGTCCCACCTCCCCACCCCCTGGCCCCTCCCCCATTTCCCACCAACGGAACCCAGTGTGTAGTGCTCCCCTCCCTCTGTCCATGTGTTCTCATTGTTCAACACCCGCCTATGAGTGAGAATACACGGTGTTTGATTTTCCGCTCTTGTGTCAGTTTACTGAGAATGATGGTTTCCAGGTTCATCCATGTCCCTACAAAGGACGTGAACTCATCATTTTTGATGGCTGCGTAATATTCCATGGTGTATATGTACCACATTTTCCCTATCCAGTCTATCATCGTTGGGCATTGGGGTTGGTTCCAGGTCTTTGCTATTGTAAACAGTGCTGCAATGAACATTCGTGTGCACGTCTCCTTGTAGTAGAATGATTTATAATCCTTTGGATATATACCCAGTAATGGGATTGCTGGGTCAAATGAGATTTCTATTTTTAGGTCCTTGAGGAATCGCCACACTGTCTTCCACAATGGTTGAATTAATTTACATTCCCACCAACGGTGTAAAAGTGTTCCTATTTCTCCACATCCTCTCCAGCATCTGTTGTTTCCCGATTTTTTAATGATCGCCATTCTAACTGGTGTGAGATGGTATCTCAATGTGGTTTTGATTTGCATTTCTCTGATGACCAGTGATGATGAGCATTTTTTCATATGTTTGTTGGCCTCCTGTATGTCTTCTTTTGTAAAGTATCTGTTCATATCCTTCGCCCATTTTTGAATGGGCTTGTTTGTTTTTTTTTTTCTTGTAGATCTGCTTTAGTTCTTTGTAAATTCTGGATATCAGCCCCTTGTCAGATGGGTAGGCTGCAAAATTTTTTTCCCATTCTGTTGGTTGCTGATTCACTCTACTGACTGTTTCTTTTGCCGTGCAGAAGCTGTGGAGTTTGATTAGGTCCCATTTGTCTATTTTGGCTTTTGTTGCCATTGCTTTTGGCGTTTTGGTCATGAAGTCCTTGCCCACACCTATGTCCTGAATGGTTTTGCCTAGATTTTCTTGTAAGGTTTTTATGGTATTAGGTCTGATGTTTAAGTCTTTAATCCATCTGGAGTTAATTTTGGTGTAAGGTGTCAGGAAGGGGTCCTGTTTCTGCTTTCCGCACATGGCTAGCCAGTTTTCCCAACACCATTTATTAAACAGGGAGTCCTTTCCCCATTGCTTGTTTTTGTCAGGTTTTTTAAAGATCAGATGGTTGTGGGTATGTTGTATTTCCTCTGAGGCCTCTGTTCTGTTCCATTGGTCTATATCTCTGTTTTGGTACCAGTACCATGCTGTTTTGATTACTGTAGCCTTGTAGTATAGTTAGAAGTCCGGTAGTGTGATGCCTCCTGCTTTGTTCTTTTTGCTTAGAATTGACTTGTCTATGCGGGTTCTCTTTTGGTTCCATATGAAATTTAAGGTGTTTTTTTCCAGTTCTGTGAAGAAGGTCATTGGTAGCTTGATGGGAATAGCGTTGAATCTGTAAATTACTTTGGGCAGTATGGCCATTTTCACGATGTTGATTCTTCCTAACCATGAACATGGAATGTTTCTCCATCTGTTTGTATCCTCTCTTATTTCATTGAGCAATGGCTTGTAGTTCTCCTTGAAGAGGTCCTTTACGTTCCTTGTTACTTGTATTCCTAGGTATTTTATTCTCTTTGTAGCAATTGTGAATGGCAGTTCGTTCTTGATTTGGCTCTCTTGAAGTCTATTACTGGTGTATAGGAATGCTTGTGATTTTTGCACGTTGATTTTGTATCCTGAGACTTTGCTGAAGTTGTTTATCAGTTTCAAGAGATTTTGGGCTGAGATGATGGGGTCTTCCAGATATACAATCATGTCATCTGCAAATAGAGACAATTTGATTTCCTCCTTTCCGATTTGGATACCCTTTATTTCTTTTTCTTGCCTGATTGCTCTGGCTAGAACTTCCAGTACTATATTGAATAGGAGTGGTGAGAGAGGACATCCTTGTATAGTGCCAGATTTCAAAGGGAATGCTTCCAGTTTTTGCCCATTCAGTATGATATTGGCTGTTGGTTTGTCGTAAATAGTTTTTATTGTTTTGAGATACGTTCCGTCAATACCTAGTTTATTGAGGGTTTTTAGCATAAAGGGTTGTTGAATTTTGTCGAAAGCCTTCTCTGCATCAATTGAGATAATCATGTGGTTTTTGTCTTTGGTTCGGTTTACGTGATGAATTACGTTTACGGACTTGCGTATGTTGAACCAGCCTTGCATCCCCGGGATGAATCCTACTTGATCATGGTGGATGAACTTTTTGATATGCTGTTGCAATCGGTTTGCCAGTATTTTATTGAAGATTTTTGCATCTATGTTCATCATGGATATTGGCCTGAAATTTTCTTTTCTTGTTGAGTCTCTGCCGGGTTTTGGTATCAGGATGATGTTTGTCTCGTAAAATGATTTGGGAAGGATTCCCTCTTTTTGGATTGTCTGGAATAGTTTCAGACGGAATGGTATCAGCTCCTCTTTGTATGTCTGGTAGAATTCAGCTGTGAACCCATCTGGACCTGGGCTTTTTTTGGGTGGTAGGCTCTTTATTGCTGCCTCGACTTCAGACCATGTTATTGGTCTATTCAGGGTTTCGGCTTCTTCCAGGTTTAGGCTTGGGAGGATGCAGGTTTCCAGGAATTTATCCATTTCTTCCAGGTTTACTAGTTTATGTGCATAGAGTTGTTTGTAATAATCTCTGATGATGGTTTGGATTTCTGTGGAATCTGTGGTGATATCCCCTTTATCGTTTTTTATTGCATCAATTTGGTTATTCTCTCTTTTCTTTTTTATTAATCTGGCTAGTGGTCTGTCTATTTTGTTGATCTTTTCAAAAAACCAGCTCCTGGATTTATTGATTTTTTGAAGAGTTTTTTGTGTCTCTATTTCCTTCAGTTCTGCTCTGATCTTAGTTATTTCCTGTCTTCTGCTAGGTTTTGAGTTTTTTTGATCTTGCTCCTCTAGCTCTTTCAATTTTGATGATAGGGTGTCAATCTGAGATCTCTCCTTTCTTCTCATGTGGGCACTCATTGCTATATATTTTCCTCTAGAGAATGCTTAAATGTGTCTCAGAGATTCTGGCATGTTGTGTCTTCTTTCTCATTGGTTTCGAAGAACATCTTTATTTCTGCCTTCATTTCATTGTTTATCCAGTCAACATTCAAGAGCAAGTTGTTCAGTTTCCATGAAGCTGTGCGGTTCTGAGTTAGTTTCTGCATTCTGAGTTCTAACTCGATTGCACTGTGGTGTGAGAGACTGTTTGTTATGATTTCTGCTCTTTTTCATTTGCTGAGGAGTGATTTGTTGCCAATTATGTGGTCAATTTTAGAGTAGGTGTGATGTGGTGCTGAGAAGAATGTATATTCTGTGGATTTGGGGTGGAGAGTTCTGTAAATGTCTATTAGGTTTGCTTGTTCCAGGTCTGTATTCAGGTCCTGGATATCCTTGTTGATTTTCTGTCTGGTTGATCTGTCTAATATTGACAATGGGGTGTTACAGTCTCCCACTATTATTGTGTGGGAGTCTAAGTCTCTTTGTAAGTCATTAAGAACTTGCCTTATGTATCTGGGTGCTCCTGTATTGGGTGCATATATATTTAGGATCGTTAGCTCTTCTTGTTGCAGTGATCCTTTTACCATTATGTAATGTCCTTCTTTGTCTCTTTTGATCTTTGTTGCTTTAAAGTCTATTTTATCAGAGATGAGAATTGCAACTCCTGCCTTTTTTTGCTCTCCATTTGCTTGGTAGATCTTCCTCCATCCCTTTATTTTGAGCCTTTGTGTATCTTTGCATGTAAGATGGGTTTCCTGGATACAGCATACTGATGGGTTTTGTCTTTTTATCCAATTTGCCAGTCTGTGTCTTTTGATTGGGGCATTTAGTCCATTGACATTTAGGGATAGTATTGTTATGTGTGAATTTGATGCTGTCATTTTGATGCTACCTGGCTGTTTTGTTGGTTAGTTGATGCAGATTCTTGATTGTGTTGATGGTCTTTTACCATTTGGTGTGTTTTTGGAGTGGCTGGTACAGGTTGTTCCTTTATATGTGTAGAACTTCTTTCAGGAGTTCTTGTAGAGCAGGTTTGGTGGTGATGAAATCTCTGAGTGCTTGCTTGTTCACAAAGGATTTTATTTTTCCTTCACTTATGAAGCTTAGTTTGGCTGGATAGGAGATTCTGGTTTGAAAGTTCTTTTCTTTAAGGATGTTGAATATTGGCCCCCAATCTCTTCTGGCTTGTAGTGTTTCTGCTGAGAGATCTGCTGTGAGTCTAATGGGCTTCCCTTTGTGGGTAACCCGACCTTTCTCTCTGGCTGCCCTTAGCATTTTCTCTTTCATTTCAACCCTGGTGAATCTGACGATTATGTGCTTTGGGGTTGCTCTTCTTGAGGAATATCTTTGTGGTGTTCTCTGTATTTCCTGGATTTGAATATTGGTCTGCCTTGCTAGGTTGGGGAAGTTTTCCTGGATAATATCCTGAAGAGTATTTTCCAGCTTGGATTCATTCTCTTCATCACATTCAGGTACACCTATCAGACGTAGATTAGGTCTTTTCACATAGTCCCACATTTCTTGAAGATTTTGTTCATTCCTTTTTGTACTTTTTTCTCTGTTCTTGCCTTCACTTTTTATTTCATTGAGTTGATCTTCGACCTCTGATATCCTTTCTTCTGCTTGGTCAATTCAGCTGTTGAAGCTTGTGCATGCTTCACGAAATTCTCGTGTTGCGTTTTTCAGCTCCATCATTTCACTTATACTCCTCTCTATGCTGTCCATTCTCGTCAGCAGTTCGTCCAATCTTTTTTCAAGGTTCCTCTTTTCTTTGCGTTCGGTTAGAACATGTTCTTTTAGCTCACTGTAGTTTCTTACTACCCACCTTCTGAAGTCTGATTCTGTCATTTCATCACCCTCCTTCTCCATCCGGTCTGGTTCCCTTGCTGGTGAGGAGTTGTGATCCCTTTTAGGGGGAGAGGTGTTCTGGTTTCGGGAGTTTTCATTCTTTTTGCGCTGGTTTCTTCCCATTTTTGTGGGTTTATCCACCTGTTGTCTGTCTCTGTCCCAGGGAGTTGGAGCTTTATGAGTTTCCGTTGCACTACTGCCTTTTTTGATTTTTCTTTCAGGTCGGACCCGCCAAGCTAGCAGCATGCCTAGCCACTGCCTGCCCGCAGGGGCTTTGCTGAGCTGCTGTGGGCTCCGCCCAGCTGCCCTGAGCTCTTCCCTGTAGTCCTTTTTATATGGGCGTAGTTAGAACTGTCTTGGCAATGTGTCAAACTCCAAAACAACTCATTAGCAAAATCGTAATTGTGTGATTGTGAAGTGGTCAGTTTTACACCTTAACAAACTTAAGAACATAGATCTCATGTTAAAGACTTTTCCCTCTGGGTAGTGGTCAGTGTTATGGTGCACTTGGTAAGGGTAGACTTTGTAATTATTCAATGCAACACTAATATAGGTGGTGTTAGCCAGGCAAGGCGGCTCATGCCTGTAATCCCAGCACTTCGGGAGGCTGAGGCAGGGGTATCACCTGAGGTCAGCAATTTGACATCAGCCTGATGAATATGGAGAAACCCTGTCTCTATTAAAAATACAAACATTAGCTGGATGTGGTGGCATCCACCTGTAGTCCCAGCTACTCAGGAAGCTGAGACAGGAGAATTGATTTAACCTGGGGGGTGGAGGTTGAAGTGAGCCAAGATAACACCATTGCTTTCTAGCCTGGGTGACAGGTGAGACTCTGTCTCTCTCTTTCTCTCATATATATATATATATATATATATATATATATGATGTGAATTTATTTAATAGATGTTATTAAATCTGTCATCAGCTGAGTCTAGGTTAGGTAGTTTGCCATTGATAAAATTTGTGGGCCCGATTCCACCAGAGCAGAACTGGAGAAAATGTAATTCCGTGGTGATTCAGCAGCTTCACCTCCCGATGGCACCTCCAGCATGCGCTTACTGACAGATGATCCTATGGACATTGGATGTCCCTAGCCACCTCCACAAACTGTCATCCTCTATGTATCACAGAAATGTGGCCTGTCCATCTGTAGCTTGTCAACCCTGAATAATAAACAGAGAGTGACTCTAAAATATAATAAAATTTATTTAAGGATTCGTATTGAAATTGAAACACGTATGGGTGCATTCAGGTTGATAAAAGAAAGATACATAATTCAGGAAAAATGAGGAGGGTTACATCAGCTGTTTTGAGACAATTATCCTTGGCTCGAAGGATCAATACAGAGGTGACATTGTCGTGAGGTGGAAAGGGTAGTTGTTGGAGAAGAAATTCTTTTAAGGTTGTGGTGGCCCCTGTGCAAGGTTGTGGCTGTGCAGAGTGTATTTATGACAGTTCTTGCTATCAGGAATATGTGGGTTAGACCCTGCTTCACGGCATTCCTTCATTCATTGGGGTTTTAACACACGTGGCTCCATTGTGATTCTAAGACATTTCACAAGCTCTTTCTAACACTACTTTTGAAGCAGATGACTCTGACAGTTTGCATAGAACAGGGTTCATTCCACATCCACACCCCATTTTGATCAAATAATTTCATCCCCTTCACTATTAACGGCCAATTGCTTTCCCAGATGAGTCTACACACAAGACATCGGAGGGGCCTGAGCAAATGGGGGAGAAGGAAGCCCCATCAGCCTCTCCCACGTGGCTGCAGGAGCCACAGCCTGAGCCCCAACTGCGCTCCAAGAAAATGCCTTGAGGCCTGGAATGGAGACCATGGAGACCATCTGTTTTTTTTTTTTTTTTTTTTTTTTTTTCCAGGAAGCAGGAAAAGCAAATAAAAAAGGGAGAACCAGCACTGCAAAGGAAGGACATGGAGTGGGAGCAAAGGAGCCCCAGGTCCCTGCTGATGCGATTGGCTTTAGTGTCAGGAGAAGGGTCAGACGTGAAAACTGTGAGGTTCTACACGACACCGAACCCGGCTCAGCCTCTCCTGTGTCTGCGGCCAAAATTCCTAGCAACGGTTCTAGTCCGGGAATCTCCCTGAGGTTTCTGTCCTGGGTCTGATTGGAGAAGACTCGCCAGGCGCTGCTGAGCTTCCTCAGGACTCTGATGCTGGTGACCACGGTTGAGGACTTTTCATCTCTGTAAGCGTCATCTGCATTTGCTGCATGTGAAAATAGGTCCACATGTTAAAATGATCTTTTAAAAAGTACGTAGAGATGACATTAGGAAACACAGAATTCTAAACTTAGAGAGTTTCACTAGAGAAACTGTGAGAAGAGGATGAAGACCCACATCCTGACAGGAAATCAGCCTCCATCTGCACCTGCCTCTGGGGTTGACTCTGATCAGTGGCTCCTGAGCACCCCCTGCAGCTGATTCCCCTGAGTGTTCCTGCAGGAGGTTTGTGTCCGGACTCACCCGGGCCTCCCCTCACTTTGTCAGTTTCACAGTAATAAACGGCCGTGTACTCGGTTTTCAGGCTGCTCATTTGCAGATACAGCGTGTTCTTCGAATCATCTCTTGAGATGGTGAATCGGCCTTTCACAGACGCGGCGTATTCTGCTGTCCCACCATTGGCTTTGTTTTGAATATGGCCAACCCACTCCAGCCTCTTCCCTGGAGCCTGGCGGACCCAGTGCATGTAGCAGTTACTGAAGGTGAATCCAGAGGCTGCACAGGACAGTCTCAGGGACACCCCCAGGCTGAGCCAAGCCTCCCCCAGACTCCACCAGCTGCACCTCACACCGGACACCTGCAACACTAATCAATAGTCATCTATAAACAACACTAATCATCAGATAAATGAATATTAAAACAACAGTGAGACACAACTCTACACCAGTCAGAATAACCTTTATTATAAAGTTAAAAAGTTAGACATGTTGGTGAGAATTCAGAGAAAAAAAATTATACACTGTTGCTGATAATGTAAATTAGTTTAACTTACATGGAAAAAATTGTAAAGGCTTCTAAAACCACTAAAAATAGATCTATCATTCTATCAGCAATCCCACTACACGATATGTACCCCCCAAATAAATCATTTTATCAAAAAAAGTATGTACTCATATATTTATTGCAGCAATATTTACAGTAACAAAGATACAGAGTTAATCTAAGTGTCTAGCAATGGATAATTGAATAAAAAGAATGTGGCATTTACACACAATGAAAAATAATTTATTCATAAAAAAGCGGGAAATGATGACTTTGACAGCAATATGGATGGAACTGAAGGTCATTTTCTTGTCTAACATCTCATAAACAGAAAGTTGAATATGGCTTTTTCTCACGTATAAGTTGAAGCTAAAAAATGGGTACACATAGACACAGAGAATTGAATAATAGACATGGGAGACTCAGATGATTTGGAGTATGAGATCACTAATCATTTAGTGGTTCCAAGGTACTATATCTGTTGAGCTTACTTTAAAAACTCAGACTTTATCACTATGCAATATATTTATGTAACATAAATGAACTTGTACCCCACATAACTATTAAAAAACTTAAAAAGGCAAACACACACACACACACACACACACACACACACACACACACATAAGCAAATGAGATATTTCAAAAAGATGAAGGAGACAACTGGAAAAAACTCCCAATTTCCAAAGAGTTGGAAAATTTCAACCAAAGAATTAAATTAATATTTATAAAAACATAGTCTTATTAATAAACTAATAAATAAAATTCATGAGAGAAGAAGGATGTTTATCTAAAACAGTATAATTACACCAAATTTTGTTGATATTTCTCCATTCAAAGAGTTGGAGTTTAACCTCCATCTGTTAATTATGACATAGGCTTTGGTGCATGAGAAAAATTCTTGCCTCCCTTCAACTTCAGACATTTTAGATAGAAGACAATAAAATGATAGAAAAATTAGTGAATTTCACAGGGTAAACATTTTTTACATGATGTGAAAAATACTCTGATATGGTAATATAGAGACAAATCTCACAGGTAGTAATTGTTTCTCAAGGCCAATGCAGAGAATAGTATTCCTGGGTTGTCTTACTACATTTTTTGTAGTTTGAACTCTTAGCTTACAGCTATAATCCATTTTGAGTTGATTTTCTTTTTCACATGGTGATAGCTGGGAGTAAAGTTTCCATCTTCTGCATATGGCTAGCAAGGTATACCAGCACCATAAATTGACTAGGTTGCCCTTTAGCCATTGCTTGTTAAGGTTTTTCAGAGTTGTCAAAAAACAGAGGGTTGTAGGTGTGCAGCTTTATTTTTGAGTTTTCTTTTCTATTTCGTTGATCTATGTTCTTGTATCAGTACCAAACAGCTTTTGTTACTGTGGCGTTATAGTAGATTTTAAAGTCGAACAGTGTGATCTTTCGGTCATTGTTCTTTTGGCTAAGGATTGCTTTGGCTAGTTTGGCTCTTTTTTGGTTAAATACAAATTTTAGAATAGTATTTAAAATATTTCTCTGAAGAATAAAACTGGTATATTGATAGTAATAACACTGAATGTGTAAAATTTGAAGGGAAATATCGCAATTTTTGCAGTATTATTTCTTCCAATCCATGAGCATGAAATTGTTTTTCCGTTTATTTGTTTCCTCTCTGATTTATTTTCACAGTGTTTTGCAGTTCTTCTTGCAGAGATCTTTCACCTCCTTTGTTAACTGCGTTTTTAAGTATGTCTTTTTTTTTGTAGATATTATAAGAGGGATTGTGTCCTTTATTTTATTCTCACCCTGAATATTGTTGGTGTATAAAAAAGCTACTGATTTTTGTATATTTATTCTATATCCCGAAACATTACTCAAGTTGATTATCAATTCTAGGATTCTTTTGGAAGCTTCTACAGAGTTTTCTATGCATAGAATCCTATCAACAGTAAATTGAGGTACTTTGAATACTTATTTAATTATGTGAATGTCTTTTATTTCTTTCCCTGGCCTGATTTCTCTGGCTAGCACATCCAGTACTATGTTAAATAGGAGTGATGAGAGTGGGTACTCCTGTTTTGTTGCAGGTATGAAGGGAATGATTTGAGCTTTTGTTGATTCAATATGATGTTAGCTGTGGGTTTGTCATACATGCCTCTTATCATTTTAAGTTACGTTTCTTTTATCATGAAAAATGTTGAATCTTATGAAAAGTTTCTCAGGATCTATTGAGATAATCATATAATTTTTGGTTTTTATTCTGCTTATATGATGAAACACCTTTATTGATCTGTGTATGTTGAGCTAACCTTGCATGAAAGGTGTAAAACTTACATGATCATAAGGTATTAATTTTCTAATGTGCTAGTTATTCAATATGCCAGTATGAATATATTTGAAGATTTTTAGGTCTATCATCAGTAATATTGGTCTAAAGTTTTCCTCTTCTGTGTGTCTCTTCCAGATTTTGTGTTCCAAGAACACACAATGAGGAAAGGATAGCCTTTTTAACAAATGGTGTAAAAACTGGGCATCCATATGCAGAAAGAAAATGAGATCTCATCTCACATCATATACAAAAGTCACCTAAAATGTACTCAAGCCTTGAAAATAATATGATATGTAAAACTGCAAATTCAGAGAGGAAAAAAGATGATCCTGTAATTAATCCGGAAAATGATTTATATGGATTTGACACCAAAATCTCGGAAAAATAAATTATGTGCAACTCTATATCTGACAAGGGGTTCTATCTAAATGTACCAAGGACCCATACAATAGCAAAAAATACAAATAAACTGATTTTTAAGAGGGCAAAACTTGTGAATAGACATTGTATTCTTGGGAAGACATACACAGTCAGCAGGATGTAGAAAGGTGATCAACGTTGCTTATCTTCAGAATAATTCCGATCAAAACCACAGTGAGATATCACCTCACGTTGCTTAACATGAATATTATCACACAGACAAAAGACCACAAAATGCTGACGGTAAGCTGCTGAAAAGTGAATTATTCAATGGTGTGGTAGTAGAAGTTATTTTATGAATTGAAAGTGATTCTACCATGTAATCTGGTGATTCCACTTCTGGCTATATATTCAAAGGAAATAAAATCAGTAAGTTAAAAAAACAGGCCTATTACAAGATTATTCACAATGGCTCAGAATTTTTTAAAGTTAATTGCCATAGGTAAATGAGTGTATAATGGAAATATATATACGTACAGTAGAAAATGATTTGACCTTTAATGAAAAGGAAATTATAATATTTCCAAAAACATCGATGGGCCTGGAGAACATTATTCTAAATGGAATAAGCCAGACACAGAAAGACAAATGCTGCATTATTTCATTGTTATGTGGAATCTAAAATATTCAAATTCTTTGAAGTGGAGAGTAGTAAAGTGGTTCTCAGGGCTGGGAGGAGGGGAAATGGAGTGATGCTTGTCAAGGGCACCAAGTTTCAGTTGTGCAGGCTGAGTGGGTTCCGGAGGTCTAGTGTAAAGCAATGGACTGTAGTTATCCTGACCTCTGGAGGTCTAATGTAAAGCAATGGACTGTATTGCAAACCTGATCTCTGGTAAAGGTTACAAATCAGGTGTTCTCATTGGACACAAGCCTAATAAATGAAAAGGAATAAAATGGTGACTGTGAGGTAATAGATATTCTAATTCCTGGGTCATAGTTAAAATTTAGCAATTTATAACAAAACATCAAGTGGCGAACCTTAAATATATACAGTTTTTATTATCAATTATAATTCCATAAAGATGAATAAATTAAGCTTAGTTTTGTGATGAAGAAATGCATACTTCCACATATTTTCTGAATAAAAATGTAAAAGATATATATAAACAAAAAGTATTTATAGCAGCTTTCCTTGTGATATTAATAAACTGAGAACAAATTCAAAGTCCATCGACAGGAAAATGAATCAGCTTATTGTCATTTATTCCTTAAGAGACTGACTCAGGTATAATATTTCTCTTTCTCTCTCTCTCTCTCTCTCTCTTTTTTCATATATGTCAAAACGTTGAGATTTTATATCAAAGGCATTCCGTTAAGTGAATAAATGACAACATGTGCATTTAATTTTACATATGAAATAGCATAAACAAACGTCAAAAATAACAAAAGTAACCCCTTACCAGAAAAGGGGTCTATAATGCTTGAGTCCATTTATAAGAAGCTCAAAACTTTAAAAAAGAACCTTCAGCGGCAGAGATCAAACCATCGTGTAAATGTGGGGGAGGGCTGACTGGAAGCACAGAGAAGGTCACTTGTGTTGTTTATTTTTTAAAAAATAAAAAATTGCCGGGCGCGGTGGCTCAAGCCTGTAATCCCAGCACTTTGGGAGGCCGAGGCGGGTGGATCACGAGGTCAAGAGATCGAGACCATCCTGGTCAACATGGTGAAACCCCATCTCTACTAAAAATACAAAATATTAGCTGGGCATGGTGGCGCGTGCCTGTAATCCCAGCTACTCGGGAGGCTGAGTCATGAGCATTGCCTGAATCCAGGAGTCGGAGGTTGTGGTGAGCCGAGATCGTGCCATTGCACTCCAGCCTGGGTTAACAAGAGCGAAACTCCATCGCAAAAAAATAAAATAAAATAAAATAAAATAAAATAAAATAAAATAAAATAAAATAAAATAAAATTAGTGTACTGAAGTATTTTACAATTTAGTAAATAATGCAATTATCAATAAAATCGTATTCAAAATGTGAAAAATATAATAGGAATTAGTAAAATATATTCAACAATAGGTACTAGAATTGAATTCCAGAAATCAGAAGGGTGATGTCTGATAATAATAAGTTAATAAACATATTTCATAGAGAAATCAGAATGTTCAAAAATATGTGGAGCATGCATTTTGTTATTATCAAACGTCTTTAAATAATTGATACAATATTTTAACTGTCTTATTAGTATTAATTACAAATATCATGTGTAAAATCATAACCTGTAACAACCTGTGGGGAAATAAGAATATTTGAGAGCACATGTACTAAGTTAAATATATTCTCAATGTTTTTCCAGCTGTTACTGCTAACATTTCTAACTGTATCCTAGATCTCTAACAGAAACCATATGGGCCCTTGGGCAAATTAATTTTCAGAAACGACTTAGAAAAATAATCTCTAGTATGGAGATATTAATACTCATCTCTTAAAGAAATCGAAACTGTAATACATATAAACTCCTCAAAAGAAAACTTAGTACATAAGAAAGGAGTTATTCATAGTGGGTTGTGATATTCATTGCAAAAATTATTACCCTGATTTTTCAGGGCAAATTAAAGCAAAGCCTGATGAATTGAAGTGTGATGTATCTTGTTTGGTACAACAGCAGGGTGAGGTTAATGAAGAACCCTGTGATTCCGAGGGGAGCCCCTAATTTAAGAGGGAGGCTCCAGGTCCTGTGGACTCACCCGGGGCGCCTGCTTCTGCCCCTCATGGAGCCACGCTCAGAAGCCTTCAGGAGGCAGGAGTGTGGATGGGATGGGTTTCTCAGGACGATCCAATCAGACCTGGACAAGGGAAAAAACATTATGACCCAGGATGCATTAAATCATTGTCTTGAAAATAGATAAATTGTTATATATTTAGGAGGTACAAAGAAATGTTGTGATTTATTAGTACAATATGGAATAGTAAAATAAATCGAATTAGCATATTCATCACCTCAAAATATTTTTACTTTTTGTGTCAAGGCCATTAGAAATTTACTTTAGCTATTTTGAATTGACCAATATACAATATTTAAGTAAATAGATATTAATAAAAACAATGTAAAATTATTGAAATCAATTATTAATTGAAAACTCCAATAGTTTATATTTAGTTCATCAATAAGTTTGATCATTTAGAATATATTTTAAAATGTATTGTGTTATAATTTTAAATATAAATGACTACACGTTTATGAACAGGTTTGTTGTACTTAGACTTATGGCTATAGTTGTAAATTTATGTTCTCACAGCCATAGTTGCTGAGAGTAATAGATGATAAAACTCTGGAAGAATAACTGCAGATAATTAGAATTAATTATTCCTTGAATATGTACATAGTATGCATATGCATATTATATATATATATATATATATATATATATATATATATATAATTTTGAGACGGAGTTTCGCTCTTTTTGCCCAGGCTGGAGTGCAATGGTGTGATCTCGGCTCAGTGCAACCTCCGCCTCCCGGGTTCAATCGATTCTCCTGCCTCATTCTCCCAGGTAGCAGGAGGACAGGCTTGCCACCACACCCAGCTAATTTTGCATTTTTAGTAGAAACGGGGTTTCTCCATGTTGGTCAGGCTGGTCTCAAACTCCCAGCCTCATGAGATCCACCCTCCTTGGCCTCCCAAAGTGCTGGGATTACAGGCGTGAGACACTGTGCCCAACCTTAAGTATATATATATGTATTTAAAATATTGCACAAAATGTTTAAAATTATTAAAACTTAAATACCAATGATAATAAATACATACTAAATAACAGTATAAAAATATGACAACCTGCAAGACTCCAGAGTTCTGACTTCTCCAGCTGTGGAGAAAAGACCCTCCCCCTGCACCTGCTCCTGGGGCCCGCCCCGTCCTCGGTGGGTCCCGAGCGCCCCCTGGCGGCCCCGCGCGCCCCTGCAGGAGGTTTGTGTCCGGGCCCACGCGGGCCTCCCCTCACTGTGTCTCTCGCACAGTAATACAGGGCCGTGTCCTCGGCTCTCAGGCTGCTCATCTGCAGATACAGCGAGTTCTTGGCGTTGTCTCTGGAGATGGTGAATCCGCCGTTCACGGAGTCTGCGTAGCCTGTGCTACCACCATTAGGATTAATTTCTCCAACCCACTCCAGCCCCTTCCCCGGAGCCTGGCGGACCCAGTACATGTAGTAGCTACTGAAGGTGAATCCAGAGGCCGCACAGGAGAGTCTCAGGGACCCGCCAGGCTTTGCCAAGCCTCCCCCAGACTCCACCAGCTGCACCTCACACTGGACACCTGCGAACACAGAGACATCCTGGTCATTAACTGGCACACAGATCCACTGTTCCCCTCGCTTATGTCCACACACACTCAGTATCTCTAGTTCTCCGTGAATCACCTTTTAAAACAGCAACAAGGAAAACCCAGCTCAGCCCAGACTCCATGGTGAGTCCTCCTGTGTTCAGTGCTGATCAGCAGGTGGAGACAGCTGGGAATCCCAGGGCTGGGGCTGCTCTTCCAGAGCTGCAGGGTCAGGGCCGGGCTGCTTTTCATCAGCAGAAAGGCGGGCCTAATTTGCATGTCTTCTGCTACATAGCGCGCTGTTGGGTGGGACGCCTGAGGAGAGGGCTCTGTGCAGAGTAGACGGGGATGTCCTGGGGGATAGTGTAGTAATCCTATCATTCGGGAAAACGCAATTTCATGATGTAATTGTGGCTTGATAATCATTTAGTAGTCGTCATCTTATCTCATTTTTGCATATTTGCACACTGTATTTCCCCTTAGATATTTCCGAAGTCCCTCGGCCTGTCTGATTGAGTGATGTCTCTTTCCTCGACACTGTGACGCTATGATGTCATCGCTGACAGGTGCAGTCCTGGATGTGCACGCGGTTTCCATAGAAATGCTGTCATTTGGCGGAGTTGCCTTTGAGAGCCTAGTTACCTGGGTTTCCTTCTTGACTCTTGGTGTCTCTTAGCATACCACCCAGACGTTACGCTCTGCTCATTTCTGGCAGAGTGACGCTGTTTTGTAACATAAATTGATCAACAATCTGATGCAATTACATCCGGTTTTCTTATCAGGGGCAGTTTTTGAGGTTTGTCCTGACCCCATAATGTTATTGTTTTTTTCTTTTCTTTATCAAGAAATGGAGTCTTGCTATGTTTCCAGGCTGGGCTCAAAATCCAGGGCTTCAGTGATCCTCTTACCTCAAACTTCCACTAAATGGAACTACAGGCAGTGCCGCAGTGCCCAGCTGCTGGTTCTTACATTATGGATTTTCTTATTCTCTCTGTTAAAATGAGTGGACTACTATTTTGTGTATTGCTCTCATGGAGCAGGCAGCTTTCTGTTAATTACTTACCACGAAACAGCTAAAATTTCATATGAATTTTAGGATTGAAATTATCCTCAATTGACTGCAAATCAAGTCACACCCTTTAGAGAGCTTCTTATCACTGTTTTTATGCTCTGCCTCTATCATAATAAAAATATACCAGGCTCTACCTTGGTGCGGAAGAAAGGGCTCAAGTATCTCAGAGTGACACTCTTCTTTTAAGAACAGGAAGCGGTATGTGAGGGTGGACTCTTAGAGTCTCACTGTGCCTCTCCCAGAAAGTTCTCCAGATCCTCTATCCTACAGGTGATTTTATATATATATAAAATTAGGTGTGATCTTAATTCTGTCAAATACTATATAAAATATGATTTCTATTTCTATACTATATATAGTTAAACATATTTATAGTATATGGTAGAACTGTCTATCTATCTATCTATCTATCTATCTATCTATCTATCTATCTGTCTATCTATCTATCTACTTACCTACCTACCTGCTTCAAATTTGTCATAGACCTCTCATAAAATGAATATTGAGATGTTTTATAAATTAACTGGATAACTACCACATAGGCACCATTTATTTTTCTTATATTTCACTCATAATTTATAAATTGACCAATTCCCACCTAGAAATTATGATATGGTTTGTCTCTGTGTGTTCACCCAAAGCTCATCTGGAATTGTAAACCCCAAGGGTCAGGAGAGGGGTTTGGTGGAGGTGATTAGATTGTGGGAGTGGCTTCCTCCATGCTGTTCTCCTGGCAGAGTTCTCAGGAGATCTGGTTGTCTGTTAAGTTTGTGGCTTTTTCTCCTCCCTCTCATTCTCTCTCTCTCTCTCTCTCTCTCTCTCTCTCTCTCTCTCTCTCTCTCTCCCCTGACGCCTTGTGAAGAAGGTACTTGCTTCCCTTTCACCTTCCACCATGATTGTAAGTTTCCTGAGGCTACGCAGCCACACAGAACTGTCAGTCAATTAAACCTTTTTGCTTTAAAAATTACCCAGTCTCAGGCAATATATCTATAGCAACATGAAAATGAACGAATACAGGTGCTTTCCCATAAAAAGTAATTGTTAGTTAAATAAATATTTTTACCATGAGCTAAAACACAGTCTTCATGCTGACTAAATATGCGTGTTGATTTTGACATAACAACCATCAAGTTGTAGATGATGTCATACTCCGAATAATAACCCACGTTCAAGGAGTTAACTGAAAAATTATATTTACCTCGGTTTTGCTTTGGAACAAGAAAATTGAGAGTTACAGATTATGTGGTGGGTGGTCTTCTTAGGGTTGGATGCTGTTAAGGAAAGGAAGGCAACCCAATATTGTAGTCAGAGGGTCTCTGGCTGGTTCCTCACTGCACCTGCTCCTAATTGGGGCTATGTCTTGGCTGAGTTCTGAGCATCTCCTTCTGGTCCTCTGCTGCCCATGAAGACCAGCTAAAAGAGATCTGGGGAACTGCTTCTGAGACACCCAGTCCTATGTCTGGGTCCTGGCCAGGAGTTCCACCAGGCCTGCGAGCTGCCCCTTGGACTTCTCTTGTGTGACCTCACCTGTGCAATGAGCATCCTCATAGCAAGGTGACAGGGTCAGCCTCACAGGCATTACTGCAGGGAATTTTCAGCAAATCTAATTGTAGTTCGACTATATAATTCAGGAATCATGTTTAGTGACTGAAATATTCACATACACAAAGAAACTGTATGGACATTCATTTACATTGCCCCCAAACTGCACACAAGTTGTATTATTCCTTATCCATTAATAAAATTCCAAGGATTGAATCATAAACTAAAAGATAACATTTATAGAACCAAACTTACAAATGAATAAGGTGAGTATGGTCAGAAAAATCAAGGTTGAGTTATTACCTGCATTCTAATGGTGGCAAGTTACGTAATGAAGCTGTGCTGATAGAGGCTTCCGAATGCTCTAGTTGATAACCTCCCGAGGATAGCTGAGCAGCAATCTCTGGCGGTGGGAAAACCAGAGTTTCCCCCACGTTGGACAGCACTCTTCCTTCATAGACATTCACTGGGTTTCTCTCCAGGCTCTGAGGTGTGCAGGCTCCTATCCCAGATTCTGCAGTCAGACAAGTCTCTGCGCCTTCCCAGGGGACACAAGGGATAGTGTGGATAAGCACCAGACATGCTCTACTCAAGGTCTCTGCACATGGAGAAAAAACAGTGAAAGTGGAAAATTCATGTTCTCAATTCATTGAACAATGCCTAAGAAAAATGCAACAATGTGCCAGGAACTAATGCAGAATTATAAATGAATGCAATTAAAATAAGTATGAAAATTACAATTGTTTACAGGTGCACATTTGTTTATATATTTTCTAATACAATAAGGTAAAAGAAGGTGTTCTCTATAAAAATCCAAAAACAGTGTGCTGACCCTCAGAATGCACCTCCCTGCCTCCTCCTACAGGCAGCAAAATGCACGTGGATCCGGTTCCCAGCAGCTGCTTTCTGACACCTGCGGCATGGCGTGTGCTGAGGCCCATGTCCTGTGGTCCACTCTAATGAAGGGACTGACTTCGCAGGGACCCTCAAGCAGAGCCATTTCGGAGAGTCACGGGGATCCCTGCAAGGCAGCACTGACTGCACGAGATTTCAATATGTTTTGCACCTTCCTTGCACAGCACAGAAATATAGAAACCTTCCACCCAATCCTCCCTCCCTCTCTCCTTCACTCATGGTCCGGCTTCCTCCATCTGACATCAGCTTCACAGACTCATTCCACCCCCTGTGCATTTTCTTTCAAAGGGTGAGTGTAATTCTTACAGTAATTCAGGGAAACGTCATCCCATCTTGGAGTTTTCTGCTTCGAAAACCAATAATAACAGAAATGTTAGCAGAAAGGGGCCCCAGTTGGCAGCAAATCCACAGAGTGTAATGAAAACAAGTTTATTACAAAACCAAAAGTATAAAAATGTGGCTACTCCATAGGTAGAGTAGAGGTACGATCTGCCCTTTATCCATTTTTATGGTTATTTCTTGATTGCATGTTAAAGAAGGGATGGATTACTCATGAATTCCCCAGGCAACTCCTGAAGCTGAGGGTTCCTCCCTTCCCTTTTAGACCATACAGGGAAACTTCCTGATGTTACCATGGCATTTGTAAACTGTCATGGAGCAGGAGGGTGTGTCTTTCAGCATGCTAATGCATTATAATTAGCATATAATTGGCAGTGATGGCAAACAGAGGTGACTTTCATTGCTGTCTTGGTTTTGGTGGGATTTGGCCAGCTTCTTTCCTGTGACCTTCATCAGCAAGGTCTTTATCACTTGTGTCTAGTGCAGACCTCCTATCTCATCCTGTGATGAAGAACACCTTAACTTACTGGGAGTGTAGCCCAGCAGGTCTCAGTCTTATTTTGTCTAGCTCCTTTGCAAAATAAGGTTGTTCTGATTCCAAAGTTTTTGGCAAAGAAAATGTAGGACACATATTTATGAGCATGATTATATTGCCAAATATAAAACAAAATATAAGAATGGAAACAGATAATTTTATATGTCACCTTGACTAGACCACAGTCTCTCAATCACACACTAACCAGGGTGTGGCTTTAATGGCATCATACAGGTGTTAGTGGAGCCTGCCATTATTTTTTCAGGAGTCAGAGTGTTCTAGATAATCCAGGTGGGGCTGAATCAAACAGAACCTAACATAAGACAATGGAATGCCATGGTGGATGGCCGATGCAGGTCTTCCCGGGAATCCCAGCCTGTCTTTCCCAATGGCCAGGGGTATTGATCTTAGGCATGCCTAGCCACACCACACAAAGGAAAAAAAAAAAAAGAAACAAAGGAAAAAGGACAAAAAGTTTTGCATTAAGAGACATCAACTATTAGCACAGAATTGTGACTCTGGGAGGTTCCCTGGGGAGATGTGACAACGAGGCAGCCCCAGACCGCGGCAGGAAGCCAGCCCTCAGCTGCACTTGCACCTGCCCCGAGACAGCCCCGTGCGCAGCGTCCGGGCGCCCCCTGGCGGTCTCGGGGACCCCTGCAGGAGGTTGGTGTCCGGGCTCACACGGGCCTCCCCTCACTGTGTCTCTCGCACAGTAATACACGGCCGTGTCCTCGGCTCTCAGGCTGCTCATCTGCAGATACAGCGAGTTCTTGGCGTTGTCTCTGGAGATGGTGAATCGGCCCTTCACGGAGTCTGCGTAGTATATGTAACTACTACTGCTACTAATGTATGAGACCCACTCCAGACCCTTCCCTGGAGCCTGGCGTACCCAGCTCATGTCATAGCTGCTGAAGGAGAATCCAGAGGCCTCACAGGAGAGTCTCAGGGACCCCCCAGGCTTTGCCAAGCCTCCCCCAGACTCCACCAGCTGCACCTCACACTGGACACCTGTAAAGAAAGAGACAGCGCCCTGATCAGAAACGGCCACACACATCCACTGTTCCCCTCGATCATGTCCCCTCATACTCAGTGTCTCTAGTTCTCCGTGGATTACCTTTCAAAACAGTAACAAGGAAAACCCAGCTCAGCACAGACTCCATGATTGGTGGTCTGTGTTCAGTGCTGATTACCAAGTGGAAACTCCTGGGAATCCCAGGGCCGGGGCTCCTCTCCCAGAGCTGCAGGGTCAGGGCTGGGCTGGTTTTTATCAGCAGAGGTAGGGCTGTATTTGCATGTCTCCTGCTATATAGCAAGCTCTGGGGTGAGATGCCTGAGGAGAGGACGGAGCCCAGATAAGGTGACTGTTCCTTGCAGGTATTTGGTGACAATGATGGTACTTGGAAATTATACTGTCTTCTTATAAAATTATTCTGTGATAAACACTTTGAACCGAACACCCTATTTTAGTTTTGCATATTCATGTATATTACGTTTTCTTTGGGTCAGTGTTTCTCCATGTACAGATGTGGAAGCACACCACACATGGGAAAGGGGCTCTGTGTGTGTCTAAGAGCTCATGCCTGGATGAGTAAGCCCTGGTACCTGGGCCTGTGCTCCTCAGCACGGACCCCAGTGACTCCCTGAGCTAACTCTAGGACTGAGGGTGGTTTGAAGAACCCACTTCTTGTAGTGAAAACATGTGTGCTGCATTCCAGAATTCACAGAAACTATGATGGGAACCATGGTTCAGACAGATACATTCTTAAGAATGTCTGAATTCAATATACCCTTTTCCTATCTTTCTATCATTCCTTCCTTGTCTAAGTTTCAATTTGTTTTCTTGTAATAAATTGTGTAAATTTTAGTTTACAGATGGTAAACTTCAACATATTTAAAATTAACAATTGTAAACATGATTTAACCGTCATTGTTGTCAAGGTGGACAAGAGAAATCTCAGCATTTCCTTTTGTTCTTCTGTGTTCTTTCTCCTTTTTCCTCTTGTTTCTTCTACCATTCCCCTGGTGACTACTGATTTTTACCTTGCTGCACATTCATTTCAATTTGTCAGAATTTAAAACAATCAAATAACATAGTATACATTGTTAATTGTTTGGCTTATTTTACTTGCCATAAATAATTAGACATTTTACCTTGTAGTTGAGTGTATTGGACAGTTATTTATTATAAATACTGAATAGTATTCTAGCAAAAATTTACCATAAATTGTTTTTCTAGTAAGCACCTTAAAAATTTGACTTTTTACAAATTATTTTGGGTCTTAATAAAAATCTACTATTAAACTTGGAAATGTACATAGGAAAGGAATATTTTTCTTATTTTTTACAACTGCATCAACGATAGCAGGTAAACATAGAAGATGGAATTTTGCAAATTTTCTTAATACTTCCAATATTTAAAGTTTGAAAACAAACAAGAAATCTGACATTTAAGGGAAGCAAGTGCTTACAGAGCGTAACAAAGCCGGCGTTTGAAACTACCTAAGGCGGGTCTGGAATGTGAAACATGGGCTACTCCAAGAAAAAATAGAACTATAAATTGGATTGCTGGAAACGAGTATGGTAAATGTATTGCAGTGTGGAATTTTAAGGAACCGTGTACTGAAAAGCTTTCCTATCCTCTTGAATCCCTTTTCTCAAGAAATAGGACAGTCACAAAAATCTTCCTTTCCTGAACGTCTGTCTGGAAGAGAAGAAGAACTCCCACTGCTAAAACGTATTCAGACCCAACTCCCTATTCTCACTACAGGACTAGGAATGTACTCTGCAGGGGCAAGCCACTGAAACTTAGGGGCCTAGGGGCGCTGGGTCAACCCCTCAGGTATTGTCATGAGAACCGAGGTCTCCACCAAAGATCTGTTGAGAAGCAGCTCCCCTCTCTTTCTTATGAAATCAGGGCCTTAGTCTGCAGTGCAGGGCAGCAGATCTGGAGGGCGATGACACCAACGGAGAACACTGGAGCTGAGGGAGGAAACATCTGGGGAAACGGGAGGACTGTACCCCAGGGGAAGGGGCAGGAACACACAGACCAGCTTCTCATCTGGGGAAGGGGCAGGAACACTCGCAACGACACGCCCAGACTCGGGGTCACAATGTCTTTTTAGGAATACAGACCCAGGAATATTAACTGTTTAGTCTAATGCCTTTTACCATTTAAAAAATCATCAGTTAAATAAAACTCTTGAATGTACCTGAGGGAGCAGAAAGAGATTCTTGGGAAGACAGAACAAGGTGAAGAGACAAAGTGAAGCAGAAAAGACAAAGAAGGTATTGGAGGATCTGTAATCCATGGTGGAGATAGAAAAATAGACTTCAGTTAGCTTTTAAAACCTTTATATCTGTTGATAGTAATTTATGTGATGAAATTACCAGCCTCGGCAATGGAATCTTATTATCCCCTTCAGGGATGAGTGTCCATTGGGCATGTGGTGAAGTTCTAGTCATGGGGGCAGGCAAGATGGTCTGTTGAGGTGCTCCTGGTCCTTCAGAGGAGAATTGCAAAAATGTCTCTTCCCCACTTCCAGGGATATTTAATACATGTGTTACTCTTGGGAATGTTGTCTCCATGTCACGACATCATGGGAGTCACCTGAGGGGTGAAGCTGCCTTTCTGGATGCATCAGTGTGGAATATTGAGAAAAGAAACTGTCTGGGCACATGAGTTTTCAAACTATTCAATCCCGGAGCCACTCACATCCAGCCTTCTTGTTTCATTATGTTGTGATTTTCCTCAATGTTTGGTCAGCCTAGGCTGTCTCTCTTCCCTTTCTGCTGAAGTAGTCACACATAATCTAGAGGCATTAAGATAAATAAGTAACTAATTTTCAACTTAGAACAAGTCCCAAGTGCAGTCAGAGTTACCACGCAGTTAATAATGTGATAGGCAGGAGAGATGGCTGGATAAAAAGAATGTGCTCATGTCAATTTCTTCTATATTAGCAAAATATTTTCTATATCCCTTACATAATATTCCCATTTTGACCCTTGACTTAACATTAATTCTTGATGAGTAACACCTAAATAATAAAGTGTTAGTTATTAACCAATAATTTATATTACTAGTACAAACTTTTATTTAAGATATATTCCTCTACAAATGTAAAATCAGCCCAAAAGGCAGAAGTTATTGCACTTAATTAAATAAATACAAGTATTCTACAGTGGTGCGTAATTGTAAAATATACTGCAGGCAAAGGAGGATTTTAAATCTTCAGGAAACTCCATGAAAATGAACAACAAGAAAACACACTTGGAAGTAATTCCTGTATTCTGGAGACCTGATATAGAAATTTGCAACTAAATAAAAACAAAGCAGAAAACACAAATCCAGTATGGAAACTATAATAATGCTATGTTGCATCACGACCAGCAGGAAGCACTGGCTGTGATGGGGATGCAGAGATGGCACCGGCGAGGGGAGGGTCTGCGAGGGCTTCCCAAGGCCAGGAGTGCACCGAGAACACGGATGTCGGCATCATCGGTTGTGAAAAACACGCTGAAACTCACCATATGCACATTTTGATGCATAAATGAAAACAGGATGGCACTGGTATTAATAGAGAGAGAGCTCAGAAATAAAAGGTTATGTCAACCCCAAACTGATTTTCAGTATGTGAGCCAACAATATAAAATATACAAATCAAGGTCTCTCCCAAAGAGGGTGTTCAACTGGATCTACACATGCAAAGAATAAAGAATTTTAGTTTAGAATGATCACAAAAATCACATTTAAATAGTTAAACGTAAGGCATGCAATTGTAAAATTTCCCCCACCAGAAAATAATATTAAGAATGATTTTCTGTATTTCAAATTGAAGGCACAGACAACAAACGCAGAACTGAACGTGTGGAAAGGTATCACAACAGAAAGATTCCGCAAACCATGGAAACAACTCCGGCCTACAGAATAGGAGAATGTAATCGCATGCCATGAATCTGAAAATGTGACAAAATACAAAATAACTCATTAGCACAATCATAATTGCCTGATTGTGAAGTGGTCAGTTTTACACCTTAACAAACTTAAGAACATAGATCTCATGTTAAAGATTTTTCCCTCTGGGTAGTGGTAAGTGTTATGGTGCACTTGGTAAGGGTAGGCTTTGTAATTATTCAATCCAACACTAATATAGGTGGTGTTAGCCAGGCAAGGCGGCTCACGCCTGTAATCCCAGCACTTTGGGAGGCTGAGGCGGGTGGATCACCTGAGGTCAGCAATTTGATATCAGCCTGACCAATATGGTGAAACCCTGTCTCTATTAAAAATACAAAAATTAGCTGATGTGGTGGCGTCCACCTGTAGTCCCAGCTACTCAGGAAGCTGAGACAGGAGAATTGATTTAACCTGGGAGGTGGAGGATGCAGTGAGCCAAGATCAAACCATTGCACTCTAGCCTGGGTGACAGAGTGAGACTCTGTCTCTCTCTTTCTCTCCATATATATATACATATATATATGTATATATATGTGTGTATATATATTATATATGTTCTACATATGTATTATATATACATATTACAAATGATGTGAATTTCTTTAATAGATGTTATTAAAACTGTCATCAGCTGAGTCTAGGTTAGGTAGTTTGCCATTGATAAAATTTGTGGGCCCGATTCCACCAGAGCAGAACTGGAGAAAATGTAATTCCGTGGTGATTCAGCAGCTTCACCTCCCTATGGCACCTCCAGCCTGCGCTTACTGACGGATGATCCTATGGACATTGGATGTCCCTAGCCACCTCCACAAACTGTCATCGTCTCCATATCACAGAAATGTGGCCTGTCCATCTGTAGCTTGTCAACCCTGAATAATAAACAGAGAGGGACTCTAAAATATAATACAATTTATTTAAGGATTGGTATTGAAATTGAAATATGTGTGGGTGCATTCAGGTTGATAAAAGAAAGATACAGAATTAAGGAAAAATGAGGTTACATCAGCTGTTTTGAGACAATTATCCTGGGCTAGAAGGATCTATACAGAGGTGACATTGGTGTGGGTTGGAACGGGCAGTTGTTGGAGAAGAAATTCTTTTAAGGTTGTGGTGCCCTCTGTGCAAGGTTGTGGCTGTGCAGAGTGTATTTATGACAGTTCTTGCTATCAGGAAAATGTGTGTTAGACCCTGCTTCATGGCCTTCCTTCATTCATTGGAGTTTTAACACACGTGGCTCCATTTTGATTCTAATACATTTCACAAGCTCTTTCTAACACTACTTTTGAAGCAGATGACTCTGACAGTTTGCATAGAACTGGGTTCATTCCACATCCACACCCATTTTCATCAAATAAGTTTATCCCCTTCACTATTAACGGCCAATTGCTTTCCCAGATGAGTCTACACACAAGACATCGGAGTCCCTGAGCAAACGGGGGAGAAGAAAGCCCCATCAGCCTCTCCCACGTGGCTGCAGGAGCCACAGCCTGAGCCCCAACTGCGCTGCAAGAAAATGCCTTGAGGCCTGGAATAGAGACCATGGAGACCATCCGTTCCTTTTTCAGGAATCAGGAAAAGCAAATAAAAAAGGGAGAACCAGCACTGCAAAGGAAGGACAGGGAGTGGGAGCAAAGGAGCCCCGGGTCCCTGCTGATGGGATTGGCTTTAGTGTCAGGAGAAGGGTCAGACGTGAAACCTGTGAGGTTATACATGACACCGAACCCGGCCCAGCCTCTCCATTGTCTGAGGCCAAAATTCCTAGCGACTGTTCTAGTCCGGGAAATTCCCTGAGGTTTCTGTCCTGGGTCTGATTGGAGAAGAATCGCCAGGCGCTGATGAGCTTGCTCAGGACTCTGATGCTGGTGACCACGGTTGAGGACTTTTCATCTCTGTAAGCGTCATCTGCATTTGCTACATGTGAAAATAGGTCCACATGATAAATGATCTTTTAAAAAATACGTAGAGATGACATTAGGAAACACAGAATTCTAAACTTAGAGAGTTTCACTAGAGAAACTGTGAGAAGAGGATGAAGACCCACATCCTGACAGGAAATCAGCCTCCATCTGCACCTGCCTCTGGGGTTGACTCTGATCAGTGGCTCCTGAGCACCCCCTGCAGCTGATTCCCCTGAGTGTCTCTGCAGGAGGTTTGTGTCTGGGCTCACAGGGGCCTCCCCTCACTGTGTCTCTCGCACAGTAATACACGGCTGTGTCCTCGGTTTTCAGGCTGCTCATTTGCAGATACAGCGAGTTCTTTGAATCATCTCTTGAGATGGTGAATCGGCCTTTCACAGACGTGGCATATTCTGCTGTCCCACCATTGGCTTTGTTTCTAATAAAACCTACCCACTCCAGCACCTTCCCTGGAGCCTGGCGGACCCAGCTCATGTAGTAGCTACTGAAGGTAAATCCAGAGGCTGCACAGGAGAGTCTCAGGGACCCCCCAGGCTGAGCCAAGCCTCCCCCAGACTCCACCAGCTGCACCTCACACTGGACACCTGCAAACACAGAGACACCCTTGTCATTAACTGCCATACAGACCCACTGTTCCCCTCGCTCATGTCCACACACACTCAATTTCTCCAGTTCTCCATAAATCACCTTTAAAAATAGCAACAAGGAAAACCCAGCTCAGCCCAAACTCCATGGTGAGTCCTCTGTGTTCAGTGCTGATCACTGAATTGAAACACCTGGGAATTCTGGGGCTGGGCTCCTCTCCCAGAGCTGCAGGTTCCGGGCTGGGCTTGTTTTTATGAGCAGAGGGAGGGCCCTATTTGCATGTCTCCTGCTACAAAGCATGCTCTGGGTGGCACAGCTGAGGAGAGGGCAGGGCCCAGAGCAGATGAGAGTGTCCTGGAAAACCGTGGAGGTAATCCTGTCTCTCAGGAAAGTATAACTTCAGATTATCTGATTGTGCCTTGCTAATTATTTAGCTATAATCATCTTATTTTATTTTTATATATTTGGAGAATATCTTTTTGTTTTTGAAATTAACAGATTGATATTTTATTTTATCTTATTATTACTTTTTCTTTTTTTCATTGCATTTTAGGTTTTGGGGTACATGTGAAGGACATGCAAGATTGTTGCATAGGTACACACATGACAATGTGGTTTGCTGCCTTCCACGTTGAGATACCATCTCACACCAGTTAGAATGGCGATTATTAAAAAATCTGGAGACAACAGATGCTGGCGAGGATGTGGAGAAATAGGAACACTTTTACACTGTTGGTGGGAGTGTAAATTAGTTGAACCATTGTGGAACACAGTGTGGCGATTCCTCAATGACTTAAAAATAGAAATCCCATTTGACCCAGCAATCCCATTACTGGGTATATATCCAAAGGATTATAAATCATTCTACTATAGGGACATATGCACACGAATGTTCACTGCAGCACTGTTTACACTAGCAAAGACCTGGAACCAGCCCAAATGCCCATTGATGATAGACTGGATAGGGAAAATGTGGTACATATACACCATGGAATATTATGCAGCCATCAAAAACAATGAGTTCGTGTCCTTTGTAGGGACATGGATGAACCTGGAAACCATCATTCTCAGCAAACTGGCACAAGAGCAGAAAATCAAACACCACATGTTCTCACTCATGAATGGGTGTTGAACAATGAGAACACACGGACACAGGGAGGGGAGCACTACACACTGGGGTTTGTTGGGGGGAAACGGAGGAGGGATGGGGGCATGGGGAGGTGGGAAGAGACAACATGGGGAGAAATGACAGATACAGGTGAGGGGGAGAATATCTTTAATGCAAGTGTCAGTGTCAGAGTGTTAGAGAAGGTAAATTACACATAGCACAGAGCGGTTGTACAGTGTGTCCAATATCACACATCTGGACAGTGTCAGCCCCATTACCTGTACCTGTGCCTCTAAACACTGAAGAGACTGCTCCCCAGAGACAGCTCCCAGACAATGTGGGACATGCCTAGTGAGTTTTCAGGATGTCCCTCCTGTCACAACCTTTTGTGATTTTGCTTCCCTAACGTTGGAGGTGGGGCCCTGTGGTTGTATCATGGGAGCAGATTTATAATAAATGGTTTAGCATCATCCCCTTGCCATAATAGTAAATGGGTGCTCATGAGATCTGGCTGTTTAACAGTGTGTAGCATCTCCACCCTCACTCTTCCTTTGCTCCTGCTCCGGCCTTATAAAGTGTCTGCTCCCCCTTTGCCTTTTGCTTTCATTGTAATGTCCCTGAGGTCTCTCCAGAAGCTGAACAGATTCCATCATCATGCTTCCTCTACAACCAGCAGAATCATGAGTAAATCAAACCTCTTTTCTCTATAAATCACTCGGTTTCAGTTTTTTCTTTCTGGCAATGAGAGGACAAACTAATAAAGTGGACATCTCCCCCATTTCACCAGCGCCCCTTGCAGCCTGAAAACTACCACCTAAGTAGGGGGATTACTGACACCATCGAGGTGCTGCCTCAGGCCACGATGGTTTGTCATGGATGCCATTTTACTAGTCTTGAGTTCAGGGAGTATAATGCCCTCCTCCCTATGCCTCACAGATGGAGAAACCACCTTATGATCAGCTCTCTCTAATTCTGTCTGAACCCATTTGTAAGTTTCAGCAATTCCACAGTGGGGAAATCTGACATTGTGGTGTGCCTCCTTATTTCTTGTGGAAAATGTCTAGAGGGGCTAGACTCTGCGGGAACAGGTGGCCAATTTTTATCCTGGTGGTGGCCACCAGATGTGTGGAGAGGACCAGAACCCCCATGGGCTTACCTCAGTCTTCATCCTCCTCCCCATTAGAGCTCTTTATTTTATTTTTGAGATGAAGTCTCACTCTTTCGACCAGGCTGGAGTGCAGTGGTGTGATCTCGGCTCACTGAAACCTCTGCCTCCTGAGTTCAAGGAATTCCTCTGCCTCAGTCTCACAAATAGCTGGACTACAGGCACTATGGCACCACGCACAGCGATTTTTTTTTTTTTTGGTATTTTAGTTGAGACGGGGTTTCACCATGTTGCTCAGGATGGTCAAAAACTCCTGAACTCAGGCAATCTATCCACCTTGACCTCCCAACGTGCCGAGATTACAGGGGTGAGCCCACATACCCACCCTAGAACTCTTCATCGGATCCTAGGTCTTAGGGTCCCAGGAAAATTTAGTCATCATAGCCTTACCTAATTCGTGTGATGGTCAGAAATCCTTCAAATGTGCTCTCGACAAGCCACCACCCCCATTGTACCATTCTGCTTACACACCCAGGACAGAAAGATCTGATTAGTCTGAGCTGGTCTGGCATGCTTCTCTAGGAGTCGCTCTTCTTGTGACTGACTCATGGTAGCCCACACAGTGAGCTCTGCCTCAGTGGGTGCTCAGAGTGCAGTCGGGAGGGACCAGCCACCTGCAAATGCAACAGCTTGGGCGTCTGACTTGCACTTTGAAAGATGCACCCTCTGAAGTGGTTCTTCCAGAACGCTTGGCATTTTGGTAGCATCCCCATCCTCATGCCGTGGGCCCCACCCATCAGGGACAGCAGCTGTTGGGCCACACATAGAAATTCACAGCCTGCCCGGGATTTCTGCAGGCGTCTCCTTTCTTTAGAGTCCACTGTGTGGGTGTTCATCACATTTTTTTACCTTTTGCCAGGTTCACTGAATGTCGTGCCAGACCAATATTGACTCCAATAGGACTGGCATCATGTACAACAGGCCAAAGAAATAAACCCAGACCAGTGAACACGACCTAGAGTTTATTGAGGGTTCTCACACAGTGTGGTTCAGGTACAGCAGGCTGGAGAAGAAAACTATGACCATTTGACAAAATTATTCAGCTTATGTAGTAATTTTCACATGACATCCTCCACCTAACAACTTCCATTTAACCCGAAACAAAGAGACTCAATCAGCTGTAAATCCTCTTTTCCAAGGGATAGGCAGGGGTTTGGATGTTATTCTTAGATAAAAAGTGAGTTCCTGGGTATGGCCCTCTGGGATTCCTTAGCTTGGAACTTGAAATACATATTTCTTTTTTTCTTTCCTGGAGTTTCAGTAATACGTCGAATAGGAGTGGTGAAAGTGTGCCTTCCTGTACGTGTTCTTCAGGAATATTTTTGCAACTTTTTCTCATTTCGTATGATGTGAGATTTTGTTGTACGTGGCTTTTTTTACAGTCATTCATGTCTTCACTACTAAGTCACTAGCAGTCCATGGAATGAATCAGTTGCATATGTTTTTACGAAATTTAAGAAGATCCCTGTTTTATTGTTTTATTTATTATTTAAGATCCTTAAGGGTTTTTGTTGGTTGTTGTATGTGGCTTTTAATATTTTGAGGTCTGTTTCTTTGCTGCTAAGTTTATCGAGGGGGTTTTCACGAGGGATATTGAATTTTACTGAATAATTTTTTTGCATCCATTGAGATGGTCTTATTTTTTAAAATTATGTTTATATAGTGAATCATATTTATTGATGTGTTTTTTTTATCCAGTCTCTGTATCCCTGGAGTAAAACCCAGTTGATCATGATGTATGATCTTTTTGTTGTGCTGTTGGTTTCAGTTAGCTAGTCCTTGTTTATGATTTTACATCTAGGTTCATTGGGGACATCTCCCTGTAGCTTTTTGTTGTTGTTGTTGTTGTTGTTGTTGTTGTGTCCTTGTCTCTATTGTTGTCAGGTGATACCAATTTTTGTAGACCAGCTGGGGAAGAATCTCTTCTCCTTAATCTATTGAAATAGTTCCAGAAACAATGGTACGTCTGGTATAATTAGACTGTCAGTTTATCTGGTTCTGGGCTTTGATGGTTGGAAGATTTTCAATTTCTGATTCAATCTTATTACTCTTATTGGCCTATTTAGGATTTTATTCCTTCGTGGTTCAAGTTGGGAAGGTTGAATATTTCCAGAAATGTATTGATTTCCTCTAGATCTTCTAGTTTGTGAGCATAGAGATGCTCAGTATGCTTTGATAATCTTTTGTATTTCTGTGGCATCAGTTGTAATACCACCTTTATCATTTCTGTTTGTGATTATTTAAATATTTATCTTTTTCTGGTTGACATAGTTAGGGATCTACCAATTGTGTTCATGTTTGAAAATAACCACCAGTTTTCTGGTTGATTCCTTACATTTTTTTTTTGTTTCAATCTAATTTAATTCTGCTGTGATCTTTATTTTCTTCTTCTAGCTCTGAGGTTGGTTTTTTCTAATTGTTTAGTTCCTTGAAATAAATCAATAGAGACCTAGTTTGTAATCTTTATATTTTAGTAGACATTTATAACTATAAGCTTTTTTTCTTAGCACTGCTTTTGCTATATCCCAGAGGGTTTGGTATGCTGTGTCTTCATTTCTCTTTCTATTTTTTTTTTTAAATCTTAATTTTATTGTTGAGCCAATGATTGGTCAGACTTGTGCTGCTAAATTGCCTCATTCTTTTATAGTTTCAACAACTTTTTTTGCAATTGATTTTTAGATTTATTCCATTACTGTACAATAAAGAACATCTAGAATCTACCAAGAACAAAAACAACTCAGAAACAACAACAAATGAATAAATTACACAGTTAAATAGTGGGAAAAGGCACCAACACACATTTGCGAAGAAGACATTCAAATGACCAAGCATATGACAATAAAATGCTGAACAACACTAATCATCAGATACATGAATATTAAAACAACAGTGAGACACAACTTTACACCAGTCAGAATGACTTATTATAAAGTTAAAAAGTTAGACATGTTGGTGAGAATTCAGAGAAAAAAACATTTATACACTGTTGTTGATAATGTAAATTAGTGTAACTTATGTGGAAAAAATTGTAAAGGTTTATGAAACCACTACAAATAGATCTATCATTCTATCAGCAATCCTGCTACATGATATGTACCTCCCAAATAAATCACTGTATCAAAAAATGTATGTACTCATATGTTTGTTGCAGCAATATTTACAGTCAGAAAGATACAGAGTTAATCTAAGTGTCTAGCAATGGATAATCAAATAAGATGAATGTGGTATTAGCACACAACGAAAAATAATTTATTCATAAAAAGCAGGAAATTATGTCTTTGAAAGCAATATGGATGGAACTGGAGGTCATTTTCTTAAGTCTAATAACTCATAAACAGAAAGTCAAATATGGCTTTTTCTCATGTATAAGTTGGAGCTAAAAAATGTGTACATAGACACAGAGAGTTGAATAATAGACATGAGAAACTCATACAATTTGGAAAATTAGATCACTAATCACTTAGTGGTTCCAAGGTAGTACATCTGTTGAGCTTACTTTAAAAACTCAGACTTTATCACTATGCAATATATTTATGTAACATAAATGTACTTGTACCCCACATAACTATTAAAAATCTTAAAAAGGCAAGCACACACACATGCACACACACACACACACACACACACACACACACACACAAATGAGATATTTGAAAAAGATGAAGGAGACAACTGGAAAAAACTCCCAATTTCCAATGAGTTGGAAAATTTCAACCAAAGAATTAAATAAATATTTATAAAAACATACTCTTATTAATAAACTAATAAATATAATTCATGAGAGAAGGATGTTTTTCTAAAACAGTATAATTACACCAAATTTTGTTGATATTTCTCCATTCAAAGAGTTGGAGTTTAACCTCCATCTGTTAATTATGACATAGGCTTTGGTGCATGAGAAAAATTCTTGCTTTCCTTCAACTTCAGACATTTTAGATATAAGACAATAAAATTATAGAAAAAGTAGTGAATTTCACAGGGTTGACATTTTTTACATGATGTGAGAAACACTCTGATGTAGTAATGTAGAGACAAATCTCACAGCTAGTAATTCTTTCTCAAGGCCAATGCAGAGAAGAGTATTCCTGGGTTTTCTTCCCACATTTTTTTGTAGTTTGAAATCTTAGCTTACAGCTATAATCCACTTTGAGTTGATTTTCTTTTTCATATGTGATAGCTGGGAGTAAAGTTTCCATCTTCTGCATATGGCTAGCAAGTTATACCAGCACCATTTATTGACTAGGTTGCCCTTTACCCATTGCTTGTTAAGGTTTTTCAGAGTTGTCAAAAAACAGAGGGTTGTAAGTGTGCAGCTTTATTTTTGAGTTTTCTATTCTATTTCGTTGATCTATGTGTTTGTTCTTGTATCAGTACCAAACAACTTTTGTTACTGTGGCTTTATAGTAGAGTTTAAAGTCAAACAGTGTGATCTTTCGGTCATTGTTCTTTTGGCTTAGGATTACTTTGGCTAGTTTGGCTCTTTTTTGGTTACATACAGATTTTAAAATAGTTTTAAAAATATTTATCTGAAGAATAAAACTGGTATATTGATAATAAGAACATTGAATATGTAAAATTTGAAGGGAAATATTGCCATTTTTGCAGTATTATTTCTTCCAATCCATGAGCATGGAATTGTTTTTCCATTTATTTGTTTCCTCTCTGTTTTATTTTCACAGTGTTTTGCAGTTCTTCTTGCAGAGATCTTTCACCTCCTTTGTTAACTGTATTCCTAAGTATGTCTTTTTTTGTAGATATTATAAGAGGGATTGTGTCCTTTATTTTGTTCTCTCCCTGAATGTTGTTGGTATATAAAAAAGCTACTGATTTTTGTATATTTATTCTATATCCTGAAACATCACTCAAGTTGATTATCAATTCTAGGATTCTTTTGGAAGCTTCTACAGAGTTTTCTATGCATAGAATCCTATCAACAGTAAATTGAGATAGTTTGAATACTTATTTAATTATGTGAATACCTCTTATTTCTTTCTCTGGCCTGATTTCTCTGGCTAGCACTATGTTAAATAGGAGTGATGAGAGTGGGTACTCCTGTTTAATTGCAGTTACGAAGGGAATGATTTGAGCTTCTGTTGATTCCATATGATGTTAGCTGTGGGTTTGTCATACATGCCTCTTATCATTTTAAGTTACGTTTCTTTGATGTCTAGTCTGCTGAGGGTTTTTATCACGAAAAATGTTGAATCTTACGAAAAGTTTCTCAGGATCTATTGAGATAATCATATAATTTTTGGATTTTATTGTGCTTATGTGATGAATCACCTTTATTGATTTGTGTATGTTGAGCTAACCTTGCATGAAAGGTGTAAAACCTACATGATCATAAGGTATTAACTTTCTAATGTGCTAGTATATTCAATATGCCAGTATGAATATACTTGAAGATTTTTAGGTCTATCATCAGGAATATTGGTCTAAAATTTTCCTCTTTTGTGTATCTCTGCCAGATTTTGTGTTCCAAGAACACACAATGAGGAAAGGATAGCCTTTCTACCAAATAGTGTAAAAACTGGGCATCCGTATGCAGAAAGAAAATGAGATCTCGTGTCACATCATTTACAAAAGTCACCTAAAATTTACTCAAGGCTGGAAAATAATATGATATGTAAAACTGTAAACTGAGAGAGAAAAAAAGAGCACCCTGGAATTAATCTGGAAAATGATTTATATGGATTTGACACTAAAAACACAGAAAAATAAATTAAGTGCAATTCTATATCTGACAAGTGGTTCTATCTAAATGTATGAAGGACCCATACAATAGCAAAAAATACAAATAAACTGATTTTTAAGAGGGTAAGACTTGTGCATAGACATTGTATTCTTGGGAAGACATACACTGTCAGCAGGACGTAGAAAGGTGATCAACATTGCTTATCTTCAGAAGAATTCCAATCAAAACCACAGTGAAATATCACCTCACGTTGCTTAACATGATTATTAGTACACACATAAAAGACAACGAAATGCTGACAGTAAGCTGGTGAAAACGGAATTATTCAATGGTGTGGTAGTAAAGATTATTTTATACATTGAAAGTGAAACTATTATGTAATCTGCTGATCCCACTTCTGGCTATATATTCAAAGAAAATAAAATCAGTAAGTTAAAAAAAATAGATGTATTATAAGTTTATTCATAATGGCCTAGAATTTTTTAAAGTTAATTGCCATAGGTAAATGTGTGTATAATGGAAATGTATATACATACAGTGGAATATGATTTGACCTTTAACAAAAAGATTATAATATTTCCAAAAACATCGATGGGCCTGGAGAACATTATTCTAAATGGAATAAGCCAGACACAGAAAGACAAATGCTGCGTTATTTCATTGTTATGTGGAATCTAAAATATTCAAATTCTTAGAAATAGAGAGTAGTAAAGTGGTTCTCAGGGCTGGGAGGAGGGGAAATGGAGTGATGCTTGTCAAGGGCACCAAGTTTCAGTTGTGCAGGCTGAGTGGGTTCCGGAGGTCTAGTGTAAAGCAATGGACTGTAGTTATCCTGATCTCTGGAGGTCTAATGTAAAGCAATGGACTGTAGTTATCCTGATCTCTGGAGGTCTAATGTAAAGCAATGGACTGTATTGCAAACCTGATCCCTGGTAAAGGATAGAAGTCAGGTGTTCTCACTGGACACAAACATAATAAATGAAAAGGAATAAAATGGTAACTGTGAGGTAATAGATATTCTAATTCCTAAATCATAGTGAAAATTTAACAATTAATAACTAAACACCAAGCACTGAACCTTAAATATATACAATAATTATGATCAATTATAGTTCCATAAAGATGAACAAATTAAGCTTAGTTTCATGATGAAGAAATGCATACTTCCACGTGTTTTCTGAATAAAAATGAATATTTATATATAAACAAAAATATTTAAGCAGCTTTGCTATGATATTAATAAACTGAGAACAAATTCAAAGTCCATCGACAGGAAAATGGATCAGCTTATTGTCATTTATTGCTTAACGGACTGACTCAGGTATAATATTTCTCTCTCTCTGGCTCGCTCTCACTCTCTCTCTCTCCATATGTCAAAACGTTGAGATTTTATGTCAAAGGCATTCCATTAAGTGAATAAGTGACAATATGTAGATGTAATTTTACATTTGAGATAGCATAAATAAACGTCAAAAATAACAAAAGTAACCCCTTACCAGAAAAGTGGTCTATAATGCTTGATTTATATGAAGCATTTATATGAAGCTCAAAACTGAAAAAAAGAACCTTCAGCAGCAGAGATCAAACCATTGTGTAAATGTGGGGGCGGGCTGACTGGAAGCACAGAGAAGGTGACTTGTGTTGTTTATTTTTTTAAAAATAAAAAATTAAAAAATAATGTAAGAAAGTATTTTAAAATTTAGTAAATAATGCAATTATCAATAAAATCATATTCAAAATGTGAACAATATAATACGAATTAGTAAAATATATTCAACAATAGCTGCTAGAATTAAATTCCAGAAATCAGAAGGGTGATGTCTGATAATAAATAAGTTAATAAACACATTTCATAGAGAAATCAGAATGTTCAAAAATATGTGGAGCATGCATTTTGTTATTATCAAATGTCTTTAAATAATTGATACAATATTTTAACTGTCTTATTAGTATTAATTACAAATATCATGTGTAAAACCATAACCGTAACAACCTATAGGGAAATAAGAATATTTGAGAGCACATGTACTAAGTTAAATATATTCTCAATGTTTTTCCAGCTGTTACTGCTAACATTTCTAACTGTATCCTGGATCTCTAACAGAAGCCATATGGGCCCTTGGGCAAATTAATTTTCAGAAACGACTTAGAAAAATTATCTCTAATATGGAGATACTAATATTCATCTCATAAAGAAATTGAAACTGTAATACTTAGAAACTCCTCAAAAGAAAACTTAGTAATAAGAAAGGAGTTATTCATAGTGGGTTGTGATATTCATTGCAAAAATGATTACCTTGATTTTTCAGGGCAAATTAAAGCAAAGCCTGATGAATTGAAGTGTGATGTATCTTGTTTGGTACAACAGTAGGGTGAGGATAATGAAGAGCCCTGTGATTCCGAGGGGAGCCCCTAATTTAAGAGGGAGGCTCCAGGTCCTGTGGACTCACCCGGGGCGCCTGCTTCTGCCTTTCATGGAACCACACTCAGAAGCCTTCAGGAGGCAGGAGTGTGGATGGGTTTCTCAGGACGATCCAATCAGACCTGGACAAGGGAAAAAACATTATGACCCGGGATGCGTTAAATCATTGTCTTGAAGATAGATAAATTGTTATATATTTATGAGGTACAAAGAAATGTTGTGATTTATTAGTACAATATGGAATAATAAAATAAAGCTAATTAGCATATTCATCACCTCAGAATATTTTCATATTTTGTGTCAAAGCCATTAGAAATTTAACTTAGCTATTCTGAATTGACCAATATATAATATTTAAGTAAATATATATTAATATAAACAATATAAAATTATTGAAATCAATTATGATTTGATTTCATAGAACTTCAATAATTTATATTTCGTTCATCAATAAGTTTGATCATTTAGAGCATATTTTAAAATGTATTGTATTTAATTTTAAATATAAATGACTACACGTTTTTGAACAGGTTTGTCGTATTTAGACTTATGTCTACAGTTGTAAATTTATGTTCCCACAGTCATAGTTGCTGATAGCAATAGATGATAAAACTCTGGAAGAATAACTGCAAATAATTAGAAATAATTATTCCTTGAATATGTACAGTATACACATGCATATTTTAAGTATATATATATATGTATACAGACACACACACACACACATATATATATATATATATATTATTTTGAGACTGTTTCTCTCTTGTTGCCCAGGCTGGAGTGCAATGGCGTGATCTCGGCTCACTGCAACGTCTGCCACCAAGGTTCAATCGATTCTCCTGCCTCAGTCTCCCAGGTAGCGGGAGTACAGGCTTGCCACCACACCCGGCTAGTTTTGTGTTTTTAGTGGAGACGGGGTTGGTCAGGCTGGTCTCAAACTCCCAACCTCAGGAGATCCACCCTCCTCGGCCTCCCAAAGTGCTGGGATTACAGGCGTGAGCCACTGCGCCAAACCTTGAGTATGTATTTTTAAAAAATAACACTGCATAAAATGTTTAAATTTATTAAAACTTAAGTACCAGTGATAATAAATACATACTAAATAACAGTATAAAAATATGACAACCTGAAAGACTCCAGAGTTCTGACTTCTCCAGCTGTGGAGAAAGGACCCTCCCCCTGCACCTGCTCCTGGGGCCCGCCCCGTCCTCGGTGGGTCCCGAGCGACCCCTGGCGACCCTGCGCGCCCCTGCAGGAGGTTTGTGTCCGGGCCCACACGGGCCTCACCTCACTGTGTCTCTCGCACAGTAATACATGGCTGTGTCCTCGGCTCTCAGGCTGCTCATCTGCAGATACAGCGAGTTCTTGGCGTTGTCTCTGGAGATGGTGAATCGGCCCTTCCGGAGTCCGCGTAGTATGTGCTACCTCCATTAGGATTAATTTCTCCAACCCACTCCAGCCCCTTCCCTGGAGCCTGGTGGACCCAGCTCATCCAGTAATCACTGAAGGTGAATCCAGAGGCTGCACAGGAGAGTCTCAGGGACCCCTCAGGCTTTGCCAAGCCTCCCCCAGACTCCACCAGCTGCACCTCACACTGGACACCTGCGAACACAGAGACATCCTAGTCATTCACTGGCACACACATCCACTGTTGCCCTCACTCATGTCCACACACACTCAGTATCTCTAGTTCTCCGTGAATCACCTTCTAAAAAGCAACAAGGAAAACCCAGCTCAGCCCAGACTCCATGGTGAGTCCTCTGTGTTCAGTGCTGATCAGCAGATAGAGACAGCTGGGAATCCCAGGGCTGGGGCTCCTCTCCCAGAGCTGCAGGGTCAGGGCCAGGCCGCTTTTCATCAGCAGAAAGGCGGGCCTGATTTGCATGTCTTCTGCTACATAGCGCGCTGTGGGGTGGGATGCCTGAGGTGAGGGCTCTGCGCAGAGTAGACGGGGATGTCCTGGGGGGTAGTGGTAGTAATCCTATCATTCGGGAAAACGCAATTTCATGATGCAATTGTGGCTTGATAATCATTTAGCCGTCGTCATCTTATCTCATTTTTGCATATTTGCACACTGTATTTCCCCTTAGATATTTCTGAAGTCCCTCGGCCTGTCTGATTGAGTGATGCTCTTTCCTAGACACTGTGACGGTATGATGTCATCGCTGACACGTGCAGTCCTGGATGTGCACGCGGTTTCCATGGAAATGCTGTCATTTGGTGGAGTTGCCTTTGAGAACCTAGTTACCTGAGTTTCCTGCTTGACCGTTGGTGTCTCTTAGCATACCACCCAGACGTTACGCTCTGCTCATTTCTGGCAGAGTGATCCTGTTTTGTAACAGAAATTGATCAACAATCTGATGCAATTAAATCCAGGTTTCTTTTCAGGGGCAGTTTTTGAGGTTTGTCCTGACCCCAAAATGTTATTGTTTTTTTTCTTTGTTTTCTCAAGAAATGGAGTCTTGCTACGTTTCCAGGCTGGGCTCAAAACCCAGGGCTTAAGTGATCCTCTTACCTCAAACTCCCAAGTAAATGGAACTACAGGCAGTGCCGCAGTGCCTAGCTGCTGGTTCTTACATTATGAATTTTCTCATTCTCTCTGTTAAAATGACTGGACTACTGTTTTGTGTATTGCTCTCATGGAGCAGCCAGCTTTCTGTTAATTACTTACCACCAAACAGCTAACATTTCATATGAACGTTACGATTGAAATTATTCTCAATGACTGCAAATCAAGTCACACCCTTTAGAGAGCTTCGTATCACTGTTTTTATGCTCTGCCTCTATCATAATAAAAATATACCAGGCTCTACCTTGGTGCGGAAGAAACAGTTCAAGTATCTCAGAGGGACACTCTTGTTTTAAGAACAGAAGCTGTATATGATGGTGGACTCATAGAGTCTCACTGTGCCTCTCCCAGAAAATGCTCCAGATCCTCTCCCCTACAGGTGAATCTATCTATCTATCTATCTATCTATCTATCTATCTATATATATATATATATATATATATATATATACTTCATATCTCCTAATATTTATTGTTGTGGTGCTGGGACAGCTGCAGACACAGACATGACAACCCAGCTCATTTCTTCCAACTTGGAGCTCTACTCCCTTTCCACGGACCGTCTTCCCAGAGTTGTGACAGCCAATCGGATGCTGAAGCAGATGCTTTTCTGGTATCAAGGTTACATTGGTGCAGCCCTAGTTTTAGGCAGAGTAGACGTTACTGGACCTCACCTCTACAGTATCTATCCTCATGGATCAACTGATAATTTGCCTTATGTCACCGTGGGTTCTGGCTCCTTGGCAGCAATGGCTGCATTTGAAGATAAGTTTAAGCCAGACATGGAGGAGGAGGAAGCCAAGAAGCTGGTGAGCGAAGCCATTGCTGCCGGCATCTTCAATGACCTGGGCTCTGGAAGCAATATTTGTCTCTGTGTCATCAGCAAGAGCAAGCTGGATTTTCTCCGCCTATACACATACACAGTGCCCAACAAGAAGGGGACCAGGTTTGGGCGGTACAGGTGTGAGAAAGGGACCACTGCAATCCTCACTGAAAAAGTCACTACTCTGGAAATTGAGGTGCTGTAAGAAACAGTCCAAATGACGAACACTTCTTGAATAGCATCTGGGTGGCCAGCTGTGGTTCTGGAAGATGGTGGGCATTGGAGGCCCCATAAGATGTTCAGGTTTGCTGAATGAAACTCAATAAAAAATAAAAACCAAATTGGGAAGAAAAAAAAAAAAATATATATATATATATATATATATATATATATATATAATTAGGTATGATATTAATTGTCAAATACTATATAAAATACTATTTCTATTTCTATACTATATATAGTTACATATATTTATAGTATTTGGTAGAATTGTCTATCTATCTATCTATCTATCTATCTATCTATCTATCTATCTATCTAACTGCCTGCCTCAAACTTGTCCTAGACCTCTCATAAAATGAATATTGAGATGTTTTATAGATTAACTGGATAGCTACCACATGGGCACCATTTATTTTTCTTATACTTCACTCATAACTTATAAATTGACCAATTCCCACCTAGAAATTATGATATGGTTTGTCTCTGTGTGTTCACCCAAAGCTCATCAGGAATTGTAAACCCCAAGGGTTAGGAGAGGGGTTTGGTGGAGGTGATTAGATTGTGGGAGTGGTTTCCTCCATGCTGTTCTCCTGGCAGAGTTCTGAGGAGATCTGGTTGTCTGTTCAGTTTGTGGCTTTTTCTTTTTCTCCTCCCTCTAATTCTCTCTCTCTCTCTCTCTCTCTCTCTCTCTCTCTCTCTCTCTTCCTCTGTCCTACCGCGTTGTGCAGAAGGTACCTGCTTCCCTTTCACCTTCCACCATGATTGTAAGTTTCCTGAGGCTACCCAGCCATGCAGAACTGTCAGTCAATTAAACCTTTTTGCTTTAAAAATTACCCAGTCTCAGGCAATATATTTATAGCAATGTGAAAATGAACGAATACAGGTGCTTTCCCGTAAAAAAGTAATCGTTAGTTAAATAAACATTTTTACCATGAGCTAAAACACAGTCTTCATGCTGACTAAATATGCATGTTGATTTTGACATAAGAACAATTAAGTTGTAGATGATGTCATACTCTGAAAAATAACCCAGGTTCAAGGAGTTAACTGCAGAGTCATATTTAGCTTGGTTTTGCTTTGGAACAAGAAAGTTGCGAGTTACAGATGATGTGGTGGGTGGTCTCCTTAGGGTTGGATGCTGTTAAGCAAAGGAAGACAACCAAATATTGTAGTCAGAGGTTCTCCGGCTGGTTCCTCACTGCACCTGCTCCTAATCGGGGCTATATCTTGGATGAGTTCAGAGCATCGCCTTGTGGTCCTCTGCTGCCCATGAAGACCAGCTAAAAGAGATGTGAGGATCTGCTTCTGAGACACCCAATCGTATATCTGGGTCCTGGCCAGGAGTTCCACCAGGCCTGTGAGCTGCCCCTTGGGCTTCTCTTGTGTGACCTCACCTGTGCACTGAGCATCCTCTTAGCAAGTTGACAGAGTCAGCCTCACAGGCATTACTGCAGGCGATTTCCAGCAAATCTAATTGTAGTTCAACTATATAAATCAGGAAGTATGTTCATTGACAGAAATATCCACACACACAAAGAAACTGTATGGACATTCATTTACATTGCCCCCAAAACTGCACACATGTTGTATTATTTCTTATCCATTAATAAAATTCCAAGGTTTGAATCATAAACTAAAAGATAACATTTCTAGAACCCAACTTACAAATGAATAAGGTGAGTATGGTCAGATAAATCAAGGCTGAGTTATTACCTGCAGTCTAACGGTGGCAAGTTACATACTGAAGCTGTGCTGATACAGGCTTCCGAGTGCTCTAGTTGATAACCTCCCGATGACAGCTGAGCAGAAATCTCTGGCAGTGGGAAAGCCAGAAGTTTCCCAACATGGGACAGCACTCTGTCTTCATAGACATTCACTGGGTTTCTCTGCAGGCTCTGATGTGTGCAGGCTCCTACCCCAGATTCTGCAGTCAGACAAGTCTCTGGGCCTTCCCAGAGGACAAAAGGGATAGTGTGGATAAACACCAGACATGCTCTACTCAAGGTCTCTGCACATGGAGAAAAAACAGTGAAAGTGGAAAATTCATGTTCTCAATTCATTGAACAATACCTATGAAAAATGCAACAATGTGCCACGGACTAATGCAGAATTATAAACGAATGCAATTAAAGTAAGTATGAAAATTACAATTGTTTACAGGTGCACATTTGTTTATATATTTTCCAATACAATCAGGTAAAAGCAGGTCTTCTCTATAAAAATCCAAAAAGAGTGTGCTGACCCTGAGAATGCACCTCCCTGCCTCCTCCTACAGGCAGCAAAATGCACGTGGATCCGGTTTCCAGCAGCTGCTTTCTGACACCTGAGGCATGGCGTGTGCTGAGGCCCATGTCCTGTGGTCCACTCTAATGAAGGGACTGATTCCACAGGGACTCATAAGCAGAGCCATTTCGGAGAGTCACGGGGATCCCTGCAAGGTAGCACTGACTTTCACAAGACTTCAATATGTTTTGCACCTTCCTTGCACAGCACAGAAGTATAGAAACCTTCTGCCCAATCCTCCCTCCCTCTCTCCTTCACTCAGGGACAGACTTCCCCCATCTGCCATCAGCTTCACAGCCTCATTCCACCCCCTGTGCATTTTCTCTCAAAGGGTGAGTGTACTTCTTACAGTAATTCAGGGAAACGTCATCCCATCTTGGAGTTTTCTGCTTTGAAAACCAATAATAACGGAAATGTTACCAGAAAGGGGTCTCAGTTTGCAGCAAATCCACAGAGTGAAATGAAAGCAAGTTGATTACAAAAGCAAAAGTATAAAAAGTGGCTCCTCCATAGGCAGAGCTGAGGCACGATCTGCCCTTTATCCATTTTTATGGTTATTTCCTGATTGCATGTTAAAGTGGGGATGGATTATTCATGAATTCCCCAGGCAACTCCTGAAGCTGATACTTCCCTCCTTTTTAGACCATTCAGGGAAATTTCCTGATATTACCATGGTATTTGTAAACTGTCATGGAGCGGGAGGCGAGTGTCTTTCAGCATGTTAATGCATTATAATTAGCGTAAAATTAGCAGTGAGGGCAAACAGACGTGACTTTTGTTGCTGTCTTGGTTTTGGTGGGATTTGGCCAGCTTCTTTCCTGTAACCTTTATCAGCAAGGTCTTTATCACTTGTGTCTAGTGCAGACCTTCTATCCCATCCTGTGATGAAGAACACCTTAACTTACTGGGAGTGTAGCCCAGCAGGTCTCAGTCTTATCTTGTCTAACCCCTTTGCAAAATAAAGTTGTTCTGATTCCAAGTTTTTGGCAAAGAAAATGTAGGACACATATTTATGAGCATGATTATATTGCCAAATATAAAATAAAATATACTAATGGAAACAAATAATTTTACGTGTCACCTTGACTAGACCACAGTCTCTCAATCACACACTAACCAGGGTGTGGCTTTAATGGCATCATACAGGTGTTAGAGAAGCCTGTCATTATTTTTTCCTGAGTCACAAAGAGTGTTCTAGATAATCCAAGTGGGGCTGAATCAATCAGAACCTAACAGAGGACAATGGGACACCGTAGTGGATGGCAGATGCAGGTCTTCCCGGGAATCCCAGCCTATCTTTCCCAATGGCCAGCGGTATTGACCTTAGGCATGCCTTGCCAGACCCTACAATTACTGTTACCCAGAGCTCACAGCACAATGAAGTGTCCAATCTTAGCTTTCCTCAAAGTCAGACGTGAGAGTCCAAACTCTGTGACATTGTGAGAAGCACAAGGTCATTTCTGCATCAACATCCCACTGGAGAAAACTAGTACTATTCCCTTCGTGACTGATGTCCACTTCATTTTCCAAATGCCTCCATGCTCAGAAGACAGCAGGGATGTCCAGGCAATGGGGAGTGAGAAAGTCCCTAAGCCTACCCAGGTCCTGCAGACCTGAGCCCTGGGGTTTTGACTGAAGACAACTAATTCTCTGTTTTTAGGGAAGAGAAGAAGAAAGGAAACTGTGAGAATCAGGTCTGCAGAGAAGGAAATGGATTAGCAGAAAGAGGGTCAACTGAATCAGTGTAAGTCAGATGTGCACAGTTTTACAAGACGAGGGGAGACAGCTGTGATACCATCAGGTTTAAAGGACCCTGACCCTGGGTGAGCCTGCCTCTTGGCTCCTGATGAAACTCAAAGCCTGTTATAATAGAGATTCCCATGGAGGTCTCTGGCCTAAGTCTAATTGGAAAACACTCCCAGGTTTCTCTGGGATTCCTCAGGACTCTCATCTTGTTGACCACGAAAGGATTATTTCTGCCCCCAAAGTGACACTGTAGCTTCTGTGAAGGTGAGGATGTGTCCTCCTGTTCAAGAACAAAACAAAAAGAAAAAGAAAAAAAGAAGTTTTGCATTAAGAGACATCAATTGTTAGCACAGAATTGTGACTCTGGGAGGTTCCCTGGGAAGATGTGACAAAGAGGCAGCCCCAGACCACGGCAGGAAGCCAGCCCTCAGCTGCACCTGCACCTGCCCCGAGACAGCCCCGTGCGCAGCGTCCGGGCGCCCCCTGGCGGTCTCGGGGACCCCTGCGGGAGGTTTGTGTCCGGGATCACACGGGCCTCCCCTCACTGTGTCTCGCAAAGTAATACACGGCCGTGTCCTCGGCTCTCAGGCTGCTCATCTGGAGATACAGCGAGTTCTTGGGGTTGTCTCTGGAGATGGTGAATCGGCCCTTCACGGAGTCTGCGTAGTATATGTAACCACCATTATAACTATTGAATGAGACCCACTCCAGCCCCTTCCCTGGAGCCTGGCGGACCCAGCTCATGTCATAGTTGCTGAAGGTGAATCCAGAGGCCGCACAGGAGAGTCTCAGGGACCCCCCCAGGCTGAGCCAAGCCTCCCCCAGACTCCACCAGCTGCACCTCACAGTGGACACCTGTAAAGAAAGAGACAGCGCCCTGATCAGAAACGGCCACACACATCCACTGTTCCCCTCGATCGTGTCCACACACACTCAGTATCTGTAATTCTCCGTGAATTACCTTTCAAAACAGTAACAAGGAAAACCCAGCTCAGCACAGACTCCACGATTGGTGGCCTGTGTTCAGTGCTGATCACCAAGTGGAAACTCCTGGGAATCCAAGGGCCGGGGCTCCTCTCCCAGAGCTGCAGGGTCAGGGTCGGGCTGGTTTTTATCAGCAGAGGTAGGGCCGTATTTGCATGTCTCCTGCTATATAGCAAGCTCTGGGGTGAGATGCCTGAGGAGAGGACGGAGCCCAGATAAGGTGACTGTGCCTTGCAGGTGTTTGGTGACAATGATGGTATTTGGAAATTATACAGTCTTATTAAAAAATTATTCTGTGACAAACACTTTGAACTGAGTGCCCTATTTTAATTTTGCATATTCATGTATATTACGTTTTCTGGGAGTCAGTGTTTCTCCATGTACAGATGTGGAAGCACACCACACATGGGAAAGGGGCTCTGTGTGTGTCTAAGAGCTCATGCCTGGATGAGTAAGCCCTGGTACCTGGGCCTGTGCTACTCAGCACGGGCCCCAATGACTCCCTGAGCCAACTCCAGGACAGAGCGTGGTTTGAAGAACCCACTTTCTGTAGTGAAAACATGTGTGCTGCATTCCAGAATTCACTAACACTATGATGGGAACCATGGTTCAGGTAGATACATTCTTAAGAATTTCTGAATTCAATATACCCTTTTCCTATCTTTCTATCATTCCTTCCTTGTCTAAGTTTCAATTTGTTTGCTTGTAATAAATTGTGTAAGTTTTAGTTTACCGATAGTAAACTTCCACATATTTAAAGTGAACAGTTGTAAACATGATTTAACCATCATTGCTGTCAAGGTGGACAAGAGAATTTTCAGCATTTCCTGTTGTTTTTCTGTGTCCTTTCTCCTTTTTCCTCTTGTTTCTTCTACCATTCCCCTGGTGACTACTGATTTTTACCTTGCTGCACATTCATTTCAATTTGTCAGAATTTAAAACAATCAAATAACATAGTATACATTCTTAATTGTTTGGCTTATTAAACTTGCTATAAATAATTAGATCTTTTACCTTGTAGTTGGGTATATTGGACATTTATCTATTATAAACTTTCAGTAGCATTCTAGCAAAAATTTTTAAATTGTTTTTCTAGTAAGTACATTAATAATTTGACTTTTTAAAAATTATTTTGGGTCTTACTAAAAGTCTGCTATTAAACTTGGACATGCACATAGGAAAGGAATATTTTTCTTATTTTTTTACAACTGCATCAACAATAGCAGATAAACATAGAAGATAGAAATTTGCGAATTTTCTTAAATGTTTCAATAATTAAAGTTTGAAAACAAACAACAAATCTGACGTTTAGGGGAAGCAAGTGCTTGTAGAGCGTAACAAACCCAGGGTTTGAAACTACCTAAGGCAGGTCTGGAATGTGAAACATGGGCCATACCAATAAAAAATACAAATATAAATTGGATTGCTTGGAAATGAGTATGGTAAATGTATTGCAGTGTGGAATTTTAAGGAACCATGTACTGAAAAGCTTTCCTATCCTCTTGAATCCCTTTTCTCAAGAAACAGGACAGTCACTAAAATCTTCCTTTCCTGAACGTCTGTCGAAAGAGAACAAGAACTCCCACTTCTAAAATGTTTTCAGACCCAACTCCCTGTTGTCACTACAGAACTAGGAATGTGCTCTGCAGGGGCAAGCCACTGAAACCTAGGGGCCTAGGGGCACTGGTTCAACCTCTCAGGTATTGTCATGGGAACCGAGGTCCCCACCAAAATCCGTTGAGAAGCAGCTCCCCTCTCTTTCTTTTCTTTTTTCAGTTTTATTTCCTTTAATTAAGATATGGGCTAATACCCAGAACACATGTTCAGGGAGTTGAATGGAAAGGGTGGCCTCAGTACTTTGAGGCATCCCTGAAATTTTGCTAATATTATAAGCATAAAGCCCTCGTAATATCAACACTTTTCATAATTTGTGTAATTATGTAATGAATATTTAGATTACTAAGGCTATTTAAGGCTTTCTATTCTCTGGGAAAAACCAGCATTTTGAAGTTGCAAGGCAATGATTTAAGATCTTTCCCCACCATGATAGTATTCTAATAAACTTGGGTTGGCGGCAAAGAATACAGACTTTGAATCTTCTCATAAATCCAATACTCACATCCCAAACCTACTGTATCCATTCTGTTCTCCTGGATCCACAACTCCTCATCAAATAAGTGAGGTGTAATAAGAACTCCATGTGTATTTGTTGACTATCTAATGAAATTATAAAACATCGACTCATGTGCTGTCTAATATACCAAAGGCAACAAATTTCCCACGTTTACTCACATTATTTACTGATGTTTAGAAGCTTCCATCCAGTCTCCTTGCCCTAATCTGTCTACAGAGACTGAAACCAATTTATGTCTCACTTTCCTGACTGTCCTAGTGGACATTCATCACCATACTGATCATCGTATATATCCTCAGATCATTATTAAAATTAATCATACAATTGCTTAAAAGCGACTTATGTCTTAGTAAACATTCATCATCATATTGGTCATCCCATATTCTACAGATAATTTTTAAAATTAATTATGCAATTGCTTAAAAGGGACTTGGGTAAGTGTACTTCTTCCTGCCTAGATTATTCAGCTAATTGAGCCCAGCTACTCTGTCTAAATTGACTCTTTTCAGTACTTGATACAGAGGTTTTCTTGTAGAAGATACTCATTTATGTCGCATTTTCTGAAGAGGTACATTTTTTTTCCATTACTTTTGACCATCTATAGGATGCAAGGTGGTGTAACTGTGGGACACCAGGACATCTACACAGTCTCTTTAAGACACAGCTTTGTTTCCAGACATAAAAACAAAACATGTTTTGGCTTTTTCTTTTTTTTAGGTAGCATTTTTTTTTTAGGAGAAAAGTTTTCTTAAATTTCTCCATAACTTACAAATCTTAAAATTGTTGCACTGTGACAATTTTTGGTAAAAATCGGTTAGGTCGTGAACTTGGATAACAAAAGGTATGATTTATCAGTTTATTACACAAAGCCTTTTCAGCACCGTGTGACATATTGTCATGTGACTAATTGTACATTATCAAAGTGGAATCGTCTCTGTTTTTTCTAGCACATCTTGATCTAGAATACTGTCATTAATAGATTCTCACCAACTATGTGATTTTGCTTTTTGGGCAATAACTTTTTCAAAATAACTTGCTTTCTTAACCTGTTACTTGTCCGACTGTTTTAAAAAGCCTTACTCTGAGTCAGGCAGAGTGGCTTATGCCTATAATCCCATCACTTTGGGAAGCTGAGGTGGGAGGATCACAAGGTCAGAAGATTGATGCCATCCTAGCTAATAAAGTGAAACTCCATCTCTACAAAAATACAAAAAAATTTAGCCAGGTGTGCTGGTACTTGCCTATAGTCCCAGCTACTTGGGAGGCTGAGGCAGGAGAATCGCTTGAACCAGGAGGCACAGGTTTCAGTGAGCCGTGATTGCACCACTGCACTGCAGCCTGGGTGACAGAGCAAGACTCCATGTCAAAAAAAAAAAAAAAAAAAAAAAAAAAAAAAAAAAAAGTCTTACTCTGTTTCGAGATTCCAGTGTTGTCTTAAAATATTTGTGCTCTTTAGTAAGCTGGCTTTACAACTTTGCTGGAGTCATTGCTTCATATCTGAGTGGTTTGTCACAGTCAACACGCAGTAGAATAGGACAACATAGATCAGCAACCCATGTGCAACTCACTGATAAGTGATTTTCCTGGTAAAGAAAGCTTGTTTCGTGTCCTGCTACACTACTTCAGTAAAATAACTAGATATTTGTAATTATTAATTACTAACATTATCAAAATTATTTTTCTTTCTCTCTCTTTCTCTCTTTTTTTTTTTTTTTTTTTTTTTTTTTTTTTTTTTTTTTTTTTAAAGACGGGGTTTCACCATGTTGGTCAGGCTGGTCTTGAACTCCCGACGTCAGGTGATCCATCTGCCTTGGCCTTCAAAGTGCTTGGATTACAGGCATGAGCCACCACGCCTGGCCCAAAATTATTTTTCGTCTTAAATTTAGGATTGTTTGTACCTCACACATCATCTTTTAAAAAAGCACACTGAGAGAGCTCCACCAAGATGGCGGAGTAGAAACAGCTCTGAGCACAATTCCCAGTGAGAGTTTCGCAGAGGGCAAGTGACCGCCACATCTTCAACCTAGGTACTAGGTGCGTCTCAGAGGGACTGGCTGGACAGTCAGTGTAGCCCAGGGAGGGCGAGCCAATGCAGGGCGGGGCGCTGCCTCGCCTGGGAAGTGCAGCAGACTGGGGGATCCCCTTCTACCGAGGGGAGGCCATTGGGGGCTTCTTTGGCTACTCTGGCACTCGGGTTCAGATACTGCCCTTCTCCCATGGTCTTTACGGCCCACAGACAAGGAGATTCCCCTGGCCAATCAGTGCCACAGGCTTCCAGGACAAAAGCCTGCACAAAGCTGGGCGACCGTGTTAACTGGCACCTGCAAGGCCTGTGAGACAGAGCCTCACACTCCCCTGAAAAAGAGGAGGCGGACGGCAGGGAGCCAGGTTCTCTGGAGCAGCGGGCCCCACCCCAACCGAAACCAGCAATCTCAAATGCAGGGGCCCGAGAGTTTCGCAGCCAGTGCAGCAGTTTGACCCAGGACTGTCGCTTCCTTGGGGTAAAGGCAGCCACAGTTCTGAGACAGCCAGTCGTTCTCAGACAGTCGCCACTACGGAGGCAGCCGCCGTTCCGAGGCAGATCTCACCGTACTTGTGTTAACAAAACCGCAAAGACATTGACAGAGCAGCTGGACAAAGCCCGTGGCAGCTCAGCCCCCTCTCTCTCTTATGAAATCAGAGCCTTAGTCTGCAGTGCAGGGCAGCAGATCTGGAGGGCGATGACACCAACGGAGAACACTGGAGCTGCGGGAGGAAACATCTGGGGAAAGAGGGAGGACTGTACCCCAGGGGAAGGGGCAGGAACACACAGACCAGCTTCTCATCTGGGGAAGGGGCAGGAACACTCGCAACGACACGCCCAGACTCGGGGTCACAATGTCTTTTTAGGAATATGGACCCAGGAATATTAACTGTTTAGTCTAATGCCTTTTACCATTTAAAAAATCGTCAGTTAAATAAAACACTTGAATGCACCTGAGGGAGCAGAAAGAGATTCTTGGGAAGACAGAACAAGGTGAAGAGACAAAGTCAAGCAGAAAAGACAAAGAAGATATCATTGGAAGATCTGTAAGCCATGGTGGACATAGAAGAACAGACTTCAGTTAGTTTTTAAAACCTTTATATCTGTTGATAGTAATTTATATGATGAAATTGCCAGCCACGCAATGGAATCTTATTATCCCCTTCAGGGATGAGTGTCCATTGGGCATGTGGTGAAATTCTAGTCATGGGGGCAGGGGAGATGGTCTGTTGAGGTGCTCCTGGTCCTTCGGAAAATTGCAAAAATGTCTCTTTGCCACTTCTAGGGATATTTGATACATGTGTTACTCTTGGGAATGTTGTCTCCATGTCACGGCATGATGGGAGTCACCTGAGGTGAATTTCTGGATGCATCAGTGTGGAAAACTGCGAAAAGAAACTGCCTGGGCACATGAGCTGTCAAACTATTCAATCCCAGAGCCACTCACATCCAGCCTTCTTGTTTCATTAGGCTGTGATGTTCCTCAATGTTTGGTCAGCCTAGGCTGTCTCTCTTCCCTCTCTGCTGAAATAGTCACACATAATAATCTAGAGGCATTAAGATAAATAAGTAGCTAATTTTAAAATTAGAACAAGTCCCAAGTACAGTCAGAGTTACCACGTGGTTAATAACGTGATAGGCAGGAGACATGGATGGATAGTAAGAGTGTGCTCATGTCAATTTCCTCTATATTAGCAAAATATTTTCTATATCCCTTACATGATATTCCCATTTTGACCCTTGACTTAACATTAATTCTTGATGAGTAACACCTAAATAATAAAGTGGTAGTTATTAAGCAATAATTTATATTACTAGTACAAACTTTTATTTAAGGTATATTGCTCTACCGATGTAAATTCAGCCCCAAAGGCAGAAGTTATTGCACTTAATTAAATAAATACAGATATTCTGCAGTGGTGCATAATTGTAAAAGATGCTGCATGCAAAGGAGGATTTTAAATCTTCAAGAAGCTCCATGAAAATGAACAACAAGAAAACACACTTGGAAGTAATTCCTGTATTCTAGAGACCTGACATAGAAATTTGAAACTAAATACAAACAAAGAAAAAAAAACAAATACCCAGTATGGAAACTAGAATAACGCTATGTTGCATCATGACCAGCAGGAAGCACTGGCTGTGATGGGGATGCAGAGACTACACAGGCGAGGGGAGGGTCTGCGAGGGCTTCACCAGGCCAGGAGTGCACCGAGAACACGGCTGTTTGCGAAAAACACACTGAAACTCACAATATGCACGTTTTGATGCATAAATAAAAACGGGATGGCACTGGCATTAATATATATAGAGAGAGCTCAGAAATAAAAGGATATGTCAATGGCAAACTGATTTTCAATGTGTGAGCCAACAATATAAAATGTAGAAATCAAGGTCTCTCCCTAAGTGAGTGTTAAACTGCATCTACACATGCAAAGAATTAAGAATTTTCGTTTAGAATGAACACAAAAATCACATTTAAATAGTTAAACGTATGGATTGCAATTGTAAAATTTCCCCCACCCAGAAAATAATATTAAGAACGATTTTCTGTATTTCAAATTGAAGGCACAGACAACAAACGCACAAGTGAACGGGTGGAAATGCATCACAACAGAAAGATTCCGCAAACCATGGAAACAACTCCAGCCTTCAGAATGGGAGAATGTAATCCCACGCCATGAATCTGAAAATGTGTCAAAATCCAAAACTCATTAGCAAAATCATAATTGCTTGATTGTGAAGTGGTCAGTTTTACACCTTAACAAACTTAAGAACATAGATCTCATGTTAAAGACTTTTCCCTCTGGGTAGTGGTAAGTGTGATGGTAGACTTTGTAGTTATTCAATCCAACACTAATATAGGTGGTGTTAGCCGGGCAAGGCGGCTCACGCCTGTAATCCCAGCAATTTGGGAGGCTGAGGCGGGTGGATCACATGAGGTCAGCAATTTGACATCAGCCTGATCAATATGGAGAAACCCTGTCTCTATTAAAAATACAAAAATTAGCTGGATGTGGTGGCTACTCAGGAAGCTGAGACAGGAGAATTGATTTAACCTGGGAGGTGGAGGATGCAGTGAGCCAGGATCACACCATTCATTGCACTCTAGCGTGGGTGACAGTGAGACTCCGTCTCTCTGTTTCTCACACACACACACACACACACACACACACACACACATATATATATATGTATATATACATACATATTTTATACATATTATATATATGTATTATATATGATGTGAATTTATTTAATAGATGTTATTAAAACTGTCATCAGCTAAGTCTAAGTTAGGTAGTTTGCCATTGATAAAATTTGTGGGCCCGATTCCACCAGAGCAGAACTGGAGAAAATGTAATTCCGTGGTGATTCAGCAGCTTCACCTCCCGATGGCACCTCCAGCCTGCGCTTACTGACGGATGATCCTATGGACACTGAATGTTTCTAGCCACCTCCACAAACTGTCATCCTCTATGTATCACAGAAATGTGGCCTGTCCATCTGTAGCTTGTCAACCCTGAATAATAAACAGAAAGGGACTCTAAAATATAATAAAATTTATTTAAGGATTCGTATTGAAATTGAAATATGTATGGGTGCATTCAGGTTGGTAAAAAAAGATACATAATTCAGGAAAAATGAGGAGGGTGACATCAGCTGTTTTGAGACAATTATCCTTGGCTAGAAGGATCAATATAGAGGTGACATTGGTGTGAGGTGGAACGGGCAGTTGTTGGAGAAGAAATTCTTTTAAGGTTGTGGTGGCCTCTGTGTAAGGTTGTGGCTGTGCAGAGTCTATTTATGACAGTTCTTGCTATCAGGAATATGTGTGTTAGACCCTGCTTCACGGCTTTCCTTCATTCATCGGGGTTTTAACACACGTGGCTCCATTTTGATTTGAATACATTTCATAAGCTCTTTCTACATCTTTCTAACTCTTTCTAACTTTCATAAGCTCTTTTGAAGCATAAGACTCTGACACTTTGCATAGAACAGGGTTCATTCCACATCCACACCCCATTTTGATCAAATAAGTTCATCTCCTTCATTATTAACGGCCAATTGCTTTCCCGTGTGAGTCTACAAACAACACAGTGGAGGGTCCTAAGCAAATGGGGGAGAAGGAAGCACATCAACCTCTCCTACGTGGCTGCAGGAGCCACAGCCTGAGCCCCACCTGCGCTCCAAGAAAATGCCTTGAGGCCTGGAACAGAGACCATGGAGACCATCTGTTTCTTTTTCAGGAAGCAGGAAAAGCAAATAAAAAAGGGAGAACCAGCACTGCAAAGGAAGGACAGGGAGTGGGAGCAAAGGAGCCCCAGGTTCCTGCTGATGCTATTGGCTTTAGTGTCAGGAGAAGGATCAGACATGAAACCTGTGAGGTTCTACATGACACCGAACCCGGCCCAGCCTCTCCATTGTCTGAGGCCAAAATTCCTAACAACTGTTCTAGTCCGGGAATCTCCCTGAGGTTTCTGTCCTGGGTCTGATTGGAGAAGACTCGCCAGGCGCTGCTGAGCTTCCTCAGGACTCTGATGCTGCTGACCACGGTTGAGGACTTTTCATCTTACAGAGATGCATTTGCTGCATGTGAAAATAAGTCCACATGTTAAAATGATCTTTTAAAAAATACGTAGAGATGACATTAGGAAACACAGAATTCTAAACTTTGCGAGTTTCACTAGAGAAACTTTGAGAGGATGAAGATCCACATCCTGACAGGAAATCAGCCTCCATCTGCACCTGCTTCTGGGGTTGACTCTGATCAGTGGCTCCTGAGCACCCCCTGCAGCTGATTCCCCCGAGTGTTCCTGCAGGAGGTTTGTGTCCGGGCCCACACGGGCCTCCCCTCAGTGTGTCTCTCGCACAGTAATACACAGCTGTGTCCTCGGTTTTCATGCTGCTCATTTGCAGATACACCGTGTTCTTTGAATCATCTCTTGAGATGGTGAATCGGCCTTTCACAGACGCGGCGTATTCTGCTGTTCCACCATCAGCTTTGCTTTTAATACGGCCAACCCACTCCAGCCCCTTCCCTGGAGCCTGGCGGACCCACCTCATCCAGTAGTTACTGAAGGTGAATCCAGAGGCCGCACAGGAGAGTCTCAGGGACCCCCCAGGCTGAGCCAAGCCTCCCCCAGACTCCACCAGCTGCACCTCACACTGGACACCTGCAAACACAGAGACACCCTTGTCATTAACTGCCACACATGTCCACTGTTCCCCTCACTCATGTCCACTCGCACTCAGTATCTCTAGTTCTCCATAAATCACCTTTAAAAATAGCAACAAGGAAAACCCAGCTCAGCCCAAACTCCATGGTGAGTCCTCTGTGTTCAGTGCTGATCACTGAATTGAAACACCTGGGAATTCTGGGGCTGGGCTCCTCTCCCAGAGCTGCAGGGTCAGGGCTGGGCTGGTTTTGATGAGCAGAGGGAGGGCCCTATTTGCATGTCTCCTGCTACAAAGCAGGCTCTGGGTGGCACAGCTGAGGAGAGGGCAGGGCCCAGAGCAGATGAGAGTGTCCTGGAAAACCCTGGAGGTAATCCTGTCTCTCAGGAAAGTACAACTTCAGATTATCTGATTGTGACTTGATAATTATTTAGCAATCATCATCTTATTTTACTTTTATATATTTGGAGAATACCTTTAATGCAAGTGTCAGTGTCAGATTGTTAGAGAAGATAAATTACACATAGCACAGAGCAGTTGTGCAGTGTGTCCAATATAACACATCTGGACAGTGTCAGCCCCATTACCTGTGCCTGTGCCTCTAAACAGTGAAGAGACTGCTCCCCGGCAATGTGGGATGTGCCTAGTGAGTTTTCAGGATGTCCCAACTGTCACAACCTTTTGTAATTTTGCATCCCCAACATTGGAGGTGGGGCCCTATGGTTGTATCATGGGAGCAGATTTATAATAAATGGTTTAGCATATCCCCTTGCCATAATAGTAAATGGATTCTCATGAGATCTGGCTGTTTAACAGTGTGTATCATCTCCGCCCTCACTCTTCCTTTGCTCCTGCTCCTGCCATATAAAGTGTCTGCTCCCCCTTTGCCTTTTGCTGTCATTGTAAATTCCCTGAGGTCTCCCCAGAAGCTGAACAGATTCCATCATGCTTCCTCTACATCCGGCAGAATCATGAGTAAATCCAACCTCTTTTCTCTATAAATCATTCAGCTTCAGTTCTTTCTTTCTGGCAATGAGAGGACAAACTGATAAAGTGGACATCTCCCCCATTTCACCAGTGCCCCTTGCAGCCTGCAACCTCCCAGCTAAGGAGGGGGATTACTGACACCATCCATGTACTGCCCAGGCAGGAATAGTTTGTGATGGATTCCATTTTACTAGTCTTCAGCTCAGGGAGTATAATGCCCTCCTCCCTGTGCCTCACAGATGGAGAAACCACCTTACGATCAGCTTTCTCTAATTCTGTCTGAACTGATTTCTAAGTTTCAGCAATTCCACAGTGGGGAAATCTGACATTGTGGTGTGCCTCCTTATTTCTGGTCAAAAATGTCTAGAGAGGCTAGACTCTACGGGAACAGTTTGCCAATTTTTATCCTGGTGGTGGCCACCAAATGTGTGGAGAGGACCAGAACCCTCATGGGCTTACCTCAGTCTCATCCTCCTCCCCATTAGAGCTCTTTATTTTATTTTTTAGATGAAGTCTCACTCTTTCGACCAGGCTGGAGTGCAGTGGTATGATCTCGGCTCACTGAAACCTCTGCCTCCTGAGTTCAAGCAATTCTTCTGCCTCAGTCTCCCAAGTAGCTGGACTACAGGCACTATGGCACCACGCACAGCGATTTTTTTTTTTTTTGTATTTTAGTAGAGGCGGGGTTTCACCATGTTGCTCAGGATGGTGATAAACTCCTGAGCTCAGGCAATCCATCCACCTTGACCTCCCAAAGTGCCGAGATTACAGGCGTGGGCCCCCACACCCAGCCTAGAGCTCTTCATGGGATCCTAGGTCTTAGGGTCCCAGGAGAATTTAGTCATCATAGCCCTACCTAATTCGTGTGATGGTCAGAAATCCTTCAAATGTGCTCTCGACAAGCCACCGCCCCCAATGTACCATTCTGCTTACACACCCAGGACAGAAAGGTCTGGTTAGTCTGAGTTAGTCTGGCATGCTTCTCTAGGAGTCGCTCTTCTTGTGATGACACACGGTAGCCCACACAGTGAGCTCTGCCTCAGTGGCTGCTCAGAGTGCAGTCGGGAGGGACCAGCCACCTGCAAATGCAACAACTTGGGCGTCTGACTTGCACTTTGAAAGATGCACCCTCTGAAGTGGTTCTTCCAGAACGCTTGACATTTTGGCAGCATCCCCATCCTCATGCCGTGGGCCCCACCCATCATGGACAGCAGCTGTTGGGCCACACATAGAAATTCACAGCCTGCCCGGGATTTCTGCAGGGGTCTCCACTCTTTAGAGTCCACTGTGTGGGTGTTCATCAGATATTTTTACCTTTTGCCAGGTTCACTGGATGTCATGCCAGACCAATATTGACTCCAATAGGACTGGCATCATGTACAACAGGCCAAAGAAATAAACCCAGACCAGTGAACAGGACCTAGAGTTTATTGAGGGCTCTCACATACAGCAGGGTGGACAAGAAAACTATGACCATTTGACAAAAAGTATTCAGCTTATGTAGTTATTTTCGCATAACACCCTCCACCTAACAACTTCCATTCAACCCAAAACAAAGAGGCTCGATCACCCATAAATCCTGTGTTCCAAGGGATAGGCAGGGGTTTGGATGTTATTCGTAGATACAAAGTGAGTCCCTGGGTATGTCCCTCCTGGATTCCTTAGCTTGGAACTTGAAACACACATTTCTTTTTTTCTTTCCTGGAGTTTCAGTAATACATCGAATAGGAGTGGTGAACGTGTGCATTCCTGTACACGTTCTTCAGGAATATTTTTGCAACTTTTTCTTATTTTGTATGATGTGAGATTTTTTTGTATGTGGATTTTTTCCAGTCATTCATGTCTTCACTACTAAGTCACTAGCAGTCCATGGAATGAATCAGTTGCATATGTTTTTACGAAATTTAAGAAGATCCCTGTTTTATTGTTTTATTTATTATTTAAGATCCTTAAGGGTTTTTGTTGGTTGTTGTATGTGGCTTTTAATATTTTGAGGTCTGTTTCTTTGCTGCTAAGCTTATCGAGGGGTTTTTCACGAGGGATATTGAATTTTACTGAATAGATTTTTTGCATCCATTGAGATGGTCTTATTTTTTAAAATTATGTTTATATAGTGAATCATATTTACTGATGTGTTTCTTTTATCCAGTCTCTGCATCCCTGGAGTAAAACGTTCTTGATCATGATGTATGATCTTTTTTATTGTGCTGTTGGTTTCAGTTAGCTAGTCCTTGTTTATGATTTTACATCTAGGTTCATTGGGGACATCTCCCTGTAGCTTTTTGTTGTTGTTGTTGTTGTTGTTCTTGTGGTTGTTGTATCCTTGCCTAAATTGGTATCAGGCAATATGAGTTTTTGTAGACCAAGCTGGGGAAGAATCTCTTCTCCTTAATCTTTTGAAATAGTTCCAGTAACAATGATACGTCTGGTATAATTAGACTGTCAGTTTATCTGGTTCTGGGCTTTGACGTTTGGAAGATTTTCAATTTCTGATTCAATCTTATTACTCTTATTTGTCTATTTAGGATTTTATTCCTTCCTGGTTCAACTTGGGAGGGTTGAATATTTCCAGAAATGTATTGATTTCCTCTAGATCTTCTAGTTTTTGAGCATAGAGATGCTCAGTATGTTTTGATAATCTTTTGTATTTCGGTGGCATCAGTTGTAATATCACCTTTATCATTTCTGCTTTTGCTTTTTTAAATATTCATCTTTTCCTGGTTGACATAGTTAGGGATCTATCAATTGTGTTCATCTTTGAAAATAACCACATGTTTTTTGGTTGATTTCTTACTTTTTTTTTTTTTTTGCTTCATTCTAATTTAATTCTGCTATGATTTTTATTTTCTTCTCTAGCTCTGGGGTTGGTTTGTTCTAATTGTTTAGTTCCTTGAAGTAAATCAATAGAGACCCAGTTTGTAATCTTTATATTTTAGTAGACATTTAGACCTATAAGCTATTTTTCTTAGCACTGCTTTTGCTGTATCCCAGAGTGTTTGGTATGCTGTGTCTTCATTTCTCTTTGTATTTTAAAAAAATAATATCTTAATTTTATTGTTGAGCCAATGATTGGTCAACCTTGTGCTGCTTAATTGCCTCATTTTAAAAAATAGTTTCAACAACTTTTTTGCAATTGATTTTTAGATTTATTCCATGACTGTACAATAAATAACTAACATCTGGAATCTACCAAGAACACAAACAACTCGGAAACAACAACAAATGAATAAATTACACCGTTAAATAGTGGAAAAAGACCGCAACACACATTTGTGAAGAAGACATTCAAATGATGAAGCATATGACAATAAAAAGCTGGACAACCCTAATCATCAGAAAAATGAATATTAAAACAACAGTGAGACACAACTTTACACCTGTCAGAATGACTTTTATTATAAAGTTAAAAAGTTAGACATGTTGGTGAGAATTCAGAGAAAAAAATTTATACACTGTTGCTGATAATGTAAATTAGTTTAACTTACGTGGAAAAAAATTGTAAAGGCTTCTAAAACCACTACAAATAGATCTATCGTTCTATCAGCAATCCCACTACATGATATGTACCCCCCAAATAAATCATTTTATCAAAAAATGTGTGTACTCATATATTTATTACAGCAATATTTACAGTCACAAAGATACAGAGTTAATCTAAGCGTCTAGCAATGGATACTTGAATAAAAAGAACGTGGCATTTACACACAATGAAAAATAATTTATTAACAAAAAAGGAAATTATGACTTTGACAGCAATATGGATGGAACTGGAGGTCATTTTCTTGTCTAACAACTCATAAACAGAAAGTCAAATATGTTTTTTTCTCACGTATAAATTGGAGCTAAAAAATGGGTACACATAGACACGGAGAATTGAATAATAGACATGGGAGACTCATACGATTTGGAGAATGAGATCACTAATCATTTAGTGGTTCTAAGATACTATATCTGTTCAGCTTACTTTAAAAACTCAGACTTTATCACTATGCAATATATTTATGTAACATAAATGTACTTGTACCCCACATAACTATTAAAAAACTTAAAAAGCAAACACACACACACACACACACACACACACACACACAAACACACACACAAGTGAGATATTTCAAAAAGATGAAGGAGACAACTGGAAAAAGCTCCCAATTTCCAAAGAGTTGGAAAATTTCAACCAAAGAATTAAATAAATGTTTATAATAACATACTCTTATTAATAAACTAATAAATAAAATTCATGAGAGAAGAATGTTTATCTAAAACAGTATAATTACACTAAATTTTGTTGATATTTCTCCATCAAAGATGGAGTTTAACCTCCATCTGTTAATTATGACATAGGCTTTGGTGCCTGAGAAAAATTCTTGCTTTCCTTCAACTTCAGACATTTTAGATATAAGACAATAAAATTATAGAAAAAGTAGTGAATTTCACAGGGTCAACATTCCTTACATGATGTGAGAAACACTCTGATGTAGTAATGTAGAGACAAATCTCACAGCTAATAATTCTTTCTCAAGGCCAATGCAGAGAAGAGTATTCCTAGGTTGTCTTCCCACATTTTTTTGTAGTTTGAAATCTTAGCTTACAGCTATAATCCATTTTGAGTTGATTTTCTTTTTCATATGTGATAGTTGGGAGTAAAGTTTCCATCTTCTGCATATGGCTAGCAAGTTATACCAGCACCATTTATTGACTAGGTTGCCCTTTACCCATTGCTTGTTAAGGTTTTTCAGAGTTGTCAAAAAATAGAGGGTTGTAGGTGTGCAGCTTTATTTTTGAGTTTTCTATTCTATTTCATTGATCTATGTGTTTGTTCTTGTATCAGTACCAAACAACTTTTGTTACTGTGGCTTTATAGTAGAGTTTAAAGTCAAACAGTGTGATCTTTCTGTCATTGTTCTTTAGGCTTAGGATTGCTTTGGCTAGTTTGGCTCTTTTTTGGTTACATACAAATTTTAGAATAGTTTTAAAAATATTTCTCTGAAGAATAAAACTAGTATATTGACAGTAATAACATTGAATATGTAAAATTTGAAGGAAAATATTGCCATTTTTGCAGTATTATTTCTTCCAATCCATGACCATGGAATTGTTTTTCCATTTATTTGTTTCCTCTCTGATTTATTTTCACAGTGTTTTGCAGTTCTTCTTGCAGAGATCTTTCACCTCCTTTGTTAACTGCATTTTTTAATATGTCTTTTTTTGTAGATATTATAAGAGGGATTGTGTCCTTTATTTTGTTCTCACCATGAATATTGTTGGTGTGTAAAAAAGCTACTGATTTTTGTATATTTATTTTATATCCTGAAACATTACTCAAGTTGATGATCAATTCTAGGATTCTTTTGGAAGCTTCTATAGAGTTTTCTAGGCATAGAATCCTATCAACAGTAAATTGAGATAGTTTGAATACTTATTTAATTATGTGAATATCTTTTATTTCATTCTCTGGCCTGATTTCTCTGGCTAGCACATCCAGTACTATGTTAATTAGGAGTGAAGAGAGTGGGTACTCCTGTTTTGTTGCAGTTATGAAGGGAATGATTTGAGCTTTTGTTGATTCAATATGACGTTAGCTGTGGGTTTGTCATACATGCCTCTTATCATTTTAAGTTATGTTTCTTTGATGTCTAGTCTGCTGAGGGTTTTTATCATGAAAAATGTTGAATCTTATGAAAAGTTTCTCAGGATCTATTGAGATAATCATATTATTTTTGTTTTTTATTCTGCTTACGTGATGAATCACCTTTATTGATCTGGTATGTTGAGATAACCTTGCATGAAAGGTGTAAAACCTACATGAACATAATGCATTAGGTTTCTAATGTGCTAGTATAGTCAATATGCCAGTATGAATATACTTGAAGATTTTTAGGTCTATCATCAGGAATATTGTTCTGAAATTTTCTTCTTTCGTGTGTCTCTGCCAGATTTTGTGTTCCAAGAACACACAATGAGGAAAGGATAGCCTTTTTAACAAATGGTGTAAAAACTGGGCATCCAAATGCAGAGAGAAAATGAGATCTCATCTCACATCATATACAAAAGTCACCTAAAATGTACTCAAGGCTTGAAAATATTATGATATGTAAAACTGCAAACTCAGAGTGAAAAAAAGAGCATCCTGTAATTAATCTGGAAAATGATTTATATGGATTTGACACCAAAATCACAGAAAAATAAATTATGTGCAATTCTATATCTGACAAGGGGTTCTATCTAAATGTATGAAGGGCCCATACAGTAGCAAAAAATACAAATAAACTGATTTTTAAGAGGGTAAGACTTGTGTATAGACATTGTATTCTTGGGAAGACATACACAGTCAGCAGGATGTAGAAAGGTGATCAACGTTGCTTATTTTCAGAATAATTCCGATCAAAACCACAGTGAGATATCACCTCACGTTGCTTAACATGCATGTTATCACACAGACAAAAGACCACGAAATGCTGACGGTAAGCTGCTGAAAAGGGAATTATTCAGTGGTGTGGTAGTAAAGGGTATTTTATAAATTGAAAGTGAAACTACCATGTAATCTGGTGATCCCAGTTCTGGCTATATATAAAATGTAATCTGGTGATCCCACTTCTGGCTATATATTCAAAGGAAATAAAATCAGTAAGTTAAAAAAAAAACAGATCTATTACAAGATTATTCACAATGGCTCAGAATTTTTTACAGTTAATTGCCATAGGTAAATAGGTGTATAATGGAAATATATATACATACATTGGAATATTATTTGACCTTTAACGAAAAGAAAATTATAATATTTCCAAAAACATCGATGGGCCTGGAGAACATTATTCTAAATGGAATAAGCCAGACACAGAAAGACAAATGCTGCATTATTTCATTGTTATGTGGAATCTAAAATATTCAGATTCTTAGAAATGGAGATAGTAAAGTGGTTCTCAGGGCTGGGAGGAGGGGAAATGGAGTGATGCTTGTCAAGGGCACCAAGTTTCAGTTGTGCAGGCTGAGTGGGTTCCAGAGGTCTAATGTAAAACAATGGACTGTATTGCAAACCTGAACTCTGTTAAAGGATAGAAATTAGCTGTTCTCATTGGACACAAGCATAATAAATGAAAAGGAATAAAAGGGTAACTGTGAGGTAATAAATATTCTAATTCCTGGGTCATAGTGAAAATTTAGCCATTTATAACAAAACATCAAGTGGTGAACCTTAAATATATACAGTTTTTATTATCAATTATAGTTTCATAAAGATGAACAAATTAAGCTGTTTTGTGATGAAGAAATGCATACTTCCACATATTTTCTGAATAAAAATGTAAAAGACATATATATAAACAAAAAGTATTTATAGCAGCTTTGCTTGTGACATTAATAAACTGAGAACAAATTCACAGTCCATCGACAGGAAAATGAATCAGCTTATTGTCACTTATTGCTTAAGAGAGTGAGTCAGGTATAACATTTCTCTCTCTCTCTCTCTCTCTCTCGCTCGCTCGCTCGCTCGCTCTCTCCTCATATATGTCAAAACGTTGGGATTTTATATCAAAGGCATTCCGTTAAGTGAATACATGACAACATGTGCATGTAATTTTACATATGGAATAGCGTAAATAAACGTCAAAAATAACAAAAGTAACCCCTTACTAGAAAAGGGGTCTATAATGCTTGAGTCCATTTATAAGAAGCTCAAAACTTTAAAAAAGAACCTTCAGTGGCAGAGATCAAACCATTGTGTAAATGTGGGGGCGGGCTGACTGGAAGCACCAAGAAGGTCACTCGTGTTGTTTATTTTTTAAAAAATAAAAAATTGCCGGGCGCGGTGGCTCAAGCCTGTAATCCCAGCACTTTGGGAGGCTGAGGCGGGTGGATCACGAGGTCAAGAGATCGAGACCATCCTGGTCAACATGGTGAAAACCCGTCTCTAGTAAAAATACAAAATATTAGCTGGGCATGGTGGCGCGTGTCTGTAATCCCAGCTACTCGGGAGGCTGAGGCAGGAGCATTGCCTGAACCCAGGAGGCGGAGGTTGTGGTGAGCCCAGATCGCGCCATTGCACTCCAGCCTGGGTAACAAGAGTGAAACTCCATCTCAAAAAAAAAAAAAAAAAAAAAATTAAAATTAGTGTACGAAAGTATTTTACAATTTAGTAAATAATGCAATTATCAATAAAATCATATTCAAAATGTGAACAATATAATATGAATTAGTAAAATATATTCAACAATAGCTGCTAGAATTAAATTCCAGAAATCAGAAGGGTGATGTCTGATAATAATAATAAACACATTTCATAGAGAAATCAGAATGTTCAAAAATATGTGGAACATGCATTTTGTTATTATCAAATGTCTTTAAATAATTGATACAATATTTTAACTGTTTTATTAGTATTAATTACAAATATCATGTGTAAAATCATAACCTGTAACAACCTGTAGGGAAATAAGAATATTTGAGAGCACATGTACTAAGTTAAATATATTCTCAATGTTTTTCCAGCTGTTACTGCTAACATTTCTAACTGTATCCTGGATCTCTAACAGAAGCCATATGGGCCCTTGGGCAAATTAATTTTCAGAAACGACTTAGAAAAATAATCTCTAATATGGAGATATTAATACTCATAAAGAAATTGAAACTATAATACATATAAACTCCTCAAAAGAAAACGTAGTACATAAGAAAGCCGTTATTCATAGTGGGTTGTGATATTCATTGCAAAAATTATTACCTTGATTTTTCAGGGCAAAATAAAGCAACGTCTGATGAATTGAAGTGTGATGTTTCTTGTTTGGTACAACAGCAGGGTGAGGAAAATGAAGAGACCTGTGATTCCGAGGGGAGCCCCTAATTTAAGAGGGAGGCTCCAGGTCCTGTGGACTCACCCGGGACGCCTGCTTCTGCCCTTCATGGAGCCATGCTCAGAAGCCTTTAGGAGGCAGGATTGTGGATGGGTTTCTGAGAACAATCCAATCAGACCTAGACAAGGGAAAAAACATTATGACCCAGAATGCATTAAATCATTGTCTTGAAAATAGAGAAATTGTTATATATTTATGAGGTACAAAGAAATGTTGTGATTTATTAGTACAATATGGAATAATAAAGCTTATTAGCATATTCATCACCTCAAAATATTTTCATTTTTTGTGTCAAGGCCATTAGAAATTTACCTTAGCTATTTTGAATTGACCAATATAAAATATTTAAGTAAATTGATATTAATATAAACAATATAAAATTCTTGAAATCAATTATGAATTGATTTCATAGAACTCCAATAATTTATATTTAGTTCATCAATAAGTTTGATCATTTAGAAAATATTTTAAAATGTATTGTATTATAATTTTAAATATAAATGACTACACGTTTATGAACAAGTTTGTCGTATTTAGATTTATGTCTACAGTTGTAAATTTATGTACTCATAGCCATAGTTGCTGATAGCAATAGATGATAAAACTCTGGAAGAAAAACTGCAAATAATTAGAAATAATTATTCCTTGAATATGTACATAGTATACATATGTAAATTCGAATTTTATATATATATATATATATATATATATATGACCTTGGCTCACTGCAACTTCTGCCTCCTGGGTTCAATCTATTCTCCTGCCTCAGTCTCCCAGGTAGCTGGGAGTACAGGCTTGCCACCACGCCCGGCTAATTTTGCATTTTTAGTAGAAATGGGTTTCTCCATGTTGGTTAGGCTGGTCTCAATCTCCCAGCCTCATGAGATCCACCCTCCTCGGCCTCCCAAAATGCTGCGATTACAGGCGTGAGCCACTGCGCCAAACCTTGAGTATGTATTTTTAAAAAAATAACACTGCATAAAATGTTTAAAATTATTAAAATGTAAGTACAAGTGATAATAAATACATACTAAATAACAGTATAAAAATATGACAACCTGGAAGACTCCAGAGTTCTGACTTCTCCAGCTGTGGAGAAAGGACCCTCCCCCTGCACCTGCTCCTGGGGCCCGCCCCGTCCTCGGTGGGTCCCGAGCGCCCCCTGTTGGCCGGGCGCGCCCCTGCAGGAGGTTTGTGTCCGGGCCCAGGCGGGCCTCCCCTCACTGTGTCTCTCGCACAGTAATACACGGCCGTGTCCTCGGCTCTCAGGCTGCTCATCTGCAGATACAGCGAGTTCTTGGCGGTGTCTCTGGAGATGGTGAATCGGCCCTTCACGGAGTCCGCGTAGTATGTGCTACCTCCATTAGGATTAATTTCTCCAACCCACTCCAGCCCCTTCTCCGGAGCCTGGCGGACCCAGCTCATCCAGTAATCACTGAAGGTGAATCCAGAGGCTGCACAGGAGAGTCTCAGGGACCCCCCAGGCTTTGCCAAGCCTCCCCCAGACTTCACCAGCTGCACCTCACACTGGACACCTGCGAACACAGAGACATCCTGGTCATTCACTGCCGCACATATCCACTGTTTCTCTCATTCATGTCCACTGAAAATATCTCTAGTTCTCCATTAATTACCTCTTAAAATAGCAACAAGGAAAACCCAGCTCAGCCCAGACTCCATGGTGAGTACTCTGTGATCAGAAGGTAGAGACAGCTGGGAATCCCAGGGCTGGGGCTCCTCTCCCAGAGCTGCAGGGTCAGGGCCAGGCCGCTTTTCATCAGCAGAAAGGCGGGCCTGATTTGCATGTCTTCTGCTACATAGCGCGCTGTGGGGTGGGACGCCTGAGGAGAGGGCTCTGCGCAGAGTAGACGGGGATGTCCTGGGGGCTAGTGGTAGTAATCCTATCATTCGGGAAAACGCAATTTCATGATGTAATTGTGGCTTGATCATCATTTAGCAGTCGTCATCTTATCTCATTTTTGCATTTTTGCATACTGTATTTCCCCTTAGGTATTTCCGAAGTCCCTCGGCCTGTCTGATTGAGTGATGTCTCTTTCCTCGACACTGTGATGGTATGATGTCATCGCTGACAGGTGCAGTCCTGGATGTGCACGCGGTTTCCATGGAAATGCTGTCATTTGGCGGAGTTGCCTTTGAGAGCCTAGTTACCTGGGTTTCCTGCTTGACTGTTGGTGTCTCTTAGCATACCACCCAGACGTTACGCTCTGTTCATTTCTGGCAGAGTGACCCTGTTTTGTAACATACATTGATCAACAATCTGATGCAATTACATCCGGGTTTCTTCTCAGGGGCATTTTTTGAGGTTTGTCCTGACCCCAAAACGTTATTGTTTTTTTTCTTTGTTTTCTCAAGAAATGGAGTCTTGCTACGTTTCCAGACTGGGCTCAAAATCCAGGGCTTAAGTGATCCTCTTACCTCAAACTCCCAAGTAAATGGAACTACAGGCAGTGCCACAGTGCCCAGCTGCTGGTTCTTACATTATAGATTTTCTCATTCTCTCTGTTAAAATGAGTGGACTACTGATTTGTGTATTGCTTTCATGGAGCAGCCAGCTTTCTGTTAATTACTTACCATGAAACAGCTAACATTTCATAAGAACGTTAGGATTGAAATTACTCTCAATCGACTGCAAATCAAGTCACACCCTTTAAAGAACTTCTTATCAATGTTTTTATGCTCTACCTCTATCATAATAAAAATATACCAGGCTCTACCTTGGTGCGGAAGAAAGGGTTCAAGTATCTCAGAGGGACACTCTTGTTTTAAGAACAGGAAGCTGTATGTGAGGGTGAGGGTGGACTCTTAGAGTCTCACTGTGCCTCTCCCAGAAAATGCTCCAGATCCTCTCCCTTACAGGTGATTTTTACATATGTACATATATATATATATATATATATATATATATATATATAAGGTGTGATATTAATTCTGTCAAATACTATATAAAATACGATTTCTATTTCTATACTATATATAGTTATATATATTTATAGTATTTGGTACAACTGTCTATCTATCTATCTATCTATCTGTCTATCTACCTACCTACCTGCCTCAAACTTGTCGTAGACCTCTCATAAAATGAATATTGAGATGTTTTATAGATTAACTGGATAACTATCACATGGGCACCACTTATTTTTCTTATACTTCACTCATAATTTATAAATTGACCAATTCCCACCTAGAAATTATGATATGGTTTGTCTCTGTGTGTTCACCCAAAGCTCATCTGGAATTGTAAACCCCAAGTGTCAGGAGAGGGGTCTGGTGGGAGGTAATTAGATCGTGGGAGTGGTTTCCTCCATCCATGCTGTTCTCCTGACAGAGTTCTCAGGAGATCTGGTTCTCTGTTAAGTTTGTGGATCTTTCTCCCTCGTCTCTCTCTCTCTCTCTCTCTCTCTCTCTCTCCCTCCCTCCCTCTGTCCTGACACCTTGTGAAGAAGGTACTTGCTTCCCTTTCACCTTCCACCATGATTGTAAGTTTCCTGAGGCTACACAACCACACAGAACTGTGAGTCAATTAAACCTTTTTGCTTTAAAAATTACCCAGTTTCAGGCAATATATTTATAGCAACGTGAAAATGAACGAATACAGGTGCTTTCCCATAAAAAAGTAATCATTAGTTAAATAAACATTTTTACCATGAGCTAAAACACAGTCTTCATGCTAACTAAATATGTGTGTTGATTTTGACATAAGAAGCATCAAGTTGTAGATGATGTCATACTCTGAAAAATAACCCAGGTTCAAGGAGTTAACTGCAGAGTCATATTTACCTTTGTTTTGCTTTGGAACAAAAAAGTTGCGAGTTACACATGATGTGGTGGGTGGTCTTCTTAGGGTTGGATGCTGTTAAGCAAAGGAAGACAACCCAATATTGCAGTCAGAGGTTCTCTGGCTGGTTCCTCACTGCACCTGCTCCTAATTGGGGCTATGTCTTGGCTGAGTTCTGAGCATCTCCTTCTGGTCCTCTGCTGTCCATGAAGACCAGCTAGAAGAAATCTGGGGATATGCTTCTGAGATACCCAATCCTATGTCTGGGTCCTAGCCAGGAGTTCCACCAGGCCTGCCTGCTGCCTCTTGGACTTCTCTTGTGTGACCTCACCTGTGCACTGAGCATCCTCATAGCAAGTTGACAGAGTCAGCCTCACAGGCATTACTGCAGGCAACTTTCAGCAAATCTAATTGTAGTTCGACTATATAATTCAGGAAGCATGTTCATTGACTGAAATATCCACACACACAAAGAAACTGTATGGACATTCATTTACGTTGCCCCCAAACTGCACACATGTTGTATTATTCCTTATCCATTAATGAAATTCCAAGGTTTGAATCATAAACTAAAAGATAACATTTCTAGAACCAAACTTACAAATGAATAAGGTGAGTATGGTCAGATAAATCAAGGCTGAGTTATTACCTGCATTCTAAAGGTGGCAAGTTACATACTGAAGTTGTGCTGATACAGGCTTCTGAATGCTCTAGCTGATAACCTCCCGATGACAGCTGAGCAGCAATCTCTGGCAGTGGGAAAACTAGAGTTTCCCCCACATGGGACAGCACGCTGTCTTCATAGACATTCACTGGGTTTCTCTGCAGGCTCTGACGTGTGCAGGCTCCTACCCCAGATTATGCAGTCAGACAAGTCTCTGCGCCTTTCCAGGGGACACAAGGGATAGTGTGGATAAGCACCAGACATGCTCTACTCAAGGTCTCTGCACATGGAGAAAAAACAGCGAAAGTGGAAAATTCATGTTCTCAATTCATTGAACAATACCTATAAAAAATGCAACAATGTGCCAGGAACTAATGCAGAATTATAAACGAATGCAGTTAAAATAAGTATGAAAATTACAATTGTTTACAGGTGCACATTTGTTTATATATTTTCCAATAGAATATGGTAAAAGCAGGTGTTCTCTATAAAAATCCAAAAACAGTGTGCTGACCCTGAGAATGCACCTCCCTGCCTCCTCCTACAGGCAGCAAAATGCATGTGGCTCCGGTTTCCAGCAGCCGCTTTCTGACACCTGCGGCATGGCGTGTGCTGAGGCCCATGTCCTGTGGTCCACTCTAATGAAGGGACTGACTGCGCAGTGACTCGTAAGCAGAGCCATTTCGGAGAGTCACGGGGATCCATGCAAGGTAGCACTGACTGCACAAGACTTCAATATGTTTTGCACCTTCCTTGCACAGCACAGAAGTATAGAAACCTTCCGCCCAATCCTCCCTCCCTCTCTCCTTCACTCAGGGTCAGGCTTCCCAAATCTGCCATCAGCTTCACAGCCTCATTCCACCCCCTGTGCATTTTCTCTCAAAGGGTGAATGTACTTCTTACAGTAATTCAGGGAAACGTCATCCCATCTTGGAGTTTTCTGCTTCGAAAACCAATAACAACAGAAATGTTACCAGAAAGGGGTCCCAGTTTGCAGCAAATCCACAGAGTGAAATGAAAGCAAGTTGATTACAAAAGCAAAAGTACAAAAAGTGGCTCCTCCATAGGCAGAGCAGAGGTGCGATCTGCCCTTTATCCATTTTTATGGTTATTTCTTGATTGCATGTTAAAGAGGGATGGATTATTCATGAATTCCCCAGGCAACTCCTGAAGCTGAGGGTTCCTCCCCTCCTTTTTAGACCATACAGGGAAATTTCCTGATGTTACCATGGCATTTGTAAACTGTCATGGAGCAGGAGGGTGTGTCTTTCAGCATGCTAATGCATTATAATTAGCATATAATTAGCATTGAGGGCAAACAGAGGTGACTTCTGTTGCTGTCTTGGTTTTGGTGGGCTTTGGCCAGCTTCTTTCCTGTAACCTTTATCAGCAAGGTCTTTATCACTTGTGTCTAGTGCAGATCTCCTATCTCTTCCTGTGACAAAGAACACCTTAACTTACTGGGAGTGTAGCCCAGCAGGTCTCAGTCTTATCTTGTCTAGCCCCTTTGCAAAATAAAGTTGTTCTGATTCCAAAGTTTTATGCAAAGAAAATGTAGGACACATATTTATGAGCATGATTATATTGCCAAATATAAAATAAAATATAATAATGGAAACAAATAATTTTACGTGTCACCTTGACTAGACCACAGTCTCTCAATCACACACTAACCAGGGTGTGGCTTTAATGGTATCATAGAGGTGTTAGGGGAGCCTGCCATTATTTTTTCCTGAGTCACAAAGAGTGTTCTAGATAATCCAGGTGGGGCTGAATAAATCAGAACCTAACAGATGACAATCGGACGCCATGGTGGATGGCAGATGCAGGTCTTCCTGGGAATCCCAACCTGTCTTTCCCAATGGTATTGATCTTAGGCATGCCTTGCCAGACCCTACAATTACTGTTACCCAGAGCTCACAGCACAATGGAGTGTCCAATCTTAGCTTTCCTCAAAGTCGGACGTGAGAATCCAAACTCTGACAGTGTGAGAAGCACAAGGTCAGTTCTGCATCAACATCCCACTGGAGAAAACTAGTACTATTCCCTTCATGACCGATGTCCACTTCGTCTTCCAAATGCCTCCATGCTCAGAAGACAGCAGGGATGTCCAGGAAATGGGGAGTGAGAAAGTCCCTCAGCCTACCCGGGTGCTGCAGATCTGAGCCCTGGGGTTTTGACTAAAGACAACTAATTCTCTGTTTTTAGGAAAGAGAAGAAAAAAGGAAACTGTGAGAATCAGGTCTGCAGAGAAGGAAATGGATTAGCAGAAAGAGGGTCAACTGAATCAGTGTAAGTCAGATGTGCACAGATTTACAAGACGATGGGAGACAGCTGTGATACCATCAGGTTTAAAGGACCCTGACCCTGGGCGAGCCTGTCTCTTGGCTCCTGATAAAACTCAAAGCCTGTTATAATAGAGATTCCCATGGAGGTCTCTGTCCCGATTCTAACTGGAAAACACTCCCCATGTTTCCATAGGATTCCTCAGGAGTCTCAACCTGCAGACCACAGAAGGATTATCTGCCCCCAAAGTGACAGTGGGGTTCCTGTGGAGGTGAAGATGTGTCCTTTTGTTACAAAAACAAAGAAACAAAAAAGGACAAGAAGTTTTGCCTTTAGAGACATCAACTGTTAGCACAGAATTGTAAATCTCGGAGGTTCCCTGGGGAAATGTGACAAAGAGGCAGCCCCAGACCACGGCAGGAAGCCAGCCCTCAGCTGCACCTGCACCTGCCCCGAGACAGCCCCGTGCGCAGCGTCCGGGCGCCCCCTGGTGGTCTCGGGGACCCCTGCAGGAGGTTGGTGTCCGGGCCCACAGGGGCCTCCCCTCACTGTGTCTCTCGCACAGTAATACACGGCCATGTCCTCGGCTCTCAGGCTGCTCATCTGCAGATACAGCGAGTTCTTGGGGTTGTCTCTGGAGATGGTGAATCGGCCCTTCACGGAGTCTGCGTAGTATGTGCTACTCCCATCATATCTAATGTATGAGACCCACTCCAGCCCCTTCCCTGGAGCCTGGCGGACCCAGCTCATCCAGTAGTTACTGAAGGTGAATCCAGAGGCCGCACAGGAGAGTCTCAGGGACCCCCCAGGCTGAACCAAGCCTCCCCCAGACTCCACCAGCTGCACCTCACACTGGACACCTGCAAACAAATAGACACCCTGGTCAGAAACTGCCACACAGATCCACTGTTCCTTTCACTCATGTCCAAACACACTCAGTCTCTCTAGTTTTCCATGAATCACCTTAAAATTGCAACAAGGAAAACCCAGCTTAGCCCCCACTCCATGGTGAGTCCTCTGTGTTCAGTGCTGATCAGCAGGTGGAAATGCCTTGGAACCCCAGGGCTAATACTCCTCTCTCAGAGCTGCAGGGTCAGGGCTTGGCTGGTTTTCATCAGTACAGGGGGGGCCCTATTTGCATGTCTCCTTCTATATAACAAGCTCTAGGGTGGGACACTTGAGGAGGACGGTGTGCCCAGATAAGAAGATGGTGCCCTGCAGAAATGTGCTGAAATTATGTATTTGGAACATATACTGTCTTATGAAATTTTGCTGTGATAAACATTTTGCCCTGATCACCCAATTTCATGTTTAAATATTTGTGTAAATTATGTTCGGTAGGATTCAATATTTTCTCCATTTACAGATGTGGAAGTGAACCCACACATGGAGGGGCTCTGTATGCATGTAGGAGCTCATGTCTGGGATGAGTGGACCCCGGTATCTGTCCCTGTGCTCCTCATCACTGGCTCTGCCTGCTCCCTAAACCAACTCCAGGACAAAGCTGGACATGCCTAGTGTGGTTTTCAGAACCCACTTTCTGTAATAAGAGCATGTGTGATGTTGCCTCACTCCAGCACTCATCCAAAAATATGGAGAAAATTAGGGTTCAGCACATTAATTTTCAAGTAGTTCTGACATTTATCATATTTTTCTACCTTTTCATTACTCCTTCCTTGTCTAATTTTCCATTTGTTTGCTTGTAATACATTTTATGAGTCTGAATGGAAAGACAATAAACTTCACATACTTAAAATGTATAATAAATAAACGTGATAAAACTGTCATAAATAGCAAGACAGTGAACAAGTGAAATTCGTCTCAGTATTTCCTCTTGTTCTCCTATATTCCTCCTCCTCTCCCCTCCTCTTCTTCTTCCATTTCCCCAGGCAACTACTGATGTTCATTACATTACTTTAGATGCATTTTTATTTATCAGAATGTGTAAAAGTGAAATAATATAGTATATATTTTTATTTGGCTTATTTTATGCAACATATATACTTAGATATTTTACCTTCTTGCTCTGTCGATAAGGCATTTGTTTATTACAAATGATAGGTGGTATTCTAGTGAACACATTTACCATAATTTGTTTTTCTATTTAACAGCTTAATAATATTTGCAACCTTTTTTAACTCTTGAGTCTTACTAAAAAAAATCTGCAACTCAGCTTTGAAATGTGCATAGACAAAGCATATGTTTTACTTATTTTTTTTACCACAACAAAATCAACAATAAGATATAAACAGAGAAGATGGAGTTTTGCAAATTTGTAAAAAGTACTTTAAATATTTAAAGTTTTAAGATAAAATCTAGGGAGAGGAAAGTTCCTGTACATAGTAACAAAGCCCAGGTATGAGCTGAACTAGAACAGAGTCTGGCATATAAAATGTAGCTATTATAAGAGAAAAACATTCACATATATTGGATTGCTTGAAGTCAACTGTGGTAAACGTGCTGAAGTGTAAATTTCTCAGGGACCACATACTAAAGAGCTTTCCTAGCCTCTTGAATCCCTTTTCCCAAAAATGGGGAGAGTAACAAAAATCTTTCTGTCCAATGTGTCCGTCTGGGAGAGAAAAAGAGCCCACACTCTGAAATGGATTTAGACCCACCTCCTTTATCCCCACCGAACAACTAATAAATTACTCGGCAGGGACCAGCCACCAAAACCGGTATCTTAGGGGCACTGGGGAAACCCCTTAGGAACTGAGATGGGAAAAGAGGTCTTCACTTAAATTTCATTGAGAAGTACCTCCTCTCTCTCTCTTTCTCTTTCGTTCTTTTGTTCTTTCCTTCCTTCCTTCTTCCTTTTTTTCTTTGTAGTTATACACAGTTTTATTTATATAATTTAGTATGTATAACTTTTAATAAAATAACCACATACTCTATAAATACACAATCTGGGGTTTTTTGTTTCTTTGCTTTTTTTGAGATGGAGTCTTGCCCTGTTGCCCAGGCTGGAGTGCAGTGTGGCAATCTTGGCTCACTGCAATCTCCACCTCCTGGGTTCAAGCCATTCTCCTACCTCAGTCTCCTGAGTAGCTGGACCTACAGGTGCCAGCCGCCACACTCGGCTAATTATTTTTTTGTATTTTTTGTAGAGGTAGAGTTTCACTATGTTGGCCGGGCTGGTCTCGAACTCCTGACCTCATAATCCACCCACTTTGGCCTCCCAAAGTGCTGGGATTACAGGCATGAGCCACCGCACCCAGCCTACACAATCTGTTTTGAAACATACATTTTTTTTACAATATAATTTGAAAAGTTTTCACAAATTATTTGTAGATTTACCTAATTAAAAAAAAAATGTTTAGAAGAGGGGTCAGCAAACTACAACCTGCAGGCCCGCCATCTTATTTTTGTAAAGAAAGTTTTTTTTTTTTTTTAATTGTACTTTAGGTTCTGGGGTACCTGTGCAGATCATGCTGGATTGTTGCATAGGTACATACATGGCAAGGTGGTTTGCTGCCTCCATCCCCCCGTCACCTGTGTCTAGCATTTTTCCCCATGTTATCTCTCCTAAACCTCCCCACCCCGTTCTGTCCCTCCTCTAGTCCCCCTCAACAGATCCCACTGTGTGATGCTCCCCTCCCTGTGTCCATGTGTTCTCATTGTTCAACACCCACCTATGAGTGACAGCATGTGGTGTTTTATTTTCTGTTCTTGTGTCAGTTTGCTGAGAATTATTGTCCAGATTCATCCATGTCCCTACAAAGGACACGAACTCATCCTTTTTTTATGGCTGCATAGTATTTCATGATGTATATGTGCCATATTTTCCTTGTCCAGTCTATCATCGATGGGCATTTGGGTTAATTTCAGGTCTTTGCTATTGTAAACAGTGCTGCAATGAACATACATGTGCATGTGTCTTTATAATAGAAGGGTTTATAATCCTTTGGGTATATACCCAGTAATGGAATTGCTGGATCAAATTGAATTTCTCTTTCTAGATCCTTGAGGAATCACCACACTGTCTTCCACAATGGCTGAACTAATTTACACTCCCACCAACAGTGTGAAAGTGTTCCTATTTCTCCATATTGTCTCCAGCATCTGCTGCCTCCAGATTTTTTAATGATCACCATTCTAACTGGCATGAGATGGTACTGCAACGTGGTTTTGATTTGCGCTTCTCTAATGACCAGTGATTATGAGCATTTTTTCATATTTCTTGGCCTCACGAATGTCTTCTTTTGAAAAGGGTCTGTTCGTATCCTTCATCCTCTTTTAAATGGGTTTGTTTTTTTCTTGTAAATCTATTTTAGTTCTTTGTAGATTCTGGATATTAGTCTTTTGTCAGATGGGTAGATGGCAAAAAAAATTTTCCCATTCTGTTGGTTGCTGGTTCACTCTAATGATTTTTTCTTTTGCTATACAGAAGCTCTGAAGTTTAATTAGATCCCATTTGTCTATTTTGGCTTTTGTTGCCATTGCTTTTGGTGTTTTAGTCATTAAAGTCCTTGCCTATGTCTATGTCCTGAATAGTATTGCCTAGGTTTTCTTCTAGGGTTTTTATGGTGTTAGGTCTTATATTTAAGTCTTTAATCCATCTGGAGTTAATTTTAATGTAAGATCTCAGGAAGGAGTCCTGTTCAGCTTTCTGCACATGGCTAGCCAGTTTTACTAACACCATTTATTAAACAGGGAATCCTTTCCCCATTGATTGTTTTTGTCAGGTTTGTCAAAGATCAGATGGTTGTAAATGTGTGTTGTTGCCTCCAAGGCCTCTGTTCTGTTCCGTTGGTCTATATCTCTGTTTTGGTTGCCAGTACCATGCTGTTTTAATTACTGTAGCCTCATAGTATAGTTTGAAACCAGGCAGCATGATGTTTCTAAATTTTTCTTTTTGCTTAGGATTGTCTTGGCTATGCTGGTTCTCTTTTCATTCCATATGAAGTTTAAGGTGGTTTCTTTCCAGTTTTGTGAAGAAGGTCATTGGTAGCTTGATGGGGATATCATTGAATCTGTAAACTTTGGGCAGTATGGCCATTATCACGATATTGATTCTTTCTAACCATGAGTATGGAATATTTTTCCATCTGTTTCTGTCCTTTCTTATTTCCTTGAGCAGTGGTTTGTAGTTCTCCTTGAAGAGGTCCTTTATATCCTTTGTTAGTTGTATTCCCAGGTATTTTATTCTCTCTGTCACAATTGTGAATGGCAGTTCACTCTTCATTTGGCTTTCTGTTTGTCTGTTATTGGTGTATAGGAATGCTTGTGATTTCTGCACATTGATTTTGTGTCCTGAGACTTTGCTGAAGTTGCTTATTAGCTTAAGAATTGGGACTGAGATGATGGGGTCTTCTAAATACACAATCATGCCATCTACAAATAGATACAATTTAACTTCCTCTTTTCCTAATTGAATACCCTTTATTTACTTTTCTTGCCTGATTGCTCGGCTAGAATTTGCAACACTATATTGAATAGCAGTGGTGAGAGAAGGCATCCTTGTCTAGTGCCAGATTTCAAAGGGAATGCTTCCTGTTTTTGCCCATTCAGTGTGATATTGGCTGTGGGTTTGTTGTAAATAGCTTTTATTATTTTGAGATACATTCTATTGATAACTAGTTTATTGAGAGTTTTTAAATTTTTTATTGTCTATTCCTTTGGCATGGTTTTTTAAATTGCATTTTAGGTTTTGGAGTACATGTAAAGAACATACAAGATTGTTGCATAGGTACACACGTGGCAGTGTGATGTGCTGCCTTCCTCCCCATCACCTATATCTGGCATTTCTCCCCATGCTATCTCTTCCCAACTCCCACCCCCTGCTGTCCCTCCCCTTTTTCCCCCTGACAAACCCCAGTGTGTGATGCTCCCCTCCTTGTGTCCATGTGTTCTCATTGTTCAACACCCACCTATTAGTGAGAACATGCAGTGTTTGATTTTTGTTCTTGTGTCAGTTTGCTAGAATGATGGTTTCCAGGTTCATCCATGTCCCTACAAAGGACATGAACTAATCGTTTTTGATAGCTGCATAGTATTCCATGGTATTTCATTTTCCCTGTCCAATCTATCACTGATGGGCATTTGGGTTGGTTCCAGGTCTTTGCTATTGTAAACAGTGCACCAATCAACATTCATGTGCATGTGTCCTTATAGTAGAGCTATTTATAATCCTTAGGATATATACCCAGTAGTGGGATTGCTGGGTCAAATGGAATTTCTATTTCTAGGTCCTTGAGAAATTGCCACACTGTTTTCCACAATGGTTGAACTAATTTACACTCCCACCAAGTGTAAAAGTGTTCCATTTCTCCACATCCTCTCCAGCATCTGTTGTCTCCAGATTTTTTAATGATTGCCATTCTAACTGGCGTGAGATGGTATCTCAATGTGGTTTTGATTTGCATTTCTCCAATGACCAGTGATTATGAGCATTTTTTAATATGTTCATTGGCTTCATGTATGTCTTCTTGTGTAAGGTGTCTGTTCATGTCCTTTGCCCATTTTCGAATGGGCTTGTTTGTTTTTTTCTTGTAGATCTGTTTTAGTTCTTTGTAGATTCTGGATATCAGCCCTTTGTCTGATGGGTAGATTGCAAATTTTTTTCCCATTCTGTTGGTTGCCGATTTACTCTAATGACTATTTCTTTTGCTGTGCAGAAGCTGTGGAGTTTGATGAGGTCCCATTTGTCTATTTTGGCTTTTGTTGCCAATGCTTTTGGTGTTTTGGTCATGAAGTCCTTGCCTATGCCTATGTCCTGAATGGTTTTGCCTAGGTTTTCTTCTAGGGATTTTATGGTTAGGTCTTATGTTTAATTCTTTAATCCATCTGGAGTTAATTTTAGCATAAAGGTCTGTTGAATTTTGTTGAAGGCCTTCTCTGTATCTATTGAGATAATCACGTGTTTTCTGTCTTTGGTTCTGTTTATGTGGTGGATTACATTTATAGACTTGTGTATGTTGAACCAGCCTTGCATCTCTGGGGTGAAGCCTACTTGATTGTGATGGATAAGTTTTTGATGTGCTGTTCCAATCAGTTTGCCAGTATTTTATTGAAGATTCTTGCGTCTATATTCATCATGAATATTGGCCTGAAGTTTTCTTTTTTTGTTGAGTTTCTGCTGGGTTTTCATATCAGGATAATGTTGGTCTCATAAAATAATTTGGGAAGGATTCCCTGTTTTTGTATTCTTTGCAATAGTTTCAGAAGGTGTGGTACCAGCTCCTCTTTGTACGTCTGGTGGAATTTGGCATGAACCCGTCTGGAGCTGGCCTTTTTTTTTGTTGGTAGGTTATTAATTGCTGCCTCAACTTCAGTCCTTGTTATTGGTCTATTCAGGCTTTCAACTTCTTCCTGGTTTAGGCTTGGGAGGCTGCAAGTGTCCAGGAAATTATCCATTTCTTCCAGGTTTACTGGTTTATGTGCATAGAGTTGTTTGTAGTAATCTCTGATGGTAGTCTGTATTTCTGTGGAATTGGTGGTGATATCCCTTTGTCCTTTTTCATTCATCTATTTGATTCTTCTCTCTTTTCTTTTTTATTAATCTGGTTAGTGGTCTATTTTGTTGATCTTTTCAAAAAAACAGTTCCTGGATTTGTAATTTTTTGAAGGAAGGTTTTTTTGTGTTTCTATCTCCTTCAGTTCTGCTCTTAGTTATTTCTTGTCTTCTGCTAGCTTTTGAAGTGTTTTTCTTTTCTTTTCTTTTCTTTTTTTTTCGATATTGCTCCTCTAACTCTTTCAATTTTGATGATAGGGTGTTGATTTTAGATCTTTCCTCGCTTCTCATGTGGGCATTTATTGCTATAAATTTCCCTCTAGACACTGCTTTATATGTGTCCCAGAGATTCTGGTACCTTGTGTCTTCATTCTTGTTGGTTTTGAAGAACATCTTTATTTCTGCTTTCATTTCATTGTTTTTCCAGTCGACATTCAGGAGCCAGTTGTTCAGTTTTCATGACGTTGTGTGGTTCTCAGTTTCTTAATCCTGAGTTCTAATTTGATTGCACTGTGGGCTGAGAGACTGCTTGATATGATTTCTGTTCTTTTGCATTTGCAGAAGAGTGGTTTATTTCCAAATATGTGGTCTATTTTAAAGTAGGAGTGATGTTGTGCTGAGAAGAATATTCTAACTGTGGATTTGGAGTGGAGAGTTCTGCAGATGTCTATTCTGTGGAGTTGGAGTGGAGAGTTCTGCAGATATCTATTAGGTTCGCTTGGTCCAGATCTGAGTTCAAGTCCTGGATGTCCTTGTTAATTTTCTGTCTTGTTGACCTGTCCAATATTGACACTGGAGTGTTAAAGTCTCCCACTATTATCGTGTGGGAGTCTAAGTCTCTTTGTAGGTCGTTAAGATCTTGCTTTATGTATTGGGTGCTCTTGTGTTGGGTGCAGGTATATTTAGGATAGTTAGCTCTTTTTGTTAGATTGATCCTTTTACCATTATGTAATGCCTTTCTTTGTCTCTTTTGATCTTTGTTGGTTTAAATTCCATTTTACCAGAGACTAGGATTGCAATTCCTACTTTTTTTTTTTCTCTTCATTTGCTTGGTAAATCTTCCTCCATCCCTTTATTTTTGGCCTATGTGTGTCCTTGCACGTGGGGTGGGTTTCCTGAGTACAGCACATCAATGGATTTTGACTTTTTATCCAGCTTGCCAGTCTGTGTCTTTTGATCAGGGCATTTAGCCCATTTACATTTAAGATTAATATTGTTATGTGTGAATTTGATCCTTCCATTTTGATGCTAGCAGGTTGTTTTGCCGGTTAGTTGACTCAGTTTTTTCATTGTGTCAATGGTCTTTACCATTAGTTACATTTTTGGAGTGGCAGGTACTGGTTGTTCCTTTCCATCCATGTTTAGTGCTTTTTTTTTTTTTTTTTTTTTTTTTTTTTTTTTTTTTTTTTTGAGACAGAGTCTTGCTCTGTCACCAGGCTGGAGGGCAGTGGTGCAATCTTGGCTCACTGCAACCTCTATCTCCTGGGTTCAAGCGATTCTTCTGCCTCAGCCTCCCAAGTAGCTAGGACCACACCCAGCTATTTTTTGTATTTTTAGTAGAGATGGGGTTTCACCATGTTGGCCAGGATGGTCTCTATCTCTTGACCTCATGATCTGCCCACCTTTGCCTCCCAAAGTGCTGGGATTACAGGCTTGAACCACTGCACCCAGCCGTTTAGTGCTTCTTTCAGGAGCTCTTGTAAGGTAGGCCTGATGGTGATGAAATCTCTCAGCAATTGCTTCTCTGTAAAGGATTTTATTTCTCCTTTGCTTACAGAGCTTAATTTGGCTGGATATGAAATTCTAGGTTGAAAATTCTTTTCTTTAAGGATGTTGAATTTTGACTCCTACTCTCTTCTGGCTTGTAGAGTTTCTGCCAAGAGTCCCACTGTGAGTCTGATGGTCTTCCTTTTGTGAGTAACCGACCTTTCTCTCTGGCTGTGCTTAGTGTTTTTTTCTTCATTTCAACCCTGGGGAATCTGATGATTACATGCCTTGGGGTGGGTCTTATTAAGAAATACCTTTGTGGTGTTCTCTGTATTTCCTGGACTTGAAAGTTGCCCTGCCTTGCTAGGTTGGGGAAGTTCTCCTGGATCATATGCTGAAGATTGTTTCCCAGCTTGGATTTTTTCTCCCCATCACACTCAGGTACAGCTATCAAATGTAGATTAGGTCTTTTCACATAATCCCATATTTCTTGGGGGCATTATTTATTTCTTTTTACCCTTTTTCCTCCTATTGTGCCTTCTCGTTTTATTTCATTGAGTTGATCTTCAATCTCTGATATCCTTTCTTCTGCTTGGTTGATTTGGCTATTGAAACTTGTGTATGCTTCACCAAGTTCTCATGGTGTGTTTTTCAGCTCTATCAAGTCGTTTATATTCTTCTCTAAGCTGGTTATTCTAGTTATGATTTCATCTAACTTTTTTTTCAAGGTTCTTAATTTCTTTGCATTGCGTTTGAACATATTCTTTTAGATCAGATAAGTTTGTTATTACACACCTTTTGAAGCCTGCTTCTGTCAATTCATCAGACTCATTCTCCATCCAGCTTTGCTCTCTTGCTGGTGAGGAGTTGTGATCACTTGTAGAAAGAGAGGCATTCTGGTTTTTGGAGTTTTCATCTTTTTTTGTGCTGGTTCCTTCTCATCTTCATGGATTTATCTACCTATGGTCTTTGTAGTTTGTGACTTTCAGAGGAAGGTCTCTGAGTGGATGTCCTTTTTGTTGATGTTGAAGCTGTTTCTTTCTGCTTGTTAGTTTTCCATCCAACAATCAGGCCCCTCTTCTGCAGGACTGCTAGAGGTCCACTCCAGACCCTGCTTGCCCGAGAATTACCCACAGGGGCTGCAGAACAGTGAGGGTTGCTGACAGTTTTTTTTTTTTTTTTCCCAATCTTTGTCCCAGAAGGGTACCCACGAGATGTCAGCCAGAGCTCTCCTTTATGATGTGCCTCTTTGGATATATGGGAGTCAGGAAGCCACTTGAGGAGATTGTCCCTTATCAGAGCTCAAGTGCTGTGCTGAGAGCTCCATTGTTCCATTCAGAGCTGCTGGGCAGGTACATTTAATTCTGTTACAGCAGAATTCATAACCACCTCTTTTCCCAGGTACTTTGTCCTGGGAAGCTGGGACTTTATAAATTCCTGATGTGCTGCAGCTTTATTTTTTCAGAGATGTCCAGCCCCACATGCAGGTAGTCTAGTCACAGTCTGCCAGTAGAGGCATTGCTTAGATCCTGTGGTCTCTGCCCAGCTGCTGTGTACACTTCCTTGCAGTTTTGCTTATAGAGGTATGTTTAGAACCGCGTTGGTAATGGCAGTCACCCTCAGTAATGGCGAATTGCCTTGGTAATGGCGGATTGCCTCAGTAATGGTGGACTTCCTTGGTAATGGCCTTCTGCATCAGAGATGGTGGACTGCCTCGGCAGTGGTGGACTGCCTCAGTAATGGTGGACACCATTCCTTGCACAGAGCTGGATCATCCTGTGTCCAGCTGTGCTTGCATTGAAACTCTCAATCCAGAGCATTTCAGATTGCTGGTCTTTGTGGTGATGGGACATGTCAAGCCAGATCACCTGGCTCCCTGCTTTCAGCCCCCTCTTTTTCAGTTAAATGGGTGGCTCTGTCTCCCAGGTGTTCCAGGTGCTAGTTGAAATGGCTGCCCAGATTTGTGTGAGTTTTTGTGTGGAAACCCATGGTGCCAGCTGAAACAGCTGTACTGGAAACTTGTGGTGCTCTTCGGACTGGGAATCTTCTGTTCTGTGGGCAGTAAAAACTATGGGAGAAGCTCATTGTCTGAACTGGAGCTGGAGTGGCTGGAAAAGTACCCGATGGCCTCTGTTGGGTAGGGATGGGAGTCCTCCAGGGATTGTACTTCCTGGGTGAGGCAGCTCCCTGCCTCTCCTTGGCTTGCCCTTCTTGGGCTACACTCACTGTGAAACCAGTCCCATTGAGATGCACCTGGTACCTCATTTGGAATTGCAGTGATCAGTCACCGCCTGTGTTGCTCTTGCTGGGAACTGCACTCCAGAGCTGTTCTTATTCAGTCATCTTGAATCTCTCCTGAGGTGTTTTTTTTTTGTTGTTGTTTTGTTTTTTTTTCATGTGCTAATGGTGTTAGAGTGTGAAACTACTAGTCCTTTCAGGGTTTTCTGATGAATTTGAAACATCCACAGTGAACTCCCTTATTTGCTGTCCTGCGGTGTTGACAGGGAGAGAAGAAGAGCAAGGACTGTTGAATGCCTGGATTCACCTCCACTATCCCCAGGGGAAATCCACTAAAACCTATGTCCTATGCTGTGGGCTGTGAATGAGTCAAAACAAACAAAAGAAAACAAAGGATTCCCAGGAAACTCCATCCAGATGAAATCCTTAATCTGCAGGGTAAGTACAATGGACGAGAAGCTGAGGACACTAATGAGAACACTTTGTGGTTGGGAAAGGAAACTCTAACCCTGGGGGAAGAGGAAAGGACAGGAAATGTTGGAAGCTCACCCCAGAGCCATGATTGCTACTTACGAGTAAGAAGAACACTTATTGGAAAGGTTGGAGAATGTCCCCATGTGTTCAGACCCCTTCGCCACATGGTCAACTAGGTCTGCAGAGTAATGACCTAGTTGTATCAGCTCCATTCTGGCCTCTGTCTTGTGATAGTTCTTTGTAGATTTGCTTTCTCCTCTCTCATGATTTATTTGTTTTCTCAACTCCTAGCTCAATTCTCCTTTTAATTCTTAGTTTATTGAAGTGATTCACATTTAGCTTAGAACATTAAAACCTTTAAAGACATTTTCATCTTAAACCCATCAAATCTAATCGTGTCTCTCCAGGAGTGCCCAACTCTGTTTGTGTCCTCCTTTCCTTTGGGGTACGGCCCTCGTTTCTACCTGAGTCCAGCTCTTACTTTCATGTGCATGAGTCTAGCCATCACACACCCTGAAACATCTTGTAGGAATGTACCCTACCGTCCGTCTCCCCAGCCTTCATGTGCACAGTGGCTGTGCCTTCAGCTGTGATAAGTGATTAGGGATTTCCATTTTAAAAGTGTCTTTCATTATTCTTCAAAATAAAGTTCTTGGACATTAAATACCTTCAAGGTTCAGTATTATTCTCTGTCCCCTTGTTGATAATATTGTTTTATTCCATTAAAATTCACTGGGAACATCAGTGACATAGAAGTGACCTGCCTACCTATAGTATTGTCTGACTTCTGCTTAACTGACCACCCAGGAGCTTGTAGTTGATGGGGCCATCTGGACCTTTATTAATAGAAGGTTTGTAATTTATCAGGGAATGACTGAGATCTGCAGGTGCCTGAGCTCATAAGAACACAGGTGTGGTCCTGCAGTAGAGTCTGTGTTACTGAAATCACATCTGTTTATAATTCGTGGCCTCAGCCAAGAAGCTGCTGTCAGCTTCTGGTCATTCCTGTGTAGCCCGATGGGGGTTGTCCACAGAAGGATGGATGCAGGATATGGATATTAGAAAGTGATGTGGTGTTGGGGGCATTGACAGCCAAACTTCATTGAAAGTCTCTTCTACCCTTGGTACTTGGGGATGTCTGAGAAGAAGGGAACAAAACTCAGACCCCATTTAGCTTCTCATTAAGTTAGAGATTCAGTGCAATTTTAGAAAGTTGAAGAAATAAACTATACTTTCAGGGATCATGTCTATAGTTCATTTGAGGAAGTTGAAGAAAAACTGTGCTGTGGGTGATGTTGGTGTGGTTTTCTGTGACATACTTATGAAACAGCAGAAGATGGTCGGTGGTCAGTCTCTATCCTGCTGGTACTCGTTGTCCATTTATTACTTCCAAGTAAAAGATAAAAGACATCTTGTGTGGTAAAGACACCAGGGATCATTTCAGAGACCTTGAACAAAAATGGCCAACAGGGCCATGATGCAATTTTATATGAGAGCTACTATTTTTGCCGACTTCATGTGGAAATCTGAGAGCTGTGCCAGCCTCAGGGAGCTGCTTCTCCTTCCAGGAGACAGAGCTAACAGAGTTATGTGGGATTAGTCTGTGTGGGTCTTCATAAGAAGACAACAATTGTGGGTGGCTTAAAGAACAAACACTGATTTTTATCACAATTCTGCAGTCTGAATGTTGAAGATCAAGGTGCTGTCAGGGTTGGTTCTTGGTGAGGCTTCTTCCTGGCTTGCACAGGGCCACCTTCTAGTGCACTACATCTCAACATGACTCTTCACTGTGTGCACGTGAAAAATGAGAGGTCTCTGGTGTTATTTCGTCTTCTTACAAAGACAACAGGTCTATTGCATTAGTTTCTCACACCCATGACCGAAGTTAACCTTAATTGTATCCTTACAATTCTGTTCTCCAATACAGATCCATTGGATTTAAGGTTTCAGCATATGAATTTCAAGGAGGGCACAATTCAATTGATGACACAAATCAAGAGATGCTGAGAAGAATTAGTATTTTTTAAAAATCAGTAAGGTGTAATGGGTCATGGAGTAACATTTAGGAAAGTTTCTAGTAATTGTTGAAACTTCAACTGTAAGAGAAAAATTTGTCTCCTCCTTTCTTTCCTGGCACAAGGATGTGAGGAAGCAGAGCCACAGATAATGAAGAAAGGAGCCCTGGACACAGCTCAGGTGCTGGCAGGGAAGGAGCCCACTGAGCCCATGAGGAAGCCCCACCCTCCCTGCACCTGCTCCGGACCGGCCTCAAGCTCTGCGGGCCCCGCGCGCTCTCTGCTGGTCCTGAGCAGCACCTGCGCCTGCCCCGCAGCCGCCCTGCAGGGAGGTTTGTGTCTGGGCTCACACTCACCTCCCCTCACTGTGTCCCGCACAGTAATACACGGCCGTGTCCACGGCAGTGACGGAGCTCAGCCTCAGGGAGAACTGGTTCTTGGACGTGTCTGTTAATATGGTGACTCGACTCTTGAGGGACGGGTTGTAGTAGGTCCTCCCTCTATAATCGATTCTCCCAATCCACTCTAGCCCCTTCCCTGGAGGCTGGCGGATCCAGCTCCACCAGTAACCACTGCTGATGGAGTAACCATAGACAGCACAGGTGAGGGACAGGGTCTCCGAAGAATTCACCAGTCCTGGGCCCCACTGCTGCAGCTGCACCTGCACCTTGGACAGGACCCCTGTGAACAGAGAGACACACGGTGAGCCCTGGGCTCAGAGGCAGCCCCCATAAATTCATATCTGCCCCCCTGAGACACTCACTTCTGGAAGCTGCCTCCAGGAGGAGGAAGAACCACAGGTGTTTCATGCTCTTGCAAGTGAGGTTCATGACTCTCAGAAAGCATTTCCCATGTGAGCAGGACCCTGAATTTAAGGAAACGTGTGGTGGTTTCCTGTGGGTGCCTAAGTGAGGATTTGCATGTGGGTGGTGCCTTTGTATGGAACAGTGAAAAGGGATGAGGAAGCCCCAGCCTTTCAGGCTCTCCCTGGGAGGAGGATGCTGGCTGTGCCCTCTGAGAACCGAGTTGTCTTCCTGGTGCCTCCCCTCCCCAAGCCCAGAGTCCTCTTCTTCCAGGTAGGGAGATGTGCTGAAGGAGCTGGTCTGGGAGATAAGTGTCATCATGGATAATGGACAGATTTTGGAATAGGGTCAATACTGTTCTACCCTTAAAAATTCACATAAGACAAACCTCACATTCAGGTCATCGAAATCGTCATTTACCTATTCAGACACATTGAAACAGGAGCTGAATGTAATAATCACAATGAATTCAGACAAGCCTGAATTCATCTGATGTTTATTTTAGTTCAGAACACCAAACACGATTAGAGGGAAGCTCCCTGTCCCAGGAAGTGGGTCATTTTAAAAAAGCACCTAAGAGCAGCCCTTTGCAACCTTTTGAAGTTCAGGATTCTGTCTGAGATCTCAGGAGAAGGTCGTGGGACTACCACTTCTCAATGTGTGACTCTGAAGATGTGGCCAGACCTCTAAACACTTCTGTGTGAAAATATGTAGATTGGAGATTGCAGTGACAGCTTTAGACAAAAACTCTATAACAGGTCAGCTTTGCAGGATAGTCTCCGAAATCTGTGCAACTGCCATTCCTGGGAACCAGAGATGACCTCTGTGAGTCCTCCCTTCTGAGGGCACAAGGAACTCTGGTCCTTCCCTGACAGATCATACCTGTGGAACATGGCTGGCCAATGACACTCAAGCCCAGAGTCCTTACACACATATTTATCAATTCAGAGCCATCTGTTGCTGAAAGACTTTCTCAATTGAATTGTATAAACCTAATCTGGGGTGTGTGGTATTGCAACTTGGATATTTGACATTAGTTTGGCGAAATGTCAAAGTCAGTATACTTTAATTTATCTTTCTTTTTTCTGTTACAGACAGATACTTGTTCAGTTAATAAGTAACATATCTCCATGGATGTAGGTAACAGGAGAGTCATCAGAAGTTGGGTGTGTCATAAACTCAGGACAAACCTGGACTCTCTTCCTGGGACCTGAACAAGTGAACTGACCTTCTGTGAGATAACAGAGGCAAAGAGACAGACTCAACATCCAGAGCCAGGTGAGCTCCTTACCTACCTGGTGGTCTCTGGGCCTTTTGTTTGAACAGATCCAGAAAGACCTTCATCCCCTGGCTCCTTTCTCATCCTCACGAGAATTATGAACTTTGAGGTAAATTGAGATAAATTTTTATTTACAGAGAATAATTCATAGGCTTGTAGACATTTATGTGGGTATGTACAGGGATGCTAGGATAGGCTCATACACAGAACAGAAAAAAATTATGGTTCGTGGAGAGAAAACCAAAGAGCTTGTCAATTTGTAGGTACTGTTTACCACAAATGTGTCAGGTCACTAGATCATGTTATAATGCTGGAGGTAAAACTTCCCAACATTGCCACAGAGACAAAATGCAAAAAAGGTAAAGATTCAAGTGAGATTCCTTTGAAAATCACCAGTAATGAACAGGCCAAAAGAAATGAACCATTATGGAAAGTGTGGTAATTAAATCAAAACACAATAAATTCTATTCTGTTCCCTGAGCAAGATAAACTCTTATCTGCTTTACAACCTTTTCAGTTCTCTGCTCTACGTGCTCTTCTCTAGGCCTGTAGCAAGCTAAACTGGTACTTCAGAGAGGCTTCTGCCCACATTGTCAAGAGCAGCAGAATTCAGTTCTCTGCTTTCTGTCACATTATGTGCTTTCTATCATATCATTATTACAGTTTGTAATTATTGATTAATTAATATGTTATTTTCTTTTACTAACTTATTATCATGTTCTATCCATAAGTTCCATGAAGGCAAGAATCATACTTGTTACCATGGTTTATTTTACATCCATTCACTAAGTGAAATGGATGAATATATCACTGTATGCCGCAGTTTGACATGCATTCAATTATGCTTAAAATGATTTGTCAAACATAATTATTTCCCTAGTTGTCATAGTGTTGCTTTAGTCATTTAAAACTACTGTTGTTACCACTACAACTATTATTGCCTTTTAAATATTCTGTAATAAAATAACTGATATCTCCTAACAGGTATTTGGAAACAAGAGCATGGTTCTTTGACTGGGCAGACCTGGTGGGAAGTACCAGAGTGTTGGTTGTATCTTCTACTGTCAGAGTTAGGACTGTGTCAATAGCATTTTAAGAGTTAGTAATAATGATTGCCTTGAAAGTTGATTCATTCAGAAAGTTGAGACAACCTACATTCACTTAGGAGAAATATATAGCTTCCGTGCATAGATCAGCACCTTCTCTGGGTTGTGTACTTTGTAATCGTGCAGGTCTAAATTTTATGCCCAAAGCTCTGACAAAATAGCTAATCCAAATATCCTTTGCCTTTTATCGAGTTGGTCCATGAAGCATGATATTGCATGAGACAAGTATCACACAGAATTTTCACTTGTCTTGAGGTCTGGAAAGACCTAATGAAATTTTGCTTGGAGTACTATTTACTCAAGCATATTGGATTCATCCAGAAACTTACCTCTGAAATCCTAGAAATAACTGCTTTGACATTAAGTTTTTCCTTCTATTTTGTATAATAGCGATTGTTATACATAGGTGTGGAAATTATTTAAAATTGAACCTGTGAAGGTTAAAATTTTACATTAGACTTTCGAATGTGAACTTTCCTCAAATTTATGCAATGAAAGATAATTCAAGAGAGTCTGTCTCCCAGGAAACTTTCTTAGAAAATAATTTTAAGTTAACCAATGGAGTGCTTGTATTTTCTCTTTAGTAAAGATTCTTCAGAATTAATTTTCAGAGTCATTTTTTTTTACCTTTACACCATTCAGTGAAACCTTGAGTCTGATAAATGTGTTAAACAGCTCAGACTAGCAGATATTAATGTGGAAATTGACACCCATCAGCCCCAGTTCCTACATTTATGTCTGTGTGCCTTTGGCCAAGTTATTGAGCCTTTCTGAGGCTCTAGTTTTTCTACTGTAAAATAAGAATACTGTACTAATACTGTTATGCCATATAATTCTCAAAGATTAATGGAGATAAGCAAAGGTGTTAACCAGTGGCTTGGCACTACATGTCCAATCCTGCAGCCAGCAGCAGCTCCTGCTGCCCACATTCCCCTGGCCAGGTTCTCTTGCCACTGGCACCTGAGGGAGTGGCATGAGGGCCCATGGGTCCCTTTGAGAAGGCAGGCTTGTGTGAATGTTAACACAATGTGTACAAACTGTGTTAGTTTAATAAGGCTACTTCTGTCATACACTGGCAACCTGTTTAACACCTGGAAAGATTAGATGTTGTAAACAGGACTTGTTCATCCTCTGTATACACGATATCCATAGATAAGTAAAACATATGCACAGTCAGAAGAGGTGATGTTTAATCTCACCTCCCTGTGAGTACACAGGCCTAGAATTCTGCACTTCCTCCTCTTCTCCCCTGAACCAGAGCACAAACACAGTGGGCGAGACTCAACCAGGGATTTGGACATTACTCACCACCACAAAAAATTTCAAAAAGATATTTACAAAATATAGTATTTTATTACTACCTGTAATTTTAAAATTTATCAGAAACTTAGAACATCTAGAAAGACTAGAAATTTCAAAATAGTACTTCGCATTGCCAATGATGTACACTAGTGAGGAATAAAATGGAATCAACAAAACAATGGCAATTATATGAAAATGTCTTCTGAATATGAGCAGCCTGGCATGGAACCCTGTTCCCTTTCTGCCCAGGCCTCCCCTCCATGTCCTCTCACCCACTGGACAAAGGTCGCCATGTGGATCCTGTGCTCCTTTCAGGGCTGTTCTAATAATTCCATTTCAAAATGTCATTTCCACGAGACAGGCCTTTGCTATGATTTTTGTAAAAGCAGATGGTAACTTACAAGATGTGTAATTTTCTGACTCTATCATACCTTGGAACCTCCTTTCATCTAGAGGGGACAGATGCAGCAAATGTTTTCTTTTAAAAGGTGGGAAAATGGGCCGGGCACGGTGGCTCAAGCCTGTAATCGCAGCACTTTGGGAGGCCGAGGCGGGTGGATCACGAGGTCGAGAGATCGACACCAGCCTGGTCAACATGGTGAAAGCCCGTCTCTACTAAAAATACAAAAAATTAGCTGGGCATGGTGGCGCATGCCTGTAATCCCAGATACTCAGGAGGCTGAGGCAGGAGAATTGCCTGAACCCAGGAGGCAGAGGTTGCGGTGAGCCAAGATCCCGCCATTGCACTCCAGCCTGGGTAACAAGAGTGAAACTCCGTCTCAAAAAAAAAAAAAAAAAAAAGATGGGGAAGTGATGAGTTCATGTTCAAGAACACGTGCACACAGGGAGGGGAGCATCACACACTGCGGTCAGTGGGGGGCGGGGTTGGGGGGCTGGTGAGAAGCAGGGGGGCTGGGGAGGGTGGGGAGGGATGATGAGAGGAGAAACACCGGATGTAGGTGACCGGGGATGACGGCAGAAAACCGCCTTGTTACGTGTGCACCTATGCAGCAATCCTGCATGAGCTGCACACGTACCCCAGAACCTAACGTACAATCAAAAAACAAACAAACAAACAAAAACATGGGAAGGCCGGGAGCGGCTTTTTCGTGTGTCATGCACAGCCTTCTAGAAATGGCCGGTAGAGGGTGGAGGGCACGTCCGGTGGGACAAACGTGGAAGGTTCTTCTCCGTTTCTCCTCACCCACGTCAAGGTCTAGCAGAAGAAGCATCACTGCCCGGTGGTCGCTACCCGTTCTCCCGTCGTCCTCCAGGATTCTGCTCGCCTTTCTGTCCCTAAGGCCTTTGTCCCTTGTCAGGACTGGGTGGGTCTGTTTCAGTTGGGACAGGACTCACCCCAGGATCAGGAGCTTCAGGGCTGCATGGCCTGAGGGAGGACGGAGCAGCATCCCAGATCCCCCTTCCCAGCGGCTCCCGAGCCCCTGACCGCCCAGGTCCCATCTGTCGCCACGCCTCCCCGATAGCGCACGTCCCATCAGCCCCTGCGCCTCCCTGATAGTGCACGTCCCATCAGCCCCTGCGCCTCCCTGATAGTGCATGTCCCATCAGCCCCTGCGCCTCCCTGATAGTGCACGTCCCATCAGCCCCTGCGACTCCCCGGGCCGCCACTGTCCCGGCGGCCTCCGCGTGCCCCCAGACAGCCCATGTCCCTCTGGCCCCCACACATCCCAGGGTAGCCAGCATCCCATCAGCCCCTGCCTACCCGATAGTGCTGGTCCCATCAGGCCCTGTGCCTCCCCGGACCGCCAGTGTCCCGCTGGCCTCTGCACGTCCCATGGCTGCTGGCATCCCATCAGCCCCCGCACCTTCCCGGACAGTGCACGTCCCCTCAGCCCCTGTGCCTCCTCAGACTGCCCACGTCTCTCCGTCCCCACACGTCCCAGCACCGCCGGCATCCCGTCAGCCCCCGCGCCTCCCCGGACCACCCACGTCCTGCCAGACATGCGTCCCTGTGGCGGCTGCCCCCGTGCTTCCCGTCCTGCCCCGCCGGCCGGTCCAAAGGCCTGTGCCCATGTAGATCGGCGGTGACTTCCTTTAAGTTGTGGAGACTTTGGCCTGGAGACCCGGAGGCCACGGTGTCCAGCTGAGAGAGGCGGCGCCGCCATGAGGTCCCCGAGGTTGGCAGGGAGGTTCCCGCTCCTTTGAGGCCACTGCTCGCAGACGACCCCAGCTCACCTTCTGCTCCCCCTTGTAAGACTGCCTTGCTTCCACTTTGTTTTCTGCCATGATTGTATGTTTCCTGAGGTGTTCCAAGCCATGCAGAACTCATTGGTGTGGAGATCACTGATGAAACGTTTGACTTACAACTTGGCTTACGTCACGACCTCCACAGGTTTCAGAAATAGTTTCTATTAACATATGTAATATTTTATAAATTTTTCTTTCATAGCTTATTTTTGCTCTCTAGGCAGCACCCTAGGATGTTTTCAGAATTCTCCCCAATCCTCTTTGAGTTCCTGGTGCAGTTCCTGGAAGAAAAGCCTGCATGGGAAAGTGGCCCTTCTCATGTGCAGCCCCTGAGGCTGTCACATCACGTGGGGCACCACTGCCCTTCAGTCACTTGGTCAACATTTCCGAGTTAACCTTCCTGAAACATATGGCATTTGACAGTGTCTTCCCTATATTTTTTAAATACTTAAGTTCTGTTTGTCCCTGTGGACACCTGTCACATTCTGGATTACAGTTTTTGACTGTGTCGTAATTGATCATTAATGGAAGGTTTGTGTGCATCTTGTCATCTTCTAGAGTGTACTTACCATTGGGTTGACATCATCAAGCAAGCAAGTGGACTCGCTCAGCTGGAGGACAGCAGGCATTTCTATAGCCAGTGACCCCAGTGGGGCTCTCACTCTCCAAGACCTATCAGGCTCATGCTTCTGGCTAGTGTGCCACCAGCAAGAGTGACCAGTGCCCACCCATGAGAGACTTTCTTCTATGTCCCTCCCACTTTGTAAATGGAAGCTTTTGCTTCTGCTTGGATGTCGTGCTTGTGTTTTCATTTTCTGTGCAAGGGGCCTTGTACAGAAACACCCACAGAGCTTACAGTGAATCTAATGAAAGCGTAGAGAATCATACATGATGTTTCTCATAACCAGGGTCTCCACTTCTCATTGAAGGACATTCCTGATGGGATTCACCAGAAGTTGCATTCTTTCCATAGACATGGATCTACCTCTAAACACTTAGAGACCTTATCCTCTGCAAAGGGACACAGGAAATCAGGGGTTACAGAACCTGTCTGAGAATATACATTTTATGAATCCCCTAAAAAGAGTCCAAATAGGAATACCCCCACTCACTTTTCCTCTTAACTGCCATCATTACCAGGCACACACTTGAAGAACCTGTGGTGCTTTAAGATAATTTAGGCTTGGTATGCCAAGGGACCACCAAAAAAAACAAAAACAAAACAAAACAAAACAACAAAAAAAAACAATACATTCATACAAGTTCATTCGTTGTAACATATTTATGACGATTGGGAAGGATGTTGATAATGGGCAAGGCGGTGCATATGTGAGGCAGGGGTGCAGAGTAACTGTCTACACCTTCTGTTCAATTTTGTTGTGGTCTTAAAACTACTTTTTAATACATTTTTATGTAAAAGGAGTAACAGAGATATTTTGGAATACATTTGGGGCAGTTTTTAGAAATCATATTTAGACTTAGCCATGTTACCAGCAATCTTGCTCCAAATTATTTATCTATTTGATTTTAAAATTTAGGTCTGCACAAAGCCTCCATGGGAATATTTGCATCAGCCTGATTGATTGCTGCCCTTACCGTCCTGTGAATTTTGCATATGAGGTATCCATTGAAAGAAATAGTTCTATAGACTGCATACATATTTCTCAAGTGTTTAGCCCATTTTCTAAACAACTTTAAACATTGTAAGCCCTGTAATCTCCTCAAAAGTATTGGGATTCAGATTATGCAGAATTCTTTTGACATAAAAATGAGGGTGGTAAATTTTATAATCTACATCTTGGAGCATAAACCAAAAATACAATCAAAGATCGTCTAATCTTACATAAATGCTGGGAAGATGGCCGCCTAAGAACAGCTTAGGACTTCAGCTCCCAGTGAAAGTGCAGAGGGTGAGTGGACGCCGCATTTCCAGATGAACTCTTATTGCCCACAGACCAGGAGATACCCAGGCAGAGGGGTCGCCAGCATCGCAGTCCCAGCCAGTGCGGCTGTTTTGGCCCCTGCGGGGCTGATTCAGCCCGCGCGGCTGCTGTGACCATGCCCTGTTGCTGCGGTTCTCCCTACAAAAGCCACTGGTCTGGGAGCCCTCTTAGCTGGCGATCAGAGCCCTGAGATGGCAGAGTTGCCCATTCATCTGAAATAGCAGCCAGGCCAGCAGATTCCTAGGCAAAAAATCCGCCAGGAGCTGGCGCCGCAGTTCAAGCCGACTCAGTGAGTCGCAGCATGGGAGATCCCGGCACCTTTTCAACAAGCGACTGGAACGCGGGGTCGTTCAACTTAAAAGAAAAGACTCTGAGTCAGGGAGCCAGGTGATCAGGCTCGGTTGGTTCCAGCCCCCCACACCCAACAACAATGAAAACAAAAACAGTAATTGGAAACCCTCTGGGTTGAGTCCTTCAAACCAAGAACAGCTGAACCAGGATGGTCCGGCTCGGTGGGGGAGGGGCTTCCACCATTACTGAGACTCTCCACCACTACGGAGGCAGGCCGCCATTGCCGAGACAACCCGCCGTTGCCGAAGCAACCTGCCACAACAGAGAGAGTCCGCCATAACAGAGGCGGGGCCACCATTGCCGAGACAGTTCTAACTATGCCCATATAAACGGGACTGCTGGGAAGAGCTCAGGGCAGCTGGGTGGAGCCCACAGCAGCTTAGCAAAGCCCCTGCGGGCAGGCAGTGGCTAGGCATGCTGCTAGCTGGGCGGGTCAGACATGAAAGAAAAATCAAAAAAGGCAGTAGTGCAATGGAAACTCATAAAGCTCCAACTCCCTGGGACAGAGCACCTGGGAACAAAAGGTGTTTTATGAGTTCAGCTGCAGCAGACCTAAACATACCTCCCAGCAGCTCTGAACGAACAACGGAGCTCACAACTCAGGACTTAAGCCCCAATAAAAGATAGACTGTCTCCTCAAGTAGCTCCCTGACCCCCATAGATCCAAAGACTCACCTCATAAAGGAGAGAACGGACTGACAGTAGGCGAGCATCCTTCTGGGACAAAGATAGCAGAAGAGGAAACTGGCAGCAACCCTTACTGTTCTGCAGCTGCTGCAGGTGATCCACAGGCAAGCAGGGCCTGGAGAGGACCTCAGCAGCCCTACAGCAGAGGGGCCAGATGGTTAGAAGGAAAGCTTAAAAAAAAAAAAAAAAAAAAGAAGTAACTTCAGCATCCATGAACTAGAAGCTCACTCAGAGACCCAATCTGAAAGACAGTAATTACAAAGACAACAGGTGGATAAACCCACAAAAATGGGAAGAAACCAGCGCAAAAAGGATGAAAACTCCCGAAACCAGAACACCTCTCCTCCTAAAAGGGATCACAACTCCTCACCAGCAAGGGAACCAGACCGGATGGAGAAGGAGGTGATGAAATGACAGAATCAGACTTCAGAAGGTGGGTAGTAAGAAACTACACTGAGCTAAAAGAACATGTTCTAACCCAACGCAAAGAAAATCGGAACCTTGAAAAAAGATTGGATGAAATGCTAACGAGAATGGACAGCATAGAGAGGAATATAAGTGAATTGATGGAGCTGAAAAACACAACACGAGAACTTCGTGAAGCATGCACAAGCTTCAACAGCCGAATTGACCAAGCAGAAGAAAGGATATCAGAGGTCGAAGATCAACTCAATGAAATAAAAAGAGAAAGCAAGAACAAAGAAAAAAGCTCAAAAAGGAATGAACAAAATTTTCAAGAAATGTGGGACTATGTGAAAAGACCTAATCTACATCTGATAGGTGTACCTGAATGTGATGAAGAGAATGAATCCAAGCTGGAAAATACTCTTCAGGATATTATCCAGGAAAACTTCCCCAACCTAGCAAGGCAGGTCAATATTCAAATCCAGGAAATACAGAGAACACCACAAAGATATTCCTCAAGAAGAGCAACCCCAAGGCACATAATCTTCAGATTCACCAGGGTTGAAATGAAAAAGAAAATGCTAAGGGCAGCCAGAGAGAAAGGTCGGGTTACCCACAAAGGGAAGCCTATTAGACTCACAGCAGATCTCTCAGCAGAAACCCTACAAGCCAGAAGAGATTGGGGGCCAATATTCAACATCCTTAAAGAAAAGAACTTTTAACCCGGAATCTCCTATCCAGCCAAACTAAGCTTCATAAGTGAAGGAAAAATAAAATCCTTTGTGAACAAGCAAGCACTCAGAGATTTCATCACCACCAAACCTGCTCTACAAGAACTCCTGAAGAGGCTCTACACATATAAAGGAACAACCCGTACCACCCACTCCAAAAACACACCAAATGGTAAAAGAGCATCAACACAATCAAGAATCTGCATCAACTAACCAACAAAACAGCCAGGTAGCATCAAAATGACAGTATCAAATTCACACATAACAGTACTATCCCTAAATGTAAATGGACTAAATAACCCAATCAAAAGACACAGACTGGCAAATTGGATAAAAAGCCAAAACCCATCAGTGTGCTGTATCCAGGAAACCCATCTTACATGCAAGGATACACAAAGGCTCAAAATAAAGGGATGGAGGAAGATCTACCAAGCAAATGGAGAGCAAAAAAAAGCAGGAGTTGCAATTCTCATCTCTGATAAAATAGACTTTAAAGCAACAAAGATCAAAAGAGACAAAGAAGGACATTACATAATGGTAAAAGGAACACTGCAACAAGAAGAGCTAACGATCCTAAATATATACGCACCCAATACAGGAGCACCCAGATACATAAGGCAAGTTCTTAAGGACTTACAAAGAGACTTAGACTCCCACACAATAATCGTGGGAGACTTTAACACCCCATTGTCAATATTAGACAGATCAACCAGACGGAAAATCAACAAGGATATCCAGGACCTGAACTCAGACCTCGAACAAGCAAACCTAATAGACGTTTACAGAACTCTCCACCCCAAATCCCCAGAGTATACATTCTTCTCAGCACCACATCATACCTACTCTAAAATTGACCACATAATTGGCAATAAATCACTCCTCAGCAAATGCAAAAGAACAGAAATCATAACAAACAGTCTCTCAGACCATAGGGCAATCGAGTTAGAACTCAGAATGCAGAAACTAACTCAGAACTGCACAGCTTCATGGAAACTGAGCAACTTGCTCTTGAATGTTGACTGGATAAACAATGAAATGAAGGCAGAAATAAAGATGTTCTTCGAAACCAATGAGAACGAAGACACAACATACCAGAATCTCTGGGACACATTTAAAGCAGTCTCTAGAGGAAAATATATAGCAATGAGTGCCCACATGAGAAGAAAGGAGAGATAGAAAATTGACACCCTATCATCAAAATTGAAAGAGCTAGAAGAGCAAGATCAAAAAAACTCAAAACCTCGGAGAAGACAGGAAATAACTAAGATCAGAGCAGAACTGAAGGAAATAGAGACACAAAAAACTCTTCAAAAAATCAATAAATCCAGGAGCTGGTTTTTTGAAAAGATCAATAAAATAGACACACCACTAGCCAGATTAATAAAAAAGAAAATAGAGAATAACCAAATTGATGCAATAAAAAACGATAAAGGGGATATCACCACAGATTCCACAGAAATCCAAACCATCATCAGAGATTATTACAAACAACTCTATGCACATAAACTAGTAAACCTGGAAGAAATGGATAAATTCCTGGACACTTGCATCCTCCCAAGCCTAAACCTGGAAGAAGCCGAAACCCTGAATAGACCAATAACATGGTCTGAAGTCGAGGCAGCAATAAAGAGCCTACCACCCAAAAAAAGCCCAGGTCCAGATGGGTTCACAGCTGAATTCTACCAGACATACAAAGAGGAGCTGATACCATTCCTTCTGAAACTATTCCAGACAATCCAAAAAGAGGGAATCGTTCCCAAATCATTTTATGAGAACAACATCATCCTGATACCAAAACCCGGCAGAGACTCAACAAGAAAATAAAATTTCAGGCCAATATCCATGATGAACATAGATGCAAAAATCTTCAATAAAATACTGGCAAACCTATTGCAACAGCATATCAAAAAGCTCATCCACCATGATCAAGTAGGATTCATCCCGGGGATGCAAGGCTGGTTCAACATACGCAAGTACATAAACTTAATTCACCACATAAACAGAACAAAAGACAAAAACCACATGATTATCTCAATTGATGCAGAGAAGGCTTTTGACAAAATTCAACAGCCCTTTATGCTAAAAACCCTCAATAAACTAGGTATTGGTGGAACGTATCTCAAAACAATAAAAGCTATTTACGACAAACCAACAGCCAATATCATACTGAATGGGCAAAAACTGGAAGCATTCCCTTTGAAATCTGGTACTAGACAAGGATGCCCTCTCTCACCACTCCTATTCAATATAGTACTGGAAATTCTAGCCAGAGCAATCAGGCAAGAAAAGGAAATAAAGGGTATCCAAATTGGAAAGGAGGAAATCAAATTTTCTCTATTTGCAGATGACATGATTGTATATCTAGAAGACCCCATCATCTCACCCCCAAATCTCCTGAAACTGATAAACAACTTCAGCAAAGTCTCAGGATACAAAATCAACGTGCAAAAATCACAACCATTCCTCTACACCCATAATAGACTTCAAGAGATCCAAATCAAGAACGAACTGCCATTCACAATTGCTACAAAGAGAATAAAATACCTAGGAATACAAGTAACAAGGAACGTAAAGGACCTCTTCAAGGAGAACTACAAGCCATTGCTCAATGAAATAAGAGAGGATACAAACAGATGGAGAAACATTCCATGTTCATGGTTAGGAAGAATCAACATGTGAAAATGGCCATACTGCCCAAAGTAATTCACAAATTCAATGCTATTCCCATCAAGTTACCAATGACCTTCTTCACAGAACTGGAAAAAAACACCTTAAACTTCATATGGAACCAAAAGAGAACCCGCATAGCCAAGTCAATTCTAAGCAAAAAGAACAAAGCAGGAGCCATCACACTACTGGACTTCAAACTATACTACAAGGCTATAGTAATCAAAACAGCATGGTACTGGTACCAAAACAGAGATATAGACCAATGGAACAAAACAGAGGCCTCAGAGGAAATACAACATACCCACAACCATCTGATCTTTGACAAACCTGATAAAAACAAGCAATGGGGAAAGGATACCCTGTTTAATGAATGGTGTTGGGAAAACTGGCTAGCCATGTGCAGAAAGCAGAAACAGAACCCCTTCCTGACACCTTACACCAAAATTAACTCCAGATGGATTAAAGATTTAAACATCAGACCTAACACCATAAAAACCGTAGAAGATAATCTAGGCAAAACCATTCAGGACATAGGTGTAGGCAAGGACTTCATGACCAAAACGCCAAAAGCAATGGCAACAAAAGCCAAAATAGACAAATGGGACCTAATCAAACTCCACAGCTTCTGCATGACAAAAACAACAGTCAGTAGAGTGAATCTGCAACCCACAGAATGGGAAAAAAAATTTGAAGTCTACCCATCTGACAAGGGGCTGATATCCAGAATTTACAAAGAACTAAAGCAGATCTACAAGAAAAAAAAAACAAACAAGCCCATTCAAAAATTGGCGAAGGATATGAACAGATACTTTACAAAAGAAGACATACAGGAGGCCAACAAACATATGAAAAAATGCTCATCATCACTGGTCATCAGAGAAATGCAAACCAAAACCACATTGTGATACCATCTCACACCAGTTAGAATGGCGATCATTAAAAAATCTGGAAACAACAGATGCTGGAGAGGATGTGGAGAAATAGGAACACTTTTACACTGTTGGTGGGAATGTAAATTAATTCAACCATTGTGGAAGACAGTGTGGCGATTCCTTAAGGACCTAAAAATAGAAATCCCATTTGACCCAGCAATCCCATTACTGGGTATATATCCAAAGGATTATAAATCATTCTACTACAACAACACGTGCACACGAATGCTCATTGCGGCACTGTTTACAATAGCAAAGACCTAGAACCAACTCAAATGCGCATCGATGATAGACTGGATAGGGAAAATGTGGTACATATACAACATGGAATATTACGCAGCCATCAAAAATGATGAGTTCACGTCCTTTGTAGGGACATGCATGAACCTGGAAACCATCATTCTCAGCAAACTGACACAAGAGCAGAAAATCAAACACCGCATGTTCTCACTCATAGGCGGATGTCGAACAATGAGAACACATGGACACAGGGAGGGGAGCACTACACACTGGGGTCCGTTGCGGGAAAATGGGGTAGGGGCGGGGGGCTGGGGAGGTGGGAAGAGATAGCATGGGGAGAAATGACAGATACAGGTGAGGAGACGGAACGCAGCAAACCACACTGTCATGTGTGTACCTATGCAACAATCTTGCATGTTCTTCACATGTACCCCAAAACCTAAAATGCAATAAAAAATAAAAATACAAATAAATAAATAAATAAATAAATAAATAAATAAACACCAGGGGAAAGGTTTCACATTCAGAGACATTAAATGTTAGTACAGAATTAGAAATCTAAACGGTTCTCTGAGGAAACTTGGTGAGGAGGCAGCCCCAGAACATGGCAGGAAGCCAGCCCTCAGCAGCACCTGCACCTGCCAAGAGACAACCCAGTTCACAGGGCTCCTGATGTCCCCTGGTGGTTCCAGGCGCGTGTCCGGGTCCACACGGGCCTTCCCTCACTGTGTCTCTCTCACAGTGATACACGGCGGTGTCCTCTGCTCTCAGGCTGTTCATCTGCAGATACAGCGAGTTCTTGGCGTTGTCTCTGGAGATGGTGAATCGGCCCTTCACGGAGTCTGCATAGCTTGTGCCACTCCCATCAGTACTGATAGCTGAGACCCACTCCAGCCCCTTCCCAGGAGCCTGGCGGACCCAGCTCATGGCATAGCTACTGAAGGTGAATCCAGAGGCTGCACAGGAGAGTCTCAGCGACCCCCTAGGCTGAACCAAGCCTCCCCCAGACTCCACCAGCTGCACCTCACACTGGACACCTGCAAACACAGAGACACCCTGGTCAGAAAGTGCTACAAATATCCACGGTTTATCTCAGTCTTATCACTCACACTCAATTTCAGTAGTTCTCCATGAATTACCTTTTAAAATAGCAACAAGGAAAACCCAGCTCAGTTCATACTTCATGGTGAGTGCTCTGTGTGCCGCCCTGATCAGCAAGCAGAAACACCTGGGAATCCTGGGGCTGGGCTCCTCTCCCAGAGCTGCAGGGTCAGGGATGGGCTGATTTTCATCAGCAGAGCGAGGGCCCTATTTGCATGTCTCTTGCTATATAGCAAGCTGTGGAGTGAGACATGTAAAGAGAAAGCAGGGCCCCGAGCAGATGAGGGTGTCCTGAGGAAAAGTGGTGACAACACTGGGGTTTGAGGAAATGTGCTTATTATTAAGTTGTACTGTGATAGAAACTTTGCACTGATCACCTTATTTCAGTTTTATCTATGCCTATGCGTATAAACTGTTCCGTAGGAGTCAATGTTCTCTATTTACAGATGTGAAAGTAAGCCCACACATGGACGGGCTCCGTATGTATCTCAGAGTTCATGTCTGGGATGAGCAACTGCTGGTATCTGGGCCTATGTTTCTCACCACTGGCCCTGACTCCTCCCTTAGCCAACTCCAGGACAGAGCTGGACATGCCTAGTGTGGTTTGCAGGAGCCACTGCTTGTTCAGAATAGATGTGATTTTGCTGTGTTCTCCTGTTTACCTAAAACTATGGAGAGAACTAGGGTTCAGATAGAACTCTGACAATTAACATACTGGTATCTATCTTTCTGCCACTCCTACCTTGTCTAATATTCAACTTGTTTCATTGTTATAAATGTTATAGGGTTTGATTGACAGATTACACACTTCACATATTTAAAGTATAAAATTGATAATCATGACATAACTATTACCATTATCAAGAAGGTGGACAAGTTAAATTACCTCAACTTTTCTTCTGTCATTTTACATTTTCTTATCCTTTCTCTTTTCCTTCTTCCAACATATTCACAGACAAGTACTAATCTTTTTATTTTTATTTTTATTTTGCTTTTTTTACTACTTTAAGTTCTGGGGTACATGTGCAGATCATGCAGGATTGTTACATAAGTACATACATGGCAAGGTGGTTTGCTGCCTTCCTTCCCCCATTAGCTATATCTGGTATTTCTCCCCACGTTATCCTTTCCCACCCTCCCTACCCCCCGCTGTCCTTTCCCTAATACACCCCAACTGACTGCAGTGTGTGATGCTCCCTTCCTTGTGTCCACATGTTCTAATTGTTCAACACCCGCCTATGAGTGATACAATGCAGTGTTTGATTTTCTGTTCTTGTGTTAGTTTACTGAGAATGATGGTTTCCAGATTCATCCATGTCCCTAGGAAGGACACAAACTCATTGTTTTTATGGCTGCATAGTATTCCATGGTGTATATGTGACACACTTTCTTTATCCAGTCTATTGTTGATAGACATTTGGGTTGGTTCCAGGTCTTTGCTATTGTAAACAGTGCCACAGTGAACATATGTGTGCATGTGTCTTTTTAATAGAAAAGTTTGTAATTCTTTGGGTATATACCCAGTGATGGGGTGGCTGGGTCAAATGGTGTTTTTATTTCTAGGTCCTTGAGGAATTACCACATGGTCTTTGACAATCATTGCACTAATTTGCACTCCCACCAACAGTGGAAAAGTGTTCCTATTTCTCCACATCCTCTCCAGCATTTGTTGTCTCCAGATTTTTTTAATGATCGCCCTTCCAACTGGTGTGAGATGATATTTCAATATGGTTTTGACTTACATTTCTCTAATGACCAGTAATGATGATTATTTTTTCATATGCTTGTTGTCCTCGTAGATGTTTTCTTTTGGAAAGTGTCTGTTCATATTCTTAGCCCACTTTTGAATGGGCTTGTTTTTTGTTTTGTTTTGTTTTGTTTTGTTTTGTTTTGTTTTGTTTTGTTTTCTTGTACATCTGTTTTAGTGCTTTGTATTTTCTGGCTATTAGCACTTTGTCAGATAGGTAGATTGCAACAATTTTTTCCCATTTTGTTGGGTTGCTGGTTCACTCTAATGATTGTTTCCTTTGCTATATAGAAACTCTGGAGTTTAATTTGATCCCATTTGTCTATTTTGGCTTCTGTTGCCATTGCTTTTGGTGTTTATACCCACTGTCCTACCAGACTCACAAAATGAACCTGGTAATTCGTTTGGAATTGTGGAAAACACTCGGTTTCTGCACCTCTCTCGCTGGGAGCTGCTTTCTGGAGCTGCCTCTTATTCAGCCATCTTGGGATCGACCATTCCTTTTCTTTATTATTGGAACAGTCACAAAAATCTTCACTTCCCAAAGTGTCTGTCTGAAAGAATATGAGAGCCCACACTTCTGAAATGTGTCCAAACCCAACTCTTTTATCCCCACTACAGAACTAAGAAATTACTCCACAGGGGAAAACCAATGAAACACATATCCTAAAGGCACTGCTGCAACCTATCAGGAATAGAGATGGAAACAGAGTTCCCCACCAAAGTTTTACTGGGAAGCAGTTCCCCTGCTTCTTATAGAATCAGAGCCTTAGTCTGCAGGGCAGGGCAGTAGATCTGGAAGGTGAGGACACAGGTGAAGAACACGGGAACTGTGAGAGGGAACACCTTGGGGAAACAGGGAGACTCTACCCTAGGAGAAGGGGCAAGAAGACACAGACCAGCATGTCATCTAGAGAAGGGTCAGGAACAATTGCAAGCTCTCACCCAGACACAGGGTCACAAAGCCTTCTTAGTAATATGAACCAAAGGATATGGACCTAGGAATACAGAGCCTTTGGTCTACTGCCTTGCACTGATTTAGAAATTTTCAGTAAATAAAACAAGTTCATGAACTTGAGGGACTTGAAAGAGATTGTCTGAAGGCCAGAATAAGGTGAAGAGACAAAGTCAAGTAGAGAAGACAAGGGAGATACCATTGGAATATCTGTAGTCACTGGTGGACATAGAATAACACACTTCAATTAGTTTTGAAATTTTTATGTCAGTCTTAAGTAATTTTATATAATAAAACAGTCAGCCTCATCAATGGAGTCTTTTATTCCCATCCGGGATGACTATGTGGGCATGTGGTGCAGTTCTGGTCATGAGGACAGGGGAGATGGTCTGTTGAAGTGTTCCTAGTCCTTCAGAGGAAAGTTGCAAAAACGTCTCTTCCCCACTTCCAGCCAATATTTAACACATGTGTGTGACCCTGGGAATGTTGTCACCATTCACAGCATGATGGGTGTCACTTGGGAAGTGAAGCTGGCTTTCTGGATATATCAGTGTGGAAAATTGAGAATAGAAACTGCCTGGGCACATGAGCTGTCAAGTTATTCAATCCTGGAGGCTCTCACATCAGCTCCTTGGATTGGCATCGTGGGCTGATACTGTCTACAGCCTCACCCGGCCTCCTACACAATTTTCTACCTCTTGCCTCTTTCCCAGACTCCACCACCTGCACCTCACCCTAGACACTTACAAACATAGAGACATTTTGGTAAGAAACTGTTGCATATAATCATGTTTTTTCACTCATATCCACTCACACTCAATATCTCTAGTTGTCCATTATTTGCCTTTTAAAATAGCAACAACAAAAACCCAGCTCAGCCCTAACTCTATGGTGAGCTATCTGTGTTCAGAGCTGATCATCAAATGAAAACTCCAGGTAATTCTGAACTGGGGCTCTTCTCCAGAGCTGTGGGTCAGGGCTGGGCTGGTTTTCATCAGGAGGGGAGGGTCCTGTTTGTGTCTCCTCCTCTGTAGCAAACTCTGAGGTGGGCCTTCTGAGGAGAGAGCAAAGCCCAGAGCAGACGTGGGACTCCTGGAGGAGCGTAGTGGTGATGGCAGCATTTGGGAAACATAATTTCTTATTATGTGATTTTCCCATTAAAATTACTAAGCAATGATTATTTGATTTCTATTTTACATACTTGTAAAAACAGAAATGTAACTGTATTGATCAACTTTAAGAGATATGAAGGTAGAAATCGAAAACAATAGAAATGAGGAGACTTCAGCACCTCACCCTCAATAATGTATAGATCATCTGCAAAAAAATTCTTAGTGGGCCAGTGGATTTAACCAACACTATTGAACAAACTGACTTAACAGACATCTACAGAACCTTCCAACCAAGAGCAGTGTAATATGCATCCCAAGCACACAATAAATATTCTTCATAATAGGTTGTATGTTAGATAAAAAATAAATTTCAAAAGTAAAAAAATAATAATGCCAACTGTTCTCTAACTTTTTCAAAAATTGGTGAGGCTCCAACCTTCTAAACTCTATCTAAAAGGCTACAATAACCATATTACCGGTAATCAACAATGGCAAAAGAAGAAAGTTAAACTTTAAATATTCTTAGTATACATAAATAAACTATTCCCAAGTAATAGTCAACTAAGTTCTAGAGGACTTTAAAAGGATCATACACTGACTGGGTGCAGTGAGTCACACCTGTAATCCCAGCTGTTTGGGAGGGTGAGATGACAAACCACCTGAGGTCAGGCATTTAAGACCAGCATGGCCAACATGTTAAACCTCGTCTCTACTAAAAATACAAAAATTAGCCGGGTGTGGTATCACATACCTGTAATCCTAGCTATTTGGGTGGCTGAGGCAGGAGAATCACTTGAGCCTGGGAGACGGAGGTTGCAGAGAGCCAAGATTGCACCACTGCACTCCAGACTCGGCGACAGAGCAAGACTCAGTCTCAAAAAAAAAAAAAAAAAAAAAAGAGAGAGAGGGTAATACACCATAGCAAAATTAAACTTATTTTTGAGATGCACAGATGACTCAACATCCTCAAGTCAATACATTTTGTGTGCTTAATTAAGAGAATAAAGAAAAAAAATTCCATTAACTTCTTACTAGACACAGAAAATAACATTTAAAAATCAAGATTTCATAATAGAAATTCTAAAAAGTAGGAACAAATGAATATAACCTGTACAAGATAAAAGTCATTATGAAAAGCCATATCTATCGTCATACTTAATTAATGGTAAAATGTTAAAATATTTTGCTATAGTATCTGTAACAGGCAAGAATAAACTTGAAGGTATTTTACTTCCAGATTTCAAAAATAATTACAAATTAGAGTAATAAAAACAAGATGGGACAGATGTAAGTATCTATTGAGAGTTCAGAAATAACTGATACACCGAGGGCAATTTGATTCTCAACCTGAGAACCAACAATATACAATGGATAAACTAAAGTCTCTCCCTAAGAGGGTGTTGCCAAAACTGGATTTACACATGCAAAGAGTTAAGAATTTTAGGTTAGAATAAACAAAAAAATCAACTCTAAATGGGCTAAATAGTTAAATGCATAACCTGAGGTTGTACAATTTCCCTCACCGAAAAATAATGTTAACAGAGATTTCCTATGTTTCACATTGAAGGCACGGACAACAAGAGCAGATTTGAATAAGTGGAACTGCATCACAATAGAAAGATTCTGCAAATCATGGAAAAAAATTACAACATACAAAATGGGAGAATATAATTACAACCCATGCATCTGAAAAAGTGTTAATATCCAACATATGAATGCAACTTCTACAACTCATTAGCAAAACCATAATTGCCTGGTTGTAGTGTTCAGTTTTATACCTTAAAAAAATTAAGAACATAGATATCATGTTAAAGGTTCTTCTCTATGGATAATGGTTAGTTTTCTAGTACCCGTGGTTAAGATAAACTGTAGTTATTCAATCCAACATTAATATAAGTGATGATGTGAACTTATGTAATAGATGTTATTCAACCTGTCATCAGCTGACTCTAGGTTAGGTAGATTGCCGTTGATAAAATGGTTGGGCCTGATTCCATCAGAGCAGAACTGGAGAAAATGAAATTCCATGGCGATTTGGCAGCTTCACCTCTTTCTGGGACTTCCAGCCTGTAATGACTGATGGATGATCTTATGCACGTTGGATATCCCTAGCCATCTGCAAAAATAGTCATCCCCTATGCCTCACAAAACAGTGGCATGTTCATCTGTAGCTTGTCAACTCTGAATAACAGAGAGAGACTCTAAAATACAACCATATTTATCAGAAAATGGATATCACATTTGAAATATGTGTGGGTGCATTTTGGTTGGTAAAGGAAGATACAGAATGAAGGCAAAATAAGGAGGGTTACAGCAGCTGTTTTGAGATAATTATAATGGGCTAGAAGGGTTAATAACAGAGTTGACATTGGTGTGAGGTTAACAGGCAGTTGCTGGGCAGATACATTTAGAGAAGCAATTCTTTTAAGATTATGGTGGCCTGGGCCAGGCGCAATGGCTCACACCTGTAATCCCTTAATTTTGGGAGGCTGAGTCAGGTGTATCACCTGAGGTCCGTAGTTTAAGGCCAGCCTGACCAACATGGAGAAACCCTGTCCCTACTAAAACTACAAAACTAGCTGGGTGTGCTGGCGCATGCCTGTAATCCCAGCTGCTTGGGGCTGAGACAGGAGAATTGCTTGAACCCAGGAGGCAGAGGTTTTGGTGAGCCGAGATTGCACCATTGCAATCCAGCTAGGGCAACATGGGTAAAACTCCATCTCAAAAAAAAAAAAAAAAAAAAAAAAAAAAAGACAAGAAAAGAAAAATAGAAAAGAAAAGATTGTGGTGGCCTCTGTGCAAGGTTGTGGCTGTGCAGAGTCTATTTATGGCAGTTCTTGATATCAGGAATATGTGCGTTAGACCCTGCTTCATGGCCTTCCCCAGCTTCATTCATTGGGGTTTTAACACAAGTGGCTCCATTGTGATTGATACATTTCACAAGCTCTTTCTAACACTACTTCAGAAGAAGACGACTCTGACAGTTTGCATAGAACAGAGTTAATTCCACATCCACATCCCATTTTGATCAAATAAGTTCATCCCCTTCACTATTAACGGCCAATTACTTTCCCAGATGAGTCTACACACAACACAGTGGAGGGTCCTGAGCAAATGGGGAGAGAAGGAAGCCCCATCAGCCTCTCCCACGTGGCTGCAGGAGCCACAGGCTGAGCCCCACCTGCGCTCCAAGAAAATGTCTTGAGCCCTGGAATGGAGACCACAGAGACCATCTTTTTATATGTTAGAAAGCAGGAAAAGCAAACAAGAAAGGAAGAACAAACGCTCCGAAGGAAGAACATGGAGTGGGAGCAAAGGAGCCCCAGGTCACTGCTGATGCGATTGGCTTTAGTGTCAGGACAAAGGTCAGAAGTGAAACCTGTGAGGTTCTGCAAGATGCAGACCCTGGCCCAGCCTCTCTATTGATTCTGGGAATCTCCTTGAGGTTTCTTTCTTCTGTCTGATTGGAGACGACTCATTAGGAACCCCGGAGATTCCTCAGGATTCTGATACTGGTGAACATGATTGAGAACTTTTAATCTCTGTCTGCATCATCTACATTTGGTGCATGTGAGAATAGATTCTCATGTTAAAACAATCTTTTTAAAAAAAGGTAGGGATAATATTAGGAAGCACAGAATTCTAAACTTAGAGAGATTCACTAGAGAAACTGTCAGACGAAGAGGAAGTCCCACATTCTGATAGGAAATCAGCCTCCATCTGCACCTGCCTCTGCGGTTGACTCTCATCAGTGGGTCCTGAGCGCCCCCTGCAGCTGATTCCCCCGAGTGTCCCTGCAGGAGGTTTGTGTCTGGGCTCACACTGACTTCTCCTCAGTGTGCCTCTCGCACAGTAATACACGGCCGTGTCCTCGGCTCTCAGGCTGTTCATTTGCAGAAACAGCGAGTTCTTGGCGTTGTCTCTGGAGATGGTGAATCGGCCCTTCACGGCGTCTGCATAGTATGTGCTACCACCAGTACCAATAGCTGAGACCCACTCCAGCGCCTTCCCTGGAGCCTGGCGGACCCAGCTCATGGCATAGCTGCTGAAGGTGAATCCAGAGGCTGCACAGGAGAGTCTCAGGGAGCCCCCAGGCTGAACCAAGCCTCCCCCAGACTCCACCAGCTGCACCTCACACTGGACACCTGCAAACAAAAAGAAACCCTGGTGAGAAAGTGTCACAAATATCCACCAATTATCTCTCTCTTATCACTCACACTCAATTTCAATAGTTCTCCATGAATTACCTTTTAAAATAGCAACAAGGAAAACCCAGCTCAGCCCAAACTCCATGGTGAATCTTCTGTGTTCAGTCGTGATCATCAAATGGAAACACCTGAAAATCCCAGGGCTGGGGCTCCTCTCCCAGACCTGCAGGGTCAGGGCTTGGCTGGTTTTCATCAGCAGAGGAAGGGCTCTATTTGCATGTCTCCTGCTATATAGCAAACTGTGGGCTGAGAGGCCTAAGGAAACAGCAGGGCTCAGATACAGGATAGTGTCCTGGGGAGATTTGTGACGTTGATAGTATTGGGAAATTGTGGTTTTTTATTGTAAGTTGGTTCTGTGATAACCCCTTAAAACCTATAAAACATATATTTTAATTTCTGTTTTAAAACAGTTTTATTGAGGTACAATAGATCTATATAAACCACATATATTTAAAGTTAGCACCAATCATCTTTTATTTTTACATATGCAGTGAGAATATGGTATGTGGTATCAATGTTATTTCCATGTTACAGTTCAAAAGTTATGAGGAAAAGCACAGGTGGGTTGTACAATGTCCCCAGAGCTCACATCTGGTCAGAGTGAGCCTGGGTGTCTGGGCCTGTGCTTCTCACCACTGGACCCAATTCTCCCTGAACCAAGCCCAGCACACAGTGGGTGGCACCTAGTGAAGTTTGCAGAACCTCTTCTTTGTAATGAGAACATGGTGGGATGTGTATTCACTGTTGTGATTACCTGACAAATGTAAAGAAAAGCACGTTTCCTACAGTTGTATTTTCTCGAGTGTCATACATATTTTATATTGGTGTCTATCTTTCCATCAATCTTTATCTAACAAATTACCCATCCACTTATTGGCAATATCCTTATTGAGGCATTATGGCTTTTTAATAAATATTGCATAATTAATGTGTGCAGTTGAATAAGCAGTGAAGCCGAGCGTGGTGGCGCACACCTGTGGTCCCAGCTATGCAGGGAAGAGGAAGGAGGATTGCTGCAGACACAGGGTCTGAGGGTGCAGAGAGCTATGATCTCACAACTGAGCTACAGCCTGGATGACAAAGCAAGACCATGTCTCCAAAGGAAACATGTCATTTCACTTGTACTCACCTGTGCAGCCAATATAACAATCAAGATACCAATGAATTACACTTAAAAGCTTCCTCCTGTTCCTCTAATTCCTGCCTCTCAGTCATTTCCCTCTCATTATACTGAGACACACTTTCATCTTTGTTACGTTAGATCTATTTTTCAAGATTTGTCAAAGTGAAATCTTGTAGCTTCAATTTCATTTCTGTGGCTTCTTCCTCAGCCTAATTCCTTGTGAGTCAGTAATTTGGTTGTGTATAAAAAATGTGTTGATTCTAATGATCAGCATTGCAGTTAACGACAGCACCCCATTACTTATTTATAAAGCATCACAATATTTGTGTCATTTCTAGTTTGTAATATTAAAAATAAAGTTTATACTCTGTCTGGAAATATAGGCATCCAAGAAAAGTATGTTATTTTTACAAAAACTGACCTTACTGAGCTGCAAATTGACATATTTTCTTTACTACGTCAGATCATTGATGTTATAGGACAAACAAGAGATCTTACATCTTGAGAAACTCAGTGACTTATAAAAACAAACAGAAAGAGAAAACAGAAAGAGAATAGGACCTTATCTGGGGCAGAGTCCAGCATATGTCATATGAGATAAAACAAGATTAAATTGGACGTTTTCTTTAGATTATTTAAAATTTAGTGTAATGAAGTTAATGTTTAAATTCTCAGAGTATGCACAACTGAGGAATTCCTACCGCTACTGAAACCTTTTCTTCCAGGATTGAGGATACGTCACAAAAATCTCCACCCTCTACCTCCCGAGTTGCTTCTGTGTGGGAAACAGAACAGCAGCTGTGGCTGAAATGCATCCAGACCCACCTCCTCTGCCACCACTCCATTACCAAAGAATTCACCTGCAGGTGCAAAGACGCTAACATCTCTGTGTTGCTGGCACTGGAGGAATCATAGAAACTGAGATAGAAGATAAAAAAGCTCCAAAGCGCTGTCCATTCTCCTAGGAATGACAGCCTCATCTCCCACCTCCTCTCATTTCCTCAGGAATAGCAGCCTCGTCTGCTGGAGGGGCAGAAAAGAGAAAGCTGAAGACATCAGTGGGAAGACATAGTGGCTGCTGGAAGATCTGGAAAAACAACAACAACAACAAGGAGACACTCTCCCCAGCAAAGGGAGGAAGATGCATGGATCAGCACTGCACCTGCAGGAGGCGCAGGGATACTGGAAGGACACACCCTGAGCCAGGACTGTGATGTCTGCCTGGAGTATGGCTCCTCAGAAAAGCAGAGAGTGCCCATTCAGTGCAACCCTTCCCACCTCATTGCCAACTCTCAGGTCCACGTACCTCTGTGATGACCTGGGGGATCTGAAAGACAGAGTCTCTCTGTTTAGCACAGGATTAAGGCCCAAAGCCAAGCAGGAAATAAAATTTAGGTGTCACCAGAGGAATCTGAGTGCCTGGTGTCTGCAAAGGAAACACACTTCCATTCTGGCAGCCACTGCGACAATGACTTTCAAAGGTATCCCTGATTAGTTTCACACAATTTCCTACAATAAATGCCTAGATAAGATAGGGTGTAATCATCTACAAAAATTGCAAAATTCATAAAACAAATAGTGGACATAAGGAATCTGAGAGAAGTATCCGGGGAACAATAATTTTGAAATAATTTGCCTAAGTACTTTTAAACATTACACTTGATCCCACAGTTAGTCTATGTGTAACTCCGTAAAAAATTGCCAACATGTGTTTAATTTTACTAATACTTTATTAATGTCATGCTTGTGAATGTATAAAAGACCAGAGAGTAGCTTTTCTTAGAAGTTTTGTTAAAAAAAATCCAACTTTGCAAAATATTTAGAGAGATTTATTCTGAGCCAAATGTGAGGACCATGCCCTGTGACACAGCCCCAGAAGATCTTGAGTAGGTTATAGGAATCTGTCCTAGTCAGGGGCATCGGAAATTATTTACTGAGGTAACCACATTGAAGTTGAGACTTGATAGATGACAGATTCCTCTCTGAAAACCTTTTCTCTTGACACTAGAAGTAAACTTACCAGAAACAAATGTTAGCATTTCTTCTATGTTCAAAATCGCAACCCATTGGGAAAATAATTAAACTTGGGAGACTTATCTTTACAAACAAATAGTCTAGTAGATTTCTAAAGTCCTTTACAAACCCAACAATTCTGATTAGTTTGCAGATTATGCAGAACATCCCACCTAATAGGAATCTGCAATTAGCTGGATTTCCCTGCATTGGGGTTTTGTAATGTTTAATTTATATAGATACAGAATACTTCAAAATGTGTAAGGAGTATATGTGATATTTTGATAAAAGAATATTATGTGTAGTGATCAAATCTGGATAACTGGAATACCCTTCAGCTCAATAATCGATTATTTCTTTGTGTTAAGAACATTCTAAATCTTGTTTTCTACTTTTTCTGAAATATACACTAAAATATTAACTGTAGTTGTCTATGTGCCATTTTGGAATTTCCACCAGAAAGGAGTGAAAGTTCCTGTTGTTCTGCTTCCTCATTACCATTTGGTACTTTCTATACTGTGTGTTTTACTCATTCTCATAGGCTAGTAGTATTTTTTGAATCTGTCTCGACTGACAACATGGTTTTTGTATTTAGTTTTGCTTATATGATGAATAACATTTACTGATTTGCATATATTGAATCAACCTTGCATCCCAGGGGCAAAGCCTACTTGATATGGTGGATTAGCTTTTAGATGTGCTGCTGTGTTCAGTTTGTCAGTATTTCATTGAGCAAGTTTGCATCAGGAATACTGGCTTAAAGTTATCTTTTCTTTGTTTTTAATTGAGTCTCTTTCAGGATTTGTTATCACAGTACTGTTCCCATAGAATAATTCAGGGAGCAGTCCTTCCTCCTCATTTTTTGAGAATCGTTTCAGTAGGATTGGTGCAACTCTTGTTTATAAATCTGAAAAAAAAAAAATTTGCTGTGAATTTTTCTGGTCCATGGCTTTTTCTGTTGTTACCAGCTATCTATCTTGATATCTGACCCCTACCTGAGCCAGTAATAATCACACTAAATTCAGACAAAGCTGAATCCAATCCAATGTTTATTATAGTTCTTAACAACTTTACTGGCTCACTTAGCTTCATGAACATTTTATCACCAAAAACAGTTTCACTGCCAATAATATTTAAGAATTTCTCTTTGAATTTTTTTCATGTATTTTAGTGACACAATTTATTTTAAAACAACATTGACTTGTCTACATGCATAATAATAATTCCTACTATTGTTGAATGGGCCAGCAACCCTCTATTCCTGCTTCTTCCCTCTGCATACCTGAGTGCCTGCAAGACCTCCCTGGATCTCACTTCTCTACTGTAGAGGGAAGCTTTGAGAAATGTCAGATCTACTCAGTCCTAAAAATAGAAAATGCTAATGGAAGCTCTTTTTCCCATTGATATGTTAAGCATGTAATCCAGAGGCTGCATTTATCCCCACACCTGTCCCAGAGCCTCCATTTATGTCACTGCCAATGAATTTTGTGTTATTTTAAACATAATTGTAATAGACAAATAATAATTTTCAATGTTCATGAGTTACACAGTGATGTTTTCATACATATAATGTATAGGGGCCAGATTAGGTTAATTAGCATATCCATCATCTCAATCCTTTTCTTTTTATTGAGAATATTAACATACTTCTTCTAATATTTGAAACTCCATATTATTGTTAACTATATTCATCTTACAGTGGTAAAGGACATTATAATCTATTCCTCCTACCTAACTGAAATGTCGTATTCTATAACAAATCTCTGCCTATCTCCCTCTTTTCACTAACCTTCCCAGCCTATAGAATTCTCTGTTCTACTCTTTACTTCTAGGAGACCTTTTTTATTCTTTATTTTTTTATTTTTATTTTTTTGCTTCCATGTATGAGTGAAAAAACAAGGTCCATTACTTTCTGCTCTGGGCATACTTCATGTAACATAGTGTCTTCCATTTCCATCCTCGTTGCCACAAATAACAGGATTTCATTTATTATGGATGACTAGTATTCACCATGTATATGCACCACATTATCTTGAACCATGCATCTCTTGTGCAGCACCAAGGTTGATTTCATATCTTGGCTATTGTGAAAGGTCCTGCCATATTCATTGGTGTGTAGAAATCTCTGACACAATGATAATGATTTTCATTTCTTTGGTTCAATTTGCATGACTGGAATTGCTGGATCATATGGTAGGTTCATTTGTGTTTTTTGAGCTACCTCCACACTGCTCTCCATAGTGACTCTACTAATTTACATTCTCCCCAACAATGTATAACACGTTTCCTTTCTCTGAATCCTTACTAGCGTTTGTTAGGATTTTTTTTTTCTTTTCTGACAACAGCCATTTTAAGTGAGGTGATTCTTCTATCATTCTGCAGGTTTTTTACTCACCATGTTGATTATTTCTTTTTCTGTGCAGAAGCTCTTTAGTTCAACTAAATCCCATTTGTCTATTTTTTGTTTTCATTGTATTTGCTTTTGAAGTCTTAGTCATATTTTATTTGCCTAAGCCAATGTCCTGAGAATTTTCTCCTACATTTTCTACAAATACTTTTAAGTTTCTCTTTATAAATTTAAATATTGAATTCATATTCAATTAATTTTTGTCTATGCTGAGATAGAAGTCCAGTTTTATTCTTCTACATGTGGCTATCCAATTTTCCCAGCACCACTTATTGAGCAGAGGGTTGTTTCTCCAGTACCATGCTGTCTTTCTGAGTATATCTGTGTAGTTTAATTTGAAATCAGGTAATGTGGTGCTTCCAGCTTTGTTCCTTTTTCTTAGGATTGCTTTGCTATTCAGGCTCTTTTTTGATTCCATATATATTTTAGAATTTTTTAAAAAACAGGTAATCAATTATATTGGTTACTTGATAAAATGCATTGCATATGCATATTGCTTTGGGCAGTGTATTAGTCTATTTTGCATTGCTATAAATTAATACCTGAGACCAAATTATTTACAAAAATAAGAGGTTTATTTAGCTTCCAATTCTGCAGACTGTATGAGAGGCATGGCCCCAGCATCTGCTCCTTGTGAGGGCCTCAGGAAGCTTACAATCATGGTGGATGGCAAAGGAGAAGCAGGGTGTGTCACTTGGTGAGAGGGGGCTCAGAAGAGTGGAGGAGGGTTGGCAGACTGTTTTGAACAAGCAGATATCACAGTACCTAATACAGAAGTAATTCAGTAATTACCATGGGGTAGATACTAAGTCATTCTTGAAGGATCTCTCCCCATGATGCAAAAACTCCTAGTGGGCCCCATCTCAAAGATTGTGGATTACATTTCACCATGAGATTTGTAGGGGACAATCATGCAAACTATATCATTTTACTGTTATGCCCTATCATCTCAAGTCCTTCTTAGATTGCAAAGTCATCTTTTTAAGAAATAGTTCTCAAAACCTTAACTTGATCAACCAAAATTCCAAAGTCTCCTCTGAGTCTTAAGGCAATTCCTGCCAGCTGTGAGCTGGCAAAATGTTTTAGAGAGTTATTTACTTTCAAGGTGCAATATTACCACAGGCATTGTGTAAATATTGTCATTAAAAAAGGAATAAATTGGGCAAAGGCATGGTCAACATGCCCGTCACACACCTAAAGCCTAGCAGGTCAGATATTAAATCTTAAAGCTACAAAATAATCTATCTTGACTTTATGTACTTCAACCAGGGCACACTGAGAGATAGGGGGTCCTAAAAACCTCAGGCATCTCATTTCTACAGCTGGGCACAGCCCATAGTGCTACTTTCACAGGCCAGGATAAAGTGCCAGAAATTATTCCAGGCTAAGAATGCAAGCTGCATTTGTCTCTACCATTCCGGGATCTTGAGGGTTGTGGCCACATTCCCACAGCTTTACTATGAAATGCCCTAGTGGAGACTCTGAATGGGGGCTCCAATGACGTCTTTCCCCATCTTTGGCACCGCCTTAGTAGAGGATGTTTGAGGTGGATCCACCCCTGCAGCAGGCTTCTTCCTGGGCATATAGGATTCCCTACACATCTAAAATCTAGATAGAAATTGCTCAGCCTCTTTTACTCTTGCATTTGGCATATCAGCTAGAATCCAGCAATCCCAACACCATTTGGTGAATACAGGAGAACGTCCTAGTGCTGTCTGGTCTCACACACACACACGGGACTCACGGGTGGGCCCAGGTCTTGACAGCCCTAGCTATTGGTGCCCAGCGTGGGGAGGCCTGGAACCTCCGGTCCAGCAGCTCCGGGAAGCTGTTCGCCTCCACCTCCGGGTGGCGCTGTGGGCGTTTGCTCGCCTCAGTGTCTGTTCAGGGAGCGCCCTCTGACTTCCGGGTTTTCATTCTCTCTCGGCCACCTGGAGCTTCTCAGAGACACAGCCGCGCTCTGACAGGAGCTGAGGCGGGATTTCACTTTGTTTTCAGAGGCGGGATTTCACTTTGTTTTCAGAGACCTTTCAGCTCCTCTCCTGTTCTGGGAGCTCCGCCTCCAGCCCCTCCACCCTCCTCTTGAGCTGCGTGTTCTTCTCCTCCTCCCTGTGGGTGTCCCGGCCGTGTTCCGCGGGGTGTGGCTCTCCTCAGGGCTGCAGCTACAGCTCCGGCTTCTGCTCGGTGGCCGCGCTCTGCGTCCCCGTGATCTCCGCGCGCCCTTCTCAGACTTCCGCTGCGCCCTTCTCAGACTTCCGGTGCGTGTCAGCGGCGGCGGGGGAGAGGCCTTTTCATCGCCGCCCTTGACACTGGATGCTGGAGCAGAAGATGGGGCTTCACGCCCAGATCACTGGGAACCATGACTCCAGCTCTCGGTGTTCTCCCGGGCCTTGTCTTTGGGCATCTCGGTAGCTTCTTTCAGCTCCTGGAATTTCTCTGCAAACGTTGCCAGCTGCTGCTCAGAGGAAAACCCCAAACCAAACACCGTGTGGGCTCTGCTGTTGGCCCCTGCCCAGACTTCCTGCGGCGTTCTGGGGAAGGTCGTATTTGGTGCGATTGTGCTGTTGATGGTCACCTTGGCTCCGTCCTTGCTGAAGATCCGATGTCGGTTCCTTGTGAGGTCATAGAAGTAGGAAACGGTGACCACTGCTTGCTTGCAGGATCCAGTTCTTCTTGATCTTGGGGTCAATCTGGAAGACCCAGGCTCGGGTGAGGATGGGCTGTGCCATCTCCGGCACCGATCAGACAAGGCGTTTCATGCTCCCTCTCTGGCACGTCTACATCTGCTCCTGGGGTGGAAGATGTGGTGGCTCCTGCGCTGCAGGGTCAGCCTCAGTGCCGCTCCATTCCGTGGTGCTCCTTAGGTGGCCAGGGCTCTGGAAACAATAATTCTAAGAGATAAATTATAAGAGTAATCTCGAATAAGGAGACATCAGCATTCCATCTCAGAAAATAATTGAAAATATGTAATACATATGAAGTCCTCAGAAGAAACTTTGAAGCACAGGAAGGGCCTCATGTATGTTGTTTTGAAAAATTGAAGCAAAGCATAATGAAGTTAAGTGTTTCTGTGCTTGTCTGGTACAACAGCATGTTGAGAAAACAGAAGAGTCCTGTAATCTTGAGGAGATGGCCTAATCCAAGGAGAGAGATGCTCCAGGTCCTGTTGACACACACAATTTGCCTGCTTCTGCCCATCTAGGAGCTACTTGCTGAAGCCTTCAGGAGGCAGGAGGGTGAATGAATTTCTCAAGACAATCTAATTACATCTGGACAGGGAGAAAAGAATTCATGACCTAGGATGGATGTTAAAATATGTAATTAAAATTTAACTGAAAATTGAAAAATTTGTGTTATATATATTTATACAACACAAAACTGTATTATGATTTATGAATACAATATGGAATAATTGAATCGAGCTGATTGACATAAATGTCAGCTCAAGTCCCCAGATCTTATTTGTGTGTGTGTGACAAGGACGTTTAAAGTTTGTGCCTGGCTATTTTAAAATAATCAGTACACTATGTTTAAGCTTACAAATAGACATCAATTTATGTAAAATATAGAGAATGATTGAAATCAATTAGAGAATACTGTAATTTTTATGTAATTATTAAGTTTTTTCTTTAGGACCCACTTTATAATTATTTTGTTATAAGGTTAAATATAAAGACTACAGATCTATGAATAAGTTTGTCTGTTTATACATATTCTGTATTATTCTATATTTGTAAATTGATGTCCCTATACCTATGTAGCTGGTGATATCAACAGATGTTAGTAAAACTCTAGAAGAAAAAGTGAAAATTATTAGGAAAAAAATATTTATTGAGGGTATGTATTTAAAAAAAAAATACCCCGACATATCAATTGAAAAATTACTTAAAAAACACAAGTCCCAATAAAAAATCCTGGTAAATAGCCATAGTAAAATATCAAAACCTCATAAAACTCAATTCCTGCAAAAACAAGCCTGCCTCCTGCCTGCAGCTGAGAAAGGGAACTTCCCTCTGCATCTGCTCCTGGGTCCTCAGTGGGTCCCGAGCGCCCCCTAGTGTACCCGCGCGCCCCTGCAGGGAGGTTTGTGGCTGGGCTCACACTGACATCCTCTCACTGTGTCTAGTACAGTAAAAGATGACCATGTCCTCAGATTTCAGGCTGTTCATTTGCAGAAGAAGCTTGTTTTTGGCGTTTTCTGTGGAGATGGTGAATCGGGCCTTCACGGAATGTGTAGTATGTGCCACCTCCACCAGGATTGATTTGTCCAACCCATTCCGTGCCCTTCCCTGTAACCTGGCGGATCCAGTTCATGTGGGAACTACTGAAGTTGAAGCCAGAGACTGCACAGGAGAGTCTCAGGGACTTCCCAGGCTTTGCCGAGCCTCCTCCAGACTCCACCAGCTGCACCTCACACTTGGACACCTGCAAACATGGAGACATCCTGGTCGGAAACTGCCACATGCATACATCCACTGTTTCTGTCACTTATGTCTGCTCACACTCAACATCACTAGTTCTCCATAAATCACCTTTTATAATAGCAACAAGGAAAACCCAGCTCAGCCCAAACTCTATGGTGAGTCTTTTGTGTTCAGTGCTGATCACCAAACAACTGAGTATTCTGGGGTTCAGCTCCTCTCCCAGAGCTGCAGGGTCAGAGACAGGCTGGTTTTTATGAGCAGAGGGAGAGCTCTATGTGCATGTCTTCTGCTATTTATGTTCTTACTCTGTTGACTACTAGTTGTGCTGTGCAGAAACATTTTATTTTAACAGGTTCCATATATTTATTTTTGTTTCTGTTGCATTTGCTTTTGGGGTCTTAGTTATAAATTCTTTGCTTACCCTGATGTCTAAAAGTGTTTTTTCCAATACTTTTTTCTATAATTTTTAGAGTTTAGTGTCTTACATTCAAGTATCTGATTGATTTTGAGTTGACCTTGTATATGCTGACAAATATTCACTTATATTCTTTTATTTGTGGGTTAATAGTTTCCCAGTACCATTTATTAAATATAGTGTCTATTTTCCAATTTATAATTTTGTATGCTTTGCTAAACGTCAGTTGGCTTTACATATTTGGCTTGTTTTCTGGGTTTTCAATTCTGTCCCAGTGGTCTATGTGCCCACATTTATTTCAGTATCATGTTGTTTTGGTAAATGCAGCCTTGTGCTATGATTTAAACTTCAGCAATGTGATGGCTTTAATTTTTTTTTTTTCTTATTAGGGTTTCTTTGGCTATTTGGGCTTTTTTGGTTTTATATAAATTTTAGCATTTTTGTTTTTTAATTCTGTAAAAAATAATGTGCTATTTTCATAAGAGTTACACTGTATTTGCAGAATGCTTTGCACAGTATGTTATTTTCACAATACTGATTCTTCCAATCCATGAGCATGGGATCCATTTCCATTTGTTTGTCTTATCTTTGATATTTTCAGCAGTGTGTTCTAGTTCTCCTTGTAGAAATATTTTACCTTTTTATTATTTTATATATATATATATAATTTATTTTTTTTATTTTGGGGTACATGTGAAGAACATGCAAGATTGTTGCATAGGTACACACGTGGCAGTGTGATTTACTGCCTTCCTCCCCATCACCTATATCTGGCATTTCTCCTCATGCCATCCCACCCCAACTCCCCATGCCCCGCTGTCTCTCCCCAATTTTCCTCCAACAGACCCCAGTGTGTAGTGCTCCCCTCCCTGTGTCCATGTGTTCTCCTTTTTCAACACCTGCCTATGAGTGAGAACATATGGTGTTTGATTTTATGCTCCTGTGTCAGTTTGCTGAGAATGATGGCTTCCAGTTTCATCCATGTCCCTACAAAGGACATGAACTCATCATTTTTGATGGCTGCATAATATTCCATGGTGTATATGTGCTACATTTGCCCTGTCCAGTCCATCATCGATGGGCATTTGGGTTGGTTCCAGGTCTTTGCTGTTGTAAACTGTGCTGTAATGAACATTTGTGTGCGTGTTTCCTTATAGGAGAATGATTTATAATCCTTTGGACATATACCCAGTAATGGGTTTGCTGGGTCAAATAGTATTTCTATTTCTAGGTCCTTGAGTAATCGCCACACTGTCTTCCACAATGGTTGAACTAATTTACACTCCCACCTACAGTGTAAAAGTGTTCCTATTTCTCCACATCCTCTCTTTATCTGTTGTCTGCAGATTTTTTTAATGATCGCCATTCTAACTGGTGTGTGATGGTATCTCAATGTGGTTTTGATTTGCATTTCTCTAATGACCAGTGATGATGAGCATTTTTTCATATGTTTGTTGGCCTCCTGTATGTCTTCTTTTGTAAATTGTCTGTTCATATCCTTTGCCCACTTTTGAATGGGCTTGTTTTTTTCTGAGCCAAATCAAGAATGAACTGTCATTCACAATTGCTACAAAGAGAATAAAATACCTAGGAATACAGCTAACAAGGAACGTAAAGGACCTCTTCAAGGAGAACTACAAACCAGTGCTCAATGAAATAAGAGAGGATACAGACAGATAGAGAAACATTCCATGTTCATGATTAGGAAGAATCAATATCAGGAAAATGGCCATACTGCCCAAAGCAATTTACAGATTCAATGCTATCCCCATAAAGCTACCAATGACCTTCTTCACAGAACTGGAAAAATCACCTTAAACTTCATATGGAACCAAAAGAGAGCATGCATAGCCAAGTCAATTCTAAGCAAAAGAACAAAGCAGGAGGCATCACACTACCGGACTTCAAACTATACTACAAAGCTACAGTAATCAAAACAGCATGGTACTGGTACCAAAACAGAGATATAGTCCAATGGAACAGAACAGAGGCCTTGGAGGCAACACAACATATCTACAACCATCCGATCTTTGACAAACCTGACAAGAACAAGCAATGGGAAAAGGATTCCCTGTTTAATAAATGGTGTTGGGAAAACTGGCTAGCCATGTGCAGAAACCAGAAACTGGACCCCTTCCTGACACCTTACACTAAAATCAACTCCAGATGGATTAAAGACTTAAACATAAGACCTAACACCATGAAAACCCTAGAAGAAAATCTAGGTAAACCATTCAGGACATAGGCATAGGCAAGGACTTCATGACCAAAACACCAAAAGCATTGGCAACAAAAGCCAAAATAGACAAATGAGACCTAGTCAAACTCCACAGCTTCTGCATGGCAAAAGAAACAGTCATTAGAGTGAATCAGCAACCAACAGAATGGGAAAAAAAAAATATTTGCAGTTTACCTATCTGACAAAGGGCTGATATCTAGAATTTACAAAGAACTAAAACAGATTTACAAAAGTTCTTATTAGGGATGAGTGTGAGAACCCTCCCTCATGTCCTTTTCCAGCTTCATTCACTGGTGGCTCCATTTTAATTCTGACAACATTGCCACCCACTTCATAACACTACTGCTGAAGAAGGTGACACAATGACAGTTTGCCCAGCACAGGATCAATTCCACATCCACATCTCATGTTGACCAAGCAAGCTTATCCCCTACAGTTCCCTCGGGCCATGTACATTCTCAGATGAGTCTAAACACAGCACAGTGGAAGCTCCTGAGCAATGGAAGTGGCAAAAGTCTCACCAGTCTCTCCCATGTGGCTGCAGGAGCCACAGCCAGAGACCAACCTGAGCTCTAGGAAAAGAGCTTGAGCTGTGGAATTTAGACCACAGAAACCACATTTAATTTTTCAGGGAGCACAGATAGCCAATGAAAAAGGAAGAACAACAACTAAAAAGAAAAAGGAAAAACCTAGATGGCAGAGAAAAGCATCACCATATCAGTGCTGATTGTGATTGTCACACTGCAGTGTCAGGAGAAGGAGCAGACGTGAAACCTGTGAGGTTGCACATGACACCGACCCTGACTGGAACTCTCTCTTTGCTTGAATCAGAATCCCTAAAGACTATTCTAGTCAGGGAACCTTTCTACAGTTCCTACCCTGAGTCTGAATGTAGAAGACTCACCAGGCACTCCTGAGCTTCCAAAGGATTCTGATCCTGGTGACCATGGTTGAGGACTTCTTATGTCTGTAAGCATCACTCTGCATTTTGTGGATGTGAGAAAAGGTTTTCATATTAAAATAACAATTTTAAAAATACATAGAGATGACACTGGTAATCACAGAATTCTGAACTTAGAGTTCACCAGAGAAACTATAAGAGGAAGGTGAAGTCCTACCTCCTGACAGGAAGTCAGTCTCCCTGTGCAGCTGCCTCTGGGGTTGACTCTGATCAGTGGGTCCTGAGCGCCCCCTGCAGCTGATTCCCCCCAGCGTTCTTACAGGGAGGTTTGTGTCTGGGCTCACACTGATTTCCCCTCACTGTGTTTTTTTCGCACAGTAATAAACTGCTGTGTCCTCAGCTCTCAGACTGTTCATTTGAAGATACAAGAATTTCTTGCCATTGTCTCTGGAGATGGTGAATCTGCCCTTTACGGAGTCTGCGTAGTATGTGTTACTACCACCAGCACTAACAGCTGAGACCCACTGCAGACCCTTCCCTGGAGCCTGGCAGACCCAATCCATGTCATAGCTACTAAAGGTGAATCTAGAGGCTGCACAGGAGAGTCTCAGGGACCCCCCAGGCTGAACCAAGCCTCCCCCAGATTCCGCCAGCTGCACATCACACTGGACACCTGCAAGCACAGAGACATCAAGGTCAGAAACTGCCACACACATTCACTGTTTCTCTCACTCATGTCCACTCAGAATCAATATCTCTATTTTTCCATGAATTACCTTTTAAAATAGCAACAAGAAAAACCCAGGTCAGCCCAAACTCCATGGTGAGTCCTCTGTGTTCAGTGCTGATCACTGAATAGAAACACCTGATGATCCCAAGGCTGGGGCTCCTCTCCCAGAGCTCCAGGGTCAGGGCTGGGCTGGTTTTCATCAGGAGAGGGAGGGCCCTATTTGCATGTCTGCTACTATATAGCAAGCTCTGGGGCTGGTTGCCTGAGGAGAGTGCAGGGCCCAGAGCAGATGAGAGAGTCCTGGGGGATTTAGATGACAATGATTGTATTTGGGAAAATGTGCATCTTATTGTGAAATCGTTCTGTGATAAACATTTGACAACCCTCAAATTTTAATTGTGTTTACCCATGTGTATAAATTATGTTATTTAGGAGTCAGTATTTTCTTCATTTACAGATGTAAAAGTGAACCCACACATGGAGGGTCTGTATGTGTCTAGGGGCTCATATCTGCCATGAGTGAGTCCCAGTATCCAGGACTATGCTCCTCACAGCTGACCTCGATTGCTCTCTTTGCCAACACAGTACAGAACAAAACGGGCCTAGCGTGGTTTGCAGAATCCACTTCCTGTCACAAGAACCTGTGTGATTTTGCTGCATTTCTCCTAAAATACGGAGACAACTAGGCTTCAGACAGATAAATTTTTAGGTATATATGACATTTAACATGTTTATTCATTACTTCCTATCATCCTTTTTTTTGGTATAATATTTCAGTTGTTTACTTGTAATAAATTTCATGAGTTTTGACAGATAATAAAATTCACATATTTAACTGTTCAATAGTAAACTTTAAAGAAAACCTGTTTTCAAGAATGTGTTGAATCAATTCCCCTCAGCATTTCTCTTGTTCTATAATATATATATACATATATATGTATATATATATGTATATATATAGTTTTCTCTCCAACTCTTCTACCATTTCTTTGTAAAATTACTGATGTTTTCATATTTCTGTAGTTTTTATTTTCTAAAATTTATAAGAATAAAACAGTATAGTATATACTATTATCTACTTGACTTATTTTTCTCAACAGAAATACTGAGAATTAAATCTTTTTGGTGTGTATATATAATGGGTAGCATTTCAGCGAACCAATGTAGTATAATTTGATTTTTCTATTAAGTTGCTAATTGATATTTGAAATTTTTATTACTTTGGGTCTTACTAATAAATCTGCTACTCGGCTTGGTAATGTATATAGATGATAAATTATATGTGAATTATAGAAATACATTTCTTTTTACAACAACAAGAACAGATAAACAAGAGAATGTGCTGTTCGGCAAATTTTCTTTAATATTTTAGATATTTGAAGTTATGAGCTAGAAAACAAATCTGTACATGAAAGAGTACCTGAGACTAATCTGAATAGATTTAGGATTATCTTTCCAGGATTAAGAACATGCCAGTGGCACAGCCTCAGGGAGTCCTGATGATGTGGCCCAAAGTGACTGACAGAGATTGGTTTATAAAATTTAGGGAGACATGAGACATTAATCCATGCATGTAAGATGTACATTGGTTTGGTTTAGAAGCAGGACAACTTGAAGTGGGGAGAGAGCTTCCAGGTCATAGGTAGGTAGGAGACAAATGGTTCATTCTTTTGAGTTTCTGATTAGACTTGAACAGAATGCACAATTTACAGAAATAGTCACGTGGGCCTTAGCCTGGCTTAGTGAAGCAATAGGACAAAGGTAGCAATCAGATATGCATTTGACTTATGTGAGCAGAGAGGCGACTCTGTCTGTCCATGGTCCGTAAGGGTTTTCCTTGTGGTCAAACTCGAAGGAAGTCTGCAGTTTTCAAAGATCTCAGTAGCTATTATTTTAGGGAAAGAATGGGAGGTGGATTTGCCTCAGAAAGATTTCAGCTTGATTTTTCCCTTTGGCTTAGTGATTTTGGGGTCCCAAAGGTTTATTTTCCTTTCATGAACATGGAAATCTTGTGAAAATGAGTTCTTGTAGAGAGAAAGACATGGTGGTAGCTAAACTGAGGCATATGAAATATCACCTGTTACAAGAAAAAGCTGCAAACATGTAATGGATTGCTTAAATTCCAAAGAGGTAAACGTGTTGTCTTGTGAAATTCTCAGTAACCACACACTGAAGGGCATGATAAAGTGAATTAAATATGGCCTGAGAAGAACTTCATCCTTCTACGTTTGAGTTTTTCTGGACAAACTGAATCCCTACCTGAATAGGGAGATAACATTGAAAACCTAACTTAGGAGTACACACCTGTAACAATGGCTGAGTCTTGGCCAATTCCAGCAACCATATCTCAACCACACATACACTCTTGAGTGTGCAAACTGTGTTTAAATAAGAAAAATAACACCCTGTAACCAATCCAGCTGTTTCTGTGTCCCACTTCTGATTTTTGTACATCATTTAAAAAAAATCTAAAAATCTTCTTCCACCACATAACTAAAATTAAGTCTTTTTGAATCAGCTGTGATTCTGGGGGCTGTCCAATTCATGAATTATTAATTGCTCAATTAAACTCCTTTAAACATAATTTGGCCGATTGTTTTTCTTATCAGGATTCCTACCCAATTGAATCCCTTTGCTTTAGAATGGGGCAGTCAGAAAAATCTTGTGTGAGAAGCATATGGTGTCACTAAAGGGGAATTCTGAGCCAGGGCACAGCCACTTTATACTGGGCTAGATTCACTGTAGGAATACACTCTTACCAGCTCAGACAGAAACATTCCTGCAGGGTCGGAGCTGGGCTGCAGGGGGAGCTCAGGACACACCCAGCAGAGGCTCCCTCCCCAGAGCAGGTGCATAGGAGACTGGGGAGGGGTTCCCCTCAGGGCCTGGGACTACATTAAAAAATCTAAAATAAGTATTTCACAAGGACTGCTGATGTATGAATAATATCTTATCCAATTGTGATCATTTATCAAGCTGGATGTTGTGATGAGAACCACTATTACAATGGGGATTTCAAACATTGCTATATATCTTAATAGCAAGTAGTGAGAGGTGAGGAAGAGATCATTTCTTATAAATAAGTGTCATTTTGGGAAAAACACACTCACTTCAAAAATAATGGATTCACATATTAAGGTCTAGAAATGGTTCAAGTTGCCGCTGAGACATTAAAATGTGGATTCAAAGTGTGGTGTGTGTCCTGGGGAAGCCTGTTACCAGTAGGGGAAGCTCTCTCAACACAGAGTTCAGGGATGTGTGGGAGATGCATGGCTTCTAACAGGATTGTGGATTGAACCCTCAGCTTCTACAATTGTGTCGTCCATGCATCTGTCATCTATTTGCTCTTTCCCATGCTAGGTCAGGAATTGGGCTATTAAATAGCATCCTTCATGCATATGCAAATAACTGAGGTGAATATGGAGATCTCTGTGCCCTGAGAGCATCACCCAACAACCACACCCCTCCTCGGAGAAGCCCCAGAGAACAGCTCCTCACCATGGACTGGACCTGGAGGATCCTATTCTTGGTGGCAGTGGCTACAGATCAGGGGCTCTCCAGTCCCAGGACTCAGGGAGAAACCAGGCCAGTCAAGTGAGACTTCGCACACTTCTGTCTCCTCTCCACAGATGCCCACTCCCAGGTGCAGCTGGTGCAGTCTGGGGCTGGGGTGAAGCAGCTTGAGGCCTCAGTGAAGGTCTCCTGCAAGGCTTCTGGATACACCTTTTCCACCTATGGTATGCATTGGGTGTGACAGGCCCCTGGATAAGGGCTTGAGTGGATGGGATGGATCAGCACCAACACTGGGGAGCACTGTTGCTTGGTGTAAATAGAGTTTGAGGAGAGGTGCGTGTGTGCCAGGAACCCTGCACATATAAGGGGCAGGATCCATGGTGACCCTCTGTCTCAGAACCTCTTCCCAGGGTTGAGTGTCCTGCTCAGGTGTCAGATGACACAAACCCCTTCCTCCTCTGAAAGAGCATCCCTCTGCTGAGTGTCAAGGCATCCATTCCTACCCCCAGGGCAGGAAGGCAGGTGACAGAAACAAGCAGGTTTGTGGGACAGAGAGGGAAGAAAAGGGATAGGAAGCAAGGAAACACCTTGTTTCCAGGACATATAGTCTAAAGTCCCACTGTGTATTTTGGAGTCCCAGCTGAATGAAGCTGGAGATTCTCCATTGTGAACTTTCCTTGCACAAGATGGTTCTTGGTGGTGGGGGATGGTTGGGGGAAATGCTGAATAAGTTCTCCTCTTTGCTGAGCCCAGGGTTCTCACCCTCTGTGGTACATGGTGTTTTCCCTGCCCGGTTGAGCCACCCCTGCTGATCCCCTACCTGCTGCTCCCCAGGTTTTGCTTCTTTGTTCATATTCTTATCCTTTTCTAGATTTCTCTTCATGAAGGCCCCTTGTTAGCCTTGAGTGGCAGCATAACCTAGATCATCACATTTTAGAAGATCTGAGGACTCTTTTTGTACCACTGTACACACACACACACACACACACACACACACACACACACACACACACCAGTTCCCCACATCTCCTTTCAATTCCTTACAGGAAAACACACAACTGCCTTGGAGGAATTGTTTGCATGGGCCATGGGAGCGACAACGAGGCATCACTCATCTCTGAGGATACAGGATCTCCATGTCAAAGAAGAAGAAAGGCTGCAGGTGCACAGAAGCCCAGTATTTCAGGATCTGGGGGAGGAATCACAGAAGATCAAGTACAGCAGGACTGACCAAGAGGAACACAGCACTGATGGCAGATTTGAGTGAGGAGAACAAGGTGAGGCCTGATCTTATGTTTTTTCTCCTTCTTTCTGTTGACGTGATGTGTCACACTGACTGATTTGCATATGCTGGACCATCCTTGCTTCACTGGGATAAACTGTACTTGGTCATGATCAATGATTTTTAATGTGTTGTTGGATTGGGTTTGCTAAGATTTTCTGGTGGATTTTTGCATCTATATTCATCAAAGATATTGGCCTGTAGGTTTTTTTTTTTTAATTTCTTTGTCTGATTTTCATATCAGGGTAACACTGGTAACTCCAGGATGTGTATTGCAATTGAAATGTGTGTGGGTACATTCAGGTTGGTAAAAGAAAATAAAGAATTAAGGAAAAATGGGGAGGATTACATTAGCTGTTTTGAGGCAATTATCCTGGGCAGGAAAGATCAGTCAGAGTTGACATTGCTGTGAGTTTGAACAGGAAGTTGCTGAGCAGATACACTTGGAGAAGTAATTATTTCAAGGCTGTGGTGGCCTCTGTGCAAGGTTGTAGCTGTGCAGAGTCTACTTATGACAGTTCTTGCTCTCAGGAATATGTATGTTAGACCCTCCTTCATGGCCTTCCCTAGCTTAATTCATTAGAGTTTTACCACAAGTGGCTCCATTTTGATTCTGATACATTTCACAAGCTCTTTCTAACACTACTTCTGAAGAAGATGACTCTGACAGTTTGCATGGAACAGGTTTAATTCCACATCCACACCCCATTTTGTTCAAGTAAGTTTATCCCTTCACTCTTAGTGGCCAGTTGTATTCCCAGATGAGTCTACACACAACACAGTGGAGGGTTCTGAGCAAATGGGGAGAGAAGGAAGTCCCATCAGCCTCTCCCATGTGCCTGCAGGAGCCACGGCCTGAGCGCCACCTGCACTCCAAGAAAATGCCTTGAGCCCTGGAATGCAGACCATGGAGAACATCTGTTTCTTCTTAAGGAAGTAAGAAAGGCAAATATAAAGGCGAAAACAAACACTGCAAATAAAGAAAATGAATTAGAATCAAAAGGAGCCCCAGACCACTGCTGATGCTGACTGGCTTTAGTGTCAGGACAAAAGTCAGATGTGAAATTTGTGAGGTTCTACATGACACTGCCCCTGGCCCAACCTCTCTGTCGGCTGTGATCTAACTTCTTAAAGACTGTTCTAGTACGGGAATCTCCCTGAGGTTTCTGTCCTGAGTCCGATTGGGGAAGACTCACCAGGCACCACTGAGTTTCCTCAGGACTCTGATGCTGGTGAATACGGATGAGGACTTTTCATCTCTGTAAGCGTCATGTGTATTTTGTTCATGTGAGAATAGGTCCTCATATTAAAATAATCTTTCTAAAATTATGTCGAGAGGGATAGCATTAAGAAAAATACCTAAGGTAGATTACGGGGTGACAGATGCAGCAAGCCACCATGGTACGTGTATACCTAAGTAACAAACCCACATGGTCTGCACATGTCCCCCAGCACTTAAAGTATAATGAAAACAATTATGAAGAGATGATAATAGTAAGCACAGAATTCTAAACTTAGAAAGTTTCACTAGAGAAACTGTCAGAAGAAGATGAAGACCCATATCCTGACAGGAAACCAGCCTCCATCTGCACCTGCCTCTGGGGTTGACTCTGATCAGTGGCTCCTGAGCCCCTCCTGCAGCTGATTTTGCTACAGCCTTCCTGCAGGAGGTTTGTGCCTGGACTCACACTGGCCTCCCCTCACTGTGTCTCCTGCACAATAACACATGGCTGTGTCCTCGGCTCTAAGGCTGTTCATTTGCAGAAACAGCGAGTTCTTGGCATTGTCTCTGGAGATGGTGAATCTGCCCTTCACGGAGTCTGCGTAGCTTGTGCTACCCCCATCATATCTAATGTATGAGACCCACTCCAGCCCCTTCCCTGGAGCCTGGCGGACCCAGCTCATCCAGTAGTTACTGAAGGTGAATCCAGAGGCTGCACAGGAGAGTCTCAGAGACCCCCCAGGCTGAACCAAGCCTCCCCCAGACTCCACCAGCTGCACCTCACACTGGACACCTGCAAACAAAGACCACCTTGTCAGAAACTGTTACACATACTTACTGTTTATCTCAGTAATGTCCATTCACACTCATTTTTCTATTTCTCCATGAATTACCTTTCAAAATAGCAATAAGTAAAACCCAGCTCAGCACAAACTCCATGGTAAGTTTAGTTTCTGTGTTCAGTCGTGATCACCAAATGCAAACACTTGAAAATCCCAGGGCTGGGGCTCCTCTCCAAGAGCTGCAGGGTCAGGGCTGGGCTGGTTTTCATCAGCAGAGGGAGGCCTGTATTTGCATGTCTCCTGCTATATAGCAAGATCTGTGGTGAGAGGCATGACGAGAGAGTGGGGCTCAGAGCATGGGACAGTGTCCTGGGGGAGATTCGTGATATTGATGGCATTCGGAAATTGTGGTTTCTTATTGTAAGTTTGTTCTATGATAAAACCTTAAAACATATGAAAGTTATAATTTTGTAATTTCTATTCTAAAACAGTTGTATTGTGGTACAATATATCTGCATAAACTGTATATATTTAAAGTTAGCACCAATCATCTTTTATTTTTACATATGTAGAGAAAACATGGTATGTAGTATTAATGTTATTTCCACATTACACGTGAAAAATCACCAGCAAAAACACAGATGGGTTGTAATATAAATATTCAGCTGAATTTTATTTGGATTTGAAAAGAAGGAAATTCTGACATTTGCAACAACACAGATGCACCTGGAGGACATGATTCTAACTGGAATAAGTCAGATGCAGAAAGACAAATGCTTCGTGATCTCATTTACATGTGGGATCTAAAATGTCCATGCTCTTAAAGCAGAGAGTAGAATAGTGGGTCCCAGCACCTGTGAGGAGAGGGAAAAAGGGTGATGTTGGACAAATGGCACAGAATTCTAGTTGTGCAGGTTGAATGACCTCTGGAGATTTAACGTACAGCAATGTTCCTGTATTTAAGATTGTATTGTAAATGTGATTTTTGCTAAAAAGGTAGATCTTAGGTTTCCTCGTGTGACACACACATACACAGTGCATTCAAAATAAATGGTAGCTCTGAGAGAAGATGGATATACAAATTACCTTGACCATGATGAGCATTTCACAATGTGTATCTGATACGATTTGTATCTGTGTCCTGTCCCAAATCCCAAGTTGCAACATAATCCTCAATTGTGAAGGTCACAATTGAGGTGGGAGGATGACTGGGCCATGGGGTGGTTATTTCATGGATGGTTTGGAACCAGATCCTGGTGCTGTTCTCATGAGGGCTTGTGAGTTCTCACAAGATCTGATTGTCCAATAGTGTGTAGATGCCTCCCCCTTTCCTGTGGTTCCTGCTCTGGTCATGTGATGTGCCTGCTCCCCTTTGTCTTCTGCCACGAATCTAACTTTCCTGAATCTCCCCAGAAGGACAAGCCACTACACTTCTACAGTCTGCAGAAACGGGAGCCAATTAGACATCTTTTTTTCCCCCTCAGATTACTCAGTCTCAGGCATTTCTTTATAGCAGTGTGAGAATTGACTAATACATCATCAAAATATCAAGTGGGGCACCTTAAACACATATATTATCAAAATATTTCAATCATACCTTAAAAACTAAAAAAATAAAACGTACTCTTAGAGAAAAGCAATACATACCTCATATTTTCTCAATAAAAATGAGACAAAATAGGAAAACATACACTAACACATTTCTAACACCTTTGCTTATAATACTCATAAACTGGAAAGAAATTTAAAATTCATTAACAGGAAAATATATCAAAACATTGTCATTTATTTACTTAATGGACTGACTCAATGTAAAATCTCTCTTCTTCTCTCTGTCTCCCTCTCTCTCCATTTGTACATGAAAACATTAAGATTTCATATGAAAATCAGTCCATTAATTGAATAAATGACAATATGTTGATCTAATTTTATATATTAAATAACACGAATTAACCTCAAAAATAGCAAAGTAGCCCCTTACCAAAATAGGTCTATAATGTTTGATTACATTTATATAAGGTTCAAAACAGAAAAAAAACATAGGTCTATAGTATCAGAAATCAAAACATTTCCCCAATGTAGGTGTTGACCGCAGGCACAGAGGAAGACCTGTGCTGTGGGGATAGACTTGTTTTTCAGGCTATCTTAGGTTTTGGAAACAAGGATATTCACATTTGACAGAAACTCTCCAGTGACACATTTCAAATCTATGCATTTTTTTCTTACATGGAAATTTTATCTCATAAAAACAAAAAAAAATGTAGAATAGTTTAAAATTCAGCAAATAGTAAAATTAATATTCAACATTATTCAAACTATGAACATTATTACATGAATTAATAAAATGCATTCAGGTATGCCTACTAAAATTAAATCACAGAAATAAAAAAAATAATGGTAACATCTGAAACTTAATAAACATACATTTCACAGAGAAGGAAAAAAATGTCAAGACATATGGAACATGTATTTTTTTAATCAAATGTCACTATATTATTTATGCAATATTTTAACCTATGTCATTAGTGTAAATTACTAATATTTTGTGTGATATTACAACAAAGAACTTTAAAAGAAAAAAGCATATTTGAGAGCACATGAACTAAATTGAATGTATTTCCAATGTTAGTCCAACTTTTACACCTGTAGTAATACTCTGGTTTTGAGAATTACTTTGGAAAAAGTAATTCTTTTTTGTAAATTGAACAACAATTTATTAAGCCTCGACTTTGTACCAGGCATTGTGCTAGGCACCCTCACTATGGGCTGTTCCCAGACCAGAATCATCTACTTAGAAATTAAAACCAAGACAAGAACCATTGTTGCAACCATCAAAATTGGGGGTCAGGAAGCTGTACGTGGATGCAGGTGATTCCCAGGCCAGAAAATGCACTCACCAGAAACTTGTTTTCCAACTCTCCATGAGTCTCCAGAAAATAATTGTTTTAAAGCTTCTCAGTGTTGACAGAGAGGAATATTGTCTCTGTGCCCCAGTGGGGCAGGTGCCTGGTGGACATTCAAATATTCTGAATGCTATTTGATAAAAGGAGCCCGATGGCCTCCTCTAAAGAATATCAATATTTGTATTAATCAGAGCTACTAGGTAGGCTGAGGCAGGAGATTTGCCTGAACCCAGGAGGTAGAGATTGCAGTGAACCAAGATTGCACCATTGCACTCCAGCCTGGGCAATAGAGCAAGACTATGACTCCAGGGAAAAAAACTTCTTTTTTTCAGTTCGAATGGTTGAAACAGCCTTTATGAAAGATATAAACATCCCTGTCCTGACTGCCTAAATGTTTAACCTAGACCTAGTTTTGGATTCCGGAGTCAGAATCTTCCAGTTGTCCACACCCTCACAAAGCCAGAGAAGCGAGAGGAGATTTATCTTCTGGAAAGGACTGAGTGGATGGCACAGCTGGTTTGGAAACACGACAAACTGCACCTGCATTTACAGAAGAACACACACAGGAGAACGACCTAGTGCTGTATGGTCTCACACGCACGTGTGGGACCCAAGGGCGTGCCCAGGCCTAGCCAACCCTAGTTATCAGTGCTGGGGATGGAGAGGCCTGGGTTGAAGTCGGGCGGGTCATCGAACTTCCGGTCCAGCAGCTCCGGGAAGCTGTTCGCCTCCACCTCCAGGTGGCGCTGTGGGCGTTTGCTCGCCTCAGTGTCTGTTTAGGGAGCGCCCTCTGACTTCCTGGTTTTCATTCTCTCTCGGCCGCCTGGAGCTTCTCAGAGACACAGCCGTGCTCTGACAGGAGCTGAGGCGAGATTTCACTTTGTTTTCGGAGACTTTTCAGCTCCTCTCCTGTTCTGGGAGCTCCGCCTCCAGCCCCTCCATCCTCCTCTGTAGCTGTGCATTCTTCTCCTCCTCCCTGTGGGTGTCCCGACCTCTTCCCCGGCTCCGGCTCCGGCAGCACTGTGGTCCGTGGGGCGTGGCTCTCCTCAGGGCGCAGCTGCAGCTCCTGCTTCTGCTCGGTGGCCGCGCTCTGCGTCCCGGCACGCGCCCTTCTCAGACTTCCGGTGTGCCTTTCTCAGACTTCTGGTGCGTGTCGGCTGCGGCCGAGAGGCCTTTTCATTGCCGCCCTTGACACTGGTTGCCGGAGCAGAAGATGGGGCTTCACGCCCAGATCGCTGGGAACCATGACTCCAGCTCCCGGTGTTCTCCCGGGCCTTGTCTTTGGGCGTCTCAGCAGCTTCTTTCAGCTCCTGGAATTTCTCTGCAAACGTTGCCAGCTGCTGCTCAGAGGAAAACCCCAAACCAAACACAGGGTCGGCACTGCTGTCGGCCCCTGCCCAGACTTCTGCGGCGTTTTGGGGAAGGTCATATTTGGTGTGATTGTGCTGTTGATGGTCACCTTGGCTCCGCCCACGCTGATGATCCGATAGTGGTTCCTTTGACGTCATAGAAGGAGGCAACGGTGACCGCTGCTTGCTCGCAGGATCCAGTTCTTGATGTTGGGGTTAATCTGAAAGACTTGGGCTCTGGTGAAGTTGGGCTGTTCTCGCAACTCCAGCACTGCTGTGGGGGCCCAGCTCCCTCTGAGGCATATGCTGCAGCCCGTGCACACCAGCCTCAGCCCTGGCACTGCTCCAATCTGTGTGGCTGCCTGGGCGTGGGCCGTGGAAAAAATAATTCTAAGACATAAAAGGATAATGTGTAATAAGGAGACATCAGCATTCTATCTCAGAAAAAAAAATTGAAAATGTGTAATACATGCGAACTCCTGAGTATAAACCTTGAAGCACAGGGACGGTCTCATGTATGTTGTTTTGAACAATTGAAGCAAAGCAGAATGAAATTAAGTGTTTCTGTGTTTGTCTAGTTCAAAGAGAGACAAGCTTCAAGTCCTAGGGACACACACAATTTGCCTGCTTCTGCCCATCTAGGAGCTACTTGCTGAAGCCTTCAGGAGGCAGGAGGGTGAATGAGTTTCTCAGGACAATCTAATCACACCTGGACAGGGAGAAAAATTCATGACCTAGGATGGATTTAAAAATATGTGGTTAAAATTTCATTGAAAATTGTGAAATTTTGGTTGTATATATAGAGTACAAAGCTATATTATGATTTAGAAATCCAATATAATAACTGAACTGAACCAATTGACATATATATCTCCTCCAATCCTTATTTGTGTGTGTGTGTGTGTGACAAGAACATTTGAAATTTGTTCTTGGCTATTTTAACATAGCCAGTAGACTATGTTTAAACTTACAAATAGACATCAATTTATGTAAACTATACAGAATGGCTGAAATCAGTTATGGATTACTATAATTTAAATTTTGTTAGTCATTAAGTTTTATTCTTTGGGATATATTTCATAATTATTTTATAATAGGATTAAATATTAAAGACCACAGATGTATTCATAAGTTTGTGTGTTTACACATATGTCTATAGATGTAAATTTATGTCCCCATAGCTATGTAGTTGCTGATATCAACAGTTGTTAATAAAACTCTAGAAGAATAAGTGAAAATTATTAGGATAAATTATTTCTTGAAGGTATAGGTATTTTTTTATTGCATTTTAGGTTTTGGGGTACATGTGAAGAACATGCAAGATTTTTGCATAGGAACACACATGGCAGTGTGGTTTGCTGCCTTCCTTCGCCTCACCTGTATCTGTCTTTTCTCCCCATGCTATCTCTTCCCACCTCCCCACCCCCATTCCTCCCCCATTTCCCCTCAAGGGACCCCAGTGTGTAGTGCTTCCCTCCCTGTGTCCATGTGTTCTCATTGTTCAATACCCGCCAGTCAGTAGAGTGAATCGGCAACCAACAGAATGGAAAAAAAAATTTACAGTCTACCCATCTGACAAGGGGCTGATATCCAGAATTTACAAAGAACTAAAACAGATCTACAAGGAAAAAAAAAAAAAAAAAAACAAGCCCATTCAAAAATGGGCAAAGGATATGAACAGATACTTTACAAAAGAAGACATATAGGAGGCCAGCAAACATATGAAAAAGTGCTCATCATCACTGGTCATTAGAGAAATGCAAATCAAAACCACGTTGAGATACCATCTCACACCAGTTAGAATGGCGATCATTAAAAAATCTGGAGACAACAGATGCTGGAGAGGATGTGGAGAAATGGTAACACTTTTGCACTGTTGGTGGGAGTGTAAATTAATTCAACCATTGTGGAAGACAGTGTGGCGATTCCTCAATGACCTAAAAATAGAAATCCCATTTGACCCAGCAATCCCATTACTGGGTATATATCCAAAGGATTATAAATCATTCTACTATAAGGACAAATGCACACGAATGTTCATTGCAGCACTGTTTACAATAGCAAAGACCTGGAACCAACCCAAATGCCCATCAATAATAGACTGGATAGGGAAAATGTGGCACATACACACCATGGAATATTATGCAGCCATCAAAAACGATGAGTTTGCGTCCTTTGTAGGGACATGGATGAACCTGGAAACCATCATTCTCAGCAAAGTGACACAAGAGCAGAAAATCAAATGCCACATGTGTTCACTCATAGGCTGGTATATGTATTTTTTAAATATCCATAACCTATAAATTTAAAAATTACTAAAACACAAATATCTCAATTAAAAATTATGATAAGTATATTGAAATATCACAATCTCATAAGATTCCATAGTCCTGCAAAAACAAGCCAGCCTTCTGCAGCTGAGACAGGAAATCTCCCCCTGCACATGCTCCTGGAAACTGTCCTGTCCTCAGTGGGTCCCGGGCGCCCCCTGGTGGCCCCATGCGCCCCTGCAGGAAGGTTTGTGTCTGGGCTTACACTGACCTCCACTCACTGTGTCACTAGTACATTAATGGACGGCTGTGTCCTCGGTTTTAAGGCTGTTCATTTGCAGATAAAACGTGTTCTTGGAGTTGTCTCTGGAGATGGTGAATTGGCCATTCACGGAGTCTTTGTAGTTTGTTCTACCCCCATCAGGATTAATTTCTCCAATCCACTCCAGCCCCTTCCCCGGAGCCTGGCAGAGCCAGTACATCCAGTAGTTACTGAAGGTGAATCTAGAGACTGCACAGGAGAGCCTCAGGGACACCCAAGGCTGAACCAAGCCTCCCCCAAACTCCACCAGCTGCACCTCACACTGGACACCTGCAAACACAGAGACACCCTTGTCATTAACTGCCACACATATCCACTGTTCCCCTTGATCATGTCCACTCACACTCAGTATCTCTAGTTCTCCATAAATCACCTTTAAAAATAGCAACAAGGAAAACCCAGCTCAGCCCAAACTCCATGGTGAGTCCTCTGTGTTCAGTGCTGATCACTGAATAGAAACACCTGAGAATTCTGGGGCTGGGCTCCTCTCCCAGAGCTGCAGGGTCAGAGCTGGGCTGTTTTTTATGAGCAGAGGGAGGGCCCTATTTGCATGTCTCCTGCTACAAAGCAAGCTCTGGGGAAGGGCAGCTGAGGAGAGGGCGGTGCCCAGAGCAGACGAGAGTGCCCTGCAAAACATTGGCAGTCATCCTATCTCTTGGGAAAATATAACTTCAGATTATGTGATTGTGTGTTGATAATCATTGAGCAGTCATCTTATTTTACTATTACATAATTGTCAAATATCTTTAATTCAAGTGTCAATGTTGCATGTTTAGAAAAGATAAATTATACACAGAACAGTGCAGTTGTGCAGTGTGTCCTATATCACACATCTGGACAGAGTTAGTCCCATCTGTGCCTGTGTCGCCAATTACTGGAAGAAACTTCTCCCCTGATACACTGCTCCAGAGCAATGTGGGACATGTCGAGGGAGGTTTCAGGATGTCCCACCTGTCATAACTGATTTATGTGATTCTACTTTTTCTAGTGTTTATCAGAAATATACAATCAGTGTTCACATGTGTGTGTCTTCGGGAGTCTATGATTATTCAAGTGCCAGTATTCACCTCTTGCTCCCTCTTTCTCAGCCAATAGATCCATTTTTGTAGCAGCTTTATTAAAAAATCAATCAATAATGAATTCAAATTGATAGAACAGCATATGGGAAATGTTGATATATATGTACAGTCATTGAATCAGCACTTCAATCATATAGTCAACAATTAAATTAACCTAATTTTTTTCTCACTTTTCTGTAATTTTATTTCATCACCTTGTTAATCTCACCACCCTATTCTCAGAAAAACTCGGATCTTCTCCACATTAATTTTGAATACTTGAATGTTCTACAATTTACACACATGAAATAACTTAAAATTTACTGTTAATTAGTTTCCTTCGCTCAGCACAATTATTAGATAATGCCCCCATGTTCTTATCTGAATGAGGCATGCCTTGATTTCAATGGTTCATTTTATTGCAGTACATGAATGTATTTCAATTTTTTTAACTATTTAACAAAATGGGTATTTGATTTGCTATCTTAGTTTCTGAGTTTTACTTAGAAAGCAGACACTAAACATGAGAATGTAAAAATTGAGAAAATTATGTTTATTTTGACCACACTAACAAAAAAAGTGAACAATTACAAAAAAATAAACTTTTCAGCATATCTGAGTTGATGTCACAGAGAAAAAACCTTGAAATCTGAGAAAATAGGAAACTGCAGAGAGAACTAGAGCCCATTTATTAGAGTACCTGAGGCAGGTGCCATCATGAAATGGTATTAAAAACAGGAGAAAGCTAACCTAGAAATGTTTAGTAAGTTGCTTGAGGACATGTGTGCTAATGATGTTAGAGTATGAAACTCCTGGCTCTTTCAGGCTTTTCCTACAGAACTGGGGAAAATGCCCAGACAACTCACCCACCTGCCATCCTGTGGCATTGACTGAGGAGGAAGAACAGCAGCTCCATTCAAAGTTGAGTCCCCCTTCGCTATATATGGCAGATATTTATTACATCTTGTGTCCTGTGGGCACTGGTAGAATCAACTGGAACACAAGGAAACAGAGGATGCCAAGGAGACTCTACCCAGAAACACCCCCCATCTCTTTCCTGAGGAATGAAATCCTGAATCTGTGGGGTAAGGACAATGGGTCAGAAACTGTGGACACTGATGAGAAACCTCTGTGGCTGGGAAGAGACACTCTGACACTTGGGGAAGGGAAGGAACAGGAACGCTTGGAAGGCTGTGCTTCAGAGCCAGTCTCAACACCCATAACTAAGAAGGAGGCTCAGGCAGAAGGTTGGAGAATGTCCCCCTGTGTCCAAGCCCCTTCACCACACCAACAATCACAAAGTAAAGGTGTCACCAGGATGCACCTCCACAGCAGAAACAGACAGGCTCTCTCTGGGGAGAATGAAATGTGAAGACCCAAAGCCAAACAGGAACACAAAAGCAGATATTACCAGAGGAATGTGAAGTTTTTGTGAACAAGAGAAGCTGACTTCAACTTCATTAGCCATGTCAACCATAAACTTGAAATCCAACCCTGACTAGATTCACGGAAATGTGGTTAATAAAGGCCCAGCAGAATGTAATGTGTGGCCATGTCCGCCAACAAATTACACAGGAAATTTAACTGGAATTCTACAGGCATTACAATATCATTAAAAGTGAAAGGCGGCCGGGTGCAGTGGCTCAAGCCTGTAATCCCAGCACTTTGGCAGGCCAAAGCAGGTGGGTCACGAGGTCAAGAGATTGAGACCATCCTGGTCGACATGGTGAAACCCCGTCTCTACTAAAAATACAAAAAATTAACTGGGCATGGTGGCGCGTGCCTGTAATCCCAGCTACTCAAGAGGCTGAGGCAGGAGAATTGCCTGAACCCAGGAGGTGGAGGTTGCGGTGAGCCGAGATCACACCATTGCACTCCAGCCTGGGTAACAAGAGTGAAACTCCGTCTCAAAAAAAAAAAAAAAAAAAAAAAAAAAAGTGAAAGGCAAATATAATTATGTCATTAATAAAAAGATCTTGAGACAATTTTTTTTTGTCAGCACATTTATGTTTCAGTGCACATTTTAACTAAGTTTCTCTGCTAGTAGCCATGTGATATGCATTCAAAACATAGATCTATAAAACAAAATTAAGATTTCAAAAGATGGCAAAATCAAGATGAATTGATATTTTCAGCTTGCAATTGCAGAGCGGTGAGAATGAGGAGTTCAAAGCACACAGTTACACTATCTCTGTACTTCATATCAAGACCATCACAATATTTGCATTAGAATCTAATTACGTACAATTCTTACTGTAAACCTTATGGTAACCAATACAACATTTATAAAAAGTGAATTAAAAAACATGTTAATAGAGGAATAAACATCATTAGAAAATACTAATTTAAACAAAAATTAACAGAAAAAGCAATATTTTTAAAAATAAAATTTATAGTTTATTTAAAAAAGGAAGACCCAACCATTACCTATGTACAAGAATGTTACTCTACAAATTCACAAATAGAACAGATAAAACAGGAAAACATGGATTATGACAATATCAACCAAAAGAAAGCTATAACAGTTGTGTAAATTTCACATAAAGTAGACAACAAAAACGCTTTTTAGGACTTAACAGGGATATTACATAGGATAAAGTTACCAGTTTTTAAAAAGACATCAACAAGTAATTTAACAAATATGTAATAGATGAGGAATGCACCATTCGTTGTGACTTACAGAACAAACAAGATAAAAGAAGTAAAGATGTCAGTGAGATCATGTATGTAAGGGTGCCCTGGGGACCGTGAAAATTCTTTGTACCTATGGAGGGCACCGCTGAGAACTTCTCGAGTTCCTCCCTGTTGCCACCCGCACAAACTGAAGTCCTGGACCAAGCTTATGCTGCAATCAGTGAAGGCGGATCCAGAGGCTTTGCAGGAGAGGTTCAGTGAACCATTTGGCTGTGCAATTTCTCCCCCTCAGACTCCACCAGTTAACTTCACACAGAACTTCTTCAAACACAGAGGGAACAGATTGAGAACAGCCCCATGTGAAGCAGCCACAGCTGGACCTGATCCACACGGGACCCCAATATTGAAGGGAATCCAGATCAGTGCAGACCCCACAGTGTGGACACTGGGGAAGGACACAGACATGGAGTGTCTCCTCACCAGGGCCTGAAGGAACAGGGATGAGCTGACTTTCATCAGGAGGGGAGGGGACACTTTTCCATGTCTTTCTTTTTGTGGTCATGGTGCACCAGTCAGGATTGCTCATCCATCCTCTGTGGCTCCATTTCAGGGAGGGCAGGGTCAAAGGATTCCTGGGTATGGATCCACAGGGTTAATCTGCCCATTACTCTTTCTTATTCTCTAATATGGACACTGTCCAGGTATCTTCATAGTAGCAAACATCAACAAATACGTCCCATAAGAACCTAAAAATAGATTTCCAGAGAAAATGGACAACTGTCTCTAATTGGTGCATTTAGAGCTGCAAACTCCAGTTCTTGACAGTAAGGCCAAGGTAGGCTACCATGAAAAACATACAGACCACACAGGTCATAATGATCATTATCTTGAGATCATTTTGTCGCAAAACATTTCCACATTGGATATATGTGCCTCTGTAAGAAAACAGTCATTGTGCAAACACATGTACTTATCTGAGTGAAGAGTTCACATGGAGACATGTTTGCTTGTCTGACACAAGAGTCAACATGAGGAAATGTCTGTTTTCTGAGGAAAGAGTAAATATGAGAATATATGTGGTAGTCTAAGGAAAGAGTGCATGTTATTTTCAGTGCACTGGAGTGTAAAAGCTTCATGACACTTGGCAATAGAGCCACAAACTGAATGGTTTGCAGAAGTGAGCTCATCGGTGGAAGAAAGCAGCCTGCCCCAAGGAATTCAGTCTCTAACTAAAGCACCTGAAACACGGTGTCCTAAAACTTTGTGAAAATTCATTTCCTGGAGTAAAGAAACTGGAAAGTTATTCTCAAATCACTGGAAGAAATGTTTTCAGAAGTTTTATGAGCACAGAAGTCAAATTCCAGTAAGTCAATGCTTGCGTTTATGTTTCACAACTCAAATTTTAAAAATCAATAAATTTACATAATCTGAAGGATTCTCCAACAAAGGAAATTTTGACCTATTTGATTAATAGACCAGTATTCACTCAAAGACATTCTCCTATGGGATCTCCAGCTTGAACAGATCTGTGTAACCTGAAGAAGTTTTCTCAACAGATCATTTTTCTCTAGACAGCCACACATGCAAAAGCGCATCTTGTGTATCTGTGTGTGAGTGATGTATAGAAGTCCTTGTCTTATTAATGGAAGTTCATGGGACGTGATAACTGCATCACTTACGGTGCACTCACACTTCACTGCTTTGAAACATTTCTCACCCGCGTGACGGGGCAATGGGTGCGTCTGAGACAGTGCTGATTTTGGACTGAGCATGTTCTCCACTCTTCGCTTGACTTCATGGTTTCTCGTTCATACAGATGTGTCTGTGACTGAAAACTCAACATTGATGTTCAGCGAATTTTCCTCTTATGAGATTCATAATCTCTGACTCTTTCTATGTCTCTATTTTTCTAAGGCAATATTATTTATTAATAAATCATCCTAAATGTGACAGGAGTCCCGCACATATAAGGGGAAGAATACAAGGCAATCCTCTGTGTCAGAGCCTCTTCCCAGGAGTGAGTGTCCTGCTCAGGCGTCGGAGGACACAAACCCATTCCTCCTCTGAAAGAGCATCCCTCTGCTGGGTGTCAAGGCATCCATTCCCACTCCCACGGCAGGAAGGCAGGTGACAGAAACAAGCAGGTTTGCTGGGCAGAGAAGGAAGGAAATGGGTAGGAACCAGGGAAACATCTTGTGTCCAGGACCTACAGCTTAATCTCCCTCTGATTCTTTTTGGTTCCTACCTGGATTCACTCTATTGTGAACTTTCCTGGCAGTTGTCCCTCAGGAGGGAGAATTGGGGAAAAATGCTGAGTGAGTTCTCCTCTCTGCTGAGCACACAATTCTCACCCTCTGTGGTTTTCCTTGCTTGGCTGAGTCACCCCTGCTTCTCCCCTCCCTGCTACTCCCCAGGTTTTGCTTCTTTGCTCATCATCTTATCTTTTTATAGACTTCTATTCCTGGAGTCCCAAGGGTCATCTTGAGTGACAATATCACCTATGTCCTACTGATTTTATTTTTTTACTTTTACATAAATTTTTAAAGCTAACCTGGACATTACAATTGGTATTTCAAATTTATAACAACATCTTAGCATGCCTGAGGACAACTTTTGTACCACTGTGGAAACACACACACACACACACACACACACACACACACACACACACCAGTCTCCAAATCCCCTTTCAATTTCCTACAGGGAAACACATGAGAGTGTAGTAGGAATGGTTTGCATGGGCCATGGGAACCATGATGAGGCATCCTCTTCTGAGGTTACAGGATCTCCATGTCCAAGGAGCAGAGAGACTTCAGGTAAGTAGAAGCCCAGTGTTTCTGGATCTTGGAAAAGAATCATGGGACACTGAGTACAGCAGGACTGGCCAAGAGGACCAGCTGTAGGAGACTTGGTATGAAGAGGACAAGGTCAGGCGTGGTCTTATGTCTCTTGTCCTTCTGTCTGTTGATGTGACATGTCACAGTGATTGATTTGCATATGTTGGACCATCCTTGCATCACTGGGACAAACTGCACTTTGTCATGACGAAGGAGTTTTTTTTTTGTTTTCTTTTTAATTGCATTTTAGGTTTTGGGGTACATGTGATGAACATGCAAGATTGTTGCATAGGTACACACATGGCAGTGTGCTTTGCTGCCTTCTGTCCCCTCACTTGTATCTGTCATTTCTCCCCATGCTATCTCTTCCCACCTCCCCACCCCCCCACCCCCCGCCCCTCCCCCGCACACAAATGTTCATTGCAGCACTGTTTACAATAGCAAAGACCTGGAACCAACCCAAATGCCCAACGATGATAGACTGGATAGGGAAAATGTGGTACATATACACCATGGAATATTATGCAGCCATCAAAAACGATGAGTTCACGTCCTTTGTAGGGACATGCATGAACCTAGAAACCATCATTCTCAGCAAACTGACACAAGAGCAGAAAATCAAACACCGTATATTTTCACTCATAGGTGGGTGTTGAACAATGAAAACACATGGACACAGGGAGGAGTTTTTTAATGTGTTGTTGAACTCTGTTTGCTAAGATTTTCTTGAGGAATTTTGCATCTATAGTGATCAGAGCTATTGGTCTGTCGTTATTTATTAATGTCTTTCTCTGGTTTTCATATTAGGGTAATACTGGCCTCATATGCAAGTTTAAAGTACTCCCTCCCCTTTTGTAAAAATATTTTGAGGAGGATAAGTATTATTTCGACTTTAAATGTTTTTTATGACAGCAATGAAGTCATTGAGTCCTGCGGTTTTTTTTTATTTTCTGGGAGACCCTTTAGTACAGCTTCAATGTTGTGACTTATTGGTCTGTTCACAGGTTGATTTCCTGTTGGGCAACACCAGAGTCAAAGGTGATCTTTGGTCTGGTCTTTGTGCAGCCAATATTGTGGCATCAGCCACTTGTGTTTGATGGAATGGAAACAGAGGCCCATTGTTGAAACAGGAATGACCACTGGCCCAAAAGAAGGGCGCCCTCCAGAAGTGTCTCTGGTTTCAAGGTTGTGCCTGGCTGCAGCGACTTGGCTAAAGGGATGAGTAGTGGTCAGGGAGTACAGCTTTTGCTCCTAATCTGGTGTGATACAGCTGCATGAATTCCTTCCAGCATTCAAAACTGAGCTCAGGGTTTGCAATTACTGTGGAATTATTTTGTACTAAGAATTGAACAATGAGAACACATGGACACAGGGAAGGGAGGATCACACACTGGGGTCTGTGGTGGGGGGTGGAACTAGGGTAAGGACAGTAGGGGCTGGGGAGTTTGGGAGGGATAATATGGGGAGAAATGCCAGATATAGGTGATGGGGAGGAAGGCATAAATCACATTGCCATGTATGTGCCTATGCAACAATCTTGCATGTTCTTCACATGAACCTCGAAACCTAAAATGCAATAAAATATATATTTAAAAAATTAAAAAGAATTGTTAATATGTGTGATTACAGTGGGCAATCCAAATTCCCAAGGAAGGTTCTTCTAATTAACTTTTCTGACCAGGGATAATCCCACATGATTCTGTGTCAATGTGAGCCTTCAAGTAGGAAGCTGCAGAGACAGGGTGACTTCACACAGCCCTACTGGGCTCCTAATAACCACAGGGACCTCTCCTCTCCCCTGCTGCCCTCTTGGTCTCTCCCTTCAACACACCAGTCTAGTCTTAGCTGTTCATTCATTTTCGTGGTTATTTCATAAGGGGTTGAAAAATGTCAGGCACATTTAGTCAGCTGTCCTGCTGATGTGTATTGTTGTCATTGTTTTGTTTTGTTGTTTTACTTTTATTTATTTTTTGTGTGGCTAACCTGGACATTACAATTGGTAATTCAAATTTACAACAAAGTATTTTAAATTATAATTACCTTAGCTTCAGTAGAGCATACAGCTGTGCTTCTCTACAGCTCTCCATTTTTGTGTACTGTGTTGTTACATATTAGTACATTATAAATTACATGCACATTATCCAAATTTATAATTAACCTTATCTCCATAAATTATAGGCACATTATTCAAATTTATCATTACTATTATATCCACTTGTCTTAAATAATAAATGAATAGAACACGAGACTCTAGAAAAAAATAAAATCATATTGGCTTTCCTTACACAAATGTGATTACTTTACTGGGATTCTTTTCTTGTTGTTGTTCTTTTTAGGTGAAAAATTTTGAATTATCCTCCGCTCTTTTTTCATTTCAGCCTGTAGGACTCTATTTAGTATTTCTCATTAGGAATTGGTGGTTTTGATGGACTCCATGGCTTTTGTTAATTTCTATTATCTTGAATTGTCCTTCACTTTTGCAGGTGTTCTTGCTAGTATGGAATTTTCGTTTGACAGTGTATATTAGCACTTTTGATATGCCACTCCAGTGAGTTTTGGCTTTCTGATTTTTGCTGAGAAAACAGTTGTTTATTTTATAAAGGACCTATACTAAATAATAACTATTCCTTAGATTCTAAGGGCTCAAACATACCTGGTATTTTCAGACACATGAAACTGATGTCAAGAGACGAGTCTCTAAAAGTATGCATAACAACACTCCATATGCACATAAACATGCTCACGCACTCACACACGTTCAACACCTTCACACATAGAGTCACAGGTAATGACTCATCTGCACAAACACACACAGGGGCACACACTCACCGAGAAATGCAAGTAACACATTCGCACTCAAATAGCCCTGCACACACAAGCATTCAATCAATTACATTTACAAAAGTTTTATACACACACTCCCTCAAAAAAACCACGTTCATGCAAATTGATAGAATCAGATACTGAAGGGCTCACTCACACACATTCAATATAACATACACTTTTACAAACTAACTCACAGACACAGACATGCACATTCTCTCACACACTCCCTCAAAGACACAGTCTAACAATCTCAAACTAAATTACTTATTTTAAAATAAAATACAGACACACACAAGCCCACACACACAATGATCCAAGTACACACAGACTCATATTAAGACTATTCTGTAATGATAGAATTGAGACAGCAGCCATTCCCTGTCTCCATGGATATCATACTGTGGTAGAGGCTCAGCCCACCTTCTAGATTCTTCTCAGAGATGGCCAGGACATTTCAGATTTCAGCTTCTCACATGTTGTGTGACTTTTGGGATAATTCACACTTGAAACACTGGGTGGCTGTTGTCTTCGACCACTTGATTATCACCTGTATGTCAGATGATGCAATTGTTTACCTCGTTTTGAGGGAAATAAAGTAAATTCAGAGTCTCCCTAGGCTAGATTGATGTATCTCTGTTCTCTTGGCAGCTTCAAAGGTAGTCGAAAATAGTACAGTATTCAATAAACAGTGCAGCTCTTACAACACTTTCCTGGTCAGCTGGTCCAGCAGCATGGGGACTCCAGTAGAACACTCATTTTATGGTCCTAATTCTGTTCCCACTGTGGACACATTCCTTCTTACGTACCAGGACCTCCAGTCTATCACAGCCTGTGATGATGGAGATGAAAATAAATATTCTTCAAATTTTCATCATAGATGTGGTAAGAAAACCTGATACTTTTGCCTATCGGTTTCCACATCCAGTTGTTGTAGCTCCTGGCAACAAGGCACTATAATTCTCACTGTTACAGGGAATTCACAACTTCCTGGAGGATAGTATTGTCCTCAAAATGGACATTTTTTAGAGATCATGTTTTCTACTGTAAAACAGTGGCAGAAAACATCTGGTGTAAATCTCACATCAGAATGTGGAGACTGACGTCAATCCTTTCATTGTTCTACGGAGGTTTCTGTTTCTGGGCAAATGTGAAAGAGGAATGTCTGCTGGATCCCATGCTCGCATTTCATAATCATATCTACTATCCTGAAACCACAGCTGCTTTCCTTCATGTTAGAACATATTGTATAGTATTTCAGGCTAGGAAATGAAATATTCAGCAACTTGGACAGTGGCACTAGTAGCTTCTGTGTGATAAAAGAACACACACATATAGAGATAACAGTCAATCCTTCTAAGTATAAATGACTACCTATCAAGTTTGGACTTTATTTACGTTATTCGAATTGTCTCCATTCACAGGTGGGTAACATTACAAGGTGTCTTTATTTTGTTAGACAAATGTGGTATCCATCACTATCAGCTCAGGCCAAGTTTGAGATGCTAGGTCTGTCTGTTGGGAGGAATCTAATCTCAGTCTTCATTGCACATGTAAGGGAAAGCTCTGATATAAAGAGGGAGGACACTGGAACTTGAGTAGAAGTAATGATTAGCCTGCAGAAGAAATTGTACTATGAGTTCTCCATACCGTCTGACCCACCAGAATGGATTTTCCTTGCTTTCAGCTGCTGGCTCCTTTATTTTTTATTTATTATTTATTTATTTGTTTTTAACGTACTTTAAGTTCTGGGGTACATGTGCAAATCATGCAAGATTGTGGCATAGATATATACATGGCAAGGTGGTTTGCTGCCTTCATCCCCCCCCCATCACCTATATCTTGTATTTCTCCCCTCATTATCTCTCCCCACCCTGCCCACCCCCACTGTACCTCCCTTAGTCCCCCTTACTGACCGCAGTGTGTGATGCTCCCCTCCCTGTGTCCAGGTGTTCTCATTATTCAACACACACCTATGAGTGATAATATGTGGTGTTTGGTTTTCTGTTCTGGTGTCAGTTTGCTGAGAATGATGGTTTCCAGATTCATCTATGCCCCTATGAAGGACACAAACTCATCGTTTTTTATGGCTGCATAGTATTCCATGGTGTATATGTGCTACATTGCTACATTTTCTTTATCCAGTCTATCTATGATGGACATTTGGGTTGGTTCCAGTCTTTGCTATTGTAAGCAGTGCCCCAATGAACATACATGTGCATGTGTCTTTATAATATAACAATTTATAATCCTTTGGATATATACCCAGTAATGGGATTGCTGGGTCAAATGGCATTTCTATTTCTAGGTCCTTGAGGAATTGCCACACTGTCTTCCACAATGGTTGAACTAATTTGCATTCCCACCAACAGTGGAAAACTGTTCCTATTTCTCCACATCCCCTCCAGCATCTGTTGTCTCCAGATTTTTAAATGGCTCCTCTATTTTAACTATTATTTTATTTATTTTTATTTTACTTTACATTCAATTTATCCTATTTCCTGAATATGTAAAAAATCTAAGTACCTATAAATTTGAAATTTAACAATCAATCATCAGTAGAAGTAACAAAAAAATGGGTATAAGGAAGATGCCAAGTAGAGATGCCAGAAAATAAAACAAATAAATAAACAAGTTATGTATGTTTAGAGTGATACCTGAGGACACAAACTCTGAGATACTTGTGCTGAATTGTATATGAAGAAGGTCAATTATATTTAATGTCCAAAATGCTGGTCATTTCAGTAAAAAAGAAAGTTTGTACATGGTCTGCTCATATAAGGAATTCAAAAGGGATGAAATCATAAACTTGCAAAACCAGGAGACACTTGGTGTATTCAGTATTCATCCTTTTCCATTTTGCTAGGAAGAGGAAATGGATGGGCTATACCTTCCTGGGAAATGAGACAAGTGGTTTTTAAGATGGTTCTCCAGGGGGATTGTCAATTCAATCACTCCAACCATGCCCTGACAGGATGGAAGGACTAGACTTGCTGAGTCTTCCAGCTTTCATTTTTCTACCATGCAGGATGCTTCCTGCCGTCATACATCAGAATCCAAGTTCTTCAGCTTTTCACTCTTGGACTCACACCAGCGGTTTGCCAGGGGCTCTCCAGCCTTTGGCCACAGACTGAAGGCTGTACTTTCAGCGTCCCTACTTTTGAGCTTGTGAGACTTGGACTGGCTTCCTTGCTCCTCAGCTTGCAGATGGCCCACTAAGGGACTCGACCTGTGATGGTGAGGGGTTGGGGGATATTGTCCATAGAGGAACAGATGCAGCATAACTGAACTCCCCATGGAAGGAGGTTTAAATGTTTGATCACAGCTAATGATGGCTTATGTCACGACCTCCACAAGGTTTCAGAAATAGTTTATATTAACAAACATAATACTTTATCTAGGTTTTTTTCCCCCATAGCGTGTACTTCCTCGCTAGGCAGCACCACAGAATGTCTTCAGAATTCTCCCTAATCATTTGTGAGCTCCTGGTGCAGGTCCTGGAGGAAAAGCCTGCATGGGGAAGGGAGCCCTCCTCCTTTGCAGCCCTGAAGCTGCCACACCACCTCAACCACTACTGCCCTTCAGTCACTTGATCAACACTTCTGAGTTAACCTTCCTTAAACTTGGCATTTGGCAGTGTCTTCCCTATTTAAAAAAATACTTAAGTTCCATAGCCAGTGACCCCAGTGGGGCTCTCACACTCCAAGACCAATCGGGCTCATTTCTCTGGCTAGTGTGCATCCTACAAGGGAGATCAGTGCTCACCCATGAGAGGGTTACTTCTATTTACCTCCCATTTTCTAAATGGAAACTATTGTTTCTGCCTGAAATGGGTGCACGTGTTTTTATTTTCTGTAAAACGGACTCACATGGAAACACCCACAAAAGCTTACAGTGAATCTAATGGAGCTATAGAGAATCATACATGATGTGCCTCATGGCCAAAGTCTCCACTTCTCATTGAAGGACATTCCTGATAGGATTCCCCAGAACTTGCTGGCTTTCCGTAGGCATGGATCTACTTCTAAGCACTTTGGGACCTTAACCTCTGAGAAGGGACAGAAATTACAGAACCTACAGGAAATACACATTTTAAGAATCCTCTAAGGAGGACTCCTAATAGGAATAGCCCCACCCACTTTTCCTATAACTGGCATAATTCCCAGGAACCCACTTCAAGAACCTGTGGTACTTCAAGATAATTTAAGCTTGGTATGCCAAGGAACAGCTAGAAGAGGAAAGAAACGATCCGTCTATGTAAGTTTATTCGTTCTAACATTTCTGACTCCGGAGAAGGACGGTGACAGTGGGGCCGGCTGTGCATATATGAAGAGGGGCATAGGGGAGCTCTCTACTCCTTCTGTTCAATTTTGCTGTGGTCTTAAAACTACTTTTTGATACGTTTTATGTAAAAAGGGTGGCAGCGACATTTTGGAATACATTGTGGCCACTTTTTAGGAATGATATTTAGTCATATTATGAGCAATTATGCTCCAAATTATTTATCTATCTGATTTTAAAACTTATGTTTGCACAAAGTCTCCATGGGAAACTTTCCATCAGCTTGATTGATTGTTGCCTTTACCATTCTGAGAATCTTGCATATACAGCCACCTTTGAAAGAAATATTTCCTATATGGTGTGTGTACATGTTTCTATTACTCATGTTCCTCAATTGCTTAGCCCATTTTCTAAACAACTTTGAAGATCATAAGCCCTGTAATCTCAAATTCAATGCCGCTACCTTCTGCCTGGGGTTTCTGACACTCTCAGGATGTGGTTTTCACACTGTGTCTCCCGCACAGTAATACATGGCCATGTCCTCAGATCTCAGGCTGCTCAGCTCCATGTAGGCTGTGCTCGTGGACTTGTCCGTGGTCATGGTGACTCTGCCCTGGAATTTCTGTGCATAGTTTGTGCCACCATTACCAGGGTAGATCCCTCCCATCCACTCAAGCCCTTGCCTAGGGTTCTGTCGCACCCAGCTGATAACATAGCTGGTGAAGGAGTATCCAGAAGCCTTGCAGGAGACCTTCACTGAGGCCCCAGGCTTCTTCACCTCAGCCCCAGACTGCACCAGCTGCCCCTGGGAGTGGGCACCTGTGGAGAGGAGACAGGCGTGGATGAAGTCTCACTCGACTGGCCTGGATTTTCCCTCTTCCCAGGGACTGGGGAGCCCCTTACCTGTTGCTGCTGCCACCAAGAAGAGGATCCTCCAGGTCCAGTCCATGGTGAGGAGTTGTGCTCTAGGGGCTTCTCTCAAGTAGGGGTGTGGTTGTTGGGTGATACTCTTAGGCACAGAGATGTCTAAATTCACCTCAGTTATTTGCATATGCATGAAGGATGCTATTTAATAGCCCAATTCCTGACCCAGTATGAGAAAGAGCAAATAGATGACACATGGACGACACAATTGTGGAAGCTGAGGGTTCAAGCTGTAATCCTGTTAAAAATCATGCATCCCCGACACATCCCTGAACTGTGTTGACAGAGCTTTCCTCACTGGGTAACAGGCTTCCTCAGGACACACATGTCATTTTGAACCCACATTTGAATGTCTCAGGGGCAACTTGAACCATTTCTAGACCTTAATATGCTAACGTGTTATTTTGGGAATGAATGTGTTTCTCCAAAAATTTCACTTATTTTAAGAAAGAGTCTTGCCCTGACCTCCAACTGCTTACTCATAAGAGATCTAGCTGAGTTTGAAATACCTATTGCAAAAGTGGTTCTCATTATAACGTCCAGTTTGATAAATGGTGACAATTAAATACTATATTTTTACAAATATCGCCAGTTCTTGTGATATACTAATTTTAGATATCCTTAAAGGAAGTCCCAGGCCCTGAGAGGAACCTCTCCCCAGCCTCCTGTGCACCTGCTCTGAGCCAGCAGCCTGTGCTGGGTGTGTCCTGAGCGCCCCCTGCAGCCCAGTCCCAGCCCTGCAGGGAGGTTTCCGTCTGATCAGAATACATTCCCACCAGTGTCTCTAGCCCAGTATAAATTGGCTGTGACCTGGCTCGGAATTCTTCTTTATTGATGCGATATGCTTCTCACAGCATCTTTTCGAATATTAAAATGGCCTTAGGAAACCAGCAAACTCTGCAGGGAGACCCCAAGAAAAGATCTCCTGCATCACCAGGGAGCCCTTTCCTGGAGCTCAAGAGGCACTGAATCATTGGACAAATGGTGGATCCAAAAACTCTTCTGGAGTTTGGAGCAGACTCCTATTTCCTTTAGGGTCCTGCAGTTTGTTATTGCATCTGAGGATACCTGCAGGTGCAAGTGCTGTGGCTAGAAGCCCACTCCAAATCTGCTATTCAAATCACACATGCACCTGCACACATTCACACACACACACACACACACACACACACACACACACACACACACATATCGTGGCAAATTTTTACATTAATGGGTCTCATGGTTTCCCTCTTTGTCTGGTATCCATCTCACAGAAAGCACTCCCTACAGTGACACTAAGGCTGAGTATGTGTCTACTTTCTGCAAACAGAAGTAAAGAAAACAGAATACAAGTGGAGACTTGGGAAGAGCATGCACATTGAATTCACCTGTTCTCACTCTGGAACCCTGCAGCTGCCCCATGAAAAGTAAATTGGAGGCCCTGAGAGTGACATAATTTCCTTGGTGCTGAAGTTGCTGGTGTCATAGACTTCAAATGGCTCTATTTTCCTCAACCATTTTTTCTCCTACTTTCCTCCTGAGAAAGAGTTTGTGCATTGCCACACTTTCATATTTAATCAGTATTGACTAAACTGGTAACAACGTAACGTGTGGAACACGGAAGCATTACATGTTCTTCCCGCTGAATTTTAATGCTGTAGTGGTCTTCTTTCTCCGGGCTGTGACAGATACAGGAAGTCTCCAGGTGTAAAGCTGACTTTTGCTCTTTTCTGGCTGAAACATCACAGGAAATTTTTCTTAAATTTATACCTATTGCCTAATTTTACCATTAAAGTCATTATGAAAAGCCATATCTATTACCATACTTAATTAATAGTAAAATGTTAAAATATTTTTCTATAGTATTTGTAACAAGGCAAGAATAAACTTGAAGGCATTTTACTTCCAGATTTTTCAAAAATAATTACAAAATTAGAGTAATAAAAACAAGATGAGATAGGCATAAATAGATATGGAGAGTTCAGAAATAAACTGATAAACCGAGGACAACCTGATTTTCAACGTGAGAACCAACAATACACAATGGATAAACTAAAGTCTCTCCCTAAGAGGCTGTTGGCAAAACTGGATTTACACATGCAAAAAGTTAAGAATTTTAGGTTAGAATAAACACAAAAATCAACTCTAAATGGGCTAGTTAAATGCATAACCTGCAGTTGTACAATTTCCCTCACCCAAAAATAATGTTAACAGAGATTTCCTATGTTTCACATTGAAGGCACAGACAACAAGAACAGATTTGAACAAGTGGAACTGCATCACAATAGAAGGATTCTGCAAATCATGGAAAAAATTATAACACACAAAATGGGAGAATATAATTACAAGCCACGCATCTGAAAAAGTGTTAATACCCAAAATATGAATGCAACTTCTACAACTCATTAACAAAATCATAAATGCCTGGTTGTAAAGGGTTCAGTTTTATACCTTAAAAAATTTAAGAACATAGATCTCATGTTAAAGGTTCTTCTCTATGGGTAATGGTTAGTTTTCAGGCACCCGTGGTTAAGGTAAACTCTAGTTATTCAATCCAACATTAATATAAGTGATGATGTCAGCTTACGTAATAGATGTTATTCAACCTGTCATCAGCTGACTCTAGGTTAGGTAAATTGTCATTGATAAAATGGTTGGGCCTGATTCCATCAGAGCAGAACTGGAGAAAATGAAATTCCATGGCGATTTGACAGCTTCACCTCTCTCTGGGACTTCCAGCCTGTAATGACTGATGGATGATCTTATGCACGTTGGATATCCCTAGCCATCTCCAAAAATGGTCATCCCCTATGCCTCGCAAAACAGTGGCATGTTCATCTGTAGTCTGTCAACTCTGAATAACAGAGAGAGACTCTAAAATACAAAAATATTTATCCAAAAATGGATATTGCATTTGAAATATGTGTGGGTGCATTTGGGTTGGTAAAGGAAGATAAAGAATAAAGGGAAGGCCGGGCGCGGTGGCTCAAGCCTGTAATCCCAGCACTTTGGGAGGCCGAGGCGGGTGGATCACAAGGTCGAGAGATCGAGACCATCCTGGTCAACATGGTGAAACCCCGTCTCTACTAAAAATACAAAAAAATTAGCTGGGCATGGTGGCACGTGCCTGTAATCCCAGCTACTCAGGAGGCTGAGGCAGGAGAATTGCCTGAGCCCAGGAGGTGGAGGTTGCAGTGAGCCGAGATCGCACCATTGCACTCCAGCCTGGGTAACAAAAGCGAAACTCCGTCTCAAAAAAAAAAAAAAAAAAAAAAAAAAAAAAAAAGAATGAAGGGAAAATGAGGAGGGTTACATCAGCTGTTTTGAGACAGTTATCCTGGGCTGGAAGGGTTAATAAGAGGGATGACATTGATGTGAGGTTAATAGGCAGTTGCTAGACAGATACATTTAGAGAAGCAATTCTTTTAAGATTATGGTGGCCTGGTCCAGGTGCGGTGGTTCACACCTGTAATCCCTGAATTTTGGGAGGCCAAGTCAGGTGTATCACCTGAGGTCAGGAGTTCGAGGCCAGCCTGACCAATATGGAGAAATCCCCATCTCTACTAAAACTACAAAGTTAGCTGGGTGTGGTGGCACATGCCTGCAATCCCAGCTACTCGGGGGTGGGGGGGGGGGCGGCTAAGGCAGGAGAATTGCTTGAACCCAGGAGGCAGACGTTTTGGTGAGCCGAGATTGCACCATTGCAATCCAGCCTGGGCAACAAGGGTAAAACTCCACCTCAAAAAAAAAAAAAAAAAAAAAGGACAAGAAAAGAAAAATAGAAAAGAAAAGATTGTGGTGGCCTCTGTGCAAGGTTGTGGCTGTGCAGAGTCTATTTATGGCTGTTCTTGTTACCAGGAATATGTATGTTAGACCCTCCTTGATGGTCTTCCCCAGTTTCTTTCATTGGGATTTTAACACACGTGGCTCCATTTTGATTCTGATACATTTCACAAGCTCTTTCTAATACTACTTCTCAAGAAGATGACTCTGACAATTTGCATAGAACAGGATTAATTCCACATCCACACACCCTTTTGATCAAATAAGTTTATCCCCTTCAGTATTAATAGCTAATTGCACTCCCAGATGAGTCTACACACAACACAGTGGAGGGTCCTGAGAAAATGGGGAGAGAAGGAAGTCCCATCAGCCTCTCCCACGTGGCTGCAGGAGCCACAGCCTGAGCCCCACCTGCGCTCCAAGAAAATGCCTTGAGGCCTGGAATGGAGACCACAGAGACCATCTTTTTATATATTAGAAAGCAGGAAAAGCAAATAAAAAAGGAAGAATAAACAGTCTGAAGAAATAACATGGATTAGGGGTAAAATAAGCCCAGGTCACTGCTGATTCGATTGGCTTTAGGGTCAGGAGAAGGATCGGACGTGAAACCTGTGAGGGTCTACAAGATGCTGACACTGATGCAGGCTCTCTATTGATTCTGGGAATCTCCTTGAGGTTTCTGTCCTGGATCTGATTGGAGACGACTCATTAGGAACCCCTGAGCTTCCTCAGGATTCTGATGCTGGTGAACATGGTTGAGAACTTTTAATCTCTGTAAGCATCATCATTTGCTGCATGTGAGAAAAATCCTCATGTTAAAATGATCTTTTTAAAAAAAGGTAGAGATAATATTAGGAAGCACAGAATTCTAAACTTAGAGAGATTCACTAGAGAAAATGTAAGAAGATGAAGTCCACATCCTGACGAAATCAGCCTCCATCTGCACCTGCCTCTGGGGTTGACTCTGATCAGTGGGTCCTGAGCGCCCCCTGCAGCTGATTCCCCCCAGTGTCCCTGCAGGAGGTTTGTGTCTGGGCTCACACTGACTTCCCCTCACTGTGTCTCTCGCACAGTAATACACGGCCGTGTCCTCGGCTCTCAGGCTGTTCATCTGCAGATACAGCGAGTTCTTGGCGTTGTCTCTGGAGATGGTGAATCGGCCCTTCACGGCGTCTGTGTAGTATGTGCTACCACCAGTACCAATAGCTGAGACCCACTCCAGCCCCTTCCCTGGAGCCTGGCGGACCCAATGCATGTGATAGCTGCTGAATGTGAATCCAGAGGCTGCACAGGAGAGTCTCAGGGACCCCCTAGGCTGGACCAAGCCTCTCCCAGACTCCACCAGTTGCACCTCACACTGGACACCTGTAAACAAAAAGAAACCCTGGTCAGAAAGTGTCACAAACATCCACCATTTATCTCTCTCTTATCACTCACATTCAATTTCAATAGTTCTCCATGAATTACCTCTTAAAATAGCAACAAGGAAAACCCAGCTCAGCTGAAATTCCATGGTGAGTCTTCTGTGTTCAGTCCTGATCACCAAATGGAAACACCTGAAAATCCCAGGGATGGGCTCCCCTCCCCGAGCTGCAGGGTCAGGGCTGGGCTGTTTTTTATCAGCAGAGGAAGGGCTCTATTTACATGTCTCCTGCCATATAGCAAGCTGTGGGCTGAGAGGCCTGAGGAGACAGTGGGGCTCAAAGCACAGGACAGTGTGCTGGGGAAGATTTGTGACATTGATAGTATTGGGAAATTGTGCTTTCTTATTGTAAGTTTGTTCTGTGATAAACCCTTACATATTTTAATTTCTATTTTAAAACAGTTTTATTGAAGTAAAATAGATCTATATAAACCACATATAATTAAAGTTAGCAGCAATCATCTTTTATGTTTACATATGCAGAGAAAACATGGTATGTGGTATCAATGTTATTTCCATGTTACAGATCAAAAATTACCAGGAAAAGCACAGGTAGGTTGTACAATGTCCCCAGAGCTCACATCTGGTCAGAGTGAGCCTGGGTGTCTGGGCCCGTGCTTCTCACCACTGGACCCGATTTCTCCCTGAACCAAGCCCAGCACACAGTGGGTGGCACCTAGTGAAGTTTGCAGAACATTTTCTTTGTAATGAGAACATGGTGTCATGTGTATTCACTGTTGTGATTACCTGACAAATGTAAAGAAAAGCACATTTCCTACATTTGTATTTTCTCCAGTGTCATACATTTCTTATATTGGTGTCTATCTTTCCATCGATCTTTATCTAACAAATTACCCATCCACTTATTGGCAATACCCTTATTGAGGCATTATTGCTTTTTAATAAATATTGCATAATTAATGTGTGCAGTTGAATAAACAGTGAAGCGGAGCATGGTGGCACACACCTGTGGCCCCAGCTATGCAGGGAAGAGGGAGGACGATTGCTGCAGACCCAGGATCTGAGGGTGCAGAGAGCTATGATCTCACCACTGAGCTCCAGCCTGGCTGAAAGAGCAAGACCATGTCTCCAAAGGAAATATGCCATTTCACATGTGCTCACCTGTGCAGCCAATCTTGATTGTTAAATCAAGATATCAATGATTACACTAAAAAACTTCCTCCTGTTTCTCTAATTCCTGCCTCCCAGTCATTCCTTCTTCTTATACTGAGACAAACTTTCATCTTTGTTACTTTAGATCTATTTTTCAAGATTTGTTAAAGTGAAATCTTGTAGCTTCAATTTCATTTCTGTGGCGTTTTCCTCAGCCTAATTACTTGTGAGTCAGTAATTTGGTTGTGTATAAAAAATGTGTTGCTTCTAATGAGGATAAGTATTGCAGTTAATGAGAGCAACCCTATTACTTATTTATAAAGCATCATAATATTTGTGTTATTTCTAGTTTGTAATATTGAAAATAAAGTTTATACTCAGCCTGGAGATATAGGCATCCAAGAAAAGTATGTTATTTTTACAAAAACTGACCTTACTGAGCTGCAAATTGACATATTTTCTTTAGTACATAAGATTATTGATGTTATAGGACAAACAAGAGTCCTTACATCTTGAGAAACTCAGTGTCTTACAAAAACAAACAGGAAGAGAATATGACCTTATCTAGGGCAGAGGCCAGCAAATGTCATATAAGATAAAACAAGATTAAATTGGGCATTTTCTTTAGATTATTTAAAATTTAGTGTAGTGAAGTTATTGTTTAAATTCTCAGAGCATGCACAACTGAGGGATTCCTACTGCTACTGAAACCTTTTCTCTCAGGATTGAGGATACGTCACAAAAATCTCCACCCGGCAGGGACGGGGACCACCACCACCGCCGCCAGCATGAGTGATCAACAGCTGGACTTTGCCTTGGACCTAATGAGGCGCCTGCCTCCACAGCAAATCGAGAAAAACCTCAGCGACCTGATTGACCTGGTCCCCAGTCTATGTGAGGATCTCCTGTCTTCTGTTGACCAGTCACTGAAAATTGCCAGAGACAAGGTGGTGGGACAGGATTACCTTTTGTGTGACTACAACAGAGATGGGGACTCCTATAGGTCACCATGGAGTAACAAGTACAACCCTCCCTTGGAGGATGGGTCCATGCCGTCAGCTTGGCTTCGAAAGCTGGAGGTAGAAGCCAACAATGCCTTTGACCAGTACCGAGACCTGTATTTTGAAGGTGGTGTCTCATCTGTCTACCTCTGGGATCTGGATCATGGCTTTGCTGGAGTGATCCTCATAAAGAAGGCTGGAGATGGATCAAAGAAGATCAAAGGCTGCTGAGATTCCATCCACGTGGTGGAAGTGCAGGAGAAATCCAGCGGCTGCACCGCCCATTACAAGTTGACCTCCACGGTGATGCTGTGGCTGCAGACCAACAAATCCGGCTCTGGCACCATGAACCTCAGAGGCAGCCTCACCAGACAGATGGAGAAAGATAAAACTGTGAGCGACTGCTCCCCACACATAGCCAACATTGGGCGCCCGGTAGAGGACATGGAAAATAAAATCAGAAGTACACTGAACGAGATCTACTTTGGAAAAACAAAGGATATTGTCAACGGGCTGAGGTCTGTGCAGACTTTTGCAGACAAATCAAAACAAGAGGCTCTGAAGAATGACCTGGTGGAGGCTTTGAAGAGAAAGCAGCAATGCTAAACCTCTGCTTCAAGCTAACCAGACGCCGTGCACTCGTTAGAGTCCTTTCTTAGAAAACCTGTTTTCTGCTCCCTCCCCTGGTCCCTTCCCTCCCCACAAGTCACATAAAAGCTGCATCATTGACCTCACAGCGCCATCTCTCCCTGAGAATAAAGCCCCATAGCCACGCTCCCCCGGCTCTGAGCCTGCTTCCACCACACCTCACTCTCAGCTCTCCACATTTCCATAGAGACGGTCTTCCTTCCCATCCCCACATTTATAGGCATAAAATCAACTGTCTGCCAGCCTCCCTTCCCTCCCACCTTTTTGTTACATTGGTGTAAAAAATGTAAAACAAAAAAAAAAATTATGAACTAACTGTGGTGTGTGAAAGAGAGAAGAAAAACTGGAAATCTGATTCCATGTGTGTTTGGGAGTTGCTTGGGGTTGGGGGTCGGGACAGCTCTGGGAGCAGAGGTGGCCCGCGGTGCCATCCTGCGCAGACTCGCCCGTCCCACAGAGGCTGCGGTGTGGGGGCCGGGGGGGCGCGCCGACCGTTCAGCTCTTCCAGCCAGGTGCTTTTCTGTCTATTTCTATGGAATGCAAAAGGAGGTTTTTGTTTTATTTTGTTTTTCTGTAAAGCTTAAGAAAAATCTACATCTTATACTTGAGCCTCCATACTTAAAAAAAAGAAAAAAAGAAAAAAAAAAAAAAAACTCCACCCTCCACCTCCTGAGATGCTTCTGTGTGGGAAACAGAACAGCAGCCGTGGCTGAAATGCATCCAGACCCACCTCCTCTGCCACCACTACATTACCAAAGAATTCACCTGCAGGGGCAAAGACGCTAACACGTCTCTGTTTCTGGCACTGGAGGAATTCATAGAAACTGGGATAGAAGAAAGAAAAGCTCCAAAGCTCTGTCCATTCTTTCAGGAATGACAGGCTCATCTCCCACCTCCTCTTATTTCCTCAGAAATAGCAGCCTCGTCTGCTGGGAGGGGCAGAAAAGAGAAAGCATAAGACATCAGTGGGAAGACATAGTGGCTGCTGGAAGATCTGGAAAAACAACAACAAGGAGACACTCTCCCCAGGAAAGGGAGGAAGATGCATGGATCAGCACTGCACCTTCAGGAGGCGCAGGGATACTGGAAGGACACACCCTGAGCCAGGACTGTGATGTCTGCCTGGAGCATGGCTCCTCAGAAAAGCAGAGAGTGCCTGTTCAGTGCAACCCTTCCCACCCCATTGCCAACTCTCAGGTCCACTTACCTCTGGGATGACCTGGGGGATCTGAAAGACAGAGTCTCTCTGTTTAGCACAGGATTAAGGCCCAAAGCCAAGCAGGAAATAAAATTTAGGTGTCACCGGAGGAATCTGAGTGTCTGGTGTCTGCAGAGGAAACACACTTCAATTCTGGCAGCCACTGTGATAATGACTTTCAAACGTATCCCTGATTAGTTTCACACAATTTCCTACAATAAATGCCTAGATAAGACAGGGTTTGATCATGTACAAAAATTGCAAAAATCACAAAACAAATAATTAGCGGACATAAGGAATCTGAGAGAAGCATCCAGGGAACATTAATTTGGAAATAATTTGCCTAAGTACTCTCAAACATTACACTTGATCCCACAGTTAGTCTATAGGTAACTCCGTAAAAAATTGCCAACATGTGTTTAATTTTACTAATACTTTATTAATGTCATGCTTGTGAATGTATAAAAGACCAGAGAGTAGCTTTTCTTAGAAGTATTGATAAAAAATCCAACTTTGCAAAATACTTAGAGAGATTTATTCTGAGCCAAATGTGAAGACCATGCCCTGTGACACAGTCCCAGAAGATCTTGAATAGGTTATAGGAACCTATCCTAGTCAGGGGCATCGGAAATTATTTACTGAGGTAACCACATTGAAGTTGAGACTTGAAAGATGCCAGATTCCTCTCTGAAAACCTTTTCTCTTGACACTAGAAGTAAACTTACCAGAAATAAATGTTAGCATTCCTTCTATGTTCAAAATCGCCACCCGTTGGGAAAATAATTAAACTTGGGAGACTTATCTTTATAAACAAATAGTCTAGTAGATTTCTAAAGTTCTTTACAAACCCAGTGATTCTGATTAGTTTGCAGATTATGCAGAACATCCCGCCTAATAGGAACCTGCAGTTAGCTGGATTTCCAGGCATTGGGGTTCTTTAATGTTTAATTTCTGTAGATACAGAATACTTCAAAACCTGTAAGGGGTACATGTGATATTTTGATAAAATAATATTATATGTAGTAATCTAATCTGGATAACTGGAATATCCTTCACCATAATAATCGATTATTTCTTTGTGTTAAGAACATTCTAAATCTTGTTTTCTACTTTTTCTGAAATACACACTAAAATATTAACTGTAGTTGTCTATGTGCCATTTCAGAATTTCCACCAGCAAGGAGTGAAAGTTCCTGTTTTTCTGCTTCCTCATTACCATTTGGTACTTTCTATACTATGTGTTTTACTCATTCTCATAGGCTAGTAGTATTTTGTGAATCTGACTCGATTGATAACATGGTTTTTGTATTTAGTTTTGTTTATATGATGAATAAAATTTACTGATTTGCATATGTTGAACCAACCTTGCATCCCAGGAGCAAAGCCTACTTGATCATGGTGGATTAGCTTTTTGAAGTGCTGCTGTGTTCAGTTTGTCAGCGTTTCATTGAGCAGGTTTGCATCAGGAATACTGGCCTAAAGTTATCTTTTCTTTTTTTTTAATTGAGTCTCTGTCAGGTTTTGTTATCAGAATACGGTTCCCATAGAATAATTCAGGGAGAAGTCCTTCCTCCTCATTTTTTGAGAATAGTTTCAGTAGTATTGGTGCAACTCTTGTTTATAAATCTGAAAAAAAAATGGCTGTGAATCTTTCTGGTCCATAGCTTTTTCTGTTGTTACCAGCTATCTATCTTGATGTCTGACCCTACCCGAGCCAGTAATAATCACATTGAATTCAGACAAAGCTGAATCCAATCCAATGTTTATTATAGTTCTTAACAACTTTACTGGCTCATTTAACTTCGTGAATATTTCATCACCAAAAACAGTTTCACTGCCAATAATATTTAAGAATTTCTGTTGGAAATTTTTTCATGTATTTTAGTGATGTAGTTTATTTTAAAACAACGTTGACTTCTCTACATGCATAATAATCATTCCTACTATTGTTGAATGGGCCAGCAATCCTCTATTCCTGCTTCTTCCCTCTGCATACCTGACTGTCTGCAAGACCTCCCTGGACCTCAGTTCTCTACTGCAGAGGGAAGCTTTGAGAAATGTCGGATCTACTCAGTGATAAAAATAGAAAATGCTAATGGAAGCTCCTTTTCCCATTGACATGTTAGGTATGCATTGCAGAGGCTGCCTTTATCCCCACACCTGTCCCGGAGCTTCCATTTATGTCACTTCCAATGAACTGTGTGTTATTTTAAACATAATTATAATAAACAAATAATAATTGTCAATGTTCATGAGTTACACAGTGATGTTTTGATACATATAATGTGTAGGGGCCAGATTAGGATAATTAGCATATCCATCATCTAAATCCTTTTCTTTTTATTGAGAATATTAACATACTTCTTCTACTATTTGAAACTTCCTATTATTGTTAACTATATTCATCCTACAGTGGTAAAGGACATTATAATCTATTCCTCCTACCTAACTGAAATGTTGTATTCTATAACAAATCTCTGCCTATCTCCCCCTTTCCACTACCCTTCCTAGCCTATAAAATTCTCTGTTCTACCTTTACTTCTAGGAGACCTTTTTTATTCTTTATTTTTTTATTTGTACTTTTTTGCTTCCATGTATGAGTGAAAAAACAAGGTGTATTACTTTTTGTTCTGGGCGTACTTCATTTAACATAGTGTCTTTCATTTCAATCCTCATTGCCACAAATAACAGGATTTCATTTATTATGGATGACTAGTATTCACCATGTATCTACACCACATTATCTTGAACCATTTATCTCTTGTCCAGCACCAGGGTTGATTACATATGTTGGCTATTGTGAAAGGCCCTGTCACATACATTGGTGTGCAGAAATCTCTGACATAATGATAATGATTTTCATTTCTCTGGGTAAATTTGCACGACTGGAATTGCTGGATCATATGGTAGTTTCATTTGTAGTTTTTTGAGTTATCTCCACACTGCTCTCCATAGTGACTGTACTAATTTACATTCTCCCCAACAATGCATAACAGTTTTCTTTTCTCTGAATCCTTACCAGCATTTGTTATGGATTTTTTTTCTTTTATGACAACAGCCATTTTAAGTGAGGTGAGATAATATCTTCTGTCATTCTGTAGGTTTTTTACTCACCATGTTGATTATTTCCTTTTCTGTGCAGAAGCTCTTTAGCTCAACTAAATCACATTTGTCTTTTCTTCATTGTATTTGCTTTTGAAATCTTAGTCATATTTTATTTGCCTAGGCCAATATCCTGAGAATTTTCTCCTACATTTTCTACAAGTACTTTTACAGTTTCTCTTTATACATTTAAATATTGAATTCATATTCAATTAATTTTTGTCTATGCTGAGATAGAAGTTCGGTTTTATTCTTCTACATGTGGCTATCCAATTTTCCCAGCACCAGTTATTGAGCAGAGGGTTGTTTCCCCAGTACCGTGCTGTCTCTCTGAGTATATCTGTGTAGTTTAATTTGAAGTCAGGCAATGTGGTGCTTTCAGCTTTGATCCTTTTTCTTATTATTGCTTTTGCTATTCAGGCTCTTTTTTGATTCCATATATTTTAGGATTTTTTTAAAAACAGGTAATCAATTATATCGGTTACTTGATTAAAATGCATTGCATATGCATATTGCTTTGGGCAGTGTATTTTGCATTGCTATAAATTGAAACCTGAGACCAAATTATTTACAAAAATAAGAGGCTTATTTGCTTACAGTTCTGCAGGCTGTATCAGAAGCATGGCCCTAGCATCATCTGCTCCTTGTGAGGGCCTCAGGAAGCTTACAATCATGGTGGATGGCAAAGGAGAAGCAGGGTGTGTCACATGGTGAAAGGGGGCACAGAAGAGTGGAGGGGGGTTGGCAGACTGTTGTGAACAAGCAGATATCACAGTAGCTAATACAGAAATAATTCACTAATTACCATGGGGTAGATACTAAGCCATTCTTGAAGGATCTCTTCCCATGATGCAAAAATTCCTAGTAGGCCCCACCTCAAATATTGAGGATTACATTTCACCATGAGATTTGGAGGGGACAATCATCCAAACTATATCATTATACTGTTATGCCCTATCATCTCAAGTCCTTCTTAGATTGCAAAAATATCTTTTTGAAAAATAGTTCTCAAAACCTTAACTTGATCAACCAAAATTCCAAAGTTTCATCTGAGTCTTAAGGCAATTCCCTCCAGCTGTGATCCGGCAAAATGTTTTAAAGAGTTATTTACAGCCGGGCGCGGTGGCTCAAGCCTGTAATCCCAGCACTTTGGGAGGCCGAGGCGGGTGGATCACAAGGTCAAGAGATCGAGACCATCCTGGTCAACACGGTGAAACCCCGTCTCTACTAAAAATACAAAAAATTCGCTGGGCATGGTGGCGTGTGCCTATAATCCCAGCAACTCAGGAGGCTGAGGCAGGAGAATTGCCTGAACTCAGGAGGCGGAGGTTGCGGTGAGCCGAGATCGCGCCATTGCACTCCAGCCTGGGTAACAAGAGCAAAACTCCGTCTCAAAAAAAAAAAAAAAAAAAAAAAAAGAGTTATTTACTTTAAAGGTGCAATATTGCCACAGGCATTGGGTAAATATTCTCAATAACAAAGGAATAAATTGGGTAAAGGCATGGTCAACAGGCCCCTCACCCACCTAAAGCCTAGCAGGACAGATATTAAATCTTAAAACTACAAAATAATCTATCTTGACTTTATGTACTTCAACCAGGGCACACTGGGAGATAGGGGGTCCTAAAAACCTCAGATATCTCATCCCTACAGCTGGGCACAGCCCATGGGGCTATTTTCATAGGCCAGGGTAAAGTGCCAGAAATTATTCCAGGCTAAGAATGCAAGCTGCATTTGTCTCTACCATGCTGGGATCTTGAGGGTTGTGGCCACATTCCTACAGCTTTACTATGAAATGCCCTAGTGGAGACTCTGAATGGGGGCTCCAACCACGTCTTCCCCACCTTTGGCACTGCCTTAGTAGAGGATGTTTGAGGTGGACCCACCCCTGCAGCAGGCTTCTTCCTGGGCATATAGGATTCCCTGCACATCTAAAATCTAGATAGAAATTGCTCAGCCTCTTTTACTCTTGCATTTGGCATATCAGCTAGAATCCAGCAATCCGAACACCATTTGGTGAATACAGGAGAACGTCCTAGTGCTGTCTGGTCTCGCACACACACGGGACTCACGGGTGGGCCCAGGTCTTGACAGCCCTAGCTATTGGTACTCAGCGTGGGGAGGCCTGAGCGGAAGTCGGGTGGGTCACAGAACTTCCGGTCCAGCAGCTCCGGGAAGCTGTTCGCCTCCACCTCCAGGTGGCACTGTGGGCGTTTACCTGCCTCAGTGTCTGTCTTTAGGGAGCACCCACTGACTTCCGGGTTTTCATTCTCTCTTGGCAGCCTGGAGCTTCTCAGAGACACAGCTGTGCTCTGAGAGGAGCTGAGGCGGGATTTCACTTCGTTTTAGGAGACCTTTCAGATCCTCTCCTGTTCTGGGAGCTCCGCCTCCAGCTCCTCCACCCTTCTCTTGAGTTGCTTGTTCTTCTCCTCTCTGTGGGTGTCCCGTCCGTGGTCCGCGGGGCGTTGGCTCTCCTCAAGGCTGCAGCTGCAGCTCCCGCTTCGGCTCGGTGGCCACGCGCTCTGCGTCCCGGCGGTCTCTGCGCACCCTTCTCAGACTTCCGGTGGGCCCTTCTCAGACTTCCGGTGCGTGTCGGCTGCGGCGGCTGAGAGGCCTTTTCATCACTGACCTTGACACTGGAGGCCGGAGCAGAAGATGGGGCTTCACGCCCAGAGCATTGCGAACCATGACTCCAGCTCTCGGTGTTCTCCCGGGCCTTGTCTTTGGGCATCTCCGCAGCTTCTTTCAGCTCCTGGAATTTCTCTGCAAACGTTGTCAGCTGCTGCTCAGAGGAAAACCCCAAAGCAAACACCATGTGGGCTCTGCTGTCGGCCCCCTGCCCAGAGTTCTGCGGCGTTTTGGGGAAGGTCGTATTTGGTGCGATTGTGCTGTTGATAGTCACCTTGGCTTCGGCCATGCTGACGATCCCATAGCGGTTCCTTGTGACGTCATAGAAGGAGGAAACGGTGACCGCTGCTTGCTTGCAGGATCCAGTTCTTCTTGATGTTGGGATCAATCTGGAAGACACGGGCTCGGGCAAAGATGGGCTGTGCCATCTCTGGCACCGATCAGACCAGATGTCTCATGCTCACTCTCCACCATGTCTACATCTGCTCATGGGGTGGAAGATGTGGCGGCTCCTGCGCTGCCCGGTCAGCCTCAGCACTGCTCCATTCTGTGGTGCTCCTTAGGTGGCCAGGGCCCTGGAAACAATAATTCTAAGAGATCAATTAAAAGAGTCATCTCTAATAAGAAGGTGTCAGCATTCCATCTCAGAAAACAATTGAAAATATGTAATACATACGAAGTCCTCAGAAGAAACTTTGAAGCACAGGAAGGGTTTCATGTATGTTGTTTTGAAAAATTGAAGCAAAGCATAATGAAAGTAAGTGTTTCTGTGCTTATATGGTACAACAGCATGTTGAGAAAACGGAAGAGTCCTGTAATCTTGAGGAGATGGCCTAATCCAAGGAGAGAGATGCTCCAGGTCCTGTTGACACACACAGTTTGCCTGCTTCTGCCCATCTAGGAGCTACTTGCTGAAGCCTTCAGGAGGCAGGAGGGTAAATGATTTTCTCAAAACAATCTAATCACATCTGGACAGGGAGAAAAGAATTCATGACCTAGGATGGAGTTAAAAATATGTAATTAGGCCGGGCACGGTGGCTCAAGCCTATAATCCCAGCACTTTGGGAGGCCGAGGCGGGCGGATCACGAGGTCAAGAGATCGAGACCATCCTGGTCAACATGGTGAAACCCCGTCTCTACTAAAAATACAAAAAATTAGCTGGGCATGGTGGCGTGTGCCTATAATCCCAGCTACTCAGGAGGCTGAGGCAGGAAAATTGCCTGAACTCAGGAGGCGGAGGTTGCGGTGAGCCGAGATTGTGCCATTGCACTCCAGCCTGGGTAACAAGAGCGAAACTCCGTCTCAAAAAAAAAAAAAAAAAAAAAAAAAGTAATTAAAATTTCACTGAAAATTGAGTTGTATATATTTATAAAATACAAAGCTGTATTATGATTTATGAATACAATATGGAATAATTGAATCAAGCTAATTGACATATATGTCAGCTCAAGTCCCCAGATCTTATTGTGTGTGTGTGTGTGACAAGGATGTTTAAAGTTTGTTCTTGGCTATTTTTAAATAATCAGTACACTATGTTTAAGCTTACAAATAGACATCAATTTATGTAAACTATAGAGAATGATTGAAATCAATTAGAGAATAGTATAATTTATATGCAATTAATCATTAAGTTTTTTCTTTAGGACACACTATAATTATTTTATTTAAGTTTAAATATGAAGACTACAGATGTATGAATAAGTTTATCTGTTTACACATATTCTGTATTATTCTATATTTGTAAATTGATGTCCCTATAGCTATGTAGCTGGTTATATCAACAGACGTTAATAAAACTCTAGAAGAATAAGTGAAAATTATTAGGAAAAAATATTTATTGAAGGTATGTATTTTACAGGTGAGTGGACGGAAGGCAGCAAACCACACTGCTATGTGTGTACCTATGCAACAATCTTGCATGTTCATCACATGTACCCCAAAACCTAAAATGCAATTTAAAAAAAAGCCTACATATAAATTTAAAGATTACTTTAAAAACACAAGTCCCAATAAATAATCCTGGTAAATAACCATAGTAAAATATCACAACCTCATAAAACTCCAGAGTCCTGCAAAAACAAGCCTGCCTCGTGCCTGCAGCTGAGAAAGAGAACCTCCACCTGCATCTGCTCCTGGGTCCTCAGTGTGTACCGAGCGCCCCCTAGTGTACCCGCGCGCCCCTGCAGGGAGGTTTGTGTCTGGACTCACACTGACATCCTCTTGTTGTGTGTCTAGTACAGTAAAAGATGACCATGTCCTCAGTTTTCAGGCCATTTGCAGAAGGAGCTTGTTTTTGGCGTTGTCTGTGGACATGGTGAATCGGCCCTTCACGGAGTCTGTATAGTATGTGCGACCTCCACCAGGATTGATTTGTCCAGCCCACTCCATGCCCTTCCCTGTAACCTGGCAGATCCAGTTCATGTGGGAACTACTGAAGTTGAAGCCAGAGACTGCACAGGAGAGTTTCAGGTACTTCCCAGGCTTTGCCAAGCCTCCCCGAGTCTCCACCAGCTGCATCTCACACTGGACACCTGCAAACACAGAGACATCCTGATCGGAAACTGCCACACACATACATCTACTGTTTCTCTCACTCATGTCCGCTCACACTCAACATCGCTAGTTCTCCATGAATTACCTTTTAAAATAGCAGCAAGGAAAATCTAGCTCAGCCCAAACTCCATGGTGAATCTTCTGTATTCAGTCGTGATCACCAAATAGAAACACCTGAAAATCCTAGGGCTGGGGGCTCCTCTCCCAGAGCTGCAGGGTCAGAGATAGGCTGGTTTGTATGAGCAGAGGGAGAGCCCTATTTGCACATCTTCTGCTATTTATGTTCTTACTCTGTTGACTACTAGTTGTGCTGTGCAGAAACATTTTATTTTAACAGGTTCCATATGTTTATTTTTGTTTTTGTTGCATTTGCTTTTGGGGTCTTAGTTATAAATTCTTTGCTTACCCTGATGTCTAAAAGTGTTTTTTCCAATATTTTTTTCTAGAATTTTTTAGAGTTTAATGCCTTACATTCAAGTATCTGACTGATTTTGAGCTGATCTTTTATGTGCTGACAGATATTCAGTTATATTCTTTTCTTTGTGGGTTAATAGTTTCCAAGTACCATTTATTAAATACGGTGTCCATTTTCCAATTTATATTTTTGTATGCTTTGCCAAACATCAGCTGGCTTTACATATTTGGCTTGTTTTCTGCATTTTCCATTCTGTCCCAGTGGTCTATGTGCCCACGTTTATTTCAGTATCATGTTGTTTTGGTAAATGCAGCCTTGTGCTATGATTTAAATTTCATTCATGTGATGGCTTCAATTTTTTTTTTTCTTATTAGGGTTTATTTGGCTATTTGGGTTTTTTTGGTTTTATATAAATTTTAGCATTTTTGCTTTTTAATTCTGTAAAAAACAATGTGGGTATTTTCATAAGAATTGCACTGTATTTGCAGAATGCTTTGCACAGTATGTTATTTTCACAATATTGATTCTTCCAATCCATGAGCATGGGATTCGTTTTCCATGTGTTGGTGTCATTTATGATATTTTCAGCAGTGTGTTGTAGTTCTCCTTGTAGAAATCTTTTACCTTTTTATTTAATTATATTCCTAAAAGTTCTATCTTTTTCCAGCTTCTGTAAAAGGGATGGAATACTTGATTTGATTCTCAACTCTGTTGTTGTTGATGTACCACAGTGCTACTAAGTTCTGTACATTTATTTTGTAGCCTGAGACTTAACTGAATATTTATTAAAACTAACAGTATTTTGGAGAGGGCTAGGATTTTCTAGGCATATAATCACTTCATCTGTCGACAGTGATAGTTTGACTTTCTCCTTTTCAATCTGGATGTTCTTTATTTTTTTCTCCTAATTGCTCTGGCTAGAACTTCTAGAACTATGTTGAATAGAATTGTTGAATATGGGCATTCATGGATTTTTTGTGTCCTCAGGGGGATGCTTTTAACATTTTCCCATTCAGCATGGTGTTCACTGTGGGTTTTTCACGTGTATCTTTTATTATTTTGAGGTAGGTTCCTTCTATGCCTAATTTATTTAGAGTTTTTATCATTAAAAACTGCTGTGTTTTGTTGACTGCTTTTATTGAATTTATTGAGATTATTGTATGGTTTTTAATTCAATTTATGTTATGTATTACATTTATTGACTTGTGTATGTTTAAATAATCCCTGTATTTCTGAGATGAATCCCACTTGATCATGATGAATTATCTTTCTGATGTGCTGTTGGATTTGGTTAGCTATTTTTTTTTAGTACTTTTGCATCTATATTTATAAGGAAAATTCATCTGAAGTTTGTGTGTGTGTGTGTGTGTGTGCGTGTGTGTTTCTAGTTTTGGTATCTGGGTTATACTAGCTTCATAGAATAATTTAGGGTATTGGGGTGACCATCTGTGGGGGTCTATCCTGTAGAACCTGACTTAGCGATGGATGAATAAAGTATACTGACACACAGATATTATGCTTTGCCAGTTTGACTGAGTGTCTGGCCACTTACAGACTCTCTGGAGAGTGCTGTAAACAGTTGTGACCAGTGGCCTTGAGCAGCCAGTGAGAATTGTATTTATTTAGTAAAGTTTAATTGACAAAGGCTTGAGCCAACACCAGTAGAGAGAAGATTAAAACACAGGTTTCCAAGTCTCAGGCAAACACCATTAATGGGTAATATCCCTGGTTGACCTCCCCGAAGACAGCCATATGAAATGATCAAAGGTTAATTTTAGAACCACATGAGTAAACAAGCTAGCTAGGTAAAGTACTCACATTGGTTTGTATTTGCACCTCCAGCTCCTGCAAAGAGACCCCAGCTGCCTTCAGCCAAGAACTATAAAAAAAACTCTTAGGCCTTCCAAAGGGGCTTGAGACTATATTCTATAACTTTCTCTAATATTTCTCCCTTAATATTATTTCCACCACCCTAGTTGAACTGCCACATTAGGGAAGATTTTTTTTATTTCTAAATTTAAAAATACAGTTACAGCAAAATTGTTGGTAATTCTTCTTTGAATTTTTTATAGAATTCGACTGTGAATTCACCTGGTCCTATATCCTTGTTGTTATTGTTGGAAACTCTTAAATTACTGATTCAATCTCACTTTTTAAATTCATCTATTCAAAGTTATTGTTTCTTCTTGATTTAATCTAGGAGAGTTGTAGGTTTCTGGAAATTTGTCCACTTCCTCTAAGTCTTCTAGATTGTGCACATGAAGGTGTACATAGTGGTTTCACATTATTTTTTTATGTTAGTGGTGTAGACTGTAATGTCCTGTTTCATTTCTAATTGAGCTTATTTGGTTCTTTGTCTTCTTTGTTATTCTAGCAATGGTCTGTGAATTTTTTTGATTTTTCAAATGTCAAGCTTTTTGTTTCACTGATTTTTAAAATTTTTTTGTTTGAATTTAATTTAGTCTTCTCTGATCTTTGTTATTTATTTTATTCTTCTGGATCTAGGTTTAGTTTGTTTTTATTTCTCTAGTTTCTTGAGGTGTGACATTAGGTTGTCAGTTTGTGCTCTTTCTTACATTTTGAAGTAAGCAATTGGAGCTATAAACTTTTCTCATGCCACTGCTTTTGTTGCATTTTTGAGGTTTCAATAACTTGTCTCATTATTACCATTTAATTAAGATAATTTTTAAATGTTCATCTTGATGTCATTGTTAACCCAGATATTATTCAGCAGCTGATTTCTTTTTCCATGTATTCATTTAGTTTTGAGGGTTCCTTTGAGAGTTATTTTTAGTTTCATTTTGCTCTGGTCTGAGAAGTTACTTGATGTGATTTCATGGTTTTAAAAATGTATCGAGACTCGTTTTGTGGCTTATCTGTTATATGTTCTATCTTGCAGGATGTTGCATGTGATGATTAGAAGGTATAATCCGCAGATTTGGCACAGAATGTTCTGTAAATATCTGTTACATCCATTTGTTCCTGTGAGTCATTTAAGTGCATTGCTTCTCTGTTGACTTTCTGTCTTTAAGATGTCTATTAGTACTTGTTTTATGAATCTATTTCCTCCAGTGTTTGGTGCATATCAATTTTATATAGAAATATTTTCTTGTTGAATTTTTATATAAATCTTTGTGTGTTAGCCAAGTCTCTTAAAGATATCAGATATTTTAATTGTCATTTTAAAAATCTATTCTGCCATCGTGTTTTTGTGTGTGGAACATTTAGGCCATTTACGTTAGGTGTGAACATTTAGATATGAGTTACTGTTCTCTTTTTCATGCTGTTAGCTACTTTTTTTTCATTGTGTTATTGTTCTACAGGCCCTGTGAGTTTTAAACTTTTAAAAGATGGCTTTTATGTGAATATTGGGCTTTTGTTTCAAGGTTTAGAATTTATTGTCACATTTGTTGTATTGCTGCTTTGGTAGTGACAAATTCCCTCCACATTTGTCATTGTGAAAATGATGTTATTTGTTTTTTACTTATAAAACAATTTGTCAGGATATGAAATTCTTGGTTGAAAGTTGTTCTGTTTAAGGAGTTTGTAGATAGAACTTTAATCCATCCAATTGTAAAGTTTTTGCTGAGAGCTTAGCCGTTATTCTAATGGGTTTCTTTGTTTTCTTCTACTGCTCTTAGAATTATTTCCTTCGTGTTGACTTTAGGTAGCCGGATTACTATATGCTTGGTGAAGGTATTTTTGCAATGAATTTCCCAGGAGTTCCTTGAACTTTTAGGAATTGGATATTGAGGTATGTAGGCAGGCCAGCAAAGTATTTCCCAATTATTCCCTCAAATAAGTTTTCTGAGTTTATTATTTATGTATGTTTCCTGGAGACTTTGCTCAATTCTTTTCATTCTTTGTAAATGTATTTTTGTGTGATTGGGTTATTTCAAAAATAGTATAGCCTTTCTAGTTTTTTTCTTCTTTTCTTCTACTTTTTTTACACTTTTTTCTTTTATTTTGTACTTTTTAAAGTCTATTGTTATATTTTTAATCTACTTTTTCTAGTCTATCTGTTCTATTTTTATTCCATGGCATTTTGTAATTCCCTTACTAAATTCTTGCATTTTGTATTTTATTTTTACAAGTTCCTTGGGTGTTTTTTTTTGTTTTTTTTTTTTGTTGTTTTTTTTTTTGTTTTGTTTTGGTTTTTTTTTTTTGAGACGGAGTTTCGCTCTTGTTACCCAGGTTGGAGTGCAATGGCGCGATCTCGGCTCACCGCAACCTCCGCCTCCTGGGTTCAGGCAATTCTCCTGCCTCAGCCTCCTGAGTAGCTGGGATTACAGGCACGCACCACTATGCCCAGCTAATTTTTTGTATTTTTAGTAGAGACGGGGTTTCACCATGTTGACCAGGATGGTCTCGATCTCTTGACCTCGTGATCCACCGCCTCAGCCTACCAAAGTGCTGGGATTACAGGCTTGAGCCACCGCGCCCGGCCCCTTGGGTTTTATGATATCTATCTCTCCATAGAATTTCTATTTATATTCTGAACTACTTTTATAAATTTTTATGATGATTTTCACCTTCTTCTGATATTTTCTTAAGTAGCTTAATATTCAACATTTTGAATTCCTTATCTGGTATTTTAAAGACTTCATTTTGCTTAAAGTTTATTGCTGGAGAGCTAGCGTGACCTTTTTGGGATGTGACAGCACCCTGTTTTGTCATATTACCCAAGTTATTTTTCTCAATTCCTCTCATTTTTGTAGACTGTATCCTCTAATTATTATTAAATATATGTTTGGTTTGACTGTTTTTATGTTTGTTTGTTTGTTTTTAAATATATTTGTCCCCTAAGGATGACAATTTAATGCTTATAATTAATTATAGCCTAATTTGGTTTTTGGTGTTTACCAGGGTGAAGACTCTGTAAGGGTTCCATGATTATGGAGCCTCTTTGCATGATGACTTTCTTATGCATTGGTTGCAGCAGAAATTTTCTTAGTGTGTGAGGAAGTTCACTATCTTCTTTGGGGTTAGAATGCTAGAGGTCTCTTAAAGCTTATCTCATTCCTCTGTGGCATGCACATATTTATTTATTTTTCACCAGTGATTTATTAACTGGTTTGTTGGTTCAGGTTTCAGGTCAGTGGGGGAATTGTCCCTGGGTAGAAACCACTGTGGCTAAAGCCGGTGGGTAAATGAAGTCCCAGCTTTGATAGAGGTGTCTATAGGAGCTTTTAGTGAGTCACACTGAGGTCTTATCAGGGGGAAGGATTAGAGCTACCTCAGCTCTCTTGCCAGATCAGAAGGAAAGTTATGCACCTCTAAGACACACTTCTGTTCCAGAATTCCAGCTATTCAGATCAGATGGGCATGTCTTTTCACCTGTACAAATGTTGATGTGCCAAATAGAAAGGAATTCTGACTCTGTCTCATGCAAGCCTGAACCTGGAGGGTGTTCGTACTGTACTGTGGGGATGCAGTCAACATGATGTGTTCCAGAAAGGCTGTCTATAGTTACAGCCATGCTGACCACGTGAGGCCTCAAGAGTGTCTACAGTGGTGTACAAGGGGGAAAGACTTCCTCTTCTTCAAGACCCTTCACAGGCACCAGGGCTGTCTGACTGTTGTGACAGAGCTGAAGACTTTCCCTGCTGAGCACAGCAGGGCAACTGTGTGTCTGCTAGAAGAAGTTTCCCACCAGGGGAGGGATCTGGGGTTCAAGATCTGCCATCCAGAGTCTCTTGTCCTGTGGGGTTTTCCCTCAGTTTGCTGTACTCCCTTCATCTAGAAGTAGAAGAACCTGGGAGCCAGGCTACTGTGAGTGCTGTGGCTTCTCTAGGTATAGCTGCCCAGTGAAGTTGGCACACTTCAGCCTGGTGTTGGGAAATGTCTGCAAGGGATCTGGTGATGTAATCTGTACTCACATTTTTCAGCAGTGAGCCACAGAAGAGGTCTGATGCAGGTGGCAAGGGAGTGATGAAGACTGTGAAATTTCTCGGATATTGATAGCTTTTGTGTGCTGACCTTTTTGAACGTCGGTTATAATAGTAATGAACTGGTCACATGGACAGACTCAGGATCTCCTGTTCATTCACAGTGGTGTGCGCAGTGCTGATAGTTGAGATCACACAGTCACTTTCTCCTTCTGCAGTAGTGTTATTCTAACAGAAGATACTGTGATGAACTGTTGGTTTACTCCTGCTTCGGTGTGGTACTTGCAAAAGAGCATCAGCTGCTGAACTAGCAGTGGGTTTTTGCATGCCTTATGTTGCCCAAGACTGTGGGGTACTATGGATTCTCAGGCAGTGGGTGTGGCCATGTAGCTCCCAAAATATGTCGTCCTTTGTGTTAGGCTGCCAGGACAGGGGACTGCACAAAGAAAGGTGAGGGCTGGGCCAGGTGGGTTTGTGCTCTGAGACTCTGTGTGTAGGGCAAGCAGCAGCCCCCATGGGTGTGGGGGGCCAGGGCTGGTTCTCAGGCCACTGGGTTGATGCTCCACAGGAGTGTATTGCTGCCTCTGCTGCACTGAAGTTTGGTTAGGGAGTGGGGAGGGGCAGGTGGTGGTCAGCCCCTCACAGTTCTCACACACTTGGTGAGGTAGATCCACTCCCTTGGTGTTCCACTGGCAGCAGTGAGATGAGTTCGTGAGCCTGTAATCAATACCTGCAAATGCCAGGAGTCATACGCCTTCCCCCTGAGGCTGCAGCAGTGGGTTTCATGCCATGTCCCTTCCTGTCTGCTGCAAAGCTGGGCACCAGCTCCTGCTCCCACAGATCCTGACCTTGCAGCTCACTTTCCACTCTTCCCTGCCCTGGCCGTGGCCAAGGGAGTTCGTCCGCACATGAGGTTATATCACAAAACCCTGTTGGGAGCTTCTTTCAACATGTCACCCACTACTGCCTGAAAGTTTTGGCTGTTCTCCCCAGGGTGCTCTGTGAAGAACATTAAAAAATAGCTGCCCTCAGACCACAATGAGATCTGGGGGTTTATGCAAGAGTCTTCCTGCCACTGCTCCTTCCTTTATATTCCACCGCCCTCCACCGTGGATCTCTGCCCTGGGCGAGGTTAGGGCCTTCTGTGGCCTCGACTTTCAGGTCTCCATTTGGGAGTGTGTATCCCAGAGGCAATCTCTCCCCTCGAACTCTGCAGACCCAAGCCCTTCACCTGTCTCACAGTGTAGGCTGTGATTTTTCAGAAAGTTTGTAGATTATTTCAGTGTTTCTGTTCAGTTCCTGCATTGCTTCTTAAAAATAAGTCCACAGTGTTAACTTTGCCACCTCAGCTTGTCCTTCCCAGTGGAAGAGGTATGCTAGCAATGCCTCTAACCTGCCTTCTTGGAAGGTAAGTTTGATTTTGCATCAGCGACTTCACTGAATCTGTTCATTAGTTCCAACCACTTTTTGGTGTAAACGTTAGGGATTTGTGTAAGACCATATAATATATAAAAATAAATTTAAAATTTATTCATTGCTATGTGAATGACGTCTATTTTTTATTATTGCCTGTCTATTCTGTCTAGACACCCCAGTGCTAGGTTGAGTAATATTGGTGATACTGAGTATCATGTCTTGTTTCTAGTCTTAGAGGAAAACAAAATTTTCCTCATTGAGTATAATGTTAGGTATGGGCTTGTGATATGTGGCCTTCTTCGTTGTGTTGAGGTCTATATCTTTTATGCATAATTTGTTCAGACTTTTAGTAATGACAGTGTTGTGGATTTCGACAGAAACCTGTTTGAATTTATTGACATGGACATGTTTTTAGTCCTATAATATTTTAATTTGATATATCACATTTATTTGTGCAGGTTGAAACTTCATCATATCCTAGAGATAAACCAACCTGATCATGGTGAATCATGTTGCTAATATGTTTAATTTTATTTGTCATCACTCTGGAGAGTTTTGGAAACTATGATAATCAGGGATATTGGCCTGTAATTTTATTACTTGTAGTGTCTTTTCCATGCTTTGGAAATGGGACCTTCCAAAATAACCTTGGATATATTTCTTCCTCATTATTTTGTTGAAAAATTGAGTGAAGATTCTAGTTTTTTAAATGTTTTATGAAATTCAGTAGTGAAACAATCAAGTTCTTGACTTTTCCTTGATTTGAGGTGGTTTAAAAATCACAGACTCAATCTTTTTACCATGGATCTCTTCAGATTTTTCTTTTTTGAGATGGAGTCTGACGCTGTCACACAGGCTGGAGTGCAGTTGCTTGATTTTGGCTCACTGCAACCTCCACCTCCTGGATTTAAGCAGTTGAACCTCCACCTCCTGCCTCAGCCTCCTGAGCAGCTGAGACTACAGGCAAATGCCACCACTCCCAGCTGATTTTTCTATTTCCAGTGGAGACTGAGTTTTGCCATGTTGTCTAGACTGATCTCAAACTCTGGACCTCAGATGATCCACCCACCTTGGCCTCCCAGTGTGCTGGGATTATAGGTGTGGGACACCACACATGATCCAGATTTTTTATTTCTTAATGGTTAAGTTGTGATAGGTTGTATGTTTTTAAATTTTATCTATTTATTTTAATTTATCAAATTTTTATGAAAGAAGTCTTTATTACACCCAAATACTTATGAATTGGCCAAAATTTGGGTGTATTTATCATTGAAAGGAAAATGACAACAAAGAATGATCAAAACAAGAGAACCTACTAATAGTTCAAAAAGGGATTAAATGATTTTGTAAAATTAAGTAGAAAATAAAAGGAGGGAGTGAGAGAGGATAGTAGGGAGAATAGCCAGCAATGATTAACTGTGTAAAATCTTCACTAATTAAAAGACTGTCATACTTAACAGCTGCCTGTTAGACAGCCTTTTGATGTTAACCATGTAATATACTCCATGAACGACCTTCTAGAACACACAGTGGGAGCCCCTCAGAGAATAAACTCCCAGGAGCAGGTCCCCCATCCAGTTGCCATAGGGGCTACAAACCCTCCCATGTTGTTCTCTGGTTCTGGCTCCCGAGGACATAAACAGCCAGTGATTCCTCCCAGGGGAAATGGAGAGGGGGGCCCTGGGGAGGCGTCTCTGGCAGCTCACTCTGCACTTGCCCTGTGGGGGGTTTTAGATGGGCTCAGTGCTGGTTTCTCACACTGTGTCTCTCGCACAGTAATACATGGCAGCGTCCGAGGCCTTCAGGCTGCTCCACTGCAGGTAGGCAGTGCTGGTGGACTTGTCGACTGAGATGGTGATGTGACCTTGGAAGGACGGGCTGTATCTGGTATCAGAGTTACCAGGATAGATCATCCCCATCCACTCCAGGCCTTTCTCAGGCATCTGTTGCACTCAGCTGATCCAGTGGCTGTTAAAGCTGTATCCAGAAGCCTTACAGGAGATCTTCAGAGACTCCTCGGGCCTTTTCACCTCTGCTCCGGACTGCACCAGCTGCACCTCGGCACAGACACCTGTGTGGGAGATACAAAATTTGAATCAGGGACTACCTGTGCCCTCAAACCCTTCTTCTCTGTGACCTCAAACCCTGGGTATCACTGACCTTGGAGAACAGCCAGGAGGAGGGTGAGGACGGTGTTAGACCCCATCCTGGAGGAGGACAGGAAAGGAAGCCCTGAGATCCCAGCTGCGTGGTGAGGGAGACGCACTGTGTAGGGGAGCCCTGGGTTTAAGTGGGGAGACCCCACTTGAATTTGCATAGTTGACGCCCTGGCCTGAAGGGAAGAGTCTACAGGGTTTATAACCCAGAAATGCAATTGCAGACAAAAGGCCGGCCTGCGCCTCCTGAGAGAGGCAGAATAAGGTCTCAGTAATTCCTTACATCTCTTCGTGCCCCTCCCACTCTTGTCTGTGCTTCTAGAAGAGCCATACCAGGGCCTCCCTTCTTCCACACTTCTCTGTGACACGGGGAAAGTGGAGAATCTAGATGAAATTATGTGTATTTAAAAATTAGAAATAGAGCCAGAAGAGGCCATGAAGAGAAAAGTCAGATGCACATATGCCTGATAACAAGAGCAGCCAAAAAACTACTCTCCATTCCCTGGTAATTTCCGTGACTATGGCCTGGGCCCCCAACAAGGGCAGGACCACCCAAGGCCCTCAACAGTCCTCAACTTGATTAACTTGTCAGACCTTCACCCACGCAAAATCGCACATCTTTCCTGGTCATTTTGTCTTCTAGATTTTACACTCTGCCAATTCAACATAAATAGGGAAAGCTTGCTTTGGTCTCTGAATTGCTAATGGACCTGAAGAGATTCCCATTGCTACACCCACTCCTGGCAGTGCTGTTTTAAGTCCTTTGTGTCAACCCCAGCTCCTTTTTGTTCAATTCTTTCGTTCTTTACCTTTTATTTTATGTTATCCACATTGCTTGGAGGAGGCCCTTAACTATCCCATTTCTGCCCCATTTTCTTGTGAACCACACTTATTTCCTTAGCATCTTTTGATTCAGATGAAAAGCCAAGGTGACACAAACTACACAGGTTCTAAAATACTTGCAAGATTAGTCAAGGGGATTATACCTGAGGAGCAGAAGCAAAAGGACTTCCCTTTACCATAGCACAGGCCACGAGCTGTGTAAGGTGCAGTGTGGGGAACACTCCCGTGTGAGACCCCTAAAAGGCATGAGTCTCCCTATATGGTGAGTTTGATCCCAAACACAGTTTCCTACTGGAGGCAGTCGAGCTATCCGGAAATATAGGAACTGAAAGATGAATGATCAGTTTCTAATATCAACCACAATATCATTTGGGCCTAAAACTATGCGTTGCTGCTAGACCGAGTGACCCCCTGCCGGCAACCGGTTCCTGCTTTTAACCTTTTCATGACTTTAAGAATAATCCTTAAACCTTACTTACCAGACTGCCTTGTGCCCTAGATAATGGTTTAACTGTCAATATTTGCAAAGCAAAATGCCACTATAAGGGATGGCTTTGATTCCTGACTCAGAGATTCCTGAATGGGGAAATTGAGTTAAGTTGAGTTAGGAGTAGACGAAGGAGAATCTGGTTAAAAGATATTCTGATAAGCAAAACCAGAGATACCTGCAGCCAGGAGGAATAATGTCTGGATGTGAACAAGCTTTGTGATCACAGGAAATTGTTACCTTTTACAACCACTGATTGTGTATCTGACTTTTCAATTGTATAGGCCATGTAAGGTAAACATTTGTATTTCCTCTTGCAACCATTGTGTATTTGACTTCTCTATTGTATAGGCCATGTGAGGTATACATTTACATTCCTCTTACTATGACGTAAACCAGAGCCAAGAAAGTGTATTTATTCCTGGCCTTTGAAAATAAAATTTGCTGTTTAGGCACAGCCTATCAGCCCTCCAGACGCCTCGCTTTCTCTCTCTCTGTCTTTATTATTTTCTCAGGCGCACTCCTTCTTCCAGGTATTGGGACCCTCTTGCAGGTCGAGAGACCCCCGGGCAGACGTGCCTACCCGTCCGGACGGTCCACGACATTTGGTGACCACGACACGGGGCCTGGACACAAGGGATTACAGTGACGCACATCAATTAAGGAGTGAGGCTGCAGCAGTAAGTTTTTGAGTTGTTTTCTTAATCGTGTATATACAAGTGTTGATTTTCAAGTTTTCAGGCTGGAGTAAAACATGGGGCATTTAGATTCTAAGGAATATAAGTTATTTATACATTTTATGATTAAGACTAGAGGTCATGATGTAAAGTTTAGTCATGTACAGAAATTTTTGCAAATTGTTCGTGAATTGTGTTCTTGGATCCCTGAAGGTAAAAGTTTGGATGAAAAAGCTTGGGGACTTAATGGAGAAAAGATTAATCAATTTTGCTTTCAAGGTAATAATCTACCTCAAACTATTGTATTGACTGCTGTTTGGAGAAAGCTTTGTGAATGTGTTTGTCCATCTGTTTCTCTCTTAGAAAATTTGACCACAGAAGTTTTGCCTCTGCATGATTGGGGCGGGGGTACTCACAGTGGGGCCAAAGGCCCAGAAACTGCTAGCTCAGTTTTAAACTGACATTTTTTTTTTCCTTTCTCTGCCGACTGCAAGCCCCACCCGCTCAGCTCTCAGGCAAGCTACACCACCTCAGGTGGCCAAATTTGCATCCAAAATACAATTTAAGAAAAGCTTTCTAACTCTGTAAAGCAAGTGACTTGTTAGCTCATTAAAGTGTGAGGCCTGCAACTATAAGGTTGTTGGTTCAAGTCCTCAGTAAATCTAGTTTTTTTAGAAAAATTAAAGTTATTGTTTGGGCACCTCGTGGAATATTTACTCTAACTCCTGATAAGCCTATTGCGCAGCTTCTTGTCATACCTGTGAATACCTCTATAGGGAAACCCCTTTCCACTGAGACTTGAGGTTGCTCCGCTTTTGGATCCTCAAATCACACTTATTGGGTGCAGTCTATTACTGCTTCTTGCCCTGAATTGACTATATGGATTGCTAGCAAGCCTTTTAAGGGTCTGCTAGATGCTAGAGTTGATATTTTTGTTATTTCATCTAATCACTGGCCTTTACAGTGGCCTTCCTCCCCTTCTATGACTTCTTTACAAGGAATTGGAATGAGCAATAATTCTGAACAATCTACTAATTTATTAAAGTGGACTGATGCTTAGGGACATGAGGGATATTTTCGTCCTTATATCCTTCCAGGACTCCTGTTTAATTTGTGGGGTCGAGACGTTTTAGAAGCGATGGAAGCAAAACTTACTACTGGAAATTTTGCTTGGCAGATTATGAAAAGACAAGATTACCAAGAAGGAAAAGGCTTAGGTAAAAATTTACAGGGAGCACCGGAGCCTATTTCTCCTTCTCCAAAATATGACAAACGAGGTTTAGGGTATTTTTCCTAAGGGCCACTGATTCTCTTGATGCCCATGCTGATCCTATTTGCTGGAAATCTGATTCCCCAGTTTGGGTAGAGCAATGGTCCTTGTCTCAAAGATTTCTGCCGCTCAAGAGTTGGTTCGGGAACAGCTTGATGCGGGTCATTTTTGGCCTACCAAGAGTCCCTGGAATTCTCCTATTTTTGTCATTAAAAAACGTTCTGGTAAATGGAGACTATTACAGGACTTAAGGAAAGTTAATGAAACCATGGAAATTATGGGGCTGCTACAACCAGGCTTGCCCTCTCCTGTTGTTGTGCCGAAGGAGTGGCATCTTATAGTTATTGATTTAAAAGACTGCTTTTTAAGCATCCCTCTGGCTCTGGCTGATTGCAAACGTTTTGCCTTTAGCATTCCATCTACCAATTTTGAGAGGCCTTATGATAGATATGAATGGGTCGTTCTCCCACAGGGAATGGCAAATAGTCCTACTTTATGTCAATCCTATGTTGCCAAGGCCATTTACCCAGTACGTCAGGACTTTTCCTGATGCTCTGCTATTGCATTATATGGATGATTTGTTGCTGGCTGCCCCTTCGCAGTCTCTTTTATTTCAGGCATATGAACTCCTAAAACATTGTCTTAATAGAGCTAATCTTATCATTGCTCCAGACAAGGTTCAAACTGTTACTCCTTATCATTATCTTGGAAGACTCATTGAGTCTAACCAGGTCTCCTTTAAAACTCCACTTTTGTCCACAGGTAATCTTAAGACTTTACATGATTTCCAAAAGTTTTTGGGTGATATTAACTGGATTCGCCCTAGTTTAAAACTTACAATGGGTCAACTTAAGCCCCTCTTTGATATGTTAAAGGGTCCTTCCAAACCAACCTCTCCTAGATCCTTATCAGATCCTGCTAAACAGGCTCTGCAACTTGTGCATGACACCCTCCGTCAACAAAAATTGAGCAGAATTAAAGACAATATGCCATGGTGTTACTGCATTCTTCGCACTGCTTACACCCCTACTGGAGTTTTTTGGCAACAAGGGATTTTGGAATGGATCCATCTTCCAGCCAGTCGTGGTAAAGTTATTTCCCCTTACTTTGACCTGGTGGCTACGTTGGTTGCTAAGGGCAGGCAACGTGCCTTAACTTTGTTTGGCACTGATCCTTTGAAAATTGTTGTCCCATATACTAATGCCCAACAGCAGTGGCTGTGGCAGTTTTCTGACTCTTGGCAAATTGCTTTTGCAGGTTTTTCAGGACAAATTTTATGTCATTATCCTGCTGATAAACTACTACAATTTTATTCACAGTGCTCTCTTATCTTTCCACAAACCTGCCTTAAATCGCCCTTGCCTTCTGCTTCTTTAGACTTTACTGATGGTTCCTCTTCTGGGATTGCAGCTGGAACGGTCAACAAACAGCCATTTTCCTTCCAGACAAATGAACATTCGGCAAAGCGTGTGGAGTTACTAGCAGTCCAGTATGTTTTAGAAAATTGGGATACGCCCTTAAATATCTATTCTGACAGTCAGTATGTGGTTAATTTGATACAAAATTTAGAAACTGCTCCTCTTTCCTTTTCAGACTCCTCTCCAATAATTCATCTCCTCCTTCCCTTGCAGCAAGCGGTGAGAAAACATTTTCATCTTTCTTTATAGGACATATCAGGGCTCACTCTACCCTGCCTGGCCCCCTGACTGAGGTTAATTCCTTTGCTGATCAACTTACTCAACATGTTTTCCCTGTTTTATCTCCTATCCAACAGGCCGAGGCTTCTCATGCGCTGCATCACCAAAGTGCGCGCAGCCTTCGTTTGCAATTTAAGATAACTAGAGAGCAGGATCGACAAATTGTTAAAACCTGTATGGCTTGTTTCCCTCACCTGCCTGTTACCCAACATTACGGGGTTAATCCTCGAGGCTTGCAGGCGGGCCATATTTATCAAATGGATGTCACTCATTTTGCACCCTTTGGTAAATTACAGTATGTACATGTTACCATTGACACCTATTCTCATTTTGTTGTGGCCTCTGCTCATACAGGTGAAGCTGTGAAGGATGTTATTTCTCACTGTTTACAAGTTTTCTCTATTATAGGATCCCCCAAGATTTTAAAGACTGATAAGGGTCCTGCCTATACCAGCAAAGGTTTTGCTAACTTTTGTTCTCAGTTTCAGATTTGTCATCGCACTGGCATTCCCTTTAATCCTCAGGGTCAGGGCGTTGTGGAACGCTCCCATGCTGTCCTCAAAACTTTACTACACAAGCTCAAACAGGGTAGTACCCTTCACTTTATTCATAAGACGCCTCACAACTGGTTGCGTCATGCCTTATATGTCCTCAATTTCTTAACTTTGGATGCCAATGGCTTCTCCGCCGCCAACCGTTTCTGGCACCCTCAGGATAAGGCTACGGCTGAGGTCTTGTGGAAAGATCCTTTAGCCAACCAATGGCATGGACCAGATCCAGTCCTCATCTGGGGATGAGGACATGTTTGTGTTTTTCCCAGGTCTGCTTCCTCGCCAATTTGGGTGCCTGAACGTCTTGTCAAGCATGGACCAGTTCGATGGCAGAGCAAACACCCCAATTCCTCGATTTCGTCACCTGACACTGACACCGCCACCCCACCAGGAGACGCCGCCACCTGCGATGGGCACAACGAATCTGCACACCGTTCCACGGCAATGCCCTGCCGACCTGGTCTCAACTTCGCCGTCTGACTGCTGAAGCGACCCAGCTTGTTCTTGAACAAGGACACTCCCGTTCCCCTGCAGTCATGTTTATTGCCATGATGGCCATATTGTCCTGCCAGGTTTCCCCCTCCCATGCTCACTCTGCTGATTCTTCTCAAATCCTTTGGGCTTATGTCCCAGACCCTCCTATCCTCCGTCCTGTTACCTGGACTGACCCTGCTTTTCCTGTTTATTTGAATGATACTTCTCTTTTTGGCTTCCCTTCCTCCACCCATATTACCCCTCAAACTGCCAATTACTCTTATTTTGCCTGAGCTGCTTCTCCCCCTATGTGTTTTTATGCGTCGAAAATATGGGACCAACTCGCTCTCAGTATTCGCATTCCCCTCTTACCTATTCTCCCCTCTACCAATGGTCCCTTTTGCTTTGAATTAGGAATGAAGCATCTCACCACATTTGAAGGCCCTTCTGCCCTCCTTAAGGGCAAAACCTCTTTCTATGCTAGGGACTGGCTTCTCACCTATCTTGGTATCAAAGAGTCATGGAATTCTTCCTCTCCTGATTTCCCATCTATTCCCCGCTCTCGCTGTCATGTTGTTAACTCCTCTCTTGACCCTTCTCCTCCCTGGAAACTCTGCTACCCTAAACACCACACTGCCCTTACCTATACCCTTTCTAGTGGTTTTACTCTTTATGATTGGTCTCTCCCTGCGCCGCTTTCCACCTCCTTTGATCGGTACCAGTCCCCTGGTGGCTGGGCCACTCCTATTTTTTCTACCTCCTCTGGCCGCACCTATACATCTCTCTGGTGTCTTTTTACTGCTCTTACCCCTAGTTATTGGAAGGCCGGTACCCGCAGTGTTTCTTACCCTTCTTGTTCCCAACATTATGTTCAAGCCTGTGTTGCTTCTCCTTACGCCTTACTCTATGGTCATATTAACATTTCCGTCTCTTCTGGTCACTACCATATTTCTTGTCCTTCTTGCACTCTTACCAACTGCATTGATTCCTCTATTTTTCCTGCCCATACTATTCTCGTCGTTCATCAACCCCCTTATGTTATGCTTCCTGTTAATGTTTCTGGCCCCTGGTATGATGAATATAGCCTGCAAATTTTACATGACATCTGTGATTTAATTGTCTGCCCCAAATGTTTTCTGGGCATTCTGATTGCTAATATTTTGACTATTGTTAGTGTTGTGGCCATGGCTGCCACAGCAGCTGTAAGTTTAGCTCACAGTATTCAAGCTGCCACATTTGTTAACCATCTAGCCCACAATGTTTCTGTTTCTTTGGGTACTCAAATTGATATTGATTCTAAATTGGAGGCTAAGCTTAATGCTTTAGAACAAACTGTTACTGTTTTGGGTGACAAGGTTCATAATCTTCAGTCTCGTCTCCATTTCCGTTGTCATGCTGATTATAATTCCATTTGTGTTACTAGTGCTCCTTATAATGACTCAGAATGGGACTGGCCTCTGGTCCGTGCCCATCTACAAGGCATTTGGAGTCACAACAATCTGTCTTTAGACATTTTTCACTTACAGCGTCAAATTCATGCTATTGACTTTTCTCGCAGACAGCTGCTGCAGGATGCCACCATTGCCCTTGACATTGTGGACACGTTGTCCTCTTGGACTCATGGTTTTCATTTACCTTCCCTTTCCACCTTAATTGGCATTGGAGGTTTTCTCCTTGTACTCATCATTCTCTTGCCGTTCCTCTTCTGCCTTGTGTTCTCCTCCCTCCAGCACCTTCAGCTCAAACTTTTTGAGCTGCATTTAAAAACAAAAAAAGAGGGAATTGTGGGGAACACTCCCGTGTGAAACCCCTAAAAGGCGTGAGTCTCTCTATACGGTGAGTTTGATCCCAAACACAGTTTCCTACTGGAGGCAGTCGAGCTATCCGGAAATATAGGAACTGAAAGATGAATGATCAGTCTCTAATATCAACCACAATATCATTTGGGCCTAAAACTATGCGTTGCTGCTAGACCGAGTGACCCCCTGCCGGCAACCGGTTCCTGCTTTTAACCTTTTCATGACTTTAAGAATAATCCTTAAACCTTACTTACCAGACTGCCTTGTACCCTAGATAATGGTTTAACTGTCAATATTTGCAAAGCAAAATACCACCATAAGGGATGGCTTTGATTCCTGACTCAGAGATTCCTGAATGGGGAAATTGAGTTAAGTTGAGTTAGGAGTAGACAAAGGAGAATCCGGTTAAAAGATATTCTGATAAGCAAAACCAGAGATACCTGCAGCCAGGAGGAATAATGTCTGGATGTGAACAAGCTTTGTGATCACAGGAAATTGTTACCTTTTACAACCACTGATTGTGTATCTGACTTTTCAATTGTATAGGCCATGTAAGGTATACATTTGTATTTCCTCTTGCAACCATTGTGTATTTGACTTCTCTATTGTATAGGCCATGTGAGGTATACATTTACATTCCTCTTACTATGATGTAAACCAGAGCCAAGAAAGTGTATTTATTCCTGGCCTTTGAAAAATAAAATTTGCTGTCTAGGCACAGCCTATCAGCCCTCCAGACGCCTCGCTTTCTCTCTCTCTGTCTTTATTATTTTCTCAGGCGCACTCCCTCTTCCAGGTATTGGGACCCTCTTGCAGGTCGAGAGACCCCCGGGCAGACGTGCCTACCCGTCCGGACGGTCCACGACAGTGCAGGCAAAGCAATGACCGTCAGCATCAACAGAAATTCCCAGCAGCAAGTTATGCAGAATGTGAAGCATCAGCCTCCCCATCTGGGGAGCCCACTTTGTATTTCAAAGAAAGTAAAGGAAAGTTTACTCTCAGGGCAGAGAAACTTTACACAATCTGGGATCAGCTGAAGTCATCTGCAATGTCACTGTTGTGTGCTGTGGGTCCAGCCTCCTCCCAGACATGCCCCTCCCTTCTGCAGCACACAAAACCAAAGAGAATCTGCTACATCAGTCATTCTCAGTACATTGGCTAATATTGTTCATGTTCTAATGAGAGTAATTAATGATATTAATCATATCATGAAATGATGCCACTCTTCCACACTATCCTCCCTGTTCTAGCTCTCTAGTGGATTTCCCTCCACAGCCCAACCCCTGGGCTACCTTCTGTGTGGCTACTGTATGTTGTGTGTTTTTCTTCTGGACAACTGTATTCACCGGTGGTGGATGGGAGTGTAGCAGCCTTGGCTCACAGGGCACAGTGCAGGGCTGGATGCAGCATCTTTGTATTTTATTTTGGCTATCACAGATATGAATTGCATATTCAGGTTGTTATTCATTATTTTACTTTCCTTTTTGGGGGATCACCTCCTTGGGAGTTGTGTCTATCATTTCAAATCTCCATGGATTACTTTTTCTTCCTGCTAGTTACTGGAGCGCACAGGCCATCTCATGCCATGTGACTCTGTAGCCATCCGGGCGTTGGATGTCTTTTATGCCACCCTTCCTCATCCTTTGATATTATAAACAATGTTCTAGCCATGTGTCAGTCGTCAGGGTCTTTCTAGCAATTTCCACCTTTAGCGTAATTGTGTTGAATGTCCCAAAAGCATCCTCAGGACCCATAGTCAGTAGAAATAAAGCACTCAGGACAAGCTGTCGTTCTCATGGGTACAGCTTTATTCTAGAAGAGACATGTGAATTTTAATGAGCAAATGCTCCAGGAGGAAGGTTCTGAGAATCCAAGCATGAGCTCCCAGGTGTTCTTTCCCTGAGGAGTCTCTTGTCCCCAATTCTCCCAGTGGTGATGAATGACAGCACATGTGAGGCATTGTTCACAGGGAAGCTCACCTGAGTGCTGGTGCCCAGTGCGGTTTATTGGAACCCCTCACAGATGTGTGTGGCACCTGCACACCTCACCTCCAGCGCTCAGACAAGAGCTCCTTCAGCAATGATGGGTACTCACCATAAGTCATTATGGAAACAGCTAGGATACGGTGCACCCAGGATACACACACACACACACACACACACTTTTTAAATAATAAAAATAATAAGAATACAGGAATGTTTTGGAAGTGATTGCTGTGGTTATGACCTTGATGGTGATAATAACTTTGCAGGTATACACTTACTCCAAACTCACTGAGGTAAGGATGTTAAATAATGTATAGTTTCATAGATGTAAACCTTACCTTAATAAAGTGGCTTCAAAAATGTTACCAGGAGGAGTATGACAGAAAAGCAGATGTCATCTCCCAGGAGCTGAATGTGGACCTGGCTTGAGAAAGGATATTTTCAGGAATGTTCAGGATTTGAACACCCCAAGGCTGCTCGGTAAACTTTTCCTTTACACAAGTCCAGGTGAGATGGAAACAGGCTGCTGGGATAAAAGGCTCAGAAGAAAGCAGAGAAGAAGTGGTGGACAGGGTCTGACCCCATGTAGGGTCACCGTAGATGGGAGGCTCTACTGAGAGCTGTGGATGGACAAGAATGTGGACCAGAGGCAGGAGGAAGACAAGGGAGGGGGCTCTTCCTGAGCCAAGAGATATTTCACAGAGGGTGTGGGCAGGGGCCATGCACAAGCACAGGTGATGTCATGGAGCAGGGGAGCCATCGGGGTATAGACCCAGGACAAAGCATAAGAAATGTGGACATTCCCAAGGGGGCAGGCACAGAAACAGTGACTGGCAAGCCTCTGTCTTGGGCTCTCATCCATCTATGAAAGTTGAAGTTAGCTGATGTTACCACCCAGACAGAAATGACTGAATCTCTGAGTGAGGACGGATGTAAGTGGTGCTGCCAGGGGAAGAAACCCTGAACCTACCGGCCACCCTCCTCCTTCACACTGCCCGGCCTGTCTCCTATCTCCAAAGCTTGGAGGTTCTCATCCTTGTCCAGTGTGGGAGCCACACTCAGTCCCTAGAACCCTCAGGGGGCTTCCTGACATGCTCAGCTGAGTCTAACAAAAATATGGCATTTACAAACAAGTTCTCTATCTGCATGTCATCAATGTGCTTATGAGGTTTCAGAGGAAATGAAATAAGTGAAAAACAGACTTTATGAGGCTGTAGAAAAATCAACAAATCTAAGAGTTTTTTTCTAAAAAAATAAAATAGACAAATTCTTAGCTAGATTAAGAGAAAACACGAGAATCCTTTAATAACCAAGATCTGAAATAATAGAGAAAGCATTAGAATTGATAAAGCTGAAATTTAGAAGCAATTACAGATGATTGCTCTGACATTGTTCAAAGTTGTCTCAATCTGCCAGGGACTAATGGCATTCCTTGTCACGGAACCCAAGAAGGGGCATGAACCACACAATAATTGGTGCTCACAGGTTCTGGACAAACTATCAGCAATCCAAAACACAAGAGTATAGAAAAAAGAAGCATCTGCTTCTATGCAGTGTGCAAGTGTTCTAGAACATTTCAGGAGATTCTGACACTAGATTTATGCAGATTTATGGTAACAATTTTGTCCTTAAAAGGTGCACACCAATAATAATAATAAATGTGACAACAATTGGTGTTGTGTTATTATTTCTATCTATAATGATGGTAATTTATTGAGGCATGGTAACCTAAATGTCCTAATTTCTGAACCCATGGTTCTAACTGAGCAGCAATCACTGGCAGCTGAGCTCCCCCACATGGAGACACACCTGACTCCATAAATCTGCCCTCAGGGGTCTCTGCAAGCTCTAAGCTGTGGAGAAACAGCTTCCACCTCAGACACAGTTGGATAAATCTCTGCTTTTTCTCTGAGGAAGGTGAGGCTTAGTGTGTGGAAAGGACCAAATTTGATCTACTCAGGATCTCTGCAGCTGAATTAAAACCAAGGTGTATGATAACCTTGTGATCTCAGCTGGGATTGAATAGTTTCTTAAGAGAAAGCCAATGCTCTGCTAAATCCATACTCAAAATTGAGACATAATGCATGTGTTCAGGAGAAATGTGGACATTGCAGCTGTTTGAAGACTGTCTTCTTGCTCCTCTATGTCATCCGAGAGAAGCATTAAAATCATGGTTTCTACATAAAAATGCATGGGCAGAATGTTGGCCCTGAGACTGCACCTCCCACTTCTCCACCATCAGGGAAGCCATCGATCAGGCGCCCAGCTCTGATAGTGACACCCATGACCTGGTTGATGCAAAGACACGTGCCCTGGGAGCTCCTGCAGACAGTGACTACACACAGTGGAGACACTGAGGCGCGTCTGCTGCTGGAACACAGGACTCATCCCTGACGGGTGGATTTGGCTCAGGGAGGCATCAGCAGTTTTACTAGTCTTAGAGTGGATCACGAGGTAAGTAGGCGGTTTTATCAGATGCCTCTGATACTTATGTCTTTGTCATCAGTTCTGCACCCACATCCCACAGTTTCCACAGCCCCCCTGGCCTCCTGTGACATCTTCTGCCTCCATTAGTGATGCAGTCCTTAGGGGCATACGAGAATGTTTTATTTTATTTTTTCTAGTAATGAGCTTTTCCAATCCAGAGGCCTCAGTGGTAGGCAGAGAACCTACCATAAATACAGAGAGGCTCCAGGACAATGGTTTTGATGCAGAAGAACCACAGACTCCGACAGGAAAGCAGCCCTTAGACTGCACGTGCCCCTGCCCCTGGGCGGCCCCTGTCTTCTGTGGGTGCCGAGCACTCCCTGCAGCCGAGCCACCCCTGTGTCCTGCCGGGCGGTCTGGACGTCCCATCACGGTGTCTCCTGCAGTTATCCACTGCCGTGTTCTTGGTTCTCAGGGGGCGGTCTGGACGTCCCATCACGGTGTCTCCTGCACAGTTATCCGTTGCCGTGTTCTTGGTTCTCAGGGGGCGGTCTGGACGTCCATCACGGTGTCTCCTGCACGGTTACCCGCTGCCGTGTTCTTGGTTCTCAGGGGGCGGTCTGGACATCCATCAGGGTGTCTCCTGCACAGTTATCTGCTGCCATGTTCTTGGTTCTCAGGCTGCTCATTTGCATGTACGGCATCAACGGGGTGTTGTCTCTGGAAACGGTGAGTCTGCCCCTAACAGTCTGCTTCGTATTGATGACTTTCCCCACACCACGTAACTGCGACCCACTCCAGGCCCATCCCTGAGGCCTGGCAACCCAGCGACTCTCATAGCTACGGAAGGTGAATCAAGAGCTTCACAGGAGACCCTCAGGGGCCCCTCTAAGCTACACCAACTCTCCCCCAGGCTCCATAAGCTGCAATTCACACTGGCCACTTGCAAACACAGATATAGATATTCTGGTTAGAAACTGTCACAGCTATGTAATGTTTCTTTCACGTGCTGGACCTCAAGGTCCACGGTCACCTTTGGGGGCCGTGGTCTGCTGTGAGGTCATGGCACCTGCTCTGCCTTCATGGGCCTGCAGCTGTGGGGAATGATCAGGAGAGTGACTTCTTACTTTTTGCTCACCAGACAGAGTTTGGCATGTTTAATTCTGTGAAGGCACCCGATGCTCTGAAAAAATGCAAAGTACACAGGTAAGGATTGATGAAAACAAAAACTAGCAATTACATGCCAGATATAGGTGATGGGGAAGAAGGCAGCAAATCACATTGCCACGTGTGTACCTTTGCAACAATCTTGCAGTTTCTTCACATGTACCCCAAAACCCAAAATGCAATAAAATGAATAAATTTAAAAAAATAAATAAAAGTCTTATAAAAAATCAATGGCATTTGGATGTAATTTTCCTCAAAAAATTAAAGACAATTGTTGTAATACTGCTATTTTTAAATTATATGGTAATATATTCTTAAGTAGCCTATATACTGCCAACCACTGTGAGTGTGTGTGTGTGTGTGTGTGTGTGTGTGTGTGTATGTAGAAAGAGAGAGAGAGAGAACAAAGATAATAAGAGAAACTCCAAAAAGGAGATACATTTTACATGAAGTATTATAATTTATAAGGTCCTTGAATAAGGTGGAAGATGATATCTTTAACGGTCACATAAGCTGGAAACAACAAATTGCTGCACTAAATATGATTATATATCTATATAAATTCCATGTTCTAATTGTACTGTGCATGTACCTCAGCATAGGCATAGTGCAGAGTATCTAGTGCTGAAATGTGAGGGTTCCAGGAAACCCATTCTCCAGCCTGGGCCCTGTCTTCATGGAGTCCGAGTGCCCTTGGTGGTCCTGGGCCCCTCTCCAGGGAAGTTTGTGGCTGGGGTCACACTGACATCTTCTACGTGTGTCTCTCACAGTAATACACATTGTGGCATTGTTGGTCACAGAGCTCAGCGGCAAGAACATTTGGGTTTTGGACGTGGATCTGCAGATGGTGACTGAGCTCATTAGGAGGGGGTCAGAACTTGTGCTCCTTCGTGACCTATGCCCTGATCCACTCCCTGACCTGAGGACTGGGGGATCCAGCTCCCGTAGGAAGTGCTGGTCATGATGGAGAATCCAGAGACAGCATAGGTGAGGGAGGGACCTGGGAGGCCTCGCCAGGCCAGTGAATGACCAGGAAGCACAGTGGTCAGTGTGCACAGGTTCTGGACGATGTACTGAAATTCCTACGTACACACATTTTGGTAAGAATGGAGAATTTACTTTTGTTCAGCTTGTGAGATTTCTAGACAATTCAGTAGATTCGGAGATAAAATTCAGGCACATATATGGTATACCTGCAACCAAATTAAAAAAAAAAAAAAACTGCTTTCAGAGGAATGAACATTGAGCTATTTTATTTTACTAGAAAGAGGGTGATTTTCAGAATAGAAGTGAAGCATGATACCCTAATAGCGTGTTAACTCTGAAATCACAGTTAATTCTTAGCAGAAATCAGAGGCAGTGGAGGTAACCCCTCCTGAAGGAGAAAACACCTGATTCTATAAACCTGACTTGGTGATCTCTGCAGGCTCTGAGTGCACAGGACCAGCCCCCACCCCAGACTCAGGAACAGGGAAAGACTCTGCTCTTTCTGTGGGAAGGAGAAGCTTCGTGTGTGGAAAGGTACAAACTTACTCTATTCTAAATCTCTGTACATGGACAGAAACAAAAGAATATGAGAACCATGTGGACTCACTGTAGATGCAGCAATTCCTCATGAGAAAGGCGATTGGTGGTTGGATCCCACACAGAATTAAGGAAGAACCCATTGGGGGTCATTGTAGAGATTGTCATTATTTGCCAACTGCATGCCTGCTTCTCTACGTCCACTGAGAGAAGCAAGTAAATTCGTGGTTTCTAGATACAAATCCATAAACAGAGTCCTGTCCCTGAGAACGCTCCCCGTTCCTCCAGCATTAGGAGCCCAGGACCCGGAGCCAGCTGCTGCTCTCTGACATCCGTCACCGGGTTTGGGCCAAACACACACTTCCCGGGAGCTCCTTGCAGACAGAGACTGAGCAGCGGGGACGAGAAGGTGGGTGTCTGTGGGGCACACAGCCGGTCCCTGATGGGTTCCTATGGTTCAGGGGTGTCTGCTGGCTGTGCCGGACTTAGTGTGGACCTCATGGTACTTAGGGAGCCCCATCGAACTCCCCATTTCCCCTTCACTGCTTGTGAAACGCGAATCCTGGGCGGACAGTGTCCACAGCCTCACCCGGCCTCCTGCACACTTTTCTTTCTCCATCAGTGGCACCTGCCCTGGAGCATGTGCTCATGGCTCTTGCTATAGTAATAAACGTCACAAACGTAGAAGCCTCAGTGGTAGGGACATAACTGAAATACACAGACCCTCCCCGGGGAACGTTACACTCAGAGGAAGCCACAGGCCCTGAAGGAGAGCAGCCCTTGACCTCCACCTGCACCTGCCCTGGGCGACCCCTGTCCTCGGTTTATCCTGAGCGCCCCCTGCTGGTTCCAGGCACCCCTGCAGGAGGTTTGTGTCCGGGCCCACACGGGCCTCCCCTCACTGTGTCTCTCACACAGTAATACACGGCCGTGTCCTCGGCTCTCAGGCTGCTCATCTGCAGATACAGCGAGTTCTTGGCGTTGTCTCTGGAGATGGTGAATCGGCCCTTCACGGAGTCTGCATAGCCTGTGCTATCACCATTAGGATGAATTCGTCCAACCCAACTCCAGCCCCTTCCCCAGAGCCTGGCGGATTTAGTGCATCCAATAGTTACTGAAGGTGAATCCAGAGGCCGCACACGAGACGAGAGTCTCAGGGACCCCCCCCAGGCTTTGCAAAGCCTCCCCCAGACTCCACCAGCTGCACCTCACACTGGACACCTGCAAACACAGACATCCTGGTCAGAAAATGCCACACAGATTCAGTTCCTCTCACTCATATTCACATACATTCACCTCATATTCCATGAATCACCTTTTAAAACAGCAACAAGGAAAACCCAGCAAAGCCCAAACTCCATGGTGAGTCTCCTTTTTCAGCCCTGAAAACTCAGTAGAAACACCTGTGAATCCCGAGGCTGGGGCTCCCCTCCCAGAGCTGCAGGGTCAGGGCTGGGCTGCTTTTCATCAGCAGAGGGAGGGCCTTATTTGCATGTCTCGTGCTATATAGCAAGCTCTGGGGTGGGATGCCTGAGGAGAGGGCAGGGCCCTGAGCAGGTGAGAATGTCCTGCGGGAGTTTGGATATATTGATACAATTTTGGAAAATGTAGTTTCTTATTAAAAGTTTGTTCTGTGATACACTCTTTAAACCTATAACTGTATTTGTATTTTTAATTTAAATATAGTTTTATTGAAGTGCAATGGACCTTTAAAAACTGCATACATTTAAACTTAGCACCAAACGTCTTATCATGCTGTGTAGTACCAATGTTATTCCCACGTTACATATGTAAAATTATCAGCAGAAGCGCAGATGGCGAGTACAATGTTCCCAGAACTCACATCTGGTTAGGGTGAGCCCGGGTATCTGGGCCGGTGCTTCTCGCCACTGCCCGACTGCACCCTGAGCCAAGCCCGTCATATGGTGGGTCACCCCTAGTGATATTTTCAGAACTTCCTTCCTGTAATGAAAATGTGGTGTGATGTGTATGCACCATCGTGTTTACATAATGAATGTAAAGAGAAGCACGTTTTATGCAGTTGTATTTTATACGTGTCAGACTTTCATCATGTTAATGTCTATTTTTCCATCAAAGCATACTGAACAAATTATCCATTAATTTGTTTGTAACACTCTTCTTGAGATATTATTGCTATACATTAAATATTGCATAAAGTGTGCTGTTTAATAAGTACACAAGCCGAGCTCGGTGGCACACACCTGCAGTTTCAGCTGCTTAGGTGGCAGATGCCGGAGGATTGTTGGAGATCAAAAGCTGGAGGCTACATTGAACTATGATCCCACCACTGCAGTCCAGCCTGGGTCAAAGAGTAAGACCGCATGTCTAAAGACAAAAACAAACAAAATGAAACGTAATTCCACTGGTTCTCACCTGTGCATCCACAAGAACCATCCAGATAATGAACAAACAAACCATACTGAAAAGTTCCCCTGTGCGCCTCTGCAATTCCTCCTTCCCAATTATTTTCTTCCCTCACCATATTCTGAATCAATATTACATATGTATTACTTTAGTTGTGATTTTCAAAATTTATCATACAGAAATTATATAGTGTGTGTTTTATCTGTGTAGCTTCTCACTCATCTTGTGATACAACCATGCTGACCATCAACAGTGTGTTGATTCTAACGATGGATATTATTATGACAAATTATCATGTCATTACTCTTTATCTGTATATCTTCTTGATATTTGCATTTTTCCAGTTTCTGAGTATTACATATAAAGGTGCTGCTCAGCTTGGAGATGTAGGCTTCCTATATAAATATATTCTTATTCTTACAACAGCTACCAACTTTAGTGATCTACAAATTAACAAATTTTCTTAAATACATCAGATTTTTGATGTTATAGGACAAACAAGATATCTGAAATTGGAAGAGATGAGGACTTGGAGGGTAAAAAATCAGGAGCAGACGATAATCTTATTTGGGGCAGAGGCTGCCAAATGTCATTTAAGTTAATACAAGATTAAAGGATACATGTTCAGTGGGTGGTCTGAATTTGAATGTGATAGAGAAATTATTGTTTAAATTCTCAGATTGTATACCATTGAGGAATTCCTCCTGCTATTGAACTCTTTTTCCTCAGTATTGGTGAAATGTCACAAAATAGGACAGTTCTGTCTGGGAAAACAAAATAGCAACTACAGCTGAAATGCATCCAGAAGCATTCTCTGTCACCACTACATTGCAAGAGAAATTATCAGAGGAGGTAAAGCCACCAAAACCACTCTTCTAGAGACACTGGAGAGAGCAACAAGAACTGGGAGGGGAGAGAGGAATGCACCAAGGCTGTTTCCAGACCCACCTCCCATCTTCCCTGAGGAATAACAGCTTTATTCTAAAGGAAAAGGTAGCAAAGAGGAAACTGCAGAAATCAGTGGGAAGACATAGAGGCTGCTGAAGGAACATCTGGAAACAGTGAAGAGACACTCTTCCCAGGAATGGGAGTAAGATGCATGGATCAGCATCTCACCTGCAGGGGAAACACGGACACTGGAAGGGTACAACCTGACTCAGGACCATGATGCCTGCCGGAGTTTGGCTCCCCCACAAGGACAGAGAAGGTCGCATTCAGTGCAACCCTTCCTGCCAGGCTGACAGTTGACAGGTCCATATGGCTCTAGGATGACCTGGGGGAGCTGCAAGATACAGAATCTCTCAGGTTAGCAAAAGGATAAGGTCAAAGCCAAGCAGGAAACAAAACCAGGGTGTCCCTGTGGGAATCCGAGTGTCTGATGGCTGGAGCAGAAATGAACTTTGATTCTGGCAGCCACTGCAAAAATGAGTTTCAAATCACTGAGACTCATTGATTAGATTCATGCAATTGTCCACAAGATAGGCCTAGAAAAGGTGGATTGTAATCATCTACAAAAATCAAAATGTCATAAAATAATTATCTGATGCAAGAATTCCAATAAAGATATTTGTGTTAACAGCAATTTTGTAGTAACCTGGATAAGTACTTGGAAACATTTATATCCCCTAACACCATCACGTTGGGCTCAGAATTGCAACACTGTCATTGTGGAGGAAACAAATATTCAGTCTATAGCAGCACATTTTATCAATCAATAATTTTTATTTACTGTATTTTCTCAGAATAATCTGCATTGATTTTTAATGGTTGAGATTTTTATTTTTTTAACCAGATGTGATTGTTTCAATGGAAAGATTAGGAGTCCTCATGCCACCACTCTGGTAATTAGATAACTCCATTCATATTTGTATTTGAAGCTTCTCCACATTCTGAGTGTTTTTCTCTTAAGCTGATTGCCGTGGTGGAATTAATTTGTCCTCCCTCTTTGGAGTTATCATGTGCTTGTGAATTACGCTTCTCCAGGATTTAATGTAGTGAATCCATCTGTCCTTTATTTGGCTTTATTATGGTACCTTCCTGTATATTTTATATCTTTTATCAAGTATTTTGTGTATATTTTTATAGTTTCAGATTTTGAAGAGAGTTCCCTCTAGTAGGGTGTGTCCTCACACCCAACTTGCCCTGTCTCCCACTCACTGACCTGCACTCTGTGAAGCATGGGTCTCCTTCTCACTCACCTGCACTCTGTGAAGCCTGGGTCTGCCTCTCACTGACCTGCACTCTATGAAACCTGGGTCTGTCTCCTGCCATCTGCAGGGCTCTCTCTCTGAACAGTGTTCTGCCATCCACTGTATTCTCTGGTCTTCACATGTTTGGGCCTCTCTGGGTTTCCAGCTCCCTTTCCTCAATTCCAAATCTACCTGGTTCTACTCCAGTTCTGTGGCCTGGAGACTCCCTTAGGGAAGTGTCTGAGTGTGCATTCATCAAAGGGCTCCTTTTGATTATTTTCTTCCTCTCATTGGTCACCACCTTTGTTGCCTGATGTCAAACAGCTTAAAATGTGTTTAAGAAATTTCTCTGAGAAAGAAACAAACAAACCCATCCAAAAGTGGGCAAAGGATATAAACAGATACTTCTCAAAAGAAGACATGTATGAAGTCAACAAAAAATACGAAAAAATGCTCAGTGTCACTGGTCATTAGAAAAATGCAAATCAAAACAACATTGAGATACCACCTCACACCCGTTAGAATGGCAATCATTAAAAAGTCTAGAGACAACAGATGCTGGAGAGGATGTGGAGAAATAGAAACACTTTTACACTGTTGGTGAGAGTGTAAATTAGTTCTACCATTGTGGAAGACGGTGTGGAGATTCCTCAAGGATCTAGAAATAGAAATTCCATTTGACCCAGCAATCCCATTACTGGGTACATACCCAAAGGATTATAAATCATTCTAATATAAAGACACATGCACATGTATGTTTATTGCAGCACTCTTTACAATAGCAAAGACCTGGAACCAACCCAAATGCCCATTGACAATAGACTGGACAAGGAAAATGTGGCACATATACACCATGGAATACTGTGCAGCCATAAAAAATGATGAGTTCTTGTCCTTTATAGGGACATGGATGAAACTGGAAACCGTCATTCTCCGCAAAATGACAGAATAACAAAAAATCAGACACCACATGTTCTCACTCATGGGGGTGTTGAACAATGAGAACATGTGGACACAGAGAGGGGAGCATCACACACCCGGGTCTGTTGTGAGAGGCTAGGGGAGGTATAGTAGCAGGGAGGGTGGGGAGGCATAAGGTGGGGAGAAATGTCAGGTATAAGTGATGGGGGGATGGAGGCAGCAAACCACCTTGCCATGAATGTACCTATGCAACAATCCTGCATGATCTGCACATGTACCCCAGAATCTAAAGTACAATTTAAAAAAAAGAAATTTCACTGTGGTTTCCAGCTATTTCTGGTGGAAAGATCTGATCTCAGTTCTTACACCTTGTATGGAAGTGATCTTCAACACAGTTATTCAAACTAATATTATAATGTCTACTTAGGTTTATCTTGCAGTATTTACATATAGATATCCAACAGACATTTTTGTAGAAATCATACAGCTTATATATAGTACACATACATTATATATAACATACACTATATAGATAGTATTTGGCAAAATGGCCACATGGTTAGGGTTACACGCGGAGGCTCTGCCCCATGCGGGTCCCTGCTTTGGCTGATTAGGGTTAGCGTCTCTATCCTTAAAGACACTGGCGCCATTGAGGTTTATGGCCTGCCACACCCTCTGTCTGTTCCTCAGTGTCCAGAATGATGAAGCAGCTCCTTAAAGGAGGGAAGATCTCAAATTTTCCTATAGAGGAGACAGAAATATGTACATGGTCTTTGGTAAAATTAGCTACAGACCAATATTCCTAATATACATAAATAAACCACCTGCCCCATAGTAATCAACTATCTTCCACAAGACTTTAAAAGAATCACAAACCATTACCAATTCAAATTTACTTTTGAGATGCAGCAATAATTCAATGTCCTCAAATCAATAAATCTGGTATGTCCAATTAAGAGAGTAAAAGAAAAAATTCCATTAAATTCTCACCAGACACAAGAAATCACATTTTAAAATGCAAAGTTTCATGATAAAAACTCTATACAAAGCAGTAATACAAGAAAATAACCTGTAAATAATAAAAGTCGTTATGAAAAATCATAGCTATTAACCTGCTTACTGGTGAAAGTTTAAAATATTTTGTTCCAGTATTTGTAACAAGGCAACTATAAACTTGGAAACATCTTATTTCTAAATTTCAAAATTAATTACAAAATTGAATAATAAAAACAAGATGTTATTGGCATAAATATATGTAGAGAGGTCAGAAAGAAGCAGATATATTAACGGCAAATTAATTTCCAAGGTGAAAACCAAGAATATATAATAGCTAAGTCATAGTCTCTCCTGAAGAGGTTATTAGAAAAGCTGGATTTACACATGGAAATAATTAAGAATTTTGGGTTAGAATTCATTAAAAAATCAATTCTAAATGAGATAAAATGTTAAACATATGACCTGCAATTGTAAAATTTGCTCTCCAGCAAAAAAAAAAAAAAAAAAAAAAAAATAGAAATAATTTTCTAGAGTTTACATTAAAAGCACAGACAACAAAAGCAGAATTGAGCAAGTGGGACAACATCAGAATAGAAAGATCCTGCAAAGCAGGGAAAAAGTTCCAATCTACAGAAGGGAGAATATACTTGCAAGCCATGCATCTGAAAAAGTGTGAATATCCAAACTATACATTCCAAACTATACATGTACATTTTAAAACTTGCTAGCAAAATTATCATAGTCTAATTGTAAGATGTTCAGTTTTACACCTTACAAAATAATAAGAATATAGATCTCATGTTAAAGCTCCTTCTCCCTGGGCAGGCATGTATTTTAGGGTACATTTGGTTAGGCTATACTTTGTAGTTAGTCAATCCACCACTAACCTAGGTGGTACTGTAATATACTTTATAAATGTTATTAAAAGTGTCATCAGCTGGCTCTAGGTTAGGAAGATAGTCATTGATAACCTGGGTGGGCCTGATTCAATCAGAGCAGAACTGGAGTAGGTGACATTCCATGGTGATTGTCACTTTAGCTCTCTCTGCGACGTCCAGGCTGCATGTACTGATGACTTGTCTCATGGACATTGTACTTCCCTAACCATCCCCTCAAACTGTCATCCTCTACATCTTATAGAAAACTGGCATGTCCATCAGTGGTTTGTCAAACCTGAAAACCAGACGGAAAAAAAGACAAAACAATATTTATTTGAGGATGGCCATCACAATGGGAACATGCATGGTGCATTCAGGGAAAGGAAGACCAGGGCTTTGAAAGAAAAATGAGGAGGGTTACATGAACAGTCTTGAGAAAATTATCCTGGGCTAGAAGGATGAACAAGGGTGATGTCAGTGTAAGGTTGGACAGGCAGTTGCTGGGCAGATGTACTTGGCGAAGAAATTAATTTACAAAAACTCTATACAAAGTAGTAATACAGGAAAATAACTGTAAATAATAAAATAGTTGTCGTTTAATTTATAGTTGTCATGGCCTTTGTGTGAGGTTGCGGTTTTGTAGTCTATTTATGAAAGTTCTTGTTATCGAGGATGAGTGTGAGAACCTTCCTCATGGCCTTCTCCAGCTTCATTCACCGGTGGCTCCATTTTGATTCTGACAACATTGACACCCACTTCATAACACCACTGCTGAAGGTGACTCAATGACGGTTTGCCCAGCACAGGATCAATTCCACATCCACATCTCGTGTTGACCAAGCAAGCTTATCCCCTGCAGTTCCCACCAGCCATGTGGATTCCCAGATGAGTCTAAACACAACTCAGTGTAGGGTCCTGAGCAATGAGGGTGACGAAAGTCTCATCAGTCTCCCACACATGGCAGCAGGAGCCACAGCCAGAGACTCACCTCAGCTCCAGGAAATACATGAGCCCTGGAATTTAGACCATAGAAAGTACATTTTACTTTGCAGGGAGCAGGAAAAGCCAATGACAAAGGAAGAACAACAACTAAAAAGAAAAAGGAAAAACATAGATGGCAGGCAAAGGCATCACCAGATCAGTGCCGATTGTGATTTGCATACTTTACTGTCAGAAGGATCCGAGGTGAAACTTGTGAGGTTCTACACAACACCAACCCTGGCCCAGGCTCTCTCCTGGCTGTAATCAGAATCCCTAAAGACTGTTGTAGTCAGATAATCTTTCTGAAGTTCCTGTCCTGACTCTGATTGGAGAAGACTCACCAGGAAGCCCTGAGCTAACTCAGGACTCTGGTCGTGGTGACTGTGGTGGAGGACCTTTCATCTCTGAAAGCATCAATCTGCCTTTTGTGCATCTGAGAATGGCTTCTCATATTAAAAATAATTATTTAAGCCGGGCGCGGTGGCTCAAGCCTGTAATCCCAGCATTTTGGGAGGCCGAGGCGGGTGGATCACGAGGTCAAGAGATAGAGACCATTCTGGTCAACATGGTGAAACCTCGTCTCTACTAAAAATACAAAAATTAGCTGGGCATGGTGGCGCGTGTCTGTAATCCCAGCTACTCGGGAGGCTGAGGCAGGAGAATCGCTTGAACCCAGGAGGCGGAGGTCGTGGTGAGCCGAGATCGCGCCATTGCACTCCGGCCTGGGTAACAAGAGCGAAACTCCATCTCAAAAAAAAAATATATATATATAATTATTATTATTATTTTAAAAATATGCTGAGATGACACCGGTAAGCACAGAATTCTGGACTTAGAGAAGTTCGCTAAAGAAACTGTAAAAAGACGAAGTCCCACATCCTGACATGAAATCAGCCTCCGCGTGCACCTGCCTCTGGGGTTGACTCTGATCAGTGGCTCCAGAGCGCCCCCTGCAGCTGATTCTCACCAGCGTTCCTGCAGAGAGGTTTGTGTCCGGGCTCACACTGACTTCTCCTCACTGTGTGTCTTTTGCACAGTAATAGACAGCCGTGTCCTCAGCTATCAGACTGTTCATTTGGAGATGCAGTGTGTTCTTGGCATTCTGTCTGGAGATGGTGAATCTGCCCTTGACGGAGTCTGCGTAGTATATGCTAGCCCCATCGTATCTAATGGCTGAGACCCACTCCAGCCCCTTCCCTGGAGCCTGGCGGATCCAGTACATCCAGTAGTCACTGAAGGTGAATCCAGAGGCCGCACAGGAGAGTCTCAGGGACGCCCCAGGCTGAACCAAGCCTCCCCCAGACTCCACCAGCTGCACCTCACACTGGACACATGCAAACACAGAGACACCAAGGTTAGAAACTGCCACACACATCCACTGTTTCTCTCACTCATGTCCACTCACACTCAATATCTCTATTTCTCCATTAATCACCTTTTAAAATAGCAACAAGAAAAACCCAGTTCAGCCCAAACTCCATGGTGAGTCCTCTGTGTTCAGTACTGATCACCGAATAGAAACACCTGGTTATCCCAGGGCTGGGGCTCCTGTCCCAGAGCTGCAGGGTCAGGGCTGTGCTGGTTTTCATCAGGAGAGGGAAGGACCTATTTGCATGTCTGCTACTATATAGCAAACTCTGGGGTTGGACGCCTGAGGAGAAGACAGTGACCAGAGCAGATGAGACTGTCCTGCGGGATTTTGATGACAATGATTGTGTTTGGAAAAATGTGCTGTCTTATTGTGAAATTGTTCTATGATAAACATTTAACAACTATCACATTTTTAATTATGTTTACCTATGTGTATAAATGGTGTTATTTAGAAGTCAGTGATTTCTTCATTTACAGATGTAAAAGTGAACCCACACATGGAGGGGCTGTGTATGTGTCTAGGGGCTCATATCTGCCATGAGTGAGTCCCAGTACCTGGGACTATGCTCCTCACAGCTGGCCTCAATTGCTCTTAATCAACTCCAGGACAGAGCTAAACGGGCCTACTGTGGTTTGGAGAATCCACTTCCTGCCCTGAGAACCTGTGTGATTTTGCTGCATTTCCTGAAAAATATGGAGACAAGGTTCAGGCAGACAAATGTTGAGATATACCTGACATTTAACATATTTATTTGTTCCTTCCTATCATTCCTTTCTTGTCTAAAATTTCAGTTGTTTACTTGTAATAAATTTTATAAGTTTTAAGTGACAGATAATAAAATTCACGTGTCCAACCTGCACTAGTAAATGTTGAAAAAAATTTCTACTTTCTTTTTTTTTATTGCATTTTAGGTTTTGGGGTACATGCGATGAACATGCAAGATTGTTGCATAGGTACACACATAGCAGTGTGGTTTGCTGCCTTCCGTCCCCTCACCTGTATCTGTCATTTCTCCCCATGCTATCTCTTCCCACCTCCCCACACCCCTGCCCCTCCCCCATTTCCCCCCAACGGACCCCAGTGTGTACTGCTCCTCTCCCTGTGTCCATATGTTCTCATTGTTCAACACCCGCCTATGAGTGAGAATATATGGTGTTTGATTTTCTGCTCTTGTGTCAGTTTGCTGAGAATGATGGTTTCCAGGTTCATCCATGTCCCTACAAAGGAAGTGAACTCATCGTTTTTGATGGCTGCGTAATATTCCATGGTGTATATGTACCACATTTTCCCTATCCAGTCTATCATCGTTGGGCATTTGGGTTGGTTCCAGGTCTTTGCTATTGTAACCAGTGCTGCAATGAACATTCGTGTGCACGTGTCCTTGTAGTAGAATGATTTATAATCCTTTGGATATATACCCAGTAATGGGATTGCTGGGTCAAATGGGATTTCTATTTTTAGGTCCTTGAGGAATCGCCACACTGTCTTCCACAATGGTTGAATTAATTTACATTCCCACCAACAGTGTAAAAGTGTTCCTATTTCTCCACATCCTCTCCAGCATCTGTTGTTTCCCGATTTTTTTAATGATCGCCATTCTAATTGGTGTGAGATGGTATCTCAATGTGGTTTTGATTTGCATTTCTCTGATGACCAGTGATGATGAGCATTTTTTCATATGTTTTTTGGCCTCCTGGATGTCTTCTTTTGTAAAGTATCTGTTCATATCCTTTGCCCATTTTTGAATGGGCTTGTTTGTTTTTTTCTTGTAGATCTGCTTTAGTTCTTTGTAAATTCTGGATATCAGCCCCTTATCAGATGGGTAGGCTGCAAAAATTTTTTCCCATTCTTTTGGTTGCCGATTCACTCTACGGACTGTTTCTTTTGTCGTGCAGAAGCTGTGGAGTTTGATTAGGTCCCATTTGTCTATTTTGGCTTTTGTTGCCATTGCCTTTGGCGTTTTGGTCATGAAGTCCTTGCCTACACCTATGTCCTGAATGGTTTTGCCTAGATTTTCTTGTAAGGTTTTTATGGTATTAGGTCTGATGTTTAAGTCTTTAATCCATCTGGAGTTAATTTTGGTGTAAGGTGTCAGGAAGGGGTCCTGTTTCTGCTTTCTGCACATGGCTAGTCAGTTTTCCCAACACCTTGTATTAAACAGGGAGTCCTTTCCCCATTGCTTGTTTTTGTCAGGTTTGCCAAAGATCAGATGGTTGTAGGTATGTTGTATTTCCTCTGAGGCCTCTGTTCTGTTCCATTGGTCTATATCTCTGTTTTGGTACCAGTACCATGCTTTTTTGATTACTGTAGCCTTGTAGTATAGTTTGAAGTCCGGTAGTGTGATGCCTCCTGCTTTGTTCTTTTTGCTTAGAATTGACTTGGCTATGCGGGCTCTCTTTTGGTTCCATATGAAGTTTAAGGTGTTTTTTTCCAGTTCTGTGAAGAAGATCATTGGTAGCTTGATGGGAATAGCGTTGAATCTGTAAATTACTTTGGGCAGTATGGCCATTTTCACGATGTTGATTCTTCCTAACCATGAACATGGAATGTTTCTCCATCTGTTTGTATCCTCTCTTATTTCGTTGAGCAATGGCTTGTAGTTCTCCTTGAAGAGGTCCTTTACGTTCCTTGTTAGTTGTATTCCTAGGTACTTTATTCTCTTTGTAGCAATTGTGAATGGCAGTTCGTTCTTGATTTGGCTCTCTTGAAGTCTATTACTGGTGTATAGGAATGCTTGTGATTTTTGCACGTTGATTTTGTATCCTGACACTTTGCTGAAGTTGTTTATCAGTTTCAGGAGATTTTGGGCTGAGATGATGGGGTCTTCCAGACATACAATCATGTCATCTGCAAATAGAGACAATTTGATTTCCTCCTTTCCAATTTGGATACCCTTTATTTCTTTTTCTTGCCTGATTGCACTGGCTAGAACTTCCAGTACTCTATTGAATAGGAGTGGTGAGACAGGGCATCCTTGTCTAGTGCCAGATTTCAAAGGGAATGCTTCCAGTTTTTGCCCATTCAGTATGATATTGGCTGTTGGTTTGTCGTAAATAGCTTTTATTGTTTTGAGATACGTTCCGTCAATACCTAGTTTATTGAGGGTTTTTAGCATAAAGGGTTGTTGAATTTTGTCAAAAGCCTTCTCTGCATCAATCGAGATAATCATGTGGTTTTTGTCTTTGGTTCTGTTTATGTGGTGAATTACGTTTATGGACTTGCGTATGTTGAACCAGCCTTGCATCCCCGGGATGAATCCTACTTGATCATGGTGGATGAGCTTTTTGATATGCTGTTGCAATCGGTTTGCCGTATTTTTTTGAAGATTTTTTCATCTATGTTCATCATGGATATTGGCCTGAAATTTTCTTTTCTTGTTGAGTCTCTGCCGGGTTTTGGTATCAGGATGATGTTTGTCTCGTAAAATGATTTGGGAAGAATTCCCTCTTTTTGGATTGTCTGGAATAGTTTCAGAAGGAATGGTATCAGCTCCCTTTGTATGTCTGGTAGAATTCAGCTGTGAACCCATCTGGACCTGGGCTTTTTTTGGGTGGTAGGCTCTTTGTTGCTGCCTCGACTTCAGACCATGTTATTGGTCTATTCAGGGCTTCGGCTTCTTCCAGGTTTAGGCTTGGGAGGATGCAGGTGTCCAGGAATTTATCCATTTCTACCAGGTTTACTAGTTTATGTGCATAGAGTTGTTTGTAATAATCTCTGATGATTGTTTGGATTTCTGTGGAATCTGTGGTGATATCCCCTTTATCGTTTTTTATTGCATCAATTTGGTTATTCTCTCTTTTCTTTTTTATTAATCTGGCTAGTGGTCTGTCTATTTTGTTGATCTTTTCAAAAAACCAGCTCCTGGATTTATTGATTTTTGAAGAGTTTTTTGTGTCTCTATTTCCTTCAGTTCTGCTCTGATCTTAGTTATTTCCTGTCTTCTGCTAGGTTTTGAGTTTTTTTGATCTTGCTCCTCTAGCTCTTTCAATTTTGAGGATCGGGTGTCAATTTTAGATCTCTCCTTTCTTCTCATGTGGGCACTCATTGCTATATATTTTCCTCTAGAGACTGCTTTAAATGTGTCCCAGAGATTCTGGTATGTTGTGTCTTCGTTCTCATTGGTTTTGAAGAACATCTTTATTTCTGCCTTCATTTAATTGTTTATCCAGTCAACATTCAAGAGCAAGTTATTCAGTTTCCATGAAGCTATGCGGTTCTGAGTTAGTTTCTGCATTCTGAGTTCTAACTCGATTGCCCTGTGGTCTGAGAGACTGTTTGTTATGATTTCTGTTCTTTTGCATTTGCTGAGGAGTGATTTATTGCCAATTATGTGGTCAATTTTAGAGTAGGTGTGATGTGGTGCTGAGAAGAATATATATTCTGTGGATTTGAGGTTGAGAGTTCTGTAAATGTCTATTAGGTTTGCTTGTTCCAGGTCTGTATTCGGGTCCTGGATATCCTTGTTGATTTTCTGTCTGGATGATCTGTCTAATATTGACAATGGGGTGTTAAAGTCTCCCACTATTATTGTGTGGGAGTCTAAGTCTCTTTGTAAGTCATTAAGAACTTGCCTTATGTATCTGGGTGCTCCTGTATTGGGTGCGTATATATTTAGGATCGTTAGCTCTTCTTGTTGCAGCGATCCTTTTACCATTATGTAATGTCCTTCTTTGTCTCTTTTGATCTTTGTTGCTTTAAAGTCTATTTTCTCAGAGATGGGAATTGCAACTCCTGCCTTTTTTTGCCCTCCATTTGCTTGGTAGATCTTCCTCCATCCCTTTATTTTGAGCCTTTGTGTATCCTTGCATGTAAGATGGGTTTCCTGGATACAGCACACTGATGGGTTTTGGCTTTTTATCCAATTTGCCAGTCTGCGTCTTTTGATTGGGGCATTTAGTCCATTGACATTTAGGGATAGTATTGTTATGTGTGAATTTGATGCTGTCATTTTGATGCTACCTGGCTGTTTTGTTGGTTAGTTGATGCAGATTCTTGATTGTGTTGATGCTCTTTTACCATTTGGTGTGTTTTTGGAGTGGCTGGTACTGGTTGTTCCTTTATATGTGTAGAGCCTCTTTGAGGAGTTCTTGTAGAGCAGGTTTGGTGGTGATGAAATCTCTGAGTGCTTGCTTGTTCACAAAGGATTTTATTTTTCCTTCACTTATGAAGCTTAGTTTGGCTGGATAGGAGATTCTGGGTTGAAAGTTCTTTTCTTTAAGGATGTTGAATATTGGCCCCCAATCTCTTCTGGCTTGTAGGGTTTCTTCTGAGATCTGCTGTAAGCCTAATGGGCTTCCCTTTGTGGGTAACCCGACCTTTCTCTCTGGCTGCCCTTAGCATTTTCTCTTTCATTTCAACCCTGGTAAATCTGAAGATTATGTGCCTTGGGGTTGCTCTTCTTGAGGAATATCTTTGTGGTGTTCTCTGTATTTCCTGGATTTGAATATTGGTCTGCCTTGCTAGTTTGGGGAAGTTTTCCTGGATAATATCCTGAACAGTATTTTCCAGCTTGGATTCATTCTCTTCATCACATTCAGGTACACCTATCAGACGTAGATTAGGTCTTTTCACATAGTCCCACATTTCTTGAAGATTTTGTTCATTCCTTTTTGTGCTTTTATCTCTGTTCTTGCCTTCTCTTTTTATGTCATTGAGTTGATCTTCGACCTCTGATATCCTTTCTTCTGCTTGGTCAATTCGGCTGTTGAAGCTTGTGCATGCTTCGCGAAGTTCTCGTGTTTCATTTTTCAGCTCCATCAATTCACTTATACTCCTCTCTGTGCTGCCCATTCTCTTCAGCAGTTCATCCAATCTTTTTTCAAGGTTCCTCTTTTCTTTGTGTTCGGTTAGAACATGTTCTTTTAGCTCACTGTAGTTTCTTACTACCCACCTTCTGAAGTCTGATTCTGTCTTTTCATCACCCTCCTTCTCCATCCGGTCTGGTTCCCTTGCTGGTGAGGAGTTGTGATCCCTTTTAGGAGGAGAGGTGTTCTGGTTTCGGGAGTTTTCATCCTTTTTGTGCTGTTTTCTTCCCATTTTTGTGGGTTTATCCACCTGTTGTCTGTCTCTGTCCCAGGGAGTTGGAGCTTTATGAGTTTCCATTGCACTACTGCCTTTTTTGATTTTTCTTTCAGGTCTGCCCCGCCCAGCTAGCAGCAGGCCTAGCCACTGCCTGCCCGCAGGGGCTTTGCTGAGCTGCTGTGGGCTCTGCCCAACTGCCCTGAGCTCTTCCCTGTAGTCCTTTTTATATGGATGTAGTTAGAACTGTCTGGGCAATGGTGGCCCCGCCTCTGTTATGGCGGACTCTCACTGTTGTGGCAGGTTGCCTCGGTAACGGCGGGTTGCCTCGGCAACAGCAGCCTGCCTCCATAGCGGTGGAGAGTCTCAGTAATGGCAGAAGCCCCTCCCCCACGGAGCCGGACAGTCCGGGTTCAGCTGTGCTTGGTTTGAAGGGCTCAACCCAGAGGGTTTCCAATTACTGTTTTTGTTTTCGTTGTTGTTGGGGGTGGAGGGGTGGGACCAACTGAGCCTGATCACCTGGCTCCCTGACTCAGAGTCTTTTCTTTTAAGTTGAACGACCCTGTGTTCCAGTCGCTTGTTGAAAAGGCGCTGGGATCTCCCGAGCTGTGACTCACGGAGTCTGCTGGAACTGCAGCGCCGGCTCCTGGCGGACTTTTTGCCTAGGAATCTCCTGGTCTGACTCGCTATTTCAGATGAGTGGGGAACTCTGAAGTCTCAGGGCTCTTCTCGCCAGCTAAGAGGGCTCCCAGACCAGAGGCTTTTGTACGGAGAACCACAGCAACAGGGAGTGGTCACAGCAGCCACGCGGCCGGAATCAGCCCCGCGGGGGCCAAAACAGCCGCACCGGCTGGGACTGCGATGCTGGCAACCCCTCTGCCTGGGTATCTCGTGGTCTGTGGGCAATAAGAGTTCATCTGGAAATGCGGCGTCCACTCACCCTCTGCACTTTCACTGGGAGCTGAAGTCCTGCGCTGTTCTTAGGCGACCATCTTCCCAGCATTCAAAAATTTCTACTTTCAAGAAGGTAAAAATTCAACTCCCCTCAGCAATCCTCTTGCTCTTATTTATATTTTTCTTCTTCCCTTTTTCTACCGTTTCCTTATAAAACTACTGATGTTCTGATATTGCCTTAGCCTAGGCTTTATTTTCTAGAATTTATAAGAATAAATTAATATAATATATATGATTATCTATTTGGCTTATTTTTTAATAGAAATTGTGAGAACTAAACCTTTTTGTAGTTGTGTTCATTTCTTATACATAATGTTCAGCATTTCAGCAAACAAATGTAGCATCATCTGATTTTTCTATTAAGTTGATAATTGATACTTGAATTTTTTATTACTTTGAGTCCTATTGATAAGTTTGCTACTCAGCTCAGTAATGTAAATTATGCATTAATTAGATAAATATATTTCTTTTTACAAAAACAATAACATTAAACAAGAGAATGTGCTGTTTGGCAAATTTTCTTTAATATTTCAGATAATTAAAGTTATGAGATAGAATACAAACATGTGACACCACTTCAGGGAGTCTTGATGGTATGTGCAAAGCTGATGGGGCACAGCTTGGTTTTATACAATTTAAGGAGACATGAGACATCAATTAATGTATGTAAGATGTATATTGATTTAGTTCAGAAAGGAAGGACAACTTGAAGAGGGAAGAGACTCTGATGAGGGGGTGATGAAGGGATCCTGAGCGCCCCCCAACAGCTGACTTCCCCCAGCGTTCCTGCAGAATGTTTGTGTCTGGGCTCATACTTAGGTCTCCTCACAGTGTTTGTCACACAATGATACACGGCCGCGTCGTCAGGTCTCAGGCTGCTCATTTGCAGGTAAAGGAAATTCCTGGTGTTATCTCTGGAGACGATGAATCGGCCCTTCATGGAGTCTACCTAGTGTGTCCTACTGCCATTCCAGCTAATACCCGAGACCCACTCCAGCCCCTTCCTTGGAGCCTGGCGGACCCTGTTCATGTCACTGTTACTGAAGGTGAATCCAGAGGCTGCACAGGAGAGTCTCAGGGACCCCCAGGCTGAACCAAGCCTCCTCCAGACTCCACCAGCTGCACCTCACACTGGACACCTGCAAACACAGAGACAACAAGGTTAGAAACTGCCACACACATCCACTGTTTCTCTCACTCATGTCCACACACACTCAGTATCCTTAGTCCTCCATGAATCACCTTTTAAAAGAGCAGCAAGAAAAACCCAGCTCAGCATAAACTCCATGGCGATTTGTTCATTGCTGATCACCAAACGGAAACACCTGAAAATCCCAGGGCTGAGGCTTCTCTCCCAGAGCTGCAGGGTCAGGGCTGGTTTTCATCAGAAAAGGGAAGGCCCTATTTGCATGTCTCCTATTATACAGCACGGGCTGAAGTGGGACACCTGAGGAGAGGGTGCTGCCCAGAGTAAATGAAAGTGTCCTGGAAGAAACTGGTAGTAATTCTTTTATCCAGGAAAATACAATTTTATGTTATGTGATTGTCTCTTGATAATCATTTAACTCTCATTATTTTATTTTTATATATTTGTACAATATAGTCAATGCCGGTACCAATGTTATCTTTTACGCAATATAAACTATATACAGAACAGAGCAGTTCAGCCATGTGTTCAAGATCACACATCTGGACTAATTTAGCCCTATTATCTGGACCTGTGCTTCTAACCACACAGTCCGAGAGTATTCCTGGGGGCCAGTCTCCTCCACTGGCTGGAAGCACAGGTCCAAATGATATTTTCTCATAGTTATTTAGCTTCTTTCACTCAGCACTCACATTTGAAAATGTAGCCATGCTTTCTTGTGAATCAGGTATGCCTTGACTGCAATGAGTTGTATTTCAGTACATTGACATATGTAACATTGCCCATCTCCTCACATATTATGACTATTTAAATTGTTCTCTCAGTCTCTGACTTTTATATAAAAAACAACTAGTCAGCATGAGAAAATACAAAATAATAAAACTGTGATCTTATTCTTACCTCATTAATGACAAACCTGAATGACTACAAATAAAAAATTTTTTTGACATATCAGAGTTGAGCAAACATAAACTTAAAACTTGAGGAGATAGGGGTTGGCAGGGATAACCAGGATGCATTTATGAGTGTACCTGGGGCAGGTGTCACTACATAGCATTGTAGTTAACCTGGAAATATTTAGAGTTCCTTGAAAATGTGTGCAGTAATGATGTTGGAGTGTGAAACTTCTAGTGCCATATATTGTTGCAGACTTTCCTTAAAAAGTTGGGAAATATCCAAAAAGTTTCTTCATCTGCTGTCCCATGGTGTTGACTGTGTTGACTGGGGGAGAAGAACATCAGCCAGTGTTCACTTCCTGAATCCTCCGCCACTATCTGCAGTGGAAAATCCACCAAATCTGTTTCCTCCTGGTAGTGGTGGAGTCAACAGAAATAGATGAAGACACTGGACACCATGAACCCTCCCTCTGGAACCACCTCCAATCTTTTCTGTGGAATAAAATTTTTAATTTGTAGGGTAGGGACAGTATGTAAGAAGCTGAGGACACTGGTGAGAAAGTATTGTGGCTAGAAAAAGACACTCTGCTCCCAGGGGAAGTGGTAAGGGCAGGAACACTTTGAAGACCACTCCCCAGAACCTGGCTCACCACCTGGACCTAGGAAGGAGGCTCAGTCAGAAAACTGAAGAGTATCTTCCCAAGGGCACCTCACATTTCCCCCAGGTGACTACACATATGCCCTAGGTGACCTCACACATCCACAAGGTCACCTTATACATTCCCCAGGGTCACCTTAAACATTTCTCTTGTGACCTTGCAAATTTCACCTCATACATACACCCATTATTAGAAGACCAACTCCTAATATATCAACATAGATTCAAGATCTCTCAAGGTGATCAAGTGGTCGGTGAAAAGGAAAAAAGACAAAAAATACAAGAAACAGTTTTTTTCAAAGCTGGGCCCAGGGGAGACACTACATACTGCTGCTCCATGGATGTCTAACATTCCCCTGAAAACCTCAGTTTTTATTATGTTCTTTCATTAGGGGAGGGGGAGTGAGGTTACACAAAGTTTCCAAGATAATTATACAAAAAGAACATAAGTTAAAACTGTTGACCAAAAATCACAATATGGTATTGTAAAAGCAGATCGATGTAAAGTTACTTTCTGTGCATCAGCATAGAAACCATAAACCTTAGCAAGAATAGAGGTTAAACATAAACTTATAACTGTCAACAAGAAAAGCACTGGGCTCACAGCTACAGGGGAAACAGGGTCTGACACAGGACAACCAGCTCGATCACAAAATTGCAAGAGCGAGGAGACCCCCACGCAGGCCTGAAGAAGCAGTTGGAGAACCAAGAGCAGTAAAACCCCCACAGAGGCCTGGAGGAGCGGTGGGAGAACCATTATGCGTGAATGCGTGAATGCGTTTTCTTGGAAATGAGTGTTTCTCCAAAAATTGCACTTATTTATAAGAAAGACTCTTCCTGTCCTCCAGCTGCTTATTATTAAGATGTCTGGCAGAACTTGAACTCCCCATTGTAAGTGGTTCTCATTACAACATCGAATTTCATAAATGCTCACAATTGAATAGGATATTTCTACAAACACCAGTAGTCCTTGTTAAATGCTTATTTTAGATATTTTTAAAGGAAGTCCTAGGCCATGAGAGGAACTCCTCCCCAGCCTCCTCCGCACCTGCTCTGGAGTGGGAGCTTGTGCTGGGTGTATCCTGAGTGCCCCCTGCAGCCCAGCCCCACCCTGTAGGGAGGATTCTGTCAGAGTTGACAGAGCGTAATCCTACCAGTGTCTCTAGCCCCGTATAAAGTGGCTGTGCCCTGGCTTGCAATTCTCCTTTAGTGACTCCATATGCTTCTTACACCATCTTTTGAAATAGTGCATTGTCCTTAGGAAACCAGGTGAACTCTGCAAGGACACCCCAAGAAAAGCTCTCATGCATCACCAGGGAGTCCTTTACTGGAGCTGACGAGGCACTGAATCATTGGACACGTGGTGAATCCAAAAACTCTTTGGGGGTTTGTGGGAGACTCTTATTTCCTTTAGGGTCCTGCAGCCGATTATTGCACATGAAAGTACCTTCAGGTGCAGGTGTAGTTGGCTAGAGTCCCACTCCAATTCTACTATTCAAAACACACACACACAGACACACACACACACACACGCACACACACATACACACACACACATATGCACATATACAGTGGTTGATTGTTACATTAATGAATCCCACGTTTGCCCTTTTTTACTGGTATCCCTCTCATGGAAAGCACACCCTACATTGGTATTAAGGTTGAGTATGTGTCTACTTTCTGCAAACAGAAGAATACAGAATACAAGTGGACACTTGGGAAGTGCATGCACATTGAATTCACCTGTTCTCACTTTGGAACTGCAATTGCCCCATGCAAAGTAAATTTGAGGCCAATGAGGGTGAAATCATTTTATTGGTGCTGAAGTTGCTGGTGTCAGCAGCTCCAAACTGTTCTATTTTTTAAATTATACTTTAAGTTCTGGGGTACAGGTTCATGTCCTGCAGATTTGTCACATAAGTATAATGTGTCATGGTGGTTTGCTGCATCCATCCCCCGTCATCTACATTAGATATTTCTCCCACCGTTATCCCTCCTCAATACCCCAACCCCCTGCTATTCCTTCCCTAGCCCCCCAAACCCTTGACAGGCCCCAGTGTGTGATGTAACCCTCACTGTGTCCATGTGATCTCATTGTTAAATACCCACTTATGAGTGAGAATATGTGGTGTTTGGTTTTCTGTTCTTGTGTCAGTTTGCCGAGAATGATGGTTTCCGGATTCATCTATTTCCCTGCAAAGGACATGAACTCATCTTTTTTTAATGGCTGCATAGTATTCCATGGTGTATACGTGCCACATTTTCTTCATCCACTCTATCATTGATTAGCATTGGGGTTGGTTTCAAGTCTTTGCTATTGTAAACAGTGCTGCAATAAACATTTGTGTTCATGCGTCTTTATAACTGAATGCTTTATAATCCTTTGGGTATACTGGGTCAAATGGCATGTCCTTTTCTAGATCCCTAAGGAATGGTCACACTACCTTCCACAATGGTTGAACTAATTTACACTCCCACCAACACTGTTAAAGCATTCCTATTTCTCCACGTTCTCTCTAGGATCTGTTGTTTTCTGATCTTTTAATGATCACCATTCTAACTGGCATGAGATGGTATCTCAATGTGGTTTTGATTTGCATTTCTCTAATGACTAGTGCTGATCAGCTTTTTTCATATATTTGTTGGCCTCACTAATACCTTCTTTTGAAAAGTGTCTGTTCATATCCTTTGCCTATTTTTTGATAGGATTGTTTGGTTTTTTTCCTGTAAATTTGTTTATTTGTAGATTCTGGATGTTAGCTCTTTGTCAGATGAGTAGATTACAAAAATTTTTCCCCATTCTGTTGGTTGTCAGTTCACTCTAATGAGTTTCTTTTGCTGTGCAGAAGCTCTTAAGTTTAATTAGATCCCATTTGTCTGTTTTGGCTTTTGTTGCCATTGTTTTTGGTGTTTTAGTCATGAAGTCCTTGCCTAGGCCTATGTCCTGACTGGTTTTGCCTAGGTTTTCTTCTAAGGTTTTTATGGTTTTAGGTGTTATGTTTAAATCATTAACCCATCTGGAGTTAATTTTTGTATCAGGTGTAAGGAAGGGATCCAGCTTCAGCTTTCTGCATATGGCTAGCCAGTTTTCCCAACACCATTTATTAAACAGGGAATCCTTTCCCCATTGCTTGTTTTTGTCAGGTTTGTCAAAGATCGGAAAGTTGTAGATGTGTGGCGTTACTTTTGAGGCCTCTGTTCTGTTCCATTGGTCTATGTCTGTTTTGGTACCAGTACCATGCTGTTTTGATTACTGTAGGCTTGTAGTATAGATTGACATCCGGTTATGTGATGCCTCTAGCTTTGGTTTTCATTTTATTTTATTTATTTATGTAGTTATTTATTTTGCTTGGGAATATCTTAGTGATGTGGGCTCTCTTTTGGTTCCATATGAAGTTTAAGGTTTTTTTTTGTTTTTTTTTGGTATTTTTTTTTTCTATTTTGTAAAGAAAGTCAATGGTAGCTTGCTGGGGATAGCATTGAATCTGTAAACTACTTTGGGCAGTATGGCCATTTTCATGATACTGATTCTTCCTAACCATGGACAGGGAATGTTTTTCCATCTGTTTGTGCCCTCTCTTATTTCCTTGAGCAGGTGTTTGCAGTTCACCTTGAAGAGGTCCTTCACATCCTTTGTTAGTTGTATTCCTAGGTACAAAGTGCTCTATTTTTCTTAATTTTTTTCTCCTGTTTTCCTCCTCTGATAGAGTTTGTGCATTGCAACACTCTCATATTTAATCCATATTGACTAAACTGGTGAAAACATAATGAGTGGAACACGAAAGCATTACATGTTCTTACACTTGAATTTTAATGCTGCCATGGTCTTCTTTCTCTGGGCTGTGCCCTATACAAGAAGCCTCCATGTGTAAAGCTGGTTTTGCTCTTCTCTGGTTGGAATATTACAGGAAAATGTTCTTGAATGTACCCATATTGGCTGGGTCATTTCACCCATTCATCATTTCACCCATTTTCATGATGAAGGTAGGCTAGTGTTATGGGCTTGTAATGGGGATGGATTACCTTTCCCCAGATAGATAAGGATCTGAAAATTCCCCTCCCCTGGTTTGTCTGTCTGAAGAAGGGCTGGGTGTATTTATCAGAGATTTCATCTCCTGGCAATAGAGCCATGCATGGATCTATATAGATTATTTCCCTGAGAACCTGAAGGTTCTTGGAGTAAAGGGTGATGAGAATATGGGGTGGGGATCCCTGGATCTCTCTTCCTTATGCTAGTCCAGACATGCCCTTTATGTTTATTTAGTTCAGATTTTCATATAACAAACCACACAGGCAGGCTTATTTAAATTATCCATACTCACTCCATATTAGAGCAACAGATGAATAAAATAATCACATTGAACTCAGACAAATCAGGTCCCCATCCCCTTTACTGTAGCTCAGAGCAGCTTTACTGACTCACTTAAATTGGAGATTATTTCTTCCCCCAATGAACTGTAAGGGTTGCTGAGGAGCCTCTGTAAGTTTGGATTTCTTTGTGTCAGCCTGTCATGCAGGGAATTCTGAATGATGTAGACCTTTATACTTAGATGGTAATTATTCCTAGTGTTGTGGACATGGCTGTCAGCCTTCACTCCTATTTCTTTCTTTTGTTCACCTGAGTGTCTACAAGAATCCCATGAACCTCAGGACTCTCTCCTTCACTGATGATTTTGAAGATTGTCAATCAACTCAGTGTTACAGACAGAGAGAAATAATGGAGAATTCTCAGTCTACTGACATGTTGGGTCAGAAACATAGGACACATCTGAGAATGAACCATTTTTGTCAATGCCAATCAATATTGAATTCAAGAATAAAGATTTTTAGTATACTGGAGTAAAAATTTTCATAATTCTTGACAATGAGGTCTCAAGCTGGATGGTTTGCAGATAAAGTGAATTCATTATGTTTAGACAGAAGCATCTTTACCTAGGAAGTTAGATTTTTAAACTAAAAAACCTGAGAGGTGGTTTCCTGAGATCTTGTGAAAACTTATCTAGTGGAAAAAAAAGTCAGGAAAACTGGTTTCAAATAATTGAAAGAAATCTTATAAGAAATTATTGTCAAGACAGCCATGAAACTCCAATTAGTAAGTTTTTTCATTTATTTATCACAACTCAAGAAGCAATGAAGAAATCTACACAATTGGAAGCCTATTCCAACAGAGATAATTTTATTCTACTTGAAAAATAGACCAGTATTCATAAAGAGGCACTTTCCCATGAGATCCACAACTTACACAGATTTCTGTAACCTGAAGAAGTTTCCCTAATTGGGTTATTCTGTAGACAACTATGTACGCAAAAATACATTGTGTATATTTGTGTACGATTAATCTGTACAAGCCCTTGACATATGAAACTAACTTCATGTATAGGTGATAACTTCATCACTCACCTTTGATAATATGTTGCTTCAAGTGAACACATTCTAGATATTCACTTGACTTCATCATTTCATATTGAGTGTAGGTATGTAAATGACTGAAAACACAAGATTTTTATCTAACAGATTCTCCTCTTATGAGATCATCCTGAAACTTTCCAACAACCTCCATCATGTATGCTTCCAATCATTTGATTTTAAGGAAATAAGAGGCAAATTCATAATCCATCCTTGACTTAAGGTGAGAAATCTTCCTAGACTTCCATCACATTTATTAGAAACTCTCACTAAAAGCCATAATCAAACATTATTTGTTTATGGATTATACCTCAAAACAGAAACTGTTTTTCATAAGGACTATACCATTCTACATTTCCACAGTTATGGAAAGCAGTATAAAGGTCCTAACTGAATTAAAACCAGAAATATTATATGACCAGAAATCCTGTTTCTGGGAATATACTCAAAGGAGATGAAATTACCACCTTGTAAAGATATCTGCATGCCATGCTATGAAACACTGTTAATAACAGCCAAGATGTGAAAACAGTCTGTCAGCAGATAAGTGATGAATAAAGACAATGTGGTACCTATACGCAACAGAATATGATTCAGTCTTATAAAAGAAGACATGCTGTCATTTGCTATTTGCCACAATGGATCAATTTCCATATCCACTAACAGTGCAGATCACTGATTACAGCTCCTCCCAGGGGACAGCAGATCCTTATTTAGCAGTGAAAACTGGCTGTACTAGGAAGGCTACTTTTACATATTGTTCAAATTTTCAGCCTTAACACGTCAATGTCTTAAAATATTCCACTCTGTCTGCATGTGATAAAGGGGAGTGTAATATTGGAGGTGAAATTAAGAGTGCATGAGTCTTCCAGACACTAAGTCGTAGGATGATCATGGCTGTGTCCTTGAGGGAGTGGACCACATGCAACAGTGTTTAGACTGGGGATTGGTGAGTTTCCAGTTGTATGAAGAATAGTTGTATTATATTAGGAGCAAATATGACTTTATTATTGAGTTTATTTGAAGATCATGTATAATCTCAGGAGATGTGTATGGGTTCAAGTTGACAAGGGGTGGACTTGTAATGGTAAATGCTGACTGTCAGCTTGATCGCATTGAAGGATGCAACGTTTTGATCCAGGATGTGTCTGTGAGGGTGCTGCCAAAGGAGATTAGCCTTTGAGCCAGCTGGCTGAAAAAAACAGACACCCTCTTAATCTGGGTGGCAAAATCTGATTAGCTGCCAGTGAGGCCAGAATAAAAAGCACACAGAAGAAGATAAAAAGATTAGGCTGGCTTAGACTTCCAGTCTACATCTTTCTCCCATGCTGGATGCTCCCTCATCTCAAACATCAAACACTGAGGTCTTCAGCTTTGGGATTTGGCCTGGCTTCCTTGCTCCTTAGCTTGCAGACAGCCTATCGTGGGACCTTGTGATTATGCATGTTAATACTCCTTAATAAACTATATATCTGCCTATCTGTCTATTACATTTTTTCGATCTCTCTAGAGAACACTGACTAATACAATCTTAATTCACAAGAAATTAAAAAAATAAAGGAGATTAGAAATTCCAAGTTGGAATGCAGACTACATAGAAAAAGTCTAATGCCATTACAAATGTGTGAAATCAAAAGAGGTACTAAGTAGGTTCAGAAATGATGTAGTCAATAAGATTTAAAAGTAAAGAAACTGCACATCAGCACTGGACTCCAGTTGATGATGTTCTACTAAAAAGCACAATGTACACAATGTTTCCACTCTGCAGGAATCCTGGAATGGGACCTCAAAGGGAATGGATGGTGTGTGGTGGGAGAGGGTTCCTCATGGTTGTGTGAAGTTAGGGACAGGCATAGAAGGAAAGTAATAAACATTCATATGGTACTAACTTAGGGTGAATATGTCAGTATATTTGCATGTTTACCGTAATACAGGTACATAAATTAGATAAAATACTTTAGATGGGTGTGTATTTATGTGTTAATACACAAACACATACTTCCTAGATTCAGTATCTGAGAGGTTCTATAATAAATGACAGCATGTTAACAAAAAATACACCCAGACTCAAGATTTGAGTTTTTCCTGATGAATATTTATTTATTTATTCTTTCTTTTCTTTTTTCTTTTTTTTATTGCATTTTAGGTTTTGGCATACATGTGAAGAACATGCAAGATTGTTGCACAGGTACACCCATGGCAGTGTGGTTTGCTGCCTTCAGTTTTTAATATTATTCTGCTATAATAGGAAATAGCAGCCAGGTGGGGAGCCTCAGACCTGTAATCCCAGCACTTTTGAAGGCTGAGGCAGGCAGATAATTTTAGGTCAGGAGTTTGAGACAAGCCTGGTCCACATAGTGAAAACCTTTCTCTACTAAAAATATAAAAAATAACCACATGTGGTGCCACATGCATGTTATTCCAGCTACTTGGGAGTCTGAGGGAGGAGAATCACTTGAACCTGGGAAGTGGAAGTTGCAGTGAGCCAAGATCCTGCCATAAAAGTCTACAATTTCTTATAATACCAGAAAATGAGAAAGGGCTCTGAAACAAAGAATTGCTCATTTTGTGTTTTTCTTATTTGTTGGTAAATCTAGCTAGTGGCCTAAAAATTCTGTTCATATTTACTGTTTGTTTCATTTTTATAGAATCAGGCTGTATGTGTGCAGTTTTGCTACATGGATATATTTCATAAAGTTGAGCTTTGGGCTTCTGGTGTAACTACTGCCCAACAGCAAACATTGGAGCCGGCAGGTAATTTTTTGACCCTCATTTTCCTCTCACCTGCCCTCTTTTTAGTCCCTGGTGTCTATTGTTGTTATCTCTGTACATGTGTACCCGTTGTTCACATTCCAATACAAGAGAGATGTGTTTTTGAGTTCTTTTATTTAGGATCATGTCCTTCAACTCTACTCATCTTGCTGTGAAAGACACAATTTCATTTTTTATGGCTACATAGTATTTCTTGATTTACATATGTTATATTTTATCTATCTAATCATTCACTGATTGACACTTAGATAAATTACTTGACTTTTCTATTGAATAAACATAGGAGTGCAGGTGACATTTTCTGATATGAAAGTTTGCTTTTGAGAGGAACATACCCACTGGGATGGATTACTGGGACAAATGGTAATTCTAATTTTAGTTCTTTGGGAAATTTATGTATTGTTTTTCATAGAGGTTGTACAAATTTACATTCTCTCCAAGCATGTATAAAGCATTATTTTTCCTATGCTTCTCTGTAAACACCTGCTGTTTTTATTTGTAGTAACAGCCGTTCTGACTGGTGGAAAATGCCGTATCATGTTGTTTCTAATTTACATGGATCAGATGTTTGGTGATGCTTTCTATATTTTTCTTATTTGTGTTGGCCACTTCTATGTCTTCTTTGAGAAATGTCTGGATTTTGCTCACTCTTTAAAGAAGTTATTTGTTATTTCTATTTGACTTATTTGAATGACTTGTAGATTCTGTATGTTAGTCCTTTGCAAGATGAATAGACTGCAGATTTTTTTTTACATTCTGCAGGTTGTTTGTTCACCATGTTCTGTTATTTATTTTGCTGGCAGATGATCTTTGGTTCAGTTAAGTCCTATTTATCGACCCTTGTTTTCATTGCATTTGCTTTTGAAGTCTTAGCCATATTTTATTTACCTAGGCCAATGTCCAGAAGAATTTTTAAGATTTTCTTCAAGTATTTTATATAGTTTTAGTTTTTAAATTTAAACATTTAATTCATATTCAGTTAATTTTTGTCTATGGTGATATAGAAGTCTCATTTTATTTTTCTACATAAGCCATCTGATTTTCCAGGCACCACTTACTGAATAGAGGGTTGTTTCTCCAGTGTATATTTTTGTCAGTGTTTTCAAAGTACAGTTCGTTTTTAGATATTTGGCTTTATTTCTGGGATCTCTGTTTTTTTTTCTACCAGTACCATGCTGTCTTTCTTATTATATTCATGTAGTATAATTTGAGCTCAGGGAATGTGGTGCTTCTAGCTTTGTTCTTTTAGCTTAGGATTGCTTCTGCTATTCAGTCTGTTTTTTGGTTCTATATGAATTTTAGGGTTTTTTTTCTAAATATGTAATCAATTATATTGGTTATTTGATAAAAATAGTGAATCTGTATAATGCTTTGGGCAGTGTGTTAGTCCATTTTGCATTGACATAAATTAAATTACCTGAGATCAAGTGATTTACAAAGAAAAGAGGTTTATTTGGCTTACAATTCTACACACTAAGTGAGAAGTGTGGCACCAGCATCTGCTTCTTGTGAGAGCCTCTGCAAGCTTACAATCGTGGTGGAAGGCAAAGGGGAACAACCTTATGTCAGACGGTGAGGGGTGTGAACATGAGAGCATACGAGGGTTGCCAGACTGTTTTGAAACGTCAGATCTCACAGCAGCTAAAACAGAAATAATTCCATAATTACAACGGGGTGGATACTAAGCCATTCCTGAAGTATGGTTTTCCATGGCTCCATACCTCCCAGTAAGATTCACCTCAAATACTGCGGAGCACATTTCGCCATGAGATTTGGAGGTGACAGTCATCTAAGCTATGTAGTTTTAATCTTTTGCCCCTGATCTTATGTCCTTCCTAGGTTACAAAATCATCTGTTTAAAACAGTTCCCCAAAAGCTTAACTTGGTCAAGACTCCAAGTAAAAATTCCAGTCTCTGTGAGTCTTAAGGCAACTTCCCTCCAGCTATGAGCTGGCAAAATGTTTTAAGGAGTCATTTACTCCCAAGGCACAACAGTGCCACAGGCATTGGGTAAATATCATCAATACAAAAGGAATAAATTGACCAAAGAAACAGCCAGCAGGCCCCTACACACCTAAAGCCTAGCAGGGCAGATATTAAATCTTAAAGCTACAAAATAATCTCACTTTACTTTATGTACTTCAACCAGGGCACACTGGGACAAATGGGGTCCCAAAAACTTCAGGCATCTCGTCCCTATATCTGGGCACAGCGTATGGGGCTACTTTCACAGGTTAAAGTCAAGTGCCAGAAGTTTTTCCAGGTTGAGAGTGCAAGCTGCCTTTGGCTCTAGCATTCAGTATCTCGAGGCTTGTGGCCACATTCCCACAGCTTTACTATGAAGTGTCCTAGTGGGGACTCTGAATGTGGGCTCCAACCCCATCTCTCCCCATCTTTGTTACTGACCTAGTAGAGGCTGTCTGTGGCGGCTCCAGTCCTGCAGCAGGCTTCTTCCTGGGTGTTCAGGGCCCTCTACAATCTTCTGAAATCCAGGCAGAAGCTGCCCAGCCTCCTTCCCTCTTGCATTCTGCATACCTGCCAGAATCCAGTTGTCTCAGCATCACTCACTGAGTACAGAGTGTTTTCCCCATTGCTTGTTTTGTCAGACTTTTCAAATATCAGATGGTTGTAGGTATGCGGCTTTATTTCTGTTTCCTACGTTGTTGCATTTTTTTCTGCGTGTCTGCCCTTGTTCCAGTATCAAGCTGTTTTCATTACTGTGATTTTATGTTGTAGTTTAAAGTCGGGTATCATGATCCCTCTGGCATAGGATTGCTTAGATTATTCAGGGTCTTTTTGGTTCCATATAAACTTTAGTATATATATATATATATATATATATATATATATATATATATATTAAATTCTGTGAAGAATGCTGGTGATAATTTTATAGAAAGAATATTGGTTGTGTAAGTTCCTTTGGGCAGTATGAATTTTTACACTATTGATTCTTCCAATGGTAAGCATAAAATGTGTTCCCATTTATTTGTGTCATTTATGACTTATTTCTTCTGTGTTTTATAGTTCACCTGGAAGGGATCTTTCACCTTGTTCGTTACCCCTATTTCCAGGCCCTTACTTGTTTGTGAATATTACAAGTAGGCTAGGACTGTGGTTTTAATTTCACTCTCAGCATGAATGTAGCTGGGCTATAGAAATGCTAGTGATTTTGTATATTGATTTTTGTATCCTGAGACATTACCAAAGTTGTAAGTTTATGTAGTCCAGAATTATTTTGGCAGAGTCTTCAGCATTTTCTGTGTATAGAATTATATAATCAGTTTGGACAGATACACTGACTTCTTTATCTGTTTGGATGTTGTGTTAGTCCATTCACACACTATAAAGAAGCACTGCTGCAGACTGGGTAATTTGTATGGATTTGTGATTGTCTCATGGTTCTGCAGACTGTCCAGGAAGTGTGGCTGGGGAGGCCTCAGGAACCAGACAATCATGACAGAAAGGGAAGCATCATGTCTCACATGGCTGGAGCAGGAGGAAGAGAGCAGTGCCACATATTTGAAACCAGACCTCCTGAGGGCTCTATCACAAGAACAGCACAAGAGAGGGAGACCCATTCCCATGATCTAATCACCTTTCACCAGGCACCAGCTCCAACACTGGGAATTACAATTTGCATAAAATTTGAGTGGTGACACTAATACGAACCATATCATCTGCCTTTTATTTTTGCTATTGCCTAGTTGCTCTCACTAGAATTTCCAGTACTATGTTCAATAGGAGGGGTGAGAGGGCATCTTCATCTTATTTCATTTCTAGAGTGTTTTGAGATTTTATTCATTTAGTATATTGCTGACTGTTGGTTTGTCATAGACGGTTCTTATTATTTTGGAAGTGCTTTTTTTTAATGCCTAGTCTGTTGAGGGTTTTTATTATGAGTGGGTGTTGGATCCTTTCAAAAGCTTTCTCAATATCCATTAAACGTGGTTTTTGCTTTTATTCTGTTTACATGGTGAATCAGTTACTGATTTGTGGATGTTGAATGAACCTTGCCTTAAAGCCCACTTGATCACGATGTGTTACATTTTAAAGTGCTTCTGGATCCTATTTGCTAGTATTTTGTTCAGAACTTTTAGGTCTATGTTCATCAGGAATATTCATCTGATGCTTTCTTTTTAAATTACGTGTCTTCCTGATTTTTAATGCCAAGAACACACAGTGAAGAAAGGGCAGTATCCTCAATAAATGATGGAAAAACTGAACATTTATATGCAAAAGAAATAAAATTAGACCTTCTCTAACACCATATACAAAAATCATCTAAAAATGAACATCACCTGAAGCCATAAACTCACAGACAACATGGAAAGAAAACTTCTTGTCACTGATTCAGAAATGACTTATTTGAATTTAATACCAAAAGCAAGCACAGGAAAGAAAAAGCTATGTGCGATTATATATCCAACAATAATTTCTATCCAAATGTATAAATAACCCATATAACTCAATAGCAAGTAACAAATGACCTGATAAAAAGGGAAAAAAACCTGGATAGATTTTTTTCAGAAGATGCACTCATGAAAAACAGAGCATAAAAACGTTCTCATTACTAATTTTCAGAGAAATTCAAATCCAAAGCATTATGAGATGTCACTTCACACCACTTAAAATGGCTATTGTCAGCAAGACAAAAGATAACAAATGTTGGCAAGAATGTGGGGAAAGAAAATCCTTTTATGGTGTGGTAGGATTGGTTATGCGATGTATTGAAAAATAAGGCTATCGTGTGATCTGGTGATCCCAGTTCTTGTTATATGTTCAGATGAAATAAAATTATGTCAAACGCATGTTTGTTGCAAGACTATTTATAATAGCTTAGATTTGTAAAAGAATTTAATGCCCATAGATTGATGAATATATAAAGAAAACATATATACGTAAAACTAAATTTTATTCAGCTTTGAAAAGAAGGAAATTCTAACATCTGCAACAACAATGATGGGCCTGAAGGACATGATGCTAAGTAGAATAAGCCAGATGCAGAAGACAAATCCTTCATGAACTCATTTATGTGTGGGATTTAAACTATCCAAGCTCTTGAAAGTAGAGAGTAGAATAGTGGGTCCCAAGACTTGTGAGGAGAGGGAACTTGTGTGATGTTGGTCAAAGCATACAGTCTAAGTTGCACAGGTGGGATGAGTTCTGGAGATCTAACATACAGCAATGTTCCTGTATTTAATACTGAATGGTACACATAATTTTTGGTAAAAGGGCAGATCTTGGATATTTTCATCACACACACACACACACACACACACACACACACACACACACACAGAGAGAGAGAGCACGTTTTTTAAAAAATAAAAGGGCTGAGTACAGTGGCTCATGTCTGTAATCCCAGCACTTTGGGAGGCCAAGGCGGGTGGATCTCTTGAGGTCAGGAGTTTGAGACCAGACTGCCAGACTGGCCAATATTATGGAACTCCATCTCCACTAAAAATACAAAAAAAAAAAAAAATTGCCAGGCATGGTGGTGGGCACCTGTAATCCCAGCTACTCTCAAGGCTGAGACAGAAGACTCTCTTGAAACCAGGAGACAGAGGTTGTAGTAAAGCCAGATTTCACCATGGAACTCCAGCCTGGGCCACAGAGCGAGATACTGTCTCAAAAAAAAGTAGCTCTGTGAGATGACAGATACCAAAATTACCTTAACCATGATGCACATTTTACAATGAGTATCTGATATGGTTTGCATCTGTGTCCTGGCCCAAATCTCGTGTTGTATGAGAATCCTCAGTCCTGAAGGTGGGACCTGGTGGGAGATGACTGGGTTGTGAGGTGGGTCTGTCATGAATGGTTTAGCATCAACTCCTAGTGCTGTTCTCATGACAGTGCATGAGTTCTCACAAGATCTGGTGGTCTAACAGTGTGTAGAAACCCCCTTCCCTTTCCTGTGGCTCCTGCTCTGGTCATGTGATGTGCCTGCTCCCCTTTGTCCTCTGCCATGATTCTAACTTTCCTGAGTCTCCCCAGAAGAAGCCGCTACACTTCCTGTACAGCCTGCAGAACCATGAGGCAATTAAACATCTTTTTTTTCCAAATTACTCAATCTCAGGGATTTTTTTACAGCAGTGTGAGAATGGACTAATACACCATCAAAACATCAGTTGGTGCACTGTTTTAAACCTATATATTTTAAAAAATATTTCATTTGCACATCAATAAAATTGAAAAAATTAAACTTACTTATAATAAATATATATATACCTTATATTTTCTCAATAAAAATGAGACAACATAGAAAAACTTACATTGAAGTAATTATAACAGCTTTGTTTACAATATTCAGAAAACTAGAGACAAATGTAGAGTCCACTGACAAAAGAATAGATCAATATATTGTTATGTTTTTAATTAATGGACTGACTCAGATATAAAATCTCTGTCCTTCCTCTCTTTCTCTGTCCATACATACATGAAGACTTCAAGGTTTCATATCACAGTCAATTCATTGATTCCATAAATGACACTATGTTGATCTAACTTCACACATTAAATAGCATGAATTAACCTTAAAAATAGCAAAGTAGCCCCTTTCCAAATAATGACTATAATATTTGATTCCATTTATATTAATTTCAAAACAGAAAAAAATGGATCTATAGTCTCAGAAATCAAAACATTTCCCCATGTAGGAGTTAAAAAGACCCGTGTTGGGGGATAGACTTGCTCTTCAGGCTACCTTAGGTGTTGGGGACAAGGATAGTCATGCTTGCCAGAAACTCCCTAATGACACATTTCAGATCTATTCATTTTTTATTATATGTAAATTTTATCTCATAAAAACAAAGAATAAATAAAATGTAGAATAGTTTAAATTCAGTAAATAATACAATTAACATTAAAACCCTATCCAAAATGTAAACACTATTATATGACTTAATAAAATGCATTCCAGTAAAACAACTAAAATTAAATAACAGAAATAAAAAACTTAAGGGTATCATCTGAAACTTAATAATTAATAAGCATACCTTTCATGGAGAAGAAAAAATAGTCAAGACTTGTGGAATATGTATTCTTTTTCTAATCAAATGTCATTAAATTATTTATACAATATTTTAACCTGTGTCATTAGTATAAATTATTATTATGTGTGATATTACAACTGAAAACTTTTAAAGAAAAAGAGATATTGCAAAGTACATGAACTAAATTGAATTCATTCTCAATGCTGGTCCACTATTTCACCTCAGTGTTCTAATAGTATGCTTGTTTTGAGTGGGATGTTGAAAAAAATAATTTTAAGAGTTAAATTAAAAGAATAATCTGTAGTAAAGAGACATCAGAATTCCATGACAGAAAAAAAGTTGAAAATATACAATGCATGTAAAGTCCTGAGAAGAAACCTTGAAGCATAAGAAAGGACTCATGTACAGTAGGTTGTAATATTTTTATGTTTAAAATTATTATGTTTCTGTTGTTTTGAAAAATTAAAGCAAAGCATGAGGAAATTAAGTGTTTTGTGCTTATCTGGTACAACAGCATGTTGAGAAAACCGAACAGCTCTGTAATCCTCAAGAGGTGGCCTCATTCAAGGAGACAGTTCGGTTTAAAAAATATACTATCAAAGTGTCACTGAAAATTGAGAAATTTTGGTGGTATCCCATATATTAATGGGGTACAAAGGTATGATATATGAATGCAATATGGAATAATCGATCGACCCAATTGACATATATATTACCTAAAGTCCTCGAATCTTTAACACTTTTGGTGACAAGAACATTTGAAATTTGTTCTTTGCTATTTCAAAATGAACAACACACAGTGTTTAAGGTCACAAGTAGACACTGAGTTATGTAAACCATACAGACAAGTTGAAACATCATTATGTTTAATTCTTTAGGACATATTATATAATTATGTCTATAGATGTAAGTTAATGTTCCCATAGCTATGTAGTTGCTGACATCAACAGATGTTGAAATAATTCTTCCTAATCATTTGGAACTATTCTTCCAGTTGCAAATGATCAGGAAGAATTATTTCTTGAAGGTATGTATTTTTTTTAAAAAAAGCACCCCACATATAAATGTAAAAAATTACTAAAACACAAATATCAATAAAAATGATAAATAAAGATAATAAAATATCACAACCTCATAAGACTTCCAAGCCCTGCATAAACAAAACCGCCACCTGCGCTGAGAAAGAAAACCTCCCCCTGCACCTGCTCCTGGGGCCTGCCCCGTCCTCGGTGGGTCCCGAGCGCCCCCTGGTGGCCGCGCGCCCCTGCAGGAAGTTTGTGTCCGGGCTCACACTGGCCTCCCCTCACTGTGTCTCTGGCACAGTAATACACGGCCGTGTCCTCGGTTTTCAGGCTGCTCGTTTGCAGATACAGCGTGTTCTTTGAATCATCTCTTGAGATGGTGAATCGGCCTTTCACAGACACGGCGTATTCTGTCGTGTAACTGTTAGCTTTGTTTCTAATACGGTCAACCCACTCCAGCCCCTTCCCTGGAGCCTGGCGGACCCAGTGCATGTAGTAGTAACTGAAGGTGAATCCGGAGGCCGCACAGGAGAGTCTCAGGGACCCCCCCAGGCTGGACCAAGCCTCCCCCAGACTCCACCAGCTGCACCTCACACTGGACACCTGCAAACACAGAGACACCTTTGTCATTAACTGCCACACACAACCACTGTTTCCCTCGCTCATGTCTACTCGCACTCAGTATCTCTAGTTCTCCATAAATCACCTTTAAAAATAGCAACAAGGAAAACCCAGCTCAGCCCAAACTCCATGGTGAGTCCTCTGTGTTCAGTGCTGATCCCTGAATACAAACACCTGGAAATTCTGGGGCTGGGACTCCTCTCCCAGAGCTTCAGGTTCAGAGCTGGGCTGGTTTTTATGAGCAGAGGGAGGGCCCTATTTGCATCTCTCCTTCTATATAGCAAGTTCTCGGGTGGGGCGGCTGAGGAGAGGGCAGGGCCCAGAGCAGATGAGAGTGTCCTGGAAAACATTGGCAGTAACCCTGTCTCTCAGGAAAGTATATCTTCAGATTATGTGATTGTGCCTTGATAATCATTTAGTACTCATCATCTTATTTTACTATGATTTGCAGAATATATTTAATTAGAGTGTCAAATGTTACATTTTTAGAGAAGATAAATTACACACAGAACAGAGCAGTTGCACAGTGTGTCCAATATCACACATCTGGACAGTTAGACTCAGTATCTGTGCCTTTGCCTCTAAACACTGGAGGAGACTGCTCCCCTAGACAGCTCCAGGGCAATGTGGGACATGCCTAGTGAGTTTTCAGGATGTCCCACCTGTCACAACCTTTTGTGATTTTGCTTCCCTAACGTTGGAGATGGGGCCCTGTGGTTGTATCATGGGAGCAGATTTATAATAAATGGTTTAATCACCATCCCCTTGCTATAATAGTAAATGGGATCTCATGAGATTTGGCTGTTTAACAGTGTGTAGCACCTCCGCCCTCACTCTTTCTTTGCTTCTGCTCCCACTGCATAAAGTGTCTGCTCCCTTTTTGCCTTTTGCTATCATTGTAATGTACCTGTGGACTCCCCAGAAGCTGAACAGATTCCATCGACATGTTTCCTCTACAGCCGGCAGAATCATGGATAAATTAAACCTCTTTTCTCTATAAATTACTCAGTTTCAGGTATTACTTACTAGTGATGAGAGACCAAACTAATAAATTGGACATCTTCCTCATTTCACCAGGGCCCCTTGCAGTCTGCAATCACCCATCTAAGGAGGAGGATGGTCCAGTCTCCATTGACACCATCGAGGCTGCCTCTGGCCCAGATGGTTTGTGATGGATGCCATTTCACTAATCTTGAGTTCAGGAAGTATAATGCCCTCCTCCACCATGCCTCATAGATGGAGAAGCCACCCTATGATCAACTCTCTCTACTTCTATCTCAACCTGTTTCTTAGTTTCAGCAATTCCCAGTGGGGAAATCGCACATTGTGGTGTGCCTCCTTATTTCAAGTGGGAAACTGTCTTGAGGGTCTAGCCTCTGCTGGTACAGTTGGCCCATTTTTTATCTTGGTGGTGGCCACCAGATGTGTGGAGAGGACTGGAACCCCCATGGACTTACCCCAATATTCATCCTCCTCCCCACTAGGGCTCTTTTTTTTTTAGATGGAGTCTCACTCTTGCTCTGGCTGAAGTGCAGTGGTATGATCTCAGCTCACTGCAACCTCCACCTCTAAGGTTCAAACAATTCTTTTTCCCCAGCCTCCTGAGTAGCTTGGACTATAGATGTGCACCACCATGCCCAGCTATTTTTTTTTTGTATTTTAATAGAGACAGGGTTTCACCTTGTTGCCCAGGATGGTTGCAAACTCCTGAACTCAGGCAATCCACCTAACTTGGCCCCCCAAGTTGCTGAGATTACAGGCCTGAGCCACCGTGTCCAGCCTAGAGCTCCTCAGGGGATCCTAGGTCTTAGGGCCCCATCAAAATTTAGTCATCATAGCCCTACCTAGTTCATGTGATGGTCAGAAATCCTTCAAATGTGCTCTCAACAAACCACCATCCCCAATTTACCATTCTGCTTATGCACCAGGACAGAAAGGTCTCTGATTAGTCTGAGCTAGTCAGGCATGTTTTTCTAGTAGCTCTTCTTGGGACTGACTAACTGTAGCTTAAACAGTAAGTACTGCCTTAGCAGTTGCTCAGAGTGCAGCCAGGAGAAAATAGCCATTTGCAAATGCAATAGCTCGGGCATCTGACTTGCACTTCGTAAGAGGCACCCTCTGTAGTGGTTCTTCCAGAACCTTCGGCATTTCTGCAGCATCCCCATACTCATGCACTCGGCCCCATCCATCACAGACAGCAGCTTTTGGGCCCCAAATAAAAATTCATAGCCTGTCCGGGATTTCTATAGGGGTCTCCTCTTTTTAGATTTCATTTTCTGGGTGCTCTTGAGATTTCTTTTTCTTTACCTTTGCCAGGTTTACTGGATGTCATGTCAAACCAATATTGACTCCAATAGGACTGGCATCATATACAATAGGCTAAAGAAATAAACCTAGATCAGTGAACAAGACATAGAGTTTATTGAGGTCTTTCACACAGTGTGGTTCAGGAACAGCAGGCTGGATGAGAAAACTACCATTTGACAAAATAAATAAATAATCTATTTGAATAATTGTCCTGAGAGATCATTGCTAGTATTAGATGGAAAATATGCGGCATTAAAGGTTGAATGAAATCCCTCTTCTAAGTCAATGTTTTGTAGGTAAAAGAAATCATGGAGTTACAAGGAAAAAATGCTGAGAGACCCTGAGGAAGACTTGCTTGACCAGATCAGGAATTACCAAAGTGTAAAAGGAAACCAGTCTCTCAGACTCCTGATGTCAAGCTGCCTCCACAGAGAACCCACGTAGACTGAGCTCCCAGTGGTGACCTCGGCGCCCCCTGGTGGTCCTGAGCAGCATCTGCCACGCAGTTCCCTCCTGTTTCCCTGCAGAGATTTTTGCGTCTGGGCTCACCCAGATATTCCCACTCCTGTGTCCCTCACTGCAGTACATGGCCTTGTCCTTGGCTTTCAGGTTGGTCGTTGTGAGGTGGACTGCCCTTGAAAGGGTGTCATTTGGGAATGTTAATTTATTTGTGCTCATGGAGAGTAACCCTGAGAACTCCCACTTGGTCACTCATGTTGCCACCCACACCAATCCCTGCTGTGAAGCCTGCTGGACCAAGCTCGTGCTGTAGCCAGTAAAAGTGCAATCAGGGGCTTTGCAGGAGAGTCTCAGTGAACTGCTGGGCTGTGCAATGTTTCCCCCTCTGACTCCACCAGCAAACTTCACACAGGAATCCTGTGAACAGAGAAAACAGACTGAGAACAGCCCCATGTGGAGCAGCCACAGCTGGACCTGATTCACAAAGGGCATTAATACTGAGGGTGATGAGAAGGAATCCAGACCAGGGCAGACCCCACGGTGTGGACAGAGAGGAAGGGCACAAACATGGGGTTGTCTCCTCACCAGGGCCTCAAGGAAGAGGGATGAGCCACCTTTCTTGAGGAGAGGAGGGGACACATTTCCATATCTTTCTTCTTGTGGTAAAGTGTGCACTGCCCAGCATTGCTCATCCATCCTCTGTGTCTCTATTTCAGGGAGGGCAGGGTCAAAGGATTCCTGGGTCCGGATCCACAGTGGTACTCTGCCTGTTGCTTTCTTATTCTCTAACGTGGACACTGTTCAGGTATCTTCATAGTAGCAAACATTATCAACAAATACGTCCAGTAAGAACCTAAAAATACATTTCCAGAGAAAATTGACACCTGTCTCTAATTGGTGCATTTTTAACTGCAAACTACAGTTCTTAACAATAAGGAAATATTAGACTACAATGAAAAAATAACAGATCTATACCTCGTCAGAGAGGGAGTTTATAGTTATCGTTATCTTGAGATCATTTTGCCACAAAACAGTTCAACATTGGATATACGTGCCTCTGTAAGGAAACAGTCCATGTGGAAACACGTGTACTTAGGTGAGTGAAGAGTTCACATGGAGACGTGTTTGCTTGTCTGAGGCAAGAGTCCACATGAGTAAATGTCTATTTTCTGAGGAAAGAGTAAATATAAGAACATATGTGGTAGTCTAAGGAAAGAGTCCATGTGGGGACAGGTGTGTTTGTCTGATGGAAGAATCCACATGAGTAAAGGTGTGTTTGTCTGTCAGAAGAGTCCACATGTTGAGAGGTGTGTGCACCCATCTGAGGGTAGATGCCCATTCAGGGACAGTGTATGCCTAAACTGAGCTGAAATTTAGGGAAAATCTATCTCAACCAACAAAATAAAAGAATCTTGTGGATTATTTGCTTGTCAGGAAGAAAAAGCCTGGGTCACATACAAAATTGATTTGTTTTAAATTAAATTAAAAGTCTTTAGTGAATGGTAACATCTTATATTATATGCAAATGAGTAAAATTACTTCATTCTTTGTTGTATGCATCACAAGACTTCCCGACCCTCATAAAATAAGTTATTAGATAATTTTACACAGTCTGCATTTAATCCTGGGGTAAATGAACCACTAAATATGTTTTGTAAATTGTATATATTTAGGTTTATATTTTCCATCACAAAAGCACATGCTTAGATAAATTGTGTAATGTCTCATATTGCATATCACTAAAAATACTTTTACTCTTCTTAAACAGTGACTTTTACACTTTTTTTTATACCCACACTCTGAATTCCTGGAATATTCTCTATATGTTTACTTGACTATAGTTTTGTTTTTTACATAATTTCAAATAAATCAAATTTTACAGTGTAATTGAAATGAATTCAGTGAAGAGAGTAGAACATGAAGTCGTTGAGCTAAGGAACTTTAAATTGCAAAGAAACCACACATAAGCACTCTATTCTAGTGGATAAATATGTTTCCAACCAGGTTACAGGTTTACATTTCTGATACTGCTATAGATATGTCCTGAAACTGTGCAGCTAAATAATAAAGTGGCATATGGTGGGATGGGATTTCTCACTTTGCAGTGGGTATTTACGGACATCATGGAAGGAAGGCTAGAAAGGCCCATGTGGTGACATAGTTGTGGGGAGAGACAAGTGTGTTCACATTTTTAATAAAGTTACAGAAGATTAGACACATAAATAGTTTTGATGTGTCCATAAACATGGGTTCATGTAAACAGGCGCATTTACTAGGCCAGTTGGTTGAGAGGTTCTACTAATACTTAAACCACATTAACAACAGCCATACTCAGTATCATCATTTTTTATTTTAATACTATTATTTAACATCAGAAACAAGCAATCTTTAGAAAAATTGCTGATTCTATGTACAAAAAGGTGATATAGAAAATGAGCTTAGAATTTATTGTAATACCAGGAAGCAGGGAAGTTTTCAAAAACAAGAATGAGGTGTGCTGTAAGGATGCAGGATCCAAACTAAATGGGCTCCCAGCAGCTGGTAAAGCTGTGGTGATTTCAACAATAAAATGAATAACGTAACATGGACCTTCTCCAGAGTGTGAAATACATATCCATAAACCAATATGGATATTAATAGATTATTAAATAAAAAATAATGGGAAGAACACATCTCCTTACAAAAGTATTCCAAATATGTTAGGTTGATAGTCCTCTAGTCAAGCAGGTGAAGCTTAAACACTCAGGAATTGATTGTGGACTGAGATTAGAGACATGGAGAAAAATAATTACTATTAGTGTATTTTATAATGAGGCTTCATGTATAATGCCACAGACATGATCTATGGGTGAATAAAATTTTACATGTTTTTAATCTAAATTTATACAAACACACACATATTTTTCTACAATACACACTGATAAGGGAGTAAAAGATAGCTACAGACTTGGAGAAAATACTTCCAAGTCACATATTCGTTAAATTAATTCTTTTAATTAGTTAAATTACTTTTATAATCAATATGCAAGTATAGTTACAACTAATCAAAAGAGAACAATGCAGCTAAAGTGAAGCAAATATCAGGAGAGGCATCCCATGAAAAATTACATGAAAAAATTTTAAATATAATTTTTTTTAATTAGGGAAATGCATTTAAATAAACATTAGATATCATTACTCATCTACTAGATTGGTTAAAATACACAATTCTTATAATGGTAAATGGCAATATGAATGTGGAAAAACAAGAACTATCATGCATTGACGGTGGGAATTCAAAATGCTACATACACAAAATGAGATTTTTTTGGCATTTTAAAAATACAAATAAAAGTAGAGTCAAAATGTGATTTGTGTGTGTGTTCCAAAATATTTACAAAATTGATTCAGAAATTGATGTTTACAAAGATACCTTCAGAGGAAGTTCTATATCAGCTTTATAAATTTGATTAATTCTCCAGTCACTGATATTTACTTACAGAATATCTGTTGTATGAAAAATGTCTGAAATAACTAAAATTTATCAAATACACATTTATATTGTTCCTTTTCTTTAATGACTTAATCTCATTTCCTAAGAAATTTTTCAATCTTATATTCTTTGTCATCTCCTCCACGTCAACACAGTTGCCTCCTCCCTGGGGTTTCTGACACTCTCAGGATGTGGTTTTCACACTGTGTCTCTCACACAGTTATACACGGCCGTGTCCTCAGATCTCAGGCTGCTCAGCTCCACGTAGGCTGTGCTTGTGGACGTGTCCCTGGTCATAGTGACTCTGCCCTGGAACTTCTGCACATACTTTGTGTTACCATTACCAAGGTTGATCCATCCCATTCATTCGAGCTCTTGTCCAGGGGCCTGTCGCACCCAGGGCATATAGTAACTAGTAAAGGTGTATCCAGAAGCCTTGCAAGAGACCTTCACTGAGGCCCCAGGCTTCTTCACCTCAGCCCCTGACTGCACCAGCTGCACCTGGGAATGGGCACCTGTGGGGAGGACACAGGAGTGGATAAAAACCTCCTTGGCTAGACTCAATCCCCTTCTCATCAGTGGGACTTAGGAGCCCCTTAACTGTAGCTGCGGCCACTAAGAAGAGGATCTTCCAGGTCCAGTACATGGTGAGGAGCTGAGCTCTCAGGGGATTCTCTAGAGGAGGGATGTGGTTGTTGGGTGATGCTCTCAGGGCACAGAACATATTTACCTCAGTGGATCTCGGGTTATTTACACATTCATGAGACAGAGCATTTCATAGCTCAAAGCCTGATCCATGATAAGAAAAGGAAGGTAAATAACACATGAGCCTTGCAAGAGTGAGATGCTGATGGTCCAAGCCCTAATGCTGCTTGAGAAAATACATGTCCTGCTCCATTTATAAACATCTGTGGCCAGAGGTCCTTTCACTGAAGAATAAAACCACACAGAACAGGCTCTTCACTGTGAACCTAAATCTGGTTAGCATAAAGACCACGTGGATCATTTTGGGACCTTCGCTCTCCATGACACTGAGGAGATACCTTAGCCCTATCCTGGACCCATCTGATACAAGCACAGCTCACTGGTGACTCTGAGAAAGTGACTGCTGATGTCCCATGTGAGTGTCCAGCAGGTCCTTCTGAGATCTGTTGGGCACTCCTGAGACAGTGTCTCCAGTACCTGCCTGGTGCCTGATCCCCCAGGATCTTTCAATAGAAACACTCTTGGTTTACAGATTTTCCCTGTGATGTGTGATTACAGCTGATTTTCTCATCTCACAGACAATAGGAATCACATGATGAAACCAGAGTTTGGAGTTCTTTATGAACTCACTGCACCCAAAATAATCATAAAGAAATTTATGTTTTGAATAATTTTAAGTTACGTTTGAACTCCATTTATTAGAATTTCATGGAGTATTTACATACTATCAGTTCATATCCATAGATCCTCACCTTTCCATATTGATTTCTGACTCACTAGGTCTCTGCACCTGCCACACTCTCAGATCCTCCACTGCCCTGTCATTCACACAATGTAGGCAACATTACCTGACAGTGAAATGTGAATTTTTTTTTTTTTTTTTTTTTTGAGACGGAGTTTCGCTCTTGTTACCCAGGCTGGAGTGCAATGGCGCGATCTCGGCTCACCACAACCTCCGCCTCCCAGGTTCGGGCAATTCTCCTGTCTCAGCCTCCTGAGTAGCTGGGATTACAGGCACGTGCCACCATGCCCAGCTAATTTTTTGTATTTTTAGTAGAGACGGGGTTTCACCATGTTGACCAGGATGGTCTCGATCTCTTGACCTTGTGATCCACCCGCCTCAGCCTCCCAAAGTGCTGGGATTACAGGCTTGAGCCACCGCGCCCGGCGAAATGTGAATTTTTTATAGGAATATAGTGACTCTCACAATTCTGCATCCACTGAATTAGTAAAACCATCCCTATTCATCATATTCTCACTATTAAGATATTTGTAATCCTAGAAGCTCAGTTTAAAAAATAGTTCTCAATGCCCCAAGTTACATGAATTGTTCCACTGAGGCAGGATATTTAATGTCACATCAGCAGCTTGTAGAACAGTTATTTTAGGCGGGGTTTTTTTTTTTTTGTTTGTTTTGTTTTTTGTTTTTTGTTTTTTTGTTTTTTTTTTCTGACTAAAGAAAACCAAGGCCCTGAGAGGAAACCTCCCTCCAGCTTCCTGCTCTGGGCTGGACCCTGTGCCGCGTGGCTCCTGAGCGCCCCCTCCAGCAAGCAGGTTCCTGTCAGGGCTCACAAAGCATTTTCCTCCAGAGTCTTTAGTCCAGCATAAAGTGGCCGTGTCCTGGTCTAGAATACTCTTTCAGCTACAACATCTGCTGCCAACACTTCTCTTGAAACAATTGATTAGCCTAACTAAACCTATTGAACTCTGCAGAAAGACCCAAAGAAAAGATTCTATGACACCCTTCTCTGAAGCTGCAGGTGCTTTGAATCAGCGGACACACAGTGAATACAGGAACTTGCAGGACTTTGGGAAGCCCCCGTTTCTTCATTAGGTTCTTGTAGTTGAACGTTGCATCTGAGAATACCTGCAGGTGCATGTACATTCAGATTACAGCCGTCTCTGTATCTTCTCTTCCAATAGCACACATTTTCCCTTCTTCCCAGCATCCCGCCTACAGAAGGTGCCTCCTGCACTGACACTAGGTCTAGGTTTATGCCTTTTTATCTCCTAGAAATCCAGTGTAAACAGGACACAAGTGGAGACTTGGGAAGTGCATGCAGTTCTTTATTTGCTCCTCTGCTAGGAACCCTGCAAGTGTCCCATGATAAAACAAACTGCAGTCATGAGGGAGTTGCCAAGACCTTGTCTTTACAGAATTGATATTAGAGGTTTCAGATGACTCTTCTGACCTTGTCTTGTTCTCTGCCATTCTCTTTCATTTTCCCTACGTTCTCCTCCTCAAATAGTCTGTGCATTGCCCGGCTTTCATCTTTAATCCAGAATAACCATACTGGTGAGAAGGCAATCTGTGCATCCTGGTAGTATTACATGTTGTTACAATTGAATCTTAATTAACTTAGTGGACTTCTTTCTCTGGAATGTGACCTATACACAGAGTCTCCAGAGACTAAACTGATGCTTTCCCTTTTCTGGCTGCAGCATTATAGGATCCTTACCCTATTGGCTAATTTGACCCATTTTCATGATGAAAGAAGGCTGCTGGGAGGGTCTGTAATGGAGACGGACAACCTTCCCCACATAGATAAGGTGCTAAAAATGTCCTTCCCCTGGATGGTCTATCTGGAGAAGTTTCTCTGTGTGTTTCTCAGAGTTTAGGTGTCTCGATGACTTTGCTATGAAATAATCTATCTCAATTCTCACCCAAAGAACTTGGAGGTTCCTGGAGCAAAAAAAACACAAAAGTGTGGAGTGTGGGGTCTCCAGGATTTCACACCCTCACACTAGGTCAGACCAGCCCTCTGTGTTTATGCAGTTCAGATTTATATACAACAAACCACACAGCTAGGCTCAGCTAAATTGTCACATGCTCATTTAAACACACCGGGGCAGCAGCTGAGTGTAATAATCACATTGAACCCAGAGAAACCTGGGTCCAATCCACTGTTTATTGTAGCTCAGAGCAGCATCACTGATTCACCTGAGCAGACATTTATTCCTTGAAACAGCTTCACTACCAAGTATCCTAAAGGGTTACTATAAAGCTGCTGTGGGGCTGGACTTCTTCCTATCAGCCTGTCATGGAGGGTGTTTAGAATAATGTAGACCTTTATACTTAGGTGCTAATCATTCCCAGAGTTGTTGGAATGGCTGGCAGCCCCAATCCTGTTTCTCCCCTCCACTCACCTGAATGTCTTCAAGAACCACATGAACCTTAGGACTCCTTTTTTCATGGATGACTCTGAGGATTGTCAATCTGCTTTGTGCCACAATCAGAGGCAGCTAATGGAGGATTCTCAGTCCACTAATAGGTTGAGCCCATAACAGAGGACACATATCCTAGAGTGGCCAATTCATGTCCATGCCAATCAACATCTAATTGAAGGGGAAGGATTTTCAGTGCATTTGAGTGTAACATCTTCATAATTCTTGTTAATAGAGCTACAACCTGAATCATGTGCAGAAGAGGTGAGCTCATGGTTAGAAGAAAGCTGCCTCCCCCAGGCAAGTCAGTCTCTTTAACTAAAGCACCTAAAACGTGATGTCCTGAGACCTCATGAAAATTCATTTCCTGTAGTAGAGAAACAGGAAAGGCATTCTCAAAGCATTGGAAGAAAACTCATCAGAAATTCTATCAACACAGCAGTCAAATTCCAGTAAATCAATCCTTGGGTTTATGTTTTACAACTCAAGAAGCGATAAAGAAATCTATGTAATTGGAAGACTACTCCAACAGAGGAAATTTTGTCCTATTTAAGTAATAGACCAGTATTCACTCACACTCTCCTTTGAGAGTTCCAACTTAAGCAGATCTCTGTAACTTGTAAAAGTTTTCTCAAAACATTATTTTTCTCTAGACATCCATAAATGAACAAACACATCTTGAATATTTGTACGAGTGATCTATAGAAGTCCTTGACATATTAATGAAAGTTTGTGAAAACATGGTAACTTCATAACTTACTATGAGTTCCCACTTCACTGGTTTGAAAGATTCTCACCCGTGTGGTGGGGCAATGGGTGTCTCCGAGAATACGTTGATTTAAACTGAACATGTTCTCCACACCTCACTTGACTTCATGGTTCCTCACTCATGTAGATGTGTCTGAGACTGAAAACCCCACACTGATATTCAGCGCATTTTACTCTTATAGATTTATATTCTCTCTGTCTCTTTCTCATCATGTCTCTGTATCTCTATTTTCCTCTGTCATTACTATTTATTACTGAATCATCCTGAATCCTGCCGACAGCCTCCATCTCACATTCTGACAATCTTCTCCCTCAAAGATAATTAGAGGCAAACTTATCCTTGCCCAATGTGGAAAAGTTTCGGGACTTTGACTAGAGTTATTAGAGCCTCATACGAAGAACCATAATCAAACATTATTTGTTTTTAGATTATACCTCAAAACTAAAACTGCTCCTCACAGTGGCTATGACATTCCATATTCCCACCATTATGCAAAACAGTAAAGTGGCTTCTTAATAAATTAAAACAGAAATACCATATGATCAGCAATCCAGCTTAAGAAAATATACTCAAAGGAGATGAAATTACCGCCTTGTGAAGATACCTGCCTTTCTAGGCTTATTGCAACACTATTCACAACAGCCAAGATACAGAAACTATCTGTCAATAGACAAATGGATAAAGACAATGTGGTACATGTACACAACATTATTCTGCCTTATAAAATAAGGAGATGCTGCCATTTTTTGTCTTGTCCACAAGACAAGTGGATTCCCACAACCACTACCAATGTGTTCTATCCATTGAGCCCATCCCTGAGAGCTGGCAGATCCAAGTCCAATAGTAAGAACTGGTTGTGATGGAGCGGCCAGATGCAGTGCAGATGAGGCAGAGGGACAGTGCGGGCTCTTCAGGTCCAGGGCTGACTGCTGCAGCTGCTCCTGGGACAGGGCATGTGAGTACATGGATGATCCATGCCTGTCTGTCACAAGTGCCTGCGTTCACCCCACAGACCACTGTCTGACATCCAAGACACACCCTGGGGAGCTCTCACCAGGCACAGGGGAAGATACAATAATGCCATCTTCTTCATGAACACAACTCTGCGTTCTTCAGATACCTTGGCTTTGCCTGAGGGGAGAGCTGTTAGCTTCCACATTCCAGAAGCATTTTATATCCTGGAGCCTGAATATAATTGGCATGTGGCAAAGCCTTGTACTTATAAGAGACAGAGAGAAAGCTATCAGACTCCCTGTGGATTTGAATATGTTTTATTGTTGTCTGTTTGTTTTCAGGTTGACATGAAGCACTTCTTTGTCAAAAAGTACAGCCATGACAGTACATAAAATTTGCTTTGTTCCTGTTTTCCTAACTGTGACATTTGAACTGTATCAAGTGAGCAATGTGCATACTTTACAGGAGCAATTACAAAACAACTATTTAAATCATCAGTAGTGCACAAATGCTACTCTGCCCTTACTGCCAAAAATCTTCTGAATAGATTTCAGTAAAAGTAAATCACAAATTGCATTCTTAATTTAAAAGTAGCATACTGTTCAGAAACTCAGAAACTCCCTTTGCCAAAGGTACTCCCACTAGAACTTACCACCCATGGTCTGCTTCCTCAAGGCATGAACATTATCACCCTGTCACTTGATTCATCAAAAGCTCATGTATTTTCCATTTTACTGTCAATATTTTACTCTGATTCATCACATGCCAATACAGCAAGGTATTTCAGGGGATTGATGTTCTATGCAGAAACATTCCACGTGGTGTTAAAGATGCCTTCCCATCACATCTTCCTAACTGGCTTCTTTATTGGCATCAACTTGGAAATTCTTTATATTAGAAGAGATATCAGAGAAAAACGGCCTCAAATATTGTAAAAGAGGCTTAACAACACAACAACACACACAGCAGTGACTCCAGGTTGTCAATCCATAGGACTAAGAAATGCAAATGAAGTGGGTTACATAAGTTGTTTTCAGAAGATTATCCTGTGCTTGTAGAATCAGTACCAAGGGAGGCATCAGTGTAGGGTTAAATGGGGAGTTGCTGGGAAGATTTCCTTGTGGAAGAGATTTTTGTAAGGTTGTGGTGGCTTCTATCCAAGGCTGTGGTTAAGCAGCATCCATTTATGATAGTTTTCGTTATCAGGAGTGTGTGCCTGAGAACCCTCCTGCATGTCGCTCCTAGTTCCATTTGTCAGGGTGTTAACACAAGTGGCTCCATTTTGATTCTGACAACGTTCACACTCTCCTTCTAACACTACTGGTGAGGAACGTGACTCTGTGATAGTTTGCACAGCATGGGATAAATTTCACATCCACATCCCATTCTGACCAAACAAGCTCATTCCCTTCACTACTATTGGCCACTTGCATTCCCAGGTGAGTCTCCAGACAACACACTGGAGGGTGCTGAACAATGGGAGAGAAGAAAGTATTGTCAGTCGCTCCCACGTGGCTGCAGGAGTCACAGCATGAGCCCCACCTGAGCTGCAGGGAAAGGGCTGGAGGCCTGGAGCTTTAGCAGCAAGAACCACATCCCCACTTTAGAGGGAGCAGGAAGAGTACCAGGAAAAGCAAGAACAACAACAACAAATAAAAAGAAATAGAATGGGCAATTCGCAAAAGGGGCCCTGGTTCAGTGCTGATGCTGATTTGCCTCCTTTAGTGTCAGGAGAAGGGTCAGACATGAAGCATGTGAGATTGTAAATGACACTGGTCCTGGCCCAGCCTCACTGTTGGTTGGGATCAAAATTCCTAAAGACTGTTCTAGTCAGGAAATCTCACAGAGGTTTCTGTCCTGAGTCTGATTGGAGAAGACTCACCAGGAACTCCTGAGTTTCCTCAAGACGCTGATCCTGGTGACCATGGTTGAGGACTTCTCATTTCTAAGCATCAGTCTGCATTTTGTGCAGATGACAATAGGTTCTCAAATTAAAATAATCATTTTTAAATATGTAGAGATGACATTGGTAAGCACAGAATTCTAAACTTGGTGAGGATCCCTAGAGAAACTGTAAAATGATGAAGTCCCACATCCTGACAGGAAATCAGCCTCCGTGTGCACCTGCCTCTGGGGTTGACTTTGATCAGTGGCTCCTGAGCGCCCCCTGCAGCTGATTTCCCTGCAACGTTTCTGCAGGGAGGCTTGTGTCTGGGCTCACACTGAATTCACATCACTGTGTCTCGCACAGTAATACACAGCCGTGTCCTCCAGTCTCAGGCTGTTCATTTGAAGATACACAGAATTCTTGGCATTTTCTCTGGAGATGGTGAATCGGCCCTTCACAGAGTCTTCCTGGTATGTGACACCATTAGAATTAATAGCTGAGACGCACTCCAGACCCTTCCCTGGAGCCTGGCGAACCCAGTATACGTCATGGCTACTGAAGGTGAATCCAGAGGCTGCATAGGAGAGTGTCAGGGACCCCCCGGGCTGAACCAAACCTCCCCCAGACTCCACTAGCTGCACCTCACACTGGACACCTGCAAACAAAGAGACATCGTGGTCCGAAAGTGCCACACATATCCACTGCTCCTCTCGTTCGTGTCCACCCACACTCAATGTCTCTACTTCTCCGTGAATCATTTTTTAATAAAGCAAAAAGGAAAACCCAGCACAGCAAAAACTCCATGGTGAATCCTGTTTGTTCAGTCCTGATCACTGAATTAAGACACCTGGGAATCCCAAGGCTGGGACTTCTATCCCAGAGCTGCAGGGTCAGGGCTGGGCCGGTTTTCATCAGGAGAGGAAGGGCCCTATTTTCATGTCTCCTACTATAGCAAGCTCTGGGGCTGAATGCATAAGAAGAGGGCAGAGCCCAGAGCAGATGAGAGCATCCTGGGAATTTAGATGACAATGACTGAATTTGGGAAAACATGCTGTCTTATTGTAAAATTGTTCTGTGATAAACATTTGACAACATTCACATTTTAATTATGTTTACCCTTGTGTATATATTATGTTATTTAGGAGTCAGTATTTTCTTCATTTACAGATGTAAAAGTGAACCCACACATGGAGGGGCTGTGTATGTGTCTAGGGGCTCATATCTGCCATGAGTGAGTCCCAGTATCCAGGACTATGCCCCTCTCAGCTGGCCTCAATTGCTCTCTTAGCCAACACTGGACAGAGCAAAACGGGCCTAGCATGGTTTGCAGAATCCACTACCTGCCATGATAACCTGTGTGATTTTGTTGTATTTACCTATGAATTCAGAGACAACTAGGTGTCAGGCAGACAAATTTTAGTTGTATCTGATCTTTAACATATTTATTTGTTCCTTCCTATCATCCCTTATGTCTAAAATTTCAGTTGTTTACTTGTAATAAATTTTATGTTTCAACTGACAGATGATAAAATTCACATATTTAACCTGTACAATAATAAACTTCAAAACAAATCTCTATTTTCAAGAAGATGACAAGTCAACTCCCCCCAGCATTCCTCTTGCTCTTTTATATTTTTTTGTTTTTTTCTCCTTCCATTCTTCTACCATTTCTTTATAAAACTACTCATGTTTCCCTATTTCTTTAAACTCATTTTTATTTCGTTGAATTTATAAGAATGAAATAAGACAGTATATACTCTTTTATATTTGGCTTATTTTTGTCGACAGAGAATTATACCTTTTATGTTGCATTTTTTAATTTCTTACAAATATTGGGTAGCATTTTAGTAAACAAATGTAGCATAATTTGTTTTTCTATTAAGTTGCTAATTGATATTTTAATTTTTAAATCTGCTACTCAGTTCTTTAATGTACATAGATAATAAATTATACATAAATTATATAAATATTTTTTGCAGCAACAGTAACAAGAGAATGCGCTATTTGCCAAATTTTCTGTAATATTTCAGATAATTTAAGTTCTGAGATAAGAAAGAAACCTGTAAACCAAAGAACACCTGAGACTAATCCCAATAGATTTAGGACGTTCATTTTTCCAGGATTAAGGACATGGCAGTGACACAGCCTCAAAGAGTCCTGATGATGTGTGCCCAGGGTGTCAGGCACAGCTTGGTTTTATACAACTTAGGGACACTTGAGACATTAATCGATAAATGTAAGATGTGTATTGATTTGGTTCAGAAAGGCAGGACAACTTGAAGTGGGGAGAGAGCTTCCAGATCATAGGTAGGTATGAGACAAATGGTTACATTATTTTGAGTTTCTGATTAGCCTTTAACTGAATGCACAATTTACAGGAATAGTCATGTAGGCATTAGTCTGGCTTAGCGAAACAATAGAGCCAATGTAGCACTGAGACACTCATTTGACTTATGTGAGCAGAGAAATGACTCTGTCTGTCCTTGGTCCACAAGGATTTTCCTTGTGGTCAAATTTTGAAGGAGGTATGTAGCTTTTTAAAACCTTAGTATCTGTGATAAACATTTCATAGCTATCACATTTTTAGTAATTTTTACCTATGTGCATAAATTATGTCATTTAGGAGTCCGTGGTTTCTTCAGTTACAGTTGTGAACCCACACACATGGAGGGGCTATGTGTGTGTCTAAGGGCTCATATCTGGCATGAGTGAGTCCCAGTATCTGGGCCTATGCTCTTCACAGCTGGCCTCAGTTGCTCTTAATTAATTCTAGGACAGAGCTCAAGGAGCCAAGACTGGTTTGCAGAATCCAACTGGTAAGCAATCCAGCTGTTTCTGCACCTCAATTATGATTTCATGCTTCGAAATAAGGTCATACCTGAGGCTGGATAATTTATAAAGAAAAAAGTTTAAGTGACTCACAGTTCTGCATGACTGAGGAGACCACAAGAAACTTACAATCATGATGTGGAAGTGTGTCTTCACATGGCTACAGGAGAGAGAAGTGCCAAGTGAAGAGGGAAGCTCCTTATAAAAGTGTCAGATCTTGTGAGAGCTCACTCACGAATAGGAGAAAACAACCCCCATGATTCAATTATCTGCACCTTGTTCCACCCTTGACATGTGGGAATTACTTCAATACGAGGTGAGATTTAGGTGATGACACAGAGCCAAACCATATCGTAGATTTCTGGTCTGTTATCAGGGCACGAATTCCACTCATGAGGACGGATCCTGACCACCTTCCAAAGAAGACCTAGAGCCCCAACCTTCTATTCGGGTGAAGACTGCAACAAGTGCATCATGGTGGTCATCACTATTCAGTCTAGAGAAGCAGAGTTTATCAGTCAATGCCTTTTATTTACTGTATATCCTTAGAATAATTTGCATTGACTTCAAATGTTTGGGATTTTATAGTTTTTACCAGATGTGGTTGTTTCATTGGAAAGCTCGAGGCTCCTCACGCCATCACTCTGGTAATGAGATAACTCTGTTCATATTTCTATTTGAGGTTTCCTCATTAGCGCCCTAAGCATTTTGAACGTTGCTCTTTGAAAAATAATTTTTCATGATGGAATAAACTTGTCTGTCCTCATGAGTATTATCATTTGCTCAGAAATATACTTTTTCATATTTTAATATAGCAAATCCACCTCTCCTTTATTTGTCTTTATCATGGGGTCTTTCTGCATATTTTTAAATTTTTAAGTAAATATTTTTATATTTTAGGGTAGTTTTACATTTTAAGGAGAGCTCCCTGTGGCAAGGCGTGTCCTTATGTACAACTTGCCTGGTTTCCACACACTGATCTGCACTCTTATCAAGGCTGAGTCTCCCTCCTGTCATTTGTGAGGCTCACTCTCTGAACAGGGTTCTACAATCCACTGTCTAATCTGTGGACTCCACATTTCTTAGCCTGGTCTGGGATCTCAGCTCCTTTTCCTCAACTTCATATTTGCCAGGTCCCACTTCAGCACTGTGGTCTGGAAATCCCCTTAAAGAAGAATTTGAGGTGTGCATTCAACAGAAGTCTCCTTTCTTTAATTTCTCCTCTCACAGCAATTACTGTGTTGTTACCTGATGTCGCATATCATAAAATCGTGTTTAAGAAATTTCACTGAGTTCCATAATTATTTCTGGTTGAAAGACGCATCTCCCTGTTACACCTTGTTTGAAAGTGATCATGGCCCACAAAAATATTAGAATTAATTTTATCATGTCCACCAAGGTGTATATTGGTATATATACAAATAAACAACCCTAAATTTCAAGATATCATAAAATTTTGTTTTATATGTACATATAATATATATATATATACATACATATACATTATATATACAGTATATATATACACACATATACACTGTATATACATTATATATACATATACCATATATATGTTTATGTATAGTGTTTGCTATAATTAATATCATACCTAATTTAAGAATATTCAAAGTAATCATCTGTCACATAAGTAAAGCACAAGTTCTTGATGTCCTAGTAGAAAACCTTTCTATCTGTCTTTCTGTGGGTCCTTCCTATGGAAATACAGGAAGATATCTTAGGACATATCCCCAGGGGTGCCTTCAAAGACATTGCCCAGAACATGACCCAACAGGAATGTGAGGGGTTTCCATTCTGTCTCCTTCACAGGGAAATCTGAGATCTTCCTCCATCCCTCTGGTGGGCCACTTCACTATTCAGGACACTGAGGGAAGGGTGTGCAGGCCACAGGCATCAAAGACCACAGTGTGGATGAGAATTGAGGTGTTAACCTGCCCCAGTGAGAACAGGGATCCCCAGGGAGCAGAGCCCCAGCAGATGATATTAACCATGTGGACATCTGTGTGCCTGTCTTAGAGAAGAGTCCACACTGGGACAGCATGTGCCTGTCTGAGGGATTCTGCAGTCAGGCAAATCTCTGCTCTTTCCAAGGGACACAAATATAGTATGGATAAGGGCCAGATATGCACAAGACTTGTTGGGTATCCTGTGACTAAGAACACCTTAACTTACAGGGAATGTAGTCCAGCAGGTCTCAGTCTTATTTTCCTAGCCCTTATTCAAGATGAAGTTGTTCTTGTTCCAAAGCCTCTACAATATGAGGATGATCGTATTACTAAATATAAAATAAAATATCATGATGGCAACAGTCAATTTTACATGTCACCTTGACAAGACCATAGTCTTATCTCCTGAATCACACACTAACCCAGGTGTTGCTCCTATGGCATTATACAGGTGTTAGGAGAGCCTGCAAATTTTTTTCCTAAGTCACAAAGAGTGTTCTAGATAATCTAGGTGAAGCTGATTGAATCAGAGAATAACAGAAGATGATGGGATGCCATGGTGGATGGCAGATGCAGGTCTTCCCAGGAATTCCAGCCTGTCTTTCCTTATGGCCAGCACTATTGACCCTATTAGGCATGCCTAGCCAGACCCTGTAATTATTGTTACTCAGAGATCAGAGCACAATGGAGTGTCTGTCCTCAGCTTTCCTCAAAGTCACACTGTGTGACAGTGTGAGAAGCTCAAGATCAGCTCTACATTAATATCCCATTTAAGAAAACTAGTATTCCCTTCATGGCTAATGTCCCCTTCATTTCCCAAATACCTCCATACACAGAAGACAACAGGAGCATCCAGGAAATGGTGAGTGAGAAAGTCCCTCAGCCTATCCAGGTCCTGCAGACCTGAGCCCTGGGATTTTGAGTACAGAAAACACATCCTCCGTTTTCAGGGAAGAGAAAAAGAAAGGGGACTGTGAGAATTGAGTCTACAAGGAAGAAAAATGGATTAGCAGAAACAGGGTTAACTGAATCAGTCTGAGTCAGATGTACATAGTTTTACGAGACGAGGGGAGATAGCTGTGAAAGCCATCAGGTTTTAAGGACTCCGGCCATGGGCGAGCCTGTCCCTTGGCTCCCATCAGAACTCAAAGCCTGTTCTAATCAGAGATTCCTATGGAGGTCTCTGGCCTGAGTCTAATTGGAAAACACTCCCAGGTTTGGCTAGGATTCCTCAGGACTCTCATCTTGTTGACCACGAAAGGATTATTTCTGCGCCCAAAGTGACACTGTAGCTTCTGTGAAGGTGAGGATGTTTCCTCCTGTTGGAAAAAGAAAAAAAAAGAAAAAAAGAAAAAGAAAAAAGAAAAGAAAAAAAGTTTTGCCTTTAGAGACATCAGATGTTAGCACAGAATTGTGAATCTGGGAGGTTCCCTGGGGAGATGTGACAACGAGGCAGCCCCAGACCACAGCAGGAAGCCAGCCCTCAGCTGCACCTGCACCTGCCCCGAGACAGCCCCTTGCGCAGCGTCCGGGCGCCCCCTGGTGGTCTCGGGGACCCCTGCAGGAGATTTCTGTCCGGGCCCACACGGGCCTCCCCTCACTGTTTGTCTCGCACAGTAATACACGGCCGTGTCCTCGGCTCTCAGGTTGCTCATCTGCAGATACAGCGAGTTATTGGCGTTGTCTCTGGAGATGGTGAATCGGCCCTTCACGGAGTCTGCGTAGTATATGGTACTACTACTGCTACTAATGTATGAGACCTACTCCAACCCCTTCCCTGGAGCCTGGCGGACCCAGCTCATGCCATAGCTGCTGAAGGTGAATCCAGAGGCTGCACAGGAGAGTCTCAGGGACCCCCCAGGCTTTACCAAGCCTCCCCCAGCCTCCACCAGCTGCACCTCACACTGGACACCTGCAAACACAGAGACATCCTGGTCAGAATCTGCCACACACATCCACTATTTCTCTCACTCATGTCCACACATACTGAGTCTCTCTAGTTTCCCATAAATCACCTTCTAAAATAGCAACAAGGAAAATCCAGCTCAGCCCCAACTCCATGGTGAGTCCTCTGTGTTCAGTGCTGATCAGCAGGTGGAAATGCCTTGGAAGCTCCGGGCTAAGGCTCCTCTCTTAGAGCTGCAGGGTCAGGGCTGTGCTGGTTTTCATCAGTACAGGGAGGGACCTATTTGCATGTCTCCTACTATATAGCAAGCTCTAGGGCGGGACGCTTGAGGAGAAGGCTGTGCCCAGATAAGAAGACGGTGCCCTGCAGAAGTTTGCTGACAATGATGGTGTTTGGAACATATACTGTCTTATGAAATTGTGCTGTGATAAACATTTTGCCCTGATCACCCTATTTCATTTTTAAATATTTGTGTCAGCTATTTTTTTATGTCAGTATTTTCTCCATTTCGCCACAGATGGCTTATTTTACTCAACATAAATACTTTGATATTTTACCTTGTTGTTCTGTGTATCAGGCATTTATTTATTATAAATTATGGATAGTATTCCAGTGAAACACATTTATGATCATTTGTTTTCCTCTTAACCAGTTAAATAATATTTGCATTCTTCTATTACTCTTGGTCTTACTAAAAAATCTGCTACACAGCTTAGAAATGTACATAGATGAATAGTATATTTTACTTATTTTTTACCACCATAACTTTAACAATAATAGATAAACAGAGAAGCTGGAATTTGCATTTTTTTTGAGACAGAGTCTCACTCTTTTGCCCAGCCTGGAGTGTAATGGTCTGACCTGCAAACTCTGCCTCCCAGGTTCAGGTGACTCTCCTGTCTCAGCCTCCCGAGTAGCTGGGATTACACGTGCCCACCACCAAGCCTGGATATTTTTTTTTTTTTTTGTAATTTTAGTAGAGGTGGGTTTTACCATGTTGGCCAGGCTGGTCTAGAACTCCTGACCTCAGATGATCCACTCCCATTGGCTTCCCAATATATTGGGATTACAGGCGTGAGGCACCACAACTGGCCAATTTTTAAAAAATACTTTAGATACTTGAAGTTTCAAGGTAAACATCAAATGTGAAATCTAGGGAGAGGCAAGTTCTTGCAGTGAGTAAGAAAGCTAGGGTATGAGCTGAACTGAGGCAGATTATGGCATATAAAATGTAAGCTATTGGCCGGGTGCGGTGGCTCAAGCCTGTAATCCCAGCACTTTGGGAGGCTGAGGCGGGTGGATCACGAGGTTAAGAGATCGAGACCATTCTGGTCAACATGGTGAAACCCCGTCTCTACTAAAAATACAAAAAATTAGCTGGGCATGGTGGCGCATGCCTGTAATCCCAGCTACTCAGGAGGCTGAGGCTGGAGAATTGCCTGAACCCAGGAGGTGGAGGTTGCGGTGAGCCGGGATCACACCATTGCTACTCCAGCCTGGGTAACAAGAGCAAAACTCCGTCTCAAAAAAAAAAAAAAAAAAAAAAAAAAAAAAAAAAAAAAGTAAGCTATTACAAGATAAAAACACACTTCCATATTGGACACCTTGAAGTCAAGTGTGGTAAATGTGTTGAAGTGTGAATTTCTCAGGGACCACACACTGAAGAGCTTTCCTAGTCTCTTGAATCCCTTTTCCCCAAAATGGGGACAGTCACAAAAATCTTTCTGTCCCAATGTGTCTGTCAGAGAGAAAAGGAGCCCACACTCTGAAATGCATTTAGACCCACCTCCCTTATCCCCACTGCAGAACTAAGAAATTACTCTGCAGGGACCAGCCACCAAAATCAGCATCTTAATGGCACTGGTGCAACCCCTTAGGAACTGAGATGGGAAAAGAGGCCTTCACCTAAGTTCCACTGAGAATTGTCTCCGCTCTATTTTTTATTTAATCAGTCTTAATCTGTGGGTCAGGTCAGTTAATTTGGAAGGTGATAACACCAGAAGAGAACATTGGAGTTGTGGGAGGGAACAACTGGGGAAAACAAGAGGACTCTACCTCAGGAAAAGAGCAAGAACACACATATCAACGTCTCATCTGGAGGAAGTTCACAAACATGCGAAAGGTCACACTCAGATTCATAGGCACAATTTGGACCCAAGAAAGGCCAGAAAATCTCCATTTATTCTGCTGCCTTCCACGAATTTCACAATTGTCAGTTAAATAATATTTTAATCCACCTGAGGGAGTTGAAAGAGATTCTCTGGGGCAGAAAACACTGTGAAGAGGCAAAACCAAGCAGGAAAGAAAAACAGAGTATCACTGGAGGATCTAAAGTCTCTGGGGGACACAGAAAAACAGACTTCAACTCTGACGACCACTGCCAAAGTAAATTTCAGATGTAGCCCTGAGAAGATTCACAGACACTTACACAATAAAGGCTCCGCAAAGGTAGTGTGGACAAATACAGACAGAAAGTGCATAAAATAAAATAATAAGCCAATATCAACTGTCTAAACCAACATGTGTGTCTATCGACAATTATTAAGTACATCAATGAGAAATGCCAAAGTCATAATAAACAAATGACCATCACGAGGTTTCTAAATGATACAGATATTGTAACTATCTAATTAAATAAAATATATAAAGTAACTACAATTCATTTGTAACATCTCTTACAGAAACTGTGGATATAATGTAAGACTAGATAGGGAACTAAAATATGAAAATACTAAAAAGGAAAAAAAATGGAAATGCATAAGAAGTTAAAAGCTGTGCAATATAAACATTGAGCAAGCTTTGGGCACGTCCATCAATAGAGCTGAGTCAGTTTTAAATGAAACCATATGCATAAAACATCACTAGAAATTTCACGAAGTAAATTGCAAAGGAAAAAAGAGTGAAGAAATAAACTAAACATCAATATCAAAAAGTATATTATATATATGTTTTAAATCTGAAAAGGAGAAATTATAATACAGAAAAAATATTTGAAAAAATAATGGCTGAGAATGTTCTCAATTTTGTGGAAGACACTGAATTACAGATCCTAGAATCACAGAGAACCCCAAGCAGAACAAATGCAAATATACACAGACACACACACCACACATCCACCATGGACAGAGTGGTGCACAAGAAAGGGCTCACATGGCCGGATGCGGTGGCTCAAGCCTGTAATCCCAGCACTTTGGGAGGCCGAGGCGGGTAGATCACGAGGTCGAGAGATCAAGACCAACCTGGTCAACATGGTGAAACCCCGTCTCTACTAAAAATACAAAAAATTAGCTGGGCATGGTGGTGCGTGCCTGTAATCCCAGCTACTCAGGAGGCTGAGGCAGGAGAATTGCCTGAACCCAGGAGGCGGAGGTTGCGGTGAGCCGAGATCCCACCATTGCACCCCAGCCTGGGTAACAAGAGCGAAACTCCGTCTCAAAAAAAAAAAAAAAAAAAAAAAAAAAAGAAAAGAAAAGAAAAGAAAGGGCTCACATATCACATGCTATGCACACATTTCCTCAGCTTGTGCAAATGAATGCAACTACATTGTTAGGAAATTCACTATTTCAAATAAAAATGGCATTCATTCCTGGCTCTGTGTTAAATCATGTGTAATGCATGCCAATATAATTCTTTTTAATTAAAAGAATTTTTTAAAGTTGGCACATGAAATCTGTTTATATTTATGGGGTACAGTGTAATATTTCAATACATGTGTGCCATGTGGTGTGACGAAATCAGAACAAGGAGCAAATTCATGAACTCAGACACTAACAGTTCTTTGTGTTGGTAGCATACAAAATCCCCTCTTCTGTCTACCTGTAAACATAAAATATACAATATATTTCTAACTGGAGTCACCCTACTGTGCTGCTGGACACCAGAGCATGTCCCTCCTGTCTACCTGTAATTGTGCGTTTGTTAACAAATTTTTTCTTATCTCTCTGTCTCCTCCCATTCCCAGCATCTTATAACCACTGCTCTACTGTTTACTTCTGCGTTCTTCGTGTCTTCAAATAATTCCTTGACAAAAGCCTGCAGCTCACTCAGCATCCGCTTCCCACTTGGCACATTCGGTGGCCCCGGACACCCGGCTCATCCTTGGCACCACTCCATTCCATGGTTCTGAATGGGAGGGTGGGGACTCTGGAAAAAATAATTCTAAGAGATAAATTAAAATAGTAATCTCTAGTAAGTATTCCATCTCAGAAAAAGTTGAAAGTATGTAACACATACAAGGTCCTCAGAAGAAATTTTGAAGCACAGGAAGGGTCTCATGTATGTTGTTTTGAAAAATTGAAGCAAAGCATAATGAAATTAGGTGTTTCTGTGCTTATCTGGTACGACAGCATGTTGAAAAAACTGAAGAGTCCTGTAATCTTGAGGATGTGGCCTAATCCAAGGAGAGAGAGGCTTCAAGTTCTAGGGACACACATGGTTTGCCTGCTTCTGCCCACCTAGGAGCTACTTGCTGAAGGCTTCAGGAGACAGGAAGGTAAATGAGTTTCTCAAGACAATCTAATCACACCTGGGCAGGGAGAAAAATTCATGACATAGGATGGATTCGAAAATATGTAATTAAAATTTTATTAAAAATTGAGAAATTTTAGTTGTATACATTTATAGGGTACAAAGCTATATAATGATTTATGAATACAATATAGAATAATTGAATCGAGGTAATTGACATATATATCACCTCAAATCCTCAAATCCTTATGTTTTTGTGTATGACAAGGACGTTTGTAATTTGTTCTTGGCTATTTTAAAATAAGCAGTACACTGTCTTTAAGCTTACAAATAGACATCAATTTATGTAAACTATAGAGAATGGCTGAAATCAGTTATGGATTACTATAATTTATATTTTGTTAATCATTAAGTTTCATTCTTTAGGACATATTTCATAATTATTTTATTATATTAAATAAAAAAGACTACAGATATATGCATGTTTGTGTATTTATACATATTTCTGTGGATGTAAATTAATGTCCCCATAGCTATGTAGTTGATGATATCAACAGATATTTTAAAAACTCTGGAAGAATAAGTGCAAATTAATAAGTAAAATTATTTCTTGAAAGCATGTATTTTTTAAAAATACCCCTACATATAAATTTAAAAATTACCGAAATGCAAATCTCAATAAAAACTCATGATAATTAACCACAGTAAAATATGACAATCTCATAAGACTGCTTAGCCCTGCAAAAACAAGCCTGCCTCCTGCAGTTAAGAAATAGATTCACCCCTGCACCTGCTCCTGGGACCTGCCCCATTCTCAGTGGGTCCCGAGCGCCCCCTAGTGGCCCCCAGCGCCCCTGCAGGGAGGTTTGTGTCCGGGCTCACACTGGCCTCCCCTCACTGTGTCTCCAGCACAATAATACACCGCCGTGTCCTCGGTTTTCAGGTTATTCATCTGCAGATACAGCGAGTTCTTGGCGTTGTCTCTGGAGATGGTGAATCGGCCCTTCACGAAGTCTGTGAAGTATGTGCTACGTCCATTAGGATTAATTTGTCCAATCCACTCCAGCCCCTTTCCTGGAGCCTGGCAGACCCAGTGCATGTAGTAGTCACTGAAGGTCGATCCGGAGGCCACACAGGAGAGTCTCAGGGACCACCCAGACTGGACCAAGCCTCCCCCAGACTCCACCAGCTGCACCTCACACTGGACACCTGCAAACACAGAGACACCCTTGTCATTAACTGCCACACATATCCACTGTTCCCCTCACTCATGTCCACTCGCACTCAGTATCTCTAGTTCTCCATAAATCACCTTTAAAAATAGCAACAAGGAAAACCCAGCTCAGCCCAAACTCCATGGTGAGTCCTCTGTGTTCAGTGCTGATCACTGAATAGAAACACCTGGGAATTCTGGGGCTGGGCTCCTCTCCCAGAGCTGCAGGGTCAGAGCTGGGCTGGTTTTCATGAGCAGAGGGAGAGCTCAATTTGCATGTCTCCTGCTATATAGCAAGTTCTCGGGTGGGGCGGCTGAGGAGAGGGCAGGGCCCAGAGCAGATGAGAGTGTCCTGGAAAACATTGGCTGTAATCCTGTCTCTCAGGAAAATATATCTTCAGATTATGTGATTCTGCCTTGATAATCATTTAGCAGTCATCATCTTATTTACTATTATATATTTGCCAAATATGTTTAATTTGAGTGTCAATGTTACATTTTTAGAGAAGATAAATTACATGCAGAACAGAGCAGTTGTGCAGTGTGTCCAATATCACACATCTGGACAGAGTTAGCCACATTATCTGTGCCTGCACCTGTAAACACTGGAGAAGACTGCTCCCCTGAGACAGCTCCAGGGCAGTGTGGGACATGCCCAGTGAGGTTTTCAGGGTGACCCACCTGTCATAACAACTTTAATTAATTTTGCTTTTTGTAGTGTTTACTTGAAATACACAATCAGTGTTCACATGTGTGTTCTTTAAGGATTCTGTGATTATTCAAGTGCCAATATTCATCTCTTTCTTTCTCTTTCTTAGCCAATAGATTCATTTTTGTTGCAGCTTTATTAAAAAAATCAATCAATAGTCAATTCAAATGTATAGTTCAGCATTTGGAAAATGTTGATATATGTGTGCAGACATTGAACCAGCACTTCAATCATGTTGTTAGCAATTAAATTAACCTCTGTTTTTTCCTCCCACTTCTCTGTAGTTTTGTTTCACCACCTTGTTACTCTCACCACCCTATTCTCAGAAAAAATCAGATCTTCTCCATGTCAATTTTGAATAGTTTCACCTTCTACAATTTACACAAATGAAATCACATGAAATTTACTGTTAATTCTTTAGCTTCCTTCACGTAGCACAATTATTGGATAATGTCCCTGTGTTCTTATGTGAATGAGGCATGCCTTGATTTCAATGGTTGCTTGCATTTCAGTACGTGAATATTTCTCAAATTCTTTTAAAAATGCATCAAATAATGCACAGTTGATATGTTGTGTTAGTTTACGAATTTTATTTAGAAAACCAATATGAAGCATGGGAATGTAAAAAATGAGAAAATGGTTATCTTATTCTGACCTCATTAACAAAAAACATAAACAACAACAAAAAAATTAACCCTTCAGAATATCTGAGATGACGTCACAGAGAAAAAACCTAAATTCTGAGAAAATAGGGGCCTGTAGAGAGAACTAGGGACCATTTATTATACTTCCTAGGGCAGGTGACACTCACAGCATGGTATTTAAGATAGGAAAAAGCTAACTTGGAAATGTTTACTGAGTTGCTTGGATGTGTGTGCTAATGATGTTAGAGTATGAAACTCCTGGTACTTGTAGGCTTTTCCCACAGAAATGGGGAAGTCCCCAGACAAGACAACTCACCCACCTGCTGTCCTGTGGTGTTGACTGAGGAGGTTGAACAGCACCTCCAATCAATGCCCCTTCACTATATGTGGGAAACATTGATTACATCTTGTGTCTTGGGGCACTGATAAAATCAACTAGAACACAAGGAAACACAGGACACCAGGGAAACTCTACCCAGAAACACCTCTTATTTCTTTCCTGAGAAATGAAATCCTGAATCTGTGGGGTAAGGACAGTGGGTCAGAAGCTGTGGACACTGATGAGAAACCTCTGTGGCCGGGAAGAGACACTCCGACACTTGGGGAAGGGAAGGAACAGGAATGCTTGGAAGGCTGTGCTTCAGAGCCAGTCTCACCACCATAGCTAACAAGGAGGTTCAGTCAGAAGGCTGGAAAATGTCCCCCTGTGTTCAAGCCCCTTCACCACACAAACAGTCATCAAGTAAAACTGTCAGTAGAATACACCTGTCACAGCTGAAAAGCTCTGGGGAAAATGAAAAGTGAAGACCCAAACCCAAACAGGAATACAAAAGCAGGTAGTGCCAGAAGAACCTGAAGATTTTGTGAAGAGGAGAAGCTGACTTCAACTCTGACAGTCCTGGCAAACATAAATTTGAAATCCAACCCTGACTAGATTCACAGAAACACGGTAATAAAGGCCCAGCAGATATAATATGTGATCATGTCTAGGAAGAAAATAATACATAAAGAAAATAAATTGCACAGGAAATGCTAACTGTAATTCTACTGGCATTACAATTTTATTAAAAGTGAAAGGCAAATAAAACTCTGTCATTAAAAAAGATCTTGACACAATTTGCTGTCAGCACATTTATGTTTCAGTGCACATTTTAACAAAGTTTCTCTGCTAGTAACCATGTGATATGAATTCAAAACATTAATCTATGCAAAGAAATTAAGATTGTAAAAAATGGGAATATCAAGATGAATTGCAGTTTTTATCTTTGTAATTACTATAATATGAAACTTATAAAACAATAAAAAATTAAATATTACATTTCATAGTGTATGTAAGTGAGAATAAACAAGAGAGTGGTGGGAAGGAGAAATTCAAAGCACACAGTTATACTCTCTCTGTACTTCATATCAAGATCATATCAGTATTTGCATTAGAATCTGGTTACATACAATTCTTATTGTAAACCTTACAGTAACAAATACAACAGTTAGAAAAGGAATTTAGTAATAAATTAATAGGTAAACATCATTATGAAATGCTTATTTAAACAAATTTAACAGAAAAAAGTCATATTAGTTTAAAAATAGAATTTATTATAGTTGATTTAAAAAGGTGAGACCCAACTATTAGCTATGTACAAGAAAGTTACCCTACATATTCAGAAATAGAAAAGATAAAATGAGAAAACATGGATTATGAAAATATGAAACAAAAGAAAGTTATGATAGCTGTGTAAATTTCAGACAAAGTAGACATCAAAAAAAACTTTTAGGTCTTAACAGGGATATTATATAGGATAAAGTTACCAGTGTTTTAAAAGACACGAAAAAAAGCCTTACCAAATATGTAACTGATGAAGAAAGCATCAATCATTGTGATTTACAGAGCAAACAGGGTAGAAGAAGTAAAGATATCAGTGAGACCATGTATGTAAGGGAGTTCTGGGGACCGTGAAGCTTCTGTGTACCCATGGAGGGCACCGCTGAGAACTTCCTCTTGAATTTCTCCCTGTTGCCACCCACACAAACTGAAGTGCTGGACCAAGCTTATGCTGCAATCAGTAAAGGTGGATCTAGAGGCTTTGCAGGAGAGGCTTATTGAACTGTTTGGCTGTACAATTTCCGCCCCCCCCCCCCTCCAGACTCCACCAGTTAACTTCACACAAGACTTCTGCAGACACAGAGGGAACAGACTGAGAACAGCCCCATGTGGTGCAGCCACAGCTGGACCTGATCCACAAGGGATCCTGATATTGAAGGGAATCCAGATCAGTGCGGACCTCACGGTGTGGACACTGGGGAAGGGCACAGACATGGAGTGGCTCCTCACCAGGGCCTGAAGGAACAGGGATGAGCTGCCTTTCATCCGGAGGGGAGGGGACACTTTTCCATGTCTTTCTTTTTGTGATCATGGTGCACCGCTCAGCATTGCTCATCCATCCTGTGTCTCCATTTCAGGGAGGGCAGGGTCATAGGATTCCTGGATCTGGATCCACAGGGTTAATCTGCCCATTACTCTTTCTTGTTCTCTAATGTGGACACTGTCCAGGTATCTTCACAGTAGCAAACATTATCAGCAAATAAGTCCACTAAGAACCTAAGAAATAGATTTCCTGAGAAAATTCACATCTGTCTGTAATCAGTGCATTTAGAACTGCAAACCACTTTTCCTGAAAATGAGGCAAAGTTAAGTTAAAATGAAAAAAAAAATGCAGATCTACACCTTGTCATGGAGGGCATTTACCGTTTCATTATCTTGAGTTCATTTTGCCATAAAGCCATTCAATGTTGGATATATGTGCTTGTGTCAGGGAACAGTAGGTGTGGAAACACGTATACTTTTCTGAGTGTTCACATGGAGACATGTTTGCTTGTCTGAGGCAAGAGTCCACATGAGGAAATGTTGGTTTCCTAAGGAAAGAGTAAATGTGAGGGCATATGTGGTAGTCTAGGAAAGAGTCCATGTGGGGACAGCTGTGTTTGTCTGAGGGAAGAATCCACAAGAGCAAAGGTGTGTTTCTCTGACAGAAGAGTCCGTGTGTTGACAGGTGTGTGCACCCATCTGAGGGTAAATGCCCATTCAGGGACAGTGTATGTCTGAACTAAACTGAACTTTGTGGGAAATCTTTCTCAATCAAGGAAAGGAAAGGATCCTCTTGGTTATTTGCTTGTCATGAAGAAAAAACCTGCATCAAGTAGAATTTTTTTTAAAATAAATAAAAGGTATTTAGTGAATGGAAATGCTGTATATGCAAGTGAAGAGCATGACTTCATTCTTTGTTGCGTGCATCTCATACCACATCCAAACTCCCAAATAAGTTGTTAGATAATTTTACACAGTCTGCATTTAATTCAGGGCTTAATAAATTGCTAAAGATATATTTAATTTTTAAATATTTATGTTTATATTTCTCACCACAAAGTTATGAGCTTAGACAAATTAATTGTGCCATGTCTCCACCATAGTGTATCATTAAAAATAGTCTTACTCTTCCTACACAGTGCCAGGTTTACTTATTTTACACACACTCTCTAACTTCCTGAATATCTTGTCTGTATATTTGTCTGTAGTTTTGGCTTTTTTAGAATTTCAAATAAATGAAACTATACTGTGTCACAGAAATGACTTCTCTGAAGAAAGTGGAAAATGAAGTTACTGACCTAAGGAACTTTGAAAATAAGGAATTTCTGTAAGTTTAAAGGGAAAAGAAACCACACAAAACCACTCTATCCTAGAAGATAAACATGTTTCCTACTAGGGTACAACTTTACTTTTCTGATACGGCCATTCCTGTATCCTGAAACTGTGCAGCTAAGTAATACAATGGCATATTGCGGGATGGGGTTCCTCACTTTGTAGTGGGTGGTCATGGACAGTCAAGGAAAGAAGGCTAGAAAGGTCCATGTGGAGACATAGTTGGGTGGAGAGGCCAGAGCGTTCTCATTATTAATGTTATGAAGTTACAGGACACTAGATACATAAATAGTTTCTATGTGCCCATAAACATGAGCTCATGTAAACATGCACATTTACTAGCTCAGTTGGTGGAGAGGCCCTACAGGTAGTCATACCACATTAACAACACACTCAGTGTCACCGTTTTTTATTTTAATACTATTCTTTAAAATCAGAAACAAGAAATCTTTAGAAAAATGATTGATTCTATTATAAAAATGTAACATAGAAAACAAGCTTAGAATTTATTGTATTACCAGGAAGCAGGGAAGTGTTCAAAAACCAAAGGATGAGGTGTGCTGTAAGGATGCAGGATCCAAACTAATGAGCTCCCAGCGCCTGGTAAATCTGTGGTGATTTCAACAATAAAATGAGTAAGGTAGCATAGATCCACTTCAGAGTATGAAATAGACATCCATAAACCAGTACGGATATTAATAGATGATTAAATAAAGAAATAATGGGAAGAAGAACACATCTCCTTACAGCATTCCAAATACCTTAGATGGATAGTCCTCCAATCAGGTAGGTAAAGGTTAAACCTCATGATTTGATTGTGGCCTGAGATTAGAGACATGAAGAAAAATGATGACTGTTATCCCGTTTTATAATGAGACTTCAGATATAATGCCAAAGAAAATCTACGAGTGAATAAAATTTGTAATGTTTTTATCTAAATTTGTGCAAACACACACACATATTTTTCTGTAGTGCCCACTGATAAAGGTGTAAAAGGCTGCCACAGACTTGGAGAAAATACTTTCAAGGCACCTATTTGTTAAATGAATACTTTTCATTCAGTAAATGAATCTATAATCAATATACAAGTAAACTGACCACTAATCAAAAATAAAACTATGCAGTTAAAAATGAACCAACTATCAGGAGAGGCATCTCACCAAAAATTATATAAAATTATTAAATATGAATTTTTTATTGGGGACAATTGCATTTAAATAAAAATTAGATGACATTACTCACCTATTAGCATGGTTATTCTCATAATAACAAATGGCCATTTCAATGTGGAAAACCAAGAACTATCATGCATTGATGGTGGAAATTCAAAATGCTACATGCACAAAATGAGACTTTTTGGCATTTTCATTATAAAGAAACATAGATTTAATATGTGAACTTGTGTTTGCATTCCAAACTATTTACATCACTGATTCAGAAATTGATGCTTACAAAGATATGTTTAGAGCAAGTTCTGTATCAGATTTGTTACTGTGATTCATTCTCTAATCCCTGAAATTTGCTTACAGAACAAATGTATGAAAAATCTCTCAAGTAATTAAAATTTCTCTAATACACATTAATATGGTTCATTGTTTAATGACTTAATGCCATTTGCTAAGAACGTCTTTAATTTAATAATCTTTGTCGTCTCCTTCATTCCCGCACAGCTGCCCCCTTCTTGGGTTTTTCTGACACTCTCAGGATGTGGTTTGCACACTGTGTGTCTCGCACAGTAATACATGGCCATGTCCTCAGATTTCAGGCTGCTCAGCTCCACATAGGCTGTGCTCGTGGATGTGTCCCTGGTCATGGTGACTCTGCCCTGGAACTTCAGGGTGTAGTTTGTGTTACTATCACTAGGGTAGATCACTCCCATCCACTCAAGCCCTTGTCCAGGGGCCTGTCACACCCAGTGCATATAGTAGCTGGTGAAGGTGTATCCAGAAGCTTTGCAGGAGACCTTCACTGAGGACCCAGGCTTCTTCACCTCAGCCCCCGACTGCACCAGCTGCACCTGGGAGTGGGCACCTGTGGGGAGGACACAAGAGTGAATGAAAGCCCCCTTGACTGAACTCAGTTTCCATCTCATCACTGGGACTTAAGAGCCCTTTACCTGTAGTTGCTGCCACCAAGAAGAGAATCCTCCAGGTTCAGTCCATGGTGAGGAGCTGAGCTCACAGGAGCTTCTCTAGAGGAGGGATGTGGTTGTTGGGTGATGGTCTCAGGGCACAGACATATCCATATTTACCTCAGTGAATCTCAGGTTATTTGCATATTCATAAAGCAAAGGATTTCATAGATCAAAGCCAGATCTATGATAAGAAAGGGAAGATAAATGACACATCAGCCATACAAGAGTGAGATGCTGATGGTCCAAGCTCTAATCCTGCTTGAGAAAATCCATGCCATTCTCCATTTACAAATATCTGTGGCAGAGGTCCTTTCCCTGAAGAATAAGCCCATAGAAAATACACTCCTCACTGGAATCTAAATCTGATTATCATGGAGACCACCTGGATGATTTCTGGAACTGTCACTCTCCATGGCACTGAGCAGGTGCCTTGGCCCTGTCCTGGACTCATCAGGCAGCAGCACAGCTCACTGGCAACTCTGAGAAAGTGACTGCTGATGCCCCAAGTGAGTGTCCAGCAGGTCCCTCTGAGGTCTACTTTGCACTCCTGACAGTGTCTCCAGCACCTGCCTGGTGTCCTGATCCTCCAGGCTCTTCAGTAGAAACTCTTGGTTTACAGATTTTCCCCATGATGCATAATTAGGGCTGGTTTTCTCATCTCACAGACAATGGGTATCAGAAGATAAAACAGGAGTTTGGATTTCTTTATAAACTCTCTACTCACAGAGTAATTGTCAAGAAATTTGTGTTTTGAATAATTTTGGGTTAGTTTTTAACTCCATTTATTAGAATTAAATTATTCTACAGCAAGCATGGCTGGGATTCAGCTACATGGCAGCCCCAGGCCAGGCCTAAACCTGAAACAGGTTCTCTTATTCCTTAAACACAAGATATTCCAATGAGAAAGCCATTTCCAAGTGAGTTTCAGAGCAGGGAGCAGGAGATGAAGGTGTCCTTGGCTTCCCAGAATTGCTAAACTTGAAGACTAAGACCACCTCTGAGGGGCAGAGATCTGCCTATGAGTACATTACATCAGCTCTATCTTCAAGAATCTTTGGCTGTGAGGGAGGATAAGGAATGTGATTTATTTCTTTCTGCTCACCCAATGTGCTTCAGAGGAAATAAAACTGAAAATTTTATATATATATATATATATATATATATATATATATATATATATATATTTGCCATGTTAGGGGAGAGCACATGCATAATTCATGGAAATGCAAGTGCTCACTCCATAGTTTGCAGAAGGAGCAAGTGCACAATTGAGAGAAGGAAACATCCTGCCTCAGGAAGCAGGTGCCCTAAGATCATCCCCCTGAGAACTGCACTCTAGATGCCATGCGTCAGTGGAACCTGAATTCTGCCTGGGATGTTGTAAGTAGTGTGCAGAGCAGAGCACAGCTCCATTCCTCCTCACTTTGTGACCTAGGATGGGGCCTTTTCCTCTGAGCTTCATTCTAACAAGGTGTTAATACAAAATTGCAGCAGTAAGTTTACCTGTAACCCTTTAGATAGGAGCCAGTGTTGTTTGGAGTTGTTATCGCTATTGCTTTCCCCACCCTTAGAAACCAGAACAATACCTGTGTAGCCCCCTCATCTCAGGCCTCAGATGACCACATTTCAGAGAACACACCTGCTTTATTTCTGTCACAAACATGGTACTGTATCCTCAAAAGCATGTGTACCTTGTTACAGAATTTATCTTAATTAGGTTACATTGGATAAAATTAAAATTAGTGACACTTAAATTTTCTTTGTGATCTCTCTTTTTAGTTATACTTTCATTTCTAAGGTACATGTGCAGACCTTGCAGGATTGTGCATAGGTATACACACACCATGGTGATTTGCCGCATCCATTCCCCACGTCACCTTCATTAGGTATTTCTCCTAATGTTATCCCTCCCCAATTTCCCCATCCCTCCCCTAGCACCCCTACCCACAATAGGCCCCAGTGTGTGATGTTCCCCTCCCTGTGTCCATGTGTTCTCATTGTTCAACACCCACTTATGAATGAGAACATGTAGTGTTTGGTTTTCTGTTCTTGTGTCAGTTTGCTGAGAATGATGGTTTCCAGCTTCATCCATATTCCTGCAAAGGACATGAACTCATCCTTTTTTTGTGGCTGCATAGTATTCCACATTGTATATGTGGCACATTTTCTTTATCCAGTCTATCATTGATGGGCATTTGGGTTAGTTCTAAGTCTTTGCTATTGTAAATAGTGCTGCAATGAACATACATGCGCATACATCTTTGTAATAGAATGATTTATAATCCTTTGGGTGTATACCTAGCAATGGGGTTGCTGGGCCAGATGGTATTTATATTTATAGATCCTTGAGGAATCATCACACCATCTTCCACAATCATTGAATTAATTTACACTCCCACCAACAGTGTAAAAGTGTTCCTATTTCTCCACATCTTCTCCAGCATCTGTTGTCTCCAGATTTTTTCATAATAATCATTCTAACTGGCATGAGATGGTATCTCAATGTGTTTTTAATTTGCATATCTCTAATGTCAAGTGCCAATTAAAATTTCATTGAGGAGATTTCTGAGTAAAGTATGGATGGCGTGTTTTGATTTATCCTTGCTTAATGTAATATAATGTGAGAGGAGATAGGCAAAGAGGAAACTATTTAACAATATGGAATCAGGTATTTTATAAGTAAGGAGAATTCTCACACCTTCTGGAAACCCTACAAACTTTTTAAAAATAAAAGAACATTAGGACATATTTCTATATTCTGGATGCACGACTAATATAAACTTAGATTTACCGCAAAAGAGATACATAGAAGATGAACATTCTGCAGCAGACCGTTTTGCCGAATAGGCAGCTTTATACTAGTTTGTAATGTTACCTAAGTATTCAAAAGATAAACTGAAGAGAGATCCACTAGGGCAGGGACTCATCGGAATTCTCAAATCCTCCAAACAATTTCATTGTAATTTTAAAACTGCTCTAAAATAGATTTTGTGATATGGAGTGACAACATTTGAAAGAAATCTCTGTCACTATTTGAAGAATCATACTTAGTCTTAAAACATGATCAAATAACCTTGCTGCAAATTATTTATTTCTCTAATTTGAAACCTTGTTCATAGTACCACCTTCATGGAATGTTTGAATCAACTGTATTGAGTGTGGCCTTTCCCACTCTGTGAATTTGACTTATATGATGATAATTGAATGGAATATTTCTCTTAAAATGAGAGTGTGTACTTGTTTCTATTGTTCTTTATTCTCAAATATATAATCCATTTTGTAAACAGCCTTGAACTTAATAACCACTTTTATCTCCACAGCCCAGCATGGCTGCCTCCTCCCTCAGGGTTTCTGACACTTTCAGGATGTGGTTTTCACACTGTGTATATCGCACAGTAATACACAGCCATGTCCTCAGGTTTCAGGCTGCTCAGCTCCATGTAGGCTGTGCTTGTGAACGTGTCCATGGTCATGGTGACCCTGCCCTGGAACTTCTGTGCATAGTCTGTGCCACCAGTGTTGGTGTTGATAAAACCCATCCACTCGAGCCCTTGGCCAGGGGCCTGTCGCACCCAGTCCATACCATAGCTGGTGAAGATGTATCCGGAAACTTTGCAGGAGACCTTCACGGAGGCCCCAGGCTTCTTCACCTCTGCCCCAGACTGCACCAGCTACACCTGGGAGTGGGCATCTGTGGGGAGGACACAGGAGTGAATAAAATCCTTGTTGACTGAACCAGGATCCCTTCCTCAGTTTTGGGACTAGGAAGCCCCTTACCTGTAGCTACTGCCACCAAGAAGAGGATCCTACAGGTCCAGTCCATGGTGATGAGCTCTGCCCACTGGGGCTTCTTCAGAGGAGGGATGTGGTTGTTGGGTGATGCTTGCAGGGAACCAACGCATCTATATTTATCTCAGAAGACCTCAGGTTTTTTGCATATTCATGAGGCATGGTATTTCACAGCTTGAAGCCTGAACTAGGATGAGAAGGAAAACACAGATGCCACCTCAGCCATACAAGAGTGGGATGTTGAGAGACCAAGCCCTAATCCTGCCTGAGGAAATGCATCCCCTGCCCCATTTCTAAGCTTTCTGTGGGCAGCATTCTTCCCACTGAAGAACAAGCCCCACTCCAGGATGTGCTCCTCACTGTGAACCCACATTTTATTGGCATAGAGATTACCTGGATTGTATCTGGGGCCATCACTGTCTCTGACATTGAGCAGGGACCTTGACTCCATCCTGGTCCCATTAGGAACAGTCAGAGCTCACTGGTAACACCGAAAAGTGGCCAATGGTTATCCACATGAGTGTTCAGCAGGGCCGATGGACAGTTCTGAGATCTGCTGGGCACTCCCCAGCACCTGCCTGAGAGTCCTGAGCTCCCAGGCCCTTAAATGGAAAGACTCTTGGTTTACAGGTTTGCCCTGTAATGTGTGATGGGTTCTAAGTTTTCCCTCCCACTGACAGAAGAAATCAGGATTTGAAATAGGAATAGGTTTTTGAGTTTTTCGATGACTTCATAGGTCCTCAAATAATTACCAAGTATTTTGCATTTTGAATAAGTTGGGTTTTATTTCAAACTCCATTAAATAGAATTATTTGAAGTATATACATACTTTTCATTCATAGCCATAGATCATTGTCTTTCCATATTGATTTCTGATCTTCTTGGTCTGTGCACCTGCCGCAGTCTGGAATCCACCACTGCCGAGTCACAGACACAACGTAGGAAACATTACTTAGCTCTGAAATCTGAATATCTTATTCATTGGAATATAGTGTCTCCCACAGCTATGTACCTATTGAATTAATAAAACCATCCATATCTTTCATATTCTTACTATTAGGATAATTATTATAATAGAATCCCACTTTTAAATATAGTTCTCATTGCTTTATTAAGTGATATAAATGGTCCAGAAAAAATAAATGCATATCAGCAACTTGTGTACACTTATTTAGAATGATTTTTTTAAAGTAAGGAAGACTCAAGCCCTAAGAGAGTATTTCTCATTATTTATCTCCCACAAATAAATGAGAACATATATTATCTTTTTTCTGTTCCTACATTCGTTTGCTAAGAGTAATGACCTCCAGTTCCATCACGTTCCTTCAAGGGATAAAATTTCTTTCTTTTCTTAGCTGCATAGTAGTCCACGTGTATATGCACCACATTTTTCTCTATCCATTTTGCCAGTGATGAGCATTTAGGTGAATTCCATGACTATGATATTGTGAATAGTGCTGCAATGAACCTACATGTTTTTATTCCTTTAAACATTTGTCCAGCTGTGGGTTTGGTGGGTCAAATGAAACTTTTGTTTTAGATTATTTGAGAGATCACCACACTGTTTTCTACAATGGTTGAACTAATTTATATTCCCACCAGAAGTGTGTAAATGTTCCCTTTTATCCTGCAACCTTAGCAGCCTCTGTTATTTATTTTCTTAATTAGCCATTCTGACTTATGTATGATGGTACCTCACTGTGGTTTTGATATGTGTTTCTCTAACAATAGTGATATTCAGCATTTTTTCTTATGCTTTTTGGCCACATTTAGGTCTTTTTTTAAGGGTCTTTTTTATGCTTTATGGCCACTTTTCTTCTTGTATGTTTGTTTAAGTTCCATTTAAGTTTTAAATATTAGTACTTTGTCAGATGTACAGGTTTCAAATATTTTATTTCCCATTCTATATGTTTCCTGTTTACTCTGTTCACAGTATCTTTTACTATACAGAAGCTCTTCAGTTTACTTAGATCCCATTTGTCAATTTTTGATTTTGGTTAAATTGCTTCTAGCATTTTCATCATAAAGTCTTTGTCAGTTCTTATGTCCTAAATTGTATTTCCTAGGTTTTATCCAGAGTTTTTATAGTTTTAGGTTTTACATTTAGATCTTTAATCCACATATGTTTTTTTCAATTGATGCTGAAAAAGCATTTGATGAAACTAAACATTCTTTTATGAAAAAGAAAATTCTTTGATGACCAGTGATGATGAGCATTTTTTCATATGTTTGTTGGCCTCCTGTATGTCTTCTTTTGTAAAGAATCTGTTCATATCCTTTGCCCATTTTTGAATAGGCTTGTTTGTTTTTTTCTTGTAGATCTGCTTTAGTTCTTTGTAAATTCTGGATATCAGCCCCTTGTCAGATGGGTAGGCTGCAAAAATTTTTTCCCATTCTGTTGGTTGCCGATTCACTCTACTGACTGTTTCTTTTGCCATGCAGAAGCTGTGGAGTTTGATTAGGTCCCATTTGTCTATTTTGGCTTTTGTTGTCATTGCTTTTGGCGTTTTGGTCATGAAGTCCTTGCCTACACCTATGTCCTGAATGGTTTTGCCTAGATTTTCTTGTAAGGTTTTTATGGTATTAGGTCTGATGTTTAAGTCTTTAATCCATCTGGAGTTAATTTTGGTGTAAGGTGTCAGGAAGGGGTCCTGTTTCTGCTTTCTGCACATGGCTAGCCAGTTTTCCCAACACCATTTATTAAACAGGGAGTCCTTTCCCCATTGCTTGTTTTTGTCAGGTTTGTCGAAGATCAGATGGTTGTGGGTATGTTGTATTTCCTCTGAGACCTCTGTTCTGTTCCATTGGTCTATATCTCTGTTTTGGTACCAGTACCATGCTGTTTTGATTACTGTAGCCTTGTAGTATAGTTTGAAGTCCAGTAGTGTGATGCCTCCTGCTTTGTTCTTTTTGCTTAGAATTGACTTGGCTATGCGGGCTCTCTTTTGGTTCCATATGAAGTTTACGGTGTTTTTTTCCAGTTCTGTGAAGAAGGTCATTGGTAGCTTGATGGGAATAGCGTTGAATCTGTAAATTACTTTGGGCAGTATGGCCATTTTCACGATGTTGATTCTTCCTAACCATGAACATGGAATGTTTCTGCATCTGTTTGTATCCTCTCTTATTTCGTTGAGCAATGGCTTGTAGTTCTCCTTGAAGAGGTCCTTTACGTTCCTTGTTAGTTGTATTCCTAGGTACTTTATTCTCTTTGTAGCAATTGTGAATGGCACTTCGTTCTTGATTTGGCTCTCTTGAAGTCTATTACTGGTGTATAGGAATGCTTGTGATTTTTGCACGTTGATTTGCAAATCAAAACCACATTGAGATACCATCTCACACCAATTAGAATGGCGATCATTAAAAAATCGGGAAACAACAGATGCTGGAGAGGATGTGGAGAAATAGGAACACTTTTACACTGTTGGTGGGAATGTAAATTAATTCAACCATTGTGGAAGACAGTGTGGCGATTCCTCAAGGACCTAAAAATAGAAATCCCATTTGACCCAGCAATCCCATTACTGGGTATATATCCAAAGGATTATAAATCATTCTACTACAAGGACACGTGCACACGAATGTTCATTGCAGCACTGTTTACAATAGCAAAGACCTGGAACCAACCCAAATGCCCAACGATGAAAGACTGGATAGGGAAAATGTGGTACATATACACCATGGAATATTACGCAGCCATCAAAAACGATGAGTTCACGTCCTTTGTAGGGACATGGATGAACATGGAAACCATCATTCTCAGCAAACTGACACAAGAGCAGAAAATCAAACACCGTATATTCTCACTCATAGGTGGGTGTTGAACAATGAGAACAAACGGACACAGGGAGGGGAGCACTACACACTGGGGTCCGTTGGGGGGAAATGGGGGAGGGGCGGGGGGTGGAGAGGTGGGAAGAGATAGCATGGGGAGAAATGACAGATACAGGTGAGGGCACGGAAGGCAGCAAACCACACTGCCAAGTGTGTACCTATGCAACAATCTTGCATGTTCATCACATGTACCCCAAAACCTAAAATGCAATAAAAAAAAGGAAAAAGAAAAGAAAAGAAAAAGAAAAAGAAAATTCTTAAAAAAAAAAAAGGGTATAGAAGGAACACATCTCTACATAATAAAGGTTATATTCGAGAGACTTTCATGTAGTATCATATGGGATGATAAATAAATAAAAGTCTTTCCTCTTGGATCTGGAAAAGGACAAATTTCCCACTAAAACGGGTGAAGCATAAACCCTCCTACTGCCACCATAGCCGGCTCTTACCTTCATGCACCACCTACTGGCCTGACGGTGAAACTGCACGACCTAATACAGAGTCACCACCACCAGTGCACAGCACGTGAAAACTAGATTCGCGTCTCAGTACTTCGGTGATTACAGCTCCGCAGAAGACCATGGGCTGCTCACATGCCCAGTATATTACTACTACTGGAATTTGAAAAAGCCACCACGCTGAAGCTATTAATACAAAAGAAATCATACAGAGTAGATGCTCTTCACCTGGCCATTTCTGTCAAGGCTACTGCTTTTGCTTGTCAGGCTTGGTGGCTCACATCTGTCCAGCTTTGTCCCCCTCTCAGGGGCTGAGCAGAGAACTCAGGTTACTGTACACTGTGCAACAGACCAGTCCATTGCCTGAGGCGACACAGAACTTTTCCCTGTGCACAGATATCAAGCATGACTCATTTACTTCCACCACAGTCAGCTAGAATCTGTAAAGCCACCTACTAACTTGAAGGGTGAACTGAATAACCCAATGCAAAATCTGCTGAGGCAAATGCATTACAAATGAGAAACAGTTCCTGAGGCCTCCACTATCTAGGACCTGAAGGAGGCCAGGTGACAACCTCCACAGTGCAGATAATTGTAATTCTAAATTCTTAGAATTATTAGAATAATAATGTAGGTTAAAATTATTTCAGTATCTGGAATATATAACAGTTTTGGTATAACACCAGTGAGAAAAAATTGTGGAATGTTCTGTGTGGACCAAAAATACGAAGATGATAAAGCAACATTTATATTTGAATAATCTGGAGATATGATGTGTATTTGGTATTCATCTCCTTCTATTTTTCAATGAAGAGAAAAATGGATGGATGACATCTTCATGTGAAATGGGACACAGCATTTTTAAGATGATTCTCACAGAAAGTTGCTAACACAATTACTCACTTGATGTCCCGACAGGGCTGTGGAGGGGATGGTGGCTGCCAATGGTCACAAGAATCCACGGGGTTGGTTTTTTGGCCACTATTTTGTCCATGAGAGACATTGGGCTGTCGTGTACTACATGCAGGCGAGTTTCTAAAGCTCAGATGAAGAGAGAAACGTGAGAACACAGAAGACAGGAAAATTGAAGATCTCACTACCTCAACCACATTCTGCTGAGGAAAACTTGTCACTGAGAGATCAGGATATGCAGGGAGTAGAGAAGAGTTTGGGGATTATCCATGAAAGAACAGATCCAACCTAGTCAACCTCCCCATGGAAGGAGGGTTTAAATGTTTGTTCACAGATAATGGTGGCTGATATCAAGATTCCCACAGGTTTCAGAAATAGTCTCCATTAACAAATGCCATATTTTGTTTAGAATTGATTGCTTTTGTGTAATTTATCTTCTCCCTTTAGGTAGCATCACAGAATAATGTTCTCAGAGTACTTCATGATCCTGTATGAGTTCCTGGTGCGGGTCCTGGAGGAAAAGTCTGCATGGGGGAGGGAGCCCTCCTCAGGTGCGGCCCTGAGGCTGTCACGTCACCTCACTCACCATTCCCCTTCAGTCACCTCCTGAATATTTATGAGTTAACCTTCCTGAAACATGTGATATTTGGCAGTGTCTTTCCCAGGTAAGACAATATTTACATTCTGTTTATCCCTGCAGGCGCCTGTCCCTTTCTAGAGCACAGGTTGCAGTTGAGTGTGTAGTAGTGTATAATTAGTGGGAGGAGGTTTGTGTGCATCTTGCCATCTTCCAGAGTGCACCCATCGTGAGGTTGACACTGACAAGCAGGCAGATGGGCTTGCTCAGCTGGAGGATGACAGGCATTTTTGTAACCCGTGACACCATTGAGGCGCTCCTACTGCAAGACCAATCAGGCTGAGGCCTCTGGCTGAAGTGCAGCCAGCAAGGGATCCAGTGCCCAAACCTGAGGGCTCATTCCAGGTGCCAAACCACTTTGTAAGGGAAGCTTTGTTACTGCCTGCATCCCATGCATATGTTTGCATTTTCTGCACAAAGGGCTTTACCTAGAAACACCCCAAGAGCTTATAGTGTTTGGAATCCAGCTGAAAGGAATTATTCCAAAAGCCTCTCATGACAAAAGTCTCCACTGCTCATTAAATGACATTAATTATGGGATTCACTAGAAGCTGCTGGCATTTCAGTTGCACAGACCTGCCTCTACCCCATTGGTCCCTAACATTTTTGGCACCAGAGAACAGTTTCACGGAAGACAATTTTTCCATGGATGATGATGGTGGGTGGTTACGGGATAAACCTGTTGCATCTACATTCATGAGGCATTAAATTCTCATAGGGAGCACTCAACCTAGATCTCTTGCATGCGCAGTTCACAATAGAATACGGCTCCTAGGGCCGAGATCGCGCCATTGCACTCCAGCCTGGGTAACAAGAGCGAAACTCCGTCTCAAAAAAAAAAAAAAAAAAAGAATACGGCTCCTAGGAGAATCTAACGCACAAGTGATCTGACAGCAGGGGGAGCTCAGGCAATGATGCTCACAGGCTCCCACTCATCTCCTGCTGTGCGGCCCGGCTCCTAACACACTGCACACCTTAAGGAGTCCACAGCCTGGGTTTTGGCAACTCCTGCTGTAAATGCCTGGAGACCGTACCCTCTAGGAAGGGACATAGAAAACCAGGAGAAAGAGGATCCCCAAGTCAATGTGCGTTTTTTGGACCCTTGAGGAAAGAATGTAAAGGGAAATGGCCCACCCACTTTCCCTCTGCCTGGCATCATTCCCAGTAACCCAGTTGAAGAATCTGGGATGCTTCCAGATAATTGGGGCTTGTTGCACAAGGGACCACCAGAAAAGGAAACGACCAATGTGTCTGTGTAGTTTCATCCACTGTAACTGCTTTATGACTCTGGTGCAGGGTGTTGACAGCAGGGAAGGCTGAGCCCGTGTGGGGCAGGAGTACACGGGAACTTTGCTTCTTCTCTTCAGCTCTGCTGTGACCCTAAAACTGCTATAAAATGAATTCAATGTAAAAAGAGGGGCTAAGACATTTTGGAAAAATTTGGCCACATCTTATAAATTATATTTAGTCTTACCATGTGATGCAGCAATCTTGTTCCTAATGATTTATACATTTGATTTTAAACCCTATGCCCCATAAAGCCTCCAGGGGAATGTCTGCATCAGCTGGATTGATTGCTGCCTTTCCCACTCTGTGGGTGTTACTTACAGGATGGAAGTTGAAATACTGTTTCTATACAATCAGAGTGTATACATCCTTCTATTGCTTCTTTTCATTCATAACTTAACCCATTTTCTAAACACGTTTAAACCTCATATGTCCTGTCATCTCTTCAGCCCCAGGACAGCTGCTTCCTCCCTCAGGGTTTCTGACACTCTCAGGATGTGTTTTTCACACTGTGTATCTTGCACAGTAATACACGGCTGTGTCCTCAGATCTCAGGCTTCTCAGCTCCATGTAGGCTGTGCTTGTGGACGTGTCTGCTGTCATGGTGACTCTGCCCTGGAACTTCTGTGCATAGCTTGTTTCACCATTTTCAGGATCAATATCTCCCATCCACTCAAGCCCTTTTCCAGGGGCCTGTCGCACCCAGTTCATGTAGTAGTCAGTGAAGGTGTATCCAGAAGCCTTGCAGGAGACCTTCATGGAAGCCCCAGGCTTCTTCACCTCAGCCCCAGACTGCACCAGCTGCACTTGAGAGTGGACACCTGTGGAGAGGTTACAGGAGTGGGTGAGATCTCACCTGACCGGACCCAGTTCCTATATCAGTCCTAGAACTGAGGATTCTCTTACCTGTAGCTGCTGCCACCCAGAAGAGGATCTTCCAGGTCCAGTCCATGGTGAGGTGCTGTGCTCTGGGGTTTCTGTAGGAGAGGGATGTGGTTGTTGTGTGATGCTCTCTGGGCAAGGACAGATCTGTATTTACCTCGGTAGACACCAGTGAATTTGCATATTCATGAGGCAGGTGTTTCATAGCTCAAGCCACCCCACCCTGAGGAAGAAGAGAGTTGGCACCTGGACCATGCCACAGTGGGATGCTGAGCTTCCTGCCTGGAAATTTGTTTAATGATATTTGTCCTCTGGTGTTCTCAGAAGTCCATGAAGACAGAATCCCTCTCCAGAAACCCAGAGTCTCACAGAACATGGTCCTCAGTGTGAGTCCTTGTTCCTATGGCACACTTACAAACTGAGCATTTCCTGGGCCTTGCCCTCTGCACATCTAACTTCTGGGATGAGTGTGTCTCCTGATAGTAACACCCACTGAATTAATAAAATCACCCCTCAGTTCCTAACTATAATTACATTTGAAAGGCCTAGACATTTCTCCTTTGAAGTTTGGTTTGCTAAATTATTGGGTTAGGTATAGGCTGCATATGTGAGAGAATACCTAAAGACATATCAGTACTTACTAAATTCTTATTTAAATTTTATGTCATTACTGATTTGAAAAAACGAATGTTCAATCCCAGAGGGAAAAAACCCTCCCCTCCTACTGTGCACCTGTTCCAGGGCTGGGTCCTGTGCTGGGCGCATCCTGAGTGCACCCCTGCAGCTCAGCTCCTGCCCTGCAGGGAAGTTCCTGTCTGAGCTCACGGAGAAGTCTCCAAGCATCTCAAGCACAGTATGAAGTGGCTGTTCCCTGTCTCAGGATGCTCCTTCCATGGCAGAAATTACTTCTCACACCACCTCTTACAATGGGAAATAGACCTTAGAAAACCCAACATAATCTACAGGGTCACCTTAGCACAGCAAGCAAGGAATTCAATTTCCAGAAAATATACTTCTCCCCTGCCTACCACATCATCTCCTTACCAATAATGATTAATCTGGATTAAAAAGAAAAGTGTGGCAAAGCACAGACTCTGTCTCAGGACTAGAACTTAGGGAAACAGCTTCGCTTAAGCTCCAAATGCACTGATATGAAACAGGCATATGGCAAGTCCAGGAACTGATGGGGACTTTGGGGCAGACACATTGTTTTAGGATTCTTTGGTCAAAAATCACATCATAGTTTAACTTTACTCACAGACCCTATGTCTCAAAGGCCCCCACACACAATCAGAGTGCCATATATCACAGTAACAAGCCTCAAATTTGCCCTCCATTCTAGGGTGTTGCCGAAGAAAAGTGCTTCTGGTCAGGCACGGTGACTCATGCCTGTAATCCTGGTACTTTGGGAGGCGGAGGTGGGCAGATCACAAGGTCGGCAGATCACGAGGTCAGAATATCAAGACTGTCATGGCTAACATGGTGAAACCTCATTTCTACTAAAAATACAAAAATTAGCTATGGGTGGTGGTGTATGTGTAGTCCCAGGTACTCAGGAGGCTGAGGCACGAGAATTGCTTTAACATGGGATGCAGAAGTTGCAGTGAGCTGAGATCACACCACTGCACTGCAGCCTGGGTGACAGAGCAAGACTCTGCCTCAAAAAAAAAAAAAAAAAAAAAAAAAGTGCTTCCAAAACTGAGCTTAGTACTGGTTATATTTGTGGTGGTGGTTGTTTTGTTTTGTTTTTCCAAACAGAGCTAAAGCAAACTCAGTACTACTGGAGATTTGGAAAGTGTGTTAACCTTGTTTTTGCCCCTTCTCACCCGGAGCCCTGCAGATGCCCCATGAGAGGTAAATCTAAGGCCATTGAGGGAGGGGCCATGATCTTGGTCCTGAAGCTGTTGGTCTCAGAGGATTTAAATCCCTTCACTGTCCTTGACTTGTTGTCTCCCGCTGCCTTTGGTTTCCATAAATTTTAGTCCTCAGACAGAGTCTTCATTGCCACACTTTTCTCTTTAATCCAGATTAATCATATTGTTGAGGAGGTGATATGATGGGCAGGGGAGCAAGATATGTTCTGGAAATTGAATTCCAATGTTTTCTTGCTGTTTCTTCTCTATGCTGTGCCCTTTATGAGGCGTCTCCAGTGGTTCAGCTGATTTTCCTCCATCCTCTACTCCCCCTCCTGGCTGCAGTATCCACATATTATTTTCTTGAATTTGACCCCAGTTGTTTTATTAATTGTACCCCTTTTCATGACACAGAAACTCTAAGATGAAACTGTCTGTGATGGAGAAGAATCCCTTCCCCTCACATAGAATAGAGATCTTGAAAAATATTTTTTTCTCTTTAGGGTCTGTCTGGAGAAAGTTCTGGGCACATTTATCAGGAATATATTTCCTGGTGAACAGAGCCATGAGGGAATCTGTTTGGAGTCCCATCTTGTGAACCTAGTAGTTTCTGGAGGGAAATTCCATGAAAGTGTGTGGGATGTGCAATCCCCAGGAGTTATTACCCTATTCCTGGCCACACCTGTTCTCTAGGCTTTTCTGGAATTACCATGTAACTGTCCCACCAGCTTGTGCTGTCAACTGAGGAATCACTCAACTCATAAATTTAGAAAGGAAACTTTATTTCTGATAAAGGGTTGAAGCTGCAGAACAGCCAACTTAACAGGCTGGGAAGCAAAGCCTCCGAAAGTGACAGTGATTAGGCACTTCAAGAGAAGGAAAGATGAGAAATGAACTCATGCGAATGGATTGACCAAGTGTACACACTCAACAGGCTGTAGAAGAAACTATGGGTATTCATGTGGTGGGTGGCCAAACTCTCATGTGTAATAGGAAGACACAACCATTACATGTATTTCATGATTGCTTTGGGGTGAGGACTTAAAACTAAGTAAATTACAGTTGGACCTTGTACATCAAAAGGGCTTTGTGCAGGGACAGAAAGACACACAGTGCACAGCCTTCAAAAATTGGCCAGTATAATCCACAGTCAGTGTTCTCTTATCAGGAGAAATTTACTGAAATCAGTCTCTTGTCCAATCAAAGCTCTATTTATGGCTGTGAAACAGGGGCACAGTTACCCCATGTCTTGAGTTCCATGAGCTATAAATGTCTTAATATTGCTTATATCAGAATCAGTGCTTGTATGGCTGCTAGAGAAAAATAAAAATCCCTGTGGAATTACAACATAGTCTATTATTTAAGAGTAGGGGTGAATGACTTAATCCTTGCCTGGCATGGCCTTAGGTATTGTTTATGATTTGATATTTTTTTGCCACAGAAAGTTTGTTCCATCAGTCTGATGACCTTTATTTTAATGTCTTTCTAGTTTTTGGGTCCTGGTTTCCTTTGCAGTTTCATTTATTCAACAGATCCAATAAATCATTTATAATTTTCCAGGCTTGTATTATTGTAAGAATGTGGGTGATGATTGACATGCTCTTTACATATTAAAGCAAAAACCAGGAGTAGCTTCAGAGATCACCACTGACCTGACACAACAGCAGGAATCTCATCTCATTAAGTGTAAGTGGCACCACACGGATGCGGCTGAACATGCAGTGACACAGAAGACCCACAGCACAGGACACATATGAGAAGTTTTTATGATTCTGAGGCTCTTCCGAGGAAGCTGGACGTCAGCTGGTAATACAGGGATGGACTCAGTTACCTGTCAGGTGACACTGTGTTTTGGAAGCTTATTCTGACTCCTGCACTTGATTTGGTAGCTGCACCTGGGCCCACGCACCTAAAACAGAAACTCTTATTAACTCAAGACCCATCGTTAAGAAAGCTGTCCCAGGGAAAGGGCAGAGCAGGGGCCTCTGCTTTGGAGCCTGCAGCTGTGCAGGGAGGGTCAGGAGTGTGACTCGTTTCCTTCTGCTCCGCCTGCTGGCTGCACAGACAACTGCAACCAGGAGCTTCACATAAAAAGTACATAAAATACGTGATAGTTCCAGGGAATGTAACACACACATGAAGGAGTGAGGACCCTTAATGAAATTAAAATAGAATAAATATATTAAATATATATAAAACACTGTAAGAGATTATCATGGAAAACACAACAAATATTAAAAACACTGTAAGAGATTAAAAAAAAACACTGTAAGAGATTATCATGGAAAACACAACAAATATTAAAAACCTTTGTGTGTATGTGTGAGATGTTATTCTTGGAAATTAAATCATAATTTGCTCATAAAAGAGGATCTAGGATTTGTCCAGAATCTCCTTCTTCGTCTATCCCAGCAATTGCTCCTCAGTGTGCTCCTCCCTGCCTGAGTCCTGAGCAGCTCTGTGGTCCTGGACAATGCACGTCTGGGCATCTGATTCCTATATGTGCATCCACAGGGTGGGCTGCTGTCTCTAACGGTTGAGTGAAAGCTGGGCCATGATCCACAAAGGTGGCCCCACCCTGAACACTGGGCTTCCTCCCAGCAAGAAGGCAGGGTCAGCTGAGTGTCCCCCATTTCACAGAAATGCCAAGAGGCAATTTTAGTCAAATTCCAACGTACTTTGACTATGCAATCCAGCAATCTTGCTTTTAAGTGTTCATTTATTTGAATGTAAAAATATGTCCGTGAGGAAAACTGCACATGAATAATTCCAATAGCTTCATTCACATTATCCCTAAACTATAAACATTCAAAAATTATTCTGTAGGTTAATAAGCAATCTGTAGTAAATTCACATAATGGGATAATATAGCCATTTTAAAGAAGAGCTATCAAACTATGAAAACATATGAATGAATCTAAATGTGTATTGTTAAATCTGATAAAGCTACATAATACATTATTTATTTGCTAATCTGGAGATGGCTAAACATTAAACAAAGTTTGTATTTGCCAGGAATTTTGTATTTGCCAGGAATCTGGCAAGAAGATAGTTTGAATGGGTAAAAAGTAGAAGGCTTTAAAGGATGACAAAACTATTATGTATAATATTGCAATGGTAGATATGTGATCTCATGAATTTGTCAAAACCCATAGACTATACAGCATGAAGGCTAGATCTTACTCTACAAAAATTAAAAGTGAGTAAGAGATTATGAACCTAAAGATGAAATGCAGACTATACAGAAAATATTTGATGTCTTTCCCAATGTATGAAACAACTTGACCAAATAAAAAGAGCTGCTAAATAGCTTTAGAAATAATAAAGTCCGTAAGACTGAAAAATAAAGACAATGCACATCAGCACTGTCCTGTAGTTGATGATGATGTTCCACAAAGGAGCACAGCTTACCAACTGTGAGTCCACGCTACAGGAATCCTAGAATTAAACAAAAAAGGGAACAGATGTTGTGTGTTAGGAAGGGGTTCTCACAGACGGAGTGGGAGGTTACAGACAGCGAGGAAGAAGAGTGAGAAATGTCCACATAGTATTGGATTAGGGCGAATGTGCTAGTAAGTTTTGCATATTTGGCATAATATGCATACAATAAATTAGATTAAAATATTTCATTGAAGAAAGTGGAAAATAGGCTCTGATCTAAATAACTTTGGAAATGAGGGAATTCTGAAAGTCTATACTGTAAGTTAACTGCACATAAGCACCATACTCTAGGTAAAAATGTTTCCAACTGGGGTACAGCTTCACAGTTTTACTATTGCTATTCATGGTTCCTGAAATTCTGCTATGCATCATTCCTGAAATTGTGCAGATATGTAATACAATGTCAATGGTGGGATGGGGTTCCTCACTTTGAGGTGGGTGGTGATTGGCAGGCAAGGCAGTCAAGCTAGAAATGTTCATGTGGTATCTTTGTTGGGTGGAGATATAAGCGTGTTCTCATTTTGAATGTAATATAAGTTCACAAGATTAGATAAGATTAGATATATAAATAGTTTAGATGTGACTGTAAACATGGGTTAATATACACATTCACATTCTCTAGGCCAGTTAGTTCAAAGGTCCTAGAAGGACTTATAGACCATTAACCACACATACGCCCAACTTAACAATGTTTTATTTTAATACTATTCTTCAAGATCAGAAGGCAGAAATCCCTCGAAAAAATGACTGATTCTATGTATGAAAAAGATAGTACAGAAAATGAGCTTAGAATTTCTTATAATACTGGGAATTAGTAAAGTGTTCAAAAGGAAAGGAAAAGATATCCTGTAAGGACACAGGATCCTAATTAAATGAGGTCCCAGCCTTTGTGTTGAAAAAGCTGTGGTGATTTGAGCAATAGCTTAAATAAGGAAGCATGGATCTTGCTCAGAGTTAAACATCCATAAAACAATACTGTTATTAATAGATAATTAAATAAAGAAAACTCAGAAAGAAGGACACATCTCCCTTACAGAAGCATTCAAAATATCTTAAAATGATGGTACTCTTTTTTATCAAGTAGGTGAGGTTTAAACACTCATGTATTGATTGTAGCCTGAGATTATAGATATGGAAAAAATAATCACTGCTAGTTTACTTTATAATGAGGTTTTAGGTATAATGTCAAAAACATGTTCAATGAATAACATTATACATATTAATTTATCCAAATTTGTAAACGTGTGAACACACACACTTTTTTTTCTGCAATATGCACTAATAAGGGAGTAAAAACACAAGGTCAGACTTGGAGAAAATATCTTCAATTAACATACTTGTTAAATGACTTATTTTAATTTAGTTGATGACTTTTATAATGGTTACTTAAGTATACTTACACCTAAATTTAAAATGCAGAAAAAAAATGAACCAAATATCAGAACAGGCAGTTCATCAAAATTATATAAAAATTTTAAAGTACAAATTTTTCATTAGGGATGTGTGCATTGAAAGAAAAGTTAGATACCATTACTGACCTATTAAAATGATTACAATGCACAATACTCACAGTGCCAAATGGCAGTAAGAATGTGGAGAAACAAGAACTATTATGCATGGTTGGTGGGAATCCAAAATGGTATGTGCACAAAATGAAATACATTTTGGCATTTTTAACACAGATAAAAGTAGAGTTAAAATGTGATCTAGAGCCAGGCACAGTATCTCATGCCTATAATCCCAGCACTTTGGGAGACCGAGGCAGGTAGATCACGAGGTCAAGAGATCGAGACCATCCTGGTCAACAAGGTGAAACCCCATCCCTACTAAAAATACAAAAATTAGCCGGGCATGGTGGTGCACGCCTGTAGTCCCAGCTACTTGGGAGGCTGAGGCAGGAGATTTGCTTGAACCCAGGAGGTGGAGGTTGCGGTGAGCTGAGATTGTGGCATTGCACTCCAGTCTGGGTAACAACAGCGAAACTCTATCTCAAAAAAGAAAATTGATCTAGTGGCTGTGTTCCAAAATATTTACAACACTGACTCAGAAATTGATATTTACACAGTCAACCAGTTTCTGTTCTCTTACAGCTATCATCACCTGGTTTGTGTTCAAATGCGTCAATCATGGGAGCTCCTCCCAGAAAACGGCTGTGCACCGGGGCGATATTAATGTATGGCTGCTGCTGGTACTGATGGGAGACTCCTGATGGGCAACAGTAATCAGGGAGGCACCAATGGCCTCTCTGGACTTAGCTTGGAACACAGGTTAACTAGGAAGCTCCATCAAACTTCCATGTTTCTCCATCACTGGTTGTGATACTGGCATCCTGGTTTGATACTGTCTACAGCCTCAGTTGGCCTCCTGTATATTTTTCTGCCTCCATTATTTGCATCTGACATTGGTACAAATAAAAATTTTTTAAACTTTTCTAATCCAGAGATCTCAGTGTTAAGCACAGAAACATAAATATAGAGAAGCTCCAAGGGAAACTGATGCAAAGGAAGCCACAGACCCTGAAGGAAAGCAGACTTTGACATTCAACTACACCTATCCTGGGGATGTCCCTAAATTCTGTGGACGCATCTACCCCCTGCAGCCACAGCCTCCTTTCTTCTTGCTGCAAGAAATTTTGTGTTTTGGCTGATGCTGATGTTCCCTCAATTGGTACCTTATGTAAAGTAATACACAAGTTCATGTTCCCTGCTCTGACTGTTCATTCACAGACATAGCGAGGTTTTGGGATTGTCTTGGGAGGGAGAATCTGTCCTTCACAGAGTTTGCCTGGTATATCTGACTTCCATGTTACTTTATATTCACTTCTCACCCCAGCAGCTTCTCTGAAGGCTGGTAGACCAAGCTAATTCAGTAGCTACTCATTCAGTAGCTTATTCAGTAGATACTAAAGTTGATTCCAGAGCCTGCACAAAGATTCTCAGGAAAGCTCCAGGTTGTTTTAGCCCTTCTGCAGACTCCACCAGCTGAAACTCATATACATAGACATCCTGGTTAGAAACTGCCAAAGGCATTCACTGTTCCTCTCACTTCTATTTAGTTACGCTGACTAGCTCTAATTCTCTATGAATAATATTTTAAAATAGCAAGAAGAAAAATCTAGCTCAGTTCAAAGCCCATACTGAATCCCCTGTGTTCAGTCCTGATTACCAAGCAGAAACACCTGAAAATCCCAGGGCTGGCGCTCCTCTCCCAGAGATGCAGGACCAGAACTGGGGTGGGTTTTGTCAGCAGAGGGAGAGCCCTATTTGAAAGTTTCCTACTACATAGAAGCTCGAAGGTGGGATGACAGGACAGGGCAGGGCCCAGTCCTGGAGAAGTTCAGTGGCAATAAAAGAACCTGGGGAAATATTTCTTATTACGTGATAGTGCCACAAAAAATACTTAGCAATATATTTTATGTTTTTCACATATTTTTGAGATGGAATCTCACTCATAACCCAGGCTGGAATCTGTATTACTGTTTCAGGTAAAGACATCCATGAGAAAAAGAAATTTACAAAAGAAAAAGATTTAATTGACTTAATTTCCACTTGGCTGGGGAGGCTTCACAATCACGGTGGAAGGTTAGAGCCATGTCTCCCATTAAGACAGACAGGACAAGAGAGGGTTTGCAGAGAAACTCTTTTTTATGTATAAAAAAGGATGTAATTTGATTTATTCACTATCACAGGCACAGCATGAAAAAGACCTGCCCCATAATTCAATCATCTCCCACCATGTCCCTCCCACCACACATGGAAATTATGGGCATGTAAGTCAAGATACGATTTTCTTGGGGATGCAGAGACAAACCCTATCAATTATATTGATTTAAAAAAATTAAAATGACATTGGTAGTCACAGAACTTTGAAATTAGGAAGGTTTTCTGGGGAAACTGTCAGATGAAGAGGAAGTTCCAAAGACTGAAAGTAAACACATCCTTACCCTTAATCTGTACCTGTCTCTGGGGTTGACTCTGATCAGTGGGTTCTGAGCGCCCTCTGCAGCTGATTTCCTACGTGTGTTCTTGCAGGGAGGTTTGTGTCTGGGCTCACGCTGACCTCCTCTCACTTTGTCTCTCGCACACTAATGCATTTCAGTATCCTCAGCTCTCACGCTATTATTTGCAGATAAAGAGAGTTCTCAAAATTGTCCCTGGTGATGGTTAATCAGCCCTTCATGGGATCTGTGAAGTATGTGCTAGATCCATCACTAATTCATGAGACCAACTCCAGCTTCTTTCATGGAGCCTGGTGCACCCAGTGCATGTAGTAGCTACTGAAACTGAATCCAAAGGCACCATAGGAGAGTCTCAGGGACACTTCAGGATTTACCAAGCCTCCTGCAGATTCCACCAACTGTACATCACACTGGACACCTGCAAACACAGAGACACATGATCAGAAACTGACACACATATCCACTGTTTCTCTCACTTGTATCCTTGTATCTATACACAGTAAATAACTTCAGGTCTTCAAGAATCACCTTTTAAAATAGCAACAAAAAAACCAACTCAGCCCAAACTCTAAGGTGAATTCATTTTTGTTCACTCCCAAACACCAAATACAAACTCTCATAGGAACGCTGGGACTGGGTTTTACAAGTCCTCTCCCAAGCTGCATGGTCACTATACAGCAAGCTCTGAGATGGGATTCCTGAGGAGACAGCAGGTCTCAGAGAAGGTCCTAGGTGAGATGAGTAGGAAAACTTTCCTTCAGGAAAACGTAATTTTATCTTATGTAACTGTTCATTGATGAACACTTACAAATTGCTATCTTATTTAAATCTACTTATTTGCTCAATATATACTTGATATAGGTCTTAATGTTATATTTTACAGAAGAAAAAGATACTTACAGATCAGAGCAGTTGTGCTATGTGTCCAATGTCCAAGATCTCACATCAGGACAGAAGTAGCCCCATTATTTGTGCCTGTGACGGTAATAACTGAGGATGGTGGTCCCCTGAGACAACTCAAGAGCAGTGTGAAACATGCCTTGTGAGGTTTGCAAAAGTCTACACCTCTCATGAAAATGTGTGTGATTTTGCTGTATTTGGTGTTGATGTAAAATATATATAAATAATCAGAGTTCATGTGTGTGAATTTTGCAGAGTTGGTAGTGTTTCAAGTTTCATTTTTTATTGCTCATTCTGAGCTAATATATTCACCTGTTTTGAATTACTGATTCATTTAAGTAATAAATAATAATTTCAAATTTATACTTTACAGTGTGGATATGTTGAACCAGGTGTGCAATCTTTTAATCAAGCAATGTGTGAAAAATTCAATAAACCCCTTAAAATGTCTCTCAATTCTCTGTAATTTTCTATCTTCACTTCATCACTCCTGCCACCCTACTCTCAAACAAATTCAAATTTTCTCCACATAACTTTGGAATAGTTGCATTATCTATAATCTATACAAATGGAATTGTATGATATGTATTATACTTGCAATTCTTTAGCTTCTTTTATTGGCACATTTACTGAGAATGCAGTCATATTATTCTGTGACTCAGGCATGCCTTGACTGTAAAGCTGAGTTGTATCCTACTACATGAATATATCAGAAACTGTTCAATCATTCACCTATAATTAATATTTGATTTGTTCTCTCAGCAGCTAACTTTTATATAGGATGCAATTACTCAGTAAGGAAAAGTTAAAAAGTGAGAAAAATACAACCATATTCTACCTTATTGACAATAAACTTGAAAAACTAACAAAGAAAATAAAACGTCTCCATATCAGAGTTAATGTCACAGGGCAAATGAAAAAACTGCAATCTGAGTTGACAGGGGCCTTCAGGGAGAATCAGGACCCACATGTTATTGCACATGGGGTTGTTGCCACTGGATGGCATTTCTGATAGAAAAAGACTAACCTAGAAATATTTAATAAGTTGCTTTAGTATTTATGTGCTAATGGTGTTAGAGTATGAAGCTCTTAGTGCTTGTAGGCTTTTTCTACAGAATTGTGGAAAATTAACAACTTCCCCATTGCTGTCCTTACATGTTTACTGGGGGAGAAGAACAGGGGCCACAGCTGAATTCTTGAATACTCCTCCACTATTTCCAGGAGGCAAATACACCAAAATTGTTCTATGGGCACTGTTGGGGTCAACAAATACAGATGAAAACAAAGGGGGATAGGGTGGGGGTGATGTCTGCAGGACCCTGGAAAACAGGGAGGAAGAAAGAGACTCAAGTTAAATAAGTATATTCTAAAAAACAACTGTTACCTTTGTAAACATGATTGATTGCAGTAACCATCAGAAGTGAACCCCAGACATAGAAGAGATAAAGGAAAGGCACTTGCTGGTTCCTTGCATAAAGACTGAGGTAAATAAAAGGCTTTGATAGAAGAAGGGAAAGTGGCGAAATAGTCTGAGGCACAGGAGCAGCTCATTAGGAACCAAACAAAATAGATTAAACATGTCCTTAAACTGTGCAGCGGCATCCTAAGGGAGCCGTGGTGTCCTGAGCCATCCCCTGCTGTCCTGTGCATTCCCTGGTGGTTCTGAGTGGCCCTTAGTGTCCTAACTGCTCCCTGGTGGTTCTGTGACCCTTGGTGTCCTGAGCACCCTCTGGTGGTTCTAAGTGTCCCCTGGTATCCTGAGCACCCCCTGGTGTCCCAAGTGCCCCCTGGTGTCCTAAGCAACCCTGATGATCCAACAACACTTACATTTGGAGCACCCTGTGATGTCCTGAGCACCTCCTGGTGTCCTGAGACCCACTGGTGATCAGAGCACCCTCTGTATTCTGAGCACCCCCTGCTGTCCTGAGTATCCCAAGGTTTCCTAAGCACACCTACTGTTTCTGTCCCAAGGTATCCTGAGCTTCCCCTGGTGTCCTGGGTGTCACCTGGTTGTTGTGAGTGCCTCCTGGTGATTCTTACCGCTCCTTGTTGTCCTGAGTGCCTCTTCCTGTCTTGAATGCCCACTCGTGTCCTGAGTGTCCCCTGGGGTCCTGAGCTCCCATGGTGTCCTCAGTGTACCCTGGTGGTTCTAAGTGCCTCCAGGTCTTGAGTGCTCCCTGCTGTGATGAATGCTCCCGGGTGTTGTGAGCAGCCCCTGCTGTCCTGAGCTCCCCCTGGTGTCCAGAGCACATCTTGGTGGTTCTGAACAGCATTTATGATACAACTCCCTCTCGCATCCCTGCATGGAGATTTGTGTCTGAGCTCACACAGTCGTCTCTAACGGTGCCACTGACAGTAATACACATCCTTGTCCTTGGCTCTCAGGTTGGTCATCTTAAGGGAGAATCTTCTGGAAAGAGTGTCCTAGGAGAATGATCTTCTTTGTACTTAAGGAGGGTAGCAGGGAGAACTTCCACTTGAATAACTCCTGTTACCACCCACACCAACTCCTGTCATGAAGCCTGCTGGACAAAGCTTTTTCCAAGAACATGAAACCAGAGGCTTTGTAGAAAAATCTAAGAAACCCTGGGCTGTAGCATTTCTCCCGACTTCACCAGAGAACTTCATACAGGACTTGTGCAAACACAGAGGGAACAGACTGAGAACAGCTTCATGTGGAGCAGCCACAGCTGAGCCTAAACCACAGGGAATCTGAATATTGATAGTGATGAGAAGGGAAGCTCAAATCAGCCCTGACCCCATGGTGTGGACGCTGATTTGAGGAACGGCAAAGTGTGGGATGGACTTTTACTAGGACATGCAGGGACAGGGAATGAGCTGCTTTTTCTTTTCTTTTCTTTTTCTTTTTTCAATGGAGGGAACTTCTTTCCATGTCTTTCTCACTATGGACGTGTGTGTGCAGCTCAGCAGGACTCTTCCCATCTCTGTCTCTGGATTCTAGGGAGGGAAGGATAAAAGGATTCCTGGGACTAGATATTTAAAGTTAATTGCCCAAAGTGCTGGGATTCCAGGTGTCAGCCCCCGAGCCCGGCCAGCGAAGGCAACATTTTAAAAACCTCCTCACATCCTGTCACCAATTCAGTGACAAAATCCCGAGTGACATGCCGAGTCCAGCACGAAACGCTGACTCAGAAGCTCCTGATGCCACTGGCGCCTCGGCTGGCAGCAGTTGCTCCAAGCTCGGACCCGTTGGCGGTGGCGGAAGCGACTTCCCTTAAGCATCAGGCACCGGCTGCAGCCCTCAGCTCAGCAACGCCGGATCCACGTCCTTCCCTGGAGGCGCCAGCCAAGGTGATGTCCTCACACCCAGGCGGCCCGACGGAGGCGCAGCAGCCCCAGCAGTGCAGCCCGCTGCTGCGTCGGCACCCGGCACGGAGAACTGCGTCTGCGCAGGCCCAGCTCAGCTTCCGGGGGCAACGCGCGTCTGGACGGCACCACCCCGCCCCCCGCAGGCGACCCACGCTGCCCACACCAGCCCCCTGCAGCCAGAGCAGCCCGAACCCGCCCCAGCGGCAGCGCTACCCCGAGGGCCCCAGCTGAGCACCGCCCGAGCCCAGGCGCCCCCGTCCGCTCGCGCCAGGCTCCCCGGGCCTCTGGCTCCGAGCCCACGTCCGGGGGCATTTCTACGAGACGGGCCTTCGCTATGACTTTTGTAAAAGCAGATGGCGCCTGACAGGACGTGTCATTTTCTGACTCAATCACGCCTCGGAACCTCCTCACGTCTAGACGGGACGGATGCAGCGAACGTTCACTTTTAAGAGGTCAGGGAGGCCGAGAGCAGCTTTTTCATGGTGATGCACAGGTCTTCTAGAAATGGCCTGCGAAGGGTGGAGGGCACGACCAACGGGACAAACGCGGAAGCTTCTGTTTATCCCCAGCCATGTCAAGGTCTGGCAGAAGAACGACCGTCGCCTGGTGGCTGCTGCCCGGTACCCCTCGTCCTCCGGGACTCTGCTCACCTTTCTGGCCTTAAAGCTTTTATCTCTCGTCAGGACGGGTGGGTCTCTTCCGACCCGGACAGGACTCACCGCAGGATCCGGAGCTTCAGGGCTGCCTGGCCGGAAGAGGAGGCGGAGCAGCGTCCCAGACACCGCTTTCCGGAGGCCCCGGCGCCCGGGACTATCAGCGTCCCAGCAGCCCCTGCGCTTCCCCTGACCTGCCACCTCCATGACCCGGTGCTTCCCCAGATCCCCTAGTTCCCATCGCCCCCCACGCCTTCCCAGACCGCCCACATCCCATTGGCCCCTGCGCTTCCCCAGACCCCCCCCCCAGTTCCCATCGCCCCCTGTGCCTCCCCAGACCGCCCACGTCCCATCAGCCCCGTGTGTCTCTGTCGCAGCTGCCCCCGTGCTTCCCTGCCCACCCAAAGGCTCTGTTTCCGGGTAGCTTGGCAGGGACTTCCTTCAGGTTGTACAGGGTTGGGCCTGGAGACCCAACATATCCGGACGCTGGCGGGATCCAGGCTGGGAGAGGCCACCATTCCCATTGGTCCCCGAGGTGGGCAGAGAGTTTCCCGCTGCTTTGAGGCCAAAGCTTGCAGGCGCCCCCAGCTCAGCTGAGGCTCAGGGCAGACGGTCCCGGGAGCTGACCTCGCTCCACTTCCCACCACGGCCCCAGTGTCACTGTATTCGGCCCCCACTCCACAGAGGCGCACAGCTCTGAGCCCTGAGAGGCCCCTCGTTCCCTCAGAGACTCCACAGGGAGCACCGAGTGGGTCCTGGATTCACAGCCCCGTAGGAGCTGCCGAAGGAGCCTGGCTCTCCCACCGCCCAGAACACGGAGCACGTTGTCAAGGTGGAACCATCCAGGGCAGCTGGGATCAGGGAAGATGGTGAGAGGCTCAGGGCACCTGGAGTGCAGATCCTGGTAGCTGGATGCAGTTCTGCTCATCACTAACAGGCTTGCAGGCTTCCTCAGGAATCCACCCACCAACTTCGCAGAACACCGTGTCTATGAACCCCCAATATGCACGTTCAGTTTCCTACCTCACTCAGCTCCGGATGCCCATCACTTGCAGAATCCAATTAACCAGGGCAAGATCTGGTACAAAGATGAGTGTGTTAACCATAACTCATGAAGGGAAAGTGACTGGATTTCCATCCAAAGCAACCACTTCAATTTGAAGGAAAGGCAGGGGTTTAAAAAAGGAAAAGTTGGTTAGAAAGGCTTGCAAGAATTGGGCTGAGTACATGGTCTGTGTGTCTTTCTCTGTTTGCTCTCTGGTGTCCCAGTCCACCTGAATCTTGGGCTGGCATCATCTCAGCAAGGCAGGGGTTATTAGCTAGCGACTTTGAAGTCACCTGAAATTTTGCAGCTGTGTCTCCAGACTTTGTCTGTCTGTCTCTCTCAAAATTGACTTCTGGAACTTCCAAAAAGGCACAAAATTTGATGCAAGCATACAGTTAGATAAATGTGAAAGGAATATTTATGGTGAAAGGGAGAGAGATGGAGCCTATTTTAAGGCTTAAGCAAATTGATTCTGCTGTTTGCCTCAATATTATATCTTTATAAGAGAAAAAAAAGTTTAACTTCTCTCTTCTGCCACCTTGTAAGACTGCCTTGATTTACGCTTTGTCCTCCATCATGATTGTAAGTTTCCTGAGGTGTTCTGAGCAATGAAGAAGTATTTGGTATGGAGATTACTGATGAAACGTTTGACTTACTGCTTGAAACAATCCCCCCTGATGAAGAAGAAAATGTCAGAGACCTTTAATTCATGACCATGTTGGATTCGTCGCAGCTGTCTAGCCAAGAATCCCATGTCCAAGAGCAAGATTCTCCTTCCAAAGTGTGGGTGTGGACATGAGGAGCAGCCTTTAGAAAATGGGGCTGCATGGAAACTAACTCAGAACCGCACAGCTTCATGGAAACTGAACAACTTGCTCTTGAATGTTGACTGGATAAACAATGAAATGAAGGCAGAAATAAAGATGTTCTTCGAAACCAATGAGAACGAAGACACAACATACCAGAATCTCTGGGACACATTTAAAGCAGTCTCTAGAGGAAAATATATAGCAATGAGTGCCCACATGAGAAGAAAGGAGAGATCTAAAATTGACACCCTATCATCAAAATTGAAAGAGCTAGAGGAGCAAGATCAAAAAAACTCAAAACCTAGCAGAAGACAGGAAATAACTAAGATCAGAGCAGAACTGAAGGAAATAGAGACACAAAAAACTCTTCAAAAAATCAATAAATCCAGGAGCTGGTTTTTTGAAAAGATCAACAAAATAGACAGACCACTAGCCAGATTAATAAAAAAGAAAAGAGAGAATAACCAAATTGATGCAATAAAAAACGATAAAGGGGATATCACCACAGATTCCACAGAAATCCAAACCATCATCAGAGATTATTACAAACAACTCTATGCACATAAACTAGTAAACCTGGAAGAAATGGATAAATTCCTGGACACCTGCAACCTCCCAAGCCTAAACCTGGAAGAAGCCGAAACCCTGAATAGACCAATAACATGGTCTGAAGTCGAGGCAGCAATAAAGAGCCTACCACCCAAAAAAAGCCCAGGTCCAGATGGGTTCACAGCTGAATTCTACCAGACATACAAGGAGGAGCTGATACCATTGCTTCTGAAACTATTCCAGACAGTCCAAAAAGAGGGAATCCTTCCCAAATCATTTTACGAGACAAACATCATCCTGATACCAAAACCCGGCAGAGACTCAACAAGAAAAGAAAATTTCAGGCCAATATCCATGATGAACATAGATGCAAAAATCTTCAATAAAATACTGGCAAACCGATTGCAACAGCATATCAAAAAGCTCATCCACCATGATCAAGTAGGATTCATCCCGGGGATGCAAGGCTGGTTCAACATACGCAAGTCCATAAACGTAATTCACCACATAAACAGAACCAAAGACAAAAACCACATGATTATCTCGATTGATGCAGAGAAGGCTTTTGACAAAATTCAACAACCCTTTATGCTAAAAACCCTCAATAAACTAGGTATTGACGGAACGTATCTCAAAACAATAAAAGCTATTTACGACAAACCAACAGCCAATATCATACTGAATGGGCAAAAACTGGAAGCATTCCCTTTGAAATCTGGCACTAGACAAGGATGCCCTCTCTCACCACTCCTATTCAATATAGTACTGGAAGTTCTAGCCAGAGCAATCAGGCAAGAAAAAGAAATCAAGGGTATCCAAATTGGAAAGGAGGAAATCAAATTGTCTCTATTTGCAGATGACATGATTGTATATCTGGAAGACCCCATCATCTCAGCCCAAAATCTCCTGAAACTGATAAACAACTTCAGCAAAGTCTCAGGATACAAAATCAACGTGCAAAAATCACAAGCATTCCTATACACCAGTAATAGACTTCAAGAGAGCCAAATCAAGAACGAACTGCCATTCACAATTGCTACAAAGAGAATAAAGTACCTAGGAATACAACTAACAAGGAACGTAAAGGACCTCTTCAAGGAGAACTACAAGCCATTGCTCAACGAAATAAGAGAGGATACAAACAGATGGAGAAACATTCCATGTTCATGGTTAGGAAGAATCAACATCGTGAAAATGGCCATACTGCCCAAAGTAATTTACAGATTCAACGCTATTCCCATCAAGCTACCAATGACCTTCTTCACAGAACTGGAAAAAAACACCTTAAACTTCATATGGAACCAAAAGAGAGCCCGCATAGCCAAGTCAATTCTAAGCAAAAAGAACAAAGCGGGAGGCATCACACTACCGGACTTCAAACTATACTACAAGGCTACAGTAATCAAAACAGCATGGTACTGGTACCAAAACAGAGATATAGACCAATGGAACAGAACAGAGGCCTCACAGGAAATACAACATACCCACAACCATCTGATCTTCGACAAACCTGACAAAAACAAGCAATGGGGAAAGGACTCCCTGTTTAATAAATGGTGTTGGGAAAACTGGCTAGCCATGTGCAGAAAGCAGAAACAGGACCCCTTCCTGACACCTTACACCAAAATTAACTCCAGATGGATTAAAGACTTAAACATCAGACCTAATACCATAAAAACCTTAGAAGAAAATCTAGGCAAAACCATTCAGGACATAGGTGTAGGCAAGGACTTCATGACCAAAACGCCAAAAGCAATGGCAACAAAAGCCAAAATAGACAAATGGGACCTAATCAAACTCCACAGCTTCTGCACGGCAAAAGAAACAGTCAGTAGAGTGAATCGGCAACCAACAGAATGGGAAAAAATTTTTGCAGTCTACCCATCTGACAAGGGGCTGATATCCAGAATTTACAAAGAACTAAAGCAGATCTACAAGAAAAAAACCAACAAGCCCATTCAAAAATGGGCAAAGGATATGAACAGATACTTTACAAAAGAAGACATACAGGAGGCCAACAAACATATGAAAAAATGCTCATCATCACTGGTCATCAGAGAAATGCAAATCAAAACCACATTGAGATACCATCTCACACCAGTTAGAATGGCGATCATTAAAAAATCGGGAAACAACAGATGCTGGAGAGGATGTGGAGAAATAGGAACACTTTTACACTGTTGGTGGGAATGTAAATTAATTCAACCATTGTGGAAGACAGTGTGGCGATTCCTCAAGGACCTAAAAATAGAAATCCCATTTGACCCAGCAATCCCATTACTGGGTATATATCCAAAGGATTATAAATCATTCTACTACAAGGACACGTGCACACGAATGTTCATTGCAGCACTGTTTACAATAGCAAAGACCTGGAACCAACCCAAATGCCCAACGATGATAGACTGGATAGGGAAAATGTGGTACATATACACCATGGAATATTATGCAGCCATCAAAAACGATGAGTTCACGTCCTTTATAGGGACATGGATGAACCTGGAAACCATCATTCTCAGCAAACTGACACAAGAGCAGAAAATCAAACACCATATATTCTCGCTCATAGGCGGCTGTTGAACAATGAGAACACATGGACACAGGGAGGGGAGCACTACACACTGGGGTCTGTTGGGGGGAAATGGGGGAGGGGCGGGGGGTGGGGAGGTGGGAAGAGATAGCATGGGGAGAAATGACAGATACTGGTGAGGGGACGGAAGGCAGCAAAGCACACTGCCATGTGTGTACCTATGCAACAATCTTGCATGTTCATCACATGTACCCCAAAACCTAAAATGCAATAAAAAAAAAAAAAGAAAAAAAAAAAAAAAAAAAAAAAAAAAAAAAAAAAAAAGAAAATGGGGCTGCATGTATTTTATATAACCTCCTTTGATTTTTAGGAGGTTTGCAATTTTCACATCCAAGAAGCTCTGTAAATTTTTAAGAAGATAAACCAAATGAGAAAATCTGAGGTAGTTTGAAACCACATTGTTAAAAGGAAAGGTTTTGAGAAACAGAAAAAAAAAAAAAAAAAAAAAAAAAAAAAAAAAAAAAAAAACAGCAGATTTGCAGATTTCTCAGCAAAAGGTGTTCAGTTCAGAATGGAGAGGAATTGTATTGGATGATGTAAGGTTTAGTGAAAGAGATTCTTTTGAGAAATGTGTTCTGAGTCAATTTCTTCATGGTGCAAGCATCACAGGGTGAATTTGTACAAACCTACAAGGAATACCCTCTTACACAGAGGCTATCTGAAATAGAACAGAATTCCCAGAAAATCAACCTGTACAGCAGGTTACTGCACTGAACACTGCAGGAAACTGAAATGCCTTGGTGAGTATCTCTCTATGTAAACACTTCTAAACAAAATCTTTAGTGAAAATACGGTATTGCAATGTTATGTGGCCACAAACATATATGTGGTCTATTTTTGAGTGAAACGTTGTTAGGTGGCACATGACTGTATTCAGATTGCTGATGGGAAAATAAACTAAAACAAAGAAACAACAATCTGTCAACCAAGAAACTTTACCATATAAATCTTTTTGAAAAATATATAAGACCTTTCCCAGAGAAGCAAAAACTTTAGGAGTTCTTCACCCCTGAGCCTGCCTTAAACATCAAAGGGTCTCAGCTAGGTCTGTAGAATAATGTCGTAGCTGCATGAGCTCCATTCTGGCAGCTATCATGTGACAGTTTTGTGTGGATATGCCTTCTACTCTCTCATAAATTTTCTCTCTGAACTTCTAACTCCATCTTCCCTTTAGTTCTCAGTTTATTGAAAAGACTCATATTTAGCTTAGAATGTTAAAAACTTTTGAAAAAATTCATTTTAAACCCACCAAATCTAATTAACTCTCTTCACAGATGCCTATCTTTTTTTTTCCGCCAATGGGATATGACCCTTGTTTCTACCTTAGTCCAGGACTTATTTTTTATGCATGAGGAATCCAAACACCACATACCTAGGAACATCTGGAAGGGATATACTCTACCATCTGCCTCATCAGACTTCGTGTGCACAGTGGCCATTCCTTTAGTTGTTGTTATGTGCTTTAAGGCTTTCTATTTAAAGTGTGTTGCACTGTCCCCCGAAATAAAGTTCTTGGACCTTACAGAGTGATGTGGTGTTGGGGGCATTGACAGCCAAATTTCATTGAAAGTCTTTTATGTCCTTGGTTCTTGGGGAAAACTGTGAAGAATGGAAAAAAGCACAGACCCTGAGATTTTGCTGAAGTTGCTTATTAGCTTAAGGAGATTTGGGGCTGAGATGATGTGGTCTTCTAAATATACCATCATGTCATCTGCAAATAGAGACAGTTTGACTTCCCTTCTCCTAATTGAATATCCTTTATTTCTTTTTCTTGCATGATTGCTCTGGCTAGAACATCAAATACTATTTTAAATATGAGTGTTGAGAGAGGGCATTCTTGTCTATTGCCAGTTTTCAAATGGAATGTTTCCAGTTTTTGCCCATTCAGTATGATATTGGCTGCCTGTCTTTATAATAGAATGATTTCTAATCCTTTGTGCACACACCCAGTAACGGGATTGGTGGATCAAAGGAAATTTCTGTTTCTAGATTCTTGACGAATCACTACACTGTCTTCAACAATGGGTGAACTAACTTACACTCCCACCAATGGTGTAAAAGTGTTCCTATTCTCCTACGTCAGGAGACAACAGATGCTGGAGAGGATGTAGAGAAATAGGAATATTTTAACACTGTTGGTGCGAGTATAAATTAGTTCAACCATTGTGTAAGACAGTGTGGTGATCCTTCAACCATCTAGAAATAGAAATACCACTTTGGTAGGGTTGTGGCTAGGATAGGGCTAGGGTTAGCATTAGGGTTAGGATTTGGGCTAGGGTCAGGGTTAGGGGTTAGGGTTAGGGTTACGGTTACAGTTAGGATAAAAGGGCTGAAATCGACTTGCCAGGCCTTGTCTGAAATCAATTTTTCTTGAATTGACTTGTATGGGCTTGTCTGAAATAGATTTTTCTGGAATCAACTTGCCTTGCCTTGCCTGAAATTGATTTTTCTGGGATCGACTTGTCTGGCCTTGCCTGAAATCTATTTTTCTGGAATTAACTTGTCTTGTCTGAAATCGAGTTTTCTGAAATTGACTTGCCTGGTCTTGCCTCAAATTGATTTTTCCGGAATCGACTTGTCTTCTCTTAAATTGACTTTTCTGAAGTTGACTTGTTGGGACTTGCCTGAAATCGATTTTTCTGGAATTGACTTGCCTGGTTTGAAATGGATTTTTCTGAAATAGACTAAACTGTCCTTCGCTGAAATCTATTTTTCTACGATTGACTTGCCCTCTCTGAAATAAACTTTTCTGAAATCGACCTGTCTGGCCTAACTGAAATAGATTTTTCTGGTTTCCATTTCTTTGCCTTGCCTCAAATCGATGTTTCTGAAATAAACTTGCCTTATCTGAAATTGACTTTTCTGAAATCGACTTGCTTGGACTTGCCTCAAACCAACTTTTGTGAAATCGACTTGATTGCCCTTAACTGAAATCAATTTTTCTAGGATTGACTTCCTTTGTCTGAAATCGACTTTTCTGAAATCGACTTTCCTGGCCTTGCCTGAAATTGGGATTTCTGAAATCGACTTACCTTGAGTGAAATCGATTTTTCTGAAAGTTTTGCCTTGCGTTTTTTGAAATCGATTTTTCTGGAATCGACTTTCCTTGCCTTACCTAGAATCAGCTTCCTGGATTCTATTTGTCTTGCCTTACCTGAAATCAATTTTTCTAGAATTGGCTTCTTTGGCCTTGCCTGAAATTGCTTTTTGTGCATTCGACTTGCCTGGCCTTGACAACACTCCATGGTTGTCAAATAATCTTAAACTTAATGAGCCTGTGCTGTGCACAAAGCTCTGTGCTAGGTATGTGACACCAGGGATAGATTCTTTTTTCCAAGGAGCTAACGATGAAGACAAAACAAACAAAAAAGAATCATCCAAGGTAGTTTATGTGAGATGCCAAGTGAATCTAAAGATGAAGAGCAGAGAGATGACTGTGGTGTGAGAGTTGGGAGCCTTCAGGGAGGACATATGGTTCAAAGGAGGTTTTCAGGAAGATATGGGGTTCAAGTAAAGAAAGGAGAAGAAGGCCTGTCAGAAAGACACAGAGGTCAAGGTGACAAGGAGACCAATCAGAGTGGAGCAGTGAGGTCTCAAACATAGTTCCAGAACAGCAGCCTCAGGATTACCTGGAGCATCAGTCAGATCAGGCTGTCATAAAAATACAAAGACTGAGTGGCATACACACAGAAATTTGCTTTGTCAGTTGTGAAGGCTGGGGTGATCCTAAGTTCTCTGGTGTTTTATTTTATAAGGACACTAATCTCATCAGGCCAGGGCCCCACCCTATGACTTCATTTAACCTTACTTACTTCCTTAGAGACCCCATCTCTAAATACAGACACCCTGGGGGTTAGGACTTGGACATATGAATCTGGGGGAGATACCAACATTCTATCTGTAGCACATGAAAACTTTTCAGAAATGTTAAATCTTGGGCTTTACCATGAAACTACTGTGTCAGAAACCCTAGGATTTGAGCTCAAATATCTCTTTCAATCAGGCTTTTCAGTGTATCTGAGTTTGAGACCCAATAAGAGTCAATACAGGAAGTGGATGGAGGGGAGATGAAAGAAGCAGATTGTCCGCAGAACTCGGAGAACTTTGAGGCTCAAGAATGCAAAGGCTGCTCTTAGTCAATGGGACACCTAGAAGAAGAGGAGGTAAATCATTTATTTTGCCATCTGTTTGTGGAAGGAAGGGGAGGAAAGAAAGGAGGAGAGAAGGAAAAAAGGACGGAATTAAGAGAAAGGGAAGAAAGGAGAAAGAGAGGGAGGGAATAAGGAAGGGACAGAAGAAGGCCTTTTGGAAAACAGTTTCCCAGTTCAGGTGTTTACATTCTAAATACAGTAATGGCAGGAATGGAGAAAAGGGATGAATACGATATATATTATGAAAATCTATAGCTCATTCCAGGGTCAAGCCAGCAAAGGAGAAAGGGAAATCAAGGTAACTTGTAGATCTGTGCAACCTCCCACTGACAAAAATGTGGAAGCTCAGATAGGGAGCTGATGTGAGGCACACATTCAGTTTTATTTATTTGTGCTGATGTTAACAGGAGGACATCTAAGTGACTGTGTTTACTAAGATAGAGATATAGCTAAGAGAGCAGTCAGTTCTGAAACTACCTTCAGAAGGTGATTACTAAATCCTGTGGATTCTCTGCAAGTTCTGAGGAAGGGCACACAGTGAGAGGATAAATAAAGTCACAGAGAAAGGGACTGTTTGAAGAAAAGCAAAGACCCAGAAGGAGGGTGAAGATGAGGGTAGAGTAAATATCAATGACATTTAAATTTTTTTGCTAGATAGCACCTCAAAAGGCATCTCAGTCTGAACTCTGCAGAAGGGACGTGTTTGCAACTCATTGTGAGTCCTCTAGGTGAATCACTGACTGTGCCTATGAACAGGACCAACTGGCCAAAACTGTGAATTGTGATGACCACCACTATTGTTACCCCGAATCCTTGTTAAACAGGATAGTGGTTTTCAGTACCAGCTAAAAGAATTTTAAAATGTTGACCATTTATATTATTTAAGTAATGTGCTACCATTTATAGTCATTTATACTACATTAATATACCATTTATATCACATATGCCATTAAGTAAAATAAAGTCGACATTTATATTACTGAAGTAATGTGCTATAGAAACCCTAAAGGGGTTTCTGTAACATTAAATTGATGGCTCTCTAGTGCATTCCAGAATCACCTGTAGGGCTTATTGGGCCACAGATTGCTGGTTTCCACTCAGAGTTTCTTATTCAGTAGGTCTGGGTGGGGTCTGAGAATTTGCATTTATAATAAGTTCTCAGACACAACTGATGCTGCTGGTTCGGGAACCACAATATGAGAACCATAGTTAAGCCTCACACCACGGCATTCCTGTAACAAGAGCCACCTTTGCTAATTCAGGGTAACTTGTTAGCTGCAAACTATAACCATAGGCAACTTCTTTAGCAATATAAACCTCTAGATAAAAGAAACACTCGACAATCATAATAGAAACATATATGGTCAATGAAATTTCTTTTTTCCAAATGGGAACATGTGTTTTACAGCCTCGAAAGAATATTTTCACCTAGACTGCACTAAAATAACAAGATAAATCTGAAACTAAAACTTAAAACGGCCTTTATGAAGAGAAACACTGACACCTCAGGTAAAGGGCTACATATTTACCTCTATATTTTCATATCTTAGCTTTAAGATGAAATGACATTGTCATTTTACTTATAATAGAACCTAGAAATAGGAGAACTTAAATAACATTGTCATTTTAATTAAAGTAGGACAACCTAGAAACTTGATTCCTGCTTATTAGTGCGACCAAAGGGGTTATTTCCAAATATTTTCAGTTTAGTTTTTGTTCATGTGTAATATGATTTAAAAGCCAGGTTTCGGGGGAAGCTGTCGTAAATGTCTTTAATAGTTGCTGCCTCAGCATCCATTTTCAGACCTGACCTAAGCTGTCTGAAGCCCAGTCTCACTGTATCCCCTCCAATCCGGGTAACCCTCCCCCTCCCTGAGTGGCTGTGATGTGGTCCATTTTCTCTTCATCTCACTGAGCCAGAACCCACCCATCACACAGCTGCTGATCATGATAAAACCTAATGGCCAACACCAGAGCCCTGTAAATAAGCCCAGCTCCACATGTTCTCTTAAATCAGCAAAGCCATACCCTCACAGGAAAGCCCGAGAACAAAGCTCCAGGCCCTCCCTCTGCTCTCCGGTTCCTCAGGGCCTTCAGACGGCCCCTCGGGCTCCAGACGCTCCCCGAACTTCTCCAGGATGTGTAAGTTAGAGATTTCTTCTGTTCCTGCATTTTGGTGTTGCCTCCTCCGTGTGCCTTACCTGACTGACACCCCAGAGCCTGCCTTTCCCCCTGGCCAGGGCTCTCCTGGAGATGGGCTGGTTTCTGGCCTCCTTTAAGGAGAGACCTCAAGACCAAATTAGAGAGAAACCTAAATAAATAAATCACAACAGAAAGCTTGGTTGTTTACTTACAATACATATCTATAAAGTAAAATGTGTTTATGCTAGATTTAGAACACACTAGGCCTGTTCCAGCTCTAAATTGCACTGCTATCTTGTAGCAGGCAGTTATTCATTTTATTTTCCACTTGAAGTCATTGTATTCCCTCAGTTTATAAACACCTTGAATTCTTTATCTGAAAATACAAGGTAACTTGATAGGGCATCCCCCTTAGGAACCATAACCCCCAATGCAGAACAAATTAAGTGTGCAAAACTGTGAGTACCATGTCCTATGTTATTAAAGAAAGAATATAATGCTAAAAGGCAAGAAAGTCTTTATGAAGAAGTTTAAAGGAGTAGAAGAATAGACAGATGAACTGGAAATGGAAAAATCAGTTTTCCTTTCCTTTAGGAGTAAGCCCCTTTGGAAACTAGCTGGTAAATGTCACAGTCCCTTTAGATGGCAAGGTTAGTGAATACTAAGAAAACACTAGGGTACAAGTGCTCATGATGCAAAGCACACTTGTTGTATTTCATCTGGTCTCTCAGTGACCCTATAAGAAACATGAGACGTTTTCAGATGAGGAGATTGGGCTTCAGGGTGAAATTAGGAGACTGGTAAGACTCACATAGCGAGTCAGTGGTGGAACTGAGTTCAGATCCACATTCTTCCAACTGCAAGCACAGGGCGTTTTCCACTAATCAGTGCACTAACCTAAGAAATCTAATTTTTCCAAACATTTAAAATGATGCTATGGCCATTTGAGTAAAACCGGTTTTGGCCTATACTTCTGATTCCTCATTATCAGCCTACCATTGTTTATCTGATATGGGCAGCAGAATTAAGATGAAGTCTAACAGAACCCCTCATTATCTGTGTAGATACAGTAGTAACAGAGATGGTGACATCATTTGAATGTTTGGCCCCTCACAATCTCATGTTGAAATGTGATCCCCAGAGTTGGAGGTAGGGCCTGCTGGGAGGGAGGTGTTGGCTCATCAGGCAGATCCTTCAAGAATGGCTTGGTGCCCTCCTCACGGTAATGGCTGAATCCCTGCTCTCTTCACTCACTGAGATCTGGTTGTTAAAGTGTGATACTGCCCCCGTCTGTCTTGCTTCCTCTCTCACTATGTTAGGTGCCAGCTCCCCTTTGCCTTCTGCCATGATTGTAAGCTCCCTGAGGTCTCACAACAAGCAGATGCTGGTGCCATGCTGCTTGGGCAGTCTGTACAACCATGAGTCTAATCACCCTCATTTCCCTATACATTACCCAGCCTCAGGTATGCCTTTATTACAGCAATGCAAATTGGACTAATACAGATGAAGAGATAAACTGGTAATTTAAAAGATGTGTATATATATATATATATATATATATATATATATATATATATATGTTTAATATTCTCACTGAGACTGCAAAGTGTTAGAGACACATAATTGAAAACAAAATCTCCTCCAAACCAAGAAATCTTCTCCATGAAGGTAGAAGAGAAAGAAATACTATTATAACACATTAATTTCCAGGGTACATGTGCAGAACGTGCAGGTTTGTTACATAGGTTTCCACATGTCTTGGTGCTTTGCTGCATCTGGTCCTCCCATCAACTACACTAGGTATTTCTCGTGTTATCCCTTCCCAATCCCCCAACCAATGCCTGTTCCTCCCCACCCCTGCCCCATCACCCACAGACCCCAGTGTGTGATGTTCCCCTTCCTATGTCCATGTGTTCTCATTGTTCACCATCCACTTATTTTTTAGAAAAAATTATTATGTTTTAAGTTCTGCAATACATGTGCAGATCATGTAGGCTTGTTAAATAGGTATACACATGCCATGGTGGTTGTTACTGCATCCATTGCCCCGTCATCTACATTAGGTATTTCTCCTAATGCTATCCCTCCCCAATTCACCCACCCCCTGCTATTCCTCCCCTAGCCCCTCACCCCCCAGGGCCCCAGTGTGTGATGTTCCCCCAGCTGTGTCTGTGTGTTCTCATTATTCAAAACCCACTTATGAGTGAGAACATGCAATGTTGGGTTTTCTGTTCTTGTGTCAGTTTGCTGAGAATGATGGTTTTCAGCTTCATCCATGTTCCAGTAAAGGACATGAAGTTATTTTTTATGGCTGCATAGTATTCCATGGCATATATGTGACATACTTTTCTTGTCCAGCCTATCTATGATGAGCATTTGGGTTAGTTCAAAGTCTTTGCTATTGTAAACAGTGCCACAATAAACATACATGTACACATGTCTTTATAATTGAATGTTTTATAATCCTTTGGGTACATATCCAATAATGGGATTCCTGGGTCAAACGATATTTCTATTTCTAGATCCTTAAGGAATCACCACACTGTCTTCCACAATGGTTGAACAATTTACGCTCTCAACAGCAGTGTAAAAGCATTCCTGTTTCTCCATATTGTCTCCAGCATCTGTTGTCTCCAGATTTTTTAATGATTGCCATTCTAATTCGCATGAGATGGTATCTCAGAGTGGTTTTGATATGCATTTCTCTAATTATCAGTAATGATGAGCTTTTTTTTCATGTTTGTTGGCTGCATGAATGTCTTCTTTTGAAAAGTGTCTCTTCGCAGAAAATCAAACACCGTATATTCTCACTCATAGGTGGGTGTTGAACAATGAGAACACATGGACACAGGGAGGGGAGCACTACACACTGGGGTCCGTTGGGGGGAAATGGGGGAGGGGCGGGGGGTGGTGGGGAGGTCGGAAGAGATAGCATGGGGAGAAATGACAGATACAGGTGAGGGGACAGAAGGCAGCAAACCACACTGCCAAGTGTGTACCTATGCAACAGTCTTGCATGTTCATCACATGTACCCCAAAACCTAAAATGCAATTAAAAAATAATAATAATAAAAAAAAAGAAAAGTGTCTCTTCATCTGTGTCACAACATGTTTTGCCCATTCTTTTGGTTGCCAGTTCACTCTAATGCTAGTTTCTTTTGCTGTGCAGAAGTTCTTAAGTTTACTTAGATCTCATTTGTCTGTTTTGGCTTTTGTTGCCATTACTTTTGCTGTTTTAGTCGTGAAGTCCTTGCCTATGCTTATGTCCAGAATTGGTATTGCCTAGGTTTTTTAACTAGGCTTTTTATGGTGTTAGGTCTTATGTTTAAAACTTGAATCCATCCGGAGTTGATTTTTGTATAAGGTGCAAGGAAGGGATCCAGTTTCAGCTTTCTGCATATGGCTAGCCAGTTTTTCCAACACCATTTGTTACATAGGGTATCTTTTCCCCATGGCTTGTTTTTTCAGGTTTGTCAAAGATCAGACAGTTGTAGCTGTGTGGTGTTACTTTTGAGGCCTCTGTTCTGTCCCGTTGGTCTACATATCTGTTTTGGTACCAGTACCATGGTGTTTTGGTTACTGTGGCCTTGTAGTATAGTTTGAAGTCAGGTAGTATGATGTCTCCATAATTGTGTGCTTAGGATTGTCTTGGCTATGTAGGTTCTCTTTTGGTTCCGTATAAAGCTTAAGGTGTTTATTTTCCAATTCTGTGAAGAAAGTCATTGGTAGCTTGATGGGGATAGCATTGAATATGTAAATTATTGTGGGCAGTATGGTCATTTTCACAATATCGATTCCTCCTAACCATGAGCATGAAATGTTTTTATATCTGTTTCTGTCCTCTCTTATTTTCTTAAGAAGTGGTTTGTCCTTCTTTTTGAAGAGGTCCTTCACATGTTTTGTTAGTTGTATTTCTAGGTATTTTATTCTCTTTGTAGCAACTGTAAATGGGAGTTCACTCAAGATTTGGCTCGCTCTCTGTGTGTCTGTTGCTGGTGTATAGGAATGCTCATAATTTTTGCACATTGATTTTGTATCCTGAGACTTTGCTGAAGTTGCTTATCAACTTAAGGATATTTGGGCTGAGACAATGGGGTCTTTTAAATATATAATCATGTCATCTGCAAATAGATACAATTTGACTTCTTCTTTTTCTAATTAAATAACTTTTATTTATTTTAGCATTAAACCAGAGTGAGATGCAATTCTCAGGAAATCAACTCAGAAATTGCAAAGACAGAAAAAAAAAATTCACCTTTTTATATAACAAGCAGATACAACTTTTAACATACAAATTCTCAAGGTAAGCAATAACTTGTCCTCAAGGGGACTTTACAGTCCCATTTGTCACACACCTTTCATTTTAAATTTTCTTAGTAATTGGGGTAACCATCTCTGTTAGACAATTGGCTTTTCCAAAGAAAAAATAAACTTCACATGTCTTTATAAAAGGAGGTTGTCTTGCAACTTGGAGTAAGATACCTGCTGAACTTACCCTCCCAGCCTCCTACTGAACCTGAGAAATGGAGGTGTTATCTTCCTTGATAATTTTCAAAATGATGATTCCCAGGCTTTCAGAACAGCATTCTTGCATCTTAAAACTAATGAGACTAAGTTATCTTTCAAGAATATTTACATACATTTCAAAATGACAAAGATGTACAAGCTTTCTAAAATAAACGCCCTAAGCAAAAGGTGCTTCTTTTCTTATTTTTAACATGAAGAATATATTAGTCAGTTAGTAATTATAGGCTTTCTAACAAAATACTACAGATTCGGTAACTTAAACAACAGATATTTATTTCCTCACTGTTCTTGAGGCTGAAAGTTCAAGATGAAGGTGCCAGTGGAGTTGGCTTTTGGTGAGACTGCTCTTCCTATCTTGGAGACAGTTACCTTTTCACTCCCTCCCATGTGGCCTTTTCCTCATGCACAGGGAGAGAGATCTCTTGTGTCTCTTTCTCCTCTTAGAAGAACACCAGTCTTATAATACTGAAGACCAATCCTTGTCATCTCATCTAACCTTAATTAACTCTTTAAAGGCCCTTTCTTCCAATAAAGTCACACTGGAGGGTAGGACTTCCACATGTAAATTTAGTGTGGGGCACAGTTCAGTCCTTTACATAGAGTTGAGATTCTTATTTTTAGTTGGTCTTTGTCCTTATGGGAATAACAAGCCAGGCTGAGTCCTTCTCATCCTGGAGCATGTCTTAGAAGAAGAGATGATGAAAAGCAAGTACATTTATCACTTGCAAGTAATAATCAAGGAAAGAAACAGTGATGAGTGAAGGCCCTTGGTTCAAGGATGAGAAGATACCTGCGAGATCCTGGTTAGCTAGTATCAACAGGCAGTAAATCAAGCATTCCTGATGATTTGGAAAGAATGGAGCTAGAGAAACCAATTCATGGAAGCAGAATCATCTAGATAGTCAGTGATATAACTAAATTGTACGTACTATTTAGGCCATCAATCAATAATTTATCAACATTCCACTTACATTTTAACTCATTTATTTATGCACTCAACATTTATTCACTCCTAGATTCATTGTACACATCAGCATGGCTGAAAACTACCCCGATAATTTTTTCCTTCCTGCAATCACTTACTACGACTGTAGATTTTATGAAACTATTAATCAGGTTTGAACTTAGATTTCAATTTCAAGCTGTTGTCATATTGATTTTACACAAAGAGTTATGAGGTGAAATGACAGAATTCTCCTCCTACCAGTACAGTTCACAAAACCTATGAAACATTTATATGGGTTGAAGCATCATATGTGCTCAGTTTATGGTGGGAAAACAGTTATCTGCATTTCTTCCCAGTTTTAAAAAACAACCATCAACTAATTGAAAAAGCATAACTCACTCAAAATAACTGAAAGACGGTCTGGATAAATTTACAAGATTATGTAGTCTGATAACATCCACAGATAGATAGTAAACTTACATCTAATGAGTTTGGGACAAGTCTTCACTCATGAAGTACTGAGTTTCAGAACTCAGTACTTTACTGTTCTCAATTTATGGCCATTCTGTTGGTAGGGTGGATTTTCATCACTGGAGGCAGATGTTACACTGCTCCTCCCCTCAGGCAATCTGGCTTAGAGGAAGGCAAGTGAAGGCCAGATGAGACTGAGCCTGCACCCAGCTGCCCATGCCATCCAACCCTCTGATTCTCTACCCTGTGCATCTTGAAGTCAAGTTAGATGTGTTTTAATGACTAAGTCATATTTTTAATAGATGAAAGAGATGATGATTCGTTGTGCATTTGTTAAACCAAGCTTCAGACATGGTTAACATGGGCCCTGGACACCAAGCATGGGTGAATCATTTTAGTCTCAGGAAGACAGGTTTTGTACTGTATTCTGTATTAGGCAGAATCAGAAAGTAGAGAGACTGGAGAGTCCTAGATAAGCTGATAGAGAATGGGTAGGACACCCTTCTCCTGACCAGCAGACTGCTGGTTAACCCCGACTTTGGCCTCGCCTAGCTTCCCACATGGTTCATCAGTAGCAGTGGGGCACAATACATTATCTGCTGAAACACAAAGAAAACGCTGATGCATTTTAAATTTATTTCCTCAAGTTAATTGGGCTTTCCCCTAAAATATGGTCACATTATTAATTACTTTAAATCTTGGCTTTGCCACATATTATGTGTAACATTGAGTAAGTAATTTAACTTTTCTATGTCTCATTCCCTCATCTGTAAAATGAGGTTGAAAATAGTGTCCCCTGAGGGTGGTTGGTGAGAATATTAAATAAATCAATATATGTAAACCTCCTACAACGATGCCTACTGCATAACAAATACTTCATAGGAAGATTCTTTGTTATTTTATTTTCCACAAGTTATTGGGGTACAGGTGGTATTTGGTTACATGAGTAAATTCTTTAGTGATGTGTGAGATCCTAGTGCACCCATTGCCGGGTAGTATACACAGCATCGTATTTGTTACTTTTCTCCCTTGTGCCTCCCCCCTGCCCAAGTCACCAAAGTCCGCTGTGTCATTCTTAAGCCTTTGTGTACTCATAGCTTAGTTCCCGCGTATCAGTGAGAACATACAATATTTGGTTTTCCATTCTTGAGTCGCTTCACTTAGAATAAGTCACCAGTCTCATCTAGGTTATGGCAAATGCTGCTAATTTATTCCTTTTTTGGCTGAGTAGTATTCCATCATGTATATGTATGCCAGTTTCTTTATCCAATCATTTATTGTTGGGTATTTGGGTTGGTCCCATGATTTTGCAGTTGTGAATTGTGTTTCTATAAATATGCATGTGCAAGTACTTTTTTTCAAATAATAACTTTTCTTCTAAGTAGCTATCCAGTAGTGGTATTGCTTGATCAAATGGTAATTCTACTTTTAGTTTTTTAAGGAACTCCACCCTGCTTTCCGTAGTGGCTGTACTAGTTTACATTTCTTCTAGCAGTGTAGAAGTGTTCCCTAATTGCCGCAACCATGCCAACATCTACTGTTGTTGTTGCTGTTGTTGTTGTTGTTGTTGTTTTTAAATTCTTTGATTATGGCCATTCTTGCAGGAATAAGGTGGTATTGCATTGTAGTTTTGATTTGCATTTCCCACATCATTAGGGATGTTGAGCATTTTTTTTTTTTTTTTTTTGAGGCGGAGTTTCGCTCTTGTTACCCAGGCTGGAGTGCAATGGCGCGATCTCGGCTCACCGCAACCTCCGCCTCCTGGGTTCAGGCAATTCTCCTGCCTCAGCCTCCTGAGTAGCTGGGATTACAGGCACGCGCCACCATGCCCAGCTAATTTTTTGTATTTTTAGTAGAGACGGGGTTTCACTATGTTGACCGGGACGGTCTCGATCTCTTGACCTAGTGATCCACCCGCCTTGGCCTCCCAAAGTGCTGGGATTACAGGCTTGAGCCACCGCGCCCAGCCACATTTTTTTAACTGTTTGCTAGCCATTTGTATGTCTTCTTTGGAGAATTGTCTATTCATGTCTTAGCTCACTTTTGGATGGGGTTGGTTGATTTTTTCTTACTGATTTGTTTGAGTTTGTCGTAGATTCTGTATATGAGTCCTTTGTCAGAAGTATATATTGTGAACATTTTCTCTCACTCTGTGAGTTAACTGTTTATTCTGCTGACTGTTATTTTTGCCATGCAAAAGCTCTTTAGTTATCTCCCAGCTATTTATCTTTGTTTATATTGCAATTGCTTTTGGGTTTTTAGTCATAAAATCTTTGCCTAAGCCAATGCCTAAAAGGGTTTTTCCAGTGTTATCTTCTGGAATTTTTATAGTTGCATGTCTTAGGTTTAAGTCCTTAATCTGTCCTGAGTTGATTTTTGTATAAGGTGAGAGATGAGGATTCAGCCTTATTCTCCTACATGTGGCTGGCCAATTATCCCAGCACCATTTGTTGAAAAGGGTGTCCTTTCTCCACTTTATGTTTTTGCTTGCTTTACTGAAGATCAGTTGGCTGTAAGTATTTGGGTTTATTTCTGGGTTTTCTATTCTGTTCCCATTGATCTACGTGCCTATTTTTATACCAGTACCATGCTGTTTTGGTGACCATGGCCTTATAGTTTGAAATCAGGAAGTGTGATGCCTCCAGATTTGTTCCTTTTACTTAGTCTTGCTTTGGCTATGTTAGCTCTTGTTTGTTTCCATATGAATTTTAGAACTGCTTTTCTTGAACTCCCAACCTCAGGTGATCCACCCGCCTTGGCCTCCAAAGTGCTCGGATTACAGGCGTGAGCCACCATGCCCGGCCTTAGAACTGTTTTTCTAATTCCGTGAAGAATGATGGTGAAATTTTGATGGGAATTGCATCATGTTTCTACATTGCATGTATTTGTACATTGCAGTATGCTCATTTTTGCAATACTGATTCTACCCATCCAGGACCATGTGATGTGTTTTCATTTGTTTGTGTCATCTATGTTTTCTTTCATCAGTGTTATGTAGTTTTCCTACTAGAGGTCTGTCTACCCTTCTGTTAGATATATTCCTAAGTATTTTTTCTTCTTCTTCTTTTTTTTTTTTTTTTTTTTTTTTTTTTGGTTTTGTTTTTTTGGCAGCAATTGTGAAAGGGTTTGAGTTCTTGATTTCGTTCTCCATTTTGTCGCTGTTGGTGTATAGAAGAGCTGATTTGTGTACATTAATCTTGTATTAGGAAATTTGCTAAATTCTTTTATCAGTTCTATGAGCTTTCTGGAGGAGTCCTTTTGGTGTTCAAGGTAGATGGTCATATTTTTAGCAAACAGAGTCAATTTGGCTTCCTCTTTACCTATTTGGATGTCCTTTATTTCTTTCACTTGTCTGATTACCCTGGCTAGGATTTTCAGTACTCTCTGGAAGAGGAATGGTGAGAGTGGCCATCTGTGTCTTCTTTCCATTCTCAGGGGGAATGCTTTAAACTTTTCCCCATTCAGGGGAAAGTATTATGTTGGCTGTGGGTATGACATAGATGGCCTTTATTAAATTAAGGTATGTCCCTTGTGTACCAATTTTGCTGAGGGTTTTAATCAGAAAATTGTTCTGGTTTTTATTAAATGCTTTTTCTGCATCTATTGAGATGATCATGTAATATTTGTCTTTATTTCTGTTAATGTGGTATAGCACATTTATTGACTTGCTTATGTTACCCCATCCCTGCATCCCTGGCATGAAAGTCACTTGATCAGGGTGGATTATCTGTTTGATAAGTTGTTTGATTTGCTTAGCAAGTATTTTATTAAGAATTTTAGCATGTATCTTTATCAAGGACATTGCTCTGTAGTTTTCTTTTTAGTTGTGTCCTTTCCTGGCTTGGTAATAGGGTGGTGCTGGCTTCATAGAATGAATTAAGGAGGTTTTCTTCTTTCTCTGTCTTGTGGAATAGTGTCAAAAGGATTGCTGCCAATTCTTCTTTGAATATCTGGTAGGATTCTATGGTGAATCCGTCTGCTTCTGAACTTCTTTTTATTGTTGGTAGTTTTTAAATTACCATTTCAGTCTTGCTACTTGTTATTAGTTTGTTTGGTGCACCTAATTCTTTCTGATTGAAGCTAAGAGGGCTGTATTTTTTCAGGAATTCATCCATCTCATCTAGCTTTTCTAGTGTATTTCTGTCAAGGTGTTTGTAATAGCCTTGAGTGATCTTTAGTATTTCAGTGGTGTGAGTTGTGATATCTTCTGTTGTGCTTCTCAATGAGGTTATTGGGATGTTTCTCTCTTCTCTTGGGTAATCCTGCTAATGGTCTCTCAGTTTTATTTATCTTTTCAAAGAACCAGCTTTTTGTTTCATTTATCTTTTGTATTTTTGTTTGTTTGTTTCCATTACATTTAGTCTGGTGTTGGCTATTTCCTTTCTTCTGGGTTTGAGTTTGGTTTGTTGTGTTTTTCCTCTCATTCCTTGAGGTATGACCTTAGATGGTCTGTTTGTGCTCTTTCAGACTTTTTGACGTAGGTGTTAAGGGCTATGAAGTTTTCTCTTAGCACCTCCTTAGTTGTAGCTCAGAGGTTTTGATAGGTTGTGTAATTTAAATATGTCATTGAGTTTGATAATTTTTTACATTTCTATCTCAATTTTGCTTTTGGACCCAGTGCTCTTTCAGGAGCCGGTTATTTAATTTCCATGTATTTGTGTGGTGTTGAAGTTTCCTTTTGGAGTTTATTTCCAGTTTTATTCCACTGTTGGTATGATAGAGTGCTTGATATAATTTCAGTTGTCTGAAACTTCCTGAGGGTAGTTTTATGGCCTATCATATGGTCTATACTGGAGAAAGTTCCATGAATTGTTGAATAGAATGTGTATTCTGTGGTTGCTGGATGAAGTGTTCTGTATATATCTGTTAAGTGTATTTATTCCAAGGTATAGTTTAAATCCATTGTATCTTTCTTGACTTTCTGTCTTGATGACCTGTCTAGTGCTGTCGGTGGAGTATTGAAGTCCCCCACTATTATGGTGTTGCTGTCTACCTCATTCCTTAGGTCCGTTAGTAATTGTTTTATAAATTTGGGAACTCCAGTGTTAGCTGCATATATGTTTAGGATCGTGGTATTTTCCTGTTGGACAAGGCCTCTTATCATTATGTAATATCCCTCTTTGTCTGTTTTAACTGCTGTTGCTTTAAAGTTTGTTTTGTCTGATCTAAGAACAACTATCCCTGCTCAGTTTGGTGTCCTTTTGTATGAAATGCCTTTCTCCAGCCTTTTACTTTAAGTTTCTGTGAGTCCTTATGTGTTAGGCGAGACTCCTGAAGGCAGCAGATGGTTGGTTGGTGAGTTCTTATCCATTTTGCAGTTCTGTATCTTTTAAGTGGAGCATTTAGGCCATTTACATTTGATGTTAGTATTGAAATGTGAGGTATCATTACAGTCATTATGCACTTTGTTGCCTGCATACTTCGGGTTTTGTTTTGTTTTGTTTTGTTTTGTTTTGTTTTGTTTTGTTTTTGCTTTTTACCTTGTATTTTTGTTTTATTGGTTTTGTGTGATATGTGTTAAAGAGATTCTGTTTGCATGTGATTCCAGGATTCTGTTTCAAGATTTAGAACTTCTTTTATAGCGGTTCTTGTAGTGGTGGTTTGGTAATGGTGAATTCTGTCAGTGTGTGTTTGTCTGAAAATGACTGTATCTTTCCTTCTTAAATAATGCTTAGTTTCACTGGATGCAAAATTCTTGGCTGCTAACTGTTTTGTTTGAGGAGGCTGAAGATAGGGCACCAATCCCTTCTAGCTTGTAGGGTTTATGCAGATAAATCTGCTTTTAATCAGGTAACTTTTGTTTTACAGGTTACCTGGTGCTTCTGTCTCACAGCTCTTAAGAGTCTTTCTTTCCTCTTAACTTTGGATAATTTGATGGCAATATGCCTAGGCAAAGACATTTTTGTGAAGAATTTTCCAGGTCTTCTTCATGCTTCTTGTATTTGCATGCCTAGGTCTCTATCTAGGCCAGGGAGGTTTTCCTCAGTTATGTCCCTAAATGTGTTTTCCAAACTTTTAGAATTGTCTTCTTCCTCAGGAATACCAATTATTCTTAGGTTTAGCCATTTAACATAATCCCATAATTTGTGGAGGCTTTGTTCATAATTTCTTATTCTTTTTTCTTTGTCTTTGTTGGGTTGGGTTAATTCAAAGTCCTTATCTTTGAGCTCTGAATTTCTTTCTTCTACTTGTTCACTTCTGTTGCTGAGACTTTCCAGAGCATTTTACATTTCTAAAAGTAAAAGCTTCCTGAATTTTGGATTTTTTTTTCTTTAAACTGTCTGTTTCTTTTAATATTTCTCCATTCACTGCTAGTATCATTCTTTGGATTCTTTTTTCCCCCAGCCCCACAGTGCTTTGCCTTTCTCTGGTCCCTCCCTGAGTAGCTTAACTAACCTCCTGAATTCTTTTTCAGGGGAATCAGGGATGTCTTCTTGGGTTGAATCCATTGCTGGTGAAATGTGTGATTTTTGTGGGGGTGTTGACACGCCTTGTTTTGCCATATTACCAGAGTTGATTTTCTGGTTCTTTCTCATTGGGCTAGGCTGTGTTAGAGGTAAGGTCTAGGGCTGAAGGCTGTTCTGATTTTTTGTCTCATGGGGTGTTCCCGTGGTGTAGTATTCTCCCCATTTTCCTATGAATGTGGCTTCCTGTGAGCTGACTGCAGCGATTGTTGCCTCTTCTGGATCCAGCCACCTGGTGAGTCTACCTGGTTCTGGGCTGGTACTGGGGATTGTTTGCACAGAGTCCTGTGATGTGAACCATCTATTGGTCTCTCAGCTGTGGATACCGGTGCCTGTTCCGGAAGAGGTGGCATAGGGTGCAGCGAACCCATGAGTGTTCTTAACTTTGTTGATTTAGAGATCTATTTTCGTGCTGATTGGCCTCCTGCCAGGAGGTGGCACATCCCAGAAAGCATCAGCTGCAGTAGTGTGGAGATAAACCATTGGTGGGCGGGGCCTTAGAACTCCCAAGATTATATGCCCTTTGTCTTTCCCTACTAGGGCGGTAGGGAAGGACCATCATGTAGGTATGTGTGAGCTCAGACTCTCCTTGGGCAGGTCTTGCTGTGACTGCTGTGGTGGGTGGGGATGAGACTTCCAGATCACTGGCATTGTGTACCTAGGATTATGGGTCCCTCTGCTGGGTCGTGCAGGTTGTCAGGGAACTGGGGGAAAGCTGGCAGTCACAGGCCTCACCCAGCTCCCAGGAAACCTGAAGGGCCAGTCTCACTCCCACCATGCCCCCGCAGCATCCCTGAGTCTGTTTTCAGGTGAATGACAAATCGTGTTTGGAAACTTGCCAGAGGGTTTCCTTCTTTCAGCTTCAGCTTCTCCAGTGGAGACGTGTTCCACTTCCACAGCTGGGTCTCTCATAGTATTCGGGGTGTCTCCAGGGTCCTACAAAAGGAGTCTGTTTTCTTCAGAGGGTCTGTCAGTCATCTCAGTATTGCTGGTTTGTTCTTGGAGTCAATCAGGAACTAAAATTCACAGTGGAAGCCTCCACAGGCTGCTCTGGCTGGAGCTGCCACCTACTCCTGCCTCTCATCTGCCTTGATCCATAAGTATTCCTAATTATGGAATTTGTGATTATTTTAAGTTATTTAAGGGAATTGTGTTCAGATCTTATTTTGCCACTAAAACTGCCTTGGGAATACATTCTCTACCACTCATGCTAAGAGTGATTATAGTGACGCAATTGCATAACAGTTTCTCCAGAAATAATTCAGAATTCTCAGAAAGTTTTTATTTGTGTCATTCTTTGGTTTATTTGGACAGATTTCATTTTCCCATGAATTATACTTGATCTTTTACAGAAAAGTAACCAAATAATTGAAAAGTAATTTCATTATACTAGTTATTTAATTTCTTAAATGATTATATAAAATAAATTTCTTCAGAGCATAAGAAATAGTACATATAAAAATGACTTTAAGAACTTGAAAAAAAATGTTTTCAAGACGATTTTTGGTTGTCTGCTTTAGCTTGGTTTGCTTTTACTAAGCTCATTGGTAATTTCTGTCCAACACCCAGCATGACTGAATCTAGTTGAGTTGGACAGGGTTTGTGTACTGAGTCTGAAGGTTAAAATCAAAAATACATGTTGAATTCCATCTCGGAGGTTATATTTGCCACAAAGTTGTATGTTTTTTGTGGCATATAATGTGCCTGTCCCAAGTGTGGGTATTCTTTCTACCGAAAGCACTACATTAAAAAGAATCATTTCTATATCCCATGCCAAACATGCCTCCCTGTGAATTTTAGATAACTCATTTCCCACAAGGGAGGTGACTATGGAGGCCAGCTTTGTTGTTTTTGGTTCCATGGGATTTTCTTCCAGGAACTGGAATATAAAGAGTATGGCCATGATGCAAACTTAAATGACCATAAGTCCCAGGCTTGCTTTGAGGAGTTACCACTGATATGCATATGCACACACCCGCGTGCCACAAAAACTTCAGAGGCCGAATGACAGCACCACCAGCTTTATGTATGACCCTGACTGGAGGCACTGCACAGGTGGGAGAACTGGGGCTATTGTTTGGATGTTTTGTCTTTTCCGACTCTCATGATGGCATGTGATCCACCCAGTGTTGGAGGTGGGGTCTAGTGGGAGGTGTTTGTGTTATGGGGGCAGATCTCTCATGAATGGCTTGATGCCCTCCCCATGGAAATGAGTGATTTATTGCTCTATTAGTTTAGCTGGTTAAGAGTCTGGGACCTCCCTCTTCTCTTGCAATGTAAAATGCCAGCTTCCCCTTTGCCTTCCACCATGAGTAAAAGATCCCAGGGGTCTGACCACTAGTTGAGCAGGTGATGGTGCCATGCTTGTATCATCTGCAGAACTGTGAGCCAAAGAAACCTCTTTTCTGAATAAGTTACCCAGCCTCAGATATTCCTTTATGGCAATACAAAATGAACTAACACAACTGGGAAGTCCTGTCCTCAGGAAGAGCTGTCCCTCATCTTTTTGACAACAGAGACTGGTTTCCATCTTGGGCAGCTTTATCCCAAAACCAGTTGGGATGGTTTTGGGATGAAATTGTTCTACCTCAGATCATCAGGCAACAGTTAGATCATCATAAGGAGTGCACGAGCTAGATCCCTCACATGTGCAGTTTACAATAGATAGATTTTATGCTCCTGTCAGAATCTAATGCTGGCTGATGTAACAGGAGGCAGGTCTCAGGTGGTAATGCTCACTTGCCTGCCACTTACCTCCTACTATACAGCCCAGTTCCTAGCAGGCTGCATACCAGTCTCGGTCCACGGCCTGGAGGTTAGGGATCCCTGCTCAGGAAGGTAACAGCCAAAGGCAATTGTAGTGCCAGCAAAGAATTCTACCAGGTACATTAGGAGATGGCTTAACACCTTTTGAATCCAGAGTCCTCTGGTAGAAGGACATTCTACTGAACCTGCAGGACAAAGTTTCTGTCCATGTAAGGGGCTCATTTTAGGTAGCCCAGGGGTTGGGGTCCTCTACTTATGAACCCCAAATATGTATGGGGTAAGACATGGAAGGAACGGGAAGATTGCTGGGCATGGAGAATTATCACTGAGATGCTGCAGAAGAGGCAAGAGAGTCACCCCTGTGTAACACATAAGAATTACAATAGGAATGCTGGGAAGATGGCCGCCTAAGAACAGCTTAGGACTTCAGCTCCCAGTGAAAGTGCAGAGGGTGAGTGGACACCGCATTTCCAGACGAACTCTTATTGCCCACAGACCAGGAGATACCCAGGCAGAGGGGTCACCAGCGTCACAGTCCCAGCCAGTGCGGCTGTTTTGGCCCCTGCGGGGCTGATTCCGCCTGCGCGGCTGCTGTGACCACTCCCTGTTGCTGAGGTTCTCCGTACAAAAGCCACTGGTCTGGGAGCCCTCTAAGCTGGTGATCAGAGCCCTGAGACAGCAGAGTTGCCCATTCATCTGAAATAGCGAGCCAGGCCAGGAGATTCCTAGGCAAAAAAATCCGCCAGGAGCCAGCACCGCAGTTTGAGCCGAGTCCGTGAGTCGCAGCACGGATGATCCCGGCGCCTTTTCAACAAGCAACCGGAACGCGGGGTCCTTCAACTTAAAAGAAAAGACTCTGAGTCCGGGAGCCAGGTGATCAGGCTCCGTTGGTCCCACCCTTCCACCCCCAACAACAATGAAAACAAAAACAGTAATTGGAAACCCTCTGGGTTGAGCCCTTCAAACCAAGCACAGCTGAACCAGGATGATCCGGCTCGGTGGGGGAGGGGCTTCCGCCATTACTGAGACTCTCCACCACTACGGAGGCAGGCTGCCGTTGCCGAGGCAATCCGCCGTTGCCGAGGCAACCTGCCACAACAGAGAGTCCCCCATAAGAGAGGTGGGGCCACCATTGCCCAGACAGTTCTAACTACATCCATATAAAAAGGACTACAGGGAAGAGCTCAGGGCAGCTGGGTGGAGCCCACAGCAGCTCAGCAAAGCCCCTGTGGGCAGGCAGTGGCTAGGCCTGCTGCTAGCTGGGCGGGTCAGACCTGAAAGAAAAATCAAAAAAGGCAGTAGTGCAATGGAAACTCATAAAGCTCCAACTCCCTGGGACAGAGACAGACAACAGGTGGATAAACCCACAAAAATGGGAAGAAACCAGTGCAAAAAGGATGAAAACTCCCGAAACCAGAACACCTCTCCTCCTAAAAGGGATCACAACTCCTCACCAGCAAGGGAACCAGACGGGATGGAGAAGGAGGGTGATGAAATGACAGAATCAGACTTCAGAAGGCGGGTAGTAAGAAACTACAGTGAGCTAAAAGAACATGTTCTAACCGAACGCAAAGAAAATAGGAACCTTGAAAAAAGATTCGACCAACTGCTGACGAGAATCGACAGCATAGAGAGGAGTATAAGTGGATTGATGGAGCTGAAAAACGCAACACCAGAACTTCGTGAAGCATGCACAAGCTTCAACAGCCGAATTGACCAAGCAGAAGATAGGATATCAGAGGTCGAAGATCAACTCAATGACATAAAAAGAGAAGGCAAGAACAGAGAAAAAAGCACAAAAAGGAATGAACAAATCTTCAAGAAATGTGGGACTATGTGAAAAGACCTAATCTACGTTTGATAGGTATACCTGAATGTGATGAAGAGAATGAATCCAAGCTGGAAAATACTCTTCAGGATATTATCCAGGAAAACTTCCCCAACCTAGCAAGGCAGACCAATATTCAAATCCAGAAAATACAGAGAACACCACAAAGAGATTCCTCAAGAAGAGCAACCCCAAGGCACATAATCGTCAGATTCACCAGGGTTGAAATGAAAGAGAAAATGCTAAGGGCAGCCAGAGAGAAAGGTCGGGTTACCCACAAAGGGAAGCCCATTAGACTCACAGCAGATCTCTCAGCAGAAACCCTACAAGCCAGAAGAGATTGGGGGCCAATATTCAACATCCTTAAAGAAAAGAACTTTCAACCCAGAATCTCCTATCCAGCCAAACTAAGCTTCATAAGTGAAGGAAAAATAAAATCCTTTGTGAACAAGCAAGCACTCAGAGATTTCATCACCACCAAACCTGCTCTACAAGAACTCCTGAAAGAGGCTCTACACATATAAAGGAACAACCAGTACCAGCCACTCCAAAAACACACCAAATGGTAAAAGAGCATCAACACAATCAAGAATCTGCATCAACTAACCAACAAAACAGCCAGGTAGCATTAAAATGACAGCATCAAATTCACACATAACAATACTATCCCTAAATGTCAATGGACTAAATGCCCCAATCAAAAGACACAGACTGGCAAATTGGATAAAAAGCCAAAACCCATCAGTGTGCTGTATCCAGGAAACCCATCTTACATGCAAGGATACACAAAGGCTCAAAATAAAGGGATGAAGGAAGATCTACCAAGCAAATGAAAAGCAAAAAAAGGCAGGAGTTGCAATTCTCATCTCTGATAAAATAGACTTTAAAGCAACAAAGATCAAAAGAGACACAGAAGGACATTACATAATGGTAAAAGGATCACTGCAACAAGAAGAGCTATCGATCCTAAATATATACGCACCCAATACAGGGGCACCCAGATACATAAGGCAAGTTCTTAATGACTTACAAAGAGACTTAGACTCCCACACAACAATAGTGGGCGACTTTAACACCCCATTGTCAATATTAGACAGATCAACCAGACAAAAAATCAACAAGGATATCCAGGACCTGAATACAGACCTGGAACAAGCAAACCTAATAGACATTTACAGAACTCTCCACCCCAAATCCACAGAATATACGTTCTTCTCAGCACCACATCACACCTACTCTAAAATTTACCACATAATTGGCAATAAATCACTCCTCAGCAAATGCAAAAGAACAGAAATCATAACAAACAGTCTCTCAGACCACAGTGCAATCGAGTTAGAACTCAGAATGCAGAAACTAACTCAGAATCGCACAGCTTCATGGGAACTGAACAACTTGCTCTTGAATGTTGACTGGATAAACAACGAAATGAAGGCAGAAATAAAGATGTTCTTCGAAACCAATGAGAACGAAGACACAACATACCAGAATCTCTGGGACACATTTAAAGCAGTCTCTAGAGGAAAATATATAGCAATGAGTGCCCACATGAGAAGAAAGGAGAGATCTAAAATTGACACCCTATCAACAAAATTGAAAGAGCTAGAGGAGCAAGATCAAAAAAAACTCAAAACCTAGCAGAAGACAGGAAATAACTAAGATCAGAGCAGAACTGAAGGAAATAGAGACACAAAAAACTCTTCACAGAATCAATAAATCCAGGAGCTGGTTTTTTCAAAAGATCAACAAAATAGACAGACCACTAGCCAGATTAATAAAAAAGAAAAGAGAGAATAACCAAATTGATGCAATAAAAAACGATAAAGGGGATATCACCACAGATTCCACAGAAATCCAAACCATCATCAGAGATTATTACAAACAACTCTATGCACATAAACTAGTAAACCTGGAAGAAATTGATAAATTCCTGGACACCTGCATCCTCCCAAGCCTAAACCTGGAAGAAGCCGAAACCCTGATAGACCAATAACATGGTCTGAAGTCGAGGCAGCAATAAAGAGCCTACCACCCAAAAAAAAGCCCAGGTCCAGATGGGTTTCCAGCTGAATTCTAACAGACATACAAAGAGGAGCTGATACCATTCCTTCTGAAACTATTCCAGACAATCCAAAAAGAGGGAATCCTTTCCAAATCATTTTACGAGACAAACATCATCCTGATACCAAAACCCGGCAGAGACTCAACAAGAAAAGAAAATTTCAGGCCAATATCCATGATGAACATAGATACAAAAATCTTCAATAAAATACTGGCAAACCGATTGCAACAGCATATCAAAAAGCTCATCCATCATGATCAAGTAGGATTCATCCCGGGGATGCAAGGCTGGTTCAACATATGCAAGTCTATAAACGTAATTCACCACATAAACAGAACAAAAGACAAAAACCACATGATTATCTCGATTGATGCAGAGAAGGCTTTCGACAAAATTCAACAACGCTTTTTGCTAAAAACCCTCAATATTCTAGGTATTGATGGAACATATCTCAAAACAATAAAAGCTATAAACGACAAACCAACAGCCAATATCATACTGAATGGGCAAAAACTGGAAGCATTCCCTTTGAAATCTGGCACTAGACAAGGATGCCCTGTCTCACCACTCCTATTCAATATAGTACTGGAAGTTCTAGCCAGAGCAATCAGGCAAGAAAAAGAAATAAAGGGTATCCAAATTGGAAAGGAGGAAATCAAATTGTCTCTATTTGCAGATGACATGATTGTATATCTGGAAGACCCCATCATCTCAGCCCAAAGTCTCCTGAAACTGATAAACAACTTCAGCAAAGTCTCAAGATACAAAATCAACATGCAAAAATCACAAGCATTCCTATACACCAGTAATAGACTTCAAGAGAGCCAAATCAAGAATGAACTGCCATTCACAATTGCTACAAAGAGAATAAAGTACCTAGGAATACAACTAACAGGAACATAAAGGACCTCTTCAAGGAGAAACTACAAGCCATTGCTCAACGAAATAAGAGAGGATACAAACAGATGGAGAAACATTTCATGTTCATGGTTAGGAAGAATCAACATCGTGAAAATGGCCATACTGCCCAAAGTAATTTACAGATTCAACGCTATTCCCATCAAGCTACCAATGACCTTCTTCACAGAACTGGAAAAAAACACCTTAAACTTCATATGGAACCAAAAGAGAGCCCTCATAGCCAAGTCAATTCTAAGCAAAAAGAACAAAGCAGGAGGCATCACACTACCGGACTTCAAACTATACTACAAGGCTACAGTAATCAAAACAGCATGGTACTGGTACCAAAACAGAGATATACACCAATGGAACAGAACAGAGGCCTCAGAGGAAATACAACATACCCACAACCATCTGATCTTCGACAAAGCTGACAAAAACAAGCAATGAGGAAAGGACTCCCTGTTTAATAAATGGTGTTGGGAAAACTGGCTAGCCATGTGCAGAAAGCAGAAACAGGACCCCTTCCTGACACCTTACACCAAAATTAACTCCAGATGGATTAAAGACTTAAACATCAGACCTAATACCATAAAAACCTTACAAGAAAATCTAGGCAAAACCATTCAGGACATAGGTGTAGGCAAGGACTTCATGACCAAAACGCCAAAAGCAATGGCAACAAAAGCCAAAATAGACAAATGGGACCTAATCAAACTCCACAGCTTCTGCACGGCAAAAGAAACAGTCAGTAGAGTGAATCGAGAACCAACAGAATGGGAAAAAATTTTTGCAGCCTACCCATCTGACAAGGGGCTGATATCCAGAATTTACAAAGAACTAAAGCAGATCTACAAGAAAAAAACAAACAAGCCCATTCAAAAATGGGCGAAGGATATGAACAGATACTTTACAAAAGAAGACATACAGGAGGCCAACAAACATATGAAAAAATGCTCATCATCACTGGTCATCAGAGAAATGCAAATCAAAACCACATTGAGATACCATCTCATACCAGTAAGAATGGTGATCATTAAAAAATCGGGAAACAACAGATGCTGGAGAGGATGTGGAGAAATAGGAACACTTTTACACTGTTGGTGGGAATGTAAATTAATTCAACCATTGTGGAAGACAGTGTGGCGATGCCTCAAGGACCTAAAAATAGAAATCCCATTTGACCCAGCAATCCCATTACTGGGTATATATCCAAAGGATTATAAATCATTCTACTACAAGGACACGTGCACACGAATGTTCATTGCAGCACTGTTTACAATAGCAAAGACCTGGAACCAACCCAAATGCCCAACGATGATAGACTGGATAGGGAAAATGTGGTACATATACACCATGGAGTATTACGCAGCCATCAAAAACGATGAGTTCACGTCCTTTGTAGGGACATGGATGAACCTAGAAAGCATCATTCTCAGCAAACTGACACAAGAGCAGAAAATCAAACACCGTATATTCTCACTCATAGGCGGGTGTTGAACAATGAGAACACATGGACACAGGGAGGGGAGCACTACACACTGGGGTCCGTTTGGGGGAAATGGAGGAGGGGCGGGGGGTGGGGAGGTGGGAAGAGATAGCATGGGGAGAAATGACAGATACAGGTGAGGGGACGGAAGGCAGCAAACCATACTGCCATGTTTGTAACTATGCAACAATCTTGCATGTTCATCACATGTACCCCAAAACCTAAAATGCAATAAAAAAGAAAAAAGAATTACAATAAAGAATTGAATTTTGATCTTTCTCATGGACTGGTAATCTACACGACATATGCTAAGAATGTAAAATACTTGAGTAAATGAATTAGTAAATACTGTATTAACACATAATGTAAGAGATGAGGAGACTACTAACATTAATGATAATTTCAGGTGTTAAAAAGCAAATATGTATGTATTTTATTCTGAGGGTCTAAAAATAAATTATGTCCAGCTAATAATGTAAAATATTTTCCAATTCTACCTAGTTTTGATGGAGGACAATAATGACTTTTTTTTTTTTTTTTTTCAAAATTGAGGCATTAAATGTGTTCTAGTAATACGGACTTTGTCTTAATATTTTACCAATGAAATAATCGTTTTAGCTACCTAATAAAAGAATATGATGCCTTTTTTTAGATGTTTACATAATAGAAAGGAGTCTAGCTTTAAGACAGGTCAAAATCGTCCATGAATATTTTATAGGACTCCTACAATGAGTGGAAGATTTTAACCTCCAAGGTGCTTTTGTAATTCTGAAATTCTATGATATTGCTTTGGGATTTAAAAATTGAGTGAAAAGCTGTTCGTATACAGGGAGAGTTCGATGCTCTCCAGAGGCACATCCAGGTGCAGCACATATGATTTGGGTGGATTAAAGTTCTGTTGTATCAACCTGAAGGAAGCAACACTAGTAAGCATTGAAGTTTTCTTAAAAGAATTCAATCAATATTTAGTTCAAGCACTGTAAAGTTTAAGTTGTAAAAACTGAGTCAATTTCTATTAATTTGATGTCATAACTTTTACTAAGCATTCTAAATTTTCTATCTTTTTAAAAGAAAACGTGCTCTTTCCATGTCAGAAAATAGTTTAAGCAAAAAGATTAAGTTCTGAGTGTTTATATGGAAACATTCATGCACTTGTCATCTAGCCGGCACTCAGGAAATATTAGTTGTATTGTACTGAGGCACAATCATGTATTTGACAAGAGTTTGTTTTCCTTCAATCACTGCAGGAGTATTTGTTTTGTTTATTTCTTTACCCTGGGAACCTGGTGCTCAACAAGTATTAAACGGAAAATCGGCAATTGTGCTGTGGTAAAATAATAATATAGTAAAATGCTATTCTAATGATATTCTACTTTCCCCACCAAATTTCCCATAATAATCATACATTTCAGTAATAGCTCACTTCACTTTAGCAAATATGTTCATATTCATGATAGCATCTGGTCACACCTATATAGGTAGATAAATATTATCATTCTCATCTTATCAATGGGGGAAAAACAGAGGTTCAGGGAGATTAAATAATCCCATTAGTGACTAGGATACACATCCCTGCTTCAAGATTCCCTGTTCAGAACATTTCTAATAAACATGAGGGTTTATGCCAGCTTCAGAGGTACAGATCAAGAAAAGAGAAAGGCTGAACAATTTCTTCTCCATTTGATGACTTTTTGCTTGTTTTTGCTTTGACTTTGTGTCTTCTATAAACCTGCAGTGTAATCTCTGTTTCTTCGGTGTCTACTTGTAATCATTATTACATTTGTATGTTATTTGTGGATAAAAACGGTAAGAACTATTTCTTTCACTCCAGTAAGACAATCCAGCTTTCTAAATGTAAGATTTTCCCAAAGATACTTGTTCATGATGGATCTAGGGCAGGGGGAGGAGAGTCAAGAAAGCGATTGTTCCTATAGTAGTAAAATGTTCCAACGAACTGAAACACATGGTTGTCTACACGGTTTTTGAAATTTCCTTTAAGAAGCTTACTTCAGTGGTTAGTTGTGCAGAGAAAAATTCTTCCCCACATATAAACAAATTTTCTCTGGGTCTGTGTGAAGCCTATTACATCATATATTACATCATATATTTCTGGTCTGTATGGAAATGAAGGACATCTGCTTCTTTGCTTCTTGAGTAGTACTTACAACATTAAAAAATTGCATTCTCCTCACTCGTCTTTCCTCCGACCTCTTCCGAAGAATGGCAATTAAACTTGAAGAGAATAGTAATTACCTAGGTCACTTAAGTTAAAAACATTAGGAAGATTAACCTCTTCTCTTGCTTTTGTAGTAATTGTTTTAAGTACTTTGTTTTTTTAGGAAGAAATTTTTTAGGTCTAAAATAGTTGGTTTTTAACTATTTATTAACCTCTTATTCAACCAGGTGATTGGGAACGAAGAGAGCAATGGACACCATTCTTACTCCAGAATAGTTTATGATCTAATGTGGCGGGACATAATAAATAAGTGTGGTACAGCGAGAGAGTCATTTCATGGTTACACATATTTGTGTGAGAACGTGGCAGGTCTGGGACTGTTTCTTGATCTTATCTAAGTGAGACCTCTCTAAATTCTGCAAGAATAGTATTGTTATCTAGGGAATACTGTGTAGAAAAGGTGTATCTAGGGAGGGATTTTAATGGAGGCATATGGTTTAGGGATTAGAGGATTTTTTCATGAACATCAAAAGGTGTCACCAAAGGCAAAGATGTATGAATGAGCAAGCTGTATTCAGAGTATAGGGAAGTGGGCCAGATAAGCTGGAGTCAAAGGTCCAGTTTGAGAACAAGATGAACTCAGCTAGCTTATGATAGATTATAGGGGGCCTTTGAGATTCCTTTGCCCCTGTGGTACTGTCCTATTGCTAAATGCACAATAATTGTCAGATTTTAATATTCACTGTAACTTACTTTTTTGTACCTTATTTTTCAGATATTTATCGATCAATAACATTCTGAATTATGGATTACTCTCACAAATGAGTGTTTGGTTTCTATCTTTTCTATAAAAAATGTGTTTTACCTTTGAAAACAAGTCTTTTTTACTCTGCATTGATTCCTTTATTTTATTTATTTATTTATTTTATTGTACTTTAAGTTCTGGGATATACGTACAGATCTTGCAGGATTATTGTAAAGGTACACACGTGCCATGGTGGTTTGCTGCCTCCATCCCCCCATCACCCACATCAGGCATTTCTCCCAATGTTATGCCTACCCAGCCTCCCCACTCCCTGCTGTCCCTCCCCTAACTCCGCACCCCCCAACAGAACCCAGTGTGTGATGTTCCCCTCCTGTGCCCATGTGTGCTTATTGTTCATCACCCACCTGTGAGTGAGAACATGTGGTGTTTGGTTTTCTGTTCTTGTGTCAGTTTGCTGAGAATGATGGTTTCCAGATTCATCCATGAACATATGTGTGCATGGGCATTTGTAATAGAATGATTTATAATCCTCTGGGCATAAACTCAATAATGGGATTGCTGGGTCAAAATGAATTTCTATTTCTAGATCCTTAAGGAATCGCCATACTGTTTTCCACAATGGTTGAACTAATTTACACTCCCACCAACAGTGTAAAAGTGTTCCTATTTCGCCACATCCTCTCCAGCATCTGCTGTCTCCAGATTTTTTTTTTTTTTTTTTTTTTTTGAGACGGAGTTTTGCTCTTGGTACCCAGGCCGGAGTGCAATGGCACAATCTCGGCTCACTGCAACCTCCGCCTCCTGGGTTCAGGCAATTCTCCTGCCTCAGCCTCCTGAGTAGCTGGGATTACAGGCACGCACCACCATGCCCAGCTAATGTTTTGTATTTTTAGTAGAGACGGGGTTTCACCATGTTGACCAGGATGGTCTCGATCTCTTGACCTTGTGATCCACCCGCCTTGGCCTCCCAAAGTGCTGGGATTACAGGCTTGAGCCACCGCGCCCAGCTACCATTTATTAACCTCTTATTCAACCAGGTGATTTGGAACAAAGAGAACAATGGACACCATTCTTACTCCAGAATAGTTTATGATCTAATTTGTCAGGGCACAATAAATAAGTGTGGTACAGTGAGAGAGTCATTTTGAAAAGTGTCTGTTCGTATCCTTTGTCCACTTTTGAATAGGTTTGCTTTTTCTTGTAAACCTGTTTTAGTTCTTTGCAGATTCTGGATATTAGTCCTTTGTCAGATGGGTAGATTACAAAATTTCCTTCCCATTCTGTTGGTTGCCAGTTCACCCTAGTGATTGCTTCTTTTGCTATGCAGAAACTCTTCAGTTTAATTAGATCCCATTTGTCTATTTTGGCTTTTGTTGCCAGTGCTTTTGGTGTTTTAGTCATGAAGTCCTTGCCTGTGCCTATGTCCTGAAAGGTTTTGCCTAGGCTTTCTTCTAGGGTTTTTATGGTGTTAGGTCTTATGTTTAAATCTTTAATCTAACTAGAGTTAATTTTTGTATAAGGTGTAAAAATGGGGTCCAGTTTCAGCTTTCTGTGCATGGCTAGCCAGTTTCCCCAACACTATTCATTAAACATGGAATCCTCTCCCCATTGCTTGTTTTTGTCAAGTTTGTCAAAGATTAGATGGTTGTAGATGTGTGGCATTACTTCTGAGGTCTTGGTTCTGTTCCATTGGTCTATATCTCATTTTTGGTACCAGTATCATGCTGTATTTATTACTGTAGCTTTGAGAATGGTTTGAAGTCAGGTAGCGTTATGCTTCCAGCTTTGTTTATTTTGCTTAGGATTGTCGTTTTGTGGGCATTTTCTTTGGTTCCATATGTAGTTTAAAGTTTTTTTTTTTTTTTTTTTTTTTTCCAGTTCTGTGAAGAAGATGAGTGGTAGATTGATGGGGATAGCACTGAATCTATAAATTACTTTCGAAAGTAAGGCCATTTTAATGATACCGATTTTTCCTGACCATAAGCATGGAATGTTTTTCCATCTGTTTGTGTCCTCTCTTATTTCCTTGAGCAGTGATTTGTAATCCTCCTTGAAGAGGTCCTTCACACCCTCTGTTAGTTGTATTCCTAGGCATTTTATTTTCTTTGTAGCAATCGGGATTTTCTTTGTAGCAATGGGAATTTGCTCATTATTTGGCTCTCTGTCTTTTACTGGTGTATAGGAATGCTTGTCATTTTTGCACATTGATTTTGTATTGTGAGACTTTGCTGAACTTGCTTATCAGCTTAAGGAGATTTTGGGCTGAGAAAATGGGAATATTCCTTTAATTCAGCCACCTGAATTTGTGAGGGGGGGAATAATACGTGGTTTTTGTACAAACATGTTTCTCAATGTGTTATTTTGGAAAAAAATGAGGGGAGGGAGATTGGAGAAAAATGAATGAAGAAGACCTAATCTCCCTCTTTTTCAGTTAATAAATGGAACACCGTTTCTGAAAAAAAAAAAAAAAAAAAAAAAAAAAAAAAAAAAAAAAAAAAAAGAGATCTTCTAAATATACAATCATGTCATCTGCAAATAGAGACAATTTAACTTCTTTTTTTCCCAATTAAATATGCTTTATGTCGTTTTCTTGCCCAATTGCTCTAGCTAGAACTTCCAATACTACGTTGAATAGAAATGGTGAGATAGAGCACCTTTGTCTAGTGCCAATTTTCAAAGGGAAAGTTTCCAGTTTTTGCTCATTAAGTTAGATGTTGGCTGTGGGTTTGTCATAAATAGCTTTTATTATTTTGAGATACGTTCCATTGATACCTAGTTTATTGAGAGATTTTTAGCATAAAGGGCTGTAGAATTTTGTTGAAGGCCTTCTCTGCATCCTTTGAGATGATGTGGTTTTTTTCTTTGTTTATGTGATGGATTACATTTATAGATTTATGTATGCTGAACCACGCTTGCATCCCTGTAGTGAAGCCTACTTGATTGTGATGGATAAGCTTCTTGATGTGCTGTTGGATTCAGTTTGCCAGTATTTTATTAAGATTTTTGCATCAATGTTCATCATGAATATTGGCCTGACATTTTTTCTTTTAGTTGTATGTCTGCCAGGTTTTGTCTCAGGATGATGATGGTCTCATAAAGTATGTTAGGGAGTATTCCTTCTTTTTGTATTGTTTGGAAGAGTTTTAGGAGGAGTGATATGAGCTCCTCTTTGTACATCTGCTAGAATTCTGCTGTGAACCCATCTGGGCCTGGACTTTCTTGGTTCGTAGGCTATTAATTGCTGCCTCAACTTCAGACCTTATTGTTGGTCTATTAAGGAATTTAACTCCTTCTTGATTTAGTCTTTGGAGGGTGTACGTGTCCAGGAGTTTATCCATTTCTTCCAGATTTACTGGTTTATATGCATAGAATTGTTTGTAGTAATCTCTGATGGTAGTTTGTATTTCTTTGGAATTGGTGGTGATACCTTTTTTATCATTTTTTATTGCATCCATTTGAGTCTTCTCTCTTTTCTGTGTCATTAGTATGGCTATCTTGTCTATTTTGTTGATCTTTTCAAAAAACCAGCTGCTTGATTTATCGATTTTTTGAAGAGTTTTTCTGTGTCTCTATCTCCCTTATGCTCTGATCTTAGTTATTTCTCGTCTTCTGCTAGGTTTTGAATTTTTTTGATCTTGCTCCTCTAGCTCTTTCAATTTTGATGATAGGGTGATGATTTTAGATATTTTCTCACTTCCAATGTGGCATTTATTGCTATAATTATTCCTGTAGTCACTGATTTAAATGTGTCTCAGAAACTTTGGTATGTTGTGTCTTCATTCTCATTGGTTTCGAAGAAAATCTTTATTTCGGCCTTCATTTCATTGTTTATTCTTAATCCTGAGTTCTAATTTGATTTCACAGTGTTCTGAGAGATTGTTAGGATTTCTGTTCTTTTGCATTTGCTGAGGAGCGACTTACTTCCAATTATGTGGTCAATTTTAGACTAGGGAGATTTCATCACCACCAGGCCTGCTTTACAAGAGCTTCTGAAAGAACCACTACACATAGAAAGGAATAAACTGTATCAGCCTTTCTAAAAAATACCAAAAAGAGCATCAATATAATGAAGAATTTACATCAACTAATGGACAAAATAGCCAGCTAATGTTAAATGGCAGTATTAAACTCACATATATCATTGTTAATTCTAAATTTAAATTGACTAAATCCCCCAATCCAAAGACAGACAGACAATTTAGATAAAAAACTAAAACCCATCAGTATGCTGCATCCAGACCCATCTCACATTCAAGGATACACAAAGACTCAAAACAAGGGATGGAGAAAGATTTACCAACCAAACAGAGAGCTAAAATAAATAAATAGAAAGCAGAAGTTACAACTTTTGCCTCTGATAAAATAGTTGTTAAAGCAACAAAGATCAAAAGAAGCAAAGAAGGACATTATATAATGATAAAAGGATCAATGCAACAACAAGAAGAGTTAAAGATCCTAAATATGTACACACCCAATACAGGAATACCCAGACATATAAGAATAATAAAGAGACTTAGACTCCCACACAATAATAGTCGGAGACTTCAACATTAATATTAGACAGATCAATGAGACAGAAAATTAACAACGATATCCAGGACTTGAACTCAGATCTGGAACAAGTAAATGTAATTAACATTTATAGAACTCTCCACTTTAAATATACAAAATATACACTCTTATCAGTACCACATCATATCAACTTAGAAGTTTAAACGAAATGTTGGTTGGCTCCTTATTTGTTATTCTCTTCCCTCATTTTATTTTATGTCTCCATTATTAAGGACAATTATAGGCATACCCATATTTAGACTGCATTCTAGCCTGGGGAATAAAGCAATACCCCCATTCTCTCTCCCTCTTCCTCTTTCTCTTTCTTCCTCTTCTTTATTCTTTTTATTATATTTTTTTCTTTCTCAAAAAAAAAATTTTAGAATAGGTACCATGCAGTGCTGAGAAGAATATATATTCTGTGGATTTGGGATGGAGATTTCTGCAGAGGCCTGTTAGGTCCACTTGGTCCAGATCTGCGTTCAAGTCCCAGATATCCTTGATGATTTTCTGTCTTGTTGATCTATCAAATAGTGACAATGGAATGTTAGTCTCCTACTATTATTGTGTGGGAGTCTAAGTCTCTTTGTAGGTCGTTAAAAACACAGCATGTTCTCACGCATAGGCAGGTGTTGAACAATGAGAACACATGGACACAGGGAGGGGAGCACTACAAACTGGGGTCTGTTGGGGGGAAATAGGGGAGGGACAGCGGGAGGTGGGTAGTTGGGGAGAGATAGCATGGGGAGAAATGCCAGATACAGGCAAAGGGGAGGAAAGCAGCAAATCACACTGCCATGTTGTACCTATGCAACAATCTTGCATGTCCTTCACATGTACCCCAAAACCTAAAATGCAATTTAAAAAAAAACTTGCTTTATGTATCTGGGTGCTTCTGTATTGGGTGCATACATATTTAGGATACTTAGCTCTTCTTGCATTGATCCTTTTTCCGTTATGTAAAAGACCTTGTGTCTTTTGACCTTTGTTGGTTGAAAGTCCATTTTATCAAACGAGGATTTCAACCCCTTCTTCTTTTTGCTCTCCATTTGCTCGGTAAACCTTCTTCCATCCCTTTATTTTGAGTCTACTTGTGTATTTGCACATGAGATGGGTCTCCTGAATACAGTACAACAAAGGATCTTGACTTTTTATCCAGTTTGTCTGTGTCTTTTGATGGGTGCATTTAGACCATTTATATTTAACATTAATATTGATATGTGTGAATTTGATCCTGCCATTTTGTCACTGGCTGGTGGTTTTGCCTGTTAGTTGATGCAGTTTCTTCATTATGTCCTTGGTCTTTACCTTTTGATACTTTTTTGTAGTGGCTGGTAGTGGTTGTTCCTTTCCATGTTTAGTGCTTCTTTCAGGAACTCTTGTAAGGCAGGTCTGGTGGTGATAAAATCTCTTGGCAGTTGCTTGTCTGTAAAGGATTTTATTTCTCCTTCACTTATGAAGCTTAGGTTGACTGGATATGAAATTCTGGGTTGAAAGTTCTTTTCTTTAAGGATGTTGAATATTGGCCTCCACTCCCTTCTGGCCTGTAGGGTTTCTGCTGAGAGATCCACTGTAAGTCTAATGGGCTTCCCTTTGTTGGTGACCCGACCTTTCTCTCTAGCTGCCCTTAACATTTTTTCCTTCATTTCAACCCCAGTCAATATGATGATTATGTACCTTGGGGTTGTTCTTTTTGAGAAATATCTTTGTGGTGTTCTCTGTATTTCCAGAATTTGAATGTCAGCCTGCCTTGCGGGGTTGGGGAAGTTGTCTTGGGTAATATTCTGAAGTGTGTTTTCCAGCTCGAATTCATTCTCCCTGTCACATTCCGGTACACCGATTATGCATAGATTTGGTTTTTTCACATAATCCCATAGGTCTTGGAGGCTTTATTCATTTCTTTTCACTCTTTTTTTCTCTAATGTGGCCTTCTAATTTTATTTCATTGAGTTCATCTTCAATTTCTGATATTCCTTCTTCCATTTTATTGATTAAACTATTGAAACTGGTGTGTGCTTTGTGAAGTTCTCCTGGTGTGGTTTTCAGCTCCATGAAGTAGTTTATGTTCCTAAGTGGGTTATTCTAGTTAGAGTTTTGTCAAACCTTTTTTCAAGGTTTTAAGTTTCTCTGCATTGGATTAGAACGTGTTTCTTTAGCTCAGAGAAGATTGTTGTTGCTCACCTTCTGAAGCCTGCTTCTGTCAATTCATCAAACTCGTTCTCCAAAGTGATTTGTTCCCTTGCTTGTGAGGAGTTGTTTGCTGGTTTGTTGAGTATACTTGTCAATCAGCACTTTCATATACCTATAGTTTATGATGAACTCTTTTACCTCTGCTAGAAATTAACACAGAAAATTCACATTTGATTGATAAGAATGAGAATCATGTCTCAAGAATTAAAAAATAACCGAATCCTTTATTACTAAAGGAATGTTCAACTCAAGGGGACACAGATCACTCATTCTAACTTCATCATCTATAGCACTTAGAGCCAACTTTTTGAAAATGCACAGCTAAAACAGATAGTTTTAGCTGTGTATTTTGAGAAAGTGGTATGTTCTACAAATAGAAGCTACGTTTGTTGTTACTTTTGTTCCCCAGAAGACATGAGAGTTCTTTTCAGAGAGCATGGGAGACACATGAGTCCTTTGCAGTCCACTTGTCTGCCTCTGAAGGTGAAATGAGGGTGTGAAGTGCTATGGGAGGTGGCCAAGTACGCAGGTAGGCTAGGTGGATAGTAAAGCTGCTGTCTTGATGATGTGGCCAAAGTCATCATGAGCCATGTCTGAAAGAATTCATCACATTTCATATGAAAGTATGTTCTCTGTTTTACTGTGCTGTTGTTTTTAATGAGAGTATCGTTGACAATGTTGTAACCTGATAGCCCTCCCTAATTGTACTCTACGTAAAATTTCATTGGCTTGAGCAGGAGGCACTGTAGCAGGAGAAGACAGGAGAATGGACGTGTGAATTGGGGAAATGTGTCCCTTCCTTTGGAGCATGGATGGGTTCAAAGCCCTCCTCTTACTACTAAGAATTAGGCTGGACACTACCAGTCGTGTGTCTAGCCTGTGTGTGTGGTGGGTTTGTGTGTGCATATGTGTGTGTGTGTGTTTGTCTCCAGGACTCAGTAGCAAATTTTTCTTCCTGTGGTAGCATGTTATTCAGAATCTTGGATAACCCCAGCCCTCCTAAAAACACAATACATGTAAGTTATAAGAAGTTTATGTTGATGATTGGTGAGAGGGTGGTGATTGAAACCGGCTCATTTCCCATTTACTACTGAGTCCAGGTCACCTTTGCTGAAGAGGATTCTTTACTCTTCCTTTGGAGCAGGAACTACTAAAGTGATCAATCCTTTTCAAGAGTTCAGGCTGAAAGGTATTCCTTGTATTCTTCTCTGTAACACAAGATAAGTTGTAATTCTGTGTTTACTTAGTGCTCACAGACTGATAAGAGATCTCTTCTCCATGTCATGCCCAAGCTCTCAACACATATTGTTAAATGAAAATGTGCCACAGGTGAAACTGGGTGGTCTCATTTGAAAGCAAAGCACTGTCAAGATTTGGGTGTTTTATTTATAAAGAACATAATGTCAGGGGCTCTGTCATTCCATCATTATGTCTTTTTTAACACATATGGATTAGAACTACAAGTTAATTTGATTGTGCTATTTTTAGGTTAATAGCTCAGGGCTATTGGGTGGAAGGATCTTGTAATGCAAACATCCCAAGCTGGGAGAGGATCTGTGTCATCTTCTCTCTCCCCACATAAAACAGGAGAGTATCTATACTGACTGTAATATTTTTGAGGTATATGAAAGCACTTTTTCCTTCATACTTTTATGTACACAATGCTGCTAGCTAGTCCAATGCATCCATCTACTGTGGAAGGCATTAGAATTGTCACAGCAAGACTGTCCCTCCAAAGTGAAGAAAATCAGTCTTCAGCTTCTGACACTTGATATAGGAAACTTTCATCTGCAGTGAGATAATAGGATCACAAGCATGGTTTTGTTGAGAGAAAATATGATTCTCTGTTATTTTTTTCCACTTTTAACATATTCAGAAGCAGGTCTGACTTAGGAGACTACTGTATCTTACCACCCTCAGTAGGAGACTGGGGACAAGGTTATGGGAGAGAGAAACAGGTGTGTAATTGATTGCCCAGGGTTAGGCACTTACCCCATATATGTGAAACTCAACTGTTGGGCACTCAGGGTAGGCACTCAGGAATAGTTGATGAAATAATGAATGAAATACATCACAATATTGTTGGTAATATCAGTAAAATTAAATAAAAATAAGATTAAAATCCAGCAATAGAAACTACTAATGAAAAATATAAAACTACATATGATTTTTATTTTTTTAAATATTATCAGGAAATACTGTGGAAGAAAACATTAACTGTAACAAGAAAATGTTAAATACACATTTCTGGTTTATGGCTTTAAAAAAATTTTTTTCATAATCAATAAAAAATGTTTAAAATACTGGCCTAGGAGAACAGTTGTTCGTGTCTGTAACTGCATCAGTGCAGTTGTCCATTTCATTAAAGAACATATGATTTTAAGGGCTGAGCACGGTGGCTCACACCTATAATCCTAGCACTTTGGGAAGCTGAGGGAGGCAGATCACCTGAGGTGAGGAGTTCAAGACCAGCCTGGCCAACATGGTAAAAACCCATCTCTCCTAAAAATACAAAAATTAGCTGGGGGTAGTGGGGCACACCTGTAGTCCCGGCTACTCAGGAGGCTGAGGAAGGAGAAGCACTTGAACCTGGGAGGTGGAGGTTGCAGTGAGCCCAGATGGCACCACTGCACTCCAGCCTGCATGACAGGAACGACATATGCACACACACACACACACATATATATACATATATATGTATATATATATATATATATATATATATATATATATATGATTTTTAGAATATAAACTGTAAAATTAAGTTGTATAAAATCTTATTTTCTGCAGATTTACAGTTAGAACACAAATTTGTGGCTACAATGTACACATAGCTTACTTCCCAGAATTTATGTAAAAGCCAAGAAATGCAATTATTGGGCATTTGAAGCTAATAAAAGTGAATGTAAAATATATGTGGGTAGTCACCACAGAGGAAGTTCATCCTAAGGAAAAGAAGGCTATAATTCTTATTTAATGAGACTAACCTTAATTCATATCAACTGAGCTTAAGCAATTATTACCTCACACACAATACATTGTCACAATAGCCAGGTAATGAAATCTGATCTGGACACTCATTTTAGAAAATAGAGCAGTGCTTCTCTGATTGGGTGTGAGAGGAGCATCCCCATGTCCTGGTGCTGCAGATATAGCCCCCTGACAGCTCTGAGAAGCCGCAGAGCTCAGTGGCACCCACTTTGAAACTCACCAATCCAAAAAGGAAAATCAAGAAGTAAAGATTTGTCTGTATACAAGTCTATGAAGAGTATAGCTTTATCATGTTGGGTTTTTTGTTTGTTTGTTTGTTTGTTTGTTTGTTTGAGATGGATTTTCGCTCTTGTTACCCAGGCTGGAGTGCAATGCCACGATCTCGGCTCACTGCAATCTCTGCCTCCTGGGTTCAGGCAATTCTCCTGCCTCAGCCTCCTGAGTAACTGGGACTATAGACACACGCAACCATGCCCAGCTAATTTTTTTGTATTTTTAGTAGAGACGGGGTTTCACCATGTTGACCAGGATGGTCTCGATCTCTTGACCTCATGATCCACCCGCCTCAGCTTCCCAAAGTGCTGGGATTACAGGCGTAAGCCACTGCACCCGGCCGAGTATAGCTTTATCATGTAAGATACTAGCATAGCAATTAGTTACTGGTAAAAAGTGTGGACTGCTGCAAATGGCTGTGAGTGTACATGTAACATCACCTTTATTGGCTTGTTGCCTCTAGAACTGCTTCCTGTTGCGGGGCAGCTCTCAAAAATGTATGCCTAGTGAGTGTCATCTCTTTTAAAAAAAACTTTCAGCCAGGAGTAGTGACTCACATCTATAATCTTAACACTTTGGGAGGCTAAGGTGGGAGGTTCCCTTGAGGCCTGGAGTTCAAGACCAGCCTGGGCAACATAATGGGGCCCCCTCTCTACAAAATAAAAAAAATAGCCAGGTGGGGTGGTGCATTCCTGTAGTCCCAGCTACTCAAGAAGCTGAGGGAGGAGGATTGCTTGAGCACAAGAGGTCAGGGCTGCAGTGAGCTATGACTGCACCACTGCACTCCAGCCTGGACAACAGAGCAAGAGCATCTCCAAAAGAAAAGAAAATGAAACTGTCAGTATAAAATAAGAGATCCATTTCCATTGAAAGCATGATTCCTCCAACTCCTTAGGTTGCCAATACCTAAGTGGCAACTTTTTACTACACAGTAACCAAGGAGCTGAGCTGACAGTGCTTGCCATGCCTAGTTTCAGTGCCTGTGGGCCTTGAAACCCAGGCTCTGGGCATCTCTTCAGGGCTCCATAGCTGCACCTCCTGAAATTCAGTTTCCCACTTCCATCGATGAATGTACACTATTTATTAGAAAAAGGTCCTCACATACACATGTTAATATGCTTCAGAAGATTTAAAGGAAAGTAGGATCCTGTGTTTTCAAGAGCAACTCATCACACAAAATAGAAAAGGGATGTTTGTGTATCTGTGCTCCTTCTTTCCTTCAAAATTGTGACCCTGGCCTTTTCCCTGTCTCCCTTTTCCATTTCCCTTTTCCTGAGATGAGGCTCACTCTGTCACCCAGGCTGGAGTGCACTGGCATGATCTTGGCCCACTGTAACGTCCACCTCCTGGGCTCAAGCGATCCTCGCACCTCAGCCTCCCAAGTAGCTGGGACCACAGGCGCGTGCCACCACACCCAGTTAATTTTTGGTATTTTTGGTAGAGACAGGGTTTTGCCATGTTGCCTACACTGGTCTCGAAGTCCTGAGCTCAAGTGATCTGACCATCTTGGCCTCCCAAAGTGCTGGGATTACAGGTACAAGCCACTGTGCCCAGTGCTGTCTTCTGTAGCATGATGTAGAAGAACATGCACTACAGCATGAGTCCGAATTCCAACTCACTGTGAGACAATGAAGCAATTTCACCTTTTAGAATCTCGGTTTTCCTGTGTTCTAGGAGTATGATTTTTTAAACATCAGATTGCTTGGATTAGAGTCCTAACTCCATCATTCTCTAGTTATTGACCTTGGACAAGTTATTTAGCAATTTATGTCTCATTTTCCTCATCTGTAAAAGGGAGATAATACAATTGTACTATTTCATAGTGGCCACTAAGAGGATTAAATGAGAAAATGCATGTAAAATTATAATACTGCCTGATTTGAATAACTGTTCAGTATTAGTAGCTTCAATTATTATTATCTGTAAAATGGTAATGCTGAATATTAAATGGGGTAAATATTATGAAATGCCTGACACAAAAGTAGCTCCCCTTTGAACACATCCTGGAGTTGAGCATACAGGACAACAAAGTGAAGACATCTGAGAACACAAGAATGTGCGTGATTAATCGTAGGTGCATCTCCAGCTCCTCTGACCTCGCCACAGGTCCAGCAGCCTGACCCAGGCTGGATCCTGGGGATTTCCTCCTAGCTTTTGATCCTTTAGCTCCAGATGAATTGCCATTATCTGAAACAGAAGAATCAATTTCAGCTAGTGTTGACTCTTCTAGGGTTTTCCTTTCTTTCCTTTCCTTCCCTTTCTTTCTTTCTTTTCTTTCTAGTCAGCAGCCACTTCCTAGACTCTGCTTCTGACTAGTTATATAACTTTTGGCAAGTAGCAGAATCTCTCAGCTTCAGTTCCCTTTTCTATAAATGATGGAGGTTTACGATGTGCACAAGGTTCCCATTAGTAATAAAATTCCGTGAATTCCAGTGCTTTACCAGCATCTGTTCCTGGAAATGCTGTTGTTTCTGCTCTGTTCTTCAAAAGCTGTCTTATCAGATATTCTTTCTGGTCCTATTTCTCTTTACCCCTGGTTTCCTTTATTCCCCACAACGCTAAATGATGCTTGATGACTCTGCAGGAACTATGAGACCAGTGATCCCTGTAGAAAACCTCTTCCCCTGGGATGGAAGCCAGTACCCTTTAAGAGATTTGTTCTTGGATTCGCAATATTCAGAGGCATGGGGATAATTGCTGTAATATCTTGAGAAGTTATTCTCTTCTTCACTTAAACATTCAAAGTAGCAGAAAATGCACACTTACATGTTTATACACTTCATCTAACCTCTTGTCAGGGACACCTTTTCAAAATCTTTTCACTTTTTAGTAAGGAAAAAAATTTAGTCATAGGCTCCACTATCAGCTTATGCAGAGGTTCACGTAGTGAAGTTACATTAAAGCAACAGGCACCTGCACTTGGCCATCATTACTGAGGTCTATACACACATGTTGATGATGATCATGTCGGAATTTCGAGCTGTGAACACGCCTTCTTAATGTTGCATTTTACAGAAATTCCCTTCTCATTGCCACCTATTGGTGGCAATGGCCAATGAGAATCTGTGGGGGAATTTTTTAAGTTTTTTTAAAACCCAGTACTGTAGTATATAGCATTTAAGATTTTCTTTTTCATTCTCTTCCTTTCGCTTTCTCACAGTTGTCATTACTCATATTCCCATACAAATTAATGTTTAAGAAAACATTGCAATATTTACCATTGATGCTTTCGGAATTTTATGTTGTTCTAAAGGATTCTTCTCCCTTTTGTTAATTTTCAAAAAAGCTTTCTTTAGGTTTGGATAATTGACATAAAATTAAAACTGATGTTATCTTCATGTATGTTTTAGGTTTTTAATATGAATAAACATGAGAGAATTTGTAAAAATGCTAAGGAGATAGAAGCAATTAAAGTAACAGATAAATAGTTTATAAGAAAACTGTCTTCTAGAAGTAGTAAAATACAAAACATCCATTTATATTCTTCTATTATTTAAAGGAAATTATATCTCACTAAATTGTCCAGTGATAAATCCCTTAAAGACATAAAGGAAAACATAGTAGACTATCTAAACACATTAGATTTCCCAGGAGAAATGGTAGAAAGTGAAAATATAGGCCGGTGTGGTGGCTGGCGCCTGTAATCCCATCACTTTGGGAGGCCAAGGCGGGAAGATCACAAGGTCAAGAATTGAGACCATCCTGGCCAACATGGTGAAACTCCATCTCTACTAAAATACCAAAATTAGTTGGGTATGATGGCATGTGCCTGTAGTCCCAGCTGCTCAGGAAGCTGAAGCAGGAGAATTGCTTGAACCTGGGAGGCAGAGGTTGCAGTTAATCAAGATCGTGCCACTGCATTCCAGCCTGGCGACAGACCAAGGCTCTGTATCAAAAAAAAAAAAAAAAAAAAAAAAAAAGGCCAGGCGCAGTGGCTCACACCTATAATCCCAGCCCTTTGGGAGGCTGAGGCGGGTGGATCATGAGGTCAAAAGATTGAAATCATCCTGGTCAAAATGGTGAAATTCCATCTCTACTAAAAATACAAAAATTAGCTGGACATGGTGGCACACGCCTGTAGTCCCAGCTAATCCGGAGGCTGAGGCAGGAGAATTGCTTGAACCCAGGAGGCAGAGGTTGCAGTGAGCCAAGATCCCGTGATTGCACTCCAGTCTGGGTAACAAGAGCGAAACTCCATAAAAAAAAAAAAAAAAAAAAAAAGTAAGTAAAAATCTACGGGAATAATAAAATGAAATGTAAATAATTATAGCATCAAATTATATTTACTACAAAATATTGTTCAAAAATATTTCTTACATTATTTGGCCATTGTCTCTGCATTCATAATTTGATTGATTTCTTTTGCTTATGCGCAGTATTTAGATAGTCAAAGAAAAGTTGGAGGCCAGGCATGGTGGTGCACACCTGCAGTCCCAGCTACTCTGGAGGCTGAGGCAGGAGGATTGCTCAAGCACAGCTACTCTGGAGGCTGAGGCAGGAGGATTGCTCAAGGAGGTTGCTCATGGTGGTGCACACCTGCAGTCCCAGCTACTTTGGAGGCTGAGGCAGAAGGATTGCTCAAGGAGGTTGATCATGGTGGTGCACACTTGCAGTCCCAGCTACTCTGGAGTCTGAGGCAGGAGGATTGCTCAAGTCCCAGCTACTCTGGAGGCTCAGGCAGGAGGATTGTTCAAGGAGGTTGAGGCTGCAGTGAGCCATGATTGTGTCACTGCACTCCAGCCTGGGCAACATAGCAAGACCCAGTCTCAAAAAACAACCCCCCCCCAAAAAAAAAAAGAAGAAGAAAGAAAAGCTTCAGAGAGCACAGCTTCCTTTTTTCTTTTAATGTAACTGCACTGAGAATTTCAAGCACAGGAAGTTCTGCGTCCTCAACTACCACGCATAGAAAGCAAAACATAGAAAGCGGCATGTTTGTTTCTGCTTCCTTACCCTCATCCTTCCATCAGCCAGCCCACAGTCCCTCTCCTCCAGTGAAGCCCAGTTTTATTTTTCCAATAAATAAACACAGTGTTATTCAAGGCTGATTGTCCTTTCTTATTTGTATTTATCATTTTTATATCTATTTTGAAAATTCATACAGAATATAGGCAAAGAAGACAAAAGAAAAAGTGAAACTTAGCACATTTAAAATTTTTTATTAGTAATTGCATTTCTTTTTTTTTAATTGCATTTTAGGTTTTGGGGTACATGTGAAGAACATGCAAGATTGTTGCATAGGTACATACAAGGCAGTGTGATTTGCTGTCTTCTTCCCCATCACCTATATCTGGCATTTCTCCCCATGCTATCTCTCCCCAACTCCCCACCCCCTGTTGTCCCTCCCCCATTTCCCCCCAACAGATCCCAGTGTGTAGTGCTCCCCTCCCTGCGTCCATGTGTTCTCATTGTTCAACACCCGCCTATGAGTGAGAACATGCAGTGTTTGATTTTCTGTTCTTGTGTCAGCTTGCTGAGAATTATGGTTTCCAGGTTCATCCGTGTCCCTACAAAGGACACCAACTCATCATTTTTTATAGTTGCATAGTATTCCATGGTGTATATGTGCTACATTTTCCCTGTCCAGTCTATCATTGATGAGCATTTGGGTTGGTTCCAAGTCTTTGCTATTGTAAACAGTGCTGCCATGAACATTCGTGTGCATGTGTCGTTATAGTAAAACGATATATAATCATTTGGCTATATACCCAGTAATAGGATTACTGGGTCAAATGGAATTTCTATGTCTAGGTCCTTGAGGAATCACCACACTGTCTTCCATAAAAATAAGAGGCTAAAAGTACGTAAACTTGAATTACTTATGTTCAGTAATTAATGTTTTAGTATTTGATCTTATTTATAAATGATCTAGATACTTAATGTAAGTCTTTCAGTTAGCTTAACCTTAATGTTAAGAATTACCAAAAGTATTTTGGAAACTATTATTAGGCAGATTTACTGTAAAAATTATTATTGAAATAATGTTTTTTATAATAATGACAACTTAATTAGAATAAAATCTACAAGCTTTAAGGTTTTAAGTATCTAGCAGTATAATATTAGCTTATTTGACTAGACTTAAGCAGAATAGAAATTTATGTTTGTTTTATATAGCTCTGAAGATGTAGTTGTTTTATTACACCAAAAATATTAATCTTATTTAACTAAGTTTTACCCAAATTGTGTTAACTGGAAAAACAGTTATATCAGTTCCTACAAGACTAGGAGTTTGAGAAATATTTACTTATAAATGTTTATTTTTTTCCAAGCCAAGTTAGAATAGAGCACTTTTAGAGGATTTTATAAATGAATTTTGGAATACTATAGGAGTTAAGAAAATATCACATATACATAACATGCATTAATAGGCATTTAAACACAAATAGAGATCTCATAGCTTTCATCCTGAAATTTTAGCTATGAATTAGGCATAAATAATCTGATGGTTAATTTTATACATCTGCTTCATTGGATTAAGAGATACATAGCCAGTAAGGTACAATTTCAACATTTCTACTAATTTGAATACAAGTTCTCAGGCATCCAGAATAATTAACAAAATGACAATTTCTATGGCTTCTGTGGGAGAATGTTAGGTCCTTTTGAATTTTTTAACATTTGTCAACTGAAGAATGATGAGTTTCATAAATTTGGAAAAGAGAGATTTCTTTCCTTCTTCTTTTTTTTTTTTTTTTTTTTTGAGACAGACTCTCGCACTGTTGCCCAACGCTGTAGTACAGTGGTGCGATCTTGGCTTACTGCAATCTCCACCTCCCAGGTTCTAGAAATTATCCTGCCTTAGCCTCTGAGTAGCCGAGACTACAGGCATGCACCACCGTGCCTAGCTAATTTTTTTGGTATTTTTAGTAGAGATGGAGTTTCACCATGTTGGCCAGGATGGTCTCTGTCTCCTGACCTTATGATTTGCCTGCCTTGGCCTCCCAAAGTGCTGGGATTATAGGCATGAGCCAGTGCGCCTGGCCTATTTTTATTTTTATTTTTATTTTTTAGACAGTGTTTCACTGTTGTTGCCCAGGCTGAAGTGCAATGACATGATCTTGGCTCACTGCAACCTCCACCTCCCGGGTTCAAGTGATTCTCCCACCTCAGCCTCCCAATTAGCTAGGATTACAGATGCCCACCACCACAGCCAGTTAATTTTTTGTATTTTTAGTAGAGACAGGGTTTCACCATGTTGGCCAGGCTGGTCTCGAACTCCTGAAATCAGGTGATTCACCCACCTCATCATCCCAAATTGCTGGGATTACAGGCATGAGCCACCACACCCAGTGAGAGATTTATTTTCTATAAAGGGTTGCAGCCCTCAGGGTGGTCTTTCTGACAGGCTGAGAACATAGCCTCCAGCCAGAAGCCAGAAACAGACACTTCAAGGGAGATGTAAAGGAAACAGTAATTTATGCTGAGTGGCATCGCCAAACACACATATTTAATAAGCTCTAGGAGGAGTTATGAATATTTATGAAAGGAGAAATGCATGCAAGTGCAATTGAATTTTTTATTCCTTCATGGGTCTCATGTACACAAAATGGCAATGTTAGCATGATCCCAGGGTGGAGTTTTCAACCATCTGGCATTAAAAGGTGAAGCAGAGGACATGAAAACTTGCTCTGTGAGTCCTCTGAATGCTGGCCATAACCTCTCTATCATGACTGGTCTCTTATCAGGCAAGAAAGAAAAGGCAACTTCAGGTAGTTGGTTGATATCAGTGGTGGAGTCTTTTGAAGGGCTGGTTTCTCTGAAATCCTTGGGGAAGCAAGCCTCAGCATGGTTAGCAAAAAAGCGTGGGCACGCGTCCCAGGTTTGTGGAGTTGCGTTCTCTTCACACCTGGGGGGTTCTCTGCGAGTGCAGACAACTCTAGGCCGTGTCCAAGGTGAGTAAAATTATTCTTGTTTGCAGCCTGTACTGCTGAGGGTCAGAGACTAGTGAGAAGGTCTCCATGTGGAAAACTGGACACCAAAAGCCCCTCTGAATCCTGCGCACCGAGGTTTTCCCCACCCATGACCAGGCGGCCACAGTGCAAGATCAACATCACAGCAGGTGGATTTCACCCCTTGCAATGTTTAATTCAATGTAATTGGTTTTTTTGGTGGACATTAGTGACCAGATTAGAGCGTGGTGTACACCTCTTGCCATATTGAGAGTATTGCTATGTGGGCAGTAACATCATCCTCTCCTTTCCTGGATATTAAGAACAATATCACAGGACCGGTGTACAGCCCCAGTCACATTGTGAGTAATATCTGTAATCCCCAATTATTAGGAACAATATCACTGGGGTTTGTGTGCTTCCTGAGATATTTGGAGTAATATCCTCTCCATTTTTGGACATTAGAAACAATATTACAGTGGTGGTGTACACTTCCTGCAATATTCAGGTTATAATCATCCTCTCTCCCCAGGATATTAGGAACTACATCACAGAAGCGTTGTACACTGCCTGTGGTATTGGAACAATCACAGAGTGTACACTTGCTTTCACAATGAGAGTAATACCTACTTAGGATATGGTGGATAATATGACAAAATATACACACATGGGTGTATACCCACCCTGATATTAGGAGTAATTTTTATCTAATATACTAAAAATAATATCCCAGAATATACTCATAATGTGTACATTTATTGGGACATTACAATAAATGTATATAATATGTACCATATGTACATTTACTGTGATGTACATATGTGTACACAATACATATGTACAATAAATGTACATAATCTGTACGATATGTATATTTATATGCACATAATGTGTATGATATATACATTTATTGTAATATCACGATGATATCATGTATGTAATTACAATAATATATATAATATGTAATATCAGAGTAAATGTACAGATTGTATGCATTATGTACATTTAATTTATTTTGGTATTACAATATGTCAACATGTACATAGTACTATATATACATGTACATAATGTGCACATTAGGTAGAGATGTACAATATGTGCACATTTACGTAATGTTTACATTTTGTACATATAGGCATGCATTATGTGCGTATGCACAGCCCCCCAGCTCAGTGAGCCCGAGGATGCTGCATTGCCCTGGTTGCCAGCAGGGAGCATGTTGCCACTGCAGTGTGAGCAAGAGAGGGCGCCCAAGCCCGCCTTTTCAGAGTCCTGAGGCTCCACCCCCCGAGGTGCATCATCGCAGCCCTTGCGGTCTGCAGAGTTGCCTTCTCCTCAGTGTTGACCTGGGGGCTCTTGGAGGTGGAGCTGCGTCCTCCTCAGCACAGACCCTGGGGCTCGGGTCTCACTGTCGGAGGGCCCTGCCATGGCCCTCGTCGCCGGAAGAGGGCGTGGGCACATCACCAGGAGCGAGAGGGTCCTGCACTGCCTGGCGGCCGCCAGCAAAAGCCACCCAAGCCGCCTTTTCGGATGACGTCACAGTCCCAGCGTGCCTTGCGTCATGGCAACCTGCGGAGTTCCGTCGTCCTCAGTGCAGACCTGCGGGGCACCGTGAGGGCGGAGCTGTGTTCTCCACAGCACAGACCTAGCGGGCACAGCCTCACTTGGGAAGAACTCTGGGCCACGTCCACAGTGAGTAAAATCCTTCCTGTTTGCAGCCTGACTGCTTAGGGTCAGAGACTAGTAAGAAGATCTTGGTGTGGAAACCTGGACACCAAAAGCCCCTCAGTCCTGCGTGTCGAGATTCTCCCAAGCCACGGCCACGTGGTGGTAGTGCGAGGTGCACACAGCAGCCTCAGAACACAATGGAGCATTCCTAAGGCAGCTGTGACATCCGAGATGCAAATACAACACCCGCAGTGCTCGTGTAGAAAACAGCTAATGCAAGACCTCCATCCGCGGCGTTACTGTAAAGTCCACACTGCTCATGCGGCCACCATACAGCAGTTTGAATCGTCAACAGTGACATATCAGTGCAAACGCAGAAACCACTGTATGCTTAGGGCTTCGAGTGAGGATTAGGGCTATGGGTTAGGGTTAGAGTTTGGGATTACCGGTTAGTTGTTAGGATTTAGGGCTTAGAAGAATTTTAGGCAAAATAAATTTAGTTTATTTAAGCAAAGGAATGATTCGTGAATCACACCTGAAGCACCAGAATGGAAAACAGGGCTTGGGACTTCGAGCTGTTAGTGGCGGCAGCTAAGTGAGGTTTCTCCTTGGCTCCAGCTAGGTGACTGCCTGTTGTGGGGATGGTTCCCTCAGCATCAGTAGTCATAAAGCCAACTAGCAACTGGGTTTATTGTCATTGACTGGTTGGTTTGCTCATGTTTTAAAGTCAGTTTTAATGCCTCCAATTCGGTTTCCATTTGCTTTGCAAGACCTCAGGCTAACGGCTTCCTCCTGTTTTGCTTTAACATGTCAAAACCATAATTCATTTTCATTTTATTTTACTGGCATGAATAGCAGTAAATTCACATTTCTGTTGTTATTCAGAAAGTCAGTTTAATTGGCAACCTATTTGTGATGGTGCATAAAATAATGTTTGTTAATCATTAGCATCTTAGATTAGATGAAATATGTTAACTCTATTAAGCTTTGTTATTAAACCAAAACAGGAGTTGAGTTTCTTTTTTTTTTTTTTTTTCTCCTAGGCTTTAACCATTTAAAATACACTCAAGCATCTTCTATTGATGTGAATTTTTTATTAGAAATTTGTCCTTGGTGATTTCATCCTTGTCTGAACACCATAGAGTGTCTTTTTAAATCCTAGATGATATAGCCCACTCCACACATAAGTTATATGGTATAGCCTATTGCTCCCATGCTACAAACCTGTATAGCACATCTCTGTACTGAATGCTGTCGTCAACTGTCACACCATGGTGACTGTGGATTGTGATCCCAAAATATCTGAGTCAGGTCTCAGTCAAGTAGAAAGCTTATTTCGCCAAGGTTAAGGACATGCCCATGACACAGCCTCAGGAGGTCCTGACAACATGGGCCCAAGGTGGTCAGGGTAGAGCTTGCTCTTATACATTTTAGAGAGACATGAGACACCAATCAATATGCGTAAGATGTACAGTCATTTGGTTCAGTGAGGTGGAACGACTGGAAGTAGGAAGTGGGGGTGCTTCTAGGTCAGAAGTAGATAAAACAAAAGGTTACATTCTTTTGAATCCTTGATGAGCCTTCCAGTGAATACAATTTAGTCTGGTTCAGTGAATCTACATTTTTACATATACAGTAGGGCAGAGGAATGGTGTGATCTTGGCCCACCACAACCTCTGCCTCCCAGGTTCAAGCGATCGTCTTGCCTCAGCCTCCTGAGCAGCTAGGATTACAGGCATGTACCACCATGCCTGGGTAATTTTTGTATTTTTAATACAGATGGGCATCCACCTTGCCCAGCCTACTATCGGTATATTTGCTGTGGTTGAGTATCTATTCAGATATTTAACCAGTTTTAAGATCACCTATGTATTCTGTAAATATCTTCTCACATCTGTATTGTGTTTTTATTCTCCAAATACAACTTTTCACAGTAGAATATTTAGCTTTATAAAGTCTGTTATCAATATTTTCATGAATTAGCATTTGATGTTGTGTGTTAAAACTCAACACCAAACCCAATGCCATCTAGATTTTCTTTTAGATTTTTTATAGTTTCACATTTCATATTACCGTCTCTGGACTATTTTGAGTAGGTTTTTGTTTTTTTTATTTTGTGTATATATTCATTTCATTCTACATGGCTTCCAAAGTCTTCCATCACTATTTTTGGGAAGGATATGGCTACAGTGGGCTTCATTTTGGCTTGAGTTTCCAAAATTATTACATTGATTAAACTGAATATTGAATTTCATAGGTATTTCAGGACAGCCAGGTGGGGGTGAACATCTGCTGAGAAACTGAGTAAGAGTGTCTGTGCTGAGCTCTGGCACCACCAGAGGGTGTGTGAACCCACCCCTGACCAACTTCCCTCTGAGGTGCCAGGGCAGCACGAAGGTCGTGTCAACTTAGTCTTGTTCATTGGTGAGTAAAATGCTTCCTTTCCACGGCCCTGAGTACAGAGAAGAGAGTTTTTAGAGTACTCAGCAAAGGAAGAAATTCATCTAGAAAAATTAAATCCCCAAATCCCATCATTATGACTACACCCTGATATCATTGTCAATATCCAGACGCAGTAGCTGCTAAGATATTTTCTCACAGTGACCTCTAATATAATAATCACAGCATGCCCTAACATTACTATGATATCCATACCATGCCCTAACACCAATATATTCACACCATACTCTAACACTAATCTGATATCCACACCGTTGCTTCTAATACTAATGTAATACTATCCACATGGTTTCCTGATGTTAACGTAATATCTACACTGTTCTCCAACACCAATATAATGTGTACACCATGTCCTAACACTAATATCCACACTGTGCCATAACACTAATGTATCCACACAGTAGCCTCTAATACTAATAAGTATAATAATATCTACTAAGTGGAGTTTGTTGACATTGAGGCTTTTATAAGGGTTCACAGCTTTGGATGAAGCGTAGCCTCTATAGTGGATTTTGGCGATGTCTCTGCTTTTCTGGCATAGTATTGATATGGTTGTTTTAAAAAGTAATTTACTTTTTAATAATGTCATACTTCTAGGAAACTTCCAGTAGCAGTGCAAAATATAACCTGTTTCTTTTCTTAGAGTCCCCACCAGTTATTGCTGTACCAGATTTTCAGCGTCCCACAAAATACTCCGGTATACTTTACCCAAAGCATGGAAACTCTCCTAGGTTACCACCACATAACCCCTAGATCAGGAAATCAGCATCGTTCCTACGTGATAGTTCAGTTCACAAACTCATTTCACTTTTACCTCCTGCCCCGCTTGGGAGTATAATGTGTTTTTTTCATTTGGATCCAGTTTTCCTGTCAGTATTCCCAAGACTTTCCTGCATATTTATGATCTTGACACATTTAAAGAGCATACGAGTTTTTGTTTGAACACCTGTTTTCAGGTCTTTGGGGTATATAGCTAGGAATGGAATCACTGGGTCGTATGGTAAATCTACTTGCAGAAACTCCAAATTATTTGACACATATGCTGCACCATTTCATATTGTCACAAGCAGTGTTAAATAGTTCACATTTCTGCACAACTTCGTCAACACTTTTTTTTTTTTTTTTAGTATGACTATTTTAGTGTGAGTTAAGGGGTATCTCCGGTTTGAATTAGGACTAATGATGTTAAGCATCTCTCAAGTGCTTGCTGGTGAAGTGTGTATTAAAGTGCTTCATTAGTTTTTAGATTGGATTGTCTTTGTTGTTGAATTGTAAAAGTTATTTATACATTCTGGATGACAGACACTTATGAAGAATCTACTGTGCAGATTTTTTCTTCCATTCTGTGGGTTACTGGAACATAATAAGAGTTTGCGTGTGGTCTCTGCCCCGGTGTCCTGGGTGTAATGTATGAAATGATGTGTCTTTTGTATGCTAATGAGGTGACTGATGGCCGGGGGCACCAGGACAGTCTCAGTGGGGCTGGTTGCCAAAGAAACCAACCTTGCCATTAGAAGATTTGAAATTTCAGCCTCCCTCCCATCTCTGTGAAAGTTAGAGGTGCTGATGGTTGAGTAGAATACCTAAGGCACTGTTGGGAACATGCTAACACAGTGGTCTGAAAGCTTTTTGGCACCAGGGACTGGTTTTCTGGAAGACAGTTTTTCTATGGCCCAGGGTGGGGTGCATGGATTTGGGATGATTCAAACACATTACGTTTATTGTACATTTATTACACTGTAACATGTAATGAAATAATGATTTCAGATTATCATTATTGGGGATCAAGTGGGGACGCATGTGATGTGGAATGGATATGAACACAGGTGACACAATGCTCGCCTTTCCTCCTCTCACCTCCTGCTCTATGGTCTATGGTCCAGTTCCTGAGGCTGCAGACTGGTACCAGTCTGTGAGCTGGGGGTTGGGGACTCCTCCTCTAACAGACTAGGTCTTGTCCTCATGCAGAAAGTCCAAGATGATAACCATGGCAACATTTTGGTCAAGCTAGAAAAAAGTATCACTGCAAGCTCAGCATGGCGGCTCATGCTTGTAATCCCAGCATTTTGGGAGGCCGAGGTAGGTGGATCATGAGGTCAGGAGTTTGAGACCAGCCTGGCCAAACTAAAATACAAGTATTAGCCAGGTGTGATAGTGTGCACTATAATCCCAGCCACTCAGGAGGCTGAGGCAGGATAATCACTTGAAGCCGGGAGGCGCAGGTTGCAGTAAGCCAAGACCATGCCACTGCACTCCAGCCTGTGCTACAGAGTGAGATTCCATCTCAGAAAAAAAAAAAAAAAGAAAGAAAGAAAGGAGAAAAGAAAATAGCATCATTGCAAGCATTATTGCATGATGAGACTCTCCAAACTCAAGTTACTTGGGCTTGCCCCTCCAGCCATCCTTTTGTCATCCCACAGACCAAGCCACCCTCCCCCTTGTACTGAAGAACCTGGGCAAACTGTGTACCTGAAAAACACTCACCTAGTGGTAAAAAGCCTAGCCGATGGCATTGGACTGCCCAGGTCCAAATCCCAGCCCCAGCACTGACTAGCTGGTTGATCCTGACAAGTAGATCATCTCTCTCAGCCTCTGTGTTTCCATCTGCAAAACGGGCATATCCATCATCACAGCAGCTGGTTGTGAGAATGGATTTAATGGATCTGGGCTGAGTCATGCAAACTGACACAAGAGCAGAAAATCAAACACCGTATATTCTCACTCATAGGCGGGTGTTGAACAATGAGAACACATGGACACAGGGAGGGGAGCACTACACACTGGGGTCCGTTGGGGGAAATAGGGGGAGGGGCGGGGGGTGGTGAGGTGGGAAGAGATAGCATTGGGAGAAATGACAGATACAGGTGAGGGGACAGAAGGCAGCAAACCATACTGCCATGTGTGTACCTATGCAACAATCTTGCATGTTCATCACATGTACCCCAAAACCTAAAATGCAATAAATAAAAAATAATAAAAATAATTTAAAAAAAAGAAACTCTTTCAGGAGATTCTAACTATTTGTTAAGGATCAAGAACCACTAATCTAATTACACTTGTCACAGTGAAATATTTATTACTGATTATAATGGTTATGATAATTATTGTAGTTATGTAATTAAAAATAAATATATAATATATATTCTAATAAGTATTTGCTATTATTTGAGATGGAGTCTCGTTCTGTCTTTCAGGCTGGAGTGCGGTGAATGGTGCAATCTTGGCTCACTGCAACCTCCCGGGTTCAAGCAATTCTCCTGCCTTAGCTTCTTGCGTAGCTGTGATTACAGGCACCCACCATCACACCTGGCACTTTTCATACTTTTTGGTAGAGATGGGGTTTTTCCAAGTTGGCCAGGCTGGTCTGAAACTCCTGGCCTCAAGTGATCCACCCACCTTAGCTTCCCAAAGTGCTGAGATTACAGGCGTGAGACATGCGCCCGGCCACAGTGAAATTCATGGCACCCCCTACACTCTCCGGGAAGACTGATGTAGATGATAATTTATATCAGAAGTTCATTAACTTTTTCATAAATAACCAGTTGTGCATATTTTAGGCTAGTGGGCCAGACAGTTTCTGTCACAACTGCTCCAAACGTGAAATATAGAAATAATGGATTTGGCTGTGTTCCAATAAAACTTTATTGATAAAAGTAGGCAGTAGGCAGGATTTGGTCTCTGGGTTATGCTTTGCCTTCCCCTGTATTATTAGCTGTGGGACATGGAAAGAACAAGATCCCTGCAGGGTCACACAGGAGCCAGCGAGCAGCAGGACGGTTTGTTCAGTAGGAGAGATTTCCTGTTGCAGCTTCTGCCTCTGGCCTTCCCAATGCAGAGGCTGGCCAGGTCAGGGGGCTCCTGTAACTGGCCTCTTGTGCCCCGCAGCTGCCAGGAAGGATTGCATCATGATACACAGTGCCACCTCTGCCTGGTTCCAGGAAAGCCCTCCCTGCCTCCACAGGTACAGAATGACACCCATGGAAACCAGCCTCATGTTTTTAGGGAGAAGCTGTGTAGGGCTCCAGCTGACTTCCACCTGAGGTGTGGTGCAGGTTTCCAGCCTGGGATGGGAGGGTGGGTTAGGTTGGGCTGGGCCTCTGCCAGGAAGGTTCCCAGGATGCTCCTGTACCTCCTGCAGGTGGGGACCTGGACAGCATAGACCTGTACTTCCTGCAGATGGGGACAATGGCATTTGCTTAATCAGCTTTGCTCAATTCTGTGCCATATATATCAGTCCCAGATCATTATCATCTACAGCCCCCAATTCCATGGCTTGCTCTTTGTGGCCAAAAAATCTCAGCCAGGCCTGAAACTCCATAATAAGGGAAAGAATATGTCCTGGGCAGTATTTGCATTGGCTATCACTCACTCACTTCATTGATGGAGCACTAGCTCTGGGCCATGCTCTGTTCTAGGTACTGGGGATTGGGTGAAAGAAACAGACAAGGGCCCTGCTCTCTTGGGGTGATGTGCTGGTAGAGGTGAGGCCCAAACAGGAATCCAGGGCAAGGGGACAGAACACGATGGCATGCCTAGTGAGGGAAGGCTTGGCATTCAAGCTGAGACCATAAGGAAAGTAGCTGGGACTACAGGCATCCACCACCACACCCAGCTATTTTTTGTATTTTTAGTAGAGATAAAATTCCTCCATTATTGGTCAGGTTGATCTCAGACTCCCAACCTCAGGTGATCCACTCACCACAGCCTCCCAAAGTGCTGGGATTACAGGCATGAGCCACTGCCGACTTGGGTTTTAACAGATCCTTCTGGTCACGGGGTGGAGGATGGGCTGTGGGATAATCGACAGGAGTGGGGCGGGACCAAGAGCAGGGCAGGGAGGGGAGGAAACAGCCTATTTATTGCAGGAGCCAAGGCAGAAGGCCAGGCTGGTGAAACCCTCAGGCTACTGCCAACTCTGTGTGCACGTGGGTGGACGTGCATGCATGTGTGTGCATGGTGTGAGTGTGTGCACACATGTATGCATGTGAGCATGGATTGCTTGGGTATGCGCATGTGCGTGTGTGCATGGATGTGTGCCTACATTGTGTGTGTTGCTGTGCATGCTAACATGCTTGTATGAGTGTGCAAATGTGCATGCATGTATACACACTTTGTGTGTATGTGTGTGCACATGCACAGATGTGCACAGGATGGTTGCTCAAATAGCCAGACAAGGACTGGGAAAGGAACAGCCCCACAGGTGCTCTTAGAGTCCTGGAGCAGGAAAGCTCCTCTCCATCTGGGGCTCACCCTTCCTCAAAGACGAGGGCTGGGTCCTAACCAATGTCATGCCTCCTTTCTTGTACTAAAGAATAAACCTCACCATGCCCCAGGGCTGTTTCCTTGCTTTAGTCAGTCCAGTGGGGACAGGGAAGTCCTCCCTGCTGTCCATCCTCTTTGGGGAGCTGTCAAAGGTGGAGGGGTTTGTGAGCATCAAAGTAAGGCCACCCCCTGCCTGTGTGCTGGGATGTCCCCATCATCCTGAATGTCCCCCTTCCTCACTGCCTTTCCACCCCTCCCCATCTCAGCCAAGCTCACTTTCATTCTCTCAACCACCCACCCACCGAGAGCCCAGCTCCCACTGCTCCTCAAAACCTGTCATACGTCTTTCCCTATCATCCTTCTGTGACCAAAGTAAGTTGTGTTTTAGTGTTCAGTGGCCTACATGCTCCAGGAGGCCTGGGTGCAGAACCTCTCTGTGGTGGAGAAAGTGTGCCTCAGGCAGTAGTTGGACCCAGCGTGGCTGGGGAGAGTCCTAGAGGCCTGTGCCCTGTTGGCCAGATGTGGATAGCTTTCCTGGGGGAGTCCACACTTCAATTAGGGAGAAGGTGAGAGTCTCAGGGTCTTTTGGGTCAGGGAGGCATTGCAGTTGGGGGTCATTTGGGTCTCTGACTCATCATGGGCACTATGATGGAGAAATGCAGGGAGTGGTCAGGGAAGTGGGGAAGAAGAAGGGCTCAGCTCATGGTCAAGCACATACTAGGTGCTCAATGAATAATCACTAATCAGTAAATAGAAATGGACACAGAGAGACTCAAGGAGTCGTGGTAGGGATTGGCTGTGAAGGTCTTTTCCGATAACTGAGAGTGAGATGACTAGAGTCCTGTCTTACTCTGCCCTGCCTTGCTGGGTGATGTTGATCTAATTGCTTCCCCTCTCTGGGCCTCACCAAAGGGTCTGGACAGAGATGTCCAAGACACAGAATATATGCCTCTGGAGCTATGGCTTGGGCAGGAGCTGGCAAACTGTGACCCTCCCAGGCCAAATCCGGTCCTCCACTTTTGTGTGTGTGTGTGTGTGTGTGTGTGTGTGTGTGTGTGTGTGTGTGTTTGAGATGGAGTCTCACTCTGTTTCACAGGCTGGGGTGGTGCAATCTTGGCTCACTGCAACCTCCCCCTCCCACATTGAAGAAATTCTCCTGCCTCAGCTTCCTGAGTAGCTGGGATTATAGGCGCATGCCACCACACTTGGCTAAGTTTTACATTTTTAGTAGACACAGTGTTTCACCATGTTGGCCAGGCTCATCTCGAACTCCTGACCTCAGGTCATCTTCCCATTTTCCTCAGAGTCAAAGCCCAAGTCGTGATGATCCCTGGCAAGGTCACTGTCACCTTGCTCTGATATCTGTCATCCCCATCTTCCTTCATCATCTCCTGGCTTCACTCCAGCCTCCAGAGTCTATGATGTTCCCTGATCCCCTGCAGCACACTGTGTCCCCAGGGCCTTTACAACTGCTGTTCCCACTGTGGGAAATCTTTCCCCAGGAGTCCCCAGGACTCATCCCTCACTTCTATCACATTCCCAGAGAAGGCTTCCCAGATTACCTTATCCACCACCACCACTGCAACCCTGCACATGCTAGTGCGCCTTACACCCACACCTGCTTTTCCTCCCCTCCCCTCCCCTCTGTTACCCCCCTTCCCTCCTCTCCCCCTTTGACCTTCCCCCTCTCCCCTCCCCTCCCTTCCCCCTCCCCTCCCCTCCCTTCCCCCCTCCCCTCCCATATCCCCTTCCCTCCCCCCTCCCCCTTCCCCCTCTTCCCTCCCCTCCCCTTTCCTCCCCTCCCCTCCCCTCCCCTTCCCTTTCCTTTTTCCTTTCCATCACTTCCCTCCCCTTCCCTTCCCTTCCCTTTCCTTTCCTTTCCTTTACTCTCCTCTTTCCTTTCCTTTCCGTTCCTCTTTCCTTTTTCCTTTTACCTTTCTGAGACAGAGTCTTGCTGTGTTCCCCAGGCTGGAGTGCAGTTGTGCAATCTCGGCTCACTGCAACCTCCGCCTCTCAAGTTCAAGCAATACTCCCACCTGAGTAGCTAGGATTAAAGGCAGGTGTTACAATTTTTGTACTTTTAGTAAAAATGGGGTTTCACCATGTTGGTCAGGCTGATCTCGAACTCCTAATCTCAAGCAATCCACTCACCTTGGCCTCCCAAGGTGCTGAGATTACAAGTGTGAGCCACCACACCTGGCTGCACCTACTTTAGAATTTATTCTTCATAGCGCTTTCCACCTGATGTGCTGTCTGTGTTACTGGTTTGTTTGTGGATTACCTGTCTTTCTCCCTCTCATTAGAGTGATGGATCCATTCAGATAGCAGAAACTTTGTTTCATTCACTGCTGTTTCCCCAAAGACTAGAACCCTGACAGAGATATGATAAACAGGCAGTAGTTAATGGAATAAATTAATGTAAGAATGAATGAATGTGTCATCTGGGTCTAGATTACAGAGAGAAAAAAAAAAAAAGAATGAAAGAATGGCTGGGTGCAGTGGCTCATGCCTGTAGTCCCAGCACTTGGGGAGGCTGAGGCGGGCAGATTGCTTGAAGTCAGGAGTTCAAGACCAGCCTGGCCATCTCTACCAAAAATACAAAAATTGGCCAGGCATGGTGGCACACCTGTAATCCCAGCTACACAGGAGGCTGAGGTAGGAGAATCGATTGAACCCAGGAGGTGGAGGTTGGAGTGAGTTGAGATCATGCCACTGCACTCCAGCATGGATGGAAGAGCGAGACTCTGTCTCAAAAATAAATAAAAATATTTTAAAAAGTAATGCATGAAAGACAAGAAGGCCTAAATAGAAGCAATAAGTGATAATAATCAATAGTACACAAGGGAAATCCTAGTAAATGAGAATTTATTTGTAAATTTCAAGATAGCTAGAAGACAAGGATTGTGGGGTACTCAATACAAAAGATAAATATTTGAGGTGATGACTATCTCAGTTACCCTGATATGATCATTACATACTCTCTACATCAGGGTTCCCCACACCCTCTGACCACGAATCAGTACCAGTCTGAGGCCGGTTAGGAGCTGGTCAGGCAGCACAGCAGTTGAGTAGGGGGCAGGCGTATGAGGCTTCATCTGTGTTTACAGCCACTCCTTATTGTTTGCATCACCACTTAAGCTCCACCTCTAGATCAGTGGCAGTGTTAGATTCTCATAAGAACACAAACCCTAGTGTAAAGAGCACATGTGAGGAATCTCGGCTGCATGCTGCTTCTTTTTTTTGTTGTTGTTGTTGTTTTTTTGTTTGTTTGTTTTGTTTTGTTTTTTGAGATGCTGTCTCACTCTTTGCCAGGCTAGAGTACAGTGGCACATGCTTGGCTCACTGCAACCTCTGCTTTTTGGGTTCAAGCCATTCTCCTGCATCAGTCTCCTGAGTAGCTGGGTTTACAGATACATACCACCATGTACTTTCTGTATTTTTTTAGTAGAGACAGGGTCTAACCATGTTGGCCAGGCTGGTATCAAACTACTGACATCGTGATCCACCCACTTTGGCCTCCCAAAGTGCTGGGATTACAGGCATGAGCCAACATGCCCTGCAGCTGCATGCTTCTTATAAAAATCTAATGCCTGATAATCTATCACAGTCTCCCATTGCCCCCAGAGGGACCATCTAGTTTCAGCAAAACTAGCTGAGGCTCTCAATGATTCTACATTATGGTGAGTTGTGTAAGTATTTTGTCATATTTCACAATATAATAGTAATAGGATAAGGCTAGGCACAATGGCTTATGCCTATTATCCCAGCACTTTGTGGGGGTGAGGCAGGCAGATAATCTGAGGTCAGGGGTTCAAGACCAGCCTGGCCAACATGCCGAAATGCCATCTCTACTAAAAATACAAAAAATCAGCCAGATGTGGTGGCAGGCACCGGTAATCCCAGCTACTTTGGAGGCTGAGGCAGGAGAATTGCTTGAACTCAGCAGGCAGAGGTTGCAGTGAGCCCAGATCATGCCATTCCACTCTAGCCTGGGTGACAAGAGCAAAAATCCTCTCGATTATCAATAATAATAATAATAATAATAATATAAGTAAAGTGCACAATAAATGTAATGTGCTTGTAATAGAAGTAAAGTGCACAATAAATGTAATGAATCATCCTGAGAGCACCCCCCTGCCCCCAGGCCCATGGAAAAGTTGTCTTCTACAAAACCGATCCCTGGTGCCAAAAAGGTTGGGGACCACTGCTCTACAGGTCTCAAAATATCACCTGTACCCCTCAAATAGGTACAACTATTACATATCAATAAAAACCAAAAGAAATCAATTAAAATTTAAAATAAAAATAAGTAGGACTGAAAAGTTACCGCTGGATCATCGAATAGGGAAATGAATGGTGTTCTCATTAAAGGGGGTCTCAGTGGAGAAATGGAACAGAAGTTGGACTCAAATAGATACAGAGAGTGAGTAGGAGACAGAGTAGCTTGGGAAGCACAGGTAATCCCTCCAGGAAGTGTGCTGGGAAGGGGAGACACGAGGCCAGTAAGGATGCAGGGAATGCTGGCTTGGGAGTGAGTGCCTTTGAAGCTGAGCATGTCCCCAGGGGACAGACATGGGGAGCTACACCTCACCCTGATGGGCAGTTGCACCCCAACCTGCTTCTGCCTGGGCTCCCCAGTTTCACCCTGTAGATGTCCCTTTTGTGGCCACAGGGCATGAATCTCTCAGGGGACCGAAGCAGCAGCTGAACCTCACCCAGGCTGTGTACAGAAAGGCAGCTGTGTACCTGCTGGATGATCCCCGGTGGGTTTGGATGCCCACATCACTCAGCACATCTTTAACCAGGTCATCAGGCCTGGCGGGCTACTCCAGGGAACAGTAAGTTTGGGAACATGTGTCAGAGGGCACAGGGCAAAGGCAGAGGATGCCCTCAGCATCCTGTCCTAACCCAAGTTTCTCTCACTGCCCCCTTCCACTTGAGTCCAATTTTCCTCTTTATTGGTCAGCTTTTGCTGTGATGATGCTACATAACAACCCCTCAGATTCCATCAGCTTACAACAACAGCTGTTTCTTGCTTATACATCTGTGGTTTAACTACTACAGCTCTGCCTTGGATGATTGTCCTGGGTCAGATGGACTTCTTGTCTTCTTGAGGTAGGCTGAAGGAGTCCCCTCTGTTTCTCTATTTGGAAATGCTATTTTCAAGAAAGATAGCAAGAGCACAAGAAGGGGAGCTCTCCCCACTCAGAGTCCAGGGACAATATTCCCACCCTTACCCCCTGCTCCAGGAGGCTGGCCAAGCACATATTTATGACTTTTCTCTTCTTACTTTCTTTCCCCTTCCCTTCATTCCTCTTTCCCTTCCTCTCTCTCCCTCTTTCTCTCTCTTCCTCTCTCCTCTCTCCCTCCCTTCCTTTCTTTTTGATGGAGTCTTGATCCATCACCTAAGATGGAATGCAGTGGTACAATTTCAGCTCACTGCAACCTGCACCTCCTAGTTTCAAGTGATTCTCATGCCTCTGTTTCCCAAGTAGCTGTGACTTGGGAAACCAAGTCACAGGTGTGTGCCACCATACCAAGCTCATTTTAGTATTTTTAGTAGATACAGGGCTTAGCCACTGTGACCTGGCTGGTCTTGAACTCCTGGCCTCAAGAGATCCACCTGCCTTGGCCTCCCAAAGTGCTAGGATTACAGGCATGAACCATGGAACATGGCCACATGTGCGTTAACTCCTAACCCTTCCCTGCCCAGACACAGACTCTTGTGACCCACGCACTCCACGTCCTGCCCCAGGCTGATTGGATTGTGGTGCTGGTGGGTGGGGCCATTGTAGAGATGGGTTCCAACTAGGAGTTTCTTCACAAGAAGGGGGCCCTCGTAAGTCTTCTGGATCAAGCCAGACAGCTGGGAGATAGAGGAGAAGGAGGTACTAGGTGTGCTCTGCTGATTCTCTGTGACTGGCTCTTGCCAACCTTCAGGAAAAAGACTCAAAGGGTCCTACTGGCAAGAGTTGATTGCTCTGGTAACACCTTCCCTGCAAGCTGATGCCCAGAAGCAGATGTCTCTCCAGTAGGTCACGTCTCTTCAAGAAGGGCCAATAACACCATCTGTGAGCCAGGGGCTGTGCTAAGTACTTCTGTAAAAAATATACTATTGGCATTTGATTCTCACCATACCCTCAGAGGTGTGTGAAATTACTGCTATCATTTTATGAGCAAAGAGAGGTAAATCAGTTGCCCAAGGTCATCAGATTAGAACTTGAGTGTGTCCGACTCCAGAGTCTATGCTTGCAGTTGCTATGGAGACAGCACAAGAAGGTTTTGGTGCCTAGAAAGCTACAACCTGCCAGCTAGAGTTTCTAATAATCCAAAGAACACAAAGTGCACTGGATACATGACAAGGTTCTAGAAGTAAAGTTGCCAAGCCAAGCTCACCCACAGTGACTGAAAAGTAGCAACTCATAGCATATCACATATATTAGCTCACTGAATCAACGTAATGCCCCCATGAGGCTGGTACTTGAATCATTTCCATTTCACAGATGAGGAAACTGAGGCCCAAAAGTTAAGAAACTAGTACCAGGTTACATGGCTTATAAGTGGCAGCACTGGGATTTGCACCCAAGCAACTGGATTCCAGAGAATGTGTTTTTTAATCAACAGGCTTTCTACTACCCCTGCATGACAAAGCAAAGACTCACACCCAGGTCTCTCTCAATCTCAGATGTTGTCTCTTCTGAGAACATCTGCTTAGCATTGGCCCACCCTGTCTAAAAACACTAAGTGTTGATTCACAGTGTCCCAGTCCTGAAACTTGAAGCTAGAATTTGCCTGTTTGTATTGGTCAGCTTTTGCTGCAATGATGCTGTGTAACAAATAGCCCCCCAACTCTCAGCAGCTTACACTAGCAGTTATTTCTTGCTTACAGGCCTGTAGTTAAACTTCTATAGCTCTGCCTTCAGTTATTGGCCATATCTGGGGGATAGTGGTGGGCAGGTGCCCTTCCTGGCAGAGATGGTACCTGAGGGTTGGTGGGACTTAGCCAGAAAAGAGCATTCCAGACATAAGGAACTGCTTGAGCAATGCTGTCAGGAGAAACAGAGATAATGTTATCCAGTGTTCACTGCTGTTTTTCCAACCTCAAGTTCACAGCAGGTGCTCCATTATATTCACTGATTGAAAAAATGAATGAATGAGTGAATAGCCTGAATGATGTTCCTGGAAGAACTCAGAGTGGGGTGTTGAGGTTGCTGGAGAGGTGGCAGGAGGCAGGACAGGGAAAATGGATGGTCAGAGCAGTTAAGGCCACATGGTCAGTGGGTGTCAAAGTGAGTATCTGGACCATGTTGTGTGACAGGACTCTCTTGACCTTTTATCAGATTGTGAAAACAATCTGATAAAAAGAGATGACAAGGTAAAAATTTAAAGTGATATACAGAAAGAAATCAGCATGAGGCAATTTAGTTGGGAAGGCCCAAGCCTTAGATTTTTGGATATGGACTGATTCAAAAGAAATATGCAACTACCCTTTGACCCCAAATTACTCAAACGTATTGTTGAGAGTAATTGATTTTCACTCATTTCCCTTTAATATGGCTCCTAGTCCTTGTACTTTACTGTAAATATCTTTCCTGAGCTTATCAGTGACTTCTTTCTTGCCAAATTTAGAGACTCTTTTTTTTTCAGTCTTCCTATTGCCCAATCATTTAATTATATTTTAGAAGGGTTATCTTACATTTCTCTCTTTTTACTTTTGGTGTTATAAATATTCCAAAGGTAATATGTGTTATTTGCAGTGAACTAGAACATGTAGATTTGATGATTTGTGATAATCCAGGCTAAGGTATTAGTAGAATTTTTCCTGGCTTTTAAGTACATTTTTATATGTTGTATATGTATTCTAAATAAAGTCAATTGAGAACAGAGACAGGAATCATTATTACATGAATACTCAGATGTCAGTGGCTTTTGCTCCACGTGCTTGCAGATGACATTAGCTACTTCTACAATGTTTCTCAAGTATTTCTGGGGATCCCTGGAGGTGTATCTTGTTTGCTTATGAATAAGTCTTATCTTAAAGGTACTGTTACTGCTCTGTCAAATATCTACCTCCACCAGACATCATAGACACTGCTCAACACCAGCACTAGCTCTCTAGAGCCCCTTAATTGTAAAGGCAAGGTTGATCTCTCAAAGTAAAAAGGTGGGGAAAAGATATACCAACAAAATTTAAAGAATGTCATGTCTTATATTTATATCAGGTAACACTGACAACCAAAAAGCATTACTAAAGATAACGAGATTATTACATAATAATTAAAAAGTTCATTTCACCAGCATTTAAACCTTGTTTCCTTCTATCACATTTTCGTTCTTAGATGTACATTTTTTTCACAATTTAATATATCTGAAGTCAGAAAGCATCTTATAGTCAGGTAAGCAGCAAAAGTAATACGATCATCATTGCTTGAACATTTACATCAAAACTTGTAGAATGCGTGTTAGAGGCATGGAAGAAAATTCTGGAGAAAATAGTGATGCACTCTTAATAAAGGCTGAACAACAGTTGATGATACAGGAAACAGTACTGTATGAAGAAGGGTGTACATGGATGACTCAGTCAAAAAATGACTCAAGTAAGTCAAACCGAATTCAAGGAAGGTTGTGGAATAATTTAGCCAATTCACTTTTCCCTAGTTTGATTGAGGAATAATTTACATGCAATAAAATTTACCTATTTTAAGTGTAACATTTAGTAAGCTTTGGAGTTTACACACAGTCATGTATCCATAACCATAATCAAGATATAGATCATTGCCAGAAGTTCCTCATGACCCTTTGCAATGAGTGGTTTCCTCCAATTCCCAGTTCTAGACAACCATCTATCTAGTTCTAGTCACTATGGTTTTACCTTTTCCAGAATTTACTATTAATGAAATAATACAGTATATGGTCTTTTGTGTTTGTCACAATCTTCCATTTGTTTGGGTAATTACCTGGAATGCTGTGTTGTACTGTAAATATATGTCTATGAGAAAGTGTCAAATTACTTTCTATATGGTGGGATATATGGATCAAGATTAGCTTTTTAAAAATATGGATTTACAATTATTCCAGCAGTATTTGTAAAAACAAACAAACAAACAAACAAAAAACCTATTCTTTCTCCATTTCATTATATTAAAATTTTTGGGTCTACATCTGGACTGTCTCTGATTTATCTGTCTGCATTTTTTTATCAGCAGTACACCATATTAAATACAGTACTATTGAAATTGGGTATTGTGAATTCTTCAACATTGCTATTATTATTCTTTCTTGAAATTCTTTTGGCTAGTCTTAATCTATTGTCTTTCCATCTAATTTTGGAGTCAGCTGATAAAATTTCTACAAAAATTTTGCTCAGATATTGATTGGAGAGAACCGACATCTTAAGAATATTGAGTTCACCAATCCATGAACACAGTATATCTTTCTATTTAGTTATCTGTGATATTTTCTGATAATGTTTTGCAGTTTTCAGCATACAGATTTTGTACGTGTTTTGATTGATTTATACTTAAGCATTTCATATTTTGGTGCTATTGTAAATAGTGCTTCATGTTAAAATTTGATTTCCAATTGCTCATACTAATTATGAATGTACTAATTATGAACAATTGGAAATCAGATTGTATAGTATATAAAGATACAATTAATTTTATAGAACAGACTTTTATAGTATAGTATATAGAACTATAATTAATTTTTGTATATTGACCTTGCATCCTAAAACTTTGCTAAACTCACCAGCTAGGTTCATTAATTTTTTTGAAGAGTCTTTGGTATTTGCCAAGTACAAATCATGTCATCTATGAAGAGAATGTTTTATTTCTTCATTTCCAAGATTATTTATTGAATGATTGACCTCATTATACAAGGTGGAACCTTCAGTTCTTCAGTATAATTATAAATTCTGGTGACAGTGGAAATGCCTGTCTTGTTTCTGACATTAAGAGAAAAGTATTCGTTTTTTTATCATTAAATATGATGTTTGATGTAGGGTTTTTTAAAGTGCCCTGTATTAGGTTGAAGAAGTTCTCTTCTCTTCTAAGGTGGATAAGAATCCAATGTTTTAGTCTTCCCTTTTGATAAACTCCACAAACTAGACATTATTATTAGTAGGACTTTTAGAGAAAATTTTTTTCCTTTTTTTTTTATTGCAGTGTAGGTTTTGGGGTACATGTGAAGAACATGCAAGATTGTTGCATAGGTACACACATGGCAGTGTGATTTGCTGCCTTCCTCCCCATCACCTATATCTGGCATTTCTCCCCATGCTATCCCTCCCAACTCCCCAATCCCCACTGTCCCTCCTCTATTCGCCCTGACAGACCCCAGTGTGTGATGCTTCCCTCCCTGTGTCCATGTGTTCTCATTGTTCAACACCTGCCTATGAATGAGAACAGGTGGCGATTGATTTTTTGTTCTTGTGTCACTTTGCTGAGAATTATGTTTTCCAGGTTCATCCATGTCCCTGCAAAGGACACGAACTCATCATTTTTTGATGGCTGCATAGTATTCCATCGTGTATATGTGCCACATTTTCTTTGTTCAGTCTATCATCGATGGGTATTTGGGTTGGTTCCAGGTCTTTGCTATTGTAAACAGTGCTGCAATGAACATCAGTGTGCATGTGTTCTTACAGTAGAACGATTTATAATCCTTTGGATATATACCCGGTAACAGGATTGCTGGATCAAATGAAATTTCTATTTCTAGGACCTTGAGGAATTGCCACACTGTCTTCCACAATGGTTGAACTAATTGACACTCCCACCAATAGTGTAAAAGTGTTCCTATTTCTCCACATCCTCTCCAGCATCTGTTGTCTCCAGATTTTTTAATGATCGCCATTCTAACTGGAGTGAGATGGTATCTCAATGTAGTTTTGATTTGCATTTCTCTGATGATCAGTGATGATGAGCATTTTTTCATATGTTTGTTGACCTCACATATGTCTTCTTTTGTAAAGTATCTGTTCATATCCTTTGCCCACTTTCGAATAGGCTTGTTTGTTTTCTTCTCGTACATCTCTTTTAGTTCTTTGTAGATTCTGGATATTAGCCCTTTGTCAGATGGGTAGACTGCAAAAATTTTTCCCATTCTGTTGGTTGCTGATTCACTCTAATGACTGTTTCTTTTGCCATGCAGAAGCTGTGAAGTTTGATTAGGTCCCATTTATGTTTTGGCTTTTGTTGCCAATGCTTTTGGTATTTTAGTCATGAAGTCCTTGCCTATGCCTATGTCCTGAATGGTTTTGCCTAGATTTTCTTCTAGGGTTTTTATGGTATTAGGTCTTATGTTTAAGTCTTTAATCCATCTGGAGTTAATTTTGGTGTAAGGTGTCAGGAAGGGGTCCAGTTTCTGCTTTCTGCACATGGCTAGCCATTTTTCCCAACACCATTTATTAAACAGGGAATCTTTTCCCCATTGCTTGTTTTTGTCAGTTTTGTCAAAGATCAGGTGGTTGTAGATATGTTGTGTTCTCTCCGAGGCCTCTGTTCTGTTCCATTGTTCTATATCTCTGTTTTGATACCAGTACCATGCTGTTTTGATTACTGTAGCCTTGTAGTATAGTTTGAAGTCCGGTAGTTGTGTTTCCTCCTGCTTTGTTCTTTTTGCTTAGAATTGACTTGGCTATTCGAGCTCTCTTTTGGTTCCATATGAAGTTTAAGGTGCTTTTTTCCACTTCTGTGAAGAAGGTCACTGGTAGCTTGATGGGGATAGCATTGAATCTGTAAATTACTTTGGGCAGTATGGCCATTTTCATGATATTGATTCTTCCTAATCATGAGCATGGAATGTTTCTCCATCTGTTTGTGTCCTCTTTTATTTCATTGAACAATGGCTTGTAGTTCTCCTTGAAGAGGTCCTTAACTTTCCTTGTTAGTTGTATTCCTAGGTATTTTATTATCTTTGTAGCAGTTGTGAATGGCAGTTCATTCTTTATGTGGCTCTCTTTCAGTCTGTTATTGGTGTATAGGAATGCTTGTGATTTATGCACATTGATTTTGTATACTGAGATTTTGCTGAAGTTGCTTATCAGTTTCCAGAGATTTTGGGCTGAGACGATGGGGTCTTCTAGATATACAATCATGTCGTCTGCAAATAGAGACAATTTGACTTCCTCTTTTTCTATTTGAATACCCTTTATTTCTTTTTCTTGCCTGATTGCTCTGGCTAGAACTTCCAATACTATATTGAATAGGAGTGGTGAGAGAGGGCATCCTTGTCTAGTGTCAGATTTCAAAGGGAATGCTTCCAGTTTTTGCCCATTCAGTATAATATTGGCTGTTGGTTTGTTGTAAATAGCTTTTATTATTTTGAGATACATTCCATCAATACCGAGTTTATTCAGAGTTTTTAGCATAAAGGCCTGTTGAATTTTGTTAAAGGCCTTCTCTGCATCAATTGAGATAATCATGTGGTTTTTGTCTTTGGTTCTGTTTATGTGTTTATAGACTTGCATATGTTGAACCAGCCTTGCATCCCTGGGATGAATACTACTTGATTGTGGTGGATAAGCTTTTTGATGTGCTGTTGCAATCGGTTTGCCAGTATTTTATTGAAGATTTTTGCATCTATGTTCATCATAGATATTGGCCTGAAGTTTTCTTTCTTTCTTTCTTTCTTTCTTTCTTTCTTTCTTTCTTTTTTTTTTTTTTTTTTTTTTTTTTTTTTTTTTTTTTTTTTTGAGACGGAGTTTCGCTCTTGTTACCCAGGCTGGAGTGCAATGGCGTGATCTCAGCTCACCGCAACCTCTGCCTCCTGGGTTCAGGCAATTCTCCTGCCTCAGCCTCTTGAGTGGCTGGGATTACAGGCATGTGCCACCATGCCCAGCTAATTTTTTTTTGTATTTTTAGTAGAGACAGGGTTTCACCATGTTGATCAGATGGTCTTGATATCTTGACCTCGTGATCCACCCGCCTTGGCCTCCCAAAGTGCTGGGATTACATGAAGTTTTCTTTTCTTGCTGAGTCTCTGCCGGGTTTTGGTATCAGTATGATGTTGGTCTCATGAAATGATTTGGGAAGGATTTCCTCTTTTTGAGTAGCTTGGAATAGTTTCAGAAGGAATGATACCAGCTCCTCTTTGTATGTCTGATAGAATTCGGCTGTGAGTCCATCTGGACCTGGACTTTTTCTGGGTTGTAGGCTCTTAATTGCTGCTTCAACTTCAGATCTTGTTATTGGTCTCTTCATGGTTTTGACTTCTTGCTTTAGGCTTGGGGGGATGCAAGTGTCCAGGAATTTATCCATTTCTTCCAGGTTTACAAGTTTTGTGCATAGAGTTGTTTGTAATAATCTCTGATGATGGTTTGTATTTCTGTGGAATCTGTGATAATATCCCCTTTATCGTTTTTTATTGAATTTATTTGATTATTCTCTCTTTTCTTTTTTATCAATCTGGCTAGTGGTCTATTTTGTTGATGTTTTTGAAAAACCAACTCTTAGATTTGTTGATTTTATGAAGGGTTTTTTGTTTCTCTATCTCCTTCGGTTCTGGTCTGATCTTAGTTATTTCTTGTCTTCTGCTAGGTTTTGAGGTTTTTCTTAGCTTGCTCCTCTAGCTTTTTCAATTTTGACTATAGGGTGTAGATTTTAGATCTCTCTTTGCTTCTCATGTGGGCATTTATTGCTGTATGTTTTCCTCTAGAGACTGCTTTAAATGTGTCCCAGAGATTCTGGTATGTTGTGTCTTTGTTCTCATTGGTTTCAAAGAACATCTTTATTTCTGCCTTCATTTCGTTGTTTATCCAGTCAACATTCAAGAGCCAGTTGTTCAGTTTCCATGAAGCTGTGTGGTTCTGTTAGTTTCTGCATTCTGGGTTCTAACTTGATTGTACTGTGATCTGAGAGGCTGTTTGTTATGATTTCCGTTCTTTTGCATTTGCTGAGGGTCATTTACTTCCAATTATGTGGTCACTTTTAGAGTAGGTGCAATGTGGTACTGAGAAGAATGTATGTTTTTTGGATTTGGGTTGGAGCATTCTGTAAATGTCTATTAGGTTTGCTTGGTCCAGGTCTGAGTTCAAGTCCTGGATATCCTTATTAATTTTCTGTCTCATTGATCTGTCTAATATTGACAATGGGGTCTTAAAGTCTCCCACTATTATAATGTGGAAGTCTAAGTCTCTTTGTAAGTCATTAACAACTTGCCTTATGTATCTGGGTGCTCTTGTATTGGGTGCATATATATTTAGGATCATTAGCTCTTCTTGTTGCATTGATCCTTTTACCATTATGTAATGTCCTTCTTTATCTCTTTTAATCTTTGTTGGTTTAAAGTCTATTTTATCAGAGATGAGAATTGCAACTCCTGCTTTTTTTTTTTTTTTTTTTTTTTTTTTTTGCTTTCCATTTGCTTGGTAAATATTCTGCCATCTCTTTATTTTGAGACTTTGTGTATCCTTGCATGTGAGATTGGTCTCCTGGATACAGTACACCAATGGGTTTTGGCTTTTTATCCAATTTACCAGTCTGTCTCTTTTGATTGGGGCATTTAGCCCATTTACATTTAGGGTTAATATTGTTATGTGTGAATTTGATCCTGCCATTTTGATGCTAGCTGGCTGTTTTGCCTATTAGTTGATGCAGATTCTTCATTGTGTTGATGCTCTTTACCCTTTGGTATGTTTTTGGAGTGGCTGGTACTGATTGCTCCTTTCTATGTTCAGTGCCTCCTTCAGGAGCTCTTGTAAGGCAGGCCTGGTGGTCATGAAATCTCTGAGTACTTGCCTGTTCTCAGAGGATTTTATTTTTTCTTCACTTATGAAGTTTAGTTTAGCTGGATATAAAATTCTAGGTTGAAAGTTCTTTTCGTTTTTTTTTTTTTTGTTTGTTTGTTTGTTTGTTTTTTGAGATGGAGTTTCGCTCTTGTTACCCAGGCTGGGGTGCAATGGTGCGATCTCGGCTCACTGCAACCTCCGCCTCCTGGGTTCAGGCAATTCTCCTGCCTCAGCCTCCTGAGTAGCTGGGATTACAGGCACGCACCACCATGCCCAGCTAATTTTTTGTATTTTTAGTAGAGACGGGGTTTCACCATGTTGACCAGGTTGGTCTTGATCTCTCGACCTCGTGATCTACCCGCCTCGGCCTCCCAAAGTGCTGGGATTACAGGCTTGAGCCACCGCACCTGGCCATGTGAGCCCTTTCTTGTGCACCACTCTGTCCATGGTGGATGTGTGGTGTGCGTGTCTGTGTATATTTGCATTTGTTCTGCTTGGGGTTCTCTGTGATTCTAGGATCTGTATTTCAGTGTCTTCCACAAAATTGAGAACATTCTCAGCCATTATTTTTTCAAATATTTTTTCTGTATTATAATTTCTCCTTTTCAGATTTAAAACATATATATAATATACTTTTTGATATTGATGTTTAGTTTATTTCTTCACTCTTTTTTCCTTTGCAATTTACTTCGTGAAATTTCTAGTGATGTTTTATGCATATGGTTTCATTTAAAACTGACTCAGCTCTATTGATGGACGTGCCCAAAGCTTGCTCAATGTTTATATTGCACAGCTTTTAACTTCTTATGCATTTCCATTTTTTTCCTTTTTAGTATTTTCATATTTTAGTTCCCTATCTAGTCTTACATTATATCCACAGTTTCTGTAAGAGATGTTACAAATGAATTGTAGTTACTTTATATATCTTATTTAATTAGATAGTTACAATATCTGTATCATTTAGAAATCTCGTGATGGTCATTTGTTTATTATGACTTTGGCATTTCTCATTGATGTACTTAATAATTGTCGATAGACACACATGTTGGTTTAGACAGTTGATATTGGCTTATTATTTTATTTTATGCACTTTCTGTCTGTATTTGTCCACACTACCTTTGCGGAGCCTTTATTGTGTAAGTGTCTGTGAATCTTCTGAGGGCTACATCTGAAATTTACTTTGGCAGTGGTCGTCAGAGTTGAAGTCTGTTTTTCTGTGTCCCAAAGTGCTGGGATTACAGGCTTGAGCCACCGTGCCCGGCCGAAAGTTCTTTTCTTTAAGGATGTTGAATATTGGCCCCCACTGTCTTCTGGCTTGTAGGGTTTCTGCTGAGAGATCTGCTGTGAGTCTGATGGGCTTCCCTTTGTTGGTAACCCGACCTTTCTCTCTGGCTGCCCTTAGCATTTTCTCCTTCATTTCAACCCTGGTGAATCTGAGGATTATGTGCCTTGGGGTTGCTCTTCTTGAGGAATATCTTTTTGGTGTTCTGTGTATCTCCTGGACTTGAATATTGGCTTGCCTTGCTAGGTTGGGGAAGTTTTCCTGGATAATATCCTGAAGAGTATTTTCCAGCTTGGATTCATTCTCTCCATCACATTCAGGTACACCTATCAAACATAGCTTAGGTCTTTTCACATAGTCCCATATGTTTTGGAGACTTTGTTCATTCCTTTTTACCCTTTTTTCTCTAATCTTGTCTTCTCATTTTATTTCATTGAGTTGATCTTCGCCCTCTGATATACTTTCTTCTGCTTGGTCAATTTGGCTGTTGAAACTTGTGTATGCTTCATGAAGTTCTCGTGTTGTGTTTTTCAACTCCATCAATTCACTTACATTTCTCTCTAAGTTGTTTATTCTTGTTAGCATTTCATCAAATCTTTTTTCAAAGTTCTTAGTTTCTTTGCATTGAGTTAGAATATGTTCTTTTAGCTCACAGAACTTTCTAATTACCCACCTTCTGAAGCCTGATTCTGTTAATTCATCATATGCATTCTCCTCATCCAGCCTTGTTCCCTTGCTGGTGAGGAGCTGTGATCCTTTGTAGGAGGAGAGGCATTCTGGTTTTGGGTGTTTTCATTCTTTTTGTGCTGGTTTCTTTCCATCTTTGTGGATATATCCACCTGTTCTCTTTGTAACTGTTGACTTTCAGGTTGGGTCTCTGAGTGGATGTCTCATTTGTTGATAATGAAGTTATTTCTTTCTGTTTCTTAGTTTTCCTTCTAACAGTCTGGCTTCTCTGCTGTAGGACTGCTGAGGTCCACTCCAGGCCCTGCTTGCCTGGGGGTCACCTGCAGTGGCTGCAGAACAGTAAGGGTTGCTGCCAGTTTCTTTTTCTGCTATCTTTGTCCCAGAAGGATACTTGCCAGATGTCAGTCTGATCTCTCCTTTATGAGGTGACTCTTGGGATATACAGGGGTCAGGGAGCTGCTTGAGGAGACAGTCTGTCCTTTATAGGACAAGTGCTGAGCTGTGAGCTCCACTGTTCATTCAGAGCTGCTGGGCAGGTTCGTTTAAGTCTGCTGCAGCAGAACTCATAAACTCCATCCTTTTTTTTTTTTCTTCCCAGGTTCTTTGTCCCAAGGATTTAGGGCTTTATTTATGAGTTTCTGTTGTGCTGCTGGCTTTTTTCAGGGCTGCCCTACCCAGGGAGGAGGCAGCCTTGTCACTGTCTGCCTGCAGAGGCTTTGCTGAGCTGCTGTGGGCTCTGCCCAACTGCCGTGTTTACTTCCCTGCAGTCCTGTTTATGTGGGTGTAGTTAGAACTGCCTTGGCATTGGTGGCCCACCTCTATAATGGCGGACTCTCTCTGTAATGACAGACTGCCTCAGGAATGGCAAAACTACCTCTGTAGTGGTGGACTTCCTCGATAATGGCAGACACCCCTCCCCCACAGAACTGGACATTCCCGGGTTTAGCTGTGCTTGCTGTGAAACTCTCAATCCAGAGTGTTTCTGATTGCTTTTTTTTTGTGGAGGTGGGACCAGCTGAGCTTGATCACCTGGCTCCCTGCCTCAGAGCCCCTTAATTTTTTTTTTTTTTTTTTTTTTTTTTTTTTTTAGTTAACTATCGACTGTCTCCCAGGTGTTCCAGTCACCTGTTGAAAAGGTGCCCACATCTGTGTGATTTCCCGTTTGGTGACCCACCGTGCAGGCTGAAACAGCGGCACTGAGATTCGTGGTGCTTTTTTGCCTGGGACTCTCCTTGCCTGGCTCCCTGTTTCAGTACCTTCTTTTTTTGAGACGGAGTTTTTGCTCTTGTTACCCAGGCTAGAGTGCAATGGCACAATCTTGGCTCACCGCCACCTCTGCCTCCTGGGTTCAGGCAATTCTCCTGCCTCAGCCTCCTGAGTAGCTGTGATTACAGGTGTGCACCACCATGCCCAGCTAATTTTTTGTATTTTTAGTAGAGATGGGGTTTCACTATGTTGACCAGGATGATCTCGATCTCTTGACCTCGTGATCCACCCGCCTCGGCCTCCCAAAGTGCTGGGATTACAGGCTTGAGCCACTTCGCCCAGCCTTCAGTACCCTTTTTAATCAGATTAATGGGCGACTTTGCCTTCCCAGAGCTCCAATCACCAGCTAAAATGGCATCCGGACCTGTGTATTTTGTATGGAGAACCGCCATGCTGGGGCACCAGCAAAACAGTTGCACTGGCAAAAACAGGCATGCAGGCCAAACAACTGTGGGGGCCAAACCAGGCACGCTGACCACCCATGGGGCTCCTCTGCTTGGGAATCTCCTGGTCTGTGGGCAATAAAAATACATCTGGAAATGCAGCATCCACTCAACCTCCATGCTTTTGCTGAGAGCTGCAATCCTCAGCTGCTCCTAATTGGCCATCTTGGATGCCCTCTCTAGATAACAGTCAAGAAGAGATTTGATTGTTTACCCTTGGGTAGATGAAGCATTACTGAAACATACTGTCATTCACTCCAAGTTTCAAAACCTCTTTGTAGTGCTTCAGTTTCTTGTCATGAAGGAGGTTCAATAAGTTTTTATTAAGAATTAGGTTTGAGGCTGGGTGTGGTGGCTCAAGCCGGTAATCCCAGCACTTTGGGAGGCAGAGGCGGGTGGATCATGAGGTCAAGAGATCGAGACTATCCTGGTCAACATGGTGAAACCACATCTCTACTAAAAATACAAAAAAATTAGCTGTGCATCGTGGTGTGTGCCTGTATTCCCAGCTACTCAGGAGGCTGAGGCAGGAGAATTGCCTGAACCCAGGAGGCAGAGGTTGCGGTGAGCCAAGATCATGCCATTGCACTCCAGCCTGGGTAAGAAGAGCAAAACTCTGTCTCAAAAAAAAAAAAAAATAGAATTAGGTTTGATATGAATTATGCACTAATGCAGAGGTGAGATTTAGCTTTTCCCTGTGAACAAGATTTTCATATATTATTTTAAAAATGAAAGATTTTTGTCTGCCCTTTTGAGTAAACTGGAGCAACAGGAAAGGGAAAAAATATATTATTTGGAAAGTGAAGTCATCCCTCTATTAATGAGTAAAGGTTTTTGCCTTTTTACAATTTTTGAGTTATCACTTTGGTTAATGAGTGACTTAAGATAATCTGGGATTTGATATCTGACAAACTTGTAAAAATCAAATTATAAATTATGTATTTTTCTTACATACGTATCTTTTAGATATTATATCCTCTAAAGTACATAAATGACATCTGGCTTATTTGGTATAAAAACCATAGAGTAAGAATTGTCAGAAAGCATTGTCAGGTCAGATACAATGGCTCCCATCTGTAATCCCAGCACTTTGGGAGGCGAGGAGGGTGGATCATCTGATGTCAGGAGTTAGAGATCAGCTTGCCCAATATGGTGAAACCCCGTCTCTACTAAAAATACTAAAAGTTAGCCAGGTATTGTGGCAAGCACCTATAATCCCAACTACTCAGGAAGCTGAGGCTGGAGAATCACTTGAACCCAGGAGGTGAAGGTTTCAGTGAGCAGAGATTGCAGCATTGCATTCCAGTCTGGGCAACAAGAACAAAATTCTATCTCAGGAAAAAAAAGAAAGCATAGCCAAATGTGAAATGGTATTTCATTTTCCTTGGGCTGTATTTGCATAAATGTGTTATCCTAAGACTTCTTTGTTATCCACAGACATTTGTTGTCTTGTTTTTTGTTTTTTGTTTTTTTTTTGAGACGGAGTTTTGTTCTTGTTACCCAGGCTGGAGTGCAATGGCATGATCTCGGCTCACTGCAACCTCTGCCTCCTGGGTTCAGGCAATTCTTCTGCCTCAGCCTCCTGAGTAGCTGGGATTACAGGCAAGTGCCACCATGCCCAGCTAATTTTTTGTATTTTTAGTATTGACGGGGTTTCACCATGTTGACCAGGATGGTCTCGATCTCTTGACCTCATGATCCAACCTCCTCGGCCTCCCAAAGTGCTGGGATTACAGGCTTGAGCCACCGCGCCTGGCCTGTTGTCTTGTTTTAATCCTCTTTGAAAGATGATTTATAATCTGCTATAGGACATTGACAGGTGCTCTTAAATGCAGGTTTCTGATAACTTTGGAAATTTTGTCGTTAGCATAAAGAAAAAACTTTCAGGACTCTCATGGAGACCTGAAATGTTCAAGAATATAAAGCAGAACAGGAGATAACTGCATGGAGTGAACTAATATAGACTGAAGTAATATTTTTGGCTTTGCTTAAAATATTACTGATACTTTGTTTTGTTTTTCAGAATTCAGGAAGCTTATTTTGAGCTATTTACAGCTTTTAGCAATTGAGTAAAATATACTCCAATTGAGTAAACAAAATTAGGAGCATATTTGTTTCTCTCTACGTGTTTTCTCCAGAATTTAGAATCTATTTGTGAGTATTCTTAACTTATGGAAATATAATTTGCATAAGTGCAAAAGAATGTTTTCTTCTGCAACAGGTCACAATTGGAGAAATTAGTTATTTTGGCAAGGCTTTGACTGGAATGGCATGCTTTCCCTAAGAAATCAAACTTGATGTATAGAGTCAATAAAAACCCTTTGGGAAAACTGGCTTCATACCTTGTCTACACATTCCCTGTAAGTAACTTGTGGTAAGTAAATAATGTCACTTCCTGACAGGCTTATGAGACCCAAGTTTTCCTGTGACCTCAAAAGAGAAATTTATGCAACTCATGTAGTTATTTGAGGGGACAGACCCATAGCTGGGCTCAGCTTTAAAAAGTCTTATCTGAGATTCACTTTATGAAACCAAGTTTTATGAAATCCGATTTTGAAAACCTATGTAAAAATAATTATTCTTGCTATACTTTATACAAATAATCAGGCCAAGTATAATAGAGACATTTGGTCATATCATGATTTTTCTTTAGTAAAAATGGGAGACTGGAGAGAGAAAAAAAATATACTTTAAGAACTAAGGGCCGGGAGTGGTGGCTCACGCCTGTAATCCCAGCACTTTGGGAGGCTGAGGCGGGCAGATCACAAGGTCAGAAGATTGAGACCCTTCTGGCCAATATGGGGAAACCCCGTCTCTACTAAAAATACAAAAAAAAAAAAAAAAAAAAAAAATAGCTAGATATGGTGGCATACACCTGTAGTCTCAGCTACACTGGCAGCTGACACAGGAAAATCACTTGAACCCAGGAGGTGGAGATTTCAGTGAGCCAAGATTGCACCATTGACAGTGTGGGACTCCGTCTAAAAAAAAAAGGGGGTCCAGGTTCAACCTCCAAGGGTTGGCTTCTGTCTACAGGAAGCCTGGAACCCCCATCTAACAGAGGAGGACCCAGGCTGGAGTCAGGAAGCCTTCAGAGTCAACAGGTGAGTGGATCAGTGCTGGAAACATAGAGCAGGTGGAAACCCTGGACTCTTCTAGTGAGGGCTGAGAAGCTGGAGTAGGAACACATTCCATGGGCAAATGTACATAAGGGGTCCCTGGGCCCCTTCCCCTGCCCAGTGACTGCCCAGTTCCTAAGGAACTTCTGAGGCCTGAGACCCAGGGACATACTACCTGATCATCACCCCCACACCTTTCTGCCAAGATGAGACAATACCCAGTGCAGTCAGGTGGTCTGGGATTGGGGTCTGGGGTGGGGTGTATGTTCCTAACTAGCAGGCAGCCTTACATAAAGGTGCCTGAGCTGGTTGCACCATCACTTGTTAGTCTGCCTATATGTGGCCTAGATTCAAAGGTCCAGTTGTCCATTCTGGCTATACCATTCCCTGGCTCCTCTGCCAGGCCCAATTGTGTATAAGGAGTTTGAATAACTTTGCTTTTAGATCCTGAATAAGAAGCTTTATTGTTACTAGATTTTATCTGTAAAAACATTTTCTGCATTTTCAGAGATTTGACTTAGTAATTTTGGATAAAATCCAATTGGTTATTTTTAAAAATTGAAAAATTTTTGTTTTTTAGATAATGCTTATCTAAAGTGCCCACAAAACTTGGCAAATAGGTTTGCCCATGTTACACTATTAATATAGGCTTGCTGAATTTGAATTTTTGTAAGAGGCACTATTATTCTTATGGTATTAAATCCATGCACTTTTACAACTTGAGACCTCCCCATTCCAATCAAAGTTGCAATTCAGTCCAAATATAGAGTAAGAGTGTGAGTGCTATTATGAAGTAAAAACAGCCATTTCACTAAGTCCTGATTTTGAATAATAACTCCTAAGAGATTATTACTAAAAGAGTGTAAGACAGTGTTAAATAGGGAAAATTAATAATGTTAAAGGCTTGTTATGATTAATTTTACTTACTTGAGCCTTATGAATTTTTTTCTTCAATTAATTGCAATTCCATTTTAGCTTTTTAAGTTAATTCTTGAGGACTATGCGGACTGGAATCTTCTCAAAGAATTAAAAGCAAATTATTCATAGCATAAGTTGGAATGGCTAAACTAGGTCTTATTTAATTGATATTTCAAAGTAACTTCTGGAAATTATTTAGAGTTTTTAAATTATCTCTTCTGATGAACACCTTTTGAAGTGGCGTAGTGTATTTATTTATTTATTTATTTTAACCATCGTGCACAAATACAAATAAGGAGTGTAGTTTGAATTTTATCTGGTGCTACTATTAACGCAATACATTGAATGGATTTCTTTTTTTAAATGGTTATAGCATTGTATAAGTAACTCTTTATTTGGTGCAGTACAAAGAATATTATACAATGAATAATGAAACACTGAGGAAATTTTTTTCTGGTGGGCTTAATAGCTTTGTCCACATAAGTTTGACAAACTGTAGAACTGTTTAACGTCCCTTGGGGAAGCACTTTTCAAATTTTTTTTGCAGGTTTTTGATTAGTATAAAAGGAAAAGTGAAGGCAAATTGTTTACAGTCTTTTCTGCCAAAGGAATTGTAAAAAAAAAAAAAAAAAAAAAAAAAAAAAAAAAAAAAAAAAAAAAGTCCTTCAAGTCAATAATAGTTAGTAGACAATTTTTTTTGCATCATAGTGGGTAAAAGTAGTATAGTTGCATTAATTGCTCTAAGATCTGTTAACATTTTTTATTTTTTCTTTTTTCTTTTTATTACAAAAATAGGAGAGTTTTAAGCTAAAAATGTGGGAACTATATGTTATTTTTCTAATTGTTTAGCAACTACATTTTAAAAAATCTCCAGTTTTTGTAAGTGGCCATTGTTCTATCAAAATTGGTTTATTATCTAACCATTTTCAAGCTATTGGTTTTGGAGGTTTAACAATGGCTATCATTAAAAATAATATTCTAACCATATTGAGAACTTTGTCCCTTAACTTCTAATGATTCTTTTAGACCCTGTAAATTTTTTCTATTCCCATTTCAGGCACATAGCCCATGGCCTCCATTATTTGTTGATTTTGGGAGCTATAAGATTGTTCAGGTATTAAGACTTTGGTTCCCCACTGCTGTAATAAGTTTCTTCCCCACAAGTTAATAGGAATCTGAATTACAATAGACTGAATGGGTCCAGGCTGTCCTTCCGGCCCTTTACATGGTAAGATAAGACTGCTTTGATAAACTTCTGAGGCCTGCCCCACTCTGACTATATTAGAGTGAGCATTTTATACAGGCCAAGAAAAGGGTCAGTGCTGAACAGAAATAACTGAGACATTTGTGCTAGTATTAACTAAACCTTTAAAATTTTTTTCTATGAATAGTGACTTTACATGCTGGGTATTTATTTGTAATTTGATATATCCAGTATGCAGCTTTGCCCTGCTTATTTGTACTTCCAAATCCTCCAATTCTTTCATCTTTGCTTTGACCTAATTTGATGTAAGGTAAAAGTAAGATTTGTGCTATACGTTTTTTAGGTTTAGCACTGCAAGTATTGGAAAATGACATACAATTTCCATTTCCCCTGTAAAATTACTATTAATAGCTTCTGTATGAAATTTTATCCCTTTAGTATTAAGGCTAGGTTTTCCTAAAAGCAAAACCACTGTTTCTGTAGCTAATGGCTTACAAACTCCTGCTGGTATTTTTTCATGGAGGCTTCCCAGGTAAAATATTTACTTTTTGAGTGCTACACAAATTTGCTGCTTTTATTGGTGGCAGGGGACAAACACTATACAGAGATAAGAGAGTAACTTAAGCAGGATAGGCCCCATTTGGAATCGAGTTCCCTTCCTTATTAAATTTTGAATGACATTGATGAGCCCAATTATTTTTCTTTCTTTATTTTTTTACACTTAGGGCAAATGCCTGGTTTAGTATTTTTTGTTGTTACCCTCAGCTGAGGTCCTGTTCTTAGATTTTGTCTACAGTCCTTTTGGTGTGTTCCTTTTTTCCAGAATGGAAACAAGCTCCAGGAAATGCAGGAGTCCCGTTGTTTACCCTCAATTCTGCCATAGTTTGCACTAATAATGTAGCCTTATGTAAATTTCCTCCATTACCATTATGAGCCTTAATATAGTCCATGAAATGAGCTATCCCTTTAAAAGGCTGCTTAGCAGCAGACATTTTGTATTAGCATTATTGATTGCTTGTTTAAGTTTCTTTTTTTTATTTTTTTTATTTTATTTTTCTTTTTTATTGCATTTTAGGTTTTGGGGTAAATGTGAAGAACATGCAAGATTGTTGCATAGGTACACACATGGCAGTGTGGTTTGCTGTCTTCCGTCCCCTCACCTGTATCTATCATTTCTCCCCATGCTATCTCTTCCCACCTCCCCACCCCCCCGTCCCTCCCCCATTTACCCCCAACGGACCCCAGTGTGTAGTGTTCCCTTCCCTGTGTCCATGTGTTCTCATTGTTCAACACCCGCCTATGAGTGAGAATATACGGTGTTTGATTTTCTGCTCTTGTGTCAGTTTGCTGAGAATGATGGTTTCCAGGTTCATCCATGTCCCTACAAAGGACGTGAACTCATCGTTTTTGATGGCTGCGTAATATTCCATGGTGTATATGTACCACATTTTCCCTATCCAGTCTATCATCGTTGGGCATTTGGGTTGGTTCCAGGTCTTTGCTATTGTAAACAGTGCTGCAATGAACATTCGTGTGCATGTGTCCTTGTAGTAGAATGATTTATAATCCTTTGGATATTTACCCAGTAATGGGATTGCTAGGTCAAATGGGATTTCTATTTTTAGGTCCTTGAGGCATCGCCACACTGTCTTCCACAATGGTTGAATTAATTTACATTCCCACCAACAGTGTAAAAGTGTTCCTATTTCTCCACATCCTCTCCAGCATCTGTTGTTTCCCGATTTTTTAATGATCGCCATTCTAACTGGTGTGAGATGGTATCTCAATGGGGTTTTGATTTGCATTTCTCTGATGACCAGTGTTTAAGTTTCTTTAGAAATTTAAACGGAATTTAAACGGCAATGGCTTCAATGTTACCTAAAACTGTCCCTGCTCATTTTGAGGATGCATTACAACTGGAAACTGCTATCCCTCTAAATTTCTGTCTTTACCAGCCTCCTGAATCCCAGCCTTAATAGAAAATTACTGTTGTGGAAGGCCGGTATAGAGCCACTGGAGCAGCAAGCTTTGCTTTTGGAACAACGTTTAAGTTTTCCAACAGGGAAATATCAGGTAGGTTTGGCCATTTTACTTTTTGAGAATGGGCTTAACAGTTTTACTTTTTAACTTGACTGATAGTTCTTCCATTTGGTTTAAAGCTTTTCTTTAAAGGGTGTAGTTTTACATGCTTAGCTTCTACTTGCTTTTTTTTTTTTTTAACTTTTTTTTGTTGTTGTTAGTAATTCTTTTTCTTTTTATTGCATTTTAGGTTTTGGGGTACATGTGATGAACATGCAAGATTGTTGCATAGGTACACACTTGGCAGTGTGGTTTGCTGCCTTCGGTCCCCTCACCTGTATCTGTCATTTCTCCCCATGCTATCTTTTCCCACCTTCCCACCTCCCCGCCCCTCCCCCATTTCCCCCCAACAGACCCCAGTGTGTAGTGCTCCCCTCCCTGTGTCCATGTGTTCTCATTGTTCAACACCCACCTCTGAGTGAGAATATACGGTGTTTGATTTTCTGCTCTTGTGTCAGTTTGCTGAGAATGATGGTTTCCAGGTTCATCCATGTCCCTACAAAGGACGTGAACTCATCGTTTTTGATGGCTGCATAATATTCCATGGTGTATATGTACCACATTTTCCCTATCCAGTCTATCATCGTTGGACATTTGGGTTGGTTCCAGGTCTTTGCTATTGTAAACAGTGCTGCAATGAACATTCGTGTGCACGTGTCCTTGTAGTAGAATGATTTATAATCCTTTGGATATATACCCAGTAATGGGATTGCTGGGTCAAATGGGATTTCTATTTTTAGGTCCTTGAGGAATCGCCACACTGTCTTCCACAATGGTTGAATTAATTTACATTCCCACCAACAGTGTAAAAGTGTTCCTATTTCTCCACATCCTCTCCAGCATCTGTTGTTTCCCGATTTTTTAATGATCGCCATTCTAACTGGTGTGAGATGGTATCTCAATGGGGTTTTGATTTGCATTTCTCTGATGACCAGTGATGATGAGCATTTTTTCATATGTTTGTTGGCCTCCTGTATGTCTTCTTTTGTAAAGTATCTGTTTATATCCTTCGCCCATTTTTGAATAGGCTTGTTTGTTTTTTTCTTGTAGATCTGCTTTAGTTCTTTGTAAATTCTGGATATCAGCCCCTTCTCAGATGGGTAGACTGCAAAAATTTTTTCCCATTCTGTTGGTTCTCGATTCACTCTACTGACTGTTTCTTTTGCCGTGCAGAAGCTGTGGAGTTTGATTAGGTCCCATTTGTCTATTTTGGCTTTTGTTGCCATTGCTTTTGGCGTTTTGGTCATGAAGTCCTTGCCTACACCTATGTCCTGAATGGTTTTGCCTAGATTTTCTTCTAAGGTTTTTATGGTATTAGGTCTGATGTTTAAGTCTTTAATCCATCTGGAGTTAATTTTGGTGTAAGGTGTCAGGAAGGGGTCCTGTTTCTGCTTTCTGCACATGGCTAGCCAGTTTTCCCAACACCATTTATTAAACAGGGAGTCCTTTCCCCATTGCTTGTTTTTGTCAGCTTTGTCGAAGATCAGATGGTTGTGGGTATGTTGTATTTCCTCTGAGACCTCTGTTCTGTTCCATTGGTGTATATCTCTGTTTTGGTACCAGTACCATGCTGTTTTGATTACTGTAGCCTTGTAGTATAGTTTGAAGTCCAGTAGTGTGATGCCTCCTGCTTTGTTCTTTTTGCTTAGAATTGACTTGGCTATGCGGGCTCTCTTTTGGTTCCATATGAAGTTTACGGTGTTTTTTTCCAGTTCTGTGAAGAAGGTCATTGGTAGCTTGATGGGAATAGCGTTGAATCTGTAAATTACTTTGGGCAGTATGGCCATTTTCACGATGTTGATTCTTCCTAACCATGAACATGGAATGTTTCTGCATCTGTTTGTATCCTCTCTTATTTCGTTGAGCAATGGCTTGTAGTTCTCCTTGAAGAGGTCCTTTACGTTCCTTCTTAGTTGTATTCCTAGGTACTTTATTCTCTTTGTAGCAATTGTGAATGGCACTTCGTTCTTGATTTGGCTCTCTTGAAGTCTATTACTGGTGTATAGGAATGCTTGTGATTTTTGCACGTTGATTTTGTATCCTGAGACTTTGCTGAAGTTGTTTATCAGTTTCAGGAGATTTTGGGCTGAGATGATGGGGTCTTCCAGATATACAATCATATCATCTGCAAATACAGACAATTTGATTTCCTCCTTTCCAATTTGGATACCCTTTATTTCTTTTTCTTGCCTGATTGCTCTGGCTAGAACTTCCAGTACTATATTGAATAGGAATGGTGAGAGAGGGCACCCTTGTCTAGTGCCAGATTTCAAAGGGAATGCTTCCAGTTTTTGCCCATTCAGTATGATATTGGCTGTTGGTTTGTCGTAAATAGCTTTTATTGTTTTGAGATACGTTCCGTCAATACCTAGTTTATTGAGGGTTTTTAGCATAAAGCGTTGTTGAATTTTGTCAAAAGCATCAATTGAGATAATCATGTGGTTTTTGTATTTGGTTCTGTTTATGTGGTGAATTACGTTTATGGACTTGTGTATGTTGAACCAGCCTTGCATCCCCGGGATGAATCCTACTTGATCATGGTGGATGAACTTTTTGATATGCTGTTGCAATCGGTTTGCCAGTATTTTATTGAAGATTTTTGCATCTATGTTCATCATGGATATTGGCCTGAAATTTTCTTTTCTTATTGAGTCTCTGCCAGGTTTTGGTATCAGAATGATGTTTGTCTCATAAAATGATTTGGGAAGAATTCTCTCTTTTTGTATTGTCTGGAATAGTTTCAGAAGGAATGGTATCAGCTCCTCTTTGTATGTCTGGTAGAATTCAACTGTGAACCCATCTGGACCTGGGCTTTTTTTGGGTGGTAGGCTCTTTATTGCTGCCTCGACTTCAGACCATGTTATTGGTCTATTCAGGGTTTCGGCTTCTTCCAGGTTTAGGCTTGGGAGGATGCAGGTGTCCAGGAATTTATCCATTTCTTCCAGGTTTACTAGTTTATGTGCATAGAGTTGTTTGTAATAATCTCTGATGATGGTTTGGATTTCTGTGGAATCTGTGGTGATACCCCCTTTATCGTTTTTTATTGCATCAATTTGGTTATTCTCTCTTTTCTTTTTTATTAATCTGGCTAGTGGTCTGTCTATTTTGTTGATCTTTTCAAAAAACCAGCTCCTGGATTTATTGATTTTTTGAAGAGTTTTTTGTGTCTCTATTTCCTTCAGTTCTGCTCTGATCTTAGTTATTTCCTGTCTTCTGCTAGGTTTTGAGTTTTTTTGATCTTGCTCCTCTAGCTCTTTCAATTTTGATGATAGGGTGTCAATTTTAGATCTCTCCTTTCTTCTCATGTGGGCACTCATTGCTATATATTTTCCTCTAGAGACTGCTTTAAATGTGTCCCAGAGATTCTGGTATGTTGTGTCTTCGTTCTCATTGGTTTCGAAGAACATCTTTATTTCTGCCTTCATTTCATTGTTTATCCAGTCAACATTCAAGAGCAAGTTGTTCAGTTCCCATGAAGCTGTGCAGTTCTGAGTTCGTTTCTGCATTCTGAGTTCTAACTCGATTGCACTGTGGTCTTAGAGACTGTTTGTTATGATGTCTGTTCTTTTGCATTTGCTGAGGAGTGATTTATTGCCAATTATGTGGTCAATTTTAGAGTAGGTGTGATGTGGTGCTGAGAAGAATGTATATTCTGTGGATTTGGGGTGGAGAGTTCTGTAAATGTCTATTAGGTTTGCTTGTTCCAGGTCCGTATTCAGGTCCTGGATATCCTTGTTGATTTTCTGTCTGGATGATCTGTCTACTATTGACAATGGGCTGTTAAAGTCTCCCACTATTATTGTGTGGGAGTCTAAGTCTCTTTGTAAGTCATTAAGAACTTGCCTTATGTATCTGGGTGCTCCTGTATTGGGTGCGTATATATTTAGGATCGTTAGCTCTTCCTGTTGCAGTGATCCTTTTACCATTATGTAATGTCCTTCTTTGTCTCTTTTGATCTTTGTTGCTTTAAAGTCTATTTTATCAGAGATGAGAATTGCAACTCCTGCCTTTTTTTGCTTTCCATTTGCTTGGTAGATCTTCCTCCATCCCTTTATTTACAGCCTTTGTGTATCCTTGCATGTAAGATGGGTTTACTGGATACAGCACACTGATGGGTTTTGGCTTTTTATCCAATTTGCCAGTCTGTGTCTTTTGATTGGGACATTTAGTCCATTGACATTTAGGGATAGTATTGTTATGTGTGAATTTGATGCTGTCATTTTGATGCTACCTGGCTGTTTTGTTGGTTAGTTGATGCAGATTCTTGATTGTGTTGATGCTTTTTTACCATTTGGTGTGTTTTTGGAGTGGCTGGTACTGGTTGTTTCTTTATATGCATAGAGCCTCTTTCAGAAGTTCTTGTAGAGCAGGTTTGGTGGTGATGAAATCTCTGAGTGCTTGCTTGTTCACAAAGGATTTTATTTTTCCTTCACTGATGAAGCTTAGTTTGGCTGGATAGGAGATTCTGGGTTGAAAGTTCTTTTCTTTAAGGATGTTGAATATTGGCCCCCAATTTCTTCTGGCTTGTAGGGTTTCTGCTGAGAGATCTGCTGTGAGTCTAATGGGCTTCCCTTTGTGGGTAACCCGAACTTTCTCTCTGGCTGCCCTTAGCATTTTCTCTTTCATTTCAACCCTGGTGAATCTGACGATTATCTGCCTTTGGGTTGCTCTTCTTGAGGAATCTCTTTGTGGTGTTCTCTGTATTTCCTGGATTTGAATATTGGTCTGCCTTGCTAGGTTGGGGAAGTTTTCCTGGATAATATCCTGAAGAGTATTTTCCAGCTTGGATTCATTCTCTTCATCACATTCAGGTACACCTATCAGACGTAGATCAGGTCTTTTTACATAGTCCCACATTTCTTGAAGATTTTGTTCATTCCTTTTTGTGCTTTTTTCTCTGTTCTTGCCTTCTCTTTTTATTTCATTGAGTTGATCTTCGACCTCTGATATCCTTTCTTCTGCTTGGTCAATTCGGCTGTTGAAGTTTGTGCATACTTCACGAAGTTCTCGTGTTGCGTTTTTCAGCTCCATCAATTCACTTATACTCCTCTCTATGCTGTCCATTCTCGTCAGCAGTTCGTTCAATCTTTTTTCATGGTTCCTATTTTCTTTGCGTTGGGTTAGAACATGTTCTTTTAACTCATTGTAGTTTCTTACTACCCACCTTCTGAAGTCTGATTCTGTCATTTCATCACCCTCCTTCTCCATCCGGTCTGGTTCCCTTGCTGGTGAGGAGTTGTGATCCCTTTTAGGAGGAGAGGTGTTCTGGTTTCGGGAGTTTTCATCCTTTTTGCGCTGGTTTCTTCCCATTTTTGTCGGTTTATCCACCTGTTGTCTGTCTCTGTCCCAGGGTGTTGGAGCTTTATGAGTTTCCATTGCACTACTGCCTTTTTTGATTTTTCTTTCAGGTCTGACCCGCCCAGCTAGCAGCATGCCTAGCCACTGCCTGCCCACAGGGACTTTGCTGAGCTGCTGTGGGCTCCACCCAGCTGCCCTGAGCTCTTCCCTGTAGTCCTTTTTATATGGGCATAGTTAGAACTGTCTCAGCAATGGTGGTCCCGCCTCTGTTATGGCGGACTCTCTCTGTTGTGGCAAGTTGCCTCAGCGACAGCGGGTTGCCTCAGCAATAGCGGTCTGCCTCCTTAGCGGTGGAGGGTCTCAGTAATGGCGGAAACCCCTCCCCCACGGAGCTGGACCATCGGGTTCAGCTGTGCTTGGTTTCAAGGACTCAACCCAGAGGGTTTCCAATTACTGTTTTTGTTTTCATTGTTGTTGGGGGTGGAGGCATGGGACCAACCGAGCCTGATCACCTGGCTCCCTGACTCAGAGTCTTTTCTTTTAAGTTGAACAACCCCGCGTTCTGGTCGCTTGTTGAAAAGGCACCGGGATCTCCCGTGCTGCGACTCACGGAGTCGGCTCGAACTGTGGCGCCAGCTCCTGGTGGATTTTTTGCCTAGGAATCTCCTGGCCTGACTCGCTATTTCAGATGAATGGGCAACTCTGCCGTCTCAGGGCTCTGCTCGCCAGCTAAGAGGGCTCCCAGACCGTGGCTTTTGTGCGGAGAACCGCAGCAACAGGGAGTGGTCACAGCAGCCGCGCGGGTGGAATCAGCCCCACGGGGGCCAAAACAGCCGCACCGGCTGGGACTGCGACGCTGGCGACCCCTCTGCCTGGGTATCTCCTGGTCTGTGGGCAATAAGAGTTCGTCTGGAAACGCGGTGTCCACTCACCCTGTGCGCTTTCACTGGGAGCTGAAGTCCTGAGCTGTTCTTAGGCGGCCATCTTCCCAGCATCTCCCTAATTCTTTGAAAAACTATTTTTTTTAATTGCATTTTAGGTTTTGGGGTACATGTGAAGAACATGCAAGATTGTTGCATAGGTGTACACACATGGCAGTGTGGTTTGCTGTCTTCCATCCCCTCACCTGTATCTGTCATTTCTCCCCATGCTATCTCTTCCCACCTCCCCACCGCCCTGTCCCTCCCCCATTTCCCCTCAACGGACCCCAGTGTGTAGTGTTCCCCTCCCTGTGTCCATGTGTTCTCATTGTTCAACACCCGCCTGTGAGTGAGAATATGCGGTGTTTGATTTTCTGCACTTGTTTCAGTTTGCTGAGAATGATGGTTTCCAGGTTCATCCATGTCCCTACAAAGGACGTGAACTCATTGTTTTTGATGGCTGCGTAATATTCCATGGTGCTTTTTAACTAATTCATGGGCTAGATGTAATTTCTTCCCCTTTAGAGGCTACTGCTTTACTTAAATCAGATTTTAAAAGAGTTATCTCAGAGATAACAAAGAAATTATTATTAGAATTTAAATGTTACTTAAACCTTAGCAGAGAATTACAATTTTGGATGTTACTTGTTTACAAAGAACACACAAAATTTTGCTGTGGAACACCTGTGGAGAGCAGCATGCAGCTATTTGGACCTGGCCCCACACGGCTGCTGCTTGCTGCGTTCTGCTTGTGTTCTGTTTGTGCAACTCACTACCGAGCCTGGGCAACAGTTGCGGACTTGGGCTGAGTCTGTTCACTTGAACGCTGCTTTGATATTTCTTTGCTGCTAAGCCGTTTCCATTTTTTTTCTTTTTCTTCCCCACCCCCTACCCCTGTAACGCTATTAAGGTTACAAATACCTGTAATGCTATTAAGGTTAGAAATATAGCATATGAAAGGTTAGAAATATAGGTTAGCATATTAAGGTTAGAAATATAGCATATGAAAATCTGTTGATTCTTAAAAATGTATTTTAAATTTCTGGGCTTAAATGTGTAACAACGTAAACATTTGACTAATTCTGCTGCCATAATTAATATGGAAGCTTCAGTTTAATACGGTTACACAGATCTGAAAAAACAATTTCTCTAAAGCTAACAATGACAATGAGAAAATTATCAGAATAATTACCATCACGTTAATATCTGCACACAAAATGTTTAGAATAGTAAGCTAGAATTTGAACCTAGGCAATTTGGTCTTGGAGAGAAAAAAATGTTCTATTCCCAGTGAGTTCATAGTCAAATAGGTGCTGGGAGAGGAGGAAAACAAAAATGAAGTCACACAGATGAATGCATGCTGTAATTCTGGACAATTTTAGGAAGGAGTGGTATATGCTACTAAAAAAGCCTGAGGTTGCAAGATTTGACTTATCTAGAGGAAGATGAAGGCTTGGCTGTTGCCTGACTTGTGAAGAATGCATAGGCCTTTTTAACTAGATAAAGCTGTAGGGTGGGGGCCTGGAAGAGCTTTCCAAGCAGAGAACTGAGCTTCTGCAAATGGCCTGTGGCAGTCTGTTTGCTTAGCCTGTATGAACAGAGGGAAAGAAGGTTATCTTATCGTGGCCAGATGACAGAAAGTAAAGGGAGCTGAGTCCTGAATGAGGTGGGTAAAGGTGGAAGCCAGACCAAGGTGTGAACGTTTTGGACTGTATTTACATAAGAGCCCTCCCCTGTTGTCCAGGGAAGTCTTGCTTATTTAATAATCTTGTATGTTTGACAGTGATAGTAGCCATTCCCTCATAAAAACCCCATACCCCACCTATAATGATGTGGTTAGGCTTTCCTGACCCAAGAAATACATTCACAATAGTTGCTGTACATTTCTAAAAGATAAAACTATTTAGTCTTAACTTCATATGTAATACCAACATATGGCTAAACATAGTTCATACTATGTTTAGTTTGGACTAAATATGTTTATGTGGGCATGGGGGGAAGAGGATCTAACTTTCCAAAGGCAAGTGATCCTAAAAGTAAATATTCTCAATTTTCATTCAGATACAGGATATATAGTATTTCAACCTGCAGCTTCTCACTGAAAATTGTTGAGAGTCCATAGTTTTTCAAAGTCAAGAGGTATATACTTGCTTTATATTTGTGTAACTAGAGAATCTAGTCCTGTGTGTTCTTTTTTTTTTCTAAAAGAGTCTGTTATAGATGTAAATTAAAGCTGTTTCCAAGGAAAAGAAAGCTGCTAGAAATGTGTTATTTTTTCCTTTTTTTAAAAAAATATTTATTGAGTTATAATTAATATATCATGCAATTAATCCATTTAAAGCATACAGTAATAGCTTCTAGTATATTAATAGATGTGTACAACTATCACTACAGTCAACTGTAGTTTTCATCATCTCAAAAAAAATTTCCATGCCCTTTATTTGTACACTCCCATTGCCCAGTGCCTCCGTACCTAAGCAATCCCTGATATATTCTCTGTCTCTCTAGAATTGCCTATGCTAAACATTTCAGTAAAAATATTGTTTAGTGATACATATTAGTTCATTCTCACATCTCTTTAAAGAACTTACCAAGACTGGGTCATTTGTAAAGGAAAGATTTGACTCACAGTTCTGCATGGCTGGGGTGGGGGTGCTCAGGAAACTTAGAATCATGGTTGAAGGGGAAGCAAACACGTGCTTCTTCACATGATAGCAGGAAAAAGATTTGTCAAACAAAAGGTGGAAAAGCTCCTTATAAAACCTTCAGATCTCATGAGAATTCACTCAGTATCACTAGAACAGCATGAGGGTAAACACCTCCATGATTAAATTACCTCCCACGAGATTCCTCCCACCACATATGTGGATTATAAGAACTACAATTTAAAATAAGATTTGGGTGGGGACATAGCCAAACCATATCACAATGTAAGGTCTACTTGAGTGACTCCTTTCACTTGGCATTATGTTTTCAAGGTTAAATAATTTTGTGGTGTGAATCACTACTTTTCTATGGCTGATAACCATTGTATAACTACCACATTTTAAAATTCATCAAGTTGACATGTGGATTGTTTCTACCTTTTGACTACTGTTAGTAATGTTACTATATAAATGTATGTACAAATATTTATGTGATCACAGGTTTTTATTCTTTTGGGTACATAGGAGTGAAATTTCTGGGTCATATGTAAGTGGTAACATAAGTTTCATTTTTCTTAAAAGTAAAATTATGGTATGTACTTTGGTGCCACTTTTATACATATGGATATATACACACATGTATCTCACATGAGATATATGCTATTTATAGTTAAACAGAAAAGAGAGAAAAGGATAGAGATAAAAAGCACTGGTAAGCCTACCATTTTGTGAAATACACTTTTGGCTCTTTAGTGTACATATCAATAATACATCCAAGTTTCTGTCATAATGTAGATAGTTTTAGATGCTTCCTTTGATGCTTAACATGATCGTGGACATTGAATTCATACAAATGTATCATAACTTATTTAATCAATTTCCTACTACTGGACATTGTGGTCATTTAAAAACCTGGTATTATTAATACTTATTTTAATATATAGAGTTGGTGTATACATTTTGGTCCTTGGAATAAATTCCCAAGAGTGCGATTGGTGGATCAAATATTAACATATTGCTACATATTGCCCATTTGAATCACTTAATTTTAAGGTCTTGTAAAATGAGTTTTTATAAAACTTGAATGAGAAAACATATGAAAGGGCACTATCTAAACTAAGGTAGTCCTCATTTAATTATTTGAGCAATTCTAGTTGTGGGGAGAGAGTGGTACTGTGATAGAAATTAAAAAAAAAAAGAAAAGAAAAGAAAAGAAAAGAAACAACGTGAAGTACCGAAGATAAATGCTGAATAATGGGAAGCAAACAGGTGCTCAATGCTGATAGTTTGACTCAAAGAATGGTAGAAACTAGATGGCAAGAGAGATGATGTCGAGTTGGCTGCAGCAATCTTTTTCTAACCTTGGTTTTCTAACAAAACATCTGTGCTATTTTTAATATAAGCCACATTTAATTGAGTACATGTGAACACAAAAACATATAGCAACTGTTCTTTAGCAAATGATGGTGGCTCTGTTGGGCTGTCCACAGAGAAAATTTGTCTACCCTTTCAGTTTATGGAGAAAATACATCTAAACTTTACCCTAATGCACCAAGTTAATTGGAAAGGAAGTCAAACAAAAAGTAATAAAGCCTTTATTTATTTGTTTATTTATTTATTTTTGGTGAAGATGTGTTTGAAACAAGAGAAAATTCTCATACAAAAGACAATAATTTAAAAACCAGCAAGCATTGCTTCAAGTCCTTTCTACAAAGTAAAATCTAAAATATGGAGAACGTAGATCTTATATCTATGTTCTAGATCTTAGACCTATGTTATCATAGATCTATGTTCTCCTTAGAACTAAATACTATTGCAATATTTCTTAAAGATCTGAAGAAGCTGGTTCAGCAGAAGGAATATAGCAAAAACATTAAAGTTGATCAATGTTTTGTTTTGAAAGTGGGTAGCCTTCACAACTTTTATTTGCATTATCTATGTCTCACATGTGAATGCACATATTCAATGATATTTTTATTGCTTACTTCTTCTTAACTCCTATGTTATGAGAACTGACCACCATGTCAGTGAGTAGTTATGGGTAAAGGACGTTCTGGGGGTCTTGGGGAACATGGCTAAAATGGGCCTTTGAACTTCCCCCAATTCATGTCACTTACTTCTCCTAAATCCATTTTCTGTGTGTTTGGTTTACTTCTTCACTAAGTGCCTACATTCATAAAGTTCCTACCATAAAAATAGGAATCTGTTTTCTTTAGAAGATCACAGATTCTCAGGAAACAAAACAATGTAACAGTGATTAAAAGGTTCATATTCAAAAGGCAGTTACTGGATATTTCTTTTCTTGGCTAAATGTAATGTTCACTTACCTTGACTTTCAAGTAGCAAAGAGTAGGGATCCTTAACATAAATCTCAGTGTCTAATCTCTAAATTAAAGATATTTAACCAGATTGTCAATGCAATTAATTTTAGCTGTAAATTCTGATGATCTTGTGTGATTTCCTAAAAGAAGCACAGGATTATTCAAGTATTGGACTCTGATAAAAAATGTGCACTGGCTTCAATTGCCCTAGGTTTTAGACTGGAATTTAAATCCATTTGACTGATTTGCCCCAGTCTTCTGTTTTAGCTCGCTTCCTACCATTTCTTAATACAAATCCTCTACTGACTCAGTCAGTCTCCTAGTTATACCACAAACATAACTTGTTTTCTTCCCTTTTCATCCTGTGTGCTTTCTCCTTCCTGTAATGCTCATTATCTTATTCAAATACTACAGAGTATTTTTATTCTAGAGCCACATTAATCTTCTTTGTTCTTTGGGAAGACTGGGACTTTGGAGCGAGACGATCTTTAGTAGCTTAGTCACTTTGGACCAGTTATTTACAATTTCTGTAGGCTTTAATTTCTTCATTTGAAAAAAGGGGCTCATAAAAGAACCTGGCTCATAAAGGTTTTGTGAGGTTGCCTTGAAAGCACTTAAATTGTTAGCACACAGTAAACATTCAGTGGATGACGATGTTGAGAAAGACGATGAATCTTGGCTTATATAATTGTGTATTTGGTCTTTGTCAGGATAGACATGCCTTATGTTTTAATTCATATCAGTGTGAAAGATCTGGGGGGTCTCACTGTATATACACCAGTGTGTGATTTTTAAAAAAAATTCCGAATGTCCCCTTCCATACTTGTGAGAAAAATAAGCTAATCTCCATGAGAAAGAAAGTCTCTCAGTGAAAGAAAGCAGTCAATTTCAGAACTACAACTTTTCTGGCTGTCTTCTTAGCTGTCTTCTTAGCTTTATTTCTTAGAGTTTTTAGTCCATTCCACTTTCTCTTCAATCCTCCCTGGCTCATGGTACTAAACTGAAGAATGATTTATTAAAGTAAAATGAAATAATTGTATCATGCTTCTTACCTGCAAGCACATGAGTTTTGATGCCTTTCAAGAGGACTGTATTAGATGGGCAGGTGTCTGGTAATCATCCTACTCTGCCTCACTGGGTGACGTTTAAATAATCACACTCAAATTTGCAGTAACTCCAGAGGAGCATTTCAAGTGAATTATTATTTGCCTACTACAGTTTAATGATTAGGCATACAGATAAATAAGCAAACATTTTCATGACATCCATGCTATTGAATGCAGTGAACATCGAGAATGCAACTTGATTTCTAAAAATTCCTACAGTTACCAGTGAACAAAAAGAATACAACTGAATGGGGAAATTTTCAATTCTTTTCCAGGTTCAAATTGTCTGGCAGCTTATTTTTAGAGATGCCTAGGACACTAAAATAACCGATGATTCGTAGACAAATTCTTTTTTGACTGCAATTATGTCCACAAAAACTATGGAGTTAAAAAAGAATTAACCTGGACTACTAGAATATTTTCCCTGAAGATCTCTCAATAGAATGGGGAAGCCATTTTTATTTTTAGTCATTATTTATTTGGGTCCTATTGAAATTCACCATGTTAAAAATTAATACTGAGAAATGCTTAAAATATGTATACAGTTATCTTAATATAATTTATATTTTAAGTTTCTAAGAAAAATAATTTTATTTTTTAGTAATAATGATGAGTAATATTTTTATTGTATAAATGTAAGGTGTACAACATGTTTCCATATACATGTGCATGGTGAAGTGCTTGTAACAGTCAAATACTTTAATATATTACTACATTATCTTCCATAGTCACCTTTCCTTTTGACATCTATGTGTGTGTGCGTGTGTGGTAAGAGTATCTAAAATTTATTGTTTTAACAAATTTCCAGTGTATACAATGCAATATCATCAACTATGGTGCTTATGCTGTATGCTAGTTCTCTAGCCGTATTCATCCTGTGTAAATAAAAAATTCATACCCTTTGGCCCACATCTCCCATGTCTCCTGTACCTTTCCCAACTACCATTCTACTCTGCTGCTTTGTGTTTATGATTATGTTTTTAAGATTCCACATATAAGTGAGTTCGTGTAGTATTTGTCTTCCTATATCTAGCTTATTTTACTGAACATAATTCATCCATGTTGCTGAAAATGTCAGGATCTCCTTTTTTAAGGCCAGATAGTATTCTGTTGTATATGTATACCATGGTTTCTTTATCCATTCCTCTGTCAGTAGATGCTTAGGTCGTTTCCCTACTTTGGCTATTGAGAATAATTCTACAATAAGCATGGACACACAGATATGCTTATACGGTGGTGATTTTATTTCCTTTGTGGATATATCCAGAAGAGGGATTACTACGGTAATTCTACATGAATTGCTATATGGTAGTTCTACGTTGAATTTCTTTTAGGAAGCTCTGTGAGGTTTTCCAAGGTGGCCACCTAAATCTGCATTTCTACCAGCAGTTTACAAGTGTTTCGTTTTCTCTACACCCTCAGCACCACTTAATCTCTTTTTTTTTTCATAATAAGTGTCCCAAGAGATGTCAGGGGATAAATCATTGCGGTTTTGATTTGTATTTCCCTGATGACTAGTGATGTTGAGCACCTTTTCATGTACTTGTTGGCCATTTTTATGTCTTCTCTGGAGATAAGTCTGTTCAAGTCCTTTACCTATTTTTTAATCAGGTTATTATTTTGTTTTGCTATTGGGTTGTTTGAATTCCTTACATATTTTAGGTATTAACCTTTTAAGAGAGACTATGGTTGGTAATTCTATTATCCCAGTATTTAAGTTGTCTCTTTAGCCTCTTTACCATTGTTTCAAGATAAAAACAGTGTTGAGACAGGGATAAATCCAACTTTGTCATTATGTGTAATTTCTTTGATGTGTTCTTAAATTCATTTAGCTGGTGTTCTCTTGATGGTTTTTCCATCTCTGTTCATCTTAGTGGCCTGTAGTTTTCTAATTGTGTCTGGCTTTGACATAGGAATGATGCTGGCCCCAAAAGTGTGTTTGACAGTATTCCCTCTAGTTCTAAGCTTTAAAAAAGTTTAAGAAGAATTTGAGATATATTCCATGAATATCTAGTTCATTGTGCATTTTTAACATGAAGGGATGTTAAATTTTATCAAAGGCTTTTTCTGCATGTATTGAGATAATCATTTGGTTTTATTCCTTGGTTCTGTTTATATGGTATGTTTATTGATTTGCATATGTTGAACCAGCCTTGCATCCCAAGGATGAAGCCAACTTGATCGTGGTGGATAAGCTTTTTGATGTGCTGTTGGATTCAGTCTGCCAATATTATATTGAGGATTTTCACATTGATGTTCATCAGCGATATTGTCCTGAAGTTTTGTATTTTTTATTGTGTGTCTGCCACATTTTGGTATCAGGATGATGTTGGCCTCATAGAATGAGTTAGAACGAAGTCTCTCTTATTCCGTTGTTCGGAATAGTTTCAGAAGGAATGGTACAGGCTCCTCTTTGTACCTCTGGTAGAATTGGTGTGTGAATCTGTCTGGTCCTGGGTTTTTTTGTTTTGTTTTGTTTTGTTTTGTTTTGTTTTGTTTTTTGTTAGTAGGCTATTAATTACTGCCTCAATTTCAGAACTTGTTATTAGTCTATTCAGCGATTTGACTTTTTCCTAGTTTATTCTTGGGAGGGTGTATGTGTCCAGGAATTTATCCATTTCTTCTAGACTTTCTAGTTTATTGGCATAGAGGTAATATAGTATTCTCTGAGTTTGTATTTCTGGGGGGTCAGTTTGATATCTCCTTTAATAACTTTTTGCCGTGTCTGTTTGATTCTTCCCTTTTCTTCTTTATTAGTGTAGCTAGGGTTTATCTATTTTGTTAAATTTTTCAAAAAACTAGCTCCTGGATTCATTGATTTTTTTTTTTTTTGAGCATTTTTATGTCTCAATCTCCTTCAATTCTTGTCTGATCTTAGTTATTTCTTGCCTCCTGCTAGCTTTTGGATTATTTTGCACTTGTCTCCCTAGTTCTTTTAGTTGTGATATTAGGTTGTCGATTTGAGATCTTTCTAACTTTCTTATGTGGGCATTTAGTGCTATAAATTTCCCTCTTAACACTACTTTAGCTGTATCCCAGAGATTCTAGTATGTTGTCTCTTTGTTCTTGTTGGTTTCAAAGAACTTCTTTATTTCTGCCTTACTTTCATCCTTTACCCAGGAGTCATTCTTGAACAAGTTGTTCAATTTCCATGAAATTTTGTGGTTTTGAGTGAGTTTCTTAATCCTAGTTCTAATTTGATGGCACTGTGGTCTGAGAGACCGTTTGTTATGATTTCAGTTGTTTTGCATTTGTTGAGGAGTGGTTTAATTCAATTATGTGGTTGATCTTAGTAAGTGTCATGTGGTACTAAGAAGAATGTATATTCTATTGATTTGGGGTAGAGAGTTCTGTAGACGTCTACTAGGTCCATGTGACCCAGAGCTGAGTTTAGTCCTGAATATCCTTGTTAATTTTCTGTCTTGTTGATCTGTCTAATCTTGACAGTGGGGTGCTGAAGTCTCCTGCTGTTATTGTTTGGGAACCTAAGTGTGTGTGTAGGTCTTAGGCTCAAGAACTTGTTTTATGAAACTAGGTGCTTCTGTTTTGGGTGTATATATATTCAGAATAGTTAGCTAATCTTGTTGAATTGTTTCCTTTAGCATTATTTAATGCCCTTCTTTGTCTTTTTGATCTGTGATTAAAGTCTGTTTTGTCAGAGACTAGGAATTGTAACTCCTACTTTTTTTTGTTTTTTTGTTTTGTTTTGTTTTGTTTGGCTATTTGCTTTGTAAATTTTCCTCCATCCCTTGGTTTAGAGCCTTTGTGTGTCTTTACATGGAATATATCTCAAAATAATAAGAGCTATTTATGACAAACCTACAGCCAAAATCATATTGAATGGGCAAAAGCTGGAAGCATTTCTTTTGAAAATTGGTGCAAGACAAGGATGCGCTCTCTTACCACTCCTATTCAACATAGTATTGGAATTTCTGTCCAGGGCAATCAGGGAAGAGAAAGAAATAAAGGATATTTAAATAGGAAGAGGGGGCTGGGTGTGATGGCTGAAGCCTGTAATCCCAGCACTTTGGGAGGCCGAGGCGGGTGGATCATGAGGTCAAGAGATCAAGACCATCCTGGTCAACATGGTGAAACCCTGTCTCTACTAAAAATGCAAAAAATTAGCTGGGCATGGTGGCACGTGCCTGTAATCCCAGCTACTCAGGAGCCTTCCTTTATACCAATGATAGGCAAGCAGAGAGCCAAATCTTGAATGAACACCCATTCAAAATTGCTACAAAGAGAATACCTAGGAATACAGCTCACTAGGGATGTGAAGGACCTCTTCAAGGACAACTACAAATGACTGCTCAAGGAAATAAGAGAGACCACCAACAAAGAAACATTCTATCCTCTTGGATAGGAGAAATCAATATAATAAAAATTTGCCATGCTGCTCAAAGTAATTTTTGGATTCAATGCTATTCCAATCAAGCTACCATAGGTATTTTTCACAGAATTAGAAAAAAAAAACATTTTTAATTTCATATAGAATCAAAGAAGATCCTGTATAGTCAAGATAATCTTAGGATTAGAACAAAAGAACAAAGCTGGAGGCATCATGCCACCTGACTTGACACTGTACTGCAAGGCTACAGTAACCAAAACAGCATGGTACTCTTGCCAGAATAGACCCACTGACTAATGAAGGAGAGAGGCCTCAGAAATAATACCACACATCTACAACCATCTGATCTTTGACAACCCTGACAAAAACAAGCAATGGGGAAAGGCTCTCCTAATCGGTAAATGGTTGCTACTTCTACTTTGTTGGTTAATGGTTTGTTGAACCTTTTTGTATCTTCTTGATTCAATCTTACTAGATTGTATGTTGCTAGAAACTTATGTATTTTCTCTGGGTTATTTAATGTTGGCATATGACTGTTTATAATGGTCCCTTATGATCCTTTTCATTTCTGAGGCATCTATTGTAAGGTCTCCTCTCTAATCTGTGATGTCTTTCTTTCTTTCTTTCTTTTTTTCTGAGACAGAGTCTCGCTTTGTTGCCCAAGTTGGTGTGCAGTGGTGCCATCTCAGCTCACTGCAACCTCTACCTCCCAAGTTCAGGCAATTCTCCTGCCTCACCATCCTGAGTAGCTGGAACTACAGAGGTGTACCACTACACCTGGCTATTTTTTTTTTTTTTTTTATTTTTAGTAGCGGTGGGGTTTTGCCATGTTTTCCAGGATTGTCTTGATCTCCTGACCTCGTTACTGCCCACCTCTTCCTCACAAAGTGCTGGGATTACAGGCGTGAGCCACAGCGCCTGGCCTGTGATTTCATTTATTTGAATATTCTGTCTGCCTTAGTTGGTGTAGCTAAAGATTTTTCACTTTTGTTTATTTTTGAAAAAAAAAAAAAAAAAAAAAAAAAAAAAAAAAAAAAAAACCTACTTCTTTGTTTTATTGATATTTTTCCTATACTTTTTCTATTCTCATTTGATATATTTCTGCTCTGATCCCTATTGTTTCCTTCCTTCTGCTACGTTTGGGCTTAGTTTGTTCTTCTTTTTCTAGTTCCTTTTGGTGTAACATTGAGGTGTTTATTTGTGGTCTTTGTTCTTTTAGATGTACCTGTTTATTGCCATAAACTTTGCTTTTACAGCTGCTTCTGCTGTCTCCCATAAGTTTTGGTATGCTTTGTTTCCATTTTTATCTCCATGTATGTATACATTTTCCTTGTAATTTCTTTTCTTTTTTTTTTTTTTTTTGGCACATTTGTTGTTCAGATGCATGGTTTTTGATTTCTTATATTTGAGAATATTTCAGGTCTTTTTTTCCTCTTATTAATTTCTACTTTTATACCATTATAATCAGAAAAGATTTTGATAAATTTTTAATCTTAAGTTTGTTAATCTTGTTTTGTGATCTAACATGTGATCTATCCTGGAGAATGTTTCATGTGTGCTTGAGGAGAATATGTATCCTGTGAATATTCTACATATATCTGTTAGGTCCATTTGATTGAAAGTATAGGTGAACAAAAAAGTATAGGTGAAGTCCAACATTTTCTTATGAATTTTCTCCTGGATCATCTTCCTATTGCTGAAAGTGTGATATTGAAATCTCCTTCAGTTATTGTATTGCTGTCTATCTCTCCCTTCATATCTGTTAATATTTGCTTTATACATTTAGGTGCTCTGATGTTGGGTGGTGCGTATGTATTTATAATTGTTGTATTTTCTTTTTTTACAGTTTTGAATATAAAGGCTATTTTATCTGATAAATAGCTATTCCTGCTCTATTTTTATTTCCTTTTGTATGGGATATCTATTTTCATCATTTCATTTTCAGTCTATGTGTCTCTTTACAAGTGAAATGAGTCTCTTTTAGGCAGCATGTAGTTGGGTCTGTTTTAAATTTATGTAGCTGCTCTGTATGTTTTATTTTTAGACCTTTTACATTTAAAGTAATTATTGATCGGTAAAGATTTACTGTAGATATTTTATTTATTATTGTCTGAATAATTTATAGATTATTCCTTTCTTTCCTTCTTGCAGTCTTTCTTTGTAATTATGTAATTTTCTGTAGTAGTATGCTTTGATTATTTTTTTCTCTATTTTGTGTCTACTATAGATGTTTGCCTTGGAGTTACCATGGGGCTTATGGGAAACATCTCATAGTTATATCCAACTTAACTTGACTCACATAGAAGACGTGGAAATTTCTAAATGAAGCATACAACTGGGAGTTCAGGTGTTTATGTTTTAGGAATCTTCAAAATTTATGAGATCTCTAGAGCTGTAGCTGCCACTGCAATGAGCTGCAAGGATTCATTTCCTGCCAAAGGGTAGCTAAATCACCTCTCTTATGGAACCCAACAGTGACTCAGACATTCAATCATTTCTCTGGTCATTCATTTACAAAAGATTTATTAAACTACTCGGGGTCAGACACTGCTCCATGGCTTAGTGATACCAGTGTAAACAAAGCGCATTTGCTCTATTGTAGCAGTTGTATGTTGGTATAAAAGCTAAACATGATATTGGAAGCTTTTCAGAATTAAAACTTTGTGACCTTGGGCAAATCCAAACCTCTCTGATATTAGTATCTTCAACTATAAATTGGGATAATATCTGTCCCAAATAAATTGTCTTTAGATGATCAGATATGCTAATGTATGCTAATCCATGTGGGAGTACTTTTTAATGGGCTTTTTTTTTTTTTAAACATAGACAACTGTTTAAATAGCATTTCTTTTCAGGTGTCCAACTTGGTAAAGAAACATGATAACCAGATTGTCAAAGGGTTGAGCATGTCTTATGTGTTTTAAAACTAGATTCGTCACTAGAACTTTTGCCAAAAGAAAGCACATTGACAATAATAAATTTAAGATCTGTCAAAACACAAGTGATAGAAATTCATCTTCACATTTTTAATGCTCTTATTAGAAACTTTTATTTTTCCCAAATGAAACATGGTTTTACATCTTTATAGCTGTTCCAACTTTTAAAATTATCCAGCATGTTCCTGAATATAACAGGTTTTAATTCTAAGTTACTCTCTACCTTTCCATGTATTGCAACCTGGAAGCAAATATGAAATCCATGAATACACAGTAATATTTTCAGCCATTTATTTGTTTACTGACTAACTTGTTCTCTCATTGGTAACATATTAAAGTAATATATTTAAAAATACGTGTACAGCTTGGTAAATGAATGAGTATGAATATATCTGACCCCAGGGATATTCTTACAAATGTCCAGTAGGCTAGGAAGAAATACACTGACAGAAAAGTATGCTGGTATAATGTATCTGGTTATGATTTATTACAACCTTATTGTCTGGATTAATTATTGTGTGAACAAATTTTAAATGTCACATAAGTAATGTGTCATGATGGACCTGTATAATTAAAATGTGGTTTACCAGTTCCTTTTCTCAGATTATAAGTTATTGACATTGCAATTGTATTAGTGCAGCTTTGTTAATTTCTCTCATGTTTAATGTCTGCCCAGAGGAATATATTAATGAACCAAAAGATGGATGGTGAGAGTTCATTGCCATGGTTGATCTGATTTGTGAAAGGCTAATACAGTTATATGAATTCAATGTTATGTTTATTTCTCTATTCTGTATCATCATCTAGTAGCTAAACAGATTGAAAATCCCTTTTGGGGTCAGCGCTCACATAGAATAGCAAAGTTGAAAATCAGTCGTGCAGTGAGATTAAAATGGAGTGGTTAGGAACATGGAAGTGGGGGAAATGTGTAAACAGAAAGAGCATGAAAGAGTGGAAACAGAGTTAGTCACATGAAAATAGCTCTGGAGGAAGAGTTCAGGAAGATACAGCATTTGCATAGGTCAGGTCCTGCCACTTCCCGGGGTTAGTCTATCTCATAGTTATCATATCCATGCCTAATTGACTGGGTTATATTGAATGTGTGTGTGTTTTTTTTTTTAATTTTTATTTTTATTTTATTTTTTTTAATTGCATTTTAGGTTTTGGGGTACATGTGATGAACATGCAAGATTGTTGCATAGGTACACACATGGCAATGTGCTTTGCTTCCTTCCGTCCCCTCACCTGTATCTGTCATTTCTCCCCATGCTATCTTTTCCCACCTCCCCACCCCCCCGCCCCTCCCCCATTTCCCCCCAACGGATCCCAGTGTGTAGTGCTCCCCTCCCTGTGTCCATGTGTTCTCATTGTTCAACACCCGCCTATGAGCGAGAATATACGGTGTTTGATTTTCTGCTGTTGTGTCACTTTGCTGAGAATAATGGTTTCCAGGTTCATCCATGTCCCTACAAAGGACGTGAACTCCTCGTTTTTGATGGCTGCATAATATTCCGTGGTGTATATGTACCACATTTTCCCTATCCAGTCTATCATCGTTGGGCATTTGGGTTGGTTCCAGGTCTTTGCTATTGTAAACAGTGCTGCAATGAACATTCGTGTGCACGTGTGCTTGTAGTAGAATGATTTATAATCCTTTGGATATATACCCAGTAATGGGATTGCTGGGTCAAATGGGATTTCTATTTTTAGGTCCTTGAGGAATCGCCACACTGTCTTCCACAATGGTTGAATTAATTTACATTCCCACCAACAGTGTAAAAGTGTTCCTATTTCTCCACATCCTCTCCAGCATCTGTTGTTTCCCGATTTTTTAAAGATCGCCATTCTAACTGGTGTGAGATGGTATCTCAATGTGGTTTTGATTTGCATTTCTCTGATGACCAGTGATGATGAGCATTTTTTCATATGTTTGTTGGCCTCCCGTATGTCTTCTTTTGTAAAGTATCTGTTCATATCCTTTGCCCATTTTTGAATGGGCTTGTTTGCTTTTTTCTTGTAGATCTGCTTTAGTTCTTTGTAAATTCTGGATATCAGCCCCTTGTCAGATGGGTAGACTGCAAAAATTTTTTCCCATTCTGTTGGTTGCCGATTCACTCTACTGACTGTTTCTTTTGCCGTGCAGAAGCTGTGGAGTTTGATTAGGTCCCATTTGTCTATTTTGGCTTTTGTTGCCATTGCTTTTGGCGTTTTGGTCATGAAGTCCTTGCCTACACCTATGTCCTGAATGGTTTTGCCTAGATTTTCTTCTAAGGTTTTTATGGTATTAGGTCTGATGTTTAAGTCTTTAATCCATCTGGAGTTAATTTTGGTGTAAGGTGTCAGGAAGGGGTCCTGTTTCTGCTTTCTGCACATGGCTAGCCAGTTTTCCCAACACCATTTATTAAACAGGGAATCCTTTCCTCATTGCTTGTTTTTGTCAGCTTTGTCAAAGATCAGATGGTTGTGGGTATGTCCTATTTCCTCTGAGGCCTCTGTTCTGTTCCATTGGTCTATATCTCTGTTTTGGTACCAGTACCATGCTGTTTTGATTACTGTAGCCTTGTAGTATAGTTTGAAGTCCGGTAGTGTGATGCCTCCTGCTTTGTTCTTTTTGCTTAGAATTGACTTGGCTATGTGGGCTCTCTTTTGGTTCCATATGACGTTTAAGGCGTTTTTTTCCAGTTCTGTGAAGAAGGTCATTGGTAGCTTGATGGGAATAGCATTGAATCCGTAAATTACTTGGGGCAGTATGGCCATTTTCACGATGTTGATTCTTCCTAACCATGAACATGGAATGTTTCTCCATCTGTTTGTATCCTCTCTTATTTCGTTGACCAATGGCTTGTAGTTCTCCTTGAAGAGGTCCTTTACGTTCCTTCTTAGTTGTATTCCTAGGTACTTTATTCTCTTTGTAGCAACTGTGAATGGCAGTTCGTTCCTGATTTGGCTCTCTTGAAGTCTATTACTGGTGTATAGGAATGCTTGTGATTTTTGCACGTTGATTTTGTATCCTGAGACTTTGCTGAAGTTGTTTATCAGTTTCAGGAGCTTTTGGGCTGAGATGATGGGGTCTTCCAGATATACAATCATGTCATCTGCAAATAGAGACAATTTGATTTCCTCCTTTCCAATTTGGATACCCTTTATTTCTTTTTCTTGCCTGATTGCTCTGGCTAAAACTTCCAGTACTATATTGAATAGGAGTGGTGAGAGAGGGCATCCTTGTCTAGTGCCAGATTTCAAAGGGAATGCTTCCAGTTTTTGCCCATTCAGTATGATATTGGCTGTTGGTTTGTCGTAAATAGCTTTTATTGTTTTGAGATACGTTCCGTCAATACCTAGTTTATTGAGGGTTTTTAGCATAAAGCGTTGTTGAATTTTGTCAAAAGCCTTCTCTGCATCAATCGAGATAATCATGTGGTTTTTGTATTTGGTTCTGTTTATGTGGTGGATTATGTTTATGGACTTGCGTATGTTGAACCAGCCTTGCATCCCCGGGATGAATCCTACTTGATCATGGTGGATGAGCTTTTTGATATGCTGTTGCAATCGGTTTGCCAGTATTTTATTGAAGATTTTGCATCTATGTTCATCATGGATATTGGCCTGAAATTTTCTTTTCTTGTTGAGTCTCTGCCGGGTTTTGGTATCAGGATGATGTTTGTCTCGTAAAATGATTTGGGAAGGATTCCCTCTTTTTGGATTGTCTGGAATAGTTTCAGAAGGAATGGTATCAGCTCCTCCTTGTATGTCTGGTAGAATTCAGCTGTGAACCCATCTGGACCTGGGCTTTTTTTGGGTGGTAGGCTCTTTATTGCTGCCTCGACTTCAGACCATGTTATTGGTCTATTCAGGGTTTCGGCTTCTTCCAGGTTTAGGCTTGGGAGGTTGCAGGTGTCTAGGAATTTATCCATTTCTTCCAGGTTTACTAGTTTATGTGCATAGAGTTGTTTGTAATAATCTCAGATGATGGTTTGGATTTCTCTGGAATCTGTGGTGATATCACCTTTATCGTTTTTTATTGCATCAATTTGGTTATTCTCTCTTTTCTTTTTTATTAATCTGGCTAGTGGTCTGTCTATTTTGTTGATCTTTTCAAAAAACCAGCTCCTGGATTTATTGATTTTTTGAAGAGTTTTTTGTGTCTCTATTTCCTTCAGTTCTGCTCTGATCTTAGTTATTTCCTGTCTTCTGCTAGGTTTTGAGTTTCTTTGATCTTGCTCCTCTAGCTCTTTCAATTTTGATGATAGGGTGTCAATTTTAGATCTCTCCTTTCTTCTCATGTGGGCACTCATTGCTATATATTTTCCTCTGGAGACTGCTTTAAATGTGTCCCAGAGATTCTGGTATGTTGTGTCTTCGTTCTCATTGGTTTTGAAGAACATCTTTATTTCTGCCTTCATTTCATTGTTTATCCAGTCAACATTCAAGAGCAAGTTGTTCAGTTTCCATGAAGCTGTGCGATTCTGAGTTAGTTTCTGCAATCTGAGTTCTAACTCGATTGCACTGTGGTCTGAGAGACTGTTTGTTATGATTTCTGTTCTTTTGCATTTGCTGAGGAGTGATTTATTGCCAATTATGTGGTCAATTTTAGAGTAGGTGTGATGTGGTGCTGAGAAGAATGTATATTCTGTGGATTTGGGGTGGAGAGTTCTGTAAATGTCTATTAGGTTTGCTTGTTCCAGGTCTGTATTCAGGTCCTGGATATCCTTGTTGATTTTCTGTCTGGTTGATCTGTCTAATATTGACAATGGGGTGTTAAAGTCTCCCACTATTATTGTGTGGGAGTCTAAGTCTCTTTGTAAGTCATTAAGAACTTGCCTTATGTATCTGGGTGCTCCTGTATTGGGTGCGTATATATTTAGGATCGTTAGCTCTTCTTGTTGCAGTGATCCTTTTACCATTATGTAATGTCCTTCTGTGTCTCTTTTGATCTTTGTTGCTTTAAAGTCTATTTTATCAGAGATGAGAATTGCAACTCCTGCCTTTTTTTGCTTTCCATTTGCTTGGTAGATCTTCCTCCATCCCTTTATTTACAGCCTTTGTGTATCCTTGCATGTAAGATGGGTTTACTGGATACAGCACACTGATGGGTTTTGGCTTTTTATCCAATTTGCCAGTCTGTGTCTTTTGATTGGGACATTTAGTCCATTGACATTTAGGGATAGTATTGTTATGTGTGAATTTGATGCTGTCATTTTGATGCTACCTGGCTGTTTTGTTGGTTAGTTGATGCAGATTCTTGATTGTGTTGATGCTTTTTTACCATTTGGTGTGTTTTTGGAGTGGCTGGTACTGGTTGTTCCTTTACATGTGTAGCGCCTCTTTCAGGAGTTCTTGTAGAGCAGGTTTGGTGGTGATGAAATCTCTGAGTGCTTGCTTGTTCACAAAGGATTTTATTTTTCCTTCACTGATGAAGCTTAGTTTGGCTGGATAGGAGATTCTGGGTTGAAAGTTCTTTTCTTTGAGGATGTTGAATATTGACCCCCAATCTCTTCTGGCTTGTAGGGTTTCTGCTGAGAGATCTGCTGTGAGTCTAATGGGCTTCCCTTTGTGGGTAACCCGACCTTTCTCTCTGGCTGCCCTTAGCATTTTCTCTTTCATTTCAACCCTGGTGAATCTGACGATTATGTGCCTTGGGGTTACTCTTCTTGAGGAATATCTTTGTGGTGTTCTCTGTATTTCCTGGATTTGAATATTGGTCTGCCTTGCTAGGTTAGGGAAGTTTTCCTGGATAATATCCTGAAGAGTATTTTCCAGCTTGGATTCATTCTCTTCATCACATTCAGGTACACCTATCAGACGTAGATTAGGTCTTTTCACATAGTCCCACATTTCTTGAAGATTTTGTTCATTCCTTTTTGTGCTTTTTTCTCTGTTCTTGCCTTCTCTTTTTATTTCATTGAGTTGATCTTCGACCTCTGATATCCTTTCTTCTGCTTGGTCAATTCGGCTGTTGAAGCTTGTGCATGCTTCACGAAGTTCTCGTGTTGCGTTTTTCAGCTCCATCAATTCATTTATACTCCTCTCTATGCTGTCCATTCTCATCAGCAGTTCGTCCAATCTTTTTTCAAGGTTCCTATTTTCTTTACGATGGGTTAGAACATGTTCTTTTAGTTCATTGTAGTTTCTTACTACCCACCTTCTGAAGTCTGATTCTGTCATTTCATCACCCTCCTTCTCCATCCGGTCTGGTTCCCTTGCTGGTGAGGAGTTGTGATCCCTTTTAGGAGGAGAGGTGTTCTGGTTTCGGGAGTTTTGATACTTTTTGCGCTGGTTTCTTCCCATTTTTGTCGATTTATCTACCTGTTGTCTGTCTCTGTCCCAGGGAGTTGGAGCTTTATGAGTTTCCCTTGCACTCTTGCCTTTTTTGATTTTTCTTTCAGGTCAGACCCGCCCAGCTAGCAGCATGCCTAGCCACTGCCTGCCCGCAGGGGTTTTGCTGAGCTGCTGTGGGCTCCGCCCAGCTGCCCTGAGCTCTTCCCTGTAGTCCTTTTTATATGGGCGTAGTTAGAACTGTCTCGGCAATGGTGGCCCCGCCTCTGTTATGGCGGACTCTCTCTGTTGTGGCAGGTTGCCTCGGCAACGGCGGGTTGCCTCGGCAACAGCAGCCTGCCTCCTTAGCGGTGGAGAGTCTCAGTAATGGCGGAAACCCCTCCCCCACGGAGCCGGACTGACCCAGTTCAGCTGTGCTTGGTTTGAAGGGCTCAACCCAGAGGGTTTCCAATTACTGTTTTTGTTTTCGTTGTTGTTGGGGGTGGAGGGGTGGGACCAACCAAGCCTGATCACCTGGCTCCCTGACTCAGAGTCTTTTCTTTTAAGTTGAACGACCCCGCGTTCTGGTAGCTTGTTGAAAAGGCGCCGGGATCTCCCGTGCTGCGACTCACGGAGTCGGCTCGAACTGTGGCGCCGGCTCCTGGCGGATTTTTTGCCTAGGAATCTCCTGGCCTGACTCGCTATTTCAGATGAATGGGCAACTCTGCTGTCTCAGGGCTCTGATCGCCAGCTAAGAGGGCTCCCAGACCAGTGGCTTTTGTATGGAGAACTGCAGCAACCCGGCGTGGTCACAGCAGCCGCGCGGGCGGAATCAGCCCCGCAGGGGCCAAAACAGCCGCACCGGCTGGGACTGCGACGCTGGCGACCCCTCTGCCTGGGTATCTCCTGGTCTGTGGGCAATAAGAGTTCGTCTGGAAATGCGGCGTCCACTCGCCCTCTGCACTTTCACTGGGAGCTGAAGTCCTGAGCTGTTCTTAGGCGGCCATCTTCCCAGCATTCCCTGTGTGTTTTTAATTCATAAGAATTAAAGTATAAATGGCCAACAGGTCTATGAAAAATATTCTCAGCATCACCAATAATCAGGGTTGTCATCTTCCCCAGTTAGGAGACCTATTATTAAAAACACCATAAATGCTTGCAAGGATGCTGAGAAAAGGGAACTTACATACTGTTGATGGGAGTGTAATTTAATACAGCTATGAAAGTAAACAGTATAGAGATTTCTCAAACAACTAAAAATGGAACTACCATATGATCCAGAAATCCCACTACTGTGTATTTCTCCAAAGAAAAGGGAATCAGTATATCAAAGGGACACCTGCAACCTCATGTTTATTGCAGCACTGTTCACAATAGCTAGAATATCTTGTCAACCTGCGTGTCCATCAATAGATGAATGGTAAAGAAAATGTGGTATATATACACAAGGGAATTCCATTCATCCATAAGACAGAATAAAAGTCTTTTCATTTGCAGCAACATGGATGAAACTGGAGGCCATTAAAGTAAGAGAAATAAGGCAGACCCTGACAAGTAACACATGTTCTCACTCATATGTTGGAGCCAGAAAATGCTGACGTCATGAAAGTAGAGTGTAGAATGATGGTTACTAGAGACTGGGATGGGTTTATGTGTGTTGGAGGGGATAAAGAGAGGTTAGTCAATGATTGCAAACATTAGTTAGAAGAAATAAATACCTGTGTTTGATAGCACAGTAGGTTGACTCTAATTAACAATATGTATTTCAAAATAGCTAGAAGATTTGAAATGTTCCCGACACAAATAAATGATAAATATTTGAGGTGATGAATATCTACCTGATCAATAACCTGATTTGATCATTATACATTCCATGAATGTATCGAGGTATCACATGTATGCATAAAGATATACAAATACTATTGGTAAATAAATTACAAAGAATTATGTATAATAACCAACAAAAATAAAAGATCAAGGAAAAGTAATCCTTTAAATCATGCAGGGGAATCTCCAAGTGAGTTCCTTCAATGAACAGGAATGACCTTTCCTTCATGCCTTCTAAAGTGTCAGCATCTTGCTAAGCTAAGTGGAACTTTTGTATTTAAACACAGCACTGATTTGAATAATGTATTACCTTAAATGGAAACCAAACATTTTATAGGGATTGATTCAAATGCTGGAAAAAAAAAAAAAAAAAAAAAAAAAAAAAAAAAAAAAAAAAAAAAAAAAAAAAACAGCAACGAGGCATTTTTAAGATACATTTCCTTTTTTCTTTTCTTTTCTTTTTTTTTTTTTTTTCCTTTGAGACCGAGTTTCACTCTTGTTACCCAGGCTGGAGTGCAATGGCGCGATCGTGGCTCACCGCAACCTCCGCCTCCTGGGTTCAGGCAATTCTCCTGCCTCAGCCTCCTGAGTAGCTGGGATTATAGGCACACACCACAATGCCCAGCTAATTTTTTGTATTTTTAGTATTGACGGGGTTTCACCATGTTGACCAGGATGGTCTCGATCTCTTGACCTCGTGATCCAACCTCCTCGGCCTCCCAAAGTGCTGGGATTACAGGCGTGAGCCACCACGCCCGGCATTCCTTTTTTCTTATCTGATAAGATTTGCGAGAGTATTATCAGTGATCTATATTTTTTTCTTCACCTAATAGACTAATGTTAGAACCTAACCCAGGAGTAAGCTGTGACTTCACTGCATTCTCCATTACGAAGAAATAAAATTTAGCCAGGCCAAGGAGTCCAAGGCAGATACTGGACACTGCTAGATACCTCAGGACTAGGCAGCAGCTGCCTCGAGTCAGCAGATAGTTATAAAGAGGCAGGCACATCCAGGATGGTAGACAGTTTTCAGACACAAATAACAGTGGGTAGGAAAGCACAGCTACTGGGATTTCAAGCTTAAAAACAAATTCTAGAGATGAAAGAGATGAACAAATAAAGGGAGAATAAAATAAGAAAGAAAGCCTAGTAAATGGTTTTACAATCTAATCAGAGTGTAGAAGTCGATTGATTTCTGATATATTGGATCAGTCTCAGGTTATATGCCAATTAAGTACAATTAACATTTTAGCCATTTCTTTGCTTCCAATATCCAAATATTTTATTCCATCATCAAGTTTTCTTTTTTTCTGTTTTTCTTAACATTGTTTGGCCATGTTAAACATGCATTTATATTGGAGGAATCAAAGATGTCTTATATATTTAAAAATAATTTTGTATAGTACAGCCTTGTTAGGGTATAAACACATTTGATTGAAGAATTTTCTTTGCTCTTAGATGACACTAAGAGAAAAAATACTGCAAAACTGTAAAAAAATTATGGTGCAAGTAAAATAGCAATATTAACTTTTTGCTGTTAGTATGCCAGGGATACTTAAAATTTGTTGTAGATTGACTACCGCAGAAAACAGACTCAGATGGAAATGAGTGTGAAGAACGTTTCTTAGGGAGTGGACTTGGGCTCAGCATTTGGGGTGTGGGGAAAGGAAAGAATTAGTGTTGGGCAGAGGAAGAATTGGGGCTGTGATGCATCACAACAGGGATGCAGCTGACTCCAAAGGGAGCCCTGAAGCTTGGGTAGCCTCGCAGAGTTGTTCCTCTTTGGGGAGAGGAGCTGGTTGTTTATCTCCAGTACTTGGGTAGGGATTCACTGGAGAAGAGGTAATCTCTTTCAGCGAGGTCATACCCAGCTCGGGGTATATGTCCTTGAGTCTTGAAGGGGATAGGGCAGAGAGATCTGGGCACTGCAGTATTCATGACAATTCCTCCATATTTCTGTGGCTGTTTGTCTCATATAATTTCTCAGGGTGGCTCGTTTAGGACTCTGGTGGGACTTTCTCTTTGAAGAAACTTGTAAGGTTATAAGAGAAAAAGGTTAGTAGGAGAAATTGCAGCCCCAGCTGCTACTGGGGAGGCAGAGTTCTAGGCTAAACTCTCTGATTCATTCTAGAGCCCTTCACCTTAGTTCTTATAATGGTAGAAGGATGCTAACTTTGTGGGTAGCCCACAACTTCCTTCCTGTGGGGATCAAGTTCATGTTTACTTTTCTTAGGCTATGGCTATGGCAATTATGGGTTTATGATTAAAATTAGATGATGGAATACTAATGTGTGCCAACCACCTTGGTATTAAGCTGATTGCTCACTTCTCCAATGTGTAATAGCAGCTTTCCTACTGATGACTAGGCCATGTACCTTTTCCAGGATGGCAATTATCCCTATTCTGTTTGTTGTTGTTGTTGTTGTTGTTGGCCCTGGACACAAGGTGCCCAAAATGTTGAAGTGGCAGCTGTATTTTCTATCTGCTGGTGGAAGAGTTCTCTACACCTCTGGTGCCCAGAATTGTGGAAATGGGAAGCACACATTCCAGAAGTGGGTTACTGGGGGTGATAGTAACAGGAGCCATTGTGGCTTCCATGCCTTAATTCTGAGACCCATATATTTTTTCTTTGGGGAATAATGCATCAAATAATGGTCATTGATTTAGCATGCACAGTGTATACTGGAGGATGGGGCCCCATTGTTAATTTCTAATAATGTTTAGAAATTTTACAAATGTTTCTAAACATTATTAGAAATTAATGTTGGCCAGACACGGTGGCTCACGCTTGTAATCCCAGCACTTTGGGAGGCTGAGGCAGGTGGATCACGAGGTCAAGAGATCGAGACCATCCTGGTCAACATGGTGAAACACCGTTTCTACTAAAAATAGTAGAAAATACTAAAAAATTAAAATATTAAGTTAAAATATTAAACTAAAATATTAAATTAAAATAAATATTAAAATATTAAACTAAAATATTTAAAAAATTTATACTAAAAAATTAGCTGGGCGTGGTGGCATGTGCCTGTAATCCCAACTACTCAGGAGGCTGAGGCAGGAGAATTGCCTGAACCCAGGAGACAGAGGTTGTGGTGAGCTGAGATCACGCCATTGCACTCCAGCCTGAGGAACAGGAGTGACACTTCATCAAAAAAAAAAAAAAAAAGAAAGAAAGAAATTAATGTCAATGCCACTCAGAGTTTGTGAACACTGCTACATGTTGTCTAATGGAAAAACGCTAGGAAAAACTCCCAGGAGCATAAACATCTTAAACAGAACTCACCTTTGTGTATCAAAGACTCTGCTAATGATGTAGGCTCCCAGTACAAACAATACATACGACTTGTCCTCAGCTTTTCGATCTGGGTTTGCTCTATAGTTAAAACACCATGTCAGCCAACTCATTGAAGTTCAATTTTGAGTAGAATTTCTGCTTCTGAATTCTTATAGTTTAAATGATGGCCTGTGTGTTGTAAGCTCCAGAAACTTCTTTGAAAATGTGTGGGCAAAAAAAAAAAAAAAAATGTTTCTCTAATAGCTGTTGAAAGAATGCAGTCTCACTAAAGGGAATTAGACTAGGGGATATAGATTTGATTTCATTCACTTTGATTTAAAGCAAAATATGGTAAGAATTTGATAAATTTATGAACCCAAAGTAACCAGAATCCTCTACTTAATTTTTGTTGTTGTAGCTGCTATACTAATATTTCATGAGAAGGAGACAAAGAGTAGAAATTAGTTCACACTTGAGATTTATGTCCCTCCAAAATCACCTTCCAGGGATGCATGAATCCTGTACAGATACAATTCAGTGTTCACATCCCATATTTACAATCCCTATGCAGAGGTAATGATGTTCTAAATAATGACTGAGAAATATTATAAAATGTAAAATGATTAAAGTAAGATTCAGTAATGTTCTGGAGACTGTGCCTATTTAGGAAAGAAAATTTGCCTATGTACTTAAAAAATCACACACACACAACTGAATAGTCTGACAAGTGTTCCAAATTAACTGAGTTAATCCAATAATCAATTTCCATGCATTCTACTCACCTATGGTCTTAACTCTGCTTGATTTAACCTATACCTCACTTGGTGGCATCTATGTCCTCAGTAGTTTAGGCAATTTTTTCTCGAAGCTCCATGTCATCAGCAGTGCAAGGTTAGAGGTGTCCTGGTTCACACATGTGTGTATCTTTTCACATGTCAGACTTTTATTGAAGAAGAACTCATCCTAATTCTCTCAGTTCTTCAGAGAATTTCTAATCACAAAAGCCATGAGCTACAAGGAGTTCCCAAGGAGACAGTTCTCCTTAACACTTCTCATTCACTCCGTAGTCAGAGCCATGGGCAACAGAGTCTCAATCCATTTGGCAAGTCAGTCTATATTGCATACCATACATAATAGTATATTTAACCAATATATAAATATTATAGGTTAAATATTCCACAACAGACAAGGTAGCACTTAACATCAAGAGGAGAAAGAGATAGGAGAAAGGGTAAATGACCAAGTCCCAGTGGGAGCGAAGAAGACAAAAGGATTTCTGGTCTGGTCCATTGGTCCTCAACAGAGGAGTCTTTGACGTGGAAGAGCCTTTAGAGGTGCATGCTAAGTTCTTATCGTGGCTGACTGAAAGACTGGGTTGATTAAGGCAGCTGTTTGGAGAGGCTGAAGGTCTGCCTTAATATATATATATATATATATATATATATATATATATATATAGTCACAGAGTCCTCTGGTGAGAACGTACCTACAGTGGAAGAGTGTGCTTGTTATGTCCTTACCCGGTTGTTTGCAGTCTTCACATTTTTATTTGTTTGTTAAGCAAAATATTCTTTTTGGCAAAGTCTCCTATGAAATATAAAGTGCAGTATTTTTCTAAGATGGAGTTTAATGAAGGGTTGCTCTATACACCCCAATTTCTTAGTTTTGAGGTATTTCTGGATTTACTTCCTCAGAGTTTCCTCTCCTAGTTCTGGGCGACTTTTCAATTTCTGTTGCTACCTGGTTGCCAAATATTACTTCTTTCTAGAATTCATTAAAAAGGTATAATCCAGCAAAATTATAAAGATTTTTGTGGGTGTGGAAAGAAAAGTCATATCACACAAGGAGTCAATGGAAATCTTCTTGGCCCAGTGTAACTTCCACCCTTCCTCTTGTGGCCATTCTTCATCCAAAACGTTCAGGGCCTCTTGTGAAGTGTCTCTCCCCACTGAGTTCAGTCCCTAGGTCTTCGAAGGGAGTGATTCCCTGAAGCTGATGATAATTTTTAGCTATCTCTTGGTCTCCTCTCCCTGTGTCCTGTTGAATTCCAATGGATAATATTCACATCACATTAAATTTTTATTTCTTAAGAAATTGTTCTAAATTTCCATCTTGTCTCCCAGTCCTTGAAGAATAAATAACCCTTGATCATGCAGATCCAACAATCTTAATTCAGTTCAGCTGCCACATTTGATAGACAAGGAAACAAAAGCTCAGAGAAGGGAAGTGATTTACCAAAAAATACTGGGGCTATTTGGAAGCAGAGCTGAAGCCATAACTCTGATCTTCCTCCTCTTAGGCCAATGCCCCCATCTACTTGTGTCATTTTTTGCTTCATTCCAGATTGGCAAGATTGTAATAATGAAAGATGACAGGGTTGCTTACGTACCTTGTATTCTTGTCTATTATAACTGTAAACCTGAGTATATGTTTCCCAGAATAGTTAATCATCTAGTAGAAGATAGTGTGCTTTCTTGTCCTGTAAATCATGAAAAAACACCTCCTGTACTTTCTCTTAATGTTTGCCATATCGTTTTTCAGGCTACAAGGAATTGGTCTCAGTGTCATTGTGTATAAATACTGCCCGTTGGTCTCTCCGTATTAGTAGCTGCTGACTAATATTACAAGGTAATAATTGGTTATACTGTATTAGGAGAATAACAGTTTATAACAATATTACTTGCAATAAACTTCATACTTTCTTTTCCTATTCAGTGAAGCAATTGTTTGGCTTTATGGCTACACAGACAGTTTTTCTTTCATAGCTAAGTTTATTTTGTTATAAGGCAATGAGGTGGCACAAAAGTATTAACACCTACAGGAAACCAACATCTAGCAAAGAAATTTGAAGATCATGTTCACCCTGAATAAACAGGTGCCTTTAAAAAATTCTTCCAACTTTTAATGTCAAACAGAAAAGTTGAAAAAGAAGTACTGTAAAGACACATCCACCCTTTATTTAGATTCACAAATTAACATTTTCTGGGATTGGCTTTGTGTGTCTCTATGTCTCTTCTCTTCACATACACACTCATTTCTCTCTCTTACACACACGTACATATACATGCACACACGTTTTTGGGAGATCTGAACTGCTTGAAAGCAAATTGCAGACATCAAGATTATATGAAAACACTTAAGGGATTTTTCCCAAAATAAGCACGTTCTTTTATATTACTACAAAAACAATTACAAGACATTTGCTACTGATAATTAATATTATGTAGTATACAATCTAAATTTAAATGTCTCCACTTGCTCTCAAATATTCTCTCTATTACTTAGGGATCTTATATTGGATTTTTTTGGTCATGTTTCTTATTTTCATCAGTCTAGAATATTGCTTCACCTCCACCGTTTTCCCTCATCTTTTACAACCTTGACATTTTTGAAGAGTCTAGACTAGTTGTCTCACAGAATGTTTCTCAAACTGGATTCATCTAACTGTTCTTCTGGATTAGACAAAATGTTTAGGCAAGTATTGTGTTTCCCATTGCATTGCGTTGGGAAGTTTATAATGTCACTTTATTTCAATATTTGTGAAGCTAAGTTTCATCTCTTTGATTTAAATTCCATACTTTAAACATTTAATGGATCATAGAGACATATGAATGTCCTTTTCCTAACAATATGTTAGTGTATAGTGTTAGGAGTAATTTCATGCCAGAATCTCATATTACCTTCGTGGTATTTGCAAACTGTGATTTTAAAATTCAGGCATTTTTCTAGATCAGGCGCCAGTAAATTTTTCCTGTAAAGAGCCACACTCTAAGTCTTTTAGGCTTTGTGGGCCACATATGGTCTCTGTTACATATTCTATTTCTTCTTTAGCTGTGTAAAAATTATTAGCTCATGAACTAGAGGAAAATGGTCTGCAGCAGGATTTGGGCCATGAGTAGTAGTTTGTCAAAGTCCTGTTATGTGTTATAAAGAAGAGCTTTCCTTTTCTTTGTAACACCTGTGTTTGTGTGTGTGTGTGTGTGTGTGTGTGTGTGTGTGCGTGTGTGTCAGAGGGAGAGAATGAGATTCTTTAATAACTATTTCTTTTATAGAGTTGGTCTCTTTAAGCTTTTTGTTTTTTAAATAAATACTCTTCGGATTTATCTTTGGTAAATAACACTGTCTTAAGAAAATTTCAATTTCATTTTCTTCTACGCTTTCTGATACAATAGCCACTAGCTGCATGAGACCATTGAAATTTACACTAATTATAATTAAATTATAATTAGAAATTAAGTAAATTAATAATTAGAAAAAATTTAGTTTCTCAGTCACATGAGCCACATTGAAGTGTACAAGTATTCACTCAACACACAGCTAGTGGCTGCATATTGAACAGTGCAGATGTAGGACATTTTTATGATTTAGAAGTTGAATTGGGCCGGGCGCGGTGGCTCAAGCCTGTAATCCCAGCACTTTGGAAGGCCGAGGCGGGTGGATCACGAGGTCGAGAGATCGAGACCATCCTGGTCAACATGGTGAAACCCCGTCTCTACTAAAAATACAAAAAACTAGCTAGGCGTGGTGGCGCGTGCCTGTAATCCCAGTTACTCAGGAGGCTGAGGCAGGAGAATTGCCTGAACCCAGGAGGCGAAGGTTGCGGTTAGCCGAGATCGTGCCATTGCACTCCAGCCTGGGTAACAAGAGCAAAACTCCGTCTAAAAAAAAAAAAAAAAAAAAAAAAAAAAAAAAAAAAAAGAAGTTGAATTGGATAGTAAAAAATGCAGATTTCAAATGAATTTGCACAGAGTTGTACAAAATAGTCCCTCATAATTAGAGTTAACTTATAATTTTTTTCTTGTCTTTCTTTGCTTTTATGCTTATTTCCCTTCTTACTAATTTGTTTATTTCCTTTTTTTAAAGGTACCAAAGCATTTATTATATCTACTATTTTTCTGTTTTTATCTCACATTTTCTTTTCCTTATGCTTTCTTTTGATTTAGTTTATCAGCTTTTTTTAAAAAAAAACTTTTATTTTAAATTCAGATGTACCTGTGCAGGTTTATTATGTAAGTGTCACTGGGGATTGTTGTACAGATTGGCACCTATGTGGTAGGCACTGTACCTCATAGGTAGTTTGTCAGTCCTGACCCTCCTCTTTCCTTTATCCTCAAATAAGTCCCAGTGTCTGTTGTGTCCATGTGTACTCAATGTTGAGCTTCTACTTGTGAGAACATGTAGTATGTGGTTTTCTGTTCCTCTGTTAGTTTATGTAAGATAATGGCTTTTACCTTCATCGATGTTGCTGCGAAGGACATAACCTCATTCTGTTTTATGGCTCCATCATATTCCATGGTGTTTATGTACCACATTTTCTTTATCAGTCTACCATCGATGGGCATTTAAGTTGGTTTCATGTCTTTGCTACTGGGAATCATGCTGCAATGAGCATATGTGTGCATGTATCTTTTTCTTTTCTCTGTTATCATCCTTCCCTCCCTCCCTCTCTTCTTTCCTTCCTTCTTCTCTTTTCTCTCTCTCTCTTCCTTTGTTTTTCTCTTTCTTTCTCTCTCTTCCTCTTTTTCTCTTTCTCTTATCTGCCTTCCTTCCTGTCTCTCTTTCTTTCTCTCTTCCTTTCTTTGTTTCTCTTTCTTTCTTTATCTTTCTTCCTCCCTCCCTGCCCCCTTCCTTCCTTCCTTCCCTCATTCCCTCCCTCCCTCCCTTCGTTTCTCTGCTTCGTCTCACCCTGGCTGGAGTGCAGTGGCACCATCTGGCCTCATTGCAAGCTCCACATCCCAGGTTCAAATGATTCTTCTTCCTTAGCCTCCCAAGTAGCTGGGACCACAAGCACCTGCCACCAGATCCAGCTAATTTTTGTATTTTTTATTAGAGGCTGGGTTTCTCCATGTTGCTCAGGTTATCGGGCTGGTCTTGACCTCCTGACCTAAGGTTATCTGCCCACCTCGGCCTCCCAAAGTGCTGGGATTACAGGTGTGAGCCACTGCACCCGGCCCTCACCACTCTGTTTTGTATCCCCCAACTCACACCTTGCCCATGCCACTCATGCATACCCCCTGCCTTTCCCCACGGTCATTTGTGAGTCCTGCACTAAATGGCCTTCTGTCCAGAGACCAGACATCAGACAGCAATCTGGATCTCTTCCTTGATGGGAGGTGAGACCTCCATAAGAGGAAAATGCCTGCTGTGGAGCCTGCATACTGAACACAGTGACTGTCCAGGCCAACAGCTAGAACCGAACTGAGTAAAATCTCCAGCCATAAAGAAAACTTCTCAATCAACTCTTACCTGAACCTGTTTTACAGATGGAAACATTAAGGCTCAGAGGAGAGGAGACAGAATAGGCATTGGAACCGTAGTCTCCTGGCTCCAAAGCCAAGTTCTGTCCACCCAGCCAGGCTCCATCCTTCCTTCTATAAATGTTTATAACAGTATGTGCTGGGCACTCTTTTTAGGTCCTTTTACATCTATCACTCAGTCTGCTTTCACCATTCATTTGACAAGTGTATATTGAGCTCCTACTGTGTGCAGGAGCTGGACTCGATACTAGGGACATCTTGGTAAAAAACTCAGGCAAAGTCTACCCACCTGGGGTTCTAACAAGACAAAGAGAGGGTTGGCACCATGGGCAATGCTGTGAAGGCAATGAATGAAATGGGGGGGTCAGACAGGAAGGGTGGTCAGGGATGCTCTCTGCATGGAAGGGGCATCTTCTTGGCTTTGAGACCCAAATGCCAAAATACATGTGAGCAGCAGGCCATGCCCATTCAGTAACAGAGCTGAGCCACAACCCTCCATAGATGCCAAACCAAACACAAGATCAGGCCAGCAATGAGGGACAAAGACCATGGCCTGCAAGGGTCTTGCCACCTGAGCTCACAAGGGGATTTTTTTTATGCTTCTTTCACTATTATTATTATTATTATTATTATTATTATTATTATTACTGTGGGGTTGAGGGTCCTCAGTGCACAAGAAACACTCTAGGAACCATAAGTCAAGATCTAGGCTGCAGTCCCTGCTCTGCCCTTGTTGTGTGACCTCGGGCTGCTATTGCCACCTCTCAGAGCCTCAGCTTCCTTCCCCTTCTGTAAAATGGAGAGTCTAATAATATCCACCTGGCAAGGGGGTCCAGGGAAGTCAGTGAGCTCCTTCATGTAAGGAGCTGATGTCTGCATGTGGCCCTGGGTCGGAGATTTGTAATGGGGATTGAAATTACTGATAAGTGGCCAGGCATGTTGGCTCACACCCTTAATCCCAGTACTTTGGGAGGCCAAGGCAGGTGGACCACCTGCGGTCAGGAGTTTAAGATTAGCTTGGCCAACGTGTTGAAACCCCATCATTACTAAAAATACAAAAATTAGTCGGGCATGGGGGTGTGTCCCAGCTACTTGGGAGGCTGAGGCAGGGGAATCGCTGGAACCCGAGAGATGGAGGTTGCAGTGAGCTTAGATCTTGCCACTGCACTCCTGCCTGAGCAACAAGAGTGAAACTTTGTCTCAGAAGAGCAAGCAAGCAAGCAATTACTCATAACCTTACAGGTTGTCAGAGGTACACAAGGGACTCAGAGGGGGGACCACACCCATCCTCTCACACACAGAGAAGGAAGCAGCCAACCTACCCAAGAACTCACAGTGACCAGCTGTCAACAGCTGCATTGCCCCAGCCTCTCCATTGTGGCCCAGGGCTTCTGACCTGCCCTGGAGGGACCCTTGGACCTCCCCCTACCACCTCCTCTCTATTTCTCACTTTAGCTCTTGTCTGTGTCCCCTGGTTATGGTCAAAGGCTGGGGATCTTATGAGTTTGAGGCAGTCTGAGCATCTGTCTGTGCTTTCACCCAGAGCCAGAGCACCAGGCCCCATGCATATCAGCTGTGATTCTCCACCGATTCAAAACCACCTAAGGGCTGGCTGGTTGTGCATGTGGAAGAGGGGGTGCTGTTCTTCCTCCAGGTTGACAACATGATACATTGAAAAGTACATGAGAGGCTGGGTGCAGTGGCTCAGGCCTGTGATTTCAGCACTTTGGGAGGCTGAGGCTGGTGGATCACCTGAGGTAGGAGTTCAAAACCAGCCTGACCAACATGGTGAAACATCATCTCCTAAACATACAAAAATTAGCTGGGCATGGTGGCATTTGTCTGTAATCCCAGTACTGAGGAGGCTGAGGTGAGAGAATCACTTGAATTTAGGAAGTAGAGGTCGCAGTGAGCTGAGATCACACCACTGCACTGCAGCCTGGGTGACAGAGTGAGACATCGTCTCAAAAAAAAAAAAAAAAGAAAAAAAGAAAAGAAAAGTGCATGGGCTCTGGAGGCAGAGAGATGGAATTGAATCCCAGCTTTTACTTCTCAGCTGTATGCCCTTGGACACGTTCACTTCTCTGAGCTTCAGTTTTCTCATCTGTGAAATGAGAACGACATTTGGCTTCCCAGGGGTCTTAGGATGACTGGGAAGTGTCTGGCACATAGAAGGTGTTCAACGTGTGTGCTTTCTGATGGCCATCTAAGAGTCCTCAGGGCTGCCCTCCTGCCTTTCCCCCACAACTCCTGTGACTGCCTCTTAAATGGGTATTCAGGGTGATAAGAAGGCACAGGTGAGGGAGCCAGGCTGGATCTACACCCACCCAAGCCTATTGTTAGGAAAACAAGCTTTTAATGTCTGGCCCTGCTGCTGGAGGCTGAGAGTATAAAATGGGACCCAGAGCCAGCCTCTCCCTTCCTATAAGGCACACCAAGGCAATAGTGTTTAAAAGGAAAGGAGGCAGTGGCATGGAGGCTCCAGAGACTGAGCCATTCCTATGGCAAGAAGGGAGGCAGTGGGGCCCACTGCTGAGAGCCATCTGGCAGGTGTTGCATGCTACCTTCCTCCTGGGACCCACAGCCTCTTCATCAGTGATGTTTTCAGGTTCACTGTCCCCAAGCTGCTTAGGTGAGTCCAGACTTCAGGAGCTCTGCTAAGGCTGGCGGTTTCTTAATGGCATCCCTCCAGAGTCAGAGGGCTTCAGCTCTCATGCCTCTGCCTATAGATCTTGTGCTCAGGACACTGGAGGGTGGATGAGAAGGATACTGAAAAAGAAAAATGATTAATGAGAAAGTGACTGTGCCCCAGAAGGGCAAATAAGCAAGCTCTTACATGACTGCATCAATTAGCTTTTGTTATAAAATGCCCCAAAAGTGAGTGGCTTAAAATTATAAGCATTCATTTATTTAGTTCATGGTAATATGGGTCAGTAACGTGAACTGGGCTCAGCTGGGTGGTTCTTCTTTTCTTGGCTGGGTTTTCTCATGTGCCTGCAGTTGTGTGTCTGAAGCTGGGATGGCCTTCTGTTCCATGTGGGTTCCCATATTCCAAAAAGCTAGCTCAGACTTGTTCATGTGGTGGCTTGGTAGGTTTCTAAGCAATAGGCCAAAAGCCACTCTACTCTGTTGGTCAAAGGTGGTTTTGTGGTCAGCCCAGATTCAAGTGGTGTCTGTTCAGCTACCATAACACACCATCACAGACTGAGTAGCTTCAACATCGGAAATGTGTCTTTCTCATGATTCTGGCCTCCTCTCTGTGTCCTCATATGGTCTTTCCTCTGTGTGTGCCCTGGTGTCTCCCTGTGTGTCTACATTTTCTCCTCTTATAAGGATCCCAGTCAGACAGGTTGCAGGCCCAGCCTAATAACCTCATTTTAACTTTATTGCCTCTTTAAAGGCCCTATTTCCAAATACAGTCACATTCAGAGATACCAGGGGTTGGGGCTTCGACATACAAATTTTGTGAGGACACAATTTAGCCCACAATTTAGCCCATAACAAGGGGGGAGAAAAACACCATCTCCGATCTTGAGGAACTGCAGTCAGATTGAAAAGAAGCATGGACAGTGGGGGAAATAACCGAGATCATGATTGTGAAAAAGTCAACCATGCCGACTGGTCCCCCACACCTGGCCTGGTTTGGGCTAAGGCAGCACACATGGGCATCTCCTCTCACCAGCTGTACATTCTTCCTCTTTCCCATGCAAGCCTTTTCCTGGAGTTTATTGGTGATCCCAAGCCTCTGGCCCGAAAGGGCTACCTCCTCACGGTGCTGATGTTCCTCTCGGCCTGCCTGCAAATGCTGTATAAGCAGCAGAAAATGTACCGGATCAAGGTGCTACAGATGAGGCTGCGGCCAGCCATCGCTGACCTGGTGTACAGAAAGGTGAGCCACAGGACACAAGTGCAGGTCTCCCCAGCCGGGAAAAGGAGCATAACTGAGCTGGTTGGTAGTAATGCTATCAGCAGCTGAGAATGCTTTCTGTCCTTACTTATTAGAGTCACTCATGATATATTCTCACTTTCTTTGTTATTTCTCTTTGTATGTATTTATTTTTTTTGAGACCGAGTCTCTACCCACTGTGACCTCTCAGAGTGCTGGGATTACAGACGTGAGCCACCTCACCTGGCCTCCCTTCCTTCTTAAGTTTGAGTCATATTCTGCTGTGCGGATGGATCATACTGTGTTTATCTTTTCATCTAATGGCGGACCTGTTGGTTGATTTTGCCTTTTGGCTGCTGTGAATCACACTGCTGTGAGCACATGTGTGCAAATACCTCCCTGAGTTCCTGCTTTCTATTCTTTTGGCATGGATGACAGTGGCTTTGATAGAGCAAATGGTAATGCTGTGTGTGTTTTGAGGGACCACCATTTGTAAAGTGTTTTGTCATCGTTGTCCTGAGTAGCTGAGATTACAGGCACTGGCCAACACACCTGGCTTATTTTTGTATTTTTAGTAGAGATGGGTTTTCACCACGTTGGCCAGGCTGGTCTTGAACTCCTGGTTTCAGGTGATCTGCCCCCCTTGGCCTCCCAGAGTGCTGGGATTACAGGTGTGAGCCCCCACCCCTGGCTCTTGTAAAGTGTTTTAATCATCCTGTTTTACTGTTCTTCAGCTGGACTTATGATCTCAGCCCTGCTTCTCTCTGCTTCTGCTAAGGGACTTCCCATAAGCAGCCCAGTCCCTGCCACTGTCCAGGAGACAGCATACCTGGAAGTGAAGTTGGGTCGGTCCTGCCTCAGTGCTGCTTCTGTTTTAGGTAAATATCCTTTGGTGTCAGGAGAGAAAATCCCAAATGCACCTGTGGAACACCATGGGCATCCCCCAATTCAGGGCTGTGGGAGAGATGGGGTGTTGGAGGAGAGGTAAACACAAAAGCCATTTAGCCCCACTCTGTCCCTTGGCTGACTTTTTTTTTTTTTTTTTTTTTTTTTTTAGATGGAGTCTTGCTCTGTCACCCAGGCCTGGAGTGCAGTGATGCAATCTTGGCTCACTGCAGCCTCCGCCTCCCAGTTGCAAGAGATTCTCCTGCCTCATCCGCCTGAATAGCTGGGACCACAGGTGAGTGCTACCACACCTGGCTAATTTTTGTATTTTTAGTAGAGCTGGGGTTTCACCATGTTGGCCAGGCTGGTCTCCAACTCCTGACCCTAGGCCATCCACTCACCTTGGCCTCCCAAAGTACTGGGATTCCAGGCGTGAGCCACTGTGCTCAGCCAAGCCCTGCTCCATTCTAATCCCACCACCTGTGAAAGGCTTCTGGAAGCTCACAGAAACAATGGCCCCAGTATGACGGCTCCCACTCACTTGCTCCCAGAGTTCTGGGGACACAGAGTGAGGAGTTATTGTTTTTCTCACTCATCTAGATGTGATGAGCCTGGTCAAAGAAGTTTGCTGTTGCTGACTTGCAGCTGGTCAGGCCCCTGCCCTGTGGAAATTGCCCCCACTAAATCCTTATGTCTCAGTTTACTCAGCTAACTCAGATCTCCAGCCCTGCCTCAGGCTGGGTTAGGCTCCTCCTTGCCAATCTGGTGAGCTATGTCCCCACCGAGGTCTGGTGGGGACATAGCTCACCAGATTGTACTTGGTGTTCCCATGTAACTTGTAACTGCTCTCATGGAAGGTGACCTAGAACCTCAGGAAGTGGGGGTTGCTCATTATCACCTAGGGGTGGGGGGAAGAGAAGCTGAGGCTGTACAGAACCAGCAGGCAGAACAAGGAAACCAGAGCCGAGTGTGGTGGCTCATGCCTGTAATTCCAGCAGTTTGGGAGACAGAAGCAAGTGGACCATTTGAGGTCAGGAGTTTGAGACTAGCTGGCCAACATGGTGAAAGGCCGTCTCTACTAAAAATACAAAATTAGCCAGGCATGCTAGTGCATGCCTGTAATTCTGGCTACTCAGGAGGGTGATGCAGGAGAATTACTTAAATATGGGACGCTGAGATTGCAGTCAGCCGAGGTCATGCCATTTTACTCCAGCCTGGGCAACAAGAGCGAAACTCTGTCTCAAAAAAAAAAAAAAAAAAAAAAAAAGGAAAAATAAAACAAACTTGCTCTGCCAATGTGGCTGCAGGTGCAACCCCTGATGTGTCCCCCCTGCCCTGCTCCTGCTCCAGCATCACCCACAACCCCTAGCTGTGGATTTGAAGTCCTGCAGTGCAGACAGTGTGGATTTGCAGAGCTGCGAGCCTGGGGTCTGTCCTGCAGCAGGAGACACAAGAGGAGGGAGCCCTGGGTTTGACCCAGAGACAGCCTGTGGTGTCCCCATGCAGGCCCTGGTTCCCTTGTGTTTTGTGACACTCCCCCCTATCCTCGCAGAAGCCATCCCCATTTTCAGCATGATTACATATGCTCCTTGACTCATAACGGGGTCATGTCCCCATAAATCTATCATAAATTGGTAATAGCAGCCAAGTGCAGAAGCTCACGTCTGTAATCCCAGCACTTTGGAAGGTCAATGTGGGAAGATTGCTTGATCCCAGGAGTTCAAGACCAGCATGGGTAGCACAGAGAGATCCTAACTCTGAAAAAAAAAAAAGTGAAAATATACTAAGTTAAAAATACATTTATTTATTTTTTGAGATAGAGTCTCACACAGTCATCCAGGCTGGAATGCAGTGGTGCAATCTTGGCTCACTGCAACCTCTGCCTATCAGGTTCCAGTGATTCTCCTGCCTCAGCCTCCCAAGTGGCTGGCATTACAGGCGTGAGCACTGGGTAAATTCTGTATTTTTAGTAGAGATTGATTTTCACCATGTTGGCCAGGCTGGTCATGAACTTTTGACCTCAGATAGTCTGACTATATCAGTCTCCTAAAGTGCTGGGATTACATTTGTGAGCCACTGTACCTGTCCTATTTATTTTTATTTTTATTTTTGGAGGTGGAGTCTGGCTCTGTTGCCCAGGCTGCAGTGCAGTGATCCAATCTGGTCTGACTGCCTGCAACCTCTGCCTGCCGGGTTCAAGCGATTCTCCTGCCTCAGCCTACAGGGTAGCCGGAACTACAGGCACCATATCACACCTAGCTATTTTTTGTATTTTTAGTAGAGACAGGGTTTCACCATGTTACCCAGGCTGGTCTTGAGCTCCTGAGCTTAGGCAATCTGCCCACCTCAGCCTCCCAAAGTGCAGGGATTACATGTGTGAGCCATCATACCTGGCCCGCAAATGCATGTAATACACCTACCCTACCAAGCATTGGATGTTAGCCCAGCCGACTTCAGGTTGAGAACAAACCGAGCAGTACTAAAAGGAGAACAAAACCCACTCACCTTTCCCCACCTTGGATCATGACTTTAACATTTCAGGGGTCCAGGCTTCATGAATGTTGATAGAAATAGATGATAAACTTGGATAAATGTACCACCTTTAAGTGTACAATTCAATGGTGTTTGGTAGATTCACAATATTGTACAACCATCACCACCATCTGTTTCTAAACTTTCTCATCATCCCAAACAGAAATGCTGTCCTCATGAAGCGATAGTTTACCTACTTTTAAATTTTTATTTACTTATTTATTTATTATGAGACTGAGTCTTTCTCTGTCTCCCAGGCTAGAGTACAATGGTGCAATCTCGGCTCACTACTACTTCCGCCTCCCAGGTTCTAAGCAATTCTCCTGCCTCAGGCTTCAGAGTTGAGATTACAGGTACATGCCACCACACCCAGCTAATTTTTGTATTTTTAGTAGAGACGGGGTTTCACCATGTTGGTCATGCTGGTCTTGAACTCCTGACCTCGTTGTGATCCACCCGTCTCAGCCCCCCAAAGTGCTGGGATTACAGGCATAAGCCACCATGCCTGGCCTAATTTTTTTATTTTTTTAAGAGATGAGGTCCTGCTCTGTTACCCAGGCTGGAGTGCAGTGGCATGATTATAGCTCACTGCAGCCTCAATCTCCTGGGCTCAAGTGATCCCTCCTGCCTTGGCCTCCCAAGTAGATGGGACAACAAGTGCACACAATCGCATGTGGCTAATTTTTATCTTTATAAAAAAGACAGGATGTTACTATGTTCCGAGGCTGGTCTCAAACTCCTGGGTTCCAGCGATCCTCCCACCTCAGGCTTCTGAAGTACTGGGATTAAAGGCATGAGCCACTGCGCCTGGCCCTCATGCAATTTATTGAATACTATACTAACAGTGAAAAACAGAAAGACTCTATCGGTACTAGAAGCACAGTTTCTACTGAATGTGATTGTTTTCGTGCCATTGTAAAGTCAAAAAATTGTGTGACCATCTGCACTTGCAACTACTGGTAGGCTTAGACACTTGGATTTTAGATCCAGAAACATCCAAACAGTTCCTGCTGGGTGGGAGAAGGCCATAGGAGTCAGAGCTCTTAGCTGCTAGTGAGAGAAGCCCACTCAGGCTGAGTTTAAAAACTGAGGCCGGGCACTGTGGCTTATGCCTGTAATCCCAGCACTTTGGGAGGTCGAGGTGGGTGGATCACCTGAGGTCAGGAGTTTGAGACCAGCCTGACCAACATGATGAAACCCTATCTTACTAAAAATACAAAAATTAGCCTGGCATGGTGACATGTGTTTGTAGTCTCAACTACTTGGCAGGCTGAGGCAGGAAAATTGCTCGAATATGGGAGGCAGAGGTTGCAATGAGCCGAGATCATGCCATTGCACTCCAGCCTGGGTGACAAGGCAAAACTCCATCTCAAGAAAAAAATGAAAGAAAAGAAAATGAATTTATGGGCAGCTGAGAAGGATCGAGGAGACACAGAGACTAAAGATGACAGGCAGGCCAGATGCAGTGGCTCACACCTGTAATCCCAGCACTTTGGGAGGCCAAGGCGGGTGGATCATGAGGTCAAGAGATCAAGACCATCCTGGTCAACATGGTGAAACCCCGTCTCTACCAAAAATACAAAAAAATTAGCTGGGCATGGTGACACATGCCTGTAATCTCAGCTACTCAGGAGGCTGAGGCAGGAGAATTGCCTGAACCCAGGAGGCAGAAGATGTGGTGAGCCAAGACCGCGCCATTGCACCCCAGCCTGGGTAACAAGAGCAAAACTCCGTCTCAAAAAAAAAAAAAAAAAAAAAAAAAAAAAAAAAAAAAAGACCGCAGCCTCATCAAGCCCAAACATGCAGAGGATGGCCTAGGGGGGTGACACAGAAATGGCTGGGCATGGTTGCTCATGCCTGTAATTCCAGCATTTTAGGAGGCCTAGGTGAGCGGATCACTTGAGACTAGTAGTTGAAGACCAGCCTGACCAATATGGTGAAACCCTGTCTCCACTAAAAATACAAAATTAGCCAGGCGTGGTTGCAGGTGCCTGTAACTCCAGCTACTTGGGAGGCTGAGGCAGGAGAACTACTTGAGCCTGGGAGGTGGAGATTGCAGTGAGCTGAAATCACACCATTGGACTACAGTCTGATCAACAGAGTGACTCTGTCTCAAAAAAAAAAAAAAAAAAAAAAAAAAAGACACATAGAGACAATTTCTATGCAGAACTGTGAGTGAGTGTCTCTCATTTTGGGGGCAATGCCAGGGGATTTCCAGAATCTGCGAGTGGGTACCCAGCATGTGGCTGAGAATCCAGGACAGCAGCAACATCCAGATGTACTTAGCAGAAGAATCAGGGATGTGCCTGGCTGGAGTATCAACAAAGCCGTCAATTCCAGCTGGCTGTGGATGTTGATGCTATACATCCTGTATATGAATTCTCCCATCAGAAACTCTATCTAGTTAGACAAAGAAGAAAGAAAATCATGCTCCCGTTCCCCAAAGGAAAGGGCAGGGAGGCGGGAAGGTGGAAGGGAACTTCCTGGTGCTGCGGCCTGAATCTCCACTTGTGCTGCTGTCTTCCCCACTAGACTCTGTACTTCCAGAAGGGGCTGGAGATGGGCACAATGCCAGCCCGTCCCTTCTCTCCAGAAGTATTCCCCAACCCTGATGTTCACAGTAATTGCTTCTTTCTGTTCGTCTTTTTTTTTGAGGCAGGTTCTTGCTCAGTCACCCAGGCTGGAGTGCAGTGGTGTGATCATGGCTCACTGCAGCCTTGACTTCTTGGGCTCAAGTGTTCGTCACCCCTCAGCCTCCTGAGTAGCTGGGACTATAGGCGTGCACCACCAATCCCAGCTAATTAAAAAAAACTTTTTTTTTTCCTGTAAAGACAGGGTCTTACTATGTTGCCAGGCTGGTCCCAAACTCCTGGGTACAAGTGATCCTCCCTTCTCGGCCTCCCAAAGTGTTTGGTGTTACAGGTGTGAGCTACCACACCTGGCCTCTTTCTGTTTCTTTAGATTAGAGCCACCCTAGTATGCATCTCTAACCCATAACTCTTCCCCAGCATTGTTATGTCTTTTAAGCCTCTTTCAATTTCCAAATTTGTTGGCTGGGTGAGTGCTCACACCTGTAATCCTGATATGATAGGATCATTTAAGTTCAGAGGCTTGAGACCAACCTGGACAACACAGGGAGACTCCTGTCTCTACAAAACCTAATTTTCTTTTCTTTTTTTTAACTCCACCCAGGCTGCAGTGCAGTTGTATGATCTCAGCTCACTGCAAACTTCACCTCCTGGGTTCAAGCCATTCTGTCTCATCCTCCCAAGTAGCTGAGATTACAGGCACATGGGACCATGCCCAGCTAATTTTTGTACTTTTAATAGAGCTGGGGTTTCACCATGTTGGCCTGGCTGTTCTCAAACTCCTACCTCAGGTGATCTGCCCACCTAAGTCTCTCAAAGTGCAAAGATTGGGATCACAGGTGTGAACAACCATGCCCAGCCAAAAACTAAAATTGAAAAAAAAAAAAGACACAATTTACAAGTTTCTCCTCTATTTCTTTTCCTTTTTTTGGGGGGGGAGAGGTAGAGTCTTGCTCTGTAACCCAGGCCAGAGTGCATTGGCACAATCTCAGTCCACTGCAACCTCCGACTCCCAGGTTTAAGTGATTCTCTTGCTTCAGTCTCCTGCATAGCTAGAATTACAGGCATGTGCTATAACACCTGTCTAATTTTTGTATTTTTGGCAGAGATGGGGATTCTCCATGTTGATCATGCTGGTCTCAAACTCTTGACCTTGTGATCTGCCCACCTTGACCTCCCAGTGTGCTGGAATTACAGGCCTGAGCTACCTTGCCTGGCTTATCCCTTTTCTTTTCTATGGATTTTGGAAGGCTCCACACTGCTGGGCCTGTAGCATTTCTCAAAATCTGGATTTCCCTGGTTCAGGTGAACCCATTTTCTGTCTTTTGTATTTGTGGCATATTTGCAGCTGGATTTATGCTCACCCCATCAGATTAGAGTTTGATCATGTTGGCAAGATTCAGTGGGTGATGTGATTGATCTCTTATTGGTGATGAATACTATCATATTGTCTCTCTTATTTTGTTAATTAGTTTTTTAGAAATAGGGGTCTCATTTTGTCACCCAGGCTGGAGTGCAGTGGCTCCACCATAGCTCCCTGAAGCCTCAAATCCCTGAGCTCAAGTGATCCACACACCTCAGCCTCCTGAGTAGCTGAGACCATACACCACCACACCCAACTTTTTTTCTTTTTTGAGATGAAGTCTAGCTCTGCCACCCAGGCTGGAGTACAGTGGCATGATCTCAGCTCATTGCAAACTCTGCCTCACAGGTTAATGCAATTCTCCTGCCTCAGCACTCTGAGTAGGTGGAATTATAGGCATCCACCACCACACCCAGCTAATTTTCATATTTTTAGTAGAAATGGGCTTTCTCCATGGCGGTCAGGCTGGTCTGGAACTCCTGACCCCAAGTGATCTGCCTGCCACAGCCTCCCCAAGTGCTGGGATTACAGATGCGTGCCATCGCTCCACACATGGCATTTTCTTCTTTTTAGACTGAGTGTTGTTTTGTCACCCAGGCTGGAGTGCAGTGGCACAATCTCAGCTTGCTGCAATCTCTGCCTCCTTGGTTCAAGTGATTCTGCTGCCTCAGCCTCCTGAGTAGCTGGAATTACAGGTACCTGCCACCACGCCCAGCTATATTTTTAGTAGAGATGGGGTTTCACCATATTGGCCACGCTGGTCTTGAACTGACCTAGTGATCCACCCACCTCAGTCTCCCAAAGTGCTGGGATTCCAGGCATGAGCCACCAAGCCTGGTACCTAATTACTATTCACTGGTCATGGATGGGAGCTATGGAACCTTTCCCCAGAATACATGCTGGCCCCATCAGAACATCAGAGTTCAGTCTCCTAAGACATGTTCTTCTGTTTGTGCTACACACCCAAATAATCCATCTCAGTCCACTGTCAGACAACTTCCAGGAATGACAGTGGCTGTAGTCTAGCTGAGAAAACACTTAAGTAGGAGTCAGCAGACCCTGGAACTCTTTTGACTCAGCCACTAACCACTTAATGTAGCCTTGGGGAAAAAAAAAAAAAAAACTGCAGCGACCATGCCTGTAATCCCAGCACTTTGGAAGGTCAATGTGGGAGGATTGCTTGAGCCCAGGAGTTTGAGAGCAGCCTGGGCAACATAGCAAGAGCCCATCTCTACAAGAAATTTCAAAAAATTTTCCAGGCGTGGCAGTGTTCCCCTGTAGTCCCAGCTACTCAGGAGGCTAAAGTGGGAGGATCACTTGAGTCCCGGAGGTCAAGACTGCAGTGAGCCAAGGTCATGCCACTGCACTCAAGCTTGGGCTTCAAAGTGAGACACTGTCTGAGAAAAAAAAAAACCTGGAGCTTTTGTTTCGCATTTGTAAAAGGTAAATGATATTATCTCCTTCATAGAGTTACTGTGAGGATGGAAATACAATTATTTTTCTTCCCTCTCCTTTTAGAAATACAATGAGATAGGCATAGTGGCCAGGTGAAGTGGCTCATGCCTGTAATCCTAGCACTTTGGGAGGCTGAGGCGGGTGGATCACCTGAGGTCAGGAGTTCAAGACCAGCCTGGCCAACATGGTGAAACCCTGACTCCACTAAAACTACAAAAATTAGCCCAGCGTGGTGGCACTTGCCTACAATCTCAGCTACTCGGAAAGCTGAGGCAGGAGAATTGCTTGAACTCAGGAGGTGGAGGTTGTAGTGAGCCGAGATCATCCCACTGCACTCCAACCTGGGAGACAGAGCAAGACTCCATCTCAAAAAAGAAACAAACAACAACAACAACAACAACAACAACAACAAAAGCCAGTGTGGTGGCTCATCCCTGTAATCTCAGCACTTTGGGAGGCTGAGTGGAATGGATCATCTGAGGTCAGGAGTTCAAGACCAGCCTGACCAACATGCAGAAACCCCACCTCTACTGAAAATACAAAATTAGCCAAGCACGTGCCTGTAATCCCAGGTCCTTGGGAGGCTGAGGCAGGAGAATTGCTTCAACCTGGGAAGCAGAGGTTGCAGTGAGCTGAGATTCCACTCCAGCATGGACAACAAGAAGGAAACTCCGTCTCAAAAAAAATAATAATAATTAGATAGGCATAGGCCCAGCGCGTGTTGATGGGATTCGAACCCCTGCGCCTCGGGGGTGGGGGAGACACTCGGAGAGAAGAGCTGGGTCCCAGGCTTCAGGGCCTCGGGAAACCCAAACCTGTCCAGCGGGTTTTCGGGCCAGATGGGGGAAGTGGTGCCCCGAGGCCCCCTCAGGGTCCTGGGAACAAAGGCCAAGTGTTTGCTCTGTGGCTGAAGGGACAATGCCCCGTCCCCCACAGTTCTGTCATCACGGGGGGCGGAGGCGCGTTCCTCCCCAGCACGTTTCCTGGTTCTCTAGCCAAGCCCTCTGACCTCTGAAGTAGACCCTCATTAGGAGGGGCCAGGGGACAGCACGAGGTCCCTGTGGGGTGTCTGCCAGCCTTGGGTGCCATGTCCTGAGCAGCTGTGCTGTCAGTTATTTAAACATGTGTGTGGCACTTTCTGGCAGTCAGGCGCTCAGCAGCATGCAGGTAACCTAAACGGTTCCGGAAACGGCCTGTGAGGGAGGGGCAGCCGCGCGGTGTCGTCTGCTGGAGGCCGCACAGCCAGGAGGTGCCTCCAGGATGGGGTTGGGTGTGGCTGCTGCGTGCCAGGGGTGGCGGCCAGGCCGTGGGCACCTCCATCTGGAAGCTCCAACCTGTCACAGTGCACTCCACAGGTTCTAGACGGGGCTGTTGGGGCAGCGTGAGGACGGGAAGGCTCCCGGGGGTCAAAGGAAGAGAAGGTGCCTGTTCCGGGGACCCCAGGGCGAGCTTTCCAGGCAGAGGGAAGCCCGGGGCTGGTTGTCATGGTGGTGTCTGAGTCTCTAGCTGGAGTTACTGGGGCAGGGAGGTCGGAAGCGGAGACCAACCGGTGTGAGCCTCTGCCTGCTGAGAGCCGCGGGGAGCTGCTGGAGTCCTGTGACCCCGACCTTCCATCGTGGGGCAATTGTAGGAGCCTCCTCCCTGGTCTCTGCCCTCACTTACAGCGGCACCAGCCACCCCTGCGCTGCAGCAGAAGTCGGGCTCTTACATGGCAGCCCCCTCTGCCCCAGTGCTCACCTCTACAGGCACCGTCCCGGCTCTGGGCCCCTGAGCTGCCCGTTCTGTTCTGCATTCCCTCTGCCTTTTCTGCCCTGTGAGGCAGACCTCTGCTGTATTCACTGCTTTATTTCCCCAGACTCAGCCAGCATCGAAGGCATGCAGTGTCCTAGGATCCTTGCAGCTGGCATGCAGGGAGGAGTGTGAGCCTCCCTGTCCCTCCTCAGACTCTCAGAATTCAGAAGAGCCACACTTTTTTATCCTTGCCCTGCTGGGCCAAAGACGCCCTGCCTTCTTTTCTCTCTGGGGTAGACATCCCGCACTTTTGATGTGCACTTGCCGAGTGGAACAGGGAGCTGCCCTCGTCCCTGCCCTCTGTAGCTGACGCCGGCTCCCCTGGCCGCTCGGCTCAGCAGGGCCCTGGGAGCCTTAGTGCTATGTGATACCTTCCTTAAGTGTGGAATTCAGTAGCATGTGCCTTTGATCCCTGAGTCACTGTGTGGCTGGCATGTGCCCTGGCATGAGAGTCAGTGATGGGCAGGGGCGAGCATGAAGACACCTCCGCTGCACCCCTGCTTTCGCCCTTTCCTGACTTCTCTGGCCAGCTCTTAGGTTGAAATAAGTCCTGCCTGTTGTAACAGATGTTTATTAAGTATCTACCCTGGCCAGGCTCTGAGCAGCCTCCAGGGTCTCTGTCCTGAATACAATAGGCCCCTCCTGGTGCTGGTGAGTGGAGAGGGGGAGATTAAGTCCAGTGTCCTACAGGCGACTGCATAATTCCACATGGGACCAGAGGAAAAAAGAACAGACCTTCCCTTTTATTTTTATGTATGTACGTATGTATTTATTTATTTATTTATTTTCTGTTTATAAATTGAGACAGAGTCTCACTCTGTTGCCAGGCTGGAGTGCAGTGGCACGATCCTGGCTCACTGCAACTTCCATTTTCTTGTTTCAAGCGATTCTCCTGCCTCAGCCTCCTGAGTAGCTGGATTACAGGCACGCGCCACCATGCACGGCTAAACAGACCTTTCCTTTTGTGAGAGGGACGTGGGTGTAGACAGCCGGGAGGGGAGATGAAACTGAGTAGAAGTGAGAGTCACTTGGGTGCCCAGCACCTTGTCTCACATCTGTAATCTCGGCACTTTGGGAGGCTGAGGCTGAGCCTGGGGGGTCACTCCAGCCCGGGAGTTTGTGACCAGCCTGGTCAGCATGAGACCCCTGTCTCTACTTTTAAAAATAAAAATAAGGTATTTTGGGCAGAGAGAAGTGCCTGTGCAAAGGCCCTGAGGTGAGTGTTTGCCCGGTTTGTTCAAGGAGCAGAAGGGAGGGTGTGAGGGTGAGAGGGCCTGTGGAGTTCGTGCTCATCTGAGGGCGATGGGAAAGGGGTGTCACTTGGGCCTCCCACGTGCTGTGAGAAGAGCTCTTCCTTGCTGTCGGTGGGAGGCCTTGAGGCAGGGCAGGTGTCGGGCCTCACGGCCCAGCTGGTTGGAGAACGTCGCAGCTCCCAGGCCCTTCTCCCCCTCCAGCCTCCCTACCCTTTGCTGTTCTGTCGCTGGTGAACGCCCCGTATAAGTGAGGATTTTGCTATGGGGATGACTCCATCCAGTACCCCTACCATCCAGAAACCATCACCCATGGGCTCATGGGCGGGGTCACTGTCACGGCCACCATCATCCTTGTAAGGCAGGAGGGGTTCAGAGTGATGGGGGGAGATGGGGTACAGCTTTATCCTGGGTTCCTGATGGGGGTGGCCTGGAGGTCTGTGGAGGGCTGGGGGACACAGCCTTGCCCCGAGTGGTACTTGTGGGTAATAGGAACCCCCTTTTGTTTTTTGAGACGAAGTTTTGCTCTTGTTGCCCAAGCTGGAGTGCAATGGCAGGGTCTCTGCTCACTGTAACCTCTGCCTCCTGGGCTCAAGTGATTCTCTTGCCTCAGTCTCCCCAGTTGCTGAGACTACAGGCGAGCAAGGGGCCTGTAGTGATGGCGAGTGCCATCACACCCCCTAGTTTTGTATTTTTAGTAGAGACGGGTTTCATCATGTTGTTCATGTGCGACCCGCAGAGACCCTTCCCAAAGCAAATGAGAGCGAGGAGTTGTTAAGCCAAGTCCAGGTTTATTGGGGTTTGCGGGCAACTCGAGCGGGAGAGGGAAGAGCTGCACCCAGCAGCTGCCGGAGAGGGTTTTTATAGGGAGGCAGCCTGCTTAGGCGAGGTGTTGTGAAGTGATTGGTGGCGGTTGGGCATGGGCGGAGGGGGAATATTGTGGCGTGCAGGGATTGGTTTAAGCTTTGGCGGGCTAAAGTGGGAGATGATTGGCTTGCCTTGTTGCTGGGAAGGCTGAACTCTAAAGGTAGCCCGTACAGGTGAGGTGTCATGGAGTGATTGGTGGAGGTTAAGCAAAGAAGAAGGAAGAGCCATGTGGCAAGGGGGATGGGCTAGTCCTGTTGCTGGGCAGACTAACCTCCGGAGGCGGCCTGCTGGATGTGGGTCCCAGATATGGGGAATGGGCTCTTTCTACCTAACATTCCTGACTCCCTAAAAAGGAAAAGGACGACGAGGTTATTCTGGCTACTTCCTGCTGAAAATGGGCGGCGGAGGGATCTGATTTTTAGGGAGCCTGATAAGTGGGCAGAAGGGCGTAGCTTTCCGGGGAGGTTGGTGGGGAAGTGGTGTAGTTGTCCTGGGGGGTAGGCTCTGGTGTGGTGTTATTGTAGTTCGGCTCCGGGAGGGGGAAGACTGGTTGTAGCATCATTTGGTTGATGGTAACTCGGGTTAGTTCTCGAAACCGACGCTGGAGGAACTGGAAAAACAAGGAGCAATGAGCAGAAGAAGACAGATAATTAGTAAGGGACCAAGTAGTGGGGATAGAAGGGTGTACATGGAAGACGACCACCATGCGGAGGCCTCTGTTGAAAACTTGTAATTTTGGAGGCTGGTTTTGATTTTTTGGAGATTTTCAATTCGCGTTTCTACCAGTCCAGATTCGTTGACATAGTAGCAGCATTCCTCTTGTAGGAAGATGCAGGTTCCTCCACACTCCGCCGTAAGTAGATCCAGCGCCCTCCGATTTTGTAGGGCTACCTGGGCGACCGAGGTGATCTGTCGTTGGAGAGATGCTAGAGACGCTGCTGAGTCCTCAATGGCTGCCTGAAGTTGTGAGGAAAGGCGAGCCAGAGCTTGGTGAGAATGGAACAATGCCCCTCCTCCCAACCCAGCAGCCAGCGTGGAGCCTGTAAGGGACAGGCCCACAACCACCGGGAGGAAGGCTGCCCTTCGGGCGTGATGAGATGGAGCCTGCGGGACCTGTAATAAGAGGAACTCAGCCGGGGAGTAGACAGTGAGTCGAGGTACTAGGGTGACTGGAAGGCATAAGAGGGTTGGAGGCTGGCTAGAAGACAGGGTTTTTGGTTAGGGTGCCATTGCACTAAAAGAAAATGCCTCGTGGAGCGGTTAGGCTGGTTGAAACCCTCCTGGTGTGGTTACAATAGGAATAATTTTGGCCTAGGGAGTAGCAGGCCGGGAGCTGAGACTCAGGTAAAGCATAGAGTTGTACGTTAGGAATGGGAGTAAAGGGGTTAGATGATTCCGGAGCATTACGCGGAAAGGGAACCAGTACCGCAACGAGAGGAGTCTGCCCAAGAGTGGCACACAGAAGGCAGGAGGTTAAATTAGTAAGTCCGGACTGGTTAGCAAGTGCCAATCCCTCCCTGAGGAGGGTGATCCATGAAAAGGGGTGTTGCGGGGTTGGAGCTGAGTGTTTAGGATTTGCTCCTGGATTTGTATGGAGGAACTAATCGGTGAAGAGGTGAGGATGTAGGCGCGCCATATGTACAGGTGTGAGGACGGGTACGATTGTTTTGGGAAGTTATAAAGGGCTGCCTTTTGAGGACTGGTCCATCTTTGGTCCCAAGGGCCGGAGATGGTTAGAGTGAATTGGTTTTTTCCCTCAGTGGTGGGAGTTTTGGATAAAAGTGAGTGATGGGTTTGACCGCTTGGGCTTGGGTATGGCGTTGTTTTTTCCAAGTTACAGGTTGACCAGACACAGCCCAGACAAGAGTACCAGGAAGAGGTTTGACAGGTTTCAGGCTGCTTGTAGTGGAGGCAAATGACGGGGAGGGTGACCAGGGAATTATGAAAACGAGAAAAGTTAAGCTGGATGGAGTGTGAGCACCCCGTTGTGGGGCAGTCAGAAGTGGCTAAAAGATGATTGTGAGAGTAAGGGGGAGGGTTACAGATATGCTGTGTTTTGGTATAGTTTTCAGTAAGGAAGAATCTCCAGACATACTGAGAGGAGCTAAGTTTTGGTAAGCTTGAGAGATAGAGGGCCAGTAGGAGTACACTCCCAGCGGGGAGAGAGGGAGCCATCAGGGCACCTTTTTACTTAGGACAGGTGGACCCGAGTGTGCGCCCGCAGTCTGGCAGGGGCTAAGGGAGGCAGGGGATTTACGGCTGTTGGAGTTTTAAGGAGAGTTTGGTGAGCTGCTCCTTGATGAGCCTGTAGGCTTGCTTTACCTTACCAGAAGATTGAGGATGGTAGGCAGCATGGAGTTTTTACTGGACTCCTAGGGAGGTAGAGGCAGCATTAGTGACTTTGGGAGTAAACAAGAGGTAATGTTTTAGATTAGATGGTGGGCTAAACGATGAGTAGAGGAAGGGGGAAGTGGAGAGAAAGAGAGAGAAAGAGAGAGAGAGGGAGAGACAAAAGGGGTGCTTGTGGTTACAGAGGGTGGTTGGAGGTGGGCGGGAACTATGGTGGCCATAACAGGAACCTGGGAAGGACGGGCTGTGCCACGGTTAAAGGTGCGGGGCGGGCAGCCCCCCTTCCCCCCTGTGATAAGTAAGAAGGGGACACTCTACTCGCTACCTGAAGTGACACCCTGGGCTCGGCAAGGGTAACCGGGGTTGAGGAGCCAGGGCCTCTCTAGTCGTTTAAGAGCCCAAACAACTCGGGACAGAAACCCCCGGAAGAATTCGACTTCCGTGCACTCTGGTCGGAAACCGGATCATCCAGGGTTGCCCCGCGTGGTTCAATTCCTCTGCCAAGAATGGCCAAGGCCTTGGATGCACTGGGGCAATCTGACTTCCAGTGTCCCGTGAGCTGACAAAGGGGGCAAGGCTTAGTGGGCGGACGGGGTCGTGGGCAGTCGGAAGCCCAGTGACCCTCATTTCCGCATTTGAAGCAAGCTCCCGGTGGGGGTGCTGCTGACTGCCACCAGATTTCCCACCTCCTGCCGGCCGCAGAGCTGCCACCAAGGCCTGGGTTTGTAGAGTGACCTTCTGCATCATTTGGGCCTGGCGGGCTGCCTCTGCCGCATCCTCCTGGGCGTTAAAAACTTTAAAGGCCATTTTCACCAGGTCCTGTATGGGGGTTTCCGGCCCCTCCTCAACCTTTTTAAATTTTTTTCGGATATCAGGGGCGGATTGTGAGATGAAATGGGAAGCGAGAACATTTGCCCCGTTTTGGGACGCAGGGTCTAGCCGGGTGAAGCGAACAAGGGCATCTTGTAAGCGGCCGAGAAAGAGAGCGGGATTTTCATCTGGCCTTTGAGTTATTTGTCTGAGTTTGTCATAGTTTACCACCTTATTGGAGACAGTATCCATGCCCCATAGGAGATATTGGAGCATGCAATCACGAGCTGGGATGTGGGATCCTGGCCCCTCCTGATAATTCCACTGGGGGTCTGTGCTAGGGAGAACTTCAGCTCTAACGGGGACCTGGTTGGGGTTTATAGCATGGTCCCTGTTAGCTGCATGCCTAGCTGCTGCTAGGATGCACTCATGCTCCTCGGCGGAAAGAGTGGAGGTGCAAATGACATGGATATCATGCCAAGTGAGACTATAGGCCCGAGTAAGGTACTGAAACTCCTTAATATAGGTGGAGGGGTCGGCTGAGAAAGATCCAAGTCCGCGTTCGATTTGAGCCAGGTCTTGGAGGGAGAAAGAAACATGAACTCTGACGAGTCCTTCCGCCCCAGCCACCTCACGGAGTGGCACCAAGACAGTTGGTGGGTGGGAGCGAGTACGGGCCGCAACTGGAGGACTTAAAGGGGGTGGTACCGCAACAGTTGGAAGAGAGGAGGAGGACGAGGAAGGAGGAGGAGGAGGAGCTGTGGGAGTGGGGGCAGGGTCTGCAACTGGCGCAACAATTGGAGGGGAGGAGAAGGACGAGGAAGGAGGAGGAGGAGCTGTGGGAATGGGGGCAGGGTCTGCAACTGGTGCAACAATTGGAGGGGAGGAGAAGGACGAGGAAGGAGGAGGAGGAGCTGTGGGAGTGGGGGCAGGATCTGCAACTGGCGGAGGGAGGGGGTTGGAGTGAGTAGGAGGGGGATGGGATAGGTGGTCGGGCAGCTCCTCCTGCAGTTCATAAGGAGGGGGAGAGCTGACCTTGGGAGGGGTGCGAGCTAAGATAACTTGATGAGTGGAACAGGAGGAGCAGAGGTCGGGGTGGGGACGCAAATCCCAAAAAGCCTGGACGTACGGCACCTCGCGATCCTTGCCAGTACAGCGACAAAAATTGTTTAGGTCTCGTAGGACGTTAAAATCGAAAGTACCAGTCGGAGGCCAATGTGACCGGTTATTAAGCTGGTATTGGGGCCAGGCCACTTGGGACAGGAGGATTTGGGAGTAGCCCAGCTGAGAAAAGTTGAGGAGTAAGCACCCAAGAGGGGTGTTGTTAGGAATTTGAGACTCCGTGTTCCCCATGGCGCATGTGGCAGGACCTTTCCTTTAGCGAGATTGGGCTAGAGTGGTGTGGGAAGAGGCGTCCCGTCTGTCCCACAGCCCCTCTAGAGGGAAATAGGAAGAGTCAGAGAAGGCGTCCCCCCTTCTGACCATTCCTGTTATGGACATGGACGTGGGAAGGATCAGAGGAGGCGTCCCTCGTCTGATGACTTCCAAGGCTCCTGGAGCCGGACTGGAGGATCTGACTCAGGCTGGCCAGTGCTAGGTGAAAGATCCGTGGAGTGGGAGACGTGAAAGGAAAAGAGGCCACCACACGCACCGTGGGGAAGATAGGCAAGTAAATGGACTTACCTTATCTGGAGCGTGGAAGCCAATTCAGAGGAAGGGGGGTCGCCAGAGGGAGGGGGCCGCTGGTGGACCAGCCGCCCACACCTCCCGGGTTTCGGCACCAAATGTGCGACCCGCAGAGACCCTTCCCAAAGCAAATGAGAGTGAGGAGTTGTTAAGCGGAGTCCAGGTTTATTGGGGTTTGCGGGCAACTCGAGCGGGAGAGGGAAGAGCTGCACCCAGCAGCTGCCGGAGAGGGTTTTTATAGGGAGGCGGCCTGCTTAGGCGAGGTGTTGTGAAGTGATTGGTGGCGGTTGGGCATGGGCGGAGGGGGAATATTGTGGCGTGCAGGGATTGGTTTAAGCTTTGGCGGGCTAAAGTGGGAGATGATTGGCTTGCCTTGTTGCTGGGAAGGCTGAACTCTAAAGGTAGCCCGTACAGGTGAGGTGTCATGGAGTGATTGGTGGAGGTTAAGCAAAGAAGAAGGAAGAGCCATGTGGCAAGGGGAATGGGCTAGGTAGCAAAGAAGAAGGAAGAGCCATGTGGCAAGGGGGATGGGCTAGTCCTGTTGCTGGGCAGACTAACCTCTGGAGGCGGCCTGCTGGATGTGGGTCCCGGATATGGGGAATGGGCTCTTTCTACCTAACAGTTCAGGCTGCTCTTGAATGCCTGACCTCAGGTGATCTGCCTGCCTCAGCCTCCGAAAGTGCTGGGATGGCAGGCGTGAGCCACCGAGCCCATCTAGGGTCCCTTTAGAGTCCCTAAGTCTTCAGCAGCCTTGGGGAGGCCCGTGGGGAGAACTGAGGCCCAGTGAGGGCCCACAGGCTGACTGGTCCATTTTAATGTGTACAGTTCATTTTTAGTACATCCACAATGCTGTACAGCCATCTCCTCTACCTAATTCCAGAATATTTTTATCTCATCAGAAGGAAACCCCCCAGCATGGGTAACATGGCAAAACACCGTCTCTATGACAAATCAAAAAATTAGGCCGGGCAGGTGGTTCATGCCTGTAATCCCTGCACTTTGGGAGGCTGAGGCGGGCGGATCACCTGAGGTTGGGAGTTCGAGACCAGCCTGGCCAACATGGAGAAATCCTGTCTCTACTAAAAATAAAAAATTAGCCAGGCATGGTGGCACACGCTTGTAATCCCAGCCACTCAGGAGGCTTGAGGCAGGAGAATTGCTTGAACCCGGGAGGTGGAGGTTGTGGTGAGCTGAGACTGTGTCATTGCAGTCCAGCCTGGGCAACAAGAGTGAAACTTCATCTCAAAGAAAAAAAAAAAATTAGCCAGGCCTGGTGGTGGGCACCTGCAGTCCCAGCTACTGGGGAGGCTGAGGCGGGAGCGGCACTTGAACTCGGGAGGTAGAGGTTTCAGTGAGCCAAGATTGTGTCCACCCCAGGCTGGGTGAAAGAGTGAGACCCTGTCTCAAAAAAAGGAAAGGAAACAAAGAACTTTTGTACCCATTAGTTGTCACTCCGTCCCCAGACCCTGGCAGCTGCCACTATCCTATTATCTGTCTGTAGATTTGCATGTTTTCAATGTTTCATATAAATGGAATTATATACTATGTGGTCTTTGGTGTCTGCCTTCTCTTTTTCTAACTTTTTTTTTTTTTTTTGACAGGGAGTTTTGTTCTTATTGCCCACACTGGAGTGCACTGGTGTGATCTTGGCTTACTGCAACCTCTGCCACCTGGGTTCAAGTGATTCTCCTGTCTCTGCCTCCTGAGTAGCAGGGACTACAGGCACCTACCAACACGCCTGGCTGATTTTGTATTTTTTACTAGAGACGGGGTTTCCTCCATGTTGGCCAGGCTGGTCTCGAACTACTAACCTCAGGTGATCTGCCCACCTTGGCCTCACAAAGTGCTGGGATTACAGGCATGAGCCACTGTGCCTGGATTCTTTTTCTAATTAAAAAAATGTTGGGCCGGGCGCGGTGGCTCCAGCCTGTAATCCCAGCACTTTGGGAGGCTGAGGCGGGTGGATCACAAAGTCAAGAGATCAAGACCGTCCTGGTCAACATGATGAAACCCTGTCTCTACTAAAAATACAAAAAATTACCTGGGCATGGTGGCCTGTGCCTGTAATCCCAGCTACTCAGGAAGCTGGGGCAGTAGAATTATCTGAACCCAGGAGATGGAGGTTGCGGTGAGCCGAGATCGCACCATTGCACTCCAGCCTGGGTAACAAGAGCGAAACTCCGTCTCAAAAAAAAAAAAAAAAAAAAAAAAAAACAAATGTTGGGGGGCTGTGCAAGATGGCTCACACCTGTAATCCCATCACTTTGGGAGGTTGAGGTGGGCAGATCACCTGAGGTCAGGAGTTTGAGACCAGCCCAGCCAAAAGTAAGCTGGGTGTAGTGGTGCATGCCTATAATACCAGATGCTCAGGAGGCCCAGGCAGAGAATCAGTTGAACCTGGGAGGCAGAGACCGCAGTGAGCCAAGACAGTGCCATTGCACTCCAGTCTGAGTGAGAAAGTGAGACTCTGACTAAAAAAAAAAAAAAAAAATTGGCCAGAAGTGATGGTTCACACTTGTAATCCCAGTACTTTGGGAGGCCGAGGTGGGCAGATCACTTGAGGCCAGGAGTTCGAGACCAACCTGATCAACATGGAGAAATCCCATCTCTACTAAAAATACAAAAATTAGCCTGTCCTGGTGATGGATGCCTGTAATCCCAACTACTCAGGAGGCTGAGGTGGGAGAATTGCTGGAACCCAGGAGGTGGAGGTTGCAGTGAGATGATTGTGCTCCAGCTCGGGAGACACGAGACTCTGTCTCAAGAAAAAAAATTGTTTTTGTTTTGCTCAAAACTATAGGAAAAAAATAAAAAGAAAAAAAAAAGAGGATAAGTGAATAGAATAAAAACAAAGTTGTTTTTGTGTGTTTTTAGTGATTGAATGCAGTGTATTCTTGTGTTTTGGAAGTTCGTATTGTAACGTTCTATCCCCTTTTGCTTTATGTATTTTGGAGTTCTGTGGTTTAGTACATTTACATTTATAATTGTATTATTATTACATTTATAATTATAATTATTATGTTTATAATTGCTATACCTTTTTGATAGATTGACCCTTTCATCATCATAGAATGATACCTATGAGTTTGGTCTCAACAATTTTTGTCTTGATGTCCATTTTGTCTGATATTAATATAGCTATTCTGGCTCTCTTTTCATTACTGTTTGCATAGAATATTTTTTTTTCCAATCTTGTACTTTCAACCTATTCATGTCTCTGACTCTAAAGTAAGTCTCTTATACCTAGTATAAAATTGGGCCATGTTTTTTTGTATTGTCCAGTCTCTGATTTTTTTCGAGACAGAGGCTCACTTTGTTGCCCAGGCTGGAGTACAGTGATCTCAGCTCCCTGCAGCCTTGGACTCACTCCTAGACCAAGCCATCTTCCAGCCTCAGCCTCCTGCGTGGCTAGGACTGGCCACTACATTCAGCTACTGTTTATTTATGTTTTTTGTAGAAATAGGGTTTTGCCATGTTGCCCAGGTTGGCCTTGAACTCCTCAGCTCAAGCGATCCACCCTCTGTAGCCTCCCAAACTGCTGGGATTACAGGTGTGTGCCGCCATGCCCAGCCAGATCTCTGACTTTATTTTTTGTTTTTTTCCCCCCCAGCATATGTTAATCTTTTTATTGAATTAAGGCATTTAACAAATCTCTGACTTTCAGTTGGAGTGTTTAATCTATTTATAGTCAGTGTAATTACTGATAAGGAAGGCCCTCTGTCATTTTGTTTAGGGTTGCCTAGGTTGTGCCTTCCTTTTTCAGTTCCCTGTCACTGCCTTTTTTTTTTTTTTTTGCCTTTAATTTTTTTTTTTTTTCTTTTAGCAATGAGGGTCTTGCTGTCTTGCCCAGGGCTTGAACTCCTGGGCTCAAACCATCTGTACCTTCCAAGTAGCTGGGACTACAGGTATACATTACCACATCTGGCTGGTTTTGTCATTTTTTTTTAGAAATAGGGCCTCACCATGTTGTCTAGGCTGGTCTAGAATGCCTGGGCTCAAGCAGTCCTTCTGCCTTGGCTTCCCAAAGTGCTGGGATTACAGGCACGAGCCACTGAGCGCATTCAGGCTAAATCATCTTTTTCTCTCTTTTTTTTTGAGACAGAGTCTGGCTGTGTTGCCCAGACTGGATGGAGTGCAGTGGTTTGACCTCTGCTCACTGCAACCTCCACTTCCTGAGTTCAGCCTCCCCAGTAGCTGGAATTACAGGTGTGTACCACCACACCTGGCTAATTTTTATATTATCATTTTTATTATTATTATTAATTTTATTTTTTGAGACAGAATCTCACTCCGTCACTCAGGCTGGAGTGCAGTGTACAGTGGCATAATCTTGGCTCAGTGCAACCTCTGCCTCCTGGGTTCAAGTGATTCTCCTGCCTCAGCCTCCCAAGTAGCTGGGACTATGGGCATGTACCACCACATCCAGCTAATTTTTATTATTTTCAGTAGAGATAGGGTTTCATCATGTTTGCTAGGCTGGTCTCGAACTCCTGATCTCAGATGACCCACCCACCTTAGCCTCCCAAAATGCTGGGATTACAGATGTAAGCCACTGTGCCTGGCCCGGCTGAATATTCTTAACTGACCTATTTTCTTTGTTTTTTTTGAGACAGAGTCTCACTCTGTCACCCAGGCTGGCATGCAGCGGTGTGATCTTTGCTGTCCGCCACCTCCGTCTCCTAGATTTAAACACTTCCCCTGCTTTAGGCTTCTGAGTCCTGGGATCACAGGCATGCATCACCACACCTGGACAAGTTTTGTACTTTTAGTACAACAGGGTTTCACCATGTTGGCCAGGCTGGTCTCAAACTCCTGACCTCAGGTGAGCCGCCTGCCTCAGCCTCCCAAAGCACTGGGATCACAGGTGTGAGCCACTGTGCCCGACCTGTTTTATTTTGTTTTAAACTGTGTGTTTAGAGTATTATAAGGCTACTCTGGAAATAGGAGTCTCCCTACTCCCCGGGGTTTGTTCTTGCTGTTTGTTGCAGTGGTTATTTGTTTAATGACTTTTCTGATTGTGAAGTCTCTAACTTTTGTCATGGATGGCCATTTCCTCCTGTTCTTTTAGCCTGGTGGTCAGCGAGTGATAGGACAGAGATGTCTTTTCTGATTGTGAAGTCTCTAACTTTTGTCATGGATGGCCATTTCCTCCTGTTCTTTTAGCCTGGTGGTCAGCGAGTGATAGGACAGAGATGTCTTTAAACATCTGGAACAACAACAACAAAAACCCACAACACCCTCCCGAGTCAGTAGAAGGGGCCTGCGTGCCTGTGGGGTCAGCCCTTCCACGGTGAAACAGGTTTTCTCTGCCTTCATTTTCACGTCCTGCTTGTGCAGAGCTGGAAGTCCAGCCCGATGTGAGCACAGGGCCCTCGCAGGCCTCTTCCAAGCTGCTGCACCGCTCTGGTCTTGTAGGTTCCAAGTCTCCATTCCCCAGAGTGTTTTGTTCCCTGGCCTTTACTCCTACGCTGTTTGGCTCCTCTGTTTTTTGCCTCATCTGCTCTCATGGCCCCAGGCAGCAGACATTAACAAATTTGTTGTAAACGTTTCCTGCAAATGTCCTCCAGGTGGCACCTCAGCACTGGGAGAATGTCCAGTCAGGTTAGATCAAGATCAGCCCTTGAGCCATACCCTAGTCCATAGTTGCAAATAAGGCACCATCTTGGAACCTGTGCTGGGCCTGTGGTCTGTTACCCTCAGGCCACCATAGTCTAAGCGGTGGGAGAGGGACCAGGATGAGTTAAAATGTCACAAAGCTGTTTGTTCTGAGATCCAACTGAAATACCTCTGTTTTTTTTTTTTTTTTTTTTTTTTTTTGAGATGGAGTCTAGCTCTTTCGTCCAGGTAGTGGCATCATCTTGGCTCACCCCAACCTCCACCTCACAGGTTTTCAAGTGATTCTCCTGCCTCGGCCTCCCGATTAGCTGGGATATAGGCATGTGGCACCATGCCTGGCTAATTTTTGTATTTTTAGTCGAGACGGGGTTTCACCATGTTGATCAGGCTGGTCTCAATCTCCCGGCCTCGTGATCCCCGTCTTAGCCCCGCAAAGTGCAGGGATTACAGGTGTGAGCCACCGTGCTTGGCCTCAACTGCATTATGTTAATCAAGTGTTCCTCTGGTTCCTGCAAGCTTTTGATTCTGTCCAAAAAAGTTGATTTTGACTTTTTTGTCAGTTTTTTGTTGCTTCCTATTTTCTGTGTTTCATTCACGTCCTTCACGGGATCTCAAATTTATATAAAAAGAAATCTTCCCTCAGTTCCACAGATGGGAGAAAATCCTGAAAAGAAATGCAGTGAAAATGCAACTGGTGTTGCCTGCTTGCTGGACACTACTATCCGCCCTGGGTGTTGGGTTCGGGCCTCAGAGCCTTCACAGGTGAGGCGTCTCATGCCACAGCCCCAGTTGGAGACTCTGATTCCATCATCAGATAACTGGAAAGGACAGAGGAAGCAGCCTGTGCTCCTGGGATTTGGTGGCCTGTAACATCAGCAGCTCCAGTGTTGAACCCTCCCTTCTGCAGGAGGAGCAGGGGTGAAGGGAGTTTGGAAGATGCCGAGTGAGCCGCCTGCCCTCTGACCTGCTGCCTCTCCTTCCCCAGGTTGTTTTTCTACTCGGGACACACCTCCTTTGCAATGTACTGCGTGGTGTTCCTGGCGGTGAGTCCATTTTTCTGGGGCTCGCCTGTCAAGTCACTCCCTTCCCTGGACCTCAGTTTTCCCAGCTGTAGAATGGGTGGGTCGTGGTGGTGATGGGCGCACTCACTGACTTGTTTGTAAAGACAGGAGGCCCTGGGCTGGCCAGTTTTTTGCCCCCGGCCTCAGAGCTGCCATCTGTGCAGTGGGTGTGTGAGGGCCTGGCAGGGCACAGGCTGAGGCACCCTCTCCCATCCCAGCTCTACGTGCAGGCGCGGCTCTGCTGGAAGTGGGCGCGGCTGCTGTGCCCCACGGTCCAGTTCTTCCTGGTGGCCTTTGCCCTCTATGTGGGCTACACCCGCGTGTCTGATCACAAACACCACTGGAGTGACGTCCTTTCTGGCCTCCTGCAGGGAATACTGGTGGCTGGCCTCACTGGGAGCTTCTGACCTTGACTCACCCCCTGCGCTGTCCAGAGACCACTCCCTGCCCAACCCTGGTCCTGCCCTGCACACTCTTGCCCCACGGAGTCCTCCCCTGGGACCACTTCCTCCAATCCTGGTCCTTCCCTGGGACCCCTTCTTCTCCCGGTTTCTCCCCTGGGACCCCTACTGCAAACTCTAGTCCTTATCTGGACCCCACCTTTTCCCCCCATCCTCCCCTGGGACCTCTTCCCCCAACCCCAGGCCTTTCTGAGGGCCCCTCCCTTCCCCCATTCCTTCCCTTGGGATCCTTTTTCCCAACCCCAGTCCATCCCTGGGACTCCTCCTTCCCCCATTCCTCTGCTGATACTATTTCCCCCAACCCCAGTCCTCCCCTAGATCCCTCCCTTCCTCCCCCACATCCTACCCTGGGACCCCTTGTCCCAACCCCAGTCCATTCATGGAACCCCTCCTTCCCCCATTCCTCCCCGGGACCCCTCTCCCCAAAGCCAGTCCTTCCCTGGACACCTTCTTCCCCAAGTTCCTTCCCTGGGTCTCCTGCCTGCACACCGCAGCCCTTCCCTGGGCTCATCAGCGCCCCAGTGCTCTCCACTGGTCCTCCACTAAGAGGGCTCTCTTCCCCCACAGGCACTCTTCCTCTCATTGTCCACCTGGGACCCTGTTCCTCCCCCTCCTGCTCATGCCCATGACCCTGGTGCCTGCCGAGTCTCACCTTCCTCCACTCTGCCAGGTCCCATACATCTCAGACTTCTTCAAAGCCCAACCCCCACAGCACTGCCTGAAGGAGAAGGAGCTGGAATGGAAGCCCAGCCTGTCACTGAGAGTGACCCTGAGCAAGGCTGACCACAACCACTATAGGTACCCGCACTCCTCCTCCTGGCGGGAGTGCTGTGAGTCCAACTGATGCTGGCCCCCCAGGTGGTTCCTCTGGCCCTGGGTAGGCAGTGAGGGCTCCGGATGGGCTCCAGGAACCCTGAGTAGGCTCTGCTGCCCCCTGCCCTGCACTGGACCAGGGATCTGGGGAGACCTAGGTGGCCCAGAGCATTTGGAGGGGGACCTGTTTCTGTAGCTCCCCAAGTATCCCCATTCTTTTATGGGGTTAAGTAAGGGACTGTTTTGTAAAATGTAATGTACATGTGGTTTTTAGTAAAATGGGGCATTGGTTTGGTGAGTCGTCTCAGTGCCTCTGTTTCTTATGGCCATTCTGGGACGGTGTTCCTCCTGTCAGAGGGCTCCACAGAACTCAGGCATCAGGCCGACTCACCCGCTATGACGGTGGAGGACAGCAGCCAAGCCCGCCCCTTGCGTTTCTCCCTGCATGGTGCTGGGGTCAAGGGTCAGATGGGTCAGCACACCTCTCCCCTCTGCTCATGTCCACCCCGTGCACCTGGGGGCCACGCTTCTGAAATGGGTAATTCAGGGCCTGGTTTCCCTGAAGTGATGGTAGAACACACAGAGCTTACTTTTTCAACAGGAGGGTAAAGGGTACATTTGGTTTTTGTACAGGTGGTAACTCAAGTGTCTGCTGATGTTTTGTTTGCACCTGGAACCTCTCTCATTCCCTCACCCTGCAGGGTGTTCCTATCAGGCCTTAGCCTACGGGAAGGGTGGTGCAGCCCTGGGGACAAAAGTGCAGCCTGGGAGCCCCACCCAGGGTGCCTCTGTGGAGACCTGCTCTTGGCGGATGGGAAGGAATGTGACCCAGACCCTGCAGAACTCCAGCTGAATATCAGAGACTTGCCTTCATGCAGGTGTCAGATGGGATCCTGGCCAGGAAAGTCACACTGAAGCCTCCCAGGTATCCTAGGGTGCCACAGCAGGCAGTGACACCCAAAGACTAAGGAGGCTGTGTCTGGGCTCAGAATGTGTCTCTGGCAGTGGGTGGGAGAGAGGTTCCCAGCCAGATCCCACAGGGAGAGTCACTGCATCAGGAGCAAATGGGAATGAGCCAGGTGCCCTGACAGCAGCCGACACCTCTGTCTCCTCCCAGGCACAATGGCCTTGAAAGCCAGGACCACAGTGAGGGTTGAGCGTGAGTCTGTGGGAGCAGCTGCAGTGCACAGGATACCGATGTAGTCTGCTGGGAGCAGGTGGCTGTGTTGGGACGAGCTGTGAAGACTGAGGAGTGGAGGAAGTTTGGAGTGAGGGAGAGGACGTGGCTGAGTCCAGCAGCTGGCCTAGGCTGGGGGAGTCTCAGTGCTTCAGAAAGAGCATGTGCACCCCATGGCTATGAGAGTGGAGAAAGAAAGGGCTGTACTGACCAGAGCCATCCCCAGAAGGTCCTCAGGAGCCAGGAAGGCCCAGCTCTGGGAGCCAGTGACCTGTCTCGCCGCTTGAATGCTGCCCAGCTGGGCTATGCATGCACTGCTCTGCATCTGTTGGGAAAAGCTGGGACACAGGGTGTCGGGCTCGGAAATTCTCACAGGTTCCCAGTACCAAGATGGCAGGCAAGGCGGCAGTTAGGACACATTTCTCCACCCACATGGAGCTCTGGGGAAGCTCTCATGCATAATTTTGGGTTTACACTGCCCACACCCTTATGGTTTCATGGAAAAAAATAGTATTTTCTCTTGTTGTACAAGGAGGATATTTTTTTTCTGTTGTTTCTCACAGGAAACTCAGATTCTTAGCCATGTAAATATCATTTCCCATGGCTGTGTCCTCGTGGCCTGGCATTTCTCCCACCTTCTGAGGTTTATTGGTTTCTAAAGACCTCCTCCTGGCCAGGCACAGTGGCTCACGGTTGTAATCCCAGCACTTTGGGAGGCTGAGGCGGGTGGATCACACGGTCAGGAGATCAAGACCATCCTGGCAAACATGATGAAACCCCGTCTGTTCCAAAAATGCAAATGCAAAACTTAACCGGGCATGGTGGTGGACCCCTGTAATCCCAGCTATTGGGGAGGCTGAGGCAGGAGAATTGCTCAAACCCAGGAGGCAGAGGTTGCAGTGAGCTGAGATTGCACTACTGCTCTCTGGCCTGGGGACAGAGTGAGACTAGGTCTCAAAAAAAAAAAAAAAAGAAAGAAAAGAAAAGAAAACTCCTGAGTATTTGATGATACGCAGGGTTTTTTTTTTTAATGTGTCAGCTACCATATGTTATTCTAGTTTTGTAGGAAACCATACATACTTTGTTTTTTAGACACAGGGTCTCATTCTGTCACCCAGGTTGGAGTGCAGTGGTGCAATTACTGCTCACTGCAGCCACGACCTCCCAGACTCAAGCCATGCTCCTGCCTCAGCCTCCTCAGTAGCTGGGACTACAGGTGCTTACCACCACACCCCACTTTCATGCTTGCTTTTTTTTACAGGTGCATACTGAAGTATTTAGGAGTGAAATTTTGTGAGATCTGCAAATTACAATATTTCATAATATAAAAACATGAAGCAGACATGGCAACATATGAGAAACTGTTAAATCTGTTTTGTGTATGTGGGTATCATTATGCCATGCTCTGGACTGCATCTGGAAAAATTTTAAGTCAAAAAAGAAAAACTCTGCCTGCGAAAATTTTCCTAAGTTCCAAATGTCATTACCTTTACTTTTAGTGAGACAATATTTCTTCTTTTTCTTTTTTTGAGGAGTCTTGCCCTGTTGCCCAGCCTAGAGTGCAGTGGTGTGATCTTGGCTCACTGTAACATTCACCTACTTGGTTCAAGCAATTCTCCTGCTTCAGCCTCCCAAGCAACTGGGATTACAGGCACCCTCCACCATGCCCAGCTAATTTTTGTATTTTTAGTAGAGATGCCGTTTCACCATGTTGGCCAGGCTGGTCTCAAACTCCTGACTTCAGGTGATCCACCCGCCTCAGCCTCGCAAAGCGCTGGGATTACAGGTGTGAGCCACCGTGCATGGCTCTTTATTCCTCATCTGAATTTCTGTTTGAATTGAAACAACATAAAATCCTAATTTCGATAACATTATTTACATTTTTTATGTTAGCTGATAGAACCCGATGAGAGAAGGCAGCCTTTCCTCAACCTCACCCGGCAGTGGTGTGGCCTGCGACCTTCTGGACAGCATTGGGGGTGGGGATTTGTGGGGGTGTGAGCCCCCGGCTGGCTCAGCAGTGCGGTCGGGGCCTTTTCCCAGAGGCTTCTTAGCCCCAAGCCTGATTGTCCAACCCAAGTCTCCTCAACAGCGAGAGGCACATTGTCCTGCTGTGTAGAGAATCTTAGTTCTTCTGTCTCCTGCCGTATATTTTCAGGAGCTGGACAGCTCCCAGGTCCCATCCCCTGTCTCAGAAATGACTTCTCAAGTCATACCCTGCCGCAGCATTTTGTTAGCCTGTTTTCTTGTTGTTTTTTGTTTGTTTTGAGATAGGGTTTCACTCTTCTTGCCCAGGCTGGAGTGCAGTGGCACGACCTCGGATCACTGCAACCTCCGCCCTCTGGGTTCAAGCAATTCTCCTACCTCAGCTTCCTGAATAGCTGAGATTACAGGAACCTGCCACCATGCCCAGATAAGGTTTTTGTATTTTTAGTAGAGACGGGGTTTCACCATGTTGGCCAGACTGATTCCAAACTCCTGACCTCAAGTGATCCACCTGCCTCAGCCTCCCAAAATGCTGGGATTACCGGCATGAGCTACTGCATCCTGCTGAGCCTCTTTTGTGACAGTTGTGATTTGTTGGATCTAAGCCCAGTTTTGTTTTTACTCTGACTTGCTGTTTTATAAGCCAGCAGACTAGTTTAGACATTTTAATGGCATTACAGGTATGAGAAATCCCTGGGAAGAATTAGCCGACCAGGCAAGGTGTGTGGGGAGGGCATTGCATGGCATGTGGAAGTTTAGGTTATTTGGGATTACTAAGTTACAGCAATGGAATTTATGAATGAATTAGACGAGTGAGTGAATAAATGACTGAGTAAAGAAGACTTACCTGAGGCCGGGTGCAGTGACTCACACCTGTAATCCCAGCACTTTGGGAGGCCCAGGTGGGTGGAGCAGGAGTTTGAGACCAGCCTGACCTACATGGAGAAACCCCGTCTCCACTAAAAAAAAAAAAAAAATTAAAATAAATAAATAAATAAATAAATAAAAAATAAAATAAAATACCAAATTATCCTGGAGTGGTGGTGCATTTCTGTGATCCCAGCTACTCGAGAGGCTGAGGCAGGAGAATCACTTGAACCAGAGAGGCGGAGGTTGCGGTGAGCCGAGGTTACATCATTTTACTCTGTCGGAGACCATCCGGGACAGGTAGGCATGTCTGCCAGGGGTCTCTCGGCCTGCAAGAGGGTCCCAATACCTGGAAGAGGGAGTGCGCTTGGAAAAATAATAAAGACAGAGAGAAAGCGAGGCATCCGGAGGGCTGATAGGCTGTGCCTAAACAACAAATTTTATTTTTCAAAGGCCAGGAATAAATACACTTTCTTCTGCTCTGGTTTATGTCATAGCAAGAGGAAATGCAAATGTATACCTTACATGGCCTATACAAGAGAGAAATCAGATACACAATCAGTGGTTGTAAAAAGTAACAGAATTTCCTGTGATCACAAAGCTTGTTTACATCCAGACATTATTCGTCCTGGCTGCAGGTATTTCTGGTTTGATCTTGTTTTAGAACTGAGATGTGAAAAGGTTTTCAGGTTTTCCTCATCAGAACATCTTTTAACCAAATTCTCCTTTGTCTGCTCCCGACTCAACTTATCTCAACTTCCGCATTCAGGAGTCTCTGAGTCAGAAATCAAAGCCATCCCTTATGGTGGCATTTGCTTTGCAAATATCCCGACAGTTAAACCATTATCTAGGGTACAAGGTAAGTAAAGAAAAGGATTAAGGCTTATTCTTAAAGAGTCATAAAAAAGTTAAAAGGAGGAACTGGTTGCTGGCAGGGGGTCACTGGGTCTAGCAGCAACGCATAGTTTTAGGCCCAAACGATATTGTGGTTGATATTAGAAACTGATCATTCATCTTTAAGTTCCTATTTCCGGATAGCTCGACTGCCTCCAGTAGGGAACTGTGTTTGGGATCAAACTCACCGTATAGTGAGACTCACACCTTTTGGGGGTCTCACACGGGAATGTTCCCCACAGTACTCCCTCCTGGGTGACAGGAGGGAAACTCCATCTCAAAAAAAAAAAAAAAAGAAAAAAAGAAAAAGAAAGAAAGAAAAGACGACTTACCTGTAATTCCGAGGCCCAAGGCCCTCACCTTGAGTCAGGGCAGGAAAGATGACAGGTGTGGATGGAAGGGCATCGCTGCAGGTGCTCTTCCATCTGGCTGGAAACCCCGTGTGGACAGGCAATGCAGCCACAGCAGCTGGTGCGCTTCCCTCCTTCAGGGGCTTCCTGAGTCCAGGGCCATGCCATAGGCAGCATCTCAGGAAATCCAAAATGGAACATGAGGGACATGTCGTCACAGTTGAGCAATATGTACAGCAGTGGAGGTATCTAACAGGAAAGGCAGTTCTATGATTTTGGAGGCGTTTGGGTGTTTTTCTTTTTTGAGACAGGGTCTCACTCTGCTGCCCAGGCTGGAGTGCAGTGGTGCAATCACTGCTCACTGCAGCCTCGACCTCCCAGGCTCAAGCAATCCTCCCGCCTCAAGCTCCCGAGTAGCTGGAAGTACAGATGTATGTCACCACATCCGGCTCATTTTTGTATTTTTTGTAGAGACAGGGGTTCTGCCATGTTGCCCAGGCTGGTCTAGAATTCCCGGTCTCAAGCAGTCCTCCTGCCAGCCTCTCAGAGAGCTGGAATTACAAGTGTGAGCCCCCGCACCTGGCCAATAGTATGGGTCGTCTTTGTTTTCTTTTGTTTTGTTTTGTTTTGTTTTGTTTTGTTTTGTTGTTTTTTGAGACAGAGTCACCCAGGCTGGAGTGCAGTGGCATAATCTTGGCTCACTGCAACCTCTGCCTCCTGGGTTCAAGCGATTCTCCTGCCTCAACCTCCTTAGTAGCTGGGATTACAGGCACCCACCACCGCATCCAGCTAATTTTTGTATTAGTAGTAGAGACAGGGTTTTGCCATGTTGGTCGGGCTGGTCTCGAATTCCTGACTTCATGATCCACCTGCCTCTGCCTCCCAAAGTGCTGGTGTTACAGGCATCAGCCACCGTGCCTGGTTAGTATAGTTTTTTGAAAGACAAAATGGTTTTCAAATCATGAATCAAAAGAACAGTAGCTAAATGAAATTAAAGTCCATGTTATTAAGGAAACATCACATGCCAATGCTTCCTGTGAGGCAGATGGCACAATTGATCTTCAAAGGCTCATGTGGAATTGATATGACCTTGCTAAGTTCTCCAGCCCTATTTCAGATTCAAAGATTTACATTTTTTGGAATCAACCAATTAATTGATAAAACATCCTAGTCCACATCCTGACCTATTATAAATATTTGAAAGCACCTTCGTCTAGACATTGGACAATTAGTTGAAAATCCTAGACAGTTAAGCAGGTGATTTATAATGTTTGTGGACATTGAGATGCAGGGAAGGGCCAGGGATGGTGGCTCATGCCTGTAATCCTAGCACCTTGGGAGGCTGAGGCATGTGGTTTACCTGAGGTCAGGAGTTTGAGACCAGCCTGGCCAACTTGGTGAAACCCTGTCTCTACTAAAAATATAAAAATTAGCCAGGATTAGTGGCACATGTAGTCCCAGCTACTCAGGATGCTGAGGCAGGAGAATCACTTGAACACAGGAGGCAGAGGTTGCAGCATTGAGCTGAGATCATGCCACTGCACTCCAGCCTGGGTGACACAGCAAGACTCTATCTTAAAAAAAAAGAAAAAAAAGGTCTGGCATGGTGGCTCACACCTGTAATCCCAGCACTTTGGGAGGCTGAGGTGGGCAGGTCACGAGGTCAGGAGTTCAAGACCAGCCTGGCCAACATGGTGAAACCCCGTCTCTACTAAAAATACAAAAATTAGCTGGTGTGGTGGTATGTCCCTGTAGTCCCAGCTACTCAGGGTGTTGAGGCAGGAGAATCATTTGAACCCAGGTGGTGGAGGTTGCAGTGAGCTGAGATCACACCACTGCACCTGAGCAACAGAGCAAGACTCCATCTCAAAAAAACAAAACAAAAAAAAATTCAGGGAGGGTGTGACTTTCAGAACTTAGAGCAGGCACATATTCAGTGTTAACATCACCCAAGAATCCAGCAGCTCCCTGTCACCTGCTGTGCAGCAAATTCTGGACCCCATGGAGATGGAGACACAAACTGCCACCTTCAGAAACTTTAGTTCCCCAAAAGTCCTCGCACTTCAGAATGTCACATCCTGCCAGGGGTTTTCTTCTCCTCCGAGACTTGCTTCTGGTGGTATTGTTAGCCTGGCTGCCTCTCAGGTGGGAGTGCAGCTGGGAGAGATGCATGTTCATGTCATGCAACACGAATTCAAACAATAAAACAGCCACACCACCTGTGGAGGTTTGTTTTGCAGACTGAGACTTAGGCACAGATGAATGAATGCACTCACAACCAGTACAGTGATTTCGAATGGGGTGCGAATGTTTGTTAACTGCTTTTAGAGGGCGGTTTTAGCAAACCCGGCCGTGACTCCCTGTACCTTCTTATATTTGTTTGGTATAGATTGAATAATAGAGGCTTTAAGTTAACACACTTGTGGGTAATTAACATGGTTGAAAGAGTGGTTTTGAATGATAAAAGTTTTTGGTTTGCGGCCCAGACAAAACACCCTTCACGTGTTATTCCCCTTTGACCTCCTGCTGAGAGGGCTGTTCAGCACAGGGTTTACATGAGTGAACAGTTAGAATAGAGACAAAGGGATGTGGGTAAACAGACCACTGGGGAAGCTTGATTGTTCCTACCTTTCACCCTACGACTTTTACGAATTTTATGCTAAAATTTTAGCTGAAAGAACTGGTTGCCTTTAGCCCATTCCATTAAAACTTTTTGGCCAGCCGGGCATGGTGGCTCAAGCCTGTAATCCCAGCACTTTGGGAGGCTGAGGCAGGTGGATCACGAGGTCCAGAGACCAAGACCAGCCTGGTCAACATCATGAAACCCCGTCTCTACTAAAAATACAAAAAAAATTGCTGGGCATGGTGGTGCGTGCCTGTAGTCCCAGCTACTCTGGAGGCTGAGGCAGGAGAATTGCCTGAACCCAGGAGGCGGAGGTTGCAGTGAGCCGAGATCGCACCATTGCACTCCAGCCTGGGTAGCAAGAGTGAAACTTCGTCTCAAAAAAAAAAAAAAAAAACTTTTGGCCTGCCAAAGGTTTGAGACTATACATTTCTAACTTTCCCTAATATTTTCCTCCTGTTTTGCCAGCCAACCCGAGTAAATCCCAATGCATGGTGAAAACCACATTTGGAATATTTTAGCTGCTGGCTGTGTGGAAAATCACTTGCATCCCCAATATTCAACTATAAAAAGACAAGTATTTATACTGAAGAGCACAGAATTTTGTGACTATAATAAAAGATAATATGAGAGACTCCTGGCAAAATTTGATGCATGAAAATGCTCATACATAGATTGCAGACAAACATGTACATGTTAATGGAAGTGCCAGTCACACTTTGGATCTTGTAATCAGGAGGCCGTCATTGCACCCTGTGAACGTGAGAACCTAGTTCCAAATCAGCTACTGCCAACAAGCTTGGGTCATGTGCTTGGTCACAGCCTCCGCTAGCCTCATAATCTTTGTCTTTTATTTTTATCTTTGAGATGGAATCTTGCTCTGTTGCCCAGGCTGTAGTGCAGTGGAGCGATCTCAGCTCACTGCAACTTCTGCCTCCCAGGTGTTGAAAATTCGTGCTTTGAATGAAGAGACCCCCCAGACAGGCTTTGTGTGGGTAACATGGCTGTTTATTCACCTGGGTGCAGGTCGGCTATGGGTGAAAAGGGTGTTAGCAAAGTGCAGTGGGATGCGAGTTGGTTTTACAGGTTTGGGGCGGGCAGTGGAAAGTCACAGAGTAAGATCAGTTACTGGTGGGGTAGGGGCAAGGAGTGTACATGACCACAAGTTCAGTTACAGTGGCGGCTGGGGTGAGGCAGAAGAGCAGTTAAGATGACAGGATGGGTGAGAGGCATTCAGATTATCATAAGAACAGTTGAGATGGCAGGGTTGGGTGAGGGGCTTGTCTGGGGAAGCTCTGCTGGGCACTCAGAGACAATGGCGAACGAAGGTGGGGGGATGGGAGACGATCAGCCCAGGCAGACAGGACTTCAGGCTTGCATATGGAGACCTGACATACCTGTCTTTAGCTATATAGAGAGAAAGAATTAGAGAAGAGAGGGTGAGCACAGGTTTCTGGGGGTGAGGATGAAGTTTCTTAAGGTTACTTCATGCTTGACAGGGGACTGTGGGGGGCACGTAAAATATATATTTTTTTTGAGCGGGGGAGACAGGGTGGAAATGGGAACAGGACAGGTGTGCAAATAAGGAAGGTCTGGACAATACGTTCTGCCTTACGAATGCTTAAGCTGCTGGGGGACTTAGAGGCACTCCGCGGTACTGTGGGTCGTCCAGAGCAGCATCTGCTGATTTGTGGTCACCTGGATGTGGTTTTGTATGAATTGGGAGACTAAGCAGAAGATACAGGGTCTGAACAGGAGAAGAAGAAAGATGGGTATTAAAGGAGTAAGGATTGGGAGGAGCCGTGACTCCAGTTAGACAGCGTCTGTCCAGCCAGGTCCAGAATAACCATTTGCCTGATTAGTGTGCTTTTGGGCTCTGTCTCTTCATTTATTGATGTCATTACATATGAGGCCACGCTGCTTTACATATTAACAACATTTTTTCTGGAGCTTTGGACCTGAAAGCCAAGGGAACCAGCAAGGGCTGCTGCCATTACAGGGCTTGGTGGGGTAACTGTGTGGAGGGAGAGCTTTTGTTTTCATGGCGTGTGAGGAAGTGTGCGATATCTATAAGCAACCACTCACTTTTATTAACAAGATTGTGTTTGAGCAGAGAACGGGAGCCAGATGAAGAGTGAAATGTCAGCTGTAATTGCCTGGAGGAAACGTGTAAACCGGCAACTTAAAGAAAAGCAGGGCATGTAAAAGTAAATGAGTGCAGTGAATTTGGGCACAGTTAGGAAATAATAGAAACAGACTTTTTGAGGTGTGGTTTAAGCAGTAGGGGTGACTGCTTACAGCTGGAGAAGGTGAGGGGCTGAAGGTAAGTGTGTGAGGTGTAAAGACAAAACTTTGGAGGCAGTGAGAGCAGGAGGATAAGTGGGGCAGAGCCTGTGACTTTGAGGGATTCTAAGAGTATCAGGGCAGCAGCTGCTGCTGCACATTGTCATGAGGGCCTGTCCAGGGCTGTGAGCTTAAGTTGTTTGGATAAGAAGGCTGCAGGCCATGGGCCTAGATCCCGTGTGAGAATCCTGACCGCACAGCCCTGGACTTTAGCAGTATAGAATGAAAAAGTGTTGAAACAGGTTGGGGAGAGCTAGGGAGGGAGTAGTTTTTAGAGCTGTTTTTAAGGAGCAAAAGGAGGAGTGAGGAAAGGATTTGGGATTAATTGGGTTGGATAAGTTTTCTTTAGTCAGTTTATACAATGGCTCAGTTAGAATAGCAAAACTTGATATCCTGAGGTGAAGTAGCAACCACACCCAGGAAGGAGATAAGCTGTTGTTTGGTGGAGGGGGTTGGGGTTAGGGAAATTTACTGGATGTGGTTGGCAGGGGGAGCACATGTATGCTGATGAAGGATTACAACAGATGGGAAGAAATTTGGGCTTTGGAAGGGGATATATGATGCCCCTTTGAGTACAGATGCCAAAGAAGCAGACGGGTGAATTAAAAGGCCATGTTTCAACAGACAGGTGATAACAGGCTTTACTTGTAAAGGCTGCTGTGGGATGGGGTACAGGGCTGGGCAGGGTAAGGGTGGTTAGGTTCTAAGGGGATGAGGAGAGGTCAGTGACTTGTAGCAACGGATGGGAAGGTGGTGTTTTACACCCTAGGCTTAAGGTTGGGGGACATAAGGGGAGCTATTGAGGGAGGTATGGGTTTGGGGAGTAGGGTGGCAATGAGGTGTTGAAGAGGGAGACCCAGGCATCTCAGATCAACTTCCCTTTTCCTAAGACTGTAAACTTCCCCTTTTCATTCCCAAGACTGTAGACTGAGACCCTTTTCATATGTTAAGCTATAAACCTAAGATTCTTCCAGGTAACATCTAAAGTATAAGCCTATATAAAGAGGGAAACTTCTTTTGTTAGGCGAGCTTGGATACTAGGCAAATATGCCACCTGGCTTCTGGTCGAATAAACTCCTTCCTCCAATATTCGGTGTTCAAGAGATCTGTTTCCTGTGGCCGCTCCTGCAACAGTGTAGCTGTAGCCCAGGAACAGTCAAGGAGGCAGACAATTTCCCTAGGATGTCCCGGCCTAACAGGGAAACTGGACAGGTGGGGATGATTAGGAAAGAACGTGGAAGGCAGTGCTGGGCTGATTGACATCAGATGTGGGGAGTTTTGAGTGACCTGGAGGCCTGGCCATCAATTCCCACAACAGCATGGCAGCCAAGGGGACAGGTCCTTGAAAAGAAGGCAGCATGGGGTGGGTGCCTCCGTGCTGATTAAGAAGGGGATGGACTTGACCTCCACATAAGAGTTACCCTAATTTTGGCATCTGTGAACGTCCAGGGGGCTTCTGAGATGGTCGGTCAGCATCAGTCTTTAGCTGCCAAGCCGAGGGTTGGAGCTTCAAGAGCTCTGGGAGCAGCAACCTGAGTTGGACAGTTGACTTTCTGTGGGGGCCCCACACAGACGGGGCAAGGCTCAGGAGGAGTCCTAGGCTGCAGGCATTCCTTGGCCCAGTGGCCAGGTTTCTGACATGTGAAGAAATGTCGGCTGGAGCCGCTGCAGTCTGGGTTCTCTGAAGTCTCTGTGAGCCGGTGGCGTGGCTGGGGTTTGTCTTACGGACGAGGCAGCATCTGCAGTTCTGAGATGTGTAGCCGGGCAGATTTCTCCCTGTTATTGAATACCTTGAAGGTGAGGTTGCCTAATTCCTGTTGCGGGGTTTGAGGGCCAGATTTTAATTTTTGTACCTTTTTGTAATGTTGGGGTTCACTGGGTGATAAAATGCACATAAAGCGCTTTTTAGGGGTGAGAGTAGAAGTAAGGATGGCATTTAAGTCACTCCAGGTGGGATTATTGGACTGGGTGAAGTATTGGAGGATCTGATGAAAAGGAGCCTAACCGGTGGTCGATTTGGGAAAGGTCAGATAAAGGGAAGAAACATCACCCTAACTGTGCCTTTGGCTCCAGCCACCTCTGGAAGGCGGATTGTCGGGCAGGGGTGCAGGAGGCAGCTGCAGGACTAACTGTAAACCAGCCACGTACAAGGTGGGGAGGTGACAGGAGGGGCATGAGGAGGCGGGTTGTGGGCAGAGGAAGAGGAGGAAGGCTCTGGGGTGGGGTTAGGTCCCGGATGAGGGCCTGGTTCACAGGCGGGAAGGAGAAAGGTTGGAAGGTTGATGGACAGGGAGGATTTTGACTAACCTACAGAGGAAGGAGGGGCAGACAGAAGCAAAGAGAAGAAGTAGACTAGAGATTAGGGAGGGATAGGTGTGTAAAAAAAATGCCTGAACTTAGGGAATTTCAGACCGTTTGCCCATGTTGTGATGAAAACAGTCTTAATTTCATAAAATACAGGTGAAAGGTGCCAATTTTTTGCCAGTTGGAGCCATTGTTTCACTTGTATTGCGACCATGCAGTGGCCCAGTAAAGAGAACACAGTGTTTACAGAGACATTTGGGTTTTAAGTTAGGGCACAGTTGGAGAGGTTTAAGGTTCTTTCGAACACAGGCCAGTGGAGAGGAGGGAGGGATAGAGGATGGACTATTGCCCATGGTTCTGGAAAGACAGCAGAGACAAGGAGAACAGGCACGCATCCCAGCTGCTCAACAGGTGTCCCTCGGTGAGCCTGCGTTGAACCTCGTCGTTAGTGAGCAGTCAAAAAAAGCATCTTGAATGTTGACCTGCCACCAATATCGGCCCTGAGCCTGGTGGGTGAGTGACTAGGGTGAACGTCTCCATGATAGTCAAACTCCTGGGGAACCTGGGTACAAGGATCCATGACCTACATAGGGTTTTTTGGGTCCCAAACCTCATGGAAGAACCTGGTTTACCTGATTTTCCTTGTGTTTGCTGTGGAAAGACGATGAAACCGAAAGGGGGAGGAAGTGGAAAGGAAAAAATAAAAGAATGAGAAAGCAAAAATGTGTGACTGCTTACCAAAACAGCCAGTGGTGTGTGTTTGGGCTGGTCTGATGACCGGGGTCAGGTCGGTAGGTCGATCTCTTCATGGAGGGAGCACAAGAGCAGGGACGGGGGTCTGGTCTCCTGTAGGAGTTTCTCCATCCTGGGTTTTGGTACCAAAATGTTGAAAATTCGCGCTTTGAATGAAGAGACCCCCACCCCCCCGACAGGCTTTGTGTGGGCAATGTGGCTGTTTATTCACCTGGGTGCAGGTCGGCTAAGGCCGAAACAGCGTTAGCAAAGGGTAGTGGGATAGGAGTTGGTTTTACAGGTTTGGGGCGGGCCGTGGAAAGTCACAAAGTAACATCTGTTACAGTGGTGGGTAGGGGCAAGGAGTGCACATGACCCCAAGTTCAGTTACAGTGGCGGTGCGGTGAGGCAGAAGAGCAGTTAAGACGACAGGATGGGTGAGAGGCATTCACATTATCATAAGAACAGTTAAAATGGCAGGATTGGGTGGGGGGCTTGTCCGGGGAAGCTCCGCTTGACACTCAGGGACAATGGTGAATGTGGGGGGCAGGGGTTGGGAGACGATCAGGAGGTAAGCAGGACTTCAGACTTTCAGGTTCCAGGTTTACCTATGGAGACCTGACACCGGGTTCCAGCAATTTCCTGCCTCAGTCTCCCGAATAGCTGGGATTATAGGTGCCCGTCACCACACCCGGCTACTTTTTGTGTTTCGGTAGAGACGGGGTTTCTCCATCTTGGCCAGGCTGGTCTTGAACTCCTGGCCTCATGATCCACCTGCCTCAGTCTCCCAGAGTGCTGGGATTACAGGTGTGAGCCTGTATGAGGTGCCTGACCACCTCATAGTCTTTGTCTGAAATACAGGGGCAGAAGTATTCTTCCCAGGGCGGTCCAGGGTCCAGTGAGACGAGTTATCAGGTCTCTCAGCAGAGTGACTTAGACAAGGGAGATCCACAGATCTCCTCTTTCCACAGTTGCTCAGAGCGATTGTGGGTGAGACTGGAAAATAGCCCAGGTGGGAGAGTGGCCGTGTGCAGGGAGGAGGTGACCTGGTGAGAGACCCAAGCATCTAAGATCACCTCACCCTCGACTTCCACACTGCATTTCAATAGAAGTAAAGGCTGGCCAACCGGGCGCCACCTTATAGATCGCAGGCATGGCTTGGGGGAATCTTTCCGGAAGGTGTTCTTTTAACTTAAATGAGTTCAAGCCCCCACCCACACCTACTCCATGGACCAAGACCCTTTCCCATGTAATTTCTAGAACGGTAACCCCAATACCCTTTCACGTGTCATATCTGGAGTTGTAAGCCTCTGCAAAGCCAGGCTTCTGATTGTTAGAGGAGCTTGGCCATCAGGCAGTTACGCCGCCTTGCTCTAGCGCGCCCTCTCCTGGTGGCCGGGGCACTGCAGGGCCCTCGCGCTCACAGCGCTGGCGGAGGCTGCGCGCCCTCTGGTGGCCGTCCCACTGCACCACTTGAAGTCGGAGCGCGGAGTGTTCAGCGTCATCGTTCTGGAAATGGAAACTGACATGAAGCCCACTAGACCGTGTGTTTATAAAAAGGAAGAAGGGACAATTAATTGGAAACCATAGGAATGAAATAAACATGGATGCACGTTTTACAACTGATGGAAAAATTCATTCAACATAGTCTTTGCACTTAACATGCAAAACCGTCAGAGGCATCTTAACCGTAATGACTTTATTTTAAATAAAAGCTTTAGAAAAAGCTAAATCTGGGCAGGGTGCAGGGCTCATGAATGTAATCCCAGCACTCTGGAAGGCCAAGGCGGGAGGATCACTTGAGATCAGGAGTTCAAGACCAGCCTGGGAAAATATTGAGATCCTCATGCCTACAAAAAATATATAAATTAACTGGCATGGTGGCTCGTGCCTGTGGTCCCAGCTACCCAGGAGGCTGAGGTGGAAGGATCGCTTGAGCCCAGAAGTTTGAGGCCGCATTGAGCCAGCCATGATCACACCACTGCACTCAAGCCTGGAAGACAGAGTGAGACACGCTCGCTCTCTCTCTCTTTCTCTCTCTCTCTCTCTCTCTCTCTCTCTCACACACACACACACACACACACACACAAGATTAAATCTGTCGGATCATATATTTAGGGATTGAGCACCTTTGGTTATAAAATATTTATGGTTGCAGGAACAAGTTAATAACTAAATAAAGACCCAAAACTTATAAAAATATACCAGTACTTTAAGCCAAAAGTATTCTTAATTTAAAAATAAGTTTTAAAGGTAATAGTACACTAATAAATTATTGTTAAAATCAATAGTAACAAAGAAAGGTAGCAATACTAATAGCCTGACACAAACTGATTACAATCCTTCATAAGAGACAACACTATTCTTAATAACCTATATAAACAAATATTAAGTAATTCTGTTTGTACGTTAATGTCTGGCCATCAGCATGGCTAACATGGGGAAACGCAGTCTCTACTAAAAATTAAAAAAAAAATAGCTTTGCACAGTGGCAGTATCATAGCCAATGAGGTTTATCTGAGGTGCAATTATGGCTAATTGAAAACTTTTCCCAACACCCCACAATGATGACTGAAAATATAGTCGGCGTTGGCAATTTTTGGAAGTTTCTACAGGAATGGAATTTAAAAAATTAAAAAATAAAAATAAATTAAAATGGAAAAGAAATACAAAACGATTAGCTGGACATGGTGGTGTACACCTGTAATCTGCCTAACTTGGGAGGTTGAGGCAGGAGAATCCTTAAACCCAGGAAGCAGAGGTTTTAGTGAGCCGAGATCATGTCATTATGACAAGAGTAAAACTCCGTCTCAAATTTTTTTTTTTTTTTTTTTTTTTTTAAACAGGTGCGTTCCTCCTCTTGCTTTCTGAGGACTCCCTGCTCCGTCATTTAGTAGTGGCTAAGAAACTCTTTTAACGTCACTAGACTGTGCGACTTGCCGTAAATTCCATTTCGTGTGAGATCCAAAATCCTGTTGCTGGGGCCTGGGACAAGACCCCTCTTCTGGAGACAAAATTATACTAATTCTTCTCTTTTTTTTTGAGCCAGTCTTGCTCTGTTGCCCAGGCTGGAGTAAAATGGCATGATCTCGGCTCACTGCAGCCTGTGCCTTCCAGGTTCAAGTGATTCTCCTGTTTCAGCCTCTTGAGTAGCTGGGATTACAGGTGCCTGCCACCACACTGGCTAGTTTTTGAATTTCTAGTAGAGACAGGCTTTTCCAATGTTGGCCAGGCCAGTCTCGAACTCCTGACCTTAGGTGATCCACGTGTCAGCTGCCTAAAGTACTGGGCTTATAGGCGTGAGCTACCTTGCCTGGCCGGCTTGTATCCTTGGTGATTGCTTGGATATGGAGGGTGGAGGAGGAGGCGTGACATGCAGATATCGCTCTTGGATTACCACCTGGGATATGAGGCACAAGGCTCTATTATTGATTTGAACCATAAGAGAGCCAGCAAATAGCTTGAGGTGGTGTGGATCAACATGCTGTTTTCATGAGCGCCTGGGTGCAGACGGGCTGAGGCCTAAAATGGTGTCAGCCCCAAGCGAGGGTGAGGCTGGGGTTTTCTAATCTCCTGTAAATGGGACGTGTTCCAGTCTGATGTAACTGCTCCGTGGTACCTAGACGGCTTCTCTCCTGATCTTAGGGGCTCCTTGTCTTCCGGCCTGCCTTTTTCTGGCTTCTGCTCGCTTGCTGACCTATGCTGCTGGTGCACGTGGTTTGTACCTTGGGATCAAGCCTGAGGAGGGAGTAGTTATTCCCCCAAGCTTTCAGGCCCTGGGGAGAATCTTTCATTAGGGAGAGTAGGCTGGCTGATTCTTCTTTGTTAGGCACAACTTGGTTTTGCAGGTGCAGTGGGGTGCCTCAAGCCGAAAGCTTTACTTCTGGTATGGGCCAGACCCCAAGTGGCCGTTCCTGTGACTGCCAGGCCACTTTGAGCCTGAGAGACAGTTTTATCTGGCCTCTGTCCGGCATATGTTTGTGGATGCCTTCTCTGTGTTGGCAGATCTGGGGGTCCACCACATAGGATCCCGTGAAGAGATCTCAAAGGTCGTTAGTCCACTGCATTTATCACATCACTTCCACAATCAAGGATGTATAAAATATAGAGGAGTATGTAGTGATAAGGTTGATGGTGCACGTGTGCCAGGCAGTGTTTTAGTTCCTTGAGACACCAAGGAGTTGAGACAATCCTTTGCCTTAGAGTTTTGCCTCTCTAAGTCCTGCTATTGCGAGCTGTGTGTGTTAAAATGTCTGATTTATCAGGCGGGATCTGGGCTGTCTGTAAGCTTAGGTGAGGGGAGGCTGGTGTCCAGCAAGTATCCAGTACCCCCTCAACATCCCAGTTCTTCTCCACCAATCTTCCAATTCTAGGACTGATGCAGAGGCCCTCAGAGCGACTTAAGAGGGGAAGTAGTCAGTGTGCTCTGTGGCTAGCTTGTTTGGGAGCGTACATTGTAAATTCTCTCCCGACAAAACGTTGGAAACAGTGTTTCAGCTTGAGTTTCTCGTAAATGGCTTGCAGTCGTATAAACCAGAGCATGCATACCACAAGGCAACATGAGGGTCCCTCTACCACCCTTTCTCCCAGTGGCCTAAGTGGGCATCTACACAGAATAATGTGTACAGCCTCACTGTGTGAAAGTCCAGTGCTTTGTGCTTGGAGTGTCATCAGGGAAGGGCCCCTGACTTGGAAGGTTGCCGAGCTGCCGCGGAGGGAAGGAGGGGGCGTGCGGTGCTGCTGGGTCTGTGTCTCGCTCTATGACATGAGTCATGAGATAGCCTTGGTTTCATGAAGACCTTGGGTGTCCCAGCTCACCTTCAGCCCTGAGCAGCCTGATGCAGGTGCTGGGCCCTGGTTCTGGAGGTGAGAATATAGCGTGGGCTTCCACCGCATGACTGACACAGTGGGCATTCAGGTGCCTATTTGGGGACTGCTATGGAGTCCTGTGCCAGATGCACTGGTGCACAGCTGGGAGCCAAGGGTCCCTGCTTTTGCTAGAGAATCTGAGCAGATGTAAAGTGTTAAGGTTAGTGGTAGGGTTAGGGGTTAAGTTTAGGGTTGGTGTTGGGGTTTTGGAGTTGGGGTCAAGGGTCAGGGCTAAAGAGTAGGATGAGGAATTGGGGTAGGGGTAGGGTTAGGGTCACAGGGTTAGGGTTTAGGGTTAGAGGTTAAGGAGGTGAGGGTGAGGGTAATCAGCAGATTACTAAAAGCAATTCTGCTTCACTTCAATAACAACCTTCTCCAACTCATTTTGTCTCCACAAACTTATTTTTCCAAGAAGAATCCCAGGCTTCTTAAAGCACCCAGTGACTTTTCACACCTTAAATCTGTGAAATTCTCTCTTCTGCCGTATGCATAGTTCAAACATACAAGGCGAGGCAAAGCCAGACGCCTTCCTGAAGGGACCCGAAAAATTCCTCTCTTTCTCTCTCTGGAACGAAATGAATTCCTCTCTTTCTCTTTTTGGACAAAAATGAATTCTCTGGATCATCAGTGCTAACCTTCAAAAGCCAAACCCGTTTGTGAGATCTCCTTTAAGACTACTGTAGCCCCAAGTGTTTATATGATATTAATTTAGTATTTCTATTAATATAAGGGAAAATGTTTAAATCTGTCTATGCCACATGTGCCTCTGGCTTATTGCCCAGTTAATTGTTGCCTCAGGCTAAACTTTGGTTTCTGTCTCTAATTTTTGTTGGAAAGAATATAACTGATCTCAAAACATCTGCTTTTATTTTAGGGACTCGTGCCGCCATCTCCATTCCTCCCTCTTTTCTTGTGGTCTGTGTGGAAGTTCTTTAATGTGAACATTTTGACCACCTTCTCACTCCCATGTCCACTGTCAGCACATTCAGACTTACCCAGCCAAGGCTCTCATCTTAGACCAGGGATTTTTTAGGGATCCTTATTTTGCTATGATATGGTTGGCACTCCTTTGACTCACTGTATCACCCTAGAGTTCTTTTCATTTTAGGAGCCCAAGAGGGCAGAAAAAGAAGTAGATGAGCAATCAAACCTGAGTGGAGAGAGAGAGTCCCATTGTGTTAAGCAACATTGCAGAACATCGTATGTAGTAATCTAGCAGATGAGCCACCTGGCTGCTGAGCACACATGCCCGCTTGCTGCTGTGAGCTCGGACTCCCTCATCATTAGTCTTTTCTATCTCTGGAGGGAATTATAAGGGCCACTTATTAGCCTGTAAGTCATAGAGAGTTAAAGGTGTTTCCCCAAAACACTGAGGACAGAGTGAAAGGTGAGGAGTGTTAGCCACAGCTCAGAAGTGCAGGAGAGTCTCTGGATGTGGGTTGTTGGAGAAATGCAGGTCTTTTTTCTTTTGGAAGTCTCCCTAGAATGGGGTCAAGAACTCTGCACATTCTAGGATGAATAATTGGTAGATTAGACACCCACAGATATTTATCCCAAGCCTTCATTTAGGGTTCTTTTTCTTTTTTTCTTTTTTTTATTTTACAATGTTTTATTAAATGAAAGGAAGTAGCACTTTGCTTATCCAACATAGATCATTTTACACTGTGCCCTAGTAGACAAAACATCAGCTTTGTGACCACAGACCTCAGTTTAAGGCCTGGCTCTACCACTTTCTGCCTGGAAAATTTATGGGAGCTTCTAAACTCCCAGTACTTGCCTCACAGTAGTATTGGGGTTCGTGTGTGACAGTAACCTTCTGTTTGACTTTGGGAAACTTAACCCCTAAGCCTCAGAGGCTTCATCTCTTAAATGCATTTAGGGTTCTTAAGTGAGTTTGTTCAGCCATCACAGTCTCAAATGCTAAGTAGGACACTGGAATCTCTCCACAGTCGAAATTAGTACTGTCTTTGAAAGTTGAGTTTCTCATTATTCTCACCTGACATACCTTATGTCAGTTATACATGCTAATAACACATTGTGCTCACTGTTACCTTTGCAACAAGACTTGAATTTTACTTAGCCTGGAGGAGTGCACTTCACATGTCCAGACCCAGTTCTGACTCATTCTTCAGCCCTGCATCAGTCAGTGGGGGCTGGTTAAACCACGGTGACAAACAACCTCCAAGTTTCAGTGGCTCAAAAATCTTCTTCCTCATTTATTTGCATCTCATCATGGGTCAGGTGAGTGGTCGCTCTGTGCCGTGTCGTCCTAACACAGGAATCGAGGCTGAAGGAGGTACCATCAATAATATCCCCATTGCTCTAGAAAAGACAAAAAGCATGCTGGATAGAACTTTTTCTTGGATATTTCTCCTGAAAAAGTCACATATTATTTCTTCTCACCTGCGATGGCAAAAAAAAAAAAAAAAAAAAAAAAAAAAGTTATGTGGCCATGCAAAAATTTAAGTAGGTAGGATGGAACACTCAGAATGCATTCATAAAAAATGAACTGAAAATATGTGGAGAACAGCGCCGATGACTGTCGTGAATGCTAACATGCATTCCTGACAACCCAGTGCTGCTACCCTTCACACTTCTGTCTTGCAAAGTATTAGAACTTTTTATCTGAAGCCATACCACTGAGAGGGACTGCAGAATACAAAATGACATCTCCTTTAGGGTGTCCTTAGAGAATTCAAGGAAAAGAAGTTAAATAATCAAAAACTGCTTTTGGGTACAGCTGTTTAGCAATAGAGGGTAAGATTAGAGAGAGATTGTAGTGATAATAATAGGGTTAGAATTGGGGTCTGGGTCAGGGTCAGGGCCGGAAGTATGGTTAGAGTTGGGGTCAAGGTCAGGATCAAGATAAAAGTCAGGGTCAAAGTTAGGGTCAGAATTATAGACCACGGTATGGATCAGGGTTTAGGGTCAGGGTCAAAGTCTAGGGATGGGGTTAGGATTAGAAGCAGAGCTTCGCTCTCCTCAGCACCCACCTGAGGCGAGGCCATGGCTTTGGAGCACCTGGTAGCGTGTCCACAGTGACAACCAAAGTTTTGTTCTCCTCAAGTCTGACCTGGGGAGATGTGGCTGCAGGCCACGTGAGGAAGGTGAGCAGCTTCCTGTCTGCTTCCCATATGCAGAGGAAGGAACTCCAACACTGGCTTTACTTTCACACATTATATTCTACAAGTCTTGTTTTCAGAAGCATCCCTTGCTTGAGGCTTTGGCTGCTCATCATCTTAGCATGACCTAACGTATTGTAAGATTTGGGTTTGTTTTTGGGGTGAGGTCTTCATATAGAGAAAGGAGAAACACTTAGAGCTGCCATCAGGACAGCTGGGATAAAAGCTCAGGATGGACAGTTGCCTTTCAAGTCACCCATATCCTGAGGCTGGAGGAAACATGTCCACCCCCTGTAAACACTTTTATTGATGTTTTAATTACTCATTTTTCTTACAGCATTAAAGTAGTCAAAATAGGCATATTAAAAAAATAAAAAGTAGGCATATTAAAACTTGCAACATTATTTAAATTTAAATATATTATTCATACCTCATCAACATTTTTATTTTGTTGAGAAAGTCTAAGGTTAATTGGCAGTATAGTTTTAATAGTAGATAGAATGTTGTGTGTTTTACAAACATTAACATCCTGCATTACATGTATAAACCCCAAAAATCTGAGACAGGCCTTAGATTTCTTTAGGGAGTTTATTTTGCCAAGTTTGATGATGCACGCACCCGTGATGTATCCTCATGAAGTCCCAACAACATGTGCCCCAGGTGGTAGGAGCACAGCTTGGTTTTATACATTTCAGGGAGACATGAGACATCAATCATTATGTGTAAGATGCACATTGGTTCAGTCCAGAAAGGTGAGACAACTTGAAAAGAAGGCCAAACGGGGGGCTTCCAGATCATAGGTAGATAAAGATGAATGATTTCATTCATTTGAGTTGCTGATTACCCTTTCCAAATGAGGCATTCAGATATGCATTTATCTCGGTGAGCAGATGGGTGACTTTGGATAGAATGGAAGGCAGGTTTGCCCTAAGCAGTTCCCAGCTTGACTTTTCCCTTTAGCTTAGTGATTTTGGGTCCCCAAGATTTATTTTCTTTTCACAAGGTCTAACATGTTTTCCCATGAGCATTAATTATTCATTGTGTATTTTATTACACAAATAAGGCAGAGATTTTTAAAAATACATCAAGTTCATGACTAGCTAAATAATTACATAGAAGTTCAACTAAATTTGGAAACATTCCAGAGTTTGGGTTTCCAATAATTCTTTGCAATTATTTTAAAGGTAAAGTACTTTTCCCCCATAAAACATAGAAACATCTAAAATCACCCGTAGGATGTTCTGCCAGTTTTTTTTTTCTCTAGTTTCCTCATTTTCTGCAAAGCCTTATTGAGGAAATTGACTTTGAATATCCTTTTAAACATTTTTGTTTTAGGAAGTGTTGTGGTAAAACCTTGAATTATCATGGTCACAAGTTCGGTTCACATTCTTTTTTTCTTTGAATATTTTTTCCCAGTGGCCAATATTTGATTCCGGTGTATTATGGCTAAAAGGTAGACATTGGAAAAAAATAAAGACAATAAATATTTGGAATAAGTGTTCCAGTCACAATGAGTCAGTCAGCCACTGGAACATAATTTTACAAAGTCGCTCTTATAAATATATTTATCCATGAATTGAAATAGAATCTGTAAGGTTATTATTATTTTCCCTGGTCTAAGGTGAACAGCATTTTAGATAATTAACCCAGGACACATCCACAGCATAAGAAAAAAATGTGAAAATAAATTTACACATATGCAAAGCCCACGCTCATGGAGTGAGGCATTAGCTCCACCTTCTTGATGGCTGAGTGTCTACATTAAGTATTTGGAATTCTTTTGCAAAGGAGATTTCTATTCAACTCCATTTGCTTATTCACCTACACACACAAATGGAGACACCTAGATAATTACTTGAAGCTTTAGTTAGTATTAAACACTGCAGCAGTATGTTGAACAGTTCATTCCTGTGTTGGCCAGCGGTAGCTCTTTTTATTGGCTCCAATTTTCCTTTGACATATTTCAATTTTTTTTTTAGTTCTTACTTACTTTTTGATACTTCGAGATTATCCTGGCTCATATATTTACTGTCCCAGTTCTAGTATCACACATTTCTTCAAAGAGCCTGATTTCTTTCAGAATGGTAGAAAGAAATCTGGCTGCTGAGTAAGCACATTGTGTCTTGTCTCTCATTAGCAATGCTAGGAAGTATATGTGTGTATGTCGCCTACCTTTACACACCTAGTTAGGAAGGTTTCGATGTGGAACTGTATGTATCTGTATTAAGCTAAACATAAGTTTATGTAGATGTCTTCACCTCTGATCTACTATCACATGAATCTTTCTACCCTTCTCCCCTTGCTAATTTATAACCTCCCATTTCAACAGTGAGGGACTTGGCTCCTACCATCTGCGACTTTATAAAGTGGAATCCAATGATGAAGCATAGTTTATTTTCCTTCAGCCTCCAGATTCTACTCATTGTTAAAGGGACTTAGGTCAGCACCATTTTCCCTACACCTTCAGAGAGTTGTTTCCCACATTTGCGTCTTAGTCCATTTTGTGCTTCTGTAACACAATACCTGAGGCAGGGTAATTTGTAAGTAAAGAAGGTTCATTTGGCTCACAATGCTGGTGGCTGGAATGTCCGAGATTGGGCAGTTGCATCTGGTGGGGCCTCAGTCTTTTTCACCTCATGGTGAAAGTGGAAGGGGAGCAAGGGGTGCACCAGAGATCACAGCAAGAGTGAAAGTACGAGGGAAGCCAAGGAAGCAAGACTCTTTTTGACAATCTACTCTTGCAGGAATTAATCCATTTCTGTGAGAGCAGACAGAACTCACCCCCATGGGAGGGCATAAATCTATTCATGAGGGATCGATCTACATAATCCAAACACCTTCCACTAGGCCCCACCTCCCCACACTGCCAACTTGGGGGTCTAATTTCAACATGAATTTTTGCAGGGACAAACAACATCCAAACCATTGTAATTGTAACATAGTTAAATTATTTTTCACATTATGGATTCTGTGCTGGGATACTCCACATCCTGAATAATATTTAACTTGAATAGAGTTTGATTTACCCATTTAGCTGTAAAATTCTGCATGTTTCGACAAATGGATAGTGGCCGGTATATACTATTAAAGTATCATATAGAACACTTAAAACCCCCACCCCACACAGCCAATGGCTTCCCATCTGTGTAGTTTCCCTTCTCCAGAATCTCATTAAATGAGGTCACATTGTGTTGATTCTCCTCACACTGTGAGGATTCTCCTTCCACTTAGCAATGTGCATGAAAGATCACTTGTGTCTTCATATGGGTTTATAGCTTGTTCCTTTCTATGGCGAAATAGTATTCCATTGCATAAATGTATTACAATTTGGTTATGCATTTTGGGAACCAAACCTTCCTCTTCTTTGTTCCAGGGTTGGAGGCCTTCAGATGATCTGACAATAGATACATTAATAGGGGAGACAGTACTTGGCTGTTTGTTCCACCTGTATCATCATGTGACAAAATTCATGAGATGGCAGGATCCAGTTTACAAAGAGGTAAAAATAGCCCAAAGAAAAGAAACAAGACTAGAATCTGATAACCCACAAGGGCTGTAGTTTTCCTATTAAAAAAAATTTTTTTTGAGACAGGGTCTGGCTCTATGGCCGAGGCTGGAGTGCAGTGGTGCAAGTTCAGCTCACTTCACCCTCTATCTCCTGGGTACAAGAAAGCCTCCCTCCTGAGCCTCCTGATTAGCTGGAACCACAGGCACATGCCATCATGCCCAGCTAATTTTTGTACTTTTAGTAGAGACGGGGCTTTGCCGTGTTGCCCACGCTGGTGTTGAACTCTTGGCCTCCCAAAGTGTTGGAATTATAGGCATGTGCCACCATGCCTGGCTGAGTTATAGTTTTTCATTGAAACATAAAACTTCTCTCTGTAGTAACCATCATTTTTGATCATAGATAATCAAAGATTATTCTTGTTTTAAAATAAGTCTAGTTTTGTTAAGATTTTGCCTGATGATTTATGTAAGTGCAGCAAGAACAGGAGCGGACCACATAGGTGCTTTCAAGCTCCTTTGCTGCAAGTTTTCCTACAGACTCTCAGATTGGAGTTTTAAAGGCCTTATTGAGGCTAAAAGCCAAGCCCAGAACATACTATCAAATTTCAGCTGCAGTCCTAATAGCTTTGAGTGAATGCCTCTCTTCTTGAGGCTCCCAAACTATCTCTAAATTTCTGGGCCTACAAGAAAGGACCTTTCTTACTAACCTGTAAGGAAGTGAATCCTGTAATCTAGGTATCAGGCTGGTTTTTCTCAGACTGCTTTGTAAGGATTGGGTCCATAAAAATCAACCTTAGTTCCTTAAAATGACTGGTCATAGCTGATGTTAGGTACACTATTGCTAAATATGATATTCCAGTAAAAGCCTTGATAATATAAACAAAGTTTCCAATTATGTCCTGTTCTAAGGTGAACAGATTCTTATTGGACTTCTGCTAACAACTATATTGTCACGAAAATAAGAGTGTTCAGTAAGAATTTCAAAATTCTGGAGAAATCAGTCAAGAAAAAAGATAAATGCTTCATTTCTATTTAAATAAATGTAATCTACTAAATTGTTGTGAGTTATAGTTAGCTCAAGAGAAAGAGATGTCTTAAATCCAGAAACCATAATATCAAAGAACCAGCAATGCTCAAAAGAAGCTATAAAATTATAATCAATTTTCAACAGTGTATTCAGTGCCATGTACTCAATTCTAGTCTCGCTGAATCTTGGGTTAGCTGTGTCATGAACCCATCAGTTTCTCAACTAGACTTCTGGAAGCTTCACTGAGTCAAGTGTATGGTCTTAAAGTTATTTGAGCAATATCATCAGAAGCCTATAACCAGAGCACCTGTCATAGTCTTTTCTGTGAGTCTCAGAGGGAGTCCTGTGTTGGAGACCAACATTCTGATCCATAGCTGATTGCAGGAGCTTTTAGGAAAGCATCAGGCATAAATAATATCTAAATGACAAAGAGCATGAAATGACTATGACAAAAGATCTGATGAGAGTTCATTATACCACAATTGACAAGGACATTCAATTTTGTCTGTGGCATATGACATTTAAAATAATTGAAAATACGACTCATAACACTATACCAGCACATAGCATGGATAAGGAGGACATTGACAAATTTCCATGAATTTTATATAATTTCTGAAAACATAACAGTTTACCAATTCAAATATAACAGAGGGAAGTTTAGATATCTCTTTTTACTTGTGTATTTTGTATAGTTTTTCTTATAAAAAAATACAACGTACTTTATTTGCATAACTTGCCTTACTTTTCCTGCATACTTTGCATAGAGTTTCTAGTTATTCTATTATTTCTAGTAATTTTATTTATGTGTAGATTATATTTTTAACACTTAGTAATCTTTATTTTCCAGAGTAAACTAGGAAGTAGACAATTTTAAATTGTCATATGTTAACATTCTATAGTAGATTAGAAAATGTATGAGTATACGATCTCCCAACATCTAGAGTGATGTTCCCTCATAGTATAATTTCTCAGTGTTGTGGACGAAAACAAAACAAAACAAAACAAAACAAACAAACAAACAAAAAAAAACAGTTTATTAACAGGCCAAAATATCTTTATTCTCTCCATAAAAAATAGGGCACAAAAGTATATATAAAATTGAATTAGTTATGTTCAGTAATTAATGTTTTAGTGTTGTGTCTTATTTATAAATGATCTAGATATTTAATGCAAATCTTTTAATTAGCTTAACTTTAAGGTTAAAAATTACCAAAAGTACTTTGGAAACTATTATTAGGCAGATATACTGTAAAAAATTATTATTGAAATGATGTTTTTTAAAATAAGAATAACAACTTAATTAGAACCAATTTATAAGCTTTAAGATTTTAAGTATCTAATAAGTATAATATTAGCTTATTTGAGTAGAACTCAAGAAGAATAGAAATTTATGTTTGTTTTATATGTAATAGTGATAGCTCTGAAGGCATAGTTGTCTTATTACACCAAAAAATATTAAATTGGTCTTATTTAACTATGTTTTATGTAAATTGTGTTAACTTGAAAAACATTTATATCAGTTTCTACATTTCTAGGAGCTTGGGGAATATTTATGTATAAATGCTTATTTTTTTTCCAAGCTAAGTTAGAATAGAGCATTTTTAGAAGATTGTATAAATGAATTTTGCATTGCTATCTGGAGTTAAGAAAATATCACATATACATAACATACGTTAATAGGCAAAAAACACAAATAGAGATCTCATAGGTTTCATCCTAAAACTTTGGCCATGAATCAGGCATACGTATTCTCATGGTTAATTTTAGAGATCTGCTTGATTGGATTAAGAGACACGTAACTGGTAAACCACAGTTTCAATATTTCTACTCATTTGATTACAAGTTCTCACGCCTCAAAACTAATTAACAAAATGACAATTTCTAGGACTTCTATGGGAGACTATGGAAGGTATTTTGAACTTTGTAATACTGTCAACTGAAGAATGATGAGGTTCATAAATTTGGAAAGGAGTGATTTCATTTTTTACATTTTTATTTATTTATATTTTTTTGAGAAGGTGTTTCACTCTTGTTGCCCAGGCTTGAGTACAATGGTGTGATCTTGGCTCACTGCAACCCCCACCTCCTGGGTTCAAGCAGTTCTCCTTCCTCAGCCTCTCAATTATTTGGGATTACGGATGTCCATCACCAAGCCTGGCTAATTTTTTGTATTTTTAATAGAGACAGGGTTTCACCATGTTGGCTAGCTGGTCTCAAACTCCTGAAATCAGATGATCCACCCACTTTGGCTTCCCAAAATGCTGCGATTACAGGCATGAGCACCTGCACCCAGTGAGAGATTTACTTCCTGTAAAGAGTTGCAGCCTGCAGGGTAGTCCTTTTAATAGGCTGCGAAGCATAGACTCCATCCAGAAGCCAGAAGCAGACACTTTAAGGGAGATATAAAGGAAACAGAAATTTATGCTGAGTGTCATGGTCAAATACAAATATTTAATAAGCTCCAGGAGAAGTCATGAATATTTATGAAAGGAGAAATGAGTGCAATCGCAGTTGAGTTTCTTACTTCCTCATGGGTCCCTTGTACAAAAAATGGCAGCGTTACCATGATGACAGGGCAAAGGGTGAAGTTTTCAGCCTTCTGACATCAAAAGGTGAAGCAGAGGACATGAAAACTTGCTCTGTGGCTCTGTGCGTCCACTGCATACTGTCCAGACCCTCTCTGTCATGGGTGGTCTCTTATCAAGCAAGAAAGGAACGGCAGCTTCAGGCAGATGGTTGATATCAGTGGCGGAGTCTTTTGAAGGGGCTGGTTTCTCTTAAATCCTTTGGTTAGGTATCTGTTCAGATTTGTGTGCATCTTTAATTGGGCTACTTTACTTGGTTTTAAGATATTTTTGTATATTGAATACAAATTCCTTCTCAGATCTGTATTTTGCAAATAGTTTCCTTCAATATGTGGCTTGTGTTTTTATTCCCTTAACAAGATCTTTTCCAGAGTATACACTTTTAATATTAAAAGAATCCACCTAATTCTTTCTTTGGTGTGTATTGACAGTTTGTGTTGTTTGTTAAAATTAATTACCGAACCCAAGAGCAGATAGCTTTTATTCTGTGTTTTCTTCTGGAAATTGTATAGTTTTGCATTTTTACTGTAAGGATGATTTTGAGTGATTATTTGTATAAGTTGCAAAGTTTTCATCTACATTCATTTTATTTCCTATGGTTTCCAATGAATCGTTCCTTCACTTATTTTGGGAAAGACACAGGATAGTGGGCTCTGTTAGAGTTGGTAGATAGCTAGACATGAACATGATGGGAAGGCTCACCTGGAGGGATCATCAAAAATTTATAAATTAGTAGCATCTCTAATGCTGGAGTGGATGGGCACTTGTCAGTTGTGTGTAGGAGGAAGAAGAGGTACCTATGCAGAAAGAAACACCCTAGAACTCCTCTTAGGATGCCCCAATCATCATTCATTCTACAGCTAAAATGTCAGAAAATTGCTAGCTACGTGCTGATAAGAAGGACAATGGGGACATTTTAAGAGAAGCCTGGGGAAGATTTCTCTTAAATCTTCCCCTCCGGGGTTCAAGTGATTCTCCTACCTCAGCTTATTGAGTAGCTGGGATTATAGGCACATGCCACCACAGCCTGCTGATTTTTTTTATTTTTACTAGAGACAGGGTTTCTCCATGTTGGTCAGGTGGGTCCCAAACTCTTGACCTTGTGATCCACCTGCCTCAGCCTCCCAAAGTGCTGGGGTTACAGGCTCACACACGCCTGACCTGTGTGACACTTTAATGAAGTAAGATGTGTAGGTGATGGCTGCCTGCTCATCTTCCCACCACAGGGCAGGGCTTGATCATCTTCCTACCACAGAACTGCTTGAGCCTGGGAGGTGGAGGTTGCAGTGAGTTGAGATCACACCATTGGACTACAGTCTGATCAACAGAGTGACTCTTTGTGAAAAAAAAAAAAAAAAAGAAAGAAAGAAAGAAAGAAAAAACACATAGAGACAATTTCTATGCAGAATTGTCTGTGAGTGTCTCTCCTTTTGGGGGCAATGTCAGGGGATTTCCAGGATCTGGGAGTGGGCACCGAGTATGTGGCTGAGAATCGTGGACAGCTGCAACATCCAGATGTACTTAGCAGAGGAATCCGGGATGTGCCTGACTGGGGTATGAAAAAAGCTGTCAATTCCAGCTGGCTGTGGATGTCGATGCTATACATCCTGTATATGAATTCTCCCATCAGAAGCTCTATCTAGTTAGAAATGCAAATAAGAAAGATAATCATGCTCCCGTTCCCCAAAGGAAAGGGCAGGGAGGCGGGAAGGTGGAAGGGAACTTCCTGGTGCTGCGGCCTGAATCTCCACTTGTGCTGCTGACTTCCCCACTAGACTCTGAACTTCCAGAAGGGGCTGGAGATGGGCACATTGTGAGCCCCTCCCTTCTCTCCAGAAGTGTTCCACAACCCTGACATTCACAGTAATTGCTTCTTTCTGTTCGTCTTTTTTTTTGATGCAGGTTCTTGCTCAGTCACCCAGGCCGGAGTGCAGTGGTGTGATCATGGCTCACTGCAGCCTTGACCTCTTGGGCTCAAGTGATCGTCTCCCCTCAGCCTCCTGAGTAGCCGGGACTATAGGCGTGCACTACCATTCCCGGTTAATTTTTTAAAAAGCTTTTTTTTTTTTTTTTCCTGTAGAGACAGGGTCTTACTATGTTGCCACGTTGGTCCCAAACTCCTGGGCACAAGCGATCCTCCCTTCTCGGCCTCCCAAAGTGTTTGGTGTTACAGGTGTGAGCCACCACACCTGGTGTCTTTGTGTTTCTTTAGAGTAGAGCCGTACTTGTATGCATCTCTAGCCTGTAACTGTTCCCCAGCATTGTTATGTCTTTTAAGCCTCTTTCAATCTCCCAAGTTTGTTGGCTGGGTGAGTCCTCACACCTGTAATCCTGATGTGACAGGATCATTTAAGTTCAGAGGTTTGAAACCAACCTGGACAACACAGGGAGACTTCTGTCTCTACAAAACCTAATTTTCTTCTTCTTTTTTTTTTTTTTTAACTCTACCCAGGCTGCAGTGTGATCTCACCTCACTGCAACCTTCACCTCCTGGGTTCAAGTCATTCTTCTGTTTCATCCTACCAAGTAGCTGAGATTACAGGCACATGGGGCCATGCCCAGCTAATTTTTGTACTTTTAATAGAGCTGGGGTTTCACCATGTTGGCCTGGCTGTCCTCAAACTCCTGACCTCAGGTGATCTGCCCACCTCAGTCTCTCAAAGTGCAAAGATTGGGATCACAGGTGTGAACAACCGTGCTTGGCCAAAAAGTAAAATTTTAAAAAAGACAAAATCTACAAGTTTCTCCTCTATTACTTTTCCTTTTTTTTTTTTTTTTTTTTTGAGACAGAGTCTTGCTCTGTCACCCAGGCCAGAGTGCAATGGCACAATCTCAGTTCACTGCAACCTCCGACTCCCAGGTTCAAGTGATTCTCTTGCTTCAGCCTCCTGAATAGCTGGAATTACAGGCATGTGCTACCACACCTGGCTAATTTTGGTATTTTTGGTAGAGATGGGGTTTCTCCATGTTGTCTGGCTGTTCTCAAACTCCTTACCTTGTGATCTACCCACCTTGGCCTCCCAAAGTGCTGGGATTACAGGCGTTAGCCTCCTTGCCTGGCCTATCCCTTTTCTTTTCTATGGATTTTGGAAGACTCCACACTGTTGAGCCTGTAACATTTCTCAAAGTCTGGATTTCCCTGGTGCAGGTGAACCCATTTTCTGTCTTTTGTATTTGTGGCATATTTGCAGCTGGATTTATGCTCACCCCATTATATTAGAGTTTGATCATGTTGGCAAGATTCAGTGGGTGATGTGATTGATATCTTATTGGTGATTAATATTATCCTGTTGTCTCTCTTATTTTGTTAATTTTTTAAATTAGTTTTTTTAGAAATACGGGTCTCATTTTGTCACCCAGTCCGGAGTGCAGTGACTGCACCATAGCTCCCTGAAGCCTCAGATTTCTGGGCTCAAGTGATCTGCACATTGCAGCCTCCTAAGTAGCTGAGACCACACACCACCACATCCAACTTTTCTTCTTTTTTGAGATGAAGTCTTGCTCTGTCGCCCAGGCTGGAGTACAGTGGCATGATCTCAGCTCATTGCAAACTCTGCCTCCCAGGTTAATGCAATTCTCCTGCCTCAGCACTCTGAGTAGGTGGAATTATAGGCACCTGCCACCACACCCCGCTAATTTTCATATTTTTAGTAGAGATGGGCTTTCACCATGTAGGTCAGGCTGGTCTGGAACTCCTGACCTCAAGTGATCTGCCTGCCACAGCAGGCAGATGTGTGCCATCACACTGTCAATGCCCACCTGGCCAATGCCCAGCATTTTCTTTTTTTAGACTGAGTGTTGTTCTGTCACCCAGGCTGGTGTGCAGTGGCACAATCTCGGCTCACTGCAATCTCCACCTCCTGGGTTCAAGCGATTCTGCTGCCTCAGCCTCCTGAGTGGCTGGAATTACAAGCACCAACCACCAGGCCCAGCTAATTTTTGTATTTTTAGTAGAGATGGGGTTTCACCATATTGGCCAGGCTGGTCTTGAACTGAACTATTGATCCACCCACCTCAGCCTCCCAAAGTGCTGGGATTCCAGGTGTGAGCCACCACGCCTGGTACCTAATTCCTATTTACTGGTCATGGATGGGAGTTATAGAACCTTTCCCCAGAATACATGCTGGCCCCATCAGAAATTCAGGGTTCAGTCTCCTAAGAGATGTTCCTCTGTTTGTGCTACACACCCAAATAATCCATCTCAGTCCACTGTCAGACAACTTCCAGGAATGACAGTGGCTGTAGTCTAGCTGAAGAAACACTGAAGTAGGAGTCAGCAGACCCCAGGACTCTTGACTCAGTCGCTAACAACTTAATGTGGCCTTGGGGAAAAAAAAAAAAAAAGCTGGAGCGACCATGCCTGTAATCCCAGCACCTTGGGAGGTCGATGTGGGAGGATTGCTTGAGCCCAGGAGTTTGAGAGCAACCTGGGCAACATAGCAAGACCCCATCTCTACAAAAAATTTCAAATATTTTTCCAGGCGTGGCAGTGTCCCCCTGTAGTCCCAGCTACTCAGGAGGCTAAAGTGGGAGGATCACTTGAGTCCTGGAGATCAAGACTGCAGTGAGCCAAGGTCATGCCACTGCACTCAGGCTTGGGCTTCAAAATGAGACACTGTCTCAGAAAAAAAAAAAAAAAAAAAAAAAAGCTGGAGCTTTTGTTTCACATTTGTAAAAGGTAAATGATATTATCTCCTTCCTGGAGTTACTGTGAGGATGGAAATGCAATTATTTCTCTTCCCTCTCCTTTTAGAAATACAACGAGATAGGCATAGTGTACAGGTGAAGTGGCTCATGCCTGTAATCCCAGCACTTTGGGAGGCTGAGGCGGGTGGATCACCTGAGGTCAGGAGTTCAAGACCAGCCTAGCCAACATGGTGAAACCCTGACTCCACTAAAACTACAAAAATTAGCCCAGCGTGGTGGCACTTGCCCACAATCTCAGCTACTCCAGAAGCTGAGGCAGGAGAATTGCTTGAACCTGGGAGATGGAGGGGTTGGGTGTGGCTGCTATGTGCCAGGGGTGGCAGCCAGGCCGAGGGCACCTCCATCTGGAAGCTCCGGCCCATCACAGTGCTGTTCAGTTTCCAGACGGGGCTGTGGGGGCAGCGTGAGGGTGGGAAGGCTCCCAGGGTTCGAAGGAAGAGAAGGTGCCTGTTCCGGGGACCCCAGTGTGAGCTTTCCAAGCAGAGGGAAGCCCAGGGCCGGTTGTCATGGGGGTGTCTGAGTCTTTAGCTGGAGTTACTGGGGCAGGGAGGTTGGAAACAGAGGCCAACTGGAGTGAGCCTCCGCCTGCTGAGAGCCCCTGGGAGGGGCTGGTGTCTGCTGTCAGCGGCCTGTGACCCTGACCGTCCACTGCCGGCAATTGCAGGAGCCTCCTCCCTGGTCTCTGCCCTCACTCACAGGGGTGCCAGCCACCCCTGCGCCCCAGCAGAAGTGGGGCTCTTACAAGAGCAGCCCCCTCTGCCCCAGCGCTCGCTTCTCCAGGCATCGTTCTGGCTCCGGGCTCCTGCACTGCCCATTCTGTTCTGCATTCCCTCCGCCTTTTCTGCCCTGTAAGGCAGACCTCTGCTGTCTTCACTGCTTTATTTCCCCAGACTCAGCCAGCATCGAAGGTGTGCCTTCTCCTAGGACCCTTGCAGCTGGCATGCAGAGAGGAGTGTGAGGCTCCCTGTCCCTCCTCAGACTCTAGAATTCAGAAAAGCCACGCTTTTTTGTCCTTGCTCTGCTGGGTCAAAGACGCCCTGCCTTCGTTATTCTCTAGGGTAGACGCCCCGTGCTTTTGTTGTGCACCTGCTGCGTGGAACAGGGAGCTGCCCCGGGCCCTGCCCTCTGTAGCTGACTCTGGCTTCCCTGGCCACCCTCAGCTCAGCAGGACCCGGGGAGCCCCAGTGCTATGTGACACCTTCCACAAGTGTGGAATTGAGAAGAATGTGCCTTTTGTCCCTGAGTTACTGTGTGACTGGCATGTGCCCTGGCACGAGGAGGGTCAGTGGCGGGCAGGGGCGAGCATGAAGTCACCTCCACTGTGCCCCTGCTTTTGCCTTTTCCTGACTTCTCTGGCCAGCTCTTAGGTTGAAATAAGTCCTGCCTGTTTTAACAGATGTTTTTTATACATCTGCGCTGGCCAGGCTCTGAGCAGCCTCTAGGGTCTCTGTCCTGAACACGATAGACTTCTGGTGCTGGCGGGTGGAGGCAGGGAGATTAAGTCCAGTGTCCCACAGGTGACTGCGTAATTCCACATGGCACAATAGGGAGAAAGAGCAGACCTTCCCTTTTATTTTTATTTATTTATTTATTTATTTATTTTCTTTTAATAAATTGAGACAGAGTTTTGCTCTGTTGCCAGGCTGGAGTGTAGTGGTGTGATCCCGGCTCACTGAAACTTCCATTTTCCGGTTTCAAGCAATTTTTCTGCCTCAGCCTCCCAAGTAGCTGGATTACAGGCACATGCCACCACGCACGGCTAAACAGACCTTTCCTTTTGTGAGAGGGATGCCGGTGGGGACAGCCGGGAGGGGAGATGAAACTGAGCAGAAGTGAGAGTCACTTTGGTGCCTGGCACGTTGTCTCACACCTGTAATCTCGGCACTTTGAGAGGCTGAGGCTGGGGGGTTGCTCTAGCCTGGGAGTTTGTGACCGGCCTGGTCAGCATCAGACCCCTGTCTCTACTTTTAAAAATAAAAATAAGATATTCTGGGCAGAGAGAAGTCCCAGTGCAAAGGCCCAGAGGTGAGTGTTTGCCCGGTTTTTTTTTTTTTTTTTTTAAGACGGAGTTTTGCTCTTGTTACCCAGGCTGGCTGGAGTGCAATGGCAGGGTCTCCACTCAGTGTAACCTCCGCCTCCTGGGTTCAGGCAATTCTCCTGCCTCAGCCTCCTGAGTAGCTGGGATTACAGGCACACACCACCATGCCCAGGTGATTTTTTTGTGTGTTTTTAGTAGAGATGGGGTTTCACCATGTTGACCAGGATGGTCTCTATCACTTGACCTCGTGATCCACCCGCCTCGGCCTCCCAAAGTGCTGGGATTACAGGCTTGAGCCACCGCGCCCGGCCTTGCCCGGTTTTTCAAGGAGCAGAGGGAGGGTGTGAGGGGGAGAGGGCCTGGGGAGTTCGTGCTCATCTGAGGGTGATGGGAAAGGAGTGCGCTTGGGCCTCCCATGTGCTGTGAGGAAAGCTCTTCCTTTGTTGGTGGGAGCAGGCCTCGAGGCCAAGGTGGGTGTGGGGGGCCCATGGCCCAGCGGTTTTGAGAACCTCACAGCTCCCAGGCCCTTCTCCCCCTCCAGCCTCCCTGTCCTTCACTGTCCTGTCACTGGTGAACACCACGTATAACCGAGGATTTTACTGTGGGGATGACTCCATCTGGTATCCCTATCGTCCAGACACCCTCACCCTTGGGCTCTGGCCGGGGTCACCATCACAGCCACCGTCATCCTTGTAAGGCAGGAGGGTTTCAGAGGGACAGGGAGGGGGGCAGGATGGGGTACAGCCTAACCCTGGGTTCCTGATGGGGGTGGCCTGGAGGTCTGTGGGGGGCTGGGGGACACAGCCTTGCCCCGAGTGGTACTTGTGGGTAATAGGAACCCCCTTTTGTGTTTTGAGATGGAGTTTTGCTCTTGTTGTCCAGTCTGGAGTGCAATGGCAGGATCTCCGCTCACGGTAACCTCTGCCTCCTGGGTTCAAGTGATTCTCTTGCCTCAGTCTCCCCAGTAGCTGGGACTACAGGCATGCTAATTTTTGTATTTTTAGTAGAGACAGTTTTCACCATTTTGGTCAGGCTGGTCTTGAACGCCCGACCTCAGGTGATCCTCCCGCCTCAGCCTCCCACAGTGCTGGGCTGGCAGGCGTGAGCCATCGAGCCCAGCTAGGGCACCTTTAGAGTCCCCAGCTCTGCAGCAGCCTTGGGGAGGCCCATGGGGAGGACTGAGGCCCACTAAGGGCCCATGGGCTGACCAGGACCTCTGCTGGTTGCTGCGGCTGCCCCACACACAGGTCTCAGCGGGAGAAGCCTATGTGGTGTCCACAGACCAGCTCTATTCCTGCTCTGACTTCAATAATTATGTGGCTGCCATATACAAGGTGCTGGGGACCTTCCTCTTTGGGGTGGCTGTGAGCCAGTCTCTGACGGACCTGGCCAAGTACATGATCAGCCACCTGCACCCCAACTTCCTGGCCATCTGTGACCCCAAGTGGAGCTGGGTCAACTGCTCAGTCTACGTGCAGCTGGAGAGCGTGTGCAGGGGAAACGCTGCTGGCGTCACCGATGCCAGGTGAGTGTGGACGAGCAGCCTTCACTCTGGGGGCAGTGAGAGCTGAAGAAGCCGCAGAAGCCAGATGGTAAGGAGCCAGCAGGCAGGGGGTCAGGCAGGAGCAGGGCCTCAGGGCTCCAGGCGCCCCGCAGACAGCAGGAGGCCACGGGGAGCATGCCGTCTCCCTTGAGTCTCAGCCCTGCCCTCTTCTGCGCTGTCTTCTTCTTCTTTTTTTTTAAAGATGGGTTTTCACCATGGTGGCCAGGCTGGTCTTGAATTCCTGACCACAGGTGATCCACCCACCTTGGCCTCCCAAAATGCTAGGATTACAGGCATGAGCCACCGTGCCCAGTCATGTGCTGTCTTCTTCCCATTTCTACTGATAGGTCCTTAAACGTTTCAACTCATCGTTGTCCTTTTTAAAAAAATCAAAATATTGACTGACAAGCCTAGGGTAATGTCAGACCAAAAAAAAGAAAAAAAAGTAACAAATCAAAATAAAATTTGTATAAGTCACCATTTCTTCCATTGTAATGTGTACAGTTTATTTTTAGTACATTCACAATGCTGTACAGCCATCTCCTCTACCTAATTCCAGAATATTTTCATCTCATCAGAAGGAAACCCCGCAGCATAGGTAACATGGCAAAATCCCATCTCTATGACAAATCAAAAAATTAGGCCGAGATAGGTGGCTCATGCCCATAATCCCCGCACTTTGGGAGGCTGAGGCGGGCAGATTACCTGAGGTTGGGAGTTCGATACCAGCCTGGCCAACATGGAGAAATCCTGTCTCTACTAAAAATACAAAATTAGCCAGGCATGGTGGCACACGCTTGTAATCCCAGTGAATACCACACCATGAGCAAGAGAACCCTGCAGTGCTCTAGTTGCCATCACGGGAGTGTTGCCAGGACACTATGGGCAAGAGGGTCTTGCAGTGCCCCAGCGGCCAGCAGGGGGCGTGACCCCACTACACCGAGAGTAAGAGTGCCCAGCAGCACAGACACCACACTGTGAGCAAGATGATGTAGCACTGCCCTGTTTGCCAGCAGCGGGCATATTGCCACTACAGTGAGCAAGAGGGCCCTGCAGTGCTCCAGCTGCCAGCAGGTGATGCCGGTCACCACATTGTCAGAGGGCCCTGCAGTGGACCTAGCCAGAAGGGGGCGTGGGCACAGCATCGTGAGCACCCCAGTAGGGGTGCCCACACCCACCTTTCAGATTCTTGAGGCTCCTCCACTGGTGTGCATCGTGTCACACCACCAGCGTGCATTGAGTCACAGCGGTCTGCAGAGTTGTGTTCTCCTCCTTATAGAATTGGGGGGCATTGTGAGGGTGGAACTGCATCCTCCTCAGCACAGACCTTGGGGCGGGGTTCTTACTGCAAGAGGGGCTTGCAGTGGCCCCAGCTGCCATCAGGGGTGTGCAGACACAGGACCATGAGCAAGAGGGCCCCGCACCACCTGGCCACCAGCAGGGGGCGCCCGAGCGTGTCTTTTCAGTGGGCGTCATGGCGCCGGCGTGTGTCATGTCACGGCAATCTGCGGAGCTGCGTTCTCCACGGCACAGACTGTAGCAGGCACAGCCTCAGTTTGGGACAACTCTGGGCCATGTCCACGGTGAGTAAAATCCTTCCTGTTTGCATTCCTGACTGCTGAGGGTCAGAGACTAGTACGAAGAGCTCTGTGTGGGAAACTGGACACGAAAGGCCCCTCTGAACCCTGCTCACCTGGGTTCTCCCACCCAAGACCAGGCGGCTGCAGTGTGAGGTGCACCCAGCAGCCTCAGAAGACAAATGGAGCGTTCCTGAGGCAGATATGGCCTCTGAAATACGAATACAATAACCCCAGTGCTCAGGTAGAAAACACCTAATACTAATGCAAGGCCTCAGTCCAAAAATGTTACTATAAAATCCGCACTACTCATGCGGCCCGCGAGTACCGCAGTTTTAATACTCAACACGGACATATCAGTGCAAACGTAGAAACTAACGTATGGTTAGGGTTTAGGGTGAATATTAGGGCTAGCGGATAGGGTTAGAGTTCGGGGTTACCAGTTAGGGGTTAGGATACAGGGACTAGAAAAATTTTAGGCCAAATAAATTTAAACAGTTTGAACAAAGGAATGATTCACGAATCATGCCTGAAGCAGAAGAATGGAAAAAAGGGCTTGGGGCTTCGAGCTTTTAGTGGAGGCAGCTGAGTGAGGTTTCTCATTGGCTCCAGCTGGGTGACGGCTGGTTGTGGGGATGGTTCCCTCAGCGTCCCTAATCATACAGCCAGCTGGCAGCTGGGCTTTTTGTTATTGACTGGTTGGTTGGTTAATGTTTTTAAGTCAGTTTAAATGACTCCAAGTTTGGTTTCCATTTGCTTAGGCAAGACCTCGGGCTAACGGCTTCTTCCTTCTTTGATTTAATGTATCAGAACCATAATTCATTTTCATTTTACTTTACTGACATTAACAAAAGTAAGTTTTGTTGTTGTTGTTGTTATTGAGAAAGTCGGTTTTATTGGCAACCTACTTCTGATGGTGCATAAAATAATGTTTGTTAATCATTAGCATCTTAGATTAGATGAAATGTGTTAACTCTATTAAGCTTTGTTATTAAACCATAACAGGAGTTCAGTTGCTTTTTTTTTCCTCCTAGGCTTTAACCATTTAAAACACAGTGATGCATCTCCTAACGATGTGGATAATTTCTGAGAAATGTGTCCTTAGTGATTTCATCTTTGTGCAAACACCATCGAGTGTCCTTATAAAACCTGGATGGTGTAAGTGATATAGTATAGCTTCTTGCTTTCAGGCTACATACCATACATGTATAGCTCATCTCTGTACTGAATGCTGTAGTCAAATGTCACACCATGGTGATTGTGGATTGTGATCCCTAAATATCTGAGTCAGGTCTCAATAAAGTAGAAAGCTTATTTCGCCAAGGTTATGGACATACCCATGACACAGCCTCAGGAGGTCCTGACAACATGGGCCCAAGGTGGTCAGGGTAGAGCTTGCTTTTATATATTTTAGAGAGACATGAGACACCAATCAATATGTGCAAGATGTAAAGTCATTTGGTTCAGTGAGGTGGAACAAGTGGAAGTAGGAAGGCGGGCTGGGGGGTGGTTCTAGGTCAGAAGTAGATAAAACAAAAGTTGCATTCTTTTGAATTTTTTGGTCAGCCTTCCACTGAATACAATTTAGTCTGGTTCAGTGAATTTGCATTTTTACATATACAGTAGGGCAGAGGAATGGTATGATCTTGGCCCAGCACACCCACCTCCTCCCTGGTTTAAGCGATTGTCTTGCCGCATCCTCTCCAGTAGCTGGGATAACAGGCATGCACCACCACACCTGGGTAATTTTTGCATTTTTAGTAGAAATGGGGTTTCTCCGTGTTTGTCAGGCGGGTCTCAAGCTCCCGACCTCAGGTAATCTACCTGCTTTGGCCCCTCAAAGTGTTGGGATTATAGGCATGAGCCACCATGCCTGGTCAGGAAGCTTATTTTGATTCTGATACTGTCAACTGTATTTCAGGTATAACTTATTTTCTTTGGAGCGTTAAATACTGCGTTGGTATTGTATTACACAAATAAAACACAGATCCCTTTTTATCACATTCATTGCTAGTGATATTGACAACTAAATTTAGATGCATTCCAGAGTCTGGGCTTCCAGTAATTCTTAGCGATCCTCTAAAGGTAAAATACTTTTTCTCACAAGACACGGTGACATCTGATGTCGCATTGATTGTCCTGCCACTTTTGTTTCTCTAGTTTCATCAATTTCTTCAAAGCATCTTTGGGGGAATAACTTTGACTATCCCTTTAAACTTTTCAATATTAGAAAGCATCGTCATGAAGCATTGAATAATTGTGGTCACAAATTCCCTTTACAGTCTTTCTTTGAATATTTTTTCAAGTGGCAAATATTTGCTTTTGCTGTATTATAGCTAAAAGGAATGCTGGGAAACAAAACAAAGACAAGCATTCATTATAATAAATGATTCAGTCACAATTAATTGCTATTTTAATTTTTTTAAAAAAGTTATACTTTTGAAAATGTCCCGCTATAAATTGAAATAGTCTCCAAAATCTGAATTCTTTCCTTGGTTCTAAGGTGACCAGATTTCCTAGAGAGTGAACCACACCACAAGAGAAAAGATATGATAAATATGTTTACATGGATGTGTTATTTTAATGTAAATCTTGTAAAATAGGCATTTCATTGAAAATATATATTTGCATAAATTACTTTGCAGCATCATGAATGCCCTTGTTTTGAAAAGTAGGAGTAGTTAGTGTCAATTACTACTTATTATTAGTACAAATAAGGAGATATTTTTTAAAAATTACAATTTTTAAATAAAGGTGTTATTTTAATTTAGTTTTAGAATCACACTGAAATTGGGAGGAAAATGCAGATTTCCTGTGTAGACCCGAACTAGTTTTCCCTCGTATTAACATATCAACATGTATCAGATATGTTATTAATTATTATTATTATTATTTTTTTTTTTTTGAGATGGAGTCTATCTCTGTAACCCAGGTTGGAGTGCAATGGCACGATACTGGCTCATTGCACCCTCTACCTCCCATGTTTAAGCGATTCTCCTGCTTCAGCCTCCCAAGCAGCTGGGATTACAAGTGCCCACCAGCACGTGTGGCTAATTTTTTGTATTTTTAGTAGATACGGGTTTCGCCATGTTGGCCAGGCTGGTCTGGAACTCTGACCTCAGATTATTTACCCGTCTAAGCCTTCGAAAGTTGTGGGATGACAGGCATGAGCCACCATGTCCAGCCTACTATCAGTATATTTGCTTCGGTTAGGTATCTGTTCAGATATTTACCCAGTTTTAAAATCATGTATGTGTTTTGTAATTATCTTCTCACATCTCTCTTTTCTTTTTGTTCTCTGCATACAGTTTTGCACAGTAGAATACTTAGTTTTATGAAGTCTGTTATCAATATTTTCATGAATTGGCATTTGATGTTTTGTGTTACAAGTCAACACCAAACTCAGCGTCATATAGATTTTCTTTTAGATTTTTTATAGTTTTGCATTTAAAATTATAGTCTCTGGATTATTTTGAGTAGGTTTTTGTTTTTCTTAATTTGTGTATATATTCATTTTATTCTACATGGCTTCCAAAGTCTTCCATCATCGTCTTTGGGAAGGATTGGCTACAGTGGGCTTCATTTTGGTTTGAATTTCTAAAATTATTACATTGAGTAAACTCAATATTGAATTTTACAGGTATTTCAGGATAGCCAGGCGGGGGTACAGGTCTGCTGAGAAACTGAGCAAGAGTATCTGTGCTGAGCTCTGGCGCCACCAGAGGGCGCACGAACCCACCCCTGACCAACTTCCCTCTGAGGTGCCAGAAGACTTCCTCGGGGCAGCACGACGGTGGTGTCAACTAAGTCTTGTTCATTGGTGAGTAAAAAGCTTCCTTTCCACAGCCCTGAGTGCAGAGAAGAGAGTCTTTAGAGTACTCAGCAAAGGAAGAAATTCATCTAGAAAAATGAAATCCCCAAATCCCATCATTACGACTACATCCTGATATCATTGTCTATATCCACACACAGTGGCTGCTAAGATATGTTCTCACAGTGGCCTCTAATATAATAATCACACCGTGCCCTATCATTACTATGATATCCATACCGTACCCTAACACCAACATAATATCCACACCAATATAATATTCTAACGCTAATCTGATATCCACACTGTTGCTTCTAATGCTAATGTAATACTATCCATATGGTTCCCTGATGTTAATGTAATATCTGCACTGTTCTCCAACACCAATATAATATGTACACCATGCCCTAACACTAATATCCACACTGTGCAGTAAAACTAATGTGTCCACACAGCAGCCTCTAATACTAATAAGTATAATAATATCTACTAAGTGGAGTTGGTTGACATTGAGGCTTTTATAAGGGTTCACAGCTTTGGATGAAGAGTAGCCTCTATAGTGGATTTTGGTGATGTCTCTGCTTTTCTGGCATAGTATTGATATGTTTGTTTTAAAAAGTAATTTACTTTTTAGGGGCCAGGCACAGTGGCTCAAGCCTGTAATCCCAGCACTTTGGGAGGCCGAGGCGGGTGGATCACCAGGTCAAGAGATCGAGACCATCCTGGTCAACATGGTGAAACCCCTTCTCTACTAAAAATACAAAAACATTAGCTGGGCATGGTGGCACGTGCCTGTAATCCCAGCTACTCAGGAGGTTGAAGCAGGAGAATTGCCTGAACCCAGGAGGCGGAGGCTGCAGTGAGCCAAGAATGCACCATTGCACTCCAGCCTGGGTAATGAGTGAAACTCCGTCTCAAAAAAAAAAAAAAAAAAAAAAAGTAATTTACTTTTTAATAATGTCATACTTCTAGGAAACTTCCAGTAGCAGTGCAAAATATAACCTGTTTCTTTTCTTGGAGTCCCCACCAGTTATTGCTGTACCAGATTTGCAATATCCCACAAAATACTCCGGTATATTTTATCCAAAGTGTGGAAACTCTCCTAGGTTACCACCGCATAACCCCTAGATCAAGAAATCAGCATGGTTCCTACATGATAATTCAGTTCACAAACTCATTTAACTTTTACCTCTTGCCCTGCTTGGGAGTATAATATGTTTTTTCATTCTGATCCAGTTTTCCTGACACTGTTTCAAAGTCTTTCCTGCATATTTATGATCTTGACACATTTAAAGAGCATACAAGTTTTTGTTTGAACACCTGTTTTCAGGTCTTTGGGGCATATAGCTACGAATGGAATCACTGAGTCATACGGTAAATCTACTTGCAACCGTTTGAAGAAACTTCAAATTAGTTCCCAGGGCTCATCCCTCACTTCTATCACATTCACAGAGAAGGCTTCCCTGATTATCTTATCTGCCACCAACACCGCACCCTGCTCATGCTAGTGCGCCTTACACCCACATCTGATTTTGCTTTCCTTTCCTTTCCTTTCATTTTCTTTCTTCTTTCTTTTCCTTTCCTTTCTCCTTTCCTTTCCTTTCTCTGGTGTTTTATTTTATAATAACACCTTATTTTATAAGGACACTAATCTCATTGGGCCAGGGCCCCACCCTATGACTTCATTTAACTTTACTTCCTTAGAGACCCTATCTCTAAATACAGACACACTGCAGGGTTAGGACTTTGACATATGAATTTGTGGGAGATACCAACATTCTATCTGTAGCACATGAAAACTTTTCAGAAATGTTAAATCTTGGGATTTACCATGAAACTACTGTGTCATAAACCCTAGAATTTGGGCTCAAATATCTCTTTCAATCAGGCTTTTCGGTGTGTCTGAGTTTGAGACCCAATAAGAGTCAATACAGGAAGTGGATGGAGGGGAGATGAAAGAAGTAGATTGTCAGCAGAATGTGGAGAACTTTGAGGCTCAAGAATGCAAAGGCTGCTCTTAGTCAGTGGGACACCTAGAAGGAGAGGAGCTAAATCATTTATTTTGCCATCTGTTTGTGGAAGGAAGGGGAGGAAAGAAAGGAGGAGAGAAGTAAAAAAGGATGGAATTAAGAGAAAGGGAAGAAAGGAGAGAGAGGGAGGGAATAAGAAAGGGACAGAAGAAGGCCTTTTGGAAAACAGTTTTCCAGTTCAGGTGTTTACATTCTAAATATAGTAATGGAGAAAAGGGATAAATATGATATATATTATGAAAATCTATAGCTCATTACAGGGTCAAGGCAGCAAAGGAGAAAGGGAAATCAGGGTAACTTGTAGATCTGTGCAACCTCCCACTGACAAAAATGTGGACGCTCAGATAGAAAGTTGATGTGAGGCACACATTCAGTTTTATTTATTTGTGCTAATGTTAACAGGAGGACATCTAAGTGACTGTGTTTACTAAGATAGATATATAGTTAAGAGAGCAGTCAGTTCTGAAACTACCTTCAGAAGGTGATTACTGAATCTTGTGGATTCTCTGCAAGTTTGGGGAAGGGCACACAGTGAGAGAGGATAAATAAAGTCACAGGGAAAGCGACTGTTTCAAGGAAAGCAAAGACCCAGAATGAGGATGAAGATGAGGGCAGGGTAAATCGCAATGACATTTAAAAATTTTGGCCAGTTAGCACCTCAAAAGGCATCTCAGCCTGAGCTCTGCAGAAGGGATGTGTTTGCAAATCATTGTGAGTCCTCTGGGTGAATCATTGACTGTGCCTATGAACAGGACCAACTGGCCAAAACTGAATTGTGATGACCACCACTATTGTTAGGCTGAACCCTTGTTAAACAGGATAGTGGTTTTCAGTACCAGCTAAAAGAATTTTAAAATGTTGACCATTTATATTATTTAAGTAATGTGCTACCATTTATAGTCATTTATACTACATTAATATACCATTTATATCACATATGCCATTAAGTAAAATAAAATAAACATTTATATTACTGAAGCAATGTGCTATAGAAACCCTAAAGCGGTTTCTGTAACATTAAATTGATGGCTCTCTAGTGCATTCCAGAATCACCTGTAGGGCTTGTTGGGCCACAGATTGCTGGTTTCCACTCAGAGTTTCTTATTCAGTAGGTCTGGGTGGGGTCTGAGAATTTGCATTTATAATAAGTTCTCAGACACAACTGATGCTGCTGGTTCGGGAACCACAATATGAGAACTATGGTTAAGCCTCATGCTACAGCATTCCTATAACAAGAGCCACCTTTGCTAATTCAGGGTAACTTGTTGGCTGCAAACTGTAACCATAGGCAACTTCTTTAGCAATATAAACCTCTAAATAAAACAAACACTCAACAATCATAATAGAAACATATATGGTCAATGAAATATCTTTTTTCCAAATGGGAACATGTGTCTTACAGCCTCAAAAGAATATTTTCACCTAGACTGCACTAAAATAACAAGATAAATCTGAAACTAAAACTTAAAATGGCCTTTATGAACAGAAACACTTTGACACCTCAGGTAAAGGGCCACGTATTTCCCTCTATATTTTCATATCTTAGCTTTAAGATGAAATGACATTGTCATTTTACTTATAATAGGAGTACCTATGAATAGGAGAACTTAAATAACATTGTCATTTGACTTAAAATAGGACAACCTAGAAACCTGATTACCGCTTGTTAGTGCAAACCAAAGGGGTTATTTCCAAATATTTTCAGTTTAGTTTTTGTTCATGTGTAATATAAATGATTTAAAAGCCAGGTTTCGGGGAAAGCTACCATAAATGTGTTTAATAGTTGCTGCCTCAGCATCCATTTTCAGACCTGACCTAAGTTGTCTGAAGCCCAGTCTCACTGTATCCCCTCCGATCTGGGTAACCCTCACCCTCCTTGACTGGTTGTGATGTGGCCCATTTGTTCTTCATCCCACTAAATCAGAACCCACACATCATACAGCTGCTGATCATGATAAAACCTAATGGTCAACACCAGAGCCCTGTAAATAAGCCCAGCTCCACGTGTTCTCTTAAATCAGCAAAGCCACACCCTCACGGGAAAGCCTGAGAAGAAAGCTTCAGGCCCTTCCTCTGCTTTCTGGTTCCTCATGGCCTTCAGACTGCCCCTCAGGCTCCAGACACTCCCCAAACTTCTCCAGGATGTGTAAGTTAGAGATTTCTTCTGTTCCTGTGTTTTGGTGTTGCCTCCTCCTTGTGCCTTACCTGACTGACACCCCAGAGCCTGCCTTTCCTCCTGGCCAGGGCTCTCCTGGAGTTGGGCTGGTTTCTGGCCTCCTTTAAAGAGAGACCTCTAAGACCAAATTAGAGAGAAACCTAAATAAATAAATCACAACAGAAAGCTTGGTTGTTTACTTAAAATTCGTATTTATAACAAAATGTGTTTATGCTAGATTTAGAACACACTAGGCCTGTTCTAGCTCTAAATTGCACTGCTATCATGTAGTATGCAGTTATTCCTCATTTTATTTTCCACTTGAAGTCATTGTATTTCCTCAGTTTATAAACACCTTGAATTCTTTAGCTGAAAAGGCAGGGTACCTTGATAAGGCATCCCCCTTAGGAACCATAACCCCCAATGCAGAACGAATTAAATGTGCAAAACTGTAAGCACCATGTCCGATGTTATTAAATATAGAATATAATGCTGACAGGCAAGAAAGTCTTTGTGAAGAAGTTTAAAGGAGTAGAAGAATGGACAGATGAACTGGAAATGGAAAAATCAGTTTTCCTTTCCTTTAGGAGTAAGCCCCTTTGGAAACTAGCTTGTAAATGTCACAGTCCCTTTAGATGGCAAGGTTAGTGAATACTAAGAAAACACTAGGGTACAAGTGTTCATCACGCAAAGCACACCTGTAATATTTCATCTGGTCTCTCAGTGACCCTATAAGAAACAAGAGACATTTTCAGATGAGGAGATTGGGCTTCAGGGTGAAATTAGGAGACTGATAAGACTCACATAGCGAGTCAGTGGTGGAACAGAGTTCAGATCCACATTCTTCCAACAGCAAGCACAGGGCATTTTCCACTAATCAGTGCACTAACCCAAGAAATCTAATTTTTCCAAACATTTAAAATGATGCTATGACCATTTGAGTAAAACCACTTTTGGCCTATACTTCTGATTCCTCATTACCAGCCTACCATTGTTTATCTGATATGGGCAGCAGAATTAAGATGTAATGAAGTCTAACAGAAACCCTCATTATCTGTGTAGATACAGTAGTAACAGAGATGGTGATATCGTTTGAATGTTTGGCCCCTTCAAATCTCATTTGAAATGTGATCCCCAGTGTTGGAGGTAGGGCCTGCTGGAAGGGAGGTGTTGGCTCATCGGGCAGATCCTTCATGAATGGCTTGGTGCCCTCCTCACGGTAATGGCTGAATTCCTGCTCCCTTCACTCACTGAGATCTGGTTAAAGTGTGATACTGCCCCCGTCTCTCTCTTGCTTCCTCTCTCACTATGTTAGGTTCCAGCTCCCCTTTGCCTTCTGCCATGGTTGTAAGCTCCCTGAGTCTCACAAGAAGCAGATGCTGGTGCCATGCTTCTTGGACAGTCTGCACAACTATGAGTCTAATCACACTCATTTCCCTATAAATTACCCATCCTCAGGTATCCCTTTATTACAGCAATGCAAATTGGACTACTACAGATGAAGAGATAAAGTATTAGTTTAGAAGATGTTTATATACATATATATATATATATATACACACACACACACACACACACACATATACTTATATATGTTTATATGTATATGTATTTAACATTCTCACTGAGACTGGGAGGTGTTAGAGATACATAATTGAAAACAAAATCTCCTCCCAACCAAGAAAACTTCTCCACGAAGGTAGAAGAGAAAGAAATACTATTATTACACTTTAATTTCCGGGGTGCATGTGCAGAACTTGCAGGTTTGTTACATAGGTATCCACACGACTTGGTGCTTTGCTGCATCTGATCCTTCTATCAACTACACTAGGTATTTCTCGTGTTATCCCTTCCCAATCCCCCCACCCCTGCCTGTTCCTCCCCACCCCTCCAACACCACCCACAAGCCCCAGTGTGTGATGTTCCCCTCCCTATGTCCATGTGGTCTCATTGTTCACCATCCACTTATATTTTAGAAAAAATTATTATGTTTTAAGTTCGGCAATACATGTGCAGATCATGTAGGCTTGTTAAATAGGTATACACATGCCATGGTGATTGTTACTGCATCCATTGCCCCGTCATCTACATTACGTATTTCTCCTAATGCTATCCCTCCCCAATTCTCCCACCCCCTGCTATTCCTCCCCTAGCCCCTCACCCCCCAGACCCCAGTGTGTGATGTTCCCCCACCTGTGTCTGTGTGTTCTCATTATTCAACACCCACTTATAAGTGAGAACATGCAATGTTGGGTTTTCTATTCTTGTGTCAGTTTGCTGAGAATGATGGTTTTCAGCTTCATCCATGTTCCAGTAAAGGACATGAAGTTATTTTTTATGGCTGCACAGTATTCCATGGTGTATATGTGACATATCTTCCTTGTCCAGTCTATCTATGATGGGCATTTGGGTTAGTTCAAAGTCTTTGCTATTGTAAACAGTGCCACAATAAACATACGTGTACACATGTCTTTATAATTGAAAGTGTTATAATCCTTTGGGTACATATCTAATAATGGGATTCCTGGGTCCAACAATATTTCTATTTCTAGATCCTGAAGGAATCACCACACTGTCTTCCACAATGGTTGAACAATTTACACTCTCAACAGCAGTGTAAAAGCATTCCTGTTTCTCCACATTGTCTCCAGCATCTGTTGTCTCCAGATTTTTTTAATGATTGCCATTCTAATTGGCATGAGATGGTACCTCAAAGTGGTTTTGATATGCATTTCTCTAGTTATCAGTGATGATGAGCTTTTTTTTCATGTTTGTTGGCTGCATGAATGTCTTCTTTTGAAAAGTGTCTCTTCATCTCTGTCACAAAATTTTTTGCCCATTCTTTTGGTTGCCAGTTCACTCTAATGCTAATTTCTTTTGCTGTGCACAGGTTCTTAAGTTTAGATCTCATTTGTCTGTTTTGGCTTCTGTTGCCATTGCTTTTGCTGTTTTAGTCATGAAGTCCTTGCCTATGCTTATGTCCAGAATGGTACTGCCTAGGTTTTTTAAGGTGTTAGGTCTTATGTTTAAATCTTGAATCCATCCGGAGTTGATTTTTGTATAAGGTGCAAGGAAGGGATCCAGTTTCAGCTTTCTGCATATGGCTAGCCAGTTTTTCCAACACCATTTGTTACATAGGGTATCCTTTCCCCATGGCTTGTTTTTGTCAGGTTTGTCAAAGATCAGACAGTTGTAGCTGTGTGGTGTTACTTTCAAGGCCTCTGTTCTGTCCCATTGGTCTACATATCTGTTTTGGTACCAGTATCACGGTGTTTTTATTACTGTGGCCTTGTAGTATAGTTTGAAGTCAGGTAGTATGATGTCTCCATAATTGTGTGCTTAGGATTGTCTTGGCTATGTAGGTTATCTTTTGGTTCCGTATAAAGCTTAAGGTGTTTATTTTCCAATTCTGTGAAGAAAGTCATTGGTAGCTTATGGGGATAGCATTGAATATGTAAATTATTTTGGGCAGTATGGACATTTTCACAATATCGATTCCTCCTAACCATGAGCATGAAATGTTTTTATATCTGTTTCTGTCCTCTCTCATTTTCTTAAGCAGTGGTTTTTCCTTCTTTTTGAAGAGGTCCTTCACATGTTTTGTTAGTTGTATTTCTAGGTATTTTATTCTCTTTGTAGCAACTGTGAATGGGAGGTCACTCATGATTTGGCTCTCTGTGTGTCTGTTGCTGATTTATAGGAATGCTCATAATTTTTGCACATTGATTTTGTATCCTGAGACTTTGCTGAAGTTGCTTATCAACTTAAGGAGATTTGGGCTGAGACAATGGGGTCTTTTAAATATACAATCATGTCATCTGCAAATAGAGACAATTTGACTTCCTCTTTTTCTAATTGAATAACCTTTATTTCTTTTAGCATGAAACCAGAGTGAGGTGCACTTCTCAGGAAATCAGCTCAGCAGTTGCAAAGACAGAAAAAAAAAAAAAAAAAAAACCTCACCTTTTTATATAACAAGCAGATACAACCTTTAACATACAAATTCTCAAGGTAAGCAATCACTTGTCCTCAAGGGGACTTTACAGTCCCATTTGTCACACACCTTTCATTTTAAATGTTCTTAGCAATTGGGGTAACCGTCTCTGTTAGACAATTGGCTTTTCCAAAGAAAAAATAAACTTCTTATGTCTTTATAAAAGGAGGTTGTCTTGCAACTTGGAGTAAGATACCTGCTGAACTTACCCTCCCAGCCTCCTACTGAACCTGAGAAATGGAGGTGTTATCTTCCTTGATAATTTTCAAAGTGATGATTCCCAGGCTTTCAGAACAGCATCCTTGGGTCTTAAAACTAATGAGACTAAGTTATCTTTTAAGAATATTTACATACATTTCAAAATGACAAAGATGTACAAGCTTTCTAAAATAAACGCCCTGAGCAAAAGGTGCTTCTTTTCTTATTTTTAACATGGAGAATATATGAGTCAGTTAGTAATTATAGGCTTCCTAACAAAATACTACAGATTGGGTAAGTAAAACAACAGATATTCATTTCCTCACTGTTCTTGAGGCCGAAAGTCCAAGACGAAGGTGCCAGTGGGGTTGGCTTTTGGTGAGACTGCTCTTCCTATCTTGGAGACAGTTACCTTTTCACTCCCTCCCATGTGGCCTTTTCCTCATGCACAGGGAGAGAGATCTCTTGTGTCTCTTTCTCCTCTTAGAAGAAAACCAGTCTTATCATACTGAAGCCCAATCCTTGTCATCTCATCTAACCTTAATTAACTCTTTAAAGGCCCTCTCTTCCAATAAATTCACACTGGAGGGTAGGACTTCCACATGCAAATTTAGTGTGGGGCACAATTCAGTCCTTTACATAGAGTCGAGCTTCTTATTTTTAGTTGGCCTTTGTCCTTATCGGAATAACAAGCCAGGCTGAGTCCTCCTCCTCATGGGGCATGTATTGGAAGAAGAGATGATGAAAAGCAAGTACATTTATCACTTGCAAGTAGTAATCAAGGAAAGAAACAGTGATGAGTGAAGGCCCTTGGCTCAAGGATGAGAAGATACCTGTGAGCTCCTGGTTAGCCAGGTAGTAAATCAAGCATTCCTGATGATTTGAAAAGAATGAAGCTAGAAAAACCAATTCATGGAAGTAGAGTCATCTAGATAATCAGTGATATAACTAAGTTGTATGTACTATTTAGGCCATCGATCAATAATTTATCAACATTCCACTTACATATTAGCTCATTTGTTTATGCACTAAACATTTAATCACCCCTAGATTCATTGTACACATCAGTATGGCTGAAAACTACCCAGATAATTTTTTCCTTCCTGGGATCACTTACTACCACTGTAGATTTTATGAAACTATTAATTAGGTTTGAACTTAGATTTCAATTTCAAGCTGTTGTCATGTTGATTTTACACAAAGAATTATGAGGTGACATGTCAGAATTATCTTCCTACCAGTACAGTTCACAAAACCCATGAAACATTTATATGGCTTGAAGCATCACATGTGCTCAGTTTATGGTGAGAAAACAGTTATCTGCATTTCTTCCCAGTTTTAAAAAAACAACCATTAACTAATTGAAAAAGCATAACTCACTCAAAATAACTGAAAGATGGTCTAAATAAATTTACAAGATTATGTAGTCTGATAACATCCACAGATAGATAGTAAACTTACATCGAAGGAGTTTGGGATGAATCTTCACTCATGAAGTACTGAGTTTCAGAACTCAGTACTTCACTCTTCTCAATTTATGGCCATTCTGTTGGTAGGGTGGATTTTCATCACTGGAGGCAGATATTACACTGCTCCTCCCCTCAGGCAATCTGGCTTAGAGGAAGGCAAGTGAAGGCCAGATGAGATTGGGCCTGCACCCAGCTCCCCATGCCCATCCAACCCTCTAATTCTCTACCCTGTGCATCTTGAAGTCAAGTTAGGTATGTTTTAATGACTGTGTCATAGTTTAAAGAGATGAAAGCGATGATGATTCATTGTGCATTTGTTAAACCAAGTTTCAGACATGATTAACGTGGGTCCTGGACACCAAGCATGGGTGAATTATTTTAGTCTCAGGAAGACAGGTTTTGTACTGTATTTTGTATTAGGCAGAATGAGAAAGTAGAGAGATTGGAGAGTCCTAGATAAGCTGATAGAGAATGGGTAGGACCCCACTGGCACCTTCTCACTTTTCTCCTGACCAGCAGACTGCTGGTTAACCCCGGCTTTGGTCTCACCTAGCTTCCTACATGGTTCATCAGTAGCAGTGGGGCACAATGCATTATCTGCTGAAACACAAAGAAAATGCTGATGCATTTCACATTTATTTCCTCAAGTCAATTGACCTTTCCCCTAAAATACGGTCACATTATTAATTACTTTAAATCTTGTCTTTGCCACATATTATGTGTAACATTGAGTAAGTAATTTAACTTTTCTATGTGTCATTCCCTCATCTGTAAAATGAGGTTGACAATAGTGTCCCCTGAGGGTGGTTGGTGAGAATATTAAATAAATCAATATATGTAAACCTCTTAGAACCATACCTAGTGCATAACAAATACTTCATAGAAAGATTCTTTGTTATTTTATTTTATTTTCCACAAGTTATTGGGGTGCAGGTGGTATTTGGTTACATGAGTAATTCTTTAGTGATGTGTGAGATCCTAGTGCACCCATCACCTGAGCAGTATACACAGCATTGTATTTGTTGCTTTTGTTCCTTGTGCCTCCCCCCCTCCACCAAGTCATCGAAGTCCACTGTGTCATTCTTAAGCATTTGTGTACTCATAGCTTAGTTCCCACATATCAGTGAGAACATACAATATTTGGTTTTCCATTCTCGAGTCGCTTCACTTAGAATAAGTCACCAATCTCATCTAGGTTATGGCAAATGCTGCTAATTTATTCCTTTTTTGGCTGAGTAGTATTCCATCATGTATATGTATGCCAGTTTCTTTATCCACTCATTTATTGATGGGTATTTGGGTTGGTCCCATGATTTTGCAGTTGTGAATTGTGTTGCTATAAACATGCATGTGCAAGTATCTTTTTTCAAATAATGACTTTTTTTCTGATTAGATATCCAGTAGTGGTATTGCTTGATCAAATGGTAATTCTACTTTTAGTTCTTTAAGGAACTCCACCCTGTTTTCCGTATTGGCTGTACTAGTTTATATCTCTTCTAGCAGTGTAGAAGTGTTCCCTAATTGCCACAACCATGCCAACATCTACTGTTGTTGTTGTTGTTGTTGTTATTGTTTTTACATTCTTTGATTATGGCCATTCTTGCAGGAGTAAGGTGGTATTGCATTGTTGTTTTGATTTACATTTCCCACATCATTAGTGATGAGCATTTATTAAATTGTTTGCTAGCCATTTGTATGTCTTCTTTGGAGAATTGTCTATTCATGTCTTAGCCCACTTTTGGATGGGGTCGATTGATTTTTTCTTACTGATTTGTTTGAGTTTGTTGTAGATTCTGGATATGAGTCCTTTGTCAGAAGTATATATTGTGAACATTTTCTCTCACTCTGTGAGTTAACTGTTTATTCTGTTGACTGTTATTTTTGCCATGCAAAAGCTCTTTAGTTATCTCTCAGCTATTTATCTTTGTTTATATTGCAATTGCTTTTGGGTTTTTAGTCATAAAATCTTTGCCTAAGCCAATGCCTAAAAGGGTTCTTCCAGTGTTATCTTCTGGAATTTTTATAGTTTCAGGTTTTAGGTTTAAGTCTTTAATCTGTCCTGAGTTGATTTTTGTATAAGGTGAGAGATGAGGATTCAGCTTTATTCTCCTACATGTGGCTGGCCAATTATCTCAGCATCATTTGTTGAAAAGGGTGTCCTTTCTCCACTTTATGTTTTTGCTTGCTTTACTGAAGATCAGTTGGCTGTAAGTATTTGGGTTTATTTCTGGATTTTCTATTCTGTTCCCATTGATCTATGTGCCTGTTTTTATACCAGTACCATGCTGTTTTGGTGACCATGGCCTTATAGTTTGAAATCAGGAAGTGTGATGCCTCCAGATTTGTTCATTTTACTTAGTCTTGCTTTGGCTATGTTGGCTCTTGTTTGTTTCCATATGAATTTTAGAACTGCTTTTCTTGAACTCCCGACCTCAGGTGATCCACCTGCCTTGGCCTCCAAAATGCTCGGATTACAGACATGAACCACCATGCCCGGCCTTAGAACTATTTTTCTAACTCTATGAAGAATGATGGTAAAATTTTGATGGGAATTGCATCGTGTTTGTACATTGCATGTATTTGTACATTGCAGTATGCTCATTTTTACAATATTGATTCTACCCATCCAGGGCCATGTGATGTGTTTTCATTTCTTTGTGTCATCTATGTTTTCTTTCATCAGTGTTATGTAGTTTTCCTACTAGAGGTCTGTCCACCCTTTTGTTAGATATATTCCTAAGTATTTTTTTTCTTTTTCTTTTTCTTTTTTTTTTTTTTTTTTTTTTTTTTTTTTTTTTTTTTTTTTTTTGGCAGCAATTGTGAAAGGGTTTGAGTTCTTGATTTTGTTCTCCATTTTGTCACTGTTGGTGTATAGAAGAGCTGATTTGTGTACATTAATCTCGTATTGGGAAATTTGCTAAATTATTTTATCAGTTCTATGAGCTTTCTGGAGGAGTCCTTTGGGTTTTCAAGGTAGATGATCATATTGTTAGCTAACAGAGACAGTTTGACTTCCTCTTTACCTGTTTGGATGCCCTTTATTTCTTTCACTTGTCTGATTGCCCTGGCTAGGATTTCCAGTACTATGTGGAAGAGGAATGGTGAGAGTGGCCATCCATGTCTTGTTTCCATTCTCAGGGGGAATGCTTTCAACTTTTCCCCATTCAGTATTATGTTGGCTGTGGGTATGGCATAGATGGCCTTTATTAAATTAAGGTATGTCCCTTGTGTACCAATTTTGCTGAAGGTTTTAATCAGAAAATGATGCTGGATTTTGTTATATGCTTTTTCTGCATCTATTGAGATGATCGTATATTTGCCTTTAATTCTGTTAATGTGGTACAGCACATTTATTGACTTGCTTATGTTACCCCATCCCTGCATCCCTGGTATGAGTCACTTGATCATGGTAGATTATCTGTTTGATATGTTGTTTGATTTGCTTAGCAAGTATTTTATTAAGAATTTTAGCATGTATCTTTATCAAGGACATTGCTCTGTAGTTTTCTTTTTAGTTGTGTCCTTTCCTGACTTTGGTAATAGGGTGATGCTGGCTTCATAGAATGGATTAAGGAGGGTTCCTTCTTTCTCTGTCTTGTGGAATAGTGTCAAAAGGATTGCTGCCAATTCTTCTTTGGATATCTGGTAGGATTCTGTGGTGAATCCATCTGCTTCTGAACTTTTTATTGTTGGTAATTTTTAAATTACCATTTCAGTCTTGCTACTTGTTGTTAGTTTGTTTGGGGCATCTAATTCTTTCTGATTGAAGCTAAGAGGGCTGTATTTTTCCAGGAATTCATCCATCTCTTCTACCTTTTCTAGTTTGTTTCTGTCAAGGTGTTTGTAATAGCCTTGAGTGATCTTTAGTATTTCAGTGGTGTGAGTTGTGATATTTTCTGTTGTGCTTCTCAGTGAGGTTATTGGGATGTTTCTCTCTTCTCTTGGGTAATTCTGCTATTGGTCTACCAGCTTTATTTAACTTTTCAAAGAACCAGCTTTTTGTTTCATTTATCTTTTGTATTTTTGTTTGTTTGTTTCCATTACATTTAGTCGGGTGTTGGCTATTTCCTTTCTTCTGGGTTTGGGTTTGGGTTTGGTTTATGTTTTTCCTCTCATTCCTTGAGGCACGATCTTAGATTGTCTGTTTGTGCTCTTTCAGACTTTTTGACGTAGGTGTTAAGGGCTATGAAGTTTTCTCTTAGCACCTCCTTAGTTGTAGCTCAGGAGTTTTGATAGTTTGTGTAATTTAAATATGTCATTGAGTTTGACAATTTTTTACATTTCTATCTCAATTTGCTTTTGGACCCAGTGCTCTTTCAGGAGCAGGTTATTTAATTTCCATGTATTTGTGTGGTGTTGAAGGTTCCTTTTGGAGTTTATTTCCAGTTTTATTCCACTGTTGGTATGATAGAGTGCTTGATATAATTTCAGTTGTCTGAAACTTCCTGAGGGTCGTTTTATGACCTATCATATGGTCTATACTGGAGAAAGTTCCATGTATTGTTGAACAGAATGTGTATTCTGTGGTTGTTGGATGAAGCGTTCTGTATATATCTGTTAAGTCTATTTATTTCAAGGTATAGTTTAAATCCATTGTATCTTTCTTGACTTTCTGTCTTGATGACCTGTCTAGTGCTGTCAGTGGAGTATTGAAGTCCCCCACTATTATGGTGTTGCTGTCTACCTCATTTCTTAGGTCCGTTCGTAATTGTTTTATAAATTTGGGATCTCCAGTGTTAGCTGCATATATGTTTAGGATAGTGGTATTTTCCTGTTGGACAAGGCCTTTTACCATTATGTAATATCTCTCTTTGTCTGTTTTAACTGCTGTTGCTTTAAAGTTTGTTTTGTCTGATCTAAGAACAATTATCCCTGCTCAGTTTGGTGTCCTTTTGTATGAAATGCCTTTCTCCAGCCTTTTACTTTAAGTTTCTGTGAGTCCTTATGTGTTAGGCGAGACTCCTGAAGGCAGCAGATTGTTGGTTGGTGAGTTCTTACCCATTCTGCAGTTCCGTATCTTTTAAGTGGAGCATTTGGGCCATTTACATTCGATGTTAGTATTGAAATGTGAGGTATCATTGCAGTCATCATGCTCTTTGTTGCCTGCATAGTCTGTGTTGTTTTGTTTTTGCTTTTTACCTTGTATTTTTGTTTTATTGGTTTTGTGTGATTTATGCGTTAAAGAGATTCTGTTTGCATGTGATTCCAGGATTTTGTTTCAAGTTTTAGAGCTCCTTTTATAGCAGTTCTTGTACTGGTGGTTTGGTAATGGTGAATTCTGTCAGTGTGTGTTTGTCTGAAAATGACTGTATCTTTCCTTCTTAAATAATGCTTAGTTTCACTAGATGCAAAATTCTTGGCTGCTAACTGTTTTGTTTGAGGAGGCTGAAGATAGGGCACCAATCCCTTCTAGCTTGTAGGGTTTATGCAGATAAATCTGCTTTTAATCGGGTGAGTTTTGTTTTACAGGTTACCTGGTGCTTCTGTCTCACAGTTCTTAAGAGTCTTTCTTTCCTCTTAACTTTGGATAATTTGATGGCAATATGCCTAGGCAAAGACCTTTTTGTGATGAATTTCCCAGGTCTTCTTCATGCTTCTTGTATTTGCATGCCTAGGTCTCTATCTAGGCCAGGGAAGTCTTCATCAGTTATTTCCCTAAATATGTTTTCCAAACTTTTAGAATTTTCTTCTTCCTCAGGAATACCAATTATTCTTAGGTTTAGTCATTTAACATAATCCCATAATTTGTGGAGGCTTTGTTCATAATTTCTTATTCTTTTTTCTTTGTCTTTGTTGGGTTGGGTTAATTCAAAGTCCTTATCTTTGAGCTCTGAATTTCTCTCTTCCACTTGTTCAATTCTATGGCTAAGACTTTCCAGAGCATTTTACATTTCTAAAAGTATGAACAAAGTTTCCTGAATTTTGGATTGTTTTTTTTTTTCTTTAAGCTGTCTGTTTCCTTTAATATTTCTCCATTCACTTCTAGTATCATTTTTTTGGATTTTTTCCCCACCCCCACAGGGCTTTGCCTTTCTCTGGACCCTCCCTGAGTAGCTTAACTAACCTCCTGAATTCTTTTTCAGGGGAATCAAGGATGTCTTCTTGGGTTGAATCCATTGCTGGTGAAGTAGTGTGATTTTTGTGGGGTGTTGACACGCCTTGTTTTGCCATTTTACCAGGGTTGGTTTTCTGTTTCTTTCTCATTGGGCTAGGCTGTGTTAGAGGCAAGGTCTAGGGCTGAAGGCTGTTCTGATTTTTTTGTCCCATGGGGTGTTCCCGTGGTGCAGTATTCTCCCCGTTCTCCTGTGGATGTGGCTTCCTGTGAGCTGACTGCAGTGATTGTTGTCTCTTCTGGATCCAGCCACCCGGTGAGTCTACCTGGTTCTAGGCTGGTACTGGGGATCATTTGCACAGAGTCCTGTGATGTGAACCATCCATGTATCTCTCAGTTGTGGATACCAGTGCCTGTTCCGGAGGAGGTGGTGTAGGGTACAGCGAACCCATGAGGGTTCTTAACTTTGTTGATTTAGAGATCTACGTTTGTGCTGATTTGCCTCCTGCCAGGAGGTGGCACATCCCAGAAAGCATCAGCTGCAGTAGTGTGGAGAGAAACCATTGGTGGGTGGGGCCTTAGAACTCCCAAGATTATATGTCGTTTGCCTTTCCCTACCAGGGTAGGTAGGGAAGGACCGTCATGTAGGGCAGGGCCAGGTGTGTGTGAGCTCAGACTCTCCTTGGGCAGGTCTTGCTGTGGTTGCTGTGGTGAGTGGGGATGAGACTCCCAGGTCACTGGCGTTGTGTACTTAGGATTATGGCAGCCTCTGCTGGGTCTTGCAGGTTGTCAGGGAAGTGGGGGAAAGCTGGCAGTCACAGGCCTCACCCAGGTCCCGGGAAACCTGAAGGGCCAGTCTCATTCCCACGATGCCCCCTGCAGCATCCCTGAGTCTGTTTCCAGGTGAATGACGAATCGGGCTCAGAAACTTTCTGGAGGGTTTCCTTCTTTCAGCTTCAGCTTCTCCATTGGGGACGTTTTCCACTTCCACAGCTGGGTCTCCCATCGTATTCGGGGTGTCTCTGGGGTCCTGAGGAAAGGGTCTGTTTCCTTCAGAGGGTCTATCATTCATCTCAGTATTGCTGGTTTGTTCTTGGAGTCAATCTGGCGCTAAAATTCACAGTGGAAGCCTCCACATGCTGCTCTGACTGGAGCTGCCACCTACTCCTGCCTCTCGTCTGCCTTGATCCATAGGTAGATTCCTAATCATGGAATTTGTGATTATTTTAAGTTATTTAAGGCAATTGTGTTCAGATCTTATTTTGCCACTAAAACTGCCTTGGAAATATGTTCTCTACCACTCATGCTAACAGTGGTTATAGTGACACAATTGCATAACAGTTTCTTCAGAAATAATTCAGAATTCTCGGACAGTTTTTATTTGTGTCATTCTTTGGTTTATTTGGACAGATTCCGTTTTCCCGTCAATTGTATTTGACCTTGTACAGCAATGTAACCAAATAATTGAAAAGTAATTTTCTATTCATTATACTAGTTATTTAATCTCTTAAATGATTATATAAAATAAATTTTTTCAGAGCATAAGAAATAGTGCATATAAAAATGCCTTTAAGAACTTGAAAAAAATGTTTTCAAAAGGAGTTTTGGTTGTCTGCTTTAGCTTGGTTTGTTTTTACTAAGCTCATTGGTAATTTCTGTCCAACACCCAGCATGACGGAGTCTAGTTGAGTTAGACATGGTTTGTGTACTGAGTCTGAAGTTAAAATCAAAAATACATGTTGAATTCCATCTCAGAGGTTATATGTACCACAAAGTTGTATGTTTTTCATGGCATATAATATGCTTGTCCCAAGTGTGGGTATTCTTTCTACCAAAAGCACTACATTAAAAAGGATCATTTCTATATCCCATGCCAAACATGCCTCCCTGTGAATTTTAGATGACTCATTTCCCACAAGGAAGGTGGCTATGGAGGCCAGCTTTGTTGTTTTTAGTTTCTTGGGATTTTTTTTTCCAGGAACTGAAATATAAAGAGTATGGCCATGATGCGAACTTAAATGATGATAAGTCCCAGTCTTGCTTTGAGGAGTTACCACTGATATGCATATGCACACACCCACGTGCAACAAAAACTTCAGAGGCCGAATGACAGCACCACCAGCTTTATGTATGACCCTGATTTGCGGCACTGCACGCGTGTGAGAACTGGGGATATTGTTTGGATGTTTTGTCTTTTCTGACTCTCATGATGACACGTGATTCACTCAGTGTTGGAGGTGGGGTCTAGCAGGAGGTGTTTGTGTTATGGGAGCAGATCTCTCATGAATGGCTTGATGCCCTTCCCATGGAAATGAGTGATTTATTGCTCTATTAGTTTAGCTGGTTAAGAGTCTGGGACCTCCCTCTTCTCTTGCAATGTGAAACACTGGCTTCCCCTTTGCCTTCCACCACGAGTAAAAGCTCCCAGAGGTCTGACCACTAGTTGAGCAGGTGGCGGTGCCATGCTTGTATTGCCCGCAGAACTGTGAGCCAAAGAAACCTCTTTTCTGAATAAGTTACCCAGTCTCAGATATTCCTTTACAGCAATACAAAATGGACTAACACAACTGGGAAGTCCCGTCCTTGGGAAGAGCTGTCCCTAATCTTTTTGACAACAGAGACTGGTTTCCATCTTGGGCAGCTTTATCCCAAAACCAGTTGGGATGGTTTTTGAATGAAACTGTTCCACCTCAGATCATCAGGCAATAGTTAGATTCTCATAAGGAGTGCACAAGCTAGATCCCTCACATGTGCAGTTGACGACAGAGTTTATGCTCCTGTCAGAATCTAATGCTGGCTGATGTAACAGGAGGCAGGTCTCAGGTGGTAATGCTCACTTGCCTGCCACTTACCGCCTGCTGTACAGCCCAGTTCCTAGCAGGCCGCAGACCAGTCTCAGTCCACGGCCTGGGGAGTTAGGAACCCCTGCTAAGGAAGGTAAGAGCCAAAGACAATTGTAGTGCCAGAAAAGAATTCTACCAGGTGCATCAGGAGATGGCTTAACAACTTTGGAATCCAGGGTCCTCTAGTAGAAGGACATTCTACCGAACCTGCAGGCCAACGTTTCTGTGCATGTAAGGGGCTTATTTTAGGTAGCCCAGAGGTTGTGGTCCTCCACTTATGAACCCCAAATATGTCTGGGGTAACACATGGAAGGAGAGGGAAGATTGTTGGGCATGGAGAATTGCCTCTGAGATGCTACAGAAGAGGCAAGAGAGTCACCCCTGTGTAACACATAAGAATTACAATAAAGAATTGAATTTTGATCTTTTTCATGGACTGGTAATCTACACGACGCATACTAAGAATGTAAAATATTTGAGTAAATTAATTAGTAAATACTGTATTAACATAATGTAAGAGATGAGGAGACTACTAACATTGATGATAATTTCAGGCATTAAAAAGCAAATATGTACGTATTTTATTCTGAGGGTCTAAAAATACATTATGTCCAGCTAATAACGTAAAAAATTTTCCAGTTCTACCTAATTTTGATGGAGGACAATAATGACTTTTTTTTTTTTTTTTTTCAAAATTGAGGCATTAAATGTGTTCCAGGAATATGGACTTTGTCTTAATATTTTACCAATGAAATAATCATTTGGGCTACCTAATTTAAGAATATGATGCCTTTTTTTTAGATGTTTACATAATAGAAGGGAGTCTAGCTTTAAGACAGGTCAAAATTGTCCATGAATATTTTATAAGACTCCTAGAATGAGTGGAAGATTTTAACCTCTAAGGTCCTTTTGTAATTCTAAAATTCTATGATATTTAAGTGGGATTTAAAAATTGAGTGAAAAGCTGTTCGTGTACAGGGAGAGTTCGATGCTCTCCAGAGGCACACCCAGGCGCAGCACATATGATTTGGATGTATTAAAGTTCTGTTGAATCAACCTGAAGGAAGCAACACTAGTAAGGGTTGAAGTTTTCTCAAAAGAATTCAATCGATATTGATTTAGTTCAAGCACTGTAAAGTTTAAGTTGTAAAAACTGAGTAAATTTCTATTAATTTGATGTCATAACTTTTACTAAGCATTCTAAATTTTCTATCTTTTTAAAAGAAACCCTGGGCTCTTTACATGTCAGAAAATAGTTTAAGCAAAAAGATTAAGCTCTGAGTGTTTATATGAAAATATTCATGCACTTGTTGTGTAGCCGGCACTCAGGAAATGTTAGCTGTATTGTACTGAGGCACAAACATGTATTTGACAAGAGTTTGCTTTCCTTCAATCACTGCAGGAGTATTTGTTTTGTTTATTTCTCTACCCTGGAAACCTGGTGCTCAACAAGTATTAAACGGAAAATCGGCAATTGTGCTGTGGTAAAATAATAATAATATAGTAAAATGCTATTCTAATCATATTCTACTTTCCCCACCAAATTTCCCATAAAAATCATACATTTCAGTAATAGCTCACTTTACTTTAGCAAATATGTTCATATTCATGACAGCATCTGGTCGCACCTATATAGGTAGATAAGTATTATCATTCTCATCTTATCAATGGCGGAAAAACAGAGGTTCAGGGAGATTAAATAATCCCATTAGTGACTAGGATACACATCCCTACTTCAAGATTTCCTGTTCAGGACATTTCTAATAAACATGAGGGTTTATGCCAGCTTCAGAGGTACAGATCAAGAAAAGAGAAAGGCTGAACAATTTCTTCTCCATTTGATGACGTTTTTCTTGCTTTTGCTTTGACTTTGTGTCTTCTATAAACCTGCAGTGTAATCTCTATTTCTTCAGTACCTACTTGCAATCATTATTACATTTGTATGTTATTTGTGGATAAAAATGGTAAGAACTATTTCTTTCACTCCAGTAAGACGATCCAACTTTCTAAATGTAAGTTTTTCCAAAGACGCTTGTTCATGATGGATCTAGGGCAGGGGGAGGAGAGTCAAGAAAGCGATTGTTCCTATAGTAGTAAAATGTTCCAACAAATGGAAACACATCGTTGTCTACATGGTTTTTGAAATTTCCTTTAAGAAGCTTGCTTCAGTGGTTAGCTGGGCAGTGAAAAATTCTTCCCCACATATAAACAAATTTTCTCTGGGTCTGTGTGAAGCCTATTACATCACATATTTCTGGTCTGTATGGAAATGAAGGACATCTGCTTCTTTGCTTCTTGAGTAGTACTTAGAACATTAAAAAATTGCATTCTCCTCACTCGTCTTTCCTCCGACCTCTTCCGAAGAATTGCACTTAAACTTGAAGAGAATAGTAATTACCTAGGCCACTGAAATTAAAGACATTAGGAAGATTAACCTCTTCTCTTGCTTTTGTAGTCATTGTTTTAAGTACTTTGTTTTATTAGGAAGAATTTTTTAGGTCTAAAATAGCAAGTATATGACCATTTATTAACCTCTTTTTTTTCTTTTTCTTTTTTTTTTTTTTTTGAGACAGAGTTTCGCTCTTGTTACCCAGGCTGGAGTGCAATGGCACGATCTCGGCTTACCGCAACCTCCGCCTCCTGGGTTCAAGCAATTCTCCTGCCTCAGCCTCCTGAGTAGCTGGGATTACAGGCACGTGCCACCATGCCCAGCTAATTTTTTTGTATCTTTAGTAGAGACGGGGTTTCACCATGTTGACCAGGATGGTCTCGATCGCTTGACCTCGTGATCCACCCGCCTCAGCCTCCCAAAGTGCTGGGATTACAGGCTTGAGCCACCGCGCCCGGCTACCATTTATTAACCTCTTATTCAACCAGGTGATTTGGAACAAAGAGAACAATGGACACCATTCTTACTCCAGAATAGTTTATGATCTAATTTGTCAGGGCACAATAAATAAGTGTGGTACAGTGAGAGAGTCATTTCATGGTAACACATATTTGTGTGAAAACGTGGCAGGTCCGGGACTGTTTCTTGATCTTATCTAAGTGAGACCTCTCTAAATTCTGCAAGAATAGTATTGTTATCTAGGGAACACTGTGAGGAAAAGGTGTATCTAGGGAGGGATTTTAATGGAGGCATATAATTTAGGAATTAGAGGATTTTTCCATGGACATCAAAAGGTGTCACCAAAGGCAAAGACGTATGAATGAGCAAGCTGTATTCAGAGTATAGGGAAGTGGGCCACATAAGCTGGAGTCGAAGGTCCAATTTGAGAACAAGATGAACTCAGCTAGCTTATGTTAGATTATAGGGGGCCTTTGAGATTCCTTTGCCCCTGTGGTACTGTCCTATTGCTAAATGCACAATAATTTTCAGATTTTAATATTCCCTGTAACTCACTTTTTTGTACCTTATTTTTCAGATATTTATCGATCAATAACATGTCTGAATTATGGATTATTCTCACAAATCAGTGTTTGGTTTCTATCTTTTCTACAAAAAATGTGTTTTACCTTTGAAAACAAGTCTTTTTTGCTCTGCATTGATCCCTATTTTATTTATTTATTTATTTTATTGTACTTTAAGTTCTGGGATACACGTACAGATCTTGCAGGATTGTTGCAAAGGTGCACACGTGCCATGGTGGTTTGCTGCCCCCATCCCCCCATCACCCACATCAGGCATTTCTCCCAATGTTATGCCTACCCAGCCTCCCCACTCCCTGCTGTCCCTCCCCTAACTCCGCACCCCCCAACAGAACCCAGTGTGTGATGTTCCCCTCCTGTTCCCATGTGTGCTTATTGTTCATCACCCACCTGTGAGTGAGAACATGTGGTGTTTGGTTTTCTGTTCTTGTGTCAGTTTGCTGAGAATGATGGTTTCCAGATTCATCCATGAACATATGTGCGCATGGGTATTTATAGTAGAATGATTTATAATCCTTTGGGCATATACTCAATAATGGGATTGCTGGGTCAAAATGAATTTCTATTTCTAGATCCTTTAGGAATCGCCATACTGTTTTCCACAATGGTTGAACTAATTTACACTCCCACCAACAGTGTAAAAGTGTTCCTATTTCTCCACATCCTCTCCAGGATCTGTTGTCTCCAGATTTTTTAATGATCACCATTCCAACTGGCCTGAAATGGTATCTCAGTGTAGTTTTGATTTGCATTTCTCTAATGACCAGAGATGATGAACAATTTTTCATGTATTTATTAGTCTCATCTATGTCTTCTTTTGAAAGGTGTCTGTTTATATCCTTTGTCCACTTTTGAATAGGTTCGTTTTTTCTTGTAAACCTGTTTTAGTTCTTTGTAGATTCTGGATAGCAGTCCTTTGTCAGATGGGTAGGTTGCAAAATTCCTTTCCCATTCTGTTGGTTGCCAGTTCACCCTAGTGATTGTTTCTTTTGGTATGCAGAAACTCTTCAGTTTAATTAGATCCCATTTGTCTATTTTGGCTTTTGTTGCCAGTACTTCTGGTGTCTTAGTCATGAAGTCCTTGCCTGTGCCTATGTCCTGAATGGCTTTGCTTAGGCTTTCTTCTAGGGTTTTTATGGTGTTAGGTCTTATGTTTAAATCTTTAATCTAACTGGAGTTAATTTTTGTATTAGGTGTAAGGAAGGGGTCCAGTTTCAGTTTTCCGCGCATGGCTAGCCAGTTTTCCCAACACCATTCATTAAACATGGAATCCTTTCCCCATTGCTTGTTTTTGTCAAGTTTGTCAAAGATTAGATGGTTGTAGATGTGTGGCATTACTTCTGAGGTCTTGGTTCTGTTCCATTGCTCTATATCTCATTTTTGGTACCAGTACCACGCTGTTTTGATTACTGTAGCTTTGAGAATGGTTTGAAGTCAGGTAGCGTGATGCTTCCAGCTTTGTTTATTTTGCTTATGATTGTTGTTTTATGGGCTCTTTTTTTTTTTGGTTATATATGAAGTTTAAAGTGGTGTTTTTTTTTTTTCTAGTTCTGTGAAGAAGGTCAGTGGTAGCTTGATGGGGATAGCACTGAATCTATAAATTACTTTGGAAAGTAGGGCCATTTTAATGATACCGATTTTTCCTGTCCATAAGCATGGAATGTTTTTCCATCTGTTTGTGTCCTCTCTTATTTCCTTGAGTAGTGGTTTGTAATCCTCCTTGAAGAGGTCCTTCACAGCCTTTGTTAGTTGTATTCCTAGACATTTTATTTTCTTCGTGGCAATCGTAAATGGGAATTTACTCATTATTTGGCTCTGTGTCTTTTACTGGTGTATAGGAATGCTTGTGATTTTTGCACATCGATTTTTTATTGTGAGACTTTGCTGAAGTTGCTTAGCAGCTTAAGGAGATTTTGGGCCGAGACAATGGGATCTTCTAAATATACAATCATGTCATCTGCAAATAGAGACAATTTAACTTCTTTTTTTCCTGATTGAATACCCTTTATGTCATTTTCTTGCCTGATTGCTCTAGCTAGAACTTCCAATACTATGTTGAATAGAAAGGGTGAGATAGAGCACCTTTGTCTAGTGCCAGTTTTCAAAGGGAATGCTTCCAATTTTTGCTCATTAAGTTAGATGTTGGCTGTGGGTTTGTCATAAATAGCTTTTTTTATTTTGAAATGTGTTCCATTGATACCTAGTATATTGAGAGGTTTTTTTTTTTTTTTTTTTTTTTTTTTTTTTAACATAAAGGGCTATAGAAGTTTGTTGAAGGCCTTCTCTGCATCCTTTGAGATAATGTGTTTTTTTTTCTTTGTTTATGTGATGGATTACATTTATAGATTTACGTATGCTGAACCAGGCTTGCATCCCCACGGTGAAGCCTAGTTGATTGTGATGGATAAGCTTCTTGATGTGCTGTTGGATTCAGTTTGCCAGTATTTTATTGAAGATTTTTCTATCAATGTTCATCGTGGATATTGGCCTGAATTTTTTTCTTTTAGTTGTATGTCTCCCAGGTTTTGTCTGAGGATGATGATGGTCTCGTAAAATATGTTAGGGAGTATTCCTTCTTTTTGTATTGTTTCAAAGCGTTTTAGAAGGAGTGATATGAACTCCTCTTTGTACATCTGGTAGAATTCTGCTGTAAATCCATCTGGGCCTGGACTTTCTTGTTTGGTAGGCTATTAATTACTGCCTCAACTTCAGTCCTTATTGTTGGTCTATTAAGGGATTAACTCCTTCTTGATTTAGTCTTGGGAGGGGGTAAGTGTCCAGGAGTTTATCAATTTCTTCCAGATTTACTGGTTTATATGCATAGAATTGTTTGTAGTAATCTCTGATGGTAGTTTGTATTTCTTTGGAATTGGTGGTGATACCCTTTTTTATCATTTTGTATTGCATCCATTTGAGTCTTCTCTCTTTTCTATGTCATTAGTATGGCTATCTTGTCTATTTTGTTGATCTTTTCAAAAAACCAGCTGCTTGATTTACCGATTTCTTGAAGAGTTTTTCTTTGTCTCTATCTCCACTTCTGCTCTGATCTTAGTTACTTCTTGTCTTCTGCTAGGTTTTGAATTTTTTTGATCTTGCTCCTCTAGCTCTTTCCATTTTGATGATAGGGTGACGATTTTAGATCTTTCCTCACTTCCAATGTGGGCATTTATTGCTATAATTTATTTTGTAGTCACTGCTTTAAATGTGTCTCAGAAATTTTGGTATGTCATGTCTTCGTTCTCATTGGTTTCAAAGAACATCTTTATTTCTGCCTTCATTTCATTGTTTATCCTGTTGCTGTTCTGGAGCAAATTGTTCCAGTTCCATGTACTTGTGTGGTTTTGAGTGACTTTCTTAATCCTGAGTTCTAATTTGATTTCACAGTGTTCTGAGAGATCGTTAGGATTTTCGTTCTTTTGCATTTGCTGAGGAGCGACTTACTTCCAATTATGTGGTCAGTTTTAGACTAGGTATCATGCAGTGCTGAGAGGAATACATATTCTGTGGATTTGGGGTGGAGATTTCTGTAGATGTCTGTTAGGTCCACTTCGTCCAGATCTGTGTTCAAGTCCCAGATATCCTTGTTGATTTTCTGTCTTGTTGATCTGTCAAATAGTGACAGTGGAATGTTAGTCTCCCACTATTATTGTTTGGGAGTCTAAGTCTCTTTGTGGGTCATTAAAAACACCGCATGTTCTCATGCATAGGCGGGTGTTGAACAGTGAGAACACATGGACACAGGGAGGGGAGCACTATGCACTGGGGTTTGTCAGGGAGAAACAGGGGAGGGACAGCAGGGCGTGGGTAGTTGAGGAGAGATAGCATTGGGAGAAATGCCAGATACAGGTGAAGGGGAGGAAGGCAGCAAATCTCACTGCCATGTTGTACCTATGCAACAATCTTGCATGTTCTTCACATGTACCCCAAAACCTAAAATGCAATTTAAAAAAAGGGAGTATTCCTTCTTTTTGTATTGTTTCAAAGAGTTTTAGAAGGAGTGATATGCTTTATGTATCTGGGTGCTTCTGTATTGGGTGCATACATATTTAAGATACTTAGCTCTTCTTGCATTGATCCTTTTACTGTTATGTAAAAGACCTTGTCTCTTTTGATCTTTGTTGGTTGAAATTCCATTTTATCAGACCAGGATTGCAACCCCTGCTTCTTTTTGCTCTCCATTTGCTTGGTAAATCTTCTTCCATCCCTTTATTTTGAGTCTATGTGTGTATTTGCACATGAGATGGGTCTCCTGAATACAGCACAACAGAGGATCTTGACTTTTTATCCAGTTTGTCTGTGTCTTTCAATGGGTGCATTTAGACCATTTATATTTAACATTAATATTGATATGTGCGAATTTGATCCTGCCATTTTGTCACTGGTTGGTGGTTTTGCCCGTTAGTTGATGCAGTTTCTTCATTATGTCTTTGGTCTTTATCTTTTGATACGTTTTTGTAGTGACTGGTAGTGGTTCTTCCTTTCCGTGTTTAGTGCGTCTTTCAGGAACTCTTGTAAGGCAGGTCTGGTGGTGATAAAATCTCTCAGCAGTCGCTTGTCTGTAAAGGATTTTATTTCTCTTTCACTTATGAAGCTTAGTTTCACTGGATATGAAATTCTGGGTTGAAAGTTCTTTTCTTTAAGGATGTTGAATATTGGCCCCCACTCTCTTCTGGCCTGTAGGGTTTCTGCTGAGAGATCCACTGTAAGTCTAATGGGCTTCCGTTTGTTGATGACCCATCCTTTCTCTTTCTAGCTGCCCCTAACATTTTTTCCTTCATTTCAACCCCGGTCAATCTGATGACTATGTGCCTTGGAGTTGCTCTTTTTGAGAAATATCTTTGTGGTGTTCTCTGTATTTCCAGAATTTGAATGTCAGCTTGCCTTGAGAGGTTGGGGAAGTTCTCTTGGGTAATATTCTGAAGTGTGTTTTCCAGCTCGGATTCATTCTCCCTGTCACATTCAGGTACGTCGATCATGCGTAGATTTGGTTTCTTCACATAATCCCATAGGTCTTGTAGTCTTTATTCATTTCTTTTCACTCTTTTTTTCCTCTAATGTGGCCTTCTCATTTTATTTCATTGAGTTGATCTTCAATTTCTGATATTCCTTCTTCCACTTTATTGATTAAACTACTAAAACTGGCGTGTGCTTTTTGAAGTTCTCCTGCTGTGTTTTTCAGCTCCACTAAGTCGTTTATGTTCTTCTCTAAGCTGGTTATTTTAGTTAGAATTTTGTCAAACCTTTTTTTCCAAGGTTTTAAGTTTCTTTGCATTGGATTAGAACAAGTTTCTTTAACTCGGAGAAGATTGTTATTACCCACCTTCTGAAGCCTGCTTCTGTCAGTTCATTAAACTCATTCTCCAACGTGATTTGTTCCCTTGCTTGTGAGGAGTTGTTTGCGTGTTTGTTGAGTATACTTGTCAATCAGGACATTCATACACCTATGGTTTATGATTAACTCTTTTACCTCTGCTAAGAATTAACACAGAACATTCACATTTGATTGACAAGAATGAGAATCATGTCTCAAGAATTAAAAAATAACTGAATCCTTTATTACTAAAAGAATGCTCAACTCAAGTGGACACAGATCACTCATTCTAACTTCATCACCTATAGCACTTAGAGCCAACTTTTGGAAAATGCACAGCTAAAACAGACAGTTTTAGCTGTGTATTTTGAAAAAGTGGCATGTTCTACAAATAAAAAGCTACTTTTGTTGTTACTTTTGTTCCCCAGGAGAAATGGGAGTACTTTTCAGGGAACACGGGAGACACATGAATCCTTTGCAGTCCATTTGTCTGTCTCTGAAGGTGAAATGAGAGTGTGAAGCGCTATGGGAGGTGGCCAAGTACACAGGTAGTCTCGCTGGATAGCAGAGCTGCTGTCTTGATGATGTGGCCAAAATCATCATGAGCCATGTCTGAAAGAATTCATCACATTTCATATGAAAGCGTGTTCTCTGTTTGACTGTGCTGTTGTTTTTAATGAGAGTATCATTGACAATGCTGTAACCTGATAGCCCTCCCTAATTGTGCTGAATGTAAAAATTTATTGGCTTGAGGAGGAGGCACCATAGGGGGAAAAGGAAGGAGAATGGTCCTGTGAATTGGGAAAAGGTGACTCTTCCTTTAAAGCATGGATGGGTTCAAAACCCTCCTCTTACTACTGAGTGTTTGGCTGGACACTACCAGTCGTGTGTCTAGGCTCTGTGTGTGTGTGTGTCTGTCTGTCTGTCTCCAGGCCTGAGCAGCAAATTCTTCTTCCTGTGGTAGCATGTTATTGAGAAACTTGAATAACCCCCGCCCTCCTAAAAACACAATACATGTCTGTTATGAGTTTATGTTGATGATTGGTGAGAGGGTAGTGATTGAAACCAGCTCATTTCCCATTTACCACTGAGTTCAGGTCACCTTTGCTGAAGCGGGTTCTTGAATCTTCCTTTGTAGCAGGAACTCCTAAGTTAATCAATCCTTTTCAAGAGTTTCAGGCTGAAAGTCAAGATCTCTCAAGTTAGACACAGTGTTAAAATTTGAAACGGGCAAATTCTCATTAGAGAAAAGGGGCCAAAGAGAGTTCCGATGAAATCTAATGTCTTTTAATGTTGACTTCAATCCAGTAAAGCTCTCGTTAAGCCATTTACCTGTGAAATTGAACCTTGGGCAGGCAGTGCACCCTCTGAAATTAGAGGTCGGGAGATTTGGATTTGATTTCCAGTTCTCTGCCAGTCAGTCAGCCACTCACTTTCAAGTGACAATCTTTTGGCGAGTCACTTTCTGTCTCTGTTTCTCAATTTTGGCAAAGAGTATTATGTGGGCCCTAAGGCCCACTGGGAAACAATCCCTTTTCCAGCTCAGTGCCTGGTTTGTTGAGTATACTTGTCAATCTGGACTTGAATACACCTATGGTTTTGGATTAACTCTATTACCTCTGCTAGAAATTAATACAAAAAAAATCGCAATGGATTTACAAGAATGAGAATCAGTTCTAAAGAATTCAAGTAAAACGGAATCCTTTATTACTAAAAGAATGTTCAACTCAAGTGGACACAGATCACTCATTTTGACTGCATTTGCTATCGGACTTAGAGACAACTTTTTCAAAATATGCAGCTAAGACTGTCCCTGCTTAAAGTGCTAGACAAGTTTTTCAAAATATTTTGAAAAAGTTGTGTGCTCTACAAATAAAAAGCCACTTCTGTTGTAACTTATGGTCCCCAGGAGAAATTGGAGCTGTTTGCAGAGAGCATAGGAGACACATGAGTCCTTTGCAGGCCTCTTGGTTGCCTCTGAGGGTGAAATGAGAGTGTGAAGCACTTTGGGAGGTGGCCAGGCCCAAAGCTAGGCTAGAAGCAAAGCAGAGCTTCTTTTTGTTGGTGTGTCCCCAGTCATCATGAGCCATGTCTGAAAGAATTAATCACATATCATATGCAAGCATGCTCTCTGTTTGACTGTGCTGTTGTTTTTAATGAAGAGCATCATTGAAGATGCTTTAACCTGATAGCCCTGCCTATTTTTTTCTACCTAATAATGCGTGTGTTTGAGTAGGAGCCACTGTTGGTCGAGAAGGGGGAAGGATGTACGTGTGAACTAGGGAAACGTGTATCTCCCTTTGGAGAATGGATGGGTTCAAAGCCCTCCTCATACTACTAAATATTTCACTGAACACTACCAGTTGTGTGTCTAGACTGTGTGTGTGTGTGTGTGTGTGTGGGTGTGTGGGTGTGTGTGTATGTGTGTCTGTCTCCAGGCTTGAGCAGCACCTCCTTCTTTCTGTGGTAGCATGATGGAATCGAATATCTTTTAATGTTGAATTCAATTCAGTAAAGCCCTTGTTAATTCATTTACTGTAAAATTGAAACTTGGAGAGGCAGTGCACCCTCTGAAATTAGAGGTCAGGCGATTTGGATTTGATTTCCAACCCACTGCCAGTCAGTCAGACACTCACTTTCAATTGACAAGCCTTAGGCGAGTCCCTGTCTGTCTTTGTTTCTCGATTTCTGCACAGGGATTTATGTGGGCCTTAAGGCCCACTGAGAACCAATCCCTCTTCCAGCACAGAGCCTGGATTTTTGAGTACACTTGTAAATCAGGACTTTCATAAACCTATGATTCTTGATTAACTCTTTTACCTCTGCTAGAAATTAACACAGAAAACTCACATTTGATTGACAAGAATCAGAATCATGTCTCAAGAATTAAAAAATAACCGAATCCTTTATTACTGAAAGAATGCTCAATTCAAGTGGACACAGATCACTCAAGCTAACTTCATCATCTATAGCACTTAGAGTCAACGTTTTGAAAATACACAGCTAAAATATTCAGTTTCCACTGTGTATTTTGAGAGAGTGGAGTGTTCTACAAATAAAAAACTACTTTTGTTGTTACGTTTGTTCCCCAGGAGACATGGGAGTTCTTTTCAGAGAGCACGGGAAACACATGAGTCCTTTGCAGTCCACTTGTCTGCCTCTGAAGGTGAAATGAGAGTGCGAAGCGCTATGGGATGTGGTCAAGTACACAGGTAGGCTCGATGGATAGCAGAGCTGCAGTCTTGATGATGTGGCCAAAGTCATCATGAGCCATGTCTAAAAGAATTTATCACATTTTGTATGAAAATGCGTTCTCTGATGGTGCAGTTGTTTATACTGAGAGTATCACTGACAATCCTGTAACCCGATAGCCCCGCCTAATTGTGCTCTATGTAAAAATTGATCGGATTGAGGTGGTAGCACTGTAAGGGGAGAAGACAGGAGAATGGACGTGTGAATTGGGAAAACGTGTCCCATCTTTTGGAGCATGGATGGGTTCATAGCCCTCCTCTTACTACTAAGTATTTGACTGGACACTACCAGACGTGTGTCTAGCCTGTGTGTGTGGTGTTTATGTGTGCATGTGTGTGTGTGTGTTTCTCTGCCTCCAGGACTCAGCAGCAAATCTTTCTTCCGGTGGTAGCATTTTATTCAGAATCTTGGATAACCCCAACCCTACTAAAAACACAATACGAGTATGTTATAAGAAGTTTATGTTGATGATTGGTGAGAGGGTGGTGTTGATGGTTGGTGAGAGGGTGGCTCATTTCCCATTTACTACTGAGTCCAGGTCACCATTGCCAAAGAGGTTTCTTGACTCCTCCTTTGGAGCAGAAACTCCTTAGGTAATCAATGCTTTTCAAGAGTTTCAGGCTGAAAGTCAATGTCTCCCAGGTTACAACCAAAGTTAAAATTAGAACTGGGCAAAATTTCATTAGACACAAGAGGCCAAAGAAAGTTCAGATGAAATCTAATATCTTTTAGTGTTGACTTCAATCCAGTACAGCTCTTGTTAAGCCATTTACCTGTGAATTTGGGCCAGAGGGGAGAGTACACCCTCTGCAATTAGAGGTCCAGATATTTGGCTTTGATTTTCAGCCCTCTGCCAGTCAGCGAGCCACTGACTTTCAAGTGACTAGCCTTAGGTGAGACACTTTCTGTCACCGTTTCTCTATTTCTGCACAAAGACTTATGTGGGCCTTAGTGCCCACAGAGAAACGATCCCTTTTCCAGCTGAGTGCCTGGATTGTTGAGTAAATTTGTCAATCTGAACTTTCATAAACCTATGGTTTTGGACTAATTTTATTACATGTACTGGAAATTGACACAGAAAATTGACAGTTGATTGACAAGATGAGAAGCAGTTTTCCAGAATTCAAATAGAACTTAATCCTTTCTTACTAAAAGAATGCTCAACTCAAGGGGACACAGATCACTCGTTTTGACTTCATGAGCTATGGCACTAGAGACAACTTTTTGAAAATACACAGCTAAAACTGTCCGTGCTTTGAATGCTAGACAAGTTTTTCAGAATACAGGGCTAAAACAGTGCTCGCTTTAAGTGCTTTAGCGATGAGTGCTTTATCATTTAAATTGAGGACAGTTTTAGCTGAGTATTTGGAAAACGTTGTGTGCTCTTCAAAGAAAAAGCTGCTTTTGCTGTGACTTTGGGTCTGAGAATAAATGGGAGTCATTTTTAGTCAGCAGGGACGACACCTGAGTCCTTTATAGTCCTTTTGTATTCCTCTGAGGGTGAAATGAGAGTGGTCCTTGTCATCATGAGCCATGTCTGAAAGAATTATTCAAATTTCTTACGAGAATGGACGTGTGATTTAGCGAAAAATGTGTCTTCCTTTGGAGCATAGACGGGTTCAAAGCCCACCTCATAACACTAAGTATTTGACTGAACACTACCAATTGTGTTTGAGACCTGTGTTTGTGTGTTTTTTGTGTCACTGTGTGTGTGTGTGTGTGTGTGTGCACGCGTCTGTGTGTGTGTGTGTTTCTTACTCCAATCCTGAGCAGCAAATCCTTCATCCTGTGGTAGCATGTTACTCAGAACAGTGGATAAAGCCCAGCACTCCTGAAAACACAATCCATGTATGTTTGAAGAAATTTTTCTTGATGATGAGTGAGAGGGTGGTGATTGAAACCAACTCATTTCCCATTGACCACTGAGGCCAGATTTCTAAGCTTAGAAGCAAAGTGAGAATTTGAACCAGGCACATTCTCCTTAGAGACAAGGGGCCAAAGACTGGGCCAGTGGAATCTTTTCAAGTCTTTTCATGTTGACTTCAATCCAGTGAAGTGCTCATTAAGCCACTGAAGTGTAACATTGGGCCTGAGGGAGGCAGTGCACCCTGTGGAATTAGAGGTCTGAAGATTTGTATTAGATTTCCAGCCCTCTGATAGTCACCAACGCACTTTGAAGTGACAAGCCTTTCTTCACAAGGATTTATATGGGCCTTAAGGCCCACGGGAAAAAGATCCCTCTTCCAACTAGTGCCTGGTTTCTTGATTTTACTTGTCAATCTGGGCTTGAATACACCTATGGTTTTGGATGGACTCTATTACCTCTCCTAGAAATTAACACACAAAATTCAGAGTTGATTGACAAGACGAGAAGCAGTTTTCCAGAATTCAAATAGAACTTAATCCTTTCTTACTAAAAGAAAGCTCAACTCAAGGGGACACAAATCACTCGTTTTGACTTCATGAGCTATGGGACTTAGAGACAACTTTTGAAAATACACAGCTAAAACTGTCCGTGGTTTGAATGTTAGACAAGATTTCAGAATACACAGCAAAAACTGTCCATGATTTAAGTGCTTGTGGGGACAGTTTTAGCTGTGTATTTTGAAAAAGTTGAGTGCTCTTCAAAGAGAAAGCTACTTTTGCTGTGACTTTGGGTTCGAGGGGAAATAGGAGTCCTTTTCAGTCAGCAGGGACGACACCTGAGTCCTTTGCAGTCCTCTTGTCTGCCTCTGAGGGTGAAATGAGAGTGGTCCCTGCCATCATGAGATATGTCTGAAAGAATTATTCACATTTCCTCCGAGAATAGACGGGTGAAATAGCGAAAGGTGTGTCTTCCTTTGGAGCATGGATGGGTTCAAAGCCCACCTCATACCACTAAGTATTTGGCTGAACACTACCACTTGTGTGTGAGGCTTGTGTTTGTGTGTTTTTTGTATCACTGAGTGTAGAGGGGTCTGTATTTCTGTCTCCATTCCTGAGCAGCAAATCTTTCTTCCTCTGGTAGCATGTTACTCAGAACCGTGGATAAAGCCAAGCACTCCTAAAAACACAATCCATGTATGTTTGAAGAAATTTTTCTTGATGAGTGAGAGGGTGGTGATTGAAACCAGCTCATTTCCCATTGACCACTGAGGTCACATCTCTCAGGTTAGAAGCAAAGTGAGAATTGGAACCAGGCACATTCTCCTTAGAGACAAGGGGCCAAAGACAGGTCCGATGGAATCTAATGTCTTTTCATGTTGACATCAATCCAGTCAAGCTCTCGTTAAGCCATTGAAGTGTCACATTGGGCCTGGGGGAGGAGGTGCACCCTGTGGAATTACAGGTCCTAAGATTTTGATTTGATTGCCAGCCCTCTGCCAGTCAGTCTGCCAGGCACGTTCAAGTGACAAGCCTTAGGTGAGTCCCTTTCTGTCTCTGTTTCCCGATTTCTTCACAGGGATTTATATGGGCCTTAAGACCCACTGGGAAAAGATCCATCTTTCAGCTCAGTGCCTGATTTTTTATTTTACTTGTCAATCTGGACTTGAATACACCTATGGTTTTGGATTGACTCTATTACCACTCCTAGAAATTAACACACAAAATTGACAGTTGATTGACAAGATGAGAAGCAGATTTCCAGAATTCAAATAGAACTTAATCCTTTCTTACTAAAAGAATGCTCAACTCAAGGGGACACAGATCACTCGTTTTGACTTCATGAGCTATGGCACGTAGAGACAACTTTTTGAAAATACACAGCTAAAACTGTCCGTGCTTTGAATGCTAGACAAGTTTTTCAGAATACACAGCTCAAACGGTCCCCGCTATAAGTGCTAAAGCACTTAAAGCGGGGACCGTTTTACTGTGTATTTTGAACAAGTTGTGTGCTCTTCAAAGAGAAAGCTACTTTTGCTGTGCCTTTGGGTTCGAGGGGAAATGGGAGTCCTTTTCAGTCAGCAGGGACGACACCTGAGTCCTTTGCAGTCCTCTTGTCTGCCCCTGAGGGTGAAATGAGAGTGGTCCCTGTCATCATGAGCCATGTCTGAAAGAATTATTCACATTTCCTATGAGAATAGATGGGTGAAATAGCAAATAGTGTGTCTTCCTTTGGATTATGGACGGGTTCAAAGCCCACCTCATACCACTAAGTATTTGGCTGAATACTACCAGTTGTGTGTCAGGCCTGTGTTTGTGTGTTTTTTGTACCACTGTGTGTGTGTGTGTGCGTGTGTGTGTGTGTATCTGTGTTTCTGTCTCCATTCCTGAGCAGCAAATCTTTCTTCCTCTGGTAGCATGTGACTCAGAACCGTGGATAATGCCCAGCACTCCTGAAAACACAATCCATGTATGTTTGAAGAAATTTTTCTTGATGATGTTTGAGAGGGTGATGATTGAAACCAGCTCATTTGCCATTGACCACTGAGGCCAGATCTCTCAGGTTAGAAGGAAAGTGAGAATTTGAACCAGGCACATTCTCCTTAGAGACAAGGGGTCAAAGACAGGTCCGACGGAATCTAATGTCTTTTCATGTTGACATCAATCCAGTCAAGCTCTCGTTAAGCCATTGAAGTGTCAGATTGGCCCTGGGGGATGCGTTGCACCCTGTGGAATTACAGGTCCAAAGATTTGGATTTGATTTCCAACCCTCTGCCAGTCACTCTGCCAGGCACTTTCAAGTGACAAGACTTAGGCGAGTCCCTTTCTGTCTCTGTTTCCCGATTTCTTCACAGGGATTTATGTGGGCCTTAAGGCCCACTGGGAAAAGATCCCTCTTCCAGCTCAGTGCCTGCTTTCTTGACTTTTCTTGTCAATCTGGACTTGAATACACCTATGGTTTTGGATTGACTCTATTACCTCTCCTAGAAATTAACACACAAAATTCACAGTTGATTGACAAGCAGTTTTCCAGAATTCAATTAGAACTTCATCCTTTCTTACTAAAAGAATGCTCAACTCAAGCGGACACAGATCACTCGTTTTGAATTCATGAGCTATGTCACATAGAGACAATTTTTGAAAATACACAGCTAAAACTGTCCGTGCTTTGAATGCTAGACAAGTTTTTCAGAATACATAGCTAAATCGGGGACCGTTTTACCTGTGTATTTTGAAAAAATTGTGTGCTCGTCAAAGAGAAAGCTACTTTTGCTGTGACTTTGGGTTCGAGGGGAAATGGGAGTCCTTTTCAGTCAGCGGGGATGACACCTGAGTCCTTTGCAGTCCTCTTGTCTGACTCTGAGGGTAAAATGAGTGTGGTCCCTGTCAGCATGAGCCATGTCTGAAAGAATTATTCACATTTCCTACGAGAATAGACGGGTGAAATAGCGAAAGGTGTGTCTTCCTTTGGAGCAAGGACGGGTTCAAAGCCCACCACATACCACTAAGTACTTGGCTGAACACTAGCAGTTGTGTGTGAGGCCTGTGTTTGTGTGTTGTTTGTGTCACTGTGTGTGTGTGTGTGTGTGTCTGTGTTTCTGTCTCCATTCCTGAGCAGCAAATCTTTCTTCCTCTGGTAGCATGTTAATCAAAACCGTGGATAAAGCCCAGCACTCCTGAAAACACAATCCATGTATGTTTGAAAAATTTATCTTGATGATGAGTGAGAGGGTGATGATTGAAACCAGCTCATTTCCCATTGACCACTGAGGCCACATCTCTCAGGTTAGAAGCAAAGTGAGAATTTGAACCAGGAACATTCTCCTTAGAAACAAGGGGCCAAAGACAGGTCCGATGGAATCTAATGTCTTTTCATGTTGACATCAATCCAGTCAAGCTCTCATTAAGCCATTGAAGTGTCACATCGGGCCTGGGGGAGGCAGTGCACCCTGTGGAATTACAGGTCCAAAGATTTGGATTTGATTTCCAGCCCTCTGCCAGTCAGTCTGCCATGCACTTTCAAGTGACAAGCCTTAGGCGGGTCCCTTTCTGTCTGTTTCCCGATTTCTTCACAGGGATTTATGTAGGACTTAAGGCCCACTGGGAAAAGATCCCTCTTCCAGCTCAGTGCCTGCTTTCTTGATTTTACTTGTCAATCTGGACTGGAATACACCTATGGTTTTGGATTGACTCTATTACCCCTCCTAGAAATTAACACACAAAATTGACAGTTGATTGACAAGATGAGAAGCAGATTTCCAGAATTCAAATAGAACTTAATCCTTTCTTACTAAAAGAATGCTCAACTCAAGGGAACACAGATCTCCCGTTTTGACTTCATGAGCTATGGCACGTAGAGACAACTTTTTGATATTACACAGTTAAAACTGTCTGTGCTTTGAATGCTAGAGAAGTTTTTCAGATTACACATATAAAACGGTCCCCGCTTTATGTGCTGAAGTACTTAAAGTGGGGACTGTTTTAGCTGTGTATTTAGAAAAAGTTGTGTGCTCTTCAAAGTGAAAGCTACTTTTGATGTGACTTTGGGTTCGAGGGGAAATGGGAGTCCTTTTCAGTCAGCAGGGATGACATTTGAGTCCTTTGCAGTCCTCTTGTCTGCCTCTGAGGTTGAAATGAGAGTGGTCCCTGTCATCATGAGCCATGTCTGAAAGAATTATTCACATTTCCTGCAAGAATAGACGGATGAAATAGCGAAAGATGTGTCTTTCTTTGGAGAATTGACGGGTTCAAAGCCCACCTCATACCACTAAGTATTTGGCTGAACACTACCAGTTGTGTGTGAGGCCTGTGTTTGTGTGGTTTTGTGTCACTGTGTGTGTGTGTGTGTGTGTGTGTGTGTGTGTGTGTGTCTGTGTTTTTGTCTCCATTCCTGAGCAGCAAATCTTTCTTCCTCTGGTAGCATGTTGCTCAGAACCATGGATAAAGCCCAGCACTCCTGAAAACACAATCCATGAGGCCAGATCTCTCAGGTTAGAAGCAAAGTGAGAAATTGAACCAGGTACATTCTCCTTAGAGACAAGGGGCCAAAGACAGGTCTGATGGAATCTAATGTCTTTTCATGTTGACATCAATCCAGTCAAGCTCTCGTTAAGCCATTGAAGTGTCACATTGGTCTTTCGGGAGGCAGTACACCAGTGGAATTACAGGTCAGAAGATTTGGATTTGATTTCCAGCCTTCTGCCAGTCAGTCTGCCACGCACTTTCAAGTGACAAGCCTTAGGGGAGTCCCTTTCTGTCTCTGTTTCCCGATTTGTTCACAGGGATTTATGTGAGCCTTAAGGTCCACTGGGAAAAGATCCCTCTTCCAGCTCAGTGCCTGCTTTCTTGATTTTACTTGTCCATCTGGACTTGAATACACCTATGGATTTGGATTGACTCTATTACCACTCCTAGAAATTAACACACAAAATTGACAGTTGATTGACAAGATGAGAAGCAGTTTTCCAGAATTCAAATAGAACTTAATCCTTCCTTGCTAAAAGAATGCACTACAGCCTGGGCAACAGAGCAAGATTCCATCTCAAAGATAAAAATAAAAGACAAAGATTATGAGGCTAGCGGAGGCTGTGACCAAGCACATGACCCAAGCTTGTTGGCAGTAGCTGATTTGGAACTAGGTTCTCACGTTCACAGGGTGCAATGACGGCCTCCTGATTACAAGATCCAAAGTGTGACTGGCACTTCCATTAACATGTACATGTTTGTCTGCAATCTATGTATGAGCATTTTCATGCATCAAATTTTGCCAGGAGTCTCTCATATTATCTTTTATTATAGTCACAAAATTCTGTGCTCTTCAGTATAAATACTTGTCTTTTTATAGTTGAATATTGGGGATGCAAGTGATTTTCCACACAGCCAGCAGCTAAAATATTCCAAATGTGGTTTTCACCATGCATTGGGATTTACTCGGGTTGGCTGGCAAAACAGGAGGAAAATATTAGGGAAAGTTAGAAATGTATAGTCTCAAACCTTTGGCAGGCCAAAAGTTTTTTTTTTTTTTTTTGAGACGAAGTTTCACTCTTGCTACCCAGGCTGGAGTGCAATGGTGCGATCTCGGCTCACTGCAACCTCCGCCTCCTGGGTTCAGGCAATTCTCCTGCCTCAGCCTCCAGAGTAGCTGGGACTACAGGCACGCACCACCATGCCCAGCAATTTTTTTTGTATTTTTAGTAGAGACGGGGTTTCATGATGTTGACCAGGCTGGTCTTGGTCTCTGGACCTCGTGATCCACCTGCCTCAGCCTCCCAAAGTGCTGGGATTACAGGCTTGAGCCACCATGCCCGGCTGGCCAAAAAGTTTTAATGGAATGGGCTAAAGGCAACCAGTTCTTTCAGCTAAAATTTTAGCATAAAATTCGTAAAAGTCGTAGGGTGAAAGGTAGGAACAATCAAGCTTCCCCAGTGGTCTGTTTACCCACATCCCTTTGTCTCTATTCTAACTGTTCACTCATGTAAACCCTGTGCTGAACAGCCCTCTCAGCAGGAGGTCAAAGGGGAATAACACGTGAAGGGTGTTTTGTCTGGGCCGCAAACCAAAAACTTTTATCATTCAAAACCACTCTTTCAACCATGTTAATTACCCACAAGTGTGTTAACTTAAAGCCTCTATTATTCAATCTATACCAAACAAATATAAGAAGGTACAGGGAGTCACGGCCGGGTTTGCTAAAACCGCCCTCTAAAAGCAGTTAACAAACATTCGCACCCCATTCGAAATCACTGTACTGGTTGTGAGTGCATTCATTCATCTGTGCCTAAGTCTCAGTCTGCAAAACAAACCTCCACAGGTGGTGTGGCTGTTTTATTGTTTGAATTCGTGTTGCATGACATGAACATGCATCTCTCCCAGCTGCACTCCCACCTGAGAGGCAGCCAGGCTAACAATACCACCAGAAGCAAGTCTCGGAGGAGAAGAAAACCCCTGGCAGGATGTGACATTCTGAAGTGCGAGGACTTTTGGGGAACTAAAGTTTCTGAAGGTGGCAGTTTGTGTCTCCATCTCCATGGGGTCCAGAATTTGCTGCACAGCAGGTGACAGGGAGCTGCTGGATTCTTGGGTGATGTTAACACTGAATATGTGCCTGCTCTAAGTTCTGAAAGTCACACCCTCCCTGAATTTTTTTTTGTTTTGTTTTTTTGAGATGGAGTCTTGCTCTGTTGCTCAGGTGCAGTGGTGTGATCTCAGCTCACTGCAACCTCCACCACCTGGGTTCAAATGATTCTCCTGCCTCAACACCCTGAGTAGCTGGGACTACAGGGACATACCACCACACCAGCTAATTTTTGTATTTTTAGTAGAGACGGGGTTTCACCATGTTGGCCAGGCTGGTCTTGAACTCCTGACCTCGTGACCTGCCCACCTCAGCCTCCCAAAGTGCTGGGATTACAGGTGTGAGCCACCATGCCAGACCTTTTTTTTCTTTTTTTTTAAGATAGAGTCTTGCTGTGTCACCCAGGCTGGAGTGCAGTGGCATGATCTCAGCTCAATGCTGCAACCTCTGCCTCCTGTGTTCAAGTGATTCTCCTGCCTCAGCATCCTGAGTAGCTGGGACTACATGTGCCACTAATCCTGGCTAATTTTTATATTTTTAGTAGAGACAGGGTTTCACCAAGTTGGCCAGGCTGGTCTCAAACTCCTGACCTCAGGTAAACCACATGCCTCAGCCTCCCAAGGTGCTAGGATTACAGGCATGAGCCACCATCCCTGGCCCTTCCCTGCATCTCAATGTCCACAAACATTATAAATCACCTGCTTAACTGTCTAGGATTTTCAACTAATTGTCCAATGTCTAGACGAAGGTGCTTTCAAATATTTATAATAGGTCAGGATGTGGACTAGGATGTTTTATCAATTAATTGGTTGATTCCAAAAAATGTAAATCTTTGAATCTGAAATAGGGCTGGAGAACTTAGCAAGGTCATATCAATTCCACATGAGCCTTTGAAGATCAATTGTGCCATCTGCCTCACAGGAAGCATTGGCATGTGATGTTTCCTTAATAACATGGACTTTAATTTCATTTAGCTACTGTTCTTTTGATTCATGATTTGAAAACCATTTTGTCTTTCAAAAAACTATACTAACCAGGCACGGTGGCTGATGCCTGTAACACCAGCACTTTGGGAGGCAGAGGCAGGTGGATCATGAAGTCAGGAATTCGAGACCAGCCCGACCAACATGGCAAAACCCTGTCTCTACTACTAATACAAAAATTAGCTGGATGCGGTGGTGGGTGCCTGTAATCCCAGCTACTAAGGAGGTTGAGGCAGGAGAATCGCTTGAACCCAGGAGGCAGAGGTTGCAGTGAGCCAAGATTATGCCACTGCACTCCAGCCTGGGTGACTCTGTCTCAAAAAACAACAAAACAAAACAAAACAAAACAAAACAAAACAAAAGAAAACAAAGACGACCCATACTATTGGCCAGGTGCGGGGGCTCACACTTGTAATTCCAGCTCTCTGAGAGGCTGGCAGGAGGACTGCTTGAGACCGGGAATTCTAGACCAGCCTGGGCAACATGGCAGAACCCCTGTCTCTACAAAAAATACAAAAATGAGCCGGATGTGGTGACATACATCTGTACTTCCAGCTACTCGGGAGCTTGAGGCGGGAGGATTGCTTGAGCCTGGGAGGTCGAGGCTGCAGTGAGCAGTGATTGCACCACTGCACTCCAGCCTGGGCAGCAGAGTGAGACCCTGTCTCAAAAAAGAAAAACACCCAAACGCCTCCAAAATCATAGAACTGCCTTTCCTGTTAGATACCTCCACTGCTGTACATATTGCTCAACTGTGACGACATGTCCCTCATGTTCCATTTTGGATTTCCTGAGATGCTGCCTATGGCATGGCCCTGGACTCAGGAAGCCCCTGAAGGAGGGAAGCGCACCAGCTGCTGTGGCTGCATTGCCTGTCCACACGGGGTTTCCAGCCAGATGGAAGAGCACCTGCAGCGATGCCCTTCCATCCACACCTGTCATCTTTCCTGCCCTGACTCAAGGTGAGGGCCTTGGGCCTCGGAATTACAGGTAAGTCGTCTTTTCTTTCTTTCTTTTTCTTTTTTTCTTTTTTTTTTTTTTTTGAGATGGAGTTTCCCTCCTGTCACCCAGGAGGGAGTACTGTGGGGAACATTCCCGTGTGAGACCCCCAAAAGGTGTGAGTCTCACTATACGGTGAGTTTGATCCCAAACACAGTTCCCTACTGGAGGCAGTCGAGCTATCCGGAAATAGGAACTTAAAGATGAATGATCAGTTTCTAATATCAACCACAATATCGTTTGGGCCTAAAACTATGCGTTGCTGCTAGACCCAGTGACCCCCTGCCAGCAACCAGTTCCTCCTTTTAACTTTTTTATGACTCTTTAAGAATAAGCCTTAATCCTTTTCTTTACTTACCTTGTACCCTAGATAATGGTTTAACTGTCGGGATATTTGCAAAGCAAATGCCACCATAAGGGATGGCTTTGATTTCTGACTCAGAGACTCCTGAATGCGGAAGTTGAGATAAGTTGAGTCGGGAGCAGACAAAGGAGAATTTGGTTAAAAGATGTTCTGATGAGGAAAACCTGAAAACCTTTTCACATCTCAGTTCTAAAACAAGATCAAACCAGAAATACCTGCAGCCAGGACGAATAATGTCTGGATGTAAACAAGCTTTGTGATCACAGGAAATTCTGTTACTTTTTACAACCACTGATTGTGTATCTGATTTCTCTCTTGTATAGGCCATGTAAGGTATACATTTGCATTTCCTCTTGCTATGACATAAACCAGAGCAGAAGAAAGTGTATTTATTCCTGGCCTTTGAAAAATAAAATTTGTTGTTTAGGCACAGCCTATCAGCCCTCCGGATGCCTCGCTTTCTCTCTGTCTTTATTATTTTTCCAAGCGCACTCCCTCTTCCAGGTATTGGGACCCTCTTGCAGGCCGAGAGACCCCTGGCAGACATGCCTACCTGTCCCGGATGGTCTCCGACAGAGTAAAATGATGTAACCTCGGCTCACCGCAACCTCCGCCTCTCTGGTTCAAGTGATTCTCCTGCCTCAGCCTCTCGAGTAGCTGGGATCACAGAAATGCACCACCACTCCAGGATAATTTGGTATTTTATTTTATTTTTTATTTATTTATTTATTTATTTATTTTAATTTTTTTTTTTTTTTTAGTGGAGACGGGGTTTCTCCATGTAGGTCAGGCTGGTCTCAAACTCCTGCTCCACCCACCTGGGCCTCCCAAAGTGCTGGGATTACAGGTGTGAGTCACTGCACCCGGCCTCAGGTAAGTCTTCTTTACTCAGTCATTTATTCACTCACTCGTCTAATTCATTCATAAATTCCATTGCTGTAACTTAGTAATCCCAAATAACCTAAACTTCCACATGCCATGCAATGCCCTCCCCACACACCTTGCCTGGTCGGCTAATTCTTCCCAGGGATTTCTCATACCTGTAATGCCATTAAAATGTCTAAACTAGTCTGCTGGCTTATAAAACAGCAAGTCAGAGTAAAAACAAAACTGGGCTTAGATCCAACAAATCACAACTGTCACAAAAGAGGCTCAGCAGGATGCAGTAGCTCATGCCGGTAATCCCAGCATTTTGGGAGGCTGAGGCAGGTGGATCACTTGAGGTCAGGAGTTTGGAATCAGTCTGGCCAACATGGTGAAACCCCGTCTCTACTAAAAATACAAAAACCTTATCTGGGCATGGTGGCAGGTTCCTGTAATCTCAGCTATTCAGGAAGCTGAGGTAGGAGAATTGCTTGAACCCAGAGGGCGGAGGTTGCAGTGATCCGAGGTCGTGCCACTGCACTCCAGCCTGGGCAAGAAGAGTGAAACCCTATCTCAAAACAAACAAAAAACAACAAGAAAACAGGCTAACAAAATGCTGCGGCAGGGTATGACTTGAGAAGTCATTTCTGAGACAGGGGATGGGACCTGGGAGCTGTCCAGCTCCTGAAAATATACGGCAGGAGACAGAAGAACTAAGATTCTCTACACAGCAGGACAATGTGCCTCTCGCTGTTGAGGAGACTTGGGTTGGACAATCAGGCTTGGGGCTAAGAAGCCTCTGGGAAAAGGCCCCGACCGCACTGCTGAGCCAGCCGGGGGCTCACACCCCCACAAATCCCCACCCCCAATGCTGTCCAGAAGGTCGCAGGCCACACCACTGCCGGGTGAGGTTGAGGAAAGGCTGCCTTCTCTCATCGGGTTCTATCAGCTAACATAAAAAATGTAAATAATGTTATCGAAATTAGGATTTTATGTTGTTTCAATTCAAACAGAAATTCAGATGAGGAATAAAGAGCCATGCACGGTGGCTCACACCTGTAATCCCAGCGCTTTGCGAGGCTGAGGCGGGTGGATCACCTGAAGTCAGGAGTTTGAGACCAGCCTGGCCAACATGGTGAAACGGCATCTCTACTAAAAATACAAAAATTAGCTGGGCATGGTGGAGGGTGCCTGTAATCCCAGTTGCTTGGGAGGCTGAAGCAGGAGAATTGCTTGAACCAAGTAGGTGAATGTTACAGTGAGCCAAGATCACACCACTGCACTCTAGGCTGGGCAACAGGGCAAGACTCCTCAAAAAAAGAAAAAGAAGAAATATTGTCTCACTAAAAGTAAAGGTAATGACATTTGGAACTTAGGAAAATTTTCGCAGGCAGAGTTTTTCTTTTTTGACTTAAAATTTTTCCAGATGCAGTCCAGAGCATGGCATAATGATACCCACATACACAAAACAGATTTAACAGTTTCTCATATGTTGCCATGTCTGCTTCATGTTTTTATATTATGAAATATTGTAATTTGCAGATCTCACAAAATTTCACTCCTAAATACTTCAGTATGCACCTGTAAAAAAAAGCAAGCATGAAAGTGGGGTGTGGTGGTAAGCACCTGTAGTCCCAGCTACTGAGGAGGCTGAGGCAGGAGCATGGCTTGAGTCTGGGAGGTCGTGGCTGCAGTGAGCAGTAATTGCACCACTGCACTCCAACCTGGGTGACAGAATGAGACCCTGTGTCTAAAAAACAAAGTATGTATGGTTTCCTACAAAACTAGAATAACATATGGTAGCTGACACATTAAAAAAAAAAACCCTGCGTATCATCAAATACTCAGGAGTTTTCTTTTCTTTTCTTTCTTTTTTTTTTTTTTTTGAGACCTAGTCTCACTCTGTCCCCAGGCCAGAGAGCAGTAGTGCAATCTCAGCTCACTGCAACCTCTGCCTCCTGGGTTTGAGCAATTCTCCTGCCTCAGCCTCCCCAATAGCTGGGATTACAGGGGTCCACCACCATGCCCGGTTAAGTTTTGCATTTGCATTTTTGGAACAGACGGGGTTTCATCATGTTTGCCAGGATGGTCTTGATCTCCTGACCGTGTGATCCACCCGCCTCAGCCTCCCAAAGTGCTGGGATTACAACCGTGAGCCACTGTGCCTGGCCAGGAGGAGGTCTTTAGAAACCAATAAACCTCAGAAGGTGGGAGAAATGCCAGGCCACGAGGACACAGCCATGGGAAATGATATTTACATGGCTAAGAATCTGAGTTTCCTGTGAGAAACAACAGAAAAAAAATATCCTCCTTGTACAACAAGAGAAAATACTATTTTTTTCCATGAAACCATAAGGGTGTGGGCAGTGTAAACCCAAAATTATGCATGAGAGCTTCCCCAGAGCTCCATGTGGGTGGAGAAATGTGTCCTAACTGCCGCCTTGCCTGCCATCTTGGTACTGGGAACCTGTGAGAATTTCCGAGCCCGACACCCTGTGTCCCAGCTTTTCCCAACAGATGCAGAGCAGTGCATGCATAGCCCAGCTGGGCAGCATTCAAGCGGCGAGACAGGTCACTGGCTCCCAGAGCTGGGCCTTCCTGGCTCCTGAGGACCTTCTGGGGATGGCTCTGGTCAGTACAGCCCTTTCTTTCTCCACTCTCATAGCCATGGGGTGCACATGCTCTTTCTGAAGCACTGAGACTCCCCCAGCCTAGGCCAGCTGCTGGACTCAGCCACGTCCTCTCCCTCACTCCAAACTTCCTCCACTCCTCAGTCTTCACAGCTCGTCCCAACACAGCCACCTGCTCCCAGCAGACTACATCGGTATCCTGTGCACTGCAGCTGCTCCCACAGACTCACGCTCAACCCTCACTGTGGTCCTGGCTTTCAAGGCCATTGTGCCTGGGAGGAGACAGAGGTGTCGGCTGCTGTCAGGGCACCTGGCTCATTCCCATTTGCTCCTGATGCAGTGACTCTCCCTGTGGGATCTGGCTGGGAACCTCTCTCCCACCCACTGCCAGAGACACATTCTGAGCCCAGACACAGCCTCCTTAGTCTTTGGGTGTCACTGCCTGCTGTGGCACCCTAGGATACCTGGGAGGCTTCAGTGTGACTTTCCTGGCCAGGATCCCATCTGACACCTGCATGAAGGCAAGTCTCTGATATTCAGCTGGAGTTCTGCAGGGTCTGGGTCACATTCCTTCCCATCCGCCAAGAGCAGGTCTCCACAGAGGCACCCTGGGTGGGGCTCCCAGGCTGCACTTTTGTCCCCAGGGCTGCACCACCCTTCCCGTAGGCTAAGGCCTGATAGGAACACCCTGCAGGGTGAGGGAATGAGAGAGGTTCCAGGTGCAAACAAAACATCAGCAGACACTTGAGTTACCACCTGTACAAAAACCAAATGTACCCTTTACCCTCCTGTTGAAAAAGTAAGCTCTGTGTGTTCTACCATCACTTCAGGGAAACCAGGCCCTGAATTACCCATTTCAGAAGCGTGGCCCCCAGGTGCACGGGGTGGACATGAGCAGAGGGGAGAGGTGTGCTGACCCATCTGACCCTTGACCCCAGCACCATGCAGGGAGAAACGCAAGGGGCGGGCTTGGCTGCTGTCCTCCACCGTCATAGCGGGTGAGTCGGCCTGATGCCTGAGTTCTGTGGAGCCCTCTGACAGGAGGAACACCGTCCCAGAACGGCCATAAGAAACAGAGGCACTGAGACGACTCACCAAACCAATGCCCCATTTTACTAAAAACCACATGTACATTACATTTTACAAAACAGTCCCTTACTTAACCCCATAAAAGAATGGGGATACTTGGGGAGCTACAGAAACAGGTCCCCCTCCAAATGCTCTGGGCCACCTAGGTCTCCCCAGATCCCTGGTCCAGTGCAGGGCAGGGGGCAGCAGAGCCTACTCAGGGTTCCTGGAGCCCATCCGGAGCCCTCACTGCCTACCCAGGGCCAGAGGAACCACCTGGGGGGCCAGCATCAGTTGGACTCACAGCACTCCCGCCAGGAGGAGGAGTGCGGGTACCTATAGTGGTTGTGGTCAGCCTTGCTCAGGGTCACTCTCAGTGACAGGCTGGGCTTCCATTCCAGCTCCTTCTCCTTCAGGCAGTGCTGTGGGGGTTGGGCTTTGAAGAAGTCTGAGATGTATGGGACCTGGCAGAGTGGAGGAAGGTGAGACTCGGCAGGCACCAGGGTCATGGGCATGAGCAGGAGGGGGAGGAACAGGGTCCCAGGTGGACAATGAGAGGAAGAGTGCCTGTGGGGGAAGAGAGCCCTCTTAGTGGAGGACCAGTGGAGAGCACTGGGGCGCTGATGAGCCCAGGGAAGGGCTGCGGTGTGCAGGCAGGAGACCCAGGGAAGGAACTTGGGGAAGAAGGTGTCCAGGGAAGGACTGGCTTTGGGGAGAGGGGTCCCGGGGAGGAATGGGGGAAGGAGGGGTTCCATGAATGGACTGGGGTTGGGACAAGGGGTCCCAGGGTAGGATGTGGGGGAGGAAGGGAGGGATCTAGGGGAGGACTGGGGTTGGGGGAAATAGTATCAGCAGAGGAATGGGGGAAGGAGGAGTCCCAGGGATGGACTGGGGTTGGGAAAAAGGATCCCAAGGGAAGGAATGGGGGAAGGGAGGGGCCCTCAGAAAGGCCTGGGGTTGGGGGAAGAGGTCCCAGGGGAGGATGGGGGGAAAAGGTGGGGTCCAGATAAGGACTAGAGTTTGCAGTAGGGGTCCCAGGGGAGAAACCGGGAGAAGAAGGGGTCCCAGGGAAGGACCAGGATTGGAGGAAGTGGTCCCAGGGGAGGACTCCGTGGGGCAAGAGTGTGCAGGGCAGGACCAGGGTTGGGCAGGGAGTGGTCTCTGGACAGCGCAGGGGGTGAGTCAAGGTCAGAAGCTCCCAGTGAGGCCAGCCACCAGTATTCCCTGCAGGAGGCCAGAAAGGACGTCACTCCAGTGGTGTTTGTGATCAGACACGCGGGTGTAGCCCACATAGAGGGCAAAGGCCACCAGGAAGAACTGGACCGTGGGGCACAGCAGCCGCGCCCACTTCCAGCAGAGCCGCGCCTGCACGTAGAGCTGGGATGGGAGAGGGTGCCTCAGCCTGTGCCCTGCCAGGCCCTCACACACCCACTGCACAGATGGCAGCTCTGAGGCCGGGGGCAAAAAACTGGCCAGCCCAGGGCCTCCTGTCTTTACAAACAAGTCAGTGAGTGCGCCCATCACCACCACGACCCACCCATTCTACAGCTGGGAAAACTGAGGTCCAGGGAAGGGAGTGACTTGACAGGCGAGCCCCAGAAAAATGGACTCACCGCCAGGAACACCACGCAGTACATTGCAAAGGAGGTGTGTCCCGAGTAGAAAAACAACCTGGGGAAGGAGAGGCAGCAGGTCAGAGGGCAGGCGGCTCACTCGGCATCTTCCAAACTCCCTTCACCCCTGCTCCTCCTGCAGAAGGGAGGGTTCAACACTGGAGCTGCTGATGTTACAGGCCACCAAATCCCAGGAGCACAGGCTGCTCCCTCTGTCCTTTCCAGTTATCTGATGATGGAATCAGAGTCTCCAACTGGGGCTGTGGCATGAGACGCCTCACCTGTGAAGGCTCTGAGGCCCGAACCCAACACCCAGGGCGGATAGTAGTGTCCAGCAAGCAGGCAACACCGGTTGCATTTTCACTGCATTTCTTTTCAGGATTTTCTCCCATCTGTGGAACTGAGGGAAGATTTCTTTTTATATAAATTTGAGATCCCGTGAAGGACGTGAATGAAACACAGAAAATAGGAAGCAACAAAAAACTGACAAAAAAGTCAAAATCAACTTTTTTGGACAGAATCAAAAGCTTGCAGGAACCAGAGGAACACTTGATTAACATAATGCAGTTGAGGCCAAGCACGGTGGCTCACACCTGTAATCCCTGCACTTTGCGGGCCTAAGACGGGGATCACGAGGCCGGGAGATTGAGACCAGCCTGATCAACATGGTGAAACCCCGTCTCGACTAAAAATACAAAAATTAGCCAGGCATGGTGCCACATGCCTATATCCCAGCTAATCGGGAGGCCGAGGCAGGAGAATCACTTGAAAACCTGTGAGGTGGAGGTTGGGGTGAGCCAAGATGATGCCACTACCTGGACGAAAGAGCTAGACTCCATCTCAAAAAAAAAAAAAAAAAAAAAAAAAAAACAGAGGTATTTCAGTTGGATCTCAGAACAAACAGCTTTGTGACATTTTAACTCATCCTGGTCCCTCTCCCACCGCTTAGACTATGGTGGCCTGAGGGTAACAGACCACAGGCCCAGCACAGGTTCCAAGATGGTGCCTTATTTGCAACTATGGACTAGGGTATGGCTCAAGGGCTGATCTTGATCTAACCTGACTGGACATTCTCCCAGTGCTGAGGTGCCACCTGGAGGACATTTGCAGGAAACGTTTACAACAAATTTGTTAATGTCTGCTGCCTGGGGCCATGAGAGCAGATGAGGCAAAAAACAGAGGAGCCAAACAGCGTAGGAGTAAAGGCCAGGGAACAAAACACTCTGGGGAATGGAGACTTGGAACCTACAAGACCAGAGCGGTGCAGCAGCTTGGAAGAGGCCTGCGAGGGCCCTGTGCTCACATCGGGCTGGACTTCCAGCTCTGCACAAGCAGGACGTGAAAATGAAGGCAGAGAAAACCTGTTTCACCGTGGAAGGGCTGACCCCACAGGCACGCAGGCCCCTTCTACTGACTCGGGAGGGTGTTGTGGGTTTTTGTTGTTGTTGTTCCAGATGTTTAAAGACATCTCTGTCCTATCACTCGCTGACCACCAGGCTAAAAGAACAGGAGGAAATGGCCATCCATGACAAAAGTTAGAGACTTCACAATCAGAAAAGACATCTCTGTCCTATCACTCGCTGACCACCAGGCTAAAAGAACAGGAGGAAATGGCCATCCATGACAAAAGTTAGAGACTTCACAATCAGAAAAGTCATTAAACAAATAACCACTGCAACAAACAGCAAGAACAAACCCCGGGGAGTAGGGAGACTCCTATTTCCAGAGTAGCCTTATAATACTCTAAACACACAGTTTAAAACAAAATAAAACAGGTCGGGCACAGTGGCTCACACCTGTGATCCCAGTGCTTTGGGAGGCTGAGGCAGGCGGCTCACCTGAGGTCAGGAGTTTGAGACCAGCCTGGCCAACATGGTGAAACCCTGTTGTACTAAAAGTACAAAACTTGTCCAGGTGTGGTGATGCATGCCTGTGATCCCAGGACTCAGAAGCCTAAAGCAGGGGAAGTGTTTAAATCTAGGAGACGGAGGTGGCGGACAGCAAAGATCACACCGCTGCATGCCAGCCTGGGTGACAGAGTGAGACTCTGTCTCAAAAAAAACAAAGAAAATAGGTCAGTTAAGAATATTCAGCCGGGCCAGGCACAGTGGCTTACATCTGTAATCCCAGCATTTTGGGAGGCTAAGGTGGGTGGGTCATCTGAGATCAGGAGTTCGAGACCAGCCTAGCAAACATGATGAAACCCTATCTCTACTGAAAATAATAAAAATTAGCTGGATGTGGTGGTACATGCCCATAGTCCCAGCTACTTGGGAGGCTGAGGCAGGAGAATCACTTGAACCCAGGAGGCAGAGGTTGCACTGAGCCAAGATTATGCCACTGTACACTGCACTCCAGCCTGAGTGACGGAGTGAGATTCTGTCTCAAAAAATAAAATTAATAATAATAATAAAAATGATAATATAAAAATTAGCCAGGTGTGGTGGTACACACCTGTAATTCCAGCTACTGGGGAGGCTGAACTCAGGAAGTGGAGGTTGCAGTGAGCAGAGGTCAAACCACTGCACTCCATCCAGTCTGGGCAACACAGCCAGACTCTGTCTCAAAAAAAAAGAGAGAAAAAGATGATTTAGCCTGAATGCGCTCAGTGGCTCGTGCCTGTAATCCCAGCACTTTGGGAAGCCAAGGCAGAAGGACTGCTTGAGCCCAGGCATTCTAGACCAGCCTAGACAACATGGTGAGGCCCTATTTCTAAAAAAAAATGACAAAACCAGCCAGATGTGGTAATGTATACCTGTAGTCCCAGCTACTTGGAAGGTACAGATGGTTTGAGCCCAGGAGTTCAAGCCCTGGGCAAGACAGCAAGACCCTCATTGCTAAAAGAAAAAAAAAAAAAATTAAAGGCAAAAAAAAAAAAAAAGGCAGTGACAGGGAACTGAAAAAGGAAGGCACAACCTAGGCAACCCTAAACAAAATGACAGAGGGCCTTCCTTATCAGTAATTACACTGACTATAAATAGATTAAACACTCCAACTGAAAGTCAGAGATTTGTTAAATGCCTTAATTCAATAAAAAGATTAACATATGCTGGGGCGAAAAATAAAAATAAAAAAAATAAAGTCAGAGATCTGGCTGGGCATGGTGGCACACACCTGTAATCCCAGCAGTTTGGGAGGCCACAGAGGGTGGATCGCTTGAGCTGAGGAGTTCAAGGCCAACCTGGGCAACATGGCAAAACCCTATTTCTACAAAAAACATAAATAAACAGTAGCTGAATGTAGTGGCCAGTCCTAGCCACTCAGGAGGCTGAGGCTGGAAGATGGCTTGTTCTGGGAGTGAGTCCAAGGCTGCAGGGAGCTGAGATCACTGTACTCCAGCCTGGGCAACAAAGTGAGCCTCTGTCTCGAAAAAAATCAGAGACTGGACAATACAAAAAAAACATGGCCCAATTTTATACTAGGTATAAGAGATTTACTTTAGAGTCAGAGACATGAATAGGTTGAAAGTACAAGATTGGGAGAAAAAAAAAATGTTCCATGCAAACAGTAATGAAAAGAGAGCCAGAATAGCTATATTAATATCAGACAAAATGGACATCAAGACAAAAATTGTTGAGACAAAACTCATATGTATCATTCTGTGATGATGAAAGGGTCAATCTATCAAAAAGGTATAGCAATTATAAACGTAATAATTACAATTATAAATGTAATAATAATACAATTATAAATGTAAATGTAGTAAACCACAGAACTCCAAAATACATAAAGCAAAAGGGGACAGAACGTTACAACATGAACTTCCAAAACACAAGAATACACTGCGTTCAATCACTAAAAACACACAAAAACAACTTTGTTTTTATTCTATTCACTTATCCTCTTTTTTTTCTTTTTATTTTTTTCCTATAGTTTTGAGCAAAACAAAAACAATTTTTTTTCTTGAGACAGAGTCTCGTGTCTCCCGAGCTGGAGCACAATCATCTCCCTGCAACCTCCACCTCCTGGGTTCCAGCAATTCTCCCGCCTCAGCCTCCTAAGTAGTTGGAATTACAGGCATCCATCACCAGGACAGGCTAATTTTTGTATTTTTAGTAGAGATGGGATTTCTCCATGTTGATCAGTTTGGTCTCGAACTTCTGGCCTCAAGTGATCTGCCCACCTCGGCCTCCCAAAGTACTGGGATTACAAGTGTGAACCATCACTTCTGGCCAATTTTTTTTTTTTTTTTTTTTTTTTGTAGTCAGAGTCTCACTTTCTCACTCAGACTGGAGTGCAATGGCACCGTCTTGGCTCACTGCGGTCTCTGCCTCCCAGGTTCAACTGATTCTCTGCCTGGGCCTCCTGAGCATCTGGTATTATAGGCATGCACCACTACACCCAGCTTACTTTTGGCTGGGCTGGTCTCAAACTCCTGACCTCAGGTGATCTGCCCACCTCAACCTCCCAAAGTGATGGGATTACAGGTGTGAGCCATCTTGCACAGCCCCCCAACATTTTTTTTTTTTTTTTTTTTTTTTTTTTTTTTTTTTTGAGATGGAGTTTCGCTCTTGTTACCCAGGCTGGAGTGCAATGGTGTGATCTCGGCTCACCGCAACCTCCATCTCCTGGGTTCAGGTAATTCTCCTGCCCCAGATTCCTGAGTAGCTGGGATTACAGGCACAGGCCACCATGCCCAGGTAATTTTTTGTATTTTTAGTAGAGACAGGGTTTCATCATGTTGACCAGGATGGTCTCGATCTCTTGACTTTGTGATCCACCCTCCTCAGCCTCCCAAAGTGCTGGGATTACAGGCTGGAGCCACCGCGCCCAGCCCAACATTTTTTTAATTAGAAAAAGAATCCAGGCACAGTGGCTCATGCCTGCAATCCCAGCACTTTGGGAGGCCAAGGTAGGCAGATCACCTGAGGTTAGTAGTTCGAGACCAGCCTGGCCAACATGGAGGAAACCCCGTCTCTAGTAAAAAATACAAAATCAGCCAGGTGTGTTGGTAGGTGCCTATAGTCCCAGCTACTCAGGAGGCAGAGACAGGAGAATCGCTTGAACCCAGGAGGCAGAGGTTGCAGTAAGCCAAGATCACACCAGTGCACTCCAGTGTGGGCAACAAGAACAAAACTCCCTGTCAAAAAAAAAAAAAAAAAAAAAAAAAAAAAAAAAAAAAAAAAAAAGTTAGAAAAAGAGAAGGCAGACACCAAAGACCACATAGTGTATGATTCCATTTATATGAAACATTGAGAACATGCAAATCTACAGACAGATAATAGGATAGTGGTAGCTGCCAGGGTCTGGGGAAGGAGTGACAACTAATGGGTACAAAAGTTCTTTGTTTCCTTTCCTTTTTTTGAGACAGGGTCTCACTCTGTCACCCAGCCTGGGGTGGACACAATCTTGGCTCACTGAAACCTCTACCTCCCGAGTTCAAGTGCCGCTCCCGCCTCAGCCTCCCCAGTAGCTGGGACTGCAGGTGCCCACCACCAGGCCTGGCTAATTTTTTTTTTCTTTGAGATGGAGTTTCACTCTTGTTGCCCAGGCTGGACTGCAATGACACAGTCTCAGCTCACCACAACCTTCACCTCCCGGGTTCAAGCAATTCTCCTGCCTCAGCCTCCCGAGTGGCTGGGATTACAAGTGTGTGCCACCATGCCTGGCTAATTTTTTATTTTTAGTAGAGACAGGATTTCTCCATGTTGGCCAGGCTGGTCTCGAACTCCCAACCTCAGGTGATCCACCCACCTCAGCCTCCCAAAGTGCAGGGATTACAGGCATGAGCCACCTGCCCGGCCTAAATTTTTGATCTGTCGTAGAGAAGGTGTTATGCCATGTTACCCATGCTGGGGGGTTTCCTTCTGATGAGATAAAAATATTCTGGAATTAGGTAGAAGAGATGGCTGTACGGCATTGTGGATGTACTAAAAATGAACTGTACACATTAAAATGGACCAGTCAGCCTGTGGGCCCTCACTGGGCCTCAGTTCTCCCCACAGGCCTCCCCAAGGCTGCTGAAGACCTGGGGACTCTAAAGGGACCCTAGATGGGCTCGGTGGCTCACGCCTGCCATCCCAGCACTTTGGCAGATCACCTGAGGTTGGGCATTCAAGAGCAGCCTGACCAACATGGTGAAATCCGTCTCTACTAAAAATACAAAACTAGAGGGTGTGATGGCGCTCGCCTGTAGTCTCAGCAACTGGGGAGACTGAGGCAAGAGAATCACTTGAACCCAGGAGGCAGAGGTTACAGTGAGCAGAGACCCTGCCATTGCACTCCAGCCTGGGCAACAAGAGCAAAACTTCGTCTCAAAAAACAAAAGGGGGTTCCTATTACCCATAAGTACCACTCGGGGCAAGGTTGTGTCCCCCAGCCCTCCACAGACCTCTAGGCCACCCCCATAAGGAACCCAGGGTAAGGCTGTACCCCATCCCGCCCCGCTCCCTGTCACTCTGAACCCCTTCTGCCTTACAAGGATGACGGTGGCCGTGACAGTGACCCCGCCCATGAGCCCATGGGTGATGGTTTCTGGACGGTGGGGGTACCAGATGGAGTCATCCCCATACTAAAATCCTCGCTTATATGGGGCGTTCACCAGCAACAGGACAGTGAAGGGTAGGGAGGCTGGAGGGGGAGAAGGGCCTGGGAGCTGCGACGTTCTCCAACCAGCTGGGCCGTGGGGCCCGACACCTGCCCTGCCTCAAGGCCTCCCACCGACAGCAAGGAAGAACTCTTCTCACAGCACGTGGGAGGCCCAAGTGACACCCCTTTCCCATCGCCCTCAGATGAGCACGAACTCCCCAGGCCCTCTCCCCCTCACACCCTCCCCTCTGCTCCTTGAACAAACCGGGCAAACACTCACCTCAGGGCCTTTGCACAGGCACTTCTCTCTGCCCAAAATACCTTATTTTTATTTTTAAAAGTAGAGACAGGGGTCTCATGCTGACCAGGCTGGTCACAAACTCCCGGGCTGGAGTGACCCCCCAGGCTCAGCCTCAGCCTCCCAAAGTGCCGAGATTACAGATGTGAGACAAGGTGCTGGGCACCCAAGTGACTCTCACTTCTACTCAGTTTCATCTCCCCTCCCGGCTGTCCACACCCACGTCCCTCTCACAAAAGGAAAGGTCTGTTTAGCCGTGTGTGGTGGCGCGTGCCTGTAATCCAGCTACTCAGGAGGCTGAGGCAGGAGTATTGCTTGAAACCGGAAAATGGAAGTTACAGTGAGCCAGGATCGTGCCACTGCACTCCAGCCTGGCAACAGAGCAAGACTCTGTCTCAATTTATAAACAGAAAGTAAATAAATAAATAATTACATACATACATACATAAAAATAAAAGGGAAGGTCTGTTCTTTTTTCCTCTGGTCCCATGTGGAATTATGCAGTAGTCTGCAGGACACTGGACTTAATCTCCCCCTCTCCACCCACCAGCACCAGGAGGGGCCTATTGTATTCAGGACAGAGACCCTGGAGGCTGCTCAGAGCCTGGCCAGGGTAGATACTTAATAAACATCTGTTACAACAGGCAGGACTTATTTCAACCTAAGAGCTGGCCAGAGAAGTCAGGAAAGGGCTAAAGCAGGGTTACAGCGGAGGTGTCTTCATGCTCGCCCCTGCCCATCACTGACTCTCATGCCAGGGCACATGCCAGCCACACAGTGACTCAGGGATCAAAGGCACATTCTACTGAATTCCACACTTAAGGAAGGTATCACATAGCACTAAGGCTCCCAGGGCCCTGCTGAGCCGAGCGGCCAGGGGAGCCGGCGTCAGCTACAGAGGGCAGGGGCGAGGGCAGCTCCCTGTTCCACTCAGCAAGTGCACATCAAAAGTGCGGGATGTCTACCCCAGAGAGAAAAGAAGGCAGGGCGTCTTTGGCCCAGCAGGGCAAGGACAAAAAAGTGTGGCTCTTCTGAATTCTGAGAGTCTGAGGAGGGACAGGGAGGCTCACACTCCTCCCTGCATGCCAGCTGCAAGGATCCTAGGACACTGCATGCCTTCGATGCTGGCTGAGTCTGGGGAAATAAAGCAGTGAATACAGCAGAGGTCTGCCTCACAGGGCAGAAAAGGCAGAGGGAATGCAGAACAGAACGGGCAGCTCAGGGGCCCAGAGCCGGGACGGTGCCTGTAGAGGTGAGCACTGGGGCAGAGGGGGCTGCCATGTAAGAGCCCGACTTCTGCTGCGGCGCAGGAGTGGCTGGTGCCGCTGTAAGTGAGGGCAGAGACCAGGGAGGAGGCTCCTACAATTGCCCCGCGGTGGAAGATTGGGGTCACAGGACTCCAGCAGCTCCCCGCGGCTCTCAGCAGGCAGAGGCAAACACCGGTTGGTCTCCGCTTCCGACCTCCCTGCCCCAGTAACTCCAGCTAGAGACTCAGACACCACCATGACAACCAGCCCCGGGCTTCCCTCTGCCTGGAAAGCTCGCCCTGGGGTCCCCGGAACAGGCACCTTCTCTTCCTTTGACCCCCGGGAGCCTTCCCGCCCTCACGCTGCCCCCACAGCCCCGTCTAGAACCTGTGGACTGCACTGTGACGGGCTGGAGCTTCCAGATGGAGGTGCCCTCGGCCTGGCCGCCACCCCTGGCACGCAGCAGCCACACCCAACCCCACCCCGGAGGCACCTCCTGGCTGTGAGGCCTCCAGCAGGCAACTCCCTGCAGCTGCCCCTCCCTCACAGGCCGTTTCCGGAACCGTTTAGGTTACCTGCATGCTGCTGAGCGCCTGACTGCCAGAAAGTGCCACACACATGTTTAAGTAACTGACAGCACAACTGCTCAGGACATGGCACCCAAGGCTGGCAGACACCCCACGGGGACCTCGTGCTGTCCCCTGGCCCCTCCTAGCGAGGGTCTACTTCGGAGGTCAGAGGGCTTGGCTAGAGAACAAGGAAACGTGCTGGGGAGGAACATGCCTCCGCCCCCCCGTGATGACAGAACTGTGGGGGATGGGTCATTGTCCCTTCAGCCACAGAGCAAACACTTGGCCTTTGTTCCCGGGACCCTGAGGGGGCCTCGGGGCACCACTTCCCCCATTTGGCCCGAAAACCCGCTGGACAGGTTTGGGTCTCCCAAGGCCCCGAAGCCTGGGACCCAGCTTTTCTCTCCAAGTCTCCCCCACCCCCGAGGCGCAGGGGTTCGAATCCCATCAACGCGCTGGGCCTATGCCTATCTAATTATTATTATTATTTTTGAGATGGAGTTTCCTCCTTGTTGTCCATGCTGGAGTGGAATCTCAGCTCACTGCAACCTCTGCTTCCCAGGTTGAAGCAATTCTCCTGCCTCAGCCTCCCAAGGACCTGGGATTACAGGCACGTGCTTGGCTAATTTTGTATTTTTAGTAGAGGTGGGGTTTCTGCATGTTGGTCAGGCTGGTCTTGAACTCCTGACCTCAGATGATCCATTCAACTCAGCCTCCCAAAGTGCTGATATTACAAGGATGAGCCAGCACACCGGCTTTTGTTTTTTGTTGTTGTTGCTGTTGTTGTTGTTGTTGTTGTTGTTTCTTTTTTGAGATGGAGTCTTGCTCTGTCTCCCAGGTTGGAGTGCAGTGGGATGATCTCGGCTCACTACAACCTCCACCTCCCGAGTTCAAGCAATTCTCCTGCCTCAGCTTCCGGAGTAGCTGAGATTGTAGGCAAATGCCACCATGCTGGGCTAATTTTTGTAGTTTTAGTGGAGTCAGGGTTTCACCATGTTGGCCAAGCTGGTCTTGAACTCCTGACCTCAGGTGACCCACCCGCCTCAGCCTCCCAAAGTGCTAGGATTACAGGCATGAGTCACTTCACCTGGCCACTATGCCTATCTCATTGTATTTCTAAAAGGAGAGGGAAGAAAAATAATTGTATTTCCATCCTCACAGTAACTCCATGAAGGAGATAATATCATTTACCTTTTACAAATGCGAAACAAAAGCTCCAGGTTTTTTTTTCTCAGACAGTGTCTGACTTTGAAGCCCAAGCTTGAGTGCAGTGGCATGACCTTGGCTCATTGCAGTCTTGACCTCTGGGACTCAAGTGATCCTCCCACTTTAGCCTCCCGAGTAGCTGGGACTACAGGGGAGCACTGCCACGCCTGAAAAATTTTTTGAAATTTCTTGTAGAGATGGGCTCTTGCTGTGTTGCCCAGGCTGCTCTCAAACTCCTGGGCTCAAGCAATCCTCCCACATTGACCTCCCAAAGTGCTGGGATTACAGGCATGGTCCCTCTAGCTTTTTTTTCTTTTTTTTCCCCCAAGGCCACATTAAGTGGTTAGTGGCTGAGTCGAAAGAGTTCCAGGGTCTGCTGACTCCTATTTCAGTGTTTTTTCACCTAGACTACCCCCACTATCATTCCTAGAAGTTGTCTGACAGTGGACTGAGATGGATTATTTGGGTGTGTAGCACAAACAGAAGAACATGTCTTAGGAGACTGAACCTTGATGTTCTGATGGGGCCAGCATGTATTCTGGGGAAAGTTTCCATAGCTCCCATTTATGACCAGTGAATAGTAATTAGATACCAGGTTTGGTGGCTCATGCCTGGAATCCCAGCACTTTGGGAGACTGAGGTGGGTGGATCACTAGGTCAGTTCAAGACCAGCCTGGCCAATATGGTGAAACCCCATCTCTGCTAAAAATATAGCTGGGCGTGGTGGCAGGTGCCTGTAATTCCAGCTACTCAGGAGGCTGAGGCAGCAGAATCACTTGAACCAAGGAGGCAGAGATTGCAGCAAGCTGAGATTGTGCCACTGCACTCCAGCCTGGGTGACAAAACAACACTCAGTCTAAAAAGAAGAAAATGCCAGGTGTGGTGCTATGGCACACATCTGTAATCCCAGCACTTGGGAAGGCTGTGGCAGGCAGATCACTTGAGGTCAGGAGTTCCAGACCAGCCTGACCGCCATGGAGAAAGCCCATTTCTACTAAAAATATGAAAATTAGCTGGGTGTGGTGGTGGATGCCTATAATTCCACCTACTCAGAGTGCTGAGGCGGGAGAATTGCATTAACCTGTGAGGCAGAGTTTGCAATGAGCTGAGATCATGCCACTGTACTCCAGCCTGGGTGGCAGAGCTAGACTTCATCTCAAAAAAGAAAAAAAGTTGGGCGTGGTGGTGTATGGTCTCAGCTACTCAGGAGGCTGAGGTGTGTGGATCACTTGAGCTCAGGGATTTGAGGCTTCAGGGAGCTATGGTGGAGCCACTGCACTCCAGCCTGGGTGACAAAATGAGACCCCTATTTCTAAAAAACTAATTAACAAAATAAGAGAGACAATATGATAGTATTCATCACCAATAAGAGATCAATCACATCACCCACTGAATCTTGCCAACATGATCAAACTCTAATCTGATGGGGTGAGCATAAATCCAGCTGCAAATATGCCACAAATACAAAAGACAGAAAATGGGTTCATCTGCACCAGGGAAATCCAGACTTTGAGAAATGCTACAGGCCCAACAGTGTGGAGTCTTCCAAAATCCATAGAAAGAAAAAGGGATAAGCCAGGCAAGGTAGCTCAGGCCTGTAATCCCAGCACACTGGGACGTCAAGGTGGGCAGATCACAAGGTCAAGAGTTTGAGACCAGCATGATCAACATGGAGAAACCCCATCTCTGCCAAAAATACAAAAATTATCCAGGTGTGATAGCACATGCCTGTAATTCTAGCTACGCAGGAGACTGAAGCAAAAGAATCACTTAAACCTGGGAGTCGGAGGTTGCAGTGGACTGAGATTGCACCATTGCACTCTGGCCTGGGTTACAGAGCAAGACTCTACCTCCCCCCGCCCCCCAAAAAAGGAAAAGAAATAGAGGAGAAACTTGTAAATTGTGTTGTTTTTTTTTTTTTTTTTAATTTTAGTTTTTGGCTGGGCATGGTTGTTCACACTTGTGATCCCAATCTTTGCACTTTGAGAGACTTAGGTGGGCAGATCACCTGAGGTAGGAGTTTGAGAACAGCCAGGCCAACATGGTGAAACCCCAGCTCTATTAAAAGTACAAAAATTAGCTGGCATGGTCCCATGTGCCTGTAATCTCAACCACTTGGGAGGATGAGACTGAAGAATGGCTTGAACCCAGGAGTTGAAGGTTGCAGTGAGCTGAGATCATACCACTGCACTGCAGCCTGGGTGGAGTTAAAAAAAAAAGAAAAGAAAATTAGGTTTTGTAGAGACAGGAGTCTCCCTGTGTTGTCAAGGTTGGTCTCAAGCCTCTGAACTTAAATGATCCTATCATATGAGGATTACAGGTGTGAGCACTCACCCAGCCAACAAATTTGGAAATTGAAAGAGGCTTAAAAGACATAACAATGCTGGGGAACAGTTATGGGTTAGAGATGCATACTAGGGTGGCTCTAATCTAAAGAAACAAAAAGAGGCCAGGTGTGGTAGCTCACACCTGTAACACCAAACACTTTGGGAGGGTGAGAAGGGAGGATCACTTGTACCCAGGAATTTGCGACCAGCCTGGCAACATAGTAAGACCCTGTCTTCACAGGAAAAAAAAAAAAAAAAAAAAGTTTTTTTTTAATTAGCTGGGATTGGTGGTGCACGCCTATAGTCCCAGCTACTCAGGAGGCTGAGGGGAGACGATCACTTGAGCCCAAGAAGTCAAGGCTGCAGTGAGCCATGATCACACCACTGCACTCCAGCCTGGGTGACTGAGCAAGAACCTGCCTCAAAAAAAAAGACGAACAGAAAGAAGCAATTACTGTGAACATCAGGGTTGGGGAATACTTCTGGAGAGAAGGGACGGGCTGGCATTGTGCCCATCTCCAGCCCCTTCTGGAAATACAGAGAATAGTGGGGAAGACAGCAGCACAAGTGGAGATTCAGGCCACAGCACCAGGAAGTCCCCTTCCACCTTCCCGCCTCCCTGCCCTTTCCTTTGGGGAATGGGAGCATGATTTTCTTTCTTCTTTGTCTAATTAGATAGAGTTTCTGATGGGAGAATTCATATACAGGATGTATAGCATCAACATCCACAGCCAGCTGGAATTGACGGCTTTGTTGATACTCCAGTCGGGCACATCCCTGATTCCTCTGCTAAGTACATCTGGATGTTGCTGTTGTCCAGGATTCTCAGCCACATGCTCGGTACCCACTCGCAGATTCTGGAAATCCCCTGGCATTGCCCCCAAAATGAGAGACACTCACTCACAGTTCTGCATAGAAATTGTCTCTATGTGTCTTTTTTTTTTTTTTTTTTTTTTGAGACAGAGTCACTCTGTTGATCAGACTGTAGTCCAATGGTGTGATCTCAGCTCACTGCAATCTCCACCTCCCAGGCTCAAGCAGTTCTCCTTTCTCAGCCTCCCAAGTAGCTGGAGTTACAGGCACCTGCAACCATACCTGGCTAATTTTCTATTTTTAGTGGAGACGGGGTTTCACCATATTGGTCAGGCTGGTCTTGAACTCCTAGTCTCAAGTGATCCGCTCACCTAGGCCTCCTAAAATGCTGGAATTACAGGCATGAGCAACCATGCCCGGCCATTTCTGTGTCACCCCCCTAGGCCATCCTCTGCATGTTTGGGCTTGATGAGGCTGTGGCTGTCCAGCTGGCTGCTGGTCTATTTTTTTTTTTTTTTTTGAGACGGAGTTTTGCTCTTGTTACCCAGGCTGGGGTGCAATGGCGCAGTCTCGGCTCACCACAACTTCTGCCTCCTGGGTTCAGGCAATTCTCCTGCCTCAGCCTCCTGAGTAGCTGGGATTACAGGCACCTGTCACCATGCCCAGCTAATTTTTTTGTATTTTTGGTAGAGACGGGGTTTCACCATGTTGACCAGGATGGTCTCGATCTCTTGACCTCATGATCCACCCGCCTTGGCCTCCCAAAGTGCTGGGATTACAGGTGTGAGCCACTGCATCTGGCCTGCCTGTCATCTTTAGTCTCTGTGTCTCCTCGATCCTTCTCAGCTGCCCATAAATTCATTTTCTTTTCTTTCATTTTTTTCTTGAGATGGAGTTTTGCCTTGTCACCCAGGCTGGAGTGCAATGGCATGATCTCGGCTCATTGCAACCTCTGCCTCCCATATTTGAGCAATTTTCCTGCCTCAGCCTCCCAAGTAGCTGAGACTACAGACACATGCCACCATGCCAGGCTAATTTTTGTATTTTTAGTAAGATAGGGTTTCATCATGTTGGTCAGGCTGGTCTCAAACTCCTGACCTCAGGTGATCCACCCACCTCGACCTCCCAAAGTGCTGGGATTACAGGCATAAGCCACAGTGCCCGGCCTCAGTTTTTAAACTCAGCCTGAGTGGGCTTCTCTCACTAGCAGCTAAGAGCTCTGACTCCTACGGCCTTCTCCCACTCAGCAGGAACTGTTTGGATGTTTCTGGATCTAAAATCCAAGTGTCTAAGCCTACCAGTAGTTGCAAGTGCAGATGGTCACACAATTTTTTGACTTTACAATGGCACAAAAATGATCACATTCAGTAGAAACTGTGCCTCTAGTACCGATAGAGTCTTTCTGTTTTTCACTGTTAGTATAGTATTCAGTAAATTGCATGAGGGCCAGGTGCAGTGGCTCATGCCTTTAATCCCAGTACTTCAGAAGCCTGAGGTGGGAGGATCGCTGGAACCCAGGAGTTTGAGACCAGCCTCGGAACATAGTAACATCCTGTCTCTATAAAAAAGATAAAAATTAGCCACATGCAATTGTGTGCACTTGTAGTCCCATCTACTTGGGAGGCCAAGGCAGGAGGGATCACTTGAGCCCAGGAGATTGAGGCTGCAGTGAGCTATAATCATGCCACTGCACTCCAGCCTGGGTAACAGAGCAGGATCTCATCTCTTAAAAAAATAAAAAATTTAGGCCAGGCATGGTGGCTTATGCCTGTAATCCCAGCACTTTGGGGGGCTGAGGTGGGTGGATCACAACGAGGTCAGGAGTTCAAGACCAGCATGACCAACATGGTGAAATCCCGTCTCTACTAAAAATACAAAAATTAGCTGGGTGTGGTGGCATGTACCTGTAATCTCAACTCTGAAGCCTGAGGCAGGAGAATTGCTTAGAACCTGGGAGGCGGAAGTAGTAGTGAGCCGAGATTGCATCATTGTACTCTAGCCTGGGAGACAGAGAAAGACTCAGTCTCATAATAAATAAATAAGTAAATAAAAATTTAAAAGTAGGTAAACTATCGCTTCATGAGGACAGCATTTCTGTTTGGGATGATGAGAAAGTTTAGAAACAGATGGTGGTGATGGTTGCACAATATTGTGAATCTACCAAACGCCACTGAATTGTACACTTAAAGGTGGTACATTTATCCAAGTTTATCATCTATTTCTATCAACATTCACGAAGCCTGGACCCCTGAAATGTCAAAGTCATGATCCAAGGTGGGGAAGGGTGAGTGGGTTTTGTTCTCCTTTTAGTACTGCTCGGTTTGTTCTCAACCTGAAGTCGGCTGGGCTAACATCCAATGCTTGGTAGGGTAGGTGTATTACATACATTTGTGGGCCAGGTATGATGGCTCACACATGTAATCGCTGCACTTTGGGAGGCTGAGGTGGGCAGATTGCCTAAGCTCAGGAGCTCAAGACCAGCCTGGGTAACATGGTGAAACCCTGTCTCTACTAAAAATACAAACATTAGCTAGGTGTGGTAGGGTGCCTGTAGTCCCGGCTACCCTGTAGGCTGAGGCAGGAGAATCGCTTGAACCCGGCAGGCAGAGGTTGCAGGCAGTGAGACCAGATTGGATCACTGCACTGCAGCCTGGGCAACAGAGCCAGGCTCCACCTCCAAAAATAAAAATAAAAATAAATAGGACAGGTACGGTGGCTCACACCTGTAATCCCAGCACTTTAGGAGACTGATATAGGCAGACTATCTGAGGTCAAAAGTTCACGACCAGCCTGGCCAACATGGTGAAAATCAATCTCTACTAAAAATACAGAATTTACCCAGTGCTCACGCCTGTAATGCCAGCCACTTGGGAGGCTGAGGCAGGAGAATCACTGGAACCTGATAGGCAGAGGTTGCAGTGAGCCAAGATTGCACCACTGCATTCCAGCCTGGATGACTGTGCGAGACTCTATCTCAAAAAATAAATAAATGTATTTTTAACTTAGTATATTTTCACTTTTTTTTTTTTTTTCAGAGATAGGATCTCTCTGTGCTACCCAGGCTGGTCTTGAACTCCTGGGATCAAGCAATCTTCCCACATTGACCTTCCAAAGTGCTGGGATTACAGACGTGAGCTTCTGCACTTGGCTGCTATTACCAATTTATGATAGATTTATGGGGACATGACCCCGTCATGAGTCAAGGAGCATATGTAATCATGCTGAAAATGGGGATGGCTTCTGTGAGGATAGGGGGGAGTATCACAAAACACAAGGGAACCAGGGCCTGCATGGGGACACCACAGGCTCTCTCTGGGTCAAACCCAGGGCTCCTTCCTCTTGTGTCTCCTGCTGCAGGACAGACCCCAGGCTCGCAGCTCTGCAAATCCACACTGTCTGCACTGCAGGATTTCAAATCCACAGCTAGGGGTTGTGGGTGATGTTGGAGCAGGAGCAGGGCAGGGGGGACACATCAGGGGTTGCACCTGCAGCCACATTGGCAGAGCAAGTTTGTTTTCCTTCTCCTTTTTTTTTTTTTTTTTTTTTCTTGAGACAGAGTTTTGCTCTTGTTGCCCAGGCTGAAGTAAAATGGCATGACCTCAGCTCACCGCAATCTCAGCGTCCCATATTTAAGTAATTCTCCTGCATCACCCTCCTGAGTATCCAGGATTACAGGCATGCACTAGCATGCCTGGCTAATTTTGTATTTTTAGTAGAGACGGCCTTTCACCATGTTGGCCAGCTGGTCTCAAACTCCTGACCTCAAATGGTCCACTTGCTTCTGTCTCCCAAACTGCTGGAATTACAGGCATGAGCCACCACACTCGGCTCTGGTTTTCCTGTTCTGCCTGCTGGTTCTGTACAGCCTCAGCTTCTCTTCCCCCCACCCCTAGGTGATAATGAGCAACCCCCACTTCCTGAGGTTCTAGGCCACCTTCCATGAGAGCAGTTACAAGTTACATGGGAACACCAAGTACAATCTGGTGAGCTATGTCCCCACCAGACCTCGGTGGGGACATAGCTCACCAGATTGGCAAGGAGGAGCCTAACCCAGCCTGAGGCAGGGCTGGAGATCTGAGTTAGCTGAGTAAACTGAGACATAAGGATTTAGTGGGGGCAATTTCCACAGGGCAGGGGCCTGACCAGCTGCAAGTCAGCAACAGCAAACTTCTTTGACCAGGCTCATCACATCTAGATGAGTGAGAAAAACAATAACTCCTCACTGTGAGTCCCCAGAACTCTGGGAGCAAGTGAGTGGGAGCCGTCATACTGGGGCCATTGTTTCTGTGAGCTTCCAGAAGCCTTTCACAGGCGGTGGGATTAGAATGGAGCAGGGCTTGGCTGAGCACAGTCGCTCACACCTGGAATCCCAGTACTTTGGGAGGCCGAGGTGAGTGGATGGCCTAGGGTCAGGAGTTGGAGACCAGCCTGGCCAACATGGTGAAACTCCAGCTCTACTAAAAATACAAAAATTAGCCAGGTGTGGTAGCACTCACCTGTGGTCCCAGCTATTCAGGCGGATGAGGCAGGAGAATCTCTTGCAACTGGGAGGCAGAGGCTGCAGTGAGCCAAGATTGCATCACTGCACTCCAGGCCTGGGTGACAGAGCAAGACTCCATCTCAACAACAACAACAAAAAAAAAGTCACGCAAGGGACAGAGTGGGGCTAAGTGGCTTCTGTGTTTACCTCTCTTCCAACACCCCATCTCTCCCACAGCCCTGAATTGGGGGATGCCCATGGTGTTCCATACTTGCATTTGGGATTTTCTCTCCTGACACCACAGGATATTTACCTAAAACAGAAGCAGCACTGAGGCAGGACCCACCCAACTTCACTTCCAGGTATGCTGTCTCCTGGACAGTGGCAGGGACTGGGCTGCCTATGGGAAGTCCCTTAGCAGAAGCAGAGAGAAGCAGGGCTGAGATCATAAGTCCAGCTGAAGAACAGTAAAACAGGATGATTAAAACACTTTACAAGAGCCAGGTGTGGTGGCTCACACCTGTAATCCCAGCACTCTGGGAGGCCAAGGGGGGTGGATCATCTGACACCAGGAGTTCAAGACCAGCCTGGCCAATGTGGTGAAAACCCATCTCTACTAAAAATACAAAAATAAGCCAGGTGTGGTAGCCAGTGCCTGTAATCTCAGCTACTCAGGACAACGATGACAAAACACTTTACAAATGATGGTCCCTCAAAACACACACAGCATTACCATTTGCTCTAACAAAGCCACTGCCATCCATGCCAAAAGAATAGAAAGCAGGAACTCAGGGAGGTATTTGCACACCTGTGCTCACAGCAGTGTGATTCACAGCAGCCAAAAGGCAAAATCAACCAACAGGTCCACCATCAGATGAAAAGATAAACACAGTATGATCCATCCGCACAGCAGAATATGACTCAGACTTAAGAAGGAAGGGAGGCCAGGTGAGGTGGCTCACGTCTGTAATCCCAGCACTCTGAGAGGTCACAGTGGGTAGAGACTCAGTCTCAAAAAAAATAAATACAGACAAAGAGAAATAACAAAGAAAGTGAGAATATATCGTGAGTGACTCTAATAAGTAAGGACAGAAAGCATTCTCAGCTGCTGATAGCATTACTACCAACCAGCTCAGTTATGCTCCTTTTCCCGGCTGGGAAGACCTGCACTTGTGTCCTGTGGCTCACCTTTCTGTACACCAGGTCAGCGATGGCTGGCCGCAGCCTCATCTGCAGCACCTTGATCTGGTACATTTTCTGCTGCTTATACAGCATTTGCAGGCAGGCCGAGGGGAACATCAGCACCGTGAGGAGGTAGCCCTTTGGGGCCAGAGGCTTGGGATCACCAATAAACTCCAGGAAAAGGCTTGCATGGAAAAGAGGAAGAAGGTACAGCTGGTGAGAGGAGGTGCCCATGTGTGCTGCCTTAGCCCAAACCAGGCCAGGTGTGGGGGATCAGTCGGTATGGTTGACTTTTTCACAATCATGATCTCGGTTATTTCCCCCACTGTCCATGCTTCTTTTCAATCTGACTGCAGCTCCTCAAGATCAGAGATGGTGTTTTTCTCCCCCCTTGTTATGGGCTAAATTGTGGGCTAAATTGTGTCCTCACAAAATTTGTATGTCGAAGCCCCAAACCCTGGTATCTCTGAATGTGACTGTATTTGGAAATAGGGCCTTTAAAGAGGCAATAAAGTTAAAATGAGGTTATTAGGCTGGGCCTGCAACCAGTCTGACTGGGGTCCTTATAAGAGGAGAAAATGTAGACACACAGGGAGACACCAGGGCACACACAGAGGAAAGACCATATGAGGACACAGGGAGGAGGCCAGAATCATGAGAAAGACACATTTCTGATGTTGAAGCTACTCAGTCTGTGATGCTCTGTTATGGTAGCTGAACAGACACCACTTGAATCTGGGCTGACCACAAAATCACCTTTGACCAACAGAGTAGAGTGGCTTTTGGCCTATTGCTTAGAAGCATCCCAAGCCACCACATGAACAAGTCTGAGCTAGCTTTTTGGAATATGGGAACCCACATGGAACAGAAGGCCATCCCAGCTTCAGACACACAACTGCAGGCACATGAGAAAACCCAGCCAAGAAAAGAAGAACCACCCAGCTGAGCCCAGTCCACGTTACTGACCCACATTACCATGAACTAAATAAATGAATGCTTATAATTTTAAGCCACTCACTTTTGGGGCATTTTACAACAAAAGCTAATTGATGCAGTCATGTAAGAGCTTGCTTATTTGCCCTTCTGGGGCACAGTCACTTTCTCATTAATCATTTTTCTTTTTCAGTATCCTTCTCACCCACCCTCCAGTGTCCTGAGCACAAGATCTATAGGCAGAGGCATGAGAGCTGAAGCCCTCTGACTCTGGAGGGATGCCGTTAAGAAACCACCAGCCTTAGCAGAGCTCCTGAAGTCTGGGCTCACCTAAGAAGCTTGGGGACAGTGAACCTGAAAACATCACTGATGAAGAGGCTGTGGGTCCCAGGAGGAAGGTAGCATGCAACACCTGCCAGATGGCTCTCAGCAGTGGGCCCCACTGCCTCCCTTCTTGCCATAGGAATGGCTCAGTCTCTGGAGCCTCCATGCCACTGCCTCCTTTCCTTTTAAACACTATTGCCTTGGTGTGCCTTAGAGGAAGGAAGAGGCTGGCTCTGGGTCCCATTTTATACTCTCAGCCTCCAGCAGCAGGGCCAGACATTAAAAGCTTGTTTTCCTAACAATAGGCTTGGGTGGGTGTAGATCCAGCCTGGCTCCCTCACCTGTGCCTTCTTATCACCCTGAATACCCATTTAAGAGGCAGTCACAGGAGTTGTGGGGGAAAGGCAGGAGGGCAGCCCTGAGGACTCTTAGATGGCCATCAGAAAGCACACATTGAACACCTACTATGTGCCAGACACTTCCCAGTCATCCTAAGACCCCTGGCAAGCCAAATGTCATTCTCATTTCACAGATGAGAAAACTGACGCTCAGAGAAGTGAACTTGTCCAAGGGCATACAGCCGAGAAGTAAAAGCTGGGATTCAATTCCATCTCTCTGCCTCCAGAGCCCATGCACTTTTCTTTTCTTTTCTTTTCTTTTTTTTTTTTTTTTTTTTTTTTTGAGACGATGTCTCACTCTGTCACCCAGGCTGCAGTGCAGTGGTGTGATCTCAGCTCACTGCGACCTCTACTTCCTAGATTCAAGTGATTCTCTCACCTCAGCCTCCTCAGTAGCTGGGATTACAGACAAATGCCACCATGCCCAGCTAATTTTTGTATGTTTAGGAGATGAGGTTTCACCATGTTGGTCAGGCTGGTTTTGAACTCCTACCTCAGGTGATCCACCAGCCTCAGCCTCCCAAAGTGCTGAAATTACAGGCCTGAGCCACTGCACCCAGCCTCTCATGTACTTTTCAATACATTATGTTGTCAACCTGGAGGAAAAACAGCACCCCCTCTTCCACATGCACAACCAGCCAGCCCTTAGGTGGTTTTGAATCGGTGGAGAATCACAGCTGATACGCATGGGGCCTGGTGCTCTGGCTCTGGGTGAAAGCTCAGACAGATGCTCAGACTGCCTCAAACTCATATGATCCCCAGCCTTTGGCCATAACCAGGGGACACAGAGAAGAGCTAAAGTGAGAAATGGAGAGGAGGTGGTAGGGGGAGGCCCAAGGGTCCCTCCAGGGCAGGTCAGAAGCCCTGGGCCACAATGGAGAGGCTGGGGCAATGCAGCTGTTGACAGCTGGTCACTGTGTGGTCTTGGATAGGTAGGCTGCTTCCTTCTCTGTGTGTGAGAGGATGGGTGTGGTCCTCCCTCTGAGTCCCTTGCGTACCTCTGACAACCTGTAAGGTTATCAGTAACTGCTTGCTTGCTTGCTCTTCTGAGACAAAGTTTCACTCTTGTTGCTCAGGCAGGAATGCTGTGGCATGATCTAAGCTCACTGCAACCTCCATCTCTCGGGTTCCAGTGATTCCCCTGCCTCAGCCTCCCAAGTAGCTGGGACACACCCCCATGCCCGACTAATTTTTGTATTTTTAGTAATGATGGGGTTTCAACACGTTGGCCAAGCTAATCTTAAACTCCTGACCGCAGGTGGTCCACCTGCCTTGGCCTCCCAAAGTACTGGGATTAAGGGTGTGAGCCAACATGCCTGGCCACTTATCAGTAATTTCAATCCCCATTACAAATCTCCGACCCAAGGCCACATGCAGACATCAGCTCCTTCCATGAAGGAGCTCACTGACTTCCCTGGACCCCCTTGCCAGGTGGATATTATTAGACTCTCCATTTTACAGAAGGGGAAGGAAGCTGAGGCTCTGAGAGGTGGCAATAGCAGCCTGAGGTCACACAACAAGGGCAGAGCAGGGACTGCAGCCTAGATCTTGACTTATGGTTCCTAGAGTGTTTCTTGTGCACTGAGGACCCTCAACCCCACAATAATAATAATAATAATAATAATAGTGAAAGAAGCATAACAAAAATCCCTTTGTGAGCTCAGGTGGCAAGACCCTTGCAGGCCATGGTCTTTGTCCCTCATTGCTGGCCTGATCTTGTGTTTGGTTTGGCATCTATGGAGGGTTGTGGCTCAGCTCTGTTACTGAATGGGCATGGCCTGCTGCTCACATGTATTTTGGCATTTGGGTCTCAAAGCCAAGAAGATGCCCCTTCCATGCAGAGAGCATCCCTGACCACCCTTCCTGTCTGACCCCACCATTTCATTCATTGCCTTCACAGCATTGCCCATGGTGCCAACCCTCTCTTTGTCTTGTTAGAGCCCCAGGTGGGTAGACTTTGCCTGAGTTTTTTACCAAGATGTCCCTAGTATCGAGTCCAGCTCCTGCACACAGTAGGAGCTCAATAAACACTTGTCAAATGAATGGGGAAGGCAGACAGAGTGATATATGTAAAAGGACCTAAAAAGAGTGCCCAGCACATACTGTTATAAACATTTATAGAAGGAAGGATGGAGCCTGGCTGGGTGGACAGAACTTGGCTTTGGAGCCAGGAGACTACGGTTCCAATGCCTATTCTGTCTCCTCTCCTCTGAGCCTTAATGTTTCCATCTGTAAAACAGATTCAGGGAAGAGTTGATTGAGAAGTTTTCTTTCTGGCTGGAGATTTTACTCAGTTCGGTTCTAGCTGTTAGCCTGGAGAGTCACTGTGTTCAGTCTGCAGGCTCCACAGCAGGCATTTTCCTCTTATGGAGGTCTCACCTCCCATCAAGGAAGATATCCAGATTGCTGTCTGATGTCTGGTCTCCGGACTGAAGGCCATTTAGTGCAGGACTCACAAATGACCGTAGGGAAAGGCAGGGGGTATGCATGAGTGGCATGGGCAAGGTGTGAGTTGGGGGATACAAAACAGAGTGGTGAGGGCCGGGTGCAGTGGCTCACACCTGTAATCCCAGCATTTTGGGAGGCCGAGGTGGGCAGATAACCTTAGGTCAGGAGTTCAAGACCAGCCTGATAACCTGAGCAACATGGAGAAACCCAGCCTCTAATAAAAAATACAAAACTTAGCTGGATCTGGTGGCGGGCGCTTGTGGTCCCAGTTACTTGGGAGGCTAAGGAAGGAGAATCATTTGAACCTGGGATGTGGAGCTTGCAATGAGGCCAGATGGTGCCACTGCACTCCAGCCAGGGTGAGACGAAGCAGAGAAACGAAGGGAGGGAGGGAGGGAACGAGGGAAGGAAGGAAGGAGGGGGGCAGGGAGGGAGGAAGAAAGATAAAGAAAGAGAGAAAGAGAAACAAAGAAAGGAAGAAAGAAAGAAAGAGAGACAGGAAGGAAGGCAGATAAGAGAAAGAAAAAGAGGAAGAAAGAGAAAGAAAGAGAAAAACAAAAGGAGAGAGAGAGAAAAGAGAAGAAGGAAGGAAAGAAGAGAGGGAGGGAGGGAAGGAAGATAACAGAGAAAAGAAAAAGATACATGCACACATATGCTCATTGAAGCATGATTCCCAGTAACAAAGACATGAAACCAACTTAAATGCCCATCGATGGTAGACTGATAAAGAAAATGTGGTACATAAACACCATGGAATATGATGGAGCCATAAAACAGAATGAGGTTATGTCCTTTGCAGCAACATCGATGAAGGTAAAAGCCATTATCTTACATAAACTAACAGAGGAACAGAAAACCAGATACTACATGTTCTCACAAGTAGAAGCTCAACATTGAGTACACATGGACACAACAGACACTGGGACTTATTTGAGGATAAAGGAAAGAGGAGGGTCAGGACTGACAAACTACCTATGAGGTACAGTGCCTACCACATAGGTGCCAATCTGTACAACAATCCCCAGTGACACTTACATAATAAACCTGCACAGGTACATCTGAATTTAAAATAAAAGTTTTTTTAAAAAAAGCTGATAAGCTAAATCAAAAGAAAGCATAAGGAAAAGAAAATGTGAGATAAAAACAGAAAAATAGTAGATATAATAAATACTTTGGTACCTTTAAAAAAAAGGAAATAAACAAATTAGTAAGAAGGGAAATAAGCATAAAAGCAAAGAAAGGCAAGAAAAAAATTATAAGTTAACTCTAATTATGAGGGACTATTTTGTACAACTCTGTGCAAATTCATTTGAAATCTGCATTTTTTACTATCCAATTCAACGTCTTTTTTTTTTTTTTTTTTGAGATGGAGTTTTGCTCTTGTTACCCAGGCTGGAGTGCAATGGCACGATCTCGGCTAACCGCAACCTTCGCCTCCTGGGTTCAGGCAATTCTCCTGCCTCAGCCTCCTGCGTAACTGGGATTACAGGCACGCGCCACCACGCCTAGCTAGTTTTTTGTATTTTTAGTAGAGACGGGGTTTCACCATGTTGACCAGGATGGTCTCGATCTCTCGACCTCGTGATCCACCCGCCTCGGCCTTCCAAAGTGCTGGGATTACAGGCTTGAGCCACCGCGCCCGGCCCAATTCAACTTCTAAATCATAAAAATGTCCTACATCTGCACTGTTCAATATGTAGCCACTAGCTATGTGTGTTGAGTGAATACTTGTACACTTCAATGTGGCTCATGTGACTGAGAAACTAAATTTTTTCTAATTATTAATTTACTTAATTTCTAATTATAATTTCTTTATAATTAGTTTAAATTTCAATGGTCTCATGCAGCTAGTGGCTATTGTATCAGAAAGCATAGAAGAAAATGAAATTGAAATTTTCTTTTTTTTTTTTATTTTAGAAGTATCTTTTATTGCTGTATTTTTTATTGTGCTATCTTACAATCCAGAAAAAGAGTTGTATTTGTTTTGTCTTTTCTTTAACTCTCTTTCAGTGTTGAGTAACCCCTCTGCCTTTGATCCTTATGGCTTGTTGACTGAGAAGCCCCTCAGCCTGTTGTCTTTTTTTTTTTTTTTAATTGCATTTTAGGTTTTGGGGTACATGTGATGAACATGCAAGATTGTTGCATAGGTACACACATGGCAGTGTGCTTTGCTGCCTTCCGTCCCCTCACCTGTATCTGTCATTTCTCCCCATGCTATCTCTTCCCACCTCCCCACACCCCCGCCCCTCCCTCATTTCCCCCCAACGGACCCCAGTGTGTAGTGCTCTCCTCCCTGTGTCCATGTGTTCTCATTGTTCAACACCCGCCTATGAGAGAGAATATACGGTGTTTGATTTTCTGCTCTTGTGTCAGTTTGCTGAGAATGATGGTTTCCAGGTTCATCCATGTCCCTACAAAGGACGTGAACTCATCGTTTTTGATGGCTACATAATATTCCATGGTGTATATGTACCACATTTTCCCTATCCAGTCTATCATCATTGGGCATTTGGGTTGGTTCCAGGTCTTTGCTATTGTAAACAGTGCTGCAATGAACATTCGTGTGCACGTGTCCTTGTAGTAGAATGATTTATAATCCTTTGGATATATACCCAGTAATGGGATTGCTGAGTCAAATGGGATTTCTATTTTTAGGTCCTTGAGGAAGACAGTGTTATTTACCAAAGATAAATCCAAAGAGTATTTATTTAAAAAACAAAAAGCTTAAAGAGACCAACTCTATAAAAGAAATAGTTATTAAAGAATCTCATTCTCTCCCTCTGACACACATGCACACACACACACACACACACACACACACACACACACACAGAGATGTTACAAAGAAAAGGAAAGCTCTTCTTTATAACACATAACGGGACTTTGACAAACTACTACTCATGGCCGAAATCCTGCTGCAGACCATTTTCCTCTAGTTCATGAGCTAATAATTTTTACACAGCTAAAGAAGAAATAGAATATGTATCAGAGACCATATGTGGCCCACAAAGCCTAAAAGACTTACAGTGTGGCTCTTTACAGGAAAAATCTACTGGCACCTGATCTAGAAAAATGCCTGAATTTTAAAATCACCATTTTGCAAATACCACCAAGGTAATATGAGATTCTGGCATGAAATTACTCCTAACACTATACACTAACATATTGTTAGGAAAAGGACATTCATATGTCTCTACGATCCATTAAATGTTTAAAGTATGGAATTTAAATCAAAGAGATGAAACTTAGCTTCACAAATATTGAAATAAAGTGACATTATAAACTTCCCGATGCAATGCAATGGGAAACACAATACTTGCCTAAACATTTTGTCTAATCCAGGAGAACAGTTAGATGAATCCAGTTTGAGAAACATTCTGTGAGACAACTAGTCTAGACTCTTCAAAAATGTCAAGGTTGTAAAAGATGAGGGAAAACGGTGGAGGTGAAGCAATATTCTAGACTGATGAAAATAAGAAACATGACCAAAAAAATCCAATATAAGATCCCTGAGTAATAGAGAGAATATTTGAGAGCAAGTGGAGACATTTAAATTTAGATTGTATACTACATAATATTAATTTTCAGTAGCAAATGTCTTGTAATTGTTTTTGTAGTAATATGAAAGAATGTGCTTATTTTGGGAAAAATCCCTTAAGTGTTTTCATATAATCTTGATGTCTGCAATTTGCTTTCAAGCAGTTCAGATCTCCCAAAAACGTGTGTGCATGTATATGTACGTGTGTGTAAGAGAGAGAAAATGAGTGTGTATGTGAAGAGAAGAGACATAGAGACACACAAAGCCAATCCCAGAAAATGTTAATTTGTGAATCTAAATAAAGGGTGGATGTGTCTTTACATTACTTCTTTTTCAACTTTTCTGTTTGACATTAAAAGTTGGAAGAATTTTTTTAAAGGCACCTGTTTATTCAGAGTGAATATGATCTTCAAATTTCTTTGCTAGATGTTGGTTTCCTGTAGTTGTTAATACTTTTGTGCCACCTCATTGCCTTATGACAAAATAAACTTAGCTATGAAAGAAAAACTGTCTGTGTAGCCATAAAGCCAAACAATTGCTTCACTGAATAGGAAAAGAAGGTATGAAGTTTATTGCAAGTAATATTGTTATAAACTGTTATTCTCCTAATACAGTATAACCAATTATTACCTTGTAATATTAGTCAGCAGCTACTAATACGGAGAGACCAACGGGCAGTATTTATACACAATGACACTGAGACCAATTCCTTGTAGCCTGAAAAACGATATGGCAAACATTAAGAGAAAGTACAGGAGGTGTTTTTTCATGATTTACAGGACAAGAAAGCACACTATCTTCTACTAGATGATTAACTATTCTGGGAAACATATACTCAGGTTTATAGTTACAATAGACAAGAATACAAGGTGCGTAAGCAACCCTGTCATCTTTCATTATTACAATCTTGCCAATCTGGAATGAAGCAAAAAATGACACAAGTAGATGGGGGCATTGGCCTAAGAGGAGGAAGGTCAGAGTTATGGCTTCAGCTCTGCTTCCAAATAGCCCCAGTATTTTTTTTTTTTGGTAAATCACTTCCCTTCTCTGAGCTTTTGTTTCCTTGTCTATCAAATGTGGCAGCTGAACTGAATTAAGATTGTTGGATCTGCATGATCAAGTGTTATTTATTCTTCAAGGACTGGGAGACAAGATGGAAATTTAGAACAATTTCTTAAGAAATAAAAATTTAATGTGATGTGAATATTATCCATTGGAATTCAACAGGACACAGGGAGAGGAGACCAAGAGATAGCTAAAAATTATCATCAGCTTCAGGAAATCACTCCCTTTGAAGACCTAGGGACTGCACTCGGTGGGGAGAGACACTTCACAAGAGGCCCTGAACGTTTTGGATGAAGAATGGCCACAAGAGGAAGGGTGGAAGTTACACTGGGCCAAGAAGATTTCCATTGACTCCTTGTGTGATATGACTTTTCTTTCCACACCCACAAAAATCTTTATAATTTTGCTGGATTATACCTTTTTAATGAATTCTAGAAAGAAGTAATATTTGGCAACCAGGTACCAACAGAAATTGAAAAGTTGCCCAGAACTAGGAGAGGAAACTCTGAGGAAGTAAATCCAGAAATACCTCAAAACTAAGAAATTGGGGTGTATAGAGCAACCCTTCATTAAACTCCATCTTAGAAAAATACTGCATTTTATATTTCATAGGAGATTTTGCCAAAAAGAATATTTTGCTTAACAAACAAATAAAAATGTGAAGACTGCAAACAACCGGGTAAGGACATAACAAGCACATTCTTCCACTGTAGGTTCTCACCAGAGGACTCTGTGACTATATATATATATATATATATATATATATAAAGGCAGACCTTCAGCCTCTCCAAACAGCTGCCTTAATCAACCCAGTCTTTCAGTCAGCCACGATAAGAACTTAGCATGCACCTCTAAAGGCTCTTCCACATCAAAGACTCCTCCATTGAGGACCAACGGACCAGACCAGAAATCCTTTTATCTTCTTCGCTCCCACTGGGACTTGGTCATTTACCCTTTCTCCTATCTCTTTCTCCTCTTGATGTTAAGTGCTACCTTGTCTGTTGTGGAATATTTAACCTATAATATTTATATATTGGTTAAATATACTATTATGTATGGTATGCAATATAGACTGACTTGTCTAATGGATTGAGACTCTGTTGCCCATGGCTCTGACTACAGAGTGAATGAGAAGTGTTAAGGATAACTGTCTCCTTGGTAACTCCTTGTAGCTCATGGCTTTTGTGATTAGAAATTCTCTGAAGAACTGAGAGAATTAGGATGAGTTTTTCTTCAATAAAAGTCTGACATGTGAAAAGACACACACATGTGTGAACCAGGACACCTCTAACCTTGCACTGCTGATGACATGGAGCTTCGAGAAAAAATTGCCTAAACTACTGAGGACATAGATGCCACCAAGTGAGGTATAGGTTAAATCAAGCAGAGTTAAGACCATAGGTGAGTAGAATGCTTTGGAAATTGAGTATTGGATTAACTCAGTTAATTTGGAACACTTGTCAGATTATTCAGTTGTGTGTGTGTGATTTTTTAAGTACATAGGCAAATTTTCTTTCCTAAATAGGCACAGTCTCCAGAACATTACTGAATCTTCCTTTAATCATTTTACATTTTATAATATTTCTCGGTCATTATTTTAAACATCATTACCTCTGCATAGGGATTGTAAATATGGGATGTGAACACTGAATTGTATCTGTACAGGATTCATGCATCCCTGGAAGGTGATTTTTGGAGGGACATAAATCTTGAGTGTGAACTAATTTCTACTCTTTGTCTCCTTCTCATGAAATATTAGTATAGCAGCTACAACAACAAAAATTAAGTAGAGGATTCTGGTTACTTTGGGTTCATAAATTTATCAAATTCTTACCATATTTTGCTTTAAATCAAAGTGAATGAAATCAAATCTATATCTCCTAGTCTAATTCCCTTTAGTGAGACTGCATTCTTTCAACAGCTATTAGAGAAACATTTTTTTTGCCCACACATTTTCAAAGAAGTTTCTGGAGCTTACAACACACAGGCCATCATTTAAACTATAAGAATTCAGAAGCAGAAATTCTACTCAAAATTGAACTTCACTGAGTTGGCTGACATGGTGTTTTAACTATAGAGCAAACCCAGATTGAAAAGCTGAGGACAAGTCGTATGTATTGTTTGTACTGGGAGGCTGCATCATTAGCAGAGTCTTTGATACACAAAGGCGAGTTCTGTTTAATATGTTTATGTTCCTGGGAGTTTTTCCTAGCGTTCTTCCATTAGACAACATGTAGCAGTGTTCAAAAACTGAGTGGCATTGACACTAATTTATTTCTTTTTTTTTTTTTTTTTTGATGAAGTGTCACTCCTGTTACTCAGGCTGGAGTGCAATGGCGCGATCTCGGCTCACCACAACCTCTGTCTCCTGGGTTCAGGCAATTCTCCTGCCTCAGCCTCCTGAGTAGTTGGGATTACAGGCACATGCCACCATGCCCAGCTAATTTTTTAGTAGAAATTTTTTTAATATTTTAGTTTAATATTTTAACATTTTTTAATTTAATATTTTAGTTTAATATTTTAATATTTTTTATTTTAATATTTTAGTTTAATATTTTAACTTAATATTTTAATTTTTTAGTATTTTCTACTATTTTTAGTAGAAACGGTGTTTCACCATGTTGACCAGGATGGTCTCGATCTCTTGACCTCGTGATCCACCTGCCTCGGCCTCCCAAAGCGCTGGGATTACAAGCGTGAGCCACCGTGCCTGGCCAACATTAATTTCTAATAATGTTTAGAAACATTTGTAAAATTTCTAAACATTATTAGAAATTAACAATGGGGCCCCATCCTCCAGTATACAGTGTGCATGCTAAATCAATGACCATTATTTGATGCACTATCCCCCAAAGAAAAAATATATGGGTCTCAGAATTAAGGCATGGAAGCCACAATGGCTCCTGTTACTATCACCCCCAGTAACCCACTTCTGGAATGTGTGCTTCCCATTTCCACAATTCTGGGCACCAGAGGTGTAGAGAACTCTTCCACCAGCAGATAGAAAATACAGCTGCCACTTCAACATTTTGGGCACTTTGTGTCCAGGGCCAACAACAAAAACAACAAACAGAATAGGGATAATTGCCATCCTGGAAAAGGTACATGGCCTAGTCATCAGGAGGAAAGCTGCTATTACACATTGGAGAAGTGAGCAATCAGCTTAACACCAAGGTTTTTGGCACACATTAGTATTCCATCATCTAATTTTAATCATAAACCCATAATTGCCATAGCCATAGCCTAAGAAAAGTAAACATGAACTTGATCCCCACAGGAAGGAAGTTGTGGGCTACCCACAAAGTTAGCATCCTTCTACCATTATAAGAACTAAGGTGAAGGGCTCTAGAATGAATCAGAGAGTTTAGCCTAGAACTCTGCCTCCCCAGTAGCAGCTGGGGCTGCAATTTCTCCTACTAACCTTTTTCTCTTATAACCTTACAAGTTTCTTCAAAGAGAAAGTCCCACCAGAGTCCTAAACGAGCCACCCTGAGAAATTATATGAGACAAACGGCCACAGAAATATGGAGGAATTGTCATGAATACTGCAGTGCCCAGATCTCTTTGCCCTATCCCCTTCAAGACTCAAGGACATATACCCCGAGCTGGGTATGACCTCGCTGAAAGAGATTACCTCTTCTCCAGTGAATCCCTACCCAAGTACTGGAGATAAACAACCAGCTTCTCTCCCCAAAGAGGAAAAACTCTGCGAGGCTACCCAAGCTTCAGGGCTCCCTTTGGAGTCAGCTGCATCCCTGTTGTGATGCATCACAGCCCCAATTCTTCCTCTGCCCAACACTAATTCTTTCCTTTCCCCACACCCCAAATGCTGAGCCCAAGTCCACTCCCTAAGAAACGTTCTTCACACTCATTTCCATCTGAGTCTGTTTTCTGCGGTAGTCAATCTACAACAAATTTTAAGTATCCCTGGCATACTAACAGCAAAAAGTTAATATTGCTATTTTACTTGCACCATAATTTTTTTACAGTTTTGCAGTATTTTTTCTCTTAGTGTCATCTAAGAGCAAAGAAAATTCTTCAATCAAATGTGTTTATACCCTAACAAGAACTGTACTATACAAAATTATTTTTAAATATGTAAGACATCTTTGATTCCTCCAATATAAATGCATGTTTAACATGGCCAAACAATGTTAAGAAAAACAGAAAAAAAGAAAATTTGATGATGGAATAAAATATTTGGGTATTGGAAGCAAAGAAATGGCTAAAATGTTAATTGTACTTAATTGGCATATAACCTGAGACTGATCCAATATATCAGAAATCAATTGACTTCTACACTCTGATTAGATTGTAAAACCATTTACTAGGCTTTCTTGTTTTATTCTCCCTTTATTTGCTCATCTCTTCATCTCTAGAATTTGTTTTTAAGCTTGAAATCCCAGTAGCTGTGCTTTCCTACCCACTGTTATTTGTGTCTGAAAACTGTCTACCATCCTGGATGTGCCTGCCTCTTTATTAGCTATCTGCTGACTCGAGGCAGCTGCTACCTAGTCCTGAGGTATCTAGCAGTGTCCAGTATCTGCCTTGGACTCCTTGGCCTGGGTAAATTTTATTTCTTCTTAATGGAGAATGCAGTGAAGTCACAGCTTACTCCTGGGTTAGGTTCTAACGTTAGTCTATTAGCTGAAGAAAAAAATATAGATCACTGATAATACTCTTGCAAATCTTATCAGATAAGAAAAAAAGGAATGCCGGGCGTGGTGGCTCAAGCCTGTAATCCCAGCACTTTGGGAGGCCAAGGCCGTTGGATCACGAGGTCAAGAGATCGAGACCATCCTGGTCAACATGGTGAAACCCGTCTCTACTAAAAATACAAAAAATTAGATGGGCATGGTGGCATGTGCCTGTAATCCCAGCTACTCAGGAGGCTGAGGCAGGAGAATTGCCTGATCCCAGGAGGCGGAGGTTGCGGTGAGCCGAGATCGCGCCATTGCACTCCAGCCTGGGTAACAAGAGTGAAACTCCGTCTCAAAAAAAAAAGAAAAAAGAAAAAAGAAAACGTATCCTAAAAATGCCTCCTTGCTGTTTTTTTTTTTTTTTTTTTGTTTTTGTTTTTGTTTTTGTTTTTGTTTTGTTTTGTTTTGTTTTTTTCCCAGCATTTGAATCAATCACTATGAAATGTTTGGTTTCCATTTAAGGTAATACATTATTCAAATCAGTGCTGTGTTTAAATACAAAAGTTCCACTTAGCTTAGCAAGATGCTGACACTTTAGAAGGCATGAGGGAAAGGTCATTCCTGTTCATTGAAGGAACTACTTGGAGATTCCCCTGCATGATTTAAAGGATTACTTTTCCTTGATCTTTTATTTTTGTTGGTTATTATACATAATTCTTTGTAATTTATTTACCAATAGTATTTGTATATCTTTATGCATACATGTGATACCTCAATACATTCATGGAATGTATAATGATCAAATCAGGTTATTGATCAGGTAGATATTCATCACCTCAAATATTTATCATTTATTTGTGTCGGGAACATTTCAAATCTTCTAGCTATTTTGAAATACATATTGTTAATTAGAGTCAACCTACTGTGCTATCAAACACAGGTATTTATTTCTTCTAACTAATGTTTGCAACCATTGACTAACCTCTCTTTATCCCCGCCAACACACATAAACCCATCACAGTCTCTAGTAACCATCATTCTACACTCTACCTTCATGACGTCAGCATTTTCTGGCTCCAACATATGAGTGAGAACATGTGTTACTTGTCAGCATCTGCCTTATTTCTTTTACTTTAATGGCCTCCAGTTTCATCCATGTTGCTGCAAATGAAAAGACTTTTATTCTGTCTTATGGATGAATGGAATTCCCTTGTGTATATATCCCACATTTTCTTTACCATTCATCTGTTGATGGACACGCAGGTTGACTAGATATTCTAGCTATTGTGAACAGTGCTGCAATAAACATGAGGTTGCAGGTCTCCCTTTGATATACTGATTCCCTTTTCTTTGGAGAAATACACAGTAGTGGGATTTCTGGATCATATGGTAGTTCCATTTTTAGTTGTCTGAGAAATCTCTATACTGTTTACTTTCATAGCTGTATTAAATTACACTCCCATCAACAGTATGTAAGAGTTCCCTTTTCTCAGTATCCTTGCAAGCATTTATGGTGTTTTTAATAATAACTCTCCTAACTGGGGAAGATGACGACCCTGATTATTGGTGATGCTGAGAATATTTTTCATAGACCTGTTGGCCATTTATACTTTAATTCTTATGAATTAAAAACACACATTCAATATAACCCAGTCAATTAGGCATGGATATGATAACTATGAGATAGACTAACCCTGGGAAGTGGCAGGACCTGACTATGCAAATGCTGTATCTTCCTGAACCCTTCCTCCAGAACTATTTTCATGTGACTAACTCTGTTTCCACTCTTTCATGCTCTTTCTGTTTACATATTTCCCCCACTTCCATGTTCCTAACCACTCCATTTTAATCTCACTGCACGACTGATTTTCAGCTTTGCTATTCTATGTGAGCGCTGACCCCAAAAGGGACTTTCAATCTGTTTAGCTACTAGATGATGATACAGAATAGAGAAATAAACATAACATTGAATTCATATAACTGTATTAGCCTTTCACAAATCAGATCAACCATGGCAATGAACTCTCACCATCCATCTTTTGGTTCATTAATATATTCCTCTGGGCAGACATTAAACATGAGAGAAATTAACAAAGCTGCACTAATACAATCGCAATGTCAATAATTTATAATCTGAGAAGAGGAACTGGTAAACCACATTTTAATTATACAGGTCCATCATGACACATTACTTATGTGACATTTAAAATTTGTTCACATAATAATTAATCCAGACAAGAAGGTTGTAATAAATCATAACCAGATACATTATACCAGCATACTTTTCTGTCAGTGTATTTCTTCCTAGCCTACTGGACATTTGTAAGAATATCCCTGGGGTCAGATATATTCATACTCATTCATTTACCAAGCTGTACACGTATTTTTAAATATATTACTTTAATATGTTACCAATGAGAGAACAAGTTAGTCAGTAAACAAATAAATGGCTGAAAATATTACTGTGTATTCATGGATTTCATATTTGCTTCCAGGTTGCAATACATGGAAAGGTAGAGAGTAACTTAGAATTAAAACCTGTTATATTCAGGAACATGCTGGATAATTTTAAAAGTTGGAACAGCTATAAAGATGTAAAACCATGTTTCATTTGGGAAAAATAAAAGTTTCTAATAAGAGCATTAAAAATGTGAAGATGAATTTCTATCACTTGTGTTTTGACAGATCTTAAATTTATTATTGTCAATGTGCTTTCTTTTGGCAACAGTTCTAGTGATGAATCTAGTTTTAAAACACATAAGACATGCTCAACCCTTTGACAATCTGGTCATCATGTTTCTTTACCAAGTTGGACATCTGAAAAGAAATGCTATTTAACCAGTTGTCTATGTTTAAAAAAAAAAAGCCCATTAAAAAGTACTCCCACATGGATTAGCATACATTAGCATATCTGATCATCTAAAGACAATTTATTTGGGACAGATATTATCCCAATTTATAGTTGAAGATACTAATATCAGAGAGGTTTGGATTTGCCCAAGGTCACAAAGTTTTAATTCTGAAAAGCTTCCAATATCATGTTTAGCTTTTATACCAACATACAACTGCTACAATAGAGCAAATGCGCTTTGTTTACACTGGTATCACTAAGCCATGGAGCAGTGTCTGACCTCGAGTAGTTTAATAAATCTTTTGTAAATGAATGACCAGAGAAATGATTGAATGTCTGAGTCACTGTTGGGTTCCATAAGAGAGGTGATTTAGCTACCCTTTGGCAGGAAATGAATCCTTGCAGCTCATTGCAGTGGCAGCTACAGCTCTAGAGATCTCATAAATTTTGAAGATTCCTAAAACATAAACACCTGAACTCCCAGTTGTATGCTTCATTTAGAAATTTCCACATCTTCTATGTGAGTCAAGTTAAGTTGGATATAACTATGAGATGTTTCCCATAAGCCCCATGGTAACTCCAAGGCAAACATCTATAGTAGACACAAAATAGAGGAAAAAATAATCAAAGCATACTACTACAGAAAATTACATAATTACAAAGAAAGACTGCAAGAAGGAAAGAAATGAATAATCTATAAATTATCCAGACAATAATAAATAAAATATCTACAGTAAATCTTTACCAATCAATAATTACTTTAAATGTAAATGGCCTAAAAATAAAACATACAGAGCAGCTACATAAATTTAAAACAGACCCAACTACATGCTGCCTAAAAGAGACTCATTTCACTTGTAAAGAAACACATAGACTGAAAATGAAATGATGAAAATAGATATCCCATACAAATGGAAATCAAAATAGAGCAGGAATAGCTATTTATCAGATAAAATAGCCTTTATATTCAAAACTGTAAAAAAAGAAAATATAACAATTATGAATACATACGCACCACCCAACATCAGAGCACCTAAATGTATAAAGCAAATATTAACAGATGTGAAGGGAGAGATAGACAGCAATACAATAACTGAAGGAGATTTCAATATCACACTTTCAGCAATAGGAAGATGATCCAGGAGAAAATTAATAAGAAAATGTTGGACTTCACCTATACTTTTTTGTTCACCTATGCTTTCAATCAAATGGACCTAACAGATATATGTAGAACATTCACAGGATACATATTCTCCTCAAGCACACATGAAACATTATCCAGGATAGATCATATGTTAGATCACAAAGCAAGATTAACAAACTTAAGATTAAAAATTTATCAAAATCTTTTTTGATTATAATGGTAAAAAAGTAGAAATTAATAAGAGGAAAAAAAAGACCTGAAATATTCTCAAATATAAGAAATCAAAAACCATGCATCTGAACAGCAAATGTGCCAAAAAAAAAAAATAAGAAATTACAAGGAAAATGTATACATACATAGAGATAAAAATGGAAACAAAGCATACCAAAACATATGGGACACAGCGGAAGCAGCTGTAAAAGCAAAGTTTATGGCAATAAACAGGTACATCTAAAAGAACAAAGACCACAAATAAACACCTCAATATTACACCAAAAGGAACTACAAAAAGAAAAACAAACTAAGCCCAAACGTAGCAGAAGGAAGGAAACAATAAGGATCAGCACAGAAATATATCAAATGAGAATAGAAAAATATAGGAAAAATATCAATAAAACAAAGAAGTAGGGTTTTTGTTTTTGTTTTTGTTTTTTTGCAAAAATAAACAAAAGTGAAAAATCTTTAGCTACACCAACTAAGGCAGACAGAAGATTCAAATAAATGAAATCACAGGCCAGGTGCTGTGGCTCACGCCTGTAATCCCAGCACTTTGTGAGGCAGAGGTGGGCAGTAATGAGGTCAGGAGATCAAGACAATCCTGGAAAACACGGCAAAACCCCACTGCTACTAAAAATAAAAAAAAATAGCCAGGTGTAGTGGTACACCCCTGTAGTTCCAGCTACTCAGGATGGTGAGGCAGGAGAATTGCCTGAACTGGGAGGTGGAGGTTGCAGTGAGCTGAGACGGCACCACTGCACACCAACTTGGGCAACAAAGCGAGACTCTGTCTCAGAAAAAAAGAAAGAAAGAAAGAAAGAAATCACAGATTAGAGAGGAGACCTTACAACAGATGCCTCAGAAATGAAAAGGATCATAAGGGACTATTATAAACAGTCATATGCCAACATTAAATAACCCAGAGAAAGTACATAAGTTTCTAGCAACATACAACCTAGTAAGATCGAATCAAGAAGAAACAAAAAGGTTCAACAAACCATTAACCAACAAAGTAGAAGTAGCAACCATTTACCGATTAGGAGAGCCTTTCCTCATTGCTTGTTTTTGTCAGGGTTGTCAAAGATCAGATGGTTGTAGATGTGTGGTGTTATTTCTGAGGCCTCTCTCCTTCATTAGTCAGTGGGTCTATTCTGGCAAGAGTACCATGCTGTTTTGGTTACTGTAGCCTTGCAGTACAGTGTCAAGTCAGGTGGCATGATGTCTCCAGCTTTGTTCTTTTGTTCTAATCCTAAGTTTATCTTGACTATACAGGATCTTCTTTGATTCTATATGAAATTAAAAATGTTTTTTTTTTCTAATTCTGTGAAAAATATCTATGGTAGTTTGATTGGAATAGCATTGAATCCAAAAATTACTTTGAGCAGTATGGCATTTTTATTATATTGATTTCTCCTCCTATCCAAGAGGATAGAATGTTTCTTTGTTGGTGGTCTCTCTTATTTCCTTGAGCAGTCATTTGTAGTTGTCCTTGAAGAGGTCCTTCACATCCCTAGTGAGCTGTATTCCTAGGTATTCTCTTTGTAGCAATTTTGAATGGGTGTTCATTCAAGATTTGGCTCTCTGCTTGCCTATCATTGGTATAAAGGAAGGCTCCTGAGTAGCTGGGATTACAGGCACGTGCCACCATGCCCAGCTAATTTTTTTGCATTTTTAGTAGAGACAGGGTTTCACCATGTTGACCAGGATGTTCTTGATCTCTTGACCTCGTGATCCACCCGCCCTGGCCTCCCAAAGTGCTGGGATTACAGGCTTCAGCCATCACACCCAGCCCCCTGTTCCTATTTAAATATCCTTTATTTCTTTCTCTTCCCTGATTGCCCTGGACAGAAATTCCAATACTATGTTGAATAGGAGTGGTAAGAGAGCGCATCCTTGTCTTGCACCAGTTTTCAAAAGAAATGCTTCCAGCTTTTGCCCATTCAATATGATTTTGGCTGTAGGTTTGTCATAAATAGCTCTTATTATTTTGAGATATATTCCATGTAAAGACACACAAAGGCTCTAAGCCAAGGGATGGAGGAAAATTTACAAAGCAAATAGAAAGCCAAAAAAAACCAAAAAACAAAAAAACAAAAAAAAGTAGGAGTTACAATTCCTAGCCTCTGACAAAACAGACTTTAAACACAGATCAAAAAGACAAAGAAGGGCATTAAATAATGCTAAAGGAAACAATTCAACAAGAATAGCTAACTATTCTGAATATATATACACCCAAAACAGAAGCACCTAGTTTCATAAAACAAGTTCTTGAGCCTAAGACCTACACACACACTTAGGCTCCCAAACAATAACAGCGGGAGACTTCAACACCCCACTGTCAAGATTAGACAGATCAACGAGACAGAAAATTAACAAGGATATTCAGGACTAAACTCAGCTCTGGGTCACATGGACCTAGTAGACGTCTACAGAACTCTCTATCCCAAATCAATAGAATATACATTCTTCTTAGTACCACATGACACTTACTAAAATCAACCACATAATTGAATTAAACCACTCCTCAACAAATGCAAAACAACTGAAATCATAACAAACGGTCTCTCAGACCACAGTGCCATCAAATTAGAACTAGGATTAAGAAACTCACTCAAAACCACAAAATTTCATGGAAATTGAACAACTTGTTCCAGAATGACTCCTGGGTAAATGATGAAATTAAGGCAGAAATAAAGAAGTTCTTTGAAACCAACAAGAACAAAGAGACAACATACTAGAATCTCTGGGATACAGCTAAAGTAGTGTTAAGAGGGAAATTTATAGCACTAAATGCCCACATAAGAAAGTTAGAAAGATCTCAAATCGACAACCTAATATCACAACTAAAAGAACTAGGGAGACAAGGGCAAAATAATCCAAAAGCTAGCAGGAGGCAAGAAATAACTAAGATCAGACAAGAATTGAAGGAGATTGAGACATAAAAATGCTCAAAAAAAAAAAATCAATGAATCCAGGAGCTAGTTTTTTGAAAAAATTAACAAAATAAATAAACCCTAGCTACACTAATAAAGAAGAAAAGGGAAGAATCAAACAGACACAGCAAAAAGTTATTAAAGGAGATATCACACTGACCCCCCAGAAATACAAACTCAGAGAATACTATATTACCTCTATGCCAATAAACTAGAAAGTCTAGAAGAAATGGATAAATTCCTGGACACATACACCCTCCCAAGAATAAACCAGGAAAAAGTCAAATCGCTGAATAGACTAATAACAAGTTCTGAAATTGAGGCAGTAATTAATAGCCTACTAAGAAAAAAAAAAAAAAAAAAACCCAGGACCAGACAGATTCACACACCAATTCTACCAGAGGTACAAAGAGGAGCCTGTACCATTCCTTTTGAAACTATTCCGAACAACGGAAAAGGAGAGACTTCTTTCTAACTCATTCTATGAGGCCAAAATCATCCTGATACCAAAATTTGGCAGACACACAAAAAATACAAAACTTCAAGACAATATCGCTGATGAACATCAATGTGAAAATCCTCAATATAATATTGGCAGACTGAATCCAACAGCACATCAAAAAGCTTATCCACCACTATCAAGTTAGCTTCATCCTTGGGATGCAAGGCTGGTTCAACATATGCAAATCAATAAACATACCATATAAACAGAACCAAGGAGTAAAACCAAATGATTATCTCAATACATGCAGAAAAAGCCTTTGATAAAATTTAACATCCCTTCATGTTAAAAATGCACAATGAACTAGATATTCATGGAACATATCTCAAATTCTTCTTAAACTTTTTTAAAGCTTAGAACTAGAGGGAATACTGTCAAACCTGCTTTTGGGGCTAGCATCATTCCTATGTCAAAGCCAGACACAATGAGAAAATTACAGGCCACTAAGATGAACAGAGATGGAAAAACCATCAAGAGAACACCAGCAAAATGAATTCAAGAACACATCAAAGAAATTACACATAATGACAAAGTTGGATTTATCCCTGTCTCAACACTGTTTTTATCATGAAACAATGGTAAAGAGGCTAAAGAGACAACTTAAATACTGGGAGAATAGATTTACCAACCATAGTCTCTCTTAAAAGGTTAATACCTAAAATATGTAAGGAATTCAAACAACCCAATAGCAAAACAAAATAATAACCTGATTAAAAAATAGATAAAGGACCTGAACAGACTTATCTCCAGAGAAGACATAAAAATGGCCAACAAGTACATGAAAAGGTGCTCAACATCACTAGTCATCAGGGAAATACAAATCAAAACCACAATGATTTATCCCCTGACATCTGTTGGGACGCTTATTACGAAAAAGACAAGAGATTAAGTGGTGCTGAGGGTGTAGAGAAAACGAAACACTTGTAAACTGCTGGTAGAAATGCAGATTTAGGTGGCCACCTTGGAAAACTTCACAGAGCTTCCTAAAAGAAATTCAACGTAGAACTACCATATAGCAATTCATGTAGAATTACCGTAGTAATCCCTCTTCTGGATATATCCACAAAGGAAATAAAATCACCACCGTATAAGCATATCTGTGTGTCCATGCTTATTGTAGAATTATTCTCAATAGCCAAAGTAGGGAAACGACCTAAGCATCTACTGACAGAGGAATGGATAAAGAAACCATGGTATACATATACAACAGAATACTATCTGGCCTTAAAAAAGGAGATCCTGACATTTTCAGCAACATGGATGAATTATGTTCAGTAAAATAAGCTAGATATAGGAAGACAAATACTACACGAACTCACTTATATGTGGAATCTTAAAAACATAATCATAAACACAAAGCAGCAGAGTAGAATGGTAGTTGGGAAAGGTACAGGAGACATGGGAGATGTGGGCCAAAGGGTATGAATTTTTTATTTACACAGGATGAATACGGCTAGAGAACTAGCATACAGCATAAGCACCGTAGTTGATGATATTGCATTGTATACACTGAAAATTTGTTAAAACAATAAATTTTAGATACTCTTACCACACACGCACACACACATACATGTCAAAAGGAAAGGTGGCTATGGAAGATAATGTAGTAATATATTAAAGTATCTGACTGTTACAAGCACTTCACCATGCAGATGTATATGGAAACATGTTGTACACCTTACATTTATACAATAAAAATATTACTCATCATTATTACTAAAAAATAAAATTATTTTTCTTAGAAACTTAAAATATAAATTATATTAAGATAACTGTATACATATTTTAAGCATTTCTCAGTATTAATTTTTAACATGGTGAATATCCATAGGACCCACATAAATAATGACTAAAAATAAAAATGGCTTCCCCATTCTATTGAGAGATCTTCAGGGAAAATATTCTAGTAGTCCAGGTTAATTCTTTTTTAACTCCATAGTTTTTGTGGACATAATTGCAAGTCAAAACAGAATTTGTCTATGAATCATCGGTTATTTTGGAGTCCTAGGCATCTCTAAAAATAAGCTGCCAGACAATTTGAACCTGGAAAAGAATTGAAAATTTCCCCATTCAGTTGTATTCTTTTTGTTCACTGGTAACTGTAGGAATTTTTAGAAATCAAGTTTCATTCTCGATGTTCACTGCATTCAATAACATGGATGTCATGAAAATGTTTGCTTATTTATCTGTATGCCTAATCATTAAACTGTAGTAGGCAAATAATAATTCACTTGAAATGCTCCTCTGTAGTTACTGCAAATTTGAGTGTGATTATTTAAACGTCACCCAGTGAGGCAGAGTAGGATGATTACCCACCACCTGCCCATCTAATACATTCCTCTTGAAAGGCATCAAAACTCATGTGCTTGCAGGTAAGAAGCATGATACAATTATTTCATTTTACTTTAATAAATCATGCTTCAGTTTAGTACCATGAGCCAGGGAGGATTGAAGAGAAAGTGGAATGGACTAAAAACTCTAAGAAATAAAGCACAGCTAAGGAGACAGCCAGAAAAGTTGTAGTTCTGAAATTGACTGCTTTCTTCCACTGAGAGACTTTCTTTCTCATAGAGATTAGCTTATTTTTCTCACAAAGGTGGAAGGGGACATTCGGAAATTTTTTTAAAATCACACACTGGTGTATATACAGTGAGACCCCGCAGATCTTTCACACTGATATGAATTAAAACATAAGGCATGTCTATCCTGACAAAGACCAAATACACAATTATATAAGCCAAGATTCATCGTCTTTCTCAACATCCTCATCCACTGAATGTTTACTGTGTGCTAACAGTTTAAGTGCTTTCAAGGCAACCTCACAAAACCTTTATGAGCCAGGTACTTTTATGAGCCCCTTTTTTCAAATGAAGAAATTAAAGCCTACAGAAGTTGTAAATAACTGGTCCAAAGTGGCTAAGCTACTAAAGATCCTCTCGCTCCAAAGTTCCAGTCTTCCCAAAGAGCAAAGAAGATTAATGTGGCTCTAGAATAAAAATACTCTGTAGTATTTGGATAAGATAATGAGCATCACAGGAAGGAGAAAGTACACAGGATGAAAAGAGAAGAAAACAAGTTATGTTTGTGGTGTAACTAGGAGACTGACTGAGTCAGTAGAGGATTTGTATTGAGAAATGGTAGGAAGCAAGCTAAAACAGAAGACTGGGGCAAATCAGTCAAATGGATTTAAATTCCAGTCTAAAACCCAGGGCAATTGAAGCCAGTGCACATTTTTTTTATCAGAGTCCAATACTTGAATAATCTTGTGCTTGTTTTAGGAAATCATACAAGATCATCAGAATTTACAGCTAAAATTAATTGCATTGACAATCTGGTTAAATATCTTTAATTTAGAGATTAGACACTGAGATTTATGTTAAGGATCCCTACTCTTTGCTACTTGAAAGTCAAGGTAAGTGAACATTACATTTAGCCAAGAAAAAAAATATCCAGTAACTGCCTTTTGAATATGAACCTTTTAATCACTGTTACATTGTTTTGTTCCCTGAGAATCTGTGATCTTCTAAAGAAAACAGATTCCTATTTTTATGGTAGGAACTTTATGAATGTAGACACTTAGTGAAGAAGTAAACCAAACACACAGAAAATGGATTTAGGAGAAGTAAGTGACATGAATTAGGGGAAGTTCAAAGGCCTATTTTAGCCATGTTTCCCAAGACCCCCAGAACGCCCTTTACCCATAACTACTCACTGACATGGTGGTCAGTTCCAATAACATAGGAGTTAAGAAAAAGTAAGCAAAAAAAAATGTCATTGAATATATGCATTCACATGTGAGAGAAACACAGATAATGCAAATATGAGTTGTGAAGGCTACCCACTTTCAAAACAAAACATTGACCAACTTTAATGTTTTTGCTATATTCCTTCTGCTGAACCAGCTTCTTCAGATCTTTAAGAAATATTGCAATAGTATTTAGTTCTAAGGAGAACATAGATCTATGATAACATAGGTCTAAGATCTAGAACATAGATATAAGATCTACGTTCTCCATATTTTAGATTTTACTTCATAGAAAGGACTTGAAGCAATGCTTACTGGTTTTTAAATTATTGTCTTTTGTATGAGAATTTTCTCTTGTTTCAAACACATCTTCACCAAAAATAAATAAATAAACAAATAAATAAAGGCTTTATTACTTTTTGTTTGACTTCCTTTCCAATTAACTTGGTGCATTAGGGTAAAGTTTAGCTGTATTTTCTCCATAAACTGACAGGGTAGACATATTTTCTCTGTGGACAGCCCAACAGAGCCACCATCGTTTGCTAAAGAACAGTTGCTATATGTTTTTGTGTTCACATGTACTCAATTAAATGTGGCTTATATTAAAAATAGCACAGATTTTTTTTAGAAAACCAAGATTAGAAAAAGATTACTACAGCAAACTCCACGTCATCTCTCTTGCCATCTAGTTTCTACCATTCTTTGAATCAAACTATCAGCATTGAGCACCTGTTTGCTTCCCATTATTCAGCATTTCTCTTCGGTACTTCACATTGTTTCTTTTGTTTTCTTTTCTTTAAAATTTCTATCACAGTACCACTCTCTCCCCACAACTAGAATTGCTCCAATAATTAAATGAGGACTACCCTGGTTTAGATAGTGCCCTTTCATATGTTTTCTCATTCAAGTTTTATAAAAACTCATTTTACAAGACCTTAAAATTACGTGATTCAAATGGGCAATATGTAGCAATATGTTAATCTTTGATCCACCAATCACACTCTTGGGAATTTATTCCAAGGACCAAAATGTATACACCAACTCTATATATTAAAATAAGTATTAATAATACCAGGTTTTTAAATGACCACAATGTCCAGTAGTAGGAAATTGATTAAATAAGTTATGATACATTTGTATGATGTAATAATGAATTCAATGTCCACAATCATGTTAAGCATCAAAGGAAGCATCTAAAACTATCTACATTATGACAGAAACTTGGATGTATTATTGATATGTACACTAAAGAGCCAAAAGTGTATTTCACAAAATGGTAGGCTTACCAGTGCTTTTTATCTCTATCCTTTTCTCTCTTTTCTCTTTAACTATAAATAGCATATATCTCATGTGAGATACATGCGTGCATATATCCATATGTATAAAATTGGCACCAAAGTACATACTATAATTTTACTTTTAAGAAAAATGAAACTTATGTTACCATTTACATATGACCCAGAAATTTCACTCCTATGTACCCAAAAGAATAAAAACCTGTGATCACACAAATATTTGTACATATATTTATATAGCAACATTGCTAACAGTAGTCAAAAGGTAGAAACAATCCACATGTCAACTTGATGAATTTTAAAATGTGGTAGTTATACAATGGTTATCAGCCATAAAAAAGTAGTTATTCACACCACAAAATTATTTAACCTTGAAAACATAATGCCAAGTGAAAGGAGTCACTCAAGTAGACCTTACATTGTGATATGGTTTGGCTATGTCTCCACCCAAATCTTATTTTAAATTGTAGTTCTTATAATCCATATATGTGGTGGGAGGGATCTGGTGGGAGGTAATTTAATCATGGAGGTGTTTACCCTCATGCTGTTCTAGTGATACTGAGTGAAGTCTCATGAGATCTGTAGGTTTTATAAGGAGCTTTTCCACCTTTTGTTTGACAAATCTTTTTCCTGCTATCATGTGAAGAAGCACGTGTTTGCTTCCCCTTCAACCATGATTCTAAGTTTCCTGAGCCCCCCCACCCCAGCCATGCAGAACTGTGAGTCAAATCTTTCCTTTACAAATGACCCAGTCTTGGGCAGTTCTTTAAAGAGATGTGAGAATGAACTAATATATATCACTAAACAATATTTTTACTGAAATGTTTAACATAGGCAATTCTAGAGAGACAGAGAATATATCAGGGATTGCTTAGGGATGGAGGCACTGGGCAATGGGAGTGTAAAAATAAAGGGCATGGAATTTTTTTTGAGATGATGAAAACTACAGTTGACTGTAGTGATAGTTGTACACATCTATTAATATACTAGAAGCTATTACTGTATGCTTTAAATGAATTAATTGCATGATATATTAATTATAACTCAATAAATATTTTTTTTTTTAAAAAAAGGAAAAAATAACACATTTCTAGCAGCTTTCTTTTCCTTAGAAAAAGCTTTAATTTACATCTGTAACAGACTGTTTTAGAAAAAAAAAACTCACAGGACTAGATTCTTTAGTTACACAAATATAAAGCAAGTATACACCTCTTGACTTTGAAAAACTGTGGACTCTCAACAATTTTCAGTGAGAAGCTGCAGGTTGAAATACTATATATCCTGTATCTGAATGAAAATTGAGAATATTTACTTTTAGGATCACTTGCCTTTGGAAAGTTAGATTCTCTTCCCCCCATGCCCATATAAACATATTTAGTCCAAACTAAACATAGTATGAACTATGTTTAGCCATATGTTGGTATTACATATGAAGTTAAGACTAAATAGTATTATCTTTTAGAAATGTACAGCAACTATTGTGAATGTATTTCTCGGGTCAGGAAAGCCTAACCACATCATTGTAGGTGGGGTATGGGGTTTTTATGAGGGAATGGCTACTATCACTGTCAAACATACAAGATTATTAAATAAGCAAGACTTCCCTGGACAACAGGGGAGGGCTCTTATGTAAATACAGTCCAAAACGTTCACACCTTGGTCTGGCTTCCACCTTTACCCACCTCATTCAGGACTCAGCTCCCTTTACTTTCTGTCATCTGGCCACGATAAGATAACCTTCTTTCCCTCTGTTCATACAGGCTAAGCAAACAGACTGCCACAGGCCATTTGCAGAAGCTCAGTTCTCTGCTTGGAAAGCTCTTCCAGGCCCCCACCCTACAGCTTTATCTAGTTAAAAAGGCCTATGCATTCTTCACAAGTCAGGCAATAGCCAAGCCTTCATCTTCCTCTAGATAAGTCAAATCTTGCAACCTCAGGCTTTTTTAGTAGCATATACCACTCCTTCCTAAAATTGTCCAGAATTACAGCATGCATTCATCTGTGTGACTTCATTTTTGTTTTTCTCCTCTCCCAGCACGTATTTGACTATGAACTCACTGGGAATAGAGCATTTTTTCTCTCCAAGACCAAATTGCCTAGGTTCAAATCCTAGCTTACTAAACATTTTGTGTGCAGATATTAACGTGATGGTAATTATTCTGATAATTTTCTCATTGTCGTTATTAGCTTTAGAGAAATTGTTTTTTCAGATATGTGTAACCGTATTAAACTGAAGCTTCCATATTAATTATGGCAGCAGAATTAGTCAAATGTTTACGTTGTTACACATTTAAGCCCAGAAATTTAAAATACATTTTTAAGAATCAACAGATTTTCATATGCTATATTTCTAACCTTAATATGCTAACCTATATTTCTAACCTTTCATATGCTATATTTCTAACCTTAATAGCATTACAGGTATTTCTAACCTTAATAGCATTACAGGGGTGGGGGGCGGGGAAGAAAAAGAAAAAAAATGGAAACGGCTTAGCAGCAAAGAAATGTCAAAGCAGCGTTCAAGTGAACAGACTCACCCCAAGTCCGCAACTGTTGCCCAGGCTCGGTAGTGAGTTGCACAAGCAGAACACAAGCAGAACGCAGCAAGCAGCAGCCGTGTGGGGCCAGGTCCAAATAGCTGCATGCTGCTCTCCACAGGTGTTCCACGGCAAAATTTTGTGTGTTCTTTGTAAACAAGTAACATCCAAAATTGTAATTCTCTGCTAAGGTTTAAGTAACATTTAAATTCTAATAATAATTTCTTTGTTATCTCTGAGATAACTCTTTTAAAATCTGATTTAAGTAAAGCAGTAGCCTCTAAAGGGGAAGAAATTACATCTAGCCCATGAATTAGTTAAAAAGCAAGTAGAAGCTAAGCATGTAAAACTACACCCTTTAAAGAAAAGCTTTAAACAAATGGAAGTACTATAAGTCAAGTTAAAAAGTAAAATTGTTAAGCCCATTCTCAAAAAGTAAAATGGCCAAACCTACCTGATATTTCCCTGTTGGAAAACTTAAATGTTGTTCAAAAAGCAAAGCTTGCTGCTCCAGTGGCTGTATACCGGCCTTCCACAGCAGTAATTTTCTATTAAGGCTGGGATTCAGGAGGCTGGTAAAGACGGAAATTTAGAGGGATAGCAGTTTCCGGTTATAATGCATCCTCAAAATGAGCAGGGACAGTTTTAGGTAACATTGAAGCCTTTTCCATTTAAATTCCATTTAAATTTCTAAAGAAACTTAAACAAGCAATCAATAATGCTAATACAAAATGTCTGTTGCTAAGCAGCCTTTTAAAGGGATAGCTCATTTCATGGACTATATTAAGGCTCATGATGGCAATGGAGGAAATTTACATAAGGCTACATTATTAGTGCAAACTATGGCAGGATTGAGGGTAAACAACGGGACTGCTGCATTTCCTGGAGCTTGTTTCCATTCTGGAAAAAAGGAAAACACCAAAAAGACTGCAGACAAAATCTAAGAACAGGACCTCAGCTGAGGGTAACAACAAAAAATACTAAACCAGGCATTTGCCCTAAGTGTAAAAAAAATAAAGAAAGAAAAATAATTGGGCTGATCAATGTCATTCAAAATTTAATAAGGAAGGGAACTCGATTCCAAATGAGGCCTATCCTGCTTAAGTTACTCTCTTATCTCTGTATAGTGTTTGTCCCCTGCCACCAATAAAAGCAGCAAATTTGTGTAGCACTCAAAAAGTAAATATTTTACCTGGGGAGCCTCCATGAAAAAATACCAGCAGGAGTTTGTAAGCCATTAGCTACAGAAACAGTGGTTTTGCTTTTAGGAAAACCTAGCCTTAATACTAAAGGGATAAAATTTCATACAGAAGCTATTAATAGTAATTTTACAGGGGAAATGGAAATTGTATGTCATTTTCCAATACTTGCAGTGCCAAACCTAAAAAACGCATAACACAAATCTTACTTTTACCTTACATCAAATTAGGTCAAAGCAAAGATGAAAGAATTGGAGGATTTGGAAGTACAAATAAGCAGGGCAAAGCTGCATACTGGATATATCAAATTACAAATAAATATCCAGCATGTAAAGTCACTATTCATAGAAAAAAATTTTTAAAGGTTTAGTTAATACTAGCACAAATGTCTCAGTTATTTCTGTTCAGCACTGACCCTTTTCTTGGCCTGTATAAAATGCTCACTCTAATATAGTCAGAGTGGGGCAGGCCTCAGAAGTTTATCAAAGCAGTCTTATCTTACCATGTAAAGGGCCGGAAGGACAGCCTGGACCCATTCAGTCTATTGTAATTCAGATTCCTATTAACTTGTGGGGAAGAAACTTATTACAGCAGTGGGGAACCAAAGTCTTAATACCTGAACAATCTTATAGCTCCCAAAATCAACAAATAATGAAGGCCATGGGCTATGTGCCTGAAATGGGAATAGAAAAAATTTACAGGGTCTAAAAGAATCATTAGAAGTTAAGGGACAAAGTTCTCAATATGGTTAGAATATTATTTTTAATGACAGCCATTGTTAAACCTCCAAAACCAATAGCTTGAAAATGGTTAGATAATAAACCAATTTTGATAGAACAATGGCCACTTACAAAAACTGGAGATTTTTAAAAATGTAGTTGCTAAACAATTAGAAAACGAACATATATTTCCCACATTTTTAGCTTAAAACTCTCCTATTCTTGTAATAAAAAGAAAAACTAAAAAATAAAAAATGTTAACAGATCTTAGAGCAATTAATGCAACTATACTACTTTTACCCACTGTGATTCAAAAAATTGTCTACTAACTATTATTGATTTGAAGGACTTTTATTTTTTTTTTTTACAATTCCTTTGGCAGAAAAGAACTGTAAACAATTTGCCTTCACTTTTCCTTTTATACTAATCAAAAACCTGCAAAAAAATTTGAAAAGTGCTTCCCCAAGGGACGTTAAACAGTTCCACAGTTTGTCATACTTATGTGGACAAAGCTACTAAGCCCACTAGAAAAAAAATTCCTCAGTGTTATATTATTCATTGTATAATATTCTTTGTACTGCACCAAATAAAGAGTTACTTATACAACGCTATAACCATTTAAAAAAAGAAATCCATTCAATGTATTGGGTTAATAGTAGCACCAGATAAAATTCAAACTACACTCCTTATTTGTATTTGTGCACGTTGGTTAAAAAAAAAAACAAAAACAAACAAACAAAAAAAACACTATGCCACTTCAAAAGGTGTTCATCAGAAGAGATCATTTAAAAACTCTAAATAATTTCCAGAAGTTACTTTGAAATATCAGTTAGATAAGACCTACTTTAGCCATTCCAACTTATGCTATGAATAATTTGTTTTTAATTCTTTGAGAAGATTCCAGTCCGCATAGTCCTCAAGAATTAACTTAAAAAGCTAAAATGGAATCACAAGTAATTGAAGAAAAAAATTCATAAGGCTCAAGTAAAATTAATCATAACAAGCCTTTAACATTATTAATTTTCCCTATTTAACACTGTCTTACACTCTCTTAGTAATAATCTCTTAGGAGTTATTATTCAAAATCAGGACTTAGTGCAGTGGCTGTTTTTACTTCATAATAGCACTCACACTCATACTCTATATTTGGACTGAATTGCAACTTTGATTGGAATGGGGAGGTCTCAAGTTGTAAAAGTGCATGGATTTAATACCATAAGAATAATAGTGCCTCTTACAAAAATTCAAATTCAGCAAGCCTATATTAATAGTGTAACATGGCAAACCTATTTGCCAAGTTTTGTGGGCACTTTAGATAACCATTATCTAAAAACAAAAATTTTTCAAATTTTAAAAATAACCAATTGGATTTTATCCAAAATTACTAAGTCAAATCTCTGAAAATGCAGAAAATGTTTTTACAGATAAAATCTAGTAACAATAAAGCTTCTTATTCAGGATGTAAAAGCAAAGTTATTCAAACTCCTTATACACAATTGGGCCTGGCAGAGGAGCCAGGGAATGGTATAGCCAGAATGGACAACTGGACCTTTGAATCTAGGCCACATATAGGCAGACTAACAAGTGATGGTGCAACCAGCTCAGGCAGCTTTATGTAAGGGCACCTGCTAGTTAGGAACATGCACCCCACCCCAGACCCCAATCCCAGACCACCTGATTGCACTGGGCATTGTCTCATCTTGGCAGAAAGGTGTGGGGGTGATGATCAGGTAGTATGCCCCTGGGTCTCAGACCTCAGAAGTTCCTTAGGAACTGGGCAGTCACTGGGCAGGGGAAGGGGACCAGGGACCCCTTGTGTGCATTTGCCCATGGAATGTGTTCCTACTCCAGCTTCTCAGCCCTCACTAGAAGAGTCCAGGGTTTCCACCTGCTCTATGTTTCCAGCACTGATCCACTCACCTGGTGACTCTGAAGGCTTCCTGACTCCAGCCTGGGTCCTCCTCTGTTAGATGGGGGTTCCAGGCTTCCTGCAGACAGAAGGCAACCCTTGGAGGTTGAACCTGAACCTCTTTTTTTTTAGACGGAGTCCCACACTGTCAGTGGTGCAATCTTGGCTCACTGAAATCTCCACCTCCCGCGTTCAAGCGATTTTCCTGTGTCAGCTGCCAGTGTAGCTGGGACTACAGGTGTATGCCACCATATCTAGCTAAGTTTTTTGTATTTTTAGTAGAGACGGGGTTTCCCCATATTGGCCAGAAGGGTCTCAATCTTCTGACCTTGTGATCTGCCCGCCTCAGCCTCCCAAAGTGCTGGGATTACAGGTGTGAGCCACCGCTCCCGGCCCTTAGTTCTTAAAGTATAATTTTTTTCTCTCTCCAGTCTCCAATTTTTACTAAAGAAAAATCATGATATGACCAAATGTCTCTAGTACACTTGGCCTGATTATTTGTATAAAGTATAGCAAGAATAATTATTTTTACATAGGTTTTCAAAATCGGATTTCATAAAACTTGGTTTCATAAAGTGAATCTCAGATAAGACTTTTTAAAGCTGAGCCCAGCTATGAGTCTGTCCCCTCAAATAACTACATGAGTTGCATAAATTTCTCTTTTGAGGTCACAGTATAACTTGGGTCTCATAAGCCTGTCAGGAAGTGACATTATTTACTTACCACAAGTTACTTACAGGGAATGTGTAGACAAGGTATGAAACCAGTTTTCCCAAAGGGTTTTTATTGACTCTATACATCAAGTTTGATTCCTTAGGGAAAGCATGCCATTCCAGTCAAAGCCTTGCCAAAATAACTAATTTCTCCAATTGTGACCTGTTGCAGAAGAAAACATTCTTTTGCACTTATGCAAATTATATTTCCATAAGTTAAGAATACTCATAAATAAATTCTAAATTCTGGAGAAAACAGGTAGAGAGAAACAAATATGCTCCTAATTTTGTTTACTCAATTGGAGTATATTTTACTCAATTGCTAAAAGCTGTAAATAGCTCAAAATAAGCTTTCTGAATTCTGAAAAACAAAACAAAGGATCAGTAATATTTTAAGCAAAGCCAAAAATATTACTTCAGTCTATATTAGTTCACTCCATGCAGTTATCTCCTGTTCTGCTTTATATTCTTGAACATTTCAGGTCTCCATGAGAGTCCTGAAAGTTTTTTCTTTATGCTAATGACAAAATTTCCAAAGTTATTAGAAATCTGCATTTAAGAGCACCTGTCAATGTCCTATAGCAGATTATAAATCATCTTTCAAAGAGGATTAAAACAAGACAACAGGCCGGCTGTGGTGGCTCAAGCCTGTAATCCCAGCACTTTGGGAGGCCAAGGCAGTTGGATCACGAGGTCAAGAGATTGAGACCATCCTGGTCAACATGGTGAAACCCCGTCAATACTAAAAATACAAAAAATTAGCTGGGCATGGTGGCACCTGCCTGTAATCCCAGCTACTCAGGAGGCTGAGGCAGGAGAATTGCCTGAACCCAGGAGGCGGAGGTTTCAGTGAGCCGAGGTCGCGCCATTGCACTCCAGCCTGGGTAACAAGAACGAAACTCCGTCTCAAAAAAAAAAAAAAACAAGACAACAAGACAACAAATGTCTGTGGATAACAAAGAAGTCTTAGGATAACATATTTATGCAAATACAGCCCAAGGAAAGTGAAATACCATTTCACATTTGGCAATGCTTTCTTTTTTTTCCTGAGATAGAGTTTTGTTCTTGTTGCCCAGACTGGAGTGCAATGCTGCAATATCTGCTCACTGAAACCGTCACCTCCTGGGTTCAAGTGATTCTCCAGCCTCAGCTTCCTGAGTAGCTGGGATTATAGGTGCTTGCCACAATACCTGGCTAACTTTTAGTATTTTTAGTAGAGACAGGGCTTCACCATATTGGTCAAGCTGATCTCTAACTCCTGACATCAGATGATCCACCCTCCCTCACCTCCCAAAGTGCTGGGATTACAGATGGGAGCCACTGTATCTGACCTGACAATGCTTTCTGACAATTCTTACTCTATGGTTTTTATACCAAATAAGCCAAATGTCATTTATGTACTTTAGAGGACATAATATCTAAGAGATATGTATGTAAGAAAAATACATAATTTATAATTTGATTTTTACAAGTTTGTCAGATATCAAATCCCAGATTATCTTAAGTCACTCATTAACCAAAATGATAACTCAAAAATTGTAAAAAGGCAAAAACCTTTACTCATTAATAGAGGGATGACTTCACTTTCCAAATAATATATTTTTTCCCTTTCCTGTTGCTCAAAAGGGCCGAAAAAAATCTTTCATTTTTAAAATAATACATGAAAATCTTGTTCACAGGGAAAAGCTAAATCTCACCTCTGCATTAGTGCATTATTCATATCAAACCTAATTCTATTTTTTTTTTTTTTTTTTTTTTTTTTTGAGACAGAGTTTTGCTCTTCTTACCCAGGCTGAAGTGCAATGGCGTGATCTTGGCTCACCGCAACCTCTGCCTCCTGAGTTCAGGCAATTCTCCTGCCTCAGCCTCCTGTGTAGCTGGGAATACAGGCACACACCACCATGCACAGCTAATTTTTTTGTATTTTTAGTAGAGATGGGGTTTCACCATGTTGACCAGGATGGTCTAGATCTCTTGACCTCATGATCCACCTGCCTCGGCCTCCCAAAGTGCTGGGATTACCGGCTTGAGCCACCACACCCTGCCTCAAACCTAATTCTTAATAAAAACTTATTGAACCTCCTTCATGACAAGAAACTGAAGCACTACAAAGAGGTTTTGAAATTTGGAGTGAATGACAGTATGTTTCAGTAATGCTTCATCTACCCAAGGGTAAACAATCAAATCTCTTCTTGACTGTTATCTAGAGAGGGCATCCAAGATGGCCAATTAGGAGCAGCTCAGGATTGCAGCTCTCAGCAAAAGCATGGAGGGTGAGTGGATGCTGCATTTCCAGATGTATTTTTATTTCCCACAGACCAGGAGATTCCCAAGCAGAGGAGCCCCATGGGTGGCCAGCGTGCCTGGTTTGGCCCCCGCAGTTGTTTGGCCTGCATGCCTGTTTTTGCCAGTGCAACTGTTTTGCTGGTGCCCCGGCATGGCGGTTCTCCATACAAAATATGCTGGTCCGGGTGCCATTTTAGCTGGTGATTGGAGCTCTGGGAAGGCAAAGTCGCCCATTAATCTGATTAAAAAGGGTACTGAAGGCCGGGCGCAGTGGCTCAAGCCTGTAATCCCAGCACTTTGGGAGGCCGAGGCGGGTGGATCACGAGGTCAAGAGATCGAGATCATCCTGGTCAACATAGTGAAACCCCATCTCTACTAAAAATACAAAAAATTAGCTGGGCATGGTGGCGTGCACCTGTAATCACAGCTACTCAGGAGGCTGAGGCAGGAGAATTGCCTGAACCCAGGAGGTGGAGGTGGTGGTGAGCCAAGATTGTGCCATTGCACTCCAGCCTGGGTAACAAGAGCAAAAACTCCGTCTCAGAAAAAAAGGTACTGAAACAGGGAGCCCGGCGAGGAGAGTCCCAGGCAAAAAAGCACCACAATCTCAGTGCCACTGTTTCAGCTGGCCCAGTGGGTCACCACACGGGAAATCACACAGATCTGGGCACCTTTTCAACAGGTGACTGGAACACCTGGGAGACAGTCGACCGTTAACTAAAAAAAAAAAAAAAATTTTTTAAGGGGCTCTGAGGCAGGGAGCCAGGTGATCAGGCTCAGCTGGTCCCACCTCCACAAAAAAAAAGTAATCGTAAACGCTCTGTATTGAGAGTTTCACAGCAAGCACAGCTGAACCCGGGAAGGTCCAGCTCTGTGGGGGAGGGGTGTCTGCCATTATCGAGGCAGTCCACCACTACAGAGGTAATTTGTCATTCCTGAGGCAGTCTGCCATTACAGAGAGAGTCCGCCATTATAGAGGTGGGCCACCAATGCCAAGGCAGTTCTAACTACACCCACATAAACAGGACTGCGGGGAAGTTAACATGGCAGTTGGGCAGAGCCCACAGCAGCTCAGCAAAGCCTCTGCAGGCAGACAGTGACAAGGCTTCCTCCTCCCTGGGTAGGGCAACCCTGTAAAAAGCCAGCAGCACAACAGAAACTCATAAATAAAGCCCTAACTCCTTGGGACAAAGAACCTGGGAAGAAAAAAAAAAGGGTGGGGTTTATGAGTTCTGCTGCAGCAGACTCAAATGTACCTGCCCAGCAGCTCTGAATGAACAGTGGAGCTCACAGCTCAGCACTTGAGTTCCTATAAAGGACAGACTGTCTCCTCAAGCAGCTCCCTGACCCCTGTATATCCCTAGAGTCACCTCATAAAGGAGAGATCAGACTGACATCTGGCAAGTATCCTTCTCGGACAAAGATAGCAGAAAAAGAAACTGGCAGCAACTCTTACTGTTCTGCAGCCGCTGCAGGTGACCCCCAGGCAAGCAAGGACTGGAGTGGACCTCAGCAGTCCTACAGCAGAGAAGCCGGACTGTTAGAAGGAAAACTAAGAAACAGAAAGAAATAACTTCATTATCAACAAATGAGACATCCACTCAGAGACCCAACCTGAAAGTCAACAGTTACAAAGACAACAGGTGGATATATCCACAAAGATGGGAAGAAACCAGCACAAAAAGAATGAAAACACCCAAAACCAGAATGCCTCTCCTCCTACAAAGGATCACAGCTCCTCACAAGCAAGGGAACAAGGCTGAATGAGGAGAATGCATATGATGAATTGACAGAATCAGGCTTCAGAAGGTGGGTAATTAGAAAGTTCTGTGAGCTAAAAGAACATATTCTAACTCAATGCAAAGAAACTAAGAACTTTGAAAAAAGATTTGATGAAATGCTAACAAGAATAAACAACTTAGAGAGAAATATAAGTGAATTGATGGAGCTGAAAAACACAACATGAGAACTTCATGAAGCATACAAAAGTTTCAACAGCCAAATTGACCAAGCAGAAGAAAGGATATCAGAAGGCGAAGATCAACTCAATGAAATAAAATGAGAAGACAAGATTAGAGAAAAAAGGCTAAAAAGGAATGAACAAAGTCTCCAAAAAATATGGGACTATGTGAAAAGACCTAATCTATGTTTGATAGGTGTACCTGAATGTGATGGAGAGAATGAATCCAAGCTGGAAAATACTCTTCAGGATATTATCCAGGAAAACTTTCCCAACATAGCAAGGCAGGCCAATATTCAAGTCCAGGAGATACATAGAACACCACAAAGATATTCCTCAAGAAGAGCAACCCCAAGGCACATAATCATCAGATTCACCAGGGTTGAAATGAAGGAGAAAATGCTAAGGGCAGCCAGAGGGAAAGGTCAGGTTACCAACAAAGGGAAGCCCATCAGACTCATAGCAGATCTCTCAGCAGAAACCCTACAAGCCAGAAGACAGTGGGGGCCAATATTCAGAATCCTTAAAGAAAAGAACTTTCAACCTAGAATTTCATATCCAGCTAAACTAAGGTTCATAAGTGAAGAAAAAATAAAAATCCTCTGAGAACAGGCAAGTACTCAGAGATTTCATCACCACCAGGCCTACCTTACAAGAGCTCCTGAAGGAGGCACTGAACATAGAAAGGAGCAATCAGTACCAGCCACTCCAAAAACATACCAAAGGGTAAAGAGCATCAACACAATGAAGAATCTGCATCAACTAATAGGCAAAACAGCCAGCAAGCATCAAAATGGCAGGATCAAATTCACACATAACAATATTAACCCTAAATGTAAATGGGCTAAATGCCCCAATCAAAAGACACAGACTGGTAAATTGGATAAAAAGCCAAAACCCATTGGTGTACTGTATCCAGGAGACCAATCTCACATGCAAGGATACACAAAGTCTCAAAATAAAGAGATGGCAGAATATTTACCAAGCAAATGGAAAGCAAAACAAAAACAAAACAAACAAACAAAAAAAAGCAGGAGTTGCAATTCTCATCTCTGATAAAATAGACTTTAAACCAACAAAGATTAAAGGAGATAAAGAAGGACATTACATAATGGTAAAAGGATCAATGCAACAAGAAGAGCTAATGATCCTAAATATATATGCACCCAATACAGGAGCACCCAGATACATAAGACAAGTTGTTAATGACTTACAAAGAGACTTAGACTTAAGTCCTTCCCAAATCATTTCATGAGACCAACATCATCCTGTTACCAAAACCCGGCAGAGACTCAGCAAGAAAAGAAAACTTCATGTAATCCCAGCACTTTGGGAGGCCAAGGCAGGTGGATCACGAGGTCAAGAGATCAAGACTATCCTGGTCAACATGGTGAAACCCTGTCTCTACTAAAAATACAAAAAAAATTAGCTGGGTATGGTGGCACAGGCCTGTAATCCCAGCCACTCAGGAGGCTGAGGCAGGAGAATTGCCTGAACCCAGGAGGCAGAGGTTGCGGTGAGCCAAGATCACGCCATTGCACTCCAGCCTGGGTAACAAGAGCGAAACCCCGTCTCAAAAAAAAAAAAAGAAAAGAAAAAAAAGAAAGAAAGAAAGAAAGAAAGAAAAAAGAAAGAAAGAAAGAAAGAAAGAAAACTTCAGGCCAATATCCATGATGAACATAGATGCAAAAATCTTCAATAAAACACTGGCAAACCGATTGCAACAGCACATCAAAAAGCTCATCCACTACAATCAAGTAGTATTCATCCCAGGGATGCAAGGCTGGTTCAACATATGCAAGTCCATAAACACATAAACAGAACCAAAGACAAAAACCACATGATATCTCAATTGATGCAGAGAAGGCCTTTAACAAAATTCAACAGGCCTTTATGCTAAAAACTCTGAATAAACTAGGTATTGATATAATGTATCTCAAAATAATAAAAGCTATTTACAACAAACCAACAGCCAATATTATACTGAATGGGCAAAAACTGGAAGCATTCCCTTTGAAATCTGGCATTAGACAAGGATGCCCTCTCTCACCACTCCTATTCAATATAGTATTGGGAGTTCTAGCCAGAGCAATCAGGCAAGAAAAAGAAATAAAGGGTATTCAAATAGAAAAAGAGGAAGTCAAATTGTGTCTATTTGCAGACGACATGATTGTATATCTAGAAGACCCCATTGTCTCAGCCCAAAATCTCTGGAAACTGATAAGCAACTTCAGCAAAATCTCAGGATAAAAAATCAATGTGCATAAATCACAAGCATTCCTATACACCAATAACAGACTGAAAGAGAGCCACATCAAGAATGAACTGCCATTCACAACTGCTACAAAGAAAATAAAATAACTAGGAATACAACTAACAAGGAAAGTAAAGGACCTCTTCAAGGAGAACTACAAGCCATTGTTCAATGAAATAAGAGAGGACACAAACAGATGGAGAAACATTCCATGCTCATCGTTAGGAAGAATCAATATCATGAAAATGGCCATACTGCCCAAAGTAATTTACAGATTCAACGCTATCCCCATCAAGCTACCAGTGACCTTCTTCACAGAAGTGGAAAAAAGCACCTTAAACTTCATATGGAACCAAAAGAGAGCTCGAATAGCCAAGTCAATTCTAAGCAAAAAGAACAAAGCAGAAGGCATCACAGTACCGGACTTCAAACTATACTACAAGGTTACAGTAATCAAAACAGCATGGTACTGGTACCAAAACAGAGATATAGAACAATGGAACAGAACAGAGGCCTCAGAGGGAACACAACATATCTACAACCATCTGATCTTTGACAAACCTGACAAAAACAAGCAATGGGGAAAAGATTCCCTGTTTAATAAATGGTGTTGGGAAAAATGGCTAGCCATGTGCAGAAAGCAGAAACTGGACCCCTTCCTGACACCTTACAATAAAATTAACTCCAGATGGATTAAAGACTTAAACATAAGACCTAATACCATAAAAACCCTAGAAGAAAATCTAGGCAAAACCATTCAGGACATAGGCATAGGCAAGGACTTCATGACTAAAATACCAAAAGCATTGGCAACAAAAGCCAAAACAGATAAATGGGACCTAATCAAACTCCACAGCTTCTGCATGGCAAAATAAACAGTCATTAGAGTGAATCAGCAACCAACAGAATGGGAAAAATTTTTTGCAGTCTACCCATCTGACAAAGGGCTAATATCCAGAATTTACAAAGAACTAAAACAGATTTACAAGAAGAAAACAAACAAGCCCATTCAAAAGTGGGCAAAGGATATGAACAGATACTTTACAAAAGAAGACATACCTGAGGTCAACAAACATATGAAAAAATGCTCATCATCACTGGTCATCAGAGAAATGCAAATCAAAACTACATTGAGATACCATCTCACTCCAGTTAGAATGGTGATCATTAAAAAAATCTGGAGACAACAGATGCTGGAGAGGATGTGGAGAAATAGGAACACTTTTACACTATTGGTGGGAGTGTCAATTAGTTCAACCATTGTGGAAGACAGTGTGGCAATTCCTCAAGGACCTAGAAATAGAAATTTCATTTGATCCAGCAATCCTGTTACCGGGTATATATCCAAAGGATTATACATCTTTCTACTGTAAGAACACATACACACGGATGTTCATTGCAGCACTGTTTACAATAGCAAAGACGTGGAACCAACCCAAATACCCATCGATGATAGACTGAACAAAGAAAATGTGGCACATGTACACCATGGAATACTATGCAGCCATCAAAAAATGATGAGTTCATGTCCTTTGCAGGGACATGGATGAACCTGGAAAATATAATTCTCAGCAAAGTGACACAGGAACAAAAAATCAAACACCACCTGTTCTCATTCATAGGCAGGTGTTGAACAATGAGAACACATGGACACAGGGAGGTAAGCATCACACACTGGGGTCTGTCAGGGCGAATAGAGGAGGGACAATGGGGATTGGGGAGTTGGGAGGGATAGCATGGGGAGAAATGCCAGATATAGGTGATGGGGAGGAAGGCAGCAAATCACACTGCCATGTGTGTACCTATGCAACAATCTTGCATGTTCTTCACATGTACCCCAAAACCTACACTGCAATAAAAAAAAGGAAAAAATTTTTCTCTAAAAGTCCTACTAATAATAATGTCTAGTTTGTGGAGTTTATCAAAAAGGAAGACTAAAACATTGGATTCTCATCCATCTTAGAAGAGAAGAGAACTTCTTCAACCTAATACAGGGCATTTTTAAAAGCCCTACATCAAACATCATATTTAATGATAAAAAAAAAACGAATACTTTTCTCTTAATGTCAGAAACAAGACAGGCATTTCCACTGTCACCAGAATTAATAATTATACTGAAGAACTGAAGGTTCCACCTTGTATAATGAGGTCAATCATTCAATACATAATCTTGGAAATGAAGAAATAAAACATTCTCTTCATAGATGACATGATTTGTACTTGGAAAATACCAAAGACTCTGCAAAAAATTAATGAAACTAGCTGGTGAGTTTAGCAAAGTTTTAGGATGCAAGGTCAATATACAAAAATTAATTATAGTTCTATATACTATACTATAAAAGTCTGTTCTATAAAATTAATTGTATCTTTATATACTATACAATCTGATTTCCAATTGTTCATAATTAGTACATTCATAATTAGTATGAGCAATTGGAAATCAAATTTTAACCTGAAGCACTATTTACAATATCACCAAAATATGAAATGCTTAAGTATAAATCAATCAAAACATGTACAAAATCTGTATGCTGAAAACTGCAAAACATTATCAGAAAATATCACAGATAACTAAATAAACAGAAAGATATACTGTGTTCATGGATTGGTGAACTCAATATTCTTAAGATGTCGGTTCTCTCCAATCAATATCTGAGCAAAATTTTTGTAGAAATTTTATCAGCTGACTCCAAAATTAGATGGAAAGAATAGATTAAGACTAGCCAAAAGAATTTAAAGAAAGAATAATAATAGCAATGTTGAAGAATTCACAATACCCAATTTCAAAAGTACTGTATTTAAGATGGTGTACTGCTGATAAAAAAAATGCAGATGGATAAATCAGAGACAGTCCAGATGTAGACCCCAAAATTTTAATATAATGAAATGGAGAAAGAATAGGGTTTTTTTTATAAATACTGCTGGAATAATTGTAAATCCATATTTTTAAAAAGCTAATCTTGATCCATATATCACACCATATAGAAAGTAATTTGACACTTTCTCATAGACATATACTTACAGTACAACACAGCATTCCAGGTAATTACCCAAACAAATGGAAGATTGTGAAAAACACAAAAGACCATATACTGTATTATTTCATTAATACTAAATTCTGGAAAAGGTAAAACCATAGTGACTAAAACTAGATAGACGGTTGTCTAGAACTGGGAATTGGAGGAAGGCACTCACTGCAAATGGTCGCGAGGAACTTCTGGCAATGATCTATATCTTGATTATGGTTATGGATACATGACTGTGTGTAAACTCCAAAGCTTACACTTAAAATAGGTAAATTTTATTGCATGTAAATTATTCCTCAATCAAACTAGGAAAAAGTGAATTGGCTAAATTATTCCTCAACCTTCCTTGAATTCAGTTTGACTTACTTGAGTCATTTTTTGACTGAGCCATCCATGTCCACTCTTCTTCATACAGTACTGTTTCCTGTAACATCAACTGTTGTTCAGCCTTTATTAAGAGTGCATCACTATTTTCTCCAGAATTTTCTTCCATGCCTCTAATACCCATTCTACAAGTTTTGATGTAAATGTTCAAGCAATGATGATCGTATTACTTTTGCTGCTTACCTGACTATAAGATGCTTTCTGACTTCAGATATATTAAAATGTGAAGAAAACGTACATCTAAGAAGAAAATGTGATAAAAGGAAACAAGGTTTAAATGCTGGTGAAATGAACTTTTTAATTTTTATGTAATAATCTCGTTATCTTTAGTAATGCTTTTTGGTTGTCGGTGTTACCTGATATAAATATAACTAACATGACATTCTTTTAATTTTGTTTGTATATCTTTTCCCCAACTTTTTACTTTGAGAGATCAACCTTGCCTTTACAATTAAAGGGCTCTAGAGAGCTAGTGCTGGTGTTGAGCAGTGTCTATGATGTCTGGTGGAGGTAGATATTTGACAGAGCAGTAACCGTACCTTTAAGATAAGACTTATTCATAAGCAAACAAGATACACCTCCAGGGATCCCCAGAAATACTTGAGAAACATTGTAGAAGTAGCTAATGTCATCTGCAAGCACGTGGAGCAAAAGCCACTGACATCTGAGTATTCATGTAATAATGATTCCTGTCTCTGTTCTCAATTGACTTTATTTAGAATACATATACAACATATAAAAATGTACTTAAAAGCCAGGAAAAATTCTACTAATACCTTAGCCTGGATTATCACAAATCATCAAATCTATATGTTCTAGTTCACAGCAAATAACACATATTACCTTTGGAATATTTATAACACCAAAAGTAAAATGAGAGAAATGTAAGATAACCCTTCTAAAATATAATTAAATGATTGGGCAATAGGAAGACTGAAAAAATAAAGAGTCTCTAAATTTGGCAAGAAAGAAGTCACTGATAAGCTCAGGAAAGACATTTACAGTAAAGTACAAGGACTAGAAGCCATATTAAAGGGAAATGAGTGAAAATCAATTACTCTCAACAATATGTTTGAGTAATTTGGGGTCAAAGGGTAGTTGCATATTTCGTTTGAATCAGTCCATATCCAAAAATCTAAGGCTTGGGCCTTCCCAACTAAATTGCCTCATGCTGATTTCTTTCTGTATATCACTTTAAATTTTTACCTTGTCATCTCTTTTTATCAGATTGTTTTCACAAGCTGATAAAAGGTCAAGAGAGTCCTGTCACACAACGTGGTCCAGATACTCACTTTGACACCCACTGACCATGTGACCTTAACTGCTCTGACCATCCATTTTCCCTGTCCTGCCTCCTGCCACCTCTCCAGCAACCTCAACACCCCACTCTGAGTTCTTCCAGGAACATCATTCAGGCTATTCACTCACTCATTTTTCAATCAGTGAATATAATTGAACACCTGCTGTGAACTTGAGGTTGGAAAAACAGCAGTGAACACTGCATAACATTATGTCTGTTTCTCCTGACAGTATTGCTCAAGCAGTTCCTTGTGTCTGGAATGCTCTTTTCTGGCTAAGTCCCACCAACCCTCAGGTACCATCTCTGCCAGGAAGGGCACCTGCCCACCACTATCCCCCAGATATGGCCAATAACTGAAGGCAGAGCTATAGAAGTTTAACTACAGGCCTGTAAGCAAGAAATAACTGCTAGTGTAAGCTGCTGAGAGTTGGGGGGGGGGCTATTTGTTACACAGCATCATTGCAGCAAAAGCTGACCAATACAAACAGGCAAATTCTAGCTTCAAGTTTCAGGACTGGGACACTGAATCAACACTTAGTGTTTTTAGACAGGGTGGGCCAATGCTAAGCAGATGTTCTCAGAAGAGACAACATCTGAGATTGAGAGAGACCTGGGTGTGAGTCTTTGCTTTGTCATGCAGGGATAGTAGAAAGTCTGTTGATTAAAAAACACATTCTCTGGAATCCAGTTGCTTGGGTGCAAATCCCAGTGCTGCCACTTATAAGCCATGTAACCTGGTACTAGTTTCTTAACTTTTGGGCCTCAGTTTCCTCATCTGTGAAATGGAAATGATTCAAGTACCAGCCTCATGGGGGCATTATGTTGATTCAGTGAGCTAATATATGTGATATGCTATGAGTTGCTACTTTTCAGTCACTGTGGGTGAGCTTGGCTTGGCAACTTTACTTCTAGAACCTTGTCATGTATCCAGTGCACTTTGTGTTCTTTGGATTATTAGAAACTCTAGCTGGCATGTTGTAGCTTTCTAGGCACCAAAACCTTCTTGTGCTGTCTCCATAGCAACTGCAAGCATAGACTCTGGAGTCGGACACACTCAAGTTCTAATCTGATGACCTTGGGCAACTGATTTACCTCTCTTTGCTCATAAAATGATAGCAGTAATTTCACACACCTCCGAGGGTATGGTGAGAATCAAATGCCAATAGTGTATTTTTTACAGAAGTACTTAGCACAGCCCCTGGCTCACAGATGGTGTTATTGGCTCTTCTTGGAGAGAGGTGACCTATTGGAGAGCCATCTGCTTCTGGGCATCAGCTTGCAGGGAGGGTGTGACCAGAGCAATCAACTCTTGCCAGTAGGACCCTTTGAGTCTTTTTCCTGAAGGTTGGCAAGAGCCAGTCACAGAGAATCAGCAACGCACACCTAGTACCTCCTTCTCCTCTATCTCCTAGCTGTCTGGCTTGATCCAGAAGACTTATCAGGGCCCCCTTCTTGTGAAGAAACTCCTAGTTGGAACCCATCTCTGCAATGGCCCCACCCACCAGCACCACAATCCAATCAGCCTGGGGCAGGATGTGGAGTGCGTGGGTCACAAGAGTCTGTGTCTGGGCAGAGAAGGGTTAGGAGTTAACACACATGTGGCCACGTTCCATGACTCATTCCTGTAATCCCAGCACTTTGGGAGGCCAAGGCAGGTGGATCTCTTGAGGCCAGGAGTTCAAGACCAGCCAGGTCACTGTGGCTAAGCCCTGCATCTAATAAAAATACTAAAATGAGCTTGGTATGGTGGCACACACCTGTGACTTGGTTTCCCAAGTCACAGCTACTTGGGAAACAGAGGCATGAGAATCACTTGAAACTAGGAGGTGGAGGTTGCAGTGAGCTGAAATTGTACCACCGCATTCCATCCTAGGTGATGGAGCAAGACTCCGTCAAAAAGAAAGGAAGGAAGGGAGGGAGAGAGGAGAGAGGAAGAGAGAGAAAGAGGGAGAGAGAGGAAGGGAAAGAGGAATGAAGGGAAGGGGAAAGAAAGTAAGAAGAGAAAAGTCATAAACATGTGCTTGGCCAGCCTCCTGGAGCAGGGGGTAGGGGTGGGAGTATTGTCCCTGGACTCTGAGTGGGGAGAGCTCCCCTTCTTGTGCTCTTGCTATCTTTCTTGAAAATAGCATTTCCAAATAGAGAAACAGAGGGGACTCCTTCAGCCTACCTCAAGAAGACAAGAAGTCCATCTGACCCAGGACAATCATCCAAGGCAGAGCTGTAGTAGTTAAACCACAGATGTATAAGCAAGAAACAGCTGTTGTAAGCTGATGGAATCTGAGGGGTTGTTAAGTAGCATCATCACAGCAAAAGCTGACCAATAAAGAGGAAAATTGGACTCAAGTGGAAGGGGGCAGTGAGAGAAACTTGGGTTAGGACAGGATGCTGAGGGCATCCTCTGCCTTTGCCCTGTGCCCTCTGACACATGTTCCCAAACTTACTGTTCCCTGGAGTAGCCCGCCAGGCCTGATGACCTGGTTAAAGATGTGCTGAGTGATGTGGGCATCCAAACCCACCGGGGATCATCCAGCAGGTACACAACTGCCTTTCTGTACACAGCCTGGGCGAGGTTCAGCTGCTGCTTCGGGCCCCTGAGAGATTCATGCCCTGTGGCCACAAAAGGGACATCTACAGGGTGAAACCGGGGAGCCCAGGCAGAAGCAGGTTGGGGTGCAACTGCCCATCAGGGTGAGGTGTAGCTCCCCATGTCTGTCCCCTGGGGACATGCTCAGCTTCAAAGGCACTCACTCCCAAGCCAGCATTCCCTGCATCCTTACTGGCCTCGTGTCTCCCCTTCCCAGCACACTTCCTGGAGGGATTACCTGTGCTTCCCAAGCTACTCTGTCTCCTACTCACTCTCTTTATCTATTTGAGTCCAACTTCTGTTCCATTTCTCCACTGAGACCCCCTTTAATGAGAACACCATTCATTTCCCTATTTGATGATCCAGTGGTAACTTTTCAGTCCTACTTATTTTTATTTTAAATTTTAATTGATTTCTTTTGTTTTTTATTGATATGTAATAGTTGTACCTATTTGAGGGGCACAGGTGATATTTTGACACCTGTAGAGCAGTGGTCCCCAACCTTTTTGGCACCAGGGATCGGTTTTGTAGAAGACAACTTTTCCATGGGCCTGGGGGCAGGGGGGTGCTCTCAGGATGATTCATTACATTTATTGTGCACTTTACTTCTATTACAAGCACATTACATTTATTGTGCACTTTACTTCTATTATTATTATTATTATTATTATTATTATTATTAATTGAGAGGATTTTTGCTCTTGTCACCCAGGCTAGAGTGGAATGGCATGACCTGGGCTCACTGCAACCTCTGCCTGCTGAGTTCAAGCAATTCTCCTGCCTCAGCCTCCAAAGTAGCTAGGATTACCGGTGCCTGCCACCACATCTGGCTGATTTTTTGTATTTTTAGTAGAGATGGCATTTCGGCATGTTGGCCAGGCTGGTCTTGAACCCCTGACCTCAGATTATCTGCCTGCCTCACCCCCACAAAGTGCTGGGATAATAGGCATAAGCCATTGTGCCTGGCCTGCTCCTATTATTATTATATTGTAAAATATGACAAAATACTTACACAACTCACCATAATGTAGAATCATTGAGAGCCTCAGCTAGTTTTGCTGAAACTAGATGGTCCCTCTGGGGGCAATGGGAGACTGTGATAGATTATCAGGCATTAGATTTTTATAAGAAGCATGCAGCTGCAGGACATGTTGGCTCATGCCTGTAATCCCAGCACTTTGGGATACCAAAGTGGGTGGATCACGAGGTCAGTAGTTTGATACTAGCCTGGCCAACATGGTGAGACCCTGTCTCTACTAAAAAAATACAAAAATTACATGGTGGTATGTATCTGTAATCCTAGCTACTCAGGAGACTGACGCAGGAGAATGGCTTGAACCCAAAAAGCAGAGGTTGCAGTGAGCCAAGCATGTGCCACTGTACTCTAGCCTAGCAAAGAGTGAGACAGCATCTTCAAAAAAAAAAAAAAAAAAAAAAAAAAAAAAAGAAGAAGAAGAAGAAGCATGCAGCTGAGATTCCTCACATGTGCTCTTTACACTAGGGTTTGTGTTCTTATGAGAATCTAACACTGCCACTGATATAGAGGTGGAGCTTAAGTGTTGATGCAAACAATAAGGAGTGGCTGTAAACACAGATGAAGCCTCATACACCTGCCCCCTACTCAACTGCTGTGCTGCCTGACCAGCTCCTAACCGGCCTCAGACTGGTACTGATTCGTGGCCAGAGGGTGTGGGGACCCCTGATGTAGAGAGTATGTAATGATCATATCAGGGTAACTGAGATAGTCATCACCTCAAATATTTATCTTTTGTATTGAGTACCCCACAATCCTTGTCTTCTAGCTATCTTGAAATTTACAAATAAATTCTCATTTACTATGATTTCCCTTGTGTACTATTGATTATTATCACTTATTGCTTCTATTTAGGCCTTCTTGTCTTTCATGCATTACTTTTTAAAATATTTTTATTTATTTTTGAGACAGAGTCTCGCTCTTCCATCCATGCTGGAGTGCAGTGGCATGATCTCAACTCACTCCAACCTCCACCTCCTGGGTTCAATCGATTCTCCTGCCTCAGCCTCCTGTGTAGCTGGGATTACAGGTGTGCCACCATGCCTGGCCAATTTTTGTATTTTTAGTAGAGATGGCCAGGCTGGTCCTGAACTCCTGACTTCAAGCAATCTGCCTGCCTCAGCCTCCCCAAGTGCTGGGACTACAGGCATGAGCCACTGCACCCAGCCATTCTTTCATTCTTTTTTTTTCTCTCTGTAATCTAGACCCAGATGACACATTCATTCATTCTTACATTAATTTATTCCATTAACTACTGCCTGGTTATCATATCTCTGTCAGGGTTCTAGTCTTTGGGGAAACAGCAGTGAATGAAACAAAGTTTCTGCTATCTGAATGGATCCATCACTCTAATGAGAGGGAGAAAGACAGGTAATCCACAAATAAACCAGTAACACAGACAGCACATCAGGTGGAAAGCGCTATGAAGAATAAATTCTAAAGTAGGTGCAGCCAGGGGTAGTGGCTCACACTTGTAATCTCAGCACCTTGGGAGGCCAAGGTGAGTGGATTGCTTGAGATTAGGAGTTCGAGATCAGCCTGAACAACATGGTGAAACCCCATTTTTACTAAAAGTACAAAAATGGTAGCACCTGCCTTTAATCTAGCTACTCAGGTGGGAGTATTGCTTGAACTTGAGAGGCGGAGGTTGCAGTGAGCCGAGATTGCACAACTGCACTCCAGCCTGGGGAACACAGCAAGACTCTGTCTCGGAAAGGAAAAAGGAAAAAGGAGAGAGGAAAGGAAAGGAAAGGAAAAAGGGAAGGGAAGGGAAGGGAAGGAAAGGAAAAAGGAAAGGAAAGGGAAGGGGAGGGAAGGGGAGGGGAGGGGAAGGGGAAGGGAGGGGAGGGGAGGGGAGGGGAGGGGAGGGGAGAGGGGGAAGGTGGAGGGGGTTAACGGAGGGAAGGGGAGGGGAGGAAAAGCAGGTGTGGGTGTAAGGCGCACTATCATGAGCAGGGTTGCAGTGGTGGTGGTGGATAAGGTAATCTGGGAAGCCTTCTCTGGAAATGTGATAGAAGTGAGGGATGAGTCCTAGGGACTCCTGCGGGAAGATTTCCCACAGTGGGAACAGCAGTTGTAAAGGCCCTGGGGACAGAGTGTGCTGCAGGGGATCAGGGAACATCACAGACTCTGGAGGCTGGAGTGAAGCCAGGAGATGATGAAGGAAGATGGGGATGACAGATATCAGAGCAAGGTGACAGTGACCTTGCCAGGGATCATCACTACTTGGGCTTTGACTCTGAGGAAAATGGGAAGATGACCTGAGGTCAGGAGTTCGAGATGAGCCTGGCCAACATGGTGAAACACTGTGTCTACTAAAAATGTAAAACTTAGCCAAGTGTGGTGGCATGCGCCTATAATCCCAGCTACTCAGGAAGCTGAGGCAGGAGAATTTCTTCAATGTGGGAGGGGGAGGTTGCAGTGAGCCAAGATTGCACCACCCCAGCCTGTGAAACAGAGTGAGACTCCATCTCAAACACACACACACACACACACACACACACACACAAGTGTAGGACTGGATTTGGCCTGGGGGTTCACAGTTTGCCAGCTCCTGCCCAAGCCATAGCTCCAGATGCATATATTCTGTGTCTTGGACATCTCTGTCCAGACCCTTTGGTGAGGCCCAGAGATGGGAAGCAATTAGATCAACATCACCCAGCAAGGCAGGGCAGAGTAAGACAGGACTCTAGTCATCTCACTCTCAGTTATCGGAAAAGACCCTCACAGCCAATCCCTACCACGACTCCTTGAGTCTCTCTGTGTCCATTTCTATTTACTGATTAGTGATTATTCATTGAGCACCTAGTATGTGCTTGACCATGAGCTGAGCCCTTCTTCTTCCCCACTTCCCTGACCACTCCCTGCATTTCTCCATCATAGTGCCCATGATGAGTCAGAGACCCAAATGACCCCCAACTGCAATGCCTCCCTGACCCAAAAGACCCTGAGACTCTCACCTTCTCCCTAATTAAAGTGTGGACTCCCCCAGGAAAGCTATCCACATCTGGCCCACAGGGCACAGGCCTCTAGGACTCTCCCCAGCCACGCTGGGTCCAGCTACTGCATGAGGCACACTTTCTCCACCACAGAGGTGTTCTGCACCCAGGCCTCCTGGAGCATGTAGGCCACTGAACACTAAAATACAACTTACTTTGGTCACAGAAGGATGATGGGGAAAGACGTATGACAGGTTTTGAGGAGCAGTGGGAGCTGGGCTCTCGGTGGGTGGGTGGTTGAGAGAATGAAAGTGAGCTTGGCTGAGATGGGGAGGGGTGGAAAGGCAGTGAGGAAGGGGGACTTTCAGGATGATGGGGACATCCCAGCACACAGGCAGGGGGTGGCCTTACTTTGATGCTCACAAACCCCTCCACCTTTGACAGCTCCCCAAAGAGGATGGACAGCAGGGAGGACTTCCCTGTCCCCACTGGACTGACTAAAGCAAGGAAACAGCCCTGGGGCATGGTGAGGTTTATTCTTTAGTACAAGAAAGGAGACATGACATTGGTTAGGACCCAGCCCTCGTCTTTGAGGATGGGTGAGCCCCAGATGGAGACGAGCTTTCCTGCTCCAGAACTCTAAGAGCACCTGTGGGGCTGTTCCTTTCCCAGTCCTTGTCTGGCTATTTGAGCAACCATCCTGTGCACATCTGTGCATGTGCACACGCATACACACACACAAAGTGTGTACACATGCATGCACATTTGCACACTCATACAAGCATGTTAGCATACACAGCAACACACACAATGTAGGCATACATCCATGCACACACGCACATGCGCATACCCAAGCAATCCAGGCTCACATGCATACATGTGTGCACACACTCACACCATGCACACACATGCATGCACGTCCACCCACGTGCACACAGAGTTGGCAGTAGCCTGAGGGTTTCACCAGCCTGGCCTTCTGCCTTGGCTCCTGCAATAAATAGGCTCTTTCCTCCCCTCCCTGCCCCTGTTCTTGGTCCCGCCCCACTCCTGTCCATTATCCCACAGCCCATCCTCCACCCCGTGACCAGAGGGATCTGTTAAAACCCAAGTCGGCAGTGGCTCATGCCTGTAATCCCAGCACTTTGGGAGGCTGTGGTGAGTGGATCACCTGAGGTTGGGAGTCTGAGATCAACCTGACCAATAATGGAGGAATTTCATCTCTACTAAAAATACAAAAACTAGCTGGGTGTGGTGGTGGATGCCTGTAGCCCCAGCTACTTGGGAGGCTGAGGCAGGAGAATTGCTTGAACCGGGAGGTGGAGGTTGCAGTGAGCTGAGATCACACCACTTCACTCCAGCCTGGCAACAGAGTGACACTCCATCTCAAAAAACAAACAAATAAACAAAAAACCCAAGTCAGCTCTTAACACTTCCCAGCTAAACCCGTCAGCACTCCCATTTCACTCAGGGTCAAAGCTAAAGTCCTGATGATCATGAATGACATCCCGTCTCCGTCCACTCTGTGCCTCAGCTGCTCTTTCTTCGTCATGCTGACCTCCTTGCTGTTTCTTGAACACAATCTGTCAGTGGTTCTCAACTGCAGATGACTGCATCCCCCAAGAATCATTTGGCAAGATCTAGATATTTTTGGATGTCACAACTGGTAGGGGGTGCTGCTGGCATCTAGTGGGTAGAGACTGGGAGTCCACTAAACATCCCATAATGCACAGGACAGAACCCAACAATGAAGTTTCAGCCCAAAATATCAACCATGCTGAGGTTGGAAAACCCAAGTCCAGGCATAGTCCTGACCCAGGACCTTTGCATATGCCATTCCCACTGCCTAGAAGGCTCTTCTCCCATGCCAGCCATGGTGGCTTATGCCTGTAATCCCAGCACTATGGGAGATGAGGCAGGTGGATCACTTGAAGTTGGGAGTTGGAGACCAGCATAGCCAACATAGTGAAACCCCATCTCTACTGAAAATACAAAAATGAGCTGGGTGTGGTGGGGCACACCTGTAATACCAGCTACTCAGGAGGCTGAAGCAAGAGAATTGCTTAAACCCCAAAGGTGGAAGTTGCAGTGAGCCAAGATCATGCCATTGCACCCCAGCCTGGGTGACAGAGCAAGACTGTTTCCAAAAAAAACCCAAAACTGTTCTCCCAGACACCAGCATGGCTCACTGTCTTTCCTTATGGTCTCAGCTTGAATGCCAAGCCTTCCCTCACTAGGCATGCCATCGTGCTCTGTCCCCTTGCCCTGGATTCCTGTTTGGGCCTCACCTCTACCAGCACATCACCCCAAGAGAGCAGGGCCCTTGTCTGTTTCTTTCACCCAATCCCCAGTACCTAGAACAGAGCATGGTCCAGAGCTAGTACTCCATCAATGAAGTGAGTGAGTGACAGCCAATGCAAATACTGCCCAGGACATATTCTCTCCCTTATTATGGAGTTTCAGGCCTGGCTGAGATTTTTTGGCCACAAAGAGCAAGCCATGGAATTGGGGGCTGTAGATGATAATGATCTGGGACTGATATATGTGGCACAGAATTGAGCAAAGCTGATTAAGCAAATGCCATTGTCCCCATCTGCAGGAAGTACAGGTCTATGCTGTCCAGGTCCCCACCTGCAGGAGGTACAGGAGCATCCTAGGAACCTTCCTGGCAGAGGCCCAGCCCAACCTAACCCACCCTCCCATCCCAGGCTGGAAACCTGCACCACCCCTCAGGTGGAAGTCAGCTGGAGCCCTACACAGCTTCTCCCTAAAAACATGAGGCTGGTTTCCATGGTTGTCATTCTGTACCTGTGGAGACTTTCCTGGAACCAGGCAGAGGTGGCACTGTGTATCATGATGCAATCCTTCCTGGCAGCTGCGGGGCACAAGAGGCCAGTTACAGGAGCCCCCTGACCTGGCCAGCCTCTGCATTGGGAAGGCCAGAGGCAGAAGCTGCAACAGGAAATCTCTCCTACTGAACAAACCGTCCTGCTGCTCGCTGGCTCCTGTGTGACCCTGCAGGGATCTTGTTCTTTCCATGTCCCACAGCTAATAATCCAGAGGAAGGCAAAGCATAACCCAGAGACCAAATCCTGCCTACTGCCTACTTTTATCAATAAAGTTTTATTGGAATACAGCCAAATCCATTATTTCTATATTTCACGTTTTGAGCAGTTGTGACAGAAACTGTCTGGCCCACTAGCCTAAAATATGCACAACTGGTCATTTATGGAAAAATTAATGAACTTCTGATATAAATTATCACCTACATCAGTCTTCCCGGAGAGTGAAGGGGGTGCCATGAATTTCACTGTGGCCGGCCGCATGTCTCACGCCTGTAATCTCAGCACTTTGGGAAGCTAAGGTGGGTGGATCACTTGAGGCCAGGAGTTTCAGACCAGCCTGGCCAACTTGGAAAAACCCCATCTCTACCAAAAAGTATGAAAAGTGCCAGGTGTGATGGTGGGTGCCTGTAATCACAGCTATGCAAGAAGCTAAGGCAGGAGAATTGCTTAAACCCGGGAGGTTGCAGTGAGCCAAGATTGCACCATTCACCGCACTCCAGCCTGGAAGACAGAGCGAGACTCCATCTCAAATAATAGCAAATACTTATTAGAATATATATTATATATTTATTTTTAATTACATAACTACAATAATTATCATAACCATTATAATCAGTAATAAATATTTCACTGTGACAAGTGTAATTAGATTAGTGGTTCTTGATCCTTAACAAATAGTTAGAATCTCCTGAAAGATTTTCTAAAAATCAAAGCTCTCATGGCTCAGCCCAGATCCATTAAATCCATTCTCACAACCAGCTGCTATGATGATCGATAAGCCCGTTTTGCAGATGGAAACACAGAGGCTGAGAGATGATCTACTTCTCAGGATCAACCAGCTAGTCAGTGCCGGAGCTGGGATTTGGACCTGGGCAGTCCAATGCCATTGGATAGGCTTTTTACCACTAGGTGAGTGTTTTTCAGGTACAGAGTTTGCCTAGGTTCTTCAGTGCAACAATGGGGAGGGTGGCTTGGTCTGTGGGATGACAAACGGATGGGCTGGAGGGGCAAGCCCAAATAACTTGAGTTTGGAGAGTCTCATCATGCAATAATGCTTGCAATGATGCTATTTTCTTTTCTCCTTTCTTTCTTTTTTCTTTTTTTCTGAGATGGAATCTCACTCTGTAGCAGAGGCTGGAGTGCAGTGGTATGGTCTTGGCTTACTGCAACCTGCGCCTCCCGGTTTCAAGTGATTATCCTGCCTCAGCCTCCTGAGTAGTTGGGATTATAGTGCACACTATAACACCTGGCTAATACTTGTATTTTAGTTTGGCCAGGCTGGTCTCAAACTCCTGACCTCATGATCTACCCACCTCGGCCTCCCAAAATGCTGGGATTACAAGCATGAGCCACCGTGCTGAGCTTGCAGTGATACTTTTTTCTAGCTTGACCAAAATGTTGCCATGCTTATAGAGGAGGAGTCCCCAACCCCCAGCTCGCAGACTGGTACCAGTCTGCAGCCTCAGGAACTGGACCATACAGCAAGAGGTGAGAGGAGGAAAGGCGAGCATTGTGTCACCTGTGTTCATATCCATTCCACATCACATGCGTCCCCACTTGATCTCCGCCTCCTGACAGATCAGCAGTGGCATTAGATTCTCATAGAAGCATGAACCCTATTGTGAACTGCACATGTAGGATGTCTGGGTTGCATGCTTCTTACGAGAATCTCATGTCTGATGATCTGTCACTGTCTTCCATCACCCCCAGATGGGACCGTCCAGTTGCAAGAGACAATCTGAAATCATTATTTCGTTACATGTTACAGTGTAATAAATGTACAATAAACGTAATGTGTTTGAATCATCCCAAATCCATGCACCCCACCCTGGGTCATAGAAAAACTGTCTTCCAGAAAACCAGTCCCTGGTGCCAAAAAGCTTTCAGACCACTGTGTTAGCATGTTCCCAACAGTGCCTTAGGTATTCTACTCAACCATCAGCACCTCTAACTTTCACAGAGATGGGAGGGAGGCTGAAATTTCAAATCTTCTAATGGCAAGGTTGGTTTCTTTGGCAACCAGCCCCACTGAGACTGTCCAGGTGCCCCCGGCCATCAGTCACCTCATTAGCATACAAAAGACACATCACTTCATACATTACACTCAGGACACTGGGGCAGGGACCACACGCAAACTCTTATTATGTTCCAGTAACCCACAGAATGGAAGAAAAAATCTGCACAGTAGATTCTTCATAAGTGTCTGTTATCCAGAATATATAAATAACTTTTACAATTCAACAACAAAGACCTATCCAATCTAAAAACTAATGAAGCACTTTAATACACACTTCACCAGCAAGCACTTGAGAGATGCTTAACATCATTAGTCCTAATTCAAACCAGAGAGAGATACCCCTTAACTCGCACTAAAATAGTCATACTAAAAAAAAAAAAAAAAAAAAAAAAAAAAAAAAAAAAAAAAAAAAAAAAAAACAAGTGTTGACAAAGATGTGCAGAAATGTGAACTATTTAACACTGCTTGTGACAATATGAAATGGTGCAGCATATGTGTCAAATAATTTGGAGTTTCTGCAAGTAGATTTACCGTACGACCCAGTGATTCAATTCCTAGCTATATACCCCAAAGACCTGAAAACAGGTGTTCAAACAAAAACTCATATGCTCTTTAAATGTGTCAAGATCATAAATATGCAGGAAAGTCTTGGGAATACTGACAGGAAAACTGGATCCAAATGAAAAAAACACATTATACTCCCAAGCGGGGCAGGAGGTAAAAGTGAAATGAGTTTGTGAACTGAATTATCATGTAGGAACGATGCTGATTTCCTGATCTAGGGGTTATGTGGTGGTAACCTAGGAGAGTTTCCATGCTTTGGGTAAAGTATACCGGAGTATTTTGTGGGACGCTGCAAATCTGGTACAGCAGTAACTGGTGGGGACTCTAAGAAAAGAAACAAGATATATTTTGCACTGCTACTGGAAGTTTCCTAGAAGTATTACATTATTAAAAAGTAAATTACTTTTTAAAACAACCATATCAATACTATGCCATAAAAGCAGAGACATCGCCAAAATCCACTATAGAGGCTACGCTTCATCCAAAGCTGTGAACCCTTATAAAAGCCTCAATGTCAACAAACTCCACTTAGTAGATATTATTATACTTATTAGGATTAGAGGTTACTGTGTGGATACATTAGTGTTATGGCACAGTGTGGATATTAGTGTTAGGACATGGTGTACACATTATATTGGTGTTGGAGAACAGTGCAGATATTACATTAACATCAGGAAACCATGTGGATAGTATTGCATTAGTATTAGAAGCAATGGTGTGGATATCAGATTAGCGTTAGAGTATGGCGTGAATATATTGGTGTTAGGGCACGGTATGGATATCATAGTAATGTTAGGGCATGCTGTGATTATTATATTAGAGGTCACTGTGAGAACATATCTTAGCAGCTACTGCATCTGGATATTGACAATGATATCAGGGTGTAGTCGTAATGATAGGATTTGGGGATTTAATTTTTCTAGATGAATTTCTTCCTTTGTTGAGTACTCTAAAGACTCTCTTCTCTGCACTCAGGGCTGTGGAAAGGAAGCTTTTTACTCACCAATGAACAAGACTAAGTTGACACGACCCTCGTGCTGCTCTGGCACCTCAGAGGGAAGTTGGTCAGGGGTGGGTTCACGCACCCTCTGGTGGTGCCAGAGCTCAGCACAGACACTCTTACTCAGTTTCTCAGCAGATGTTCACCCCCACCTGGCTGTCCTGAAATACCTATAAAATTCAATATTCAGTTTATTCAATGTAATAATTTTGGAAACTCAAGCCAAAATGAAGCCCACTGTAGCCATATCCTTCCCAAAAATAGTGATGGAAGACTTTGGAAGCCATGTAGAATGAAATGAATATATACACAAAATTAAAAACAAAAACAAAAACCTACTCAAAATAGTCCAGAGGCGGTAATATGAAATGCAAAACGATAAAAAATCTAAAAGAAAATCTAGATGGCATTGGGTTTGGTGTTGAGTTTTAACACACAACATCAAATGCTAATTCATGAAAATACTGATAACAGACTTTATAAAGCTAAATATTCTACTGTGAAAAGTTGTATTTGGAGAATAAAAAGACAAGACAGATGTGAGAAGATATTTACACAATACATAGGTGATCTTAAAACTGGTTAAATATCTGAACAGATACTCAACCACAGCAAATATACCGATAGTAGGCTGGGCATGGTGGATGCCCATATCTACTAAAAATACAAAAATTACCCAGGCATGGTGGTACATGCCTGTAATCCTAGCTGCTCAGGAGGCTGAGGCAAGATGATCGCTTGAACCTGGGAGGCAGAGGTTGTGGTGGACCAAGATCACACCATTCCTCTGCCCTACTGTATATGTAAAAATGCAAATTCACTGAACCAGACTAAATTGTATTCACTGGAAGGCTGATCAAGTATTCAAAAGAATGTAACCTTTTGTTTTATCTACTTCTGACCTAGAAGCACCCCCACTTCCTACTTCCAGTTGTTCCACCTCACTGAACCAAATGACTGTACATCTTACGCATATTGATTGGTGTCTCATGTCTCTCTAAAATGTATAAGAGCAAGCTCTACCCTGACCACCTTGGGCCCATGTTGTCAGGACCTCCTGAGGCTGTGTCATGGGTGTGTCCTTAACCTTGGCGAAATAAGCTTTCTACTTGACTGAGACCTGACTCAGATATTTTGGGATCACAATCCACAGTCACCATGGTGTGACAGTTGATGACAGCATTCAGTACAGAGACGTGCTATACAGGTTTGTAGCATGGGAGCAATAGGCTATACCATATAACTTATGTGTGGAGTGGGCTATACCATCTAGGATTTAAAAAGACACTCTATGGTGTTCAGACAAGGATGAAATCACCAAGGACAAATTTCTCATAAAGAATTCACATCAATAGAAGATGCTTGAGTGTATTTTAAATGGTTAAAGCCTAGGAGAAAAAAAAAAAAAAAGAAACTCAACTCCTGTTTTGGTTTAATAACAAAGCTTAATAGAGTTAACATATTTCATCTAATCTAAGATGCTAATGATTAACAAACATTATTTTATGCACCATCACAAATAGGTTGCCAATTAAACTGACTTTCTGAATAACAACAGAAATGTGAATTTACTGCTATTCATGCCAGTAAAGTAAAATGAAAATGAATTATGGTTTTGACATGTTAAAGCAAAACAGGAGGAAGCCGTTAGCCTGAGGTCTTGCAAAGCAAATGGAAACCAAATTGGAGGCATTAAAACTGACTTTAAAACATGAGCAAACCAACCAGTCAATGACAATAAACCCAGCTGCTAGTTGGCTTTATGACTACGGATGCTGAGGGAACCATCCCCACAACAGGCAGTCGCCTAGCTGGAGCAAAGGAGAAACCTCACTTAGCTGCCGCCACTAACAGCTCGAAGTCCCAAGGCCTGTTTTCCATTCTGGTGCTTCAGGTGTGATTCACAAATCATTCCTTTGCTTAAATAAACTAAATTTATTTTGCCTAAAATTCTTCTAAGCCCTAAATCCTAACAACTAACCGGTAACCCCAAACTCTAACCCTAACCCATAGCCCTAATCCTCACCCAAAGCCCTAAGCATACATTGGTTTCTGCGTTTGCACTGATATGTCACTGTTGACGATTCAAACTGCTGTATGGTGGCCGCATGAGCAGTGCGGACTTTACAGTAATGCCGCAGATGGAGGCCTTGCATTAGCATCACAGCTGTTTTCCACACGAGCACTGCGCGTGTTGTATTTGCATCTCGGATGTCACAGCTGCCTTAGGAACACTCCATTGTGTTCTGAGGCTGTGGTGTGCACCTCGCACTGCCGCCACGTGGCCCTGGCTTGGGAGAATCTCAATGCGCAGGACTGAGGGGCTTTTGGTGTCCAGGTTTCCACACCAAGATCTTCTTACTAGTCTCTGACCCTAAGCAGTCAGGCTGCAAACAGGAAGGATTTTACTCACTGTGGACACGGCCCAGAGTTGTCCCCAAGTGAGGCTGTGCCCACTAGGTCTGTGCTGTGGAGAACACAGCTCCGTCCTCACAGTGCCCCGCAAGTCTGCACTGAGGACGACGGAACTCCGCAGGCCGCCATGACGCAAGGCATGCCAGGACTGTGACGCCGTCCGAAAAGGTGGCTCGGGTGGTTTTTGCTGGCAGCCGCCAGGCAGTGCGAGACCCTCTCGCTCCTGGTGATATGCCCACGCCCTCTTCCGGCGACAAGGGCCACAGCAGGGCCCTCCGACAGTGAGACCCAAGCCCCGGGGTCTGTGCTGAGGAGGACGCAGCTTGACCTCCAAGAGCCCCCGGTCAACACTGAGGAGAAGCCAACTCTGCAGACCGCAAGGGTGGCGATGATGCACCTCAGGGGGCGGAGCCTTAGGACTCTGAAAAGCCGGGCTTGGGTGCCCTCTCCTGGCTGCAGACCACTGCAGGGTCCTCTTGCTCACACTGCAGTGGCAACATGCTCCCTGCTGGCAACCAGGGCAATGCAGCATTCTCGGGCTCACTGAGCTGGGGGGCTGTGTACATAATGTGTACATAATGTACACATTATGTATTAAATGTACATAATGTGTACAATCTGTACATTTACTCTGATATTACATATTATATATAATTGTGATTACATATATGATATCATCGTGATATTACAATAAATGTATATATCATACACTATGTGCATATAAATATACATATCATACAGATTATGTACATTTATTGTACGTATGTATTGTGTACACATATGTACATCACAGTAAATGTACATATGGTACATATTATATACATTTATTGTAATATCCCAATAAATGTACACATTATGAGTATATTCTGGGATATTATATTTAGTATATTAGATAAAAATTACTCCTAATATCAGGGTGGGTATACACCTATGTGTGTGTATTTTGTCATATTATCCATCATATCCTAAGTAGGTATTACTCTCATTGTGAAAGCAAGTGTACACTCTGTGATTGTTCCAATACCACAGGCAGTGTACAACACTTCTGTGATGTAGTGCCTAATATCCTGGGGAGAGAGGATGATTATACCCTGAATATCGCAGGAAGTGTACACCACCACTGTAATATTGTTTCTAATGTCCAAAAATGGAGAGGATATTACTCCAAATATCTCAGGAAGCACACAAACCCCAGTGATATTATTCCTAATAATTGGGGATTACAGATATTACTCACAAGTGACTGGGGCTGTATGCCAGTCCTGTGATATTGTTCTTAATATCCAGGAAAGGAGAGGATGATGTTACTGCCCACATAGCAATACTCTCAATATGGCAAGAGGTGTACAACACACTCTAATCTTGTCACTAATGTCCACCAAAAAAACAATTACATTGAATTAAACATTGCAAGGGGTGAAATCCCCCTGCTGTGATGTTGATCTTGCACTGCGGCCGCCTGGTCATGGGTGGGGAAAACCTCGGTGCGCAGGATTCAGAGGGGCTTTTGGTGTCCAGTTTTCCACATGGAGACCTTCTCACTAGTCTCTGACCCTCAGCAGTACAGGCTGCAAACAGGAATAATTTTACTCACCTTGGATACGGCCTGGAGTTGTCCGCACTCGCAGAGAACCCCCCAGGTGTGAAGAGAACGGCAACTCCACAAACCTGGGACGCACGCCCACGCTTTTTTGCTAACCATGCTGAGGCTTGCTTCCCCAAGGATTTAAGAGAAACCAGCCCTTCAAAAGACTCCACCACTGATATCAACCAACTACCTGAAGTTGCCTTTTCTTTCTTGCCTGATAAGAGACCAGTCATGATAGAGAGGTTATGGCCAGCATACAGAGGACGCACAGAGCAAGTTTTCATGTCCTCTGCTTCACCTTTTAATGCCAGATGGTTGAAAACTCCACCCTGGGATCATGCTAACGTTGCCATTTTGTGTACATGAGACCCATGAAGGAATAAAAAATTCAATTGCACTTGCATGCATTTCTCCTTTCATAAATATTCATAACTCCTCCTAGAGCTTATTAAATATGTGTGTTTGGTGATGCCACTCAGCATAAATTACTGTTTCCTTTACCTCTCCCTTGAAGTGTCTGTTTCTGGCTTCTGGCTGGAGGCTATGTTCTCAGCCTGTCAGAAAGACCACCCTGAAGGCTGCAACCCTTTATAGAAAATAAATTTCTCACTGGGTGTGGTGGCTCATGCCTGTAATCCCAGCAATTTGGGAGGATGAGGTGGGTGAATCACCTGATTTCAGGAGTTCGAGACCAGCCTGGCCAACATGGTGAAACCCTGTCTCTACTAAAAATACAAAAAATTAACTGGCTGTGGTGGTGGGCATCTGTAATCCTAGCTAATTGGGAGGCTGAGGCGGGAGAATCACTTGAACCCGGGAGGTGGAGGTTGCAGTGAGCCAAGATCATGTCATTGCACTCCAGCCTGGGCAACAACAGTGAAACACTGTCTCAAAAAATAAAAATAAAAATAAAAATAGGCCAGGCACACTGGCACATGCCTGTAATCCCAGCACTTTGGGAGGCCAAGGCAGGCAAATCATAAGGTCAGGAGACAGAGACCAACTGAGCCAACATGGTGAAACTCCATCTCTACTAAAAATACCAAAAAAATTAGCTAGGCACGGTGGTGCATGCCTGTAGTCTCGGCTACTCAGAGGCTAAGGCAGGATAATTTCTAGAACCTGGGAGGTGGAGATTGCAGTAAGCCAAGATCGCACCACTGTACCACAGCCTTGGGCAACAGTGTGAGAGTCTGTCTCAAAAAAAAAAAAAAAAAAAAAAGAAGGAAAGAAATCTCTCTTTTCCAAATTTATGAAACTCATCATTCTTCAGTTGACAAATGTTAAAAAATTCAAAAGGACCTAACATTCTCCCACAGAAGCCATAGAAATTGTCATTTTGTTAATTATTCTGGATGCCTGAGAACTTGTATTCAAATTAGTAGAAATGTTGAAATTGTACCTTACTGGCTATGTATCTCTTAATCCAATGAAGCAGATGTATAAAATTAACCATCAGATTATTTATGCCTAATTCATAGCTAAAATTTCAGGATGAAAGCTATGAGATCTCTATTTGTGTTTAAATGCCTATTAATGCATGTTATGTATATGTGATATTTTCTTAACTCCTACAGTATTCCAAAATTCATTTATAAAATCCTCTAAAAGTGCTCTATTCTAACTTGGCTTGGAAAAAAATAAACATTTATAAATAAATATTTCTCAAACTCCTAGTCTTGTAGGAACTGATATAACTGTTTTTCGAGTTAACACAATTTGGGTAAAACTTAGTTAAATAAGATTAATATTTTTGGTGTAATAAAACAATTACATCTTCAGAGCTATATAAAACAAACATAAATTTCTATTCTGCTTAAGTCTAGTCAAATAAGCTAATATTATACTGCTAGATACTTAAAACCTTAAAGCTTATAGATTTTATTCTAATTAAGTTGTCATTATTATAAAAAACATTATTTCAAAAATAATTTTTACAGTAAATCTGCCTAATAATAGTTTCCAAAATACTTTTGGTAATTCTTAACCTTAAGGTTAAGCTAACTGAAAGACTTACATTAAGTATCTAGATCATTTATAAATAAGATCAAATACTAAAACATTAATTATTGAACATAAGTAATTCAAGTTTACGTACTTTTAGCCTCTTATTTTTATGGAAGACAGTGTGGCGATTCCTCAAGGACCTCAACATAGAAATTCCATTTGACCCAGCAATCCTATTACTGGGTATATAGCCAAATGATTATAAATCGTTTTACTATAACGACACATGCACACGAATGTTCATGGCAGCACTGTTTACAATAGCAAAGACCTGGAACCAACACAAATGCCCATCAATGATAGACTGGACAGGGAAAATGTAGCACATATACACCATGGAATACTATGCAGCTATAAAAAACGATGAGTTGCTGTCCTTTGTAGGGACATGGATGAACCTGGAAACCATAATTCTCAGCAAGCTGACACAAGAACAGAAAATCAAACACTGCATGTTCTCACTCATAGGCGGGTGTTGAACAATGAGAACACATGGACGCAGGGAGGGGAGCACTACACACTGGGGTCTGTTGGGGGGAAATAGGGGAGGGACAACAGGGGGTGGGGAGTTGGGGAGAGATAGCATGGGGAGAAATGCCAGATATAGGTGATGGGGAAGAAGACAGCAAATTGCACTGCCTTGTGTGTACCTATGCAACAATCTTGCATGTTCTTCACATGTACCCCAAAACCTAAAATGCAATTAAAAAAAAAAAGAAATGCAATTACTAATAAAAAATTTTAAATGTGCTGTTTCACTTTTTCTTTTGTCTTCTTTGCCTATATTCTGTATGAATTTTCAAAATAGATATAAAAATAATAAATACAAATAAGAAAGGACAATCAGCCTTGAATAACACTGTGTTTATTTATTGGAAAAATAAAACTGGGCTTCACTGGAGGAGAGGGACTGTGGGCTGGCTGATGGAAGGATGAGGGTAGGGAAGCAGAAACAACATGCCGCTTTCTATGTTTTGCTTTCTATGCGTGGTAGTTGAGGACGCAGAACTTCCTGTGCTTGAAATTCTCAGTGCAGTTACATTAAAAGAAAAAAGGAAGCTGTGCTCTCTGAGGCTTTTCTTTCTTCTTCTTCTTCTTTTTTTTTTTTTTTTTTTTTTTTTTTTTTTGGTTTGTTTTTTGAGACTGGGTCTTGCTCTGTTGCCCAGGCTGGAGTGCAGTGACACAATCATGGCTCACGCAGCCTCAACCTCCTTGAGCAATCCTCCTGCCTGACCCTCCAGAGTAGCTGGGACTTGAGCAATCCTCCTGCCTCAGACTCCAGAGTAGCTTGGACTGCAGGTGTGCACCACCATGAGCAACCTCCTTGAGCAATCCTCCTGCCTCAGCCTCCAAAGTAGCTGGGCCTGCAGGTGTGCACCACCATGAGCAACCTCATTGAGCAATTCTCCTGCCTCAGCCTCCAGAGTAGCTGGGACTTGAGCAATCCTCCTGCCTCAGCCTCCAGAGTAGCTGTGCTTGAGCAATCCTCCTGCCTCAGCCTCCAGAGTAGCTGGGACTGCAGGTGTGCACCACCATGCCTTGCCTCCAACTTTTCTTTGACTATCTAAATACTGCACATAAGCAAAAGAAGCCAATCAAATTATGAATGCAGAGACAATGGTCAAATAATATAAACAATATTTTTGAACAATATTTTGTAGTAAATATAATTTAATGCTATAATTATTTACATTTTATTTTATTATTCCTGTAGATTTTTACTTACTTTTTTTTTTTTTTTTATGGAGTTTCGCTCTTGTTACCCAGGCTGGAGTGCAATCGCAGGATATCGGCTCACTGCAACCTCTGCCTCCTGGGTTCAAGCAATTCTCCAGCCTCAGCCTCCGGATTAGCTGGGACTACAGGCGTGTGCCACCATGCCCAGCTAATTTTTGTATTTTTAGTAGAGATGGGATTTCACCATTTTGACCAGGATGATTTCAATCTCTTGACCTCATGATCCACCCGCCTCAGCCTTCCAAAGGGCTGGGATTATAGGTGTGAGCCACCGCGCCCGGACTTTTTTTTTTTTTTTTTTTTTTTTTTTTTTTGATACAAAGCCTTGGTCTGTCGCCAGGCTGGAATGCAGTGGCACGATCTTGGTTAACTGCAACCTCTGCCTCCCAGGTTCAAGCAATTCTCCTGCTTCAGCTTCCTGAGCAGCTGGGACTACAGGCACATGCCATCACACCCAGCTAATTTTGGTATTTTAGTAGAGATGGAGTTTCACCATGTTGGCCAGGATGGTCTCAATCTCTTGTCCTTGTGATCTTCCCGCCTTTGCCTCCCAAAGTGATGGGATTACAGGCGCCAGTAACCACACCAGCCTATATTTTCACTTTCTACCATTTCTCCTGGGAAATCTAATGTGTTTAGATAGTCTACTATGTTTTCCTTTATGTCTTTAAGGGATTTATCACTGGACAATTTAGTGAGATATAATTTCCTTTAAATAATAGAAGAATATAAATGGACGTTTTGTATTTTACTACTTCTAGAAGACAGTTTTCCTATAAACTATCTGTTACTTTAATTGCTTCTATCTCCTTAGCATTTTTACAAATTCTCTCATATTTATTCATATTAAAAACCTAAAACATACATGAAGATAACATCAGTTTTAATTTTATGTCAATTATCCAAACCTAAAGAAAGCTTTTTTGAAAATTAACAAAAGGGAGAAGAATCCTTTAGAACAACATAAAATTCCGAAAGCATCAATGGTAAATATTGCAATATTTTCTTAAATATTAATTTGTATGGGAATATGAATAATGACAACTGTGAGAAAGCGAAAGGAAGAGAATGAAAAAGAAAATCTTAAATGCTATATACTACAGTACTGGGTTTTAAAAAAACTTAAAAAATTCCCCCACAGATTCTCATTGGCCATTGCCACCAATAGGTGGCAATGAGAAGGGAATTTCTGTAAAATGCAACATTAAGAAGGCGTGTTCACAGCTCGAAATTCCGACATGATCATCATCAACATGTGTGTATAGACCTCAGTAATGATGGCCAAGTGCAGGTGCCTGTTGCTTTAATGTAACTTCACTACGTGAACCTCTGCATAAGCTGATAGTGGAGCCTATGACTAAATTTTTTTCCTTACTAAAAAGTGAAAAGATTTTGAAAAGGTGTCCCTGACAAGAGGTTAGATGAAGTGTATAAACATGTAAGTGTGCATTTTCTGCTACTTTGAATGTTTAAGTGAAGAAGAGAATAACTTCTCAAGATATTACAGCAATTATCCCCATGCCTCTGAATATTGCGAATCCAAGAACAAATCTCTTAAAGGGTACTGGCTTCCATCCCAGGGGAAGAGGTTTTCTACAGGGAATCACTAGTCTCATAGTTCCTGCAGAGTTATCAAGCATCATTTAGCACTGTGGGGAATAAAGGAAACCAGAGGTAAAGAGAAATAGGACCAGAAAGAATATCTGATAAGACAGCTTTTGAAGAACAGAGCAGAAACAACAGCATTTCCAGGAACAGATGCTGGTAAAGCACTGGAATTCATGGAATTTTATTACTAATGGGAACCTTGTGCACATCGTAAACCTCCATCATTTATAGAAAAGGGAACTGAAGCTGGGAGATTCTGCTACTTGCCAAAAGTTATATAACTAGTCAGAAGCAGAGTCTAGGAAGTGGCTGCTGACTAGAAAGAAAAGAAAGAAAGAAAGAAGGGCAGGAAAGGAAAGAAAGGAAAGCCATAAAAGAGTCAACACTAGCTGAAATTGATTCTTCTGTTTCAGATAATGGCAATTCATCTGGAGCTAAAGGATCAAAAGCTAGGAGGAAATCCCCGAGATCCAGCCTGGGTCAGGCTGCTGGACCTGTGGGGAGGTCGGAGGAGCTGGAGATGCACCTACAATTAATCACGCACATTCTTGTGTTCTCAGATGTCTTCACTTTGTTGTCCTGTATGCTCAACTCCAGGATGTGGTCAAAGGGGAGCTCCTTTTGTGTCGGGCATTTCACAATATTTACCCCATTTAATATTCAGCATTACCATTTTACAGATAATAATAATTGAAGCTACTAATACAGAACAGTTATTCAAATCAGGCAGTATTATAATTTTACATGCATTTTCTCATTTAATCCTCTTAGTGGCCACTATGAAATAGTACAATTGTATTATCCCCCTTTTACAGATGAGGAAAATAAGACATAAATTGCTAAATAACTTGTCCAAGGTCAATAACTAGAGAATGATGGAGTTAGGACTCTAATCCAAGCAATCTGATGTTTAAAAAATCATACTCCTAGAATACAGGAAAACCGAGATTCTAAAAGGTGAAATTGCTTCATTGTCTCACAGTGAGTTGGAGTTTGGACTCAGATGCTGTAGTGCATGTTCTTCTACATCATGCTACAGAAGACAGCACTGGGCACAGTGGCTTGTACCTGTAATCCCAGCACTTTGGGAGGCCAAGATGGTCAGATCACTTGAACTCAGGACTTCCAGACCATTGTAGGCAACATGGCAAAACCCTGTCTCTACCAAAAATACCAAAAATTAACGGTGTGGTGGCACACGCCTGTGGTCCCAGCTACTTGGGAGGCTGAGGTGCGAGGATCACTTGAGCCCAGGAGGTGGACGTTACAGTGGGCCAAGATCATGCCACTGCACTCCAGCCTGGGTGACAGAGTGAGTTTCATCTCAGGAAAAGGGAAATGGAAAAGGGAGACAGGGAAAAGGCCAGTGTCACAATTTTGAAGGAAAGAAGGAGCACAGATACACAAACATCCCTTTTCCATTTTGTGTGATGAGTTGCTCTTGAAAACACAGGATCCTACTTTCCTTTAAATCTTCTGAAGCATATTAACATGTGTATGTGAGGACCTTTTTCTAATAAATAGTGTACATTCATCGATGGAAGTGGGAAACTGAATTTCAGGAGGTGCAGCTATGGAGCCCTGAAGAGATGCCCAGAGCCTGGGTTTCAAGGCCCACAGGCACTGAAACTAGGCATGGCAAGCACTGTCAGCTCAGCTCCTTGGTTACTGTGTAGTAAAAAGTTGCCACTTAGGTATTGGCAACCTAAGGAGTTGGAGGAATCATGCTTTCAATGGAAATGGATCTCTTATTTTATACTGACAGTTTCATTTTCTTTTCTTTTGGAGATGCTCTTGCTCTGTTGTCCAGGCTGGAGTGCAGTGGTGCAATCATAGCGCACTGCAGCCCTGATCTCTTGTGCTCAAGCAATCCTCCTCCCTCAGCTTCTTGAGTAGCTGGGACTACAGGAATGCACCACCACACCTGGCTATTTTTTTTTTTATTTTGTAGAGAGGGGGCCCCATTATGTTGCCCAGGCTGGTCTTGAACTCCAGACCTCAAGGGAACCTCCCACCTTAGCCTCCCAAAGTGTTAGGATTATAGATGTGAGTCACTACTCCTGGCTGAAAGTTTTTTTTAAAAGAGATGACACTCACTAGGCATACATTTTTGAGAGCTGCCCCGCAACAGGAAGCAGTTCTAGAGGCACCAAGCCAATAAAGGTGCTGTTACATGTACACTCACAGCCATTTGCAGCAGTCTACACTTTTTACCAGTAACTAATTGCTATGCTAGTATCTTACATGATAAAGCTATACTCGGCCAGGTGCAGTGGCTTACGCCTGTAATCCCAGCACTTTGGGAAGCTGAGGCGGGTGGATCATGAGGTCAAGAGATCGAGACCATCCTGGTCAACATGGTGAAACCCCGTCTCTACTAAAAATAAAAAAAATTAGCTGGGCATGGTGGCGTGTGCCTATAGTCCCAGTTACTCAGGAGGCTGAGGCGGGAGAATTGCCTGAACTCAGGAGGTGGAGGTGGAGATTGCGGTGAGCTGAGATCGTGGCATTGCACTCCATCCTGGGTAACAAGAGCGAAAATCCATCTCAAAAAAAAAAAACGACAACAACATGATAAAGCTATACTCTTCATAGACTTGAATACAGACAAATCTTTACTTCTTGATTTTCCTTTTTGGATTGGTGAGTTTCAAAGTGGGTGCCACTGAGCCCTGTGGCTTCTCAGAGCTGTCAGGGGGCTATATCTGCAGCACCAGGACATGGGGATACCCCTCTCACACCCAATCAGAGAAGCACTGCTCTATTTTCTAAAATGAGTGTCCAGATCAGATTTCATTACCTGGCTATTGTGACAATATATTGTGTGTGAGGTAATAATTGCTTAAGCTCAGTTGACATGAATTAAGGTTAGTCTCATTAAATAAGAATTATAGCCTTCTTTTTCTTAGGGTGAACTTCCTCTGTGGTGACTACCCACATATATTTTACATTCACTTTTATTAGCTTCAAATGCCCAATAATTGCATTTCTTGGCTTTTACATAAATTCTGGGAAGTAAGCTATGTGTACATTGTAGCCACAAATCTGTGTTCTAACTGTAAATCTGCAGAAAATAAGATTTTATACAACTTAATTTTACAGTTTATATTCTAAAACTCATATATATATATATATATATATATATATATACGTATATATATATGTGTGTGTGTATATATATATATATATATATATATATATATATATATATATACAGAGAGAGAGAGAGAGAGAGACAGATGGAGTCTCGTTCCTGTCATGCAGGCTGGAGTGCAGTGGTGCAATCTTGGCTCACTGCAACCTCCATCTCCCAGGTTCAAGTGCTTCTCCTTCCTCAGCCTCCTGAGTAGCCGGGACTACAGGTGTGCCCCACTACCCCCAGCTAATTTTTGTATTTTTAGGAGAGATGGGTTTTTACCACGTTGGCCAGGCTGGTCTTGAACTCCTCACCTCAAGTGATCTGCCTCCCTCATCCTCCCAAAGTGCTAGGATTATAGGTGTGAGCCACCGTGCTCAGCCCTTAAAATCATATGTTCTTTAATGAAATGGACAACTGCACTGATGCAGTTACAGACACGAACAACTGTTCTCCTAGGCCAGTATTTTAAACAATTTTTTATTGATTATGAAAAAAAAAAAAATTTAAAAGCCATAACCCAGAAATGTGTATTTAACATTTTCTTGTTACAGTTAACGTTTTCTTCCACAGTATTTCCTGATAATATTTAAAAAAATAAAAATCATATGTAGTTTTATATTTTTCATTAGTAGTTTCTATTGCTGGATTTTTATCTTATTTTTATTTAATTTTACTGATATTACCAACAATATTGTGATGTATTTCATTCATTATTTCATCAACTATTCCTGAGTGCCTACCCTGAGTGCCCAACAGTTGAGTTTCACATATACGGGGTAAGTGCCTAACCCTGGGCAATCAATTACACACCTGTTTCTCCCATAACCTCGTCCCCAGTCTCCTACTGAGGGTGGTAAGATACAGTAGTCTCCTAAGCCAGACCTGCTTCTGAATATGTTAAAAGTGGAAAAAAATAACAGAATCATATTTTCTCTCAACAAAACCATGCTTGTGATCCTATTATCTCACTGCAGATGAAAGTTTCCTATATCAAGTGTCAGAAGCTGAAGACTGATTTTCTTCACTTTGGAGGGACAGTCTTGCTGTGACAATTCTAATGCCCTCCACAGTAGATGGATGCCTTGGACTAACTAGCAGCATTGTGTACATAAAAGTATGAAGGAAAAAGTGCTTTCATATACCTCAAAAATATTACAGTCAGTATAGATACTCTCCTGTTTTATGTGGGGAGAGAGAAGATGACACAGATCCTCCCCCAGCTTGGGATGTTTGCATTACAAGATCCTTCCACCCAATAGCCCTGAGCTATTAACCTAAAAATAGCATGATCAAATTAACTTGTAGTTCTAATCCATATGTGTTAAAAAAGACATAATGATGGAATGACAGAGCCCCTGAAATTATGTTCTTTATATATAAAACACCCAAATCTTGACAGTGCTTTGCTTTCAAATGAGACCACCCAGTTTCACCTGTGTCACGTTTTCATTTAACAATATGTGTTGAGAGCTTGGGCATGACATGGAGAAGAGATCTCTTATCAGTCTGTGAGCACTAAGTAAACACAGAATTACAACTTATCTTGTGTTACAGAGAAGAATACAAGGAATACTTTTCAGCCTGAACTCTTGAAAAGGATTGATCACTTTAGTAGTTCCTGCTCCAAAGGAAGAGTAAAGAATCCTCTTCAGTAAAGGTGACCTGGACTCAGTAGTAAATGGGAAATGAGCCAGTTTCAATCACCACCCTCTCACCAATCATCAACATAAACTTCTTATAACTTACATGTATTGTGTTTTTAGGAGGGCTGAGGTTATCCAAGATTCTGAATAACATGCTACCACAGGAAGAAAAATTTGCTACTGAGTCCTGGAGACAAACACACACACACACATATGCACACACAAACACACCACACACACAGGCTAGACACACGACTGGTAGTGTCCAGCCTAATTCTTAGTAGTAAGAGGAGGGCTTTGAGCCCATCCATGCTCCAAAGGAAGGGGCACATTTCCCCAATTCACACGTCCATTCTCCTGTCTTCTCCTGCTACAGTGCCTCCTCCTCAAGCCAATGAAATTTTACATAGAGCACAATTAGGGAGGGCTATCAGGTTACAACATTGTCAATGATACTCTCATTAAAAACAACAGCACAGTCAAACAGAGAACATACTTTCATATGAAATGTGATGAATTCTTTCAGACATGGCTCATGATGGCCACATCATCAAGACAGCAGCTTTACTATCCACCGAGCCTACCTGTGTACTTGGCCACCTCCCATAGCACTTCACACCCTCATTTCACCTTCAGAGGCAGACAAGTGGACTACAAAGGACTCATGTGTCTCCCATGCTCTCTGAAAAGAACTCTCATGTTTTCTGGGGAACAAAAGTAACAACAAAAGTAGCTTTTATTTGTAGAACACACCACTTTCTCAAAATACACAGCTAAAACTGTCTGTTTTACCTGTGCATTTTCAAAAAGTTGGCTCTAAGTGCTATAGATGATGAAGTTAGAATGAGTGATCTGTGTCCCCTTGAGTTGAACATTCCTTTAGTAATAAAGGATTCGGTTATTTTTTAATTCTTGAGACATGATTCTCATTCTTATCAATCAAATGTGAATTTTCTGTGTTAATTTCTAGCAGAGGTAAAAGAGTTCATCATAAACTATAGGTGTATTAATGTGCTGATTGACAAGTATCCTCAACAAACCAGCAAACAACTCCTCACAAGCAAGGGAACAAATCACTTTGGAGAACGAGTTTGATGAATTGACAGAAGCAGGCTTCAGAAGGTGAGCAACAACAATCTTCTCTGAGCTAAAGAAACACGTTCTAATCCAATGCAGAGAAACTTAAAACCTTGAAAAAAGGTTTGACAAAACTCTAACTAGAATAACCCACTTAGAGAGGAACATAAAGTACTTCATGGAGATGAAAAACACATCAGGAGAACTTCACAAAGCACACACCAGTTTCAATAGTTTAATCAATAAAATGGAAGAAGGAATATCAGAAATTGAAGATCAACTAAATGAAATAAAATTAGAAGGCCACATTAGAGAAAAAAAGAGTGAAAAGAAATGAATAAAGCCTCCAAGACCCATGGGATTATGTGAAAAAAACAAATCTATGCATGATCGGTGTACCTGAATGTGACAGGGAGAATGAATCCGAGCTGGAAAACACACGTCAGAATATTACCCAAGACAACTTCCCCAACCTCACAAGGCAGGCTGACATTCAAATTCTGGAAATACAGAGAACACCACAAAGATATTTCTCAAAAAGAGCAATTCCAAGGCACATAATCTTCAGATTGACTGGGGTTGAAATGAAGGAAAAAAGGTTAAGGGCAGCTAGAGAGAAAGGTCGGGTCATCAACAAACGGAAGCCCATTAGACTTACAGTGGATCTCTCAGCAGAAACCCTACAGGCCAGAAGAGAGTGGAGGCCAATATTCAACATCCTTAAAGAAAAGAACTTTCAACCCAGAATTTCATATGCAGTCAAACTAAGCTTCATAAGTGAAGGAGAAATAAAATCCTTTACAGACAAGCAACTGCCGAGAGATTTTATCACCACCAGACCTGCCTTACAAGAGTTCCTGAAAGAAGCACTAAACATGGAAAGGAACAACCACTACCAGCCACTACAAAAAAGTATCAAAAGGTAAAGACCAAGGACATAATGAAGAAACTGCATCAACTAACAGGCAAAACCACCAACCAGTGACAAAATGGCAGTATCAAATTCACACATATCAATATTAATGTTAAATATAAATGGTCTAAATGTACCCATCAAAAGACGCAGACAAACTGGATAAAAAGTCAAGATCCTTTGTTGCGCTGTATTCAGGAGACCCATCTCATGTGCAAATACACAAGTAGACTCTAAATAAAGGGATGGAAGAAGGTTTACCAAGCAAATGGAGAGCAAAAAGAAGCAGGGGTTGCAATCCTGGTCTGATAAAATGGACTTTCAACCAACAAAGGTCAAAAGAGACAAGGTCTTTTACATAATGGAAAAAGGATCAAAGTAAGAAGAGCTAACTATCCTAAATATGTATGCACCCAATACAGAAGCACCCAGATACATAAAGCAAGTTTTTTTTCTAATTGCATTTTAGGTTTTGGGGTACATGTGAAGGACATGCAAGATTATTGCATAGGTACAACATGGCAGTGTTATTTGCTGCCTTCCTCCCCTTCACTTGTATCTGGCATTTCTCCCCATGCTATCTCTCCCCAACTACCCACCCCCCGCTGTCCCTCCCCTATTTCCCCCCAACAGACCCCAGTTTGTAGTGCTCCCTTCCCTGTGTCCATGTGTTCTCATTGTTCAACACCTGCCTATGCATGAGAACATGCGGTGTTTTTAATGACCTACAAAGAGACTTAGACTCCCACACAATAATAGTGGGAGACTAACATTCCACTGTCACTATTTGACAGATCAACAAGACAGAAAATCAACAAGGATATCTGGGACTTGAACTCAGATCTGGAACAAGTGGACCTAACAGGCCTCTGCAGAAATCTCCACCCCAAATCCACAGAATATATATTCTTCTCAGCACTGCATGGTACCTAGTATAAAATTGACCACATAATTGGAAGTAAGTCTCAGCAAATGCAAAAGAACGGAAATCCCAACAATCTCTCAGAACACTGTGAAATCAAATTAGAACTCAGGATTAAGAATAAACAATGAAATGAAGGCAGAAATAAAGATGTTCATCGATACCAAAGATAATGAAGACACAACATACCAAAATTTCTGAGACACATTTAAAGCAGTGACTACAGGGATAATTATAGCAATAAATGCCACATTGGAAGTGAGAAAATATCTAAAATCATCACCCTATCATCAAAATTGAAAGAGCTAGAGGAGCAAGATCAAAAAAATTCAAAACCTAGCAGAAGACGAGAAATAACTAAGATCAGAGCAGAAGGGAGATAGAGACGCAGAAAAACTCTTCAAAAAATCGATAAATCAAGCAGCTGGTTTTTTGAAAAGATCAACAAAATAGACAAGATAGCCGTACTAATGACACAGAAAAGAGAGAAGACTCAAATGGATGCAATAAAAAATGATAAAAAGGGTATCACCACCAATTCCAAAGAAATACAAACTACCATCAGAGATTACTACAAACAATTCTATGCATATAAACCAGGAAATCTGGAAGAAATGGATAAACTCCTGGACACGTACACCCTCCAAAGACTAAATCAAGAAGGAGTTAAATCCCTTAATAGACCAACAATAAGGTCTGAAGTTGAGGCAGCAATTAATAGCCTACCAACCAAGAAAGTCCAGGCCCAGATGGGTTCACAGCAGAATTCTAGCAGATGTACAAAGAGGAGCTCATATCACTCCTTCTAAAACTCTTCCAAACAATACAAAAACAAGGAATACTCCCTAACATATTTTATGAGACCATCATCATCCTGAGACAAAACCTGGCAGACATACAACTAAAAGAAAAAATTTCAGGCCAATATTCATGATGAACATTCATGCAAAAATCTTAATAAAATACTGGCAAACTGAATCCAACAGCACGTCAAGAAGCTTATCCATCACAATCAAGTAGGCTTCACCACAGGGATGCAAGCCTGGTTCAGCATACATAAATCTATAAATGTAATCCATCACATAAACAAAGAAAAAAACCACATCATCTCAAAGGATGCAGAGAAGGCCTTCAACAAAATTCTACAGCCCTTTATGCTAAAAATCTCTCAATAAACTAGGTATCAATGGAACGTATCTCAAAATAATAAAAGCTATTTATGACAAACCCACAGCCAACATCTAACTTAATGAGCAAAAACTGGAAACATTCCCTTTGAAAACTGGCACTAGACAAAGGTGCCCTATCTCACCCTTTCTATTCAACGTAGTATTGGAAGTTCTAGCTAGAGCAATTGGGCAAGAAAATGACATAAAGGGTATTCAATTGGGAAAAAAAGAAGTTAAATTGTCTCTATTTGCAGATGACATGATTGTATATTTAGAAGATCCTATTTTCTCAGCCCAAAATCTCCTTAAGCTGATAAGCAAGTTCAGCAAAGTCTCACAATACAAAATCAATGTGCAAAAATCACAAGCATTCCTATACACCAATAAAAGACAGAGAGCCAAATAATGAGCGAATTCCCATTGCTACAAAGAAAATCCTGATTGCTACAAAGAAAATAAAATGCCTAGGAATACAACTAACAGAGGGTGTGAAGGACCTTTTCAAGGAGGATTACAAACCACTGCTCAAGGAAATAAGAGAGGACACAAACAGATGGAAAAACAATCCATGCTTATGGTCAGGAAATATCAGTATCGTTAAAATGGCCTTACTTTCCAAAGTAATTTATAGATTCAGTGCTATCCCCATCAATCTACCACTCACCTTCTTCACAGAACTGGAAAGAAAAAACAAAACTTTAAACTTCATATGGAAGAAAAGAAAAGAGCCCACAAAACGACATTCCTAAGCAAAATAAACAAAGCTGGAAGCATAACACTACCTGACATCAAACCATTCTCAAAGCTACAGTAATAAATACAGCATGGTACTGGTACCAAAAATGAGATATAGACCAATGGAACAGAACCAAGACCTCAGAAGTAATGCCACACATCTATAACCATCTGATCTTTAACAAACTTGACAAAAACAAGCAATGCGGAGAGGATTCCATGTTTAATGAATAGTGTTGGGGAAACTGGCTAGCCATGCACAGAAAGCTGAAACTGGACCCCTTTTTTACACCTTATGCAAAAATTAACTCTAGTTAGATTAAATATTTAAACATAAGACCTAACATCATAAAAACCCTAGAAGAAAGCCTAGGCAAAACCTTTCAGGACATAGGCACAGGCAAGGACTTCATGACTAAAACACCAAAAGCACTGGCAACAAAAGCCAAAATAGACAAATGGGATCTAATTAAACTGAAGAGTTTCTGCATAGCAAAAGAAGCAATCACTAGGGTGAACTGGCAACCAACAGAATGGGAAGGAAATTTTGTAATCTACCCATTTGACAAAGGACTAATATCCAGAATCTGCAAAGAACTAAAACAGGTTTACAAGAAAAAGCAAACCTATTCAAAAGTGGACAAAGGGTATGGACAGACACTTTTCAAAAAAGACATAGATGAGACTAATAAATATATAAAAAAATGCTCATCATCTCTGGTCATTAGAGAAATGCAAATCAAAACTACACTGAGATACCATCTCACGCCACTTAGAATGGTGATCATTACAAAATCTGGAGACAACAGATGCTGGAGAGGATGTGGCAAAATAGGAACACTTACACTGTTGGTGGGAGTGTAAATTAGTTCAACCATTGTGGAAAACAGTATGGCGATTCCTTAAGGATCTAGAAATAGAAATTCATTTTGACCCAGCAATCCCATTATTGAATATATGCCCAGAGGATTATAAATCATTCTATTATAAATGCCCATGCACACATATGTTCATGGATGAATCTGGAAACCATCATTCTCAGCAAACTGACACAAGAACAGAAAACCAAACACCACATGTTCTCACTCACAGGTGGGTGATGAACAATAAGCACACATGGGCACAGGAGGGGAACATCACACACTGGGTTCTGTTGGGGGGTGCGGAGTTAGGGGAGGGACAGCAGGGAGTGGGGAGGCTGGGTAGGCATAACATTGGGAGAAATGCCTGATGTGGGTGATGGGGGGATGGAGGCAGGAAACCACCATGGCACGTGTGTACCTTTACAATAATCCTGCAAGATCTGTACGTATATCCCAGAACTTAAAGTACAATAAAATAAATAAATAAATAAAATAAAGGAATCAATGCAGAGCAGAAAAGACTTGTTTTCAAAGGTAAAACACATTTTTTATAGAAAAGATAGAAACCAAACACTCATTTGTGAGAATAATCCATAATTCAGAATGTTATTGATCGATAAATATCTGAAAAATAAGGTACAAAAAAGTAAGTTACAGTGAATATTAAAATCTGACAATTATTGTGCATTTAGCAATAGGACAGTACCACAGGGGCAAAGGAATCTCAAAGGCCCCCTATAATCTAACATAAGCTAGCTGAGTTCATCTTGTTCTCAAATTGGACCTTCGACTCCAGCTTATCTGGCCCACTTCCCTATACTTTGAATACAGCTTGCTCATTCATACATCTTTGCCTTTGGTGACACCTTTTGATGTTCATGAAAAAATCCTCTAATCCCTAAATCATATGCCTCCATTAAAATTACTCCCTAGATACACCTTTTCCTCACAGTATTCCCTAGATAACAATACTATTCTTGCAGAATTTAGAGAGGTCTCACTTTGATAAGATCAAGAAACAGTCCTGGACCTGCCACGTTCTCAAACAAATGTGTGTTACCATGAAATGACTCTCTCGCTGTACCACACTTATTTATTATGTCCCGCCCATTAGATCATAAACTATTCTGGAGTAAGAATGGTGTCCATTGCTCTCTTCGTTCCCAATCACCTGGTTGAATAAGAGGTTAATAAATAGTTAAAAACCAACTATTTTAGACCTAAAAAATTTCTTCCTAAAAAAACAAAGTACTTAAAACAATTACTACAAAAGCAAGAGAAGAGGTTAATCTTCCTAATGTTTTTAACTTAAGTGACCTAGGTAATTACTATTCTCTTCAAGTTTAATTGCCATTCTTCGGAAGAGGTCGGAGGAAAGACGAGTGAGGAGAATGCAATTTTTTAATGTTGTAAGTACTATTCAAGAAGCAAAAAAGCAGATGTCCTTCATTTCCATACAGACCAGAAATATATGATGTAATAGGCTTCACACAGACCCAGAGAAAATTTGTTTATATGTGGGGAAGAATTTTTCACTGCACAACTAACCACTGAAGTAAGCTTCTTAAAGGAAATTTCAAAAACCGTGTAGACAACCATGTGTTTCAATTCGTTGGAATATTTTACTACTATAGGAACAATCGCTTTCTTGAGGCTCCTCCCCCTGCCCTAGATCCATCACGAACAAGTATCTTTGGGAAAATCCTACATTTAGAAAGCTGGATAGTCTTACCGGAGTGAAAGAAATAGTTCTTACCATTTTTATCCACAAATAACATACAAATGTAATAATGATTACAAGTAGATACTGAAGAAACAGAGATTACACCGCAGGTTTATAGAAGACACAGAGTCAAAGCAAAAGCAAGCAAAAAGTCATCAAATGGAGAAGAAATTGTTCAGGCTTTCTTTTTTCTTGATCTGTACCTCTGAAGCTGGCATAAACCCTCATGTTTATTAGAAATGTTCTGAACAGGGAATCTTGAAGCAGGGATGTGTATCCTAGTCACTAATGGGATTATTTAATCTCCCTGAACCTCTGTTTTTCCCCCATTGATAAGATGAGAATGATAATATTTATCTACCTATATAGGTGTGACCAGATGTTATCATGAATATGAACATATTTGCTAAAGTAAAATGAGCTATTACTGAAATGTATGATTATTATGGGAAATTTGGTGGGGAAAGTAGAATATCATTAGAATAGCATTTTACTATATTATTATTTTACCACAGCACAATTGCCGATTTTCCGTTTAATACTTGTTGAGCACCAGGTTCCCAGGGTGGAGAAATAAACAAAACAAATACTCCTGCAGTGATTGAAGGAAAACAAACTCTTGTCAAATACATGATTGTGCCTCAGTACAATACAGCTAACATTTCCTGAGTGCTGGCTAGATGACAAGTGCATGAATGTTTCCATATAAACACTCAGAACTTAATCTTTTTGCTTAAACTATTTTCTGACATGGAAAGAGCCCAAGTTTTCATTTAAAAAGATAGAAAATTTAGAATGCTTAGTAAAAGTTATGACATCAAATTAATAGAAACTGACTCAGTTTTTACAACTTAAACTTTACAGTGCTTGAACTAAATATCGATTGAATTCTTTTAAGAAAACTTCAATGCTTACTAGTATTGCTTCCTTCAGGTTGATTCAACAGAACTTTAATCCACCCAAATCATATGTGCTGCACCTGGATGTGCCTCTGGAGAGCATTGAACTCTCCCTGTATACGAACAGCTTTTCACTCAATTTTTAAATCCCAAAGCAATATCATAGAATTTTAGAATTACAAAAGCACCTTGGAGGTTAAAATCTTCCACTCATTGTAGGAGTCCTATAAAATATTCATGGATGATTTTGACCTGTCTTAAAGCTAGACGCCTTTCTATTATGTAAACATCTAAAAAAAGGCATCATATTCTTTTGTTAGGTAGCTAAAACGATTATTTCATTGGTAAAATATTAAGACAAAGTCCATATTACTAGAACACATTTAATGCCTCAATTTTGAAAAAAAAGTCATTATTGTCCTCCATCAAAACTAGGTAGAATTGGAAAATATTTTACATTATTAGATGGACATAATGTATTTTAGACCCTCAGAATAAAATACGTACATATTTGCTTTTTAACATCTGAAATCATCATTAATGTTAGTAGTCTCCTCATCTCTTACATTATGTGTTAATACAGCATTTACTAATTCATTTACTCAAGTATTTTACATTCTTAGCATATGTCGTGTAGATTACCAGTCCATGAGAAAGATCAAAATTCAATTCTTTATTGTAATTATTATGTGTTACACAGGGGTGACTCTCTTGCCTCTTCTGCAGCATCTCAGAGATAATTCTCCATGCCCAGCAATCTTCCCGTTCCTTCCATGTCTTACCCCATACATATTTGGGGTTCATAAGTAGAGGACCACAACCCCTGGGCTACCTAAAATGAGCCCCTTACATGGACAGAAACTTTGTCCTGCAGGTTCAGTAGAATGCCCTTCTACCAGAGGACCCTGGATTCAAAAGGTGTTAAGCCATCTCCTAATGTACCTGGTAGAATTCTTTACTGGCACTACAATTGCCTTTGGCTCTTACCTTCCTGAGCAGGGGTCCCTAACCCCCAGGCCATGGACCGAGACTGGTATGCAGCCTGCTAGGAACTGGGCTGTATAGCAGGAGGTAAGTGGCAGGCAAGTGAGCATTACCACCTGAGACCTGCCTCCTGTTACATCAGCCAGCATTAGATTCTGACAGGAGCATAAACTCTATCTATTGTAAACTGCACATGTGAGGGATCTAGCTCATGCACTCCTTATGATAATCTAACTATTGCCTGATTATCTGAGGTAGAACAATTTCATCCAAAAACCATCCCAACTGGTTTTGGGATAAAGCTGCCCAAGATGGAAACCAGTCTCTGTTGTCAAAAAGATGAGGGACAGCTCTTCCCCAGGACGGGACTTCCCAGTTGTGTTAGTTCATTTTGTATTGCCATAAAGGAATATCTGAGACTGGGTAACTTATTCAGAAAAGAGGTTTCTTTGGCTCACAGTTCTGCAGGTGATACAAGCATGGCACCACCACCTGCTCAACTAGTGGTCAGACCCCTGGGATCTTTTACTCATGGTGGAAGACAAAGGGGAAGCTGGCATTTCAAATTGCAAGAGAAGAGGGAGGTCCCAGACTCTTAACCAGCTAAACTAATAGAGCAATAAATCACTAATTTCCATGGGGAGGGCATCAAGCCATTCATGAGAGATCTGCCCCCATAACACAAACAACTCCCACTAGACCCCACCTCCAACACTGGGTGGATCACATGTCATCATGAGAGTCGGAAAAGATAAAACATCCAAACAACATCCCCAGTTCTCACACCTGTGCAGTGCCTCCAATCAGGGTCATACATAAAGCTGGTGGTGCTGTCATTTGGCCTCTGAAGTTTTTGTGGCACATGGGTGTGTGCATATGCATATCAGTGGTAACTCCTCAAAGCAAGCCTGGGACTTATGGTCATTTAAGTTTGCATTATGGCCATACTCTTTATATTCCAGTTCCTGGAAGAAAATCCCATGGAACCAAAAACAACAAAGCTGGCCTCCACAGTCACCTCCCTTGTGGGAAATGAGTTATCTAAAATTCACAGGGAGGCATCTTTGGCATGGGATATAGAAATGATTCTTTTTAATGTAGTGCTTTCGGTAGAAAGAATACCCACACTTGGGGCAGGCACATTATATGCCACGAAAAACATACAACTTTGTGGTAAATATAACCTCTGAGATGGAATTCAACATGTATTTTTGATTTTAACCTTCAGACTCAGTACACAAACCCTGTCCAACTCAACTAGATTCAGTCATGCTGGGTGCTGGACAGAAATTACCAATGAGCTTAGTAAAAGCAAACCAAGCTAAAGCAGACAACCAAAAATCATCTGGAAAACATTTTTTTTTTCAAGTTCTTAAAGTCATTTTTATATGTACTATTTCTTATGCTCTGAAGAAATTTATTTTATATAATCATTTAAGAGATTAAATAACTAGTATAATGAATAGGAAATTACTTTTCAATTATTTGGTTACTTTTCTGTAAAAGATCAAGTATAATTCATGGGAAAATGAAATCTGTCCAAATAAACCAAAGAATGACAAATAAAAACTGTCTGAGAATTCTGAATTATCTCTGGAGAAACTGTTATGCAATTGCGTCACTATAACCACTCTTAGCATGAGTGGTAGAGAATGTATTTCCAAGGCAGTTTTAGTGGTAAAATAATATCTGAACACAATTGCCTTAAATAACTTAAAATAATCACAAATTCCATAATTAGGAATACTTATGGATCAAGGCAGATGAGAGGCAGGAGTAGGTGGCAGCTCCAGCCAGAGCAGGCTGTGGAGGCTTCCACTGTGAATTTTAGTTCCTGATTGACTCCAAGAACAAACCAGCAATACTGAGATGACTGACAGACCCTCTGAAGAAAACAGACTCCTTTTGCAGGACCCTGGAGACACCCCAAATACTATGAGAGATCCAGCTATGGAAGTGGAACACGTCCCCAATGGAGAAGCTGAAGCTGAAAGAAGGAAACCCTCTGGCAAGTTTCCAAGCACGATTTGTCATTCACCTGAAAACAGACTCAGGGATGCTGCGGGGGCATGGTGGGAGTGAGACTGGCCCTTCAGGTTTCCTGGGAGCTGGGTGAGGCCTGTGACTGTCAGCTTTCCCCCAGTTCCCTGACAACCTGCACGACCCAGCAGAGGGACCCATAATCCTAGGTACACAACGCCAGTGACCTGGGAGTCTCATCCCCACCCACAGCAGCCACAGCAAGACCTGCCCAAGGAGAGCCTGAGCTCACACATACCTACATGATGGTCCTTCCCTACCCGCCCTAGTAGGGAAAGACAAAGGGCATATAATCTTGGGAGTTCTAAGGCACCAACCACCAATGGTTTCTCTCCACACTACTGCAGCTGATGCTTTCTGGGATGTGCCACCTCCTGGCAGGAGGCCAATCAGCATGAAAATATATCTCTAAATCAACAAAGTTAAGAACCCTCATGGGTTCGCTGCACCCTATGCCACCTCCTCCGGAACAGGCACCAGTATCCACAGCTGAGAGACCCATAGATGGTTCACATCACAGGACTCTGTGCAAATGATCCCCAGTACCAGCCCAGAACCAGGTAGACTCACCAGGTGGCTGGATCCAGAAGAGGCAACAATCGCTGCAGTCAGCTCACAGGAAGCCACATTCATAGGAAAATGGGGAGAATACTACACCACTGGAACACCCCATGGGTCAAAAAATCAGAACAGCCTTCAGCCCTAGACCTTATCTCTAACACAGCCTAGCCCAATGAGAAAGAACCAGAAAACCACCCCTGGTAATATGGCAAAACAAGGCGTGTCAACACCCCCACAAAAATCACACTAGTTCACCAGCAATGGATTCAACCCAAGAAGACATCCCTGATTCCCCTGAAAAAGAATTCAGGAGGTTAGTTAAGCTACTCAGGGAGGGATCAGAGAAAGGCAAAGCACTGTGGGGCTGTGGGAAAAAAGAATCCAAAAAATGATACTAGCAGTGAATGGAGAAATATTAAAAGAAACAGACAGCTTAAAGGAAAAAAAAATCCAAAATTCTGGAAGCTTTGTTCATACTTTTAGAAATGTAAAATGCTCTGGAAAGTCTCAGCAACAGAAGTGAACAAGTAGAAGAAAGAAATTCAGAGCTCAAAGATAAGGACTTTGAATTAACCCAACCCAACAAAGACAAAGAAAAAAGAATAAGAAATTATGAACAAAGCCTCCACAAATTATGGGATTATGTTAAATGACTAAACCTAAGAATAATTGGTATTCCTGAGGAAGAAGAATATTCTAAAAGTTTGGAAAACACATTTAGGGAAATAACTGAGGAAAACCTCCCTGGCCTAGATAGAGACCTAGGCATGCAAATACAAGAAGCATGAAGAAGACCTGGAAAATTCTTCACAAAAATGTCTTTGCCTAGGCATATTGCCATCAAATTATCCAAAGTTAAGAGGAAAGAAAGACTCTTAAGAGCCGTGAGACAGAAGCACCAGGTAACCTGTAAAACAAAACTTACCCGATTAAAAGAAGATTTATCTGCATAAACCCTACAAGCTAGAAGGGATTGGTGCCCTATCTTCAGCCTCCTCAAACAAAACAGTTAGCAGCCGAGAATTTTGCATCCAGTGAAACTAAGCATTATTTAAGAAGGAAAGATACAGTCATTTTCAGACAAACACACACTGACAGAATTCACCATTACCAAACCACCACTACAAGAACCGCTATAAAAGAAGTTCTAAATCTTGAAACAGAATCCTGGAATCACATGCAAACAGAATCTCTTTAACACATATCACACAAAACCAATAAAACAAAAATACAAGGTAAAAAGCAAAAACAAAACAAAACAAAACAAAACCCAAAGTATGCAGGCAACAAGAGCATGATGACTGCAATGATACCTCACATTTCAATACTAACATCAAATGTAAATGGCCTAAATGCTCCACTTAAAAGATACAGAACTGCAAAATGGATAAGAACTCACCAACCAACAATCTGCTGCCTTCAGGAGTCTCGCCTAACACATAAGAACTCACAGAAACTTAAAGTAAAAGGCTGGAGAAAGGTATTTCATACAAAAGGACACCAAACTGAGCAGGGATAGTTGTCCTTAGATCAGACAAAACAAACTTTAAAGCAACAGCAGTTAAAACAGACAAAGAGGGATATTACATAATGATAAGAGGCCTTGTCCAACAGGAAAATACCACGATCCTAAACATATATGCAGCTAACACTAGAGTTCCCAAATTTATAAAACAATTACTAACGGACCTAAGGAATGAGGTAGACAGCAACACCATAATAGTGGGGGACTTCAATACTCCACTGACAGCACTAGACAGGTCATCAAGACAGAAAGTCAAGAAAGATACAATGGATTTAAACTATACCTTGGAATAAATACACTTAACAGATATATACAGAACACTTCATCCAGCAACCACAGAATACACATTCTATTCAACAATTCATGGAACTTTCTCCAGTATAGACCATATGATAGGCCATAAAACAACCCTCAGGAAGTTTCAGACAACTGAAATTATATCAAGCACTCCATCATACCAACAGTGGAATAAAACTGGAAATAAACTCCAAAAGGAAACTTCAACACCACACAAATACATGGAAATTAAATAACCTGCTCCTGAAAGAGCACTGGGTCCAAAAGCAAAATTGAGATAGAAATGTAAAAATTTTTCAAACTCAATGACATATTTAAATTACACAACCTATCAAAACCTCTGAGCTACAACTAAGGTGGTGCTAAGAGAAAACTTCATAGCCCTTAACACCTATGTCAAAAAGTCTGAAAGAGCACAAACAGACAATCTAAGGTCGTGCCTCAAGGAATGAGAGGAAAAACAACAAACCAAACTCAAACCCAGAAGAAAGGAAATAGCCAACACCAGACTAAATGTAATGGAAACAAACAAACAAAAATACAAAAGATAAATGAAACAAAAAGCTGGTTCTTTGAAAAGATAAATAAAACTGAGAGACCATTAGCAGGATTACCCAAGAGAAGAGAGAAACATCCCAATAACCTCACTGAGAAGCACAACAGAAGATATCACAACTCACACCACTGAAATACTAACGATCACTCAAGGCTATTACAAACACCTTGACAGAAATACACTAGAAAAGTTAGATGAGATGGATGAATTCCTGAAAAAATACAGCCCTCTTAGCTTCAATCAGAAAGAATTAGATGCACCAAACTAATAACAAGTAGCAAGACTGAAATGGTAATTTAAAAACTACCAACAATAAAAAGAAGTTCAGAAGCAGACGGATTCACCACAGAATGCTACCAGATACTCAAAGAAGAATTGGCAGCAATCCTTTTGACACTATTCCACAAGAGAGAGAAAGAAGAAACCCTCCTTAATTCATTCTATGAAGCCAACACCACCCTATTACCAAAGCCAGGAAAGGACACAACTAAAAAGAAAACTACAGAGCAATGTCCTTGATAAAGATACATGCTAAAATTCTTAATAAAATACTTGCTAAGCTAATCAAACAACATATCAAACAGATAATCCACCCTGATCAAGTGACTTTCATGCCAGGGATGCAGGGATGCGGTAACATAAGCAAGTCAATAAATGTGCTATACCACCTTAACAGAATTAAAGACAAATATTACATGATCATCTCAATAGATGTAGAAAAAGGATTTAACAAAATCCAGCATCATTTTCTGATTAAAACCCTCAGCAAAATCGGTACACAAGGGACATACCTTAATTTAATAAAGGCCATCTATGCCATACCCACAGCCAACATAATACTGAATGGGGAAAAGTTGAAAGCATTCCCCCTGAGAATGGAAACAAGACATGGATAGCCACTCTCACCATTCCTCTTCCAGAGAGTACTGAAAATCCTAGCCAAGGTAATCAGACAAGTGAAAGAAATAAAGGACATCCAAATAGGTAAAGAGAAAGCCAAATTGACTCTGTTTGCTAAAAATATGACCATCTACCTTGAACACCAAAAGGACTCCTCCAGAAAGCTCATAGAACTGATAAAAGAATTTAGCAACTTTCCCAATACAAGATTAATGTACACAAATCAGCTCTTCTATACACCAACAGCGACAAAATGGAGAACCAAATCAAGAACTCAAACCCTTTCACAATTGCTGCCAAAAAAAAAAAAAAAAAGAAGAAAAAAAAAATACTTAGGAATATACCTAACAGAAGGGTAGACAGACCTCTAGTAGGAAAACTACATAACACTGATGAAAGAAAACATAGATGACACAAACAAATGAAAACACATCACATGGTCCTGGATGGGTAGAATCAGTATTGTAAAAATGAGCATACTGCAATGTACAAATACATGCAATGTACAAACATGATGCAATTCCCATCAAAACTTCACCATCATTCTTCACAGAATTAGAAAAACAGTTCTAAGGCCGGGCGTGGTGGCTCATGCCTGTAATCCGAGTACTTTGGAGGCCAAGGCGGGTGAATCACCTGAGGTCGGGAGTTCAAAAAAAGCAGTTCTAAAATTCATATGGAAACAAACAACAGCCAACATAGCCAAAGAAAGACTAAGTAAAAGGAACCAATCTGGAGGCATCACACTTCCTGATCTCAAACTATAAGGCCATAGTCACCAAAACAGCACTGTACTGGTATAAAAACAGGCACGTAGATCAATGGGAACAGAATAGAAAACCCAGAAATAAACCCAAATACTTACAGCCAACTGATCTTCAGTAAAGCAAGCAAAAACATAAAGTGGAGAAAGGACACCCTTTTCGACAAATGGTGCTGGGATAATTGGCCAGCCACATGTAGGAGAATAACACTGAATCCTCATCTCTCACCTTATACAAAAATCAACTCAGGACAGATTAAGGACTTAAACCTAAGACATGAAACTATAAAAATTCCAGAAGATAACACTGGAAAAACCCTTTTAGGCATTGGCTTAGGCAAAGATTTTATGACTAAAAACCCAAAAGCAATTGCAATATAAACAAAGATAAATAGCTGGGAGATAACTAAAGAGCTTTTGCATGGTAAAAATAACAGTCAGCAGAATAAACAGTTAACTCACAGAGTGAGAGAAAATGTTCACAATATATATTTCTGACAAAGGACTCATATACAGAATCTACAACAAACTCAAACAAATCAGTAAGAAAAAAGCAACCAACCACATCCAAAAGTGAGCTAAGACATGAATAGACAATTCTCCATAGAAGACATACAAATGGCTAGCAAACAGTTAAAAAAAATGCTCAACATCACTAATGATGTGGGAAATGCAAATCAAAACTACAATGCAATACCACCTTATTCCTGCAAGAATGGCCATAATCAAAGAATTTAAAAACAACAACAACAACAGCAACAACAACAGTAGATGTTGGCATGGTTGCGGCAATTAGGGAACACTTCTACACTGCTAGAAGAAATGTAAACTAGTACAGCCACTACGGAAAACAGGGTGGAGTTCCTTAAAGAACTAAAAGTAGAATTACCATTTGATCAAGCAATACCACTACTGGATAGCTACTCAGAAGAAAAGTTATTATTTGAAAAAAGGTACTTGCACATGCATGTTTATAGAAACACAATTCACAACTGCAAAATCATGGGACCAACCCAAATATCCAACAATAAATGAGTGGATAAAGAAACTGGCATACATATACATGATAGAATACTACTCAGCCAAAAAAGGAATAAATTAGCAGCATTTGCCATAACCTAGATGAGACTGGTGACTTATTCTAAGTGAAGCGACTCAAGAATGGAAAACCAAATATTGTATTTTCTCACTGATACACGGGAACTAAGCTATGAGTACACAAAGGCTTAAGAATGACACAGTGGACTTCGGTGACTTGGGTGTGGGGGAGGCACAAGGGAGAAAAGTAACAAATACGATGCTGTGTATACTTCCCGGCGATGGGTGCGCTAGGATCTCACACATCACTAAAGAATTTACTCATGTAACCAAATACCACCTGTACCCCAATAACTTGTGAAAAATAAAATAACAAAGAATCTTCCTATGAAGTATTTGTTATGCACTAGGCATCGTTCTAGGAGGTTTACATATATTGATTTATTTAATATTCTCACCAACCACCCTCGGGGACACTATTTTCAACCTCATTTTACAGATGAGGGAATAAGACGTAGAAAAGTTAAATTACTTACTCAATGTTACACATAATATGTGGCAAAGCCAAGATTTAAAGTAATTAATAATGTGACCATATTTTAGGGGAAAGCTCAATTGACTTGAGGAAATAAATTTAAAATGCATCAGCGTTTTCTTTGTGCTTCAGCAGATAATGCATTGTGCCCCACTGCTACTGATGAACCATGTGGGAAGCTAGGCGAGGCCAAAGTCAGGGTTAACCAGCAGTCTGCTGGTCAGGAGAAGGATGTCCTACCCATTCTCTATCAGCTTATCTAGGACTCTCCAGTCTCTAATTTCTGATTCCGCCTAATACAGAATACAGTACAAAACCTGTCTTCCTGAGACTAAAATGATTCACCCATGCTTGGTGTCCAGGGCCCATGTTAATCATGTCTGAAACTTGGTTTAACAAATGCACAACAAATCATCATCTCTTTCATCTCTTTAAAATATGACTTAGTCATTAAAACACATCTAACTTGACTTCAAGATGCACAGGGTAGAGAATCAGAGGGTTGAATGGCATGGGGTGCTGGGTGCAGGCTCAGTCTCATCTGGCCTTCACTTGCCTTCCTCTAAGCCAGATTGCCTGAGGGGAGGAGCAGTGTAACATCTGCCTCCAGTGATGAAAATCCACCCTACCAACAGAATGGCCATAAATTGAGAAGAGTGAAGTACTGAGTTCTGAAACTCAGTACTTCATGAGTGAAGACTTGTCCCAAACTCATTAGATGTAAGTTTACTATCTATCTGTGGATGTTATCAGACTACATAATCTTGTAAATTTATCCAGACCGTCTTTCAGTTATTTTGAGTGACTTATGCTTTTTCAACTAGTTGATGGTTGTTTTTTAAAACTGGGAAGAAATGCAGATAACTGTTTTCCCACCATAAACTGAGCACATATGATGCTTCAAGCCATATAAATATTTCATGGGTTTTGTGAACTGTACTGGTAGGAGGCGAATTCTGTCATTTCACCTCATAACTCTTTGTGTAAAATCAATATGACAACAGCTTGAAATTGAAATCTAAGTTCAAACCTGATTAATAGTTTCATAAAATCTACAGTCGTAGTAAGTGATTGCAGGAAGGAAAAAATTATCGGGGTAGTTTTCAGCCATGCTGATGTGTACAATGAATCTAGGAGTGAATAAATGTTGAGTGCATAAATAAATGAGTTAATATGTAAGTGGAATGTTGATAAATTATTGATTGACGGCCTAAATAGTACATACAACTTAGTTATATTACTGACTATCTAGATGATGCTGCTTCCATGAATTGGTTTCTCTAGCTCCATTCTTTCCAAATCATCAGGAATGCTTGATTTACTGCCTGTTGATACTAGCTAACCAGGAGCTCGCAGGTATCTTCTCATCCTTGAACCAAGGGCCTTCACTCATCACTGTTTCTTTCCTTGATTATTACTTGCAAGTGATAAATGTACTTGCTTTTCATCATCTCTTCTTCTAAGACATGCTCCAGGATGAGAAGGACTCAGCCTGGCTTGTTATTCCCATAAGGACAAAGGCCAACTAAAAATAAGAAGCTCAACTCTATGTAAAGGACTGAACTGTGCCCCACACTAAATTTGTATGTGGAAGTCCTACCCTCCAGTGTGACTTTATTGGAAGAAAGGGCCTTTACAGCAATAAAGAGCCTACCACCCAAAAAAAGCCCAGGTCCAGATGGGTTCACAGCTGAATTCTACCAGAAATACAAAGAGGAACTGATACCATTCCTTCTGAAACTATTCCAGACAATCCAAAAAGAGGGAATTCTTCCCAAATCATTTTACGAGACAAACATCATCCTGATACCAAAACCCGGCAGAGATTCAACAAGAAAAGAAAATTTCAGGCCAATATCCATGATGAACATAGATGCAAAAATCTTCAATAAAATACTGGCAAACCAATTGCAGCAGCATATCAAAAAGCTCATCCACCATGATCAAGTAGGATTCATCCCGGGGATGCAAGGCTGGTTCAACATACGCAAGTCCATAAACGTAATTCACCACATAAACAGAAACAAAGACAAAAACCACATGATTATCTCAATTGATGCAGAGAAGGCTTTTGACAAAATTCAACAACGCTTTATGCTAAAAACCCTCAATAAACTAGGTATTGACGGAACGTATCTCAAAACAATAAAAGCTATTTACGACAAACCAACAGCCAATATCATACTGAATGGGAAAAAACTGGAAGCATTCCCTTTGAAATCTGGCACTAGACCACTTCTATTCAATATAGTACTGGAAGTTCTAGCCAGAGCAATCAGGCAAGAAAAAGAAATAAAGGGTATCCAAATTGGAAAGGAGGAAATCAAATTGTCTCTATTTGCAGATGACATGATTGTATATCTGGAAGACCCCATCATCTCAGCCCAAAAGCTCCTGAAACTGATAAACAACTTCAGCAAAGTCTCAAGATAAAAAATCAACATGCAAAAATCACAAGCATTCCTATACACCAGTAATAGACTTCAAGAGAGCCAAATCAAGAACGAACTGCCATTCACAATTGCTACAAAGAGAATAAAGTACCTAGGAATACAACTAACAAGGAACATAAAGGACCTCTTCAAGGAGAACTACAAGCCATTGCTCAACGAAACAAGAGAGGATACAAACAGATGGAGAAACATTCCATGTTCATGGTTAGGAAGAATCATCGTGAAAATGGCCATACTGCCCAAAGTAATTTACAGATTCAACGCTATTCCCATCAAGCTACTAATGACCTTCTTCACAGAACTGGAAAAAAACACCTTAAGCTTCATATGGAACCAAAAGAGAGCCCACATAGCCAAGTCAATTCTAAGCAAAAAGAACAAAGCAGGAGGCATCACACTACCGGACTTCAAACTATACTACAAGGCTACAGTAATCAAAACAGCATGGTACTGGTACCAAAACAGAGATATAGAACAATGGAACAGAACAGAGGTCTCAGAGGAAATACAACATACCCACAACCATCTGATCTTCGACAAAGCTGACAAAAACAAGCAATGGGGAAAGGACTCCCTGTTTAATAAATGGTGTTGGGAAAACTGGCTAGCCATGTGCAGAAAGCAGAAACAGGACCCCTTCCTGACACCTTACACCAAAATTAACTCCAGATGGATTAAAGACTTAAACATCAGACCTAATACCATAAAAACCTTAGAAGAAAATCTAGGCAAAACCATTCAGGACATAGGTGTAGGCAAGGACTTCATGACCAAAACGCCAAAAACAATGGCAACAAAAGCCAAAATAGACAAATGGGACCTAATCAAACTCCACAGCTTCTGCACGGCAAAAGAAACAGTCAGTAGAGTGAATCGGCAACCAACAGAATGGGAAAAAATTTTTGCAACCTTCCCATCTGACAAGGGGCTGATATCCAGAATTTACAAAGAACTAAAGCAGATCTACAAGAAAAAAACAAACAAGCCTATTCAAAAATGGGCGAAGGATATGAACAGATACTTTACAAAAGAAGACATACAGGAGGCCAACAAACATATGAAAAAATGCTCATCATCACTGGTCATCAGAGAAATGCAAATCAAAACCACATTGAGATACCATCTCACACCAATTAGAATGGCAATCATTAAAAAATCGGGAAACAACAGATGCTGGAGAGGATGTGGAGAAATAGGAACACTTTTACACTGTTGGTGGGAATGTAAATTAATTCAACCATTGTGGAAGACAGTGTGGCGATTCCTCAAGGACCTAGAAATAGAAATCCCATTTGACCCAGCAATTCCATTACTGGGTATATATCCAAAGGATTATAAATCATTCTACTACAAGGACACATGCACACGAATGTTCATTGCAGCACTGTTTACAATAGCAAAGACCTGGAACCAACCCAAATACCCAACGATGATAGACTGGATAGGGAAAATGTGGTACATATACACCATGGAATATTACGCAGCCATCAAAAACGATGAGTTCACGTCCTTTGTAGGGACATGGATGAACCTGGAAACCATCATTCTCAGCAAACTGACACAAGAGCAGAAAATCAAACACCATATATTCTCACTCATAGGTGGGTGTTGAACAATGAGAACACATGGACACAGGGAGGGGAGCACTACACACTGGGGTCCATTGGGGGGAAATGGGGGAGGGGCGGGGGGTAGGAAGGTGGGAAGAGATAGCATGGGGAGAAATGACAGATACAGGTGAGGGGACGGAAGGCAGCAAACCACACTGCCAAGTGTGTACCTATGCAACAATCTTGCATGTTCATCACATGTACCCCAAAACCTAAAATGCAATTAAAAAAAAATTTAAAAAAGGGCCTTTAAAGAGTTAATTAAGGTTAGATGAGATGACACGGATTGGGCTTCAGTATTATAAACTGGTGTTCTAAGAGGAGAAAGAGACACAAGAGATCTCTCTCCCTGTGGATGAGGAAAAGGCCACATGGGAGGGAGTGAAAAGGTAACTGTCTCCAAGATAGGAAGAGCAGTCTCACCAAAAGCCAACCCCACTGGCACCTTCATCTTGGACTTTCAGCCTCAAGAACAGTGAGGAAATAAATATCTGTTGTTTAAGTTACCCAATCTGTAGTATTTTGTTAGAAAGCCTATAATTACTAACTGACTAATATATTCTTCATGTTAAAAATAAGAAAGGAAGCACCTTTTGCGTAGGGCATTTACTTTAGAAAGCTTGTACATCTTTGTCTTTTTGAAATGTATGTAAATATTCTTAAAAGATAACTTAGTCTCATTAGTTTTAAGACCCAAGGATGCTGTTCTGAAAGCCTGGGAATCATCACTTTGAAAATTATCAAGGAAGATAACACCTCCATTTCTCAGGTTCAGTAGGAGGCTGGGAGGGTAAGTTCAGCAGGTATCTTACTCCAAGTTGCAGGACAACCTCCTTTTATAAAGACATGTGAAGTTTATTTTTTCTTTGGAAAAGCCAACTGACTAACAGAGATGGTTACCCCAATTACTAAGAAAATTTAAAATGAAAGGTGTGTGACAAATGGGACTGTAAAGTCCCCTTGAGGACAAGTGATTGCTTACCTTGAGAATTTGTATGTTAAAGGTTGCATCTGCTTGTTACATAAAAAGGTGAGTTTTTTTTTTTGTTTTTTTTTCTGTCTTTGCAATTTCTGAGCTGATTTCCTGAGAATTGCATCTCACTCTGGTTTAATGCTAAAAGAAATAAAATTTATTCAATTAGAAAAAGAAGAAGTCAAATTGTCTCTATTTGCAGATGACATGATTGTATATTTAAAAGACCCCATTGTCTCAGCCCAAATCTCCTTAAGTTGATAAGCAACTTCAGCAAAGTCTCAGGATACAAAATCAATGTGCAAAAATTATGAGCATTCCTATACACCAGCAACAGACACACAGAGAGCGAGCCAAATCTTGAGTGAACTCCCATTCACAGTTGCTACAAAGAGAATAAAATACCTAGAAATACAACTAACAAAACATGTGAAGGACCTCTTCAAAAAGAAGGACAAACCACTTCTTAAGAAAATAAGAGAGGACAGAAACAGATATAAAAACATTTCATGCTCATGGTTCGGAGGAATCGATATTGTGAAAATGGCCATACTGCCCACAATAATTTACATATTCAATGCTATCTCCATCAAGCTACCAATGACTTTCTTCACAGAATTGGAAAATAAACACCTTAAGCTTTATACGGAACCAAAAGAGAACCTATATAGCCAAGACAATCCTAAGCACACAATTATGGAGACATCATACTACCTGACTTCAAAGTATACTACAAGGCCACAGTAACCAAAACACCATGGTACTGGTACCAAAACAGATATATAGACCAATGGGACAGAGCAAAGGCCTCGAAAGTCACACCACACAGCTACAACTGTCTGATCTTTGACAAACCTGACAAAAACAAGCCATGGGGAAAGGATACCCTATGTAACAAATGGTGTTGGAAAAACTGGCTAGCCATATGCAGAAAGCTGAAACTGGATCCCTTCCTTGCACCTTATACAAAAATCAACTCCAGATGGATTCAAGATTTAAACATAAGACCTAACACCATAAAAAGCCTAGTAAAAAACCTAGGCAATACCAATTCTGGACATAAGCATAGGCAAGGACTTCATGACTAAAACAGCAAAAGTAATGGCAACAAAAGCCAAAACAGACAAATGAGATATAAGTAAACTTAAGAACTTCTGCACAGCAAAAGAAACTAGCATTAGAGTGAACTGGCAACCAAAAGAATGGGCAAAACATTTTGTGACAGAGATGAAAAGACACATTTCGAAAGAAGACATTCATGCAGCCAACAAACATGAAAAAAAAGCTCATCATTACTGATAATTAGAGAAATGCATATCAAAACCACTCTGAGATACCATCTCATGCCAATTAGAATGGTAATCATTAAAAAATCTGGAGACAACAGATGCTGGAGACAATGCGGAGAAACAGGAATGCTTTTACACTGCTGTTGAGAGCATAAATTGTTCAACCATTGTGGAAGACAGTGTGGTGATTCCTTAAGGATCTAGAAATAGAAATATCGTTTGACCCAGGAATCCCATTATTGGATATGTATCCAAAGGATTATAAAACATTCAATTATAAAGACATGTGTACATGTATGTTTATTGTGGCACTGTTTATAATAGCAAAGACTTTGAACTAACCCAAATGCTCATCATAGATAGACTGGACAAGAAAAATATGTCACATATACGCCATGGAATACTATGCAGCCATAAAAAATAACTTCATGTCCTTTACTGGAACATGGATGAAGCTGAAAACCATCATTCTCAGCAAACTTACACAAGAACAGAAAACCCAACATTGCATGTTCTCACTCATAAGTGGGTTTTGAATAATGAGAACACACAGATACAGCTGGGGGAACATCACACACTGGGGCCCTGGGGGGTGAGGGGCTAGGGGAGGAATAGCAGGGGGTGGGCGAATTGGGGAGGGATAGCATTAGGAGAAAAACCTAATGTAGATGACGGGGCAATGGATGCAGTAACAACCACCATGGTATGTGTATACCTATTTAACAAGCCTACATGATCTGCACATGTATTGCAGAACTTAAAACATAATAAATTTTTCTAAAAAATAAGTGGATGGTGAACAATGAGAACACATGGACATAGAAAGGGGAACATCACACACTGGGGTCTGTGGGTGGTGGGGCAGGGGTGGGGAGGAACAGGCATGGGTTGGGGGATTGGGAAGGGATAACACGAGAAATACCTAGTGTAGTTGATGGGAGGACCAGATGCAGCAAAGCACCAAGACACGTGGATACCTATGTAACAAACCTGCATGCTCTGCACATGTACCCTGGAAATTAATGTGTAATAACAGTATTTCTTCCTCTTCTACCTCCATGGAGAAGATTTCTTGGTTTGGAGGAGATTTTGTTTTCAATTATGTGTCTCTAACACTTTGCAGTCTCAGTGAGAATATTAAACACATATATATACATATATATATACACACAAACACATCTTTTAAATTACTATTTTATCTCTTCATCTGTATTAGTCCAATTTGCATTGCTGTAATAAAGGGATACCTGAGGCTGGGTAATTTATAGGGAAATGAGGGTGATTAGACTCATGGTTGTACAGACTGCCCAAGCAGCATGGCACCAGCATCTGCTTGTTGTGAGACCTCAGGGAGCTTACAATCATGGCAGAAGGCAAAGGGGAGCTGGCACCTAACATAGTGAGAGAGGAAGCAAGACAGAGACGGGGGCAGTATCACACTTTAACAACCAGATCTCAGTGAGTGAAGAGAGCAGGAATTCAGCCATTACCGTGAGGAGGGCACCAAGCCATTCATGAAGGATCTGCCCGATGAGCCAACACCTCCCTCCCAGCAGGCCCTACCTCCAACTCTGGGGATCACATTTCAACATGAGATTGCGAGGGGCCAAACATTCAAATGATATCACCATCTCTGTTACTACTGTATCTACACAGATAATGAGGGGTTCTGTTAGACTTCATCTTAATTCTGCTGCCCATATCAGATAAACAATGGTAGGCTGATAACGAGGAATCAGAAGTATAGGTCAAAACCGGTTTTACTCAAATGGCCATAGCATCATTTTAAATGTTTGGAAAAATTAGATTTCTTAGGTTAGTGCACTGATTAGTGGAAAACGCCCTGTGCTTGCAGTTGGAAGAATGTGGATCTGAACTCAGTTCCACCACTGACTCGCTATGTGAGTCTTACCAGTCTCCTAATTTCACCCTGAAGCCCAATCTTCTCATTTGAAAACGTCTCATGTTTCTTATAGGGTCACTGAGAGACCAGATGAAATACTACAGGTGTGCTTTGCATCATGAGCACTTGTACCCTAGTGTTTTCTTAGTATTCACTAACCTTGCCATCTAAAGGGACTGTGACATTTACCAGCTAGTTTCCAAAGGGGCTCACTCCTAAAGGAAAGGAAAACTGATTTTTCCATTTCCAGTTCATCTGTCTATTCTTCTACTCCTTTAAACTTCTTCATAAAGACTTTCTTGCCTTTTAGCATTATATTCTTTTTTTAATAACATAGGACATGGTGCTCACAGTTTTGCACACTTAATTTATTCTGCTTTGGGGGTTATGGTTCCTAAGGGGGATGCCCTATCAAGTTACCTTGTCTTTTCAGATAAAGAATTCAAGGTGTTTATAAACTGAGGAAATACAATGACTTCAAGTGGAAAATAAAATGAATAACTGCCTGCTACAAGATAGCAGTGCAATTTAGAGCTAGAACAGGCCTGGTGTGTTCTAAGTTTAGCATAAACACATTTTACTTTATAGATATGTATTGTAAGTAAACAACCAAGCTTTCTGTTGTGATTTATTTATTTAGATTTCTCTCTAATTTGGTCTTGAGGTCTCTCTTTAAAGGAGGCCAGAAACCAGCCCATCTCCAGGAGAGCCCTGGCCAGGGGGAAAGGCAGGCTCTGGGGTGTCAGTCAGGTAAGCCACACGGAGGAGGCAACACCAAAACGCAGGAACAGAAGAAATCTCTAACTTACACATCCTGGAGAAGTTCGGGGAGCGTCTGGAGCCCGAGGGGCCGTCTGAAGGCCATGAGGAACCAGAGAGCAGAGGGAGGGCCTGGAGCTTTGTTCTCAGACTTTCCTGTGAGGGTATGGCTTTGCTGATTTAAGAGAACACGTGGAGCTGGGCTTATTTACAGGGCTCTGGTGTTGACCATTAGGTTTTATCATGATCAGCAGCTGTGTGATGGGTGGGTTCTGGCTCAGTGAGATGAAGAGAAAATGGACCACATCACAGCCACTCAGGGAGGGGGAGGGTTACCCGGATTGGAGGGGATACAGTGAGACTGGGCTTCAGACAGCTTAGGTCAGGTCTGAAAATGGATGCTGAGGCAGCAACTATTAAAGACATTTACGACAGCTTCTCCCGAAACCTGGCTTTTAAATCATATTACACATGAACAAAAACTAAACTGAAAATATTTGGAAATAACCCCTTTGGTTTGCACTAATAAGCAGGAATCAAGTTTCTAGGTTGTCCTATTTTAAGTAAAATGACAATGTTATTTAAGTTCTCCTATTTCTAGGTTATATTATAAGTAAAATGACAATGTCATTTCATCTTAAAGCTAAGATATGAAAATATAGAGGTAAATATGTAACCCTTTACCTGAGGTGTCAGTGTTTCTCTTCATAAAGGCCATTTTAAGTTTTAGTTTCAGATTTATCTTGTTATTTTAGTGCAGTCTAGGTGAAAATATTCTTTCGAGGCTGTAAAACACATGTTCCCATTTGGAAAAAAGAAATTTCATTGACCATATATGTTTCTATTATGATTGTTGAGTGTTTCTTTTATCAAGAGGTTTATATTGCTAAAGAAGTTGCCTATGGTTATAGTTTGCAGCTAACAAGTTACCCTGAATTAGCAAAGGTGGCTCTTGTTACAGGAATGCCGTGGTGTGAGGCTTAACTATGGTTCTCATATTGTGGTTCCCGAACCAGCAGCATCAGTTGTGTCTGAGAACTTATTATAAATGCAAATTCTCAGACCCCACCCAGACCTACTGAATAAGAAACTCTGAGTGGAAACCAGCAATCTGTGGCCCAATAAGCCCTACAGGTGATTCTGGAATGCACTAGAGAGCCATCAATTTAATGTTACAGAAACCCCTTTAGGGTTTCTATAGCACATTACTTCAGTAATATAAATGTCGACTTTATTTTACTTAACGGCATATGTGATATAAATGGTATATTAATGTAGTATAAATGACTATAAATGGTAGCACATTACTTAAATAATATAAATGGTCAACATTTTAAAATTCTTTTAGCTGGTACTGAAAACCACTATCTTGTTTAACAAGGGTTCAGGCTAACAATAGTGGTGGTCATCACAATTCACAGTTTTGGGCAGTTGGTCCTGTTCATAGGCACAGTCAGTGATTCGCCTAGAGGACTCACAATGAGTTGCAAACACGTCCCTTCTGCAGAGTTCAGACTGAGATGCCTTTTGAGGTGCTATCTAGCAAAAAAATTTAAATGTCATTGATATTTACTCTGCCCTCATCTTCACTCTCCTTCTGGATCTTTGCTTTCCTTCAAACAGTCCCTTTCTCTGTGACTTTATTTATCCTCTCACTGTGTGCCCTTCCTCAGAACTTGCAGAGAATCCACAGGATTTAGTAATCACCTTCTGAAGGTAGTTTCAGAACTGACTGCTCTCTTAGCTGTATCTCTATCTTAGTAAACACAGTCACTTAGATGTCCTCCTGTTAACATCAGCACAAATAAATAAAACTGAATGTGTGCCTCACATCAGCTCCCTATCTGAGCTTCCACATTTTTGTCAGTGGGAGGTTGCACAGATCTACAAGTTACCCTGATTTCCCTTTCTCCTTTGCTGGCTTGACCCTGGAATGATTTTCATAATATATATCGTATTCATGCCTTTTCTCCATTCCTGCCACTACTGTATTTAGAATGTAAAGACCTGAACTGGGAAACTGTTTTCCAAAAGGCCTTCTTCTGTCCCTTCCTTATTCCCTCCCTCTCTTTCTCCTTTCTTCCCTTTCTCTTAATTCCGTCCTCTTTTTCTTCTCTCCTCCTTTCTTTCCTCCCCTTCCTTCCACAAACAGATGGCAAAATAAATGATTTACCTCCTCTTCTTCTAGGTGTCCCACTGACTAAGAGCAGCCTTTGCATTCTTGAGCCTCAAAGTTCTCCGAGTTCTGCGGACTATCTGCTTCTTTCATCTCCCCTCCATCCACTTCCTGTATTGACTCTTATTGGGTCTCAAACTCAGACACACTGAAGAGCCTGATTGAAAGAGATATTTGAGCCCAAATCCTAGGGTTTCTGACACAGTAGTTTCATGGTAAATCCCAAGATTTAACATTTCTGAAAAGTTTTCATGTGCTACAGATAGAATGTTGGTATCTCCCCCAGATTCATATGTCCAAGTCCTAACCCCTAGGGTGTCTGTATTTAGAGATGGGGTCTCTAAGGAAGTAAGTAAGGTTAAATGAAGTCATAGGGTGGGGCCCTGGCCTGATGAGATTAGTGTCCTCATAAAATAAAACACCAGAGAACTTAGGATCTCCCCAGCCTTAACAACTGACAAAGCAAATTTCTGTGTGTAAGCCACTCAGTCTTTATATTTTTGTGACAGCCTGATCTGACTGATGCTCCAGGTAATCCTGAGGCTGCTGTTCTGGAACTACGTTTGAGACCTCACTGCTCCACTCTGATTGGTCTCCTTGTCACCTTGACTTCTGTGTCTTTCTGACAGGCCTTCTTCTCCTTTCTTTACTTGAACCCGACATCTTCCTGAAAACCTCCTTTGAACCATATGTCCTCCCTGAAGGCTCCCAACTCTCCCACCACAGTCATCTCTCAGCTCTTCATATTTAGATAAACTTGGCATCTCGCATAAACTACCTTGGATGATTCCTTTTTCTCTTCACATGGTTGTTTTGTCTTCATCGTTAGCTCCTTGGAACAAAGAATCTATCCCTGGTGTCGCATACCTAGCACAGAGCTTTGTGCACAGCACAGGCTCATTAAGTATAAGATTATTTGAGAACCATGGAGTGTTGTCAAGGACAGGCAAGTCGAATGCACAAAAAGCAATTTCAGGCAAGGCCAAAGAAGCCAATTCTAGAAAAATTGATTTCAGGCAAGGCAAGACAAATAGAATCCAGGAAGCTGATTCTAGGTAAGGCAAGGAAAGTTGATTCCAGAAAACTCAATTTCAAAAAACGCAATGAAAAACTTTCAGAAAAATCTATTTCACTCAAGGTAAGTCGATTTCAGAAATCCCATTACAGGCAAGGCCAGGAAAGTCGATTTCAGAAAACTCGATTTCAGACAAAGGAAGTCAATCCTAGAAAAATCGATTTCAGTTAAGGGCAAGCAAGTCGATTTCACAAAAGTTGATTTGAGGCAAGTCTAAGCAAGTCGATTTCAGAAAAGTCGATTACAGATAAGGCAAGTTTATTTCAGAAACATCGATTTGAGACAAGGCAAAGAAGTTGAAACCAAAAAAATCGATTTCAGTTAGGCCAGACAGGTCGATTTCAGAAAAGTTTATTTCAGAGAGGGCAACTCAATTGTAGAAAAATCGATTTCAGCGAAGGACAGTTTAGTCTATTTCAGAAAAATCCATTTCAAACCAGGCAAGTCAATTCCAGAAAAATCGATTTCAGGCAAGTCCCAACAAGTCAACTTCAGAAAAGTAAATTTAAGAGAAGACAAATCGATTCCGGAAATATCGATTTGAGGCAAGAACAAACAAGTCAATTTCAGAAAACTCGATTTCAGACAAGACAAGTTAATTCCAGAAAAATAGATTCCAGGCAAGGCAAGGTAAGTCGATCCCAGAAAAATCGATTTCAGGGATTTCTGAAAAGTCGATTTCAGACAAGCCAAGTTGATTCCCGAAAAATAGATTACAGGCAAGGCAAGGCAAGACGATCGCAGCAAAATCGATTTCAGGGCAGTCGATTTCAGATAAGAGAAGTTGATTCCAGAAAAATAGATTTCAGAGAAGGCCAGACAAGTCTACCCCAGAAAAATCAATTTCAGGAAAGGCAAGGAAATTCGATCCTAGAAATATCGATTTCAGACAAGGCAAGGCGAGTTGCATACACAAAAATGGATTTCAGGCAAGGCTAAAGAAGCCAATTGAAGAAAAATCGATTTCAGGGAAGGCGAGGCAAGTCGATTTATGAAAATTCGAGTCCATAACAATCACCATTGGGCTGGAAAAGACTGTTTCTACATTCTCCAAAGATTGGGTTTCTGAACTGCTGCAAACAAACGTCAGTTTAACTCTGAAAGTTGAATGGACAAATTGAAAACCATTGAGATAGACAGCTTCGTTTTTGTCTCAGAGCAAGATATTTCTCTTTACAGCTGGTACTCCCATCCACTCTGGAATGTCCAAACACACCTTTTAGAAGAAACGTCTTTCTAACTTGCTGAATCAAAAAATACATGAAACTTCCTAAAAGGAACCAACACAAAGCAGATCAGTTTGTGAGAAGGGGGTCTTCCGTGTATTAAATGCATTCGTTCTGCTAATTCCTATATACCACTATATGGCTGGAAAGGACTGTTTCTACATTCTCCAAAGAAAGGGGTTCTGAACTGCTGCAAACACACGTCAGTTTAACTCTGGAAGTGGAACGCACACATTGACAATCATTCTGCTAGATAGCTCCATTTATGTTTTAGAGCAAGATATTTCTCTTTACAGCCTGTACTCCTATCCGATCTGGAATGTCCAAACGCAAATTTTAGAATAAACGTGTTTCTATCTCGCTGAATCTAAACATAGATGCAACTTACTAAAAGGAACGAACACACAGCAGATCAGTTTGTAAGAAGCGGTCTTCTGTGATTTAAACGCATTCTTACTGTTGACTCCTATATGCCAGTATAGGACTGGAAAGGACTGTTTCTACATTCTCGAAGAAAGGGTTTCTGAAATGCAGGAAACACACATCAGTTTAACTCTGGAAGTTGAATGCACACATTGACGACCATTCTGCTAGATAGCTCCGATTTTGTTTTAGAGGAAGATATTTCTCTTTACAGCCTGTACTGCCATCCGCTTTGCAATGTCCAAACGCAGCTTTTAGAAGAAACGTGCTTCTAACTCGCTGAATCTAAACATAGATGCATCTTCCTAAAAGGAACCAACACATAGAACATCACTTTGTAAGAAGCGGGTCTTCTGCGTTTCAAACGCATTCTTAATGCTCTTATATCCCCCTGCTATCTCCTATATGCCACTACATGGCTGGAAAGGTCTGTTTCTACATCCTCCAAAGAAAGGTTTTCTGAACTGCTGCAAACACAAATCAGATTAACTCTGCTATTTGAATGCACACATTGACAACCATTGTGCTAGACAGCTCAGTTTTTGTTTTAGAGGAAGATATTTTTCCTTACAGCCTGTACTCCCATCCACTCTGGAATGTACAAATGCAGCTTTTAGAAGAAACCAGTTTCTAACTCCATGAATCTAAACATAGATGCAATGTCCTAAAAGAAACAAACACACAGCAGATCAGTTTGTAAGAAGCGGGTCTTCTGTGGTTTAAAACGCATTCTTACTGCTCTTATGTGCCATCATAGGGCTGGAAAAAACTGTATCTACATTCTCCAAAGAAAGGGTTTCTGAACTGCTGCAAACAAACATCAGTTTTACTCTGAAAGTTGAATGGACACATTTACAATCATTCTGCTAGATAGCTTTCTTTTGGTTTTAGAGCGAGGTATTGGTCTTTTCAGCCTGTATTCCCATTAACTCTGGAATGTCCAAATGCAGCTTTTAGAATAAACGTGTTTCTAACTCACTGAATCTAAACATAGATGCAACTTCCTAAAAGGAACCAACACACAGCACATCAGTTTGTAAGAAGCGGGTGTTCTGTGTTTTAAACGCATTCTTACTGCTCTTATAGGCCACTATACGGCTGCAAAGGACTGTTTCTACATTCTCCAAAAAAACGTTTTCTGAACTGCTGCAGAAACACATCAGTTTCACTCTGGAAGTTGAATGGACACATTCACAGCCATTGTGCTTGATAGCTCCGTTTTTTGTTTTAGAACAAGATATTACTCTTTAAAGCCTGTACCCACATCCACTCTGGAATGTCCAAACGCAGCCTTCAGAAGAAACGTATTCCTAACTTGCTGAATCTAAACATAGATGCAACTTCCTAAATGGAACCAACACACCGCACATCAGTTTGTAAGAGGCGGGTCTTCTGTGTTTTAAACGCATTCTTACTGCTAACTCCTATATGCCACTATAGGGCTGAAAAGGACTGTTTCAAATTCTCCAAAGAAAGGGTTTCTGAACTGCTGCAAACACGCGAGAGTTTAAATCTGGAAGTTGAATGTACACATTGACAACCATTCTGTTAGATAGTTCCGTTTTTGTTGTAGAGCAAGATATTTCTCTCTACAGCCTGTACTTCCATCCACTCTGGAATGTCCACACGCAGGTTTTAGAAGAAACGTGTTTGTAACTCGCTGAATCTGAACATAGATGCATCTTCCTAAAAGGAACCAACACATAGAAGATCAGTGTGTAAGAAGCGGGTGTTCCGCGTTTGAAACGCATTCTTATGCTCCTATATGCCACTGCTAACTCTTATATTCCACTACAGGGCTGGAAAGGATTCATTCTACATTTTCCAAAGAAAGATTTTCTGAACTGCTGCTAACACACATCAGAATAACTCTGGAAGTTGAATGAACGCATTCACAACCATTCTGGTAGATAGCTCCTTTTTTGTTTCAGATTGAGATATTTCTCTTTACAGCCTGTACTCCCATCCACTCTGGAATGTCCAAACGCAGCTTTTAGAAGAAACATGTTTCTAAGTCGCTGAATCTAAACGTAGATGCAACTTCCTAAAAGGAACGAACACACATAAGATCAGTTTGTAAGAAGCGGGTTTTCTGTGTTTTAAACACATTCTTACTGCTCTTATATGTCACTATAGGGCTGGAAAGGACTGTATCTACATTCTCCAAAAAAAGAGCTTCTGAACTGCTGACAACACAAGTCAGTTTAACTCTGGAAATGGAATGGATGCATTGAAAACCATTGTGCTAGATAGCTCAGTTTTTGTTTTGTAGCAGGATATTTCTCTTTACAGCCTATACCCCTATCCAGTCTGGATGTCCAAACGCAGCTTTAAGAAGAAACGTGTTTCTAACTCACTGAATCTAAACATAGATGCAGCTTCCTAAAAGGAACCAAGACACAGCACATCAGTTTGTAAGAAGCGGGTCTTCTGTGTTTTAAACGCATTCTTTCTGCTAACTCCTCTATGCCACTATAGGGCTGAAAAGGACTGTTTCTACATTCCCAAACAAAGGGTTTCTGAACTGTTGCAATCACACATCAGTTTAAATCAATCTGGAAGTTGAATGTAAATATTGACAACCATTCTGCTAGATAGCTCCGTTTTTGTTTTAGAGCAAGATATTTCTCTGTACACCCTGTACTCCCATCCACTCTGGAATGTCCAAACACAACTTTCAGAAGAAACGTGTATCTAACACTCTGAATCTAAATATAGATGCAAATTCATAAAAGGAACCAACACACTGCAGATCAGTATGAAAGAAGTGGGTTTTCTGTGGTTTTCAACGGATTTTTACTGCTCTTATATGCCATTATAGGGCTGGAAAGGACAGTATCTACATTCTCCAAAGAAAGGGTTTCTGAACTGCTGCAAAAAAGCATCAGTTTAACTCTGGAAGTTGAATGGACACATTTACAATCATTTTGCTAGATAGCTTTGTTTTGGATTTAGAGCAAGATATTGGTCTTTACAGCCTGTACTCTTATCCACTCTGGAATGTCCAAAGGTAGCTTTTAGAATAAACGTGTTTCTAACTCGCTGAATCTAAACACAGATGCAATTTCCTAAATGGAAGCATCACACAGCAAATCAATTTGTAAGAGGCAGGTCTTCTGTGTTTTAAACGCATTCTTACTGCTAACTCCTATATGCCACTATAGGGCTGAAAAGGACTGTTTCTAGTTCTCCAAAGAAAGGGTTTCTGAACTGCTGCAAACACGCGAGAGTTTAAATCTGGAAGGTGAATGTACACACTGACAACCATTCTGTTAGATAGCTCCGTTTTTGTTTTAGAGCAAGGTATTTCTCTCTACAGCCTGTAATTCCATCCACTCTGGTATGTCCACACGCAGCTTTTAGAAGAAACGTGTTTCTAACTCGCTGAATCTAAACATAGACACATCTTCCTAAAAGGAACCAACACATAGAAGATCAGTGTGTAAGAACCGGGTGTTCTGCGTTTGAAACACGTTCTTATGCTCCTATACGCCACTGCTAACTCCTATATTCCACTACAGGGCTGGAAAGGATTGTTTCTACATTTTCTAAAGAAAGGTTTTCTGAACTGCTGCTAACACACATCAGAACAACTCTGGAAGTTGAGTGAACACATTCACAACCATTCTGCTAGATAGCTTCTTTTTTGTTTCAGAGCGAAATATTTCTCTTTACAGCCTGTACTCCCATCCACTCTGGAATGTCCAAACGCAGCTTTTAGAAGAAACATGTTTCTAAGTCGCTGAATCTAAACGTAGATGCAACTTCCTAAAAGGAACGAACACACATAAGATCAGTTTGTAAGAAGCGGGTCTTCTGCGTTTTAAACGCATACTTAATGCTCTTATATGCCACTATAGGGCTGGAAAGGACTATTTCTACATTCTCCAAAGAAAGAGCTTCTGAACTGCTGACAACACAAGTCAGTTTAACTCTGGAAAATGAATGGATGCATTGAAAACCATTGTGCTAGATAGCTCAGTTTTTTTTTTTTTTTTTTTTTTTTTTTTTTTTTTTTTTTTTTTTTTTTTTATAGCAAGATATTTCTCTTTACAGCCTGTACACCCATCCCATCCACTCTGGAATGTCCAAATGCAGCTTTTAGGAGAAACTTGTTTCTAACTCCCTGAATCAAAACATCGATGCACCTCCCTAAAACGAACCAGGACACAGCACATCAGTTTGTAAGAAGCAGGTCTTCTGTGTTTCTAACGCATTCTTACTGCTAACTCCTCTATGCCACTATAGGACTGAAAAGGACAGTTTCTACATTCCCAAATAAAGGGTTTCTGAAGTGCTGCAAACACACATCAGTTTAAATCTGGAAGTTGAATGTACATTTTGGCAACCATTCTGCTAGATTGCTCCATTTTTGTTTTAGAGCAAGATATTTCTCTGTACAGCCTGTACTCCCGTCCACTCTGGAATGTCCAAATGCAGCTTTTACAAGAAATGTGTTTCTAACACTCTGAATCTAAATATAGATGCAACTTCATAAAAGGAACAAACACACAGCAGATCAGTCTGTAAGGAGCGGGTCTTCAGTGTTTTAAACGCATTCTTACTGTTGACGTCTATATACCAGTATAGGGCTGGAAAGGACTGTTTCTACATTCTCGAAAGAAAGGGTTTCTGAAATGCGGTAAACACACATGAGTTTAGCTCTGGAAGTTGAATGCACACATTGATGACCATTCTGCTAGATAGCTCCGATTTTGTTTTAGAGGAAGATATTTCTCTTTACAGCCTGCACTCCCATCAGCTTTGCAATGTCCAAACGCAGCTTTTAGAAAAAACGTGCTTCTAACTCACTGAATCTAAACGTAGATGCATCTTCCTAAAAGGAACCAACACATAGAAGATCACTTTATAAGAAGCGGGTCTTCTGCGTTTCAAACGCATTCGTACTGCTCTTATATGTCCCTGCTATCTCCTATATACCACTACAGGGCTAGAAAAGACTGTTTCTACATCCTCCAAAGAAAGGTTTTCTGAACTGCTGCCAACACACATCAGATTAACTCTGGAAGCTTAATGCACACATTGACAACCATTGTGCTAGATAGCTCAGTTTTTGTTTTAGAGGAAGATATTTTTCCTTACAGCCTGTACTCCCATCCACTCTGGAATGTTCAAATGCAGCTTTTAGGAAAAACATGTTTCTATGTCACTGAATCTAAACATAGATGCAACTTTCTAAAAGGAACGAACACACATATGATCAGTTTGTAAGAAGCGGGTCTTCTGTGTTTTAAACGCATTCTTACTGCTCTTATATGCCACTATAGGGCTGGAAAGGACAGTTTCTACATTCTCCAAAGAAAGAGCTTCTGAACTGCTGACAACACAAGTCAGTTTAACTCTTGAAATTGAATGGACGCATTGACAACCATTGTGCTAGATAGATCAGTTTTTGTTTTATAGCAAGATATTTCTCTTTACAGCCTGTACACCCATCCACCCTGGAATGTCCAAACGCAACTTTTAGGAGAAACGTGTTTCTAACTCGCTGAATATAAACATAGATGCAACTTCCTTAAAGGAACAAACACATAGCACCTCACTTTGTAAGAAGCGGGTGTTCTGTGTTTTAAACGAATTCCTACTGCTCTTGTAGGCCACTATAGGCCTGCAAGGGACTCTTTCTACATTCTCCAAAAAAAGATTTTCTGAACTGCCACAAAAACACATCAGTTTAACTCTGGAAGTTGAACGGACACATTCACAACCATGTACTAGATAGCTCCCTTTTCGTTTTAGAGCAAGATATTTCTCTTTACAGCCTATACTCCCATCCACTCTGGAATGTCCAAATGCAGCTTTTAGAAGAAACGTGTTTCTAAGTTGCTGAATTTAAACATAGATGCACCTTCTTAAAAGGAACAAACACACATAAGATCAGTTTGTAAGAAGTGGGCCGTCTGTGATTTTAATGCATTCTTACTGCTCTTTTATGCCACTAAAGGGCTGGAAATGACTGTTTCTACATTCTGCAAAGAAAGAGTTTCTGAACTGCTGACAACACAAGTCAGTTTAACTCTGGAAAATGAATGCACACATTGACAACCATTATGCTAGATTGATCAGTTTTTGTTTTGTAGCAAGATATTTCTCATTACAGCCTGTACCCCCATCCACTCAGGAATGTCCAAACTCGCTGAATCTAAACATAGATGCAGCTTCCTAAAAGGAACCAACACACAGCACATCACTTTGTAAGGAGCAGGTCTTCTGTGTTTTAAACGAATTCTTACTGCTAACTCCTGTATGCCACTATTGGGTTTAAAAGGACTGTTTCTACATTCCCCAACAAAGGGTTTCTGAACTGCTGCAAACACACATCAGTTTAAATCTGGAAGTTGAATGTACATATTGACAACCATTCTGCTAGATAGCTCCGTTTTTGTTTTAGAGCAAGATATTTCTCTGTACAGCCTGTACTCCCATCCACTCTGGAATGTCCAAATGCAGCTTTCAGAAGAAACGTGTTTCTAACACTCTGAATCTAAACATAGATGCAACTGCATAAAAGGAACCAACACACAGCAGATCAGTTTGTAAGAAGCGGGTCTTCTGTGGTTTTAAACACATTCTTACTGCTCTTATATGCCATTATAGGGCTGGAAAGGACTGTGTCTACATTCTCCAATAAAAGGGTTTCTGAACTGCTGCAAACACACATCAGTTCAACTCTGGAAGTTGAATGGACACATTTACAATCATTCTGCTAGATAGCTTTGTTTTGGTTTTAGAGCGAGGTATTGGTCTTTATAGCCTGTACTCCCATCCACTCTGAAATGTCCAAACGCAGCTTTTAGAAGAAACGTGTTTCTAACTCGCTGAATCTACACATAGATGCAGCTTCCTAAAAGGAACCAAAACACAGCACATCAGTTTGTAAGAATCAGGTCTTCGGTATTTTAAACGCATTCTTACTGCTAACTCCTTTAGGCCACTATGGGGCTGAAAAGGACTGTTTCTACATTCCCAAACAAATGGTTTCTGAACTGCTGCAAACACACATCAGTTTAAATCTGGAAGTTGAGTGTACATATTGACAACCATTCTGCTAGATAGGTCCGTTTTTGTTTTAGAGCAAGATATTTCTCTCTATAGTCAGTACTTCCATTCACTCTGGAATGTCGAAACGCAGCTTTTAGAAGAAACGTGTTTCTCACCGCTGTATGTAAACATAGATGCATGTTCCTAAAAGGAACCAACACGAAGAAAATCAGTTCATAAGAAACGGGACTTCTGCATTTGAAACGCATTCTTACTGCTCCTGTATGCCACTGCTAACTCCTATATGCCACTACAGGGCTGGAAAGCATTGTTTCCACATTTTCCAAAGAAAGATTTTCTGAACTGCTGCAAACACACATCAGATTAACTCTGGAAGTTGAATGGACACATTCACAACCATTCTGCTAGAGAGCTCCTTTTTTGTTTTAGAGTGAGATATTTCTCTTTACAGGTTGTACTCCCATCCACTCTTTAATGTCCAAATGCAGCTTTCAGAAGAAATGTGTTTCTAAGTCGCTGAATCTAAACATAGATGCAACTTCCTAAAAGGAACGAATACACAAAGATCAGTTTGTAAGAAGTGGGCCTTCTGTGTTTTAAACGCATTTTTACTGCTCTTATATGCCACTAGAGGGCTGGAAAGAACTGTTTCTACATTCTTGAAAGAAAGAGTTTCTGAACTGCTCACAACACAACTCAGTTTAACTCTGGAAATTGAATGCACGCCTTGGCAACCATTGTGCTAGATAGCTCAGTTTTTGTTTTGTAGCAAGAAATTTCTCTTTACAGCCTGTACTCCCATCCACTCTGGAATGTCCAAACGCAGCTTTTAGAAGAAACGTGTTTCTATCTCGCTGAATCTAAAGGTAGATGCACCTTCCTAAAAGGAACCAAAACACAGCACATCAGTTTGTAAGAAGCGGGTCTTCGGTGTTTTAGACGCATTATTACTGCTAACACCTGTATGCCACTATAGGGCTGAAAAGGACTTTTTCTGCATTCCCAAACAAAGGGATTCTGAACTGCTGCAAACACACATCAGTTTAAATCTGGAAGTTGAATGTACATATTGACAACCATTCTGCTAGATAGCTCCGTTTTTGTTTTAGAGCAAGATATTTCTCTTTACAGCCTGTACTCCCATCCACTCTGGAATGTCCAAAAGCAGCTTTCAGAAGAAACGTGTTTCTAACACTCCGAATCTAAACATAGATGCAACTTCATAAAAGGAACCAACACAAAGCAGATCAGTTTGTAAGAAGCGGGTCTACTGTGGTTTTAAATGCATTCTTATTGCTCTTATATGCCATTATAGGGCTGGAAAGGACTGTACCTGCATTCTCCAAAGAAAGGGTTTCTGCGCTGTTGCAAATACACTTCAGTTTATCTCTGGAATTTGAATGGACACCTTTACAATCATTCTGTTAGATAGCTTTGTTTTGGTTTTAGAGTGAGGTATTGTTCTTTACAGCCTGTACTCCCATCCACTCTGGAATGTCCAAACACAGCTTTTAGAAGAAACGTGTTTCTAAATCGCTGAATCTAAACATAGATGCAACTTCCTAAAAGGAACCAACACACAGCGCATCACTTTGTAAGAAGTGGGTGTTCTGTGTTTTAAACGCATTCTTACTGCTCTTATAGGCCACTATAGGGCTGCAAAGGACTGTTTCTACATTCTCCAAAAAAAAGTTTTTCTGAACTGCTGCAAAAACACATCAGTTTAACTCTGGAAGTTGAACAGACACATTCGCAACCATTGTGCTAGATAGCTCCGTTTTTTTTTTTTTTTTATTTTTTTTTTATTTTTATTTTTTTTATTATTTTTTTATTTTTTAGAGCAAGATATTTCTTTTTACGGCCTGTACCCCCATCCACTCTGGAATATCCAAACGCAGCTTTTAGAAGAAACGTGTTTCTAACTCCCTGAATCTAAACATAGATGCAACTTCCTAAATTGAACCAACACACAGCAGATCAATTTGTAAGAGGCGGGTCTTCTGTGTTTTAAACGCATTCTTACTGCTAACTCCTATATGCCACTATAGGGCTGAAAAGGACTGTTTCTAAAATCTCCAAAGAAAGGGTTTCGGAACTGCTGCAAACACGCGAGAGTTTAAATCTGGAAGTTGAATGTACACATTGAGAACCATTCTGCTAGATAGCTCTGTTTTTGTTTTAGAGCAATATATTTCTCTCTACAGCCTGTACTTCCATCCACTCTGGAATGTCCAAACGCATCTTTTAGAATAAACGTGTTTCTAGGCAGTGCCCTGTAACCATGGCACCCTCCGGTACTGACCCTTCAGTGTCCACTGTTTTTCCAGTCACTGAAACCATGGACCAACAAAATAATGCCTGGCGGCATCATAATGGACTTGATTTTAAGATCATAAAAGAATTAAAAGCAGCAGTGGCACAATATGGTGCAACTGCCCCCTACACTACAGCCATTATAGAGTCTGTGGCCGAAAATTGGCCACAGACTCTATAACGTCTGCCGCCCCCAGGGACTGGCAGATGTTAGTGTGAGCCACACTCTCCGGTGGGTATTATTTATTATGGAAGTCAGAATATCATGAGTGTTGCAAAGAAACTGCTCGCCGCAATGCCCAAGCTAATAATAATTGGACTTTCGATATGCTAGCCGGCGAAGGCAATTTTGCCTCCAGTGACATGCAAATGTGATATGATGCTGGCCTGTATGCCCAAATACAGGCCGCGGGTATGAAGGCTTGGCGAAAGCTCCCCACAAAAGGGGATGTCAGCTCCTCTCTAACTACCATAAAACAAGGCCCCGATGAACCTTTCTGAGTTCATTCATCACCTTCTTACGGCAGCGGGCAGAATTTTTGGCAGTGCTGAAACTGGAACTGACTTTGTTAAACAACTTGCATTTGAAAATGCTAATGCTGCTTGCCAAGCCACCATACGTCCATATAAGAAAAAGACAGATCTTTCCAGCTACATCTGCCTTTGTTCTGATACAGGCGCCGCCTATCAGCAAGGCTTAGCAATGGCTGCCGCTTTACAAGGCTATACAGTCAAACAATTTTTAACTCATCAAACAAAAGGAAAATGTTTTCAGTGCGGAAATGTGGGACACTTTGCCAGGGATTGCAGGGCAGCAAAAAACCCTCCCCCTAAGGCTCCTGGCCTTTGCCCTCAATGTAAACGTGGCAATCACTGGGCAAACGAATGCAAATCAAAAAGGGACGCCCAGGGACAACCGCTTTTTCCACAGTCGGGAAATGGGCACAGGGGCCAACCCCAGTCCCCGAACCAGAAACAAATTTTTGGGGCAGTCAGTTTTTTCCCACAGGGCCATCAAACTCCCAGCAATCCGTTTCTACCCTCTACAGAGCCACAAAAGGAAGCGCAGGACTGGACCTCTGTTCCTCCACCCACACAGTATTAACACCTGAAATGGGGGTCCAGGCCTTGCCTACTGGTATTTTTAGACCACTGCCAGATGGCACATGTGGAATTGTTCTGGGACGTAGTAGCCTAACCATGCAGGGCTTGCAGGTTCTTCCCGGATTAATAGATAGTGACTATTCTGGGGAAATTAAGGTTATGTTACTTCTCCCAAGGTCATTAGTACCATTTCCCCTGGACAAAGGTTCGCTCAATTGTTATTGCTACCTATGGTAAAAACCAATAATCCTGCAAAAAAATGCCAGTGAGGGGATGCAGGCTTTGGATCCTCAGATGTTTACTGGGCTCATTCTATATCTCATAGTAAGCCTATGATGACCTTGTGGCTAGATGAAAAATGATTTGAGGGACTTGTAGATACTGGAGCAGATGTTACCATTATATGCAAATCTCAGTGGCCTCCCAGTTGGCCCAGTACCCCCACACTTACCAGCCTTCCCGGCATTGGACAGTCTAAAAATCCAGAGAAGAGCTCTAAATTATTAGTCTGGAGGAATGAACAAGGCCACACAGGAAACATTCAGCCTTATATCCTGGAAAGCCTTCCCTTTAATCTCTGGGGCAGAGATCTTCTCACCCAGTTGGGGATTGTAATTGGTAGCCCTAATGACATAGTCACTGCTCAAATGCTTAACAAAGGGTATGTCCCAGGCACTGGACTTGGAAAAAATAACAATGGGCTCCTACAGCCTTTACAGCCTAGTGGAAAAACCGATCGTACTGGTCTAGGGTATTTTCCCTAGGGGCCTCGGTCTTTCCTGTAGCCCACGCTGAAAAAATCACGTGGCTGTCGGATCAGCCTGTGTGGGTTGACCAATGGCCCCTCTCAAAGGAAAAACTAGCCGCTGCACAGCAGTTGGTACAGGAGCAGCTGCTGGCTGGACCATATTGAACCTAGTAATTCTCCCTGGAATACGCCAATTTTTGTTGTAAAAAAGAAGTCAGGAAAATGGCGGTTGCTACAAGATTTAAGGGAAGTTAATAAATCCATGGTCCGTATGGGAGCTTTACAAACCAGCCTCCCTTCCCCTGTAGCCATACCTCTGGGATTCTACAAAGTTATTGTAGACTTAAAAGACTGTTTCTTTACTATCCCTCTCCATCCAGAGGATTGTAAGTGTTTCCCTTTCAGCCTTCCCGCAATTAACTTTAAAGAGCCTATGAAGAGATATCAATGGAAGGTTTTGCCTCAGGGCATGGCCAACAGTCCCACCTTATGTCAGTCATATGTGGCTATCGCCATTGCTGAAGTTAGAAAAGATTTGAAGGATGTATACATAATCCATTATATGGATGATATACTTTTAGCAGCAGCAAAAGAGGAGGTGGTCTTGTCTTGTTTCAAAAGTCTACAAACTGCCCTTACTGCTAGTGGATTAGTCATCGCCCCAGAGAAGGTGCAACTTACTGATCCCTACACCTACCTAGGATTTCAGTTAAGCGGAACTCGCCTATCGACTCAAAAGGTGCAAATCAGGCTAGACTGTTTAAAAACCCTCAATGATTTTCAAAAATTATTAGGAGACATAAACTGGCTGTTACCTTATCTAAAATTATGCAAAGCTGATCTCAAGCCCCTATACGATATATTGGTAGGGGATCCCAGTCCTACTTCTTTAAGACAACTTACCCCTGAAGCAAAATCAGCTATCAACTTAGTTAACCAAGCTATCAATAACCAAACCATCACCTTTTTTTATATTGACAAACCACTCCAATTTATTATATGTCATACCTCATTATCTCCCACAGCTGTGTTCTGGCAAACTGCTCCACTTATGTGGATCCATCTTCCTAATATGCCCACTAAAGTCATTGAACCTTACTACCTTATGGTGGCCAGTCTAATTACCAAAGAAAGAACCCTAGGCAAGGAATATTTCGGACAGGAACCTAACAACATTGTCCAACCTTATACCAAACAGCAGATCCATTGGCTCATGCAAAATACTGAAGCATGGCCCATTGCACTTGCCTCATATACTGGCAACCTTGATAATCATTATCCTCCCAATAAGCTTCTAGATTTTGCCAACAGACATGATTTCGTTTTCCCTAAAAATACCAGACTTCATCTCCTTCCAAATGGAATTACCATTTTCACTGACGGGTCATCCACAGGGCTTGCAGCCTTTGTTACCCCAAACCAAACTATCAGCTTTCAATCCCAATCTTCGTCTGCCCAATTAGCAGAGCTACATGCAGTTATAGCTGCATTTTCCATGTTTCCCAATGATCCTCTCAATGTCTATACAGACAGTGCATATATTGCTACCTCTGTCCCAAAGTTAGAAACAGCCCCATTCATAAAACACACCTCAACCACTGCAAAACTATTTTCTCAACTACAAAAGCTATTAATTTCCAGAACACTACCTTTTTACATTGGGCATTTACGTGCTCATTCAGGCTTACCTGGTCCATTAGCCTCTGGAAATGCCAAGGCAAACCTAGCCACCCGTGTTCTGTTAGTTCAACTCCCTAACACCCCTCTAGTTCAAGCACAACATTCGCACAACTTGCATCATCTTAATGCTCAATCCTTAAGACTACTCCATCATATAACTAGAGAACAAGCTCGACAAATAGTAAAGTCCTGCACACAATGTGCCCCTCACTTACCGTTGCCACATCTTGGAGTTAACCCTTGAGGCCTCCTACCTAATGCCCTTTGGCAAATGGATGTCACCCACATCCCAGAATTTGGAAATCTTAAATATGTTCATGTCTGCATTGATACTTGTAGTGGATATATCTTTGCCACTTTACAAACCGGAGAAGCCACAAAATATGTTATTGCTCATCTTTTAGCTGCCTTTGCATCCCTGGGGTGTCCAAGTAAAATCAAAACTGACAACGGGCCTGGTTATGTCAGTACAGCCTTCACTCAATTCTGTACTCACCTAAACATTCAACATGTTACAGGCATCCCTTACAACCCTCAGGGACAACGCATAGTAGAAAGAGCTCATCTCACCATAAAAACCACTCTAAATAAAATAAAAAAGGGGGAATGGTACCCCCATGAGGGATCACCAGAAAACCTTTTATCACACTCCTTATTAATTTAAAATTTTTTAACACTGGATCAAAAGGACACTCTGCTGCCGATCGACACTGGCATTTTGAATCCAAAAGCCATTATGCATCGGTAATGTGGATAGATCCCATGACAGGCGCATGGCATGGCCCAGACCCGGTCCTGATTTGGGGTAGAGGATCGGTGTGCATTTATGCCAAGGAAGCCGATTCGGCCAGGTGGCTTCCCGAGAGACTTGTAAAGTAAGTAGATACCACAGAATCTGAAAAAACAACTCCACTCAGGGACGACACAGAGCCCTGAGGGTCTTCTATCTTTTTCCTTTTTAGGAGTCAACAACATGATATTTTTCATCCAGCAAACTCATGAGCTTCTCGAGGTCACAAATTGAGGCCATAAAGATGCAGCCCATTCAGGTCCATTACCACAGGCTGGAAATGGCAGACTTGAGATGGAGCTTGATTCATAAAACACAAAGGTTATACCTTTCCTCTCAGGTCACCCGGCGAGCTGAACCAGTTAGCCAATGACGGGCAACTGAGGAGCATGAGTAAGGACACTCTGCCTAAGATAGGGAGGAAAACGTTTTTCCCCTCTCCATGACGGATAAGGAGTCAATGTTCTCTCATGTGGGGTCCTCTGAACTAAGACAGGCACGGTTCCCGCAGGCATAACTACCCCTCAGCCTAATTTCTAAATAAAATAAAAAAGGGAGACCTGTGGGCAGCAATAGCCCCCATTTTGTGATCTGCTCAGCCATGTTGTGGTTTGCTTAAGCTGATAAGTTTCAGTCTACTCCCAGCTGACAAGCTGATAAGTTTCAGTCTACCCCCAGCTGATAAGCTGATAAGCTTCACTCTACTCCCCACAGATAAGTTTCAGTCTACTGAAACTTACTTAAGCCAGAATTTCCCATTAGGCCGGAATTTCCCAATGGCAAGCTACCCTTGACCCGCCTCTCTGCCTGCGCTTATTAAAGGGGTGAACTTAGCTACAATAAACGAGACTTGATCAGACTCCTGTCTTGTCTACATTTCTCACGTCTCCTGCCCATCCATCCCCACTCCCTCCCTTCGAGCTCCCATTGTTGTCCTGCAAGTGGGGACACACAACCATTCTCCTAGATAGCTCTTTTTTTGTTTTAGAGCGAGATATATCTCTTTACAGCCTGTACTCCCATCCACTCTGGAATGTCCAAATGCAGCTTTTGGAAGAAACGTGTTTCTAACTAGCTGAATCTAAACATAGATGCAACTTCCTAAAAGGAACCAACACACAGCACATCACTTAGTAAGAAGCGGGTCTTCTGTGTTTTAAATGCATTCTTACTGCTCTTATAGGCCACTATTGGGCTGCAAAGGACTCTTTCTACATTCTCCAAAAAAAGGTTTTCTGAACTGCTGGAAAAACACATAAGTTTAACTCTGGAAGTTGAATGGACACAATCACAACCATTGTGCTAGATAGCTCCATTTTTTGTTTTAGAGCAAGATATTTCTCTTTACAGCCTGTACCCGCATCCACTCTGGAATGTCCAAACGCAGCTTTTAGAAGAAACGTGTTTCTAACTAATGAATCTAAACATAGATGCAACTTCCTAAATGAAACCAACACACAGCGGATCAGTTTGTAAGAGGCAGGTCTTCTGTGTTTTAAACACATTATTACTGCTATCTCCTATATGCCACTATAGGGCTGAAAAGGACTGTTTCTAAATTCTCCAAAGAAAGGGTTTCTGAACTGCTGCAAACACGCGAGAGTTTAAATCTGGAAGTTGAATGTACACATTGTCAACCATTCTGCTAGATAGCTCCATTTTTGCTTTAGAGCAAGATATTTCTCTCTACAGCCTGTACTCCCATCCACTCTAGAATGTCCAAACGCAGCTTTCAGGAGAAACGTGTTTCTAACACTCTGAAACTAAATATAGATGCAACTTCATAAAAGGAACCAACACACAGCAGATCAAAATGTAAGAAGCGGGTCTTCTGTGGTTTTAAACGGATTTTTACTGCTCTTATATGCCATTGTATAGCTGGAAATTACTGTATCTACATTCTCCAAAGAAAGGGTTTCTGAACTGCCGCAAACACACATCACTTTAACTCTGGAAGTTGAATGGACACATTTACAATCATTAGGCTAGATAGCTCCGTTTTTGTTTTAGAGCAAGATATTTCTCTTTACTGCCTGTACCCCCATCCACTCTGGAATGTACAAACGCAGTTTTAGAAGAAACGTGTTTCTACCACGCTGAATTTAAACATCGATGCAGCTTCCTAAATGGAACCAACACACAGCACATAAGTTTGTAAGAAGCAGGTCTTCTGTGTTTTAAACGCTTTCTTACTGCTAACTCCTGTATGCCTCTATAGGACTGAAAAGGACTGTTTCTGCATTCCCAAACAAAGTGTTTCTGAACTGCTTCAAACACACATCAATTGACATCCGGAAGTTGAATGTACATATTGACCACCATTCTGCTAGGTAGCTCCGTTTTTGTTTTAGAGCAAGATATTTCTCTGTAAAGCCTTTACTCCCTTCCACTCTGGAATGTCCAAACGCAGCTTTCAGAGGAAAACTGTTTCTAACACTCTGAATCTAAACATAGATGCGACTTCATAAAAGGAACCAACACACAGCAGATCAGTTTGTAAGCAGTGGGTCTTCTGTGGTTTTAAGCGGATTCTTATGGCTCTTTTATGCCATTATACGGCTGGAAAGGACTGTATCTACATTCTCCAAAGAAAGGGTATCTGAAATGCTGCAAACACACATCACTTTAACTCTGGAAGTTGAATGGACACATTTACAATCATTCTGCTAAATAGCTTTGTTTCGGTTTTAGAGCGAGGTATTGGTTTTTACAGCCTGTACTACAATCCACTTTGGAATGTACAAACGCAGCTTTTAGAAGAAACGTGTTTCTAATTCCAGAGAATATGGGAGTACAGGATGTAAAGAGAAATACCTTGCGCTAAAACAAAAACGGAGCTATCTAGCAGAATGGTTGTCAATGTGTGCATTCAACTTCCAGAGTTAAACTGAAGTGTGCTTGAAGCAGTTCAGAAGCCCTTTCTTTGAAGAATATAGAAACAGTCATTTCCAGCCCTACAGAGGCATATAAGAGTTAGCAGTAAGAATGCGTTTAAAACACAGAAGACCCGCTTCTTGCAAACTCATCTGCTGTATGTTGGTTTCTTTTAGGGAGTTGCATCTATGTTTAGATTCAGTGATTTAGAAACACGTTTCTTCTAAAAGCTGTTTGGACATTCCAGAGTGGATGGGAGTACAGCTGTAAAGAGAAATACCTTGCTCTAAAACAAAAAAGGAGCTATCTAGCAGAATGGTTGTCAATGTATGCATTCAACTTCCAGAATTAAACTGACATGTATTTGCAGCAGTTCAGAAACCCTTTCTTTGCAGAATGTAGAAACGGTCATTTCCAGCCCTATAAAGGCATGTAAGAGTTAGGAGTAAGAATGCGTTTAAAACACAGAAGACCTGCTTCTTAAAAACTGATCTGCTGTGTGTTGGTTCCCTTTAGAAGTTGCATCTATGTTTAGATACAGCGAGGAAGAGGCACGTTTCTTCTAAAAGCTGCGTTTGGACATTCCAGAGTGGATGGGAGTACAGACTGTAAAGAGAAATACCTTGCTCTAAAACAAAAACGGAGTTATCTAGCGGAATAGTTGTCAAAGTGTGCATTCAACTTCCAGAGTTAAACTGACGTGTGTTTTCAGCAGTTCAGAAACACTTTCTTTGGATAATGTAGAAACAGCCATTACAAGCCCTAGAGAGGCATATAAGAGTTAGCAGTAAGAATACGTTTAAAACACAGAATACCCGCTTCTTACAAACTGATCTGCTGTGTGTTGGTTCCTTTTAGGAAGTTGCATCTATGTTTAGATTTAGCAAGGTAGAAACACGTTTCTTCTAAAAGCTGCGTTTGGACATTCCAGAGTGGAAGGGAAAACAGGCTGTAAAGAGAAATACCTTGCTCTAAAACCAAAACGGAGCTATCTAGCAGAATGGTTGTCAATGCGTGCATTCAACTTCTAGAGTTAAACTGACGTGTGTTTGCAGCAGTTCAGAAACCCTTTGTTTGGAGAATGTAGAAACAGTCATTTCCAGCCCTAGAGAGGCATATAAGAGTTAGCAGTAAGAATGCGTTTAAAACACAGAAGACCCACTTCTTACAAACTGATCTGCTGTGTGTTGGTTGCTTTTAGAAAGTTGCATCTATGTTTAGATTCAGCAAGGTAGAAACACGTTTCCTCTAAAGGCTGTGTTTGGACATTCCAGAGTGGATGGGAGTACAGGCTCTAAAGAGAAATTCCTTGCTCTAAAACAAAAACGGAGCTATCTAGCAGAATGGTTGTCAACGTGTGCATTCAACTTCCAGAGTTAAACTTACGTGTGTTTGCAGCAGTTCAGACACCCTTTCTTTGGAGAATGTAGAAAAAGTCATTTCCAGCCCTAGAGAGGCATATAAGGGTTAGCAGTAAGAATGCGTTTAAAACACAGAAGACCCGCTTCTTACAAACTGATCTGCTATGTGTTGGTTCCTTTTAGAAAGTTGCATCTATATTTAGATTCAACTACGTAGAAGCACGTTTCTTCTAAAAGCTGCGTTTGGACATTCCAGAGTGGATGAGAGTACAGACTGAAGAGAAATACGTTGCTCTAAAACAAAAACGGAGCTATCTAGCAGAATGGTTGTCAAAGTATGCATTCAACATCCAGAGTTAAACTGACGTGTGTTTTCAGCAGTTCAGAAACACTTTCTTAGGAGAACGTAGAAACAGTCATTACCAGCCCTAGAGAGGCCTATAAGAGTTAGCAGTAAGAATGCGTTTAAAACGCAGAAGACCCGTTTCTTACAAACTGATCTGCTGTGTGTTGCTTCCGTTTAGGAACTTGCATCTATGTTTAGATTCAGCCAGGTAGAAGCATGTTTCTTCTAAAAGCTGCGTTTGCACATTCCAGAGTGGCTGGGAGTTCAGGCTGTAAAGAGAAATACCTTGCTCTAAAACAAAAACGGAGCTATCCAGCAGAATGGTTGTCAATGTGTGCATTCAACTTCCAGAGTTAAACTGATGTGTGTTTTCAGCAGTTCAGAAGCCCTTTCTTTGGAGAATGTAGAAACAGTCATTTCCAGCCCTAGAGAGGCATATAAGAGTTAGCAGAAAGAATGCGTTTAAAACACAGAAGACCCGCTTTTTACAAACTAATCCGCTGTTTGTTGGTTCCTTTTAGAAAGTTGCATCTATGTTTAGATTCAGTGAGGTAGAAACACGTTTCTTCTAAAAGCTGCGTTTGGACATTCCAGTGTGGATGCGAGTACAGGCTGTAAAGAGAAATACCTTGCTGTAAAACAAAATCGGAGCTATCTTACAGAATGGATGTCAACGTGTGCATTCAAGTTCCTTATTTAAACTGATGTGTGTTTGCAGCAGTTCAGAAACGCTTTCTTTGGAGAATGTAGAAACAGTTATTTCCAGCCTTAGAGAGGTATATAAGAGTTAGCAGAAAGAATGTGTTGAAAACACAGAATACCCGCTTCTTACAAACTGATCTGCTGTGTGTTGGTTCCTTTTAGGAAGTTGCATCTATATTTTGCTTCAGCGAGGAAGAAACACGTTTCTTGTAAAAGCTCCGTTTGGACATTCCAGAGTGGATGGGAGAACAGCCTGTAAAGAGAAATACGTTGCTCTAAAACAAAAACGGAGCTATCTAGCAGAATGGTTGTCAATGTGTGCATTCAACTTCCAGAGTTAAACTTACGTGTGTTTGCAGCAGTTCAGAAACCCGTTCTTTGGAGAATGTAGAAACAGTCATTTCCAGCCCTAGAGAGACATATAAGAGTTAGCAGTAACAATGCCTTTAAAACACAGAAGACCCGCTTCTTACAAACTGATGTGCTGTGTGTTGGTTCCTTTTGGGAAGTTGCATCTATGTTTAGATTTAGCGAGGTAAAAACACATTTCTTCTAAAAGCTGCATTTTTACATTCCAGAGTGGATTGCAGTACAGGCTGTAAAGAGAAATACCTGGCTCTAAAACAAAAATGGAGCTATCTAGCAGAATGGTTGTCAATGTGAGCATTCAACTTCCAGAGTTAAACTGATGTGTGTTTTCAGTAGTTCAGAAACCCTTTTTTTGGAGAATGTATAAACAGTCATTTCCAGCCCTAGAGAGGCATATAAGAGTTAGCAGTAAGAATGCGTTTAAAACACGGAAGACCCGCTTCTTACAAACTGATCTGCTGTGTGTTGTTTCCTTTTAGGAAGTTGCATCTATGTTTTGATTCAGTGAGGTAGAAACACGTTTCTTCTAAAAGCTGCGTTTGGACATTCCAGAGTGGATGGGAGTACAGGCTGTAAAGGGATATACCTTGCTCTAAAACAAAAACGGGACTATCTAGCAGAATGGTTGTCAATGTCTGCATTCAACCTCCAGAATTAAACTGATGTCTGTTTTCAGCAGTTCAGAATCCCTTTCTTTGGAGAATGTAGAAAGAGTCATTACCAGCCCTAGAGAGGCATATAAGAGTTAGCAGTAAGAATGAGTTTAAAACACAGAAGACCCGCTTCTTACAGACTGATCTGCTGTGTTTTGGTTCCTTTTAGGAAGTTGCATCTATGTTTAGATTTAGCGAGGTAGAAGCACGTTTCTTCTAAAAGCTGCCTTTTGACATTCCAGAGTGGATGGGAGTACAGGCTGTAAAGAGAAATACCTTGCTCTAAAACAAAAACGGAGCTATCCAGCAGAATGGTTGTACATGTGTGCATTCTACTTCCAGAGTAAAATTGACCTACATTTGCAGCAGCTCAGAAACCTGTCGTGGACCGTCCGGGACGGGTAGGCACGTCTGCCCGTGGGTCTCTCGACCTGCAAGAGGGTCCCAATATCTGTAAGAGTGAGTGCGCCTGGGAAAATAATAAAGACAGAGAGAGAGAAAGCGAGGCGCCTGGAGAGCTGATAGGCTGTGCCTAAACAGCGGATTTTATTTTTCAAAGGGCAGGTATAAATACACTTTCTTGGTTCTGGTTTACATCATAGTATGAGGAATGTAAATGTATGCCTCACATGGCCTATACAATATAGAAGTCAAATACACAATGGTTGCAAGAGGAAATGCAAATGTATACCTTACATGGCCTATACAATTGAAAAGTCAGATACACAATCAGTGGTTGTAAAAAGTAACAATTTCCTGTGATCACAAAGCTTGTTTACATCCAGACATTATTCCTCCTGGCTGCAGGTATCTCTGGTTTGATCTTGTTTTAGAACTGAGATGTGAAAATGTTTTCTGCTTTTGCTTATCAGAATATCTTTTAACCAGATTCTCCTTTGTCTACTCCTAACTCAACTTAACTCAATTTCCCCATTCAGGAATCTCTGAGTCAGGAATCAAAGCCATCCTTATGGTGGCATTTGCTTTGCAAATGTCGACAGTTAAACCATTAACTAGGGTACAAGGCAGTCTGGTAAGTAAGGTTAAATCTTATTCTTAAAGAGTCATAAAAAGGTTAAAAGCAGGAACCGGTTGCTGGCAGGGGGTCACTCAGTCTAGCAGGAACGCATAGTTTTAGGCCCAAATGATATTGTGGTTGATATTAGAAACTGATCATTCATCTTTCTTCCTATATTTCCGGATAGCTCGACTGCCTCCAGTAGGAAACTCTGTTTGGGATCAAACTCACTGTATAGTGAGACTCATGCCTTTTAGGGATCTCACACGGGAGTGTTCCCCACAATTCCCTCTTTTTTTGTTTTTAAATGCAGCTCAAAAAGTTTGAGCTGAAGGTGCTGGAGGGAGGAGAACACAAGGCAGAAGAGGAACGGCAAGAGAATGACAACGTGTCCACAATAGTGGCATCCTGCGGCAGCTGTCTGCGAGAAAAGTTTATAGCATGAATTTGACGCTGTAAGCGAAAAATGTCTAAAGGCAGATTGTTATGACTCCAAATGCCTTGTAGATGGGCACGGACCAGAGGCCAGTCCCATTCTGAGTCATTATAAGTAGCACTAGTAACACAAATGGAATTATAATCAGCATGACAACGGAAATGGAGACGAGACTGAAGATTATGAACCTTGTCACCCAAAACAGTAACAGTTTGTTCTAAAGCATTAAGCTTAGCCTCCAATTTTGAATCAATATCAATTTGAGTACCCAAAGAAACAGAAACATTGTGGGCTAGATGGTTAACAAATGTGGCAGCTTGAATACTGTGAGCTATACTTACAGCTGCTGTGGCAGCAGTGGCCACAACACTAACAATAGTCAAAATACTAGCAATCAGAATACCCAGAAAACATTTGGGGCGGACAATTAAATCACGGATGTCATGTAAAATTTGCAGGCTATATTCATCATACCAGGGGCCAGAAACATTAACAGGAAGCATAACATAAGGGGGTTGATGAAAGATGAGAATAGTATGGGCAGGAAAAATAGAGGAATCAATGCAGTTGGTAAGAGTGCAAGAAGGACAAGAGATATGGTAGTGACCAGAAGAGACAGAAATGTTAACATGACCATAGAGTAAGGCATAAGGAGAAGCAACACAGGCTTGAACATAATGTTGGGAACAAGAAGAGTAAGAAACACTGCGGGTACCCGCCTTCCAATAACTAGGGGTAAGAGCAGTAAAAAGACGCCAGAGAGACGTGTAGGTGCGGCCAGATGAGGTAGAAAAAATAGGAGTGGCCCAGCCGCCAGGGGACTGGTACCGATCAAAGGAGGTGGAGAGAAAACCACTAGAAAGGGTATAGGTAAGGGCAGTGTGTTGTTTAGGGTAGCAGAGTTTCCGGGGGGAGAGGGGTCAAAAGAGGAGTTAACAACATGACAGCGAGAGCAGGGAATAGATGGGAAATCAGGAGAGGAAGAATTCCATGACTCTTTGATACCAAGATAGGTGAGAAGCCAGTCCCTAGCATAGAAAGAGGTTTTGCCCTTAAGGAGGTCAGAAGGACCTTCAAATGTGGTGAGATGCTTCATTCCTAATTCAAAGCAAAAGGGACCATTGGTAGAGGGGAGAATAGGTAAGAAGGGAATGCGAATATTGAGAGCGAGTTGGTCCCATATTTTCGATGCATAAAAACACATAGGGGGAGAAGCAGCTCGGGCAAAATAAGAATAATTGGCAGTTTGAGGGGTAATATGAGTGGAGGAAGGGAAGCCAAAAAGAGAAGTATCATTCAAATAAACAGGAAAAGCAGGGTCAGTCCAGGTAACAGGACGGAGGATAGGAGGATCAGGGACATAAGCCCAAAGGATTTGAGAAGAATCAGCAGAGTGAGCATGGGAGGGGCAAACCTGGCAGGACAATATGGCCATCATGGCAATAAACATGACTGCAGGGGAACGGGAGTGTCCTTGTTCAAGAACAAGCTGAATCGCTTCAGCAGTCAGACGGCGAAGTTGAGACCAGGTTGGCAGGGCACTGCCGTGGAGCAGTGTGCAGACTCGTTGTGCCCGTCGCAGGCGGCGGCGTCTCCGGTGGGGTGGCGGTGTCAGTGTCAGGCGACGAAATCAAGGAATTAGGGCGTTTGCTCTGCCTTCGAACTGCTCCATGCTTGACAAGACGTTCAGGCACCCAAATTGGGGAGGAAGCAGACCTGGGAAAAACACAAACATGTCTTCGTCCCCAGATGAGGACTGGATCTGGTCCATGCCATTGGTTGGCTAAAGGATCTTTCCACAAGACCTCAGCCGTAGCCTTATCCTGAGGGTGCCAGAAACGGTCGGCGGCGGAGAAGCCATTAGCATCCAAAGTTAAGAAATTTAGGACATATAAGGCATGACGCAACCAGCTGTGAGGCATCTTATGAATAAAGTGAAGGGTACTACCCTGTTTGAGCTTGTGTCGTAAAGTTTTGAGGACAGCATGGGAGCGTTCCACAATGCCCTGACCCTGAAGATTAAAGGGAATGCCAGTGCGATGACAAATCTGAAACTGAGAACAAAAGTTAGCAAAACCTTTGCAGGTATAGGCGGGACCGTTATCAGTCTTTAAAATCTTGGGGGGTCCTATAATAGAGAAAACTTGTAAACAGTGAGAAATAACATCCTTCACAGCTTCACCTGTATGAGCAGAGGCCACAACAAAATGAGAATAGGTGTCAATGGTAACATGCACATATTGTAATTTACCAAAGGGTGCAAAATGAGTGACATCCATTTGATAAATATGGTCCGCCTGCAAGCCCCGAGAATTAACCCCATAATGTTGGGTAACAGGCAGGTGAGGCAAACAAGCTGTACAGGTTTTAACAATTTGTCGAGCCTGCTCTCTGGTTATCTTAAATTGCAAACGAAGGCTGCAGGCACTTTGGTGATGCAGGGCATGAGAAGCCTCGGCCTGTTGGATAGGAGATAAAACAGGGAAAACATGTTGAGTAAGTTGATCAGCAAAGGAATTACCCTCAGTCAGGGGGCCAGGCAGGGTAGAGTGAGCCCTGATATGTCCTATAAAGAAAGGATGAAAACGTTTTCTCACCGCTTGCTGCAAAGGAAGGAGGAGATGAATTATTGGAGAGGAATCTGAAAAGGAAAGAGGAGCAGTTTCTAAATTTTGTATCAAATTAACCACATACTGACTGTCAGAATAGATATTTAAGGGCGTATCCCAATTTTCTAAAACATACTGGACTGCCAGTAACTCCACACGCTGTGCCGAATGTTCATTTGTCTGGAAGGAAAATGGCTGTTTGTTGACCGTTCCAGCTGCAATCCCAGAAGAGGAACCATCAGTAAAGGCTAAAGAAGCAGAAGGCAAGGGCGATTTAAAGCAGGTTTGTGGAAAGATAAGAGAGCACTGTGAATAAAATTGTAGTAGTTTATCAGCAGGATAATGACACAAAATTTGTCCTGAAAAACCTGCAAAAGCAATTTGCCAAGAGTCAGGAAACTGCCACAGCCACTGCTGTTGGGCATTAGTATATGGGACAACAATTTTCAAAGGATCAGTGCGAAACAAAATTAAGGCACATTGACTGCCCTTAGCAACCAACGTAGCCACCAGGTCAAAGTAAGGGGAAAGGACTTTACCACGACTGGCTGGAAGATGGATCCATTCCAAAATCCCTTGTTGCCAAAAAACTCCAGTAGGGGTGTAAGCAGTGCGAAGAATGCAGTAACACCATGGCATATTGTCTTTAATTCTGCTCAATTTTTGTTGAGGGAGGGCGTCATGCACAAGTTGCAGAGCCTGTTTAGCAGGATCTGATAACGATCTAGGAGAGGTTGGTTTGGAAGGACCCTTTAACATATCAAAGAGGGGCTTAAGTTGACCGGTGGTAAGTTTTAAACTAGGGCGAATCCAGTTAATATCACCCAAAAACTTTTGGAAATCATGTAAAGTCTTAAGAGTACCTGTGGACAAAAGTGGAGTTTTAAAGGAGACCTGGTTAGACTCAATGAGTCTTCCAAGATAATGATAAGGAGTAACAGTTTGAACCTTGTCTGGAGCAATGATAAGATTAGCTCTATTAAGACAATATTTTAGGAGTTCATATGCCTGAAATAAAAGAGACTGCGAAGGGGCAGCCAGCAACAAATCATCCATATAATGCAATAGCAGAGCATCAGGAAAATCCTGACATACTGGGTAAATGGCCTTGGCAACACAGGATTGACATAAAGTAGGACTATTTGCCATTCCCTGTGGGAAAAAGACCCATTCATATCTATCATAAGGCCTCTCAAAATTGGTAGATGGAATGCTAAAGGCAAAAGGTTTGCAATCAGCCGGAGTCAAAGGGATGGTGAAAAAGCAGTCTTTTAAATCAATAACTATAAGATACCACTCCTGCGGTACAACAACAGGAGAGGGCAAGCCTGGTTGTAGCGGCCCAATAATTTCCATGGTTTCATTAACTTTATTAAGTCCTGTAATAGTCTCCATTTACCAGAACATTTTTTAATAACAAAAATAGGAGAATTCCAGGGACTGTTGGTAGGCCGAATATGACCCGCATCAAGCTGTTCCTGAACCAACTTGCGGGCAGCAGTAATTTTTTCAGAAGACAGGGGCCATTGTTCTACCCATACCAGGGAATCAGATTTCCATGTGATAGCATCAGCATGAGCATCGGGAATTACAGTGGCCCCTTGGAAAAATATCCTAAACCAAAACGGTTGCATTTTTGAGATAAAGAAAGAGGCTCAGGCATGCCTTGCAAATGTTTACCCAAGCCCTTGGAAGGCTGATAACCTTGTCTAAGCATAATATCAAGAGCTTTACCGCCAGTGACCAGATGAGCTCCCATAGCTTCCAAGACATCTCGCCCCCAGAGATTGAGGGGAATGCCAGGAATAACATAAGGGCAAAAGGAGCCAGAGTGTCCGTCTATATCAGTCCAAGTCAGCAAGTTGGTGGACTGATGGGGGTGATTGCTCATCCCAATACCTTGTAAAGAGGTCATGACAATATTAGTAGGCCAATTAGGGGGCCAATGCCTGTCAGAAATTACAGAGACATCAGCCCCAGTGTCTAAAAGTCCTTTAAAGTTTTTTCCATTAATTTTAAGATAAAGTTCAGGCCTGGCCGCAGAAATAGACTGCACCCAATAAGCATAAGAAGAGGAACCAAAACCACGTTCACCCCTAGCATCATTAGTAAAGGAGGAGCCCACAGTCAAGTTAACAGGGATGAGTAACAAGTGGGCAAATGATTGCTCAGGAGTAAGAGTATAAATTCCTTTAGGTGCCCAAGCCATAACTTTAATTTCACCTGTAAAGTCTGAGTCAATTACACCGGGAAGGAGCTGGAGCCCTTTCAATGACCAACTGCTGTGTCCCAGCACCAGGCCAGCGTGGCCAGAAGGGAGGGGACCGAAAATGCCTGTTGGAATGGCCTGAGGGCCCATGTCGGGAGTTAATACCTGTCTGGAGGAGGGACCGAGGTCAAGTCCTGCACTGTTTGGGGTTGCTCTGTAAAGTTCAGAAATGGATTTCCTGACCCCTGAAGGGGTTGAGTTTGAACAATCGGTGCCCCGAATTTCTGAGGGGGTCGAGACAACCCCCCCTGGGAGTTTCCCGAATGCAGTTGCAAAGGATTGCCCTGGGCATCACGTTTAGAGCGACATTCTCTAGCCCAGTGATTACCACGATGGCAGCGAGGGCACTCACCAGGCTGACGACCAGAGGGCTTGAACGACTCAGGTGGAGGTAATGAAGCCAAAAGCCGAGGATTGGGAGTAAGGGAAGCCTGGCAAGTCTTGGCCACATGTCCCAAGTTGCCACAGCGAAAGCATTTAACACCAGGTTTATTTTGAGGAGGTTTTTGTTTTAAAAAAGCAGCAACGGTCATGCCAGCCTGAGCTGCTGCCATAGCGAGCCCCTGTTGGTAAGCAGGACCTATGTCAGTGCAAAGGCGGATATAATCATGTAAATTACTCTTTTTACGGTAGGGTCTGATGGCGGCCTGACAGGTGGTATTAGCATTTTCAAAGGCTAATTGTTTAACCAACATAGAAGCAGTGTTCTCATCTGAAACCTGATGGCTCACCGCTTGCAATAGACGAGAAACAAAGTCTTGATAAGGTTCGTCAGGGCCCTGTCTGATTTTAGATAATTCCTCCGTTTTCGAAGTGGAGGATGGTAGCTGCCGCCAGGCATGGACTGCAATAGCATTAATCTGAGTATAGGCATCATTAGGCATAACAATTTGATCATTTAGATCCTCATGTTCACCGCGGCCCATAAGCATATTTAGAGTAACAGGAGAATGGTTACGGCGGTTGCGCTGTGACTGTTCAATAGCAGCTTCCTCATAGTAAGCTTTCCATAAAAGAAAATCACCTCCAGACAGACAGGCTCTAGCCAAACGACCCCAGTCTGTGGGTGGTAATGCAGAGAAAGCAAGATTGTCAAGAAGAGTAAGAGTGTATGGAGCAGTAGGACCATACTGGGCGGTAGCCTCTTTAAGCTCACGGAGAACCTTGGGAGCAATAGGGTCATAGTTACGAACAGCTTGTCCTTGATCATCCACTACTTCTATAATGGGATACAGGACGGGGAGCAGATTGTCAGAGTCAGCAAAGCCCCTGTGCATAGACATCAATGCATGAGACAGAGGGGAAACAGGGGAAGTGGCAGTAGAATGTAGGGGAGCAGGCATCACAGCACCTGGAGTGACGGGAGGCTGTGTTGGGTGCATAACGGGAAAACAGTGCTGCTGTTGGGTAGAGATAGCACGAGAACAGAGTGAAAGTAAGTCTTGAAATTGTTGGGCAAGATTGGGTGGGAGGGTAAAAGTTACCGGTCCAGGAGTCCATTGAAGAGTATTGTCAGGAGCACGCGCTTTGTCCACAAGAACCTCTGTCAGAGTTTCAAAGTTATCCAAAGGTGGATATTCTACGTGTTTGGAGTTAGACCCACATTCTGCCCACTCATGAGGATCAGGTGGAAAAGGGGGAGCCTCAGGAGGCGGTTGTATAGCGGTGGGTGGTGCGGCAGCACCAGAGGGAAGGGGAGCGACAGAAGTGTAGGAAGGGGCAGAAGGAGGAAGATTTTTAGAAGGACAAACACATTCTCGTAGTTTAGGCCAAACAGAAAGCAAAACTTCACATTGAGGCAAAGACTTATTGAGAAAACAAAATTGATCAATTTTCTCTCCTATGACGTTCCATGTGGCTTCATCGAGAAAGCCACCTTCAGAGACCCATGGACACATTTCCCTAACAATGTGCACAAATTCTTCAAAAGTTTTCATCTTAATATCATAACCATGCGACTTAATCATTGACTGTAAAAGCTGTACGAACATATTACATTCCTTAGACTCTAAATGACCCATGTTTTACTCCAGACTGAAAACTTGAAAATCAACACTTCTATATACACGATTAAGAAAACAACTCAAAAACTTAACTGCTGCAGCCTCACTCCTTAATTGATGTGCGTCACTGTAATCCCTCGTGTCCAGGCCCCGTGTCGTGGTCGCCAGATCTTGTGGCCAGTCCGGGACTGGTAGGCACGTCTGCCTGGGGGTCTCTCGACCTGCAAGAGGGTCCCAATACCTGGAAGAGGGAGTGCACCTGGGAAAATAATAAAGACAGAGAGAGAGAAAGTGAGGCGTCTGGAGGGCTGATAGGCTGTGCCTAAACAGCAGATTTTATTTTTCAAAGGCCAGGTATAAATACACTTTCTTGGCTCTGGTTTACATCATAGTAAGAGGAATGTAAATGTATGCCTCACATGGCCTATACAATAGAGAAGTCAAATACACAATGGTTGCAAGAGGAAATGCAAATGTATACCTTACATGGCCTATACAATTGAAAAGTCAGATACACAATCAGTGGTTGTAAAAAGTAACAATTTCCTGTGATCACAAAGCTTGTTTACATCCAGACATTATTCCTCCTGGTTGCAGGTATCTCTGGTTTGATCTTGTTTTAGAACTGAGATGTGAAAATGATTTCTGGTTTTGCTTATCAGAATATCTTTTAACCGGATTCTCCTTTGTCTACTCCTAACTCAACTTAACTCAATTTCCCCATTCAGGAATCTCTGAGTCAGGAATGAAAGCCATCCCATATGGTGGCATTTGCTATGCAAATGTCGACAGTTAAACCATTAACTAGGGTAAAAGGCAGTCTGGTAAGTAAGGTTAAATCTCATTCTTAAAGAGTCATAAAAAGGTTAAAAGCAGGAACCGGTTGCTGGCAGGGGGTCACTCAGTCTAGCAGGAACGCATAGTTTTAGGCCCAAATGATATTGTGGTTGATATTAAAAATTGATCATTCATCTTTCTTCCTATATTTCCGGATAGCTTAACTGCCTCCAGTAGGAACCTATGTTTGGGATCAAATTCACCATATAGTGAGACTCATGCCTTTTAGCGGTCTCACAAGGGAGTGTTCCCCACAGAAAATCTTTTTTGGAGAATGTAGAAACAGTCATTTCAAGCCTTAGGGAGGAATAGAAGAGTTAGCAGTAGGAATGCGTTTAAAACACAGAAGACCCGCTTCTTAGAAACTGATCTGCTGTGTGTGGGTTCCATTTAGGAAGTTGCATCTATGTTTAGATTCAGCGAGGTAGAAGCACGTTTCTTCTAAAAGCTGGGTTTGGACATTCCAGAGTGGATGGGAGGACAGGCTATAAAGAGAAAAACCTTCCTCTAAAACAAAAATGGAACTTTATAGCAGAATGGATGTCAACATGTCCATTCAACTTCCAGAGTTAAACTGACGTGCGTTTGCAGCAGTTCAGACACACTTTCTTTGGAGAATGTAGAAACAGTCATTTCCAGCCCTATAGAGGCAAATAAGAGTTAGCAGTAAGAATGCACTTAAAACACAGAAGAACCGATTCTTACAAACTGATCTGCTGTGTATTGGTTCCTTTTAGGAAGTTGCATCTATGTTTATATTCAGGGAGGTAGAAACACGTTTCTTCTAAAAGCTGCGTTTGGACATTCCAGAGTGGATGGGAGTAGAGGCTGTAAAGAGAAATAGCTTGCTCAAAAACAAAATCGGAGCTATCTAGCAGAATGTTTGTCAATGTGTGCATTCAACTTCCTGAGGTAAACTGACGTGTGTTTGAAGCAGTTCAGAAACCCTTTCGTTGGAGAATGTAGAAACAGGCATTTCCAGCACTAGAGAGGCATATAAGAGTGAGCAGAAAGAAAACGTTTAAAACACAAAAGACCCGCTTCTTACAAACTGATCTGCTGTGTGTTGGTTCCTTTTACGAAGTGGCATCCATGTTTAGATTCGGCGAGGTAGAAAAACGTTTCTTCTAAAAGCTGCGATTGGACATTCCAGAGTGGATGGGAGTAAAGGCAGTAAAGAGAAATACCTTGCTCTAAAACGAAATCGGAGCTATCTAGCAGAATGGATCTCAACGAGTGCATTCAAATTCCAGAGTTAAACTGACGTGTGTTGGCAGCAGTTCAGACACCCTTTCTTTGGAGAATGTAGAAACAGTCATTTCCAGCCCTAAAGAGGCATATAAGAGTTAGCAGAAAGAATGCATTGAAAACACAGAAGACCCGCTTCTTACAAACTGATATGCTGTGCGTTGCTTCCTTTTAGGAAGTTACAACTATGTTTAGATTCAGCCAGGGAGAAGCAAGTTTCTTCTAAAAGCTGCATTTAGACATTCCAGAGTGGATGGGAGAACAGGCTGTAAAGAGAAATACCTCGCTCTAAAACAAAAACGGAGCTATCTAGCAGAATGGTTGTCAAAGTGTGCATTCAAATTCCAGAGTTACACTGAAGTGTGATTTCAGCAGTTCAGAAACACTTTATTTGGAGAATGTAGAAACAGTCATTACCAGCCCCAGAGAGGCATATAAGATTTAGCAATAAGAATCCGTTTAAAATACGGAAGACCCGCTTCTTACAAACTGATCTGCTGTGTGTTGGTTTCTTTTAGGAAGTTGCATCTATGTTTAGATTCAACCAGGTAGAAGCACGTTTCTTCTAAAAGCTGCGTTTGGACATTGCAGAGTGGATGGTAGTACAGGCTGTAAAGAGAAATACCTTGTTATAAAACAAAAATGGAGCTATTTAGCAGAATGGTTGTCAATGTGTGCATTCAATTTTCAGAGTTAAACTGATGTGTGTTTTCAGCAGTTCAGAAGCCCTTTCTTTGGAAAATGTAGAAACAGTCATTACCAGCCCTAGAGAGGCATATAAGAGTTAACAGTAAGAATGCGATTAAAACAAAGAAGACCCGCTTCTTACAAACTCATCTGCTGTGTGTTGGTTCCTTTTAGGAAGTTGCATCTATGTTTAGATTCAGCGAGGTAGAAACACGTTTCTTCTAAAAGCTGCGTTTGGACATTCCAGAGTGGATGTGAGTACAGGCAGTAAAGACAAATACCTTGCTCTAAAACAAAAACGGAGCTCTCTAGCAGAATGGTTGTCAATGTCATTATTCTACTTCCAGAGCTAAACTGATGTGTGCTTGCAGCACTTAAGAAACCATTTCTTTGGAGAATGTAGAAACAGTCATTTCCAGCCCTAGAGACGCATATAAGAGTTAGCAGTAAGAATGCGTTTAAAACACAGAAGGCCCGCTTTTTACAAACCGAGATGCTGTGTGTTGGTAACTTTTAGGTAGCTGCATCTATGTTTACATTCACCGAGGTAGAAACACGTTTCTTCTAAATGCTGCATTTGGATATTCCAGAGTGGATGGGAGAACAGGCTGTAAAGAGAAATACCTTGATCTAAAACAAAAACGGATGTATCTAGCAGAATGCTTGTCAATGTGTGTATTAAACTTCCAGAGATAAACTGATGTGTGTTTGCAGCTGTTCAGAAACGTTTTCTTTGGAGAATGTAGAAAGAGTCATTTCCAGCCCAAGAGACGTATGTAAGAGTTAGCAGTAAGAATGCGTTTAAAACACAGAAGACCCGCTTCTTACAAACTCATCTGCTGTGTGTTGCTTCCTTTTAGGAAGTTGCATCTGTACTTAGATTCAGCGAGGTGGAAAAAGGTTTCTTCTAAAAGCTGCGTTTGGACATTCCAGAGTGAAAGGGAGAACAGGATGTAATGAAAATTACCTTGCTCTAAAACAAAAACGGTGGTATCTAGCAGAGTAATAGTCAATGTGTGTATTCAACTTCCAGAGATAAACTGATGTGTGTTTGCAGCAGTTCAGAAACCCTTTCTTTAGAGAAGTTAGAAACAGTCATTTCCAGCCCTAGAGAGGCATGAAAGTATTAGCAGTAAGAATGCGTTTAAAACACAGAAGACCCGCTTCTTACAAACTGATCTGCTGTGTGTTGGTTCCTTTTAGGAAGTTGCATCTATGCTTAGATTCAGTGAGGTAGAATCACGTTTCTTCTAAAAGCTGCATTAGGACATTCCGGAGTCGATGGGAGAACAGGCTGTAAAGAGAAATACCTTACACTAAAACAAAAACGGAGCTATCTAGCAGAATGGTTGTCAATGTGTGTATTCAACTTCCAGAGTTAAACTGATCTGTGTTTGCAGCAGTTCGGAAACCCTTTCTTTGGAGAATGTATAAACAGTCATTTCCAGCCCTATAGACGCATATAAGATTTAGCAGTAAGAATGCGTTTAAAACACAGTAGACCCGCTTCGTACAAACTGATCTGCTGTGTGTTGGTTCCTTTTAGAAAGTTGCATCTATGTTTAGATTCAGCGAGGTAGAAACACGTTTTTTCTAAAAGCTGTGTTTGGACATTCCAGAGTGGATGGGAGTACAGGACGTAAAGAGAAGTACCTTGCTCTAAATCAAAAAAGGAGCTATCTAGCAGAATGGTTGTCAATGTGTGTATTCAAGTTCCAGAGAAAAAATTACGTGTGTTTTCAGCAGTTCATAAACCCTTTCTTTGGAGAATGTAGAAACAGTAACTTCCAGCCCTAGAGAGGCATATAAGTGTTAGCAGTAAGAATGAGTTTAAAACACAGAAGTCGCGCTTCTTAGAAACTGATCTGCTGTGTGTTGGTTCCTTTTAGGAAGTTACATCTATGTTTAGCTTCAGAGAGGTAGAAACACATTTATTCAAAAAGCTGCGTTTGGACATTCCAGAATGGATGGTAGAAGAGGCTATAAAGAAAAAAAACCTTGCTTTAAAACAAAAACAGAGCTATCTGGCAGAATGGTTGTCAATGTGTGCATTCAACTTCCAGAGTTAACTGACGTTTGTTTCCAGCGGTTCAAATACCCTTTCTTTGGAGAATGTAGAAACTGTCGTTTCCAGTCCTAGAGAGACATATTAGAGTTTGCAGTAAGAATGCATTTAAAACACAGAAGACCCGGTTCTTACAAATTGATCTGCTGTGTGTTGGTTCCTTTTAGTAAGTTACATCTATGTTTAGATTCAGCGAGGTAGAAACACGTTTTTCTTTAAAAGCTGCATTAGGACATTCCAGAGTGGATGTGAGTACAGGCTGTAAAGGAAACTACCTTGCTCTAAAACAAAAATACGGAGCTATCTAGCAGAATGGATGTCAACGTGTGCATTCAACTTCCTTAATTTAACTGACGTGTGTTTGCAGCAGTTCAGAAACCCTTTCTTTGGAGTATGTAGAAACAGTCCTTTCCAGCCCTAGAGAGGTATGTAAGAGTAACTAGAAAGAATGCCTTGAAAACACAGAAGACCCGAATCTTACAAACTGATCAGCTGTGTGTTGTTTCCTTTTAGGAAGTTGCATGTACGTTTAGATTCAGCGAGGTAGAAACACCTTTCTTCTAAAACCTGCGTTAGGACAATTCAGAGTGGATGGGAGTACAGGCTGTAAAGAGAAATATCTTGCCATATAACAAAAAATTAGCTATCTCGCAGAATGTTTTTCAATGTGTGCATTCAACTTTCAGAGTTAAAATGATGTGTGTTTTCAACAGCTCAGAAACACTTTCTTTGGAGAATGTGGAAACAGTCTTTTCCAGCCCAACAGAGGCATATGAGAGTTAGCAGTAAGAATGCGTTTAAAACACAGAAGACCCGCTACGTACAAACTGATCTGCTCTGTGTTGGTTCCTTTTAGGAAGTTGCATATATGTTTAGATTCAGCGAGGTAGAAACAAGTTTCTTCTAAAAGCTACGTCTCACATTTGAGAGTAGATGGGGTACTGGCTGTAAAGTGAAATACCTTGGTCTAAAACAAAAACAGAGCTATCTTGCAGAATGGATGTCTACGTGTGCATTCAACTACCAGGTTTAAACTGACGTGCATTTGCAGCTGTTCAGAAACCCTTTCTTTGGCGAATGTAGAAACAGTCATTTCCAGCCTTAGAGAGGCATGTAAGAGTTAACAGAAAGAATGCGTTTAAAACACAGAAAACCCGATTCTTACAACCTGATCTGCTGTGTAATGGTTCCTTTTAGGAAGTAGAATCCATGTTTAGATTCAGCGAGGTAGAAACACGTTTCTTCTAAAAGCTGCCTTTGGACATTCCAGAGTGGATGAGTGTACAGGCTATAAGAGTAATACCTTGCTCTAAAACAATAACGGAGCTATCTAGCAAAATGGTTGTCAATGTGTGCATTCAACTCCCAGAGTTAAACTGACGCCTGTTTTCAGCACTTCAGGAACCCTTATTTTGGAGATTTTAGAAACAGTCATTTCCAGCCCTAAAGAGGCATATAAGAGTTAGCAGTAAGAATGCGTTTAAAACACAGAAGGCAGGTTTCTTACAATCTGATCTGCTGTGTGTTGGTTCCTTTTAGGAAGTTCCATCTATGTTTAGATTCAGCCAGGTAGAAACACGTTTCTACTAATAGCTGCGTTTGGACATTCCAGAGAGGATGAAAGTACAGGCTATAAAGAGAAACAGCTTGCACTACAACAAAAACGGAGCTATCTAGCAGAATGGATGTCAACGTGTGCATTCAACTTCCAGGGTAAAACTGATGTGTGTTTGCAGTAGTTCGGAAACCCTTTCTTTGGAGAATGTAGAAACAGTCATTTCCAGCCTTAAAGAGGCATAAAGAGTTAGCAGAAATAATGCGTTTAAAACACAGAAGACCCGCTTCTTACAAACTGACCTGCTGTATGTTAATTCCTTCTAGGAAGTTGCATCTATGTTTAGATTCATGGAGGTAGAAACACGTTTCTTTTAAAAGCTGCGTTTGGACATTCCAGAGTGGATGGGAGTACAGGCTCTAAAGACAAATACCTTGCTCTAAAACAAAAACGGATCTATCTAGCAGAATTGTTGTCAATGTGTGCATTCAACTTCCAGACTTAAACTGACATGTGTTTTCACCGGTTCAGAAACCCTTTCTTTGAAGAATGTTGAAACAGTCCATTCCAGCCCTAGAGAGGCATATAAGAGTTACCAGTAAGAATGCGTTTAAAACACAGAAGACCCGATTCTTACAAACTGATCTGATGAGTGTTGGTTCCTTTTAGGAAGTTGAATCTATGTTTAGATTCAGCGAGGTAGAAACTCGTTTCTTCTTAAAGCTGCGTTTGGACATTGCAGAGTAGATGGGAATACAGGTTGTAAAGAGAAATACGTTGCTCTAAAACAAAAACGAAGGTATTTAGCAGAACTGTTGTCAATGTGTGCATTCAACTTCCAGAGTTAAACTGAAGTGTGTTTGCAGCAGTTCAGCCACATTTTCTTTGGAGAATGTAGAAACTGTCATTTCCAGCCCTAAGGAGGCAATAAAGAGTTAGCATTAAGAATGGGTTTAAAACACAGAAGACCCGCTTCTTACAAACTGACCTGCTCTGTGTTGGTTCCTTTTAGGAAATTGCATCTATGATTAGATTCAGTGAGGTAGAAACACCTTTCTTCAAAAAGCTGCGTTTGGATATTCCAGAGTGGCTGGGAGTACAGGCTGTAAAGAGAAATACCTTGCTCTGTAACAAAAATGGAACTATCTAGCAGAATGGTTGTCAATGTGGGCATTCAACTTCCAGAGTTAAATTGACGTTTATTTACAGCAGTTCAGAAACCTTTTCTTTGGAGAACATAGAAACAGTCCTTACCAGTCCTAGAGAGATATATAAGAATTAGCAGTAAGAATGCGTTTAAAACACAGAAGACAAGGTTCGTACAATCTGATCTGCTGTGTGTTGCTTCCTTTTAGGAAGTTGCATCTATGTTTAGATTCAGCGAGGTAGAAACACGTTTCTTCTAAAAGATGCATTTCGACATTTCACAGTGGATGGGAGTACAGACGGTAAAGAGAAGTACCTTGCTCTAAAACGAAAACGGAGCTATCTTGCAGAATGGTTGTCAATGTGTACATTCAACTTCCAGAGTTAAAGTCATGTATGTTTGCAGCAGTTCAGAAACCCTTTCTTTGGAGAATGTAGAGACAGTCATTTCCAGCCCTACAGAGGCATATAAGTGTTAGCAGTAAGAAATCGTTTAAAAAAAAGAAGACCCGCTTCGTACAAACTGATCTGCTGTGTGTTTGTTCCTTTTACGAAGTTGCATCTATGTTTAGATTAAGCGAGGTAGAAACACGTTTCTTCTAAAAGCTGCATTTGGACATTCCAGAGTGGATGGGAGTACAGGCTGTAAAGAGAAGTACCTTGCTCTAAAATAAAAACGGAGTTATCTAGCAGAATGGTTGTCAATGTGTGTATTCAACTTCCATAGTTAAACTGATGTGTGTTTGCAGCAGTTCAGAGACCCTTTCTTTGGAGAATGTAGAAACGGTCCTTTCCAGCCCTAAAGAGGAATTTAAGAGTTAGCAGTAAGAATGTATTTAAAACACAGAAGACCCGCTTCTTACAAACTGATCTGCTGTGTGTTGGTTCCTTTTATGAAGTTGCATCTATATTTATATTCAGTGAGGTGGAAACACGTTTCGTCTAAAAGCTGCGTTTGGACATTCCGGAGTGGATGGGAGTACAGGCTGTAAAGAGAAGTACCTTGCTCAAATACAAAAACGGAGCAATCTAGCAGAATGGTTGTTAATGAATGTATTCAACCTCCGGAGTTAAATTGATGTGTGTTTGCAGCAGTTCAGAATCCCTTTCTTTGGGTAATGTAGAAAAAGTCATTTCCAGTCCTAGAGATGCATAAGAGATAGCAGTAAGAATGCGTATATAAAACAGAATACCGGCTTCGTACAAAAAAATCTGCTGTGTGTTGGTTCCTTTTAGGAAGTTGCATCTATGTTTAGATTCAGCGAGGTAGAAACACGTTTCTTCTAAAAGCTGCATTTGGACATTCCATAGTGGATGGGAGAACAGTCTGTAAAGAGAAATACCTTGCTCTAAAACAAAAACGGAGCTATCTAGCAGAATTGTTGTCAATGTGTGTATTCAACTTCCAGAGCTCAACTGATGTGTGTTTGCAGCAGTTCAGAAACCCTTTCTTTGGAGAATGTAGAAGCAGTCATCTCCAGCACTAGGGGTGGATATAAGAGTTACCAGTAAGAATGTGTTTAAAACACAGAAGACCCGCTTTTTACAAACTGATCTGCTGTGTGTTGGTTCCTTTTAGGAAGTTGCATCAATGTTTACATTCAGCGAAGTAGAAACACGTTTCTTCTAAAAGCTGCGTTTGGAAATTCGAGAATGGATGGGAGAACAGGCCTTAAAGAGAAATAAATTGCTCTAAAACTAAAATGGACCTATCTAGTAGAATGGTTGTCAATGTGTGTATTCAACTTCCTGAGTTAAACTGATGTATGTTTGCAGCAGTTCAGAAACCTTTGTCTGGAGAATGTAGAAACAGTCATTTCCAGCCCTATAGAAGCATGTAAGAGTTAGCAGTAAGAATGCGATTAAAACACAGAAGACCTGCTTCTTACAAACTGATCTGCTGTGTGTTGGTTCCTTTTAGGAAGCTGCATCTATGTTTAGATTCAGAGAGTTAGAAACACGTTTCTTCTAAAAGCTGTGTTTGGACATTCCAGAGTGGATGAGAGAACAGGCTGTAAAGAGAAATACCTTGCTCTAAAACAAAAATGGACCTATCCAGCTGAATGGTTGTGAATGTGTGTATTCAACTTCCAGAGTTATACTGATGTGTGTTAGCAGCAATTCAGAAACCCTTTCATTGGAGAATGTAGAAAGAGTCATTTCCAGCCCTAGAAAAGCATATAAGTGTTGGCAGTATGAATGCGTTTAAAACACTGAAAATCGGCTTCTTACAAACTGATCAGCTGTGTGTTGGTTCCTTTTAGGAAGTTGCATCTATGTTTAGATTCAGCGAGGTAGTAACAAGTTTCTTCTAAAAGCTGCGTTTGGACATTCTAGAGAGAATTGGAGAACAAGCTGTAAAGAGAAATACATTGATCTAAAACAAAAACGGTGCTATATAGCAGAATGGTTGTCAATGTTTTTATTCAACTGCCCGTGCTAAACTGATGTGTGTTTGCAGCAGTTCAGAAACACTTTCTTTGTAGAATGTGGAAACATTCATTTCCAGCCCTAGAGACGCATATAAGTGTTAGTAGTAGGAATGCGTTTAAAACACACAAGACCCGCTTCTTACTAACTGATCTGCTCTGTGTTGGTTCCTTTTAGGAAGTTGCATGTATGTTTAGATTCTGAGAGGTAGAAAAAGGTTTCTTCTAAAAGTTGAGTTTGGACATCCCAGAGTGGAAGGCAGAACTGACTGTAAAGAAAAATACATTGGTCTAAAACAAAAACGGAGCTATCTACCAGAATGGTTGTCAATGAGTGTATTCAACTTCCGGAGTTAAACTGATGTGTGTTTGCAGCAGTTCACAAAACCCTTTCTTTGGGGAATGTAGAAACAGTCATTTCCAGCCCTAGAGATGCATATGAGTTAGCAGTAAGAATGCGTTTAAAAAACAGAATACACGGTTCTTACGAACAGATCTGCTGTGTGCTGGTTCCTTTTAGGAAGTTGCATCTATGTTTAGATTCAGCGAGGTAGAAACACGTTTCTTCTAAAAGCTGCATTTGGACATTCCAGAGTGGATGGAAGAACTGGCTGTAAAGAGAAACACCTTGCTCTAAAACAAAAACAAAGCTATCTTGCAGAAGGTGGTCAATGTGTGTATTCAACTTCCAGAGTTAAACTGATGTGTGTTTGCAGCAGTTCAGAAACATTCTCTTTGGAGTATGTAGAAGCAGTCATTTCCAACCCAAGAGACCCAGGTAAGATTTAGCAGTAAAAATGCGTTTAAATCACAAAAGACTCGCTTCTTACTAACTAACCTGTTGTGTGTTGGTTCCCTTTTGGAAGTTGCATCTACGTTTAAATTCAGAGAGGTAGAAACACGTTTCTTCTAAAAGCTGCGTTTGGAAATTCCAGAATGGATGGGAGAACAGGCTTTAAAGAGAAATACCTTGCTCTAAAACAAAAATGGACCTATCTTGTAGAATGGTTGTCAACGTGTGTATTCAACTTCCAGAATTAAACTGATGTGTGTTTGCAGCAGTTTAGAAACCTTTCTTTGGAGAATGTAGAAACAGTCATTTCCAGCCCTATAGACGCATATAAGAGTTAGCAGTAAGAATGCGTTTAAAACACAGAAGACCCGCTTCTTACAAACTGATCTGCTGTGTGTTTGTTCCTTTTAGGAAGTTGCATCGATGTTTACATTCAGCGAGGTAGAAACACGTTTCTTATAAAAGCTGCGTTAGGACATTCCAGAGTGGATGGGAGAATAGGCTGTAAAGGGTAATAACTTGCTCTAAAACCAAAACGGAGCTATCTAGCAGAATGGTTGTCAATGTGTGTATTCAACTTCCAGAGTTAAACTGATGTGTGTTTGCAGCAATTCAGAAACCCTTTCTTTGGAGAATATAGAAACAGTCATTTCCAGCCCTAGAGACGAATATAAGGGTTCGCAGTAAGAATGCATTTAAAACACAGAAGACCCGGTTCGTACAAACGGATCTGATGTGTGTTGGTTCCTTTTAGGAAGTTGCATCTATGTTTTGATTCAGCGATGTAGAAACACATTTCTTCTAAAAGCTGCGTTTGGACATTTCAGAGTGGATGGGAGAACAGGCTGTAAAGAGAAATACCTTGCTCTAAAACAAAACTTGAGCTATCTAGCAGAATGGTTGTCAATGTGTTTATTTAACTGCCCGAGCTAAAATGATGTGTGATTGCAACAGTTCAGAAACCCTTTCTTTAGAGAATGTAGAAACCGTCATTTCCAGCCCAAGAAACGGATATAAGAGTTAGCAGTAAGAATGCGTTTGAAACACAGAAGACCCGCTTCTTACAAACTGATCTGCTGTGTGTTGGATTACTTTTAGTAATTAGCATCTATGTTTAGATTCAACGAGGAAGAAAGACGTTTCTTCGAAAAGCTGCGTTTGGACATTCCAGAGTGAATGGGAGAACAGTATGTAAAGGGAAATACCTTGCTCTAAAACCAAAACGGAGCTATCTAGCAGAACGGTTGTCAATGTGTGTATTCAGCAGTTCAGAAATCCAATCTTTGGAGAATGTTGAAACAGTCATTTCCAGCCCGAGGGACGCATACCAGAGTTAGCAGTAAGAATGCGTTAAAATCACAGAAGACCCGCATTTTGTAAACTGATCTGCTGTGTGTTGGTTCCTTTTAGGAAGTTGCATCTATGTTTAGATTCAGCGAGGTAGAAACACATTTCTTCTAAAAGCTGCGTTTGTACATTACACAGTGGATGGGAGAACAGGCTGTAAAGAGAATTACCTTGTTATAAAGCAAAAACGGAGCTATCTAGCAGAATGGTTGTCAATTTGTGTATTCAACTTCCGGAGGTAAACTGATGTGTGCTTGCAGCAGTTCAGAAACCCTTTCTTTGGAGAATGTAGAAACAGTCATTTCCAGCCCAAGAGACGCATATCAGAGTTAGCAGTAGGAATGCGTTTAAAACACAGAAGACCCGCTTCTTACAAACAGATCCGCTGTGTGTTGGTTCCTTTTAGGAAGTTTCATCTATGCTTATATTCAGTGAGGTAGAAACACGTTTCTTCTAAAAGCTTCGTTTGGACATTCCAGAGTGAACAGGAGAACAGGCTGTAAAGAGAAATAACTTGCTCTAAAACAAAAAAGGAGCTATCTAGCAGAATGGTTGTCAATGCGTGTATTCAACTTCCTGAGTTAAACTGATGTGTGTTTGCAGCAGTTCAGAAACCCTTTCTTTGGAGAATGTAGAAACACTCATTTCCAGCCCTAGATACGCATATCAGATTTTGCAGTAAGAATGCGTTTAAAACACAGAAGCCCCGCTTTTTACAAAGTGATCTGCTGTGTGTTGGGGTCTTTTAGGAAGTTGCATCTAAGTTTAGATTCACCGAGTTAGAAAAACGTTTCTTCGAAAAGCTGCGTTTGGACATTCCAGAGTGGATGGGAGAACAGGCGGCAAAGAGAAACACCTTGAAGTAAAACAAACAGAGCTATCTAGCAAAATGGTTGTCAATGTGTGTATTCAACTTCCTGAGTTAAACTGATGTGTGTTTGCAGCAGTTCAGAACCCCTATCTTTGGTGAATGTAGAAACAGTCATTTTCAGCCCTAGAGACGCATATAAGAGATAGCAGTAAGAATGCGTTTAAAACACAAAAGAGCCACTCCTTACAAACCGATCTGGTGGGTGTTGGTTCCTTTTAGGAAGTTACATCGATGTTTAGATTCAGTTACGGAGAAACACGTTTCTTCAAAAAGCTGCGTTAGGACATTCCTGAGTGGATGGGAGAACAGGCTGTAAAGAGAAATACCTTGCTCTAAAACCAAAACGGAGCTTTCTAGCAGAACGGTTGTCAATGTGTGTATTCAACTTCCCGAGATAAACTAATGTGTGTTTGCAGCAGTTCAGAAACCCTATCTTGGGAGAATCTTGAAACAGTCATTTCCAGCTCTAGAGACGCATATAAGAGTTAGCAGTAAGAATGCGTTTAAAACACAGAAGCCCCGCTTCTTACAAACTGGTCTGGGGTGTGTTGGTTCCCTTTAGGAAGTTGCATTTATTTTTAGATTCAGCAATGTAGAAACATGTTTCTTCTAAAAGCTGCTTTTGGACAATCCAGAGTGAATGGGAGAACAGGCTGTGAGGAGAAGTAACTTGCTCTAAAACAAAAACGGAGCTATCTAGCAGAATGGTTGTCAATGTGTGTATTCCAATTCCCGAGTTAAACTGAAGTGTGTTTGCGGCAGTTCAGAAACACTTTCGTTGGCGAATGTAGAAACAGTCATTTCCAGCCCTAGATACGCATATCAGATTTTGCAGTAAGAATGGGTTTAAAACACAGAAAATCCGCTTTTTACAAACTGATCTGCTGTGTGTTGGTCCCTTTTAGGAAGTTGCATTTATGTTTAGATTCAGAGGGGTAGAAAAACATTTCTTCTAAAAGCTGCGTTTGGACATTCCAGAGTGGATGGGAGAACAGGCTGTAAAGAGAAATACCTTGCTCTAAAATCAAAACGGAGCTATCTAGCAGAACGGTTGTCAATGTGTGTATTCAACTTCCCGAGATAAACTGATGTGTATTTGCAGCAGTTCAGAAACCCTATATTTAGAGAATGTTGAAATAGTTATTTCCAGCCCTAGAAATGCAAATCAGAGTTAGCAGTAAGAATGCGTTTAAAACACAGAAGACCCGCTTCTTACAAACTGATCTGCTGTGTGTTGCTTCCTTTTAGGAAGTGGCATCTATGTTTAGATGCAGCGAGGTAGAAACACGTTTCTTCTAAAATCTGCCTTTGGACATTCCAGAGTGGATGGGAGAACAGGCTGTAAAGGGAAATACCTTGCTCTAAAACCAAAACGGAGCTATCTAGAAGAATGGTTGTCAATGTGTGTCTTCAACTTCCCGAGATAAACTGATGTGTGTTTGCAGCAGTTCAGAAACCCTTTCTTGGTGGAATATAGAAACAGTCATTTCCAGCCCTAGAGACACATATAAGTGTTAGCAGTAAGAATGCGGTTAAAACACAGAAGACACGCTTTTTACAAACTGATCTGCTGTGTGTTGGTTCCTTTTAGGAAGCTGCATCTATGTTTAGATTCAGAGAGTTAGAAACACGTTTCTTCTAAAAGCTGCGTTTGGACATTCCAGAGTGGACGAGAGAACAGGATGTAAAGAGAAATACCTTGCTCTAAATCAAAAAGGGAGCTATCTAGCCGAATGGTTGTGAATGTGTGTATTCAACTTCCAGAGTTAAACTGATGTGTGTTTGCAGCAGTTCAGAAACCCTTTCTTTGGAGAATGTAGAAACAGTCATTTCCAGCCCTAGAGACGCATATTAGAGTTAGCAGTAAGTATGCATTTAAAACACAGAAGACCCGCTTCTTACAAACTGATCTGCCGTGTGTTGGTTCCTTTTAGGAAGTTGCATCTATGTTTAGATCCAGCGAGGAAGAAACATGTTTCTTCTAAAAGTTGCGTTTGGACATTCCACAGTGCATAGAACAGGCTGTAAAGAGAAATACCTTGCTCTAAAACCAAAAGGGAGCTATCTAGCAGAACGGTTGTCAATGTGTGTATTCAACTTCCCGAGATATACTGATGTGTGTTTGCAGCAGTTCAGAAACCCTATCCTTGGAGAATCTTGAAAGAGTCATTTCCAGCTCCAGAGATGCATATAAGAGTTAGCGGTAAGAATGCTTTTAAAACACAGAAGACCCGCTTCTTACAAACTGGTCTGCTGTGTGTTGGTTCCTTTTAGGAAGCTGCATTTATTTTTAGATTCAGTGATGTAGAAACACGTTTCTTCTAAAAGCTGCTTTTGGACAATCCAGAGTGAATGGGAGAATAGACTGTGAAGAGAAATACCTTGCTCTAAAACAAAAACGGAGCTATCTAGCAGAATGGTTGTCAATGTGTGTATTCCAATTCCCGAGTTAAACTGAAGTGTGTTTGCGGCAGTTCAGAAACACATTCGTTGGCGAATGTAGAAACAGTCATTTACAGCCCTATAGACGCATATCAGAGTTAGAGTAAGAATGCGTTTAAAACACAGAAGACTCGCTTCTTACAAACTGATCTACTGTGTGTTGGTTCCTTTTAGGAAGTTGCATGTATGTTTAGATACAGCGAGGGAGGAACACGTTTGTTCTAAAAGCTGCGTTTGGACATTCCACAGTGGATGGAGAACAGGCTGTAAAGAGAAACACCATGCTCTAAAACAAAAACGGAGCTATCTAGCAGAATGGATGTCAATGTGTGTATTCAACTTCCCGATGTAAACTGATGTCTGTTTGCAGCAGTTCAGAAACCCTTTCTTTGGAGAATGTAGAAACAGTCATTTCTACCCCGAGAGACGCATATCAGAGTTAGCAGTAAGAATGCGTTTAAAACACAGAAGTACCGCTCCTTACAAATTGATCTGCTGTGAGTCCGTTCCTTCTAGGAATTTGCGACTATGTTTAGATTCAGCGAGGTAGAAACATGTTTCTTCTAAAAGCTGCGTTTGGACATTCCAGAGTGGATAGGAGAACATGCTGTAAAGAGAAATACCTTCCTCTAAAACAAAAACGGAGTTATCTAGCAGAATGGTTGTCAATGCGTGTATTCAACTTCCCGAGTTAAACTGATGTGTGTTTGCAGCAGTTCAGAAACCCTTTCTTTGGAGAATGTAGAAACAGTCATTTCCAGCCCTAGATACGCATATCAGATTTTGCAGTAAGAATGGGTTTAAAACACACAAAACCTGCTTTTTACAAACTGATCTGCTGTGTGTTGGTCCCTTTTAGGAAGTTGCATTTATGTTTAGATTCAGAGGGGTAGAAACACATTTCTTTGAAAAGCTGCGTTTGGACATTCCACAGTGGATGGGAGAACAGGCTGTAAAGAGAAATACTTTGCTATAAAACAAAAACGGAGCTATCTAGCAGAATGGTTGTCAATGTGTGTATTGAACTTCCCGAGATAAACTGATGTGTGTTTGCAGCAGTTCAGAAACCCTATCTTTAGAGAATGTTGAAATAGTTATTTCCAGCCCTAGAAACGCAAATCAGAGTTAGTAGTAAGAATGCGTTTAAAACACAGAAGACCCGCTTCTTACAAACTGATCTGCTGTGTGTTGCTTCCTTTTAGGAAGTGGCATCTATGTTTAGATGCAGCGAGGTAGAAACACGTTTCTTCTAAAAGCTGCGTTTGGACATTCCAGAGTGGATGAGAGAACAGGAAGTAAAGAGAAATACCTTACTCTAAATCAAAAAGGGAGCTATCTAGCAGAATGGTTGCGAATGTGTGTATTCAACTTCCAGAGTTGAACTGATGTGTGTTTTCAGCAGTTCAGAAACCCTTTCTTTGGAGAATGTAGAAACAGTCATTTCCAGCCCTAGATACGCATATTAGAGTTACCAGTAAATATGGGTTTAAAACACAGAAGACCCGCTTCTTACAAACTGATCTGCCATGTGTTGGTTCCTTTTAGGAAGTTGCTTCTATGTTTAGATTCAGCGAGGAAGAAACATGTTTCTTCTAAAAGCTGCGTTTGGACATTCCACAGTGCATAGAACAGGTTTTAAAGACAAATACCTTGCTCTAAAACAAAAACGGAGCTATTTAGCAGAACGGTTGTCCATGTGTGTATTCAACTTCCAGAGCTAAACTGAGGTGTTTTTGCAGCAGCTCAGAAACCCTTTCTTTGGAGAATGTAGAAACAGTCTTTTCCAGCCCTAGAGACGAATATAAGGGTTCGCAGTAAGAATGCATTTAAAACACAGAAGACCCGCTTCGTACAAACGGATCTGATTTGTGTTGGTTCCTTTTAGGAAGTTGCATCTATGTTTTGATACAGCGAGGTAGAAACACGTTTCTTGTAAAAGGTGCGTTTGGATATTCCAGAGTGGATGGGTGAACAGGCTGTAAAGAGAAATACCTTGCTCTAAAACAAAAATTGAGTTATCTAGCAAAATCGTTGTCAATGTGTTTTTTTGACTGCCCGAGCTAAAGTGACGTGTGATTGCAACAGTTCAGAAACCCTTTCTTTGGAGAATGCAGAAACCGTCATTTCCAGCCCTAGAAACGGATATAAGAGATAGCAGTAAGAATGCATTTAAAACACAGAAGACCCGCTTCTTACAAACTGATCTCCTGTGTGTTGGATTACTTTTTGAAATTAGCATCTATGTTTAGATTCAGCGAGGAAGAAAGACGTTTCTTCGAAAAGCTGCGTTTGGACATTGCAGAGTGGATGGGAGAACAGGATGTAAAGGGAAATACCTTGCTCTAAAACCAAAACGGAGCTATCTAGCAGAACGGTTGCCAATGTGTGTATTCAACTTCCCGAGATAAACTGATGTGTGTTTGCAGCAGTTCAGAAATCCAAACTTTGGAGAATGTTGAAACAGTCATTTCCAGCCCGAGGGACGCATATCAGAGTTAGCAGTAAGAATGCGTTAAAAACACAGAAGACCCGCTTCTTACAAACTGATCTGCTGTGTGTTGCTTCCTTTTGGGAAGTGGCATCTATGTTTAGATTCAGCGAGGTAGAAACACGTTTATTCTAAAAGCTGCGTTTGGACAGTCCAGAGTGGATTGGAGAACAGCCTGTAAAGAGAAATACCTTGCTCTAAAACGAAAAAGGAGCTAACTAGCAGAATGGTTGTCAACGTGTGTATTCAACCTCCAGACTTAAACTGATGTGTGTTTGCAGCAGTTCAGAAACTCTTTCTTTGGAGAATGGAGAAACAGTCATTTCCAGCCCTAGAGACGCATATAAGAGTTAGCAGTAAAAATGCGTTTAAAACACAGAAGATCCGCTTCTTACAAATTCATCTGCTGTGTGTTGGTTCCTTCTAGGAAGTTGCATCTATGTTTAGATTTAGCGAGGTAGAAACACGTTTCTTCTAAAAGCTGCGTTTGGACATTCCAGAGTGGATGGGATAACAGGCTGTAAAGAGAAATACCTTGCTCTAAAACCAAAACGGAGCTATCTAGCAGAATGGTTGTCAATGCTTGTATTCAACTCCCAGAGTTAAACTGATGTGTGCTTGCAGCAGTTCGGAAACCCTTACTTTGGAGAATGCAGAAACAGTCATTTGCAGCCCTAGAGAGGCATATAAGAGTTAGCAGTAAGAATGCGTTTAAAACACAGAAGACCCGCCTCTTACAAACTCATTTGCTGTGTGTTGGTTCCTTTTAGGAAGTTGCATCTATGTTTTGATTCAGCGAGATAGAAATACGTTTCTTCTAAAAGCTGCGTTTGGACATTCCAGAGTGGATGGGAGAGCAGGCTGTAAAGAGAATCACCTTGCTCTAAAACCAAAACGGAGCTACATACCAGAATGGTTGTCAATATGTGTATTCAACTTCCAGGGTTAAACAGATGTGTGTTTGCAGCACGTCAGAAACCCTTTCTTTGGAGAATGTAGAAATAGTCATTTCCAGCCCTAGAGACGCATATAAGAGTTAGCAGTAAGAATGCGTTTAAAACACAGAAGACCCGCTTCTTACAAACTCATCTGCTGTGTGTTGGTTCCTTTAAGGAAGTTGCATCTATATTTAGATTCAGCGAGGTAGAAAAACGTTTCTTCTAAAGCTGCGTTTGGACATTCCAGAGTGGATTGGAGAATAGGCTGTAAAGAGAAATACCTTGCTCTAAAACAAAAAAGGGGCCATCTAGCAGAATGGTTGTCAATGTGTGTATTCAACTTCCCGAGGGAAACTGACGTGTTTTTGCAGCAGTTCAGAAACCCTTTGTTTGGAGAATGTAGAACAGTCACTTCCAGCCCTAGAGACACATATAATTGTTAGCAGTAAGAATGCGTTTAAAACACAGAAGACCCGCTTCTTAAAAACTCATCTGCTGTGTGTTGGTTCCTTTTAGGAAGTTCCATCTATGTTTAGATTCAGCAAGGTAGAAACACGTTCCTTCTAAAAACTGCGTTTGGACATTCCAGAGTGGATGGGAGAACAGCCTGTAAAGAGAAATACCTTGCTCTAAGATGAAAACGGAGCTATCTAGCAGAATGGTTGTCAAAGAGTTTATTCAACTTCCAGAGTTAAACTGATGTGTGTTTGCAGTAGTTCAGAAACCCTTTCTTTGGAGAATGTAGAAACAGTCATTTCCAGCCCTAGAAATGCATATAATAGTTAGCAGTAAAAATGCGATTAAAACACAGAAGTCCCGCTTCTTACAAACTCATCCTCTGTGTGTTGGTTCCTTTTAGGAAGTTGCAACTATATTTAGATTAAGCGAGGTAGAAACACGTTTCTTCTAAAAGCTGCGTTTGGACATTCCACAGTGGAAGGGAGAACAGGCTGTAAGAGAAATACCTTGCTCTAAAACCAAAACTGAGCTATCTAGCAGAATGGTTGTCAACGTGTGTATTCAACTTCCAGAGTTAAACTGATGTGTGTTTGCAACTGTTTGGAAACCCTTTCTTTGGAGAATGCAGAAACAGTCATTCCAGCCCTAGTGACGACTATAAGAGTTAGCAGTAAGAATGCATTTAAAACACAGAAGACCAGCTTCCTACAAACTCATCTGCTGTGTGTTGGTTTCTTTTAGGAAGTTGCATCTATGTTTAGATTCAGCGAGGTAGAAACACGTTTCTTCTAAAAGCTGCGTTTGGACATTCCAGAGTGGATGGGAGAACAGGCTGTAAAGAGAAATACCTTGCTCTAAAACCAAAACGGAGCTATCTAGCAGAATGGTTGTCAATGTGTGTATTCAACTTCCAGATTTAAACTGATGTGTGTTTGCAGAACTTCAGAAACCCTTTCTTTGGAAAATGTAGAAACAGTCATTTCCAGCCGTAGAGACGCATATAAGAGTTAGCAGTAAGAATGCGTTTAAAACACAGAAGACCCGCTTCTTACAAACTCATCTGCTGCTTTTAGGTTCGCTTTAGGAAGTTGCATCTATGTTTAGATTCAGTTAGGTAGAAACACGTTTCTTCTGAAAGCTGGGTTTGGACATTCCAGAGTGGATTGGAGAAAAGCCTGTAAAGAGAAATACCTTGCTCTAAAACCAAAACGGAGCTATCTAGCAGAATGCTTGTCAATGCGTGTATTCAATTTCCAGAGTTAAACTGATGTTTGTTTGCTGCAGTTTAGAAAACCTTTCTTTGGAGAATGTAGAAACTGTCATTTCCAGCCCTAGAGACGCATATAACAGTTAGCAGTAAGAATGAGTTTAAAACACAGAAGACCCGCTTATTACAAGCTCATATGCTGTGTGTTGGTTCCTTTTAGGAAGTTGCATCTATGTTTAGATTCAGCGAGGCAGAAACACGTTTCTTCTAAAAGCTGCTTTTGTACATTGCTGTGTGGATGGGAGAACAGACTGTAAAGAGAAATACCTTGCTCTAAAACCAAAACGGACCGATCTAGCAGAATGTTTGTGAATGTGTTTATTCAACTTCCAGAGTTAAACTGATGTTTGTTTGCAGCAGTTCGGAAACCCTTTCTTTGGAGAATGCAGAAACAGTCATTGCCAGCCCTAGAGTCGCATATAAGAGTTAGCAGTAAGAATGCGTTTAAAACACAGAAGACCCGCTTCTTACAAACTCATCTGCTGTGTGTTGATTCCTTTTAGGAAGCTGCATCTATGTTTAGATTCAGCGAGGTAGAAACACGTTTCTTCTAAAAGCTGCGTTTGGACATTCCAGAGTGTATGGGAGTACAGGCTGTAAAGAGAAATACCTTGCTCTAAATGGAAAACGGAGCTATCTAGCAGAATGGTTGTCAATGTGTGTATACAACTTCTAGAGTTAAACTGATATGTGTTTGCAGCAGTTCAGAAACCCTATCTTTGGAGAATGTAAAAACAGTCATTTCCAGCCCTAGAAACGCATATAAGGGTTTGCAGTAAGAATGCGTTGAAAACACAGTAGACCCGCTTCTTACAAACTCATCTGCTGTGTGTTGGTTCCTTTTAGGAAGTTGCATATATGTTTTGATTCAGCGAGGTAGAAACAAGTTTCTTCTAAAAGCTGCATTTGGACATTCCAGAGTGTATTGGAGAACAGGCTGTAAAGAGAAATACCTTGCTCTAAAACAAAAACGGAGCTATCTAGCAGAATGGTTGTCAACGTGCTTATTCAACTTCCCGAGCTAAACTGATATGTGTTTGCAGCAGTTCATAAACCCTTTCTTTGGGGAATGTAGAAACAGTCATTTCGACCCCTAGAGACGCATATCAGAGTTAGCAGTAAGAATGCGCTTAAAGCACAGAAGACCCGCTTCTTACAAACTCATCTGCTGTGTGTTGGTTCCTTTTAGGAAGTTGCATCAATGTTTAGATTCAGCGAGGTAGAAACACGTTGCTTCTAAAAGCTGCGTTTGGACATTCCAGAGTGGATCGTAGAACAGGCTGTAAAAAGAAATACCTTGCTCTAAAACCAAAACGTAGCTATCTAGCAGAATGATTGTCAATGTGTTTATTCAACTTCCAGAGTTAAACTGATGTGTGTCTGCAGCAGTTTAGAAACCCTTTCTTTGGAGAATGTAGAAACAGTCATTTCCAGTCCTAGAGATGCATATAAGAGTTAGCAGTAAGAATGCGTTTAAATCACATAAGACCCGCTTCTTACAAACTCATCTGCTGTGTGTTGGTTCCTTTTATTAAGTTGCGTCTGTGTTTAGATTCAGCGAGGTAGAAACACGTTTCTTCTAAAAGCTGCGTTTGGACATTCCAGAGTGGATGGGAGAACAGGCTGTAAAGAGAAGTACCTTGCTCTAAAACCAAAACGGAGCTATCTAGCACAATGGTTGTTAATATGTATATTCACCTTCCAGAGTTTAACTGATGTGTGTTTGCAGCAGTTCAGAAACCCTTTCTTTGGAGAATGCAGAAACAGTCATTTTCAGCCCTAGAGACGCATGTAAGAGTTAGCAGTAAGAATGCGTTTAAAACACAGAAGACCCGCTTCTTACAAACTCATCTGCTGTGTGTTGGTTCCTTTTAGGAAGTTGCATCTAAGTTTAGATTCAGCGAGGTAGAAACACGTTTCTTCTAAAAGCTGCATTTGGACATTCCAGAGTGGATGGGAGAACAGGCTGTAAAGAGATATACCTTGCTCTAAAACGAAAACGGAGCTATCTAGCAGAATTGTTGTCAATGTGTGTATTCAACTTCCAGAGTTAAACTGATGTGTGTTTGCAGCAGTTCGGAAACCCTTTCTTTGGAGAATGCAGAAACAGTCATTTCCAGCCCTAGAGACGCATATAACAGTTGGCAGTAAGAATGCGTTTAAAACACAGAAGACCCGTGTGAGACCCGCAGAGACCCTTCCCGAAATAATTCAGTCCAAGGAACCGCTGGGCCGAGTCCAGGTTTATTGGGGTTTATGGGCAACTGGATCGGGAGAGGGAAGAGCTGCACCCAGCAGCTGACTGAGAGGGTTTTTATAGGGAGGGGGCCCGCGTATGTGGGGTGTCATGGAGTGATTGGTGGAGATTGGACATGGGTGCAGTGGGAATATCCTGGGGTGCAAGGGTTGGCTTAGCTTTGGCGGGCTAAAGTGAGGAGATGATTGGTGGAGGTTAAACAAAGAAGAGGGAAGAGCCCCGTGGCTAGGTTTTGGCGGGCTGCTGTCAGGGCGTGTACGGGTTTTGGCGGGCTGACAGGGGAAAGCGATTGGCTATTCCTGTTGCTGGGCAGACCAACCTCCAGAGGCAGCCTGCTGGATGTGGGCCCCGGATATGGGGGATGGGCTATTTCTACCCAACATTCCCGACTCCCTAAAAAAGGAAAAAGGATGACGAGGTCGTTCTGGCTACTTCCTGCTGAAAGTGGGCAATCCTGGCTTCTTCCTGCTGAAAGTGGGCGGCCGAGGGATCTGATCTTCAGGGAGCCTGAGAATTGGGCAGAAGGACGTAGGTTTCCGGGGAGGTTGGTGGGGAAGTGGTGTAGTTGTTCTGGGGAACAGGCGCTGGTGCGGTGCTACTGTAGTTCGGCTCCGGGGAGGGGGAAGACTGGCTGTAACATCATTTGGTTGATGGTAACTCGGGTCAGTTCCTGAAAACGGCGTTGGAGGAACTGGAAAAAACAAGGAGCAATGAGCAGAAGAAGACAGATAATTAGTAAGGGACCAAGTAGTGGGGAGAGAAGGGTGAACATAGAAGATGACCACCATGCGGAGGTCTCTGTTGAAAACTTGTAATTCTGGAGGCTGGTTTTGATTTTTTGGAGATTTTCGATTCGCATTTCTACCAGTCCAGATTCGTTGACATAGTAGCAGCATTCTTCTTGTAGGAAGATGCAGGTTTCTCCACGCTCTGCTGTTAGTAGGTCCAGTGCTCTACGATTCTGTAGGGCTACTTGGGCAACCGAGGTGATTTGTCGTTGGAGAGATGCGAGAGATGCTGCTGAGTCTTTGATGGCTGCCTGAAGTTGTGAGGAGAGTTGGGCGAGGGCTTGGTGAGAGTGGAGCAGAGCCCCACCTCCCAGTCCTGCGGCCAGCGCCAAACCTGCGAGGGACAGACCTACCGCCACCGGGAGGAATGCTGCCCTTCGGGTGCGATGAGATGGAGCCTGCGGGACTTGTAATAAGAGGAACTCAGCCGGGGAGTAGACAGTGAGTCGAGGTACTAGGGTGACTGGAAGGCATAAGAGGGTTGGAGGCTGGCTGGAAGACAGGGTTTTTGTTAGGGTGCCATTACACCAAAAGAAGATGCCCCTTGGAGCGGTTAGGCTGGTTGAAACCCGCTTGGTGTGGTTACAATAGGAATAGTTGTGGCCTAGGGAGTAGCAGGCCGGGAGCTGAGACTCAGGTAAGGCATAGAGTTGTACGTTAGGAATGGGAGTAAAGGGGTTAGATGATCCCGGAGCATTACGCGGAAAGGGAACCGGTACCGCAACGAGAGGAATCTGTCCTAGAGTGGCACACAGAAGGCAGGAGGTTAAATTAGTAAGTCCGGACTGGTTAGCAAGTGCTAACCCCTCCCTGAGGAGGGCTATCCAGGAAAAGGGAGTATTGTGGGATTGGAGTTGGGTGGTTAGCGCTTGTTCCTGCTTTTGTATAGAGGCGCTTACAGAAGTGAGCACATAAGCGCGCCATATGTAAAGGTGTGAGGAGGGGTACGATTGCCCTGGGAAGTCATAGAGTGCTGCCTTTTGGGGGCTGGTCCATCTTGGGTTCCAAGGGTCGGGAATGGGCAGAGTGAATTGGTCGTCTCCCGTAGGGGCGCCCTGGGAATTGAGTGCGTCTGTTTTGGTTAGAAGTGAGGGACTGTTTCTGCCATTTTTCAGAGTTTTTTCCAGGGCACAGGAGTTCATCCAGACAAAGCCCAGACAAGAATGCCAGGTAGAAGTTTTACAGGGTTTAGGCTGTTTGCAATGGTAGCAGAGAACAGGGAAGGGGACCCTGGAATTGTAAAACCTAGAAAAGTTGAGCTGTATGGGGCGTGAGCACCCTGCTGCGGGGCAGTCAGTGGTGGCTAGAAGATGATTGTGAGAGTAAGGGGGAGGGTCACAGATACGTTGTGTTTTGGTATAGTTTTCAGTAAGGAAGAATCTCCAGACATACTGAGAGGAGCTAAGTTTTGGTAAGTTTGAGAGATAGAGGGCCAGTAGGAGTACACTCCCAGCGGGGAGAGAGAGAGCCATCAGGGCACCTCTTCACTCGGGACAGGTGGACCCACGACGGGATTTGTGCGACCTTAATGGCTGAAGGGGTGGCGAGGATAACTGTGTAAGGACCCTCCCACCGAGGAACTAGGGGCTTTGGGGTAAGGTTTTTTATGAGGACTGAGTCACCGGGGGAGATACCCTTGGAACTGGTAGGAGAATTAGAGGGATGGGGTATGGAGGAGTTGGCGTGTTCCCTGAGGAGGTTTCTGAGGAGGGTGAAGTAGGGGAGATAGTTTTCTAAAGGGGTTGTGTTTGGAGGTGGAGGGGTGGACAGCAAAAAGGGGCGCCCGTAAAGGAGTTCAAACGGGCTGAGCTGTGATGAGCCCCGTGGACGTGCCCGCAACCTGGCAAGGGCTAAGGGAAGCAGGGTGATCCACGACTGTCGGAGTTCTAAGGAGAGTTTGGTGAGCTGCTCCTTGATGAGCCCGTTGGCCCGTTCCACCTTACCAGAAGATTGAGGATGGTAGACCGCGTGGAGTTTCCACTGGATTCCTAGGGAGGTAGAGACCGCATTAGTGACTTTGGAGATAAAGGCAGGACCGTTGTCGGACTGGATGGTAGCCGGGAGTCCAAAACGAGGAATGATGTCCTGGATCAGATGGTGGGCCACTTGGTCAGCCGACTCAGAGGTGGTAGGGAAAGCCTCTATCCATCCTGAAAAAGTGTCAACCAGGGTTAACAAATACTTAAAGCGTTTGTGTTTAGGCATATGGGTGAAGTCTATCTGCCAGTCCTGACCCGGTAGAAACCCGCGAAGTTGGTGGAGTTGCTGGAGGAGGTGACACGCCCCTTGAGAATTGGTCTTTGCACACGTGGAGCAGCTTGCGTGGACTTGGTGGATGGTTTGAGCAAGTCCACTGGGGTGTAGCAGAGGTGTAAGGAAGTGAAGTAAGGCTTTTGGTCCAATATGGAGCGAGTTATGGATGTCCTGTATGATAGTGGTTTTCTGGGACTGGGGAAGGATAAGTAGGTTATGCTTAAAGGCCCATCCATCCCTGAAGGCAACACCAGGGGTTTGTTGCAGGGTTTGGAGTTCGGTGTCAGAATACTGGGGGTTGTAACAATGAGATAGAAAACATATTTTGGCTGGGGGTGGACAGTTTTGCGCAGTGTTCCTTGCTGTCCTATCGGCAAATGCATTACCGAGCGCCTCAGGAGACCCCGAGGACTGATGTCCCCGACAATGAATGATGGCTACTTGTTTGGGCAGTTGGATGGCCTCGATGAGGCCAGCGATAAGCTTGCCATTGATTACCGGGGTACCCTTGGTGGTGAGGAAGCCTCTTTCTTTCCAGATCATACAGTGAGAATGTGCAATAAGAAAGGCATTCTTGGAGTCTGTGTAGATGTTGACAATTTTGTCTTTTGCCCATTTAAGAGCTTGAGTGAGTGCGACAAGCTCTGCCTGTTGGGAGGTGGTACCTAAAGGTAAGGGGTGAGTTTCAATGACTTCAGAGTGGGTGACGACGGCATACCCAGCTGCACGAGGTTTGGAGGGATGTGAGAAAGAGCTGCCGTCTACGAAGAGGGTTACAGCTGCCTCTATGGGGGTAGACTGTAGATCTGATTGGGGGGACTGGGCTTCAGATAGAACCTCAGGGCAGCTATGCTCCAGGGAGGGAGCAGCGGGATTAGGAAGGAGGGTGGCCGGGTTTAGGGCAGGACAGTGGGAAAGAGTAATGTTGGGATTTTCTATAAAAAGTAGATGCATGAGCTGGATTTTAGAAGGTCCCAGATGTGGCAAGGACTGATGGGAAAGGAGTTCTCGGAGCTTATGGGGGGAGAAGACCTGAAGTGGCTGCTGCAAATTTATCTTGAGGGCTTCTGGAGTGAGAATAGCGGCTGCCGCCAGTGCCCGAAGACAAGGTTGCCACCCTCTTTCGGTGGGTCCCAGCTGCTTAGAGAGATAGGCTAAGGGAAGAAGGGTGGGGCCAACAGGCTGCACTAAGACTCCTAGGGCCACATGAGCCCTTTCGTCAGTGTACAGGTGGAAGGGGAGGCTAGGGTTTGGTAAGGCCAGGCCTGTGGAGGTGCATAGAGTTTGGAGTAAGGTGTGGAAGTCTCGTGCGACCGCGCCTGGAGAGGACAACGGTCCCTCAGGAGTGTCCGCGGCGGCTTGGTATAATGGTTTTGCCAGGAGGGCAAAGTTTGGGACCCAGTGGCGGAAGAACCCAACCATTCCCAGGAAGGAGAGTATTTCTGCTGCCGTCTGGGGCGGTTGGAGGGACCTGAGGGCCTGCAAGCGGTCAGCTGTGATAGATTTTTTTCCCAGGAGTTATTTGCAGGCCCAGGTAGGTTACAGAGGGGGTGGCTATTTGGGCCTTTTTGAGGGATACGTGGTACCCCCTCGCGCCTAGAAAGTTCAGCAAGAGGGTGGTGGCTCGAATACATTCAGGGTGGCTGGGGGAGCAGACTAGCAGGTCATCAACATATTGAAGGACAGCAGAAGGAGCGAGGTTGCAGTCAAGGAGGTCAGCGGCCAGAGCTTGCCCAAATAAGTGAGGGCTGTCCCTGAAGCCCTGGGGGAGGACTGTCCAAGTAAGTTGTTGAGAAAGGTCCGTGTGCGGGTCCTCCCAGGTGAAGGCGAAAATAAAGTACGAATCAGGGTGAAGGGGAATGGTGAAGAAGGCATCCTTGAGATCCAGGACTGAAAAGAAAGCAGTGTTGGAGGGGATCTTTGAGAGCAAGGTGTAGGGGTTGGGGACAACCGGGTGTATGGGGATGACAGCATCATTGACCAGGAGGAGATCCTGGACCAGTCGATACTCTCCAGACGGTTTGCGAACAGGGAGGATGGGAGTATTACATGGGGAGTTGATGGGGATGAGGAGACCGCGACCTTTTAGTCTGTTGACGATGGGAGAAAGTTCAAGGCGATGTTTCCTGGAGATGGGGAACTGGGGATGACAGAGGAATCTGGGAGACTGTTCTTTAAGGAAAATTCTGACAGGCTGGTGGTGTCTGGCAATTGTGGGTGTTTCAGTGTTCCAGATCTGAGGGTTGACGTCCGGGAGGAGGGAAGGAGAGTTAGTGGGAGTTGGCGTAGGGTCTGAGCTGTGGAGTAGCACTAGGAAGCTGCAGTTGGTGATAGGAGGGAAGGTGATGTTGGCGTGGAGTTTGGCAAGAATATCTCGGCCTAACAGGGGTACAGGACAGGAGGGGATGACTAGGAAGGAATGACTAAACAAAGTGGGACCGTATGAGCAAATTAACGGAGGGGTTTGCCGTGGGACGTGGGGGGCGCCATCAATCCCCACAACAGAAACCTGGGAAGGACGAGTTTCGCCATGGTAAAAAGGGAGTGCAGAGAAGGTAGCCCCCGTATCGAGTAAGAAGGAAACACTTTTACCCGCTACCTGAAGCGACACCCTGGGCTCGGCAAGGGTAACCGGGGTTGAAGAGCCAGGGCCTCCCTAGTCGTCTAAGAGTCCCAGCAACTCGGGACCGAAACCTCCGGAAGAATCCGACTTCCGTGCACTTTGGCCGGAGGCCGGATCATCCGGGGTTGCCCTGCACGGTCCAATCCCTCTGCCAGGGGCGGCTGAGGTCTCGGACGCACTGGGGCAGTCCGACTTCCAGTGTCCCATGAGTTGACAAAGGGGGCAAGGCTTAGTGGGCGGACGGGGTTGTGGGCAGTTGGAGGCCCAGTGACCCTCATTCCCGCATTTGAAGCAGGCTCCTGGGGGGGGGCCGCTGACGGCCACCCGTTTTCCCGCCTCCTGTCGGCCGCAGAGCTGCTACCAAGGCTTGGGTTTGTAAAGCGACCTTCTGTTTCATTCGAGCTTGGCGAGCTGCCTCTGCCGCATTTTCCCGGGCTTGGTGGGCTGCCTCTGCTGCATCTTCCCGGGCGTTAAAAACTTTAAAGGCCATTTTTACCAGGTCCTGTATGGGGGTTTCCGGCCCATCCTCAACCTTTTTTAGTTTTTTTCGGATATCAGGGGCAGACTGTGAGATGAAATGAGAGGCGAGAACAGTTGCCCCGTTTTGGGACGCGGGGTCTAGCCGGGTGAAACGGACAAGGGCATCTTGCAAGCGGCTGAGAAAGAGAGCGGGATTTTCATCTGGCTTCTGAGTTATTTCTCTGAGTTTGTCATCGTTTACTACCTTATTGGAGACAGTATCCATGCCCCGTAGGAGATATTGGAGCATGCGATCGCGAGCTGGGATGTGGGATCCTGGCCCCTCCTGATAATTCCACTGGGGGTCTGTGCTAGGGAGAGCTTCAGCTCCAACGGGGACCTGGTTGGGGTTTATAGCATGGTCCCTGTCAGCTGCATGCCTAGCTGCTGCTAGGATGCGCTCATGCTCTTCGGCGGAAAGAGTGGAGGTGCAGATGACATGGATATCATGCCAAGTGAGACTATAGGCCCGAGTAAGGTACTGAAACTCCTTAATATAGGTGGAGGGGTCGGCTGAGAAAGATCCAAGTTGGCGTTCAATTTGAGCCAGGTCTTGGAGAGAGAAAGGAACGTGAACTCTGACGAGTCCCTCCGTCCCGGTCACCTCGCGGAGCAGAGCCAAGACAGCTGGTGGGTGGGATCTAGTACGGGCCGCAACTGGAGAACTTAAAGGGGGCGGCGCCGCTATCGTCGGAGGGGAGGGGGACGGGGAAGGAGGAGGAGGAGGAGCTGCGGGAGTGGGGGTAGGGTTTGCAACTGGTGGAGGAAGGGAGTTGAAGTGAGCAGAAGGGGGATGGGATAGGTGGTCAGGCAGCTCCTCCTGCTGTTCGTAAGGAGGGGGAGAGCTGACCTTGGGAGGGGAGTGAGCTAAGAGAACTTGATGAGTGGAACAGGAGGAGCAGAGGTCGGGGTGGGAACGCAAATCCCAAAAAGGCTGGACGTACGGCACCTCGCGATCCTTGCCAGAATGGCGACAAAAATAGTCCAGATCTCGGAGCACATTGGAATCGAAAGTGCCAGTCGGAGGCCAATGAGACTGGTTATCAAGTTTATATTGGGGCCAAGCAACCTGGGATAAGAAAATGAGCTTTTTCTTGCGCAAGGTTTGTTTATATCCCAGTTTAGAAAAATTGAGGAGTAAGCACCCGAGGGGGGTGTTACTAGGGATTTTAGACTCCGTGTTCCCCATGGCGCGTGTGGCAGGACCTACCCTTTAGCGAGATTGGGCTAGAGTGGTGTGGGAAGAGGCGTCCCGTCTGTCCCACAGCCCCTCTAGAGGACGGTAGGAAGAGTCAGGGAGGGCGTCCCCTCTTCTGACCGTTCCTATTGTGGAAGTGGAAGTGGGGGAAGGACCAGAGGAGGCGTCCCTCGTCTGATCACTTCCAAGGCTCCTGGAGCCTGGTTGGAGGATCTGACTCTCGGCCGGCCGGCGCTTGGCGAGGGATCCGTGGAGTGGGAGACGCAAAAGGAAAAGAGGCCACCACACGCACCGTGGGGAAGATAGGCAAGTAAATGGACTTAACTTTTCCGGAGCGTGGAGGCCAATTCAGAGGAAGGGGGGTTCGCAGGAGGGAGGGGGCCGCTGGTGGACCAGCCGCCCACACCTCCCGGGTTTTGGCACCAAATGTGCGACCCGCAGAAACCCTTCCCAAAATAATTCAGTCCAAGGAACCGCTGGGCCGAGTCCAGGATTATTGGGGTTTACGGGCAACTCGAGCGAGAGAGGGAAGAGCTGCACCCAGCAGCTGCCAGAGAGGGTTTTTATAGGGAGGGGGCCCACGTAGGTGGGGTGTCGTGGAGTGATTGGTGGAGATTGGACATGGGCGGAGTGGGAATATCGAGGGCTGCAAGGGTTGGCTTAGCTTTGGCGGGCTAAGGTGAGGAGATGATTGGTGGAGGCTAAACAAAGAAGAGGGAAGAGCCCCGCGGCAAGGATTTGGCGGGCTGCTGTCGGGGCGTGTACGGGTTTTGGCGGGCTGACACAAGAAAGCAATCGGCTAGTCCTGTTGCTGGGCAGAACAACATCAAGAGGCAGCCTGCTGGATGTGGGCTCCGGATACGGGGGATGGGCTATTTCTACCCAACAACCCGCTTCTTACAAACTCATCTGCTGTGTGTTGGTTCCTTTTAGGAAGTTGCGTCTATGTTTAGATTCAGCAAGGTAGAAACACGTTTCTTCTAAAAGCTGCGTTTGGACATTCCAGAGTGAAAGGGAGAACAGGCTGTAAAGAGAAATACCTTGCTCTAAAACCAAAACGAAGCTATCTAGCAGAATGGTTGTCAATGCGTGTATTCAACTTCCAGAGTTAAACTGATGTGTGTTTGCAGCAGTTCAGAAACCCTTTCTTTTGAGAATGCAGAAACAGTCATTTCCAGCCCTAGAGACGCATATAAGAGTTAGCAGTAAGAATGCGTTTAAAACAAAGATGACCCCCTTCTTACAAACTCATCTGCTGTGTGTTGGTTTCTTTTAGGAAGTTGCAACTATGTTTAGATTCAGAGAGGTAGAAACACGTTTCTTCTAAAAGCTGCGTTTGGACATTCCAGAATGGATGGGAAAACAGGCTGTAAAGAGAAATACATTGCTCTAAAACCAAAACCCAGCTATCTATCAGAAGGGTTGTCGATGTATTGATTCAACTTCCAGAGTTAAACTGATGTGTGTTTGCAGCAGTTCAGAAACCCTTTCTTTGGAGAATGCACAAACAGTCATTTCCAGCCCTAGAGACGCATATAAGAGTTAGCAGTAAGAATGCATTTAAAACACAGAAGACCTGCTTCTTACAAACACATCTGCTGTGTTTTGGTTTCTTTTAGGAAGTTGCATCTATGTCCAGATTCAGCGAGGTAGAAACACGTTTCTTCTAAAAGCTGCATTTCGACATTCCAGAGTGGATGGGAGAACAGGCTGTAAAGAGAAATAACTTGCTCTAAAACCGAAATGGAGCTATCTAGCATAATGGTTGTCAATGTGTGCATTCAACTTTCAGAGTTAAACTGATGTGTGTTTGCAGCAGTTCAGAAACCCTTTCTTTGGAGAATGCAGAAACAGTCATTTCCAGCCCTAGAGACGCATATAAGAGTTAGCAGTAAGAATGTGTTTAAAACACAGAAGACCCGCATCTTACAAACTCATCTGCTGTGTGTTGGTTTCTTTTAGGAAGTTGCATCTATGTTTAGATTCAGCGAGGTAGAAAACGTTTCTTCTAAAAGCTGCGTTTGGACATTCCAGAGTGGATGGGAGAACAGGCTGTAAAGAGAAATACCTTGCTCTAAAACCAAAACGGAGCTATCCAGCAGAATGTTTGACAATGTGGTTATTCAAATTCCAGAGTTAAACTGATGTGTGTTTGCAGCAGTTCAGAAACCCTTTCTTTGGAGAATGCAGAAACAGTCATTTCGAGCCCTAGAGAGGCATATAAGAGTTAGCAGTAAGAATGCGTTTAAAATACAGAAGACCCGCTTCTTACAAATTCATCTGGTGTGTGTTGGTTTCTTTTAGGAAGTTGCATCTATGTTTAGATTCAGCGAGGTAGAAACACGTTTCTTCTAAAAGCTGCTTTTTGACATTCCAGAGTGGATGGGAGAACAGACTGTAAAGAGAAATACCTTGCTCTAAAACCAAAACGGAGCTATCTAGCATAATGGTTGTCAATGTGTGTATTCAACTTTCAGAGTTAAGCTGATGTGTGTTTGCAGCAGTTCAGAAACCCTTTCTTTGGAGAATGTAGAAACAGTCATTTCCAGCCCTAGAGACGCATATAAGAGTTAGCAGTAAGAATGCGTTTAAAACACAGAAGACCGCCTCTTACAAACTCATCTGCTGTGTGTTGGTTTCTTTAAGGAAGTTGCATCTATGTTTAGATTCAGCGAGGTAGAAACACGATTCTTCTAAAAGCTGCGTTTGGACATTCCAGAGTGGATGGGGAAACAGCCTGAAAAGAAAAATACCTTGCTCTAAAACCAAAACGGAGCTATCTAGCAGAATGTTTGTCAATGTGAATATTCAACTTCCAGAGTTAAACTGATGTGTGTTTGCAGCAGATCAGAAACCCTTTCTTTATAGAATGCAGAAACAGTCATTTCCAGCCCTATAGACGCATATAAGAGTTAGCAGTAAGAATGCGTTTAAAACACAGAAGACCCGGTTCTTACAAACTCATCTGCTGTGTGTTGGTTCCTTTAAGGAAGTTGCATCTATGTTTAGATTCAGGGAGGTAGAAACACGTTTCTTCTAAAAGCTGCGTTTGGACATTCCAGAGAGGATGGGAGAACAGGCTGTAAAGAGAAATACGTTGCTCTAAAACCGAAATGGAGCTATCTAGCATAATGGTTGTCAATGTGTTTATTCAACTTTCAGAGTTAAAGTGATGTGTGTTAGCAGCAGTTCAGAAACCCGTTCTTTGTAGAATGCAGAAACAGTCATTTCCAGCCCTAGAGACGCATATAAGAGTTAGCAGTAAGAATGCGTTTAAAACACAGTAGACCCTCTTCTTACAAACTCATCTGCTGTGTGTTGGTTTCTTTTAGGAAGTTGCATCTATGTTTAGATTCAGCGAGGAAGAAACACGTTTCTTCTAAAAGCTGCGTTTGCACATTCCAGAGTGGATGGGGGAACAGGCTGTAAAGAGAAATACCTTGCTCTAAAAAAAAAAACCCAGCTATCTATCAGAATGGTTGTCAATGTGTTTATTCAACTTCCAGAGTTAAACTGATGTGTGTTTGCAGCAGTTAAGAAACCCTTTCTTTGGAGAATGCAGAAACAGTCATTTCCAGCCCTAGAGACGCATATAAGAGTTAGCAGTAAGAATGCGTTTAAAACACAGAAGACGCGCTTCTTACAAACTCATCTGATGTGTGTTCGTTTCTTTTAGGAAGTTGCATCTATGTTTAGATTCAGCGAGGTAGAAACACGTTTCTTCTAAAAGCTGCGTTTGGACATTGCAGAGTGCATGGGAGAACATGCTGTAAAGAGAAAAACCTTGCTCTAAAACCAAAACGGAGCTATTTAGCAGAATGTTTGTCAATGTGTGTATTCAACTTCCAGAGCTAAACTGATGTGTGTTTGCAGCAGTTCAGAAACCCTTTCTTTGGCGGATGTAGCAACAGTCATTCACAGCCGTAGAAACGCATGAAAAAGTTTACAGTAAGAATGCGTTTAAAACACGGAAAACCCGCTTCCTACAAACTCATGTGGTGTGTGTTTGTTCCTTTCAGGAAGTTGCATCTATGCTTAGATTCAGCGAGGTAGAAACACGTTTCTTCTAAAAGCTGGGTTTGGACATTCCAGATTGGATTGGAGAACTGGCTGTATAGAGAAATACCTTGCTCTAAAACCAAAACGGAGCTATCTAGCAGAATGGTTGTCAATGTGTGTATTCAACTTTCAGAATTAACCTGATGTGTGTTTGCAGCAGTTCAGAAACCCTTTCTTTGGAGAATGCAGAAACAGTCATTTCCAGCCCTAGAGACGCATATAAGAGTTAGCAGTAAGAATGCATTTAAAACACAGAAGACCTGCTTCTTACAAACACATCTGCTGTGTTTTGGTTTCTTTTAGGAAGTTGCATCTATGTTCAGATTCAGCGAGGTAGAAACACGTTTCTTCTAAAAGCTGCATTTCGACATTCCAGAGTGGATGGGAGAACAGGCTGTAAAGAGAAATAACTTGCTCTAAAACCGAAACGGAGCTATCTAGCATAATGGTTGTCAATGTGTGCATTCAACCTTCAGAGTTACACTGATGTGTGTTTCCAACAGTTCAGAAACCCTTTCTTTAGAGAATGCAGGAACAGTCATTTCCAGCCCTAGAGACGCATATAAGAGTTAGGAGTAAGAATGCGTTTAAAACACAGAAGACCCGCTTCTTACAAACTCATCTGCTGTGTGTTGGTTTCTTTTAGGAAGTTGCATCTATGTTTAGATTCAGCGAGGTAGAAACACGTTTCTTCTAAAAGCTGCGTTTGGACATTCCAGAGTGCATTGGAGAACAGGCTGTAAAGAGAAAAACCTTGCTCTAAATCCAAAACGGAGCTATCTAGCAGAATGTTTGTCAATGTGTGTATTCAACTTCCAGAGTTAAACTGATGTGTGTTTGCAGCAGTTCAGAAACCCTGTCTTTGGAGAATGTAGAAACAGTCATTTCCAGCCCTAGAAACACATGTAAGAGTTAGCAGTAAGAATGCGTTTAAAACACAGAAAACCCGCTTCTTACAAACTCATCTGCTGAGTGTTGGTTCCTTTTAGGAAGTGGCGTATATGTTTAGATTCAGCGAGGTAGAAACACATTGCTTTTAAAAGCTGCGTTTGGAAATTCCAGAGTGGACGGGAGAACAGGCTGTAAAGAGAAATACCTTGCTCTAAAACCAAAACGGAGCTATCTAGCAGAATGGATGTCAATGTGTGTATTCAACTTCCAGAGTTAAACTGATGTGTGTTTGCAGCAGTACAGAAACCCTTTCTTTAAAGAATGCACAAACAGTCATTTCCAGCCCTAGAGACGCATATAATAGTTAGCAGTAAGAATGCGTTTAAAACACAGAGGACCCGCTTCTTACAAACTCATCTGCTGTGTGTTGGTTCCTTTTAGGAAGTTGCATCTATGTTTAGATTCAGCGAGGTAGATTCACGTTTTTTCTAATAGCTCCTTTTCGACATTCCAGAGTGGATAGGGGAACAGGCTGTAAAGAGAAATACCTTGCTCTAATCCGAAACGGAGCTATCTAGCAGAATGGTTGTCAATGTGTGTATTCAACTTTCAGAGTTAAACTGATGTGTGTGTCAGGCAGTTCAGAAATCCTTTCTTTGGAGAATGCAGAAACAGTCATTTCCAGCCCTAGTGACGCATATAAGAGTTAGCAGTAAGAATGCGTTTAAAACACAGAAGACCCGCTTCTTACAAACTCATATGCTGTGTGTTCGTTTCTTTTAGGAAGTTGCATCTATGTTTAGATTCAGCGAGGTAGAAACACGTTTCTTCTAAAAACTGCGTTTGGACATTCCAGAGTGGATGGGAGAACAGGCTGTAAAGAGAAATACCTTGCTCTAAAACCAAAACGGAGCTATCTAGCAGAATGGTTGTCAATGTGTGTATTCAACTTCCAGAGTTAAACTGATGTGTGTTTGCTGCAGTTCACAAACCCTTTCTTTGGAGAATGCAGAAACAGTCATTTCCAGCCCTAGAGACTCATATAAGAGTTAGCAGTAAGAATGCGTTTAAAACACAGAAGACCCGCTTCTTACAAACTCATCTGCTGTGTGCTGGTTCCCTTTAGGAAGTTGCATATATGTTTAGATTCAGCGTGGTAGAAACACGTTTCTTCTAAAAGCTGCCTTTGGACATTCCAGAGTGGATGGGAGAACAGGCTGTAAAGAGAAATACCTTGCTCTAAATCCAAAACGGAGCTATCTAGCAGAATGGTTGTCAATGTGTGTATTCAACTTCCAGAGTTAAACTGATGTGTGTTTGCAACAGTTCAGAAACCCTTTCTTTGGAGAATGCAGAAAGAGTCATTTCCAGCCCTAGAGACGCATATAAGAGATAGCAGTATGAATGCGATTAAAACACAGAAGACCCGCTTCTTACAAACTCATCTGCTGTGTGTTGGTTCCTTTTAGGAAGTTGCATCTATGTTTAGATTCAGCGAGGTAGAAACACGTTTCTTCTAAAAGCTGCTTTTTGACATTCCAGAGTGGATGGGAGAACAGACTGTAAAGAGAAATACCTTGCTCTAAAACCGAAACGGAGCTATCTAGCATAATGGTTGTCAATGTGTGTATTCAACTTTCAGAGTTAAGCTGATGTGTGTTTGCAGCAGTTCAGAAACCCTTTCTTTGGAGAATGTAGAAACAGTCATTTCCAGCCCTAGAGACGCATATAAGAGTTAGCAGTAAGAATGCGTTTAAAACACAGAAGACCGCCTCTTACAAACTCATCTGCTGTGTGTTGGTTTCTTTAAGGAAGTTGCATCTATGTTTAGATTCAGCGAGGTAGAAACACGATTCTTCTAAAAGCTGCGTTTGGACATTCCAGAGTGGATGGGGAAACAGCCTGAAAAGAAAAATACCTTGCTCTAAAACCAAAACGGAGCTATCTAGCAGAATGTTTGTCAATGTGAATATTCAACTTCCAGAGTTAAACTGATGTGTGTTTGCAGCAGATCAGAAACCCTTTCTTTATAGAATGCAGAAACAGTCATTTCCAGCCCTAGAGACGCCTATAAGAGTTAGCAGTAAGAATGCGTTTAAACACAGAAGACCCGCTTCTTACAAACTCATCTGCTGTGTGTTGGTTTCTTTTAGGAAGTTGCATCTATGTTTAGATTCAGCGAGGTAGAAAACGTTTCTTCTAAAAGCTGCGTTTGGACATTCCAGAGTGGATGGGAGAACAGGCTGTAAAGAGAAATACCTTGCTCTAAAACCAAAACGGAGCTATCCAGCAGAATGTTTGACAATGTGGTTATTCAAATTCCAGAGTTAAACTGATGTGTGTTTGCAGCAGTTCAGAAACCCTTTCTTTGGAGAATGCAGAAACAGTCATTTCGAGCCCTAGAGAGGCATATAAGAGTTAGCAGTAAGCATGCGTTTAAAATACAGAAGACCCGCTTCTTACAAATTCATCTGGTGTGTGTTGGTTTCTTTTAGGAAGTTGCATCTATGTTTAGATTCAGCGAGGTAGAAACACGTTTCTTATAAAAGCTGCGTTTGGACATTGCAGAGTGCATGGGAGCACATGCTATAAAGAGAAAAACCTTGCTCTAAAACCAAAACGGAGCTATTTAGCAGAATGTTTGTCAATGTGTGTATTCAACTTCCAGAGTTAAACTGATGTGTGTTTGCAGCAGATCAGAAACCCTTTCTTTGGCGGATGTACCAACAGTCATTTACAGCCGTAGAAACGCATGTAAAAGTTAACAGTAAGAATGCGTTTAAAACACGGAAAACCTGCTTCCTACAAACTCATGTGCTGTGTGTTGGTTCCTTTTAGGAAGTTGCATCTATGCTTAGATTCAGCGAGGTAGAAACACGTTTCTTCTAAAAGCTGGGTTTGGACATTCCTGATTGGATGGGAGAACAGGCTGTAAAGAGAAATACCTTGCTCTAAAACCAAAACGGAGCTATCTAGCAGAATGGTGGTCAATGTGTGTATTCAACTTGCAGAGTTAAACTGATGTGTGTTTGCAGCAGTTCAGAAACCCTTTCTTTGGAGAATGCAGAAACAGTCATTTCCAGCCCTATAGACGCATATAAGAGTTAGCAGTAAGAATGCGTTTAAAACACAGAAGACCCGCTTCTTACAAACTCATCTGCTGTGTGTTGGTTCCTTTAAGGAAGTTGCATCTATGTTTAGATTCAGCGAGGTAGAAACACGTTTCTTCTAAAAGCTGCGTTTGGACATTCCAGAGAGGATGGGAGAACAGGCTGTAAAGAGAAATACGTTGCTCTAAAACCGAAATGGAGCTATCTAGCATAATGGTTGTCAATGTGTTTATTCAACTTTCAGAGTTAAAGTGATGTGTGTTAGCAGCAGTTCAGAAACCCGTTCTTTGTAGAATGCAGAAACAGTCATTTCCAGCCCTAGAGACGCATATAAGAGTTAGCAGTAAGAATGCGTTTAAAACACAGTAGACCCTCTTCTTACAAACTCATCTGCTGTGTGTTGGTTTCTTTTAGGAAGTTGCATCTATGTTTAGATTCAGCGAGGAAGAAACACGTTTCTTCTAAAAGCTGCGTTTGCACATTCCAGAGTGGATGGGGGAACAGGCTGTAAAGAGAAATACCTTGCTCTAAAAAAAAAAACCCAGCTATCTATCAGAATGGTTGTCAATGTGTTTATTCAACTTCCAGAGTTAAACTGATGTGTGTTTGCAGCAGTTAAGAAACCCTACTTTGGAGAATGCAGAAACAGTCATTTCCAGCCCTAGAGACGCATATAAGAGTTAGCAGTAAGAATGCGTTTAAAACACAGAAGACGCGCTTCTTACAAACTCATCTGATGTGTGTTCGTTTCTTTTAGGAAGTTGCATCTATGTTTAGATTCAGCGAGGTAGAAACACGTTTCTTCTAAAAGCTGCGTTTGGACATTGCAGAGTGCATGGGAGAACATGCTGTAAAGAGAAAAACCTTGCTCTAAAACCAAAACGGAGCTATTTAGCAGAATGTTTGTCAATGTGTGTATTCAACTTCCAGAGCTAAACTGATGTGTGTTTGCAGCAGTTCAGAAACCCTTTCTTTGGCGGATGTAGCAACAGTCATTCACAGCCGTAGAAACGCATGAAAAAGTTTACAGTAAGAATGCGTTTAAAACACGGAAAACCCGCTTCCTACAAACTCATGTGGTGTGTGTTTGTTCCTTTCAGGAAGTTGCATCTATGCTTAGATTCAGCGAGGTAGAAACACGTTTCTTCTAAAAGCTGTGTTTGGACATTCCAGATTGGATTGGAGAACTGGCTGTATAGAGAAATACCTTGCTCTAAAACCAAAACGGAGCTATCTAGCAGAATGGTTGTCAATGTGTATATAAAACTTTCAGAATTAACCTGATGTGTGTTTGCAGCAGTTCAGAAACCCTTTCTTTGGAGAATGCAGAAACAGTCATTTCCAGCCCTAGAGACGCATATAAGAGTTAGCAGTAAGAATGCATTTAAAACACAGAAGACCTGCTTCTTACAAACACATCTGCTGTGTTTTGGTTTCTTTTAGGAAGTTGCATCTATGTTCAGATTCAGCGAGGTAGAAACACGTTTCTTCTAAAAGCTGCATTTCGACATTCCAGAGTGGATGGGAGAACAGGCTGTAAAGAGAAATAACTTGCTCTAAAACCGAAACGGAGCTATCTAGCATAATGGTTGTCAATGTGTGCATTCAACCTTCAGAGTTACACTGATGTGTGTTTCCAACAGTTCAGAAACCCTTTCTTTAGAGAATGCAGGAACAGTCATTTCCAGCCCTAGAGACGCATATAAGAGTTAGGAGTAAGAATGCGTTTAAAACACAGAAGACCCGCTTCTTACAAACTCATCTGCTGTGTGTTGGTTTCTTTTAGGAAGTTGCATCTATGTTTAGATTCAGCGAGGTAGAAACACGTTTCTTCTAAAAGCTGCGTTTGGACATTCCAGAGTGCATTGGAGAACAGGCTGTAAAGAGAAAAACCTTGCTCTAAATCCAAAACGGAGCTATCTAGCAGAATGTTTGTCAATGTGTGTATTCAACTTCCAGAGTTAAACTGATGTGTGTTTGCAGCAGTTCAGAAACCCTGTCTTTGGAGAATGTAGAAACAGTCATTTCCAGCCCTAGAAACACATGTAAGAGTTAGCAGTAAGAATGCGTTTAAAACACAGAAAACCCGCTTCTTACAAACTCATCTGCTGAGTGTTGGTTCCTTTTAGGAAGTGGCGTATATGTTTAGATTCAGCGAGGTAGAAACACATTGCTTTTAAAAGCTGCGTTTGGAAATTCCAGAGTGGACGGGAGAACAGGCTGTAAAGAGAAATACCTTGCTCTAAAACCAAAACGGAGCTATCTAGCAGAATGGATGTCAATGTGTGTATTCAACTTCCAGAGTTAAACTGATGTGTGTTTGCAGCAGTACAGAAACCCTTTCTTTGGAGAATGCACAAACAGTCATTTCCAGCCCTAGAGACGCATATAATAGTTAGCAGTAAGAATGCGTTTAAAACACAGAGGACCCGCTTCTTACAAACTCATCTGCTGTGTGTTGGTTCCTTTTAGGAAGTTGCATCTATGTTTAGATTCAGCGAGGTAGATTCACGTTTTTTCTAATAGCTCCTTTTCGACATTCCAGAGTGTATAGGGGAACAGGCTGTAAAGAGAAATACCTTGCTCTAATCCGAAATGGAGCTATCTGGCAGAATGGTTGTCAATGTGTGTATTCAACTTTCAGAGTTAAACTGATGTGTGTTTCAGGCAGTTCAGAAATCCTTTCTTTGGAGAATGCAGAAACAGTCATTTCCAGCCCTAGTGACGCATATAAGAGTTAGCAGTAAGAATGCGTTTAAAACACAGAAGACCCGCTTCTTACAAACTCATCTGCTGTGTGTTCGTTTCTTTTAGGAAGTTGCATCTATGTTTAGATTCAGCGAGGTAGAAACACGTTTCTTCTAAAAGCTGCGTTTGGACATTCCAGAGTGGATGGGAGAACAGGCTGTAAAGAGAAATACCTTGCTCTAAAACCAAAACGGAGCTATCTAGCAGAATGGTTGTCAATGTGTGTATTCAACTTCCAGAGTTAAACTGATGTGTGTTTGCTGCAGTTCACAAACCCTTTCTTTGGAGAATGCAGAAACAGTCATTTCCAGCCCTAGAGACTCATATAAGAGTTAGCAGTAAGAATGCGTTTAAAACACAGAAGACCCGCTTCTTACAAACTCATCTGCTGTGTGCTGGTTCCCTTTAGGAAGTTGCATATATGTTTAGATTCAGCGTGGTAGAAACACGTTTCTTCTAAAAGCTGCCTTTGGACATTCCAGAGTGGATGGGAGAACAGGCTGTAAAGAGAAATACCTTGCTCTAAATCCAAAACGGAGCTATCTAGCAGAATGGTTGTCAATGTGTGTATTCAACTTCCAGAGTTAAACTGATGTGTGTTTGCAACAGTTCAGAAACCCTTTCTTTGGAGAATGCAGAAAGAGTCATTTCCAGCCCTAGAGACGCATATAAGAGATAGCAGTATGAATGCGATTAAAACACAGAAGACCCGCTTCTTACAAACTCATCTGCTGTGTGTTGGTTCCTTTTAGGAAGTTGCATCTATGTTTAGATTCAGCGAGGTAGAAACACGTTTCTTCTAAAAGCTGCTTTTTGACATTCCAGAGTGGATGGGAGAACAGACTGTAAAGAGAAATACCTTGCTCTAAAACCGAAACGGAGCTATCTAGCATAATGGTTGTCAATGTGTGTATTCAACTTTCAGAGTTAAGCTGATGTGTGTTTGCAGCAGTTCAGAAACCCTTTCTTTGGAGAATGTAGAAACAGTCATTTCCAGCCCTAGAGACGCATATAAGAGTTAGCAGTAAGAATGCGTTTAAAACACAGAAGACCGCCTCTTACAAACTCATCTGCTGTGTGTTGGTTTCTTTAAGGAAGTTGCATCTATGTTTAGATTCAGCGAGGTAGAAACACGATTCTTCTAAAAGCTGCGTTTGGACATTCCAGAGTGGATGGGGAAACAGCCGGAAAAGAAAAATACCTTGCTCTAAAACCAAAACGGAGCTATCTAGCAGAATGTTTGTCAATGTGAATATTCAACTTCCAGAGTTAAACTGATGTGTGTTTGCAGCAGATCAGAAACCCTTTCTTTATAGAATGCAGAAACAGTCATTTCCAGCCCTAGAGACGCCTATAAGAGTTAGCAGTAAGAATGCGTTTAAACACAGAAGACCCGCTTCTTACAAACTCATCTGCTGTGTGCTGGTTTCTTTTAGGAAGTTGCATCTATGTTTAGATTCAGCGAGGTAGAAACACGTTTCTTCTAAAAGCAGCGTTTGGACATTCCAGAGTGCATGGGAGAACATGCTGTAAAGAGAAAAACCTTGCTCTAAAACCAAAACGGAGCTATCTAGCAGAATCTTTGTCAATGTGTGTATTCAACTTCCAGAGTTAAACTGATGTGTGTTTGCAGCAGTTCAGAAACCCTTTCTTTGGAGAATGTAGAAACAGTCATTTCCAGCCCTAGAAACGCAAGTAAGAGTTAGCAGTAAGAATGCGTTTAAAACACAGAAGACCCGCTTCTTACAAACTCATCTGCTGTGTGTTGGTTCCTTTTTGTAAGTTGATCTATGTTAGATTCAGCGAGGTAGAAACAAGTTTCCTCTAAAAGCTGCGTTTGGACATTCCAGAGTGGATGGGAGAACAGGCTGTAAAGGAAAATACCTTGCTCTAAAACCAAAACAGAGCTATCTAGCAGAATGTTTGTCAATGTGGATATTCAACTTCCAGAGTTAAACTGATGTGTGTTTGCAGCAGTTCAGAAACCCTTTCTTTGGAGAATGCAGAAAAAGTCATTTCCAGCTCTAGAGACGCATATATGATTTAGCAGTAAGAATGCGTTTAAAACACAGAAAACCCGCTTCTTACAAACTCATCTGCTCTGTGTTGGTTTCTTTTAGGAAGTTGCATTTATGTTTGGATTCAGCGAGGTAGAAACACATTGCTTTTAAAAGCCGCGTTTGGAAATTCCAGAGTGGATGGGAGAGCAGGCTGTAAATAGAAATACCTTGCTCTAAAACCAAAATGGAGCTATCTAGCATAATGGTTGTCAATGTGTGTATTCAACTGTCAGAGTTAAACTGATGTGTGTTTGCAGCAGTTCAGAAACCCTTTCTTAGGAGAATGTAGAAACAGTGATTTCCAGCCCTAGAGACGCATATAAGAGTTAGCAGTAAGAATGCGTTTAAAACACAGAACACCCGGTTATTACAAAATCATCTGCTGGGTTTTGGTTCCTTTTAGGAAGTTGCATCTATGTTTAGGCTCAGCGAGGTAGAAACACGTTTCTTCTAAAAGCTGCTTTTTGACATTCAAGAGTGGATGGGAGAACAGGCTGTAAAGAGAAATACCTTGCTCTAAAACCGAAACGGAGCTATCTAGCATAATGGTTGTCAATGTGTGTATTCAACTTTCAGAGTTAAGCTGATGTGGGTTTGCAGCAGTTCAGAAACCCTTTCTTTGGAGAATGTAGAAACAGTCATTTAGAGCCCTAGAGACGCATATAAGAGTTAGCAGTAAGAATGCGTTTAAAACTCAGAAGACCCGCCTCTTACAAACTCATCTGCTGTGTGTTGGTTTCTTTTAGGAAGTTGCATCTATGTTTAGATTCAGCGAGGTAGAAACACGATTCTTCTAAAAGCTGCCTTTGGACATTCCAGAGTGCATTGGAGAACAGGCCGTAAAGAGAAAAACCTTGCTCTAAAACCGAAACGGAGCTATCTAGCATAATGGTTGTCAATGTGTGTATTCAACTTTCAGAGTTAAACTGATGTGTGTTTCAGGCAGTTTAGAAACCCTTTCTTTGGAGAATGTAGAAACAGTCATTTCCAGCCCTAGAGACGCATATAAGCGTTAGCAGTAAGAATGCGTTTAAACACAGAAGACCTGCTTCTTACAAACTCATCTGCTGTGTGTTGGTTTCTTTTAGGAAGTTGCATCTATGTTTAGATTCAGCGAGGTAGAAAGACGTTTCTTCTAAAAGCTGCGTTTGTACATTACAGAGTGCTTTGGAGAACAGGCTGTAAAGAGAAATACCTTGCTCTGAAACAAAAACGGAGCTATCTAGCAGAATGGTTGTCAATGTGTGTATTCAATTTCCAGAGTTAAACTGATGAGTGTTTGCAGCAGTTCAGAAACCCTTTCTTTGGAGAATGCACGAACAGTCGTTTCCAGCCCGAGAGATGCATGTAAGAGTTAGCAGTAAGAATGAGTTTAAAACACAGAAGACCCGCTTCTTACAAACTCATCTGCTGTGTTTTGGAACCTTTTAGGAAGTTGCATCTATGTTTAGATTCAGCGAGGTAGAAACAAATTGCTTCTAAAAGCTGCGTTTGGACATTCCAGAGTGGATGGGAGAACAGGCTGTAAAGAGAAATACCTTGCTCTAAAACCAAAACGGAGCTATCTAGCAGAATGGTTGTCAATGTGTCTATTCATCTTCCAGAGTTAAACTGATGTGTGTTTGCAGCAGTTCAGAAACCCTTTCTTTGGAGAATGCACAAACAGTCATTTCCAGCCCTAGAGACGCATATAAGAGATAGCAGTAATAATGCGTTTAAAACACAGAAGACGCGCTTCTTACAAACTCATCTGCTGTGCGTTGGTTCCTTTTAGGAAGTTGCATCTTTGTGTAGATTCAGCGAGGTAGAAACACGTTTCTTCTAAAAGCTGTTTTCGACATTTCAGAGTAGATGGGAGAAAACGCTTTAAAGAGAAATACCTTGCTCTAAAACTGAAAAGGAGCTATCTAACATAATGGTTGTCAATGTGTGTATTCAACTTTCAGAGTTAAACTGATGTGTGTTTGCAGCAGTTCAGAAACCCTTTCTTTGGAGAATGTAGAAACAGTCATTTCCAGCCCTAGAAAGGCATGTAAGAGTTAGCAGAAAGAATGCGTTTAAAACACAGAAAACCCGCTTCTTACAAACTCATCTGCTTTGTGTTGGTTCCTTTTAGGAAGTTGCATCTATGTTTGGATTCAGCGAGGTAGAAACACATTGCTTTTAAAAGCCGCGTTTGGAAATTCCAGAGTGGATGGGAGAGCAGGCTGTAAAGAGAAATACCTTGCTCTAAAACCAAAATGGAGCTATCTAGCATAATGGTTGTCAATGTGTGTATTCAACTGTCAGAGTTAAACTGATGTGTGTTTGCAGCAGTTCAGAAACCCTTTCTTAGGAGAATGTAGAAACAGTCATTTCCAGCCCTAGAGACGCATACAAGAGTTAGCAGTAAGAATGCGTTTAAAACACAGAACACCCGGTTATTAAAAGATTATCTGCTGGGTGTTGGTTCCTTTTAGGAAGTTGCATCTATGTTTAGGTTCATCGAGGTAGAAACACGTTATTTCTAAAAGCTGCATTTGGACATTCCAGAGTGGATCGGAGAACAGGCTGTAAAGAGAAATACCTTGCTCTAAAACCAAAACGGAGCTATCTAGCAGAATGGTTCTCAAAGTGTGTATTCAACTTCCAGAGTTAAACTGATGTCTGTTTGCAGCAGTTCAGAAACCCTTTCTTTGGAGAATGCACAAACAGTCATTTCCAGCCCTAGAGACGCATATAAGAGTTAGCAGTAAGAATGCGTTTAAAACACAGAAGACCCGCTTCTTACAAACTCATCTGCTGTGTGTTCGTTCCTTTTTGTAAGTTGCATCTATGTTAGATTCAACCAGGTAGAAACACGTTTCTTCTAAAAGCTGCATTTGGACACTCCAGAGTGGATGGGAGAACAGGCTGTAAAGGAAAATACCTTGCTCTAAAACCAAAACGGAGCTATCTAGCAGAATGTTGGTCAATGTGGATATTCAACTTCCAGAGTAAAACTGATGTGTGTTTGCAGCAGTTCAGAAACCCTTTCTTTGGAGAATGCAGAAAAAGTCATTTCCAGCTCTAGAGAGGCATATAGGATTTAGCAGTAAGAATGCGTTTAAAACACAGAAAACCCGCTTCTTACAAACTCATCTGCTGTGGGTTGGTTTCTTTTATGAACTTGCATCTATGTTTAGATTCAGCGAGGTAGAAACACGTTTCTTCTAAAATCTGCGTTTGGACATTCCAGAGTGGATGGGGAAACAGCCTGAAAAGAAAAATACCTTGCTCTAAAACCAAAACGGAGCTGTCTAGCAGAATGTTTGTCAATGTGGATATTCAACTTCCAGAGTTAAACTGATGTGTGTTTGTAGCAGTTCAGAAACCCTTTCTTTGGAGAATGTAGAAACAGTCATTTCCAGCCCTAGAAACGCATGTAAGAGTTAGCAGTAAGAATGCGTTTAAAACACAGAAAACCCGCTTCTTACAAACTCATCTGCCGTGTGTTGGTTCCTTTTATGAAGTTGCATCTATGTTTAGGTTCAGCGAGGTAGAAACACGTTTCTTCTAAAAGCTGCTTTTTGACATTCAAGAGTGGATGGGAGAACAGGCTGTAAAGAGAAATACCTTGCTATAAAAATAAAACGGAGCTATCTAGCTGAATGGTTGTCAATGTGTGTATTCAACATCCAGAGTTAAACTGATGTCTGTTTGCAGCAGTTCAGAAACCCTTTCTTTGGAGAATTCAGAAACAGTCATTTGCAGCCCTAGAATCGCATATGAGTTAGCAGTAAGAATGCGTTTAAAATACAGAAGACCTGCTTCTTACAAACTCATCTGCTGTGTGTTGGTTCCTTTTAGGAAGTTTCATTTATGTTTAGATTCAGCGAGGTAGAAACACATTTCTTCTAAAAGCTGCCATTGGACATTCCAGGGTGGATGGGAGAACAGGCTGTAAAGAGAAATACCTTGCTCTAAATCCAAAACGGAGCTATCTAGCAGAATGGTTGTCAATGTGTCTATTCAACTGCCAGAGTTAAACTGATATGTGTTTGCAGCAGTTCAGAAACCCTTGCTTTGAAGAATGCAGAAACAGTCATTTTCAGCCCTAGAGACGCATATAAGAGTTAGTAGTAAGAATGCGTTTAAAACACAGAAGACCTGCTTCTTACAAACTCATCTGCTGTGTGTTGGTTCCATTTAGGAAGTTGCATCTATGTTTAGATTCAGCGAGGTAGAAACACGTTTGTTCTAAAAGCTGCTTTTCGACATTCCAGAGTGGATCGGAGAACAGGCTGTAAAGAGAAATACCTTGCTCTAAAACCGAAACGGAGCTATCTAGCATAATGGGTGTCAATGTGTGTATTCAACTTTCAGAGTTAAGCTGATGTGTGTTTGCAGCAGTTCAGAAACCCTTTCTTTCGAGAATGTAAAAACAAACATTTCCAGGCCTAGAAACGCATGTATGAGTTATCAGTAAGAATGCGTTTAAAACACAGAAAACCCGCTTCTTACAAACTCATCTGCTGTGTGTTGGTTCCTTTTAATATGTTGCATCTATGTTTGGATTCAGCGAGGTAGAAACACGTTTCTTCTAAAAGCTGCGTTTGGACATTCCAGAGTGGATGGGAGAACAGGCTGTAAAGAGAAATACCTTGCTCTAAAAACAAAACGGAGCTATATAGCAGAATGGTTGTCAATGTCTGTATTCAACATCCAGAGTTAAACTGATGTGTGTTTGCAGCAGTTCAGAAACCCTTTCTTTGGAGAATGCACAAACAGTCATTTCCAGCCCTAGAGACGCATATAAGAGTTAGCAGTAAGAATGCGTTTAAAACACAGAAGACATGCTTCTTACAAACTAATCTGCTGGGTGTTGGTTCCTTTTAGGAAGTTGCAGCAATGTTTAGATTCAGCGAGGTAGAAACACGTTTCTTATACAAGCTGCTTTTTGACATTCCAGAGTGCATGGGAGAACAGGCTGTAAAGAGAAATACCTTGCTCTAAAACCGAAACGGAGCTATCTAGCATAATGGTTGTCAATGTGTGTATTCAACTTTCAGAGTTAAACTGATGTGTGTTTCAGGCAGTTCAGAAACACTTTCTATGGAGAATGCAGAAACAGTCATTTCCAGCCCTAGAGACGCATATAAGAGTTAGCAGTAAGAATGCGTTTAAAACACAGAAAACCCGCTTCTTACAAACTCATCTGCTGTGTGTTGGTTCCTTTTAGTAAGTTGCATCTACGTTTGGATTCAGTGAGGTACAAACACGTTACTTCTAAAAGCTGCGTTTAGACATTCCGGAGTGCATTGGAGAACAGGCTGTAAAGAGAAAAACCTTGCTCTAAAACCAAAGCGGAGCTATGTAGCAGAATGTTTGTCAATGTGTGTATTCAACATCCAGAGTTAAACTGATGTGTGTTTGCAGCAGTTCAGAAACCCTATCTTTGGAGAATTCAGAAACAGTCATTTCAAGCCCTAGAGACGCATATAAGCGTTAGCAGTAGGATGCGTTTTAAACACAGAAGACCCGCTTCTTACAAACTCATCTGCTGTGTGTTGGTTTCTTTTAGGAAGTCGCATCTATGTTTGGATTCAGCGAGGTAGAAACTCGTTTCTTCTAAAAGCTGCGTTTGGATATTCCAGAGTGGATGGGAGAACATGCTGTAAAGAGAAATACCTTGCTCTAAAACCAAAACGGAGCTATATAGCAGAATGTTTGTCAATGTGTGTATTCAACTTCCAGAGTTAAACTGATGTGTGTTTGCAGCAGTTCAGAAACCCTTTCTTTGGAGAATGCAGAAACAGTCATTTCCAGCCCTAGAAACGCATGTTAGAGTTAGCAGTAAGAATGCGTTTAAAACACAGAAAACCGGCTTCTTACAAACCCATCGGCTGTGTGTTGGTTCCTTTTAGTAAGTTGCATGTATGTTTGGATTCAGCGAGGTAGAAACACGTTTCTTCTAAAAGCTGCGTTTGGACATTCCAGGGTGGATGGGAGAACATGCTGTAAAGAGAAATACCTTGCTCTAAAACCAAAACAGAACTATCTAGCAGAATGTTTGTCAATGTGTTTATTCAACTTCCAGAGTTAAACTGATGTGTGTTTGCAGCAGTTCAGAAACCCTTTCTTTGGAGAATGTAGAAACAGTCATTTCCAGCCCTAGAAACGCATGTAAGAGTTAGCAGTAAGAATGCGTTTAAAACACAGAAGACCCGCTTCTTACAAACTCATCTGCTGTGTGTTGGTTACTTTTAGTAAGTTGCATCTATGTTTGGATTCAGCGAGGTAGAAACACGTTTCTTCTAAAAGCTGCGTTTGGACATTACAGAGTGGATGGGAGAACAGGCTGCAAAGAGAAATACCTTGCTCTAAAACCAAAATGGAGCTATCTAGCAGAATGGTTGTCAATGTGTGTATTCATCTTCCAGAGTTAAACTGATGTGTGTTTGCTGCAGTTCAGAAACCCTTTCTTTGGAGAATGCACAAACAGTCATTTCCAGCCCTAAAGACGCATATAAGAATTACCAGTAAGAATGCGTTTAAAACACAGAAGACGCGCTTCTTACAAACTCATCTGCTGTGTGTTGGTTTCTTTTAGGAAGTTGCATCTATGTTTAGATTCAGCGAGGTAGAAACACGTTTCTTCTAAAAGCTGCGTTTGGACATTCCAGAGTGCATTGGTGAACAGGCTGTAAAGAGAAAAACCTTGCTCTAAAACCAAAACGGAGCTATCTAGCAGAATGTTTCGCAATGTGTGTATTCAACTTCCAGAGATAAACTGATGTGTGTTTGCAGCAGTTCAGAAACGCTTTCTTTGGAGAATGTAGAAACTGTCATTTCCAGCCCTAGAAACGCATGTAAGTGTTAGCAGTAAGAATGCATTTAAAACACAGAAAACCCACTTTTTACAAACTCATCTGCTGTGTGTTGGTTCCTTTTAGGAAGTTGCATCTATGTTTAGATTCAGCGAGGTACAAACACGTTTCTTCTAAAAGCTGCGTTTGGACATTCCAGAGTGTATGGCAGAACAGGCTGTAAAGGGAAATAACTTGTTCTAAAACCAAAACGGAGCTATATAGCAGAATGGTTTTCAATCTGTGTATTCAACTTCCAGAGTAAACTGATGTGTGTTTGTAGCAGTTCAGAAACACTTTCTTTGGAGAATGCAGAAACAGTCATTTCCAGCCCTAGAGACGCATGTAGAGTTAGCAGTAAGAATGCGTTTAAAACACAGAAGACCCGCTTCTTATAAACTCATCTGCTGTTTGTTGGTTTCTTTTAGGAAGTTGCATCTATGTTTAGATTCAGCGAGGTAGAAACACGTTTCTTCTAAAAGCTGCGTTTGGACATTCCAGAGTGCATTGGAGAACAGGCTGTAAAGAGAAAAACGTTGCTCTAAAACCAAAACGGAGCTATCTAGCAGAATGTTTCGCAATGTGTGTATTCAACTTCCAGAGTTAAACTGATGTGTGTTTGCAGCAGTTCAGAAACCCTTTCTTTGGAGAATGTAGAAACAGTCATTTCCAGCCCTAGAAACGCATGCAAGTGTTAGCAGTAAGAATGCATTTAAAACACAGAAAACCCATTTTTTACAAACTCATCTGCTGTGTGTTGTTTCCTTTTAGGAAGTTGCATCTATGTTTAGATTCAGCGATGTACAAACACGTTTCTTCTAAAAGCTGCGTTTGGACATTTCAGAGTGTATGGCAGACCAGGCTGTAAAGAGAAATACCTTGCTCTAAAACAAAAACGGAGCTATATAGCAGAATGGTTTTCAATCTGTGTATTCAACTTCCAGAGTTAAACTGATGTGTGTTTGTAGCAGTTCAGAAACACTTTCTTTGGAGAATTCAGAAACAGTCATTTACAGCCCTAGAGACGCATGTAGAGTTAGCTATAAGAATGCGTTTAAAACACAGAAGACCCTCTTCTTATAAACTCATCTGCTGTTTGTTGGTTTCTTTTAGGAAGTTGCATCTATGTTTAGATTCAGTGAGGTAGAAACACGTTTCTTCTAAAAGCTGCGTTTGGACATTCCAGAGTGCATTAGAGAATAGGACGTAAATAGAAAAACCTTACTCTAAAACCAAAACGGAGCTATCTAGCATTGTGTTTGTCAATGTGTGTATTCAACTTCCAGAGTTAAACTGATGTGTGTTTGCAGCAGTTCAGAAACCCTTTCTTTGGAGAATGTAGAAACAGTCATTTCCAGCCCTAGAAACGCATGTAAGAGTTAGCAGTAAGAATGCGTTTAAAACACAGAAGACCCGCTTCTTACAAACTCCTCTGCTGTGTGTTGGTTCCTTTTAGTAAGTTGCATCTATGTTAGATTCAGCGATGTAGAAACACGATTCTTCTAAAAGCTGCGTTTGGACATTCCAGAGTGCATTGGAGAACAGGCCGTAAAGAGAAAAACCTTGCTCTAAAACCAAAACGGAGCTATCTAGCATTATGTTTGTCAAGTGTGTATTCAACTTCCAGAGTTAAACTGATGTGTGTTTGCAGCAGTTCAGAAACCCTTTCTTTGGAGCATGTAGAAACAGTCATTTCCAGCCCTAGAAACGCATGTAAGAGTTAGCAGTAAGAATGCGTTTAAAACACAGAAGACCCGCTTCTTACAAACTCATCTGCTCTGTGTTGGTTCCTTTTAGTAAGTTGCATCTATGTTTAGATTCAGCGAGGTAGAAACACGTTTCTTCTAAAAGCTGTGTTTGGACATTCCAGAGTGCATTGGAGAACAGGCCGTAAAGAGAAAAACCTAGCTCCAAAACCGAAACGGAGCTATCTAGCATAATGGTTGTCAATGTGTGTATTCAACTTTCAGAGTTAAACTGATGTGTCTTTCAGGCAGTTTAGAAACCCTTTCTTTGGAGAATGTAGAAACAGTCATTTCCAGCCCTAGAGACGCATATAAGAGTTAGCAGTAAGAATGCATTTAAACACAGAAGACCTGCTTCTTACAAACTCATCTGCTGTGTATTGGTTTCTTTTAGGAAGTTGCATCTATGTTTAGATTCAGCAAGGCAGAAACACGTTTCTTCTAAAAGCTGCGTTTGTACATTCCAGAGTGGTTTGGAGAACAGGCTGTAAAGAGAAATACCTTGCTCTGAAACAAAAACGGAGCTATCTAGCAGAATGGTTGTCAATGTGTGTATTCAATTTCCAGAGTTAAACTGATGAGTGTTTGCAGCAGTTCAGAAACCCTTTCTTTGGAGAATGCCCGAACCGTCATTTCCAGCCCTAGAGATGCATGTAAGAGTTCGCAGTAAGAATGATTTTAAAACACAGAAGACCCGTTTCTTACAAACTCATCTGCTGGGTGTTGGTACCTTTTAGGAAGTTGCATCTATGTTTAGATTCAGCGAGGTAGAAACAAATTGCTTCTAAAAGCTGCGTTTGGACATTCCAGAGTGGATGGGAGAACAGGCTGTAAAGAGAAATACCTTGCTCTAAAACCAAAACGGAGCTATCTAGCAGAATGGTTGTCAATGTGTGTATTCAACTTCCAGAGTTAAACTGATGTGTGTTTGCAGCAGTTCAGAAACCCTTTCTTTGGAGAATGCACAAATAGTCATTTCCAGCCCTAGAGACGCATATAAGAGTTAGCAGTAATAATGCGTTTAAAACACAGAAGACGCGCTTCTTACAAACTCATCTGCTGTGCGTTGGTTCCTTTTAGGAAGTTGCATCTATGTTTAGATTCAGCGAGGTAGACACACGTTTCTTCTAAAAGCTGTTTTCGACATTCCAGAGTGGATGGGAGAAAACGCTGTAAAGAGAAATACCTTGCTCTAAAACTGAAAAGGAGCTATCTAACATAATGGTTGTCAATGTGTGTATTCAACTTTCAGAGTTAAACTGATGTGTGTTTGCAGCAGTTCAGAAACCCTTTCTTTGGAGAATGTAGAAACAGTCATTTCCAGCCCAAGAAACGCATGTAAGAGTTAGCAGAAAGAATGTGTTTAAAACACAGAAAACCCGCTTCTTACAAACTCATCTGCTCTATGTTCGTTCCTTTTAGGAAGTTGCATCTATGTTTGGATTCAGCGAGGTAGAAACACATTGCTTTTAAAAGCTGCGTTTGGAAATTCCAGAGTGGATGGGAGAGCAGGCTGTAAAGAGAAATACCTTGCTCTAAAACCAAAATGGAACTATCTAGCATAATTGTTGTCAATGTGAGTATTCAACTGTCAGAGTTAAACTGATGTGTGTTTGCAGCAGTTCAGAAACTTTTTCTTAGGAGAATGTAGAAACAGTCATTTCCAGCCCTAGAGACGCATATAAGAGTTAGCAGTAAGAATGCGTTTAAAACACGGAACACCCGGTTATTACAAAATCATCTGCTGGGTGTTGGTTCCTTTTAGGAAGTTGCATCTATGTTTAGTTTCAGCGAGGTAGAAACACGTTATTTCTAAAAGCTGCGTTTGGACATTCCAGAGTGGATCGGAGAACAGGCTGTAAAGAGAAATACCTTGCTCTAAAACCAAAATGGAGCTATCTAGCAGAATGTTTCTCAATGTGTGTATTCAACTTCCAGAGTTAAACTGATGTCTGTTTGCAGCAGTTCAGAAACCCTTTCTTTGGAGAATGCACAAACAGTCATTTCCAGCCCTAGAGACGCATATAAGAGTTAGCAGTAAGAATGCGTTTAAAACACAGAAGACCCGCTTCTTACAAACTCATCTGCTGTGTATTGGTTTCTTTTAGGAAGTTGCATCTATGTTTAGATTCAGCGAGGTAGAAAGACGTTTCTTTTAAAAGCTGCGTTTCGACATTCCAGAATGCATGGGAGAATATGCTGTAAAGAGAAAAACCTTCCTCTAAAACCAAAATGGAGCTATCTAGCAGAATGTTTCTCAATGTGTGTATACAACTTCCAGAGTTAAACTGATGTGTGTTTGCAGCAGTTCAGAAAGCGTTTCTTTGGAGAATGTAGAAACAGTCATTTCCAGCCCTAGAAACGCATGTAAGTGTTAGCCGTAAGAATGCATTTAAAACACAGAAAACCCGCTTCTTACAAACTCATCTGCTGTGTGTTGGTTCCTTTTAGGAAGTTTCATCTATGTTTAGATTCAGCGAGGTAGAAACATGTTTCTTCTAAAAGCTGCGTTTGGACATTCCAGAGTGGATGGGAGAACAGGCTGTAAAGAGAAATACCTTGCTCTAAAACCAAAACGGAGCTATCTAGCAGAATGGTTGTCAATGTGTGTATTCAACTTTCAGAGTTAAACTGATGTGTGTTTGCAGCAGTTCAGAAACCCTTTCTTTGGAGAATGCAGAAACAGTCATTTCCAGCCCTAGAGACGCATATAAGAGTTAGCAGTAAGAATGCGTTTAAAACACAGAAGACCCGCTGCTTACAAACTCATCTGCTGTGTGTTGGTTTCTTTTAGGAAGTTGCATCTATGTTTAGATTCAGCGAGGTAGAAACACGTTTCTTCTAAACGCTGCATTTGGGCATTCCAGAGTGGAAGGGAAAACAGGCTGTAAAGAGAAATACCTTGCTCTAAAACCGAAACGTAACTATCTAGCATAATGGTTGTCAATGTGTGTATTCAACTGTCAGAGTTAAACTGATGTGTGTTTGCAGCAGTTCAGAAACTCTTTCTTTGGAGAATGTAGAAACAGTCATTTACAGTCCTAGAGACGCATATAAGAGTTAGCAGTAAGAATGCGTTTTAAACACAGAAGACCCGCTTCTTACAAACTCATCTGCTGTGTGTTGGTTTCTTTTAGGAAGTTGCATCTATGTTTAGATTCAGCGAGGTAGAAAGACGTTTCTTCTAAAAGCTGCGTTTGGACATTCCAGAGTGCATTGGAGAACAGGCTCTAAAAAGAAAAACCTTGCTCTAAATCCAAAACGGAGCTATCTAGCATAATGGTTGTCAATGTCTGTATTCAACTTTCAGAGTTAAACTGATGTGTGTTGGCAGCAGTTCAGAAACCCTTCCTTTCGAGAATGTAGAAACAGTAATTTCCAGCCCTAGAAACGCATGTAAGCGTTAGCAGTAATAATTCGTTTAAAACACAGAAAACCCGATTCTTACAAACTCATCTGCTGTGTGTTGGTTCCTTTTAGTAAGCTGCATCTATGTTTGGATTCAGCGTGGTAGAAACACGTTTCTTCTAAAAGCTGTTTTTGACATTCCAGAGTGGATGTGAGAAAACGCTGTAAAGAGAAATACCTTGCTCTAAAAGTGAAAAGGAGCTATCTAACATAATGGTTGTCAATGTGTGTATTCAACTTTCAGAGTTAAACTGATGTGTGTTTGCAGCAGTTCAGAAACCCTTTCTTTGGAGAATGTAGAAACAGTAATTTCCAGCCCTAGAAACGCATGTAAGTGTTAGCAGAAAGAATGCGTTTAAAACACAGAAAACCAGCTTCTTACAAACTCATCTGCTGTGTGTTGGTTCCTTTTAGGAAGTTTCATCTATGTTTAGATTCAGCGAGGTAGAAACACGTTTCTTCTAAAAGCTGCGTTTGGACATTCCAGAGTGGATGGGAGAACAGGCTGTAAAGAGAAATACCTTGCTCTAAAACCAAAACGGAGCTATCTAGCAGAATGGTTGTCAATGTGTGTATTCAACTTTCAGAGTTAAACTGATGTGTCTTTGCAGCAGTTCAGAAACCCTTTCTTTGGAGAATGCAGAAACAGTCATTTCCAGCCCTAGAGACGCATATAAGAGTTAGCAGTAAGAATGCGTTTAAAACACAGAAGACCCACTGCTTACAATCTCATCTGCTGTGTGTTGGTTTCTTTTAGAAAGTTGCTTCTATGTTTAGATTCAGCGAGGTAGAAACACGTTTCTTCTAAAAGCTGCGTTTGGGCATTCCAGAGTGGAAGGGAGAACAGGCTGTAAAGAGAAATACCTTGCTCTAAAACCGAAACGTAGCTATCTAGCATGATGGTTGTCAATGTGTGTATTCAACTGTCAGAGTTAAACTGATGTGTGTTTGCAGCAGTTCAGAAACTCTTTCTTTGGAGAATGTAGAAACAGTCATTTCCAGCCCTAGAGACGCATATAAGAGTTAGCAGTAAGAATGCGTTTTAAACACAGAAGACCCGCTTCTTACAAACTCATCTGCTGTGTGTTGGTTTCTTTTAGGAAGTTGCATCTATGTTTAGATTCAGCGAGGTAGAAACACGTTTCTTCTAAAAGCTGCGTTTGGACATTCCAGAGTGCATTGCAGAACAGGCTGTAAAGAGAAAAACCTTGCTCTAAATGCAAAACGGAGCTATCTAGCATAATGGTTGTCAATGTCTGTATTCAACTTTCAGAGTTAAACTGATGTGTGTTGGCAGCAGTTCAGAAACCCTTTCTTTCGAGAATGTAGAAACAGTCATTTCCAGCCCTAGACACGCATGTAAGAGTTTGCAGGAAGAATGCGTTTAAAACACAGAAAACCCGCTTCTTACAAACTCATCTGCTGTGTGTTGGTACCTTTTAGTAAGCTGCATCTATGTTTGGATTCAGCGTGGTAGAAACACGTTTCTTCTAAAAGCTGTGTTTGGACATTCCAGAGTGGATGGGAGAGCAGGCTGTAAAGAGAAATACCTTGCTCTAAAACCAAAACTGAGCTATCTAGCAGAATGGTTGTCGATGTGTGTATTCAACTTCCAGAGTTAAACTGATTTGTGTTTGCAGCAGTTCAGAAACCCTTTCTTTGGAGAATGCAGAAACTGTCATTTCCAGCTCTAGAGACGCATATAGGATTTAGCAGTAAGAATGCGTTTAAAAGACAGAAAACCCGCTTCTTACAAACTCATCTGCCGTGTGTTGGTTCCTTTTAGGAAGTTGCATCTATGTTTAGATTCAGCGAGGTAGAAACACGTTTCTTCTAAAAGCTGCTTTTCGACATTCCAGAGTGGATGGGAGAAAACGCTGTAAAGAGAAATACCTTGCTCTAAAACTGAAAAGGAGCTATCTAACATAATGGTTGTCAATGTGTGTATTCAACTTTCAGAGTTAAACTGAAGTGTGTTTGCAGCAGTTCAGAAACCCTTCCTTTGGAGAATGTAGAAACAGTCATTTCCAGCCCTACAGACGCATATAAGATTTGGCAGTAAGAATGAGTTTAAAACACAGAAGACCCGCTTCTTACAAACTCATCTGCTGTGTGTTGGTTTCTTTTAGGAAGTTGCATCTATGTTTAGATTCAGCGAGGTAGAAACACGTTTCTTCTAAAAGTTGCGTTTGTAGATTCCAGAGTGGATGGGAGAACAGGCTGTAAAGGGAAATACCTTGCTATAAAAATAAAACGGAGCTATCTAGCTGAATGGTTGTCAATGTGTGTATTCAACATCCAGAGTTAAACTGATGTCTGTTTGCAGCAGTTCAGAAACCCTTTCTTTGGAGAATTCAGAAACAGTCATTTGCAGCCCTAGAATCGCATATGAGTTAGCAGTAAGAATGCGTTTAAAATACAGAAGACCTGCTTCTTACAAACTCATCTGCTGTGTGTTGGTTCCTTTTAGGAAGTTGCGTCTATTTTTAGATTCAGCGAGGTAGAAACACGTTTCTTCTAAAAGCTGCGTTTCGACATTCCAGAGTGGATGGGAGAACATGCTGTAAAGAGAAAAACCTTCCTCTAAAACCAAAACGGAGCTATGTAGCAGAATGTTTCTCAATGTCTGTATACAACTTCCAGAGTTAAACTGATGTGTGTTTGCAGCAGTCCAGAAACCCTTTCTTTGGAGAATGTAGAAACAATCATTTCCAGCCCTAGGAACGCATGTAAGAGTTAGCCGTAAGTATGCGTTTAAAACACAGAAAACCGGCTTCTTACAAACTCATCTGCTGTGTGTTGGTTCCTTTTAGGAAGTTTCATCTATGTTTAGTTTCAGCGAGGTAGAAACACGTTTCTTCTAAAAGCTGTGTTTGGATATTCCAGAGTGGATGGGAGAACAGGCTGTAAAGAGAAATACCTTGCGCTAAAACCAAAATGGAGTTATCTAGCAGAATGGTTGTCAATGTGTGTATTCAACTTCCAGAGTTAAACTGACATGTGTTTGCACCAGTTCAGAAACCCATGCTTTGCAGAATGCAGAAACAGTCATTTTCAGCCCTAGAGACGCATATAAGAGTTAGCAGTAAGAATGCGTTTAAAACACAGAAGACCGGCTTCTTACAAACTCATCTGCTGTGTGTTGGTTCCATTTCGGAAATTGTATCTATGTTTAGATTCAGCGATGTAGAAACACGTTTCTTCTAAAAGCTGCTTTTCGACATTCGAGAGTGGATCGGAGAACAGGTTGCAAAAAGAAATACCTTGCTCTAAAACCGAAACGGAGCTATCTAGCATAATGGTTGTCAATGTCTGTATTCAACTTTCAGAGTTAAACTGATGTGTGTTTGCAGCAGTTCAGATACCCCTTCTTTCGAGAATGTAGAAACAGTCATTTCCAGCCCTAGAAACTCATGTAAGAGTTAGCAGTAAGAATGCGTTTAAAACACAGAAAACCCGCTTCTTACAAACTCATCTGCTGTGTGTTGGTTCCTTTTAGGTAGTTGCATCAATGTTTAGATTCAGCGAGGTAGAAACACGTTTCTTCTAAAAGCTGCTTTTCGACATTCCAGAGTGCATGGGAGAACATGCTGTAAAGAGAAATACCTTGCTCTAAAACCGAAACGGAGCTATCTAGCAGAATGGTTGTCAATGTGTGTATTCAACTTCCAGAGTTAAACTGATGTGTGTTTGCAGCAGTTCAGAAACCCTTTCTTTGGAGAATGCACAAAGAATCATTTCCAGCCCTAGAGACGCTTATAAGAGTTAGCAGTAAGAATGCGTTTAAAACACAGAAAACCCGCTTCTTACAAACTCATCTCTGTGTTTTGGTTTCTTTTAGGAAGTTGCATCTAAGTTTAGATTCAACGAGGTAGAAACACATTTCTTCAAAAAGCTGCGTTTGGACATCCCAGAGTACATGGGACAACATGCTGTGAAGAGAAAAACCTTGCTCTAAAACCAAAACGGAGCTATCTAGCAGAATGTTTGTCAATGTGTGTATTCAACTTCCAGAGTTAAACTGATGTGTGTTTGCAGCAGTTCAGAAACCCGTTCTTTGGAGAATGTAGAAACAGTCATTTCCAGCCCTGGAAACGCATGTAAGAGTTAGCAGTAAGAATGCGTTAAAACATCAGAAAACCCGCTTCTTACAAACTCATCTGCTGTGTGTTGGTTCCTCTTTGGAAGTTGCATCTATGTTTAGACTCATTGAGGTAGAAACACGTTTCTTCTAAAAGCTGCGTTTGGACATTCCAGAGTGGATGGGAAAACAGCCTGAAAAGAAGAATACCTTGCTCTAAAACCAAAACGGAGCTATCTAGCAGAATGTTTGTCAATGTGGGTATTCAACTTCCAGAGTTAAACTGATGTTTGTTTGCAGCAGTTCAGAAACCCTTTCTTTGGAGAATGCAGAAACAGTCATTTCCAGTCCTAGAGACGCATATAAGAGTTAGCAGTAAGAATGCGTTTAAAACACAGAAGACCCGCTTCTTACAAACTCATCTGCTGTGTATTGGTTTCTTTTAGGAAGTTGCATCTATGTTTAGATTCAGCGAGGTAGAAACACGTTTCTTCTAAAAGCTGTGTTTGGACATTCCAGAGTGCATGGGAGAACATGCTGTAAAGAGAAAAACCTTCCTCTAAAACCAAAACCGAGCTATCTAGCAGAATGTTTGTCAATGTGTGTATACATCTTCCAGAGTTAAACTGATGTGTGTTTGCACCAGTTCAGAAACCCTTTCTTTGGAGAATGTAGAAACAGTCATTTCCAGCCCTAGAAACGCATGTAAGACTTAGCCGTAAGAATGCGTTTAAAACACAGAAAACCCGCTTCTTACAAACTCATCTGCTGTGTGTTGGTTCCTTTTAGGATGTTTCATCTATGTTTAGATTCAGCGAGATAGAAACACGTTTCTTCTAAAAGCTGCGATTGGACATTCCAGAGTGGATGGGAGAACAGGCTGTAAAGAGAAATACCTTGCTCTAAAACCGAAACGGAGCTATCTAGCATAATGGTTGTCAATGTGTGTATTCAACTTTCAGAGGTAAACCGATGTGTGTTTGCAGCAGTTCAGAAACCCTTTCGTTGAAGAATGTAGAAACAGTCATTTCCAGCCCTAGAGACGCATATAAGAGTTAGCAGTAAGAATGCGTTTAAAACACAGAAGACCCGCTTCTTACAAACTCATCTGCTGTGTGTTGGTTTCTTTTCGGAAGTTGCCTCTATGTTTAGATTCAGCGAGGTAGAAACACGTTTCTTCTAAAAGCTGCATTTGGACAATCCAGAGTGGATGGGAAAACAGGCTGTAAGGAGAAATACCTTGCTCTAAAACCGAAACGGAGCTATCTAGCATAATGGTTGTCAATGTGTGTATTCAACTTCCAGAGTTAAACTGATGTGTGTTTCAGGCAGTTCAGAAACCCTTTCTTTGGAGAATGCAGGAACAGTCATTTCCAGCCCTAGAGACGCATATAAGAGTTAGCAGTAAGATTGCGTTTAAAACACAGAAGACCCGCTTCTTACAAACTCATCTGCTGTGTGTTGGTTTCTTTTAGGAAGTTGCATCTATGTTTAGATTCAGCGAGGTAGAAACACGTTTCTTCTAAAAGCTGCGTTTGGACATTCCAGAGTGCATGGGAGAACAGGCTGTAAAGAGAAAAACCTTGCTCTAAAAACAAAATGGAGCTATATAGCAGAATGTTTTGCAATGTGTGTATTCAACTTCCAGAGTTAAACTGATGTGTGTTTGCAGCAGTTCAGAAACCCTTTCTTTGGAGAATGTAGAAACAGTCATTTCCAGCCCTAGAAACTCATGTAAGTGTTAGCAGTAAGAATGCGTTTAAAACATAGAAGACCCACTTTTTACAAACTCATCTGCTGTGTGTTGGTTCCTTTTAGGAAGTTGCATCTATGTTTAGATTCAGCGAGGTAGAAACACGTTTCTTCTAAAAGCTGCGTTTGGACATTCCAGAGTGGATGGCAGAACAGGCTGTAAAGAGAAATCCCTTGCTCTAAAAACAAAACGGAGCTATGTAGCAGAATGGTTTTCAATCTGTGTATTCAACTTCCAGAGTTAAACTGATGTGTATTTGTAGCAGTTCAGAAACACTTTCTTTGGAGAATGCAGAAACAGTCATTTCAAGCCCAAGAGACGCATATAAGAGTTCGCAGTAAGAATACGTTTAAAACACAGAAGACCCGCTTCTTACAAACTCATCTGCTGTGTGTTGGTTCCTTTTAGTAAGTTGCATCTACGTTTGGATTCAGCGAGGTACAAACACGTTTCTTCTAAAAGCTGCGTTTGGACATTCCAGAGTGGATGGAGAAAAGGCTGTAAAGAGAAATACCTTGCTCTAAAACCAGAACGGAGCTATCTTGCAGAATGTTTGTCAATGTGTGTATTCAGCTTCCAGAGTTAAACTGGTATGTTTTCAGCAGTTCAGAAACCCTTTCTTTGGAGAATGTAGAAACAGTCATTTCCGCCCTAAAAACGCACGTAAGAGTTCGCACTAAGAATGCGTTTAAAACACAGAAGACCCGCTTCTTTCAAACTCATCTGCTGTGTGTTGGTTCCTTTTAGGAAGTTGCATCTATGTTTAGATTCAGCGAGGTAGAAACACGTTTCTTCTAAAGGCTGCGTTTCGACATTCCAGAGTGAATGGGAGAACAGGCTGTAAAGAGAAATACATTGCTCTACAAAACGGAGTTATCTAGCTGAATGGTTGTCAATGTGTGTATTCAACTTCCACAGGTAAACTGATGTGTTTGCAGCAGTTCAGAAACACTTTCTTTGGAGAATGAAGAAACAGTCATTTCCAGCCCTAGAGACGCATATAAGTGTTAGAAGTAAGAATGCGTTTAAAACACAGAAGACGCGCTTCTTACAAACTCATCTGCTGTGTGTTGGTTTCTTTTAAGAAGTTGCATGTATTATTACATTCAGCAAGGTAGAAACACGTTTCCTCTAAAAGCTGCGTTTGGACATTCCAGAGTGGATGGGAGAACAGTTTGTAAAGAGAAATACCTTGCTCTAAAAGCAAAACGGAGCTATCCAGCAGAATGGTTGTCAATGTGTGTATTCAACTTTCAGAGTTAAACTGATGTGTGTTTGCAGCAGTTCAGAAACCCTATCTTTGGAGAATTCAGAAACAGTCATTTTCAGCCCTAGAGACGCATATAAGCGTTAGCAGTAGCATGCGTTTTAAACACAGAAGACCCGCTTCTTACAAACTCATCTGATGTGTGTCGGTTTCTTTTAGGAAGTAGCATCTATGTTTAGATTCAGCGAGGTAGAAACACGTTTCTTCTAAAATCTGCGTTTGGACATTCCGGAGTGGATGGAGAACAGGCTGTAAAGAGAAATACCTTGCTCAAAAACCAAAACGGAGCTATCCAGCAGAATGGTTGTCAATGTGTGTATTCAACTTCCGGAGTTAAACTGATGTGTGTTTGCAGCAGTTCAGAAACCCTATCTTTGGAGAATTCAGAAACAGTCATTTCCAGCCCTAGAAACGCATATAAGAGTTGGCAGTAAAAATGCGTTGAAAACATAGAAGAACCGCTTCTTACAAACTCATCTGCTGTGTGTTGGTTCCTTTTAGGAAGTTGGTTCTATGTTTACATTCAGCGAGGAAGAAAAAACTTTCTTCTAAAAGCTGCGTTTGGACATTCCAGAGTGGATGGGAGAACAGGCTGTAAAGAGAAATACCTTGCTCTAAAACCAAAACAGAGCTATCTAGCAGAATGTTTGTCAATGTGTTTATTCAACTTCCAGAGTTAAACTGATGTGTGTTTTCAGCAGTTCAGAAACCCTTTCTTTGGAGAATGCAGAAACAGTTATTTCCAGCCCTAGAGACGCATATAAGAATTAGGATTAGAAATGCATTTTAAACACTGAAGACCCGCTTCTTACAAACTCTTCTGATGTGTGTTGGTTTCTTTTAGGAAATTGCATCTATGTTTGGATTCAGCGAGGTAGAAACACTTTTCTTCTAAAAGCTGCGTTTGGAGATTCCAGAGTGGATGGGAGAACAGGGTGTAAAGAGAAAAACCTTGCTCTTAAACAAAACGGAGCTATCTAGCAGAATGGTTGTCAATGTGTGTATTCAACATCCAGAGATAAACTGATGTGTGTTTGCAGCAGTTCAGATACCCTTTCTTCCGAGAATGTAGAAACGGTCCTTTCCGTCCCTGGAGACGCATATAAGAGTTCGCAGTAAGAATGCATTTAAAACAAAGAAGTCCCGCTTCTTACAAACTCATCTGCTGTGTGTTGGTTTCTTTTAAGAAGTTGCATCTATGTTTAAATTCAGCGAGGTAGAAACACGTTTCTTCTAAAATCTGCTTTTGGACATTCCAGAGTGGAGGGGAGAACAGGCTGTAAAGAGTAATACCTTGCTCTAAAACCATAATGGAGCTATCTAGCAGAATGGTTGTCAATGTGTGTATTCAACTTCCAGAGTTAAACTGATGTGTGTTTGCAGCAGTTCAGAAACCCTTTCTTTGGAGAATGCAGAAACAGTCATTTCCAGACCTAGAGACGCATATAAGAGTTAGCAGTTAGAATGCGTTTTAAACACAGAAGACCCGCTTCTTACAAACTCATCTGCTGTGTGTTGGTTCCTTTTAGGTAGTTGCATCAATGTTTAGATTCAGCGAGGTAGAAACACGTTTCTTCTAAAAGCTGCTTTTCGACATTCCAGAGTGCATGGGAGAACATGCTGTAAAGAGAAATACCTTGCTCTAAAACCGAAACGGAGCTATCTAGCAGAATGGTTGTCAATGTGTGTATTCAACTTCCAGAGTTAAACTGATGTGTGTTTGCAGCAGTTCAGAAACCCTTTCTTTGGAGAATGCACAAAGAATCATTTCCAGCCCTAGAGACGCTTATAAGAGTTAGCAGTAAGAATGCGTTTAAAACACAGAAAACCCGCTTCTTACAAACTCATCTCTGTGTTTTGGTTTCTTTTAGGAAGTTGCATCTAAGTTTAGATTCAACGAGGTAGAAACACATTTCTTCAAAAAGCTGCGTTTGGACATCCCAGAGTACATGGGACAACATGCTGTAAAGAGAAAAACCTTGCTCTAAAACCAAAACGGAGCTATCTAGCAGAATGTTTGTCAATGTGTGTATTCAACTTCCAGAGTTAAACTGATGTGTGTTTGCAGCAGTTCAGAAACCCGTTCTTTGGAGAATGTAGAAACAGTCATTTCCAGCCCTGGAAACGCATGTAAGAGTTAGCAGTAAGAATGCGTTAAAACATCAGAAAACCCGCTTCTTACAAACTCATCTGCTGTGTGTTGGTTCCTCTTTGGAAGTTGCATCTATGTTTAGACTCATTGAGGTAGAAACACGTTTCTTCTAAAAGCTGCGTTTGGACATTCCAGAGTGGATGGGAAAACAGCCTGAAAAGAAGAATACCTTGCTCTAAAACCAAAACGGAGCTATCTAGCAGAATGTTTGTCAATGTGGGTATTCAACTTCCAGAGTTAAACTGATGTTTGTTTGCAGCAGTTCAGAAACCCTTTCTTTGGAGAATGCAGAAACAGTCATTTCCAGCCCTAGAGACGCATATAAGAGTTAGCAGTAAGAATGCGTTTAAAACACAGAAGACCCGCTTCTTACAAACTCATCTGCTGTGTATTGGTTTCTTTTAGGAAGTTGCATCTATGTTTAGATTCAGCGAGGTAGAAACACGTTTCTTCTAAAAGCTGTGTTTGGACATTCCAGAGTGCATGGGAGAACATGCTGTAAAGAGAAAAACCTTCCTCTAAAACCAAAACCGAGCTATCTAGCAGAATGTTTGTCAATGTGTGTATACATCTTCCAGAGTTAAACTGATGTGTGTTTGCACCAGTTCAGAAACCCTTTCTTTGGAGAATGTAGAAACAGTCATTTCCAGCCCTAGAAACGCATGTAAGACTTAGCCGTAAGAATGCGTTTAAAACACAGAAAACCCGCTTCTTACAAACTCATCTGCTGTGTGTTGGTTCCTTTTAGGATGTTTCATCTATGTTTAGATTCAGCGAGATAGAAACACGTTTCTTCTAAAAGCTGCGATTGGACATTCCAGAGTGGATGGGAGAACAGGCTGTAAAGAGAAATACCTTGCTCTAAAACCGAAACGGAGCTATCTAGCATAATGGTTGTCAATGTGTGTATTCAACTTTCAGAGGTAAACCGATGTGTGTTTGCAGCAGTTCAGAAACCCTTTCGTTGAAGAATGTAGAAACAGTCATTTCCAGCCCTAGAGACGCATATAAGAGTTAGCAGTAAGAATGCGTTTAAAACACAGAAGACCCGCTTCTTACAAACTCATCTGCTGTGTGTTGGTTTCTTTTCGGAAGTTGCCTCTATGTTTAGATTCAGCGAGGTAGAAACACGTTTCTTCTAAAAGCTGCATTTGGACAATCCAGAGTGGATGGGAAAACAGGCTGTAAGGAGAAATACCTTGCTCTAAAACCGAAACGGAGCTATCTAGCATAATGGTTGTCAATGTGTGTATTCAACGTTCAGAGTTAAACTGATGTGTGTTTCAGGCAGTTCAGAAACCCTTTCTTTGGAGAATGCAGGAACAGTCATTTCCAGCCCTAGAGACGCATATAAGAGTTAGCAGTAAGATTGCGTTTAAAACACAGAAGACCCGCTTCTTACAAACTCATCTGCTGTGTGTTGGTTTCTTTTAGGAAGTTGCATCTATGTTTAGATTCAGCGAGGTAGAAACACGTTTCTTCTAAAAGCTGCGTTTGGACATTCCAGAGTGCATGGGAGAACAGGCTGTAAAGAGAAAAACCTTGCTCTAAAAACAAAATGGAGCTATATAGCAGAATGTTTTGCAATGTGTGTATTCAACTTCCAGAGTTAAACTGATGTGTGTTTGCAGCAGTTCAGAAACCCTTTCTTTGGAGAATGTAGAAACAGTCATTTCCAGCCCTAGAAACTCATGTAAGTGTTAGCAGTAAGAATGCGTTTAAAACATAGAAGACCCACTTTTTACAAACTCATCTGCTGTGTGTTGGTTCCTTTTAGGAAGTTGCATCTATGTTTAGATTCAGCGAGGTAGAAACACGTTTCTTCTAAAAGCTGCGTTTGGACATTCCAGAGTGGATGGCAGAACAGGCTGTAAAGAGAAATCCCTTGCTCTAAAAACAAAACGGAGCTATGTAGCAGAATGGTTTTCAATCTGTGTATTCAACTTCCAGAGTTAAACTGATGTGTATTTGTAGCAGTTCAGAAACACTTTCTTTGGAGAATGCAGAAACAGTCATTTCAAGCCCAAGAGACGCATATAAGAGTTCGCAGTAAGAATACGTTTAAAACACAGAAGACCCGCTTCTTACAAACTCATCTGCTGTGTGTTGGTTCCTTTTAGTAAGTTGCATCTACGTTTGGATTCAGCGAGGTACAAACACGTTTCTTCTAAAAGCTGCGTTTGGACATTCCAGAGTGGATGGAGAAAAGGCTGTAAAGAGAAATACCTTGCTCTAAAACCAGAACGGAGCTATCTTGCAGAATGTTTGTCAATGTGTGTATTCAGCTTCCAGAGTTAAACTGGTATGTTTTCAGCAGTTCAGAAACCCTTTCTTTGGAGAATGTAGAAACAGTCATTTCCGCCCTAAAAACGCACGTAAGAGTTCGCACTAAGAATGCGTTTAAAACACAGAAGACCCGCTTCTTTCAAACTCATCTGCTGTGTGTTGGTTCCTTTTAGGAAGTTGCATCTATGTTTAGATTCAGCGAGGTAGAAACACGTTTCTTCTAAAGGCTGCGTTTCGACATTCCAGAGTGAATGGGAGAACAGGCTGTAAAGAGAAATACATTGCTCTACAAAACGGAGTTATCTAGCTGAATGGTTGTCAATGTGTGTATTCAACTTCCACAGGTAAACTGATGTGTTTGCAGCAGTTCAGAAACACTTTCTTTGGAGAATGAAGAAACAGTCATTTCCAGCCCTAGAGACGCATATAAGTGTTAGAAGTAAGAATGCGTTTAAAACACAGAAGACGCGCTTCTTACAAACTCATCTGCTGTGTGTTGGTTTCTTTTAAGAAGTTGCATGTATTATTACATTCAGCAAGGTAGAAACACGTTTCCTCTAAAAGCTGCGTTTGGACATTCCAGAGTGGATGGGAGAACAGTTTGTAAAGAGAAATACCTTGCTCTAAAAGCAAAACGGAGCTATCCAGCAGAATGGTTGTCAATGTGTGTATTCAACTTTCAGAGTTAAACTGATGTGTGTTTGCAGCAGTTCAGAAACCCTATCTTTGGAGAATTCAGAAACAGTCATTTTCAGCCCTAGAGACGCATATAAGCGTTAGCAGTAGCATGCGTTTTAAACACAGAAGACCCGCTTCTTACAAACTCATCTGATGTGTGTCGGTTTCTTTTAGGAAGTAGCATCTATGTTTAGATTCAGCGAGGTAGAAACACGTTTCTTCTAAAATCTGCGTTTGGACATTCCGGAGTGGATGGAGAACAGGCTGTAAAGAGAAATACCTTGCTCAAAAACCAAAACGGAGCTATCCAGCAGAATGGTTGTCAATGTGTGTATTCAACTTCCGGAGTTAAACTGATGTGTGTTTGCAGCAGTTCAGAAACCCTATCTTTGGAGAATTCAGAAACAGTCATTTCCAGCCCTAGAAACGCATATAAGAGTTGGCAGTAAAAATGCGTTGAAAACATAGAAGAACCGCTTCTTACAAACTCATCTGCTGTGTGTTGGTTCCTTTTAGGAAGTTGGTTCTATGTTTACATTCAGCGAGGAAGAAAAAACTTTCTTCTAAAAGCTGCGTTTGGACATTCCAGAGTGGATGGGAGAACAGGCTGTAAAGAGAAATACCTTGCTCTAAAACCAAAACAGAGCTATCTAGCAGAATGTTTGTCAATGTGTTTATTCAACTTCCAGAGTTAAACTGATGTGTGTTTTCAGCAGTTCAGAAACCCTTTCTTTGGAGAATGCAGAAACAGTTATTTCCAGCCCTAGAGACGCATATAAGAATTAGGATTAGAAATGCATTTTAAACACTGAAGACCCGCTTCTTACAAACTCTTCTGATGTGTGTTGGTTTCTTTTAGGAAATTGCATCTATGTTTGGATTCAGCGAGGTAGAAACACTTTTCTTCTAAAAGCTGCGTTTGGAGATTCCAGAGTGGATGGGAGAACAGGGTGTAAAGAGAAAAACCTTGCTCTTAAACAAAACGGAGCTATCTAGCAGAATGGTTGTCAATGTGTGTATTCAACATCCAGAGATAAACTGATGTGTGTTTGCAGCAGTTCAGATACCCTTTCTTCCGAGAATGTAGAAACGGTCCTTTCCGTCCCTGGAGACGCATATAAGAGTTCGCAGTAAGAATGCATTTAAAACAAAGAAGTCCCGCTTCTTACAAACTCATCTGCTGTGTGTTGGTTTCTTTTAAGAAGTTGCATCTATGTTTAAATTCAGCGAGGTAGAAACACGTTTCTTCTAAAATCTGCTTTTGGACATTCCAGAGTGGAGGGGAGAACAGGCTGTAAAGAGTAATACCTTGCTCTAAAACCATAATGGAGCTATCTAGCAGAATGGTTGTCAATGTGTGTATTCAACTTCCAGAGTTAAACTGATGTGTGTTTGCAGCAGTTCAGAAACCCTTTCTTTGGAGAATGCAGAAACAGTCATTTCCAGACCTAGAGACGCATATAAGAGTTAGCAGTTAGAATGCGTTTTAAACACAGAAGACCCGCTTCTTACAAACTCATCTGCTGTGTGTTGGTTCCTTTTAGGTAGTTGCATCAATGTTTAGATTCAGCGAGGTAGAAACACGTTTCTTCTAAAAGCTGCTTTTCGACATTCCAGAGTGCATGGGAGAACATGCTGTAAAGAGAAATACCTTGCTCTAAAACCGAAACGGAGCTATCTAGCAGAATGGTTGTCAATGTGTGTATTCAACTTCCAGAGTTAAACTGATGTGTGTTTGCAGCAGTTCAGAAACCCTTTCTTTGGAGAATGCACAAAGAATCATTTCCAGCCCTAGAGACGCTTATAAGAGTTAGCAGTAAGAATGCGTTTAAAACACAGAAAACCCGCTTCTTACAAACTCATCTCTGTGTTTTGGTTTCTTTTAGGAAGTTGCATCTAAGTTTAGATTCAACGAGGTAGAAACACATTTCTTCAAAAAGCTGCGTTTGGACATCCCAGAGTACATGGGACAACATGCTGTAAAGAGAAAAACCTTGCTCTAAAACCAAAACGGAGCTATCTAGCAGAATGTTTGTCAATGTGTGTATTCAACTTCCAGAGTTAAACTGATGTGTGTTTGCAGCAGTTCAGAAACCCGTTCTTTGGAGAATGTAGAAACAGTCATTTCCAGCCCTGGAAACGCATGTAAGAGTTAGCAGTAAGAATGCGTTAAAACATCAGAAAACCCGCTTCTTACAAACTCATCTGCTGTGTGTTGGTTCCTCTTTGGAAGTTGCATCTATGTTTAGACTCATTGAGGTAGAAACACGTTTCTTCTAAAAGCTGCGTTTGGACATTCCAGAGTGGATGGGAAAACAGCCTGAAAAGAAGAATACCTTGCTCTAAAACCAAAACGGAGCTATCTAGCAGAATGTTTGTCAATGTGGGTATTCAACTTCCAGAGTTAAACTGATGTTTGTTTGCAGCAGTTCAGAAACCCTTTCTTTGGAGAATGCAGAAACAGTCATTTCCAGCCCTAGAGACGCATATAAGAGTTAGCAGTAAGAATGCGTTTAAAACACAGAAGACCCGCTTCTTACAAACTCATCTGCTGTGTATTGGTTTCTTTTAGGAAGTTGCATCTATGTTTAGATTCAGCGAGGTAGAAACACGTTTCTTCTAAAAGCTGTGTTTGGACATTCCAGAGTGCATGGGAGAACATGCTGTAAAGAGAAAAACCTTCCTCTAAAACCAAAACCGAGCTATCTAGCAGAATGTTTGTCAATGTGTGTATACATCTTCCAGAGTTAAACTGATGTGTGTTTGCACCAGTTCAGAAACCCTTTCTTTGGAGAATGTAGAAACAGTCATTTCCAGCCCTAGAAACGCATGTAAGACTTAGCCGTAAGAATGCGTTTAAAACACAGAAAACCCGCTTCTTACAAACTCATCTGCTGTGTGTTGGTTCCTTTTAGGATGTTTCATCTATGTTTAGATTCAGCGAGATAGAAACACGTTTCTTCTAAAAGCTGCGATTGGACATTCCAGAGTGGATGGGAGAACAGGCTGTAAAGAGAAATACCTTGCTCTAAAACCGAAACGGAGCTATCTAGCATAATGGTTGTCAATGTGTGTATTCAACTTTCAGAGGTAAACCGATGTGTGTTTGCAGCAGTTCAGAAACCCTTTCGTTGAAGAATGTAGAAACAGTCATTTCCAGCCCTAGAGACGCATATAAGAGTTAGCAGTAAGAATGCGTTTAAAACACAGAAGACCCGCTTCTTACAAACTCATCTGCTGTGTGTTGGTTTCTTTTCGGAAGTTGCCTCTATGTTTAGATTCAGCGAGGTAGAAACACGTTTCTTCTAAAAGCTGCATTTGGACAATCCAGAGTGGATGGGAAAACAGGCTGTAAGGAGAAATACCTTGCTCTAAAACCGAAACGGAGCTATCTAGCATAATGGTTGTCAATGTGTGTATTCAACGTTCAGAGTTAAACTGATGTGTGTTTCAGGCAGTTCAGAAACCCTTTCTTTGGAGAATGCAGGAACAGTCATTTCCAGCCCTAGAGACGCATATAAGAGTTAGCAGTAAGATTGCGTTTAAAACACAGAAGACCCGCTTCTTACAAACTCATCTGCTGTGTGTTGGTTTCTTTTAGGAAGTTGCATCTATGTTTAGATTCAGCGAGGTAGAAACACGTTTCTTCTAAAAGCTGCGTTTGGACATTCCAGAGTGCATGGGAGAACAGGCTGTAAAGAGAAAAACCTTGCTCTAAAAACAAAATGGAGCTATATAGCAGAATGTTTTGCAATGTGTGTATTCAACTTCCAGAGTTAAACTGATGTGTGTTTGCAGCAGTTCAGAAACCCTTTCTTTGGAGAATGTAGAAACAGTCATTTCCAGCCCTAGAAACTCATGTAAGTGTTAGCAGTAAGAATGCGTTTAAAACATAGAAGACCCACTTTTTACAAACTCATCTGCTGTGTGTTGGTTCCTTTTAGGAAGTTGCATCTATGTTTAGATTCAGCGAGGTAGAAACACGTTTCTTCTAAAAGCTGCGTTTGGACATTCCAGAGTGGATGGCAGAACAGGCTGTAAAGAGAAATCCCTTGCTCTAAAAACAAAACGGAGCTATGTAGCAGAATGGTTTTCAATCTGTGTATTCAACTTCCAGAGTTAAACTGATGTGTATTTGTAGCAGTTCAGAAACACTTTCTTTGGAGAATGCAGAAACAGTCATTTCAAGCCCAAGAGACGCATATAAGAGTTCGCAGTAAGAATACGTTTAAAACACAGAAGACCCGCTTCTTACAAACTCATCTGCTGTGTGTTGGTTCCTTTTAGTAAGTTGCATCTACGTTTGGATTCAGCGAGGTACAAACACGTTTCTTCTAAAAGCTGCGTTTGGACATTCCAGAGTGGATGGAGAAAAGGCTGTAAAGAGAAATACCTTGCTCTAAAACCAGAACGGAGCTATCTTGCAGAATGTTTGTCAATGTGTGTATTCAGCTTCCAGAGTTAAACTGGTATGTTTTCAGCAGTTCAGAAACCCTTTCTTTGGAGAATGTAGAAACAGTCATTTCCGCCCTAAAAACGCACGTAAGAGTTCGCACTAAGAATGCGTTTAAAACACAGAAGACCCGCTTCTTTCAAACTCATCTGCTGTGTGTTGGTTCCTTTTAGGAAGTTGCATCTATGTTTAGATTCAGCGAGGTAGAAACACGTTTCTTCTAAAGGCTGCGTTTCGACATTCCAGAGTGAATGGGAGAACAGGCTGTAAAGAGAAATACATTGCTCTACAAAACGGAGTTATCTAGCTGAATGGTTGTCAATGTGTGTATTCAACTTCCACAGGTAAACTGATGTGTTTGCAGCAGTTCAGAAACACTTTCTTTGGAGAATGAAGAAACAGTCATTTCCAGCCCTAGAGACGCATATAAGTGTTAGAAGTAAGAATGCGTTTAAAACACAGAAGACGCGCTTCTTACAAACTCATCTGCTGTGTGTTGGTTTCTTTTAAGAAGTTGCATGTATTATTACATTCAGCAAGGTAGAAACACGTTTCCTCTAAAAGCTGCGTTTGGACATTCCAGAGTGGATGGGAGAACAGTTTGTAAAGAGAAATACCTTGCTCTAAAAGCAAAACGGAGCTATCCAGCAGAATGGTTGTCAATGTGTGTATTCAACTTTCAGAGTTAAACTGATGTGTGTTTGCAGCAGTTCAGAAACCCTATCTTTGGAGAATTCAGAAACAGTCATTTTCAGCCCTAGAGACGCATATAAGCGTTAGCAGTAGCATGCGTTTTAAACACAGAAGACCCGCTTCTTACAAACTCATCTGATGTGTGTCGGTTTCTTTTAGGAAGTAGCATCTATGTTTAGATTCAGCGAGGTAGAAACACGTTTCTTCTAAAATCTGCGTTTGGACATTCCGGAGTGGATGGAGAACAGGCTGTAAAGAGAAATACCTTGCTCAAAAACCAAAACGGAGCTATCCAGCAGAATGGTTGTCAATGTGTGTATTCAACTTCCGGAGTTAAACTGATGTGTGTTTGCAGCAGTTCAGAAACCCTATCTTTGGAGAATTCAGAAACAGTCATTTCCAGCCCTAGAAACGCATATAAGAGTTGGCAGTAAAAATGCGTTGAAAACATAGAAGAACCGCTTCTTACAAACTCATCTGCTGTGTGTTGGTTCCTTTTAGGAAGTTGGTTCTATGTTTACATTCAGCGAGGAAGAAAAAACTTTCTTCTAAAAGCTGCGTTTGGACATTCCAGAGTGGATGGGAGAACAGGCTGTAAAGAGAAATACCTTGCTCTAAAACCAAAACAGAGCTATCTAGCAGAATGTTTGTCAATGTGTTTATTCAACTTCCAGAGTTAAACTGATGTGTGTTTTCAGCAGTTCAGAAACCCTTTCTTTGGAGAATGCAGAAACAGTTATTTCCAGCCCTAGAGACGCATATAAGAATTAGGATTAGAAATGCATTTTAAACACTGAAGACCCGCTTCTTACAAACTCTTCTGATGTGTGTTGGTTTCTTTTAGGAAATTGCATCTATGTTTGGATTCAGCGAGGTAGAAACACTTTTCTTCTAAAAGCTGCGTTTGGAGATTCCAGAGTGGATGGGAGAACAGGGTGTAAAGAGAAAAACCTTGCTCTTAAACAAAACGGAGCTATCTAGCAGAATGGTTGTCAATGTGTGTATTCAACATCCAGAGATAAACTGATGTGTGTTTGCAGCAGTTCAGATACCCTTTCTTCCGAGAATGTAGAAACGGTCCTTTCCGTCCCTGGAGACGCATATAAGAGTTCGCAGTAAGAATGCATTTAAAACAAAGAAGTCCCGCTTCTTACAAACTCATCTGCTGTGTGTTGGTTTCTTTTAAGAAGTTGCATCTATGTTTAAATTCAGCGAGGTAGAAACACGTTTCTTCTAAAATCTGCTTTTGGACATTCCAGAGTGGAGGGGAGAACAGGCTGTAAAGAGTAATACCTTGCTCTAAAACCATAATGGAGCTATCTAGCAGAATGGTTGTCAATGTGTGTATTCAACTTCCAGAGTTAAACTGATGTGTGTTTGCAGCAGTTCAGAAACCCTTTCTTTGGAGAATGCAGAAACAGTCATTTCCAGACCTAGAGACGCATATAAGAGTTAGCAGTTAGAATGCGTTTTAAACACAGAAGACCCGATTCTTACAAACTCATCTGCTGTGTGTTGGTTCCTTTTAGGAAGTTGCATCTATGTTTAGATTCAGCGAGGTAGAAACACGTTTCTTCTAAAAGCTGCGTTTGGACTTTCCGGATTGGATGGGAGAACAGGCTGTAAAGAGAAATACCTTGCTCTAAAACCAAAACTGAACTATCTAGCAGAATGGTTGTCAATGTGTATTCAACTTTCAGAGTTAAACTGATGGGTGTTTGCAGCAGTTCAGAAACCCTTTCTTTGGAGAATGCAGAAACAGTCATTTCCATCCTTGGAGACGCATATATGAGTTAGCAGTAAGAATGCGTTTTAAACACAGAATCCCGCTTCTTACAAACTCATCTGCTGTGTGTTGGTTCCTTTTAGCAAGTTGCATCTATGTTTAGATTCAGCGAGGTAGAAACACGTTTCTTCTAGAAGCTATGTTTCGACATTCCAGACTGGATGGGAGAACAGGTTGTAAAGAGAAATACTTTTCTCTAAAACCAAAACGGAGCTATCCGGCAGAATGGTAGTCAATGTTTGTATTCAACTTCCAGAGGTAAACTGATATGTGTTTGCAGCAGTTCAGAAACCCTTTCTTTGGAGAATGCAGAAACAGTCATTTCCAGACCTAGAGACGCATATAAGAGTTAGCAGTAAGAATGCATTTAAAACAGAGAAGACCCGCCTTTACAAACTCATCTGCTGTGTGTTGGTTTCTTTTAGGAAGTTGCATCTATGTTTAAATTCAGCGACGTAGAAACACGTTTCTTCTAAAAGCTGCTTTTGGACATTCCAGAGTGGATGGGAAAACAGGCCGTAAAGAGAAAAACCTTGCTCTAAAACAAAACGGAGCTATATAGCAGAATGGTTATCAATGTGTGTATTCAACTTTCAGAGATAAACTGAGGTGTGTTTCCAGCAGTTCAGTAACCCTTTGTTTGGAGTATGTAGAAACAGTCTATTCCAGCCCTAGAAACGCATATAAGAGTTAGCAGTAAGAATTCGTTTAAAACACAAAAGACCCGCTTCTTACAAACTCATGTGCTGTTTGTTGGTTCCTTTTAGGAAGTTGCATCTATGTTTAGATTCAGCGAGGTAGAAACACGTTTCTTCTAAAAGCTGCGTTTGGACACTCCAGAGTGGATGTGAGAATAGGCTGTAAAGGGAAATACCTTGCTCTAAAACCAAAACGGAGCTACCTAGCAGAATGGTTTTCAATGTGTGTATTCAGCTTCCAGAGTTAAACTGATGTGTGCTTGCAGCAGTTAAGAAACCCTTTCTTTGGAGAATGCAGAAACAGTCATCTCCAGCCCAAGAGACCCATATAAGAGTTAGCGGTAAGAATGCGTTTAAAACACGGAAAACCCGCTTCCTACAAACTCATCTGCTGTGTGTTGGTTCCTTTTAGGAAGTTGCATCTACGTTTAGATTCAGCGACGTAGAAACACGTTTCTTCTAAAAGCTTCGTTTGGACATTCCAGAGTGGATGGGAGAACAGGCTGTAAAGAGAAATACCTTGCTCTAAAACCAAAACGGTGCTATCTAGCAGAATGGTTGTCAATGTGTTTATTCAACTTTCAGAGTTAAACAGATGTGGGTTTGCTGCAGTTCAGAAACACTTTCTTTGGAGAATGCAGAAACAGTCATTTCCAGCCCTAGAGAAGCATATAAGAGTTAGCAGTAAGAATGCGTTTAAAACACAGAAGACCCACTGCTTACAAACTCATCTGCTGTGTGTCGGATTCTTTTAGGAAGTTGCATCTATGTTTAGATTCAGCGAGGTAGAAACACGTTTCTTCTTAAAGCTGCGTTTGGACATTCCAGAGTGCATGGGAGAACATGCTGTAAAGAGAAAAACCTTGCTCTAAAACCAAAACAGAGCTATCTAGCAGAATGTTTGTCAATGTGTGTATTCAACTTAAAGAGTTAAACTGATGTGTGTTTGTAGCTGTTAAGAAACCATTTCTTTGGAGGATGTAGAAACAGTTATTTCCAGCCCTAGAAACGCATGTAAGAGTTAGCAGTAAGAATGCGTTTAAAACACTGAAAACCCGCTTCTTACAAACTCATCTGCTGTGTGTTGGTTCCTTTTAGGAAGTTTCATATATGTTTAGATTCAGCGAGGTAGAAACACGTTTCTTCTAAAAGCTGCGTTTGGACATTCCAGAGTGGATTGGAGAACAGGCTATAAAGAGAAATACCTTGCTCTAAAACCAAAACCCAGCTATCTATCAGAATGGTTCTAAACGTGTGTATTCAAATTCCAGAGTTAAACTGATGTGTGTTTGCAGCAGTTCAGAAACCCTTTCTTTGGAGAATGCAGAAACAGTCTTTTCCAGCCCTAGAGACGCATATAAGTGTTAGCAGTAAGAATGCGTTTAAAACACAGAAGACCCGCCTCTTACAAACTCATCTGCTGTGTGTCGGTTTCTTTAAGGAAGTTGCATCTATGTTTAGATTCAGCGAGGTAGAAACACGTTTCTTCTAAAAGCTGCGTTTGGACATTCCAGAGTGCATGGGAGAACATGCTGTAAAGAGAAAAACCTTGCTCTAAAACCAAAACGGAGCTATCTAGCAGAATGTTTGTCAATGTGTGTATTCAACTTCCAGAGTTAAACTGATGTGTGTTTGCAGCAGTTCAGAAACCCTTTCTTTGGAGAATGCAGAAACATTCATTTCCAGCCCTAGAGAGGCATATAAGTGTTAGCAGTAAGAATGCGTTTAAAACACAGAAAACCCGCTTCTTACAAACTCATCTGCTGTGTGTTGGTTTCTTTTAGAAAGTTCCATCTATGTTTAGATTCAGCGAGGTAGAAACACGTTTCTTCTAAAAGTTGTGTTTGGACATTCCAGAGTGCATTGGAGAACAGGCTGTAAAGAGAAATACCTTGCTCTAAAACCAAAACGGAGCTATCTAGCAGAATGTCTGTCAATGTGTGTATTCAACTTCTAGAGTTAAACTGATGTCTGTTTGCAGGAGTTCAGAATCCCTTTCTTTGGAGAATGTAGAAACAGTCATTTCCAGCCCTAGAAACGCATGTAAGAGTTTGCAGTAAGTATGCGTTTAAAACACAGAAAACCCGCCTCTTACAAACTCATCTGCAGTGTGTTGGTTCCTTTTAGGAAGTTGCATCTATGTTTAGATTCAGCGAGGTAGAAACACGTTTCTTCTAAAAGCTGCTTTTGGACATTCCAGAGTGGATGGGAGAACAGGCTGTAAAGAGAAATAAAACCGAAACGGAGCGATCTAGCATAATGGCTGTCAATGTATGTATTCAACTTTCAAAGTTAAACTGATGTGTGTTTGCAGCAGTTCAGAAACCCTTTCTTTGGAGAATGCAGAAACAATCATTTCCAGCCCTAGAGACACATATAAAGTTAACATTAAGAATGCGTTTAAAACACAGAAGACTTGCTCCTTACAAACTCATCTCCTGTGTTTTGGTTTCTTTTAGGAAGTTGCATCTATGTTTAGATACAGCGAGGTAGAACCACGTTTCTTTTAAAAGCTGCGTTTGGACATTCCAGAGTGCATGGGAGAAGATGCTGTTAAGAGAAAAACCTTGCTCTAAAACCAAAACGGAGCTATCTAGCAGAATGTTTGTCAATGTGTGTATGCAACTTCCAGAGTTAAACTGATGTGTGTTTGCAGTAGCTCGGAAACCTTTTCTTTGGAGGATGTAGAAACAGTAATTTCCAGCCCTAGAAACGCATGTAAGTATTAGCAGTAAGAATTCATTTAAAACACGGAAACCCCGCTTCCTACAAACTCATCTACGGTGTGTTGGTTCCTTTTAGGAAGTTGTATCTATTTTTACATTCAGCGAGGTAGAAACACGTTTCTTCAAAAAACTGCGTTTGGACATTCCAGAGTGGATGGGAGAACAGGCTGTAAAAAGAAATACCTTGCTCTAAGACGAAAACGGAGCTATCTAGCAGAATGGTTGTCAATATGTGCATTCAACTTCCAGAGTTAAACTGATGTGTGTTTGCAGCAGTTCAGAAACCCTTTCTTTGGAGAATGCAGAAACAGTCATTTCCAGCCCTAGAGACGCATATAAGACTTAGCAGTAAGAATGCGTTTAAAACACAGAAGACCCGCTTCTTACAAACTCATCTGCTGTGTGTTGGTTCCTTTTAGGAAGTTGCATCTATGTTTAGATTCAGCGAGGCAGAAACACGTTTCTTCTAAAAGCTGCTTTTCGACATTCCAGAGTGGATGGGAGAACAGGTTGTAAAGAGAAATACCTTGCTCTAAAACCGAAATGGAGCTATCTAGCATAATGGTTGTCAATGTATGTATTCAACTTTAAGAGATAAACGGATGTGTGTTTGCAGCAGTTCAGAAACCCTTTCTTTGGAGAATGCAGAAACAGTCATTTCCAGCCCTAGAGAGGCATAAAAGTGTTAGCAGTAAGAATGCGTTTAAACACAGAAAACCCGCTTCTTACAAACTCATCTGCTGTGTGTTGGTTTCTTTTAGGACGTTGCATCTATGTTTAGATTCAGCGAGATAGAAACACGTTTCTTCTAAAAGCTGCGATTGGACATTCCAGAGTGAATGGGAAAACATGCTGTAAAGAGAAATACCTTGCTCTAAAACCAAAACGGAGGTATCTAGCAGAATGTTTGTCAATGTGTGTATTCAACTTCCAGAGTTAAACTGATGTGTATTTGCAGCAGTTCAGAAAACCTTTCTTTGGAGAATGTAGAAACAGTCATTTCCAGCCCTTGAAATGCATGTAAGAGTTAGCAGTAAGAATGCGTTTAAAATGCAGAAAACCCGCTTCTTACAAACTCGTCTACTGTGTGTTGGTTCCTTTTAGGAAGATGCATCTATGTTTAGATTCAGCGAGGTAGAAACACGTTTCTTCTAAAAGCTGCGTTTGGACATTCCAGAGTTGATAGTAGAACAGCCTGAAAAGAAAAATACCTTGCTCTAAAACCAAAACGGAGCTATCTAGCAGAATGGTTGTCAAAGTGTGTATTCAACTTCCAGAGTTAAACTGATGTGTGTTTGCAGCAGTTCAGAAACCCTTTCTTTGGAGAATGCAGAAACAATCATTTCCAGCCCTAGAGACGCATATAGGAGTTAGCATTAAGAATGCGTTTAAAACACAGAAGACTTGCTTCTTACAAACTCATCTCCTGTGTTTTGGTTTCTTTTAGGAAGTTGCATCTATGTTTAGATTCAGCGAGGTAGAAACACGTTTCTTCTAAAAGCTGCGTTTGGACATTCCAGAGTGCATGGTAGAACACGCTGTAAAGAGAAAAACCTTGCTCTAAAACCAAAACGGAGCTATCTAGCAGAATGTTTGTCAATGTGTGTATTCAACTTCCCGAATTAAACTGATATCTGTTTGCAGCAGTTCAGAAACCCTTTCTTTGGAGAATGTAGAAACAGTCATTTCCAGCCCTAGAAACGCATGTAAGAGTTAGCAGTAAGTATGCGTTTAAAACACAAAAAACCCGCTACTTACAAACTCATCTGGATTGTGTTGGTTCCATTTAGGAAGTTGCATCTATGTTTAGATTCAGTGAGGTAGAAACACGTTTCTTCTAAAAGCTGCTTTTGGACATTCCAGAGTGGATGGGAGAACAGGCTGTAAAGAGAAATAAAACCGAAACGGAGCTATCTAGCATAATAGCTGTCAATGTATGTATTCAACTTTCAGAGTTAAATTGATGTGTGTTTTCAGCAGTTCAGAAACCCTTTCTTTGGAGAATGCAGAAACAGTCATTTCCAGCCCTAGCGACGCATATAAGAGTTAGCAGTAAGAATGCGTTTAAAACACAGAAGACCCGCTTCTTACAAACTCATCTGCTGTGTGTTGGTTTCTTTTAGGAAGTTGTATCTATGTTTAGATTCAGCGAGGTAGAAACACGTTTCTTCTAAAAGCTTCGTTTGGACATTCCAGAGTGGATGGGATATCATGCTGTAAAGAGAAATACCTTGCTCTAAAACCAAAACGGAGCTATCTAACAGAATGTCTGTCAATGTGTGTATTCAACTTCCAGAGTTAAACTGATGTGTGTTTGCAGCAGTTCAGAAACCCTTTCTTTGGAGAATGCAGAAACAGTCATTTCCAGCCCTAGAGACGCATATAAGAGTTAGCAGTAAGAATGTGTTTAAAACACGGAAGACCCGCTTTTTACAAACTCATCTGCTGTGTGTTGGTGTCTTTTAGGAAGTTGCATCTATGTTTAGATTCAGCGAGATAGAAACACGTTTCTTTTAAAAGCTGCGTTTGGACATTCCAGAGTGCATGAGAGAACATGCTGTAAAGAGAAATACCTTGCTCTAAAACCAAAACGGAGGTATCTAGCAGAATGTTTGTCAATGTGTGTATTCAACTTCCAGAGTTAAACTGATGTGTATTTGCAGCAGTTGAGAAACCCTTTCTTTGGAGTATGTAGAAACAGTCATTTCTAGCCCTTGAAATGCATGTAAGAGTTAGCAGTAAGAATGCGTTTAAAACACAGAAAACCCGCTTCTTACAAATTCATCTGCTGTGTGTTGGTTCCTTTTAGGAAGTTGCATCTATGTTTAGATTCAGCAAGGTAGAAACACGTTTCTTCTAAAAGCTGCGTTTGGACATTCCAGAGTGGATGGGAGAACAGCCTGAAAAGAAAAATACCTTGCTCTAAAACCAAAACGGAGCTATCTAGCAGAATGGTTGTCAAAGTGTGTATTCAACTTCCAGAGTTAAACTGATGTGTGTTTGCAGCAGTTCAGAAACCCTTTCTTTGGAGAATGCAGAAACAATCATTTCCAGCCCTAGAGATGCATATAGGAGTTAGCATTAAGAATGCGTTTAAAACACAGAAGACTTGCTTCTTACAAACTCATCTCCTGTGTTTTGGTTTCTTTTAGGAAGTTGCATCTATGTTTAGATTCAGCGAGGTAGAAACACGTTTCTTTTAAAAGCTGCGTTTGGACATTCCAGAGTGCATGGGAGAAGATGCTGTAAAGAGAAAAACCTTGCTCTAAAACCAAAACGGAGCTATCTTGCAGAATGTTTGTCAATGTGTGTATGCAACTTCCAGAGTTTAACTGATGTGTTTTTACAGCAGTTCAGAAACCCTTTCTTTGGAGAATGTAGAAACAGTCATTTCCAGCCCTAGAAACGCATGTGAGAGTTAGCAGTAAGAATGCGATTAAAACACAGAAAACCCGCTTCTTACAAAGTCATCTGCTGTGTGTTGGTTCCTTTTAGGAAGATGCATCTATGTTTAGATTCAGCGAGGTAGAAACTCATTTCTTCTAAAAGCTGCGTTTGGACATTCCAGATTGGATGGGAGAACAGCCTGAAAAGAAAAATACCTTGCTCTAAAACCAAAACGGAGCTATCTAGCAGAATGGTTGTCAATGTTTGTATTCAACTTCCAGAGTTAAACTGATGTGTGTTTGCAGCAGTTCAGAAACCCTTTCTTTAGAGAATGCAGAAACTGTCCTTTCCAGCCCTAGACACGCATATAAGAGTTAGCATTAAGAATGCGTTTAAAACACAGAAGACTTGTTTCTTACAAACTCATCTGCTGTGTGTTGGTTCCTTTTAGGAAGTTGCATCTATGTTTAGATTCAGCGAGGTAGTAACACGTTTCTTTTAAAAGCTGCGTTTGGACATTCCAGAGTGCATGGGAGAAGATGCTGTAAAGAGAAAAACCTTGCTCTAAAACCAAAACGGAGCTATCTATCAGAATGTGTGTCAATGTGTGTATTCAACTTCCAGAGTTAAACTGATGTGTGTTTGCAGCATATCAGAAAACCTTTCTTTGGAGAATGTAGAAACAGTAATTTCCAACCCTAGAAACGCATGTAAGAGTTAGCATTAAGAATGCGTTTAAAACACAGAAAACCCGCTTCTTACAAACTCATCTGCTGTGTGTTGGTTCCTTTTAGGAAGATGCATCTATATTTAGATTCAGCGAGGTAGAAACACGATTCTTCTAAAAGCTTCGTTTGGACATTCCAGAGTGGATGGGAGAACAGGCTGTAAGGAGAAATACCTTGCTCTAAAAAAGAAACGGAGCTATCTAGCAGAATGTTTGTCAATGTGTGTATTCCACTTCCAGAGTTAAACTGATGTGTGTTTGCAGCAGTTCAGAAACCCTTTCTTTGGAGAATGCAGAAACAGTCATTTCCAGCCCTAGAAACGCATGTAAGAGTTAGCAGTAAGAATGCGTTTAAAACACAGAAAACCCGCTACTTACAAACTCATCTGCTGTGTCTTGGTTCCTTTTAGGAAGTTCCATCTATGTTTAGATTCAGCGAGGTAGAAACACGTTTCTTCTAAAAGCTGCGTTTGGACATTCCAGAGTGGATGGGAGAACAGCCTGAAAAGAAAAATACCTTGCTCTAAAACCAACACGGAGCTATCTAGCAGAACGGTTTTCAAAGTGTGTATTCAACTTCCAGAGATAAACTGATGTGTGTTTGCAGCAGTTCAGAAACCCTTTCTTTGGAGAATGCAGAAACAATCATTTCCAGCCCTAGAGACGCATATAAGCGTTAGCAGTAAGAATGCGTTTAAAACACAGAAGACCCGCCTCGTACAAACTCATCTGCTGTGTGTCGGTTTCTTTAAGGAAGTTGCATCTATGTTTAGATTCAGCGAGGTAGAAACACGTTTCTTCTAAAAGCTGCGTTTGGACATTCCAGAGTGCATGGGAGAACATGCTGTAAAGAGAAAAACCTTGCTCTAAAACCAAAACGGAGCTATCTAGCATAATGTTTGTCAATGTGTGTATTCAACTTCCAGAGTTAAACTGATGTGTGTTTGCAGCAGCTCAGAAACCCTTTCTTTGGAGAATGCAGAAACAGTCATTTGCAGCCTTAGAAACGCATGTAAGTGTTAGCAGCAGGAATTCGTTTAAAACACGGAAAACCGGCTTCCTACAAACTCATCTGCTGTGTGTTGGTTCCTTTTAGGAAGTTGTATCTATGTTTACATTCAGCGAGGTAGAAACACGTTTCTTCAAAAAGCTGCGTTTGGACATTCCAGAGTGGATGGGAGAACAGGCTGTAAAAAGAATTACCTTGCTCTAAGACGAAAACGGAGCTAACTATCAGAATGGTTGTCAATATGTGTATTCAACTTCCAGAGTTAAACTGATGTGTGTTTGCAGCAGTTCAGAAACCCTTTCTTTGGAGAATGCAGAAACAGTCATTTCCAGCCCTAGAGACGCATATAAGAGTTAGCAGTAAGAATGTGTTTAAAACACGGAAGACCCGCTTTTTACAAACTCATCTGCTGTGTGTTGGTTTCTTTTAGGAAGTTGCATCTATGTTTAGATTCAGCGAGACAGAAACACGTTTCTTCTAAAAGCTGCGTTTGGACATTCCAGAGTGCATGGGAGAACATGCTGTAAAGAGAAATACCTTGCTCTAAAACCAAAACGGAGTTATCTAGCAGAATGTTTGTCAATGTGTGTATTCAACTTCCAGAGTTAAACTGATGTGAATTTGCTGCAGTTCAGAAACCCTTTCTTTGGAGAACGTAGAAACAGTCATTTCCAGCCCTTGAAATGCATGTAAGAGTTAGCAGTAAGAATGCGTTTAAAACACAGAAAACCCGCTTCTTACAAACTCATCTGCTGTGTGTTGGTTCCTCAGGAAGTTGCATCTATGTTTAGATTCAGCGAGGTAGAAACAAGTTTCTTCAAAAAGCTGCATTTGGACATTCCAGAGTGGATGGGAGAACAGCCTGAAAAGAAAAATACCTTGCTCTAAAACCAAACGGAGCTATCTAGCAGAATGGTTGTCAAAGTGTGTATTCAACTTCCAGAGTTAAACTGATGTGTGTTTGCAGCAGTTCAGAAACCCTTTCTTTGGAGAATGCAGAAACAATCATTTCCAGCCCTAGAGACGCATATAGGAGTTAGCATTAAGAATGCTTTTAAAACACAGAAGACTTGCTTCTTACAAACTCATCTCCTGTGTTTTGGTTTCTTTTAGGAAGTTGCATCTATGTTTAGATTCAGCGAGTTAGAAACACGTTTCTTTTAAAAGCTGCGTTTGGACATTCCAGAGTGCATGGGATAAGATGCTGTAAAGAGAAAAACCTTGCTCTAAAACCAAAACGGAGCTATCTAGCAGAATGTTTGTCAATGTGTGTATGCAACTTCCAGAGGTAAACTGATGTGTTTTTGCAGCAGTTCAGAAACCCTCTCTTTGGAGAATGTAGAAACAGTCATTTCCAGCCCTAGAAACGCATGTGAGAGTTAGCAGTAAGAATGCGTTTAAAACACAGAAAGCCCGCTTCTTACAAACTCATCTGCTGTGTGTTGGTTCCTTTTAGGAAGATGCATCTATGTTTAGATTCAGCGAGGTAGAAACACATTTCTTCTGAAAGCTGTGTTTGGACATTCCAGAGTGCATTGGAGAACAGGCTGTAAAGAGAAAAACCTTGCTCTAAATCCAAAACGGAGCTATCTAGCAGAATGTTTGTCAATGTGTGTATTCAACTTCCAGAGTTAAACTGATGTCTGTTTGCAGCAGTTCAGAAACCCTTTCTTTGGAGAATGTAGAAACAGTCATTTCCAGCCCTAGAAACGCATGTAAGAGTTAGCAGTAAGTATGCATTTAAAACACAGAAAACCCGCTTCTTACAAACTCATCTGCAGTGTGTTGGTTTCTTTTAGGAAGTTGCATCTATGTTTAGATTCAGCGAGGTAGAAACACGTTTCTTCTAAAAGCTGCTTTTGGACATTCCAGAGTGGATGGGAGAACAGGCTGTAAAGAGAAATAAAACCGAAACGGAGCTATCTAGCATAATGGCTGTCAATGTATGTATTCAACTTTCAGAGTTAAACTGATGTGTGTTTGCAGAAGTTCAGAAACCTTTTCTTTGGAGAATGCAGAAACAATCATTTCCAGCCCTAGAGACGCATATAGGAGTTAGCATTAAGAATGCTTTTAAAACACAGAAGACTTGCTTCTTACAAACTCATCTCCTGTGTTTTGGTTTCTTTTAGGAAGTTGCATCTATGTTTAGATTCAGCGAGTTAGAAACACGTTTCTTTTAAAAGCTGCTTTTGGACATTCCAGAGTGGATGGGAGAACAGGCTGTAAAGAGAAATAAAACCGAAACGGAGCTATCTAGCATAATGGCTGTCAATGTATGTATTCAACTTTCAGAGTTAAACTGATGTGTGTTTGCAGCAGTTCAGAAACCCTTTCTTTGGAGAATGCAGAAACAATCATTTCCAGCCCTAGAGACGCATATAGGAGTTAGCATTAAGAATGCTTTTAAAACACAGAAGACTTGCTTCTTACAAACTCATCTCCTGTGTTTTGGTTTCTTTTAGGAAGTTGCATCTGTGTTTAGATTCAGCGAGTTAGAAACACGTTTCTTTTAAAAGCTGCATTTGGACATTCCAGAGTGCATGGGATAAGATGCTGTAAAGAGAAAAACCTTGCTCTAAAACCAAAACGGAGCTATCTAGCAGAATGTTTGTCAATGTGTGTATGCAACTTCCAGAGGTAAACTGATGTGTTTTTGCAGCAGTTCAGAAACCCTTTCTTTGGAGAATGTAGAAACAGTCATTTCCAGCCCTACAAACGCATGTGAGAGTTAGCAGTAAGAATGCGTTTAAAACACAGAAAGCCCGCTTCTTACAAACTCATCTGCTGTGTGTTGGTTCCTTTTAGGAAGATGCATCTATGTTTAGATTCAGCGAGGTAGAAACACATTTCTTCTGAAAGCTGTGTTTGGACATTCCAGAGTGCATTGGAGAACAGGCTGTAAAGAGAAAAACCTTGCTCTAAATCCAAAACGGAGCTATCTAGCAGAATGTTTGTCAATGTGTGTATTCAACTTCCAGAGTTAAACTGATGTCTGTTTGCAGCAGTTCAGAAACCCTTTCTTTGGAGAATGTAGAAACAGTCATTTCCAGCCCTAGAAACGCATGTAAGAGTTAGCAGTAAGTATGCATTTAAAACACAGAAAACCCGCTTCTTACAAACTCATCTGCAGTGTGTTGGTTTCTTTTAGGAAGTTGCATCTATGTTTAGATTCAGCGAGGTAGAAACACGTTTCTTCTAAAAGCTGCTTTTGGACATTCCAGAGTGGTTGGGAGAACAGGCTGTAAAGAGAAATAAAACCGAAACGGAGCTATCTAGCATAATGGCTGTCAATGTATGTATTCAACTTTCAGAGTTAAACTGATGTGTGTTTGCAGAAGTTCAGAAACCTTTTCTTTGGAGAATGCAGAAACAGTCATTTCCAGCCCTAGAGACGCATATAGGAGTTAGCAGTAAGAATGCGTTTAAAACACAGAAGACCCGCTTCTTACAAACTCATCTGCTGTGTGTTGGTTCCTTTTAGGAAGTTGCATCTATGTTTAGAATCAGCGAGGTAGAAACACGTTTCTTATAAAAGCTGCATTTGGACAATCCAGAGTGGATTGGATATCAGGCTGTAAAGAGAAAAACCTTACTCTAAAACCAAAACGGAGCTATCTAGCAGAATGTCTGTCAATGTGTGTATTTAACTTCCAGAGTTAAACTGATGTGTGTTTGCAGCAGTTCAGAAACCATTTCTTTGGAGAATGTAGAAACAGTCATTTCCATCCCTAGAAACTCATGTAAGAATTAGCAGTAAGAATGCGTGTAAAACACAGAAAACCCGCTTCTTAAAAACTCATCTGCTGTGTGTTGGTTCCTTTTAGGAAGTTGCATCTATGTTTAGATTCAGCGAGGTAGAAACACGTTTCTTCTAAAAGCTGCGTTTGCACATTCCAGAGTGCGTGGGAGAACATGCTGTAAAGAGAAAATCTTGCTGTAAAACCAAAACGGATCTATCTAACAGTATGTTTGTCAATGTGTGTATTCAACTTCCAGAGTTAAACTGATGTGTGTTTGCAGCAGTTCAGAAACTCTTTCTTTGGCGAATGTAGAAACAGTCATTTCCAGCCCTAGAAACGCATGTAAGAGTTAGCAGTAAGAATGCGTTTAAAACACAGAAATCACTCTTCTTACAAACACATCTGCTGTGTGTTAGTTCCTTTTAGGAAGTTGCATCTATGTTTAGATTCAGCGAGGTAGAAACACGTTTCTTCTAAAAGCTGTATTTGGACATTCCAGAGTGAAAGGGAGAACAGGCTGTAAAGAGAAATACCTTGCTCTAAAACCAAAACGGAGCTATCTAGCAGAATGTTTGTGAAAGTGTGTATTCAACTTCCAGAGTTAAACTGATGTGTGTTTGCAGCAGTTCAGAAAAACTTTCTTTGGAGAATGTAGAAACAGTCATTTCCAGCCCTAGAAACGCATGTAAGAGTTAGCAGTAAGAATGCGTTTAAAACACAGAAAACCCGCTTCTTACAAACTCATCTGCTGTGTGTTGGTTCCTTTTAGGAAGTTGCATCTTTATTTAGATTCAGCAAGGTAGAAACACGTTTCTTCTAAAAGCTGCGTTTGGATATTCCAGAGTGGATTGGAGAATAGGCTGTAAAGAGAAATACCTTGATCTAAAACCAAAACGGAGCTATCTAGAAGAATGGTTGTCAATGTGTGTATTCAACATCCAGAGTTAAACTGATGTGTGTTTGCAGCAGTTCAGAAACCCTTTCTTTGGAGAATGCAGACACAGTCATTTCCAGCCCAAGAGACGCATGTAAGAGTTAGCGGTAAGAATGCGTTTAAAACACAGAAGACCCGCTTCTTACAAACATACCTGCTGTGTGTTGGTTTCTTTTAGAAAGTTGCATCTATGTTTAGATTCAGCGAGGTAGAAGCACGTTTCTTCTAAAAGCTGCGTTTGGACATTCCAGAGTGCATTGGAGAACAGGCTGTAAAGAGAAAAACCTTGCTCTAAAACCAAAACGGAGCTATCTAGCAGAATGGTTGTCAATGTGTGTATTCAACTTCCAGAGTTAAGCTGATGTGTGTTTCCAGCAGTTCAGAAACCCTTTCCTTCGAGAAAGCAGAAACAGTCATTTCCAGCCCTAGAGACACATATAAGAGTTAGCAATAAGAATGCGTTTAAAACACAGAAAAAAAGCTTCTTACAATCTCATCTGCTGTGTGTTGGTTTCTTTTAGGAAGTTGCATCTATGTTTAGATTCAGCGAGGTAGAAACACGTTTCTTCTAAAAGCTGCGTTTGGACATTCCAGAGTGGATTGGAGGGCAGGCTGTAAAGAGAAATACCTTGCTCTAAAGCCAAAACGGAGCTGTCTAGCAGAATGGTTGTCAATGTGTGTATTCAGCTTCTTGAGTTAAACTGATGTGTGTTTGCAGCAGTTCAGAAACCCTTTCTTTGGAGAATGCAGAAACAGTCATTTCCAGCCCTAGAGACGCCTATAATAGTTAGCAGTAAGAATGAGTTTAAAGCACAGAAGACCCGCTTCTTACAAACTCATCTGCTGTGTGTTGGTTCCTTTTAGGAAGTTGCATCTATGTTTAGATTCAGCGAGATAGAAACACGTTTCTTCTAAAAGCTGCGTTTGGACATTCCAGAGTGCATGGGTGAACATGCTGTAAAGAGAAAAACCTTGCTATAAAACCAAAACGGAGCTATCTAGCAGAATGGTTGTCAATGTGTGTATTCCACTTCCAGAGATAAACTGATATGTGTTTTCAGCAGTTCAGAAACCCTTTGTTTGGAGAATGTAGAAACAGTCATTTCCAGCCCTAGAAACGCATGTAAGAATTAGCAGTAAGAATGCTTTCAAAACACAGAAAACCCGCATCTTACAAACTCATCTGCTGTATGTTGGTTCCTTTTAGGAAGTTGCATCTATATTTACATTCAGCGAGGTAGAAACACTTTCTTCTAAAAGCTGCGTTTGGACATTCCAGAGTGGATTGGAGAACAGGCTGTAAAGAGAAATACCTTGCTATAAAACAAAAACGGAGCTATCTAGCAGAATGGTTGTCAATGTGTGTATTCAACTTCCAGAGTTAAACTGATGTGTGTTTGCAGCAGTTCAGAAACCCTTTCTTTGGAGAATGCAGAAAAAGTCATTTCCAGCCCTAGAGACTTATATAAGAGTTAGCAGTATGAATGCGTTTAAAACATAGAAGACCCGCTTCTTACAAACTAATCTGCTGTGTGTTGGTTTCTTTTAGGAAGTTGCATCTACGTTATATTCAGGGAGGTAGAAACACGTTTCTTCTAAAACCTGCGTTTGGACATTCCAGAGTGGATGGGAGAACAGGTTGTAAAGAGAAATACCTTGCTCTAATACCAAAACAGAGCTATCTAGCAGAATGGTTGTCAAAGTGTGAATTCAGCTTCTAGATTTAAACTGATGTGTGTTTGCAGCAGTTCAGGAACACTTTCTTTGGAGAATGCAGAAACATTCATTTCCAGCCCTAGAGACACATGTAAGAGTTAGCAGTAAGAATGCGTTTAAAACACAGAAGACCCGTTTCTTACAAACTCATCTGCTGCGTGTTGGTTTCTTTTAGGATGTTGCATCTATATTTACATTCACGGAGGTAGAAACACGTTTCTTCTAAAAGCTGCGTTTGGACATTCCAGAGTGCATGGGAGAACATGCTGTAAAGAGAAATACCTTGCTTGAAAACCAAAACGGAGCTATCTAGCAGAATGGCTGTCAATGTGTGTATTCAACTTCCAGAGTTAAACTGATGTGTGTTTGCAGCAGTTCAGAAACCCTTTCTTCGGTAATGTAGAAACAGTCATTTCCAGCCCTAGAAACGCATGTAAGAGTTAGCAGTAAGAATGCGTTTAAAACACAGAAAACCCGCTTCTTACAAACTCATCTGCTGTGAGTTGGTTCCTTTTACGAAGTTGCATCTATGATTAGATTCAGCGAGGTAGAAACACTTTCCTTCTAAAAGCTGCGTTTGGACATACCAGAGTGCATGGGAGAACATGCTGAAAAGAGAAAAACCTTGCTCTAAAACCAAAACGGAGCTATCTAGCAGTATGTTTGTCAATGTGTGTATTCAACTTCCAGAGTTAAACTGATGTGTGTTTACAGCAGTTCAGAAACACTTTCTTTGGAGAATGCAGAAACAGTCATTTCCACCCCTAGAGACGAATGTAAGAGTTAGCAGTTAGAATGCGTTTAAAACACAGAAGACCCGCTTCTTACAAACTCATCTGCTGTGTGTTGGTTTCTTTTAGGAAGTTGCATCTATGTTTAGATTCAGCGCGGTAGAAACACGTTTCTTCTAAAAGCTGCGTTTGGACATTCCAGAGTGCATTGGAGATCAGGCTGTAAAGAGAAAAACCTTGCTCTAAAACCAAAACGGAGCTATCTAGCAGAATGATTGTCAATGTGTGTATTCAACTTCCAGAGTTAAACTGATGTGTGTTTGCAGCAGTTCAGAAACCCTTTCTTTGGAGAATGTAGAAAAAGTCATTTCCAGCCCTAGAAACGCATGTAAGAGTTAGCAGTAAGAATGCGTTTAAAACACAGAAAACCCGCTTCTTACAAACTCATCTGCTGGGTGTTGGTTCCTTTTAGGAAGTTGCATCTGTGTTTAGATTCAGCGAGGTAGAAACACGTTTCTTCTAAAAGCTGCGTTTGGACATTCCAGAGAGCATTGGAGAACAGGCTGTAAAGAGAAAAACCTTGCTCTAAAACCAAAACGGAGCTATCTAGCAGAATGGTTGTCAATGTGTGTATTCAACTTCCAGAGATAAACTGATGTGTGTTTGCAGCAGTTCAGAAACCCTTTCTTTGGAGAATGCAGAAACAGTCATTTCCAGCCCTAGAGACGCCTATAAGAGTTAGCAGTAAGAATGCGTTTAAAGCACAGAAGACCCGCTTCTTGCAAACTCATCTGCTGTGTGTTGGTTCCTTTTAGGAAGTTGCATCTATGTTTAGATTCAGCGAGATAGAAACACGTTTCTTCTAAAAGCTGCGTTTGGACATTCCAGAGTGCGTGGGAGAAAATGCTGTAAAGAGAAAACCTTGCTCTAAAACCAAAACGGAGCTAACTAGCAGTATGTTTGTCAATGTGTGTATTCAACTTCCAGAGTTAAACTGATGTGTGTTTGCAGCAGTTCAGAAACCCTTTCTTTGGAGAATGTAGAAACAGTCATTTACAGCCCTATAAACGAATGTAAGAGTTAGCAGTAAGAATGCGTTTAAAACACAGAAAACCCGCTTCTTACAAACTCATCTGCTGTGTTTTGGTTCCGTTTAGGAAATTGCATCTATGTTTAGATTCAGCGATGTAAAAACACGTTTCTTCTAAAAGCTGCTTTTGGACATTCCAGAGTGGATGGGAGAACAGGCTGTAAAGAGAAATACCTTCTTCTAAAACCAAAACGTAGCTATCTAGCAGAATGGTTGTCAATGTGTGTATTCAACTTCCAGAGTTAAACTGATGTGTGTTTGCAACAGTTCAGAAACCCTTTCTTTTGAGAATGCAGAAACAGTCATTTCCAGCCCTAGAGACGCATATAAGAGTTAGCAGTAAGAATGCGTTTAAAACACAGAAGACCCGCTTCTTACAAACTTACCTGCTGTGTGTTTGTTTCTTTTAGAAAGTTGCATCTATGTTTAGATTCAGCGAGGTAGAAACACGTTTCTTCTAAAAGCTGCGTTTGGACATTCCAGAGTGCATTGGAGAACAGGCTGTGAAGAGAAAAACCTTGCTCTAAAACCAAAACGGAGCTATCTAGCAGAATGTTTGTCAATATGTGTATTAAACTTCCAGAGTTAAACTGGTGTGTGTTTGCAGTTTAGATTCAGCGAAGTAGATACACGTTTCTTCTAAAAGCTGCTTATGGACATTCCATAGTGGATGGGAGAACAGGCTTTAAAGAAAATACCTTGCTCTAAAACCAAAACGGAGCTATCTAGCAGAATGGTTGTCAATGTGTGTATTCAACTTCCAGAGTTAAACTGATGTGTGTTTGTAGCATTTCAGAAACCCTTTGTTTGGAGAATGCAGAAACAGTCATTTCAAGCCCTAGAAACGCATGTAAGTGTTAGCAGTAAGAATGCGTTTAAAACACAGAAATCACGCTTCTTACAAACTCATCTGCTGTGTGTTGGTTTCTTTTAGGAAGCTGCATCTATGTTTAGATTCAGAGAGGTAGAAACCCGTTTATTCCAAAAGCTGCGTTTGGACATTCCAGAGTGCATGGGAGAACATGCTGTAAAGAGAAAAACCATGCTTTAAAACCAAAACGGAGCTATCTAGCAGAATGGTTGTAAATGTGTGTATTCAACTTTCAGATTTAACCTGATGTGTGTTTGCAGCAGTTCAGAAACCCTTTCTTTGGAGAATGTAGAAACAGTCATTTCCAGCCCTAGAAACGCATGTAAGAGTTAGCAGTAAGAAAGCGTTTAAAACACAGAAATCACGCTTCTTACAAACTCATCTGCTGTGTGTTGGTTTCTTTTAGGAAGTTGCATCTATGATTACATTCAGAGAGGTAGAAACCCGTTTATTCCTAAAGCTGCGGTTGGACATTCCAGAGTGCATGGGAGAACATGCTGTAAAGAGAAAAACCATACTTTAAAACCAAAACGGAGCTATCTAGCAGAATGGTTGTAAATGTGTGTATTCAACTTCCATAGTTAAACTGATGTGTGTTTGCAGCAGTTCAGAAACCCTTTCTTTGGAGAATGCAGACACAGTCATTTCCAGCCCAAGAGACGCATATAAGAGTTAGCGGTAAGAATGCGTTTAAAACACAGAAGACCCGCTTCTTATAAACTCATCTGCTGTTTGTTGGTTTCTTTTAGAAAGTTGCATCTATGTTTAGATTCAGCGAGGTAGAAACACGTTTCTTCTAAAAGCTGTGTTTGGACATTCCAGACTGCATTGGAGAACAGGCTGTAAAGAGAAGAACCTTGCTCTAAAACCAAAACGGAGCTATCTAGCAGAATGGTTGTCAATGTGTGTATTCAACTTCCAGAGTTAAACTGATGTGTGTTTCCAGCAATTCAGAAACCCTTTCTTTAGTGAATGCAGAAACAGTCATTTCAAGCCCTAGAGACACATATAAGAGTTAGCAGTAAGAATGCGTTTAAACCACAGAAAAAAAGCTTACAAACTCATCTGCTGTGTGTTGGTTTCTTTTAGGAAGTTGCATCTATGTTTAGATTCAGCGAGGTAGAAACACGTTTCTTCTAAAAGCTGCTTTTGGACATTCCAGGGCGGATGGGAGAGCAGGCTGTAAAGAGAAATACCTTGCTCTAAAACCAAAACGGAGCTATCTAGCAGAATGGTTGTCAATGTGTGTATTCAACTTCAAGAGTTAAACTGATGTGTGTTTGTAGCAGCTCAGAAACCCTTTCTTTGGAGAATGCAGAAACAGTCATTTCCAGCCCTAGAAACGCATGTAAGAGTTAGCAGTAAGAATGCGTTTAAAACACAGAAATCACGCTTCTTACAAACTCATCTGCTGTGTGTTGGTTTCTTTTAGGAAGTTGCATCTATGATTACATTCAGAGAGGTAGAAACCCGTTTATTCCTAAAGCTGCGTTTGGACATTCCAGAGTGCATGGGAGAACATGCTGTAAAGAGAAAAACCATACTTTAAAACCAAAACGGAGCTATCTAGCAGAATGGTTGTAAATGTGTGTATTCAACTTCCAGAGTTAAACTGATGTGTGTTTGCAGCAGTTCAGAAACCCTTTCTTTGGAGAATGCAGACACAGTCATTTCCAGCCCAAGAGACGCATATAAGAGTTAGCGGTAAGAATGCGTTTAAAACACAGAAGACCCGCTTCTTACAAACACACATGCTGTGTGTTGGTTTCTTTTAGAAAGTTGCATCTATGTTTAGATTCAGCGAGGTAGAAACACGTTTCTTCTAAAAGCTGCGTTTGGACATTCCAGAGTGCATTGGAGAACAGGCTGTAAAGAGAAAAACCTTGCTCTAAAACCAAAACGGAGCTATCTAGCAGAATGGTTGTCAATGTGTGTATTCAACTTCCAGAGTTAAACTGATGTGTGTTTCCAGCAATTCAGAAACCCTTTCTTTCGAGAATGCAGAAACAGTCACTTCCAGTCCTAGAGACACATATAAGGGTTAGCAGTAAGAATGCGTTTAAACCACAGAAAAAAAGCTTACAAACTCATCTGCTGTGTGTTGGTTTCTTTTAGGAAGTTGCATCTATGTTTAGATTCAGCGAGGTAGAAACACGTTTCTTCTAAAAGCTGCTTTTGGACATTCCAGGGTGGATGGGAGAACAGGCAGTAAAGAGAAATACCTTGCTCTAAAACCAAAACGGAGCTATCTAGCAGAATGGTTGTCAAAGTGTGTATTCAACTTCCAGAGTTAAACTGATGTGTGTTTGCAGCAGTTCAGAAACCCTTTCTTTGGAGAATGTAGAAACAGTCCTTTCCAGCCCTAGAAACGCATGTAAGTGTAAGCAGTAAGAATCCGTTTAAAACACAGAAAACCCGCTTCTTACAAATTCTTCTGCTGTGTGTTGGTTCTTTTTATGAAGTTGCATCTATGTTTAGATTCAGCGAGGTAGAAACACGATTCTTCTAAAAGCTGCGTTTGGATATTCCAGAGTGAAAGGGAGAACAGGCTGTAAAGAGAAAAACTTTGCTCTAAAACCAAAACGGAGCTATCTAGCAGAATGGTTGTCAAAGTGTTTATTCAACTTCCAGAGTTAAACTGATGTGTGTTTGCAGCAGTTCAGAAACCCTTTCTTTGGAGAATGTAGAAACTGTCATTTCCAGCCCTAGAAATGCATGTAAGAGTTAGCAGTAAGAATGCGTTTAAAACACAGAAGACCCGCTTCTAACAAACTCATCTGCTGCGTGTTGGTTTCTTTTAGGAAGATTCATCTATATTTACATTCAGCGAGGTAGAAACATGTTTCTTCTAAAAGCTGCGTTTGGACATTCCAGAGTGGATTGGAGAACAGGCTGTAAAGAGAAATACCTTGCTCTAATACCAAAACGGACCTATCTAGCAGAATGGTTGTCAATGTGTGTATTCAACTTCCAGAGTTAAACTGATGTGTGTTTGCAGCAGTTCAGAAACCCTTTCTTTGGAGAATGCACAAAAAGTCATTTCCAGCCCTAGAGACGCATATAAGAGTTACCAGTATGAGTGCGTTTAAAACACAGAAGACCCGCTTCTTACAAACTCATCTGCTGTGTGTTGGTTTCTTTTAGGAAGTTGCATCTACGTTTTGATTCAGCGAGGTAGAAACACGTTTCTTCTAAAAGCTGCGTTTGGACATTCCAGGGTGCATGGGAGAACATGTTGTAAAGAGAAAAACCTTGCTCTAAAACCAAAACGGAACTATCTACCAGAATGTTTGTCAATGTGTGTATTCAACTTCCAGAGTTTAACTGATGTGTGTTTGCAGCAGTTCAGAAACCCTTTCTTTGGAGAATGCAGAAACAGTCATTTCCAGCCCTAGAGACGCATATAAGAGTTAGCAGTAAGAATGCGTTTAAAACACAGAAGACCCGCTTCTTACAAACTCATCTGCTGTGTGTTGGTTTCTTTTAGGAAGTTGCATCTATATTTACATTCAGCGAGGTAGAAACACATTTCTTCTAAAACCTGCGTTTGGACATTCCAGAGTGCATGGGAGAAGTTGCTGTAAAGAGAAAAACCTTGCTTTAAAACCAAAACGGAGCTATCTAGCAGAATGGATGTCAATGTGTGTATTCAACTTCCAGAGTTAAACTGATGTGTGTTTTCAGCAGTTCAGAAACCCTTTCTTTGGAGAATGTAGAAACAGTCCTTTCCAGCCCTAGAAACGCATGTAAGTGTTAGCAGTAAGAATCCGTTTAAAACACAGAAAACCCGCTTCTTACAAATTCTTCTGCTGTGTGTTGGTTCTTTTTATGAAGTTGCATCTATGTTTAGATTCAGCGAGGTAGAAACACGTTTCTTCTAAAAGCTGCGTTTGGATATTCCAGAGTGAAAGGGAGAACAGGCTGTAAAGACAAATACCTTGCTCTAAAACCAAAACGGAGCTATCTAACAGAATGGTTGTCAAAGTGTTTATTCAACTTCCAGAGTTAAACTGATGTGTGTTTGCAGCAGTTCTGAAACCCTTTCTTTGGAGAATGTAGAAACAGTCATTTCCAGCGCTAGAAACGCATGTAAGAGTTAGCAGTAAGAAAGCGTTTATAACACAGAAAACCCGCTTCTTACAAACTGATCTGCTGTGTGTTGGTTTCTTTTAGGAAGTTGCATCTATGTTTAGATTCAGCGAGATAGAAACACGTTTCTTCTAAAAGCTGCGTTTGGACATTCCAGAGTGCATGGGAGAACATGCTGTAAAGAGAAAATCTTGCTCTAAAACCAAAACGGAGCAATCTAGCAGAATGTTTCTCAATGTGTGTATTCAACTTCCAGAGTTAAACTGATCTGTGTTTGCAGGAGTTCAGAAACCGTTTCTTTGGAGAATGTAGAAACAGTCATTTCCAGCGCTAGAAACGCATGTAAGAGTTAGCAGTAAGAAAGCGTTTATAACACAGAAAACCCGCTTCTTACAAACTGATCTGCTGTGTGTTGGTTTCTTTTAGGAAGTTGCATCTATGTTTAGATTCAGCGAGGTAGAAACACGTTTCTTCTAAAAGCTGCGTTTGGACATTCCAGAGTGGATTGGAAAACAAGCTGTAAACAGAAATACCTTGCTCCAAAACCAAAACCGAGCTATCTAGCAGAATGGTTGTCAATGTGTGAATTCAGCTTCCAGATTTAAACTGAGGTTTGTTTGCAGCAGTTCAGAAACACTTTCTTTGGAGAAAGCAGAAACATTCATTTCCAGCCCTAGAGACGCATATAAGAGTTAGCAGTAAGAATGCGTTTAAAACACAGAAGACCCGCTTCTTACAAACTCATCTGCTGTGTGTTGGTTCCTTTTAGGAAGTTGCATCTATGTTTAGATTCAGCTAGGTAGAAACCCGTTCCTTCTAAAAGCAGCGTTTGGACATTCCGGAGTGCATGGGAGAACACGCTGAAAAGAGAAAAACCTTGCTCTAAAACCAAAACGGAGCTATCTAGCAGTATGTTTGTCAATGTGTGTATTCAACTTCCAGAGTTAAACTGATGTGTGTTTACAGCAGTTCAGGAACACGTTCTTTGGAGAATTCAGAAACAGTCATTTCCACACCTAGAGACGCATATAAGTGTTAGCAGTAAGAATGCGTTTAAAACACAGAAGACCCGCTTCTTACAAACTCATCTGCTGTGTGTTTGTTTCTTTTAGGAAGTTGCATCTATGTTTAGATTCAGCGAGGTAGAAACACGTTTCTTCTAAAAGCTGGGTTTGGATATTCCAGAGTGTATGGGTGAACTTGCTGTAAAGAGAAAAACCTTGCTATAAAACCAAAACGGAGCTATCTGGCAGAATGGTTGTCAATGTGTGTATTCCACTTCCAGAGTTAAACTGATATGTGTTTGCAGCAGTTCAGAAACCCTTTGTTTGGAGTATGTAGAAACAGTCATTTCCAGCCCTAGAAACGCATGTAAGAATTAGCAGTAAGAATGCGTTCAAAATACAGAAAACCCGCTTCTTACAAACTCATCTGCTGTGTGTTGGTTCCTTTTAGGAAGTTGCATCTATATTTAGATTCAGCGAGGTAGAAACATGTTTCTTCTAAAAGCTGCGTTTGGACATTCCAGAGTGGAATGGACAACAGGCTGTAAACAGAAATACCTTGCTCTAAAACCATAACGGAGCTATCTAGTAGAATGGTTGTCAAAGAGTGTATTCAACTTCCAGAGTTAAACAGATGTGTGTTTACAGCAGTTCAGAAACCCTTTCTTTGGAGAATTTAGAAAAAGTCATTTCCAGCCCTAGAAACGCATGTAAGAGTTAGCATTAAGAATGCCTTTAAAACACAGAAAACCCGCTTCTTACAAACTCATCTGCTGTGTGTTGGTTCCTTTTAGGAAATTGCATCTATGTCTGGATTCAGCGAGGTAGAAACACGTTTTTTCTAAAACCTGCGTTTGGACATTCCAGAGTGGATGAAAGAACAGGCTGTAAAGAGAAATACCTTCCTCTAATACCAAAACGGAGCTATCTAGCACAATGGTTTTCAATGTGTGTATTCAACTTCCAGAGATAAACTGATGTGTGTTTGCAGCAGTTCAGAAACTTTTTCTTTAGAGAATGCAGAAACAGTCATTTCCAGCCCTAAAGATGCATATAAGAGTTAGCAGTAAGAATGAGTTTAAAACACAGAAGACCTGCTTCTTAAAAACTCATCTGCTGTGTGTTGGTTTCTTTTAGGAAATTGCATCTATGTTTAGATTCAGTGAGGTAGAAACACGTTTCTTCTAAAAGCTGCATTTGGACATTCCAGAGTGCATTGGAGAACATGCTGTAAAGAAAAAAACCTTGCTCTAAAACTACAACGGAGCTATCTGGCAGAATGGTTGTCAATGTGTGTATTCAACTTCCAGAGGTAAACTGATGTGTGTTTGCAGCAGTTCAGAAACCCTTTCTCTGGAGAATGTAGAAACAGTCATTTCCAGCCCTAGAAACGCATCTAAGAATTAGCAGTAAGAATGCGTTTAAAACACAGAAAACCCGCTTCTTACAAACTCATCTGCTGTGTGTTGGTTCCTTTTAGGAAGTTGCATCTATGTTTAGATTCAGCGAGGTAGAAACACGTTTCTTCTAAAAGCTGCGTTTGGACATTCCAGAGTGCATTGGAGATCAGGCTGTAAAGAGAAAAACCTTGCTCTAAAACCAAAACGGAGCTATCTAGCAGAATGATTGTCAACGTGTGTATTCAACTTCCAGAGTTAAAGTGATGTGTGTTTGCAGCAGTTCAGAAACCCTTTCTTTGGAGAATGTAGAAACAGTCATTTCCAGCCCTAGAAACGCATGAAAGAGTTAGCAGTAAGAATGCATTTAAAACACAGAAAACCCGCTTCTTACAAACTCATCTGCTGGGTGTTAGTTCCTTTTAAGAAGTTGCATCTATGTTTAGATTCAGCGAGGTAGAAACACGTTTCTTCTAAACGCTACGTTTGGACATTCCAGAGTGCATGGGAGAACATGCTGTAAAGAGAATATCTTGCTCTAAAACCAAAACGGAGCTATCTAGCAGTATGTTTGTCAATGTGTGTATTCAACTTCCAGAGTTAAACTGATGTGTGTTTGCAGCAGTTCAGAAACCCTTTCTTTGGAGAATGTAGAAACAGTCATTTCCAGCCCTAGAAACGCATATAAGAGTTAGCAGTAAGAATGCGTTTAAAACACAGAAAACCCGCTTCTTACAAACTCATCTGCTGTGTGTTGGTTCCTTTTAGGAATTTGCATCTACGTTTAGATTCAGCTAGGTAGAAACACGTTTCTTCTAAAAGCTCCTTTTGGACATTCCAGAGTGCATGGGAGAACACGCTGTAAAGAGAAAAACCTTGCTCTAAAACCAAAACGGAGCTATCTAGCAGTATGTTTGTCAATGTGTGTATTCAGCTTCCAGAGTTAAACTGATGTGTGTTTGCAGCAGTTCAGAAAACTTTTCTTTGGAAAATGTAGAAACACTCATTTCCAGCCCTAGAAACGCATGTAAGAGTTAGCAGTAAGAATGCGTTTAAAACACAGAAAACCCGCTTCTTACAAACTCATCTGCTGTGTGTTGGTTCCTTTTAGGAAGGTGCATCTATGTTTAGATTCAGCGAGGTAGAAACACGTTTCTTCTAAAAGCTGGGTTTGGACATTCCAGAGTGCATGGGTGAACATGATGTAAAGAGAAAAACCTTGCTATAAAACCAAAACGGAGCTATCTAGCAGAATGGTTGTCAATGTGTGTATTCCACTTCCAGAGACAAACTGATATGTGTTTTCAGCAGTTCAGAAACCCTTTGTTTGGAGAATGTAGAAACAGTCATTTCCAGCCCTAGAAACGCATGTAAGAATTAGCAGTAAGAATGCTTTCAAAGCACAGAAAACCCGCATCTTACAAACTCATCTGCTGTGTGTTGGTTCCTTTTAGGAAGTTACATCCATTTTTAGATTCAGCGAGGTAGAAACACGTTTCTTCTAAAAGCTGCGTTTGGACATTCCAGAGTGGATTGGAGAACAGGCTGTAAAGAGAAAAACCTTGCTATAAAACAAAAACGGAGCTATCTAGCAGAATGGTTGTCAATGTGTGTATTCAACTTCCAGAGTTAAACTGATGTGTGTTTGCAGCAGTTCAGAAACCCTTTCTTTGGAGAATGCAGAAAAAGTCATTTCCAGCCCTAGAGACTTATATAAGAGTTAGCAGTATGAATGTGTTTAAAACATAGAAGACCCGCTTCTTACAAACTCATCGGCTGTGTGTTGGTTTCTTTTAGGAAGTTGCATCTACGTTATATTCAGGGAGGTAGAAACACGTTTCTTCTAAAAGCTGTGTTTGGACATTCCAGAGTGCATGGGAGAACATGCTGTAAAGAGAAAAACCTTGCTCTAAAACCAAAACGGAGCTATCTAGCAGAGTGGTTGTCAATGTGTGTATTCAACTTCCAGAGTTAAACTGATGTGTGTTTGCAGCAGTTCAGAAACCCTTTCTTTGGAGAATGTAGAAACTGTCATTTCCAGCCCTAGAAACGCATGTAAGAGTTAGCAGTAAGAATGCGTTTATAACACCGAACACCCGCTTCTTACAAACTCAACTGCTGTGTGTTGGTTCCTTTTAGGAAGTTGCATCTATGTTTAGATTCAGCGAGGTAGAAACACGTTTCTTCTAAAACCTGCGTTTGGACATTCCAGAGTGGATTGGAGAACAAGCTGTAAAGAGAAATACCTTGCTCTAAAACCAAAACCGAGCAATCTAGCAGAATGGTTGTCAAGGGTGAATTGAGCTTCTAGATTTAAACTGATGTGTGTTTGCAGCAGTTCAGAAACACTTTCTTTGCAGAATGCAGAAAAATTCATTTCCAGCCCTAGAGACGCATATAAGAGTTAGCAGTAACAACGCGTTTAAAACACAGAAGACCCGCTTCTTACAAACTCATCTGCTGCGTGTTGGTTTCTTTTAGGAAGTTGCATATATGTTTAGATTCAGCGAGGTAGAAACACGTTTCTTCTAAAAGCTGCGTTTGGACATTCCAGAGTGGATAGGAGAACAGGCTGTAAAGAGAAATACCTTGCTCTAATACCAAAACGGAGCTATCTAGCAGAATGGTTGTCAATGTGTGTATTCAACTTCCAGAGTTAAACTGATGTGTGTTTGCAGCAGTTCAGAAACCCTTTCTTTGGAGAATGTAGAAACAGTCATTTCCAGCCCTAGAAAGGCATGTAAGGGTTAGCAGTAAGAATGCGTTCAAAACACAGAAAACCCGCTTCTTACAAACTCATCGGCAGTGTGTTGGTTCCTTTTAGGAAGTTGCATCTATATTTAGATTCAGCGAGGTAGAAACAGGTTTCTTCTGAAAGCTGCGCTTGGACTTTCCAGACTGGATGTGAGAACAGGCTGTAAAGAGAAATACCTTGCTCTAAAACCAAAAGGAGCTATGTACCAGAATGGTTGTCAAAGAGTGTATTCAACTTCCAGAGTTAAACTGATGTGTGTTTACAGCAGTTCAGAAACCCTTTCTTTGGAGAATGTAGAAACAGTCATTTCCAGCCCTAGAAACGCATGTAAGAGCAGTAAGAATGCGTTTAAAACACAGAAAACCCGCTTCTTGCAAACTCATCTGCTGTGTGTTGGTTTTTTTTAGGAAGTTGCATCTATGTTTAGATTCAGCGAGGTAGAAACACGTTTCTTCTAAAAGCTGCGTTTGGACATTCCAGAGTGCATTGGAGATCAGGCTGTAAAGAGAAAAACCTTGCTCTAAAACCAAAACGGAGCTATCTAGCAGAATGATTGTCAACGTGTGTATTCAACTTCCAGAGTTAAAGTGATGTGTGTTTGCAGCAGTTCAGAAACCCTTTCTTTGGAGAATGTAGAAACAGTCATTTCCAGCCCTAGAAACGCATGAAAGAGTTAGCAGTAAGAATGCGTTTAAAACACAGAAAACCCGCTTCTTACAAACTCATCTGCTGGGTGTTAGTTCCTTTTAAGAAGTTGCATCTATGTTTAGATTCAGCGAGGTAGAAACACGTTTCTTCTAAACGCTACGTTTGGACATTCCAGAGTGCATGGGAGAACATGCTGTAAAGAGAATATCTTGCTCTAAAACCAAAACGGAGCTATCTAGCAGTATGTTTGTCAATGTGTGTATTCAACTTCCAGAGTTAAACTGATGTGTGTTTGCAGCAGTTCAGAAACCCTTTCTTTGGAGAATGTAGAAACAGTCATTTCCAGCCCTAGAAACGCATATAAGAGTTAGCAGTAAGAATGCGTTTAAAACACAGAAAACCCGCTTCTTACAAACTCATCTGCTGTGTGTTGGTTCCTTTTAGGAATTTGCATCTACGTTTAGATTCAGCTAGGTAGAAACACGTTTCTTCTAAAAGCTCCTTTTGGACATTCCAGAGTGCATGGGAGAACACGCTGTAAAGAGAAAAACCTTGCTCTAAAACCAAAACGGAGCTATCTAGCAGTATGTTTGTCAATGTGTGTATTCAACTTCCAGAGTTAAACTGATGTGTGTTTGCAGCAGTTCAGAAAACTTTTCTTTGGAAAATGTAGAAACACTCATTTCCAGCCCTAGAAACGCATGTAAGAGTTAGCAGTAAGAATGCGTTTAAAACACAGAAAACCCGCTTCTTACAAACTCATCTGCTGTGTGTTGGTTCCTTTTAGGAAGGTGCATCTATGTTTAGATTCAGCGAGGTAGAAACACGTTTCTTCTAAAAGCTGGGTTTGGACATTCCAGAGTGCATGGGTGAACATGATGTAAAGAGAAAAACCTTGCTATAAAACCAAAACGGAGCTATCTAGCAGAAT